>NC_136469.1:121783759-126583759 GCF_902686455.1 Sciurus vulgaris
GTCCCAATAAATTTTCCTCCTCCAATTGTTCTTATACCTTTTTTGGTCACAGCAGCAAAAAAGCTGAATAAAACAGCCTAACCATTACTAAAACTATGTTTGGGAAAGTCTGTTGACTTTCTGACCAGAAAATCAGAATTTCATTTCCTAACATCAACTATAAATTGAATAGTTATAGGCCACTTACTTAAGTGTTATGAGTCATGATTCATTTAAGTAAATATAAATAACAATCCCTCTATTTTAAAGATGCAAGGAAGATCCAATGAGTCCTTATACAGGACACAACTTGGTCTACATGTGATAATAGTGAATTCAGTCCAGAATTGGGTTCACAAGCCAAAGATTTTTATGGAGCTGTAACGTGGATTTAAAAAATTTTAAAAGCCAGCATGTGTGAGACCCTGGGTTCAGTCTCCAGCACCACAAAAACAAAAACCAGCAATATGTACTTAGAGGAAATAAATTCTTTCCACCACAGCAGAATGAAAACAAACAAACAAAAGTAAAAAGAAAAGAAATGATAGTGTCAATTACGAATTCCTTGATTTTCAAGAATGGTGTAATCTACCTTTGGAGAGAATTATTAAATCCTAATTGATGCTTAGCCGTGGGTACCCTAATTGCAGATACTGCTTCTTGTCCACTTCCTTGTTTCTCATTCTTCATTTTTTAATACGTGTAAGGAACATTTTAGAAAGATGAATTCTTTGTTAAAAAAAATACCTTGCACTTTACAGGAGAAAATGAAAAATAAGTTCACTAAATGAATTAAACTTTGATATTTCATGATTCTTTAGGGGAATGGGAATATTCACGATCTGACTATAACACAGAGACTCAAAGGTAAATTCCTATATTGCAGGGCTGGTAGTCAGAAACACTCTTATGCTCAATGTTTGGACATGATTTGATAATATGACCTAATTATCTAATATTCACCATGTATTATTTCAATACTAAATGCCATAAAAGCCACTAATTTTGTTTACCCTCTTCTTTAGAAAAATGGTTGAATCCTTAAGCTTATGGAAAAGGGACATTTTTAAACAATAGGGAAAAGCAAGCCCATGAGGCAATAGTAGAACAATCATATTTTATTACTACTACTATTTGGCTTACTATGCCTATTTACCTTTCATATTTGAAAGAGATTTGGTGAGTCATATCTGAAATAAAATATTTTATTCCTTTTATTTGTATCTTAGGACATTTTTTAAGTCTGAGGTTTTTTTCTATGTGAGTTTATGGACATTGTCATTTTCTAAACATCACTGATATCTTAATTTTCACTTTATGAAGTTCATAAATTATAACACTTTTGGCCCCTATGATTCATTAAATTATCTATAGCCTATAAAAATTGTATGACTTACTGATGTTTCTGCCCCATCCTCATTATATACATTCTATGTATTAAGAAATAGCAATAATAATAAAGTATGTAATTATCTTTTTATTCTAAGGGGAACAAGAGAATCTTGACTTTTTTAAAATTTTAACTTCAGTTTTTAAATGAAAATTGCTTATATTGGTAGATAATAAATTAACTAGGCATGGGATATATTGTCTGTACATCATTTGACAGCAAACTCTAAAATTAACAAAAAAAAAATACAACAGAGGAGACGTACATACTGCAACGACTGATCAACAGAAATAAACCTTCCCAATGGTAATTAGTAATTGGTAAGCACACACTTCTTATAATGCATTGAAAGAAGGCAAAGCCTCATTAATGATAGAGTTGATCGTGCGAATTCAAAATGCATAGTGATGTTCTTGAACACTCATTGATTGCTTACTGTGTGTCCATTTAGAGCTTATTTAATAATAAATAACGCTATGGGTGAATACTCCTATTATTCTGCATTTTACAGAAGAGGAAACCAATATCCATGAAAGAAACTTTTCCCTGTTCATGCTGTTGCCGAGCAATCAGCAGAGATCTGTTCTTACCCATCAGACAATACTGTGGTGTTGACTGAACCCTGAACAGTTGCTAAACAGTCACTGAGACTTCAGCATATCTTGGTAAGAGTGTTAGTGTAACTAAGTCATCTTCTAGTATGGGCCAGCTTTTTAAAAATAAAGGATACTAGAACCTGGACTATAAGAAGAAAAAAAAAATAGTACTCAGGAGAGTAAAGTTAATTATTTTAGCCATTGCTGATAAGGGTTTTTCAGAGGTTCCTGAGGCTGAAGAATTAGACATCCAGATTCGAACTCCACTGGATATTACCTGTAGTTTGTTGCTGTTGCATTTAGGCCAGCCGTAATGGAAAAGATGTATAGTTTTCTTTCTACCATGTGAGCTAAGCCATTAAACTTCAATAAACCTCCCTCCTTATTTTACACAGGTCAGCTGTTCTCAATTCTGGCTGCACATTTGAATTACCTGTAAAACTAGAATATATAGATGCTTGGATCACATCCCCAAATTATTTTGGGATAGTGTTCAATATCTGTGTCAGCAGGGTTGAAAAATCCACTTTGGTCCTAAAATAAAATGGGAAATCAGTCTAATTTTAATCTGCCTTGACTGCAAGTAATCTCAGTACTCAATCATCATATATTTATAAGCCTGAACAGGGTAAGTTTATTGCTTATTCCTCTCTCTCTGTGGTTTTTTGAGGTACTGTTTCTATTTCAATAGTCTCACTATGAATGTGATTTATTATAAAATATCTCACATCTTTTGGAAACAGATAGTCTATAGTTTGAAAACAATTACAGAAAAACTTAAACGAGTACTTCTTCCCATTCACTTCACTTTGTAAAAAATGGCTTGGGTGTTATTCTTTTTATAGCTACAATACATTCGAGGAAAAGTAATTTGTAATTAAAATCAGCCGTACTTGAGGTTTTGTTCAAACACAGGATGACTAATAGAGTTTTATTTATTAGTTGGTATCTCGGTAACCAACATGGCATTAAGAAACAGGAAAATTCATCTTCATGAAGTTATCTACCACTTATCATGAGACACGTAAGGCCTATTTTGTCAATTAGCAATTAGTCCTGGATGACTGGTGAGAGTTCTGTTCTTCTCATCATGTTATGGATGTATATTGCCATTCCTGACTTTATTTCCATATGATCAAATGCTACTTCTTTCTTCCTGAAATAATGTCTTCACCACTTCCTCCTCCTTTGGCCTTTTTTTAAATGACATTTTATTTTTCCACTTTTTCTTTCCTCCATGTATTTCAATTCATTCCACTAACCTATCACAATAAAACCATCTAAAACAAATTAGACAAATTACTTTTCTTCTGTCCTATAATTTTGATATTTTGGTTTTTAAATATCCATGTTAATGTTATAAAGAGTATTTATGTGCTGCTTTCTAGATGGGATGTTGCCACTTTCGGATAGCACAGCATCTTAATCCAACTAAAATCCTGATGCTTATAAAAGAAGATTTAAACCATAAAAAAAAAACTAAGCACACTAGTTATTTTATTTATTATTACTATTATCATCAACATTGCCACTGTTACGGGTAACATTCAGATGCAACTCACAGCAGGTGATAATTTAGGAATAATACTCACACATTACCAGGAAATTTAGTGAAGGCAAGACCTAATGACAGCTACTCCCTGCCTCTGGCCACCCCCATATGTGTACCCCCATAAACACATGTACATGGTTAAGAGCTTCCAAAATAAGAATAAGGAATTAGAGTCACAGTGGAGTGGGTCCTTCTCTAGAAGGATACTGGGGAAAGGTAAGGAAATAGATTTCAGATGACCTCAACAGTAGAGGGAAATCTAAGGAAGGGTATTTTGAAAGTTACTGGATGGCTGAGCCTAGACCTGGCAGACCCTGCCACTGCTTCCCATTGATTGAAAGCCTTGACTGAAAGCTGCAGCTGGTGACAGAAATCCTACCTCATGGAGGGTAGGCTCCATGGTAAGAGCTTTTCAGGAGGCATGTACATTTTGAAATACAGCTTTAGGGAACTGGGGATAAGAGATGCATGGTAAATTAGGCACAGATGCTCATTTAGCAGAAGTGACATAAAATATACATCTTAAGGAAGTTAAATTCTATACTTTAAAATCTGGAATAAAAAACTATTCCAAAAGTCACTCCCTAATAATATAAATTTAGGTATGTTCACGGTGGTTGAGATAGGAGTCTGTTAGAATTTGTGTTGTTTTGGAAAGTCATTCTCAAAATGACTCTGCAGCATTATTTTCAATTAAAAAAAAAAATCACAACCAATAGTAAGAAATTTTACACTTTTGTCCCGTAAACACACAGGAAAGGAAGGTTTCATAAAACAGTATTTTCCATTACTTCATTCATTGCACTGTGAATTTTTTTTTTTTTTTTTTTTTTTACCATATCCCATTCCATTCCATTTCATTTCATTCCAATCCTTTCTCTTCCTCAATTTAAAAATGCTAGTTAGGATTCACCAAATTGATTTTATGATCCATTACCGACTCTGAACTGCAGTGTGAAAAAAAACCAAATTGCATTTGTTAAAAATGGAGACTTCAGCCCTACCTCCACCCCAAGACATGCATTTAGTAGTTGTGGTTTAGGAGTCAGGACTATGCACTTTATAAGCACCCTAGACAAACTAATCTGTAAAAGTCTGTGACCTGCAGAGTTAAAGGCTACATTCAGAAAGAATTGATCTCACTTTTCCTCCCCTCATGTCTTTGTCTTCCTGCTCTTGCATGCTCCTCCTTGTAAACCAGAACTGGAATGGACCTCGGATATTCTTCATTTTGATGCCTGGCACCACATTTAACACGTGTGTAAACTGAGGCCCTGAGAGGGTAAGTTCCAGAAATATATTTAAAACTTTCTTCAGATTTTGTACAGATCTCAGAGTTCAAGTCAACAACGATCGGGAAAAAAGCCCTCAAATGCAATCTATGGTTATTTAGCTCATGCAGAATGTTTCCTCCTGAGGCTACTTTTATGGTTAGAAAATAGGAACATGTTAAACCAATTTGATTGAACTCTATTTTTTAATGTATATTTATCTTACCGCAAATTGGAAAACTTAACTTCTCAATTTTCTTATTAGGGTTCAACACAAAATGTACCTTTGGGGGAAGAAAGGCAACATTTCCAATGTACTCTGGAGCTATATCAGTAAGTTGGAGCATTACAGAATTGAGAGAGAGAGCTGCTTATGCCAAGCTATAAAGACATTCTCCATTACTGCTAAAGAATTATAGATGTTGTACTAGTTGGCTAAAATCTGAAATCACTTCTCAAATAAATCCAGAAACAATTTCACTAACATTCCCAGGATATCACTACAGAAAAGTAAATAGAAACCATTTTATTTGTTTATAATGTTCACCCCTATGAAGAGATAAACAGCTATGTGTGTTTTAATTAATTCAATTTTTCTTATTATCTATACTCTCTACTCTCAAGAACAAAATGATAAACTCGCCTATTTTGGTTAAGGAATTTAGAAATTACAGAACTGTAGTCCTCTTTTAAAAAGTGGTATCCAATAGAACATGTCCAACTAATGTACATATTAAATGCCCTTGCCAGACTTTAATTAGAATATTTATATTAATCAGTTATTCTATAGCAGGAATTAAAGGAGGTAATTGTGTAGATTAAGAAATATTTTGTATTGGGAGTTCCCTTAAATTCACCTTAAAAAAACTTCCACAAACACTTTGGCATGGATATTGAAATACTGAACTGCTTATCTATGATTTAGTAGTCTGCAACACATAAAACACTACTGAATCAAGGAAGTAATTAATGAGAGAATGAGAAAAAATATTTTCCGGTTCTGGGAATTGAGCTCAGGGCCTCACACTTAGGAGGTGAGCACTTTACCACAGAGCTATATTCTCAGCCTGTTTTAATCTTACTTTGAGATAGGATCTCTCTAATTTGCCCAAGCTGGCCTTGAACTTGTGCTCCACTAGCATCAGACTCCCCAGTTGCTGGGATTACAGGCGCGCACCACCATGCCAGCCTGGAAAGAATGAGTTTTAAAAAAATTGACATTTTCACGTCCCTTTAAATATTTGTATTATCACTGAAAAAGGAGTTTGGGAGTCAATTTAATGGTGTGAACAAGCTACTGGCAGGGGGCAGGAAAGAAGTGGAATTGTTTGGCTAACATTTCAAAAACATGCTGGTGTTCCTGTAAGTACAAAAATATGTGCAAATTGCAAACAATTCACATTTTTGCTCACAAAGTAATATATGAAATCAGTATAGTGACAGTTATTATTACATTATAGATATTTTGAAAAAATAAAGATTTTTAAAAAAACATTTTATCAGATTTTCTACGTTTTATTAATGTTTCCACATACTTGGTCTAAATTAGTGTGGTTTTCACTGTACCTAATTGGTTAAATTATTGTTTAAATTACTCATCATATGTAAGGACAAAAAGGGAAAAATATTATTAATATAATTTTCTGTTGCAGTGATGAGGTTTTCACTGCATATTTGAAATATCAGGTAAGTCATTTATAAAAATCAAATTTTGTTATTTTTGTCATTCATAATGAGTTAGAACCCAAAGGGGAAAAAAGCTACAAAACCGACTATGGAGAGCCAGTTCTACACTGGGATTACTTCCCAAATCAATAAAAGCAATTAAGCTTCATTGGAATATGTAAAACATTTCAGTAAGTAACTTTCAATTTCATGGCCAGAACTGAGTGCCTTTTCATTTCTTTAACTAAATTGTAAACTAAATGCTCTCTACACATCCCAAAATTTACAGTGGAAAATGCAAGTATATAGATTTAGCCAAAAGTTGTTTAATGGTAAAATGAAGGAAAATGAAAATGTCATTGGAATATTTAGTCATGTCACCGAGTTAAGAAAGAAACAATACCCTGCAGTGTCCCCTAGTTTATGCAGTGAAAATTATTCTTGTTTGTGAGATTAGATGAAGTTATTTACCTGGACATATGAACCTGTTTTCTATATAGGGTCCATTACATGTAGTATGAAAAACAAAGCATTCATAGAGTTTTGAATTGTTTTGCAGCAGCTTGGGAGACTGAGGCAGGAGGATCCCAAGTTCAAAGCCAGCCTCAGCAATTTAGAAAGGCCCTAAGCAACTTAGACAGACCTTGTCTTCAAATAAAAATATTTTTAAAAACGACTGGAGATGTGGCTCAGTGACAGAGCATCCCTGTGTTCAATCCCTGGTACTGAAAGAAAAAAAAAAACAAACCAAAAAAAAAAAAAAAAAAAAAAACAAAACGCTTTGAATTATTGATGTTTGGTAGACAAAGCAGACATCCTCATTTGCTGCATTCCTCATGTTCTCCACTTGATTTTCAATATATTTGCTGTCAATTAGTTTTATTTACATATAAACTATTCTGAGTAATATGACTTCTAAGGAATGTCTGTCACAGGCACTGGGTCCAAGCAAAGCCAGCACTTCTGTCTACTGGCATCTGTGTTCCTGTATCTGTTTTGTGGGGAAGAGGAGATTTCCTATACCCTGAGATGCTCCAAAAGTTAGCAGAAAAAGACCTTTGTAAACCTTTACGACTGGTTAGTTGGCAAAAGAAGCATCGCTCTGCTTCCATGTAGGAAGCAAAATACATAGGAGGAAATAAGATTGATAATGGGAGAAGAGGAAAGTGGGGGAATGGTGAGACATGATTCCACTACAGTCTACCCCACGTTGTAACTCCATCATATATTCACGGAGCCTACCTGCTTGGGAGCTCTCTGCTAAGCTGACTCTTTAAGTATCATTGGCAATCTATGATACCTGAAGATACTTTAAGTATTGCTGAGATCATATATCATGATTGTCTTAGGTCTATGTACAAGAAGGTATTGTCAAATACTTAATACGTATTTGATCATGTACTGAACATCTTCCTGACTAGCCTGGAAGATTCTTTAGAGTACTAGATTTGCATTCCTTTGCACTCCCCTTGTTACTGGTGTAAAGTTTGTACTCATTTCTGCTGAAACTCATGTTCATATTGAAATGTAATGATTTAAGTTTCAAAATATCATAGAAAGAATATAAAATTACCCACTGGTAGAAGATGAAACTGATGCAGACACTGTACTATAATAAAAATAAAATAATAGGCTGGGTGCAGTGGCACATGCCTGTTATTCCTGCAGCTCAGGAGGCTGAGGCAGGAGGATCAAGAGTTCAAAACCAGCTTCAGCAAAAGCAAGGTGCTGAGCAACTCAGTGAGACCCTATCTCTAAGTAAAATACAAAATAGGACTGAAGATATGGCTCAGTGGTCAAGTGCCCCTAAATTCAATCCCCAGTACTCACCAAAAAAGAAAACAACAACAACAACAACAAAAAAGTATTTACTAAGGATGAATTTGGTAAGTAAAACGCTTTTTTAACATATGCTGATAATCACAAAAAGCTATATGACATATGAATTATTAAGTCAGTATTGTAGAGAATGAATCTAACTTTCAGAAAGACTTACTAACCTTAAACACTCAAACACACAATGTAAGACCACAGTGTAAAGATCTGGATCTTTCTGCTCTTGAAATTGCATTTCGTCTTGTCATAGTCATATGATTAAATAAAGAATCTTCATTTATCTCATAAAATATTGCTCACAACCACTATTTAAAATTGCAAGTTCATTTACCTGGATTGAACTATGAGATTATGATCACAAAATACAAACCTTTTGCCAAGTTAATGGTCTCTAGATCTTGCTTAATGATAGTTAATTTGGATTATACACTTGATTGGAATGAGAGATGTCAAAGAAACCCCTAGGATTAAGAGGTCTGGGTGTGTTCTTGAGGGTATTACCAGAAATGATTGACGTATGAGACAGCAAACTGAGAGGGAAGACCTGCTGTGAATGTTATGGCACTCCAATAGGCTGGGGGACCAGATAGAGCAAAAATCAGAGGAAAGAAGCCACAATGAAGGAAAGCTCAGTTCTTTCTGAGTGAGTGGGTATATGGCTGCTGCATAGCTTCAGGACTTGGGACTACAGCTCCTTCATTGTTCTCACGTGTACTCTCAACAGTGATTCTCCAGGAAGTTTCCAAGCCATCAATCTTGGACTAGGGCTATGTAATTGGTTCTTCTTGTTCTGAGGCCCTAGATTCTTAGAATGAGCAGTTGCTGGTTCCTACTGCTCTATCCAGTCCCTATCATGTAACTCACCCTAATAAATCCCCTTTTGTAATCATACATATACTTATCTTGTTGCTTCTGTGCCTCTAGAGAACCCTGACTAATGCTAGGGTACTGGCCTCATCAATATCAAACTCTAATGCGATTTTTCTAGAAAGCTACAAACCACAGAAATTGGTAAATAATCACTGGTTTGCTCTTTGCCCCAGATGGCAGAAATTTTTTTTTTTTTTTCCTAACAACTCCACACTTAGTAGGATTTTAACATAGTTATTCTTCAGGATAAGTGTTTACTCCAGGGTTCTACTGTCTGATTTAGTGGAATCCAAAGTTTGCATATACTAGCTAAAGAGCAAACCTCAAGTTTCTGATTTCCCACATTCTCACTAAAGATCATCCTTATCATTTGAGGCTCATCTTCCTGCAGAAATAATTTCTTAAGGACAAAATAACATAACCCCAGACAATTAATAATTCATTAGCAGATAATATGGGAAGATTGAAAGTTTCTATATCCAGTTCTTTGGTAGCAGGGAGCATTTAAGCAACTCTATGGTATCCAGGGATGTCACTTAAAGGACTAAGAATGTTTTTTGCCATCAGCAGGCTCTCTCTCATTGGATTGCATAAACATTTTATGAGGATAATCTAAAATTTACCACTCTCTAGACAATCTAATATATTCAACTGTGGTGCTGTACGCAGGCTCAATTAAACAGCAACCATTTTTTTTCAGTGGAAAACACTTGGTCCTTCAATTAATGAAATCAATAATGTACTTTCTTTAAGTGAAATTCACCTTTAGTTCACAAATGAACATATAGCTTTGGAAAGCATAGTTACAGATTTTTTGCCAGATATTCATATTTATTGAAATGGGCCTTATTGTAAGGATATTGAATCTTTCAACTCACACAAAGAGCAAGTGAAATTTCTGCAGAAGGATCAGTTCGCATATCTGCATATCTGAATATCTGTCAAATTGGTGACTTTACATTCAAAATGTAAAGTAGCCACAAGTTCAGAAATAGAAAATAGATACTGCTCTCTTCATAGCAATACACTGAATATTTGGTGACCCTGAAACTTAATAGTATTCTAAGAGGAATTTTACAGATATATCACTTTTCTTCTCCAACGAGAGGAATATTGACTTTTTGGAAAGTAAAATAAACCTACCTATGAAGTGACCAAAATCTGGAAAAATAATAACAATGGTAACCTGGAAATGTTGAGATTACTGAAAATAGTGACTTATTTTAACCTTTAAACAAATTCATTGTTTGCCTCTTTTATTGTGAAAATACAGTACATGATAGAGGTCATATACAGTGTAATAAGGGGTAACTTCTTATGAAGAGAATATAAAATATGTTCAAAAAGACTATGATATTCTTGTATCTATTTATTTATTTCTATATTTATTTATTTTTGGTACCAAGATCGAACCCAGGGCACTTTACTACTGAGTTACATCCCCAGTCCTTTTTTATATTTTATTTTGAGACAGGGTCTCTCTGATTTACATAGGGCCTCACTAAGTGACTGAGTCTAGCTTTGAACTTATGATCCTCCTGTCTCAGACTCTGGAGCTCCTGGGATTATAGGCATGTACCACTGTGCCCAACCTTATGGCATTTTAAACCATGATAATCTCTCTCCAATATGCTAGTCAGACTAAAAGCAGAAGCAGCTGCTGTATGACTGTCTTAGTTATGAAAATAAATGTGTCCTACTTAATTGTGTTAAGGAGAAATGACCTAGGTAAACAAAAAGTGACAAATTAATGGGAGGGATGGACATATAATATTCAATTGACAATTGTTGAATATCCTAATCCATAAAAGTATCATCAGTTTATTCCCTCCATTTTAGCAAACAGAATGCAATTTTGTAGATTCATTTTGTTATTTCATATAAACATTACATTCAATACCAAAAAAGTGAGAAAACTTATATCTTAGTTTGTGATTGTTCATCTCATAAAAGGCATTCTTAAATTACCAATAATTCAGTAGTTAAATTTATTAAGGGAAAGGCACCTGGCACATTAAACATATAATTTTTCACAAACCTATGCAGTATAATTTATAGCAATCGAGGTTCTCTTTTTGAATTGTTTTAAAATGACTATTTTTTTTTCTGTAAGTATTATTTGAATCAGTTCCTAATTCACTGTGAAATATACCAATAAAATTTGATATCTTCTCAATTAGATTGGGAGTAACTGGATATGGTATTATTCTTATTGATATTTTTCCTTTCATATATACAGCAATTTGCAGTTTAGAGCCTTTCTTTCCACATAGATTATTTTACAAACAATAGAAAATTTCTATCAATGTTCATTCATATTTTAACTAAAATGTGTTTAGGGGAATACTACAAAAATTAATGAATTTAACATTCATACTTTCTGACAGACTTTTTTTTTTTTTCCCCTATCCTACAAGAAATGCGGTCAATCCATGAAAATGCCGAGAAACATTTTTCACTTACCAAATTTGATAAAAATCTGACAGGTTATGTAGAGACAAAAAAAAAAATTGTCCCCATACATTCTGGAGTGATTAATAACCCAGATACTCTGGAGAATTCCATTTTGCCTCTTATTAGAAAAAAAGAATTAGTCAACTGAAAACGGGAAAAAAAAGTCAAAATCTAGTAGCTGATCACAACATGTAATTAATTAGGAATTTTATATTAATGAATAAATAGCCTTTGGTCATTTTCTTCCCTTCCCTTAATGGAATTTGTTGCTGCTGCTATTCTTCTATTTAGTTGAAAGAGAAAAATAGTAAATTTGGATCTGACACCATTATAGGGAGTAATCATTTCCCCATTATGAGAAGAGAAAGTTCTTAAGTATAATAAGATCCTAGCTAATCATTCACTAATTCACATTGAACTAGGTGTTCTAACTTTACAAAGTACTCTATACATGTATATACAATAAATGGTTCTCTGGATTTAGTAAATATGAGGCTTAATATTTATACCAGGCTTAATATTAATATTCTATATAACAGTTAATATTTACCAAATTTAAAGACTGAAATTACAGCTCCAGAATCCAGACCCTTCCAAAGAAGAGCCCATTTAACAATGTTCCCACTCCCATTTACTGAGAGGCTGAAAACAGTTAACATATTCCCAAAATGTGATCAATATACTCTCCTATTCCTGGTACAGTAGACACAACTGCTCACTCTATTATGAAATTTACTCAACTTAGAAACCAGGTAATAATATTAGCAACTAAAGAAGAGTTAAGAGATGACCCAAAATGATAACTCGTAATTATAAACTTTTCCTGCACTTAAAGAGAGGTACAGAAAGAAGGTAAAGAAAATGTCAAGTGATTATGAAGCCTAAACTCTTTTTTAACATTTAAAAAAAAATTTTTACAGACTGCATTTTGATTGTCTGTGCACAAATGGGGCATAACTTTTCGTTTCTATGGTTGTGCACGATGTAGATTTACACCATTCATGTGATCATACATGCACATAGGGTAGTGATGTCTGTTTTAAGCATAAGAACATCTATGTTTCATCAAGCATTCATAGAGCACCTGTCCCTAACTTGCAAATGTTCTCTTTGTGTTGCTTCATTATATTTAAGATCAAAGAAAGCTCCAGTTAACTGGGTTGCTACAATAATTTAAAATAGTACATGTCCTATTTGGTGATATTAGTTATTTCACTTGGATTTTACTAAAACATTACTTACTGATAACATTTAATTCACTAGGTAAATATAACTTTTTATATATACCTTTAGAAATAATATGATTTCTTTTCCAAAGAAGGTTGGTATGAAGTAGTTCTACCGAAATAACTTGTGCATTCTGTTTTTCCAGGAAATCTATTGGATTATTGATTCTTTTTTCCCATCTAACCTTGAAAACTATTAAGATAAACTAAAGACTTGAACTGCATTAATGCACATCAAAAGAGATGAACTCTTAGGACTTTCTCAAACCTGAACAGGAAAAGAGCTGAACATATATCTAGGTCTAAGTGTTCAAAACATTTGAATTTCAGCAGTTGATATTGACTATACAATGATCAAGAAAAACAATAAATGATGAGATCTAATACAATTACATTTTGTAGTGGATACATAAAACAAAGTATATTATAAATGATGTAGTAATATAAGGTATTTACATTAAGCATGTAATTAAAATGAAAGTACATTAACTGTGTTGGACATTTTTTCTACCTCCTCAGCTTCAAAATCCCTCAAATTAAATGAGTATGAATTTCATTAAATGAAAATCAGACACACTTGGCATACAAATTATATGTCTCTTTGACGATGATTTTCATTTTCTGTGCTTTAAAAGATATCCTTATAAAGACTGGTCAATGGCAAGTTTTACTCTGAAGTTTCTATTACCAATATTCTGTTAATAATAGCTCCAGTTTATGATTTAAATCACAAGCAAATGATGCTCATATAACAGATTAAAAAAATGGCAACCTCTTCTTTGACACACATACCAATATACAAACTAAGTTTATCAATACTTCTTTGTCCAATACTCAGCTCTTATCTTCTTATTGTACAATAATTTATGTATGTCCTTATTCACATATTAAAACTGTTCCTTTTGTTAAATTAGGGTTGACACTGGTCTCCACTGACCAGTATGGTTCTGTGATGATCTAAATGTGATATTGGCGTCTCTCCCAAATTCACAAGCTGAATCTTTATCACAGAAGTAATAATGTTTAAAAAATAGGAGTATTGGGACATGATTAGGTCATGAAAATGAAGCTCACTTGAATGAGATTGGTGTACTTATGAAAGATGCCCCAGAGAGCTGCCTTGTCACTTCCACCATGAGAGGATGCAACATCTAGTAAGAACAGGACTTTGCCATACCAAATCACTACCAACTTGATTTTGAACTTGCCAGACTCCAGAAGTGTGAAAAATAAACTTCTTGTTTACAAGACACTCAATGTATGGCATCTTGCTATAGTAGACCTGAGTAGTAGAACTAAGACAAACGCTTAGCACACAACACATTTTGTATGATTTTTTTAAATGTTGAAAATTTTCATTATGTTTTCTTCAAGTCTCACTATTAAACATCACTATAAAAGTCCTCTTGATGTTTGAGATTCTAAAAATTATGTAATGTGAGCTGGGTGCAGTGGTGCATGCCTCTTATCCCAGTGGCTTGAAAGGCTGAAGCAGAAAGATCACAAGTTCAAAGCTAGCCTCAGCAATGTAGTGAGGCCCTAAGCAACTTGGCAAGACCTGTGTCTAAAAAAAATACATAAAAAAAGAGTGGAGAATGTGGCTCAGTGGTAAAGTCCCCCTGGACTGAATCACTCATACCAAAAACAAAAACAAAAAAGTTTGTAATGTGGCCTAATTGGCTATAGTTTCTATCATCTTTCATTGGTAAAGAAACCAGTTGTGAAATATATTGCCTTTATAGATTCCAAGTCATATGTAACTATTTGTTTCAAACATTTAGTTACTTACAAAGGACAGCCTAAAGTTTCCTTAAAGTTCTTATACATTCTAGTTTAATAATTTCAGCAAATCAGTCAATTTAGTAAACTGTTGCAAAATAATATGTAATAACTTCAAGCTTGGTTTATCATGGAAAATTCCAAAGATACAAACATCAATAAAATAGTGTTAAATCCCCATGCATGCAATGTACAGTTCCTTCAAGTATTATCTCAAGAACAAGCTTATTCCAACCACTCTCCTACCTACCACTTCCTTCCCTTCTCAGTGGATAAGAAGCAAATCTCAGATATCACTCCCTTCATCCATATGTTACTGTCTACCTATGACATAAGCTATTTTAACCAAACTACAACACTGTTATCATTCAAATAATTAACAATAATTCTTTGTAACCATCAAAGTCATCACATTTCCAATTGTTTCATACATGTAATAATCAGTTCTATGCTTTCAAAATGGTACCTAAGTTCTACACATAATAAAACCAAAATCAACTATGTATGCCTCTTTTAATTTGTACAATTTTTAATCTCACTCTATTTTTGCCCTGCATTTTATTTGTTGAAGAAAAGAGTTGTTTTTGCCATTGTTTTTATTTTTCTCCTGCATTATCTCACAATCTAGATAATTTTATTTTAAAATATCAATTTTAACATGTCCCTCAATCCTGTATATTTAAAGGCTTATGAGATTCTGTGTATGTGTTTGTTTGTTTGTTTGTTTGTTTTTTATTAAACTACCTCATTGGAAACCCTGGTATTTGAATTTTAGCATTATGGTGGATCCATTATAAAATCCATTTAGAAAAGAGAAGGCTAACTGTTTATTCTTCATGAAAACTAGATGCTTGCCATGTGAATGCAAAACTTACATATTTCCATGAGTGTAAGTTAACTTATCTACACAATCTGGCGTACAAAACTTCACATGCAAAATGGAATATGCATGCCTTCATGGTTGGCATCACACCTGAACTTTTGAATATAAAATTAACAAAATTATTTTACACTCAAGTGCACTCACATTTGCTTAATGTTTTTAGGGAAATAAAAGTACTATTAAATAAATAAAAGAACTATATAAGATATCTTTGTATGTATTTTGTGTAGTTCTATGGTAAAACATTATATTCTCTAGATAATGAATGTGCATTTACCTTTTTTTCTGTGCCTATATTGCATTTGGCATTTGGCAATGGGGTTCACTGCAATAGAGACGGTACAATGTTGAGTGCCTATTATATATTTAGTGTTGTGGACTCTTAGGATGTAAAGATGAATTTAACAAGTATGCAGTATAATACTGAAGAGACATATGCACAAATGTCTCCTGCTTCAGTCTTCTTATAAGTATTTTTGCAGCAATCCCGTCTCTAAGAATTCAAATTGAAAGAAGCTGCTTATTTCAATAAATCTAACATCCTTACTATCAACAGGGAATTATTATTTAGTCATAGCTACCTTAGTGTACCTCTGCTTTATTTGCCAAGAATAAGATTGCCCCTATTCACAGTCTTTAAATCATACAAACACACACACCTCAAAAGAAAATAAAAGTTCTCTTGAAAGAGACTGAGGAAATAGCCTCCACTTGTAACATGTTTATTATATAGCATGTACTATTGTGTTTTTTACATGTTATTTCAGTTAACTCTTCCAATACTTAATACATAAGCCTAGCAAAAATTACCATTTGCAAGAAAAGAATTTCAGCTACTTTTCTGATATCTCATGCTAACATTTGACAGAACCAGGAAATGAACTGTGGTTCCATGGCTGCTGATTCTGTTTTAAGAATTGTATACAATGCCGTTTATACTAAATATGTGAGAATCTAAGGAAAGGCAGTTATTTTGTTGTCTGGACTAGAGTCTGATTGCTTTTACTTGGATTCTGGATCTTTGTGCAAAGTGATTCTTGTCTGTTTCTATTTGAAAAATGTGAACAGTGGTGTAACCACCACATAAGGATGCCTTTGGGGTTCAAGGAAACTGTACAGTGTTTGACAAGTGGTATGGTGCTCAAGAATGTCAAGCAAATATATTATTCTTGTGTGCCCAAGTATTTAAAACTTATTTTGAATGAAGGGAGACATTATGTCTAATATATAATATTCAAATAAATAGAGAATGAGGTAGTTAAGGGAAAACATTCCTCCCCTGCCAATTACAGGAATAATAAAACTACAAAAAGACAGGGGAAATAGTATGAGGAACAAACATGTCATGAAAAAATAGAAAACTCTGGCCCTTTTAGTTTCCTCACTATTTATTCACTATAATCCTACAAGAAGTGTTTTCCCATTATAGGGTCAGGAAAACTGAGTCTTGTTGATTATTTAAAAATCACACACTCAGTAAATGGCAAAACCAAAGCTCTTATTTTCCACTACATCTGTGCTTTTTACTCTTTTAGTCACAATAATTTAGAAAAACGTGAGATCATTTTGAGTAGATTGTAACCAAGATTAAAAGGAAAATACAAGATGAAATATCAGTGTACATCACATGAAAGAAAAGCAAATGCTGTTGAAAGAAAGTCCTATGTGCCTGTGTGTATCCATGGGACTACCTGTTCCAGGGAACTTGTACTTAATTCCCGGTGCTGCCAAAAGTATCACACATACACACACAGTACACACACAGTCACATTCCTAATACTAGTGTGATACTCAGTCAAACAAATACATGTTGATTACCTGAAATTGCTAAGGTCAAGATCTAGTAATTACACTGCTTTGCAAAGCTCTTAAGAGACCTGCTGCACTCACAAAGCTAGACATGGTGGTCGAGGACAGATCCTGAAAGTATTTCAAAAAAAAAAAAAAAAAAAAAAAAAAAAACCCTATCACATATAGATAATGTGCAGCTTTCTGCTGTCACATTTCTGGGAAGTATGTAGAGACTTTTGCTGGATGATGGTTACACTATTGCTAACAAGCTGAGTAGGTGGATACATCAATTAAATTTTATGTTCCTTAGGTTTTTTTCCCCTCTAAAAAAGAGAAAATAACAATTCCTTCTAATTACCTCTGTGGGATCTGAGCCATTAGGAAAAGTCAGTGTAGTGATTTAGAGAAATAATCCAGGGGAAGGTTGACTGGGTGTGTGTGTGTGTGTGTGTGTGTGTGTGTGTGTGTGTGTACATGTGCACATACTCACTAAGAAGAATTTAGTACCCACAGAAGGAAGGGCAGAGAATCAGGTACCACTTAAAGATAAATCATAATTCCTTGAAACCAGGGATATACCTTATTTCCAACTAAATCTGTGGATAGTAAGAGTTGCAGGTGATAAAATGTGAAATATGAAGCACTGGAGAAATAGAGGAAAGTTGCCACATGCATATAAAAATAGTGGGTATGCTAGGTAAGAAGCATCATCTACTAATCTGTTCTATTCACTTCTCAGTCATTGCAGCTATTGCTAAGGCAGTGACCTCCATAAGGAAAAATTTTATTTTGTTTTTATCTCCTTTCAACTCCTCAAAGAGTAAGGAATGCAATAAAAGATTGATTTCCCCACATGACTAAAACTCAGAGATAGTAGTTTCACCAAGTATATATTTTATTTATTTGACCAACTGGTACAAAGAAAAGAGGTTTCTAGCTAACATTATCTGAAGCAGTAGAAAAGCATTCTCAGCATTACTGACCCCAAATTGTGGCACCTAGAATAAGACTCTTGTCCCCATTTGGTATTAAATCTGTTCCTCTGCTTCCTGGCCAGTTATTTTATTGCTTTGAAGAAGTGTTAATTTATACATGCCTCATTTTTTATTATTAAAATAAAAATAATTGGAAAGATACTTTAGATTCAGAAAAGTATTTAAAACTATCCCATCAATATAAGGACTATTTCTAGGGGTAAATTTCAAACAACACTGCTAAAAAAAATGTGAAGGTGAAAGCTACAAGTCACATAAATGAAGATTCAATTTTGGCCAATTTTAACTTAATATGAGAGCAGCAGATGGTGTGACTTATTGAAAGCACTTTTCAATTTTCTGGGCAAAGTAATTTCTTAAATGAAAGGGTTCCTTTAGGCACACAAACACTGCATTGCAAAGCTGTTAAGAGACCTAGCTGCACACACAAAGCTAGATATGGTGGTGGAGGACACCTAGAACTCAGCAAATGGCCTCCTAATTGTGCTAAAATGACAAATTCCCCAATGATCTGATTGATGTAAAGTAAATGTTTTCATACATATGGGTGGAGATGATTGTTTGGCTTCCTGGCATCCATCTTTCTTCTCGTGGTAAGAGAAGCTATTATTTCCCAGTAAAATCATTCTTCTCCTATTCCCTGTCCCCGTAGTGATCTGCTGATCTCACCAACAACTCCAGGGCTACTCATAGGACCTAAGCCTGGCCCTCTAATTCTCTCCAGCTACCTTCCCAATGTGATTGATCAAAGCTGATAAAATAATCCAGTGAGTTCACCCCTAATTTTCCTCAGAGAGTAGGTTCATGTGATTCAATAAGTGTTAATTTGATGATCTTAAAGTTGAGAAGGTATGAATCTGAGTTTATGAAGCCCCACTGTGGAAGACAGTAAGTCCAACACAGAGGAGAGCAATTTGAACAGATGAAGTGAACAAGTCTGATGTCCTTATTCAGGTTCCCAGATCCAACCGTACCTGCAGCAAAACTGCTTCTGGATTTTCAGTTAAATATGCCAGTCAATTTACTTCATGTACTCTTCCTTGTTTGTTTTAGACAAATTCACTTCTGCTTGTTCTGATCTTTGTTAACTCTGGATCTCTCTTGGTACTCAAAATGAAAACTATTTGCTCACATATTTGGCCAAAAAAATGGTTGGCCAATAAGATTTCATATAACCTAAGGAAATAACTAAGACAGTAAGAAAAAAAATGGAAATAAACTACCAAGAGTATGGAAGAACTCCTGGTCCTGTGTTTTGCTTTATTGGCTTCCAGCTATATGACAGAAAGCAGAAATCTCAGTGGATAAAGAACATTATTAGAAATTCAGTGCAAAGGTTCATCTATTGAGCTATGCAATACTGATTTCATTGCTTTTCACTGAATCACAACCATGATTCCTTTGTGCCCTATAATAGTTACACATAGTCTTCATATTGCTTTAAAACTACCTAATAAAAATTTGGTTACTTAGACTATTTTAATTAAGCTGTTTATATGAAAAGTCCTTTGCAATATAAGTTTTCTAGAGAGAACTTGAAAACGGAGTCAATTCTTTTTCTTATGTAGCTTTATTTTCTTGTACACATGGATGATGGCCACTCACACACTGAGAACCTTAGAGTAAAACACACTGTCATATGACATTGACTATTTTACTGCAGTTAGTTAAACCTCTTGGTTTTTAACTCTTCTTAGGTATTACATTTTGTCAAGAAGTTAAAAATTCATCCTGAGTTGTGAAACTCCTAAATGACAATCCATTAAATATTCCATAAGACAACCTAGTACATTGAGTAAAGTGGGGTTTCCAAGCATTCTGTTCTGAAATGGAAATTATTATTGGAGTTTAGGGAATCTGTTAGCCACTGACATTGTATGTAAAATATTTCAGAAACATGTGGCTAGGTTTTTTTTTTTCCCCCCCAGGGAAAAGTTCTTGGTTTTTATCAAATTCTTTAAAAAGTCTATAATCCAAAAAATTGTCATTAAACAGGAGAGAGCAGAGGAATTTGGGTCTTTAAGAGAAAAATCAAGGGGAAGGTGATGCTACTATGTTTCCTTACAATTTTCATTTTTTACTTATCTTATCAGATACCAGCTTTAGTGCGATATCCACAGCTGCAGGTAACAGAGTTATGAATATGTAAAATTAACCATGACATAATCTGCTTAATATTGTATATCATCATGACAATAATTGCTTTATTGTTCAGTGGTCAGGTTCCCTGCCAGGATGCATAATCCAAATGAGAAGTAAGTGAAAGAAGCCTATGTCCATGATGTCACAATTAAGTTCAGTATAGATGAACTTGAACCTAATATTTCAGTTTACAAATTTTAAAGGATATTTTATTTAAATAGTTCAAAATTGGAACTTAGGAAAGAAATTTTGCAAAAATACAGTAATAGACCCATGTGATCACAGTCTGAAAATTTAAAATTACCTTATGCAAAGATATTCTTAATGTACATTCAGTTATGTTAGTCCTGGAGAAAGTCATTCTTAGTGTTTCTATGTCTAGAAATCAGTTAAATCATTGTTTCAACTCATTTATTGAAGGAGGAAAGGAACAAAACAAGAAATGAGGAAATAATTGAAGGAGAGAATGAAAGAAGGAAACAGAGCATGAGAGGAAGAGAAGGAAAAGGAGGGAAGGAAAAATAAGGAATTAGAAGATTTTTTTTACATATTTTCTGCAAATTTGCAGAGACACAACAATCTCTAAGTTTAGTGACTTTGATTTGCTTCAGTTACTAATTACCTTATAATATTGGATATATTTATTTGCTAAATGCAGATAAAGATATGCATTTGATATTTGTCCTCTGCTTGTATTTGTTAGGACATTGGTGGCTACACTGCTAAAATGAAGACTTTAGGCAACAACAAAACCACAGCAGCTAAAATGTAGGAATGTTTTAATTTACGTCCAAGTCTGAAAATGGCGGCATATCCCTGTTTCATTTGGTCATTTGAAAACCCAGGTTCCTTTCATCTTGTACCATCCCATCCAGAAGCTCAGTTCTGGCAAGGGCCACTGACTGACCCTCCGTTTTTATTTTAGCATTCTCTTTGCCAGTATAAGTACTCCCTTGAAGCTCAGAAAGATGGCATTTCCTAACCTTCCTTCCAGGTAGACAAGATCATTCAATTAATTTGTGGGGAAGAACATGTTTGCAAAAGCAAAGTATGAAAATTGGATCGGGATCGTGCTTCCCAAAAAACCAAAGGCTGAATGTTTTCCCTGATAAGTGGAGAATGATATCTAATGGGGGTGGGGGGGGGTGGAGAGTGAGAGAAGAATGGAGGAACTTTGGATTATGTAGAAGGAAATGGGGGAGTATGAAAAATGGAATGAGACAGACATCATTACCCTATGTACATGTATGATTACATGAATGGTATGACTCTACATCGTGCACAACCATGGAAATGAAATGATGTACTCCATTTGTGTACAATGAATCAAAATGTAGTCTGCAAAAAATTTAAAAATAAATAAATAATGATAATAAAAAAAGAAAATTGGATTGTGCTTCCAATGGTCCAGAAGGGGACTCCTCTGCTATTCATTGGTCTACCACTAATGGGAACTACAGACATCCAGACATCTGACAGAAACATGAGAATGATGGTAACTCATTGTGGGTGGTGAAGTGTCAAGACAGAAAGAGCCCACATTTGCATCACTGAGGCCAGCCATTGCACCAGGTTGATGGGATTTTAACTGAGAGAAAAATAACATTCTCCCTTTGTTTAAGCCAGTGTTGTGCTAGGTCTAGGTCACAGAAATTGAACTTATATTCTAACTATTGCATCAATGAATCACACCCTGTTCTTCCTCACACTCTTTTCTTCTAATATAAGCAAATTAAGATGCTGCTTCTGCTGTATTTTTTTTTTTTAACATTGAGTCATTGTTTGCTATCCGTAAACAAAATAAGGCACTGTATTAGTTTAGAGTTCCCATTAAGGAGAAAAATTATTACTTCCAAAACTTACCTAACAATCGAAACCATCAAAAATTACCAATTGATATCCTTCCATCTCCCTCTATTGATTCCAATATAAAATGTATAAGAATAGAAAATTTTGTTGAAAGCAATATGTACTGAGATTTCCACTGAAAATCATGTCAGCATAAAAATAAAAGTGAAATCATATAGAAAATAGATTATGAAAAAATAAAGGATAGACTGTAAAGCAGTATGCCCAAACACTGATGTCAGAGATGTAAATTACGTGGCTGCTGTTAGCATGGTAGAGAAAGCCAGCACCGGAAGGCAGAGAGAGAAATGATCTGCCTACAGTGTGGGCTTGCTGCCTACTTTCTTTCACTTCAGTCCATCTTTTATTTTATTTTATTTTTATTATGCACAGGTATTGTTGCCTTAGGCATGTCTTTCTTTGATAGCTACAACTTCCTTTTCTTAAGACCCATCCCTCACTAATCAATATACAACGAGGTGCCAAAGTAATTTCCTTCTTATAAGACTCTTACCACTTCCTGACACTTTTCACATTTCCTCCCTAATTATTTTCCGATTTTAACACCAGAGCGAGAGTTCTTGTGCTCCCTAACAGGCATTCATCCTTCACAGGCTGGTCTAACATTTACTCAGTCCTGGCCTGTCAAGCTACCACCCTCCCTTTTGGTTTCTAAAAGTACTTGTCCTAAGCAGACTTTTTATTTTTTTATTTTTTTTCCTTCTTAAAAACTTTCATACTGCCCTCAATCCCTAATAAGAAGTGTTTGCCCGGAGGGAAAAATTTTAAATATCAAGAATACTTACCGGGAGTGGTGTTGGATATATTACTAATTATATATCAAAGGTAAGTGACTCACATTCCGATCTCATGTGCTTAGTAAATACCTGTTCCCTGATGTCTAAGGTATATTGAAACTAAAGTTCTTAATAAATACCTCAAATTTTGCATGCAATATCATAATAAAATTCTACAGTATTATAACAATGTATTCCTCGGAATGTGTTAAGTATATCAGATGTATCTGCATTAGCATCATGTACACCATCTTTTTAAAAACTTTGGATCTTAAATACAAAAAGGTAATAAGAACAGTTGCTTTAACTTCTCACATCTTATGTATATTAGGCCCAAAATAAATATACATTTAATCTATCTCATACTTGGCATATGTTTGCTGCAATGTTGCCTATAAATAATTTCCATTCTGATGTGTTTTCCTATTCACTAGATGATAAAAGGTAAGAATATTAACACTAAAGATTGACGTTAATGCATCTGCAATCTGCTACCTTCCTCTAGCTGATAAATGTGTGAGTGGCCAGGGATGAGGTAGAGGAAATGCGCTGATTTAGAGTTCCTAAGACTGACTAATTCTTCACAGATATCACAGGAACACTGTCAGTGCTAAGAAATGTTACAGACATACTTGGTTAGAGGTAACAAATGCTCTTTGGAGACCAACCCAGCGGCAGAAGCTACTTATATAACTGTTAAACAGCTCATGACTGAGAATCAGTGAAACTGATTTTCACCCTATCTCACATGACAGAAGAGAACATTCACAGACCCCGTTAATTCAGCCTAATGTCTAACCAAAACTAGGACTACAGGACCTCCTAATAAATCTTTGCTGAGTGAATAAATTGTAAGTAAGTGTTGAAGATATGTGGAAAATTAGATTAATAATACTTCTGTGACTGGAAACCTTAAACCAAGAACTAACAAAGCAAATGTGGTATCAGATGATCCTAAACTATGTCCACATGAGTCCAAGCATACCCTGACGCGTATGTTTGGCATTGAGCTGCTTTCACTCTATCTAGTAAGAAGAGACAGATGCCTTCAGCAAGATAAGAGAGGCATAATGGAGTACTCAGGATAAAATATGTAGAATAGTTCAGACAAGCTGAGCAATTTAGCAAGACCCTGTCTTAAAATAAAAGATAAAAATGGCTGAGGATGTAGTTTAGTGGTAGTGCACTTGCCTAGCATGTGTGATGCCCTGAGTTTGATCCCCAATATGGTGGGAGGGGGGAGATTTTTGTTCTGATTCTGACACAAACAAAAATGCATAAGTTTGAACTATTGCTTAGCCTCTCTATTCTCTCATCTCTAGCACTTTGGAGGTGGATTTCTACATAATATCTGTCAGGAATTAAAGCAAATCTCTTCCAAATCCTTATGTTGAAATCTCATGAAGGCCTAATGCCTAGTACCTCAGAGTATGACCTTATTAGGACATGGAGTCTTTGCAGACATGACGTGAGCTCATTAGGCAGGCCAGGGTGTTGGGGGGGGCTAATCCAATATAACTGGTGTCTTTAAAAAGGGATAATTTTGACACAGGGATATGCATCCAAGGAGAATTCCATGTGAACCCAAGGATAGTTATGAACACCAACAAGGGCCTGGAACAGCTCTTTCCTCACAGCCATGAAAAGGAAGCGACCTTAAAAATGCCTTCATTTTGCTCTTCTCCCTCCCATAACTGAGACAATACATTTTCTTTTGTTAAGTTTGTGATACTTTGTTACAGAAGTCCTAGCAACTTAATAAAATAACTAAGACTCAACCTAACACTGAAAATTAAGACTTTTATTATTTAACATTAAAAAATTAAAATCTCCAAAGATAAATAAGGAACAAAACCACATTTCAATGGGTTTGACTTAATTCAAATCAGTGTCCAGTGGCACCTGTGTTGTAAATGTGCAACATACCATACACACATGTAGAAAAAGAAATATTCATGTAGAAAAAATATTATTTTATCATAATTGTCATGACCTCATGAACATAAGGCAAACCCACCAATTAGAGAGTCAGGAATATGACTTATTTTCCCTCTTAAGTTAAGAAAAGTGAGAAACCAGCTACATGGTCATTAGTTCTTCCCAAGCAGTTCTCATTATTTAGAAATTCATATTTAAAAATTAAAGTTACATATTTAAGTTACTAACACCAAAGTGTTCTAATTAGTATTTTTTTCTGATTTAATAGCATAATTCTAGTTCTAGGTTATGATCAATTTTTATTCTTTCTTTTTTCCAATAGGGCCAAAAAGAAGTTTCATTGTTAATGCAAACAAGGAAAATGCAGTATCTAAAAAGCTTTTCTCTGTCATATCCTTCAAAATTTCTCTATACATGAACAAAATATTACCCAATTTTCTATACTGGTTTAATGGAAAAGACTAAAATAGTGTTTGAATTCCCAGATGCAATAGATAAATATTTTGTTTCAATGTTGACTCCATAGCAAAATTCCATTTTCCTTTAATTTCTAATTGTATCATGAGTGAAAAATTTTAGGCATAGTGTAATTGGAATACAGAGGAGTTACCTTCAGAATTTTATGCCTATTTCCTTCCTAGTTAAGCAGAAATAGCTTAGAGAATAGGAGAGAAAATATTCCTTTGTTCGAATGTAACTGATAACAGAAAACAGAATGTTTAGGCCTAAATAGTTATCTTAGCTCAATCTTTGACACAAATTCAGCAAAAATAAAATTCAATAATACATCAAATTGCTGAGTAGCAAGGGAAACCAATTATAACAATAATGGCCAGTATGAGTAGGTAACATTTACTGGGTGTTTATTAAATGCCAGGCAATGGTCTAATTGCTTGACATGTATTAACTCAGTGAAACCTCATAAGCAAGCTAAAAGGTAGGCTCTTATTATCTCTATTTCAATAATGAGAAAAATGAGGCATAGTGATATTGAGGAACTTGCCCAAGATCAAACACCAGAAAGAGAAATTGCTCTCATCCAATTTGCTATACTGCCTTTACAAAGGAAAGGCCACATAAATATAGGAATGCCTACAAAGAGCTAAGCACTGAGTGTATGATTTATGTGACTTGTTCTCATTTTATTGATGAGGGATTGGTACTTAGAGGTTAAGTCACTGAAGATCATGGCTACTCAATGATGGCTAGAACATAAATTTATGTGTGTTTGAGTTCAATGCACAGGTGTCCAAATACCATACAGCCCATGGGCTAAATTCAATAAAGTTAATGAAATTCATTGAAATAAACTTCTATTGGAACAGAGACATTCTCATTTATTTACTATTATTTATGGCTATTACTATTTTTATTGTATGTGACAGAAATGAGAGATTGTGACAGCAACTATATGGGTCACAAAGCGAAAATTATTGTTTGGATCTTTATCAAAAAGTTTACTGAGGGTTGGAGTTGTGGCTCAGTGGTAGAGCACTTGACTGGCATGTGTGACACACTGGGTTCCATCCTCAGCACCACATACATATATATAAAATAATGGTATGGTGTCAATCTACAACTAAAAATATTTTTTAAAAGTTTCCTGAACACTAGTTGTTATCTTGGCAAATACTGGAAGAATCTTGGTATGATTATAGTTGCCATATTTTCACTTAACTATTAAATTTTATTACCCAAGATTTCTTTTTTCTGTCATAAATTTAATTTCACTCTTTAATTTGACATAAAAAAATAAGCAATAATTATTAAAGATATAAAAAAAGGAAGTGAACAAGCCAAATTTGCCTCTTATGGGTTGAATTGCATCCCCCAAACAGGAGTATTGCAGTCTTAACACTTGGTGACTATTAATATAACCTTATTGAAAATATTCAGTACAGATAAAATCTAATTAGGATAAGATTACTAGTATGGACCCACACCCAATATGACTAGTGTCCTTACAAGAATATGAAAATCTCATGTAAAGAAATAGGCTCTGGTGGGCTAGGTTACAGTTGAGTAGGAGAAAGCATGCTTAGCATGTGTAATCTCCAGCACCAAAAATAAATAAATAAATAAATAAATAAATAAATAAATAAATAAATAAATAAATAAAGACAAACTACAGCCCAATGTTACATGGCAACACAGGGAGCATTTGGAGTGACACATCTCCAAGCCAAAGAATACCAAAAATCAAAAGGCACCAATGTAAGCAAGATAGAGGCAGATAAGTATTCTGTTGGGAGAAATCCTAGTTTTTGGATCTCAGAAGTTAATGTCTCAAGTGTGTAAACTTGCAGAGAGGAGCATACTGCTCTGACCACCTAGGAATGTAAACAAGTACCCCAAGTTGACCTAGTGTTACCAAGGGAACCTGTATAGAAGTCTGGTGGTCTGATCCTCTGTGGTACATTGTGATTGGGCAAGAAACTTATAAAATGTATACTTGTTCCTGCAATAAATGAGTTTGCAGGCTGCTTGCCACAAGCCTGTTCCTATCCAACTCCCGGAGTCTGGGTCTTGACTCTGTGGCCCTTACCTGTGCCTAAGCTAGCCTGGCACCCCTACAATGTTTAACAATACAAAATGACAATTTTTATGTAATAAAAAATTGCTCTCTTTTGATCACTATTGCTCCTAACTAATGTACCATGTAAATAGTAGTTGTGTGGTTATTAGTAACCATTCTTTAGTTTGTGCCTAGGTGACCCACGTCCCCCTCTGTCGATGATCTCATGATGTTAGTTGGTAATTTTGAATCATAACAACAGACACTTATGATTGATGTGATTTTTGGTATAAGAACCCCTACAGATTCCACCCAGTGCCAGAGAGATTATGGCCCATTGACCCTTTAATTTCAGATTCCCACTAACCCAAACTAGACGAGAGTAAATTTCTACTGCTTTTACTCTGCTCATTTTGTTTTCTACGACAGCCCTAGGGAGCTAAAGCAATTCCATTCTCAGATATGTAGAGGCATATGTTTTGAACAGTATAGTATGTGTGGCCAAGTGACCATGAAAAACTTGTCTCTGGTTTTTGTTTAGTAGACTTATAGTTGTAAAGTGGTTACCCTGTTTGTATTTCCTTGCCCCACTGACTTTAGTTAGGGTCATGTGACTAATACGTATCAATAGAATGCAATGGAAGCAGGATGGCCAACTTGATTGAGAAAGCAGCGTGGCTTTGGCAGGATATATGTAGAGAATCCTGTAGATGACCTGCAAGCCTTGAGTGCAGCAGAGCCAGAAAACAGAAGGAGTCTGGACTCTGAAGAACTGCAGGAATAAAACTCCTCAACCCTCCCTATCATTGCAACTGGTCTCTACATGAGAGAAAAGTACATATTGGGTTAAGCTCCTGAATTGACTTTGTGTTCTTTCATCTATTATTATATCATTTACATTGAACTATTAACCACAAAACTAAGTCTCTCACCATCCCTAGGATTTGAACTTCCCATAGGTATTATATTATGATTCCTCTATTATTTAAAAAAACGAATGGGGAAGGACATCACCAATGCAAGTTCAAATGCTCATTAACTCAAACACAAGCAATATTTGTATCAGCCAAAACTCCATGGAATCACTAAATAACATACAAGGCAAGAAAAGCTCCAAGCAACTGCTAAGTAGTGAGCCAGAGAAATGAGTAAACTCTCAAGAATTTAGGGAATGAAAA
Source organism: Sciurus vulgaris (assembly GCF_902686455.1). Classification (NCBI taxonomy): domain Eukaryota; kingdom Metazoa; phylum Chordata; class Mammalia; order Rodentia; family Sciuridae; genus Sciurus; species Sciurus vulgaris. The sequence goes on from NC_136469.1 coordinate 121,812,465, forward strand.
ATACTTACAGGTGTCATAAAGTAAAAAGTCTAGTGAGAAGAGGCAATTGTGAATAGTTGAGAGTAAAAGCATCTTGAAGGTTAATCTGATGCAAAACCAAAACTGCTTGAAGTAAATCTTTAGGCAAGAGGTGAGGATACACGAGTCACCCTGTCAGCTCTCCCTTCTGCAAACAATAGCTTCCAAATGAGGCCAAAATGTGATCTTTCTGTGGGTGCAACAGGGAAATCAACTGATGCTATTTTCGTACTTCCTAGATGGAATAACACACCTAGAGAACAGGGTTTGTCAAAGATAGGCTTTAGAAATGCAATTCCATAGTAGTCTATGACTGGTGAAACATTAACTGTCCTGAATAAAAGGACATGATCTGCCAAATGTGAAAGCTCCCCATGAGACATTCCATGTTTTTCCTTTCCTTTCTTTCTCTGCCTCCTCCCGCCCTCCTCTCTCTCTTTCTCTCTTTCCTTCTTTCCAAAAGTAAGTCAACCTAATTATTTTCTGAATCCACATAGGCTAAGCTACAATTTATCAATCAATTTTAACAATGTTTTCCTTTTGCTCCATCGTAGACCTCTTCTATGAGAAGTTTTGATGCAACTTCAGATTTCTCTTCCTGGGGTGGCATGCTGCTTTATGATCAATGGTTCTGCTGTCCTCCTGGAACTACCATTATACTTTATCATATTTCTATGCTGTCTGACAGAAGGAATCCAAGATTATCTCACTACTCATTGCTATTGGAAGAAAATTTTAGAAAATTAAAAAGGTTTCTAACATCTTTGGCTTTCTTTGGACTCAGTATATTTTTAGTTTACCCTCGTTCATTTTACTAACTATATTTCAAATGGTGGAACTATTTTTTGCAGGCAAAACTTTATATAAAGTAAAGAAGAAAATTTTTGAGTGGAAGTCACACTGTACATCAGAAAGCTAGTGCTACAAAAACATCTGTCAACATATGGCTATGCAGATGTACTGTAACACTTTAGGGTTTGACAGCTTCACACTGGATGTGCTCTTGAGTAAAAGAACAAATTGCTTTTGTTTTCTTGGATTTTAAAACACCAGGCTTATTCCAGGGATCAAGAATTCTCCATATTAGATTCTGGTTTTCATCAGTCACACTTATATAAACATAGATCGTGTTTCCCATCAGAGAGTTTATCATTTAGTTATATTGTTTAAATGCATGCAAGGCACAAAAAGAATAGGGGGGAAAATTAAGCATGCAGAATTGCCTTTGCACAAAGAGGATTCTTTGAATAAACATCATAAAATGGAAGGCGCTGCGGATTCCTCATCAAAGTAGCTAAATCAGAAAATACACAAGGCCTGCTCATAAGTGCTCAGGAAAACACAGAGGCAACTCAGCAAGGAACTTAAGTCAACAGCACAATGTTTAAAATTGGGGTTTTGCAAACTGACATGCCACTTGAGTTTCTGCTGTACCATTTTGTATGATCCTAACATGCAAATGAACCTAAATCATCATTTCTTCACCTTTAAAATAGCATTATAATAGGGATTAAATGAGGTGATGTATGTAAAACACTTAGCACTATGCTTGGCATACAGGAATTATATAGCCAGAAATGGGAGTTTTAAAAAGTGAATATTCATAACAGTTGGTATCATTAAGTGAAGTCCCAGTTAGTAGTGCATGAATTTTTATTTCTGTCAGAATACATTTCTGACAGGACTACAGAAAGCCAGTGAAAATGATGGATTTTACAAGACATGTAATGACGGATAATAACTATTAATAAAAACTAATGTGGCTTCAAATTTGAGCCTCTTTCAGGGAAAGGTTTTGTGACATCCTCTCATAGAAACACCAGCATGATTGACAGACCTAAATTTTAACATATATTAAAAATACCATGCAATTTTTAAACTGTATCCTCATCTGGAACTATATGTTAGTCTCTCAAAATGAGAATTTCACCTCCGATAAAATTCAAATAGTTTTGTTGAATAGCTTTACAATCAGACTGAAAAATGAATGTTATTTCCCCCTCAGGTGATCTGTTCTAGTGACAAGGATAAATAGGCATATTCCACATAACCCCTTGCAGTCTGTTTTCCCCTTTATCACAAGGAAGGGGTAATACCACTCAATCACCAAACCTTCTGCTGGATCCCAGCCAGTAAGACACTGAGCCAGGCTCTCACAGGAATCCACAATGCATAGCTTAAGTCCTCACCCTTCCTTCCACCCAAGACCTTACAACTCAGGTGATGAGCCCCAGAGAAAAACATGAAAAGCATGAAGGCAAAAGATACGGGGTACATCCTGGACCTGTTAAAAGAAGCTATTCCATTACTTCTTGTTAAACAAGTATTTTTATTAGGCGCTCTGGAATGTGTGGCAGAAGCTCCAGCTAGTCATAAAGCACACCACAGAGCTTGCATACTTTTTCCTGTTTGGAGTATATTTTTTTAAAAATCAAACAATTTTCTCAAGGGGGAAAATAGCAAGTTGGCCCCTCACCTCCAGCCCCACCATTCACTACCTACGCATACAGAGGCTAATTCCACATGGGATAACAGAATCAAATCGGAACTAAAAGTTCAAAGGAGCAATAATTCTCAATCTGTGGTTTGTGTTTCTGGAAAGCCACAGAGAGCTCTGATCCATGGTCCTGTACAGACAGCCTGAGCTGACATATCAATTTGATCTCATCACCCTGGGCAAACAGAATCTCTAATTCCATTTAGAAAAGGTGTACGAAAGAAATTTCCCATTTCTACCCCATGATTCTTAGTTTTACCTCAGACTTAAGGGTATGGTTAAATATATAGGTTTTGTTTGCCCAACAGAACTGTAGCCTTGTGTTCTGGGAAAGAAAACAAAAACAAAAACAAAAACACAAAGAGAACAGTAGGTTTCCTGCCCTATCAAGTGAGGGCCACATGTAGAAATTCTTTTTTATTGACTCTTTGAGGTTTCCTCTTTGCTTTCCAAACCCTGTGATGATTGTCTTATTCCAGTTTACCATGTAAGGATTTCAGAGGAAAAAGTAAAAACACATCAAAAGGAACAATACTTTTTGCCCAAGACACTATTTGTGGAAAGCATTTTCCTTTTATGGTCATGACCAGAAAGCAAATGACTGCTGAGCAGAGCTGTGTAAGCAAAATATGCATTCACTTCATTTCACAGAAATGCAACCTGAAAAACTGAACAGAAAGTTGAAAACTGGAGTAAATTTGCCCTAACTTTACTGCAATCAGCTGAAAACATGTGTCTATTAAAAAAGCCAAAGTCAAATAAAGGGAGCCAGTACTATATAATGGAAAGATCATGAATAAGGGGTCAAACTACTATCAATTTTTCTTAGTTTCAGACATACCTTTATTAACTTAGCAAGCTTATATTTCCTTAAATTGATGATATCAGTAATAATAGTGCTTTCTATAGGAGGTATGGAGACTTAATAAAAAAAATCTAGGTATGTTATATGTCAGGTAACAAGTAAACCTTTTAAGTCATAAGTGAAATTAAACTTCTCAAAAATGTCCTTATTATGAATATATAAATCAAGTTAAATTTCTTGGTAAGGTACCAGCTTTATTTATTTTACCACGCAAAGCAATAAGGAAAACAAAAGGATCTAGGAGTCATATGATAATGAGCAGAAACAACTCAAGATTATCAACCAATAGGGGAGCTCTAAAAAAATGAGAATGAAGTCATATCCTATATATTTAACCTGCAGTAATTTAGCTATATCAGTCAGGCAAAAATGCAAAAGGAGTTTGAAATTGTATACATAATTTTGTCTAATTTTCCACTCCATGAATGTATAACCCCAAATATGAGTGAAATAATAGGAATAACTCTGCTCTTCCTTTAGTAATATTCCTTTCAGCCATCCTCCCAGCATGTGAGGATCTCTCAATGCCAATTGAGACACGGAGTTTTCATAAATGTACTTTACAAGTATGAATGGCAATTTCCACTTCAACCTCACTCGAGAGTCAGTGAAGAAAGTTCTGATTGTGGTAGAAAGACAGAAGGTAGGTACATATTTATCAGTTCTTCCCTATGAAGTTTTTCAAAGTGATTTCCTTCAAATCATTAAGATGTTTAGAAACTATTGGGTACTTTCAATGGTCATCTCAAGGCATCCATGTCATAGACCCTTGCAATCTGTAAGACTGCAGTATGATACTTAATACAGTTGGAGTAACATTTGCTCAGATGCTCAAACTCACTTCATGAGTTTCAGTAAACGATTCTAGATGGATAGAACAGCTTTAGCATAAGATGGCACTTTATGTTTGAATAAGGCCTACTGGACTATTCTATACTAATCAGAAGTCTCTCTTCTTATAACTTTCCATAACTGTCCTGAGGACTACAACCTGATTGTTCTTGAAAATGACATACTTAAAATTTTTTAAAATGAAGCTTTTGAATATGATTCTTCCATTCAAAACAAACATTATTACAATTTTCAACCTTTTATATGGCCCTTCACCATCTTGACTTCCTCTTGAAAATTATTCTTCATTTTTGAGCATGTCATGTCACTTCTTACCTGGGATGCCTAAAAATAAGCACAGTGCAACTACAAGGGTGCGACCAGTGCGAGACCATCTATCAGCTCCTGTTTCTCATATGCTATCTTCGTAATCAAGCTTTCTAAAATTGCAAGCACTCATTTTGTTGTGAAAGCAGTACTCAGAGTTAACTTATGTTAAACTTCCATGAAACTACTGAAGGATTTTTAATACATACTGCTGTTGAAGTTTAACTCCCTCATTCTTTATTTGAGTGTCATCTTTTACAAATTTTCCCATTATCCATATCCTGCTGCATTTTGTAAGACTCCACCCAAGATCCAGCCTCTGAGAACCTTTTGCACATAGACTATAGTTTCAGGAACCAATAGAAAAAAAAAAATTCAATGTCACTAGTTTCACTAGTAAACTATTGGCTACCTTGGCAACAAGAGATGTGTTTGTGGGTATATGTCTGTGTGTGTGTGTTCCAATAATTGTTCTTTCTAATATAAAAACTAAAGGATATTCTCATAATTACTGTTTATTAATTTTGAACATACAACTTCCTCTTTGTTCAAGGAACAAATAGAATTAAAATTGCACTTATGGGCTTATTTACATATCTGTCTTTCACTCTGAGGATGATACACTGATAGGTCAGGAGACATGTTTTATTGTTTATTGTTTTTTGTGTAATTAATATGCTCCTAGTGTAATTAACACATTCTACTGAATGAATAAATATATAAGTGAATGAATGAAAAGGTCATACAATTGAAAATCAATATCGGAACAAAGAGCTGGTCTTGGAATAACTAACTAACTTCCTCTTTGGTTGCAAAATTCCTCTGCCAGTCTTTTGTGCAATGTGTTGGGCTGATTACAGATTAAAGCAATTACAGTGAATTCTTGATTACTGGCATGCGGTCTAGCTATTTTGTGGATTACCTATCACAACTAATTCCAACTTATCTGCTGCCACCCAGCATATGTCTGAGTTACAGTCAGCCTCACTGATAGCAGATGTATGCTTCAGGAAAGCACATTTATGTTGATATTTCTGTACAGAATATATAATTATGAAATTCATTTTGGTGGGGGTTGGAAAGAAAATCAACAAGCATTCAGAAATAAGATGCAGAGATTTTTTTACACAGTGCCATTTTGGATGCCAAACCTCAATACAAAAGTTTGAATAATGATTTTCTAACCTCACTAATGCATACATGGAACGATAATATAAAAACTCAGCAATAATACATAGACTTCCATTCTAGAGTCATTCACAATTCAGGACACAAGAAACTCTGTTCATGATGTAAGACACTTGAGGAGGCAGAAGACCAGGCCTTGCCCAGTACAAAAAATCTTATAAGCCAGTAGAGGTGATACACCGGTAAAGCAATAAACATATAGCAGGCTTTCTCAGTCTTAGCACTATTGACATTTTGGGCTTGATAATTCTTTGTCGCAGGGGCTTAGCTAGGACACTGTAGAATGTTTAGCAGCACCCATGCCCTCCACCTACTAGGTGCCTGTAATGCCATTCTCTATGTGACAATCCAAAATGGCACCAGACATTGCCAAGCATTCCCCTGGAGGCAATATCACCACCAGTTGCGAGCCACTGCTTTACAGCTATATAAGGTAGTTTGGGATTACAGAATAGAGAATAGCTAACTCAGTAATTAGGGAACACAGCAGCATTTTCTGGGCAGAAAACCAATACAAAATCTTCTTCATTCCATAATATTTTGGAGTGAGGAAAAGTTATTTCATAATGGCCAGGCAAAAGTCCAATTTCCTTTAGTGGAACTCTGATCCCAGAACACATATGAAATTGAAGAGAGCTATGAATTTGCAAAAGGGACACATTTGTTGGTAATGTTAAATCTGGTGAGGGGAAAAGTCTCCTTTAACTGGTTTCAAAATATATGAAATAATTTATTTTCCTTCAGTATTTGTGTTTTTCATACAATTAGAAATCATTTTTTCATTCCATTAATACACATCAAACAGTAAATTTGCTGATCAGAATTATATTCCAACAATCATGTCCTCCAGCACTGCACTAAATCAAACACAGGGTCCTGTATTAAACCTTTAATAATGTAGTGCTGTGGATATCAGAATGTCAAGAGAACAGATATTTTCATTTCAAAAAAGAAAGACTAAATCAAATGATGCTTCACCTGATCTCACTCCAGACTCTTTTGTTATGGGGCTGAGAGAAACTGCTGAGCAAAGGGAACAAAAAGCAAGATTTTTCTGTGTATTTATTTAAAACCTGCAGTAGCTCAAGATTCAGCAGAAGCAGCAAACCCTAAAAGGATATTTGCAAATGGCATAAGATACTATCTTGGCAAAAACATTGGATAAAACATATTATCAATTCAGAAATATAATTCTGTAACATCTCACTATATATACACTTCAAAGAAGAATTACTTGAGAGACAATTTCTATAATTTATAATAACTAAACCATTAGCATGCAAGCATCTGATTAGGGGTTTGCTAAGTCCTAAGCATGGCCTTATAATGTGGGTAATAAATTGATAACAGCAAGGAAGTTAACTGTGGGAAGAATAACATGCTTTTGACAATTCTGGGTCCTTGGATGGAAACATGTTAAGCTACGAAGAGTTTGATACTGTTGGTCTCTCTCTAAAATCCCTGAGTACAATAAAGCAACTTTCAAATTGTGTCACCACTAGAAAATCCTACTGGGATTATCCTTTAATCATCATTGTAACCATATTATTAATTATAGGCTAGTTTAAAGAAATATTTTATGGATAAACTGGAAGATTAAGGGCCAGAATTGAGACAACCTGGGCAGCTACCCAGTGGTGCAACCTTGATCTCATCCTTAGTTTCTTCAGCCATAAAGCAGACTCAAAAGTCCTCATTTCCACAGCTCCTCTCAGGTTTACTAGTAGACACACCAGATTACTTAATGGGATTTTAATAGGATGGTATTTTTCCATGCTTAGAATTTATACATAGTTTATAATTTGAAACTAATTAGAGTCAAAATGAATTAGAAATCTAACTTTGAAAAGTCAAATAAAAACCTAGGAAAATCTTCTAAGTAGCTCAGACATACCTGCTGGTTGACCACAATATTATTTTCTATGAATGAAAATATGTGTCACAAATAATTCATTTAGCATTATATACATATATATATATATGTGTGTGTGTGTGTGTGTGTGATACTATTGAATTTATTGCTTTAATAAGAACAACAATAAAAGCAAAGATTTCCAAGAAAACATTGAATTATATAGTGCTACGTAAGAATTAATTCCACTACTTTAACTATACTGACCAAGAAAAATAAAATTTAGAGTTTTAGTATGGGCAAAAAAATATCTATCCCAAAACTCTCAATTCACTGGTGATATCTATCCCAAATTTCTCAATTCACTACCACCTATATAGCAGAAAATAGAGAATATAAGTAAGAAAGAATATTTATTTTTTTGTCATTTTGTTGTTATACAAAATTACAGAGAAAATTGCTACATAAATTAAGAAAAAATAAAATATGTATATAAAGCTATTTTGTTCAAGCAGTTATTACAACAGATCAACTCTCCCCCCCAAAAATACATCAATTACTCAGATACATTGTTAAGAAAATCTAACCATCACATAGGCCAGTCTTGCTATACCTACATGCTCAAGTATCACTAAGGAATCAACCAAGGGATTAGGGATGAATCAGAGAAAAGTAGTTACCTCCACCTGAAAAATAGCTCAAGACCATGTAATGCTGATTTTGAATCCTTACAGACATCATCCTCAAGTACAAACAACAAAAAAAAAAAAGGAAAAAAAAAAAGAAAAGAAAAACTCTAGCACTTTAACAATATAAGGTAGAGCTGTCATACAATGGGAACAATTCAGAAGACAACCCATGAACAAATCTCTCGCTCACTTCTGCAATCACCTTTTCTTAATTGTCAGGCACATAAAACCTTGCACAAATTCCAGAGGTCTATCCAAATCCTTTTTAATAAACTATGAAATATGTAGATCAAAGAGTATTTTTAAAAGGATTTTTATACAAAAAAGAGTTCTATGTAAACAACATGAGACTATTCAATTCAAAAGCAGGTGACAGCATATTGGCTAGATATTCAACTACGAGACTTTTTTTCTCCATGAGTCTAGAACATAATTATTAAAACTGAAATAAGCCTGCATATTATATTTTGAAAAAGCAATGTTAAATTTTGAAAGCTCAAAATAGAATCCTAGTACATTTACATTTATTTTTACATAAAAAAGTTAATATGTTTTATCACTTAAAAATTTGAACATTATAAAGAGCAGATGATACTGATTTTGTTCCTGGGACAGATTGAGTTAAGAAAGTGGATCTCATAGGAAGAGAAGATACTGGAGTGTTTTAGTCGTCTTTTTGAGTATTGTGATTTCAAGACCTGACAAGAACAATTGTAGAGAAGGAAAAGTTTATCTGGAGGCTCTTGGTTTCATAAGATCAATCCAGAGAAAACCAGTTCCATTACTTGGGGCTTGAGGTGAGGCAAAACATCATGGCAGAAGAATGTTGCAGAGGGAAGAGGCTCACATGATGGTCAGGAAGCAGAGACGGACTAAGCTCAGCTCACCAAATATATACCGCAAAGGCGGTCCCCAGTGATACACCTCTTCTAGCTACACCTTACCTGCCTTCAGTTCCCACTCAGTTAATCCCATAAGGGTATTAATTCACTGAATGGGTTGAGGGTGTCATAATCCAATCATTTCTCCTTTAAACCTTGCATTGTCTCACATATGAGCTTTTAAGGGACACCTCACATATAAACCATAATAGGACAGAAAAGCAGAACATCAGAACCACACATGATCATTCACACATGGTCATTTGTAGAATTCCAAAACACCAGAGGAATGATGTATGACTGAAAAACTACAACAAATAGACAAGTCATGTCTGGAGAGTTTAACCTAAAACTTCTCAATTTGAAAATACAAGTGATACTAAAACAAACAAAACAGTACTCTAGGCAATTCATTTTTTACACCTAACCAGTATCCTCTCAGAATGGTAAAAAGAGCTTTGGTACCTCTTTTAGGCAGTACAAAAATTTTTTCCAGTTCCATAGCAATTTTTTGACAATTAGTGAGTTCACTAAATGTTTTTATTCCCTTGGGTAACATTCTTCTTTCTAGACTCTCATGGAGACAGAAACACTGTGGGTTTGGAAGCCAGTGGGAAACCTGGTGCCTCATTACTTAGAAAACACATTGAGATGTATTTAACTTCTTTGTACTTCCGATTTCCTCATCTATATAATGGGAAGAAAGAGAGCCACTTTTCAGAGCTCTGAGAATGCAATATCTTATCAATGTTTTTTCTTTAAAAGGATCTGACACACAGTAGATGCTCCAACAAATGCTGACACTCACTTTTTTTCACTAATTTTAGGTTTTTTTCCCTTACATAAAATCTAAAATGTTCCCAGAATCAATCAAATTGGGTGAACTCTTCTCTTACTTCCAATATGCTCTACTCAGTCTTTACTCTCTCCTATATGTGTTAGAAACAAAAACTTATTGACTTTTAGTTTTCTTTCAGTAGTCTAACTTCTTACCTTTCCTAAGTAAGACAACTTCAGCCTACAAAAAATTGGAATTCTTTTGCTATCCATATAGGAGAAAAAAAATTAATACTTACTACACACTCACAGGCCATGTATATGTAGTAGGGAAGATTTATTGACATCATTTGATATCAGTGTGATCTGATTACAACCAGAAGTATATGAAATCTTTAAGACATTGGGTGTGTTCCCTCATACCCTTTATGCCCTTGTTTTCTGGAAAAGGACTAGGAATATAATAACAGTTTTTTAGATAGGAAAATAGTACTGGATTGAGAAAGCACTATGCTAAAAAGAAAATGAGTGAGTTCACTACAACGAGAGAAAAGCAGCAATAGTAAAGAACAAAAAAGACAAAAGAAATTGGTTATTTGGAGGAAGCATTAGAGATGTAGACTGTAGGGCTCATCATGAAAGACAGAGAGCATTAACACTGTTAGTCAAACATATCTGTGACCATCAGACAACAGAGCATCCCTGCAGTCAATTGATCTTTATACTGCCAATGATAAAATAGTATACAGAAAGTTGAAAGAACTCAAGGCAGGGATTTAAAACATTCAGCTCAGAAACTATGATGACACTGAACACATTTAAGATTAAAAAAATTTTAAAAAGCTTCACATGGAGTCAGTGCAATAACAAGAAGAACTAAATGCCCAAGGGATACTAACCCAACAGTAGGAAACCAGTAAACAGCTAATTAGCCTGGTTACACACACTTGGGCTGTCGCTACTCTTGCCTAATGAGAGACCCTCTCTCCTTGCTAGAGAGATATTACCAAAATTACTAACTTGTGCAGAAAGAGATTTTTAAAATAATTTGTGGTATTATTTCTTATGAACACACTTATCTATAGGCCTACCTCTGAATATAATTTCAGTGATAAATTTGCTTAATTATTTGCTTGGTTTAGAATAATAATTATCCTCACTATAACGGAAAACTTATGCAGGCAAAACAAAACAAACAAAAAAACCAGGAAAAGATATAATAAGTTGAAAAGTTTTTAAGAAACTGAGAAAAATATTTGCAAAGTAGCTCAGTGATTAGTCAAATAGATAAGGAGGTTTATAATCAGTAAAGGTCAAAAGAACAGAAGGACACATTTTTGTCTATACAAATAAAAACAAAAGATATGAAAAGGTGACTTGAAGACTTCTGCAGAGTTAGTGATAAAAGAAAATAAATAAGACTTTTTTCATAAAGATCAGAATGGTAAAAAGAGTATTGGTAAAGTCCTTCGTTAACTTTGATAAATACAAAATGGAGATCTTGGGTATTACTGGTGATATATTATGGTATGAATAACTAAATCATTGTGCAGAGATATGACTGGAAGTAAATTTGTGAAAATATTAAACATAGGTTGTGTGGTTGGTATATAATTTATATTTAGTTTTCTGTTTACTTAACTAAAAATTGACTTACTTAATAAATCTAATGTTTAAAACTTCTTAACTTTCCTTTACTTATTTTTTTGAAATTTGTGCCTCCAAAAGTAATGCTGCTGCTTTTACAAAGACCTGCATCGCTTTATGTGAAGAGTTCAGTCCAAATAAATCATGGTACAAGACAGAGGGTTGAGATCTTGCTCTGTGATTCAACATAAACAAAGGAGAAATGGTCCAGAACAAAAGTGATAAATATAAACTACCTGAGTTTTAGGGTCCCCCAAAATAGTTCTAACAAAGATAGAACGTACAAAAGAACAGAATGGAGCGTAAGAGAAAAAACTCCTAATGACGTGTCAGGGTGTTCCTAACAGACCTCCTTGTACCGATGCTCCTTGGCAGGACAAACACAGTCTCGATTCCTTCATCCTTAAATAGAGGAGTCTGAGCTCTAACTGTGACGTGCTGAAGACTTAAGATCCTTAGACCACCTCTATTGATAACTCAGTCATGTTTTACTTACACCAAAAGAAAAAAGTCTTGTAAGATTTGCAGGAAGTGCTGCAGACAGACATAAATTGAAATTATAATGGAAAACAGCTCCACATAAAAAAGTTAACTTGGCGAAACCACATCCTTTATAAAGGATAGGGGCTGTGGTCTTTAAAATATAAGATGCTCTGAGTGGGGGGAGATAACTTCCCTGTGTCATCCTCAATAATACTCCTAATGACTTGATGAAAACAGCAACCGAGACAGTCTAAAATCGGTAGGTTTCCACAGTATCACTGATCTGAAGCAGACAGCAAAATTAGATTTTTAAAATATGTCTATTCAATGAAAGGCATTCAGAAAACACACTCCAGAAGAGAAGTCAAGTAGCAAGGTTGCCATGAGATTCAAAAGGAGGGGGAAAGAAGTCGTGTTTTGACAGTGGGTTTGAAAAGGTTTCATTCAAACATCACCATTAACCTTGTTTTCTAACTTCAGAACATATTTCATTACTTCTCTGTTTCAACCTCCACGTTGAGTCACCGCCACTACTGCTGCTCCTTGATAATTAAGATGCCTGACAAAGTGGAGTCATTTGAAGATTTAAAGGAAAAAAAAAAGCTTCTAAAATTATTTGAAGTTATGAGTTAGATGTACAATTTCAGAATCCAACATTATAGGATTTGCTTTTCAGAATGTAAATCTTATTAGCTTTTTAATGCTAAAAGTGTACATTTTGAAAGTCATTGAAGTCTTATTTTCAGTAGGCTACATATATATCTGTTTGCAATTATATATAAACAAATTACGGTCCTGGTTTATACCAGGTTAAAAATATAGGTTATCAATATGTTAAGTATTTACAAAATGACATACACTTCACTTCAGTGTTATAGTTCCTTAGGCATTAGTAGATTACATATACATATAAGTATATAATTGAGATTTTTGTATTTTATAAATAGAAAATTTTGTAATCAAATGTACTGGCATATGACAACTACAAAATATAAAGTCCATTTTTAATATCTGACTCAAGATCTTTTGTAATGTCTTATAATCTTGAACTATTTAAGAAGCTCAATCTTTGATTACATTTCTTCTTTTTCCTATTAAACTCTCAGCATCCAAGAGAAGGAGAACATATTTATTCTATTATGAAAACTTAGTTCTAGCAATATTAAGGATTAATAAGCCTCCTGTACATATATGATGGAGGCAGAACTAGCCTCTGTTCAAAAACAAAATGTAAATATTTTGAAGGATTACTACAAAAATAGTGACTTGGCACAATATAGGAAAACATAGTGCTTTAAATCTTGCAAAATTACTTTCTTTTTGGTAATCTGTTAATTCTTCTTGGCATAACTCCTAAGATGAACTGAATTTAGGTGTAAGGGTGAGAAACATTTTCTTTAAAACTGACTTAGAATTCACTATATTTTCTAAAAATGTCTTCATTCCATCAAAACTAAGAAAATGGGTTCAAAGGAAAAAATCAAGAGGGTTAAGTTCTTACTTGGTACTTCAATAAAATTACTTGTCAGCGCATTCCACTGATGATTACCCGGACAGTGCCCCTTACATTAACTATGCCGACAGATCCGACACTTTACTGATGGCAATGGCCATCTTGCAGATTAAAGCACAATGTAGATTTAATCTCCCCAGTGACTTGATAGCCTCAAATGAAGGATTCTCAAATTTCATGGTTCTGACCTATTGAGGGTGAATAAGTGTATAATAAATTACCTGTCCCCTATCTTTTTAATAAGAAAAAAAGAACAGGATTGGACTATTCCCCTGCTAACTCCCAATGTATTACTGCATTTACTAACATAACCTGCATGTTATAGAGCAAAAGATCATCCTATTTAACAAATCTGGAGACATTAATTTGCATTGATATATGACCCTGCTTGATGCCAATACAGTAAGGTGATAACAGCAGGTTCCAGAGAAGCCAGATTTTAAGAGAGGCTCATTTGACTGGTGATTAAGGATAACTTCCAGTAAACGTGATTTCTCATCAGGGAGAACAGATGAGTTCCTGCAAAGAGCAATACTGTCCACTGGCCTGACGGTGTTAGTCACAGTCACACCAAGTGTGTGCGTCAGTCATGCCGCATAGACACACTAAAGGGTCAATGTGCAATTGATGTCTTAGGAAAGGACAAGAGTGCAGAAACATAATAAAGCTGAACCATAAATGAAGATGCTGGATGATTTGTTCTGGGCATGAGAAGTCAAGCATTTTTAGGAAACTTTAGTCTATGTTGTATCTTCCCTAAATCCAGCTGATTAAATCAGAGCTTCCGTTATCCAACAATATTGCTGCCTATGTGTAGGCACTTCACTAACCTGCAGCTTCCTGTCCTTGTCAGCAGACCTGAAAATACAACAGCAGCAGAATTTGTGGATGTTGAAAATTAACAATGAGTCTTCTGGCTTCCAAAGGCAAGTGCTTATCCTCTACTCTCTAAGCACCAGAAGCGTAAGCCAAGGTAGTGGCTGGCTCATGTTTTCAGGTGAGTCACTCCGCTCAGAACCACAGAGATCTTAATCAGTAAGATACAAAAAATATTTGTTTTACCCGGAAACAGCTGTTGAGAAAAATATATAAACATTACAAAGAAGTTAAATTTTACTTTTTAGATGCTATGAGAAAATGTACTGTTGTCATCTCATCTGCCCCTCCAAACCTTCCCCCGCTCCCCTTCCACTCCTCCAAATCCTTCAAACAAATTTCCATGGTAACCAACAACAATTAAAAAAAATCTAGACTTCTGGGTGACATTTATAAAGAATATACATGGCTCCAGTATTTTTTGATTTTTGCCACTATTTCAACCCATTTCTTCAGCGCCCTTCTCTTTACCTCCCAAAGTCCATCCCTCAATGACTTTCTGTCTCTGGACTACTGTTTTTCTCTTTAAGAAAGAGACAGAAAAACACAATCTAATTCTTTTAGAGTTGAATAAAACTATGAAAAACTCTCATATATTTAAGTTGTGATCTGGTCCAGAGGGAATAAGTAAAAATACAGTTAGGGAGTGGCAGGGTTTTATGAATAGTAACTTAGTGCTCATTCCTAAATCAGTGCCCATGACTGGAGATATTTTTGGTTCTTGCAACTGCCAGTGGTGGGAAGGGATGAGTTACTACTGGCACATGGTGCATGCAGGTCAGGGATGCTGCTAAACATCCCTCAAAATTCAGGACAACTCATAAGGAAAAACTTACACCGTCCAAAATATCAATAACGTTGAGACTGAGAAACAATTACATAGTCCAGGGTGGGGAAATCGAGATCTTTTAAAATGAAAGTATTTTTATTTTTTTAACTATTTATTTATTTATTTTTTATTTTTTACAGACTGCATTTTGATTCACTGTACACAAATGGGGTATATAATTTTGTTTCTATGGTTGTGCACAATGTAGATTCATACTATTCCTGTAATCATACACGTAAGTAGAGTGATGATTTCTGTCTCATCCCACTATTTTTCATACCCCCTTCCCTCTCATTTCCCTCTATATAATCTAAAGTTCTTCCATTCTTATTTTTAATAGAAGTTGTAATCAAGTTTGAATTGTATCTTAAAATGCCAGAGCCAGTGTATTAATAATGGTTTTCCTTTCAAATTTCCATTTTCTGCCCAAATACACCATGAAACAAAATGCTTCCAATTCTGCATAGAACTGGTATTCACTACCATCACATTTCATTTTACCTTGAAATGTTAATTGCTGTACAGAGGGGCTGCATGGTTGATTTAAATTTACATTTTCTTTTAAATTTGATTAATCTAGTCTCTTAGGAGCTCATTCTTGCATATCTACTCAGAAGGAAAATAGGCTTTGGAGTACACAATGGCTTAAAAAAATGTAGTTGCTCTGATAGTTACATTTTTACATCTAAAGTGACTTTTAATGTTAAGCATAAAAAAATAAGAGAGGCTAATAGAATAAAATATATCACCATTTACACTGAGTCTCTGTCCTGAATATTTTAGGCCTGCTGTGACACAATAATAAATACATGAGAAAATATAGCTTCAAATTACTTTTCATATTTCAGAAAATATGTCACCTCTTATGAATATCATCATGTTTGATTAAAAAATAAAAATAAATATAGAAGACATACACAAGTCTTCCTCCAAGTTCATATGTGTGCCCATAGGAAACTGCCTGGGTCTAGCATCTGGCTCAACTTGTAATTCTCTTCTGAGACACTCCTGTTGGATAGCTCTGCATATGGAGCAGAGGTCCATTGCAAAAAGATTCTGTGGCTGTTCGGTGAAGACACGGTTAATGATAAATAGAAAAGAAATCACATTTCTTAAATACCTAATACTGCATATGCATCCCCTAGAGATTTTATATCTTTTATCTTCAAAAATGGACTAGGAGATTGTAAGCATTTTTCAGAAAATAAATGAACACTAAGTTAAGTTTGTTTACCCCACGGTCACACAGGTAAGAGGCGTGAACCAACATTCAAATTTATGTCTCTCTGACTCCAAAGGGCTAGTTTTCCCCTTTACGAATTTCTCCCTTTTTCTCACTTTCTAAGCCAGAAATTCCAATACTAGAAAGAACCCTTTCCCTCCCATTCTGAGGCAAGACTAATCAATCACGTCACTTTCCCAATAACATTGACCTACCATAAAGTCCTTCTCAAGGTAGCACTCCAGAAAGTCATTACCAATCAATCTCTATGAAGTAGCAGGTAGAATGAAGCCCACGTGCTGTCTTTGATCAACACTAAGGGCACAGGCAAAGAATATGCTGCTGTTCAGTGAAGATGAATGAACATTCTTGGACAGATTTTTTTGTTTTGCTTTAGGTTTTGGGGGCTTGACAGAACTGAGTTTGAATTCTGGTTCTGACATTTCCACATCACTTTCTACCAACTATTTAACCTTAGCCTCCAACTTACTCTAGGACAGTGTAACTGAAATTCTGTAAGAAAAGTATCGAAATTTGGAGGGCATGATAAAATTAAATAAGGATTTCATCTGCAAAGTTTTAAAGTCCTTCCTCCTTCAAAGATTTTTCAGAAGGACCATTATGATTCAATAAAGAACGTCAAGTAGTGCTTCTTGATTTGATCACCAAGAGGTTTGCTATTCTACCGCCATTTTGGTTAACATATTAATAACTTGAGACTACTCAAGTAGTCTCGAGAGATAGTTTAGGATTCTGGCTGATTAGATGAAGTAGTATTGTTGAAGGACACATTCTCCTCAAACATATCTGAAGCCATTAATTGCCTGGACTACTATCTAAGATCTAGAATAATTATTTTCCCATACTCTAATACTCTCTGATTTTACTCCTTTGATTTTGACAAACTTGCTCAATTCCATAGTACATGGGTCAGTATTTATCTATGCATACACAAAAGGCTTCGTTTAACCTGAGGGAATTCTATAGCGTGGTAACTCATGTGTTAGGATGGCATTGTATATTGTGTCATACTCTCTTAAATATAAATCACTACAATGGTGCAGAGACACTCAGCTTGCTGAACAGAAATAGAGTTGCTTACATCACAATCCTTTTTAGTTAGGAAAACACTATTTTTAGGTCTTTTGTTGAAGTAAACAACATAAAATAGCACAGAGCATTAAACGGCACCTTCTACATACTTTATCCATTGCTTTCTATCAATAATTCTCTCTTCATAGACTATAACTAAGCTTTTCTTTGAGGAAAAACACTGAGTTTCATTAATTCTATGTTGCACGATATGTGAACTGATTTTCACATGTATATGTGTGTTAGTTTTCAGGGTTAAACTAGTGTAAATTACCATGCCTAGCTAAATACATGCAAACACTGATATGCAATCAATAGTCACCAAATTTACCATCTCAACTGTATGCTTTCAAGACAAATTAGCAATAACCATTATTTAAAGGAAACCATATCACGATGAACATCTTAGGATGAAGAGAAGGAAGAATAAAAGCACCATTAAAGTTATTGACAGAAGGTATATTTCATCAACATGGTATTATTTTGGCCATACAACTGTCTTTTATCCTCATGTTATACCTGAGGCAACTAAAATTCAGAGATATTAAGTGATTTGACCAATCACTTAGTCCCTGGTAATTTACCTTCAAGTAGGATGAAGTCCACTTGTTCTTACCTCCCTAAGGTCACATATTTAGTAATTTGAGAAACTGTATTCAAAATAAGATGAAACTGATTCCAAGGCTTAAACTTATCTCACAATTCCACAGTGCCTCTGAAAGGAATCTCTCTAATGTCGCCATTTTTGTTTTGTTTTGTTTCATGTTTTGTATGGTTTGCTTTTTATCATTTGTGTGACACTGAAACATATAAACAGATATACCCAGCCTCATAGGAAGTGAAGGAAATTTGCAAGGTCATGAAGAACATGTCTTTCATCTAAAACTAGACTACACATCTCTAAAAACTATCCTATAAGGACTTTATCAAGAATTGCCTGGAAAGTATTCCTCATCCTCCTTTCACACCTCTGTCAATCATAATAAGAGATTCTTTTTTAAAGTAGACACTGCACATACATAAATAATCTTTCTCTTGGGCAAGCAACTGGAAAGAATACAGGGGGTCAAGGATAAACAGCATGATACCTGAAACAAAGGGGCTGGAGAATTTTGGGAGAACACCAAGGCAGTATCATGGAACCCACACAGAATTACCAAGAAAACAGTCATCCAGAGCCGCCAGGTCTGGGGACTAGGAGTAGGCAGGCAGTGGGCAGTCAGCTGTCTGTTGGTGAGTGCCAAGCCATGGGCAGGATTTGACATATGTTTCCAGTCTCTCAGAAGCCTAGGAAGAAAAAGGTCATGCGACAAGCATGGCTGCCAAAGGGAGCAACCAAGTTAAACAACCAGATAGAAAGCAACAGTGTAGTGTCAGAAACTCTAGCAACAAAATGAAACAAAAACCTGGTGTTGGACTTCACTTTAAATGGATTCAGGGCAAGTCTTTAGGATCTCTGGATCTCAGTTTTCTCATATGTAATATATAATCTGAAACCAAATTATCCCTAAAGCTATTTCTAGCACAAATAGACTATGGCTTGGTCGGAGGAATGAGGAGGAGAGCAGTTAGCAAAATTGGAGGTAGAGTGAAGAGAAAAATCAATACCAGAACAGACGCAATGCTGAGCAATCAAGTTGAAGTCTAAAAGCCCATTCCCCTTTCTCCCAGGAAGACCGAATGCAGAGAGTGAGACACAGTGAAACCTTCCCTGGATCACAAATAATGTGTGTATACTTGAAGAATATCTCCTCAGCTGAAGTCTTCACAAAAAAGCTGTAATTTTATTATACTTGTAATCAAACAAGATTATATGAGGAGAGATGATAGCTGGTGTCAGTGAAGGGCAGATTGGAGTTATGTGGAGACAGTCAAGAAAAGGATAAAGCATCCAAAAGAGAAAGTGGAGCCCCAGGAAGCAGAGTTAGCTTGTTCTTTTACAGAAAAAAGGGAAATTATGCTATAGGTAAGGTGTGTTATGGGAAAAGTCTAGGATCCCTACACAATTGTGGCTTTCAAGAAAAGAATTTTGACCTGAATCTAGAAAGAGTAGAAGCAGATCCCCAGACTAACACAGACACGTCTGTGCTCACTGAGAGTGAAAAACCTATTCTGCCTCAGATTCTGGGGATAGGAATTAAAGATCTGTCAGCAGCGAACAGAGAATGCAAGGGATTTGGAGCTTGAGGAGGATGAAACTAATATGAGGTGTCAGTAGAAGAAAACAATCAAGGATTTAAATTTCTAGTGAATTAAATTTCTAGTCAACTGAACATATAACAGGTATATTTTAAACACAAAAAATTGATATCCAAAGTGGTAAAATAAGCTAAAAAAGTGTAGCTAATTAATTTTGTATAAGAACAAGTTATACGTGTATAATAAATTCATAAACAGAAACTCCCAGACGCGTGAGGAAGTGCACATTGCCTCTGTCACTAGTAAAACTATCCCTTAAATTGCTGAAGATCTGTCTTAAGACACAGTGGGAGGAGGACTGGAAGTGACATGAAAGGGGGGAAGGCCCTGAAAAGTCCAAGCCTACCTGCATTGAGAGTCAGGAAACCAATGCTGTGATCTTGCAGTTAACATGCCATTATCCATGTGACTCTGAGGAATTCATCTCAACTTTAAAATGAGGAAGCTGAACTAACATGGTCTTTCATTATAAGAGCCTGTTAATTCCCCAAATGTGATCTTTGGGAGAGGGAGGTTAGTCCTATTCCTCTCTGATATGCAAACACACAACTACCAAAAGGGCAAGTTTCATCCAACAGTATGCTCTCTTGGATGCTAATTTTCAGTACAGCTATTTAAATTATAAAAAAGGGACATTCCCATGCTATTTTTTTCTCCACTGACAAATCACAAATAAGTGAATGCTTTTAGTTGAAATGGAATGTTAAAGGCCAATAAGAGTTATTAGCAAGGCAAAGAATGTTTAAACATCTTCATTTTTAAATCTATAAAGATCCTAGCATGATTTCTCTAAAAGGTTCAACCTCGGTAGTGTGCTTTTCTGTTTTATAATTAGTAATAAGAAGAGGTGTTCGGGAAAGAAAATAGCATTTCCACAGTCCCACAGCCAGGGCCAGTTTATCACCTAACGAAGATAGTATGATTTTAATTGCATATTTAGGTCATTGGCTGTAGGCGCTGATAAGCTGTTACCATGAAACATCCTAAAATCAATAAAGAAAATGTTAGAAGGAGAGGGAAGTTGTAAATGGAAATGTTAAGAGATTCTTAACTGTGCTGTCTTAAATGCTACTGTTGGAATACAAACTGAACTTTGAGCATGATGTAGCAGAACTATGAAAAGAAAAGACCTCTGAACCACAGCACTTATTTCCAATTGTACTGAAAGCTAGCTGTGTTGTGTTTATGCCAGACTAATTTAGTCAAGAGTAAAAGTATTCATTTAGGCACACAGCCCTCATTGCATCTGTCCTCATCTGAGAAGAAGAAAAACTCAATGCATTTTAGTTCAGTAAAAATGCTCAAAATCATCATTTAGTACATTACAGTTTTCCAGCACTGTGATGAATACCTATTAAAAATATAATTATACAGATAATCACCTGAAGATATATTACTTCTACTATTTTTGTTTTCCAAACAATTCACCTAGTTGTTTATATGCAGGCTTCCAATTTTAAAGTGTACTTTGAGTTGTTACCTAGTCAAAGGAAAGATGCTTGAAAAGTTTTATTGTTCTAGTGAAGATTTCAGATTGCCAATGCAATACTCTCTAAAACTATTTCAAAAACCAGTTTATATATAGAAGATAAAATGACTGCACAATTGTATAAGCCTGTGCTTAAAAAGTGCATAAATAATCAATTTATATACAATTGATTGGTTATATATTATATGGAAGCAAGAATAGTATTGCTCATTAAAGACGGAGCAGCCAAGCATCAAATGATTCATTAAATATATATTAATAGTTGCAAAATGGGAACAGGTTTGCACTTTTCTGCAGAAAATCATTTTAAAGTAATCTTCTATCTTTATTGGTATCAACTCTAAATCCCAAGTTCACATTGATATATTACTAGGTTTAGAGATTCAATAGTAATAGCAAATATGAACAAAGTAATAAAGGAAGGGAGGGAGAGAGGAAAGAGCAAGGAGACAGGATAAAAATTGAAAAGCTGTTGGTAAAATAGAGAATGTAATTCTCCAAAATGAAATAAAAATCATACTGTAATTTATTTATAAAACTTTGCATTATTAAAATCTACTGTAGGATTAACTTAGAATTATGTTTTTCAGCAAATGGCAAGGAATAATTTCCATTATTATTTTTAAAAAGGGCTTATTACACCATCTATCCTACGTATGGAAAAACTTCAAGTTCATTTGATTGGCTAAAGAAGGGATAACCTAACAGTAAACTCATCATGTTTCATTGTTGGTGTGAAGTCAAACAAGCTTTTTGGCAACTGGGGCATTAATGCATGCGGGTGTGGGCAACAGATCCTTCGCAGGACAGCTGGATGAGCCCTATAAAGATGTTCCAGCCAACTGTTTATTCTAAAGCCTTCTGGTGTAAAGCACAAGGGAAGGCCTGCAACACAAGTAGCTTGAGCCTCCCCTACAGCAGAAAGCAGAGACTGTGGTAGTGGATTCTCACAGGCATTTTCTTTGAGCAACAGGGTTCAAATCTGCATCTGTCTTTTATCGGTTCATTTCATAGAAAAGAGAGGTGAAAGTCCAAAATCTGAGAGCAGCATTATCAACTATGAATAAAGCAGAAACATTTTCTTTTTACCTGGGCACCCTGCCTTTTAAAAGCTGGATTTTAGTACCGAGTACTGAGAGGTTAAACACATGTATGCACATGTTCACAACGTATAATTTGAAAGACATTAAAATACAGTTGTGCATACTTATCTTAGAAGCAAGAGTTCTCAACAGCAACAATTTCCTTTCAGGTGACATTTGGCAATGTCTGGAGATATTTGGGGTTGCTAAGATTTGGGCAGCACTACTGGAGTCTAGTAGACACCAAGGATGCTTCTAAATACCCAATGCTGCCCAGGACAGCCATGCACAGCAAAATCATTATCAGAGTCAGAATATGGAGAGCTCCAAGGTTGAGAAACTGCTATAGAAATATTCTGACAATGCTGCATTGTAACTTAAGTAAAATTTCAATGAATTCATAATAGTATATATGTTGATTAAACATTTAAAAGATAATTTGAAATGACAATTAAATTTTAAAAATGCACTTCTCCAGCATATTGTGACAAATCAAACAAGTTCTAGTTTCACAATATTCAAATAAGAATAGGTGGCAAATAATCTCATTCTGTTGTACCCTTATATCAACATGTGTTTTTCAGTCTCAAGCATACATACAGCTAGTGATATGATTCCCTAACAAAGTCACAGATTATGTAGATACATCATGAGGTTGGATTGATTTTACTAACCACAAATTACAACACATTAAACAAATGCAAATGCTAAGTAAGTCTCCTACAAATTTTCTAAGTTACACTTCCAGGTCAAAATAAACTTCTCACTAACATTCAAAATAAATGTGAGAGACAATTTTTCCGTCAAATACAACATCTGAGAAGGTTTCATCTCCTGTCGAAAGAGCCAATATGCTTTTAATGTGTTTCACCTTTTGAGACCAGTGTGTAATAAAACCCTCAAATTAAGTGGATTGCATTTTAACTTAGATAAACTAATAGCACAATTAGAATAATGCATAATTCACTATTACTGCTCCAAAGGAAATCACTTAAGTATTTAAGCTCTTTAGAAGAATTTCACTGGTAAAGTAATAGCCAAACTCTCCTGAAGATTAGTAGTGCTGATGGTAGATAAGGGCTTGAGGGTAGGTAAGAACACTTAGCTTTCTAAAGTGCACTTTTAGTAGCCAAAATCATATCCAGATTTTTTTAGGACATCTGTTATGCTTCTCACTTCCACCCCACTCAAAATGTCAGAGTGGTGGCCATAGGGTTAGGCCCACCTGATTTTACCCATGAAGTACAAAATTATATATATGTACTAGTTATCATATGTCACAAATTTTATTCTTTTTAATACCACACCATTATCCCAGAATAAGTTCATTTCATTAATACACAAATTACAGTATGCCCAAATTCTCTTTGAAACAAAGATGACTATATCTATAGTAATGCATATACATATACATAAGTAATATGGTTTAAAAATGTAATTCATTCATTGGAAGAAAAATTATAGTTCAACATTTCATTAATTTCTTTCTAGAAGTTTTGCTTTTTCAAATGGTAGGAAAACCCAAGTAGAAAGTAGGCATTGAAAGTCAATGAAAAACAACACTAACCTTGAATCCACAGGTTCATATGTAACTGATTAAAAAGCAAATATCTGAAAAGTTCATTTTCTGATAATTAGATTTCAGTATACAAGAAAAAAAAAATTAAATGCAGACCCTACATTTTGTTCCTTATCATAGTGACATCTCTCAAGGGGATAAGCTGAGTTTTCATTTGTTTGTTTAGTAACACTACCTGCCACAGGAAAACTCTTCTCACACTCCTGGCTTTCAGTTGGGAGTGTTCGTGCTTAATTCCTAGGTATGTATTTAGTAAGAGGTAATAGACATGCCCACCTGTCACATGCAAGAACCCAGTGGGTGGGAACTGTCCATAGGTAGCAATTATCTCAAGACAAGCCACATGTGACAATAAACTGATGTTCTCAGCTTTTCAGCTAAGAAAATTCCTGGACATTGAAGACAAGAGAGCCATACAGTGCAAGTCATTTGTAATACGAAAGAGAATTTGGTTGTCAAGATCATTTATGTGTTCCTGGATATTGTGACTTCTTTTACCACTGAGATCTGCAGGTAAATCATCACTTTGGATGTCTTCCTGAGGTTTTGAAAGAATTTTAATGCCTTTGCACAGGGAAGTACTTTCTGTCTTGAAGAGAAAGGAAACTTATTTAAATTGATTCTTGTACTGGAAAGAGGGGACCATTCAAATCTTGATGAAAAGGTAAATTGCAATCACAGCCTCAAATATACAACAAATCTCTAAAGAACAAATCCAGGGAGCTGTGGGAACAAATTTGTTCTTTTGATTCTGTGTTAACATTAGCTAGGATAAGTTTTGTTTGTTTGTTTGCCTCATGTCTAATAGCACACAAAATAACAAAGTGAAGAGAGAAGTCAGAAAATATGGCAGTTTTTGCAAATAATTGCTACATCTTCAACTAGAGGAATTATGCCTATTTGATTTAAATCTCTATACCCAAATGATGGAATGTAGAGTCCCCCTGACTCCTTCCAAAAAAGAGAGTGATAGAAATGAAGTATAACATATAGCTCAACTGACATTTATAAACTGCTCCCTAACTATACTCAAAATAAAACGATAAAATAAATATTTCACATCCTGCTAGGATTTTTTTAATTTACTCTTTACAGAACATGAACTACATATGTGTGGTGATCCAGAACCTTGTCAACCTACCTTCCTTGCCTGTTCAACTTCCAACCTCATCTTCCATACAAGCCTTACATGTTACATCTCTTAAAATATCTGCATAAAACTGTCATCTGTTCATTCATCCATCCATACACTCATTCATTCATTAAAGAAAATATTTATTGAGATGCATACAAGTGCTTGGATTACAATAAAAATATAAATATTAATGGTCCTTTCCATTATAAGAATTTATAATCTGGAATTGAAGCCAGATACTAATCAAAGAAACAGCAAATTTGAAGTGTGGAAAGTATTTCAAAAGAGAGAAGCATGATTTCAATAAAATGTTTAAAAAGGGAGATGATCCCCAGAGTAAATGACAATTGGGTAGCTTGGAATTTATCTTAACTGTGTTCTAATTAGGTATTTCTCTGTGTTTAATACATGTGTGTGCTCCTGAAGGCAAGATGTTTCTGGGTACCAAACCAAGTATATAGAGCACATATAAAATATTATATGTAATAAAAGGATTATTTCTAATAAGTGTATACTGCTTTATAATTTGTTGTAGATAGCCTGGATTATTGCTTATAGCAGGTGCACAAGAATGAAGCCTAACTATCATTATTTTTATCAAGTGTTTTCCACCCAGATTCTCCCCTCATCTTCGACCCAACCCTTGAGACCAATGGTTTTTGTCTTTCTCCCTCCAACTGTCTATATAATTGTTCTCAGACTCCATGTTTCTAAAGGAAATAAAATACCAACCTGCTCAAATCTCCTCTAGAAGTAAGTATCTTAAATGTATAGACTAGAAGATTTTTTTGTCTAGTAATGGAAAAGTCAGGGTGATATTAAATGTGCCTTATAGCATTTTGGGGTGGGGACATTTTCTGTGTGTGTAAATGATGTATTTCCAGGCAATAGTCATGGTACACTGAAGTTATAAGTTTATAGGCCAGATATTCCTGATCTTGCCCAGATGGTACTTGTTTATGTCCTTTTGTCCCCATGTATAAATAGTATGTTACATTTTCACAGATTCAGGGTGTAACTCCAAACCCACATTTAGAGGTCAAACTATCACCTCTTTCCATCTATTTGTGCTTAATGCTTAAGGCTGAAAAGGTTTCAAAGAGATCATAAAATCACATTGCATCAGAAAAACAACTTTCTTAGAATGTCTGGAGGGTATTATTTTGGATAGATTAAACTAAAACATATCAAGGAAGTTGCTGGCCTGCAAAACATAATGTTCTTCTTAACTAGAAAGAATAGAGCACAGAGCTGCAGAACAAGAATGGCAGACACATTTAATTTTTTACTGTCTAAACAATTTAGCTCTTTGAACTCATTATATCAAGATGAAATTTGAGAAATAATTTTTTCCCTATAAAAACCACTGGAAAAAAAAATCTTAATAGGAAGCAAGTTGTAAAATCCAAAGGTAAAATATATGGCTTCTTTCATTATCTTCCTTTGTGCCTGTCATAATCTAAGATTATTATCTTGAAAAGAACCAAATTATACTAGAAAATTAATGTTTCTGTCTTCAATTTAATTCTGTTTCTTTTGCAGAGTACATTAGAACTATTCTAAAGTATTCTTGGCAGGTGAAGTGCTTCAATGTATATTTATCAAGATCAGTTGCATTTATTTAAATCCTTTACTCTCATGTTTTAATTATATAGTTTTAGTTGTCATTTCAAATGTTTAAGCAAAGGAATCTGAATTCCTCCAATCTGGGTCCTGATGTGTGGCAGTGTTTCCCTGGATATGAGAAAGCAAACTCTTGATTTTGCAGGGGGAAAAAAGGGCCAAAGAAATTATATGAGAGCAACTGTATGTCCTTTTACAGCTAGAAGTTGGCTTTACACATTCTGCGACTCATAAATAAACAGAAGAGTTCTGTGAACTATATGCAGATGGCTGGGTCTACACTGGGAAGCTTTTGTGATGACTTTGGTTTGCTTCCCTGTTTTGCCATCTCTTAAAATATCTGTAAAAAAAAATTTTTTTTTTTTTTACTCTGCTCTTCAGAAATAGGACAAGTAAAATCCTGTAACTTGAGAATTTGCCCTTTGCTTGCTTAGACCTTTCTGAAGCTTGGAGAAATCCATTTTTTCCCCTCATTATTGCTCACATAAAAATATCCATCCCCACAACTGGCATGAAAATGCTTAATGCTTGAAATATTGATGGCTTTATTTTTAAAAGATAACACAATCGCGGAAGTACAATGAGAGAGGCCAAGCTGCAAGGTGGTAGAGAGAAGCAATCACCAAAAAGAGAAAAAAATCCCACAAACCACATGAAGGAAGAGATGAGATCAGCCACTTAAGTAAGTGAGTTTAAGGTTACCACTCTGGCACTGAGCTCAAGTGTTCCTGCCAAGCCCAAATAAGAAAAGAGTGGGAAGAATAAGGACATCCGACCGAGCAAGCCAGGGAGACAAGGCAGGAAAGTCAAGTGGAAATGCTAAGACAGCAGTTTTGTCTATTTTTCCCCAATCTGATTATGGTACAGAAATCCTAGTAGGCTGGTAAGGACGTGGATATGAAAGAAAAGGAACTGAAAGGATATGCATGCCAGTATTTATTATCACTTAAATGTTGCAAATCCTTTTGATCAACTAGCCCCAGACTCTCAGACTTGCTTTCCTTTCTTTCTCTCCCTCTCCTTTCCCCTCTCTCTTGCTCATCACCGTTAATACTATAGCAACAGTCATCTGCTTAGCTAATCATAATGCTTCTTTCTCAACAGCAAAAGCCTAAGGGCTTTGACAATGCACAAAGTATTGGCATTTCTCTGATGTATATTCAAAAATCTATATTATAATTCTTAATTCAGCATGTATGAGTCAGCAATAGATACGCTGTATCTTTAAAAAGACATGAAGGCTTCCAGTCAAGCCTTTTAAAGCTTTACAAATAACATTTCAAGAGGGTTGAGAATGTGGACTAAGATAGCAGATGGCTTTTAGTACAATACTGCTCCAGGATCCTTTGATTTTATTACTTTTCCTTTTGATGGTGCTCTTTTCTGGTTTGTTTTGATGACTTTGTGGCCTAATGGACTGAAATCAGACAGCGAAGCCGAAAACCCTTAAGTCCTAATGACAAAGAGTGACTTATTGGTGACCTTGAATAAGTGTTACATTTCCTCATCACAATTTCCTACAGCAAAAAGTAAAAATTATTCTAAACCCAAAGGATGGGCAGAGGAGACTAATAATCCTTATACAACTTGCCTCGTATGAAATCACACTCATTCTTTTGAGGAGCCAGACACTCTTCCAGGCACTTAGCATATTTTGTGGCTTATAGACAAAGCTATATAAAATATAAACAAGTAACCCCATGTTACACATGAATAGATGAAACAAATTACAATTCCTTTTATTATTGTTTGCTGTGATATCCCTGTCAATGAATAATGATAATTAAGTTTCACAATGTTTAGTAAATATTATTTGGTCAGATTATATATAGTAATTATATACACTATATAATGTCCCAATTACTATATACGGTAATTGTATATATTTCTATATAATATACTATATATAAAATATATGTGCTATATACTACATAGAATTATTATGTTTAGTATATATATTTATGACATGTAATAATTATTAATTGGTGATACAATATTGTAAATTCAGGGTGATGTTGTAGTCTAGTATTCCATTGTTAATTGATTTTCTTAAATCTATGTATACTAGAGTATTATTACTTGATAACAAATAAAAGAGAAGAAGGAAGGAAGAGAGAGGGGGAGAGGGAGGAATGAATGGGACAAACAAGTGCAGGGAGAGACACTGTGCTCTCCATGGGTCTGTAAGTACTGTTAGATGTTTAAGTGTGTGGATGATGAATTCATTTGTAAGAGCAGTTAGCCTCTGATTTGCAGGTGAAGTCCTGGATGCTAGACTCTGTTTACTAAGTAGCAGTTCTTGGTTGAATTATTTTCTGGTAGTTAACTGTTCTGTACCAGGAAATAAGATCCACAATTTTTTTCCAGTTACAGGGAACACAGTGAAACCAAATTTGCATCTTCACTCAAGAGAAAGAAAAGAAGGACAGAAAAAAAAAAAAAAAAAGCGAAAATGCATTCTTAAGCTGCTTGGATTGTTCCCTCAAAGGTCACATGGACATTTTTGTTAAATGAGTGCTGTTTTCTACATGGGCTTACTGGTAGATCTTTCATGTACTTGATGTGGTTTGTTTTTATTTAAAACAGAGAAGCAAAAAAAAAAAAACCTTTAAATTTTTTTGAGAAATATTGATAAGTTAAAAATGAGACAAGGGTCTGACTGGACTGATTACAGTCATTTACGAATACTAAGGTATTAAGAAAATGCCTAATTTATATATATATCTCCTAAGAGTTAATTCTAGGAAAAGAAAGATCAAACCACTGAGTCAAAAAAAAAAGAGTTCAAACTCCTTATTCTGGTGCCTGGGGAGAACCACATGCCTATGGTTTCTTTAAAATATACGTTTTTATTTTTCTTTTGATTTTGCCTGTCATTCATTCAGCGAAGGCCTCAAAGCACATTAGAACATTAATTTATAATACTTATGCATATGTAGCAGAATTCCCTATGATTTTAAGGACTATCTTGCCAATGGAAAATAGGCCATATGGAGCACCCAGGCACTCTGTACACAACCGGAGTCGATTATCCCTCCTAGCCCCCCAGCCCCAGCATGATGAAGAGGATATTTGGCTACAATATTTTGGAACCTAAAATGCTCTTGTGGATGACTGATGCCAAATTGGAACTGGATTGGTCTCACATAAAACAGTAATGGATTCAAACACAGTGAAGTTACATATATCTCTAATCAATTATTTTTAAAGTAGCACTTCCTTTATTGCCTTAGTGTAGTATTTCATTAACAAGATATTAATAATAGAGTGATAACTAATTTGAAGAAATTAAAGATTTTCAGCTGGCAAGTACACTCCCTTCAACTTATAAAGCATTACTTTTTCAGAAAATTCATGTGACTTTGTCAGACTGTAAAGGAGAAATTGTATACAACCCTTGAGTGTATCAAACTGAAAAGAAATGAAACTGACATACTTTGGCAAAGCAAACCCTCATTGTTCCTCTAAGTCTCCACAAACACATTTATATTCCTATTTCCCCTACATTTTCCATTTAGATTTTTATTTCCTTCTTTATGCACCACCAACCACTTAGGTCTTAGATTTTGCCATATTTTTTTTAAATGACATAACATATTTCTAGATAAAATGGTAGGTAATTATCTCTGGAATGCTGCAGAAAAGAATTCCTTAAGCCTCTGGCTGGTTGTGGAAGGGCTTACATTAATCATTCTCTCTCTGCATGCTTGTCTTCTCTTAGTAGTGTCCAATGTCAAGTCAGACAGTCCATGCAGGGCCCTTGATAGAACGCTAAAAGGGTATTAGCACACATTGCAGGTGGCCAGCAGGAACAAGGCCTTGGGCCTGAGTACATATTATTAATTTTTGCATAGGGTCAAACCTAGTGCTTTGGAACATATTTGTTCCTGAAGTAAATACTTTTTATTGCTACTAAACATACAATTGCTGATATAAAGTATTTTTTTAAATGAAATATGAAGTTTTTTAAATCCTATGCCACTCTAGATTTTATAGGTCTGCTATTCACTACTTGTATTTTGAAAATACAACCAAAAGGTGTGTGTTCTACTAATTGTGAAATGTTTTGCGTGTGTGTGTGTGTGTGTGTGTGTGTGTGTGTGTGTGTTAAGGAGGAGCCGGGGATACCCAACTATGCTGCCTAGTGTGACTGAAATATGATCATTTGTAACCAACTCTGGGCACTCAGTTCTGCTGTGGAAGTTAAACAGGAAGTTATTTTGACATGCGTTCAAGGTCACAATAATGTAAATGGCATATTCATCAGGGGATTTTATCTCTCCTATTTGAAACCTGCAGATATTGTAATACCATCTTGAAATGATCTGAGCCAGCTTGAGACAGACATTTTTTTTTTATTATCATAACCTCCAGGGTACAAATTTTTATCATAACATTATTTTACTCATAGATCTACTGATCATGTTTTCAAAACTATTTACTTTTCACAATAAAACTTTCAGGAGAGAAATTTAAATTTTCATAAACCACAGTAAATGTTGTTATGAAAAAAATCACCACTATATACAATCTTCTGAGTAGCATTGGTTATTCCTTATAAAACAACTTAGGAGATTTCAATAAATGGACTATACCCTCCCTGACACTATTTCATGCAAATTACATGATTTTAAACTGTGATTTTTTTCTTACTGAAGATAAAATTCAGATTGTTATATAGTTTTTCATTTCATATTTTCAGTACCTCTTATGAATATTTGAAGCTGTTCTCTTACAGCACTTAATACATTTGGTCTTGTCTACACACATTTTATCCCTATTATCACTTATAAATTGTTCTCTGAAAAGGCACATACTGCATCTTATTTATCTTATTTATCTTTGCATTTTTTGCAATACCCTATAAATAATAAATGCTTAATAAAGTGATGAAATGAATCAGTCAATCCTGCAATGCCTTTATGTTTTGCCATCTCTGTTAACTATTTGAGTAACCAAATATGGATTATATAATGGAGTGAATTAAAGATTAAATAAATTAGCACTGCTAAAATCTTTATTCTCTTCATTTGGGCTCTATAACTATCTGAGCCATCAGATGAAGTTTCTGTAAGGCAGTAATATAGAAATTAAAATAAGTTAGTTGTGCTTACTGTTAAGTTTCTATTCCATAATTTGTGATTTTATTGTCTACTTCTTGTCCGGAATTATACTGAGTACAAGAAAACACCTTAATTAAATACCTTCTTCCTCACTTTCTAACAATAATTCTAGATGCATTTGTATTCATGGATCCAATTAGTCTTTACATCATCTTGTAAAGGGGATAGAGCAGATATTATTAGGCCTATTTACAGATGATGAAATGATATACATGATAGCTTTGAGCAGCCTAAAGTTGCACATGTTATCAGTTGGTCCTTGACATAGACTCTACTTGATGTGACCTCTATATGTTTGAATCTCTCAGCTCAATGGATTCTGTGCTCCCTAAGGATAACTTCTTATTATTGTTACAAATAATAAAATTATTATTATTTTATTAGCATGCCACTACCATGTGGTACATATCAGACCCCAGAAGATGCACACATTATTTCAAAGGCAAATCTTCTGCCTTTTCTACACACGAAGTGTGCCAAATGTTCTTCCCATCCTTCTTATATATTATATGACAATTTCCAATTATTTATCTGCACAATTTCTGTCTAAACATGGCCCAAAGTACATTTAATGGGGCAGATTTTTAAGAGATTCAAGTCCTGATCCCACTTGTGCTCAAATGGAAAGTATCTTCATTTCTATATTTCCATCCTAATACCAATCCTTAACTAGAAAAGAAAACACAATTGTGCAGAATAAAAACTGCCCACACAGGATGCTCTAATTCTTAGAACCTATGAATAGATCATGTTGCATGGCTCTAGGGAGATTAAGGTTGCAGGTGAAATGAAGGATGCTAACTGTTGATGTTAAAATAAAAGATTATTTTGGCTTATTCAAGTGGGCCAATATAACAACACATGCCCTTAGTGTGAAAGAGGGAGGAAGAAGAGTCAGTGTTAGTGAGACCTTATAAGAACACCTTGCCTAGCCACTGCTGACATTGAAGAAGGAAGCAGACTATGAACCAATGAATTCAGCCAGCCTCAAGAAGCTGGAAAAGCCAAGAAAGCAGATCCTCCCCTGAAACCTCCAGAAAGACACCTTAATTTTAGCCTACTGGGATTCTTTCCCAACTTCTGACTTCCAAAATTATAAGACAGTTTGAAAACAATCTATGGTGCTTTGGTAGAGCAGCAATAGGTGCATACACCATACATATAGATACTCTAAATATATTTCTGGGCATGGAGCATTTCTATCTTTACTATTCAGTAAATACTGTCAAAAAGGAAGGCTTGTCTTGCTCAAAGCCAGCAGGATCTATCCTTTGACATGGGATGATATTCAAATTTGTACCTTTCTGTTGCAGAGATATCATAATTGAATGTACAAATAGCATGTGTTCCTTGACTAAGACTGGAAATTCTAACCCTTCACACTAGTTCTATTGCAATGGATGTGCTACTCCTTTACTATGTCGATCACACTAATTGATGATTAATGTACTTATCCTTCTTACTTACTGGATTGGGACTGCCAGGAGGAGAGAAACTTGTTCTTACTCATATCTGCATATACAGTATCTAGACAATGCTTGGTTCATGGCAGGCCCATCAATGTTTCTTAATTTAAATTAAGTGAATGGTTAGAAATCTCTTTAAACACATGCACACACACTCACATGTGAGCATGTGTGTATATGCATGCCCATGGACACACATCCATACTGAGTAAATTTGCAAAACTCCTTACAACAATGTTATGGGGTTGGTACTATATCAGATTACTTATAGTAGAGATGGATTATAAAATTTCATTCAGGAATTCAAGCCTGTGGCAACAATTCATTAGAGTTTTCTGATCCTTGTTGAACACTGACCAATGAAAGAACAACAGGCTTGATTACTATCAATTAGTATACAATCACATTAACAAAAATGTGTCAATTCTCACAAGATACTTAATTTCAGTGTACACAGAATATATCCAATAGTATAAAAGAAAGAAGTAAACATTTGCAAAGCCTAAAAGCTAACATCATCTTACAGACTTGGTGGCACACACCTGTAAGCCCAGCAGCTCTGGAGGCAGAAGCAGGAATATCGCAAATGCAAAGCCAACTTCAGCAACTTACCAGGGCCCTAAGAAAGTTAGTAAGATCCTGACTCTAAATAAAATATAAAAAATGGCTGGGGATGTTCAGTGGTTCAGTGTTCCTGGGTTCAATCTCTGATATGAAAAAAAATAGAAAAAGAAAAAACAAACAACAAACAAAAACACAACAACCTGACACCATCCTGCTGCATGTGGATGGATAAGTGAGATAAAATTCTTCAACAGTGGAGTCACAGCATCTATTTTAGTGTTTTTATGGATTGTATCCTTTTCAGCTGAAACCGTTTCATTCACCCTCAGAAAGGAAAAACTCACAAGTCTGCATCAACTTGTGATGCTGAGCTCACTTCTGGATGTGAAGAAATTTGTGTTTTTCCAAAAGAAATTTAACAAGTCCCATTTAGTCATGTGTGAGTTACTGTGTTTTTTTAAAGTGCCACACTAAAGTACTGATTCATATGCAGCTACATATCAATGAAGGATTATACATTAAAAATGCAAAACTATGAAAATTTTAAAAAATCGGAAATATTAACCATCCATAGTACTCTTTTAAGAAATAAAACTCACTAGCAGAAAGAACACATGCATAGCAAAGCATGACAAAGAATTTTTATCCATGGTTGCATACTTATCCATTTTATACATGAGACTTTGATCCATAGCTTGTATGGAAAACAGACCTTCCATCTCAGTCACATTAGAGCAAACTGTAGCTAAATTTGACTCTAATGCATTTCTTCATGGTTTATCCAGGCTGATGAGAGAGAGAATGCACATGAGTAGAGGTCCTCCTGTCTGTTTTTGGTTGCTTTTACTTTGTTTTAATCATAGTTTTGTAGACTATTGTAATGGTTGAAAATATGTCTGTTAAATCTATTGGTGAACCCATTTCTAATGCCCAACTGGGAACTTATACCCAGCACTTCACAAATGTTATCTATACAGCTTAAAACTTACCCTACATAAGTTATTATACCCATTTACCAGTGAGACTTTTATCCCTTCTTTACTATATGCCAGGCTTAAGATTTGAACCCAGTTCTTTTGGTGAATCAAGTCCATATCCCTAACTTTCTATTTGAAATGATTCTTAAGATGGTGGCAGAGAGCAGAAATATATTTCATCTAAATAAATTATACTTATGACTCTTCTTACTTGTCTTTCTTAATTGTCAAAGCATAAATTGTTGAAGTTTATGATGGATTAAATTTTGGCCAACTGGAGAGTGCATAGATGCATCACAGATAACAGGCAGATGTGCTAGAGAGTTAACAGTGTGTGCAGAGGAAGGAAACACACCAAGCAAAGGCCACCTGTGGGCAATTGGTAAAGAGTGAGATCTCGGTATGCACATGCTTTCAGGAAATTATTTTGATGAAATATCACTCTACTTAGTGTGATTAGATGTATACTGTAACTAACAGGGAGAGGCAATATTTAATAAAGAGAGAAAAAGAGTAAAATGAGTTGAAGTAAAAGAGACTAGAGAAATATTGGAGGCATGATAAGGAAACAAAAATTGAAAAAGTAATTTGTTTAGTTAAAGCAACTAATATAATGATACATAAAGCTTTTAGAATAATGAAATACATCTTAATTTGAGAAATGCAAGAAATTCATGGGAATGTTGAGAAAATCGTAAAGGATTCTCATTCTGTAAGGACTGGAAGGCTAACCAAATACAGAGCAGTAACCTCAATGACCCCCTAATCTCCCTGATCTGGGTCCAAGACTTCTATTATTGTTGTTAGTGTTAGCACCACAGAGCAGGAAAGAGAGTGAAGATAAATGAAGAAAAACAAGTCCTATCTAAACTGGGGAAATGAGAGCCAGACACGGAAGGAAAGCAAAAGAAGCGTGAAGGATGATTTAAAAAGGAACTTAAGAAAACATGTTATTTTATTTTTATCTCTTTTAGTCCAAAATAATGAAATAGAAAATATGCAAAATGTGGTACCTAAATCCATCAACAGCAGGATGTACAAAAATTATAATGTCTCTATTACATCACCATATGTAGAACTTTTGATTGCTAATTACACTATCAGATGTATAGACGTATGTGATGTGAATAATTTAGTTTATAGGTTTTTTTTTTTTATAAATCTAACTTTGGTTCTTGCATACATTGACAAGATTCAAATCTGCAACATATATAGTGTGGAAATATAGCTTTAAGCAATTATAAGTATACACTTTTCAAAGCATCATATTTAATTTAAATAACATTCATTTAGGTATCTTAGTTGAATTGCATTTGACATGTGGTGCATTTTTAAATGCCTCAAGATGAGAATCTATTAGGAACAACGAGTATATAAAAACTGATAGAGTAAAATGAAAAAAAAAATAGAATAAATAAGTTTTTAAAATTAGCACTCTCCAAAACCAAAGTATATTCTGATTGGCTAGATGTGCATCTATGATATCTATGATTTACTACTCTATTTACTCTGCTATTCAATAAATAACATGGCGTCAATGGAGCAACTATCATAGCAGAAAGAATGCTGGCCATAAACCGGTCCACATGGAAATATATCATCAGTACGTTTCCATCCTCCTTCTACTTTAGAGTAAATTGTGTGCAATAAGATGATAAAAGTTCCTACATGTTCATAGTCATAGTTCTAAAAACTGTGGATCATGCAAATTATTTGGTTCTTTCTTTTTCAGTTTATTGAAAGCTTGGATTGGTAGCTTTGTCATAGTCTCATCTATTTAAAATAATGACATGTGGTAAGATTTCAATCCAGACACCTGGCAGTAAAGGAATTACCCTTTATTGCTGTTAGGAGAGTTCTGAGCATATTTTTTAACAGTTGGCACTTGCAGAAGTACTTTACAGACATCAATTAGTTATTGCTGACAATTGCTTCATGATACAGAGCTGTATCTGTGAGCTCAGGCTACTGCTTCTGCACACTGAAATACTGGTATCTTACCCACCAAACACCTTGCTTCTGAAGACCAAAGTCTTATTTATTAATAGGAAGTTTAACCTCCAGATTTGTTTACAATTTAGGGAATTTTGAAAATCACCCCTCAACTTCATCTCTGATCCACACCTTTTGATTTCTCAATCTATGGTGTGAATCTGCGTACTACTTGTTGGATAATAGGACAACAAAGGGCAATTTTTCTATATTCATGTATTTATATGCATTTAATTTATATTAAGTATTTATTGCTTGTGAAACGAAGGGTTGACTTTATATCTAGAACCATTTCATGCCTATCTTGAGGTTCCCTGGGTGGAGTCTTCTCCCTTTCACCCACACTCTTCAATGTCAGTTCCTCAGTCCCTTTTCCCCTCCAAAGCTAAACACAAAGGAATGGACACTCCAGTCAAAAAGAAGAAGTAGCAAAACAAAGGGCAGGTACATGCACATCTGCACAAGTGTACATGTTAGATATGAATTAAGTTCAGGCATACATTTTTATGTCCAGATGAGTCTACCCTCAGGAAAACGTGCCCTAACAGTCACATTCAAAAAGAGCTCATGAGGCTTGGTGACCTCTAGCTGCTTTTATAAAGCACAGTCGAATAACCATTGCAAATGAGCAAGAAATGCATTGATTAAATGTCACTAGTAATAGCTACAGTTTAAAAAATGCAGGGTCAAGGTAAAAGCAGACTGTACACACAGCTTTGTCAACAAGAAACTAGAAAATATCTTGGGCAGCCACAGTTTACACTGCATGGTGGTGAAATGTGTATACTGTAGGTAGAGAGAAGGGAATAACATGTAAAATAGAGACACTCTAGGGCTGGGTGTGCAGGACTGTGGCAAACTACTTGCCCAGCATGCATCAAGTCCTAGGTCAGATCCAAAGCACAGTATAAAGAAAAAAAAATCTTTTAATTTAGTAAAGTACTTCTACAAAAGTCACTCTAACCAGGGAACTATGCTGTTGAAATCACAGTGACCAGTCTTTTATACCCCCAACAAGACCCAATTTGGAAAACATGTATTTTTATTAAAAAAATTACCTTTGGGCAATCCAAGATGGCGGACTAGAGGGTGACTGCATCTCTAGTCGCTCCAGAACCCAGGATTCAAGAAGGGGAGGCATTGAGAGACTCAGACTAAAATAGAGCAACGGGGTGAGTCTCCCCCACGTGGTGAAGCTCGGCCCCGGGCGGCAGGCCTGGATACGGGTGGCTTATTAGAGTACGGCAGGGCAGCTAGAGTCTTCTCTAGGCAGCCCTGGGCACACCGGCAGTGGGCTCCTTCCACAAGGCCAGCTTCTCGAAGCAGGCCCCCCAGTGAGAGCCTTTCCACACAGAGCCAGCTCCAGTAGCGGGCTCGGGGCAGCTTTCTTCGGAAGCACTGCATTATCAAGTTACTCCAAGACTTCAGGCTACTGAAGGCTGGGAGGTGATACACTGGAAATCTATAGGGACACTATAAGCCAATAGAGGAAATCTGCAATATCACAGAGTCCCACTGACATCTGACCAAGATGAGAAAACAAGGGAAGAAAATGTCCCAAACAAACCTAGATACTATATCAATAAAACCCAATGACAGCACAGCAGAAGAAATGTCAGAAAAGGAGTTCAGAATGTACATAATTAAAAAAATCAGGGAAGCAAACAAGGAGATGAAAGAGCAAATGCAGGCATTGAAGGAGTTGATGAAAGAGCAAATGCAGGCATTAAATGATCACACCAATGAACAGTAAAAAGAGCAAATATGGGAAGCAAGAGATCATTTCAATAAAGAGTTAGAGATATTGAAAAAAAAAAAAAAACAAACAGAAATCCTTGAAATGAAGGAAACAATAAGCCAAGTTAAAAACTCCATAGAAAGCATAACCAATAGGATACAACACCTGGAAGACAGAACCTCAGACATTGAAGACAAAATATTTAATCTTGAACACAAAGTTGACCAAACAGAAAAGATGGCAAGAAATCATGAACAGAATCTACAAGAATTATGGAATATCATGAAAAGGCCAAATTTAAGAATTATTGGGATTGAGGAAGGCTTAGAGAAACAAACCAAAGGAATGAACAATCTATTCAATGAAATAATATCAGAAAATTTCCCAAATCTGAAGAATGAAGTGGAAAACCAAGTACAAGAGGCTTATAGGACTCCAAATATACAAAATTACAAAAGATCCACACCAAGGCACATTATTATGAAAATACCTAACATACAAAATAAAGACAGAATTTTAAAGTCCATGAGAGAAAAGAACCAAATTACATTCAAAGGGAAACAAATAGAATATCAGCAGATTTTTCAATCCAGACCCTAAAAGCTAGAAGGGCCTGGAACAAAATTTACCAAGCCCTGAAAGAAAATGGATGCCAACCAAGAATCTTATACCCAGCAAAACTTACTTTCAGATTTGACAATGAAATAAGATCCTTCCATGATAAACAAAAGCTAAAGGAATTTACAAAAAAGAAAGCTGGCATTACAGAACATTCCCAGCAAAATATTCCATGAGGAAGAGATGAAAAACAACGATGCAAATCAGCAACAGGAGGAACTAGCCTAAAGGAATAGCCAAATAAAGGAGAAACCAAATCATGTCAAAAAACAAAAATGAGTCAAATGACTGGGAATACAAATCATATCACAACAATAACCCTGAATGTTAATGGCCTGAACTCATCAATCAAAAGACATAGACTGGCAGATTGGATTAAAAAGAAAAATCCAACAATATGCTACCTGCAAAAGACTCATCTCATAGAAAGAGATACCCATAGTCTAAAGGTGAAAGGATGGGAAAAAACATACCATGCACACAGACACAGCAAAAAGCTGGAGTACCCATCCTCATTTCAGATAATGTGGACTTCAAGCCAAAACTAGTCAGAAGGAATAAAGAAGGACATTACATACTGCTTAAGGGAAGCATAAATCAGCAAGACATAACAATCATAAATATCTATGCCCTGAACATTGGCTCATCCATGGACGTCAAACAAATCCTTCTCAATTCCAGAAATCAAATAGACCACAACACAATAATACTAGGTGATTTTAACACACCTCTCTCACCGCTGGATAGATCGTCCAAACAAAAATTGAATAAAGAAACCATAGATCTCAATAACACAATCAACAATTTAGACTTAACCGACTTATATAGAATATACCATGCAACAAAGAACGAATACACTTTCTTCTCAGCAGCACATGGATCCTTCTCTAAAATCGACCATGTCTTATGCCACAAAGCTACTGTTATCAAATACAAGAAGATAGAGACACTACCTTGTACTCTATCAGATCATAATGGATTGGAATTAGAAATAAATGACAAAATAAAAAACAGAAACTTCTCCAATACCTGGAGATTAAATAATACACTATTATATGATGAATGGATAACAGAAGACATCCAGAGGGAAATAAAAATATTCTTAGAAGTAAACGAGAACAAAGACACATCATATCAAAATCTCTGGGACACTATGAAAGCAGTACTTAGAGGAAGATTTATTTCATGGGGCGCATTCAACAAAAGAAGTAGAAATCAACAAATAAACGACTTAACACTACAACTCAAAGCCCTAGAAAAAGAAGAGCAGACCAACACCAAAAGTAGTAGAAGACAGGAAATAGTTAAAATCAGAGCTGAAATCAACGAAATTGAAACAAACGAAACAAACAGAAAAATTAACAAAATAAAGAGTTGGTTCTTTGAAAAAATAAACAAAGTTGATAAACCCTTAGCCACACTAACAGAGAAAAAGAGGGAGAAAACTCGAATTACTAAAATTTGGAATGAACAAGGAAATATCACAACAGACACGAGTGAAATACAAAACATAATTAGAAGCTATTTTGAAAATCTGTGCTCCAACAAACAGAAACCCTCGAAGACATCAACAAGTTTCTAGAGACATAAAATTACATAAACTGAACGAGGAGGACATACACAACTTAAATAAGTCAATTTCAAGCAATGAAATAGAAGAGGTCATCAAAAGCCTACCAACAAAGAAAAGTCCAGCACCAGATGGGTTCTCAGCCGAGTTCTACAAAACCTTTAAAGAAGAGCTCATTCCAATACTTCTCAAAGTATTCCATAAAATAGGAGAAAACCCTCCCAAACTCATTCTATGAAGCCAATATCACCCTGATACCTAAACCAGACAGAGACACATCGAGGAAAGAAAATTTCAGACCAATATCCTTAATGAACATCGACGCAAAAATTCTCAACAAAATTTTAGCAAATCACATATAAAAATATATTAAAAAGATGGTGCACCACAGTCAAGTGGGTTTTATCCCAGGGATGCAAGTTTGGTACAACATCCGGATATCAATAAATGTCATTCACCATATCAACAGACTAAAAGTTAAGAATCACATGATTATTTCAATAGATGCAGAAAAAGCATTTGATAAAATACAGCATCCCTTCATGCTCAAAACAGTAGAAAAAATCGGGGTAGTGGGAACATTCCTTAACATTGTAAAGGCCGTCTATGCTAAGCCCATGGCCAATATCATTCTAAATGGTAAAAAACTGAAAGCATTTCCCCTAAAAACTGGAACAAGGCAGGGATGCCCTCTTTCACCACTTCTATTCAACATCGTTCTTGAGACTCTAGCCAGAGCAATTAGACAAACCAAAGAAATTAAAGGGATACGAATTCAAAGAACTCAAACTATCCCTGTTCGCTGATGACATGATTATATATTTAAAGGAACCTGAAAATTCCACCAGAAAACTCTTAGAACTCATAAGTGAATTCAGTAAAGTAGCAGGTTACAAGATCAATGCTCATAAATCCAATGCATTTTTATACATAAGTGATGTATCTTCAGAAAAAGAAATTAGGAAAACTACCCCATTCACAATAGCATCAAAAAAAATAAAATACTTGGGAATCCATCTCACAAAAAAGGTGAAAGACCTCTACAATGACAACTACAGAACACTAAAGAAAGAAATTAAAGAAAACCTTAGAAGATGGAAAGATCTCCCATGTTCTTGGATAGGCAGAATTAATATTGTCAAAATGGCCATACTACCAAAAGTGCTATACAGATTCAATGCAATTCCAATTAAAATCCCAATGACATACCTTACAGAAATAGAGCAAGCAATCATGAAACTCATCTGGAAGAATAAAAAACCCAGAATAGCTAAAGCAATCCTTAGCAAGAAGAGTGAAGCAGGGGGTATTGCAATACCAGATCTTCAACTCTACTACAAAGCAATAGTAACGAAAATGGCATGGTATTGGTACCAAAATAGAAAGGTAGATCAATGGTATAGAATAGAGAACATGGACACAAACCCAAATAAATAAAATTTTCTCATACTAGACAAAGGTGCCAAAAATATGCAATGGAGAAAAGATAGCCTCTTCAACAAATGGTGATGGGAAAACTGGAAATCCATATGCAACAGAATGAAACTACACCCATATCTCTCACCATGCACAAAACTCAACTAAAAATGGATCAAGGACCTCGGAATCAGACCGGAGACCCTGCATCTTATAGAAGAAAAAGTAGGTCCAAACCCCCAACTTGTTGGCTTAGGATCAGACTTCCTTAACAGGACTCCCATAGCGCAAGAAATAAAAGCAAGAATCAACAACTGGCATAGATTCAAACTAAAAAGCTTTCTCTCAGCAAAGGAAACTATCAGTAATGTGAAGAGAGAGCCTACAGAGTGGGAGAATATCTTTGCCACTCATACTTCAGATGGAGCGCTAATTTCCAGAATCTATAAAGAACTCAAAAAACTCTACACCAAGAATACAAATAATCCATTCAACAAATGGGCTAAGGAAATGAATAGACACTTCACAGAAGAAGATGTACAAGCAATCAACAGATATATGAAAAAATGTTCAACATCTCTAGTAATAAGAGAAATGCAAATCAAAACTACCCTAAGATTTCATCTCACCCCAATTAGAATGGCGATTATCAAGAACATAAGCAACAATAGGTGTTGGCGAGGATGTGGGGAAAAAGGTACACTCATACATTGCTGGTGGGGTTGCAAATTAGGGCAGCCACTCTGGAAAGCAGTGTGGAGATTCCTCAGAATGCTTGGAATGGAACCACCATTTGAGCCAGCTATCCCACTCCTTGGCCTATACCCAAAGGACTTAAAATCAGCATACTATAGAGATAGAGCCACATCAATGTTCATAGCTGCTCAATTCACCATAGCCAGATTGTGGAAACAACCTAGATGCCCTTCAGTTGATGAATGGATAAAGAAACTGTGGCATATATATACAATGGAATATTACTCTGCCATGAAGAATGATAAAATTATGGCATTTTCAGGCAAATGGATGAAATTGGAGAATATCATGCTAAGTGAGATAAGCCAATCTCAAAAAACTAAAGGACGAATGATCTTGCTGATAAGTGGATGAGGACATATAATGGGGGGGAGGAGGTGTTAGTGTTAGGGTTAGGGTTAGGTTTAGGGTTAGGGATAAGGAGGGTGGTAAGAATGGAGGAAGGAAGGACTGTATAGAGGGAAAAGAGGGGTGGGAGGGGTGGGGGGGAAGGGAAAAAATAACAGAATGAATCAAACAACATTGCCCTATGTAAGTTTATGATTTTTAATTTTAAAAAATTTTAAAATTTAAAAATAAAATCATTACGTTTCTTTCACTTTACCATAATAATATTCCACAATGAAGACATGTATTTTCACAGGATAGATTGCCCACTTAACTGAAGAGAAGAATTTTAATGGGATAACTGGCACTGTTCTTTAACCACTAACAGGTGAATAACTAGGCTTATCTGACATGTTTGACATTGAAAATCACAAAGCTCATTTTACCACATTCCTCTTGAGAGTGTCTCTGTTGGTCACCAGAAATAAACTGATGATTGTGACTTCTGCAAGCACATAGTATATATTTACTCTCGTCTCTATTGCTTAGGTGCATGACATTTGCTCTGCTTGTAATATCTTTTCCTGCTTCTTTGCTAAGGATAATATTTATTGAGCTAACATTGCTTGAATACTTTCTATGTGCCAGCCTTTGCTCTAAATACTTTA
The DNA here is from genome assembly GCF_902686455.1 of Sciurus vulgaris. Lineage (NCBI taxonomy): Eukaryota > Metazoa > Chordata > Mammalia > Rodentia > Sciuridae > Sciurus > Sciurus vulgaris. The sequence continues at coordinate 121,856,374 of NC_136469.1, forward strand.
TATACATCAAAGCCTTTGAAACTCTCAAAATGAACAATAATAGTATACTTTTAGTTCTTCTGTGAATTCAACGATTTATTTGTGTAGTGTTTAGGACACTACCTAGCAAATAATCAAACAAATTAGGTTGGGTTTGTAGTCTTCATGTTGCAGATGAAGCAATGGAAGCAGAGGCAGTTTAAGTTTTCAAGATCACAGGCTAATAAATGATGATGCTGAACTTTAAATAGCACTGCATAACTCTAAAATCTATGTTGCTAAACATTCTTAACTAAAAAGCTCTGCCATGACTCCTGCGGCAACTTGATCCTGGAACATCTTCCAAGTTTTCCAGGTGAAATTCATACGCACACAAGACGGTGTAGGCTTCCTGAAAATACAAACCATGTTCTGTCACATGGTCATTTTCCAAGGTACTATTGTCACTGATCTCTGCACAGTGGATATCCATCATGTGCATCATGTGACGACCTTCAGGTTGATGTAAGTGATGATGTTTTAATTTTAAAAATTTAACAGATACACATTGAATATTTTATGCCTGAAATCACAACTATCCATTCAGTTTAATTACTTTTTACTTTTTTAAAATTTCTGAATAGATGATACCCAGGCACCTGTTCACTGATACCTTTCTATGCTCACTGTTCCCCAAAATATTCTTAAAAGTAAGTCAATAGCCATGCATGCATATTTGCAGACATAGATTTGAATTTGTGTCCCAGTTGTGCCATTATGAGTGGTACTAGCTGTGAGTTCTGGGAAGGGTTATTTAACCTGTAGGAGCCTCATTGCCTCAGCTTTCCAGTAGGGATTCCAGGATCTATTTAATAAAGTGATGGGGAGGAGTAAATAAACAAAGGACTCATTTGCACAAAATAAGCAGCATATACTAAGCCTGTAAATTACTTTACAGGCTTTCTACAAGAAAATGAGTTATAAATTAAAAATCAATAACCATATAAATGAAATTAACTGTAAGTTTCTGTTGAATATGTGGATTTTCTTTATAATCTACAGGGGTGAATGCATTTTTATTGCTTATATACACACTGAAAAAAATGAAAAGCATAACAGGAAAATGGAAAGGAGCACTGGATAGGCAAATACAATAGTGAGTTCCTGAGAGTAAAAAATGGGCAAATGACAGTACCTCTGAAACTTCTCAGATGAGTTGTAAGTGGCATTCTGGGCAACATTTGGTGGTTTGGAAATGTCTAAATGTGCCTAGATGGGGACTATACATTTCTGGGAAAAGCTCCAAAAAAAAGAAACTCCTTGTTTCTTATTTCCAGGAGTGATGCTGCAGGTCAATATTGCCTACCATGGAACATGCCAGAAATAAGCTACAGAATGGCATTAAATAGATTGGATATACTAGAGGCTCAGCCGAACTGAAGATGGATTGTTGACAAATTGTATTACGTTGTGATGAATTTTTTAAAAGCATGGGTTCACTCTTATAAGGTGCTGTTCCAATTTCATCTCAACGTTCAGTACATTTGTTTTATTTATGTACATAATCCTTTTCCCAGAGAATTCTAACCACGGTACAGCACAACACACTTGACTTTCTATCAGTCCTGCTTCCTTTTCACAAAAATTAAATGAATATTTATGACTCTAAACTCAATATAAGTCCTTGAAATAAATAAACAATAGTGCTGCCATGTCCTTAATGAGGTCATCAAATGGAGTAGAACTGAAAATTTGCCATTGGGTTCTAAAGAATTGTGGCTAAGAGTGAAGCTTTCTTTGGGGCATGATAATGAGAAAGATGCAGCAATACTGCTTGAAGGAAAGGAAGAAAATGAAAAAGGAAGAAGAGAGGGACAGAAGGAAGAAAGAAGAAAAGGATGGGGCTAGAGGAAGAATAGCTTTTCTAACCATATACAAACCAGAAGCTAAATGTGAAGAAAAAGCTACAATTATCTAAGTCATGTTCACTACTCTTAAGGTGCTGGCAGCCACCCATCTTATTAAACATTAATTTAAAAAGTCAGTCAATGCTTGGCCTAGTCTGACCTGCCATTTTGGAATTTTCAAACGGGGGAAAGAAAGCCAAGGATAAGCATATTAATATCTCTGGATACATATTAGAAATGGTCCAAGGATGTGAGAACTTAAACCACTGTGGTCCCTCTTACAAGTCCTCAGTAAAGTTTTGACCCCTTTTTTTCATGGCTACATGCCTTCTTTGCATTTTTATGAAGGGACACTATTTAGTGCCACCATAGTGGCAAAGCAGCAGTTAAGCACAAAGCATCAGTAACAACAGATTTCTGGCATGTTTTCTTTTCCCTGGCTTGCTGACAACCCTCAGAAATGAAGCATGTGGTTTTGATGAAGTAGTTCCTTAAATTTTAATGTAGCATTGATCTACCTTAGGATTTCTTAAGGTTCATGGGCAATACACTAAGGAAGGAGAAATAACAGTTGTAAAGAAAAAAACCTGCTGAAAGTTTATTTATATAAAAAATTCTGTAAAGTATACATTAGAAATAATACTACATTACGCCAAAGCATAATATCATTGATAACTTTTGGTTCATATCACAGATTTTCAACGTCAACACTGAAAAGTGAATGGCATATATAATATGCCATTAAATAGCTGAGAGAGGAAAGAACATATTGGCGATATTGCCTCATGGCTGATGGGGTACACTTCATGTGGCTACCTCTTCTGTTCCACTGTCATCTGCATGGACACAAAGCACCTGCACCCCTTCCCTAAGTCCTGTCAATTCAACTTTTTACTGACCTGGCACATCTCTCCCTGCCCTTTCTTCTCCATTGCTACTTGACTTGTGAGGTTACTCTTCATCTATCTGCAAATCCCCACTTCGGCTCTTTGCTACTCAATTTTGTCCTTACAACTCATCTGCTGTCCAGTTCATTTTAAAACACAAATCTCAAATAACTACTATTTATAAACTGGTGATAACTTTCATTTCCTACAGGATAAAGTCAAAACACCTTTCCACATTATTCAGATAACCTCAAGCTACCTGCCATCCCAGGATCTGGTTCCAATATGCTTCCCTCTGCTTCTACTTCCTCAGTTACAACAGAATACTCAGTCCAAAACCACTTCCATTTCCTAAAACTGTACTTGTATCGTTTCTTCCTTTTCTCTTTGATAAAATTGGTAATAATCTAACAACTTCTTCCCTCTGAAGTTGAATACTACCCTAAAGCAAGGGAAGACCTCACTTCTTTGTCATTAAGTAACTGTTGGAACTTATCTTTATTAACAGATTGGGATTGGATTGGCCAGCTTCATCTCTGAACTGCAAAGATGAATTATACCATCCAATATAGAAGTTCAATATTTTGTTTATTCATTTTCTTAAGGAAAATTTGCCTCTGAATTGCCTGCAGTGTGTCTCTGCAAAATACTACAGCTACAAATTTGAAGTTTTCCGAAGACCATTAAGTCAAATTTCAAAGCAGTTTTCACTCAATGTTTAAATAGAGAGAGAATACACAAGGCTACACTTGATGGAGAACGATTTAGAGAAAAAAGTGTAGATTTCTGTAGCTATTGTGAAGAAGAACTGAAAGAGAAGGACTTCCCAGAAGATGGAGGCAGAAGAATGTAGATGAGGGAGAGAGAAAAGAAACCCACTTTTATCACAGACTATCAGAAAGACAGCCACCAAGAGAGACACTGCCTTGGCTAAGACTGACATTGCTCGAAAATCCTAACTCACTGGCCTGCTCAGAGTCTGGATTCTTTGCTTCAAGTTTGCTGAAGAATAAAAGGAAACTGCTTTTGCTGAGCAAAACAAGAAGGGAAAATGCACTTTGGGAATGAAATGTAAATGTAACCCTAAAATTAGAGAAATTGGAAATTCTCATTTTTGGTTGAGTGCTTTTTGTTCTGCAGAGACAGCAATCTCGGACCGGTGCTGAGTGAGCCTACCCTGATCTGGAATAATTTAAGAATGTTAGATTTCCAACTAATCTAAACCCAAGATTCTAGCTTCTGATACTATCAATCCAGTAAGAACCAGATGTTTCCATGATGTGATTTCAAGAAGCCTCTATCACATTCTGCTCTGTGAAAGGCATTTCTTCACACAGTTCTTATAATCGAGGCCCCCTCTATACCGAGGTAGCATCACATTTAAATTTTCAGGGACTTTATTGTAATCTCAGCAATATCTGGCTGTCAGCAAGAGGGTGGCATAATAGACTATAATCATTTTGCACAGAATAAGGACAGGTCTAGCAGAAAATGTTTAATTCTGGGTGATGGCTCCTGCAGAGTCAGTAAAGGGCACGTACTAATAAAGAACTGCAAAAAAGTACCGGTGACGACATACTTGCCTCAAAAGGCAAGCTCAGCAGATTTGCTGCAGTTAATAGAACCATTACTACTGCATGTCAGACTATGAAAAATACCAAAGGACAGAAGCATCAGGGTGAAAGGGACAAGAATATAGCAACAACAAAAGATAGAGGTAAATGAGAATTCCTTAATCATGCCATTTATTTTTACCAGATGAAAGTTATTAAGTCAGCCATGTTATCAAATCTGTTCAAATGTGCTAGAAAGCTTGCACAAGACAATTTCACATTTTACTTTATTGTAAGTATCACATTCTGGACACAAACTGTTTACTATACGAATATCTGCTCCAAGCCCATTTCTAATAATGCCAAAATTGTCACCTGATACTACATCCAGGTGCTAAGGCTTTTATCTTTATTATTTAATGCTTATTTTTCTTTGTCCATCTTATATATAAATGAAAGTCCTGTGGATGCAGAAAAAGATAATGCATGAAAAGGATCATATTGCTTTTAAAAGGGAATTAATTCTATATACTATTTATAAAGGCTTCACTTCCTATTGGAAGACTTAGATTCAAATGAGTTCTATGGAAAACCAGGAGGCAGATCAGGAATAATACTAAGATTATTCTGTGCTCGCCACAGTTGCATTCTGTAATAAAGGGCAGACCTTCTTGTGCAATGACCACAAGAAGCACAGACGCTTAAAAGCCTCAGACTTGAAATTTCTAACTAAAAATATAAATTTTTAATATAAAGAGGTAGAAGTGCAAAATAAGCAAACCAAGATGGATTTATAAAAATGCACATGATATTCCCATAGGAATGCAAAGCAGCTATTTAAGACTTACAGTACCATTTAACAGCCAGAAAAATAATAACACAAACAAAAGATGAAAACACAGTACCTGACCTTTTACATAGCTCACTGTTAGTCTTCGCCAGGCTGTGGCTGTTTAATTCAACACACAATGAGGAAATGTTTTTTGGAAGGGTGATGTGTGGCATTCCCAAACCAACCTTCACAGGTCTGCAGTGTAAAACATTTATATCTTCTAGCTCTCCATTAGGCAAGGTTTTACATTAACTTATTATTTTAAGTAGAAATGAAATGAAGTAACAGAAGATGCCTGCAAATAAAAATAAAAGCAGGTGCTCTTTGAAAATGAATTTGCTTGGGTTGGGAGGGACTCCCATGATCTCACTGTCAAGGAGTTTAATTAATCATGCCTGGAAGAGAGGAAATGCTCAGGTTACTGGGCCACCCTTAAGAACTTACTGTCTGTGCTATCACCCAATATCTGAGATACTGATCCTTGGTGATGACCAGTTACTATGCTGCTATGTGATGGGACTTAATTTACCTCACTCTTAATTTAACTGTTAATAAAAACCTGAGCATTGAGGAACATAGCTCAGAAGGTTCTGAATAGTGCCTCTGAGATACACGTTTTATCCTCCCCACTGTTTTTATTCTTGTTACATCAGTATGCAGAAGCCATTTCAATTGAATACTCCTAGACACAATAAAATTGTATGCAGAAGAATGGATCTGGGTTTCAATAAAATGTTTCAGATTCTGGAAATTTACCCATAAAGCACACACCACCAGTACACTGGAGTACCTGAGCATCCATGAACACAGGCCATTTATCACTAGAGAGTATGAAGGATATTGGTGAAGGAACATAGATGGCTCTTTGTTTAAGTTTAAGAAGACGAGTAAATTTGCAACAAAAGTAGCATCCCCTGCACCTATCTCAGATCAGTCTAAGGGATAGGAAATCTTTTGGAGAGAGGGAATGTCCAGAATCTTAATTAGCCCTGAGAAGCCACAATGCCTTCCTTTATCCCAGAACCAGTTTAGCCTCATTTGTATATTTTGGACATCATATCAAGCTATGGGCACACTGAATACCACACGTCAACTGTGGAATTGCACATCTCTTTTCCCTCTGATACCTAATCTGGACTGATTCCATTCTCCAACATTTGTTCTTCTGGAAGCCAAATAAATCAGAAAATGAATGAAACTCTTATCTTGGGTCAGCCCTCAGCTGATAATGCAGAAAGATCACTGTAGATGATGTCCAGAATCTGTAGAGGGAACTAGCTCAAGGACTTGGCTTTGAGCATCAGACAGACATGAGTTTGAATCCAATGCTATCATTTACCGGCTACATAGCCAACAATAAGGTTACTTTCCTTGTTGATAAAAGGGATCAAACACCATATCTATCGTACAGAGGCATTGTGACAATTCATAAAGCCTTAGCACAAGTGACTAGCATGTGACAAATGCTCAAGAAATGCTGTATATTGTGGTAATAATGCTACAATATCAAAAATTAGGCAATTCATCCACACTTTGGAATTGAGGTATGAAGAGAAACCATTGTTCTAAGGGGGTGGTGGTGGGAACTTAGGCTGGAAAGCCCCCGGAAGATGCAGTAACGACTCCCCCGAGTTCTCTTCATTGTACCTCACTTTTATAAACACTGAGTTTCCTCATGTGTCATCTCCAGTAAACTCCTAGATTTTATGGCAGTTTTGCAAATAAGCTAAATAATGAGTTCACATTTAAGACATTAAGAGGTTCACATTCACAGGCAAATGCATGCGCCCTCTTTGCTCCTAGATGAATTATATTTTTTATTGACTGATAGTCAATTTTTTATGTTTGATGTAACCTACATATTCTAAAGACATCTTGATTCTTTAACAAAAAATGCTAGTGTTGTTTACTTAACATATTTTTTCTCTTTGCCACAGTAATATGCTCAGTTTCTCATCAGAATAATATATGACTATTTTTAGATCAATTTGAATATGATTTATCATCTTTCACTTGTTGCTGTCCATATGGTTCCTCATAGGCAATAACTACTTGAATATACTTCTCTTTGTAGAATCAGACTCTTTTCAAAGAGGTCAAACTTGAACAAATAGAATCATTACGATTAATATGTCATTTCTTACATATTTCTAGATGGTGCCAAGAAGAACTATTTCCATTTTTAGAAATGCCTGAGTCAAAAGTGTAAAAACGAAGATAAACTATGAACTTAAACCCCTACTGGGGCTTTTTATACCTCAGACATTCCCTCACACAGGCAAAAATATCTACCTTATTTTATTATTTCTTTTGCAACTTTGAGTCTGTTTTGAAAGTGACCATATTATGATTCTTTTCCTGTATTAAGTGCTGGTTTTTCTTTAACAGAAAAATAATTTTGCTATCAAGATACCTAAAACTGGAAATTGCAAAAGTTCTTAGAGAATTATTTGCTTTTTAAATTTTGATCTATCAGCGTTTCTCTATCTCTAATTGTTCAGGATTCTATCAGTATGATAGTCATGTGTTGCTTAAATGACAGGGATGAAGTCTGAGGAATGAGTTCTGAGAAATGTGTTATTATAAGATTCTGTCATTATGCAAAAATCACAGAGTGCACTTAAAGGAACCTAGTTGGCACAGCCAACTACATGTCTAGGCTGCATGGCACACGCAGTTGTATATGCAGCCCCTTGGTGCACCACTGATCAAATGTCACCAAGGGACACATGACTATATTTAGATCCCCCTTAGAGGCAGGGCATGTTTCCCATCTGCTCAACATTCTACCAAGGAGGATTTATTCAGAGTTTGTTTGTGATGATACTATCTCATCTAAGTTCTTGTCAACGTGAAAGAGATCCCATTCCCCATATTCACCCTCAACCCCTCTCAAAACTCTTTAAAACAATTCAGTTTTCAAAACGAGATGGGTTTGTGGGGCGCTATTGCGTAGGACTGTTAACCAGCAATTTGGGAGGCTAAGACAGGTGGATCCAAGTTTGAGGACAGCCTCAGAACTTAGTGAGAGCCTGAATCAAAATAAAAAATTTTAAAATGGACTGGGGATATGGCCCAGTGGTACCGAGTCCTTGAGTTTAATCCCCAGTGGCAAACAAACACATAGTGGTAGTGTATGCTATTAAGCCCAAATACAGAAATGTATTCACCATACATTGCTACAGAAAAATTCTACATACTGAAAATTATCTGAGTAAAACTCACTAAACAAATAATTTCATAACCATTTTAACTTAATTATTCAAGAAACTATCATAATATATCAGTGTTAACCCCTATCCGATTAATGGCAGGGATAGACAATCTGAAGATGAGTCATCTAACTTGTCCTTAGCAAACGGCAACTGAATCTATTTTTTACTTTATCTATTCAATTTCCCCCAACAATGTAAAATTCTTGTACAAGCACAAAGCCATCTGCACTTAATTAATCACACAATCCACCCAAACATTATCAGATCCTAACAGTATGAAAAAAGTATATATATAGTTAAATATTGAGTCCTCGTGTAATACATTTAAATCAGAGCATATCTAAATGATCTAGAAAAAGCAACATTATTCTGCCCAGTGAGTTCAATCTCTTAATTTCAAGTCAGCAGCAGACATCTGGGGAAAGGCTCCCAACACAACTCCTCTTGATGCTGAGTTTCCTCCCTAGAAGATATTGTTTACACTGAAAGTCTTAGTACAGGCCAGGCGTGGTGACACATGCCTGTAATTTCAGGGACTTTGGAGGCTCAGGCTGGAGGACCACAAGTTCAAAGACAGCCTCAGCAATTTAACAAGGCCCTAAGTGACTCAGTGAGACCCTGTTTATAACTAAAATACAAAAAGGGCTGGGGATGTGCCTCAGTAGTTAAATGCCCCTGAGTTCAATCTCCAGTACCAAAAAGATAAAAAAAATAAAAATAAAAAAAAGAAAGAAAGAAAGAAAGAAAGAAAGAAAGAAAGAAAGAAAGAAAGAAAGAAAGAAAGAAAAGAAAGTCAATAAGATGAAGCTTCAGAACTAAAGGTGTAGGAAAGGAAAAGAGGTTGGAAACTCTGCCTGTTGGGCTCTGTTTTGCAATCCTCTCTGCCAGTCAGCCCTTGGTTTCCAGGTCTTGCCATGATTCTTAGTCATATTATTCCTTCAGGGTTGTTTTTCTGGGATCATTAAACTGCATATTTTAGCAGCAAGAACACTCCCCTGGGAACTTGGTGTTCTAGATTCTAATTCAAGCCTTTCCGGTAGGAATGGGCATGTCTGAGGCCACGGAGCTGACAGATGCCCCTTATCAGCAAAGTGCTGACTTTCCAGTTCCATGGGACAAACCTGAGAGTTACTATGTTTATATGGTTATATATACATACATAGAGAATTAATTATAATGCAAATTGTTGGGTCCTCTTCCAAGGGAAAGGGCTGCTCTTCTCATTGCAGTAAAAATATATATATAGATCTGGTGTTTGAAAGTCAGAAACAGCCAGTCCCATATCATAGGGGGAAAGGCCCATGTCAATTTGACCCTAAAGCTTCTCTTTGGATTCATCTGACAACCGGAAATACTGAAGCTGAGAAACAGTAAACAATAACTCAACAGAAATATCTAACTTTATGGAACTTAGATTGTAAAAGGTGAAAAAATAAATCAAATAAATAAATATTATACACACACACAAACACATTGCACAACCATACCCTAAGTGAGGGTAAGGAAAAAGAACAAAGACAGAGGTGTGTGGTATGTGAGGAAGGAGTTATTTCAAACAGGGTGTTTGGGAAAGAGCTTACTGCTAAAATGATCTTAAAGGGGCACAAACAGATTGAGTTAAGTAGAGATCTGGAAGAAAGACCAAGAAAAACCAAGCAGGTACAGACCCTGAGCAGAGAGAAGAGTTGGTCATGCTGCAAACACAGGGAGGAGGCCACTGTGGCTGAATCTGAATGAGACAGGAACTAAGTAGGAGAGGACTAGAGACACAAAGAGACCAGATCACTCTGGACCTTGAGGCTTTTGGCTGTAACTCAGATTGAGATGGAAAGTCCCTGGAGACTCCTGAGCAGAGAGCAATAATTTGAATTATGTTTTAAAAGAACTACTCTGGCTATGATTTTGAAATAGACTGCTGTAAGGGCCAGGGTTGGAAGCAGTGAGACCAATTAGATGTATTTAGCCACAGTTTGCCAAGCAGAAACAGAGCAAGACAATGGCATGCATGCCTGAGTCCAAAAAAAAAAAAAAGAAAAAAAAAAAAAAACCCAAACCTATCCCTAACAAAAGCCCTCTAACAAAAATCCACAACATCCTGAAATATGTGACTCTCTGATCAGTTAAATTCCCAGCGTTTGACTACTCATCTCAAAAGGAAAAAAGCCAAAGAGAACGAACGCGTATGTTCTTCAACAACTTAGCTGAGTTCCTAATATTCTATTTATATCATATTACTCCAGTGTACATTTTTCTACACTTATTTGATGACATTTACAGAAGAGAAACACATAACAAAAGGAAAACTGAAGCCAAATGTTTAATGCATGATGCAAAACACACTCATAAACTGAGGCCTAAAAACTAAGTATTTTAAAACATTAAAAGAACATAACTCAGTATACTGAAACAGGAAATAATTTTCAATTTCTGAGCATTACAAGTAAAAACTTCCAATATTGTATTTCAAGGAGCTCTCAAAACATCCTTTAATAGATAGAGATGAAAAAACTATAGCTAGGAGAAGAGATGACCTGCCCAAGCTTCCACACCTGGCACTCATTCAGAATGAAGCATCTAATTCCAAGTCTGTTTTCCTCTATCACAGCTGTCATTGTCTTGCTTGAGATACGTACGTGTATATATATATATATAAATATATATATAAAATATATATAAATAAATATATATAAAATATATATAATATATATATTAATTATAATATATTATAATATATATTATTTTATTTATATATATAAAATATATATATAAATAAAAAATATATATATATAAAAAAATATATATATATATATATATTTTTTTTTTTTGTAAAGTCTTCCAAATACAGATTGCATAACCAAATAACACTATGAATGGTCAATACGGTCAATACTTTACCTTGACTAATCCAATCTGAACTCTCTTGGTTCGTTCACTGAATTTCTGGCCAAGTGATACAAGAAGAGTGATATACTAATTCATGACGAAGTGGCTGATGAGATTCTTCTATATTTTAATGGAAGCAAAAGGTTTTTAATAAAAAGAAAAATTCCAAAAATGCAGCCTTCCCTCAGTTTGGTTTTTTTTTTTTTTTGATAAATGCCTCACTGATCAGATTCTTTTATCTTTTCTAACGCTTTACAGTGAAATACTGCTTCAAATTCACTGAAGGAAACTTTCCTTGAAAAGTAAATATACATTTTTGTATCCCACACGATCACTATTTGAAGAAAACGTGCTCTATTTTCCACTGTCTAAATGAAGAGATGGAAAGACATTTAAAAGTAATTTTGAGTTTTCATTTAAACGTGCTCATAAACCTATGCACTTTCCACTCCTTTAAGACAAGTAAAATAAGAATCATTCCAAAATATTACCTTATTTTGTAAAGAATTACAATACAGATTTAATTTAAAAGAAGCAACATAATTAAAGAGCAAAGTCCCAGCTTACATGTTTTAAAAGGTCAGTGTCAAAAGTTGACACAAGAAAATATGTTTCAAATTGCACCTTTTAAATTTAAACTCTTCTTTAAATATTGTTCTACAAAGTCAATCACTGCAGGGGAGAAGTACTTCAGGGATTTCAGAACTGAAAATATATCTTAAAGCAAAATATGCTACTAGCAGCATTATACAAAACCTCAAGAGAACCTGACATCATTTGAATTTCTTTAAATGTGTACAATATATTATAAAATATATTTGAAGCCCATTTGACCAAATTTAGATGGCTATAACAACATATGGTAACTGACTTACCATAAAAAAGGCTAAAATGGTATTTCAAGAGAACGAACCAAACAGATTATTTCTCTATAAAATGTTGCAAAGTAGTAACTGATTAGGAGTATCTCTGTACAATGCAGAGATCCACTCATTAATTTAGATTAGTTCACTTTTATTGTTTCAAATACATTTCTCAAAGTTCTTGCTGCAGACTGTTACTGGTTAGATGTATTTCCTTATTTTTTCATTACAATTTATATACACATACATACCTATATGTATACCATTTATACTCAAGAATAAAAAAGAGTATAAAAATTTATAGCTTCCATCGTATAACTTACAGTAGAGCTTTATTGTCTTTTTTTATTTAATATAATGCTATTTCCTTGGTGCTTATTAGTCTTCTTCAAAGCTTTACTCTCAAATCCTTCTCATACAAGAATAGAGCCTTATACGTTTTTTATATTCTCATCACGTCAAGCATATAGGAAGACAGATGCTCAATTCATGAGTCTTAATTAACACATTTGCTTTAATAAAAATTATGTGAAAAATCGACTCTAATTCACTTTTATATCCTTACATTAGGAATTAAGTGTGAGGACCCAGTAACTTCCTGCAAAACCTAAAGAATATATTTAATTACTAAGTTACATTAAGATTAAACTAGTATTTCGTCTTAGCCATCTCTCACAGGAGGAAACTGCTTGATTTGTTTCTGTATATCTGTGCTTGTGTATGTGCGTGTGTGCGCGCATATGATGCTGGGGGTCAAATTTAGGACCTTGGTGTGTGGCTACACCACCAGACACACCTCCACCCCATTTCTTCGTAGTAGTTATTAAGCCAAAGAGCAATGAGTGAATAGAAGTCACAGAGACTGCTAAATATAAAAGGGTTTACTTATAAAGAAAGAAAACTAAGAAAGCTAAAGAAAATAGTATCTCAGGCCACAACAAGTTTAAAAAATATCACAATGAATTTCAGAGGGAAAAAGGTACATAAAATTAAGTCAATATTACATTTTGTACAGTTTTAAAGCAATTTACTGAAAAAATTTTTAAAAAGTTAATAAACGTATCTGAATCAGTGAGTAGTTGGTATTCATAACATGAATGAAATAAGTACTGCAGCTCTGGTATGAAATTAAAGCTATAGCAAGGGACAATGTGCAGCAGCTTGGGAGACTGAGGAAGGAGAATCATGAGTTCAAAGCCAGCCTCAGTAACTTAGTAAGGTCCTAAACAAGTCAAGGAGATCCTGACTTTAAATAAAATATTAAAAAGGAAAGGGAATGTGGCTCAGTGGTTAAGTACCCCTGGGTTCAATCCCCACTATCAAAAGAACAGAAGGAGGAGGAGGAGGAGGAGGAGGAGGAGGAGGAGGAGGAGGAGGAGGAGGAGGAGGAGGAGGAGGAGGAGGAGGAGGAGGAGGAGGAGGAGGAGGAGGAGGAGGAGGAGGAGGAGGAGGAGGAGGAGGAGGAGGAGGAGGAGAAGAAAATTTAAAGCTATAGGAAAAATTGTAAGGGAATGATAAAAATATTTTCAAAACTTGGTTAATGGTATTTGCTTTCTTCTTTAATATATACATATATTTGATACATATATATATCTAAACATCAACAGTATAAAAATAAGTAGATGTTACCTATATATAAATATAAGTAATAAAAAACTGCACTAATATAAAAAAATTTGCATACCCAATTATGAAAAATGTTACATAGATGGTATCAAAATTCCACAATAATTTCAGGCATAGAAAAAACTAGGCATGTTTTAAAATTACACACCCAGTTCTTAGAAAAACCTCTGTGAGCAATGTGAAATGTCCGTCTTTAAAACAAGTCCACTGATTCTCAGAACTGAGTCCAGATGCCTTCCTTCTCCACTATAGAGTGTGGTTCTATGGTGACATCATACTGCATTTCCATTGGGTTTCAATTTCCCCTACCAGAGTATAAATTTTTTGAGGGTGGAATTATACCTTGTATGATATTACAGTCTCTGACTTTACCATAATATTTTTTAACAAAGCAAGATTTTTTTGAATGAGCAAGTAACATTTATTTTGGGTTATCCAGAGATTAATGGAATTCCGTCAAAATCACCCAATGTATACATGGGTGTACATGCCAAAATGAACAGTTCACTCTTTAGTAATATCTTTGCCTTCCCAATATAAATTTCAGAGTTGTAAATAATTAGGAAATAAATGAGAAAATTGTTTCAAACTTGTAGATTTTTATTTAACAACAAAATAAAACTAAAAAGAATAAATAAATAAATCCATGGATTGCAACTCAACAGTCCCAAATACTTTCTCATACAAGACATTACATTGGTTTTAAAGATCATGATTATGATGAACCACATTTATTTCCAACGACTCTCCTATAGACTCAGTAAAGCAGATTTGCAAATGCTTTCTTCAAAACAGAACTAGAGATGAAGACATTCTGATTGAATTACCTCATCTCCCTAGATGTGTTACCCTACAGAATCCCAATATATCATCATAATGCTTAGAATTATGTTTCCTCAATTTTCTAATTAAAGGCCTGATTATATTTATGACAGTTAGAGAATTTAATATGTGCATGTTTACTTAGCTGAAAAATTAAATCTATCAGCTCACCTACCACTCACTACAGCTTTTATAACAACAAGAAAACTGCCTCTGTCCACTGAACTGAATACTCCTTTAATGTGGAGACCATGTCTTATGCATCTCTGCATGATCTCTCTGTGTTTTCATAAGTATGGACCTTGGATTTGGTTAATCATTTTGTCCACTACATGGTGAAATTTTACTATGAGCGCAAAACCTGGCTCGGGTCCTAAGGATCTTCTCTACACCTCCTCTGGCCTCCACCCTCTTTCAGTCAAGGCCACATTATGACTTTCATAGGTACTAGGCTCTTTGGCCTTTGTGAGGCAATTTCCCTGTTAAAAATACAAATTAATCACATATTAATATTACATACTATAATATTTTATGTGACCCAAAAGTTCTTTAACTTCTGATTTATAAAAAGTAAAATATTAAAATATTGTCATAGAATATTAAAAGAAGTTTGAGTCTAAAATGTTGTGCCCGTGTCAAGTGGAAAGGCAGACTAGCCAATGGCCTTCACCCCACATCAAGAGTGGTAGTCTGCACTATTTTATGCCTAGCATTTTATTTGCACCCAAGACAGGGCCAGGCAAAGAGTAACTCCTAATAAATGCTTATTGAATGTCATTAATTAAAATTTCCACCATTTATAAGTATAATTAATTACAGTTTGCCTTCCTAAAGTCAATTGTGAGTTCTTCCATGAAAGGGTCAAGGCTGTATTCACTTTCACAGATCTAAAGACTCATAAATTATTTGCAATATAATAATTTTCTGATGAACAGAGCCAAATGAAATTGTGCTCATCTTTGCCAAATTAAACCAGTTTCCAATGGACTGCCACTCCAGAGGAAAACTCTTCCAGGATAGGGCACAGTGTCCTTGCACATGAGAGGAATGTTTGGAACCTCTGATGGCTATTTAGATGTATCCAGTTGTCTGAACCTCATTTTGACATAAAATGGACAAACATCTGGAAAAGATCTGTACTGTCAGCCATTACGCAGAATCACCATTAGATTTTATGACCTGTGTCCTTATATTGCTGTAGTTCCTCAGTTTTAACTGGTAAGGTTTAGTAGTAACCTCAATAATAAAATTCTTTAAATAGTACAAAAAAAGAAAAAGAAAAAATGAAGGTTAGGGATGTAAAGATAAGGAGCGTGCTTAGCACGTGTTGACGGCTTGGGTTCAATCTTTCCGTCAAAGGAAATGAGGGAAAACCCATCTTTAAAAGGCCATAATGTTAAAAGCCTTCATCATTATTATGTTAAAGAAATTTATTTTTTCATCATTTATTTTCAAAGGGCATAAAAGCACAAAATAAACTAAGAAATTCTCTGTAGGATCTTTATTATATGAATGCATATCTAGTTAGTTATTAGGTATTTAATATTTCCCCACGTGTAAACTAGTTATTGTGCTCTTTCATTCATTTAACTAACATGTAATAAGCACCTGTTATGAATACTGGAGCAGACAGAACTATACGTTACAGAAGATCTCAGTGTATTGATGCAGATAAACATTCTGTTGAATTATACTGAGATAATTACCAGGAGAGGTGAATAGATGTGATATGAAAACTTAGGAAAATGATTCCAAATCTGATTCAGGTTTCAAGTTAGGTAACTCAGGTTTTTGTTTGTAAAGTCTTCAGATGGAATTTTTAATTATAAAAGCCATGTAAGAGAACTAGAAAAGTGAAGTGTAAACAAGAAAAAAAATTTAAAAGTACCTGTAATCTTAACCACACCAGGTTGATCTGCACTCTGAAGAACAAGGTAAATTTTACAAGAGGAAAAAGAATTTCCATTTCAGAGGTATGAAAGGAAGATCGAGCTGAACATGGTATCCCCTGATCAGAAATGATGCTAGAGGCCTGAGCCTAGAGGCTCAGTGTGTGCTATATATCAAGAGTACTAGACCAAACCATTCTGTTTGGAACTCACTAGAGCATCAAAGGCAGAAGTCCGGCTAGAGAACTGAAGTCTCCCTAAAGAAGCCCAGGCAGGCAGCATTAGAGGAAGTTACTGAATATTCAAGAACCTCCAAGGGGTTCTGGCTCAGAAGGTAACAGGACTGGAGCTCAGTATGTAGCAGGCTGCATATTTTTCTCCTCAGAAAATACTCAGGTGTGTGATGGTAAATGGATGGAACTGGAGAATATGATACTAAGTGAAATAAGCCAATTCCAAAGAATCAACGGCTGAATGTTTTCTTTGATATGGGAATGCTAATTCACAATAGGGGGGAGGAGAATAGTGATATTTTGAACTAAACAGAGGGAAGTGAAGGAAGGGAAAAGGGCATGGGGATAGATTTGATAGTGAATTAATCAGACATTATTACTCTATGTGCATATAGGATTATATGACCTATGGAACTCTACATCCTATAAAACCAGACGAATGAGAAGTTATATCCCTCGTATGTGTGATGTGTCAAAACACATTCTGTCATGTATAACTAATTAGAACAAATTTTGAAAAGTGGGGGAAAGAAGCATACGTGATGGTAGTGATCTGTGTTCAGAAAGGTACTTAACTTCCACAAAGCATTTTTTATATCCTTCATTTAATCCCTTATTACAACATTTAAAGACTAGGAGAGATGTTACTCACATTTGCTCACGACAGAAAATGACTCTAAGGGAGATGCAGAGGTTTGGCCAAGCTTAGAAATTCCAAATGTCAACATCAGAAAGAGTGCTACCCTTTCCCTCTTTCAGTGGAGGTACCTGTGTGTTCAAAGCCAATTTTACAGTGGGCATACAGAGAACTGGGAAGGGTTGGGGAGGGCTTTGATAATGGCATCCAAATGATTAACTAGAAATGCTTCTTTTTTGCCTTGATTTATTCAAATGATTGCTCTAATTTTCCATTTTGTTGATTATATGTAGATACATAGCTACATCATTAATCCAATTTGAGTTTTTAAAAGGTTATAGGCTTAATAGAGAATGAGAAAAAGAACGATAAACTCTATTTTGCCAGATACATTTGTAGGCTTTTCAACAGTGGCACAAATATGAATATTTCATAATTGCATATTTTCTTTTTGAGTACCAATCACCATTTTAATATAGAAACTGTTAATAGAATTACCAGATGGGTGCTTTATTTGCTTTTAAAGTGGGTTACAAATAGCAGCAATTAGTCACTGATGGAGACCTCTAAGTTGAGAGGTTTTTCATAATTCAGCACCATGATAATTTTTGGTATCATCTGCAAAACAATAAATACAAAAACGTTTGTAAAAGCAACATATGTCTTGACAATTTTCTAATTATCTGTGTATAAAATACTCGATTCTTCTGCACAGACGG
Organism: Sciurus vulgaris; assembly: GCF_902686455.1. NCBI lineage: Eukaryota > Metazoa > Chordata > Mammalia > Rodentia > Sciuridae > Sciurus > Sciurus vulgaris. The sequence goes on from NC_136469.1 coordinate 121,874,398, forward strand.
AACTTTTCACTTGACATATTTCTACGCTAAAGCATACAAAAGATTGTTAGAAATTAGCGAGTCCTTATTTCTATGGTTTGATTTTATCTGATTCCATCCAGTTAGAATTCAGAATTAACATTTACTTTTCCCACAAAAGAGGTAACTGGTTATATGAAAAACAGGGAAGGATGGATATTGAGCTGAAAGCAGAGTTTTTCTCAGAAATAGCACAGAAAGGAAGCTCCACACTTTTCAGGGAAAATAAGAAGAAAAGGATGCCAGATGGAAATCGGCCAAATGGTGTTCTTTTAGGAATTGTGCCCGAGTTATTCTGAAAGAAAAACAAAAGAAAATAAGAAAGAAACACAGGGAGACTAGAAAGGGTTACCCTGAGAAAGTTTTTGACTTTAAGAAGCAGAAAACAGCTATACATCATGAAGCACACCTGTAGCCCCAGCTAATGAAGAGGTTAAGGTAAGAGAATCACAAGGTCAAGGCTATTCTGGGTAATGTGTTGACACCCTGTTTCAAAATAAAAACTAAAATTGGCTGGGGATATAGCCTAGTGGTAAAGTACCCTTAGGTTCAATCCCCACTGCAGGCAAAAACAAAAACAAAACAGAAACCAATTAACATTCAAACATCTTAGCAGATCCATAGGAAAAACTACTGAATATGTTAGGCTAGGAAATGCAATTTACTGTGGGTTTTCTGTGATATTTGAAATTTATCAGTTGTGCATATGTGAATCAATTATTGATAGTTGCATTTAACCTGTTTTCAGTAAGTTTGTTCATTTAATCAGTACTGGCATGTCTTCTATCCATCCCAATGCCTGAGAACATTTTGGCCTCTTAGTCATGTTCTGCAGATTCATGGGCCCACCTCTCCCTCCCACATGAGCTAAGCAAAGAAGATATCCATTTCACTGTAGACTCTCCAGAGAGCCCTCTGTGGCTGTCCATGCTTTTGGTCCTTCATAACAAAAGAAACCTCTTAACAAAAGCAAGACCTCTCTTGCTTCAGAGTCTCCATAAATATGAGATCTAATGAACCATCTCACTTTGGAATGCACAAAATATTTAAGAGCAGAGAACCACTCTAATTCCTCAGCCCTCTCTATTAATTTTGAAAGTGTAGTAATGGTAAGTTTCCTTTTTTACAAGTAGATGCCAATGGTGACCATGTGTGCTGGGTTAAGCCTCAGGGTGAGAACTTAGAACACTTAGCTCCGGGGAGTGGGGACTGTAACTAGGTGGTAGAGTGCTTGCCCAACATTTCCTCATCATATCTTTGAAATTGTAACAGAACCCAAAAATGTAATATTTGTGATTTCAGGTTATGCATAAGAAGTCTAATTTTAGATTTAAATTTTTAGTGAATATAAAAAAATAGGAGATGCATACATAACATTATGGATCTATTGCATTTTTATAGAGGAAGTTTTATATTGCACTTCATTTACACCTTATTTTCATATCATTGTTTATAAGAATAATTTATAAAATAATTTCTGATACAAGGGAAATACTTTTAGGCTTCAACACAACATTCGGGTCATTTTAATAGTTCCATCAGAGCTCTTAAATATGTCAAAAGAATAACAGCCCAAGTTTTCCAAACAATTCTTCTTGAGAAATTCCATCCAAAACATGTATTTTTTTTATGTGTGTCAACTCTTAGAGATGTGAGGAGAATAGCTGGACATGCTTACCATTCTAAAATGCCTAATGAATTAGCAGACATGGATGCTAATTCAACTACATGACCAAATACACACAGAAAGAAAACTTAAGAAATTCAGTGTCCAAAATGTAAGCAATCAAATCTGGTGAAACTCTACTGCAGGTCCTTTCAGATATAGGAGTGATAAATCTGAGAAAAGTGATGTTGGGTGGGTGACTGCAGGTCCTAATTAGGTTACAGAAATTAAACCAAAGAGGGTCATGAAGGCAGTGGTGAGGGCTGGCTCTGTGAGGACTGCCATTTGAAGTGAGACTTACATGATGAGGAGGTAGACAAGAAGACCTGATGGAAGAAAGCATTCCAAGCAGAAAGAATAACAAGTTCAAAGACATTGACATGGCAAGTCTTTTGTCAAGTTTGAGTGACACACAAAAAAGGGTCAGAGTGACTTTGACTTGGTGAATAGTGCTGAGAGTCAAAGAAGTTGAGGTCATAGAAGCAGGCTGATACCCAATCAGGGCATGCTGTAGACCACTTGAGAGACTGGACTTTGCTTTGTTCTTGCTGTAACAGAAAGCCACTGGTGGATTTTAAATAATGGATGGATGTGTTTGCATTTACACTTTAGAGAGATTTCTCCATGGGGAATAGGTAGCACAGCAGAATCACAGACACCAAGCAATGTTGGTGGTTTGAACTACGGTTTCAAAGAGCAGATGGTGAAAAGTGATCAGATTTGGCCCAGAATTTTTGATATAAAGAAAACAGAAATTACTGATGCATGTGGTAGTGTATAAAGGAATTGTTGAAGTAAAAGATCACCTCCCGCTTTTTACCCCAAATCTGGGGGATGGCAGTACTATTTAATCATATAAGAAAGGTGTATTAGATAAGAACATAGGAATGTCTTAGTCTGTTTTCTGTTGCTATATCTGAATCCTGGATAACTCATAAAAAATAAAGGCATATTGAATTCATAGTTCTAGAGTTTAAACATTGATAGGCCACATCAGGTGAGGGCCTTCTGCTGCATCATAACATTTTGAAGGGCACCACATGGCAAGACAGAGCTTGCTAGTTTGGGTCTCTTCTTCTTCTTATAAAATCATACATGCAATCATGGGAGGGCTATCCCCTTGAATTAATCTAACTCTAACATTTCTCAAAGGTTTCATCTCCAAACACCATTGACTTATGATGATGAAGGTTGAGTTTCCAACCTTTTAATAGCTTATATTGGGGATTAAATTCAACATTAGTTTTAATGGATAAATAGACATCCTAACAGGGTATTCTTTTGCTTTATTACATTTGTGATAATATTAATAACTAGTACTTACTGAGTACATATTCTAGGCCAAGTACATGTCTAAACACTGACACAGTTTTTATTTACTGAATCATTCCTCATAGCCCCATGAAGTTGTTTATTTTAGGGATGAAAAATTTGCATTACAGGATTAATTAGCTAGCCATCTTAAAGGTGACCAAGTCGAAGGGAATGGTGCCAAAACTTACCACACGAGCAGCCTTTTACCAGTGGACAAGCCAAGGGACTTGCACTGAGTGGAAGACCTTGGAGGGTGTCACATAGAAACAAAATCCTGGGGGCACTCAAGACTAATATATCTAACAGAACCAGCATAGGAAACAGGAAAAGATACAGTCAGCAATGAAGGAGAAAAGTCAAGTGAATGTGACAAAGCAAACTGCTCCAGGGAGAGGACATGAGCAACTGTTCCAATGTCAAGATTGAGATGGGAGAGAGAACTGACCACTGGATTTAGCAAAAGCTAATCTAATGACCATGTTATGAGCCATGTTGGTGGTATGGAAAGGACAAAAGTCCCACAGTGGTGGATTAAGAGACCTCAAGATGTAAGTAACTGGACAATGAACACAGGCATAACACCTTGGCAAGCTTTGGTGAGGGGGAACAGATACATGGGGATGTCATTGGAGGTGGTAGATAAGTCAGAGAACTTTCTTCATAATTAGTTAGGTATTTTATGTTTAAGGTAAATTAAAATGCCATATATTAATATGAAAAGAAACATAATCTAGTAGAAAGAGTTTTATCCAATAGAACACATCAAAACCAAACACAAATTAGGATTCCACACATAGGAATTGTTTTCAGTGAATTTCAAGTTTCTATTCACATAGATTTCACTGAATGCTGGAATACTGCTAAACTAGTAATCACCTCCCTAACTCAGTGTAAAGATGAAGAGGGACATTCTCTTTGACTTCCCTTTTAAGTTCTGGGTTACAGTTCTACTACCTCAGTTTAATCAATCCTCTATTCACAAAGTCCAAACAATTGATTTCTAACTTGTTTCTAAATCAGTCACCCACAAGTACTTCATCAATTCTCTTGAATTTCTTAGCAGTTGTTTTGATGTTTTTGTTGTTGTTTTCTCTTCTTAACTTGTTATTATTCTAGATGACTTAGATGACTAACTTTTCTAACTCCAAAATACTTTCACCTCTGTATTTCAGTATCAGTCACGTTTGTTCACATTGGCAGTTCACACCCATAGATACAAAACTGGCTGTTTCCAAACAAAATGTGATTTTCTGTCAAATCTGGAATTGTGAAATTCCCCTCTCTCATCACCTCTCCCACTCACTCTTGCCCACAGAAGCTCTTCCTTAACTTCAAAAGCTGATGACCCCACTGCTTTGCCCTTCCATTATTTAGCACTCTCCACTCTTTCCTGGCCTGACTTCCAACTCCCTCCAATTTTGATCCTCCTGATAACCATTTTCAACATGCTTTCATGGGTGCAATTGATTTCTTCCAGTCTTTGACCTTCTCTCACAGCTGCCTTGCCAATCCCATTACCAAATCAGCCCCACCATCTGTTTGCTCTCCTCCTCCTCCTGGGCTGCCAAGAGTTCCTGAGAAAATTGAATAACCACGCTGATTGACTCTGCTACAAATTTATGATTTCCCATGTCAGCTGAACCCTCAGAGCTGCTCAGCAGCCCTATTACTCATTGCTATTTGGCTGGGCTTCCCATTCCACACAGCAGCTGCTCCCACCACACCCTCCTCAGGTCCCCACCCTCATCCTCACTGCCTTCCACCTCAACATGTGATTTCACCTCCCACTCCTGAGAACTCTGAAGCCATCAGGCATGAGCCCTCCTCCTCCCTCCCCAATCCCCAAGCTCATCTCTATCTGCACCACATTTTGTATCTCAGAAGAACACTTATTCTTTTGTCCATCCAACATTTTGATGTCACTTCTTTCTACATCTACTAAGATGGTGTTTCATTTAGGTGCTTCCTCTTCCATGTTCAACCTCTAACTTTCTTTTAACCCACAAACATACCTGCATTTCCCTATTTTGTCAAAGAAAAAGAAATTAAAAAAAAAAACTTTTATCTCGTCCACCATCAAACTTTTCCATAAAACTTGATATTATTTTCTTACCTGATTACTATGCTTATGAAACTATGAGAAATATCATATAAGGCAGTCTGAATGCAGAGGTTTGACTTTAGTATATATATGCTCACTTACTTAATTAATGGAATCTAGTCAAGTTATTCAACTTATCTAGGATCTGGCTCCCTCATACTGAAGTTGCAGATGCATGGGTTACTTTTATATTATTGTCCTGTGATCTACCCTCTTTGGTAAGGACATCATGGTTTCCATTAAGCAAAACATGATTCACCCACAAAGTAGTCTGGTAGGGCTGCTAGTCAAAGAGTGTTATCCTTCTCTAACCAAAAGTTTGCCAGTAGGACATGTCAGCATTCCCTCTCTAATGATCATGGTGATTAAATAAATTGACATAATTAGATTTAACTCATTCCAGCAGTAGTGTTTGAAAGAGATAGTTTGCAAGTTCCTACTAACCTCTGAATTTACTTCTACACTCTAGAGCAAGAGTAGATCTTTGACTTTCCTGAGTATGTTCCTTCATCTTTCAACTTGTGAGTTCTGTTTCATGGTTCAAGAATATTTTTTTTTAGTTTTAAAATTTTAAGTTATGAATTGGTTTATATTGTTTTAAAACACATATTATTGTGATTAAATGAGATAATTTGGATAATATATTTACCTCAAACTTAGCACCTCATAGTACTACTGAATTTTGCTGCTGCTATTGCTTTTGATATTGTTATTATTAGTTTGTCTATTCTTAGCTCAAACAATTTCCTTCTTTCCTCTGTGTCACTTTATTGTCTCTTGTGATTCTAAATTTTCTTTTTCTTTTGTTTTCCTTCTATGGTTCATTGAGATTAGTCCTCTGCTCTACTCTCTCTCTCTTTCTCCATCTGCCTATCTAAGGATCTCACACACATACATGCAGTCATCTTTCATGAAATGTAAATCAACTGGTTCTCTCCTTCTAATTTTTATCTCCTAAATTTCACATTCCAATTACTTATTAAAATGTCCAAACCTAAAATCTGAAGCAAACTTCTTACAAACTCCTACTTTCCTTCTCCTCTCTTCCCCAACATCTGATCATCTACAAAATATTTTACATCCATCAGTCCATATGCCTCTTGGTCTGTGCCCAAGTTCAGTGTGCATCAAAATCACAGGACCAGACTTCAGGCTCTAGGAGTCCCCTAAAATGTACCACTTTCTGCACTGATTTTACTCTCCCCTGCCTTCCACTCTAAGGATAAAGCTATCTTTCTAAGCATATTAGATATTATCACTTACTTAAAAACTTTCAGTGATTTCCAAATTCTGATAGGATAAATTTAAACTCCTCGGAGTAAAACTTAAATCCTGTGCTGACCTGAGTTCACTTACATTTTCAAGTTCATATCTAGTCACTCACATATATTTGCAGATATATATATGTGTGTATTTATATGTATATATATTTATATATATATGCATATATATCCAGAATAAACCAGCACATTTACACTTCCTTTAGCTAATTCTAAGGCCAAGTCAGCTCATGACTAGAAATACTGATGTTCATATTCCTGATACACTATACATGTGATAACAATATGTTATATTAACTATTACATCATTGAGCATTGAGAAAATCCTAAATTTTACCCAATGGAAAAATATTCCAACAATATTTTAATCAAAGATTAAATGTTTTCATAATATCATTCGTAAGAAAATTTTTATAGTTAAGTCAATTTTGAAAAAGAAAAATTTTAACACTTTCAGTAAGAAAAATAAAGCTTGCATTTTCAAATCATGGTTAACATCAATATTAAAGGTATGATGGTATTCCTACTGAAATCTATCAAAAACAATCAAAATTCCAAATAAATATAGAATCATCAAAATCATGTGATAATGTATGTTGGCAGGTGCGGTGGTGCACACCTATAATCCCAGGGGCTCAGGAGGATTTAATGGGAGGATCCTGAGTTCAGCCTCGGCATCTTAGTGAGGCCCTAATTAACTCAGGGAGACCCTGTCTCTAAATACAATATATGAAAGGGCTGGGGATGTGGTTCAGTGGTTAAATGCCCCTGGATTCAATACCTGGTACCCCTCAAAAAATAATAATAATAATAATAATTACATGATAATGTATGTTGAATATGATTTATGTGGGACTTTGTGTGAATTTTATGATAAACATAACACTGGCATTTTGGAAACTGAGTATTATGAATATGGATATTTACAAACAGAACCATCAGTGAAATACATTGCATGGATATGATATGTGAAACCTCTGCATTATGTGAAATATTAAGAATGGTTTCTGCAATACAAAATAACTCTATGGATATCTTTCTTGGAAATTTCTAAAATAAAAGACCAAACATGAATAATTATTCATAGGCCAGGGGTTCTATATTCTTGAAACACCAGAGAGTCCCAAGCATGTTATGGGCTCTTTCAGCTCTAACAGATGGAAGCTGCATTTCTTTGGTTTCAAGTCAAAGATCAGACTGAAAACATCCGAGCAGAAAACATCTATTCTGGTAGAATATCTTTTAATTGGAATTAAAGGTGAAAAAAATAGGAGAGGAAACAAACAACTCTACAGACTATGCCTTCAATAATTGATGATCCTTAAAATTTCACTGTCACAGGAACTGCCAGACCTGTCTTACTGAAAATGAGATCTCATGAAGTGCTTCATCTTTTTCAAAAGAAAATAGTAATTCCTCTAAATCATTGAATGGTGAATATCATATTTGTACTATTCACAGCATAAATTCAGAGTGTGTTTTTTTTAGCCATGAAGGACAAAAACCAAACAAAAAAATATTGAAAAGAATTTAGTGATGTGCCACAAAATAAAAATCAATGAAAACTGCATTTGGAGATATCCTGAAATAAAAATGAGTTCATACCCTGAATAGTTAGTTCAGACAGTGGCAGAAGTAGAGAGGGTATGTGGACCTACTGGGTGAAGATGCTGAGCCATTGACCTCAAGATGGCCTCGTGGGCTTACCTTCATCCAGATATTAGCTTGAGTTCAAGGAAAGTCTCTTTTGAGTTAAAGCACACGAATTTTTATATTAAAAGCATGTTTCATAGTTACACCAAACATCATACAGGTTTGCAATATTATTACATATAAACGATGTTAAGTATAAACTAAACTCCTTTCAAAGAATAGTTCCATGGCTATGGGTGTATGTGGTTTGTTAAAATTATTATTATTATTAATCATACTTTTTCCTCTATTAAGAAAGTAGGCACTGGTGCCTACAAATGCCAAATGTTCTTTTCTACTACTTCTTATCTTCCATAAAAAGTAGCGACTAATGCCAAGAGGAGTCTAAAAAAATATGTCTCAGCTAAGCACCCAACGCAGAAGCCTTTAGGTTTGCTTGCTTCCTCCCTCCATGTCACTTTCTCTGCACTGCCACGAAAATTATTCCCTTAACAAATCAGGGCCTCCACTCCCAAGTCTTTAAAGACCTCTGTTGTCCGATTTCCAGTTCTTCAAAATCAAGCTGAATCTCCTTAAAATGGAATATAATGTTTTATACATTTTTATCTATTTTTCAGTCTCCTTTTATAAAATCCTGCCTTGACACCCACTTGTCCTCTCCTAGATCCCTGACTCTAGTCCTTATGTATTTATCACACTTGGACAATGTACATTCATCTTGCCACAATTGAATTCTTGCAATTTTGTAGATCTTGAGTAACAAAGAAGAATGTGAGCATTGACAGAATTCTTATGATTTATGTTATATATGTATATAAACAAGTACATATCACCTTATCTGAGTTATTAATATTTTTGAGAAATGCACTATACACGACATGTAATATAATGCAGCAACTCGATAAATTTTTACTGAGAGACTGATACTTACACATTTTATTAAATGTCCTAGAAAACAGGTGAATTTCCTATTTATGGTATCAAATGTATTCAACCATCCTTCACTGAGCATCTACTATAAGTGAAGAACTCTGCTAAGAACTGAAGAAGGGGAATAGGTAAAAATAAATCACACTTGGACCTTCCCAGTGAAGAGATATATTAATGAAATCACACATATATACACTTACATGCACACAATATACCATCATTAAAAATAGGAAACTCAGGGTACCATAAAATCACACAGATAAAGTATCTTAAAACTGAGCACTAACAACTTGATAATTGAAAAAAGCTTAATAAAAGAATCATTAAAGGTAAGATTTACTCATGTAAAATTGGAAAGACAAATTGCAGGACACAAGAGTATGGGTTAGAATGAGCTGGCAAGAAAGTAGGAAGTCAGTAAGGCCCTGGAAAGCTACCAGACACAACTTCTAGCACTGACTTCATGGAAATGAGGACTAGAATTGACAGATGGAAGCAGGAGATTAGAACAGGAGGAATGGAATTCTAAAGAAAGAAATTTAATTTGTTAGCAATAAGTAAGTAATATTTCTGAAGCAAGTTCTTATGCATTTGCAATGAATAAAATAGGCTAGCCTTCTAGTAATATCTGAACTCTTATCGAGAGATATATCTTACTCTAGATAATTTGTCCACAAGCTTTAATATCAGTTCAGCAATGCCCTCCTGCATAACTAAGATCTGTTTTATTTCATAATCTGGATCAGTTACCACAGTAGTATGTAGACAGATTTTAATTTTTTAAAACATGTCTTCTCATGAAATAATATCACTAGATGACACAGTAAATGGAATGATCCTGAATAACAATTATGGGGACATATCAATTTCAAATTCAGACTAAACAAGAAGTAATAGTGACTACTGAGGGAGACCATTCGACCACATGACCATCTACATACAACTACTCAACTTGAAGCTCCAACTGATGTACACCTTTGAGAAAAGCAAGCTATTTAGGAAAAATTGCAACAAAACAGTTAACGAAAACTGAAATAAAACATTCCTAAACATCATAGTTAAAGAAAATAAAATGATGTCAAAAACGAAGCAAGAAGAACCACACAGAAAATGTCATTGTGTTAAAAGTACTTGACAATCTGACAGTTTTGATTAATTAAAATCCCAAATAATAACAACAAAAAAGAGTGCAGGTGAGAATATGAGCTTACCTATTTCCTTTCCTGAAATCTATTAGAAAATAAATACAAAAATAAATAAGGAGTTTTTTTTAAGTTTATTTTAGTGAATCATTTCTAAATTCAAGGAGATCCTGGTATCCCTATGAAATCAATTGAAATATGCATTGGTGATTGATACTTTTTGGTATACTCTCATTTACAAATATTACCATGTTTGATAAGCACATTTGTATGTTCTGAACAATTCCAAAACATTCTGTTTCAAAGCCATGCAGAATAGGAAGCTCATTCATCAAGGTGTTAAAGTCTGTGCCAACAAATGATTTTAAAATCAAGCTTCGATTCCTGAAAACACAAAGGAAATTAATGTTGTAAAACAAACACAGCTGAACTTCCAATCCCAACCTAGCCCATGACTAGTTCAGGATCATTGGAAAACATAGGTGATTATTTTTAATATCAGGTAGCACTCACAGGCACCTATCTTATGACAGGCAAGGTTCTGTATTGCATTCAGACCACTTCTGAAACCTTAGCTCAAATAGAATAGGTACATGTCCTGTGTCACATTTCTGAGCCTTTCTGTAATAACAGTTTATACTTGTAGTTGCTCACTTTATGCCAGACACATTATATGTCTGTATTATATATTTACCTACATATAGCATATTCACTGACTCACATTTCCTAATAATGTGATGCGAGTGTGGCTATGATCTTCATCTGAACACAGGATTGATTAAATAACTAGCCCAGCTAGCTGACTGGTCCATAATCTGTGCTCTAAACACTTCATACTTTAATTATCGATATATATGTAGCTTAAAGGTATACTTTATGTGTGTGAGCCTAAACCTTAAAGTTATATATTTTCATAAGACATTCAAGAGAGAACAAAATAGAGTAATTCAGACTTTCAGTAAACATTTAAATTTTAAAAATCACTCTCTGATCAGATCATTGTCAGGTAACATCAGATGAAAAATAAAACTGCAAGTTTTTGCTTGTCTGAATATACAAAACCACCAAACTAAAAGGAAGCGTGGGTGTCAAACCTCCCTGTTCTCCCAGCACAAATGTTTACTGAAAGGGTGTTTTATCACCAATTCAAGTTAATCCTCATTCCAGAAAATAGAATTTTCAAGTGAATATATGCCATGGATTAAAAATTTATAATATTTACATACTTCCTATGTCATTTGTCTGAAATCCCTACAAAACAAAAACAAACCGTTTGGTTGTGTTAAACAAAGAAAAGTTCAAGAAGAATAAAAAATTTTAATGACTTTCTCCTTATAAAGTTTTACATAACGATGAATTTATACTTCCATAGGTACATGATTAATTATCTATAAATGCATGATAACCAAGTGGAATCTAGACATTAACTACCAAGTGAAGCTTGGAACAGTTTTAGAGAGGGAAAGGAGAGGTTTGTGAAGCTACTGCAGTATCCAGACTTAAAGGGATCTGATACCTCATTATACAGTCATAAAACAAGAAGCCAAGAGCTTCTAGTGGTTAAGAAAGCAAGCTTGACCAAATATCAAGATCTTAGTCAGATTCTTTAAGTATTTTACTTCTTTGAATGTATTCAATTGTGAGTGGTGTGGAATAGGGAGAAAAGAAACCTCCAGAAGATATGCTGTGTTTTATAGTTCAATGTTCATAACTGCCATGGCCATTCTTTATGCTACTGCAAAGAAACTTCCATCCCACGTAATAAAGATAAACATGTACAATCTGAATATGTTCTTGCTGGGTGGGGAAGAGGGGATGAGAGAACTCTTTTATGTCATGCACATGATAAATTATTTCTAAGATATACTTTTCTTCCTTAGGCCTGTCCAAAGGCAGAGTTCCATTGTGACTCTCCACAATGCGGTCCTTTGTAAGAAATTTCAATGGTTCTTAATAGAATCCTATGAATCACATTATATATTCAAAAATATGATTACCCTTATACGTATCTTTTATGTTTGCTCCCCAAATGTTAAAAAAGTTTTTTTGTTTTTTTTTTTTTTTTAATCTAAGTGAATTCTTTAGATATTGATATATGGCCACTTGGAATTTATAAATGTAGTTCATTTCACTCTTTTGCACACATAATTATTTGGTATGGTTTTAATTTATAGAAGCATTTCATATCATTAAAATGGCTTTTAAAAATATCTTCTGGAATCAGGAAAAAATCATATGCAGATTCTTTTGTTCTAAAATAAAACATTATTTTTAATTCCATTGGTGTATGATGCAGCCTTCAACAATTGTGAATCTTTTATTTTTTCATTGTCTTCATTAAACCTATTGGGAGTACCACAGCTTAGGTCACAACATGAAACATCATGCTAATTAAAGTGCTAATTAACTGGTGTAAGAAATATATTGCATGAAATAGATTGCTGTAATACTTTGTTTTAACTTTTGTGTCATTTCTACTTGGTAACCACTAATTTAGAGTCCTCTAATCATGCTCTTTAATCCAAATGTTAATCTCAGATGACAAGAGCACATGATTACAGAGCCTTAGTGCAAGACAAACTACATTTCTTTTTAGTTGTAAAAATGGGCTACTGAAAGATAAAAGGATCCTTTTTTTTTGTAGACTCCTTGGTATTCGTTTGAATACAACCTCTCAAAAGGTAGGACTAATTGGAAATCAGACTTATAAACATTTTCATAAACTCCTCTATTTAAATAGCATGGCATTTATGTGACTATCCATTCTAAGATTTTTATTTATGTGATAAATATGATCGTTTCCTAAATATTGTTAGGGTCTTTCTTAACACATAATTTTTAAAATTACATGACTTAACCAACTAAGTTTATACTTTGGGTTCAAAAACCAACGGAAATTTTTATTGAATAAACAGGCAAGGTTTTTATAAAGTCAACCAGCAGAAAGTTAATGCAGTCTGACTGTACTCACTTGAAATGTATTATCAGGAGGTAGTCAGTTTCTGATCTTTCTGGAATGCACATACCAAAGGTCTGCTTCTTTCATGAGCCTGACACATATGGGAGAAAAAAAAAAAATTCTCCGACCCTCCTTTAACAGCTAGACACACAGGAGGAAGAAAGATTAGAGACCTGGATCCCCCTCAGCTCCCACTGAGACAGTATTTTCACTGACACAATTGGGCAGTAGCAATTAGAAAACAGGCTGAGCTGCCCTGATCTCGAGTTCCAATCTCTTAAAATAGGAAATGTTATTTTTTTTCACCCTAACATCTAAGGATATAGGCTAGGAAGATATTCATCTTTAATCATATTAATTTTAACTCCTCATTAGTAATCCACAAAAAGCAGCATAAGATAGGTTGGGATGGTAAGGTACCATCCATAAAAATAGAGTAGCCAGCTCTATCATTAAAAAAGTAAAGATTATTGAAACTTACAGCCTAATAAAAATCTGAGGTTGACTTTAAATGGACAGTTGCTAAACTGTGATATAAACTATCTCGTGTTTTCACACAAGTGAGGTTCTGTGTTTTCCAAGGTCACAGAGTCACTTCTGAGGCCTGTATTTTCCTAGGTCACAGTTCTTAATCAATATACTTTATTCAAAATGTAGTTTCAAATAGGCAAAACTGAGGGTGATGTTTGTTTGTTTTTTTCCTTTCCAAAACAAGTTAACCTATTGCCATGTTTCAAGTGAAATCCACTAACTTTTCAGACAATAAGTATCATCCAATTCAATTCAGCAAGCATTTATTTGGTTTATACTTTACATGTTTCAATCATATCATTTAATAAATACTATACATTTGCTATTTAATGACTTTGAAAATAAAGTCCTCCTCATACATAATAGGCACTTATTACTTTCAAGAATAACAACTACTTATTTGTCCACTGAAGACTATAATCTGCATTATCCTTAATTTTCATGATTATATAATAATTTATAACCTTAGTTTTCACTATTTTAAGCTACTATTCATCAGAGGAAAATGTATTTCTTTCTGACTGAATAAAATCGTCTTCAAAAATTGTTCTTTGACATTTTGAAAACTTTCATTATTGACTTGTGAACAGTTTGATTTCAACCTTCACAGTTTCCTCTCACTTGTCTGTACCTGAAAAAAATGATAGCTCATATAGCTTTAAGATTTGAATTATAGTTTGACCAGAAACTGATGAATTTCCCTAGAGAACCTGTAATCTGCTCAATTTTGCTGAGTTTTACACCATGACATATGAAGAATACTGGAAACATGGTATTGCCTTTTCTTGGATGTTTTTATTTTACTTTTTGACAGTGGCATTGGGTCTATTTTGGCCCATGAACATCTTCCAGCAACTACTATTCTCTGTTATTATGTTGATTATAAAAATAATTAGAAAAGTAATAATTGTCAACATTTATTGAGTTCATGTTATGCCTTGCACACATTGCCTAGATTAATCTAATTTAATGGTTACCATTAATTGATGAGGTAGACAGTTATTAACTTTTTATCACATAGGAAGACATGTAAAGAGGGAAATGAAATTTCTCCAAAAGCCACTTACTTATAAGTTAATGAACTACATTTCGAACCCAAGCAGCCTGGATTCCAAACACCACACTCTTGTACATTATGGAATTCCATAAATGGCCAGAGATTTGCTTAAATGAAAAAATGTTCAATGTGACCAATTCTCTAAGTAAGAATCCCTGATGATTATCCATTCCACCTTGTGATTTACAAAAGTAACACTATTTTGCAAGCCAGTGTGCTACAATGAAAAAATATATAAATATAAAAATGTGATTATATGTTGTATATGTATATACATATGTCTATATATCTAGTTTCTATGTAATATCTTTACTTTCACTTTGTTTCCTGTTTCCCTTACCTTCCATGGCTGGAGTACTAGCAGGAAACTAAAATAAAAGTACTATTTTCTGTGTGAGGCACTTTGTGATAAACATTAATCGTGAAATTATAACAGTTGCAAGACTCCTCTGCCTGTTGCTTCTTCTAACCAGAGAATTACCATTAGATGAAAGAGCCTACAGCAATAAACATCAGGGGCTAGTGTTTGCTTCTCCTCTGAACTCAACCAGGCTGATCCAAGTCCAGAAATGTCTTTGAAGTCACAGAGACCTTCATGTACTGATCAATCCTTGGGGGGTAAAGAGCAAGAAAAACTGGTTCTCTTACTTTAATATTCTGTCAGGGAGTGCGTTCAACTCAATTCACAACAAAAGGTTTTCTCTTTTACAAACTGAGTGATTTTGTACTTGTGTGCTGCTTGCTTCAATTAACTCAAGGGAACCTATTGATCTCAGAACATGATTATTTATACTGTTGTCTATATTTCCATTAGGTTAAACTATAAGCATAGTAGCAACAACTGAATTCATATTTTCCCTTGGTTTTGAGTCTTGTATTTCGTTTTGGGTCAATTTAACTGAAAAACAGTATATGGTTCTCTTAATAGCAATGATCAATGTTATCAGTATTATCAGTTTACAATATTTCTAAATTAATAAAACTTTAAAACTTAAGAATTAAAATTATCTGAAAATTGATAGTGTAATTCAAAAGCTCATTTGAGTCCTGAGTACCTGAGAACTCCAAAAATTGATCCCTCAGGCCTTGCTGTTTTGTGGCAGAGCAAAATTTGACATCAAGACTTGTAATTCATTCAGGCATTATTCTTACACTCTTCACAAATATCTCTGTCAAACCTTTTATGTTTATCTTTAGTGTCTAAGCTTTTTGTTCTCCAATTGTAAAGATATGGAGAATGTATTTTAAAGACCAGCAATGTGAACATATTTTATGTCCCATTATGTTTTAAGAGACTATTAAAATAGAAAATACAGGCATCTTATAAAGTAGTTTTCTTTTATTGTTTTGGCCACAGAAAAATATTCAGTACAATATAATTATACAGTTTGTAGATTTACAATTTATTATAAGAGCATAAATAAAGACAAAAATCCCTGTAATTTTATAGATAGGATACCAACTGCAGTTGATTGTCACATAGAAAGAAGAGGTAAAAATTTCAACTATAAAGTTAATCAGCAAGATAAAGACAAATGAATACAAAATACCAGAGAACAATAGTTTCAAAATTATTATGGCACATGGTGACTACAAAAAATATGTCAGTCTGCTGCAAATATTCACTAACTCATCTGTTAACATCTCATTTTTTTTGTTATATAATTAATGTTGAAGAATATTTGGGGGAACTATATGTAACTTATTGGTAGGATCAAAAAGTTCTAGTTAGAATATAAATTTTCCCTGCTATCTTCTACAACAATATCTACTATTCACTCACATTCTGTCATGGAGTGAAGCAGGCTTTAGGGTTATAATATGACTTTTCAACTATCTGCAGACTGATTTCACATGAGCTGACTCTCATTACTTTCAGACATCGGTACCATCTTAATTTAAAAGGCTCAATTGCATTAAATATTATATTTAATTGGAGAACTTTTGCAGTTGTCATTCTATTTTAGAATTCCTTCCTTTGTGAATAATAATCTCTAGTAATAACAGAGATGAAATGGCTTAAGACAGTTTACTCCACCTCTTTACATTCTAGGCAACAAACCAAAGTGCAAATGCTAATCATTAAATTTTACATCCTTCCACTTATACACGCACACAAAAATGCATCCACATATGCTCCCACCCATACAAAAATCTGACTTTATGTTTATACAGTATCTTCAATTGAGCAAGTAACTATAATGCAAAGAGGTACTTCCTGCATGCAATTCATCATTTAATAAAATAAAAAAGGCCCTCCTCTACATACATGAATGCATAGGACCACAGATTTAAAAGGCCAGTTTCTTATTGATATAATGGCCATACATTCCTTAAACACTTCCATGGTTAATCCTAAATTCAATCAGAAGTTGCGTAAAATGTCTGTGAGATATATTGTGCCCTATCTTCTACTTTTATACCATAATAAATTACGTTTCAACAAGTGTCAGAATGCCTACATTTTATTTCCTATTGTGTCCTCTAGTTTTCTTACTTTCCCTGATTGGCAGTAGTATTTCTTCTTAGTGCCTCATTAAAGAGCATGGAACAGTCCAGTTTTCTCGGAATTCAGTCCTGAGGTATACATTTCCATTTTCTTTGTTGATCTAGCACAGGTTCAGGTGATTTCTACATAATACATCCATTAGTTCAAGCAAGGCAAATAAAATCACATCTATACTAATTCCCACATTATTAACTATAAACAGGAACAGGGTGCATATCTCCACTCTTTGCTTGAGTCCATTCAAGTGCAAACTGAAGAAAAAGAATTTCCTGTTCTTCTTTTCATACTCCTGAGTATGGTGATACCTGATTCTGTCTCTCCACAGTAATTAATAAGATTGTAAAACCTCTCTCACATCCCTCCTTTAATACCTACTGAGAACTTGATTTTTTTTCACTTGTTGGCAAGTATAGTTTGATTCCTTTTTTGTAGAGATCTTATTTTAAAGTCATTTTTGTTTTCTTCAAAATCAGGGCTTTGTTTTAATCAGCTAGTAATCCTGCCCTTTGGGAATCGATTTCTCTGTATACAAGACAAGTCCAGGTCTATTAGGATCCAACATATTGAGTTGGAACATGGCATATATTTCACTTACGAGCACATACATTCATTTTACACGATTCCTCAATGTGGCCAGGGGGGTTCGTGGTCTGCACTGTATCCACCTATAAAAAATACAAAAATATATGTCTGCTTTACAGGGATGTGAGTAGGGTTTTGCCAACCTACTTCCAAAGCTTGAACTCATATCTTGGCTGATGGTATGTATTCTCTCCTTCTTAAAGATGTATTTGCAATGTCCATGACCTTTTCTCAGAAGTCACAGAGACATAACAGTTCTCACTACAATTAACAACCCTGGGGCATCTAAATCAATACAACTGACTAATCTCAAGGATGCTATCTCTGAAAAGAAATGTTTTGCATGTATACAGAATAGTAAGTTAATTGTGTTTCAGGGTTCAAGCTTTTCAAGGCTATGAAATGTCAGAGGGAGGGGAAATTAGGAAGGTGTGGGTGTGGGTTTTGTTTATATTATAAACACAAATAAGAACAAAATGATAATTGTATTATCAATGTTTTTACAATTTGCACATCCCTAAGATTTCAGTGATATGAGCTTGATTTGAATGTTCACACCCATCAAAGTAGTTTTCTCCTCTCTGAACGAAATCCTTAGATAATTCTCACTCTTCATAGAAATCTGGGCAATCTACGTGCTACTTACAAATGGCCTACTGATCTCTGGTCAAGGAAGAATTACTCTTCCCCTCAAAAAACAAAAACATAAAAAATAAAAGGATTGGGAATGTGGTTCAGTGGTTAAGCTTCCCTGGGTTCAATCCCCAGTACCAAAATTTTAAAAACAGACTGTAAAAGGGCAATGTTTTCCAGTATTTTATCTAGTTTACACAAATAAAATGTTCTTCAAGATAGTTTGATGCTAAAGTAAGCTTTAAATAGTGTCAAATAATGCTTTGAACTTCTTCTTTCAATGCCAAAAACCCAACAAAGCATCATTTTCCAATTTGATGGTGAAATTTAGGTTACTAAAATCTTTAGTAAGTTTGAATATTGCCATAAAGATGGTAAATCATTTTCAGAGATTACACATTGTACAATTCACTACCCAAAATACTTATCTTTAAGAATTAGGATCAGAAAAGAGAAATAATCTGCCTAACTTCTATGGCAATAATGGAACAGCACACAAGTCAAACTTAGTAAAGAAGTAGATGGTTTATTTCCCTGGATGTTTGATCACCCTAGTTTTTAGAGTAAATGGTATTAAAAAAAAGAGTTAACACCTAACTTTAAAATTAGTTAATTATATTCAAGAGCACAAAATACTTTGAAAAATGTTCTGACACCTGATTATCTATATTAGCTGTGTAATTTTAAGCCACTTTAAAATATGTCATATTGTAATTAAATTTTATCTATTCAAGAAATAGTTTTTCTTTCTCTAGTAGCCTAAATGTTAACATAATTTGTGAGGACAACTTAACCAGTTACATAAGCAGAGCACAAATCTACATGATTTAAATTAAAAGTTTAAGATGAACACGGGTTCTATTATTTTACATAAAGCATACCTTGTACCTTTAATTTCAAAATTCCTCATTACTGAAATTAAATATTGGAAAGTGTCTGATTTTGTGTTTTATTTGCAAAACATAAGGCATGCCCAGACTACACGAGAACTTCCTGTTATGTACTCTTACTATGTGTGACATATTTCTACAACACGTATCAAACACTTAACTGTCTTGAGCAGTTATTCATGTAATTCCTATGCAAGGCTACAAGATGCTCCCTAAGGGCACACATCATGTACACTCTGTTTACTGCTTCCTTCTCAGTAGAAGCACATGCTTAGTCAGTAATAAAAATTGAATTTATGAATGAATGCATACCTGGGAACAGCTAATTAAGTAAATAACGTGACTTGTTATATCATAGTATCACATATATGATTCTGAAATTTTGAAATCTTGCAAATCTTTCAAACTGCAGAAAGTGCTCTTTATTTCCCTGCATATTATTTTCCTCTTATTTGTTAATTCTTTCTTAAATTTAGTTTGACAAACTGAAATGTTCATTAAGCACTTTTTTAATCTTTTCTACAGAGTAGTTATTTTCTTCTTTCCTTAAATAGACAATGTAAAGTTTCCTGCAAAACTTTTAATAAATGAACAAATAAGCAAAATAATTTTAACAAATAAGAAATTAAAGTTCTGAAAATGTTTCCTATTTATTTCCAAAACCTGACTTATAATTCAGATTTATAAGAATATAATACATGTAAATAACATATTCATCATTCTTCCACGGAGAATAATGAAATTATCTTATTAAGATGTTATTCAGAGATAACTCTCATTTTGTAAGTTAACTACTTCATATGTTAACTTCTGAAGAACAGTCTTCTCTTTTTGTGGCTTTTAAGCCTTGATGCACTGAAAAAAAAATGCAACTGTGTACTAATATTCTTCACCTGTCACTGAGAAAAATGGAGCCTTTTCTCACCATTAAAGATTAATGTTCAGAAACAAAAGTGCATATTTCAAATCACTTATAGAGTTCACAGACAACTATCTAGGAATCATAGTTCTGAAAACTGTTGTTTGTGAGAGTCAGGGTAGAAATGGATGTTACTGGGATGTGTTTGTTTTGATTTGAATCAGCTAATTAAAATGGCCCTGGAAGCAATTTTCAGATCACTGCCGCTAAGGAGATAGGCTCCAGTAAATCAGACCTGAACAATCTTTCAGTCAGGTCCAATTCAGTTGAAGTTGTTATAGACACAGCCTTTGTCTTCTCCTTTCAACCTTCCTTCTCAATTTGTTCTATCACCAGGACAACAAGTTTCTCTCTCTCTCTCTCTCTCTCTCTCTCTCTCTCTCTCACACACACACACACACACACACTAACACACACACGTCTCTCTCTCACACACACACACACACACATATAATTCTCACACACACACACACACACACAAGGAAATGTTCCGGTAGCACCTCCCAAGCTATCTATATATCTCATTCAGTTCCATTTCCTAACCAAGAGACTGAATTAAGCCAGGAATTTACTTTTTAAAAATCATCAGTAAAATATTGAACTATAAAAACTATAGTCTTCCCATTTTCTAGTCTTCCCTGACCAAAGTAGCAAGAAGTGGCAGGAGAAGGAAGTTCAGTTTTACAAAGTATGACAATAGTATTCAGATCTAAATATAAGAATATCTGTTACATTCATACATTGGAATACACCTGCTCTCTTCTAAAAAACTTAAAACCATAAACAAGGTAATATACATATTTGAAGGGACACCTATCTTTTTCTACTTTGTTAGGTATGTTTTAATGCTTAATGACATTCACCTATGCAATTGGTGTAAATTAGGCAGAAATAGCTGTTGAATGTGTCTGCATATAATTGGCAATATATAAAGGGATTCTATGAATATTCATTAATTTTTCCTCGACTGATGTTCAAATCTAGGGAAAAGTAAAAGTTAACTAATGAAAAGCACGGTTCATTTCACAACATAGAAAACGAAGGTAATGTCAGTTTCCACTATCTGGAAACAGGATGTTAATATTTATTTTAGAGTATAAATGTGTAACGTAGACGCTGAACCAGTACAGAGCTCCTTTTCATCACTGAAAGTTATCTGTTACTTCATTTTAAATACTAGAAAATCATCTGAAATGGAAAATGACATATGGTAAATGCAGGTGTTAGGCAAAGGGAGGACTATGAGATAGACAATTCTGGATGGTATATTGGTCTTTTACTTTCTTCTGATTTATATTAATAATATATTAACAACTATAAATTATAAGACTTGTTAATGACTGTAACCCCTGTACAGATATTGATGGGTCTCAGGATACACTGCCTCCCAACGCGGTACCTCCGTCTTTGAAAAAACAGAGGAAACAGGTTGACCACTCTCACCTTCACCTTCCTCTATCCCTTCTCCCTGTAGCAGGTCATAAGACTGTCATGTGAGGGATCTGTTGTGTATATCTGGAGGGAAAGAACATCCTTATCTATGAAAACACAGGAACAAAGAAGAATCTGAACAAACGGGACTTGTTGGGTTCCTGCAGTGCATGACTATTAGATCTGCCTCCTATGCCAATCACACTTCTCCACCACCATCCACCACTTCATCCAACCTGCACATGAAAGTATACAAGTTTGCCAGTTTCTTTGGGTTCAATTCCTTACAAAAGCTCTGGTGTCACAAAAAACTTACATTGAATAAATTTGTATGCTTTTATCTTCTTATCATATTTTTATTTTAAGTGATTCAGCCATGAACCTAATAATGGGTGAGGGAAAGGAATCTTTCTTTCCTACAGTGTTTATTTCAAGATCATACTTAACTGTCTAATTTAACCTCACAAAGTCCTTGTGAAGTGGGAATCATAATTTTGCTCATTTTACATTTGAGGGAATTGAAGCTCAAAGAGCTTAATCTTCTTACATAAAATCATGCAGATAAGTGGTAAAATCAGGGCCCCAAACCAAGACTTTTGGCTCCTAATCAAATATTTTTTAGACTATACTGTGTTTGCTCATAAATTATTTTTTTTAAATATGGCTTTAAATCTTTGAAAAATAGACAGCTAGTTTATAATTTTAAATTTCTCCATTTTTAACATGGTTTAGGAAATGATAAGCAAACCTAAGCAAGTTTCCTAAACTGTTATAAATGAATGTACTGAGCTCACTTCTGGAAGCCTGTGCATTTTTTTTATTCAATCAAAATTATTTAAACTTATAAATTCACAAATTCTGTCATCATTATTTAAACTGACATAAATATAAGAAATAACTTAGACATAGTTGAACATTATCTAAATTGCCAAAAAAGGAAGAGAATAAATAGGACTAATTCTATTCAATCAAAGAAAGGGAAATGTATACCCACTTACATGTATATATACACACACACATACACACACACACACACACACACACACACACACACAGAGGCTATTCATTAACACTATTTCAATGACACTCTTAAGGAATAGAAACTCTTTACATTGGTAAATAACCACTGAATTGCCCAGGAAAGGAAAGGGGATAAATAATATTATACCAATTCCTCATCACAAGTCCTTTAACCTGACTTCAGAGTATGAATGATTTGGGGCCTAACAAAAGGATGCCTTGGGTTGTATAGCCAAGCAATCAATATTATTGACTGGTTGCCTGTTAGAATCATAGAATTCAGTATTAGAAAAAAATGCCAAAGGTTATAGAGTCCAATCATGTCCAAGGCATGGAAGGAAATACAGAGCAACCCAAGAGATAGAGCCTGTCTTGAGGAAGATTTTATTTGATTTTTTTAAGAAATATACAAATACATACCTATAAATGAACTCAAAACTCAGAGCATAAAAGAAAACCAAGTAGGCAAAGCTATGGGAGAATCATGAGATGCAAATAGGGAGAGAAGACAGGTGAAAGTAGGAGAAAGAGTGTTCCCTGACTCATGAACCCAGAGTTGAGTCTTAGAAGATGGCTGAGGCAGAGATCCATGGACAGGAAGGGAAATAACATTCCAAGAAGAGACATATTGTGAGTTGGAAAAGAGGGGAAGTGGTAAGACAGTGAGAGGAGTCCATCTCCCTCTTCAGCAGGTGATTTCCTGTCAACTGTCCTGAGACTACTTTTGTAGTTGGGGTTCACATATAATAGGAACTATGGAAAAAGGAAAAGCAAACAAAACAGCCCTCTTCTGAGCATCCTCAATTACAAATACACAGGTAAATCAAGTCACTACCTGTCAAAAGATGGAAAAATGTAACTTTTTAAAAAAGTTTGCTATGAGAAAACTATTGTAACGAGATATTTGTAGATTGTGACTCTATAGTACCCTGTTCTTAGATCTTAAATCATTTATATCACAGTTCATTGTTTTATTTCATTCTAGTTTTTATTTTAAATACCTATTTCAAAGAAACACTTTTTTTTTTTCTGAATTAAGGAGGGATGAAGAATAACCAAATATTGCTATGCACTATTATAAATAAACACAGAAGCATGGATTCCAGCTTTCTAGTTCCAGTTACAATTGGCCAAAATTGAGCATTAATGCATTCTATTCTTAAAAATTCATAATGAAAATTTATAATGATGGAAATGTAAACTATTATCATTATTCTCTTCAGACTATAACATTGGCCACCTTTGAAAGCAAAAGTAGTACTGGCTAGTATTCATGTGCCAAAGCAATAAGCAATCTGAGAGAAACGGACTAGATGTTAATGAGAAGATGAAGTGAATAGCAAGCTCAGCTGTCCTTAAATGCCACTGAAATTGCAATCATGTGCCTGAAAAATTGAGAGCTACTTGGGGAAACCTTGAACACCCACGGAGGGGACTAAAAAGCAGAAAGTGTTTCCAGGTGATGAATAAAACCACCAAGAGTTTGATCTGCTAACAAGCAAATAAAGTAAATGTCCAAGGAATTAACTGAGACTTGAAAATGTAAATGTGAGACTGAACAAAAAAAGGAAATCTTACCAACCAGCTTCCTGTGTATAAAGATATGCTAAAAATGTGAGAATTGGCACAGTGATTATGTGGTTCCTTTGGTTGATAATAGATGAATTTGTAAGTTGAATATAATTCTCTTTTAATACAATTTGTGGTTTACCAACTTCAAAAATCTATGCTTTGTGGCTATCAGAAATTTCTAGAAATTTTTTCATGAATACTTTCAAAAATACTGACATTGATTTAAAAATTGATATGAATGTATTTAAATATTGATTTTAGTACACAGAAAGACATTGCATTAATAACTAATGTAGAAATGCAATCTCACAGATAAAGGCCATCTGGATTCTTCCTCTACTACATTATACATTTTACCAGTGACAACTTCTGATGTCCAGAAAGGTGACAGGACATGTTCAATAAAACACTACTGACCTAGGATTAAAACTAAACATCTTCTCTTCCAAGTCAACGCTTTATTTCCATTTATGTTATGGAATTACATCTCAGAATAGTTTAAGATTTTGAAATGAGATTCTGTAAATAAAGGTTAAGTATCTCTAATTCCAGTCCACCCTGGCTGTGAAAAGCAGAGAAGGTATACAAATTACATAGGCATCCTCTTAATGTATAGTGGACTTTGAATTACTAATGTCAGATGGCTCATCAAAAAGAAAAATTGCAATACAAGTAATACCACAAATATGTTAAATAACAAAACAATATTCAGTGCTATAAAATATTTCTCTATGGAGGAAAAATCTTCAGAATCTCTTTTTGAAGCATTTGGGTAAATCATAAGAACTTAAGAAAAACTAAACTTAGTTTTCTGATAACTTCATTTCAAATTTTGGGGGGTGTTTCCAATCAATATCCCATAGAACATTTTAATATGCTTAACAGGCTGATGGCAGGAAAAGGACTGCAAATCTTACCCTTCAAAATAGGTCACAAGGCTTAAAGTGCTTAATCACAAAGCAATATGGTGTTTCTCAATAGAAAAAAAAAAAAAAGATTATTTGCTTCTCATTTTTACTCCTTTGTCTTCTAAGTGCTGTGTGATGTATTAGTTTAATTAAAGTCTACCAAATTATCATAAGGATTTTATGTGCAGCAAATAATTGGCTTTTTCTCCTCTGCTCCCTTTTTTGTTAATGGAAGCAGAACTTTTTTTTTTTTTTAATGATACATAGTATAAGACACCAGAAGGCAGTAGAAAGGCAAGTGAGGTGCCTAATGAAGTGACCTTTGTGTCATCTTGGACATGAAATAAAATTAAGTCTGGGCTAATGCAATGAAAATAAGTCAATGTTTCCAAAGAGTTAAAAGGATAGATGATATGGCTCAGAGCCAAACTATACCAAGAATCCTAATGTACATAAAAATGACAGTCCTATTAATATGAAAAGCTGGTAGGCTCTAAAATGAAGTAAAATACATAAATAAATCATGTTATAAGGGTTTTAAAAAATGTGTAACATTGTGAATCAATCTTTTTCATGGGACAAATTGTTATAATTCAGGTAAAATTATACTACCAGGTACCTCTTTAATAAAAAGCAAATAAAGCACACAAGTGAACAAAGAATTAATAAATACAACATAGTAAATGAAAGTTCAGAAAGTATAAGTAGTTTCATAACCTCTGTTGTTAAAGGTGAGAGGAAACAAACTATAATTAAAATGTACAGCATTTACATAATACTGCTATTTCCCATAGTAGCTCAGGAACAACTGAGAATAATCTGTGAATCCAAAATCAACCGTCAAGCATGGTGGTACACGCCTGTAATCCCAGCAACTCTGGAGGTTGAGGTAGGAGGATTGCAAGTTAGAGACCAACCTTAGCAACTTAATGAGGCCCTAAGGACTTAGTGAGACCCTGCCTCAAAATAAAACATTAAGAAGGACTGGGAATGTGATTCAGTGATTAAGCAACTTCAGGTAAAATCCCCAGTAAAAACAAACAAAACAAAACAAACAAACAAACAAAAAAGCAAAACTGACTGCATATGAGATCTGAAAGAAAAATTAATTGCCAGTGATTCCCTGTAATTCCTGGATGCTCTGTAATAAATGATAAGCAGCAATGCTTTTGTTTAAAAGGATAAAAAAAAAAAAAAAAGCAATCACCAGTTGTTTACCATTGTCCTGAAAGAATCATAATCTCTACATTTCAGAATTCCCGAGATTTTGTTTTTAACTCATCCTCTAATTACTTCTTTTAAAAGAGTTTCTGCTGCTGTTCTTGGCCTCATCTCATGTTAAGAGTTTTCAATTAGTGATAATAACTAACAGTCTATTGAGAGTTCTCGAGGTCTCAGGCTAACTGGCAAGGTCACTAGGAAGCAGATACTATCAGTAATCACGTTTCACAAAGGGACTCAGGAACTGAGAAAATAACTTGGCCCACACTGCAGATCTAAAAACATGGCAGTGCTAGAATTTTAAGCTCAGGAAGTCTGGCCCTAGTCTCTTCATTCTTCACTTGACCACACTCTACTGCTTCTCAAATCACTAATAAAAGTGTTCTTAAAGATGGTTTTGTCAGACTTGTATCTTTTCAAATATACCTCATTACAATTTCTTTTAGATAAAGAACATGCATATTTTTAATATATCCATAGAACTGTTTAGCATCTAACTAACCTTAGGTTTTTATTTAGTTCATTCTCTCTCTCTCTCCTCACTCTCTTCTGTGTGTCACACATGCACACACACATACCCCATATCAAAATAATAATTATATTTTTGAAGAACAATCCATGTGTGTACATAATTATATACTTGGATGGCATTAAGACTATAGATTTTCCTCTCAATGGTGTAGCTATGGTCTTATGAAATCCCATGACCTCACAATGTACAAAATCAAAAATTAAGCCAAGAATATTATAGTTTTCCAAAATCTGAAGAAACTCCCAGAAAGGAGTGCTTTCTCAGTGAGTGTACATGCACATTTTGAACAGATATGAACTTGATTTATTCCATTTGTTTTAAGCCAAAGAGTGAAAGGGAATCTTTGACAAAACTGTCATCTTTAAAACACGGTGATATTTCATTTTCCCCTTCCGTACTATTTAGATTGCTTGGAACTGAAATGCTTCCAGCAGCTCCTGTGCCCAATTTTTCAAAGCTGTCACTTCCTAGCAAATCTGCTTAAGCAAAATACTTACGTTGTTAGAAAACAGAACAAACATACATTATAAAATACATTCTATTCTTCTTTGCAGGTTAGAGTTTTAGGCAAGAATTGGACCTTGGAAGAACATGTGGAAATAAATTAAAAGATGACTATGATGGATTGGTTAAAGTCCATGAATCGGGTGCACCTATGATTAGTTTTCAAAGATACACTTGGACTTAGCTCAGTTAGAGTTTTCTGCACAATAATCATATAATCAAAATGTTATTTTCAATGCATTCAGTAAAGGTCATTAAATTTGAAAGAACAAGTCCAAGGAAAAATGGGATAATGAAAGATGACCACGGTTACTCTTCCTCAGTTCCTGTCTGTAGCAACTATTACAACATAACTTGTCAACATTTTCTGTCCCAGAGGGTAACAAAAATCAACCAGTGTTACAATTGTAGACCTATGGCCTTTTTGGCTGTGGGCATCATAACTCATACCCTATAGTACCTGATGAAAGAAAGCACAACAGAAGCAAACTCCAAAATAATAACTATAGGAATGAATGGTGTAAAAAAAAAAAAAAAAAAAGAAAGAAAGCAACCAAGCAGCTTCCAAATGTGCTAATAAATGTGCTTTGGAAAGATTCGACCATATTGACTTGAAATATTACAATTCTTAACAAAAAATGCACTTTCTGCATAAATACACACAAACATGCACTCCTAATGGTACTTATTTAGATACACAGCATACAGTTTTATCACATATGGAATTTTTTTCCTTTATGCATGATTATACAATTCTAGTCAAAATTCATCTTTCCATGATTATGTAGTGAATTTACCTAAGACTTAAAATTCCTTCCATTACTTTAAGAAGACAGTCATGTCTCAGCAAAAGCCAAGAATGCTTATGGTGTACAATCCGAAACCCAATTCTCTCTCGGCACTTTAACACTAGATCTGTCACTCCTTAACACCACAAATCAATACCCTGGAATGTCATGGTTCTCTGATGGCCCACAAAGTCAAGGCATGATCAATTTCAACTTCCTTACTAAACAGAAATAGACACAGACAAATAAAAGATTTCATTCAAGTTAAATTCAATAAAACAAAGCAATCAAGGTAGAGGGAGTCAAAGATTTTTTAATTCATTTCGAAAAATTTACACTTAAATCTAGATCTATTTTCAAATCCAACTAATTAACACTCACAGTCAAAAAGAATATATTAATTTAAAACAAGTATATGAATTACTTCAGTCCTCAAACTAAGAAATACATCAAGTGTGTATTTCCTTCATTTCATTAGTTATTAAGCACTAGGGAAAGGGTAGTTGTCCTAGTTCTTTATTGTGTAGCCTTAGCACATGGGGTAAATTTTGGCTTCACTGCTCAGCAATAGCAAGAATCTTGACTTTCCTGTCGTAAACTTTATATCCAGTATCTTAAGACAGTCCCTGAAACAGAGTTGGCCCTTAATAAATATTTGATTACCATATGAACAACAATGTATACATTAAATATATTTAGTACATAAATACTCTTTCTTGTTCACTGTTGTATTCCTAGTTTCTGCAGTATCAAACACATAGCATGTACAGGAAAATGTTGTGCTGATTTTGATGAAAGACAATGCATCATATATAACTAGTCATTTTCAATTAGCATTCTGTAAAATTTAAATAAGATTTCAAGAACTGTTTTCTGTAATAAACACTTTTATATCAGTGGTGTTATACACCTCCTAAATTTATACACACACACACACACACACACACACACACACACATATATGTAGTGAAGCCAGGCCTGAGAGTTTAGTAAGCAGAGTGTAGTTTTGGTTCACTAACTTGCTATGTAACTTTGCCTCTCCAGCTTTCTCCAGTCTTATCTATAAAGGTAGGCTAGAGAGAGAATAGTATGGTTCTCAGGTATCCCCTTAGGAATAAGTAGGAATATACCCTCTTGGGTATGTGTAGAGACAAGGATTCAGAAGAAATCAATGAAAGGGACTCTAGAGGTCAGGAAAAAAGATGGAAAATAACCCTATTAAGAGAGTTAAAAGAAATTGGAGTCATTCAATTGAGCAAAGAAAATGCTGAGAAAGCATTAGCAGACCTCCAGCATGGAAGGATTTAGCATGAAGTGTTACAAAGACCTGACTTTCTGCTTCCAGTTCTGCCTAGGCAGAGCATGTACAAGGGCCCACTCCCTTGTCTTCTTGTGCCATTAAAGCTAAAAGAAAAATACCATGCTTCCATATAGCTTGTACCAAGGGGAAGCTGTGTGATGTGGTTCTGCAAAACAAGATGTGAAACATTTCTTGAGAAAGGACTCCCCCTGAATGGAGAAAGTTAATGGGACCAAGAGGGGTGGAGGTTCCCTTCCATTTTTGTCCCTCTTTCTTCTCTACATAAAAACAGAGACAGAAATGGACACAGCAACCTTCTAGGGAGTATCAGCAGGAAAACCAAATACTATAGATGGTGGGTAGGACAAGGACCAGCACACCAGTATTCTTCAGTAAAACTTGTTAACTGATGACATTGAAAATTATCAGGAAAAAGTAAACCCTTTGTTTAACTGTGATGAACCATTACTTGTAGCTGAGTTCATGCTTAAATGATAAGGGAGAAAACAGAAAGGATTCACAAAGATAAGAAACTAAAAAGGGAGAGAGAAAACAAAGCCTCATGATTGAGATTTTCTTGATAATACCATTAGATATTAAATAAAGGTCTGCAGGTGGATTTGGTTTGATCAACTCTCCTGTTTCACGTTATTTTATATCACTGATACCCTTCAGAAAGGAGACAGCATTTCAACATGAAAAGCTCTGGACAAGGAACCTGAAGACATGATTTTGAATTCTATCTCTGTCTCTCAATAATTCAACTTTTAGCAAGAATTTCTTCAATATAAAATAAAATCACAGTAATTATTTGATAAGGAATTGTTAGGGCTAATAAAATAAGGCACATAAAACATTTTTTAACATTTATAGCACTCTTCTAACAGTTATTTACCCAGGATGACACAAGTAAAACGCTCAACACAATTTCTGGCACACACGAATGCTTATCTATCACTACCACTGTTAACACCATACAACAGCCTGTTCCCACCTTCTTCTTTAGAAAATCTAAACCTTGCCAGAGGATAGTCCCTGATTCTGTACGTTACTGCCTCCTAACTTTTCCGAGGGAACGAGGGACAACTTTGAACTCAAGTGGAACCAGAATTACTCTTCCTAGTATTTAAAATTATTACCCAGGAGACTACCAAAAAGAGTTACACCTAGATGGTTGGTAACATGTAAATTCAGGAATTATGGCCATAGTTTATCTCTTTCTTGTAGAAAAAGATTTAAAGAAAGATCATTTTCAGTACAAGAAGAAAGAAATGGATGCAATGGGGAGAGAGGGAGAAAGAATGACCTTGAATTTCCAAATTCATTTCTGAAGATTGGATTCCATTCTCCAACTTTGGCATAATATTACTTGAGCTATTTTATTTCATTGGAAACCAAAGAGTTTGGTTTTAGCATTAAAGCATTTTATCAAGTTGGTTATAAAAATCTTTATCTATAAATTTTGATAAGAAAAGGCCACCTATTTCCCTTTCTGTTCTATCATTTGTTAGTTCTATAATAAAAGTTCATAAAGCATCTTGTAAAGCAAAAAGCACACACAATTAAAACATAAAATAGCTTCCTATTTACTTGTGATTCCTAATGTCTATAATCAATAAGAAAAAATGTGAAAATATTTAAAAACCTAAAGCTACAGAATATTTTTCTTGAAATTTTTAATCTGTGTCTTCTTGTAAAATGAAAGCAAGTGAAAAATCACATGTATTCGATTTTCCACTTGTCTGTGAGCAGCAAAGAGCCTGAGGAAGACATGGAAATTTTATGTGCCAAAGAAATAGAACTGACCCTATTAAGGTCAAGTGCGAAGACTTCACTGACTGTTTAGCAAGCTTTAGGATCCTCTGCATCATGGGGCCCAGATCCTACTGTGAAATTATGAGTTTTATGAAGGTGGGCACAGCCAAATAGCTAAATACTTTTGGATCAAGTCCCAGAATGCAAGAGCTTATGTGCATGATCTTGTTTTGTTCTGTTGACAATAAAGAAAAACTCCTGAGTTTCCCCATAATCCTAGTTTAACAGTAGTCATTTTTCAGATCTAGGACTGCTCAAATAGGGTCAGCTTTATGTAGCTAGGGCAAAATTATGAATCTTTCAAAATAACAAATACAGATTATATCTGAGAAATGTAGGGAAATATTTCCATGTAATGACAAATTCCTACCTAGAATACTCAGGTAATTTATTTCTTCAATGAATTGTTAACTTGCATGTTTTGGTACATGAAATTCCCAGACCTGAGAAGAACTACTTTAATGTTATCATTTTAAAGTGCTTTAGCTCAGATCTAAACCACCTGCTCACTTGTGGGGTTTTGTCATGGAAAAAAAAGTTAAACAAAGTAAGCTTATGTCTTGTATAGTTTCTTTTCTAATAAATCTTGTAATGTATACTTAAAAAAAAAAGATAAATGAAACAGTAGTTTTCCCCTTCAAAATTTGGTTGCTTATATAACTTTTGCTGTAACCAATATAATCTTATGATAATTGTATAATGACCTTTTTGTTCAATTTTCCAGTTTTTGAAGGAAGAAAGTACATTTTATTCTGAAACACAGATTATAACTTCGATTATACTGCAACTTCTAAGATTGAAGAGTTGTTAGCATTTTTCAGGAACTCAATTAGTAATACTGGAGCAAATGACTCTATAAGGACAGAAATGTATAAGCTATCATGGAACATTCTATTCCCACCTGAGTTTCATATTTCTCTTTCCATTCGCTTCACCCCAAACAGTTTCCATAACAAACACATCAAGCAATATGGCCAAGACGCCCATGCTGTTTTGTATTGTTTTGAAGCAGGAAGTCATAAACCATTTCAATCCACATTCCCATAACTAAGGAAATCTGCCAAGATACATGAAAGTGATGATGACTTATTCCTTTCAGGAATGGAAAACCTGATGGATTATTTCAAGCAAGGACAACTGGAACTAGATGCATTAGCAGGATCTGCAGGATCTACTTTTAGAACAGATATTACTTGTTTGAAAACAGAGCATGAAATGATGTTAATCTGCAAGTGGAGGAAGCTGTTCATGGTCCTCTAATCAGAGCTTGGTGTACTTGAATCATCCGCCCTTTCATTTTTCAACTCAGAATACCCACTGAGTCTGCTCCAGTGGCCATTACAAGTACCTCACTCTTAATAAATTCAATGGGTGTTTTGTAAGTACAAAGCCTGCGGGATTGGACACTTCAGGCTAAATTTTAGCTGCGTAATCAAGAATATAGCTGAAAATGCCAATTAATTGTGCAAAGCAGAAATCATCAAGCTTTAGCAATAGAAAAACTGTTTATGGACTAAAAATATCACCTATGTAATCTATCCCTGACTTTCCTGGATGGCTCACCAGAATATTAACAATGCTATCTAAATAAAATTCTGCAGAAAAGTAGAAATGGATGAACAGTAACTTCTTAGCTTAAGAGAATTACGTAAGATGAAAATGAAGTGGAACACAATTACATACCTAGTAATTTCATATTCTGTTATTTAATCTTTAAGTCCAGCAAAACTTGAAATACAGTAGATTTAATGGATTAAAATCCCCAAAAGAGTAAGGATAAAATATAAATGGATGCTAACATGCATGATGGAGTGTTTCTTAAAACATCTCAAAGCCAAGACATGTCATAATAACAAGCACAATTAAAGGGAAGATACTTGCATGAGGAAATTTCATTTTGAGCTGAAACTTGGGAAGGCAAGTCTTCAAGCCAAATTGAGGCTTATCAGACAAATATATGCATGCCAGACAAGCAGCAAAAAAAAGCCATGAAAGAATATCAACACAGATGGGAAGCAGATAGCTGACTTGCAGGAAACCATGCGGAGTGACAGCTCTGCAGTATCTCCACACCTGATCTGGCAGCAGTGCCTAAGGGGGCTGTGCTGTAGCCAAGTCAGCAGGGTCCGGAGGCAGATGTGGCTCTACCCTAGCTGTGTGCAGGAAGTCCTGGTGCCTGCAAGCCTGCAACTCTGCAAGTGGTTTCTCAAAATGTGTATAAAACTCATGACTCGTCTGTACTTGGGTAGATGCAAACTATACTTCTATTTTGGGGAACTTTATCAGGAAGGATATGTCTGCCAATAATTGCTATGAAAACATTTATTTGACCCTGATCCATGCTCCTTACCAGATTCAATTATTTAAATAATGTATGGAAATGGAAACACCATCATTGCTAATCAATATTAGATTGATTCAACAGTAAAAATTCTATATATATATATTTTTAAAACACCTGAAACTATCACTATCTCCTAAATTTGATTTTGCCTTCAATACTCCATTTAAGAAATTAAAAATAATGCTTTGTCTCAATTCGTTTTCACAATAAATACCATTACCTGTTTATCTATACTTGGGTTTCTAAATGCAATTCCCTCCTTCTAAGAAGAGAGAGGCTTCTAGTTGATTTTAAAGACAAATGGGAAGTAACGAAACAACAGAAATTGAAAATCAAATCATGGGTAAGATAAATTAAATATCATCACAAATATCTTGTTATATAAATTCATTGACAATGTAAACAGCAAAAGAGAGCTTTTAAAGAACTTTTACAGGAAAACCTCCTGTTTCCAACTTTACTCAGTTACAATATTTATTTAGCCCAATTTCCTGCCTGAGAACGATGGAATTGCAGGGAGTTAATCTCAGATACAGGCTGACTGGGGTCTTCCTGTTCCTACCTCCTTTGCGAATGGAGCTTCCTGGGGAAGCTGAAAAGAAACCAAATGTTTCACAACTGAGACTATTCACCTGGCCTTCCACCTCTGACACAACTCCACCCATTTTAAAAAGTTCTAACATTCTCAGTAAGGAAATGAAAGGTGGAGATATAAATATACTAAATATAGTACCCAGTAAACTTGGTAAATATATAAATTGTTAAAAATAAATCAAGGGCTCAAACAAGACACCATTGCTAGCTTGACAGGCTCCTCAGTTGATTAATGCATGGTAGTAGATTTATTGTAATGACAGCCACACATTTATAAGGACAAAAATCATTTTATCCAAAAAAAAAAAAAAAAAGAACTGTAAAATATAAATGTTAAAATCTTCCTAGTTTTTGAATATCACATTGATACAAAATACTGCATTGTTAAGGTGCAATGACGAAGAAATGATCATCAAACAATCTTTTTAAATAGAGTGGGTATCATTTTCAACTGATAAAACTACAATAATGAAGGATAGGAAGGAGGTGAGTCACACGAATTGGAATTCCACCAACACCTTAATGGCTCAGATGTGGCAGCGCTTCATGTGTCCTGTGCAAGTTTATCTTAGTAGAAGCGTAATAAGGAGATTTTTCTGAGAGGTTTAAATCTCTCAAGTTTCCAGCTCAGTGTTCTAAACTGTGAGGCAGACACCATGTCTGCCCGACTAGGAGAATCCGATTTTACTGTTTTGCTTAAATTCTGAACCTCTTTTTTCACTCTGCACCTCTGGGAGACTAAGGCTTTCCTGATTGTTGGCAGAGCTTCTAAGGATTTCTAGCCCAAATGAAAGGATGATTTTCATTTGAGTCTGGGTTTTTATGAGCAAATCTTCACTGTTTTTATTGCCATCTCTGTCCTCTTTTTTAAAACAGTTTGGATTTCAGCTAACAAAGCTCAAATGTGATCGGAAAATTCAACAGACCCTGCCCTGTGCCGTGAAGTTGCCTGTTCACTAATGTCTCAGAGGCAAGTTTACCACTTGATGAATCATTAGTATCACTTCCTGTAGCACTAAAGTTTACCCTAGGGGTTGCCACTAACTAAGAGCTAATCACCCGTGTTCTTATTTAGCTCTTGAGTTCCGATCAGATCATAGTTTAAAGTGAATGACTGCAAGATTGCTAACTCTTACCTGACAACACATAGCACAAAGCCTACCGACTCAAGAAATACGTTTTATCTTTTCCTTTAACAAATCCATACCTTGATATTGTGTCATTAAATGTGCAACCGTGCTGAGTCTAGCTGCTCAGGGAAAAGAAACTAATAATACTTCAGTGGCCACATATTATTACTATGGGAATTCCTAATGGCTAAGATATTCACAGCCCACTGCTAATTTTAAAACTTCATATGGCATTACAAAAAAAAATGTTAAATGCAGATTTATACCAGTGGCAGTGTATTATATATCAAATTCACCCAACAAATATTTTTTAACTGAATATTTGCTTGGGTAAATGTTTTCATATGTAGTTCTCTCACAGCCGTAGGCCCATCTCTTAAAATATTTTTGATGGATGATACATTTTGTGCATCTGCTTCCAATTCAAATAAAATTGCATTGATTAATAAAACATTACAATTTGAAGAGAATATGAGTAAAATGGCAATAGCAGTAATACAAATGAATCAGATATTAACATCCCAGAAAATCCTTCTTTTGGTAATTTTCTATCAAAGCTATTTCTAAAATACAGAAGAGATTTTCTTCTTTTTTTTTTTTCTTATATAAATTGGTCATTGTTTTACTGATCTATATTCACACATGTGCCTACATTTATATGTTATCCTCTGCTTATTTTATATAAGACAGTACTTCTATAAGTGCCACATTATTATGCTTGTAAATATACCAGTCAATTTAAAAACCTGTGTTTTACTTCCACATGTTAACATAGTTATCATAAAATAAAAACTCTCAATAATGCATCATTGCTATTTATCACATAACCAGTCTTGTTAGACCAAATCACTTTGCAAGTGAATTTTTATTTAAAAAAAAAATGTTAACTGAAACTTGAATTTTGTTCTCATGTTTCAAAGTCATATATAAACAATCTTTTATATAACTGTATTGCTAGATCTTACTTATAACACTGTAGCATTTTAACCCGGGGGGAGGAGAACTTTTGTCAGAATCATTTTTTTCCCCACTTGGAAAAGGTAAGATCCCAATGGGACAGAATCCCCAACTCTCTTTCCTGTGACGTCTTCTCTAAGCCCACTAGTGTCTCTTAGCAGGCGTCATTTGGTTCCTTTTTCTGTCTCAAGGCAATTTAACGCCTTCCCACTCTCTCCCAATTATAAATATGCAGGTTAGATCAATGGCCCACCCCTTTTCTGACTCATTGCCTAAACAGAGCAGACTGCCTTTGAGTACAGAACTAACAACAGGTGGGGCAGGAAGTACTAATTAATCAAGCTGAATATCTGAAGTCATTATTGCCTCAAATCCTTTGGTACCTTGTTCAACTCTCTCAACCATCAAACCCAACAACACCCACCTGCAAACGTCGCGCTCTAATCACAAAACATAGGAAAGCATTTTAAAATTGCATAGAATTTGTGAATAAATTTGTGTGCATGGGCACACATGCATGCTAAACACACTTATTTTCTTATCATCCTAGAGTTTACAATAGATCCTCAAGTTTAAAGAGTTGAAATATTTAGAAAAAATACTATTGTAAAAACAAGAGAAATATTTATTCCTTTGACCCACAAAGTATCTGTCCATTCCACTATCTCCACAAGAAGTCTAACGTGAAGCCTATGAAAGTACTAAAGCAATAAAAGCAGAACTTTGTACAGGGGGTACTAAATGTTAACTAGAGGTAGCAGAGCCTAAACAAACAAAGCAAAACAAAACAAGCCTCCTGTGGTGTCACACACCTGTAATCCCAATGACTTGAGAGGCTGAGGTAGGAGGATCACAGTTCAAGACCAACTTCAACAACTTAGTGAGTCCTTCAGGAATTTGGCAAGACATTGTCTCAAAATAAAGAATAAGAAACAACTAGGAAGCAGGGCACATGCCTGTAATCCCAGAGGCTCAGGAGGCTAAGGCAGGAGGGTCACAAGTTCAAAGCCAGCCTCAGCAGCAGTGAGGTATTAAGCAACTCAGTGAGACTCTGTCTCTAAATAAAATAAGAAGGCTATTATCAAGAACACAAGCAATAATAAGTGCTGGCATGGATATGGGGAAAAAAGGCCACACTCATACATTGCTGGTAGAGTTGCAAATAGGTGCAGCCACTCTGGAAAGCAGTGTGGAAATTCCTCAGAAAACTTGAAATGAACCCACCTTTTGACTCAGTTATCCCACTCCTCGGTTTATACCCAAAGGACTTAAAATCAGCACACTACAGTGATGCAGCCACATCAATGTTCATAGCAGCTCAATTCACAATAGCTAGATTGTGGAACGAACCCAGATGTCCTTCAACTGATGAATGGATAAAGAAACTGTGGTCTATATATGCAATGGAATATTATTCAGCCATAAAGAAGAATAAAATGATGGCATTTGTTGGTAAATGGATGAAGTTGGAAAATATCATGCTAAGTGAAATAGGCCAAGCCCAAAATACCAAAGGCCAAATGTTTTCTCTGAAAAGTGGATGATGATACATAACAAGTGGGGCAGGGGGGTAGGGGGAAGAGAGGAATAAAGGAACTTTGGATGCTGTAGATGAAAATGGGGCGGGTGGGAGTGGGGGACAAAAAATAGTAGAATGAGACAGACAGTATTACCCTATGTATATTTATGATTACATGATAGTGTGAATCTATATTGTGTACAACCATAGGAATGAAAAGTTGTACTCCATTTATGTATAGTGAATCAAAATGCAGTCTGTAAAATTAAAAACAATTAAAAAAAAGTAAAACAAATACAAAATAGGGTTGGGTATATGGCTCAGGGATGGAGTGCCCTTGATTTCAAACCCCAGTACCAAAAAAAAAAAGAAGGACTAGGAATGTAGTTCTGTGTTAAAGTATCCCTGTATCCCTGGGTTCATTTCAGTGCAAAACAAAAAACAAACGAACAAACAAACCAAAAAAAAAAAAAAAAAAAAGAAGAAGAAGAAACCCAACCATACATTCCAGATTGCAAAAGAATGCAAAAGAAAATTATCTGTGAGGATAACTTATATCTCTATTCCAGGGCAAAATGCTGGGAACATTGTGTATAAAGTCACCAGATGCCATGGATAGGTCTTCTTTTTACTCTTGGATTTGAGTGGCAAAATAGGATTTGTATATCAAGGTAGGAAATTGTTCAAGTTTATCTGGTTTTCTGACATTAAGTTTATCATTCCTTGTATTTTTCAGGAATGATGTGCAGGAAATAAGACACCCTAATTTGCAATTGTTATTTTATTTTTTTTCTTACAGATAAGTGTGTACCTGAATCCACCATAAGTGTCCAAAGTTTTCCCCTTTCCCTTGAGTGAGCTGGTTTTTATTGTAAATGTCATTTCTCAGACAGATCACATATGCAAGAATACAGATGAAATAAAAGACCAAATATTCAAATGACCAAATGTGTTCCATGTAGAATTTGACTTCAGTGTTTATTCCATATAACAATGAAGATCTAGTGACTCCTAAGACTAGTATTTCAAAGTTAACAAATTTTATTTACACACTTCATTTCTTTCAATATCATATAAAGATTTTAACAATAACATTTACTTTTATTTCTTTGAGAAATCTGCAGTCAAGAATTTGCTAGGCACTGTTGCACTGAGAAACATGTTAGGGTAGATTAAAAACAATAAACACTTTATAATACTATATTCTTTAATCAGTAGTTAAAATTAGATTCAAGGATGGCTCATTGATGTTCACAAAATTAGCTCTATGGGGTAACATACTTATTAAGTACACAAAAAAACATTTTGAGTAGTAAGTTCCTAAAATATTTTCCACACCAATTGGAATTCCTTTTTTTTTTTTTTTAAATTTTGTATTTGTTTTTTATTTTGAGACAGGGTCTCACTAAGTTGCTTAGTTTCTCACTAAGTTGCTGACTGGCCTTGAACTTGCAATCCTCCTGTGTCAGCCTCCCAAGCTGCTGGGATCACAGGTGTGCAACACTGCTCCCAGCACAAATCTGAATTCTTAAATGAAAGTAACACAAAGATGTGAAACTATTATAAATACTAATTATAAATGCTAACTACTCAGTGTCTTCAGATGTCAATGCAGTATTTTAACTTTATGGGCCCACATAAAGATTCTCTTATATATACATTTATTTTCCTTAGAATTAGATATTATTTACTACTTATAACTGAATATATGTCTTACTAATGCCTCATGTTTTAGATCCTAATTGACTTCTTTAGTCAAGCTAGTAGTGGGGGAAAAAGAAATATATTTGGTATATCATGGATTGATGGAGAATAGGTACCATGTAAGGATTTAGATGTAAGCAAATTCTGTGAAATTTCCTACTTAACATTTGGTAGCAGTTTTTGTAAGCTACCAGTGCTCATTTTTGCTGGTTTCTCAGTTTAGTTTCATTCCAGTAGTAAACGTTAAAATGTGTACATTTATCAAATTGTGTTTGTAGTAAAGCAAGAAGAAGCTCAGATACCACACAGCTAGGATACGAGCAGGGTAATCTTCCATTTTCTCTTTCCAAATGGTAGCTTAGGATATTGAGACCCTATTTCATCATTAATGAAAAGGGATTTGAGAAATACTGAGATCAAAAACAAAACTGATCCTGAAATCCCAGGCTAACAGAGCACTCTGGGATTATATTTCCTACTTCTGCCTAGACAGCTATACCCATGAGTAACAGCTGTACTTGGTGAAACACTGATTCACTGACTTGGTAATGAAAGTACCCTCCACGCTAGGATACATTTCTAAGTCTCCATGTGTATCTTATACATCAGTAGATGATTTTATATATTAGGTTTAAGAGAGCTCCTGATTTTCAAAATGGTTTACCCTAAACTATCTGTGATTTATCACAGATCTTTGTGATAAATCATCAACAAAA
This sequence comes from Sciurus vulgaris, assembly GCF_902686455.1. Taxonomy (NCBI): domain Eukaryota; kingdom Metazoa; phylum Chordata; class Mammalia; order Rodentia; family Sciuridae; genus Sciurus; species Sciurus vulgaris. The sequence goes on from NC_136469.1 coordinate 121,914,637, forward strand.
CATTTTATCTCTAATCTGGTTTTCTCTATACAAGTGCGTTTATAAGAAATTGTTTACTGACTAATCACTATACACTCAGTTTATAAAGATATAAAAATAATGCAGTCAACAAAGGCCAAATATAATATATGTAAATTACTGTTTGTCATTTATCTATGCCCTTCTCATTAAGGTAAGTAATCAAGTTTAGAACATTCTGATTGTATGTAGATTCATTCTAATGACAGGCAAATAAGGATCCAGTAAGTTGATTCTGTTTATAATAACTGAGAGAAATAACATGTTTGTTTGATTTTGTGTGCAATTCTACATTGTACAACTGGATTTAAATTTTCAAAGCACTTATTGCTTTAATCCGAAGATCTACTGCAATCCAGTCCAAGACAGTAATAATAGGAGACTAATGTTTTCCATTTAAAATAATATTTTCTTTGGTCTTTGAAAATCCTCAAGGGGTAAACTATTTTAATTTAATAGGTGCAATTGATCTTCAAATATTCAGCAATATTAAAAGCAAAGGGAGTCCTTTTTTAACCAACCAAGTTAAAACTAAAATAAATGAAGATGTTTGTATCATGAGTTCAGGAAGCAAGGGAAAAGAAGAGTACAATCACTTTCTACAAATAATCTTCTGCGAACAAATGATTATATGTTGAGAGTCTTGCCCTTAACGAGCTATAGCTCGCCTAGTTTTATTGCATATTGGGACAGTTTGATGATTTATTAAATCGTTCACATATTTAAGAAAATGAATAATCATTGGCAAATGGCTTTTTTATATTATTGGTTATAATGTTCCCTTCCTATTGCTTCCAAAGGAAAGAAAAAAAAAATCACTTATCTTTAAGAAAAGTGAAATCGCTAAGAAAAAGTTAACACTTCACCATTTGCATAATACACAGTTTTTATATCCAGTCTTCCCAAACATCCCATTCCAATGGTACTTATTTCAATTCCAGGATGTTCAATGGCATAAAAGATTAATTTGTAAATATAATTTAGTTACTTATAAATTGTATTTTCTAATACACTCACATCATGCAATCACTTGAACATGTATAAGACATTAACATAGAAAGAAGCATGAATTTCATTTACTTGTCTAAGACACAAGCATGGTGTTGAAGAGAGCCCTCAAGGGTGGTTAGCAGGTGTGCTGTGACATCTTATCAAACTGGTTCTGTGTCTCCTTACTCTGTGAGTTTGAGCACACAAGCCACTAAAGACAGCCTGTTGTTTTTCTTGTTGTTGTTGTTTTGTCCTCCCCTCCACCAAATAGGTAAAGTCACATATTCTTGTTGCATGGATTTTATAAAATGATACATTTTCCTGAACTTAGCTTGGTGTCAAGGACATGATAGTATAAAATAAAAGCATATTCTTACTTAAGAGTCAAGTGATTGAATTTGATCTTTCCCACATTGCAGGCTTATTTACTATATCTGAAAGCAATTCAAACTGTGCAGCCCAATACAGTGGTCACTAGCTCCAGATGGTTTATTAAATTCTTACGATGATGACAGACCAAATTGAAAGGGTGTGCTATAATTAGAAAATATATACCAGATTTTGAAGATTAAATTTTTAAAAGAAGAAGATAAAAGGTCTTGTTAATAATTTTATGTTGATTAAATATGGAATGATAATATTTTGGATACATGGGGTTAAAGGAAATATGTTATTGAAATTAATTTCACCTGTCTTTTTGTTTAACTTCATTAATGTGGCTATTTGAAAATTTCAAATCGTACTTATGACTTAAATTATACATGTATTACACAGGGCTGCTCTAAAGTATTTCCCACAAGACTGACCCAGAGCACTGTTCAGAAGAGCGGACTCCTGACCCATGCTTGAGAGTCACACAGCCTAACTGCAATTGCTTGATGCTCCTCTAGGGAATGTTTTGCAGGTAAAAATTTGAAAACTGTTTCCCCAAGGCTTCATGTATTAAACATTTTCAAGAAGTCGGTCTCATCTGGACTTTGTGCCTAAAAGTCCTGAGAGATTTTGTTATTCCTACTTAGTGTCTAATGAGAATACAGGATGATACAATTAAGGGACATCTATTAAGCAGACAGCAGTTCCTTTAGGCAATCACCTAACCAAATGGTCAACCTCGGGGTTAAGGGCAATCTGCAGACTCCTTGTTTTACAAGTAAAGCACAAATAGAACTTTAAAAAAATATGACTGGGAAGGAGGCACCCTCTTGTAACCCCTATGATGTGCTCCTGGTTATGTCTATATGTCCCTGTGTAGGACATGCACTGAGCTGTATGTACATAAGGGAGAGAAGTCAAACCAAACTCCCTTTCACTTACCAGTGGTTCTCAGATGTGCTTGGTTGGGTGGCTTCTTAGTGTCATGGGTCCTCAGAGGAAATCATGGCATAGTAATGCACTTAGTTAATGTAATTAATGCAGAATAGTTTTGCATGTAGAGAAAGTCATACATTAAATTTGTTCAGTACCAAGTCATATGCCAAGCAGATGTATCTACTTAGGGAAAAAAACTCACTTCTTGCATTAATATTATAATACAAGTTTGCTGTGTTATTCACTTTGTGGTTTTTTTTCTGTCATTTTATTCTGTCATTTGGCAGAATCAGCAAAGAAGTTTTAACAGGCAGCAGAGGCACAAGCAAAACATATAGAAGAAAAATCGAAAATTGAAGAAAATCTCATGCATTAATTATTTTCCCTACAAAAAAAGTGACTGAATTGACTTTAAATATAGAACAAGCAAGTCTTAATACTGTCACAACCTCAACCATCAGCAAGACACACCATCACTGATCAAGTAGATTATCTCCGGTGTGTCTAAAGGTGTCCACCAACTTCCCTGATCCCTTGAAAAAGTAGAGAATGCTTGAGACAAGGAACCAAAATTCTGCCAGAAAAGGAGTCCCAATTACAAGAAGGATGCACTAGAGGAACATTTCACCGAGCCCTAGGGATGCAGGTGGGAAGTAAACCATCATTGTTTCGAGCGTTTAAGATTCCCTTCCCTTTTCTCTCTCCTTCCTCCTTGACATCTCCCTCCTCCAGCAAGAAGTATGATACATACATTGTGGAGAAATTTTGGTGAAAGAAGCCCCATTAATAAGTAGAAATGCAAGGCAGTAGTGACCTTGAGAATCAGAAAAACAATGAACTTGAGGCTTAATTCTTGAATTAAGTGTGAGTCCTGTGCCAACCTATTTTCCATGTAGAGAGCTGATAGTGATTTTTCGAAGTAAGAATTTAATGCAAACATTGTCCTAGGTTTCATTACAAAGGAATTACAGACTAAGAATCAAACCAAGAGGACCTGGGGCTGTAGTTCAGTGGTACAGTGCTTGCCTAGCATGTGCGAGGCCCTGAGTTTGAACCTCAGCATCACATAAAAGCAAATAAATAAAATAAAAGTATTGTGTCCATCTACAATTAAAAGAAATTTTTAAAAATCAAACTAAGAGAAAGACAAGCCAAGCTTTTAGATCCACACAAATTTATGACCAAAAAGTAATTAGTAGATGTCTATTCATAGAACCCAGATTTGTGTTTGACAAAGATGATAGTTTCTTAAATCATCTAATATTTCTTTATTGTTAATGCATGTAAAAATATTACGTTGTATTTAAACTGGTTCATATGAGTGTAGAAAATCCATCGAATTCCACTACATATTTGTATATGTATGTATATCCTCTATGCTTGATATATTTAATGTATTTATGTTACAAAAATATGATAGCTAAGATAGAAAATTTTATGAGTTTTTAAAATGTATTTTTAAATTTTTTTACGGACTCCATTTTGATTCATTGTACACAAATGGGGTACATCATTTCATTTCTATGGTTGTACATGATGTAGAATTCATACCATTTGTGTAATCATACATGTACATAGGGTAATGATGTCTGTCTCATTCCACCATTTTTCATACCCCACCTCTCATTTCCCGCTACATTTTTTCTCTTCACCTAAAGGTAAATATCTGACACTCAATAACTTAATATTCAAATTCCATCTTTTCATTCTTTCTAGAAAAAACGAAGCACAGATTGGCATAAAGTAGGTTGTCTGATGAGTTTCCTTTGCCTTTCAAAAGTCCGAGACTTTTCAGAATTTCCTAATATCTGATCCCCCCAATTCTACGTAGTCCAATATCATCTTTTTTAATAGAAAAGTATATGACCTCAAAGTAACTATGGAATTGCAGTAAGGTGTTGGGATAGAAAGCAAACAGAATGATGTCCGTACCTATCCATAAAGAAAATGTTGACATCCCTGATGTGGTCATTTTCCAAAGCATCCCGGAAGAAATAAAACAAAATGAAAGCAACACACAGCCTATGTGTACACACACACACACACACACACACACACACACACACACACACACACACAAACGCACACACACACACAAAAATGCTTGTGTTTCTAAGAAATACATCTACTTAATTAATGAGAATAACTACCTGGATAGTTCCTCAAAAAGCACATTGGGTTAAGGCTGACATTGACAGTCAGATGTAAAATTGCAGCTGGCACTGCGTCCTGGCACTCCCTAGCTCTTATCTCTGCCTTTTCAAAATATTTTCCACCATCTAAAATTATATTTTTCTTATTTGTATCTTACTAAGTATGTGCATCCCTCCACTGAAATGTAAGCTCCGAGACAACAGTGATTTTTTTTTCAATGTTATATTTTTTCATATCTCAGCACCCTGAGCACTGCTTGGCACAAAATGTGTTCATATGTATTACAGGAATATTTGTTATTTGCATTCACTAATCTGATCATTCAAACCATTCTACAGGCTTTTATTGAGAGCATACCAAGTATGCCATACGGGGTATTCAGTGAAATATTATGCAGTGCTTTTTTCTTGAAAAGGTCACATTATTGTGGGAATAGGCCTATAAAAATTTAATTGCAAGGCAAAGTGATTAGTGTATGTCGAATAGAGACTAAAGGAAGGAGAACGACTCATAGGCGTGGGAGGTAGGCAAAGCTTTGATAAGATGTGACATTTGAGCTGAGTCATGAAATATGAGTGTGTTTCTGAGAAATGAAGAAGGATCAAAAAGAAATGTACAAAGGCATGGAGCAGAAAAAGGGAAAGTCCTGTTGGACAGCCAACAAAGTTTAGTGTGGTTAGAGCACAGAGTGTCAGAACCAAATGAAGCTCAGTTGCTGGGAGTCTTCCTATCATATTCCTGAGTCTTTGCTTCCTCCTGAGGGGTGGTACTGAAGGCTTTCACAGGCAGGAATGACCTGGGTTATCTAGAAGGCAAGTCTTTTTCGAGGATTAATTCTGAAGGCAGCATGAAAGGTGAATGAAAGGTTTCTGGATGGAGACCAGAAAAAGGAGCAGAGGCAGGGTGTGGCAAAAGGGAGATAATGAGGTGGGTTTTGTTTAAGTTGTATTGAGACTTGAGAGGTACACAAATACAGAAAGCACTTGTTTCTAGGGAAAAAAAAAAAAAAAAGCTTTGATGGTAGGTGGAGACTACTAAAATAAGAAACACACCCTTTCAATGGAAGTTTTGGAAATAAAACATTGAAGGGGTGAAAAGATGGAGAAATGTCCAGGAAGGTAGGGGTCCTCCTAGGATATAGGGATGGAAATATAATTTGGGATATCTGAATAACGTAAGATTAGGATCAAGGTCTCCAGCTTCAGACACTACAGGATCACATTCCATTTTTCCACTCATGGGTTGTAAGACTTGGGGACAGTTACTTAACCTCCATGTGCCTCAGTTTCCTCATCTTCTCAGGCTCAGTAGGGGGAGGTAACAATTCCTTCCTCCCTCGTGGCATGGATAGGAGAATCATATGAGCCAACCCTCTCCTTGCAGAGTTCCAAGGACAGTGCTGGCTGCACTTGGTCACAACGTAAGTATTGGCTGAGAAAGCAGAAGGGTGAAGAGTTTGGAGGGTTCAGGCCTAGAGGCCTCTCTGTTCTGTGAGGGGCAGTGAGGAAGACTGCAAGGAGCTGAAAGCTGAGCAACATTTAGGGCTCAACAAAGCCTGTGCATACCAGACTATCATTTGCAAACTTCTCAGATTTAAACAATTATAAGGAAGATCAAAAGTGTGCCATCACCACCAACAGATAAGAATACCATAGCAGGGGTTATTGTGAAACTTTAAAAAATAAGTATTATTTCATACACCCACAGACTCAGGCACATACACACAGAGTCTTATTTGTGACTAGAGAAGCATCTGTAATTTTAATCACTTGGATAGTTGAAATATCTAAGATAAGTACATCTGAGTATTTTCCCCGTTAATATTATAGGAAACTCTAGGTGGGACCTGTAAGTATTCTGAGACAAAAGTAATGGAGTCACACTGCCTTGGGTTCCTGTCCACGTCTACCTCTTCTGAATTGTGTGATTTTTGACAAGTTATTAAACCCTAAACCTCAGTTTCTTCATCTGAGAAAAACAGCATAAAAATGATATATCCATCAACCCTACACAAATGAAAATGACATAATCAACCTACATACAACTGGCTCAGGGTCTAATGCATGAGAGAAGCTTCATGAATGTGGATTTCCTTAAACCTCATCATACATAAACTTGAAAACATAAACATTGCCCAACAATTATGTGCACTTATAAATATCTTCTCCACCCATCTACTTCTTAAACCACATAATTAGATAATGTCAAAAAATACATATGGGTTTCTAAAGGGTTGACTTAAAATATTTAAGTACCAAATTGAACTGTAGATAAAATACTAAAATTCTTTAAAAGGGTATCTGTGTGTCATATGAAAAATGATGAATCTTTTTAAATGTCTTACATACTTCCCTGAATAGTATTATCTTGTGACCTTCATTTCTTTACAGCAATAAAAGTACCTTGAGCCTGACAAGATTTATTGTTTCCAACTAAGATTTCCTGCACTGAGTGTGAATTTCATTCACAGTAACACCTTACAATTTAAGACCTTTAATTCATAACTTTTGCAAGCACAAAACACCTTAGACCCTAAACAATCTAAAATAAATCAATATATCATGTTTTCTGCAGAAGAAAGGGAACATGATAAAGTGATCCATTTCTGCTCACATCACTGGGGCTGCTTAAATATGACATCCGCCGTCCTTTTCACTTGACAAATGACTTGGAAATGCTCTGCCGCTTGCCTGATAGGGAGCTAAACTTATTTCAGGACATGTTCTAATGAGTCATGGTGGAGGCTAATAGTGATCCCTGCTACTGTTGCCTCTGCCTTCCACAAAATAATCAGGCAGCTTTTGCAGCAAATCTTGTTGGCTTAGAACAGATGAAAAGGGTTAACTACTTCCAGGAGATTTAAAAGTAAGTTAACAGACTTCCAACCAGAGTCCAGTTTGACTAGTCTAAGTATAGCGCTATCAGTACAGCTCATAAAAATGCTTTGTAGAGGCATACAATGAAGTTATATTTGATAGTTTTTGTGGTTTGTAACATTTATGGATAAAATCAAAGTGTTATCCATAAGTCTCATAATAGTACAATAGAATTGTCTTTAAGTTATAGATAGAATGATCGAGTTCTTCCAATATCATATTTTACTTATTTATGCAATGAAATCAGAAAGTACTGATAGCTACTCCTTGGGGATGAGGGAGAAACATGTAGACAAAAAATCGACAGCATGACTTTTAAAATTCATCATACATGGGATAAATGTGTATGCTTTCATTCCGAATTAAAATATAAGCCCCACAAGAAAAGGAACAGAGCTAAAATGATTGTAGAGTGTAATAAAATATGTACTGAATGATAAAAGGATCAATATGTCTTCCAACAAAGCCAAAAACAGTCTTTGCCTTTAAAACCTAGCTAAAAACTACATTGATCCCCATGTGAGAAAATCCAAAAGGCGCATGGCACGACAAGATATACCCTTTCGGGATGTCTGTCTGTGCTCACAGAAAGTGCTCCCTACAAAATGACAGCTTTGCCTACAGCACACCTTCATACATCAACTTATCCACCTTTGAAATTTATGTGAAAATATATTTCTTATATGTTTCTTATTAATTTTTTCTTGTTACTATTCAGGAAAATATGCTGTTTTCAGATTAAATCCACTATGTATAAAATGAGGCCCTTTCATTCTGCTTCCATATCAATAAAAGAGAGAGCTGTAAAGGTTATCTTTCTTTTTACAGTTAAAGATACTTGAAGGGAAATGAGATATGTACCAGAAATAAAAGAGATCCTGAATGGGGGAGTTAAGAGAAATGCTCTGACCTTGTCTCTTCTACTGCCCATTATTGTTTATAATGGCTTAAAGAGTTGTCTAGGCATGATGCTGACATTTATGGTATTTTATCTCCCATACCAACAGCTGAGAACTCCTCCACTTTCACTAATATATTTTAATCAAAGGTTCCTGGAATCTAAACACTTCTTATTCCTTTCAGAACTTCCCAAAATCCATGACACCAAGTTCAAATACTCCCATTTTGAAACCCAAAATTTTTAATTGGGTTACAATAACATGGTCATTTACTTACTCACTGGAGACTGAACTGCCACTTAAATTCATACAGTGTACATAGGGCCAACATTTTTTCATAAATTTGTCCCACTTTTTAGGTATCTTTTTTCACCCCTAAAGGTAAGAGGGACATAAAACAGGTCGTTGCACATGTGGGTTCTGTCACTAACTTCTTCAGCCAAAATGCATTACTGAGATTCCATCCTTCAGCAATGAAGGAAAAGAGTTCAGCCAAGGTTTGCAAAAAATGTCACCAGCAAAAGAAAAATCTACATCTTCTCCTATTAATTTGCATCATCGATTTTCCTTACATGCATATCAAAGAGTGTCATTGAAAACTTATTTTCAAAAGTGGAGATATTAAGGTAATAAATACCAAACATAAGGACATTTTTCTCCAACTGTCAGGATCAGGACTGAAGAAAAGGAACACCAGGTAAGCCTAGGGACCATCCAGACATATCCTTTTCCTTTACAAATAATCATGCAATTTTATCTCTAAAATGAATTAGAGAACCAACCAAATTCTACCTTCACAGATCCTTATGGGAATAGGATTACTGTTGCAAAATCAGAGGAAATAATCACTTTTTTTTTTTTTTGCTAGGGGATTGAACCCAGGGGTCCTTAGGTGCTTAATCACTGAGTCACATCCCTAACCCTTTTTATTTTTATTTTTATTTTGAGACAAGGTTTCACAAAGTTGCATAGGGCCTCACTAAGTTGCTGGGGCTGGCTTAGAACTCTCCATCCTCATGCCTCAGCCTCCCTAGCCCCTGGGATTTCAAGCATGCACCACTGCACCTTGCAGAAAATCACATTTTTAAAGCAGGAGTGGGTAGCATGAAAATTGACTTAATTTTATTCTGCAAATAATTTCTATTGCAAATAAGAGATATACAAGTTAATATCATATGGCAAGCAATGTAAAGCTGTTCATAAACATATACCGAACATACCCATAAACATATACTCCAGGGTTCATAAACTGAAGTTCCTTCAATGTCTATTGTTCTGACAAAAGTGAAGTCCACAATCTCAGTTCAAACGCATTACTAAGCACCCACAAAGTATGGTACCTCTTTAGATGGGAAATACAAGGATTAATAAATTTTATAGAATCCAAGCAAAATACATATGCACTCGTTTTTAAGTATTATCAGATTTAAGGAATAGTCATATAGTATAAAATCTTCCCAATTACTTATTATATGATGTATCATTACATATGTAGACTATTATATATTCTACAAATTTTTAAAAATCTGTTCTCCAACTATGACTGTCTCAACTTTGTAAAAGATAATAAAATAGGAAATTATTTGCAGCATGTGAGAGAATTTAGGAAGTGATTATAGTTGAAAAACAGAAGAGGAACTCTTATTCTCAGAGTATTTCTGGGATCATTGATCCTGCTAAGCAGAAGAGTCTAGCAAAGGATACAAATTAAATACTATCATTTCTAAACATCAAAATGCCTCAATAAAGTCTTCAATAAATTAAGCTCACTCAGAAATAATTGAATCTGTGCAGAATCAATTGCAAGATATTATTTTGAAAGATTCTAATTTATAGACAAAATTCCAAATAGCTCATACCACACAAGGGTGTATCAATTGGAATCTTTTTTTAATTAAGTCAGTCTGCACATTCATACAATTATTGGTTCAATTATTGTATAATATGTTGAGGTTACAGTTTTAACTTCTTAGCATGGTACACAAAGTCTCTGGAAATTCAAACCCCACCTTATTTTAAAGTCTCATCACCTACTGTTTCTGCACCAACACACAGGACCCTTAATAACTTTTTCTATTTTCCTAAGTCAATAACCTGTGTGTCCCTAAGGACTCTATAAAGGTCACCTATTCTGAAAGAACTTTCTATATCCTAAGAAAGATTCTCTAGAATAGTAGTTTAAGCAAAAGTGGCCCTTGTGGTGCAGCAATTTATTTTATATGGCTGTCTCTTCTGCTATACTCAAAGCTATTTCAAGAATGGGCACTCTTTCACATCTATCTTTTGTGTCCTTTGTACCTGAACCAGTACCTTGAAAGCACCAAACTTTCCATCACTTGGCAAATCAATAAACCTACATAAATAGAAACAGTAGTAAATGGCAAAAACAGATGCATATTATCTTTTAATACAATGAGCAAACAAAATTTCTCTGGGGAAGAACTAATTTATAGATATTTCTGTGAATTTTTTCTCCTCTCCAAATTTGTGCCCATGGTTGACTCTTTCTTTGGCATAGAAAGAGTCTAAAGAGTTTTCATGGTAGAGATGATCCTACCCAGAGAGGTCATTTCTTTCTGGATTCTGAGAGCTGAATATTTAGAGAGGTGGGTCATGATTGTGGTTAGATATCTTCCATTTCCCACCTCAACACACACCTACTCTCTCTGTCTCCCTTACCCATTGAGAGCATGTTCTATGCCCAGGAGGTCTATCAATATGGGTTAAATTCACAAAGTTCCTTGTCCTGTACTTATAGCTGAGTTTGGCTGATTGGGAAGTTACTGGTCTAGAATAAAAAGAGAGAGAAGGAACAGGTAAGAATATTTGTTCCCTGACTCCCAACCTACAGGGCTCCTCCAGGCAGTCCTCTGCAAGTGCTTCTCCTTTCTCAACCCATTAAATTCTCCCTGATCTGGCACCCTGAGCCTCGGTGCTAAACACAGTGACTTACTCAAGGTAGGACAAGGTCTCTCTACCATGGTGTTATTGACATTTGGTGTAGAATAAGTTTACACAGTGAAGTGCTGCCTTGTGTCCTGCTAGATGTTAGCAGTATTCCCAGCATGTATGCACCAGATATAAATAACATTTGTATAGCAATTTACATTTTATAAATTGCTTTCACCTATTTAATCTCATTGAGCTCCAGAACTCTGCAAACAGATATTACTAGAATCATTGTTACAGATGAGAAAATGAAACTAATAGTTCTGTATGTAAAAATTCTACAGAGGAAGGATATATTTGGAGTTTTGCAAACCCAAGTCATGATCTAATTCCCATTGTACAATGCTGCCTTATAAGTGCATCTTGTACTGAAAGACCCTATGTTACTATTTGCTTTAATACCAGTGTTTCATCAGCAAGGCTAATGGGTTTCATATGAAGAACAAAATTCATAGCAGAGTTCTGCGGGCATTATGTTAAATGGAAGTTATATAGTCACTCATCTGTTTTCTCTTTTACTGGTCCATAGAAGTATAATGCTGCAGACATGCTTTATTGACAATTGGAAACCTCTTCAAATATAATATATTCTGAACCTCAAAAAGCCCACCATATTATAAAAGAAAAAATAGAAAACTCTAGGAATTCTCATGGATTTGATCATTTTGTGTCAAACCAAGAGAGATGCTTAATGCATTTCAGAGTTCCAGAGACTGCTTCCTTCCTTCCTCCCCTCCGCCTGCAACCATCAAGAAGGAGAAAACATGGCTCTATTTCAAATAAGATTTGCTCATTCAGGTGTAAGACAAAAACTGCTATCAGACTTAGAGACATAAAGTGATGTCAGGACATGTATGCCAGGAGAAGTTCAGAAGTCAAAGTAGCAAGGGGGACTATCTCCTTTAGTATCTAAGGAGACATGAACTGATGAGAATTGATAAAACCAAATATTTTCTCCAAAGTCTATAGTCAGTATTTCCTTTTCTTTTGTCTCTATTTCTCTCCCAACCTTCTTTCCTTCCTTCATTGTTTCCTTCCTCTCTCTAGGATACACTTTCCTAGATTTGCAGTCTCCAAAATAAATATATAGAGATAGAAGTAAACTGATTGCATTTGAGAAAGCTGTGACTGAATGGTCTGAACTGTCTTCACTAATTCATCATCTAGCTCTTCCCCCCTTGATAATTACTAGTCCAATAGTGATTAGTACGTTAGTATGTGTTCCTGCAATTTAAAAAAAAATTCTACAACATGGTAGATAGAAAATGAGAAAGTACGACTCTCTCACTGTTTTCAAGGTGGCCCTATAAAAGTCCATCAGGTTATTCCTTCATTGAGGTCATTGTCAGGACATAGCTCAGGGAGTAAAGATACCTTCTTTAGGTTCCTATGCATACATTCCTTAATGCCTTTAACCCTAGCAGCATCCCTACAGGAAACCCACTTACAGATTTAGATATGGATGCCAAAGAAGTAGAATCAGATCTACACCATGTCATGGCTATTCTTATTCTTTTCTGCCTTTGTTGAAGAAAGTCAGATTATATCAAACAACAGTCATGGAATTTTTGCATAATAGGGGCTTGTTAAGTTCAAGACATAGTTTGGAAAAAGTTTCTCAGTCTTATAATCCTAATAAAGAGTGAAATCACTAAATTGGCAATCATACTAAGGGTCTATGTCAAAATATGTACCAGTTTTGTCTATGAGAGTAAACCTTTCATCTTGTAGGGGGGAAAACCTGGTTACTTCAACATTTGATATTCTGAAAAAGTTTTTTAAACCCTACTAAATTATTCTGAGGTAAAAGCAAAATATAGCAAGGACAATAAAGTAGTGTATATTTGGTGATTAAAAATTAAAGGGTTGAGATTGCACTGGCAAAACAAAGTCTGGCTCAAGATGGCCCAGATAATATTTTATGATTTATGAAGTGCCTTTTACAAAGTTTCATAATGTTTGCATACCAGACCTGCAAGAGGCAGAATAAGGTTCCCCAAAAGGTCTATGTCCTAACCCAGGGAATTTGTGTATGTGTTACTTTACATGGCAAATGGGAGATTAAAAATGCAGATGGAACTGAAGTTTCAAATCAACCCAACCTGAAACTTTTTGATTAGCTGAGTGAGTTCAATGTCCTCACAGTATACTCAAATATGTAAGAGAGAGGCAGAAAAGTAAGGGTCAGAAGAAGGAGATGTGAGAAATACTCTACCAGTTAATTTTGTCTTACAAGACGGTATAGATTCGAGAGCCAAAGAATGGAGGCAGCTTCTAGAAGCTGCAAAGGACAAGAAGACAAATTGTCTTCTCGACCCTCTAGAAAGAAACAGTCCTGTCGGCATACTAATTTTATCCCAGTGAGAACCATTTACAACTTTTAACCATCACAGCTGTAATAAAAAAAAAAAAAGTATTAAGTTACTGTGATCATCTTAATTTGTTATCAGGGTAATTGGAACCTAATATAGGACCAAAGCAAGGCCTAGAAGATACCTGGAAAGTTACAGAGGGATGCTTTATCCAACATAACATGGGACAGAAATTTGAATCTTCAGGTTGCATAGTACTGATGTCTCCATTTTCTAAGACACAGTTTACTGTCATCCATATAAAACATATAAAAACATTGTAACATGGCATAGATTGTTTTAGCCAATGTCTTTTTAAAAATTGTAACATAAATTGCCCTGATAGGAGTAATGAAAAAATATCATATATCTGGTTCAAATGATTAAGCAAGCTACTCTATTCTAATTCATTAAAGACTTACCGCTATATCGGTGGCAAAAATGACTCAGTGAAACAAATAACATAGATTACTAAATCCTCATGTGGGGATAGTCCAGTCCAATGAACATTTATTTAAGGTTGATTAGACTACATAATTAAAAACTTGAAAAAGGAAGAAAAAGAGAGTAGTAAAAGAGAAATGAATGTATTTAAAAAGTCTCTTTTCACATTGGCCAGACTTAGTTGAAAAAGCCACAGTTAGAGGAAATTTTTTTTAAGTCAATTTCCAATTTCTACCAATAGTCACTAGTAATGTTAACATATTAAATCACTAATACTCACCAATGTAATCATACTGTCAGTAGAATATCCCAATGTGACAGCACAAACCATTGCCCTGAGAGAATTAAATGGGGATTGTGCAACGTTTTATAGAAACTAAATGGGACAAATTTCAAGAATAGTTACTGAAAACAAGGTCTCAGGAGACTGAAGAAGTTGGCAGTACAAACCGCTAGGAAACTGAGATGCCAAAATATTAAGGAGAGAATTACCACCAAGGCAAACTGCACTATGATGTTCATTCCAGAACAGTGTTCCTCTGGTCCCTCTTCATGTTGCAGGACCTTACAATTGGAGCTAATTACTAGAAATTCGAACTGGTCATTCTTTTAATAAGTAACACCCTTTACCAACTTTTGCCCTGAGGTTGCACAAGGACAATTTATAAATATCGTTCTTATGCCTGTTGTTTCTTTTTAATGCTTTTCAGAAATAATAGAAATACGATTTTAAAGTTCTCTTATTGTTATCTAGGCTAGAAGTATCAGCCCTTATAATTACCTGTTAGTGAGGGGTTTCTAGACCTGGAATTACCCTAGGATTTAAAAAAATCTCTTTAGAAGATATATTTATATCTATCAAATGAACTAATCAGTTTGATGCTGAGTGACATTGGCAATGAACACGTAGTAACTAAGTTCCACCTGGACCCCGGTTAGGGGTTTATCGTCAGTTACAGCTTTAAAAGCCTAAATCAAGAGACCAAGAGGGACAGGAAAGAAGCTAACCAGGGTTGCTTTCCCTGCAGATATTTTCGTCTCTATTCTACAGGATGCCTAAGATGAGTCCCTTCATTAGAAAGCCTCAGGTCAGGGCTTTCTGTTTTCTAGCATCTTCCATGAATAGGAATATAACTTGGAGAGGTAATATCTTAAACGCTGTCATCAACCAGCAGCAGGATTATCTGAAAGCCAGTTGATACAAGTATCCCTGTTAATAGAAAACATGTAGGTGCTTGGGCAAAAGGAAAGTACTAGGAGAAATCAAAAGCACCTGAAAATAATTAGAAATTGTTAAAAAATAATAACCATTGTGATTTCTCTCAAGACATTCCAGGGCTAGAAAACCTTCTGCAACCAATGCATTTAGAAAAACACCCCATATAAAAATACATGATTACTTAACTACTTTTAGGAAAATGTAATGTATGACTCAGATGAATTGTTATATTCCTCAAAGAAGTTGCTTTGGGAAGGTGCGAATAGTCCAGTAACGTTGCCATGATTCAAAGCATCCACATAACTTCTCTTTTGGAAATCATTTCATAGCATCTGTCCTTTTTCATTCAATCTCTGCAGTGATACTAAAAGTTCCCATTTGAAGGTATTTTGACATCTAAAAATAACTAAAAGTCATTTAGAGCCAAGTGAGAAGAATTCAGAGTGAACAGTTACAGCGGGAAGATTCAATTTTGGTCAAAATCACAGAATGGCTGAAATGCAGTGAAGCTAACTAAATGGCTCATTAACTGGTTCTAATATTCACAATCAAAGGAAAAAAAACATTAGAAATCCACAAAGAGCGAAAACTGTTGAAATGTAAAGGAGGGTGTGGAGAAAAATACATTTCAATTGAGCTCCAATGAGAACAGTTGATGCCCCATGGCCAAGGTTGCAATATTGATGCAGGACTAGAAAGGAGAGAGACATCAAAGCCATATTATAATTTCCTTGTGAGGCAATTGTCAAGCATTAACCTTCCTAGGAATTAGTAAATCCTTCCCCAGGGTACATATGGTTGCCATTATATCATAGAACATTATTATTCCTAAATAAAACAGTCTCCCCCACAAAACTTTGCACTACTGCTCTATATTGCTAATACAATAAGGCATTAATAATTACAAGTTAAATGTATACTTGTAAATTCTGGTAACATTATTAGTGTCTTGTTTAAGGTCCAAAAACATTTAGAATCTTACACCTTCATAAGGATCCAGCTCAGATATATGTTTGAGTTCTACCTCTACTGATTTTTAGTTACTATCAAGGAATACTGGAAACTTGCTGGTAGAAACAAATTTCAAATCTGCTAGTCCTTTATAGTTTTCTCAATGTTGCTGGGATACCGAGGTTGAAAAAAACATTCAAAGTGTTTAAAATATTCTTATCACTTGGCTGCTTGGTACTGACTTCTGACTCCCTCTGAGACAGTGAGAATGCTCAGCCTGCTTAGTGGGAAAAATGAAGACGGAGAGCATACAAAAGCTTACAGGCTGCCACTGGGGAAAGAAATGAGCAGCACCTCATGCTCATAAACGGACTCTGCTGCAGAGGAGGCTCAAGAATCCAGGGGGACACAGATTACCGACAAATCCCAGGTCTTTCAGGAAGATTGCCAAGAATGGAATTTCCACTTTGCTGAAGTCATTATTCTAACAATCTTCCTTCTCAACTTGAAAACTAGTGAGATAGTTAATAGCATTTTATTTTTCTGAAAACAGTTTCCAAAATGCCAATATGTGCCCAAAATTTCAGTGCTCACCAAACTAGTTTTGCTTCAATTTGCAAATATAAATGTATGACAGTATTAAAAGGTAGAGTAGTTTGAGCTGCTGCTTCTGGTGGTGGCAGTAGTGTGCGTACTTGTGTACATATGAAAGTGTGTGTGTGTGTGTGTGTGTGTTGGTTGTATGTGAGAGAGTGCGCATGTGTGTTTGAGAAAGAACGTGTGTGCGTGTTTTCCTGTGTGCGCCCACACACTCGCATGTGGAAGGACTGCAGGTAAAAGAACCTAGGTTTTATTCCCTAGCATTTTCCTTAGGGCTTGATATTTTTTTCAGAGCTTTTCAACTGTAAGTTTAGGAAGAAATGTAGGCAATCATGAAAGTACAGAAAGATACAACTTCCTATCTATATTCCCTTAGTACTTTTATTTCTTACTATCTTCTGCCTTTGATGAAAAAAGTCCCTCCCCTACCCAATTTTTTCAATTATTCAATAAAAAGGCCCAGCAAGACACCAGCTTAAGTGATAAAAAAGAAATAAGCCAAACATTTTTTGGACCCCTGAGCAAAATTCTGGATTTTTTTTTTCCTTTTGTAAATTGAGACTTTCCTCTCAAGTTCTGAAGCATATTTTTTCTCCTTTCTTCAATAAGACATTTCAGCATTTTCTCAGAGTGATAAAATAATGTGTCTTCAATTCTCTGCAGAAGAGTGCTAGGAATGAAATGTGACAACTTAGCACTACTATTTTTGGTAACAAGATATTCTTAAAAAAAAAAAAAAAAAAGTAAAACTAATTCTTCTAGGAAATCCTTAAGTTCAACTTCCAGCCCATTAACTTCATTTTCACTTCGTTTCTATCCATCCTTCTCATATGTATTTACTTTACAAAATGGTAACAGAAATCATACTAACCAATATTCCAAGTTTCTTGGTCAGACTTTCACAGTTCCCATTGAAATAAATTAGTAAGAGGAAAGGTATAAAGAGAAGTGGAGTGATTTGTTCAACATCAGAGATCAAAACCAAAACAAATCTTGTAAAATCTGCATCTGCCTCCAAGCCAAGATTGTACCCACTCAAACAAAGGCACATTACACGGTAAGCCATGCTTACAGATGTGAGGATTTTTCTGTGTTTCACTTTCTTGTTCTACAAAGCAGTATGTGATGAATAATTTCTTTCTTTCTGATATTAAACAACATCAAAACAAAAGTCGTAGTTCAAGTGGCAGCACTCTCAGTCCTTATGAATGCCAGAGATTAAAAAAGCATCACACCGGTCAACTCTGAACACAAGCTAAGCGCCAAGAGTGTGCAGGACACAATAATTAAGGACTAGAAATGTTTCTGGATTTCCTTTGTTTAGGCGTCACACAAATCACTCTCATTTTCTCTGCAGGACATCTCTGTTGCCTAAAATGTAGCAATGAGCATTTCTAAAGTGGAATTGAGAAATTTATATGCACATGTACATGAAGATTATAAAAGTAATATAGGGATCAATTTGCTTTTTCAAGTCATGTCTGTTGTTCCTCCACTATGTGTAGATGCTATTTTATTAACTCCTGTGTGACACGGTAGAGACATTAGAGACATCAGGCACTTTAAATCCCTTCTGATGTACCTTCATCAAATAATTATCAAAAATATTCTAGCTGGGTGTGGTGACACACACCTGAAATCCCAGTGACTTAGAAGGCTGAGGCAGAAGGCTGACCAGTGCAAAGTCAGCCTCAGAAACTTATTGAGGCCCTAAGCAACTCAGTGAGACTCTGTCTCTGAATAAAAGACAAAATGGGTGTGATTCAGTAGTCAAGTGCCCCGGAGTTCAATCCCTGGTACCTTCCCCCACATATTATATATTTGAAATCACAAATATAGATAAAACTAAGTCCTTCATTAAACCGTTTCCAGAGCTAGCCAGCAGTGTTGTGCTTGTTTGCCATCTGGATCCCTAGTCTTGTGCTCCGGTGGTAATTGTTAGCTTACAAGAGAATGATCAACAACTTCAAGATTTATAGCCATAAATTCTTAAGAACTCATAAGCACACACTTTTGTTACTTGCTCACTGGGTAAGGTTAGTGTTCATACTGCTTATTACTAGGGACAGAAAATAATTCCTAGTTGTCTGAGTGAACACACAAAAAAATCTCAAGGTGTATCCAGGAAAACTTTGAAAGAGTGATAATAATACACACAGAACAAACAATGGATTTTGTCAACTTCTTACAATGCAATTATGCAAAACATGCTGCTTCCTCAATCTTTTCTCCTCTTTCCCCCTTCATGAAAGTGTGCCAGTACCCTTTTTGAAATTTATGGATTCACAACTAATTGTCAACTCTCAAACACTAAATTGAACAAGCTTTCCAACTCAAGCCAAATTTTCCCTACCCTTAATTTGCTCATCATCTAATGATCTAGTAACTACAAAATATATTTATGAGGTCCATAGTTAGTAAGCCAATAACAAATACTGACCAGTTTCTAGAGTCCCTGTGCTTTAAGGTGGATGCTTCCAAATGGGAGTTAAACTTTCATGAGAATAACAGGGAGGTGGTATGTCACAGGCTGTTAAGAATTCAAGTGCTATCTGGACATTAATGGGGACATTATTTTCCATAATAGAAAATAACTGCAATGTTGGCAATATTTTAATAATTCATTGTTGAGGAAACGAAATTCTATAAATGCTTAAATGGAATGAGGAAACAATAGTATCAAAAAGTTGATTGACTTGTTTTGGTGCTTAAAATGTTAAATTATTCTAATACTCAGATCAATTCAGTTTTCATGTATACAGAGGTATTATACAACAGAACAGTTATTAGTTGAAAAAATATCCAACACCAAAAAGTGACACTGATTCATTAATAAGATGCTGCCCTAATCAGAAATTAGTATACAATTATTTTCATAAAGAAGTGACTTCAGGGCTGAGGAGTAGCTTAGTGGTGCAGCACTTGCCTAATATTTGCAAGACCCTGGGTTCGATCCCCAGCACCATTCAAAAAATTAAAAAAAAAAAAGAGGAAAAGAATCAACTTCAAATGGACTTTGGTGCTACTCATCTGCATTTTTTGCCAATTAAATCTATATTTCATTAAAACTATGTAAATTTTAAAGAAATAGAATGATAACATATTTTTAAATTAAAATGTTTACATGATAAACTATATTCCATCCTACTCCATGGGTTCCATAGTCAACTACAGTATGAAAATATTACATAGAATATTCCAGAAATGAGTGATTCACAAATTTTAAATAACTTTTATTGTAGTATAATGTATTAATTATTGTTGTTAACCCCTTATTATGCTTAATTATAAATTACATTCTATCAAAGATATGTATTATAGGAGAAAAACATAGCATAATGTGTAGGATTTCATGCCCTCTACAATTTCATGCCTCCACTTGGAATTTTGGAATAACTCCTGCAAATAAGGGGGGAATACTGTAAGTAATATTTAAATTGAATGTTCAATAATGAGCACCTAATTTAAAGAAATACAAAGAAAACAAGAATAAGTTACAAAAACTATTTTAAATGTTAATTCATGTTCACTTTACTTTCAAATATTGTGAACATTTTAAAAATCAAGAAAAAAACATGTTTTACTTTTTTGTAAAAGATAAACAAAATGTCTTTTGTAAAAGATAAACAAATTTTGGGTCAAAATATTGCTCTTCATAAAAAGGCATTTCTTTTCCTGAATCAAATGGCAATTTAAATGATTTTTAAAAATGTCTTTCCAACTTGCATTAATGATGTACAAAACAGAGTGTGCAAATATTGACTAAAATAAAAAAATATTAAATAATGAAAAGAAAAACATTATGTATTATTTTCAAATAGCACAGGATGAGTAGAAGGAAGAAGAGCACCAACTGGTCTAATTTCCACCTTTCTATCTTTTGATTTGCACTTTGATTTTAAGGTTTAATATGATACTATTAAAAAAAATGGATTGAGTGACCTAACTTCAAGAACATAGTAAAAGGCCAGTGGGGTGACACAGGAGTGTAATCCCTGGGGGACTCTGGAGGCTGAAGCAGGGGAATCACCAGTTCAAAGCCAGCCTCAGTAACAGGCAGTGCTAAGCAACTCAGTGAGACCCTGTCTCTAAATAAAATACAAAATGGGACTGGGGATTTGGCTCAGTGATTGAGTGTCCCTGAGTTCAATTACAGGCACCCCCCCCAAAAAAAAGCTAATAAAATAGCAAAGTTAAATATCATAGAAGACTCTTAGAGAAGCAAAAGATTCAATTTCCTTCCCACAGAACTAGCTGGTTGTTATACAGGCAGGTTCCCTCTATCTTACTCAGGCACGGTAGCTGAGCATGTGGCCTCTGTGGATGGATTGCTTGTACTTAAACCTCAGCTCTGCTCCTTTACAGCTTCTGTAACTATGAGCCAATTACTCAACTCACTGCTCATCACTGTCCACATCTGCAAAATGAAGGTAACCATAGGTCTATTTTAGTATGTAGTAATGTATGTAAAATATGTTGACCAGTGCTCAAAATACAGTGTGCAATATACGTTTACTGATATTATTTATGTATCTTCCCACTGAAACTGAAATTCCACAGAGGAATAAATTTTTGTCAGTTTGTTATTGCTATTTCTCCATGTTTAGAACAGTACAATGATCATAAGTGGCATACAGTAGTCACTCAATAAATATTTGTTCTTGAAGACATTAACTGCATTACCTTATTAAAGGTAAAATATTAAAGAAAAACTCAAGAAGTTTAGTTAACAAAACAAATGTTAGTGTTCCCGACCAAACGGTTGTATTAATTTGGAAAAACAGTCATTACCAACTTTTGTTCCTATTGTCCCATAGAAATATCATCTCTGTATCTAAAATTGATTCTGTGTTCAACAGCAAAATATTTTAAAAAAAAAAAATTTAGATGGAGCTTTTAAAATACATCTTTGTTTATGCCATAATTACTTCTATTCCCTGAACTGGGGTATGTTAAACTTCCTTTTTTAAAATGTTGGTAGTCAAATTTAAAATCAGCTCTAGAAGCTTAGACAGGTATCTCTTAGGAAAACTCAATTCAGCTATTGTGTTTCATTGCCTGGAGATACTGACCAAAGGGGAAAAAAAGGGAGTTCTGCTTCAAGACTTTGATGAGCTTATCCTTTATCCCTCACATGGACATACCTGCATGCGTCATGTTGGATGTTTATGGAGCTCCAGATTCCTCTTCATATATCTCATTATCTGAATTTCTAATTTCATTAAGAAAGTGAAAAATCAGAATGGGTTAAAAAAAAGAAAAACATAATCCCTGACTTGTGCATGGATGTGTCTCATTGTGAAAAGTTTGCTGCCCATGTACAAAATGATAATTACTGAGGAGTCGCTGCAAGTGTGGCTCCCGCTTTGGTTATACACCTGGCCATTTCCATCTGCCATGAGAAATCAGACCTGTTGGATCCCTGTATAACCACTGATGCTATCATGTGAAAAATTCACTGAGACTCTCCTTATAAAAAGTAAATCGTCTACATTTCTGTTCACTTCCCTCTCCATTGAACTCCTACTGCATTTCACTTGGATTTTCATGTTGAAAATTTATTAGATGTTTTGGGCTAAGTATTAATATTGTAATTAAAAATATCTCATCCCAGCGACCCAGGAGGCTGAAGCAGGAGGATTGCAAGTTTGAGGTCAGCCTCAGCAATTTAGCAAGGTCCTGTCTCAAAATAAAAAATAATAAGGGCTAGGGATGTAGCTAATTTGTTGAGCACCCCTGCATTCAATACTCAATTTAAAAAAAAGTAAAAGAAAAAGGAAAAACAAAAATTCATTCATGGAAAAATTTTGTACTCTTTTAAAGTAAATTTTGATTTTACATTAATTAATAAGCATAAAAGCACTTATTGGGTAAAATTTAAATGATGTTACTTAATATCACAAATTTTCATGAAAGCTGGAAATGGCAGAAAGTATTCAATGATGAGCATAAATGTTTAGATGTGGTAAGCTAAAAGTGTATTTTAAACTTTTTGCACATGCATATGTATTAGAGATTCACATATTTTTCACTAAAAGCTATAGCGAATCTTCCCATTTTCCATCAATTATAAAAACACATTTATAAGGTTCCTGTTTGGAGCTCATCTGGAAAGGAAAAATGGAAAGAATACTCTCCCATGAATGTTCACGCTGTGTGAAATGAATAACAAGTTGGCAAAGAAAGGATAATGCTATCCAATGTTATCCAATTCTTGCTTAGACCAAGAATAGACCCTGTTAGGGACTGAAATGTGTCCCCCAAGTTCACACATTGAAGTCTTTATCCCTAATGTGATTATATTTAGAGATAAGGTTTTAAGGTTAAATGAGGTCATATGATTAGGTACTAATCTGATAGAACTGGTGTCCTTAGAGAAGGAAGGGACATTGGCACTTTCTCTATGCACATGCACAGAGGAAATGTTGTGTGAGGACACAGAGAGACAGCAGCTGCCTACAAGCCAAGAGGATAGGCCTCACTAAAGGCCAAGCCTGTCAGCACCTTAATCTAAGAATTCCAGGCTCAAGAACTGAAAGAAAAGTATCTTCTGTTGTTTAGGATACCAGGCTGTGATATTTTGTTATAGCAGCCTGAGTAGACTAATACAGACTCTACTAAACCTGCTGAGAATACAGAGCAGGTATTATGCACTAGAAAATCATACAAAAGCTAAAAATGTATCTATGTAAATTAAAATGTATTAGGATGACTACATTAATACAAATTCTCAGATATGTAGAGAGAAGTCTGCTGGAGGGGAGTTCTAAAGGGCTCTTTAGTAGTGAGAGCAGGAATTTGGAGAGGCTCCAGTTTTCCTGTTTCCTGTGTTACATGAGATCCTGATATTATCTGCTTCTAGGGCTGCTGGAGGGATTAAATGATGTAACAGAGCAGAGTCCTTGGCATGATGATCATCAGCACAGAATAAAAGTTCAATAAATGACAGCTGTTACTTTTAGATACTGGACATGAAGGCAAAGAACATGTCCCAGGAAAGATCACATGGCAAGAAGAAATGAAGGTTGAAAAGTGATAGGATTTTTTAAAAAATTGTCAAAATGATGTTTTGGAATCGTTGTATGCCTCTCCTCAAGTGTGTGGTTTACAGCAATAAGCCATTACCAGTCCTTCACCACAGGGAGGAGAGATTCAAGTACTGGAGGTTTCTTTGATACTAAGCAGTACCTACTGGCATATGTGGAGGGCCACATGCAATCGCACCAGATCAATGCAACTTTGAAGATGACCAGAAGAGACAGGCAGAGATTTGAACGGGTGATTAGGACAAATATTCTTTTACTCTTTTAACAATAAAATATAATGAAAATACACCAAAAGTGGAAAAGCACCTTCCAAGGTGCTTAGAGAAATTCATGGATAACTAGAAATATCATTGTCAGTTGTGATAGTGCTTCAAAAGTTCCCATATGGTTCATGTGACCCCCATAAACCATGTCTTGTAATCAGCACTGGGGTTATTATGTAAAATGCCGGAAGAGGAGTTTCCAGAGGCTTCAGGACTTGAAGGGTTACATGAGTTTACATCAGCCAATCAGTGACAGCTGGGGATGGAAGGCAGATTTTTGGATTACCTCACCCAGTTCCTGTTTTCTGTTTTCCTAGAGGCCTTCTAGGAGTGAACTAATAAGCAGAAGTTAGGAATTCCAGGGCCTCTAACCTAGAAATTTTGCTGTCCGGCCTAGCATATGCAATCATAATTGAGAAGGGAGGAATACATTAAAAATTCAGGTTTCTAGGCTAAAGCACTAATGTCCTAGAATTAAATTTCTAAGAACAGGGCAAGAAAATCTGCATTTGTAATAATATTTATGCAAAACAGAATCACACAACTCTTATATTTGGTTAGCACATTTTGAAATAACCTCAATATTCCTCATCAAAACAGTTCTAATTCCTTTTAATCTTCATTGTTTTACTAAAATTTATAGCTGATTAAGTGAAATTATTATTTCTCAAATCTTGAAATATTTAGTCCACACAATCAGAAATGAGGAAGCGGGTACCTTTTATATCTGGTCTGCTATAAGCATTCCACAAATTTTTGTCAAATGACTTTTTCTGAAGTTGTTTCCAGCATCGCAAAAAAAAAAAAAAAAAAAAAAAAAAAAAAAAATGCTATTATCCTCTTATATCTCAGCTTCCTCAAGTTAAAATCAGGATAAGAAACAACTGCTGACAATAATGTCTTAATAACTGGCAACAATTTTTATTACATTTGTCTAACAATAAGAGTCGGGAGAGGTAGGTAATCTGCCATGCAGGTTTTGTACTTCTTTGTTCTTTCTCTCAAGTGTGGGAGCAGAAAATGAGTGGCGACAGAGCGGTTGAACTAGGTATTGTAGATAGAAAACAAAACTCTAAACACCTGGTCTAAAGGGGAGGAAGTGGAGGTCACTACTTTTTCACTCTAATCTTGCAATCATATCAAGCCATGGCATTTCGTGGAATCCTTAAAATCTCCAGAGCCAAAATTCAAGGTCACAAATACTAGCTTTTGTCAGGCCTGAACAGTCCTTTTTAGATATATCTCCTCCTAAGTCCAGACTTCTCACTGGAGTTGGAGACACTAAGTGCTTTAACTGAGTCCTCTGTCTTCTAAGCTCGAGAATGCTGCCCACCCTTCCTCAAGGTTCCAAACAAAATTCACACTTCTTAGAGATTATTGATATTTGTGATGCGTTGACTTAGTTATCTTTTAGCAATCTGCATCTGGGTGAGCCAAAGACTGAACCAGACCTTATCATAGGTCATTCAGGCTTTTCCAGCCACCCTTCAGACTGATTTTGAGTTGCAAGGCACTTCTCTGCTCCTGTCTCACTGCCTACCACTTAACTAAAAGTCTATCCCCTCTTCTAGGCCTTTCTTTAATAAACAGAGTATGCATTTCTTTTCACAGATATGCTGGACTATCACCTTTTAAAAATGACTGCTTGTCATGGGCTGAATGAAAATGGAAAGTTTATCAGTGAGCATGAGTTGGCAGAGTGAGTGAATAAGATCTGCAGGAATATATAAATTGACAGATACAGAAATTCGTGCATGTGTTTGGGCGTACATGTATCTATTTTTTCCCCAGATGAGGATCCCCAGAAAAATACTGACAACCCATATGCTTGCATGGTTCTTCTTTTATACCCCCTCAAAATAAGACAGAAGTCTTCAGGGTGACCAGTGCTTCCTTCACTTGCCTTAAACATTTGCTTCAGTTTATCTTATTTAAGGGTCTGGTGTTTACACCACCACCAAAAAGGAAGAAAGGGAAATCAGAGAATTATTCATATGCTACTGAAAGGAGAGGCATACACTAGGAAGAGAAGGCAGGAGCTCTAGCCAACCAGACAGGTAGCCTTTCATCAGAAGAAACCTTCCCAGGAGGGAGAGTAACAGTTCCTGAAGAGCTCAGAACCTGATAAAAATGTGGCTATGCCAAATTCTAGATCCAGTGTGTGGATCTACAGACCACCTAGCATCAAAGCCCACACCTTTTGTTCAACAAGTATGTACAGAGTGTCTCCTGTAAGTTGGGCATGATCCCGGGCACAAGGAAATACAAGATTGGACAAAACAAACGTAGGGGCAGTCACTCTGAACTTCATGCATCTCCTGCCTTTTGTGTATCATTTTGGCATTGTCTCATCTATGGAAGGTAGGAACCATGTAATAATCATTTTATCTCCACCCAAAGTCTTGCACTGTGTAATAAAGACAGAGCAAAACAATATGCAATCTATGAAATGAAAGGATTTAAGAAATCACACACATCAAAGGAAAGTTTTTGCAAAATTAGAGATAAAAATTTATTCCCTGAGAGGTAGTTTAAATAGCAGCAGCACTTCTTAAGGACCTTAATAAGTTTTCTGGAGAATGCCTCAAAAACAAAGTTAGGATTAAAGCAATTTGCCAAATTCTTGATGGTGTTCTTTTTTAAATCACTTATACACATCCAGTTAATTAATCAAATATCCAAATTACACCCACAATGCACAGTGAGTGAATAAGATCTTCAGGAATCTTATTTATTAAATGTATTTATTTATTGAAAATATGAAGTGCTGTGTGTGACTTCTGAAAAGAAAAATGTTTAAAAATTGCCTGTTCTGAGGATTTCTTTTGCAAAAATTTCCCCAGAGAAGTCTGGAAATATACCCTACTCCAAAATGTAAATTTCACAACTTTTCTCATACACTTTCAGAACTCTTGAATTCTGACTCTCTTTTGGGAAGATGTGCCGAGAAGCCTGAAAGAAAACTGTATTTAAAAACATGATTCTTGTCCTAAGGATGTGGCTCAGCGGTAGTGGGCTTGCCGGGTATGTATGAGGTCCTTGTGTTAGATCCCCAGTACCACAAAACAAAACAAACAAACAAACAAAAAAATTCACAAATCTCAAAGTTTCCCTCAAATGCTTTTAGTACTCTTGAATTTTGACTGAATATTTTTTTCATGTATTTTATAAAGTTACTTAGCTACTTCCATCAGTCATGAAAACCTTCATTGTTTCACTATCCTCATCTCAGGAATAACAATGGTGTTCTTCCTCAGTTTGTTTTGAGTAATAAGTGAGCAAACATGTGTCCAAAGCTTCGAAACCTAAGAGACGTGATGAAAACCCATCATTTTTCTGTTCTGTAATCTTCTTTATAACATATTCATTCTAGGAGGGCAGAGATTCATTATTTTTTGCATACCCAGGACCAGTGCTGATATTAGTTCTACTAAAAGAAAAAACTTTAAAGAATGACCTGCACTGAATATACCAGTCCCTAGCATTATCATGTTCCTCCTTAGATTTTATAAGGGAGAATTAATTCTTGTCTTTTAATTTAAAGTAAAATATTCAAAAGTTAAAAATCAATAGGGTTATCTCCTTTCCCATAAGTTCCAGTAATTATAACACAGACTGGTCAAAAGACCTGAGATTGGTAACAATGATCAGGAGCAGGGTACAGGGGAACAGAGAAAGTCTGTACCTCATCACTGAACCAATCACACACACATTAACACAAGAATGATAAAAAATTTCTCAAAAAATTTTTTGCTGCTATAAAAACTATACTTTTGATCATTCTGATTCAGCTGAATAGTACACTAAAATCCTTGTTTTTGGTTTGATTTATTATATTTTTAATCATAACAGAAAACATTCTTAACTTCCTACCCCAGTGAAGAGTATGATTCTCAAACTGTTTCCACACTAAGACATATATATACATATATATATGCTTTTGTTTTTGCTTTTACATAGCAACCAAGAACAGGAACACTCACAGGCACACAAACACAACTGAAACAAAAATTTCGTCAAGATGAGTGTTTCTTACTATAGCAAGGTACTCCAGATTTTTCTTTTTTTTTTTTTTTTTATCTTTCTACTTGTGGTTAGAAAACTGATAAATTAATGGATGCCCCAAGAGTGTATAACAACCTGTTCCTAAGCGTCAACTTTGAAAGTTCTTTGTGAAGATATTCCTAAATCTCACCTCTACACATTAATTGTACTTTCAATGATCCCCACATTTTGGACTTGGATTTTTCTATCACTTGTTTTTGAGTGGATCTGATTTGTTACATGATTCACTTTTAAGTTAAGCAGAGGAGGTTTACCACTTGAGATGAGGAAAGAAGTAGACTTAGTAAGGGTTCTTTAGCCAGCCTCTTGTACTGGTCCTTATGTTCAAAACAAAATGAGAGGTTGAGAATAATTAAGTTTTATTCAGGAATTTCACTGTTGTTTCAATGATACTTGAGAAAATTTCCCTTCTGCAGGTTTAAATAAACAGCTAATTGAATAAAAATCCTCAAGCAGACCTTAGAGATTTGTATGGGTAACAGTGCATTTCCTATCACTTCGTACTTTAATGTAATTCCAATATTTATTTAGTTTTTTTTTTTTCCAAAAGGGCTATCATAATGACCTTGATTCACAAACCAAAACGAAACAAAAATCCTGAAATTTGCATTCTTAGTTAGAATTTCCAATCTTGTAGCCAACTTTAATAGGGCAGATGTTGTGGTAAATGTATATGAAATGATCAGACTTAACATACGGAATATTTGTTTTTAAGCACATAAATGCATACAACATAACAAATAGACTCATAAATACACAAACATGGAGAAGTACAGGAGTCATCCAGAGGATCTCCTGACTTATGTAGAATATCACTTACATAACTAAAATCCAGTCACTGTGTCAGCAGTGCAGCATGCTGAATTGTTAGAACTGCTGGAGTTTATGCCATCTGATGTTAAATAGAATAGCCTTCCATTAAATGTAGTCCACAAACAGGAAGCCACATCTTCCTTTTCAATGCAACTACAGTGTCTTAAGTGAAGTTAGCCAAAATTTTTGCAATTTTCTTATGGAATTTATAAAAAAATATTGAAAATTCTATACATATTTTGGTCAATGGTCAATAATTCAGGATTTAAAGAAAAATCAATCTATTGCAATGCCTGTGATAAAAATACAAAATCAAACCCTCAAATTTGTTTCAGAGCCAAATTTTTATAAATATTGCTCAAAGTCTTTGCATATACAGGTATGGGTACAAAAGCAGACATACACAATGGCATTTAGGGGTGCACACACAGAATGAGCAAAAGACTCTCTTTTCCTCTAACAGAACTATCTGACTGGAAAAGAAGCTGTGATTACATGACATTTCAAAAATATTCAGGTTTTTATTTAAAGTCAATCTTTAATGTAGACAAATGTATAGACAAAGACATAACAGACCTAATTTCCCTTTGTTCACACAAAGCCAAAGTTTAGGATTATTGTTGAAATATGTGTTTGGATTCTCTCTCTCTCTCTTTTTTTTTTTTTTTTTTTTCTATTGACTCCACTATTAAGCCTAATAGGTGCTAACTCTCTTAGAACGGAACTCCTGGGGTCTTCAGAATTCATTAGTAGCACATTTCTGTATTAATACTATTTCTTTTAAGTTTATTAAATAATACTATTTTTCTTTAAATGAGAGAGAAAAAAACTGAAAATAAAATGCATAAGTGGAACAAGCAGTGATTGGCTGACACCCCACGGCCAAGGGCAGGCTCCAGCAGGTTTCGGAGTAGCAAGGTCATCACAGTATGGTGCAAAATGGAGCATCATATTAGAGTGGAATTCAGCCAAACACAGTAATGTATGGATGTAGACGCATCTGAAAGAAGGAAAATAAAGATTTATGCAGATAAAAAAAAATGCGATGAAAATTTCCCCCATGTCTTATGCTCAATTGGAATGTTGTAAATAGAGGTTAGGGAGCAGAGAAAAATTTTATTTGCAATTTATGTATTTGTAAATAAGAAATATACTCAGGGGAACAAAGTTAACTTGTCATAGGAATTCCATTCAGAAACTTTAATAGTTTTGTTGTTTGTACACAGCATTCGAGTTCAATACAAACATCACTGAATTCCTGAAAATAAACCTTTATTCTGCCTTTAAAACATTAATTCACCAGAAGTGATAATTAAGATTAGTTTTACTAGTTTTAGCTCAGTTCTTCTTGGAATGTGATTTCTCCCACAACACTAATGCTAAATAAAGCACTGTGTAATGTACTGAAACACAGTCCCTGCTTTAGAAAAGAGTCAAAGGGCTTTTAGAGACAATAAGAGAGGCAGAGCTTACTCCAGATGTATGTGAACAGATCTTACTTTTTCTATAGAAATAAATGAATGGGGAACCTTGCCAGAGTCTAAAAATCAGTTACCTACACCTTAAACATAAATAAATGATTATTACACTACATTTCCTACACCAACTCCACCTTCACTGACCCCTCCCCGCAAAGTAACATAGTGATGTTAAATGTCTAGTATCATTGAAGACTGTCAAAACAATGACTTCCTCATGGTAATTTTTTTTTAAGTTTAGATTTTATTTTTGAATTTAATAAATGCCATAATTTATATCTTATCCCTATGTACATTTAGAACCTAATACTCTAGATTGATTACCTAACAAGGAAACAATCCATCTAAAAAATTACAAAATATCACATTCTTCTAAAAATTTTCTAGAAAACAAACTAAAAGAAAGAATCAATTCATTGTTGTTTATGTACCAAGGATTCTAGGGTAAAATGCATTTGCAGAGTGGAATGTAAAGGAGTTCAGAAACCTAAAGGAGTTTTTCATATTGATGGAAAAGGCCAAATATCATCCCAACTAGAGTGCATAGAAAGTTTCACATATGACATATAGAATGTTTTTATATTTTTTTATGAAAATACATTTTCACTGAGGATATGCTAAAATCAGTCTAAGCAGGAACTTACATATGTTATCACTGAACTGCTAGAATTAAAAATTTCATCAATGAACTTGTTGAATATATGTTCTCAACTATGCTAAGTTACTTTAATGAATGTTAACTGCTACCTAAAATAGGGGGAAATTATTAATTTCTTTTTAAAATCTATAAATATTTGAATTATAAATTCCAAGATATTTTTACATATAAGAACTGAAGCACAAGGCAGAATTGTAGTCTATTATAAAAAGATCTATCTTTATAGCCAAGTGCATACTTACAAATACATAAGTAGATCTAATTAGATTTCTATCATTACTGAAATTGATATAGAAAAAGTTACCAAAATTGAGTTTTTTTTTTTCCTCATGGATTATATAATGAAATAGAAAGGAATACTGTTCTCTGAATTCCATGATTTCGACACTAGTTTACATTATATACCTGATAATGTTGTGCTTCCAAATTACTATTTTTTCACTGGGCCTCAGTCTCCTCTTCCGTAAAATGAGAGGACTTCTTTGCTGATATTTGCTAATTCTAAAATGTGATGACTCTAGTAATTTTTAAGCTGTTGATTACAAGACTTTTTTGGCTTTGTATATGTTTAAATTTCAGATATTTCCCATGTGTCAGTGCATGAATATTGTAACAAAATAAAAGACTATTGGCAGTATACTTGGTATACAGGAACAAATGTATGTATCTGAAAAGAGAGTTTGTGATATATTAATTATTTATACTTTTCCACAGATGAGATATAAAAGATATTTCAAATATAGGAATATAACAAGGAAATGATTTTGTGATATTTAGTGTCCTGTATAACTGACTTACAATCATTAAATTGGCTTTGCAGCTTTATACCTATATTACTAGTTGATTTAAGAAAAGTTATTGATAAGGTTTCAATTGTCATATGAAGACTTCCATTTACATTAGCATAGCTACTACTGGTGATCAAATCAGTGAGTGACCCTTATTTCATAGTCATTCAGAGATCCAGGCAATGTTTCTTTAGTAGATGTCTCTCAACTAAAGACATGGTCTCACTTCCATAGTTATTAGCCTATTGTCTGTATCAGGGCAAATATAACAGCAGTCTCATCATATGTAGATTCCTTGTTGTTCCTGAAAGACTCCATACTTAGAGACAGGAAAGCCATATTATAGAGAGTATGCTTTAAGGAATTAAATCAGGAAGTGGTGGCTGGCATCATTATACAGATATATTACTACCAAAATATATACTTAGTGTTTTTATATATACACAAATAAATTGTTATGTAGTTCCCTTCATGGCAAATCATCCATTTGCTTCCAAAATAGAAGTACTTATAAAACAAACAAATTCTCCTGTATTTTTTCACTAGTATAAAAGGGATATATTGAACATAATTTGATCAGTTAAAGAGAACATTATTCAAACTAATTCAACAGTTCCTTATGAAAGAGAACTGTCACTAGATTTAAAAATATTTTTTCTTAAGTATTTCAGGATCAGCTACAAATGGATTTTAAAATTAATGTTTATTCAAGTTAAATTCTTTCCAAAAATAAATTGCCTAACTTTCCATTTACTAAATGCAATAAACTTTTGACTTTTATGTGCATTATCTAAATAACAGCATATCAAGTATAAGCTCGGCAGGACTTGGGAGTAATAAGCAATGTGGTAACTGTATGTTTATATTATCTATTACTTTTTGGAATTATATTGTTCTTAAGAAAAATGAAAAAAAAAACATTTAGCATTTAGGAAAACATTGGATATTTAAAAATAAATAGAAAGCATTTTTTTTTTTTAAATTTTCAAATCAAAAGCACAGTTGTATTTTTAGGTCACAAACTTCAACAAGACCAGGTTTGTCAGGCAATAGAAGAATGAAATGGAAATGAGTGGACACTTAATTTCAATAATGTTGTCAAAGATCCAGATTTTACTCAATGAAATAAGTGATGTAGTTGAGAACAAAAGTTGTTGTCTAAATGGTAAAGGTCTGAATTATGAAAACCTGGGCTACATCATCAGTTTTTCAAATGTGTGATTTTCAGAAATAATTCCAGCAACTTTGTAACACACACCTAGAGTCTGCCGGCTAGTAACTCTAGAAGTTTGATTAGACCTTCTCTAGAGCCTAGGAAAACAAACTCAAAAGAAGGGGGAAGGGACCAGAGTGTGAAGATTATTTACAAACTTTCATTACTAGGAAGTTGTTTAACTTATGACAACATAACCACATAGGAGCAACACTTCGGAAGGTTTAAATCTTATGAAAATAAGAACACTGTAAGAAACATCACTTCTATTTTATCACGAATAAAGAGCTATAATAAGGCAATTCAGGAAAACTTCAAATAAGATGAAGGCTCCATATCAAATGAAATATCATGTTTATAAATAATCTCTATTATAAGTATTTAAAACAATACAACCCTTAAATTTGTCCTTAAATAAATTAATTTGTCAAAGAACAAATTATAACAAGACCCTGTGTTTTTTGTTTGTTTTCTAAACAAAATTTTTAATTAAAGAAAATATATCTTGGCAGTTCTGTAAAAATTAATATCTTTTTAAACAGAAAAGTCATCCACTTATAGTAAAAATAAAAATCAGAACCAAAAGGATTCTGTTTATGTCAGAAAACTAAATGGAATGTAACTCTGTAAATGGATCTCTTGTCCCCTGACAACAATATTGAGAAGATGAAGCATATCAATTACTATTACTAATTACATTAAGGGGGATGTGTTTCATTTGCCTTTATTTCATTGTAGATCAGTTACTTATTTGTGGTTAAAATTTACACATCCTTTGAATACCTAATGACATGCAAGTTTTCTAAAGTCACTTTTGGCAAACTGTATGATTCATTCTAATTGCTTTGTGGGTTTTCGCTTTTGGTATATGAACTTTACTCATTTAAGAGACTAATACCATAGATTAGTTTATTTATAAGCATATCACTTTGCATTTTAAATGATCTTGATCTTGGCTCTTTTAAAAAATTGAAGAATATAGAGGTAACCCCATCTGATGGGTCAAATGGAGTTTAAGTGAAAGCGTGGAACTTATGAGGCATTTGCATAAAATATCTTATAAATCTGCCACTTGATATATCCACTTAAAAGCACAAGATTACACAATTTAGAATGCAATTATCAGTCACAGGACAAAAATATTATTAAGATGGACATGGAGAAGTAAATATTCTGCAGAACAGATCTCTTCACACTTTTTGCATTACATTTTGTCATTTTCTGGGAAATTTTTAAGAAATCAATTTATTTGCGAGTTTTTACAGGTAATCTTATAGAAAAAAAAGTAGAATTAATTTAACTGGAATCCTTGTTTACAAATATAATAAAGACATGAAAAAACAAAACAAAAATCTGTATCTAACTGAGGTAAAGCAATAATAAAGATATAAACTCCCCACAATATCAAATTTTGGGTTAAAATAAATAAATAATTCAAACTCGTATTTCTCAAAAGACATATTTTTAAAAGCCATTTCATGCAACGTAGTTTAAACTTCTGTTTTACCATATTGTTTTAACTATTGTATATAAAATCATATTGTCTGTTTCTTTTATACAAATAGCTACAATGAAGGGCTACATATAGAAAATATTTCTTAAGGAAACTAATTTTAATAATTAAGGAAGCAATAAGAAACTAATATATTTTTCTGTATGTATCATCTTAAATGAGGCAATGAGATAAAATTTTCCTTTGCCTTAATTCTCGGATCCCATATTCCACAAGCAAAGCATGTTTTATAGTAAAACTATTATGGAATACTTGATAGTCAAATGTTTTTCTTAAGATATGTTCTGGCAATGAGAAATATGTGTTGTTTTATTAGGGAGTTTGCTGTAGCATCAGACAGAGCAGTTTCCAAAAATTTTATTTGCTGTGTGTTTAACTTTGGTTAGTATAAAAAGTAGATTTTCTGAGTATTGTATATCATACAGATAAAACTTTGAAAAACAAATTTCATATTTTCTGAAGTTCCCCTCAGAATATATATATCCTATAATATATATTACATATATGTATATAAATATACACACACACACACACACATATATGTATATATTACTGTATCCACATTTCACCAGGAAACAACTGTGTCTAGTATTCCACATAACTTTTATAGTCTCAGTGTATCACAAAGAATACCAAGAATCTTGTACACAGTACATCCAGTATGAACATTTTCATTGCTTGCATTAAACAACAAATGGCCCTTGAAAGTTACTTTTTGTTTATAAACTGACACTGAAGATAATGAATGCAAAGTATTATTGCATATTATGGCAGAAGCCTAATTGTTATAGATATCCAATGTAGAAATGAAGTATTAAAAACATAGTTTTGCATGACAATTGCACCTCAGTAAATATTTTTAAACTAGCTTTTTTTTTGGTCAAATTAGTATTTCAGTGTCTGAAATGTGGTACTGTATTTGCATGAATCAATATTATTCATAAAATTCTGCATTACTGATAGATAACACAGCTAAAACTTTCATTGTGTACAATCTGAACACACACCAGTAGTGACTTTAAAAATTATCTCTCTGGATAAAATTATCCACTTGGAACTATCCAAACAATACATGCATACTTATTCTAGAAACAGATAATACAGGATTATTATTGTCAAGTGTAAAGACAAGTGCAAAATACTGTCCACTTTGAATATCTCCTTTAGTAACTTAGTGTTTAGGTCTAACTTGAAAAATACTCTAGTACACCTCTCATGAAAGGCCTCTGCTATTTTAATGGTATAGAAATTAACATTAAATTCCTGTTATTAAAATTTTAAATAATAGCTTTCAAAAAAAAGACAAAACTTTGCAGAATATCCCTGTCTCAGGGATATTAGCCCTCTCTGGGATATTTTAATATATTTGGGATGCATCTTACCTGTTTGCTGTACTTGTTATTGGTTTGACAGCTGTACTCAGAGCAGTGATCTGATCCAATTGAAATGTTGTCTCCTGCTCCCACAAATGTGTTGGCTGGTGGTAGATCTTGTACAGCCTGGTGTTTTTTTCCTGCAGTTGGTGATTGTGGATGAAGCTGGACAGTAGGTAATGGGGAACTAGATTTGTAATGCCTTGCCAGGTCAGGACTGCCAGGCCCACCATTAACAGATCGGTATCGCCCCATGCTTGGGCTGTCTGACAGCTTCTCATTGACACTATCATACCTCTGTCCATTTGGTTTAGAAGCTTCTACAGTGACAATGCTGCTGTAGAGAGGCTGCTTAGATTTTTTGTTTTTCTTGTCCTTTTTAGGCTTTTTAGATTTGTCATGCTGCTGGGGTGTAAAAAAATCTTCATGATCTTTTTTGCCAGCTTCATAGCCATTTTTATTTTTGGACCTGCAGTACCTTGCCATCACAACAATTAAAATTATTAGAATCACTGTCATAATTCCAGCAACCACCCCAATGACAATACTGAGTCTCTGTTTGCTAATTTCATAGCTTGGGTCACCAGCTATATCCTGGGTGAGTGGGGTGTGCAAACTTCTGGCTATCTGGGAGTCAATCACAGTTGCATTTGAAACACTTTCATTGACAAAAACATGCACCAGGGTCGTGGTGGACTGGGAAGGCTGCCCACTGTCATTCACTTGCACAACCAACCTGTGCAAACCATAATGCTTTTGGGTGAGTTTTCCCACTAAGGAAACCACACCACTGGTGGAATCAATCTCAAACAGCTTGAAGGGATTCCCTCCCACAATGCTGTAGTTCAGGTCTGCATTGATGCCATCATCACTGTCTGTTGCCAACACTGTAGCTACTACTGTCCTGACATTACTTGAAGGTGGCAGTAAAGTGTAGGAAATGTTTCTGGGAAGGGTAACTGTGGGAGCATTGTCATTTTCATCCATCACAAAGAGAGAAACTGTGGCTGTGGCAGACCTGGGGGGATCTCCCCCATCCACAGCCTTAACTCTGAAAGTGTATGTGGTCTGATGTTCCCGATCAAAAGACATGGTAGAGTAAATGGTCCCTGTGTCATTTTCAATAGAAAAAATGTTACTGTTCTCCTCTATGTACAGACTCATCTCTGCATTCCGTCCCTTGTCAGCATCCATCACGGTGACCATTCCCACCGGGCTGTTGGGTTGCAAGTTTTCTTTCACATAAAAGGTAAAGACGTCCTGCATAAACTTAGGGTCATTGTCATTCTTATCAGCCACCTGCACAATTACCGTGGTGCTACCTTGCAGCACAGGGATGCCTTTGTCTTTGGCGTTAACTTTAAACTCATACCTGTCAGTCTGCTCGCGGTCCAGCACCGTATTGACGAGGATATCCCCGGAATCGGGATCAATAGCAAAGATCCCCATCACCGAGGAGTCCAGCGAGTAGGCGATCTCTGCGTTCTTTCCGCTGTCAGCGTCTGTCGCCAGTACTGTGGCCACCCTTTCTCCAGGTATGTTGTTCTCTGGGAAGTAAACCTCCACCACCGACTGACCGAAGACCGGCGGGTTGTCATTGGTGTCTCCCACCTTCACAACCAAGGAATTGTTGCTGGAGAGGCTGGGGCTGCCAGAGTCCACCGCCACTATGACCACGTTGAATTCC
Organism: Sciurus vulgaris; assembly: GCF_902686455.1. Lineage (NCBI taxonomy): Eukaryota > Metazoa > Chordata > Mammalia > Rodentia > Sciuridae > Sciurus > Sciurus vulgaris. The sequence goes on from NC_136469.1 coordinate 121,952,293, forward strand.
CGAGTGGTCTCATAGTCTAGGGGAGCCGACGTGTGCAGGAAGTACTTTTTTTTGTTCTGGTCGCCCTCTGTGTCGCTGGCCGGCTTGAGCTGGAAAGGCACATCGCCCACCACGGTGCAGGTGACTACTCCGTTCTCTCCTTGATCTCGGTCTGACACCTGTACCAGGGCGATAGGGGTGTCAACAAGAACGTCCTCTGCCACGTTGGCCACCCCGTCCTTAAGTGGGATGCGCCCGATCTTGCGGATTTCAATGGACGGCACGTTGTCGTTCTCATCCTTGATGTTGAGAACCACGGTGGCCTTGTCTGTCTTGGGGGGCTGCCCGCGATCGCGAGCCATGACTGTGAATCGCAGCTGGTTCACTTCCTCGCGGTCAATACGGTGCAAGACACTGAGCCATCCCGACGTCTCGTCGAGGCGCAGTAGTCGTCTCACGGACTCGGTGGCCGCCCCAAACACGTATTCGATCTGTCCATTGACCCCCACGTCCAAGTCGGCGGCGCGCAGCTGCAGAATGGGGGTCCCAGGGGCGCTGTTCTCAGCCAGGTCAGCCTCGTACACGCTTTTCTCGAAGCGGGGGCTGTTGTCGTTCACATCGGTGATGAGCACCCTTAAGATGGCCTGCGAGGATCGAGGCGGGTCGCCGCCGTCGCGCACCCGCAAGGTCAGCTCATAGGAATCACGTTGCTCGCGGTCCAGCGCCCCCTTCACAATCAGTTGCGGTTGCTTCTCGCCGTCCGGGGTGTCAGCCACCTGAAGCTCGAACACGCTGCTGCGGCTGCCAGGGATAGTTCCGCCGCCGCCCTCTGGAGCGTCCAGCCGCCGCTTGGAGCCTCCCGGGCCGCCGCCGCTCGCGCCGTTCCCGCCGCCCCCTGGGTAGGGGGCGCTGTCGGCTGGCCCAGAGCGCCGGCCCTCTCCGCCGCTGCCGCCGCCCCCGGGCTCCTGGAGCAGCTCGTAGCGCTCGATGCCGTTGCGGCCAAAGTCACGGTCGGTGGCGGTTGGCAGCAGATACAGCGTGCCCACAGGCCGATTCTCCTCCACCGTGAGCGTGAGCACCGGAGACGGGAAGGTAGGCGTGTTGTCGTTGATGTCGAGCACGATGACCCGACCCTCAAACAGGTCCACCCAGCTCTGCGAGGGCCCTATTACCGACACCTCGAAGTCCAGGAAGCACTCATTCTCGTCGAAGATCATCTGACACTGGGGAAGCTTCTCGCGGTCTATGCGCCTCTCGCTTGTGCTCAGCTCACCGGTGAGGTTGTCGATCTTCAGGTACTCGGAGCCCGACTCAAGGCTGAAAGTCACCTCACCCGAGCCGGTCACGATGCCCAGGTCCGAGGCGACGTTGCCGATCCGGACGTCGGCGGGGCCCTCCTCCGCCAGCCGATATCGGAGGAGTTGCTTGGCCGCCGCCAGGCTGAGCCAGAGCGGCAGAAGGAGGCAGCAACCCAAGCACCAGCCGCGCGCCCATCCCGTCGTCCGCATCCTCAGCATCTTCTCCTGCTGCTGCTGCTACTGCTCCTTCTAACCACAGCCCCCCTCGGCGCCCCCCTCCTCCGGGGCTGACCGCCTGCCCTCCCCCCAGTCCTCTTTCCTCTCCGGGAAAGGAAGGAACGAGAGGGAGGGGAAGGAGGGGGCAAAACAGCGTGTAGAGTCGGCCTATGGGGTGGGGGCAGCGATAGATCCTTCTTTTTCTTCCTTCTGCTTCTTCTGAAAGTTATTGTTTCATAATTCATGCAATGGGTGCTAATCGCCCGCTCGCCGGCCGCGGTTCAGTCGCAGTACTCACAGTTCACGGGACACTGCGCGTCGCGGGTTGGGCGCCCCCCCCCCCCCCGAGTCATCCCCGCAGCGGGGTGAGGATACCGGGCTCTGTTCCCCGCTCTGTCGGAAGGGGCCAGAATCGCTTCAGCAGGCGGGCGGAGGAACCGGGAAGCGGCGGGTAGGGAGCCTGCAGCCTCCCCCGCCTGCCAGCCACGCTAGTCTTTGCTGCTACTCGAGTTGAGTCCAATTCACGTTCAGCCACTCACTCTAGACCCAGCCCCTGCTCCGGCTATGGATGCCCAAGCAAACGTGAGTCGTTTCCTGCACGAGGCTCCGGGGCCGGCAACAAGCCAGTCTCAACTCTGACTCCTCTCAGGCAGCGGAGGAGCCAGTCAACAAAATGAAAAAATCCCCAGCAGGTCGCTTCGGGCACGGTGCAGTGAAGACTACTCGCGTCACAGCGCGGTCCGCGTCCGGATTCCCCCGGCGCGCCAAAGAGCAGCCAGAGCCATCTTCAGAGACACCCGGAGTCGGTCGCTTCTCACCCCCAGAGAGCTTGGGTTTCTCTTTTTTCTTAACAACTCTGCGCAAGGTCATTAGTCACGAAGCCGCCGCCTGAAACCGCAGCAGCCGTTCGCCCGCGGGGGCGAGGGCTGAACCGTGCGCCCGCGCGGTGCCCAAGTTTGGGTTCGCAGCCGCAGAGTCCGTGCCTTCCCTCACCTGCATTCGGCCCGCATGTCGGAGCAGTGGGATCTGCAGCGCTGTGCGCGATTCAGGGAGGAGATTGCAGCCTCTCGCTCTCTCTCTCCCGGCTCTCTCTCGATCCCTCCCCTCCCTCCCTCCCTCTTTCTCTCCTCCCTCCTCCTCTCTCCTCCCTCCTCTCCTTTCCCCTTTCCCCCTCTCTCACTCGCTCTTAAGCTCGGATCTTGCTCCTTCCTCCCAGTCCCAATGCAGGGAACTCGAGCTGAACTTGATCCCTTTGCAGTTCAAAGGTGAGCAAGTCAAGCTTCGTGCACTGGCGACGTTGGCCCGGCGAAAGCGCACGGCCGGGCTCCCCCAATGGCAATTAACAACGATGCCCAATTCTGTCCGGATTTCCGAAGAAAAGCCAAAGGCATTGGGGCGGGGGTGGAGGGGGAGGTGGAGTCAGAGACAGCTGCCAAGTAGCTTAAAAAAAAAAAAAAATTCAGTTTGCCAAGGGGAGAAAAAGTGCCAGTCGGCTGTTGTCTCGGAAGTGCCCTGGCACAGCGGGTGAATTCCGCAGTTGTCTCGTCCGCTTTCGCGTCTGGGAGAGTCTGGTGGGGGCGCTCCCGCCGCCTCCCCGACTGCTTCGACTGGGAGACACTGAACCGCAACTGGAAAGCTCGTGTTCTCTACCCGCGAGCCAGAAATCCGCAAGTTTGCCCAAAGTGGTGGCTGCTGCTGTACGCTCGCTCGCTTGCTACTCAGACTTGTCCCTGACGCTGCTGCCGCTGCGGCGGCGGTGATAGGAGTCGAAACGCCGAAACTACACACTCACAGCGAGCGTGGGAGGAGGGCCCAGCAAAAGGAGGCGGGAGGGAGCTCCAGCCAGCCGCTGCGCTCCGTAATGCCCAGCTTCAGCTCTGGTGCCGCTTGGAGAGTGCCCAATTTCAGCCTCTTTAAGTCAAAACCTAGTCTTCCCAACTAGTACTGCCGCTCATTCTCCGAGAGTGGGGAGAGGGGCGGGGGCAAACTTGCTTTCCTTCCCTCGCTCTGGTAAATTTCCTCCTCCTCTAGTATCTAGTGAGTGTGTGAGCTTTCGACCGGGTATTAGGATACCTTTCTCTTTCGTCTCTTCCCTCTCAAGAGGATTTTCTAATCCCCCACGAAAGTGTCTCTGGCTAGCAATTTACCATCTGGGTTAGGACATGGTTACTGGCAGGTTGGAGAGCGTGCGTGCGTCCAGAAAGCAAGGATGGTGTTCTGAAAATCCATGACGAGCTGCAGCAGTGAAGAGTGAACATCAAACTCCAGAGAGCGGGAGAGGGATCCTTGTTTTGTGAGCACAGACTTTGGAGGATTGGGATGGGGTAGGGGTGGGGTGGGGAGGATGCCTGTCTTTGTTTAAATGCTTGGCATTCCTGTCATCGTGCTTACATTTGGGGGTAGACCTTGTGTGCGCGCGCCTGGGGAATAAAACACATGTTGGAAGCCTCGATGTTATTTTCTGAGCAGAAACCAGCAGTCTCGAGTCACTGGCAAAGCGTAGCGTCACCTATCTGGATATAAAGGAAATAAACTTTAATGGCAACTTTGTGTACCGAATTGTTCCTAGCTCCTTTTCTCTCCTTTTGACTTTGTGCCACTAGCTCTTACCTGCTATTTTCCTATGCTAGGTTTCCCCAGTTAGTTTTCAATCATGACCATCACGGACCGCCTCATCAGATCTCAGGTCTGATCGTGCTTTCTGAAATGAATCCATTTGCTCCTCATTTCTTTAAGGGCCTCCCCCTGCCACGATTGAGTGTTGAAGTGAGCAGGAAATTTGGGGGGAGAATTTTTACCACCTCAAAGGAGGAAAAGGGCTGCTGCTGGGATTTGTTTGGTCTTTAGCTCTTTTGCCCAATCTATAAGCTTACACGGGTTTCCTCTTAAAAAAAAAAAAAAAAATTAAAGGGGAGGGAGGGAGGGGGAGAGAGAGAGAGAGAGAGAGATTTATCTGTTCAGGTGTGGGTACTCTTTAGACCTGGATGAGAGGCAGAATGATTTAAACAAGACAAATATTAATAAAGTCTAGAAGCTGATGTAGCGCTCAGTTGCTGGGGCGAGCACATTGAGCAGAAATGAGGGCGGAGAGTAGGAGAGAGGCGGCAGAGATTTCCAAGCTTTCCTAAAGGGGATCCTGGAAACGCGGAGAATGGAAGTGTGTGTGTGTGTAGTATGTGGCAGGAAACTGGCGAGTGTTTTCCAGTCTGTTAAAGCGGTATCATTCCGAGAGTGGCGGCGACTCCTCCGAGTATAGAGCTGGGAATCCAGCCTTCCCACTAACCCTCCGGCCGCCGTCACTGGAGCCTCTTAGCTCTGTATCTGCAGCATCAGCGAGAAAAGCCCGCTGCGCAGGCTCAGTGCGCACCGCCGCAGTCTCCAGCCGGGGGCGGGGGCGGGCGCTGCAGCGCCTTCGCTGCAGCCTAAGTAGCAGTAACGCCAAATCCCCTTACATTTGGCAAGAATACCGGCTTGTTGGAATGTCTGCTTTCCACCGACCCGGATCACAAAGGGAAAGAGAAGCCTTGTCCACTCCGAGGCCTAGCGCCGTGCATTCCGATGCGCGGCAGTATGGTGCAGTGCACTCACTCCCCTCTCCGTCTTTACTAAGGTTTTGCAAACTTCAGACAGCCGCGTGGGCAGAGACGCGTACTCCGCCTCATCCCTCTCTAGACCGTAAACTTGAATACAACCCTCTCAGTCTTTGAACAGTTGCGAGCCGCTCTTGTGCGTCCTGGCCAGATCATATTTGCTGGGGTCGAAGGAGTGGGCGGTTTTTCCCTTGCGCACCGCACTTTTCTTCCCGGATGACAGGGGGAGGGGATGTAACGCGTCCTTCACAGTGGAGTGATTTCCTCTGCGAGTAGGAGGTAGTCTCCAGCTCGCCCTCCCCACTCTCATCCCTACCAACTCCGCGGCTGAGCCAAGCCAGCGTGGGAAATGGGTCCGACGTGTGCTGCATGAGAACAGCGCTGTCAGACTGCCCGAGCCCTGAAATCGCCTGGCTTTGCTCCCTCCCCCAGTGGTCCCCGGCTCCGACCTTTCCGCCAGAGCCGCCAAGAAGTGACAGCGGCTTTGCCCCGCGGCGCGGTTCTTGGAGACTGGAACGGAATGGGCGGGGAGAAGGTGCGGGGGAGGTGTGCAGAGCCCTACCGGCGCCCTTGCCGCGGCCGGAGCTCCCAATCCTCTTCCGCCCCCTGTCTGGGGACTAACACTCTCACTCCAACCTCCTGCGGGCACGGAGGATGAATGGAGGCGAGAACTCGTTTCCCCACCCCCGCCCCATTTCCGCAGTCTTCCAGCCAGTGTCACAAGTGCTCAGCAATTTCATTAAATGGAACCGGGGGACTTAATCCCCCTAGTACCAGACCTCACCAAAGGAATATGATATCCGGCTCCGCTCCCACCCACAAACCCCGCCCGGCTTTTTAGACCCCAGGCTGCATTTATCTTCTCAACCTGAGAGGCAAAGGTTCAGAAGGAAATGGGATCGAAAGTGTAACCGGCTGCAATAAATTAAAGAGCTTGCTGCTGCTGCTGCGGCTGCTTCTTTGGTAGTCAAAACTGAAAAGAATGAGAGCGGTGTCCTAAAGCCTGCATTGATCAGAGTAATAAGACGTCATAACGTGTAGAAAGCAAAATGTTTCAGGGGATGCTGTGCTGTTGAGAGAGAGAAAGCGGGGGCGGGAGCGGGGAGAGAGAAACAATACAAAGAAACGTCCCAACCAAGGTATAAATAATGAAATTGATTAAAATAGAAATCCATTCCATTAATAAAACTTGATCAATAATTCCTATTCTATGTCAGACATCTACCTCTCCCTAAACTTACAATATTAGGCACTTTCTTTTTGAAAATTTACCTACTAACCTCTTTTGCTTAAAACTGCTTTGCAGTAAAGAAATTTCAGTGACTTAGCTGAAAAATAGCATTCAGGGTCCTCGATGTAGTTCAGGCTTAAAGAAAAGACAGGAAGAGAAGTAACGACCAAAGTTTACAGGTTCAGAGTACAAAGAAATAGGTGCTAGCGATAGGATCTCAGGGGTGCTTTCATTTATAATAGACGCTGTATTATTCACAATAATACGAGAAAAAGGTTAAATACAGTAAACATGATAGCCAGTTCTGAAAAGAAATAAAGCAGTTTGACGGAAAGGGAGAAAGTGACTCAAGAACTCCACCAAGGGACAAACAGAGGAAATGACACCCGACATCTCCAAATCTATTGACCTTTCCTCTTTTTCAAAAGGTTCTTCTAGGACCTCTTATACTTGTGTAGAGGTGTTTACGGGGCCCTTGATATCAACCTTTTCTCTAACTACTTTCATCAAACTTTTTATTCAGTCTTTCTTCTCTAAATGATTTTAGAAGTGATTGTCCTTTCAATGTATTATTTTAAACAACATACATAACTATGCATAAATATTGTCTTATAGCAAGTATGATTCTAGTCCTTGGGACTGAGAAACTTTAGGCAAATTTTGTAACTTTAAATCCATGCCTGTAATAATAAAATGTGCAGTAGACTGAAATGACTAAATTATTCATTGCAATAACAGCCTTTTTGATGGACATTAAAACTCGGCAAATGAAATAAGGAAACCACAGATTTCTTTTTAAGCAGGTAATAACTGCTTGCATCAGTGGTTATTTCATTGTTTTCTAGCCAAGAAACAGAATAAGTCGTGCTGTTTAAATCATGAAGTCATGTATGTAGGTTATGTTAAAATATCTCAATAAAAGAAAAACAACAAGAAAATGTTGCAAACTAAATTGATTTCTGCTATTAGATAATTCAGAATATCCCCATAAGTCTGGTGTAAAAACTCAGTTTTAAAGGAAAAAGAAACCCTTGTAAATAAATTTTAAGTGTACAAATGCTAACTGATAGGCTGTCTGATTTTCAGATTTGAACAAAGTGTTAGTTTTCATAATGACACTTGATAAAAATTATTTTCACTTTGATCTTAGGAAGGATTGACAATTGATTATTTTTCAAATTCTAATGTTTTTAATGCACAGACATAAGCAAAATAGAACAGATATACAATCTATGCCACATATATAAAGATTCAGTCAGTTACCACAACATACAAAAATGTCTTCTATTTACAACATAATTTATGGACTTCATCAACTTTATATTAATTTCATAATTTCTCAATAATCTAAATTTAGGGAGATCACAATATTTTGTAAATTTGGAGTGAGTTTGGGGAAAAGACTCTTGATGGATCAAAAGCAGTATATCCTAACTTAGGGCCATCTGAAGCTATTCCCTTTCAATACCTGTTGTCAAGTTGGACATGTCAAAGTCCTTCACAGGAGAAACAGGAGACATTTGACATTTCTTCTCTACAGTGGCAGGGTATGTTAACTGCTGCTCTGAACTCGATAATATGTACGTTAAAATTTGTGAGGAAAAAATCTAATTTTAATGAAGATAATACTCAAATGACCTTGCTTGTTCTAGGAATGGTTGAAAATGATAAATTAGTTTTCTATGTTTTAATCCCTCTTTTTATGCTAACTTGATCACTTCTTATGTTAGTTGTCAATAATAGGTGGTACAAAAGTTTATTCAAACATATTTGACAAACTGTATTTAGAAAATATAAGATGCAGACTGTTTTGTGACCAGGTGACATAATGAGTTTGACTGACTAATTCAGCAGCAACGGAATTTTCAATAGTGGTTGCTGATACTCACGTGGTTGTCATTGAGACCTTTACCCAAATGTCTTTTACTTGGACTCTAGACCACGGATAAGATTGTACTTTTTGGCCCCCTGGTGGCTGAATGAGGCCATTGACTAGGTCTGGACTGCTTTTAGAGGAAAGGGAATTTTACTTGAGGGGTAAAGGGAGGGAATATGTAGCTGAACTGAATCACTGTTCAGTTCTCTAGAAGTAGAACTGGCCATTAATCTGACCTAGAAAAAATATCTGGATATCATAAATAAACTTCAGATTGAAAATGACTTCATAAGTTAGTAGTACATTTTAAATGCTTGTTTCAGCATTTGATGAATTATCCAGGTAAAACTGAATTGAAAAGCTTATCAAATTTAGACATTATAGGTTTAAGCTATACATTCCTATAAATCTACAGGGGTACTATTCAGTTAAAGATGGAAATATGGTTCCATTGGCAAGACAAGTTGTTCATAAAGCTACATATATTTGCATTTGGTGATTTTTACCATTAGCAAATATAGTTTAGTCTAGTTTATTTTTTCCTAATAACTGGCTTAGAATTGAACACTTCGAAGAGGACATTTGATAAAGTATTGTTCAGTCACAATGGAATGAATATATTTAAAACCTGTTCTTCATATTTATAATTTTTGTTTTTATACCTGTTTTGTCTGTGTAAATGATTCTCAATATCATCTCCAAATGACTGGATGAAAAAATTCACCAATAGAATATAAATATAAGCTTTCAGTAAAGATCAACTTATAAAGGAAACATGAAGTGTTTTGTTGCATTGTTAAAGCAATGATTAGTAAAAATATGTATCACCAACAATATATATCTAAATTCAGCACTGATATAATAGCTCCTTGTGTTTCCTTTGCTGATCATGTATACCTATATGTGAGAAAAAATAGTATCTTTCCCTACCTTTTCAGTGTTATCTATAATATAAAGCTTTCCTTTTCACCTAACAAATAGAAAGCATTACTACTCCTCTTGTTATAAAACAGTGTTATTTTAAAACACTGTTATTTAAAACATAGGAGAGAGGATGAGAGCAAAATAAGGCTTTCTCCTCTAAAACAGTATTTTCCAAAGGTCTAAAAGCCAATATAACCTTCAGCTACTAAAAAATTGTCCTCTGAGGCTTCTTGGTCATTGTTGCCCAGTTTCCCAATAGGGAAGACTTCCTGGGATGCTAATGAAGCTTACAGAACTCTCACTCCCAAGAGCCTCTTCCAAGACCTTGAGCAGTAGTCAGGGTTTACACAATCCTGTGTCCTTCCACTTTCTCACATTTCTTGTTAAAATGGAGTTAGAGATACTACAGACATTTTGGGATTCTGTTTAAGAAAACGTCAAATGGGGGTGCGTTTGAGTGTTAGATTATTACTGAGGGCTCACACTAGCTTTCTTTTATAGTTATATTCTTGCTTTCCAGGATCCCAAGATCCCACTGTGTTGGCACAAAGGTGCACTGTGAGTGGTTGTTCTTTGATGGACTCCCAGACGTATGTGATATAGTCAAGTCAAGGTTTAAATGTATAGAGCCATAAATTAGTCTATAGAAGTGCTTCCAATTATTAGTCATGTAAAATTCCAAGTGGAGAAAGTATTTATTTCTTATTGATTTTGAAGGAGTTCAGAATACACCACAGTGACCTAACTGACTATTTTGAACTGGTGACATTTGAGAATAAACAGCTGCAGGAAAAGGCTTTCTGAGCACTCCTTGTCTTCTTGAAAGCAAAGCCTCTCAAACAATTCAATTGTCATACATCCCTCCCTGAGAAGTTTTAGAGCCAGGGAAGACACCTTATCATGGAAATCAAGATGTTAGCATGAGGCAGCACATGTTAATATAAAATGTCACTGTCATAAATTATGAGATCTCCATTTATTTTGCTAAAGTTCCACACTGATTTTTCCTAAAAGTCATTTGTTCTTCTATGAGTGAATTTTTGCTTCCCTATCCCCAACTCCTTTTAAAATAATAAGATGTAAATCCTGGCTACCTCCTGGAGACATATTTTTTAGTCAATTCTGTGCATATGTAAATAATTAAATCCATTTTTTTCTTTCTTGCTGATCTGCTTTTTGTCACTTTAGTTTGCACATCCTCAAAAACTGAACATAGAGGGCAGAGGTAAAGTATTTCCTCCCTGACAATATCTAAACAAAACAGAAGTTCTCTAGTCAGGAATTACTCAACAAGGCAGCAGATACACTACAAACATACTATTTTGGGGGTGTATCTTTGTGTTTTAAACAAAAATTCTGCAAATACGAATTTTATCTGAATTGCTGTGTTTGAGGGTATTGGCAGTTTTTCAAACAAAATCGGTATGTGTGCTTATATGACATTTATATCCCAGTGCATCAAACTCTTCAAATCCAACATATCTTTTCCTGACAAAATCTGGCACATTGAGATGTAATGACACACCCAATATCTACCAATGCAGTGAAGAGAGTCTAAGGAAAACAAGTGTTTCAGTGACAAAACTGTTACAACCTATTAATCAATAAGTCAAAGAATGTTGTATTTGCACATTTATAAAGCTTAATACAGTGCAATACCACTTTTTTTTTAAGAATCCATCTCGTTTGTTTTTCTTTATATTTTAATTTCTGAAAAATTCTATATGTACATTTTTTTCAAAAGTGTCCATCATACATACCAAAATTCAAAAAAGAAAGTATTATAGAGATGAGGCAATCATTTAATTAGTTAACAAATTGTAGATTTGGAGAGACATTGTGATATTTTATAAGATATTTAAAATGTGGATTTTTTTCTATGACTTTAATAGTTTTTTTTTTTTTATTTTGCAACTCTTTCTTCTTCTTCTCTTTGGTTCTGGGATTTGAACCAGGGTCTTACACGTCTGTTTTCATATTTTATTTTGCATTATGTTTCTTAAGGAAGTCACCCAAATTACATGTACTTCAGGTCTTACAAAAACAGATTCTGTCCTTGCTTGTAATAATTAAGAGCTTAAATATAGAGTGATTTTAATGAGTAAAATGTGAACATCAGGTACTCCCTAAAAATCACAAATTCAGTCCTACAAGAAAAAATAAATGTTAAAGTTTTCATAGCCTATTTTGTAAGTAAATACTGCTTAATGATATTTTCCTGAGTACAATAATCATAATTATATAACAAATAATTATTGAACCAGAAGGTTTGTGTTAGAAGTCGCTAAAGTAGTAGCTTGGTAAGAAAGATTTGGCCAAAGTATTTGGAATAAAAGAAACTGGTTTGAATCCCTGGACTATCACTCTGTCTCTCTGTGTTGTGGATTCATCTGTCTGGACCCTTGTTTTTACCATTTAGTTCAATATATACAGCATGGATATACATTTCATGCTGTATCAGACTCTGTGTTACATTTTGAGTATGAGTATAACCCAAATCCTTGCCTTCAAAAAGCTCACATTTTAATTCTATCTATAACATAGGAATAACAAATCACTTTTTAAGTAGTGTGGTTAGTAAATAAGTTAAATTTACCAGACATCTGATACAACCTTGAGCAAGTTAAATTCTTTTTTTATTTTTATTTTTTTTTAGTTGTAGGTTACCATGATACCTTTATTTTTATGTGGTGCTGAAGATTGAACTCAGGGCCTCAAGCATGTTAAGCAAATGTCAGGACTCCAACCCCAAGTTAAATTCTTAATGAAAGTTAGTCTTTCTCTATTGCTCCCAAAGCTGTTCTTAAGATTTGGGACTGAATGTTCAAGATTTTGCAGAATCTTCATTTCTGTTATTATTTATGCTTATAGTTTGGAGTAATTTACACTTTATTGCTCTTCATTTGTACAGGGGTCAACAAATTGCAGTCTGTAGGTCACATCTGGCCCTGGGCTTGTTTTTTTTTTTTAATGGCCTCTGAACCATGATTTTTTTTTTTTTTTTTTTTTTTTAACACTTTGAAAGGTTTGCTAAAAGACAAGCAAAAAAGAATGTGGGACAGAGATAGTAGGTGACCTGAAAAGTCTAAAATATTTATTATTTATCTCTTAACAGAAAATATTTTCTGAAGTTATTTTTAGAATATTAACTTCATGAGGCTTATGAAAATACTGGAAAACACAGCATTTCAAATTACAGGTGAGAAGGAAATTACTGCAGTATGTAAGCACTCTGAGGGACCATATGTTGCCAGACTCCATGTGAAAGCTTCAAATGCATAAAGCTGTAACTCAAATGTATGCCATGTCACATTAGATAATCCATATACATAGTGATATTCTGCTTTTACCATAACTCAAACTAGAGCATTCCTGTGATGTATTAAAGATGGTCATTCCATCTGTAGAGAGATTGATTCTCAGTCTACTCCCCTTGAATCAGGGCAGACTTTGATGGGTTTTACTAATAGAATACAATGGAAGCACTCTCTCTGAACTTCCTATCCTGTCACATAAGAAGTGGTCTAATTACCTTGTGACCACTATGCTGGAGAGTCCTCATGCCCATGTGGGTATTGCAGACATCCCATCTCAGGTACCAGACATAAGAATCAAGCCATTTTGGACCCTGTAAACTAGTCCATCTGTTGATTGGATACCACTGAGTAAGTAATTTGACATGATGTAGAACTGATATATCACCACTTGAATTCAAATTCCTGACCCTCAAAACATGGATGAGATACTTATTAATTGTTATGGGCACTAAGTTTCAGAGCAATTTGTCACTCAGCAATAGAGAGCTGGCACATGGGTATTCCGTTTGTTAATTTCAAGGATGTTGAATGCCAGTACTAGATTTAATAACAGTAATTGTTATCATATTGTTTCTCATTTATGTTCCTGACACTATTCTCAATGAATTCTATAAGGTTTTCCTTTGATCTTAGAAGATAATCATTTAATATAACTGATGTAGTTGTTAGATTATAGAGATTGTTTCCATACACAGTATAGATGAAGACACTGAAATTTAAGACCTTAAGTAATAAAGAGGTGTCATAGATACTAAGTGACTAAGACTAGGGGAATCAATTCAGTTCTTTCATATTCAAAAATCCTTGCTCTGATGTATTATAAATACAAGTTCACATTATAATGGGAAGCTGATCTAATTAGTGTATGAAACTTTACTCATAAGAAGATACACTGAACATCTTTCTTGTACATTATTTTTAACATTATGTGTTTTTCCTTTAAAATATGTCTTCATTGTAGCTTATATTAAATTGCTATCTCTGTTCAGAATTGTCTAGACTAAAACACGTAATAGAGCTGTACTGAAATGTATTTATTTCCTTTATGTCAGATAGAAGTAAATATGTCATCAGCTCCTAACTTTTAAAGACACTACATTTAACTCAAAGCACTTTGAAGGAAACATTTAATTGGAGGAGCTTTATTTCCAAAGGAGACACACAATCAATATTTATGGAAAAATTCCATTCATTGATATTTAACTTCTTCTTTAAGGTGTTTTATCTTTGTGATCCATGTCATAACAATAGTGTTATAATGGTATTTTTATAAAGAGACCCTCTTTAAGATTTTTATTTTAATTTTTGTCTGTAGAGGACCATTTTTTAATATGATGAAAACAGCAATTATAATTCAGATAATAATGCTAATAATAATTGCAAAGTAAAGTAATGGGGGTAACACATTTTCATTGGGTATGTATGGTTTACTATGAGAATTATTAGCTCTTTACAGGTATCCAGATATAAAAGATTCCAGTGGATTAATATTTACAAGTCCTCAGACTTGTATATACCTTTGTGCTTTTGACCTCCTTTTAATCCTGCATTGTCTATTATGGTTCTGACTTTCATTAGGTGTTTGAGGGTCAGACAAGTAATGTGACAAGAACTGCACTCTACTGGAAGTTTTGAGTGTCTTATTCATGAGTGGCCTAAATTTCTGTGCAGTCATTATTCATTATTCACCAAAGTACTTTCCTGGCTATGTTCAAACTTGGGAAAGAATGTACCTCCATGAAATCTAGAAAAAGTCATAGTGGCCATGACTCGAAAAAGTCATTGTGGCTCAAGCAAAGACATATAAACAGAAATGATGTGGGCCTATTCTTGTTGGAGGCAATTAAGAACCAGGACAGAATTCCCCATCTTTTCTTCATTAACACATATATTGACTGGGGAATCTCCAGAGAAGTTAAACTAATAAGGGGTTGGGAGGAAGACTGTGAGAGAGTAAATGTAATAAATTGACTCAGAAGATTATGGAGACTTAGAAGTTCCAAGATCTGCAGCTTGCAAGCTGGGGTTTAGGAGAAAGAAACTGAAGGAGAAAAAGACTAGGAAAGCCAACACTAGAAATTCCAGTAAAAAAGTTGGCAGTTTCAAATTTAAATAAAACTGATACGTCAGTCCAAATCCAAAGGCCCAGAGTAAAACAATGTTGTAGCTCAATCATAAGGCTGGCAGAGTTCTCTTTTACAATAAGTTTTCTTTTTGTTCTATTCAGACTTTCCACAGGGTGGATGAGGACACCCACATTAGGAAGGGCAATGTCTTTGCTTAATCTACTGATACAAATGTTATTCATACTGATTTGTACTGATTTGCCCTCATAGACACACTCAGAATAATGTTTAAACAAATATCTGGGAACACTGTGATCCAATTAATTTGTCACACGAAATTAACCACATGACATGTTAATATATATTATATATGTATATATAATTATGTATACATATATTATGTATTTTATATATTACATATATGATATAATATTATAAGATTGAAATATAATATTATAAGATTGAAATAACCTGAAGTCTTTAACAAGCATGTAGACAATAGGTAAGTCCCTGGTGACCCCTTAGTGAAGTCCACTTTATGTCATGCTACAGCACTTACACTCTATCTTTCATACTTGTAGTATATGTTCAATTCAATAACTGATAATAGAGACTAGGGGTAAAAAGAAGGGGAAAAATCTCATGTACTTTAGGGTTTATTTAGTAGTATCAAATTATTTGGAGATGTTGAATTATTTAACACAGGTACCCTGGGTAGTTGCCCAAATCTGCATCAGACTTTGTAGGAATGAGAAACAAATCCTGCTACATTTTGTTCCTAGATTTAGGAAGTATTTGTTTCCGTGGAAAATCTAGCTCATTCTGAGGGTTATAATCTTTTAATCCATAAAGATTTTAACTAGATTTTTGTAGGGTTCTTTTCAGACATTACATTCTATTTTAGATTTTCCCATTTCAAATAGAAAACTAAATTATACAGAAGTTAAAACAACTGCACCCAAGGATACTCAATCCATAAGACAAAATGCTGGGGTTAGAATTGTGGCTTTCTAATTATCTTGCTAGTAATCTATTTCCATTATGCTAATTTATGTTCCTTTAAGCTCAGCAAAAGTTAAAAAATGGTATTAAGTCAGATGTGGTAGTGTACCCCTGTAATCCCAGTTGCTCAGGAGGCTGAGACAGGAGGTTCAGAAGTTCAAGACCAGCCTCAGCAATTTAGCAAGGCCCTAAACAACTTCGCCAGACCCATCTGGAAATAAAAAACAAAAAGGGCTGAGGATGTAGCTCAGTGATAAAGCATGTCTAGATTAATCTCTAATACCTCCCTCCCACCAAAGTATGAGAAGATATACTAATTTTTATTTTGGTGTCAATTTATTGTTACAGCAATATTTAGGCTGCATTACTTGCAAATGCCAGAGTAGCTCATCAGTAGCTTGTTTCATGCATAAAATATAAATTAAACTCTTGTTATTTACCCACTTTATACCTAGAAATTGATAAGAAACTATGAGATATTCTTCATCAGAAGCATATGATGTGACCTGGTAATTTCAATAATTCTATCTTAATCATCATGGGACATAATCATGCATAAATTACACAATTTGTTTAATGTGAGTATTCATGCCTTATCTTATGGCGTATCATGCTCTTCTAGAGTAGGAATAACTATGGAGTAAAATTTTGAAGACATTTTTGAAAGCAAGAAAATTAGAGTCCACCATATACAGTGTATAACTACCTTCATATATTTGCTCTTAAGAAGCTATTCAATTATTCCTATAGGGCAGCAATTACTCTCAACATTCTTGGATTTCCTCTTCAGAGTACTTGAAAGATTTTTTTTTAACTAGTTCTTTTATCTCTTGAAAGTGCTATTGGTTATTAGAAATGACCAATTGGCATTCAGAATATCTTTATGTGAAATAAATAGCTGATAAGAGCTTGCCAATATTGCATTTATTCAAATAAGTTGAAATATTTATTTTGATCCTTTTGTAGTTAATAAAGTGACTTTAAAGGCAATCATTTTTAAAAAGTGCACCACAGAAATTTCAGAATATATCAGAATCCTTGAAATTATTTCATAGTAGCCAAGCAGACTACATTGAGGACAATCACCCAATGATTGATTTAATTGGTGTCTGCACATGGATACATATAGTATATATGTTGTGTGAATGTACATGTGTGCACATGCAAGAGGGCAGGGAACTGAGAGGGAAGTGAAGAAAGAGGTGGATGGAGGAGGAACCATTCACTGTTTTGTATATTATGAAAGTTGTTGTCTCTATTTTGAGAACATTTTGATCTGACTTAAGGAACTAAGACATAAATACTCACAAAGAGATATATAGGGGCATCTATTGCAAGCATTGACACAGTGCTCTGTGACATTAAAGTTAAAGTATGATGCTTTTTCCTCTGGAGGTTTAGAGAAAATGATAGGGGGATATTTATGGAATTTTTTTGATACTACAGTATTGCCTGGTGTTACAAAAATGGACAAGATTAATATGAGGTCAATTTTATATCTCTAAAAAATCTCTGAATGGAGCAAAATGAAAGGCACTATTTCAGACTTGCCTTTAAGATAAGTGAAGCTACTATCGGATCATCAGCTGTACTTTTTCCTTATAAGTCACTATGGTGCAGAAGGAATAGAAGGGGTTACCCATTAAGATGGTTATCAGGATTTAATGAGATCATGTACATAAAGAGCCCAACACAGGGATCAACATATGACTTATACTCCATAAATATTAGTTTTCTTTCCTCTGGTCATTCATACTTTTGGTGATTATTTGTATATCTATGGATATAAGATGAAAATGAATAATTTAGAATGGATGTGCAGTACAATGAAGAAGGATATGGAAAAGAAATATGATCTAATCAAAATGGGATAGCAATAATCCTTGTCTTTGAAAAATAATAACACAGGTAAGTCATATTTATAACAAGCTCTTAATTTTTCATATTCTATAATTTTCCCTTTATCCCTTGAATAGCCCAAAGATTTTGGTCAGGCAGGTTATTATGATCATATACTTAATGAGAAAATTAGTGGCTGTGACTTGCTCAAGTCATATAACTGAACTAGAATCTAAACCAAAATAGAGATCCGTTGATTGATAGACAGCTTCCATGATGGCCTTCAGTGGTTCCTACCTTTTGGGTAATCATTTCCTTTTGTGTGGAGCTGGACCTAGTTCCTCACTTCTAATAAACAGATTATGATGAAAGCTTGGTATTACTACCAACATTGGGTTAAAAAGTCACTACATTTTTCATTTTGGACTAAATTTCCTCAATTTAAAGAATCCACCTCTCATGTTGTGAGCAGCCCTAAGGAGAGGCCAAATCAGTAAGGAAGAATTATCTCTGACCAACAAACAGCAAGAACCTGAACGCTGCCAACAGTCAGATAAGTGAGATTGAGCCTTCTTAGGCCTGCCAACAACCATGTGGGTGAGCTTAGAAGAGGTTCTCTTTTATTTCTACCTACAGTATAGTGCATAGAACAAGCAGACCCCTTAATTGCATTGTTGTGATACATCTGAGTCGAAGGTACCTGCTAAGCCACCTCAATATTTTTGACTTAGAGGTAATACATTTTCTTGTTTTAAGTGACTAAGCATTGGGTTGCCATATTATTCAGAAACAGCTATCTAATCCACGTAATTCACAACTCTAGAACACAAACTATATGTTTGTTATTAACTGATTATTAAAGCTTCTGAGTTGAAGTTTTCTGATACTTAGTAACTCTGACTTTGAGCATCCTGCTCAATCTCTCAATGATTCAGATTTCTTATATATAACATGGAAATAATAGAAATAGAAATTACTAATGTGCTTAGAATTGCTCTGGCCCACAGTGCTCTGAACATGTTATTTCAATTTTTTCATTAAATTAGGAAGCATAATTGATATTACAAATAAATGGAGATAAAAAAAAATCTTAAGCTAATATTGAGAGTTCTGATTGTAAATAGGAATCTGTATTAACAATTTGTTACTGTACAACAGAAACAAAGTATAATGTGTCATATAAAAGGGTCAATCATAAACTAGAAATTATGACTAGAAGGTTCTGCCATATTTCAGTGTGTGTTGAAATAGCATTTTTCTATTTAATTATATTGTTTATCAGCAATTTGAATTTAGTAATCTCTTTGTGTTAAAGTTTGCAGGTAATTTGATGTCATCTGGTTATATAAATGATAATATTTTATAAAAGATAATTTGTTAAATTTATTATACTCATAAATAAGTATGTGTAACATAATTATATGTTACACATATTTATTTATGAATGTACTTGAGTAAATGAAAAAGTATCAAAACAATTACATATCACATATGCAGAGGAAATCACCTCTAGAAGTAGCTGTGATTTATAATATTCTCAACAAGGATCAAAGTGGAACTGTCCATGTGCTCTGGGCCATCATCTGAGAGATATCACCAAATCCAGGGATGACAGTACAATAATGTCCTGGGAAGGGCAAACAGGAAATGCTGGGATTGGAACATTGAGACACAAGATAGGACTTAACACATATAAGAAGGATGATCAAATTTAGGAACTAAAATCATATTTATCAAAAATTTAATGCAAGACCAAATACTACCATTGTTGTTTTTATTTTTCAGAGCATTTCATAAAGTGAACATAAGTAATAAAGAATTTTATAAACTTTATTTATTTATCTTTTATGTGGTGCTGAGTATCAAACCCTGTGTCTCACACATGCTAGGCAAGTGCTTCACCACTGAGCCATAATCCAAGCCCAATTACTTTTGTTAAAACATGTAAATTTAAAAATATGGAGAGGCATAGCATAATAAATAACATTTGCAAAAATTATTTTTCAGTATTTTCTAGTGTGCATCATATCTCTTGATTTTAGTACAATGTGATAAATTTAAAAGATTTTTGATAAGAACAACTCTTTCTTTTTTAATTCAGGGACACACTTCTAGGGATTTTTCTTGAAAAAGCTAAATATAAAAATGTATTGTATCAAATGTTTTAAGTAACATGGTATTTTAATATTTGTAAAAGATATGGCATTTACATTTATACTAAAAAATGCATTCTTTTTTTTTTTTCCTGTAGGATTTGAAATCACTTCCCAGTCTTAAAATTATAATGGCACAGCATGGTTAATGCTCCATATCTGCAAGAGAATATTTTCTGATTAGTTCCTTATAGACATTATTTGTGTGTATGTTGCTGTGTAGTTTATCCTTTGATAAGTAGTATGCCAATTGGTAGTATAAGTTTGATACACATTGAATGCCTATTCCTTGTTCCTTTCCTTTATGTGATCACTGTCATTTTTAAGAACAGAAGACAAAATGATCCTTCCTGGTAATTATCATTTAGGGATGAAGTATCTAATAGGACTAAGATTTATGATCATCTAGAAAGTAGCTTCCATGATAGTCCACTGTGATAGGAACTATTGACAGATTTTAAAACCAGATGTTCATGAGTTTAATTTTCAGAAGGAAGCTCAATTGGAATTGATACCACTGACACTAGGAATATCTTTCTCCAATCACAGTGAAAATGCCGAATGGTACTTGCCACAAAAAAGGGACCACTTTATTTTGAATAGTCTGTATTTTGTTATTGATTCCAGGATTTTTGTTTTTATTTAATTAATTAATGGATTTCATTTATTCTTAGTCCTGGGATTGAACCCTAGATATTTTAATTTTATTTTGAGAGATTTTGTTTGTTTGTCATTTGTTTTCCTATGCTGGGGAGGTTCTTGCACCTGTTAAGTGAGCACTCTCTTGGGTTCAATCCTCAGCACTACGAATAAATGAAATCAATTAATTAATTAAATAAAGTAAAAGATGTAACACTTGAAAGTATGTATGCCCCCAACAGAGTCCTAAAATACAAGAAAACGACATAACTGGGGACAATTCAGTAACAATAGTTAGAGACTTCAATATCTCATTTATATTAAGAGATAAAACAACTATGGAGAAGATCAACAAGCAGATAGCAGATTGA
Organism: Sciurus vulgaris; assembly: GCF_902686455.1. Lineage (NCBI taxonomy): Eukaryota > Metazoa > Chordata > Mammalia > Rodentia > Sciuridae > Sciurus > Sciurus vulgaris. The sequence goes on from NC_136469.1 coordinate 121,972,794, forward strand.
AAAAGACTACTGATCAACAATACCTAATAGACTTCTGCAGAGCACTACATTCCTTAATATTAGGCAGAAGAAGACACTTCTTAAGAAAACACTTCCAAAATGCACAGGGAAATTCTCCAGTGTAATCTCATATGCTGGGTCAATAAACGTAAAAAGATTGAAACCATACAAAGTATAAAAAGCCCAGGTCAAGCTGTCTTCAATAATGAAGTTTCCCCAAGCTTTAAAGAACAATTCACGTGACACCTTTGCATCCTTCAAAAAATGTAAAAGAGAATGAAATACTTCCAAAATCATTCTAAGAGATCAGCATGACCCCGATACCCAAACTAGACGAAGGGGTCACAAGAAAGAACACTGCCAACCACTACTCTATGGGTATATGTGCCAATTCTGAGCAAAGTACTGGCAAACTTAATTCAACAGCATATAAAGGATTATAGCCCATAATGAGGAGATATTCATCCCCAGAAATATGAGATTATTTAGCATAATCAATTAATTTAATACATGATATTAGAGAAAAAATGATCATTTCCACAGAAACAGAAAAAGCATTTGACAAAATCCAACACTTGTTCATGATTTGAACACTCAACCAATTGGTAATAAAAGGAAACTTCCTCAGTCAGATAAAAGACAACAATAAAAACCCTACAACTGGCATCATATTCACTGATGAAATTGTGTGCTTTCCCCAAATTTGAGCAACAAGGAAAGTCTTCTGTTCTCAGCACTTCTACTCAACATTTGTGTTGGAAGTTCTAACAAGGGCATTAAAAGGGAAGAAGACCTACAGGTAAGAAAAGAAGAAGAAAAAAGATTTCCATTTGCTTAGGAGACGATCTTAAAGATAGAAAATTCTTCAGAATACACAAAAATGCATATTCCTTTTTTTGGAAGTAAAGCAATGCCGAACATTTGAAAATTAGAAGATCAATATACAAAAATCATTTGTATTTTGGTACACTGAAATGAACAACAAGAATATGACTTTAGAAATCTATGACCTGTATGATAGCACCAAAGTTAAAATACATGGGTATAAATATAACGAAAAGTAAGTGTAAAATGTACATTCTGAAAACTGCAAAACATTATGGACTGAAATAAGAGATGATCTAAATGTATGGAAAGTTATTCCATGTACCTGTATCAGAATTATTAGGATGAACATGACAGTATTTCCCAAACTGACCTAAAAATTCAAAGAATGTCTCTCAGAATTTCAGCTTCTATTCTTGCTCATGTTGGAATTGCCCCAAGTTTTCTCCAGGTTTTTACAGACATCTTCTAATCAGATGGATATGAATTTTTCTTTTTCGTTTTGCATACAATTTTAGAGAATAAGATCGTGCAGCTTCTCCTATTAAGAGAATGTCTCACTGGCAAGGTGGCACACACCTGTTATCCTAGTGCTCAGGAGGCAGGATGGTGAGCTCAAAGCCAGCCTCAGCAACTGTGAGGTGCTACACAACTCACTGAGACCCTGTCTCTAAATGAAATACACAATAGCGCTGAGGATGTGACTCAGTGGTTGAGTGCCCCTGAATTCACTCTCCAGTACCCTCCAGCCCCCTAAAAAAAATAAAAGAATGTCTGTATCTAACAATCTGTATCATTGGGAAATTGGTAAGCCGGTCCTAAAATTCATATAAAAATTAATAGTCAAAACAATCTTTAAAATGAAGAACAAAGTGGAGGGCTCATGCACCTTGATCTGAAAATTTATTGTAGAATTATGGCAACATAGTGTGGTACAGACCTAAGGACAGACATATGGATCAATGAAATCAAATTGAGAGTTCAGAGATAAGCATTTTTTATTTAAGATCAAACGATTTTCTACAAGGGTGCCATGACAATTTCGTGTGGTAAAAAAAAAAAAAATCCTTTTCAGCCAATGGCAGCGGAGCAACTATGTATCTGCAAGTAAAAGAAAAATGTTGAATACAATTTAAGTTGTTTATAACTATATCCCTCCAGTTGTGAATCTTCATATTCTAAAATGATGAAAATTATAGTATCCAATGCAAAGAATTGCTATGATAAATTTCTTTGACGCCTAGCCAATAATGAATATTATAAATTATGGCTATTATTATTACTTACTTTCACCATTATTGATGAACCTTCTAGCTCACAGATGTTGTCAGAATGTCTTCTCTAGATAAGAAAGTTCCTGCATTATCCAATGATTAACCACTGGCCACATGTGGCTATTGAACACATGAAATGTGTCTATTGCTTTGAGGCAATAATTAACTTTTAAGTTAATTTACTTTTAATTAACTTAAATGTAAGCAAATACCTACCTGTGGGTAGTAGCTACTGCATTGGACAACCAGATCTTGACTTTGTATAAAAAAGAAAATGATATGGGGCAGAAAAGTATATTGTAAATTCAATTCCAAGTCAGCCAACAAGGAATATCTTTCCAACTGAAATTATTGCTTAATTAGCATAAGAATAAATCAGGAAGGAGTAGAGGTTGAGGTAGGGAAGTAATGTTGTAATGTACATACAGATATCAATATGAATAACAGATTCAACTCTAGGTTTCGCTCTCCTGCTTCAGAGTCCCAGTTTACTCTGCTGTGCAGGGGCTGAAGATCTCTAGGGATGAAGACTGGCTCCTGAGCACCAGAAAATGATTTTTTAAAAATGATATTGACAGTTAGATCCAAGACAGCGGACTAGAGGGAGGCTGCATTCCTTGTCGCTCCGTAACTCCGGTTTCAAGCAGAGGATATCTGTTTCTCGGTGAGGCAGTTTTTGCTGCTTATCGATCCCCTGGTGTTTACCCCATTTGTCTACTGTGATGACATGCAGTCTGCCAGCATATCGACGCCTGTTTTGAGTGTAGATTGCTCACTGTCAGTGCCTATCATCCGCCATTTGCCTGCCTCTCGCCTGTCCATCGCTTGCCTTACACCTATCCATCACCCAACGCACGAGGTTCACCTCCCGATCCTCCAACAACACTCAGCAAACTGATCACCGACCGCCAGTGGAGCACCAGCTGCCTGCTGTTGCCTGGAAGTTCACTGTTACAGTACTTGCAGGTTTGATTACATGTCGCTGTCGCCATTTTGAGACAATAGCCAGGCCCTGTAGGACCCCTGGCTGGACTGACTGAGCCTCGTCTCTAGGATGCCTCAGCCCAACCGATCACTCCCTGCCTCTGGGGCCCTCACATCGACTGACTGCTCCGTGCCACCAGGACCCCCAGACCAACTGACTGTGCACTATCACCAGGACCCCAGACCGACTGATTGCACCCCGCCCCCAGGATCCCACAACCACACCAAACACACCAGACCTCCAGGACCCCTGCCGGACCAATCGCATCCCGCATCCAGGACCTCCAGCTGACCATGTCCACCCCTGAGCTGCAGCTCCCCATTTGCCAACGCATTTCGAAGCCAGAGCAGCTATCTGGGATAATCCTGGAAGCTGGACCTCTGATCTTTGGGTGGGGCAAATCCCACCTGTGACGCCTGCTGGAGGCTTGAAGCTCATTGTCAGGTACCTCTCATGCATCAGGCTACTGAAGACTTGGAGGTTACATTAGTATATGACTGTTATACAGTAGATTTTCCTTTTTCTCCTTTTTAAAAATTTTAAGTTTTTATTTCTTTACTTTTCTTGCTCTCTTTTCCTTTTGTTTACCTGTTCCCTCAGAGACTCTTTCTCCCCTTTTTGCATGCTAACATACGATTTCTTTTGATTACACTCTCACCCTTTCTATTTTCTAGAACTTCTGTATATTCTTTACTTATCCCATTAACAGCCACATTCTACATCCCTCTGCATCCTCTTTGTCCTCCATTTGAAACTGCAGACCTTATTGCAAATCTGTTTGTTTTACTGAAGATACTATTTGAACTCATTCTATTTATTATGACAATTTTATTATTATCCTCATAGGGGCTATTTGGTCTAGGATTGCATAGTGTCTGAATTGGGGACTGCTAATATTGATCTCCTCTTAAAGAAAGGGTTTGGAAACCTATAGGGCCACTATAAGCCTAGAGGGGGAAATCTGCAATACCCCAGATCTGCACTGCTAGAGGGGAAGATACATAAACAACATGAAAAAACAAGGGAAGAAAATAATCCAAACAAATCTAGATTCTATATTAATAGAATCCAATGAGAGTATGTTAGAAGAAATGTCAGAAAAGGACTTCAGATTATACATGATTAAGATGATTTGTGAAGCAAAGGATGAGATAAGAAAGCAAATGCAGGCAATGAATGATAATACAAATAAGCTGAAAGAGCACCTGCAGGAAGCAAAAGAACATTTCAACAAAGAGATAGAGAGTCTCAAAAAAAAACCCAACGGAAATCCTTGAAATGAAGGAGACGATAAACCAAATAAAAAACTCAATGGAAAGAATCACCAAAAGACTAGACCATGTGGAAGACAGAACCTCAGACAATGAAGACAAAATATTTAATCTTGAATATAAAGTTGCCCAAACAGAGAAGATGGTAAGAAGTCATGAACAGAGCTCCAAGAACTATGGAACATCATGAAAAGACCAAATTTAAGAATTATTGGGATTGAGGAAGGCACAAAGATACAAACCAAAGGAATGAACAACCTATTCAATGAAATAATATTAGAAAATTTCCCAAACCTGAAGAATGAAATGGAAAATCCAATACAAGAGGCTTACAGAACACCAAATGCACAGAATCACAACAGTTCTACACCAAGGCACATTATAATGAAAATGCCTAACATTCAAAATAAAGATAGGATTTTGAAGGCTGCAAGAGAAAAGCATCAGATTACATATAGGGGGAGACCAATACGGATAGCAGCTGACTTCTCAACCCAGACTCTAAAAGCTAGAAGGACCTGGACCAACATATTTCAAGCTCTGAAAGAACATGGTTGCCAACCAAGAATCCTATACCCAGCAAAACTAACCTTCAGATTTGAAGATGAAATAAAATCCTTTCATGATAAACAAAAGTTAAAAGAATATACAAATAGAAAGCCTGCACTAGAGAATGTTCTCAACAAAATATTCCATGAGGAGGAAATGAAAAACAACAATGGAGGTCAGCAAAGGGAGGAACTACCTTAAAGAAAAACCACTCAAAGGAGAAACCAAGCCAAGTTAAAAACCAAAACTAAGCCAAATGACTGGGAATACAAATCATATCTCAATAATAACCCTGAACGTTAATGGCCTAAACTCATCAATCAAAAGACATAGAGTGGCAGAATGGATTAAAAAGAAAGACCAAACAATATGCTGCCTGCAAGAGACTCATCTCATAGAAAAAGACATCCACAGACTAAAGGTGAAAGGATGGGAAAAAACCTACCACACACATGGACTCAGTAAAAAGTGGTGGTTTCCATCCTTATATCAGATAAAGTGGACTTCAAGCCAAAGTTAGTCGGAAGGGATAAAGAGGACAATTCATACTGCTTAAGGGAACCATAAATCAGGAAGCCATAACGATAGTAAATATTTATGCCCTAAACAACGGTGCATCTCTATACAGCAAACAAATCCTTCTCAATTTCAGGAATCACATAGACCACAACACAATAATTCTGGGTGACTTTAATGCACCACTAGATAGATCTTCCAAACAAACACCAACCAAAGAAACCATAGAACTCAATAACACAATCAATAACCTAGACTTAATAGACATATATAGAATATTCCTTCCATCAACAAGCAGATTCACTTTCGTCTCAGCAGCACATGGACCCTTCTCAAAAATAGACCATATGTTATGCCACAAAGCAGCCATTAGGAAATGCAAAAAAATAGAGATACTGCCTTGTGTTCTATCAGATCATAATAGACTGAGAGTAGAAATCAATGACAAAATAAAAAAGAGAAATTACTACAACACTTGGAGACTAAATAATATGCTATTGAATGAAACATGGATAACAAAAAACATCAGGGAGGAGATTAAAAAATTCTTAGAGGTCAATGAGAACGACAATACAACATATCAAAATCTCTGGGACACTATGAAAGCGGTATTAAGAGGAAAATTCATTGCATGGAGAGCATTCCAGAAAAGAATGAAGAGTCAACAACTAAATGACCTAACATTACAGCTCAAAGCCCTAGAAAAAGAAGAACAGAAAACAGCAAAAGTAGTAGAAGACAGGAAATAATTAAAATCAGAGCTGAAATCAATGAAATTGAAACAAAAGAAACTATTCAAAAAACTGACAAAACAGAAAGTTGGTTCTTTGAGAAAGTAAACAAAATAGACAATCCCTTAGCCACACTAACAAAGAGAGAAGACTCAAAATACTAAAATACATGATGCAAAAGGAAATATCACGACAGACACCACTGAGATACAGAACATAATGAGAAGCTACTTTGAAAATCTGTATTCCAACAAAATAGAAACTACCGAAGACATTGACAAATTTCTAGAGACATATGCTCCTCCCAAACTGAACCAGGAGGACATACACAATTTAAACAGATCAATATCAAGCAATGAAATAGAAGAAGCCATTAAAAATCTACCATCCAAGAAAAGCCCAGGACCAGACGGATTCTTAGCTGAGTTCTATAAGACCTCCAAAGAAGAACTCATTCCAATACTTCTCAGAGTATTCCAGGAAATAGAAAAGGAGGGTACCCTACCGAACTCATTCTATGAAGCTAATATCACCCTCATACTCAAACCAGGAAAAGACACATCAAAGAAAGAAAATTTTAGACCAATATCCTTGATGAATATAGATGCAAAGATCCTTAACAAAATATTTGCAAACCGTATCCAAAAACATATAAAGAAAATTGTGCACCACGATCAAGTGGGGTTCATCCCTGGAATGCAAGGATGGTTCAACATTCGTAAGTCAATAAATGTAATCCATCGTGTCAATAGTCTTAAAGTTAAGAATCATATGGTTATTTCAATTGACGCAGAAAAAGTGTTCGACAAAATACAACACCCATTCATGGTCAAAACACTAGAAAAAATAGGGATAGTAGGAACATACCTGAACATTGTAAAGGCTATTTATGATAAGCCCATGGCCAACATCTTTCTTAATGGAGAAAAACTGAAACCATTCCCTTTAAAAATGGGAACAAGACAGGGATGTCCTCTTTCACCACTTCTATTCAACATTGTCCTCGAAACTCTAGCCATAGCAATTAGGCAGACTAAAGAAATTAAAGGGATACGAATAGGAAAAGAGGAACTTAAGCTGTCACTATTTGCAGATGACATGATTCCATATTTAGATGATGCAAAAACCTCCTCCAGAAAACTTCTAGACCTCATCAATGAATTCAGCAAAATAGCAGCCTATAAAATCAACACGCATAAATCTAAAGCATTTTTATACGCAAGCGACGAAACAGCTGAAAGGGAAATGAGGAAAATGATCCTATTTGCAATAGCCTCAAAAAAAAATAAAATATTTGGGAATCAATCTAACTAAAGAGGTAAGACATCTCTACAATGAAAACTACAAAACATTGAAGAAAGAAATTAAGAAAGACCTTAGAAGATGGAAAGATCTCCCATGTTCTTGGATAGGCAGAATTAATATTGTCAAAATGGCCATACTACCAAAAGTGCTATACAGATTCAATGCAATTCCAATTAAAATCCCAATGACATACCTTACAGAAATAGAACAAGCAATCATGAAATTCATCTGGAAGAATAAGAAACCCAGAATAGCTAAAGCAATCCTTAGTAGGAAGAATGAAACAGGGGTTATAGCAATACCAGAACTTCAACTATACTACAAAGCAATAGTAACAAAAACAGCATGTTATTGGCACCAAAATAGGAAGGCAGATCAATGGTACAAAATAGAGGACATGGTCACAAACCCAAATAAATACAATTTTCTTATACTAGTCAAAGGGGCCAAAAATATGCAATGGAGAAAAGATAGCCTCTTCAACAAATGGTGCTGGGAAAACTGGAAATCCATATGCAATAGAATAAAACTAAACCCCTATCTCTCACGCTGCACAAAAATCAACTCAAAATGGATCAAGGACCTTGAAATCAGACCAGAGACCCTGCATCTTATAGAAGAAAAAGTAGGTCCAAATCTTCACCTTGTTGGCTTAAGATCAGACTTCCTTCACCGGACTCCCATAGCACAAGAAATAAAAGCAAGAATCAGTAACTGGGATAGATTCAAACTAAATAGCTTTCTCTCAGCAAAGGAAACTATCAGCAATGTGAAGAAAGAGCCTACAGAGTGGGAGAAAATCTTTGCCACGCATACTTCAGATAGAGCACTAATTTCCAGAATCTATAAAGAACTCAAAAAACTCTACACAAAGAATACAAATAACCCAATCAACAATTGGGCTAAGGATATGAACAGACACTTCACAGAAGAAGATCTACAAGCAATCAACAAACATATGAAAAAATGTTCACCATCTTTAGTAATAAGAGAAATGCAAATCAAAACTACACTAAGATTCCATCTCACTCCAATTAGAATGGCAAATATCAAGAATACAAGCAACAATAGGTGTTGGAGAGGATGTGGGGAAAAAGGTACACTCATACATTACTGGTGGGGCTGCAAATTAGTGCAGCCACTCTGGAAAGCAGTGTGGAGATTCCTTAGAAAACTTGGAATGGACCCTCCATTTGACCCAGCGATCCCACTCCTTGGCCTATACCCAAAGGACTTAAAATCAGCATACTACAGAGATACAGCCACATCAATGTTCATAGCTGCTCAATTCACAATAGCCAGACTGTGAAACCAACCTAGATGCCCTTCAACTGATGAATGGATAAAGAAACTGTGGTATATATATATATACAATGGTATATTACTCAGCTATAAAGAATAATAAAATCATGGCATTTTCAGGCAAATGGATGAAATTGGAGAATATCATGCTAAGTGAGATAAACCAATCTCAAAAATCCAAAAGGCGAATGATCTCACTGATAAGCGGATGATGACACATATTGGGGGGTGGGAGGGGGGCAAGAATGGAGGAAGGAGGTACTGTATAGAGGGAAAAGAGAGGTGGGAGGGGTTGGAGGGAAGGAAAAAAATAACGGAATTAATCAAACATCATTACTCTATGGAAATGTATGAATATGCAAATGGTATGCTGTTACTCCATGTACAAACAGAAACAACATGTATCCCATTTTTTTACAATTAAAATAAATTAAAAATATGTGAATAACAAATACACATTGAAATTTGCCAATACTTAGATATATTCAAACTGACTTTTTGATATTCACTCTCATTCATTAGCACTGATAATAAATTGCCCATGGGATTTAAAGTAGCCATTTCCTAATGATGTATATTGTTAAACACTCTTGTTAAGACAGTGTCTCAATAAGAGAAGCTGCACTGTCTTATTCTCTATGAACCTAAACAAGAAAAGATATGTGTCCATCTGATTAGAATATGTCAGCAGAAACCTGCAGAAGACTTTGTGAGATTCCACTGTAATATCAGGGGAGGTTAGAGCTTGGCAGAGGAAAGGACATCCTGTCTTTGATAAACCTTCTGACCTACTCTTTCCACAGCCAAGAAGAAAGTTTACTTTAGTGATAAAGGTAAAAAGAAAGCCCTGAGGAATAAGAAGGCAGAGTCAGCAGGCCTCCTAAGTGAATTCTGCAGACTGGAGAAAAGACCAGAGCACATTTAGCATTATACTCAAGCAATGTCAAGTGTGGGGAGAAATCTTACCTAAAGTGAAGCAATTCCAGCCTTGTCCTAACTCAATATAGTGCCAAACAACTGTGTAAAGTAATATTTACTGTTGCTGTCACATTAAAGATTTATATCCAACTGTGGCCTCTTCCATATAATGGATCTAAGGGCTTTGAATTTGTTTTTTTATGAGTTATGTTTGAAATTGCTTTTGCTCTTTTTCCCCCATCTAAGTACCTTCCTTTTCCCAACCCAGAATTTCATTTTCAGACTTGGCAGTGCAATCTCTGTTCTGCAACAGGGCATCTGTAGAGAACTTAGAATATTCTAGATGTATTCTAAACTGAAGACTGCCTCTTATATCCAGCCTGAACTTATTTAGATACTGTGGAAGTGCAGTGTAGGATCAGGAGTTTCTAAAAACAATGTGAGATTAGAAATGCTTAAGAAGGTAGACAACTGTCATAAGTGTACATATTTATAGCATATCTAGCATTTATGAAGTGCTTACTCTATATGTGGCACTTCAATCTGAATTGTTTCTCATTAGCATCTTTATGGGATAAATATTTTAGCCCCAATTTATAGGTAAAGAAGTCAAAGCTTGGCAAACACTAAGTGCTATCTGGCTTAGAAGAATATAATTAATTTTGACAGAGGTCCTGGGCCACTTGTTAAGCACAATGCCATGTGGTCTCACTGATGCAGTACAGAATTCTCCCTGTGGGTCAAAGAGAAAGACAGTGTCATCTTCTCCTGCAGGTAGTCGTGACTGACACGTGAGAACAGCATGCAGCTCATACAACTTGCATCAAGTTAAATGCTGTTCTCATCTCCTCGTTTTTTTTTTTTTTGTTGTTGTTGTTGTTGTTTTTGTTTTTTTACCATGAAAATAAAGGCAGTGAAGGCTCAATTGGAACCTGACTGAGGGAGCAGGAATCAGCATTCACAAAGCTCTCAATCACTCCTCTGATTTCTGAGTCTTTGGGCAACTGGATCTCAATATGAGGAACATTTCAAAGTTGAGCTGGGCTGAGGCATGATTCTTGTCCCTCCTTGTACCAGGCAAAGCCAAGAACCTATGAGGAGCAAAAACACACTGAACTCAACTCAGGGGAACTGGATTTCAGTCCATGCTGTGTTCTGCAGGGTATTGCCTCTGGCCAAGGCATTTTTGATCTCTTTGAGTTTGTAGGGCTTTTTTTTTTTTTTTTTCATCCATAAAGCCAGGACATAAAAAAAAAAAAAAAAAAAAATCAGGAAACTAATTTAGTCCTTTAAAACTCCTTCTATGAGTTTAAAAATTTAGGACAAAATACACCCTCAGTATATCTCCAGAAGTAAAATTTTCACAAAGCCAACCTCCTCCCTCAATATGCCAGTGCTTGAAAAGCAAATTTGAAAGCACCTTCCATGAGATTGTGCTGCAGTGTCGGTCATGGTTCTTCATTGTACATGATATAATCTACAGTGGTTAGATCCAGGAGACAAGTATGTCAGGTTAGAATTTTCTGGAGTTTTAGAGTCAGTTTATGAGGCTACTCTGTCATGATTGATGTCAGGAGAGAGTCTTGCAGGAAGTTGGTGTAAGTGGGGCTGGCAGGGGAGGATTGTTTAGGCAAAACATTTCTGCTGCTGCCAGACGGGTGCCTGGCATGTAGGGTAACTGGTCACCTGGGAACATTGGCACTTCCATCCTCCGCTGTCTTTGTCAGCATGTGTCTGGGTAAACGGTAATATCCTCATGTTGTCCACTATCAAATTTAAAATTCCATGGGTGCTCCTAATTGTCCAGAGCTAGGTCACACACCTGTACCCAGCTGACCAGGGGACTAAAAATGTGAGTGCTACAACTTTTATTTTAGGAAGACAAGGATTCTTAATGTGAAAAAAATGGACTAAGAGAGAGCAGGTATAAGAGATAATAGTCATCACTTGAAGATAGACTGTACAGCAGAAAATAATATGTCACCACTGAGTTCATCTTCCAGTGTTTTTTTTAAAAAAGTGTCAGTATTAAGTAAATAGTAATAAAAATGAAAATCTTTCACAAACACATCATATAAACCTTTGCCTTTTGGTAAAGAGGATGGATAAATAAAGTTTATAGAATTTTTTTGATGACACCGGATTTTTAATATAAACAACCAATATTATGAACATATCACAATATGGGGGAATTGATCTTTTATTATTTGAATCTTCAAAATACGTGGTCACTATAAATCTCATTTCATTTAGTGAACATTCTTCCATTTCCAATTATCATGGGAGTTAATATGTCCTGGAATTCGACATACAAAATTTTAAGTCCCAGCAGAGGAACCTTGGTTTATTTGGTGATATTACTGATGTTCATAAGAGACTATGCTTGCTTACAATGCATGATGCATGGCAAATGCTTGTAAGTCCTTATTTGCTTTCTTTTTCCTGAATTTTCCCTTCTAAATCTACTAATGCAACTTTTTTTCTGATCCCACTTCCATCTCACTCTGTTAGAGCATCTCTTCTTTGCTGTTTCTGCACTGCTATGAGATTTTCTTAAACAACATTAGATTAATAGGTCTTTAGTTTATTGACTGCTCTGCAGCAGAGTTTGCATAAGTTCTGTGTGTCTGTCCCTTGCCACCCAATCAGCCTCCATAGAGGTGTCTCCACCCTACCCAATCAGCCGGCATTGTTCTTGACTCTTGATTTTAAAACTTTAATTTCTCATCACTTCTGTTGTTTTTAGAAAGGTTAGCCTGCCTTGTACTTTGGAGGTAGATCCTAACGTTCAATTAACCATCTTCTTGGGTGAATGTTAAAAAGAGAAGAACAACGAGGAACAGAATTTTTCTCGTTCTTGTGTAAGAAGGGATGCAGAGTCTGAGGAAACTTAAATCCCTAGGCAATTCATTTACTTCTCAAGGATCATTGGGCAAGAGAGTTGCAAGATAGTTAACTTCTCTGAAAGATTTTCATGATCTGTAAAATGGAGTTTATTTACTGACTTATAGGGTTACCATGCAGATTAAACTGCACAACTTTCTGAGAGACAGGGCCTAGCATATTCTTGGTGCTCCATAATGCAGGCCATCCTGTTCACTGAAGTGTAGAGCAAGACAGAGGGTAGCAGTAGACGCCAAGAAATGGAGGCTGCCTAGAAAGTGGTGAGAAAAGGTGCCCCAGGGAAAATATTGTCTACTTTTGCTGAAGGTTGGCCCTGTCAGCCTGCCAGAAGGCAAAGACCTTTAATTTTGTGGTGTCATTTTGTCTCCTAGAAGTATAGCCTGACATATATTTGCTTTTTAAATTGAAGTGAACTAAAATTAATCTCATTATGGGAATCTGATAGTCCTTAAGGTACTTGGAGACTCCTGAGTGTCACAAAACTAGGATCAAAAACCTTGGCAAAATGCCAGTGGGAAAAGCAAAGGCAGCTAAGTGGAAGCCTGGGGGGCCAGGGTGAAAGGGCAGGGGATGCTTATGTATAATTTGACTCCTTTTGACATTTTGTCAAACTACTGTGGCTCAAACAGACATTGAAGCCTGATTATTTTTGAGAAATCCTCAAAGACCTGCCTTCTTGTTTCTTAGTCGACAGTTTACATTTTTGAAAGCTATTTAAATATTAAATTTTATTTAAATATTCTGTAGAAGGTTGTTATTTAGCATTAATTTGGACAACCATGGATTCTGTAGCTGTTCCTGGAGCTTGCTGTGCTCTTGGGCTACTTTAGAGGACAGGAATGTAAATAAAGTCTAGACTGGGTTTACAGTGCTTCTTTACCCTAGGAGTTGGGAAGCAGTTCCTGAAAAGGGTTGGTGTGTTGCAGACATCTCTATTTATTTTTGTATAAGGTCTTCCAGTCCTAATGTGATGAGTTCCCCTGCTCTGATACTCTACCTTCCTTCCTAGTTTGTTAATTCTCCACTGAGAGTTTGTTGTCCACTCAGACATCCTGAATCTCTCTGCACCTTAAATCTATGAATCCAAGACATTTGCTTCCTCATTTCTTGAGGATTCTGGAGGTTCCTAGAAGTAAAATCCTTAAATCATTTTTCATGTACATTAAAATACTTATAAAATAATTTCGCCTAAAAAACAAACTTTATTTATTTAGCTCTTAAATCCTCTTAACACTTTGTCATTTTCATTTTCTTAATTTTGAGGACCATTATACAATCCTGACCATATATAGCCCTCTCTTCAAAAACAGAAACTCAGTGCTGCTTTTCTAAGTAGAACCTGAACCTTCCTTTTCAACTTAACCAAGATATGTTGTGCTATAATTTTTTCCAGATGTCATTTTCTCGTAAGAAACAGCCAAATGCACTGTATATACCCATTCCTTCTGCCTTCTGAAGCTCAGACATTATAATCATTAAGACCACATGGCTTCTGGAGTCAAATTGTTTGCTTTCTCAACTTTTTATTAATATGTGTGGTTTTTGTCAAGTCACTCAACCTTAATTTCTTCATCTATAAAATTAACATATTAACAAGTTCCATCCTAGAAACTGGCATGATTAAATTTGGGATAATCCACATAAAGCTCTTTTAATCAAGGGAGAATTGATTTGGCAAGAGTAGATGAAGAATGAAGAGGAAAAATCTGAAGATAATGATCAATGCTGATTGTTTTCTTTTTGTGAATTTGCATAAAGAGTAGTTACTTACAGAATGTTCAATACATAGCAGGTACTAGTGAGAATGTTTTGGAGTAGAGTCACACCTAGGTCCTTAACCTCTACTCTAATTACCCATGCACACGTAGATGGACTTAGAAACGGATACACTGATGTTAAGCTACTGTACTTTGGTTGTTCTGTGCCCTGCTACCACCTCCTAGATCTCTTTTGTCATATGGTATTGACCAGCTGCCAGATGCGTTGGTCTGAAATTGTTCTGCTTGATTAGGGAAATAGAAGAGCTAAGGAATTATGTAACCACCCAGTCCATGGCTTGCTGGAGTTGGTGAATAATTTCCCTAGTTTTCTGCCCTCCTTGGGTGGTGTAAGTGTGAAAGACTCTTATAATTCCTTATTGTGGTTCACCTCCAATTATCCATCATAATAACTGAATTGATAACACATTTTATTCCCCACCTTCCTTTGCATATCTCACTTACCTACTGCCCCATGGGTCATTCCTGGGTCTATGTTCCAAACAAACTACTCATTCTTATACCTTTTGTTTCAGGGTCTGCTCCTGGGAGAAATTGACCTAAGACTGGTTCTATGAGAATATGACTTATTGTGAAAAGACCATGAAGTATCAGGTTATGGCACATGGATCATATTTGCACAGTTCTTTTGTCTTCCATTCATTGATTCAATTGTGGTTGTAAGTGGGTCAGTACATTACTTCAGAGGTTTGCACAAATGATTCTCCCGTAGGCTGCCTGGGAGAAACAGAATCCTGACAGCTCCAACTGCCTACCAAGGTGAAGTTTTCTGGTGGCCTCGCTGGCTTGGGCTAGCTCCTACCTTAGGATTAGGAAGTGAAAAAGATTTTATTAATTTTTAAAAAATAAATGTTTTTCTTCCACTTTTTTTTGGTGATTGAACTTATAAAGTGGTTCTCAGTTAAGAATGATTTTGTTCCTCAGGTAACATTTTGCAGTGCTTAGAGATGTTTCTGGCTATTGCAACTGGGAGGGGATGCTACTGGCTTCTAACAAGTAGAGGCCAGATACACCACTGTCTTAGTCTCTATGGGCTGCTGTGGCAAACTACCATGTGTGAGCAAGCTCACTAATTACCGATCCCAAGAGAAGAAATTCACTGTATGGAGACTAACAAAGGTCATCACTATGCCAGTTACCAGAAACAGGAGTCTTTGTACTTATGTCACTGCATTCTGGGATGCTGTTTAGATCCACCATACACTGGTTACCTATATTTCTGATTTTGTTGCCTAAACCTTAATTCTCTCATCTACAAAATTACCATATCAACAATTCCTACCCTGGAAATTGGCATGATCGAATGAGGGTAATCCACATAAAGCATGCACAAAACAAATTATGGGACACAAATCTGTTAATCACAGATTGATAGTAAAGGACGAAGTCTTGGATCTTTTGTGAGCAGTTATGCAGGCTCCAGAAAGCTACCTGGGACAGAGGGAATTTTGGTCGTGTGTGTCCCACTTTCACCATAGCTGAGGTGCTCTGAATGTCAGCTTGTCCTGACTTATATACCTTCAGAAAAACTATGTGACACCCTGGGTGAAGCTTTGAAGGACACCTTGCTTCTTCTAAAAGAGAGTGGAATAAAGCCTAAAACTGGAATTGTATGGGCAGTTCTTTCCTAACACAAGATGTTACATCCCATCCACAGGTGAGGAGGGACAGGAGCAAGGCCTGGGCTGCTTGGGGTAGTTCGTCCCTATCTCAGAATATCTATCCTATTTCTGCCTTCCCCACAAATTCTACAGTTATTTTTGAAAACTACAAGGAAACGGGAAGAACTAGGTTAGTCCAGGTGCAAGGCCACTGGGATAACTCTCCTTTGCCATATACTTGGTGGCTTATAAACAGTAGAGTTATGATTTATATATGAGGTGACCCCAAAAGTTCATGTGTGAGACAACGCAAGAGTTTTCAGAGATGAAAGTAGGTGACACCTAATCAGTGGATTAAGTCACAGATATGGATTAACTGCGCAGTAACTGAATGCAGATAAGGTGTGGTTGGACAAGGTGGGTCACTGGGAGTGTTCATTTGGGGATTTATGCTTTGTCCTTGGTGAATGGATCTCTCTTTGCTTCCTGGTTTTCCTGTCATGTTCTGAGATGCTTTCCTTCACTATGCCCTTCTGTCATTATGTTCTGCCTCACTGAACCCAGAGCTTTGGAGTTGGTCTTCTGTGGAATGAAACCTCTAAAACTGTAAACCCTACATAAACTTTCTTTCCTTTATGTTGTTCTTGTCACATCTTCCATCACAGTGATGAAAAAGTTGACTAAAACAAGCAGGATTATTGAGACTGGAAGTTCAAGACCAAGATGCTAGCAGATACGGCAGCTGGAAAGAGTTAGATGACCTTCTTCTCACTGTAGCCTCACACGGAGGAAAGTGAGAGATCTCTCTTAGGTCTCTCTTTTTTAAGGGCACAAATCCCATCCAATAGGGTTCTGCCTTTAGGACTTATTTGATGCTCAAAAGACCTGCTTCCTAATCATTTGTGTTAGGATTTCAACAAATGAATTTTGGAAGGACATAGCATGTAGTGTATTGCACTTACTAAATACTTTAAAACATACAGGACTGTCACCTTATAAAAAGGAATTATACAGACCCAAATGTCAATAGTACTGTGGTTGAGAAATTCTCAATAAGGAAGGAGGATGTATATACCTGTACTGTGACCTCTTAAGAAAAGTAGTAATTATTTGTTTTGGATATAAACATTACTTCTATGTATGAGAATAGTTGTTGAAATAGCAGTTTAGATGATTGTAGCTGTACCTTAGGACTTCTTCTTGTAGATCCATGTGTCTATCGAGTATTCAGAATATGACTAGTGTGAGTGGGGAAATATTTTTTAATTTTACTGAATTTAATTAATTTTAATTTAAATACCAATATGTGGCTATGGTTACCTTATTTGACATCACCAGTTCAATGGTTGAGATTTCAGAGAAAAGACTCAGAAAGACTTGAGTCCAAATTCTGACTCTCATTTTCCTATTGTCTGTATCTCCTTGTACAAGTTTTTTTTTTTTTTTTTTTTTTTTTTTTTATTGTAAACAAATGGGATACATGTTGCCTCTCTGTTTGTACATGGCGTAAAGGCATACCAATTGTGTAATCATAAATCCACATACAGTAATGTTGTTTGATTCATTCTGTTATTTTTTCCCCTTCCCCCCACCCCTCCCACCCCTCTTTACCCTCTATACAGTACTTTCTTCCTCCATACTTGCCCCCCTCCCTAACCCTAACTCTAACCCTAACACTAACCTTTCCCTCCCCCCCATTATGTGTCATCCTCCACTTATTAGCGATATCATTCGTCCCTTGTCTTTTTGAGATTGGCTTATCTCACTTAGCATGATATTCTCCAATTTCATCCATTTGCCTGCAAATGCCATAATTTTGTCATTCTTTATGGCTAAGTAATATTCCATTGTGTATATATACCACAGTTTCTTTATCCACTCGTCAATTGAAGGGCATCTAGGTTGGTTCCATAGTCTGGCTATTGTGAATTGAGCAGCTATGAACATTGATGTGGCTGTATCTCTGTAGTATGCTGATTTTAAGTCCTTTGGGTATAGGCCAAGGAGTGGGATAGCTGGGTCAAATGGAGGGTCCATTCCAAGTTTTCTAAGGAATCTCCACACTGCTTTCCAGAGTGGCTGCACTAATTTGCAGCCCCACCAGCAATGTATGAGTGTACCTTTCTCCCCACATCCTCGCCAACACCTATTGTTGCTTGTATTCTTGATATTTGCCATTCTAATTGGGGTGAGATGGAATCTTAGGGTGGTTTTGATTTGCATTTCTCTTATTACTAGAGATGTTGAACATTTTTTCATATGTTTATTGATTGCTTGTACATCTTCTTCTGTGAAGTGTCTGTTCATTTCCTTAGCCCATTTGTCGATTGAATTATTTGTATTCTTGGTGTAGAGTTTTTTGAGTTCTTTATAGATTCTGGAAATTAGTGCTCTATCTGAAGTATGATTGGCAAAGATATTCTCCCACTCTGTAGGCTCTTTCTTCACATTACTGATAGTTTCCTTTGCTGAGAGAAAGCTTTTTAGTTTGAATCTATCCCAGTTATTGATTCTTGCTTTTATTTCTTGTGCTATGGGAGTCCTGTTGAGGAAGTCTGGTCCTAGGCCGACATGTTGAAGATCGGGACCTACTTTTTCTTCTATAATCTGCAGAGTCTCTGGTCTGATTCCAAGGTCCTTAATCCATTTTGAGTTGAGTTTTGTGCAGGGTGAGAGATATGGGTTTAGTTTCATTCTGTTGCATATGGATTTCCAATTCTCCCAGCACCATTTGTTGAAGAGGCTATCTTTTCTCCATTGCATATTTTTGGCGCCTTTGTCTAGTATTAGAAAGTTGTATTTATTTGGGTTTGTGTCCGTGTCCTCTATTCTGTACCATTGATCTACCTGTCTATTTTGGTACCAGTACCATGCCGTCTTTGTTACTATTGCTTTGTAATAAAGTTGAAGTTCGGGTATTGCGATACCCCCTGCTTCATTTTTCCTGCGAAGGATTGCTTTAGCTATTCTGGGTTTCTTATTCTTCCAGATGAATTTCATGATTGCTTGCTCTATTTCTGTAAGGTACGTCATTGGGATTTTAATTGGGATTGCATTGAATCTGTATAGCACTTTTGGTAGTATGGCCATTTTGACAATATTAATTCGGCCTATCCAAGAACATGGGAGATCTTTCCATCTTCTAAGGTTTTCTTCGATTTCTTTCTTTAGTGTTCTGTAGTTCTCATTGTAGAGGTCTTTTACCTCTTTTGTGAGATTGATTCCCAAGTATTTTATTTTTTTCGATGCTATGGTGAATGGGGTAGTTTTCATAATTTCTCTTTCTGAGGATTCCTCACTTATGTATAAAAATGCATTGGATTTATGAGCATTGATCTTGTAACCTGTCACTTTACTGAATTCACTTATGAGTTCTAACAGTTTTCTGGTGGAATTTCCTGGTTCCTCTAAGTATATAATCATATCATCCGCAAATAGGGATAGTTTGAGTTCTTCTTTTCCTATTCGTATTCCTTTAATTTCCTTGGTCTGTCTAATTGCTCTGGCTAGAGTCTCAAGAACGATATTGAATAGGAGTGGTGAAAGAGGGCATCCCTGTCTTGTTCCAGTTTTTAGGGGGAATGCTTTCAGTTTTTCACCGTTTAGAATGATATTAGCCATGGGCTTAGCATAGATGGCCTTTACAATGTTAAGGAATGTTCCCACTATCCCTATTTTTTCTAGTGTTTTGAGCATGAAGGGGTGTTGTGTTTTATCAAATGCTTTTTCTGCATCTATTGAAATAATCATGTGGTTCTTGACTTTAAGTCTATTGATATGGTGAATTACATTTATTGATTTCCGGATGTTGAACCAACCTTGCATCCCTGGGATAAAACCCACTTGATCGTGGTGCACTATCTTTTTAATATATTTTTGTATGCGATTTGCTAAAATTTTATTGAGAATTTTTGCGTCAATGTTCATTAATGATATCGGTCTGAAATTTTCTTTCCTCGATTTATCTCTGTCTGGCTTGGGTATCAGGGTAATATTGGTTTCATAGAATGAGTTTGGGAGGGTACCCTCCTCTTCTATTTCATGGAATACTTTGAGAAGTATTGGAATGAGCTCTTCTTTAAAGATTTTGTAGAACTCGGCTGAGAACCCATCTGGTCCTGGACTTTTCTTTGTTGGTAGGCTTTTGATGACCTCTTCTACTTCATTACTTGAAATTGATCTATTTAAATTTTGTATGTCCTCCTCGTTCAATTTAGGCAATTCATATGTCTCTAGAAACCTGTTGATGTCTTCGAAATTTTCTATTTGGTTAGAATATAGATTTTCAAAATAGCTTCTAATTATGTTTTGTATTTCAATCGTGTCTGTTGTGATATTTCCTTGTTCATTCCGAATTTTGGTGATTTGGGTTTTCTCTCGTCTTCTCTTTGTTAGAGTGGCTAAGGGTTTATCAATTTTGTTTATTTTTTCAAAGAACCAACTATTTATTTTGTCAATTTTTTGTATAGTTTCTTTTGTTTCAATTTCGTTGATTTCAGCTCTGAGTTTAACTATTTCCTGTCTTCTACTACTTTTGGTGTTGGTCTGTTCTTCTTTTTCTAGGGCTTTGAGCTGAAGTGTTAGGTTGTTTATTTGTTGATTTTTACTTCTTTTATTGAATGCGCTCCATGAAATAAATTTTCCTCTAAGTACTGCTTTCATAGTGTCCCAAAGATTTTGATATGATGTTTCTTTGTTCTCATTTACCTCTAGGAATTTTTTAATTTCCTTCCTAATATCTTCTGTTATCCATTCATCATGTAATAGCATATTGTTTAATCTCCAGGTGTTGGAGTAGCTTCTGTTTTTTACTCTTTCATTTATTTCTAACTTCAAACCATTATGATCTGATAGAATACAAGGTAGTGTCTCTATCTTCTTGTATTTGCTTACATTAGCTTTGTGGCATAATATATGGTCTATTTTACAGAAGGATCCATGTGCTGCTGAGAAGAAAGTGTATTCGCTCTTGGTTGGATGGTATATTCTATAAATGTCCGTTAAGTCTAAATTATTGATTGTGTTATTGAGATCTATGGTTTCTTTGTTCAATTTTTGTTTGGAAGATCTGTCCAGTGGTGAGAGAGGTGTGTTAAAACCACCTAGTATTATTGTGTTATGGTCTATTTGGTTTCTGAAATTGAGAAGGATTTGTTTGACATACATGGATGAGCCACTGTTTGGGGCATAGATGTTTATGATTGTTATGTCTTGCTGATTTATGGTTCCCTTAAGCAGTATGTAATGTCCTTCTTTATCCCTTTTGACTAGTTTTGACTTGAAGTCCACCTTATCTGAAATGAGGATGGATACCCCAGCTTTTTTGCTGAGTCCATGTGCATGATATGTTTTCCCCCATCCTTTCACCTTTAGTCTATGTGTATCTCTTTCTACGAGGTGAGTCTCTTGCAGGCAACATATTGTTGGATCTTTCTTTTTGATCCAATCTGCCAGTCTATGTCTTTTGATTGATGAGTTCAGGGCATTAATATTCAGGGTTATTATTGAGATATGATTAGTATTCCCGGTCATTTGGTTCATTTTATTTATTTATTTATTTATTTATTTTGAGACGACTTGGTTCTTCCTTTATTTGACAATTCCTTTAGGATGGTTCCTCCCATTGCTGATTTGTTTCTTTGTTTTTCATCTCTTCCTCATGGAATATTTTGCTGAGAATGTTCTGTAATGCTGGCTTTCTTTTTGTAAATTCTTTTAGCTTTTGTTTATCATGGAAGGATTTTATTTCATCATCAAATTTGAAGGTAAGTTTTGCTGGGTATAAGATTCTTGGTTGGCATCCATTTTCTTTCAGGGCTTGAAAAATGTTGTTCCAGGCCCTTCTAGCTTTTAGGGTCTGGATTGAAAAATCTGCTGATATCCGTATTGGTTTCCCCCTGAATGTAATTTGATTCCTCTCTCTTGCGGCCTTTAAAATTCTGTCTTTATTTTGTATGTTGGGCATTTTCATTATAATGTGCCTTGGTGTGGGTCTGTTGTAATTTTGTATATTTGGAGTCCTATAAGCCTCTTGTACTTGATCTTCCATTTCATTCTTCAGATTTGGGAAATTTTCTGATAGTATTTCATTGAATAGATTGTTCATTCCTTTGGTCTGTTTCTCTAAGCCTTCCTCAATTCCAATTATTCTCAAATTTGGCCTCTTCATGATATCCCATAGTTCTTGGAGATGCTGTTCATGATTTCTTACCATCTTCTCTGTTTGTTCAACTTTGTTTTCAAGGTTAAATATTTTATCTTCAATGTCTGATGTTCTGTCTTCCAGGTGTTCTATTCTATTGGTTATGCTTTCTATGGAGTTCTTAATTTGGTTTATTGTTTCCTTCATTTCAAGGATTTCTGTTTGGTTTTTTTTCAATATCTCTAACTCTTTATTGAAGTGATCTTTTGCTTCCTGTATTTGCTCTTTTAACTGTCGATTGGTGCGATCATTCAGTGCCTGCATTTGCTCTTGCATCTCGTCATTTGCTTCCCTGAGCATTTTAATTATGTACATTCTGAACTCCCTTTCTGTCATTTCTTCTGCCATGCTGTCGTTGGGTTTCATTGATGTAACATCTAGATTTGTTTGCAGCATTTTCTTTCCTTGTTTTCTCATGTTGTTCAGGTATCAGTGGACCGCTGTGATATTGCAGATTTCCTCTATTGTCTTATAATATCCCTGAAGATTTCTATTATATCCCCTCTTAGTCTTCAGTAGCCTGAAATCTTGGAGGAAGTTGATAATGCAGTGCTCCACAAGGGAGCTGACTCCCTAGGGGTGGTGGCCTTCTGGTGGGGTATATTCCCTGCTAGTGGGCAGAGGTACCTTCACTTGCTGATGAATGGTCATCCAGAAGGGAAGTAGGTTGTGGGCTGATGCAAGACCAGTTTGGGCCTGTGTCTCTGATTTTACGGTCCTTTTGGGAGAACCTCACCCAACAGGGAGGAGTCACCCGGTGGGGAGGTCTCGCTGGTCGGTTTTCCTCCCAGAGGTTCCGTTCAATTCACAACTACCGCCTGGGCTGGGCAGCCTTCTTCTGCAATGTTCCCAGGGACCCGGACCTACCTCCTGGGCCTGGAAGCCTCACCCTTCGCAAACGAATCTCCTTCGGCTGCCTCTCCTCAGAGAAGCTGCCTGCAGTCCTGGAGCCTTCGCTCCGCCCCTCAGTTTGTCTGTGGGGCCCTTCCACCAAGAAGCCGTCTAGGACCCTGCTCTGCACTTTTCGCCTGGCTATGCGGCCCCTCCTCTGAGCAGCCACCTGGAGCCCCTTACAATCGCTCCGAGTCCCAGTGACCCGCCACACGCCTTTTCCTCCGGCAGCCACCTGTTGTTCCGTGCGGTCCCTCTAAGACCAAGTGACCCACCACGCACCACTTTCTCCACCAGGCAGTCACCCAGAGATCTGGTGCGTCACGAGTCCCAAGAACTCACTGTGCACCTTCTTGTCCCGACTACCTCCCGTAGCCCTGGTGCAGTCACTTCGAGCCCAAGCACCCCGCCGCGCTCCTCCTCCTTCTCCAGACAACCCCCCTATGTTCAGGAGCGGATGCTGTGGGACCAAACCACTCACCACGCTGTTCCACCGGATAGCCGCCCAGAGCCCTGACGCAGCTGCTCCAATTCCAAGCGACGTGCCGAGCCCGTATTTCTCCTTCTTCTCTGGGCAGCCCCCTGTGTTCAGGGGTGGTCACGTTCAGTCCAAACAGCTCACCAAGCACCTTCTCCTTTGGGCAGCCTCCCAGAGCGCGGGTGGGTTGCGCCGAGTCCAAGCGCTGTGGTGAACAGCCACCTCTCCAATGCTCCCAGCTGTCTCTGTACAAGTTTTTTAAGCACACTAAGCTTCTGTTCCATCATCTGTAAATTCACAAAAGTGGTAAATTCCTCATGATACTATTTTAAGGATTAAAGAGAAGTTATTTGGCACAACACTTGCATATATACATGTGCAATATCTTATTATTAACAGCATGTGAACTGTTAATATTCATTTACTGAGAGTTCTCTCCACACCATGCTCACCCTTAGAAACAGAAACAGGAAACCAGTTAGAATAGTATACTCCCTTTCCGGAGTCCTGAACTCTTAACCTGATTTATTTCTCTATCTCTGGAATTATTCTAAATCTGTCTATCTAATCTTTCTCTTGTCACACATCAATTTGTAACCTATACTATCTGCCCTTAACCCACAATCCTCCTTTGTTATTTTACTTTATGTTTGAACCACACTGCTGGTGTTTGCATTCTGTGTAATTATTTTTCTGCATTCATCCTCCTGACCTGACAGTCATTTTAGAATCTTTATTGAAACTCTTCCTTTTTCCTGCTCCTGGCACTTGCGTCCAGGAAACAAAGCCATTGTAAAAACTTTCATCCAAATGCTCATAACATTTATGGATAGGTCTTTAGGAAGGCTGGTGGGGAATTTCATTTAGAAGAAAAATTAAAATGAAAGTTTGTCTAGAGTTCTCAATGATGCTTAATGCTACTTGAGCAAAAAGGGTCACCATTTTAGTTAATTTGAAATATACCTACTTTGTGTGGGTTTTATGTAGCTCGTATAGTGCTCCCATTATTCAGAAAGCAAGGGAAACAAATGATCATCCAGAAGACATCATAAAAAAGTATTTAAAAGTGTGTAATGGTTTTGTTTTATGTGCACATTAGCTTGTCTGTGAAAAAGTGTACAAGAGAGGAGAAATAAGAGATGAAGAGAATTTTTTTTTTTTTACTTTTTTGTTTTGTTGGGGCTATAAACCAATGTACTTAATAAAGCACATAAGTTGGTTTATTTCAACAAGCATCAATAACATCAAGTCTTCTGCAGAATAAGGCATCTTATAACAAGCATGACACCTTGAAAAACTGTAGTCATAATAAAACAGCATGTTGTCATGATGTTCACTGTGCCAGCACATATGCATACACATAAATGGACACACTAGCACACAGTATGTCTCCAAGATGTGTACTCATGTGCAGGCAAACAGGAATACATAAACATATACACACATATACCAGTATATTTGAATTAATGCTAAAGTAAAAGAAATAATATAAGATGGAAAAAGACAAAGGTGCTTTTACATGGTAACACTGGACAAAATTGCTCTGTATTTCCATTATCTTTCAAGTTTCTACTAGAGCTAGTATTTTAGTTTTAATATTTAAGTTATATATTATGTTTTAGAAAGTGAATATTTAAAAATTATGTCCTTTTAAATAAAGACCTCTTGGGGAATGTCTGGCCATGCTGTGGCATTGTGGGTGTCAAATCTTAATAGCTGCTGCAGGAAAAAGAAATGTTTAGCATGTAATGCACACAATCAAAGCTATTGAGTAAAAAGCAACATTTGCTATTTTTTAGGAAAATTGGCAACATCAAAAATACTTACTGTGCATAATTAAAACCAAGGAAATATGTTATTGGTTCCATTAAATTTGTTCAGGGACCAAAGGAACAAGTATAGAATTAACTGCATTTATAAACACTTTATTTCATAATGAATACTGCAATTTAAAAAGACAGCCCTTTAGCCAATTTTTTCCCTTTGAATCATTGCCATTGTTAATCAATTATCCAAATTGTGATCAAAATAAGACATTTTTATTCAACTTATATGGTGATGTGGGTATTCTACTGAATATACTATACTTTTTTCCATGGTTACAAATTTTTATATTATTTTTGTGATTAAAATGTTTTTTTTATTTGGAACGTATCCCTCCATATACAAGGGGAGAGTACTGTACTATTCTGAGCTCTGTGAATGAGGCAAACAAGGCCCTTCATGGAGGACTCATTCAATTGGGAGTGAGAAGAGACAATGCCCAAGTAATCACATTGATAATTTCATACTGCTGTACATTCAATGATATAAAAGAAAACCAACTGGGCTCTGATTGAGGTAAAGGATGAAGAAGAGTGGGAGCCTATTTCATGCCAGTAGCTCAACAAAGACCTTTCTAAAGGTGGTGCTGGAGCTGAGTTTTGAATGTTGCACAGGAATCAGATGTGTAAAACTTACGGCCAGGCAGTGTTTCTGGCTGAGGAGCAACTATAAAGGTCTTGAGTAGAGGATAGTTTACCTTCCAAAAAATTTTTTTTTTTTTTTTTTTTTTTTTTGCTATTTTGGTCAGAAAATTTATTACTGGTGCTTATACGAAAGGAAAGTTTAAACCTCTACTTTAGATGTGTATATTCACAGATTCTCTTACCACTGCACTCTAGGGCCATTTGTTTCTCTATTTCCTGTTTCTTCACCATTCAAAGAAACAACTAACAATATGATCTTTGTGTATTTACATTTCTGAATATTTTCATTGCAATGACAAAAATGAGGTGATGCTGTTGTCTTCAGAAGGCCACGAACACAGAAGAATGAATAAGTAAAATGGGGCATATACATTCAATGGAATATTTCGTCTTAAAGGCGAAGGAAATATACAATTTGCACAATGAATCCTGAAAATATCAGGCTAAGCAAAGTAAATCAGACACAGAAACATAAATACTGCATGATTCTCTTTACTTGAGATAACTATAATAGAGGCAGAAGACAGAAATATTGTTGCCAGCAGCTGAGGAAAAGGGGGAATGGAGAGTTTGGTTTGATAGGCAGAGTTGCAGTTTTGGAAGATGAAAGAGGTTCTGGAGATGAATGATGCACTAATACCAATGCATTCAGTACTAAAGAACTGTACACTGGAAAAGTAGTTAAAATGATACATTTTGTGTTACATATATTTCACAATTAAAAGAAAAAAAGAAACTTTTTAATTGTGATGATTTATAACAAAAAGTGGTTATAATGGTCATATACAAGTGCTTAAAGAAAATGTAAACTTAGTTATGAAAGAAATGAAAGACATAAAAAGGGAATTTCTAGAGATTAGAAACAGTGTTGGAAGAAGAATTTTCTTGGATGGGATTAAGAACAATTGGTGTAGATCAGTCATATTGGAGTAGGATCTACCAGAATCCATTATAATCTTATTTTAACTTGATTACCTCAGAAGAAACCCTGGCTCCAAATATGCTCACATTTTTCTGAGGAACTGAGAGTTAGAACCTCAACACATGAATTTTAGAGGGCCACAATTCAACCCATAGGAGTATATAAAGTAATGTCACCAGCTTATATTGATATGGTCCTCAGATTAATGACTAACCATCCATGCCTGTTCTCCATGTCTTTATATAAACTTTATATTATTACTTTAATGAGCATGTGATGGTGGGTATGTGATATATTATACTTTCAGGCAGAGTAAAGAAATAGGTGTAATTATTCACTTTTTATAAAAAAACTACAATTAACATTTTCTACCTACAGCTTATTTTTCTGGTTGATATTTTCTTAGCTAAAACCCCTGTAATGGGATTATTAGGTATAAAATAATTTAAAAATAAAAAATGTAAACATAAAATGCCAAATGTTTTCTGAAAGGGCGTTACTAATTAGTAATGTCACTGGCATTGATTAACCCAGTAATTTTGGCAAAAATTTTATGAACATCATTTATCTTTTCATATTTATGAAGTAGTATCTTAAGTTTGCTTTAAAATCAATTTTATTGCAATTATAAATAATATTTCCCTAAGTATTATTTTACTCTTCAATTAATTAAATGTTATGAAAATGGAAAATTTGCACACAGGCATGCATAAAGAGGTGATAAGAAGAAGGGAAAAGGCAGCCATCTACAAACCAGTGAGAGGTCAAGAATGAATCTTTCACTCTCAGAAGGAACCAACCCTGATGACACCTTGATGTTGAATATTAATCCTCCAAAATCGTGAGACAGTATGTTTCTGTTGTATAGGCCGCCTAGACCGTGATACTGTTGCAGCAGTCTGGTGAGCTAATACACATTTCTCCATTTGGGTTTTAATAACATATTAGCGCAACTGCATGACTCAAAATACAAACTCATTTATCACAGTCCTGGAAACTGGGACATACAATATCACAGTGATGGTAGATCAAGCATCTGCTGAGGATTTATTCCTGGTTTGCAAGTGGCCATCTTCTCATTGAACACGCACATGGAAAAGAGCAGACAGGAGAGATACAAAGAGCTTCCTCTTTCTTTTTATAATGAGAGCACCAGTCCATCATGAATCCTCTCTCTCAACCTACTTATCCACTGAAAGTCTCACATCCAAATACCAGCTATGGTTTCAACATATAAATTCTGGATGGGCAAAAACATGCAACCTGTAACATACTTAAAGAGGCTTATTGTAGCTATTGACTGCCAATATTGCTGTTCAGTAAGTATGTACAGTTCTTTCTTTGGCTTGCAATTAATCCTCTTGAGGATAAGTATAGTCATGAGGTCTTCAACAATGAGTAGTGAGCAGATATGACCAGTGTCATTTCAGTAAATACTTTATAAGCCTGTGAAGATTTAACTAAGGTCTCTCTTTTCCTCTGCCCTGGCAGTAGACAACATGAGAGTGAGAGCAGCTTTGCCAGGGCAAATACCAAGGAAGATTCTGCAGTTGTTCCATAATGAAGTAAACCTGTGTTGTTTTAATTCACTGATATTTGGGAGTTGTCTGTTAACTGTAACCAAACCTAGGACATTTCAAGTAAAGTGATCAGTAGTAACAGGCTTTGCACCCAAGGACTTTAAATCAGGATGAGATCTGCTAAAATAATCAGATGATGATAAGTAAACATGATAAATGTTGTTATAAAAATATGGAAAGAATTTTAGGGGTGCACACAGGAGAGACACATGAATTCAGTCCAGGATAATTTCCTGAAGGAAAACAACACATCATCTCATTCTTGAAGACAAGTAGGAGTCAGTCACCCCAAGAAAATGTCAGAGGAACAACATGAGCTCAGAGGTGAGATTACAGATTTATCGTTATTCTGCAGTGTCACATGTAACACCCAAGAGTCCAAAGAGAAGTGATGATGTTTGGGAAGGATAAGTTGACAGGAGTCTGGTCCAGGAAGGTCTTTAAACCATACTTTGAAGGTTGTATATTACTTCCACAGGTAGCTTCCACAGGTAATGGAAAGTTCACAGAAGTGTGAAATAATCAGTTACAATATAGTTTTGAGTTTGGAGGGGAAAAAAGTGTTATATACACTGTGATTGCTGTTGTGTGAAACGTAAACATAGAGAATTGCAAAGTAATGTATAAAAATAGTTATGTAAGGGCTGTGTGAAAATAGGTAAATATTGTTGCCTATTTAAAATGCTACTAGGCAGCATGTTCAATTAAAAGGAAATTTAATATAATGGTCTGACTAGCTAAGCAAAATAAACTAAAAAAATTTCCTCAAGTCTTAAAAACCTATGGGAAATGAAAATATATGTTTACCAAATGCAGTTAAAGATGTGATAGGAAAAGACTTATTAAGATAAGCAGCACAAATGGAGATGAAATAAGTTTTCTCTAGCTTTCTTGCTAGGAAAATTAACTTATAGCAAATGCAGAATAAATATTTTAAAATGCTGTACTTCCAGATTGGAAACGCGGAGTAGGAAAGTAGTGAAAAATTAAAAAGAAAGCCTGGTAGACAGAATTCTAAAGATGTACCTTTAAGTTTTCTGCTATTTAATCAAGCGTGAATCTAGGTACTGCTGCAAAGTGGCTTTGAGGTTGGAATTAAGATTACTAACCAGCTGACCTTACAACAGGAAGATTTTTCCAGATTACTTGAGTAGATTCAGTGCAATCATCTGAGCTCTTATAGCAGAAGGGAGGGGAGCAAAATGAAAGGGAAGAGAGAAGCTATGAAGTACACAAAAATGAGGTGTCAGTTTCAGTTCTTTATTGACTTTGAAAACTAAGGAGGGCATGAACCAAGGATTGTAAGAGGACTTTAGAAACCCAATATGACCTCTGGTGACAGCCTGAAAGATTTTACAATGGGCGTGCAACGAATTCTGCCAACAACTTGATGGAGTTTGGAAGCAGATTTATTCCTAGAGCCTCAGAAAGAAGTCAACATTTGGAAGGCAAATCTCCTAAGACTGGAATAAGATGGTCCAGCAGAGTTCACTGGATTTCTAAACTACACAACTATGAGGGATACATGTGTTCTTTCAAGCCACTGAGTTTGTGGCAACTTTTATAGTGGCAGTACAAAACCACCCAGTTGTAAAAGAAAATGTGAAATATGATAGTCAAGATATGATAAAGCACATACTTCTGTATTCATCAGTGAGTAGTGACAAGTTGTATTGATCAAAGCTGTGCACTCTGGAGCCACATTGTATGCAATCAAATTCTAGCTGTATCATTTGCCACATTTGTGACCTTGAGTAAGTCTCTGTCCCTCAGTTTCTTCAACTGTAGAACAGGGATAATAGTAGGTTATTATAGATTATTATAAGGTACTGTAGTTTGTAAGTGAATCATATGCAAGCTTCATAGAAACTGCTGTAAAAGTGTTTATTACAATTATTTGATTTGAATGGGTTGAACACACAGGTGTTGATAGACCATGGCCTGTTTGTAGAGGTCATGAACTAAGAGTGATTTGCATAGAAAACATTTCCCAGTCCTAAGGGTTAAATTGCCCCACTGAAAGATGGACTTTCAAACTGACGAAACAGAACCAAAGATGTAACAGTTCACAAAATCACATCTAAAACAAGGTGGTACATGAATGTTGGAAATAAGTGATGAGAAAAGAATTACAGGACATATGTTATAAAAGAAAGCAATTGGGGCAATAATATTAGAAATAAAAGATCATTCAGTGGTAACACTACTAAAAGGATATGGAAGAATTTTGAATATAACATTAAGCCATATTAATTAAGCTAGTAAGGTAATGATATATAGATGGTTGGACCAATGAATTTTAATAGAACAATGTACAAATCTCTAAATATCGGATAGACTCACTTTTTAAAACAGCACATAAAAATAGAGGGGAAATAACAGGTTATTTGATAGCAAGGAGCATTTTGGATTTAAAGGTAAATTAAATTCTACCTTTTGTGACACACAAAATAAGTATTAAATTAAATAACAACTCAAACATAGAAGTGTAAGGCCCCCAAAAAGGAAACCCCAACTCTGTCCCATGGATAGACGGCAACCCCAATCAACCGCAGGAGGCGTCACTTGATGCAAACCGCAAGAGGTGTTTATTCCAGCGCGCTGGGACCCAACTTGAGGAGTCCCTAGCAGAAAATCTTGTAGGTTTATAAAGGCAGAGACCACACATCGGGAGGGGTCGCACATGAAAGGGAAAAGGGGAACAAAGCTGCCGGGAAAATTCAAAGGGGGTCTGGGTTTGCTGATAACATACAACATGTTTCACAATGTTTTACAACAGGGTGTAGATTCTGGTGTCTTAACTGCCTGAATACTATCTTGCTCCAATTACTCATTTACTCTGTTTGGGGCTGATTCCTGGAACAGCTTTAAGGGCTTTGTCCTGTCACTGGAAGGGAGACCTTAGGGAGTTGAAATATAACAGACAGCTTAAAAAAATGTCCATTCTTTCAGAAGCAATGCATTAAGGTTTTAGAAGCTATTTAAGAACACTATATTCATAATAGTGTGGTGAAATTTAAACATATGTCCTAAAAGAAGCTTGATAAAGTTAGATTAATTTTTAAATAGGACTTTCATATTTATACACAGATTAATTTGAAGTAACTCATTTTAAATAGTTTCATTTCTTATTATAAAAGGAATGCATGATGACTGAATAAGTACAAGAAAATATAAAAAAGCAATAACAAAAACAAAATCTGAATATCATCCAGAATTAACTATATTTAAAAAATCATTGTATCTTTTTAAAATAATGTTCTGCATACATACATTCATATATGAAACTTATCTAGGTGGATCCAAGTAACTAAAAAGCATTAAATACAACAAAAGTACTTTTAAGATATGAAGCATATTTATGCACTATTTGAATATCATAACCTCATTTTGTTCAAATTACAAATATGTTAAATGAAAATGTGAATTATTCAGGTCACACCAATGGTAGGAATGTAAAATATCCAGTTTTACTGGACATTATTGATGTTAACAAAACACATAAGAAAAAATGTACTGATAAGAATCCCAATCCAACAATGAAATGTGCCATTTACAGGATTGTGTAAATTGTGCTATAATTATGATTCTCAACTAGCTTTGCTTGATTTAGAATGAAATTTTTACTTGAGGGAAAATGGAGTTTGGTTTATAAAATTGTGCAAGATGGCACACTAAGAGGATTGTTATCTTTGTGATCATTCATTGATCATTCACTTTAAGATTTAAATTCTGTTTTCAGCATTTGTTACTATTTCCTTGGCCAAGTTGCTTCCACTTAATACACCTCATTTTATCTTTAGTGAAGTGAATGTGACAAACTTTCTGCCATGATTGTGCTAGAGGTGAATAGGAATATGAGCGAAAGCACCTATCCCACTAAAGAAATCTTTTTTTATCATAATTTTTAGTTGTTGATGGACCTTTATTTTCTTTATTTATTTATATGTGGCACTGAGAATTGAACCCAGTACCTCACACATGCTAGGCAAGCACTCTACCACTGAGCCACAATCCCAGCCCTCTACAGAAGTCTTATTGATTCTTTGCTGGTAAGGACATTTTACTATAGATTACTTGTGCAGTAGAAAGAGTAGCCTCTTTATTTCTGGAATACAAAATATTACTTTTAAAACAAAGAGCACTGTGGTGTAGCTCAGTGGTAGAACACTTGTCTAGGATGTATGAGGCTCTGGGTTGAATCCCCATCACTGTAAAACAAACAATTGAAAAAAAAAAGGAAACAAAAGAACAACAAACAAACAAACAAACAAAAACAAAGAGAAGAATATGACTTTAAGAACTGTTTTATGTGCACTTAAGAAAGAGGGTATATTGCTAAAAGTTTTTCCATTTTTTCTTACCAATAGTATATCTGTGCATGGAATCAGCAAACACCTATTTCTTGTCTTCTATTTCCCAGCTTTTTGAGTCAGATGGAGCTGTGACTTTTCAGACCAAGGTGCAATTTGAAGTGGCATTGTCACTTCTCAGCAAAGGTATTTAGAATTGAGCAGCCCTATTGTGCTCTCTTCTCCTCTTGCAAAGACCAAGAAGGTCATTTCTTCAGAGGGTCCAGCAACATCAGTGCAGCAGCTCTCTGAGCAGGGGTCCCTGGGTGACTGTGGACCAATCCTCTGCTGTCTCAGGGGATGCTTATCTGTAGTGAGAGACACACCTCCTTGTGTTAAGGCACTGCTATTTTAGAATACATTTGCTACCAGAAGACTTAGGTTATTTCCACTACTAGTACATCCAAAGAGTATAAATACAAGGAGGAAAAGAGTTCTCAGATCTACTGACAGTGTCAATCATTTGGAAACCTATACTCTTTTGAGGGAAGAATTTTTAGGCTCAGAGAGTAAAAATCATCTAATACTGAGATCTCCAATTAGCATGGGGATAGGGAAAGTTCCCATGTCCTGCATCATTTCCTGTATCAGATGTAGAACTTTACCTGCATCTTTCAACAAATTTTTAAAGAAAAAAATATGGTAAAAAAAGATGATATACAATCTTTGAGACAAAAAAATACAGAACAATCCAAAATAAGAAAAAGCAACTGCAATTCCATAATACAGAGATAATCATAGATACACAGGCTACAAATTGATATAATGGGTTATTACCTTCCAGATTTTTTTTTCTGAAACTTATATAACTGCACACTCACTTGAATATGTACACGTGGACAGATATTCACTTATATAACACACGTTTTTCATTATTTATCATTGGCACATAATTCAACAATTTCATTTTACAACTTTTCTATTTTATAGCATAACTTTTTAAATTTAAAAATTTATCAGAAACATTTTCCTTTCATTAAGTGTTCTTATAAAACATGATTCCCATTGCTTTTACAGTATTCTGCTTCATAGATATAGAAAGATTTACTTACTCAGTGGTCTTCTTATACATTGAACTTGTTTCCAGTTTGAATAGATTATGTAATTTTTCCATAGCCATCTTGTGTATATATTTTGTGTTTATTTTGTTTTATTTTTATTTTAGACCATATTTCTAATTTGTCTTAAACTAAGTTTCTATTCATAGTATCTTGGTATCAAAATATAAATTTTTTTTTACTCTGCTAACTATTACAAAAGCACCATCACTAGTATAGGATATAATGATTAGTTGTACACAGCACCCATTTGATTAGGAAGAAATAACATCACAAGTATGATGTTATTTTGTCTTTTGTTTACTGTCAGTAAGGTTGTATGTTCTATATGTAATATATGGTTTACATCGCTATTAGTTATAATCTATTTTGTTTTGGATGTTATCTTAAATTATTTGCTTTTTCTCTGTGAGAATTTAGTAAGAACATTAGCTTTTTGTCTAGAAAGTTGCAAATATTTTTTCATGGATCATGATCTGTCATTTTTATTTTGTTAGTGTTAGTATGTAACCTAGAATGTTTTACATTTCCACTGTGTTAAAAATCCAGTCATATTTACACTATAGTTTATTTATTTCTATATTTAGGCATGCCCTCCATTTTTCAGAAACCAATAGATATAGTCTGTTTTTTCAGTGATTTAATGATTTTGCTTTCTAGCATTTTAGACTTTATACAAAGGATGATACTTTTATCTGTCAACAATTGCCCGTTGTCTCAGGCGCCTTTGCATTTGAAATTTTATTGTACAATTGATTTCAAAATTCCCATTTGTCCTATTCTATGAAAAAAAATGAATTTTGAAGGCTTGGATTGTCCTCAGTGGTAGAACACTTCCCTAGCATGTGGGAGGCACCAGGTTCAATTTGTAGCACCACGTATAAATAAATAAAATAAAGGTTCACTGACAATTAAAAAAAATATTTTTTTCAAAATGGAATTTTGAGATATTTTCTCTATTGAAAAACAACACATCTACCTAAAAGACTTATGTTTTAAAGAGATAAAGATTGAGATTTCTTCATCTCAATGAAACCTTATATAAACATGACTTTTGAGTCAGAACATCTCTAGTAATTTTTTAAAGTTGAATGGCATCTTGAATAGTGAATAACCTTGCAACTGGGGCTTTAAAAAAATCTCTTTTCTGAGTTATACTTTACATGTAAAGTATATATGAATTTTTGTGATCTAAAGACAAGAATATAGTTAAGTTAATGATTTAGACTTTTTATGAAGAGCAAATTCCATGAAATTTGACCATACAAATTCATGTGCATGGTCAAAATAACTTTTTAGTTTGCTATAAGAAAATTCACTTCATTTTTTTTTTCACAAAAATAAAATTTAAGTATAGTAAAGCTTTATCCAAAGATCAAGATGCCTTTTTAATTTATAAAGCAGAATGTATTTCAAATAAAATACCATAAAATGCAGCAAATATTACAGATCAGAAGGTAACAATATTTTTAGTGAAAGATGATTTATGTTTTAAAATTAGATTTTATACATTGAAATAGATATGCACTTAAAATCCATTTTCCAATAAAAAAAATTTCGTCTTATAAACTATCCTCATCATCCTAAAGTAATACTTCTGAATTTGATACATTGATTGGTTCATTGAAATTGAGCTCTTCAGTAGATGATGTTTAAATATCAATCACCTTATGAATATTTAAGTTCAACAAATGTCAAATGAAAGGTTTGCTCACTTTATTATTTTAAGAGTTCTTCAGAAATATCAGATAAAATGAGATCATACTTGGTGGTAGTTTAAAACTTTTTAAAAGGTAGTCTCTGCATAGTAATACTCCAAAATATTCAAAGGGGAAATACGCAATATAACACAAACTTTGGGCTTATTAAAAGACCTTGTTTGATCTCAACAAAATGCATTATATTTAATTTCAATAGCATTTTTCAATGAACTATTGATTTAAAATAATAAATGATTCTAAGTTGTTATATTTAAATGAATAATCAATGGTTTTAAGCAATTTTATTTGTGTAATAAAAATTTTATTGCTATAGTGGTCAGTTTTGTTACTTTCTCTTCCTTGATGCTTACATTTAACCTTTTAAAGAAGCTGAAAGACAGTTTGTTGTTTTCTTTCACTCTTTTTCAGACAAATACCTACTATTTAAAATATACTTTGAACTACATTAAAACTGGCAAACTAAATAATTTCTTTCCAATATAAACTTAAGCTATATGTATAAAATTTCTTTTTGTATTTTTTCTTTTTAAGAACAGATTAAAATGAACCCTTGCAGTAAGAAATTTCTGTTTTTGAATTAAATTATTTAATTCAGGAAGTAAAGGGAAAATGTTGATCAATGGGTCCTGAGTTACAGTTGGCTAAGATTAAGAAGTTCTGGTGAGCTATGATACAGCAGGGTGGTATAGAAAGCAGTACCGTACATTTAAGAATACTAAAAGAAGGGGTTTTGGAAGTTTTTACCATAAAGAAATGATAAATGTTTGAGGAGATAGATATGTTTAATCTGATTTAAGCATCACACATGTATCCAAATGTCAAAACATCAAATGTTACCATGTTAGTGCATACAATTTTTATGTTTTTATGTATCAATTAAACAAATAAATCCAAGAAAAAATAAATTAAAGTATATTTAAATTAAAAAGGACCAAATCTATCCTGAACCAAGTATAAAAACTTGCTCTTTCAGCCTTTCCAAATAATTGATTTGCCTCACATTCCCAGCATTAAATTCCCCTTTGATTAGCATGGAACCCAGATTATTTAACTAACCAGTGTATTTTACACATGCTGCAAATTATTTGCTTACAAAGTCAATCCACTAACTATAAGAACACCAATATTTGCTAAATAGTGTATGCTAAATTCCTTCTACTTTCTGAGTATAGATTAAAAGGGAGAGTACACATACAAAAACAATGAAAGAGCCCTAAAAGGGATTACTGAAATCCTAAGTTTACATCTTACTATTTGCAGGTGAGAATACCTATTGGAAAATGGCAGGAAGCAGTCTGACCAAATGCAAAGAAATGTTTAAGGTCAGAAGGTTTTCAAGACA
This sequence comes from Sciurus vulgaris, assembly GCF_902686455.1. Classification (NCBI taxonomy): domain Eukaryota; kingdom Metazoa; phylum Chordata; class Mammalia; order Rodentia; family Sciuridae; genus Sciurus; species Sciurus vulgaris. The sequence continues at coordinate 122,009,767 of NC_136469.1, forward strand.
TGGGCTTGTTTTTCTTTATGAAGAAGGTGTAGAGTGATCTCATTCAAGGTTGGGTGAGTTTTTGAGGATGGCTCATCTCTCCAGTATCGACATTTCCTATACCTTCTCTACCTGCTACTCCCTCCTTCCCCCATACACTCTGGAATTACCTTCAGTTTTTGACTCATTTCTTCTGTTTGACTCATCCTTTAGTTTCTAGCATTATATATCATCTCCCGACACTCATAGGCAATTTGACTCATTTCAATCTCAGACTTCATAAAAAGAAACGCATATCACCTGTCTTGGTTGGCTTCTTTATAACTCCTACCTTTACAAATCACAACCTATCCCTCAACCTGCCCAAGTACTTGGATTCCCATCATATCTATAATTATTCCTTGCAGTTATTTGACAATGAAAGAGATAGTCATAATACATCAGTCTTTGCTGGATTAGAATATTTTTACCCTTTACATGATTTTTTAAGCAGTCATCAAATTCCTAAAATTTGAATTTCTTGACACAGTTTTGTTTTGCCTTTTTTCTTTTAAAGAAAAGTATAAACTATACTGCAAAGCACATGTATGTTATTTCCCTGAAATTAGCAAATATTGAAATTTTGCTATTCTCACCTTTTAAAAGAAATAAATCATTTTCTATGAAATTGAAATCACTATGAAACTCATCCCAAGTCCATTCCATTCCTCCTAAGTATGTTTTCTAGAGTCAGTGTGCCCTCTTCTTCTTGTTCTAAAAACCTTATTTTAATTTTACCCCCATAATTATATAAAATTGTTCTTTTCAAGGTTACAGTAACTTCCAAATTGCTGAAGTCAATGGGCAAATCTTGGTCTCTTCTTAATCTAGCAAAAGCATTTGACACAGGGACCATACCTGCCTCCTTGAATGTATTAATCACTTTTCGTGCCACATTACACCTCTGTCTCTATCACTCTGGTCCAAAGCATCATTTCTTCACTTGGATAGCAAGATAATTTTAACTTTTTCTACTAATGTTCAAGGCACCTTTCTACCTTGTTGTAGCAGCTATAGTGATTTTCTTTAGAATAAAAGACAGATTATGTTCTTTTCTTAAAACTCTTCCTTTCCTTGAAAAGCTATCCTGCCTCCTTATTCCATCTCTGACCTTCACTGCCTTCCAAATTCACACTTTTTTCCATTCCCACGGACCTCCTTGCTATGTTTTGAGCATGCCAGTAATGTTCCTAAATTTACACTGGCAATTTATTTTACTTGAAATGTTCTTCCCCCAGATGTACACATTGCTCTCACCTTGTGGTAGATCAAGATGAGGTTATACTGGAGTTCAGTGAGAACTTTTCCCAATATAATTGATAACCTTATAAGAATATGGTCATGGGAAAATGATACATACCTGAAGAATACCATATGGCTGCAAAGACAAAGATTGGAATTATGCAACTGCAAACCACAAAACACCAAAGACTGCTAGCAAAAGGGCAGAAGCAAGGAAGGGGCAAGCGAAGATTCATACCTATAGGTCTCAAGTTCAGCATGGTGCATTCAATATTTTCAGAATAGACTTCTAGTCTCACTGTGAGATAATGAGTTTTTTCTTCTTTAAGCTCCCATAGCTTGTGGTATGTTGCTATAATTATCCTAGGAAATAAATGCAAGTCTGTTTATTTGCAAATAAGAGCATTTTTATATACTGATAGTATAGATAGAGGAATGCTTGAGGACAATTGTGAATAGCGTCCATATTCTTAAAGACTAGTGTCTTGTACCTTAACTGCTGTCTACAAACATAACCAGATTTTCTTAAAAAATAGTCTATGGCTAATTCAGAAACAGTTCACTAGTGAAGATAATATTACACTGCAGCTCAGTGCCCTTGAGAATTCTATGAGTCCACATTGACTGGAAGTTAGCACATCTAATGGCTTGTTGTCACTCTAACCTCCTCTTGTTGAGTGACTTGTTACCAAATTGGTTTACATTATTCTCTGTAGTAATAGGATTTTCTTTTCTTTTTTATATGTTTCCCTTTCCTTTTAAGATGACTATTATTATTTTTTTCTTATTTGCCCAGTATTGCCAAAAACACTGTATTACACATGAAAATAAGAGATTTATAGAACCTAAGAAGCAGTCTCATGCAAGGCACTTGTCTTAATTTCAGCTGCCATTCAGAGGTAGGAAAATTAATCTTGAATAGCACATAAGGAACTAATAGTGTTTATGATTTTATTTTCCCTTTTACATGGTTCAAGTAGTGTTTCTTAACTCTTAAAATGCTGATTATTTAAGTGTATCTAGACTACTCACCATGTTTAGGCACTAGACCTGTACCGGAAACACAAGGGGTTTAAAACACAAATCTGTCATAAAAGAAAACAAAGTGAGAGGTAAAAATAAGGAAACCACAGACTATGGCCCTGAAAAAGTCATTCTTACAGCAAGGCTGTTTATAGGTTCCAAATGCTGGCACATGTTTTAAGAGTCTGAGTTTTAGGTACTGGGACATAGGAGTAAACAAATGGTGAGAAACACTAATATTTAATATAAATGATAAAATATGTATGTTTTTATATCTTGATAAATAATTTTTTAGATTACATAACTATCCTTTCAAACCTGATATTAAGCCACTATGATAATTGACACAACTGAGAAATCAACAGAGAGAAAGCAAAAGAACCAGCATGGGACACAAAGGTATTTTGTGATGTTTTGCTGTTGAATGCCAGATCTATCATATAGATTTCACTTTCCTGGGTCTTCCCTGCTATCCACTCCACTGCTACCATTCGTTCATTTATCTATATTTGGGACAAAAAAAAAATGAAGTTAGGTTTGTTCTGAAGCATTGCAGATGTGGGTGGAACTTCTTGTCAAATTTACTAAGTTCTGAATATCAGAAAAACATTTCTCTGGGAAGCATGGAAGGTAAAGAGCATGGCTTTGAATCATGAAGATATGGTTGTTCAAGAGTATTTCTTAAATGAGAAATGTTTATTTTATTGAAATAAATTGATATTTGAGGAATTAAAATACTGATTAGTTGAATCTCATTAATAAATGTTAAATATAACTATTAAAGTGTGAATAATTCATTAGACTTTAAAATTATTTTCTAATATCCTATCCCTTCTAGTATTTTGGCCTTGGTGTAGTTGCTTCAATACTACAAGACTTAGTTTCATTACCCAAACCATGAGCTAATTATACATCCCTCAAGGGATTGAATGAAGAATAATGAGACAGTACATGCAAAAATTTTTGTTTTTTGGCATATAGCAATTCGATGCATATTGGCAAATGGCCACCATCTCTTCACTGTAACCTAAGCTGTCCAAGAGTCCTAGGATTAAACTAACATTATCATGAGGTTTCCATTATATTTGTGGACCACTAAGTTAAATTTCAATTATCTGTTTTTATCTTTTAACCTCACTAGCTCACTAGCCTGCCTTATCTTCTGTGTCTGTATTCTAGTAAGACAGATTTCCTCAGCCATTCTCCACTTGCCTCTAGACTTTTGTGCAAGGTAAGGGTTTTGGGCTGACTGTAACACACTCATTTCCTTCTTGTTCTTTTGGGTTCTACCACTTCTTTCAGTTCAGGGTTATGCTGTTTATTCTACATTAGTTGCACTACATCTTCTGTGAAGTCTCTCATTAGATTCAGCATAACTTATTTCTTAGTTCTTCATTACTATTTTATTTCAAATCAGTATATGGAATTTCATGTGGTTTTGTTTGTTTGTTTGTTTTTGTATCCAATGAATTGAACCTTAGTTGTTCTTACTTTTTATTTGTCAGATATTTTTATTTTTTCATCTCAACTGAACTTGCAGCACTCTTTGGCAGAGTCTATTTGATTTGCTTGGTACCTGCAAACAACCATTTTTGTTACTTTGTTTTGCCGTTGGACACATGGAATTACTTCACAAAACTGTCACCTTTAAGGCGTTTCTCCCCAAGTATCAGAATTTCATTTTTATTTAGACACTCTTTTATTGTCACTTGTAGAAATATAACTTGGCTTCTTTGATTTTTGTTTTTAACACTTGGGAATTAAGAATAATCCTAGATTTGCTTTCTATGATAGAGTAAGCATTAGTGTATAATAGAATAAGTTACATATTAAGAAAATGCATTAGCATAAATACTAATACTACTTCTGTTTTATCAAGTAGTACTACTGAAAGTACTATTAGTTCTTATTAGCATATTTCTATGTATCTGGCACTGTGTTAAGAATATTACATGTATCATCACCACAGTACTTTTAAAAATCATCACCACAGTACTTGATAGGTGTTGTTATATTCTCCATTGCACAGATGAAAACACTGAGATAGCAAGCATTCAGTCAGCCAAGTTCATGCAGATAATGATTGGCTGTGTTCGTAGTTGAATTCATGTGTTTGATGCCACATGCCGTGATTTGTCATCAAATATTGTATTGGAAGCCCATCTGAGCTCTAGAGTAGTTACATGTATAATTTCTTCCATGAGAGAATGAAGCCAATGCTCTTGAAAACTCAGGAGAACTTGGAGTATGGTAGTCATTCAATTATTACTTATTACATGAAGAAATGAATGAACGGGGTCTTAAGCCAGTTGTATTAATCTAAGAATAGAACAATTTAATTATTTTAAAAGTTAAATTTGATTAGAAAACTATATTGTAGATGTCTTGAGAAATAACACGATAGGTAGCATGATCTTCCAACTATTGCTCTCAGTTCACAAGTTTAAGTTTGCTCTCTTGTGTTTTAGGAGACTGCGAGTTTTGTCTCTGAAAGTTTCCTTGAGGAAATAGGGCTTATTTAAAAATAAACCTTTGAAGAGAGCAACTTGGCACAGGAAAAATATTCATTTTATAGAGAACAACCTGACAAGTTAGAGGTCTTTCTCTAGACACTGGGCTTCATTAAATCAAGGGTAATAGAATAGTCTAATGCCTGACAATTTGCATCTTTCAAATTTAATTTAAATTTTTCTGCAACACGTATTCCTACTGGTGTATAGTTATCCCATTTTTTATTAAATAAAAAGTGTGAGCTTTTAGTCCCAAGTCCTGAAGATCAAGCATTATGTTCTTTCTTAGCACACATCTTGAGATGTCAACATTTTTCAGGTTGATTAAACCCCTTGTCACACAACTAAGTGGTAAAACAGCTTGGGCGTGTGACTTGAGTTACTGTACAGTCTGTTTGCAAAGAAGTATCTCTGAGGGAGAAAAAAACGTATTTTTACATGGTGCCCCTTAATTTGTATTCCTTTAGACTACATTTAAAGTTAAAAGTTCATAAAAATTTAAAGTTTTATGGGTATTGCTTACTACAGGCTTAAAAGTCCACCTGACATTTATGAACAAATAAATTTGTCATAGAGTGAATATAGTTTTTAACCACTTATGGGTATTCCCCAGCTCAAAACATCTGCCAAACATGAATGACAAGAACGTTTTCAGTTTTAAAGAAAACCCATAGTTTAGGATGATTAAAAAGGTAAACAAACAGGTATGTGAGATTATTTAAAAGGTTTTTATTTATTTCAGCAGCAAAGGTAGCTATAGCATAGGCACTTTATAAATGAATAGAAAGATAGTGCAATTTTCTAAGACTGGAGAAGTGCTAAAATATGTAAGTAGGACCAAAGCTGCTGCATGGCAGTATTTTTCTCAACTTGATCATTTGCAGGGCAGTTACTTTTATGCCCAAAATGTAAGCAGACAGCTCATTTGTCTCTGGATTCCATGAAGAAATGACCAGGTTTATCCACAAGGGGAATTCTAAAGCTTGACTATTAGGGATAGACATAAAGACAGCTTTGTCAATAGAACATGAACCACAATCTGCTTCCTCCCTCGGTTTTGTCCTCTTTTGTCTTTCTTTATGATTTCTAATAAATATTTACATTTGTTAATTCTTCAAATGCATGAATTCATGCAATCTGAAGCTTGAATGGGGGCTTCCCCCCAATTCTGAATCTCCCTGGAATGTTAACAAATGGACATTTTACAAGTGTGCAGAAAAGGAAATAGTTAAGTTTGTTCTGGAATCTGGAGGGTGAGGACACCATGAATCATTGAAAATACAAGAATGTGGAGACACTAAGTGCTCTCCTGTGGCAGAGGACTTAAAGCTGCTCACTGCACATCACAGGTTGACTACTGAAGAGAACAAGGGATAAGGGATCAGTGGAAACTAACTAAGTGGAAGAGGAAAAATAGGTTTTTTCTCTTTACCTGACACATCATGTGCTTAACATGTTGTGTTTCTCCAATAACAGTTGGTAGCATTTGCATACATTGTAGAGAATGCAGATGGTTTTCTGCTGAGAATGTGGTAAGCCCAGGAGGTCACGCTGGGAATAACTAAAATCTTCAACTACATCTTCATGAATACCATAATTTTAAAATCCAGGCATTATTATTTGGTATTTTAACATATTTTTTCTGTGTTTAAAACATATGTGCTCTTGACCCACTTAGGGGGGAAAAAGCAAGGAAACTTCAACACCCACCAGTAAAGCAAAGGCTAGTAGCATAAATGATTGAAGTGTCGGGAAAAACACCTTCCCAGGAAAGCAGTATGCTATTGAAGTGCAGATTGGCAAATATCCTTGCCTCGTTATTTTCACATGCTTCACCTACCTGCTGCTTTTCCAAATTTCTGCATGTTACTTTCTATCTTTACAAACACTGTGCTCTCATCTAATATTTTAAGAAATGAAGGCATTGAAAAGCCCTTGAAAAAATGGGATATTTTAAAAGGTACTTCTAAACATTGAATTATCTTCTATAGACTTGTGGAAATTGAACCTGCATTCCCATTCAGGTAAAACCGTCACCTTGTGTTTAAAGCAATGGTGGCAAATAACAAGAACAGATACATTAGGCTAATGGCATTTTGGTTAATCATGTCTTGGTTGGATTTGGACTGGAGTCAAGAGGAATTAAGGATACTAGAATTTAAGGAAGGCAATTACTTCCTAATTTGTATTAATTCTATTTTTCCTGAGATAATCTATTGCTATCAAGTATAGGTGAGAAATATAAATTTGCCAGAGCAGAGAAAGAAAATTTATTCCAAATTAAAATTATTCTTTAATGTTATTTTTAAAATGTGTGGAGGAAACCAACCACCATTGCATGTGTTCACTATTTAAGGCATCTTTACAAATGTCTACAACAGAAATGGCACTGCATGAGTACTTTGTGTGAGATTTCAGTCAGCTAACTAAACTCTAAGTAGGATCGCATTAGTAGGCAGGAAACACAATAAATAACTGTAAAGCTCTTTCATCATGTAGATATTCAAAATTTAAGGAAAACAATAGTAGGCTAGCATACTGATATTATGCAGTAAAGCACTACAGGAATAAGTTTTAGTTCTTTCAGGCAGTGATAAGTATTATGTAGAGCATAACAGGATAGAGAGTGAGAGGTAGAGCGAGGAGACACCTAGGAGAGAAAGTTGTTTAAGGAAGGTAGCAGGGACAATCAAGAAGAGTCCTGGATAATTGAGGGAGTGTCAGACAAAAATTCAGAAGACTAGGAGAAATCCCCAGTGCCACAAAGCGGAAAAGCCGTGAGATGGGAACCACTTGGTGGTGAATAAGAAAAACTGAGGGGAGACTGGTAACTGAAGTTAGAGCTGAAGGCAGGGGTAAAATCATGTAGAAGGCTGGCCGTGTAAACCATGGGGAAGAGTACAGATTATGTTCTATGAATGACAAAACGCTATTGAATGATGCATAGGTGCACATGGATAACCACTGCTTCCTGTCACTTATCAGCTGTGATCCTGGGCAGATACTTTTCCTTTATCTGTGAAATGGGAAAAATAAATGCAACCATTTTATCAGGTTAAAATGAGAATTAAGTGATGAATATATATATATATATATACATATACATATATATATATGATCAATTATTCATTTTTCACAAAGATCACTCCTGTTATATATGGAAAATAGAGCATAGGAAGCCAGACCAGAAGCAAGACGACATTTCAGAAGCTACAACATATAGCAGTCTGTGCTGTCATACAGGATTTCTTGACCAGACTTTAGGGTTAAAGAGAAGTCATCCAATTTAACACATACTGTTACAGAAAAGTTCAAGAGGACAGACTGAGTTGGATAAGATCTGACTCATGAGAGAGGAGCAGAAATGTGGACAGGACAATTGCTCTGGACTTGTAGTGATTATTGAGATAGGAAAGATGATTGGAGATGAGATGGGGCAGAATAGGAAAGAATCCAGAATCCTCTTCAGATATCTTGGAGTTTTGATCTCTATTAGACTTCTGTATGGAGATATTTGTAGAAAGTTAGATTTATAAATGTAGAGAAGCATGGATGACTTTAGTTATATATTTCAGAGTTACCACATAACAGATGGAATTTAAACCCTTGGGAAGGAACAAGTGTGTATAGACAGATAATAGAGTTATGTTAACCACTGAAAACTGGAATATTACAACATTTGGGTTGAACCAGAAGAAAAGAAGGAATTGCCAGAGAATTAGGAAGAATCTAGGAAGAAGAAGAACTATCATATTGTGGGAGATACATGAAGAAATTGTTTGGAGTGGGGTAATGAATAACAACTTCTCAATTTGGCATGTTGTAGGTTGAGGGCCATTACATAGGGCAGCAACCATGACCAGACAGCAGTGTGACAGCAATTGAAATGAAAGTCAGTTAAGAAGAGCTGGTAGATGAAGCTGTGTAAATGCATTAATTAATTAAAACAAAGATCAAAGGGGGTTAGATGAGAATATAATTGAATAATTAATTCATCTTTAAGAGCTGCGGTTATTTCTGAGCTTTGAAACCTTAGTAGAAAATGCAATGAAAATATTGAATTATTTGAATGCACACATATCAAAGGATGCAAAGTTGCAGAAGGGTAGGATGAACACAAGTCTGGAGATCTAATGTCCAACCTAGGACTACAGTTAAAAATACTATTGTGCTGTGTTCTGGAACTTTGCTACATGAGTACATTTTGGCTGCTCTTGCCAAATTCATACAAAGGATTATTTAAAAAAAATTAGATGTTGATAGACCTTTATTTTATTCATTTATTTATTTGTGGTACTGAGAATGGAACCTAGGGCCTCACACATGCTAGACAAGTGCCTAGCATGAGTCACAGCCTCAGTTCCTACAAAGGATTATTATTTGAAATGAAGGACATGTTAACTTACTTCACTGTCGTAAACATTTCACATCTATATGTGTTTAGTAACAACATGTTGACCCTTTAGATGCACTCAATAAAACTCATTAAAAGTTCTGTAAAAAGAAAATAATATAAATAAAAATAGAATAGTGAAAAACATTGAATTGATGACAGGCAGACGTTTTGTGATAAAGAGAATTACATTATTTATTTTTTATTATTTTATTTTTAGCTCGCGCATTATAATTACACATACTAGTGGGGTTCCTTGTTACATATTTGTACAGGCATGTAACATAATTTGGCCAATTTCATTCCCTAGTACATCACCTTTCCCTTCTCCCCTCCCCACCCTGGTCTTCTTCCTCTACTCTATTAGTCTCCCCCATAAAGAAAATTATTTATAATAGGTTAAAAACATTAAACTGGAACAGGTCACATTGATAAAATGCAGGTGAATTTGATGAATCAGTTTTAAGTGAAAACTATTACCATTTTTAAAAATAAAACACCAAAGAGCAAAGAATATACTTTACAACTGTACATTGTACATTACTATAAACCATCGTAACTGGAACAAATACTTTAGTTAACATGAAAAAAATGTGTATTAAAGTTTATAAAAATGTTTAAATCTTTCACCTATTAAATCGACTCTAAGAAATACATTCCAAACAAACAGTTGTAGACCCTACTTAATGAGGTCAACTGGTATTGATCGAGCATTTAATGTGATGTTACTTTAAAATAATCTGTGGAAATTTGAAATTTTACTAATTCATAAAATACTTAGAACATTACGCAGCTCATAAATATTTTTTTAAAAAAATATTACACATTTCCATGTGTGCATGTGCATTTTGTTCCAATTAGAGAATAACTATTGATCTTCTAATTCAGAGTCTACACTTTAATGCCAACATGCATACTTGTCAGATTCTAAACTCTGTGAATGCAGTCTGCTGGTCTCTTTCCTTACTATTGTATACCAATTGACAGACAAAAATTTTTTTATTAAATTAATCAAATGATTGTTTAACTTTATTAAATTGTTATTTATGAAATGATAAGAGGAAGATTCATGAAAGAGTTGAAGTTTGAAATAGGACTTGAAGTAGGAGTAGGGTTTTGATATGTGATTATCTGAGGAGAAGAAATCAGAGATGAAGTTCACATTCAAAACAGACATCAGGGAACAGCAGAGCTCAGAGTTTAGAAAAAAATCATGTATGTCTACAAAATGGCATGTAGTCAGGATGATCATGCAACAGAGTTTTGTTATATAGTACTGAGACCCAGATCTAGAAATATAGTTTGGTACTAAGTTAAATGATGCAAATGACATTCTAAGACCATTGGAATTTTATAGATAAGCAACACTAATTTGAGTGAGAATGTTTTGTATGTGGGGATAACATCATAAAGACTCTGGTCAAGGAGAAATTAAAGACTGTAAAAACAGTAAGTAATGCAGAGTATCAGAAGAAGATTTGAGGTTGAAGAGATGAAGATCAATCAGAATATATGAAAGGATAGCAAATAAAAATGTCCAAAGGCCTGTGTGAATTTTTAAAAAATTAAAATAAAAAGCAATAAATATTTAAAATAGATATTTAGCATTTACAAATATAAACATGTATATATAGGCACACACACACACAAACACGCATACACATACACACACACACACACACATATACTTAAGCAAGTTATTCAAAAGTAGATAAAGATCAAAAAATGCAGTGGTTTAGATAACCTAAGTTAAAAATCATTTAAAATGAGTAAAACCTTTAAAAATGGGTGAAGAGACATTTTTCGTTTGTTTGCTTTTTTTGGTACTGGGGATTGAACCCAAAGGCATCTTACCACTGAGAAGCATCCCCAGTATCCCCTTTTTTAAAATTTTTATTTTCAGACAGGGTCTCACTAGTTGCTTAAAGCCTCATTAAGTAGCTAAGGATGGCCTAGAACTTTTGATCCTCCTCCCTCAGCCTTCCAAGTCACTGAGACTAGGTGCATGTGCCATAGTACCTGGCTGTAAAGAGACTCTTCTAAAATATGTGGGGGGAAAATTCAAATTATTGTCTCCTTGACTGCTAACCATTATACCTTAGAGGTTTTTTTTTTGTTTAATTTTTTCTATTCTTATTTTCCTTCTTGATTTCTACATAAGATAAATATCAGAAGTTGGTAGGTATTTTAGTTATTTGGATGCATCTGCTTGGTTATATTAGAAGTATAATATGTCTAAAGCTTCTTAATGCTCATATTTGGAATTTGTGTTAATTATATTCTCTATCAAGGTAATGTAAATTATGAATCCTTAGATGTATTTTTCAAAGCCATTTGTTTGCTTTGTCAGATGTTTAAGAATGTTATTATGAACCCAAATTACATGATATATATATTTCTATTGAAATAATATCCTCCTTACATTCTAATTTGTTATTAACTGATAAGTGTATATCAAACCATGCTCCAGACAGACACCTCTTCATTAATAATTTAAATATTATATCAGTTAAGCTAAATTTCATTGTGTTCTGCTTTTCTAACTGGTGAAATTAGGTAACCAGTTATACTGAGTTTTTCATTTTTAACTAAAACTTAGACTAATTCATTGCTCCAATTGCTTTTTATATGAAAGATATCATTTTTCTTTTTCTTTTCCTTTTTTTTTTTTTTTTTTTTTTTTTGCGGTGCTGGGGATCGAACCCAGGGACTCATGCTTATAAGGCAAGCACTCTACTGACTGAGCTATCTCCCCAGTCCAAGATATCATTTTTCTTTGACACAACACTTTTACTGAGATACCGTAAATGAGTTTTCATTTACTTTTCGACTCCTTAGTTTGTATTATTAATTATAATGACCAGCAACAAACTCAGTGTCTATTAATTTACCTAACTAACTTACTGGCAGTATTTGCCCTATGTTTGTTAAGCAGTCAGTATATTTAACCTACAATGTTTTCTCAAACAAAAGATCAGATTATTATTATGACTGAAGCCATATGCATCAGAGATATTTAAAATAGAAATAAAATATTTAAAATATTTAGCATTTATAAGTATAAAACCTGTACATATGTACAGATATATACACTTAAGAAGCTGGTCATGTACATACATGGAAGATAAAAAAAATGCAGTAATTCAGATATTCTAAGTCAAAAATTATTTGAAAAGTGTAAAATTTTCAAAATAGTCTGAAAAGACCCTTCTGATAATCTGGAGGGAAAAAATTCAGCTTGTCTCCCTGATTACTCACCATTATTCTCCACAGCCTTTGATTTTATTTCTCTGTTCCTATGTCCCTCAGTGATTTATCTTATTGATAAGTTTCTCAGATATGTTTGGTTGTCTCTTTCTTGCAGCTTAGTTTAGCTGAAGGGATATATATTGTCTTTTCTCCACCTACTTTTTTCCTACTCATCACTTTCCAGAGATGTAATTTCTTCCTATTATTTTTATTCTCTTTCAATTTTGCACCTATTTGTTTGTACTGTTTGGACATGAGAACTAGGTGGTATAATTCCCACTTGAATCACACAGTGAATTTGAAAATAATTTCACCCCAATACTATAAAAATTTAACCATGATACCTAGAATGAAAATCAGCAGAAAGAGAAAATTTTCTTATTTCAGCAGTAAGTTTATAGTTAGACTGTAAATAGAAAAAAATCGCGTATCTAAAAACAATATATGTCAATTTATAGGAGAGTGGAAGGTGAATGACACAGGGCAAACAATGCAATGTCCATTTGGGAATATTTTGGTAACAAAAATGAGCATGATCTAATTCCTGTCTTCTTGTCTGTCTCATAATAACAGAAAAAGGAGCTGAAAATAGTAATTATGAACTACAACCACATGGTAGAGGAAGGCACAGGTTGTAAAAGGAGTAAGAAGATTAAGACATTGGACCAGCCAGGGTACTTCCAATGCTGCTCAAGTGAGAGTGGGTTCTTTATTGACAGGGAAAAAGATATTTTGGCAGAGAGGCCAGCATAAACAAAGACATTGTAGTAAGAAACAGTTTAGTATGTTCTAAGAAAAAAAAAAAATAGCTGGGTTAACTTTAAAATTTTGGAGGTGAGTTTTGAACGTTAGGCAGGAACCATTCAAAAAGTGTTTTATAAGTAGTGTTCTGCCCTACCATATGTTGTCGTCCCTCACCCTACCTTTCTATTTCTTCTCTGTGGTACTTACAGCATTTTTATCTACTTTAGTTTTTGCTTACCTTTACTGCTAGACTGTAAGATTCAAGAGTACAGATTGGCAGAGCACGAGTCTGGAAGCAAATCAAGGGCCCTGGTAGCCTTCTGATGAGAGGCAGCAAGAATTAAAGAGAGGAAAAAGAGGGGTAAGACTGGTGGCTGAGCATGGAGGGACAAGGACAGAGCATAATCTTAGGGCATTAAGAAACAGGACTTAGTGGTATGAGGGGTTTGGAGGTGAGAGGACACTTGAGGTGAGAGTCACCTTGACTAACTTAGATGAGTAGGCAGTCGGGTCTATGGCCTATATTCATTCTGCACTAGAAGCACAGATTCGGGAATGGTTAACATTTCCTTGGGACTGACAGCCTTATGATAGATGCAGCCTCCTAGGAAGTGCTTGTAGAGGCAGAAGAGAAGAGTTCGAAGAACAGAACCCTGGAACCGATGCAGGAAGAGGAGGTACTTAGGATTGGAAAGGAAAGGAAAAAAGACCATCAAGGGAGAACATGAGCATGTTACAAGGGAAACCAATTTCAAGAAGAATGTAATAATTACCCAGTATAAAAGCAGCAGAACGGTTTGGTTCAGTAAGCAGTAAAATGTGCTCTTTTAATTTTACAATTCAGAAGTAAGCAGTGAGCATAAAAGGATAGTTTGCTAAAGTAAGAGACACAGAAAGAAGGCAAACTCCAGAAGACCAAGGAAAGAGTGGAAGGTAAAGAGGTTGAGAATGAATATGAGCTGATTGCAGGATAACTCACCTAGGTGTAGGATGTTTTCTGTTTACTAGTTTTCTGGTCGTTTTTAAATAGATTTGTCAACACATTACCTTTCCTTGATATACTTTGATTTTGAAAAGAGGAGCAATACCTTAATTTGAAAGACAGGCATAAATGAATAGGAAACTCAAGTCACAGAGAACCACATCTATCTATATAAGCACAGACACAGTTTATACACAACCAATGGCTCCTTATCTTTCCAGACTCCTTTCCCTAGCAAGCCCTCCCCACCACAACACACACACCAAAACCAGCCTACCTCACAGAAACAAGGGGATTTAGCAGGAAGTCAACAGCTACTCAATCAAGTTTTTCAAAGGATTTTGCTTTTTGCCTTTTAGGCCATGTCTCTTCAGCATGACTAAGTTGGTCCTGGATTGCTTGATTTATTCTTCGTTTTTTTTTTTTTTTTTCCTTGGATGTATTAATAGAACAATCAATCAGATCTTGGCAGGGATCAGAATTGGCCATTAAAGCAGCCCAATACAATGAATCATGCATAGATTTTTTTTGTTTTGTTTTTTGATAAACTCATAGACCTGACCTTGGTTGTGCAAATGTTACATATGAATGCACTGTATAGTTTTTGATTATACTTAAAATATCTACATTTCAAAAACATTAGATGAAGATCTTTCTGCTTTATAATCCTTTGAAAAATGACACAAAAACTTATTAAATATGCAGCGTGAAATATACTTAAACAGGTGGTTCTCTATTCCAGTTGCTTCAGACATTTATGTGGGTTGACAATTATTTAGGCAGCAGCTGGAAAAAGAGATGTTCAAGAATGTTGTATTTGTTGCAATTTTGTAAAATCATGTTTGTTTAGAACACACATTTCTGACTTTTAAAAATTAAAACTGCATACGTTTACAATTGGAGATGATATACATATTACAAAAATAAAAAGATAAAGTGTTTTGCATTAAAAACATTTTTCAAGGCAAATTATTGTTTTATTTGGAAATTTAGGAAATGCAATATTTTACTTATGGGTACAAATTGACCTGACAATCTGCCAAAAGAACTGAAGTAATATAAGGCCATCCTTATATTGCCAGAAATCAAACAGACTTTCAATTCTACTTGATCTCAGTTTTCAGAGCACATTTATATCACAATTTTATGAAAATATATGCAATTGTTTGTATGATCAATAGAGGCTGGGAAGTTTTGTCCAGTCTCGTGTTTGTGACCATGTGATTTTTCACCCTATAGTAACATAAATCTGTCGCTGGCTCTTTGCGGTACAAAATCCGTGGATATTTGTCACTGCTTGCAGCAACAATTTGCACGGGTCTTATGGGTGGTAGACTGGAAACTGAGCTACTTCTTTCTCTTTAGTGCACTGCTTTCTTACTTGTTTGTTTATAGAGGATAGAGGAAATGAGGCTTACTTGCTTTGAGAGGAGAGAGAGAGAGAGAGAGAGAGACTTTGCTTTCAGAGATATCTATGTCTTCTTAGTTTTCTGCTGCTTCTTACTGGTGCATCCTGCATCCTGTGAACTAAGGGTGCATCTACCTAAGGTGCTTTAGTCATGCGTCTCAGTTCTCCGCTCTGCGATCCGCCTTCCACCGCTTTCTGCTAGCTGCTGTTCTGCTGTCTTTTCTTTCTGCTCGCCACTTCTTTCTGCTAGCTGCTGTTCTGCTGTCTTTTCTTTCTGCTTGCCACTTCTTCTGCTAGCTGTGTGTTCTTCTTTCTACTAGCTGCTGTGCTGCTAGCTGCTGTGCCGCTTCTTTCTACTAGCTGCTGCTTTTCCCTACTAGCTGCTGCGCTGCTTCTTCCTGCTAGTTGCTGCTGTGTGTTGCGCTGTCTCGCTCCACCTACGCTTATATCACCTCCAGGAGGCAGAGAGCAGGGCCATGCCTCTTACGCAAAGATTAGGCCAGACGCTAGATGTCTGAGCAGGCACAATTAGGAGTGCTTGAGAACACATGCGCATACATTGTGTGCATGGATGATAAATCACCTGAGTGTGCTTATGTCAATTAACCTCCTTGCTGCTGATGTGATCAGACGCCATTCTGGCGCCGTCAACATGGCACAGCCCCCAACATAAATCCTTAAGGAATCAATGGTTCAGTTTGAATATTGTAGCCCATTCTCTTTGGGACCACATTGTTCTATTTGTGAAGCAGGTTTGCCTCTGTACCTGTAACTACTTGAGGTCAATGCATCTTGGGACACAGTTTCTATTTCTTATGTGAGTGTTATGGTTTAGATGTGGTATCCTCCAAAAGCTCACGTGTAAGACAATGAAAGAAGGTTCAGAGGAGAAATGATTGTGTTTTAAGAGTCTTAACTGAATAAGTGAATTAATCCCCCATAGGGATTAACTGAGTAGTAACTGAAGTGTCAGGGTGTAACTGGAAGAGGTGGGAATCCAGATGTGGCTTGAGGGTATATATTTGTATCTGGTAAGTGGAGTCTCTTTGTCTCTGCTTCCTGATCCTCAAGTGAGCTACTTCCCTCTGCCACACTCTTCTGTCATGATATTCTGCCTCAAGCCCTTATGAATGGAGCCAGCCTTCTGTGGATAAAGACCCCCGAAATAATTTTTTCCTCCTAAAATTCTTCTGGTTAGATCTTTTACACAGCAGTGATAAAGCTGACAGAAACTGGTAGCAAAAAGTGAGGTCCTTCCTGTGACAAACCTGATGTGATTCAGAAGCTTTTTAAGTTTTTTGAAATTGGTGGGAGGAATTTTGAGATGTTTGTTTAACAAATGCAAGTTCGATTTTTCTTGAATGGGTTCTTGATTGCTGCTGTGATCACCTGAGGATATCAGACTCTGCTCCTTCACTCTTCCAAGGCAGACTCTGCCGGTGATTCTCTAGGGAGTTTCTAGAAGCCTTTGGCCTGGGACTACAGTAGCACTGTTGATTCCTCTTATTCTGAGGCTTTAGCCTCTTGGACTGCACAGTTACTGGTTTCTCTAGCTCTCTAGCCTGCAGAAGGCCATTGTGGACTATCCAGGTTCTGGTCATGTAAGCCAATCTAATAAATCCCCATTTTATAATTATACTTCCTGTTGATTCCATTCCTCTAGAGAACTCTAATGCAATGAGTGTGATGAGATAGAACAACCATACAGCAAGTTAATAGAAGGAAACCTCACAGGTAGGCATTAAAAGATAGCATTCATGGTAGGCCAGTTCTGCAAAAGTTTGGGAAAGCTATACAGAGTGAATGAATCTCCCTTTGCATATACTCCACTTGCCCTGCAGCAAAGAAACCCCAGAAAGCAGTCTACTTTGGGATTTATGCCCTGGGTGCGGTTATGAGATCTCATTCTAAAAGCATTATAGTTCACTATAATCTAGGTAGGGCAGAAGAGCCCGGGCTGCTCTTGCCAGCACCTCCTTATCTGAGAATGTGGTATTTCCAGTACGTTCCACAACATTCTTGAAAACTGCAGGAAAGAAATTGGGGAGAAATGCAGAAATCCAGCCAGCTGGAGAACTGTCCTTCAATGTCCTGCACTGGATGATAGTTTTGAAGTACATGGAGATTTGGGGGCATTTGTTAAGAGAGGAAAACTCTTTCAGAAGATGCTAATATATAACCAGGACTATCCAATAATTTTATTTCCTCTTCAAAGATAACCATATTTAACCAGAACTTCCCCAGCATAAAAATATTGTGGGTAAGGAATGAAATTTACTCGAGGTGTTGTACAATGTCCCTTGTACAGGGCGTGGCTGTTGACTGAGCTTTCCAAGAGCAGCAATCCAGTAGGAAAAACTAGGTAAAACTCTTCTCTACCACCCATATACTCAGATCCTCTGCTAAAAGTTGTTGGCTCTTGGCTCAAGTAATTTCTTTGGAGCTCTAATTAGATATAAATAGAAGAAAAAATATGATCTGTCTGGAGAGAAAATTGGTGAGGAATAGGAGAAATATCATTAGAAATAGTCTTGATTCAGGGTTTTATAGAATGTTGGCAATATTATCCATCACTCAAGGCTGTTATGAGTTTTGTATCATATATTACATATGGAAGACCAAAACAGATTTAGAAATTAAGATGTACCAATTTAAAAAAAAAATTGTGATGTACTGGCAAGACACAAAGCTTGCTACAATTTTTACCACCATTTTATTTGTATCTAATTCTCCCTTTTCCTTACTTCATATTTACCACTTATTTTCTTCTTTTTGCCACTTGCTTCTCATGCAAATCTACTAATGAATTTCCTATTATAAATGTCAGAAAGGACTCTGGTGAGTTTAGAACTTGTGACCCCAGAGTGTTAAGAGTATTAAACACACAGACAAGATCAACCTTAATATCAGAATGAGTAAATGGCCTGGTCTCTGGGACCTTTTTGTTTGTTTGCTTTCTTGATACAGGTGAACTAATAATACATTCTTCAACATTACCCTGAGGTATAAGGCTTTACATATATAAGATGCTTTACAAATGTTAATTAATGTTAATAACAGCCATATGGCTAAACTAATTTGTATTTGGATTCAGCTTTCTGAGGCTTTCTAATATGTATTCCTAAAGCATAACCATCCAATTTTTGAGTCTACTCTGGGAAGCATGTGCTAGCTCATTGGATGTGGGCACCCAAGGGTATGCAAAGGCAATCCTGAGAAAGGTCTAGATTTCTTAGCTGCCCAAGTTTACATAAGTTAGTTGACTTCTTTGTGCTGTAGTTTATTGGCTTGCTTGTTTTGCTTGCCATTTGTAATACTGACCTACTTCAAAGGGTTTGTTATGAAAATTAAATGAATCTTGCATGTAAAGTCCTGACAACAGTGAGGATCACATCCTAAGTGATCACTGACCTTTAGCTAGTGGCTTGTCTGTAAGTATTTTGAATTCAAATTCTGCATTTATTGAGCACCTCATAAGTGTAAGGACCTGTAGGAATGGTGTAGGAATTTTTAATTAAGAAATCCTATTTAATACCTGAATATTATAATCTAGTCATTGTTTAAAACATCTAATTGTAGGTTTGTCTTCTAAAAACAGCATTTTGTCCTCTTTTGATTAGATCTGGAGTTCAAAAATTTAAATTGTTAAGTTGGCTGATTTCATCTTAAGATTCAGTGCCAAGTCAGTTTCTGTTTTCTGCATTTATGATTAGCTCTGGTATATATCCATTTATTTTGAAAGATAATCATACTTTAGGGAAAAACAATATGAAACCTTTATCAGAGGAGAAACAGAGAAGGAGGAACTTATTTTCAGCTTTTAAAAAATTATTATCTATTGATCTAGGATCTTCTAACATGTAAATGAATCTTGAACATTTCAAAAGTTCTATGTAGGATACCACGATCACCACTTCACATCAGAATTGCAGAAACTTAGTATAGAATGTGGCCTAATAAAGTGGTTGGTCTGACTGCCCTCACTAGGAGAACTGCCTTTCATACATCCAGTGGTGAAAGAAAGTCAGAAAGCAGCTGGAAGATGGAATCTTCTGCCTTGAGCACTACTAGTCTTTGGAGCAAGGCATGTAATAAGAATTTGCGGAAGAAACGAATTCTGACCTGAATTCAGCATTCTTTCTCCCATTTTCTAATTATTTATAACTTTATTCTTACCCCAGTTCTAAGGCTGATGCATGCCTAAGGTCTAAAATATATAAATTTACTGTTTTAGTCAACTTTTCGCTGCTGTGACTAAATGACTCGACCAGCACAATGGTAGAGGAGGAAAAGTTTATTTAAGGCTCATGGTTTCAGAGGCCTTAGTCCACAGAGGTCTTGTTCCCTTTCATGGGGCTCTGGGTGAGAGAGGGCAGAGGAAAGCAGCTCATACCATAGTGATGACGAAGCCGAGAATGTGTCCACTCTTGAGATACAGAATATATACCCCACAGCCACACCCCAATTCCTACCTCCTCCAGCCTCCACCCTACCACTTCAGTTACCACTCAGTTAATCCCTATCAGGGGATTAAATCACTGATTGCTTTATGACTCTTATAACCCAATCATTCTCCTCTGTATCTTTTTGCATTGTCTCACATGTGAGCTTTTGGGGGACACCTCACATCCCAACCATAACATTACTCTTGGTTAGTGCTTCCTCGAGAACTGAGTAAATAAAATTCCCTCCTTCCTTGGGATTTGAGTGCCATTCTCTAAGTCACTGAGTGCTGTTTCCTGGTGATTTTGTACCTCTGTTGGATAATTCAATTGATTAGGTACTAAGTAACCTCCATGGGTCCAGCTTTCCTTGGTTGAACCAAGGAAATCTGATATTCCCTTTGCTTTTCCTGTGACTTAATATAAAATGGGACTGATGCATTGTGTGATTTATAAGATTGTTTTTATGTCCATTGAATTAATGCATGTAAAGCTCTTAGATTTACCCTGACACATAATAAATTCTCAATAAATATTAATTCTTATTAACATTAACATATAGGACAAAATATATAGTGTAATTTTTTTCAATAAATATTTGTTTAGAAAGCCAAGTTTTTGTTTTCATTTACTAAGTCAATTTAACAATCAATAAAAAAAATGCATAAAATAGAATAATTTTTGTACTATACCCAGGAACCTGTCCCATTTCCTAACTAAAGTAACCATGGTCCCAGATGAGCCTGAGGGAACAAGGCCTATATATATGACTTAAATGTTTTGCATTCAAATAATATGGTGGGCAGCAGAAGCCATACCTGCTAAGGTGAGTTATTCCTAGGAGTATTATCAGTCACTGTGTCAAATAGCTGTTGAGAAAATTAAATTTTTGGTAAAGAAACACTTGGGAGGACAAGTAGGGGAGAAAGAAAGCCAGGTTGGAGCAGGGGTTATGAAATATACTTGGTAGAACCAGACCATGTGGCACTTGCCAGTAATCGCAGAGGCTTAGGAGGCTGAGGCAGAAGGATTGCAAATTCAAAGCCAGTCTATGTAATCTATGGGGACCTGTTTCAAAATAAAAAATAAAAAAGTCTGGGGGTTTGGTTCAGTGGGAAAGCACCCCTGGGTTCAATCCATGGCAAATAAATAAATAAATAAATAAATAAATAAATAAATAAATAAAAAAATAAAATGCTTGGTAGATAGATGAGGACCAAAAGGTAATGTAACTAGGGAGTCTCAATTAACAATTAGAGACATCAAAGGATAATTCTTAGTTCTCAATCCAGTGAAATCCCTTAGTTGTTTCCAGGAAAGTTGTCATTGCTCTCAGTAATTCTACCCTTTTGAAAACTAGTCAAGAAATCATCTGCCAAATTCAAGTTTTCCTTCTCATGTCCCTATGAACAGCCAGATTCTTTTTAAGGCATAACATGTAGTTGTATGTGAAAGAATTTCACATGGAGACGCAGGGTCAAAGCTAAGCGCCAGAGTAGTTCCGCTTTATTCAGAAAGGAGTGTGTTTATATAGAGCTGGGTGTGGGCTGATTGGTTGGGGCATGAAACAGGGTGAGAGTTGATAGGACAGTCCGGCTGAGGGTTCCAGGAGGAGGTGTTGCATACTGATTGGGTGTGGCGTGGGCCAGCAGGAACGGCGATGGAGGTAGAATCCGGAAGAGGAGGCTGACCAGCGCCATGTTGGGAAAAGTAAGAAGGGTGACCTTATATTATGTGAGGTGAAGCACAACTGGAGAGCTAGTCAAAGCATTTTTTTTTTTTTTATAGCTGTATAGATTTTATAGCAAGCACAGAAAAAAAGGGGTCAGTATTTAAAATTTTCAGAGAAACGATCAACAGATTTGACAACGATTATGTTTTTTCTTGAAGGAAAGAAGTGGAATTGAGAGTTGGATGTGAACAGCGCTCATGTAAATACCTAAGAGGAAAACATTGGAGGGATATAAAGTCTGGGCAGATGCAACCTGACTCACCAAGGTAATTGGGCAGTTACAATTTCTTGGTTCAGGGCAGTTACAATTTCTTGGTTCAGGGCAGTTACAATTTCTTGGTTCAGGGCAGTTACAATTTCTTGGTTCTGGGCAGTTATAATTTCTTTCACCACTATCATCAAGTAGAGGTGGGTAAGTCATGAAGGCCATGCAAAATTTCTAAAGCATTATATATGTGCAAGACATGTAATAGAAATCTTACTTTCAAACACATTTTAAAACACAAATGTCTTTCCTCATTGTAAAAAATTGATTTTGATTTTTCTATATTTATTTGTAGCTAATATGGGTATTTGTGCAGAATTATTTAAAATTCTCATGTTTTCTCCCTCAGAGCTTTTATTATAAACAATTTGTTATTCAGTTGTAGGAAGCATACCTAAATACGTTGTAGATAACTTTAAGAAGGTTCAGGAAGTAGGTGAATAGTACTTGAAGCTATTTGAAATATTGAAGCATATTTGAACTAGAATTATAAAAGAAGAACTTTAACCCACATTTGCTACAAGTTAAGAAGCTATAAAGTTATTCTTCACATTTATCTCAGTTGAACATTTCACCTAGGGTTTACTTTATATCTATGAGAGAGAGAGAGAGAGAGAGAGAGAAAGAAGAAGGAAAGAAGGAAAAAAAAAGACAGTATTAAAATATTTGTATGGCAAAATGATAATACCTATGCCAATCAATAATTCACTGAGTATCCTTGATGTCTTTATCACTAAGCACTAAATATGGCAAAGATTTGTGCTTATGTTTTTCCTGTTACAATATATAATACCTATTATAATATAGATATTATATAGGAGTATTGTTATTATAATGTAGACTACCTATTATTCTTACTAACAGAGTTCTGGTGTTAGCTAGAATGATCCTGTTAAGAAGTCTGAGGGCTGGGGAGATAGCTCAGTTGGTAGAGTGCTTGCCTCACAAGCACATGGCCCTGGGTTCAATCCCCAGCACCGCAGGAAAAAAAAAAAAAAAAAAAAAAGAGAGAGAAATCTGAATGATCTAGACCCCGGTTACTTCACTGACTCTGTGTTCTACTTTTCTCCCACTTGGATATTCCTTTTTATAGCCATTGACTTCCATGCTTCCTCTACCCTGTCTCAAATGATTTTAACATAGGGATTTTGCATTAGTTATTCCCTCCTGTTTGGATACAAAGTGCCCCCAACCCCCCAAAAGTCCTTGTGTTAATGCAGGAAATGACTGGATTATTAGAGCTGTAAACTAATCAGCCCTTCTTAGCTTGAATGGACTGCCTGAGTGGTAACTGTAGACTTGGCTCTGGCTGGAGGATGTGGGTCACCAGAGCCTGTGGCCTTTCCTGTGGCCCCTTCCACGCTCCCTTTTTCTGCTTCCTGGCCTCCAGAAATGGAACAGTGCTTCTCCACCACACCTTTCCACCATGATGTTCTTTCTGCATCACCTCAGTCTCAGAGCAATGGAGTTGGCTAACCATGGACTAAGCCATGAAACCATGAGCCCAAATAAACTATTCCTCCTCTAAATTGTTCCTGTCGGGCATTTTTGTCACAGAGGCAAAAAGCTGATAGACAAACACATCTCTCCTTTAAAGACTTTTCCTCTGAATATTGCTAAGGCTCCTTCCTTCCTCTTTGTTAACCTCTGCTCAAGTGTCATGTTCGTAATGAAAACCACCCTGAACATCGTGTTTTAAACCATACTCACCTGAAAACTCTATCTGACTGATCAACATTCCCACATTCCCCCACCCTGCTCAGTTTTCTGAAACAGTCACTATGCTAATGGACTATATATGTGCTTATTGCTTATTGTATATCCCTTAGCACAAGCATCACGTGTGTAAGAATTTTTATCTGCCTGATTCATTCTCCCATCTACAAGTCCTAGAACAGTGCCTGGCACATAGAAGATATGCAATAACTATTTCCTGAATTGAATTTCTAGATATGGGTTACCTGCCTGGCTAAATTTTCAGCTTCCTTTAAAGATACAGAGGTTCTCGTTAATGAGGTGTAAGCACAAATTTTACCATGGAGGTTTTAGGAAAGTTTCTTAAATATGGCACCTATTTCTCCATATTCTCCATATTTTTCTGAAAAGTAGGAATGTTATATTATTTTTGTAGTTATTATATTAACTTCTTTAAACTAGAAGCTTTGTACTTTTCAATAACATCATTCTTTTCTCATACACATTTTCATAAGTGGTCCAACGTATCTACTTATTGTATTTTCAGAGTATCTCTCATATTTCGTCATTCTTCAATTTCTATTGCCACTTTCTGAATTTCCCTCCCCCTCCACTTTAATGAATTGTATTCACTAAAATAGAAATCCATATTAGCTCACTCCACTTTTCATATTTACTTACTCTGCCTATAGAATGAACTACAAACTGCTTGTCAAAAATTTCAAGACCCTTTGAAATCTGTTTTTTACGCTGCCTTTTAAGAGTAATCTTTTTAACCTGACCCACATTTTCATGTACTCTAAACTCCAGTCACACAGATATAACTTTTTTTCCCAAGTATGCTGCAAATTTTCCTTCAGTTTTGCCTTTGTAAGTGCTTGCTTTAACTAAAAACAATTCCCTTCCTGTTGCCTGTGAAACTCTTACTTATTTACATTAATCATCATATGTAGGTTATGCCAACATAATGTACAATAGCTAAACTTATAGTTTAACACAATAAAACAATGATACCTAAAGTCAAGTCCATGGACACTGAAGTAGGACCCTTTTAGGGTATCAGTGAGGGCAAACCAGTTTTGCAATACTGAAGTGGTATTTGTATTTTTTAACTGATGTCATTTGAGTGGATGGTGTAACCTAGCAGGTAAGTCATGGCATCCTTTAGCATTATATTCTTCACTGTGTTGTGCTGGCAGGAGGGATAAAAGGGCCAGTGTTCCTTAAAAATGTACTTCATAAAGCATGAAAAGTTATCAATTAAATGTTGTCCCTTGTCTACATGTCTTTCTAATATTCTGTGTGACATAATAGGAAGAATGCATGAAACACTTCCAGTGCATACCAAAGTATGCTAATCGTCTGCAGGAAAGGCATATGTGCATCCGTTAGAATTTTGAACTGAATTAACACTTTTTTTGTGATGTACTGTTTTTACGTGAATAATGACTGACAAACAATGTTTATTCAAAATTGAGAATTTGGCAGGCATTTTCTGAAAAAAAGAAATGAATGAACAATGTGAACCTGTCACTTCATGGAAAACAACTGGGGCTTTTTGTGACCGATTATACATTTCAAAATTCCTATGAAAGAATTTGGGGAAGTATGAATCTGGCATAGTGAGTGTGGCAGCTGCCCAATATCTACAGAATTTTCAGATGAGATTTTGCAGATATATACAATTGTGATAAAAAAAGTTAAACAGTAAAACTTGCAGAAAGCTAGGGAATCTGAGTAAGTTAGTGTTTTTTTTTTTAATCTAATCAATGTTACAAAATCATAGATTATTAAAAGATAAATTTAAAGTGCAAGAAAGATCACAAACTTTAATGTAAATTAATAAGCTCATTGATATGGTTTTAGGTTCCAGATTAAAATTAACCTATAAGAATTAGGACTTGCTGGATATTTTTGCCTAATATCAAAGAAAAAAATTGCAAAATTACCTCTGGAAAAGTTATTAAAAGTCTCCTCCCTTTTCTAACCCTGGATTTGTGCAAGCTCAGATTCCTTCATGCACTTATAGCAGATAACATTTCAACTGATTGGATGCAAAAAAGATCAGAAAACTCTATTTTATTCTATGAAGTCAGATATGAAGAGGTTTGGAGATGTAAATAAATGCAGCTTGCTATGGACTAAATGTTTGTATGTTGCTATTAAGAGGTGTGGCTGTGGCCAGGCACGGTGGTACACACCTGTAATCCCAGCAGTTCAGGAGATTGACACAGGAGAACTGCAAGTCCAAAGCCAGCTTCAGCAATTTAGCAAAGCCCTAAGCAACTTGGGGACAGCCGATCACAAATAAAAAATAAATAAATAAAAAGGGCAGGGATGTGGCTCAGTGGTTGTGACTCTGGTACCAAAAAAAAATAAAAATAGTTGAACATTGGGATTGGGACTCAGTGACTGGATCATAAGAGTCAGGTCCTCCTCCTGAGTGAGATTAGGGCCTTTACAGAAGAGGCCTGAGGAAGTGTGTTTGCCACTTGCACTGTGTGAGAGTGCAGTGAGAAGGACCCGGAGAACAGGTACTCACCAGATGTCAAATCTGTTGGCCTCTGATCTTGAACTTCCTAGCATCCAGAACTGTGAGATATAAATTTCTGATTCGTAAGTTAACCTTGTCTAAGATATTTTGTTTTAGCAGTTTGAACAGACTAAGGCACAACTCTTCTCATTATTATTATTATTACTTTGTTTTTGGGGATACATGTTGATTTTTCATAAAATATGGTATGCCCATTAAAGTAATAAAATATTTAGGAAATTTCCATTTTAATTTGAAACATTAATACTAACAGTTTAAATTCACTTTTGGTGTGAATAAATTCGCTCACTGGGGTAATAGATTAAATTCATTCAGTAATTTTTAAGAAATCAAAAATAATACCAAAATATTTAAAAATTGCCCATAAACAGTACTTTCTCATTCATGCTAAATGTCTAACACAAGAAGGTTGGATATGTTATTCCAGATTGCCATTCAAGGACTCAGAATGACAGAGGCTCTTTATCATGTATGTGTACCTTTTGAAAATTGGAAATTGTGATCACACAGCCAGGAAACAATGAAAACCACATATAACATAATGTTAAATTCTGTATAATCATTTAAAAATACTAGATATAAAGAGAGTCAGTGAGACAAATATCAACAGAGAGTTATAAGGAGAAAGTTATACTTAAGTTAGATTTCCAGTTAGTGGCAGGTTATGGACAGGTGAATTGGTTGATACAAGAGAAGCACTCATGGACAGATTAATGACACTAAAGAAGGTCTTGATGGATCTGTAACAATGGCCTTCATGGACCTGAGGAATTCTTTCCAACCTTAATGAAAGGTCCACACTGACAGATAAACAGAGAAGTATATTTGAAAAGTCAAATAAGATTAGATTGTGATCCATTTTAAATATAAGGTCAAAAAGAGGTCAGTTTTGATTTAGGACATTCAAAGTTTTAGTTTTGAGAAGACTGGGGGCATATGTAGCACTGGAAGAATAGATTGGTACTAATGGTTTGCAGGATGCTTAATTGTATGTTGCCAAAACTGAATTATAATAAAAAAAGTTAAGTATTTTTAACTAAACCTGTGCATTTAGCAGTATGAACTTGTGATTGGGAATGGAAAACAGAAGATAAAAAAGATAGGGCAAATGAAAGAGAGAGAAAAATATAAACTGGTTTTGTTTATTGAGTGCATTTTGGAAAAGAGAACAAGAGATATTTTTGTAGTTATACATGCATTCTTCTGTACACTTCTTATTGAATCATCTTTCTATTCATTTCTCTATGTGTAAAGTGTTTCTTAGTAATATGTGCTCATAGAATGTATCACTCTTAATTTGATTTATACTCATTTATTTTTTTCCCTGTATATTTGGAGAATATGTTTCAAAAGTCATCAGGAAATTTTCATATGTCCCTGTGTCTTTATACAATGCTTGACCCATAGTCATGGCTTAATAAATAATTATTGAGTCCATGTTTATATTGTTTAATTAATATTTCAATTTAAGAAAAATTATTCATTTATCTGAGGTTCAGAAATACATAGATGAGAATCACTGGATAAATTTTTACAGAAGAATGTTGACCACATTTTTTAGTTTCCATTTGGACTTAGTATATTTTAAAGACAAAGCTGTAGACTATAGGTTAGAAGTGTAACTCTGTGGTAGAGTACTTGCCTAGCAAATGTCAGGTGCACTAGTTAGCACCACACAAAAATAAATAAATTTACAAAAAGTTATTGTGTCCATTTTCAACTAAAAAACAATATTTAAAAAAAAACAGTGTTGGACAACTTAAAAATAATAGAGGTGTAGAATATATAACATACCATACATAGTAGAATCTTCCATTTTTCCCTTTCTATGCTACATAATTGCTTGGCACATGTTTCTAGCAAATATTATTCTATAAATCAATCTGAGAAACTCTATCAGACAAAATAAGGGTGAAAAATAATATCAATCATTGTGAGTTCCTATATATGGCCTGTATTTATATGGGTGTTTTAGTATGCCAGGAAAGATATAAACCTGCTCTTACACAGCATAAGACATTTGCCATTTTCTTTCCCAAGTGCTTTCCACATAGCAATTAATTTAATTCTAAAAATAACCCTATGAAGGAGATGTTATTATTATCTCTGCTTTACATGAGGAAACTGAAGCACAGGCTTCTAGATTGCCCAACGTCACATATGTACGTTAATATGCATGTGGCAGCAGCACTTGACTCAGGCAGTCCATGTTCCTCGCCTCTGGCTTTGAACTGAACTTTTCCTACAGGACATTACAGAGTTACAAAGCTCTCAGAAAAATGTCCTTACATTCTATAGGATAGCTTATATATAGGGTTATTTCTTTTTCTTTTGAGAAAGAGCAGATTTAATTTTTGTCAAATGTAGATTTTAGGAAAAACTTATAACTCCTTGGAAAAGCTTTGAATTTATGGATCTGAAATAGCCAATTTATTTTTTTATTTTTTTGTTTTACAATGAAATCTTAAAGATAAGAATCTACAATAGGGAAATAATAATACAAAACACTTCTGTATAAATTTAGGAAACCAAACAAATACAATATTAGCTTTGTAGATGATTCTAAACCAGTGTGATTCTTGTAAATAGCTAAAGGTTCTTATTAAAAGAATAAGCAGCATGTTATACACTCAGAAGTTCTCAAAAAATGTGCATGTGAGAAGTACCTAAATCATGAACATATCATCATTAGTATATCCACATCATTTTCATCATTTGCTATTTTTAAATGTATAGGATTTATGATAATGAATTAAATGCTACAAATCCAAAAATATATTTAAAAATTGCAAAATACTCAAAAATAATTAAAAACCCACTGTACTAATTAAAATAGTTCCTCATTTACTGAGTAATGCTTAACACTTTTCAACAACTAAATGTGTGACATGTAAAATTTTGCTAATAGTTTATACAAGGAGGGAATCTTACTTGAAGTAGTTAACAGAGACTTAAAATGATCTACAACCAGACCCTGCTGAATGCTGGAGAATCTGACTCAATATTTGCAACCAATTAAGTTTTCCTATATATAGAGTTGACATTTTTGCTTTAAAAAAATCAAAGTGCCTTTTTTCTTTATTGTTTTGCTGTGGGTAGATTTATGATTTTTAGATGGAAATTGTTTTTTTTTTTCCCACAAAAGGATTGAGATTTGAAATGAAGGTTTGAAGTCAAAATGACAGCCTTTATATACATAAGTATACAATCAAATTCAGTGACATGGTTGTTTATTTTAAAATAGAATGGAAATGTGCTCTTTAAAAAGCAAACATATTCAGTTAGCATTTTACAAACTAAAATTAAAAGTAACAAAAGAAATCAAAATGCAGTTGTTCTAATTTTTAATTGGTATGTTGAGCAATAGGTTGGAATTAAAATTAAAAGTATTCTGATATTTTTACCTTTAAGAGTCTATAGAAAATAATGGGTCAATCTCTACACATATTTTTATTGTTATTTTTCACATATAATGGATGTGCTTGAGAAATTAGCTGAAATTTAATGAAATACTTTTTGAAATTGAACTAGAAGTCAGTTGTCCAAAGGATGCTACCATTAAAATCACCCTGCCTAAAGCAATGTTTCTTCTATATTGGGAACAAAAAGTTCATATATCTATTTATGTTACACAGTCTTATCTATGTATCTATGTATACTATTTCAAAAACAGATGGATATATAGTGTTCATTTAATTGTAATACTGGTATGAGTTCTTTCTCTTTTAGGAGCTCAAAATCACACATATATATTTGACAATAAACAAATGTCTGCTGTTCAGTAACCCTTTCTTTAGAAAAAGGCATTATTTCAAAAAAGTAAATTGAAGGATGATAGTTTACATTTCCAAACCCCCTTGATGGTTCATTAAAAAATGACATCTCCTGGTACTTTTCAGAATGACTTAGTTCAGGTATCTGGGATTTAATCAAGAACCACAGGCTAGGCTGATGTAGATGCACACCAAAAATTCATTGTTGTAAAAGAATCCTGATTTACAAAGTTTCCATGACACATTTTGGTACTTTCTTGAATTCCCTTGGCATTGCCTTAAGAATCTTTAGACAGACTTTGTTAGACAAGCAACTCTACTTTAGTATATAGGATCCCACAATGGGGGACTGTGTCTCCCCATGTTATGCTTTGGATATGAGGTATCCCTCAAAAGCTCCTGTGTTATTCAGGAATATTTATAGATGAAATGATAAGATTGTGAGATATGTAACCTAATCAGTCCATCCTAGTTTTTAAATGTACTAACTGGGTGGCAAATATAGGCAGGTAAAGCTTGGCTGGAGGCGGTAGCTCTCTGAAAGTGTGCCCTAGGAGGTTATATCTTGTTCCTCTGGCTTCTTTTCTCTCTCTCTGCTTCTTGGACACCATGAATAGAGCAGTGCTCCTCTGCCACACCCTTCCGACTTGAGGTTCTGCCTCAGCCCAACCCAGAGCCATGGAATTAGCTAACCACTGACCTAACATCTGAAACCATGAGCCCAAAATAGTTTTCCTCCAAGTTGTTCTTATCTGGTATTTTGGTCACAATGACGTAAAGCTGACTAACATACCCATCTATAGTTTTTGTGTCCTCATCCAAGACTTGAATAAAGTGTCACTCCTTGGATTATGTAATCTGGCTTTAGGAAAGGTCAACTACCTTAGCCAGATGAAGCAACCAGAAATGCAATGGAGTTCACCTACTGTCAGAAGTTTGATTACTGGAAATAACCAACAGGAAAGCTAGGCAGATGTATCCCTCTGTTCCTCTATTCTGTCCTTCTCACAGATTGCTCTGCTCTGTAACATGGTTCCTTGTGTCTGAGTGGCACACATGCCACTGACTTGCTGCAAAAGCTCTCCCGTGGTCATTTAGTGCTTCTCTTTCCTTCCTGCTTCAATAATTTTCATGCTTCATTTCTATCTTTTTTTGGTAACTCAATCAAAGACATTCTATGTGTATTTAGTTTAGAAGAAATATATGTATTTTATTAAATGTACTTCTATTTAGAATGTGTATGTGCATAAGACCTGCCACTCTGAAAATTGTCTGAAAAAAAATATGATCTTATAGTAAGAGTTATTAATACAGAAACCAAGAGTTGCATATAGAACACAAATTACATCTGGCATTAATATGTTTGATCAGGACTTCCTGAATGTTTCACTATACAACCTAGTTTCTGATTATAAATGAGGATTCTTGAAATTTTACTTTCATCTCATTTGCTTGCAAGTCTCTACTGATCCTCCAAAGGAACCATTATTCATGGGTAGTTGTTTTGTTTGTTTGTTTGTTTTGAGGGAGTTGAAGTTCTCAAAATTGTTTACTTGCTGTCATGATATGTAAAAGCTTATGAAGAGTGAAGAAATAGTGGGAATGATGCTCTTCTTATCCATTTCAATTATTTATCTTATAATTAATTTTACCAGTTATCATCTCACAATTACTTTGGACCATTAGATCCCAAGTCTACACAAACTTTAGTTTGTTTGTTTTTTTTTGTTTGCTTGTTTGTTTGCTTGTTTGTTTGTTTGTTTTTTACTGCAGAGTCACTCTCAGGCTGCGGTCAAGCTCATGGCTGGGCAGTAGTCATCTAAGACTCCACAAAGAAAGAATTCACTTCCTAGCTCTTTCACACAGTGAAAGGTAAGCTTCTGTGCCTTTTGAAGTGGTGGACTAAGGGTCTCAATTCTTGTCTCGCTACCGGTAATAAGCTGTTCGTGGTTTTTTACCACTTGATTGTCTCCATAGAGTAGCTAAAAATGTGTCAGTTTGCTTCCTCAGAATAAGCAAGCTAGAGTAGAGAATAAAAGAGAAGAGAAAATATAAGAAAAGGGGGAGGTGCACAAGACAAAAGTCACAGCATAACCTGTAACATAATTTTATAACTGACATCCATCTCTTTGGTTATTTTCTATTCATTAGAAGCAAGTCAAGGGAGGGGATTATATGCAAGCAGAAATATCAGGACACAGGGATCATTTGGAACCATTTCAGAAACTGATGTGGTCTGCAAGGATGTGAAGTCTATTACAAAACTCATGTGGAATGTAATTGCCAATGAAATGGCATTGGGAACTGGAGTCTTTAAGTGGTGTGAAGTCATGAGTGCTCTACTTTCATGATGGTCTTTTTTTCTTTTTTTTTTGGGTGCTGGTGATCGAACCCAGGGCCTTGTGCTTGCAAGGCAAGCACTCTACCGACTGAGCTTTCTCCCCAGCTCCTCATGATGGATTAAAGTTGTAGAGAGTGTATTTGTTATCTTGAGAGTGGGTAGTTAGCTTCCTAGGCTCCCTCTTGCTCCACCAACTTTCCCCCACCTTTGGTCCCTTGCAAGGTCTCATTATGTGGTGCCTTCCACCTTTTGATGATGCAGCAGGAAAGCCCTGAGTAAATGCTGGTGCCTTGATCTTGGGCTTCCCATCCTATAGATCTGTGAGAAACAAGTTTCCTTTTTTTTATAAAGTGACCAGTCTGTGGTATTCTGTGATAGTAGCAGCTAATTGGCTAAAACATGACCTCAGATAATTTATTAATGACTATGGCAAATAAATTATATATCAATTTATTATATTCTCAGCATCTCATGATGAGTTGTTTTAGGAAAATTTTCTTAAATGTGCATTTTACTCAAGCAGTAGCTGTCATTTAAAAATTATTTGCGTGTTGTCTCATAAATAGGTCCAACTTCAATCCACAATTCATCATCCTACTATCACTGTATGAAGTGTGTTTTATGTTGTGATTACATATAAAAATGTAGAAAATGCTCTCTGTCCTCAAAGAAATAAGAAGACTTTTGGGAAAGCAAACCTATAAAATATGAACAAATTATAAAATATACTTTAAATATATTTGATAAACTGAACAATACAGACTCTATATAATCCAGTCATCATTTACCAGAGGGGAAAAAAGTTAACTATGGTAAATACATTTTTTATTTAGTAGTTGAAGTTTGAACTGGACCTTGAAAAATGCTATGTTTGTCATTCTTGTACATACAACTATGTAACTTTTATTAATTTTTAGGGAATTCTTAATTGTTTATTTTCTGGTCTGGTAAGAAGAAACATCTTACATTCTAAAGTACATATTATGTAATCTCCATGATAAATGGAATAGAGTACACTGATGAATGACTTTGTCTACCAAATGTTCCTCCTTAGAATTTTTTATATGCATCAAATTAAACAAGTATGAAGTGAATTCCTTTGTGGCGGTGGTGTGTGATGGTGCGTTCTTTGATGCTTGGTTCTTTAGAACTTCTTTGCTTTTGCTTGGTTTCCTAAATCTAGTTTTCTAGTAACCTTTTTAACTACTGGTGAATTCCTCTTATGCTTAACATAGACAGCTTCTGTTTATTGTGTTTGCGTTCCACAACGTGACTGACACAGCCAAATGTCATGTGGGCAAAGAATCATGCTGGTTTGTTTCAGGTCAGAGAGACAGAGTCAACAAAGGACTGGTATTTAAAACTCTTTTTTATTTTTCAGTGTAATTATTAACATGGACAGATGTGTATGTCTGTTCTAGTAAGCATGTCTATGATAAGAACCATGAAGTAAACAGAAAATCCTAATTAGACAACACCTGTCTCTGATAAAGATGAATGTGAATATTTTCTGTCCTAAATTTTGCAAAAAGCTTTTTATTACTTCATGGAATTAGAGACAAAGAAAGTCATGTTGTCAGGGCTTCAATGATAAGAGCATAATTTCCACCTGTTATGTAGGCTGTCCTCCATGCAGTAGCATCTTCACTAGAAAATGGGCTTTGAAATAGAAAAAAGATCAGCAAGACCATTCAGTTTTCCATGGTTTTGGAATATAAGCTAAGGGAGAGGAAGAAGATATAACTGGAAATTTAATTCAAGGCTCAAACCACTTTTCTTATTGTCCTATTTACTTTTCATATGGAAGGAATTGGTGTGCACAATATTTGGAGATGAAGGATAGTCCCTCAACTTTCAGAGAGTTGTTCTGTGCCTAGATGGGCACTAGAACTTTAGAGACAGAATGATTTCTAAACCATGTGAAATCTTAGGTATTTTATTCTAGAAACATTTGTTGTTCCAATAAAACAGCATCAATAAAGAGTTTAAATGTAAAAAAAACTTCAGTTATTAGCACAGCTTTTAAAAATATTATTTTATTACTATAACCTGGAGCTACATGGCTTTAGGAGGGACTATAAAACCAATAAAGCGTTCAGCATAGGATAATATGAAAGTCAGAGTAATGCTATTTTAATAAACATTTAAGTCCATCTAAAGCCATCTGCATTTTTAATTACTTTCACCTCTTTTACAAAACTTGCTAACCTGAAAGAGAGATTGCTAGAGTATCACTCATTTTAATGTATATTATTGAACAGTAGGCTTCTGAAATTTGTGGAATCTATTTCCAAAGTGAAGGCTGAAGTGTTAATGTGACTCTTTTAGCATTTGGTTTCTGTTAGACTCGTAAGCACTAGAAGTGCAGAGTTAACAGTGCATTTCACTCTGACTTCATCATTTACTAGTAAAACTAAATAGCATTTTGAGAAGAGTACATAATAAATGCATTCAGACACTGCAGCTGTTTTTTGTCTGTTTTCCAAACACATAATGTGCTAATTTGGAAAAAAATCAACAACAGCTGCAAATACATGTCAACAGCAAGGTCTTCAAGGGAAGGCCTTAATAGGTTTTGTTAATCAGTGGTGAACCAGGTATGAATAAATAATTAACACACTTGATAAGAGAGCCCTGTTGCCATTACTGCTATAGCTAAAGTTCTGCTCACCCTTCTTTAAGTTCAAGATGTATGTACAATATACCAAAAGAAAAATAATCAGTACAATTCAAAAACAGTGCAAATGAGATTAAAAGAGCGTTGAATATGGATATCAAAAGAGAAATGGTGCCTATTTTAGAACACATTTTAATCTTACATAAAAATAGATGTCTAATTTGTTTCATTGGCATATCATCTTTTTCAACACAGAACTAAGGTCTATCAGTCTAGACATGATTCATCAAAATTGATCACATATAGACCATGTCAATGTATTTATTAACATTCTGATGTTACATTTCCTTTTGAAGAGGGAAAAGGCCATAATGCATGTTCATTTAACAGCAAGTAAGCACGAAATACAGACCAGAACTCTGTGGTTCCTACCCTTAAATCCTGCACTATACATGGTATAAATGTACGTGTATTGTAAACACTGTATAAGGGGGAGGGAATAATTATGATTCATATTAATTATATGAATTATATGAATTAATTATAAAATATTGACATTTGTGAACATTAATAAGCAAATGCTAAGACTAAAGGCATTCTGTTCTTTATAGAAGAATGTGCAGAGCATACTGGGTTTAGAATATGTGAGTGGTTATCAAATAACCATCCCAGATCTAACGGTGGCAGCATTGCCTGGGAACTTGTTCAAAAGGCACAAGTTCTGACCTATCAAAACTGTAAACCAGAACTCTGGGGGAACACTCAGATCTGTGGGTTAAGAGGTCCCTCTAGATGATTTTTAATGCCTGCTAAAATTTGAGAATTAATTGTTTATGTTAGTCACAAATGTGTGTCACAGAACAGTGTTAATTGCCAAGTGCATGGTTTGATGACTAAGGCCCACATCTGGATACAAAAGCTGTTAAACATCCCACACACTCTGTGAGGAGAACCACCAGCTGTTGGCATCACTTCACAGTAAGTCTTGCTGAGAGGCCCCAGAAAACAGAAAAGTCATTTGCCACCAACTGTTTTTTCCTTATGTGGAAGAAAGTTCATATGTTCTAGAGGTGCAATAGGTGCAATAGGTTCCGGGGAAGTTCTCACTATTTTTTTTTTTTTTTTAATTGAAGAGTTTGTGGTAACGTATTTCCCAGAATAAAAGTGGGAACTTCAGGAAGTTATCTAGTAAAGGTTCCATGTTCAAATCACATGCTCCTCCATCAACAAAGGGATTGAAGTTGACTCTTCATTTGAAAATTGTGACAGCAGAGTGCCTAAGGAGGCCAGTGAATGATAACTGCCTTACCAAGTATGGAAGCAACATTAGAGAAGTTTCCATAAGGTGAAATGAAAATTACAGAAAACATTTAGGCTTAAATCATCTTGTTCCTCTCAATTCCTCTGAAGTTTCTACTCTTTCAAACAAACAATTATAGACTATTTATTTATCTTCTAAATTCACATATTGAAGGCCCAACCCTCAGTGTGATGCTATGGGAGATGGGACATTTGGGGATAATTAGGGTTAGAAGAGTTCATAAGGAGAAGAGTACCCTTATAGAAAGAGACACCAGTTGGGCACAGTGGCACAAGCCAGTGGCACATTCCAGCAATTAAGGAGTTTGAAGCAGGAGGATTGTAAATTCCAGGCCAGTCTCAGAAATTTAGCAAGGCCCTAAGTAACTTAGTGAAACCCTGTCTCAAAACAAAAAATAACCAAGGCAGGGGATGTAGCTCAGTGGTAAAGTGTCTCTGCATTCAATCCTGTCAAAAAGAGACCAGAAAATTTGCTTGCTTTCTTTCTTTCTTTACAAGCATGTACCAAGAATGGGCCACTTAAGCACAGAGGGAGGAAGGGGCCATCTGCAAGCCAGGAAGAGAGGCCTCATCGGTTTCCAATCATGCTGGCACTTTGACCTTGAACATTCAAGCTCCAGAATTATGAGAAAATAAATTTCTATTTTTTAAGTTACAGTCTATAGTAGTTTGCTGTGGAAGCTTGAGTTAAGACACTCAGGAGTGTTTGTTCCTCACTCTAAAGAATACTCTTAAATTTGGGGAAAGAAGGCAGCCCTCATTTCCTTCAACCTTTATGAATATGAATATTGCTTTTTTTTTTTTTATACCAACAGCATTTTTCCCTTCTTGGTCTCTTGTTGTATCTGAGGTGGGTGAGGATATGGCTGTAGAAGAAGCAGCTGGAGGTAGTGCCACTTCTCACTCGTCTCAGCAAGCTTTGAAAGAGGTGGCTGATGGCTTTGCAATTTATTGATGGGTATAATCACCTATAATTCTCAGCTATAGGTTTTAATCCCAAGGACAAGCACTTGAAGATTAAACTATTATATTCATTATGTGACCAATCGAATTTTCTCTCAGTCTGTTTCTTTACTTTTAAATGTTAAGTTGCTCGAAAGAATGTAGAAATTGAGTAAATGATTGTGCGGCTATAATGAACACTCAATAAATATCCTTTAATGAATTTGAAGTCAATGAATAGATGGACTTCCATTGAACTATTACTCTTCACTAACTAAAAAATATTCTAGTTAGTAAAAGGAAAAGGAAGCCAAAAGGCTACACTACTCAAGGAAGTTTTCTTCAAGTGAATGGAGTATAACTTAAATTTTGAGGAACAGAAATGAGAAATAAATATGACATTAGTTTTGTGATTTTTAAGGAAACAAAGAGTATTGTCTTCATAAAAAAGCCAGAATCAATTATAATGCTATTATAATTCCACATTTACCAAGAGGTCATATATTAAGTCTTAGGTAAACCTTCAATTCTTTCAACAAACCTAATGGATGAGCACCATTAGTGTTAGGGTCTGAATTGTGTCCCCCACCTCCCAAGTGATATGTTGAAATACTAATCTCTAGAACCTTAGAGAGTTCCTTATTGGAAATAATCCTTTAGAGAGGAAATTGAGTGTAAACGAGGTTTAAGATGGACACTAATCCAATGTAATTTGTATCTTTATAAAAAGTGGAGATAAGGACATGGACATGCCCACTGCAAGAATGCCAGGTGACTCCAAAAGAGCTTTCTGGGTAATGCTTCTGTGAGTCTAGGGGTGCCATATATTTCAAGTAAAGCTTCATGAGTGGGAAGAGGCATAAAAAAGATTCTTCCTCACAGCCTTCAAGAAGAAACCAACCTAGCCCTAACACCTTGAACTGGTACTTACAGATGCAGAACTGTGAGACAGTAAATTTCTTTTGTTTAAGCTGCTTGATTACTGACACTGTGTTTCTGAAGCCCTAATGATTAATACAACTGGTATCTCTACTTTCTAAGTGAGGAAACTGTGTCTAATACTCAATAATGGTGTGGTGGATTGATTCTAGTTCATTCTCTTGTGGGGTCCCTACCCCTTGAGTGTGAGTGAGGTCTGTAGTTTACTTTTAATCAAAAGAATATTGCAAGTGTGATGGAAGATATAATTTTCTGTTCTGGATTATGTTAGATGATATCCCAACATCTGTCCTATTAAGAAGAAAACTTTCACATCATAAAATCCTATGTAGAAAAGTCCATGTGGCAAGGAGCTGAGGGTGGCCTCCAGCTGACATCCATCAAGAAACAACTTATTCTAGCAAGCCGCAAGGAACTGAATGGTGCTGACCATGTGCACTTAGAAGCAGATCCTTCCTCAGTCAAGAACCAGATGAGAACCAAACCCTGGCCAACATCTTGATTGAAGACTATTGGAGACCAAACCAGGCCATACTTAGAACCCTGAATATAGAAACTAGGAGAGTCAAGTTGTTTGTTTTTCAGGCTGCTAGGTTTGTATAATGTGGTTGTGCAGCATTAGATACCAATTACAGGTGGACCTGATTCCTTAAAACCTGATTGTTGGGGGATAAAGAAAGTTTTCATTTATGATTTGCTGCATAAGAGACTTGAAGGGACTTCTAGAGAGATATTTTTTGACATCTGCATCCTACTATAAAGAATTCTGTTGTAATGATAGCCACCCTTTTAAACACTGTGTTGAAATAAGGATTATGATTTTAAAGTTAGAAAATTTGATTTTAAGTCCTCTTGCTGCTATTTATGTGACAGTGGGAACTTCAGAAAATTTCTTCTAATTTATCCTATTCTTTTATAAAAGAGGATTAATGCTGAATGTGAAGGAACCTATTACAAATTTGGGGTATGTAATGGTTTGGATCTTAAATGTTTTCCAAAGCCCATATTTTAACGAATTGGTCACCAGGCTATGGTGCTATTTGGAGATGGTGAAATCTTTAGGAATTGGGGTCTAGTGCAAAGAAGTTAGATCAGTGGGGATAAGCCCCTGATGGGCATACTGAAACCCTAGCTCCTCTTTCTTTGCTTCCTTAGTACCAGGTGGTGAACAGAGTTCCTTCCCTACATTTTCTCACCATGATGTATTGCTTTACCACAGGTCCAAAGCAACAAAGCAATAGGATCAAGTAATCATGGATTGGAAACCAATTACCCGGAGACTTTGTGTGAGGCTGAATTTAAAGGTGACTATCTGGTGGAGGAAATTTCCAAGTAGCACAGCATTCTTGTAATGGCATGAATAGTGCTGGCTGCTTTGAACCAATTTATGGTAAAAATTGAGGAAAAAAGCACAGTGGAAGGATTTCAAAATGTTTAAATGGGTCAGAAAAGGAGCACATTTCAACTGCAGCCAGGAAGAGTGTGATTGCAAAAGAGATTAGGGAACCTTAGGAAGAGCCCACCACACCCACTGAAGGCTCAAAGACTTTTGTTTGAAAAGAGACCTGTGGGGCACTGTGCTATATGGAATTAGTTAAGGAATTTTTTTCCAGAGGAATGTTTTCCTTATTCAACCCATCACTCAGAGACTTCTGCAGCCATGTCTCCAGTGGGTTCAGGTAGACCTTGGCATCATCTATGCACAGAAACATGCAGAATGCAAAATTTCACAGTCACTGAGATTCCAGAGAAAACTTTGACAGGCCAGACAGTGTACAATGGGGTTGGAGTCCCGAAAACCAGCCCTTAAAATGTTGATGTGTAAATTGTGAGAATAAAATTGAAACTGTAGTGGAGACCCCAGGAAGTTGGAGATGCCAGGAACGTGGGATACCTGCCAAAGGAAGCAAGAAGTAGCAGCCCAGGAGAGCGGTCATTTGGGTTGCAGCCAGCAAGACCATGAGGAGGTCCTGCCCTTTGGAGGTCACATCATGCTTCTGTGTGCCCCTGATGCCAGACATGGTGCTGTAGGATTCAGTATTTGCCCTTCTGGGTTTCAGTCTTACACTGGTTCAATCCCTCCTTTCTATGCCCTTATTCTTCCCTTTTCAAATGGGAATATTCATCCCGTGCCATTATATCTTGAATATTTATAACCCGTTTATTTATGTATTTACTTATTTTCATTTTTGCAGGAGCTTGCAGCTTAGAGTTTGCCTTGAGTATCAGAGGAGCTTTTGACTAGGACTTTGTAGCAAGACTGCAACAGTTAAGACTTTGGGATCTCGCACAGATGGACTGAAAGCATTTTGCATTGTGAGATGAACATGAGCCTTTGGGAGTCAGGGATATAATATTATGGTTGAGATCATAAATGCATCCTCAAAACCGATACACTGAAGGATGGGTTGCCAGCCTGTGGTGCTATTGAGAGGTGGCTGAACATTTAGGAGGTGGTGCCAAGTGGAAGAAAATGCAATCATTGTGATCTTGAAGGAAGGAGTTAGTGAGACCCTGGGCTTTTTCTCTCTCACATACATTTTTTTTCTCTCTCTCTGTTCCTCACTACTATAAAGTGAACAGGTTTCCTTTTTCATATACTCCTGCCATGATGTAGAAACACAAAAGCAAGCAGGGCCAAGCAATCATGGACTGAAACCTCTGAAACAATTATAAAAACTTTCCTCCTTTAAACTTGATTTTCCTAGGTATTTTGTCACAGTGATGGAATATAATAGGAATTAATAAGTGCTGCATTTCTACTTTTCTAACTTCAGTTTTTAACCTCCCATTTTCATTCCTGATGGAGCCAGATGGTCTATCAATGCTTAGCAGGGAGCTCTGTATAATTCAAGGGCACGTTTGTAAGTGATCTTTGTGTGGTTTGAGATGGTGGTTAAGCTTCTAACAGCTTCACAAGATTCAAGGTGAAAGACATTTGGGAATCCAAACCAGAATTTATATCATGTACAGCACTTGTGAAGTTATGTAAAAGTGGTTATGCTGTAATTCAGCAAAGATTTATTTCTCACAGTGACATTTCAGAAAAACAAAATGAGAAGAACTCTTTGTTTTTTTTTGTTTTTACGAGAGTGCACAATTGTTTAGTCACTAGAAGTGGAGTATTCTATTACTTTGTAGTTTCTTTGTCTAACTCAAAAGTAAGTTCACTGTATATCCTGGGACTCTGAAAGAACAAGTGAAGATCTTTATATAAGGTGGACCATGAGTGAATTAAATTAGTTAACGAGTGACATTGGTTTTAAGTCTTGTAGTGTTTTAATGGCATCACAAATTATAACATTTATTATCATATGTTATGTTGGATACCTTGGCATTGTTCCAAGAACTTCTCCAAATTTCTAGCTTATTAAGAAACTAGTTTATAAACTGCATAGCTTATGCTCAGCTGCCATTTTATTTAATATATGTCATGGTTGTATCTGAAATGTCTCCCAAAAGCTATATGCTAACGGTTTGAAAGCTAGCCTATGGCATTCTTATGAGGTGTTGCAAACTTTAGAAAGTGGGGCCTAGATGGAAGAAGTATGTCACTTGGGGTGGGCCTTTGAACAGCATAAACAATCCTAGTCACTCCTTCTCTCTCTCTCTTTTTTTCCCTGGCCACCCATGAGGTGAGCAGCTCTGCTCTACCTTATGCTCCCTGTCATGATCTTTGGTGTCACTAAAGACCCAAAATAACAGGGCCAACTAACCATGGAAACCTCTAAAACCATGAGCCAAACTCTTTCCTCCTGTAAGTTGATTTCTCAGGCATTTTGTCACAGCAATTTAAAAATTTTTAACACAATATATAGTTTTTATCTGACACAACAATACTTTCTATTCCCTGGCCTGCTACCTTGGAGTTATATATTCCATGATATTACTCATAAGCAACATTGAAATGAAACAGAATTTTTGGGTCAGGTTTGGTAGAGAGTAAAGTAGTTTTTATGTGTGATACTTAAAATTTAGGGCACTGATGTCCTAGGAAGACTAAAGATCTAAGGAATACCTTACAAATGTGAACCAGGAGGTAAGCGGAAGACGCATTCCAGAAAGAGCAACTGAACATCAGTGAAAAAAGACAGCGCTCCCCAAGCATTTCTGAAAAGGTGGGAGTCACTATTCTTGTAGAAAAGCAATAGGCAACGGTCAACCTGTTTGAAGCTGTGTTGACATAGTAATTTACATTAAATTTAAAATAATTACATTTCTAAACTGAAGGATGGTAGTAGGTAAAACTTACAGCCTAGATAATCACTCTTTTGCTGCTATTATTTTCCTGGCTATGTAATCTTGAGCAATCTCAATGTCCTCATTTGTAAAATGAGGCTAATAACAGTATTTACCTCTTAGAGTTGTTGTATAGATGAAGGTAATGCAGAGTTTTTAGCTTGATGCATGGCATGCAGTAAATGATCAATAAATTTTATATTTAAAAATATTGTTTTTATTATATTATTGATCAAAAATCTAAAAAGTACTTTTCCAAGTTACCCAGAATTACAGGTAGAACAGAATATCATGATTGGGTATTTATTATTTTTTCCTGAAGAGTCATATTTTTCTTTGGAAATGGATTGTTTTCTGTGTCTCTTCATATACAAGAAATAATTGCTATTTTCTGGAAATACACAGGTATATAAGGCTTCAAGTTGTAGCATATACTCTGAAAGGTGATGGGATTATTTACATTTACTATAGCTGGTCCAGAGGAATTTTTTCTATGATTTTGTTAATGAAATATGAATGCTTTGTTGGTTTCCCATCGACTGGAAGCTTTCATGTTTCCATTTATTTTTAAAGATCTGGGTATATATTTCATGATTTTTATACACCACAAAATCTAGTTTCTCGAAAAGTGCACATGTGCATAATATTGAGTGAGAACCATTCATCACATAAGTGATGCTTAGAAGACAAACAAAACACATTAACACTTAACCAAAAATGAGTTTTTGTCCCATCATGTTACCCACTTCTGATATAAGAGCAGTGAGAAAAAGACACTGAACAAAAATACCTATCACGAAACATGATTGAACCTGCAGTAAAGCTGGATTCCTGTGATGGGGAAATGTTTTATAATGAGGTGTGACTGAATTAAACACCTGGTGGTTGCAATATCAAATTAAATCACCCCCTTTGAACTCAGTTTCACTTATGAAGTAACTGTAGTTTTTTAAAACACATTGTGGAAATAAACTCCTTAAACATACTGGTGCTAAAGTGTTTCCAAGGTAAAGGGAAGCTTGTTTCAAAAAGGCCACATTATCATTCACTCCTAATTAATAAGACCAAATTTCATCTTTGTATTCATCTCCATAAATTAATTTTGGTAAACTATTTCATAATGTCTATCTTTATACACATATTTTCAAGTTGTGAGTTATCAATTTGCATATGTTATTACTTCTTCTACTTGATCTCTTTTAATGGGTAGGTGATCCAAATTATAATAAACATCATAGCAAAACAACACCATTAGGAACAATCACAATTAGTATCTCTTCAATTCTTTCATTCTAGGGTCTATATACGTATTAATTTATTTCATAAGGAACCCTTCATAATGCTTAGCTCTCCAAAATCAGTAAGAACGTCCATTCCCTAAGTCCTTAACCCCTCAGTGGGAACCATGTTTATTTAGCTTCTATGAACAATTCAGTATTCCTTGAGATGACTAGGTTCTTGTTAAGATTCGAATATGAAGTGTCCCCAGAAAGCTCATGTATAAGACAATACAGGACTCTTCATTGGTGGAAATGATTAGATAATGAGAGCTGTAAATTAATGTTATGGTTTGGATGTGAGGTGTCCCTCAAAAGCTCACGTGTGAGACAATGCAAGAAGGTTTGGAGGAAAAATGATTGGGTTGTATACTTGACCTAATCAGTGGATGAACGCCTGATGGGATTAATTGAGTGGTAACTGGAGACAGGTGGATGTGGCAGGAGGAAGTGGTTCATTGGGGGCAGGATTATGGATTTTCAATTTTGTATCTGGAGAATGGAATC
The DNA here is from genome assembly GCF_902686455.1 of Sciurus vulgaris. NCBI lineage: Eukaryota > Metazoa > Chordata > Mammalia > Rodentia > Sciuridae > Sciurus > Sciurus vulgaris. The sequence continues at coordinate 122,053,979 of NC_136469.1, forward strand.
TTTCTTCTTTCTGATCATCATGTGAGCTATTTCCCTATGCCACACTCTTCCGTCATGATGTTCTGCCTCACCTAGAGTGCTGAGGAATGGAGCAGGCCTTCTATGGACTAAGACCTCTGAAACTGTGAGCCCCCAAGTAAACGTTCCTCCTCTACAATTGTGTTGTTTGGGTCTTTAAGTCACAACAGCAAAAAAAAAAAAAAAAAAAAAAAAAAAAAAAACCTGACTAAAACACCTAATCAGGGGATTAATCCATTCCATGGGGATGGTATAGTAATTTGATTGGACTAATGGGTGGCAACTGCAGGCAGGTAGGGTGTCACTGGAGGAAGTGGCATGCCCTGGGGGTTTATATTATCCCTGGTACCTTGCACTCCAGCTCTCTCTGCTTACCAGCTGTCATGAGTTGAGTCACTCTCCTCCATCATGCCCTTCCACCAGGATATTCTGCTTCCTCTTGGGCCCACAGCAACAGACTCCACCAACCATAAACTGAACTTCTGAAACCATAAACCAAAAAAAATATTTCCTCTTCTGAGATGTTTCTGTTGGATATATTGGTACCCAAGATGCAAAGTGACTAAGGCAACTTTCTCCTATTTCTGAGTACTTAGCTTGTGGTTTATTCCTTTCCTAACATTCTCATATCTTGCAATTTTCATTACAATCTTCTTATAGTCTTGGTTTTAGATCTCACCCTCTTTAGGAGGACTTAATGAATTAGGACTAGAATGCTCTCATCTGAATATTTGTTACCCTCCCAAATTCATATGTTGACATCATCTTCACCAAAATTATAATATTGAAAGATGGGACATTTGGACAGTGATTAGGTCTTGGGGATGGAGTCCTCATGCATGGGACTAGTGCACTCATAAAAGAGACCCAAGAGAGACCTGTCCTCACTGTTTCCTTCTACTACATGAGGAAATAGCTAGATGGCACCACTGATGAGCCAGAGAAATGTCTTTCCCAGACACCAAATCTGCCAGTGCCTTGATCTTGAACTTCCTAGTCTCCAGGAAGGCGAGAAATCCATTCTGTTGCTTATGCTGCTCAATTTTTCATAGTATTTCATTATTGCAGCTGGAATGAAGTATGACAAGTTCTCTTCTTTATATTTATACAAGTGAATACTTCACCCCTGTTATGCTTTTACCAGGTGGGGAAACCTTGGGTATATGCTGGGTTCACTAAACATAGAATCTACCTCAGTTTATCAGGTTTAGCCCAGTGCCAGGACACAGAGGTAGCTAGTATATTTTTGTTGAGGAAACAAATGAATTAGGCACTTCATGTTTTTTAATCACATTTTAATTATTCTCTAAATAGTTCCTGGGTTACAAAACAACACAGAAAAGAAAGGGGTAGAAATAGCAGGGCCAGAATATACAGAATGAAACTAACAAACAACTTGTTTTCTGTGAAAATCCTGAATAAGTTGAAGAGTGGATTGGGCATTACACAGTTAATTCCAAAGGCATTGACTTTGAAAAGTCCTTTGTCAGGGTTTTTGTTTTACCCTTCAATTACTGAGGCATTTTCAGGTTCAATTACATAATATTGTCAAAAGCATATAATATGAGTGATTTGATAATGGAAAGGAAATTAGTGCTTTAGATAATGGTGAAGATATTGGATGAATAAAAAGATAGAAACTAAGAACAACTCTAAAATGCAAAAAAAAACACAAAAAAAAAACAAAATGAGAATCTGAGTTGCATGAGAGTTTACAAAGAAGAGTCAGACTGCTGCTTTTCTCTAAGATATATTTATCTGCTTCTTCAGAGTGGAGTAATGCTAAAACTAACTTTAACTAAACTCACTTGTTTTTCACAGGCTTTTGATGATTGACGATGCCTCTAGTTTGAATGCCTTGAAGACTGATATTTAAATAGAAATTAAGTAGTGATTAAATACTAAACAAACTCTGTGAATATTTTATCCATGGCTTTCTGAAATCAGACCCAGAAATAAAAACCATATATATTTTAAAATAAGTATTGAAAACAAATCAAAATGATGTGTGCTGTAAATGGCATGCATTATTTATAGAATCGATTACAATCAGAAGTATTACATATGCACGTATATCAATTATGTTAAATAGATTTCAGATATTTAATGACTAAAGACTTTCATAGCAGCCCCAGAACTAATTATAAAATGAGTAAGCTATTATCCATCTTTCTAGATGTTTCAGAAATATCTTTGAATATTTAGCATTGTTTTGAGCAAAATGTTGTGTATTAGTTTTATACATTTGACAGCAAATTAAATTTATTAATCAAATAGATTTACATTCATTTTTTTCACTAAATCATACTTGGAACGATTCAATTGTAGAAGAATTATTTAAAGACATTTTCTCAAGATAATCAAAACATTATAAGCCTCTGGTTCTGTTGAAATACAAATGCCTTGAAAATGTTAATAGCTTTTCTTTTTCTGCCTTCATGTTTAGTGCAGATCTCAGATGAGACAAACTAGGACTATAATAAATAATGATTAAGACAAAAGTGAAAAATTTTTAAAGTTCTTTTTGAATAGAAGGTTGGTGCTTCTATTTATCCTCTAAGTTCAAGGTTGTTGCTTTTATTAAAAAAAAAAAAAAGTATTGGAAACTAGATATTTCCACCTTTCCCACTCCTTTGGGATACATTGATCTATATTAGGAGATCATGCTGTGGTGTTTATATATGAAGACTTTGCTAGTGGCATTTGATGTATTGCATATAATCAAGAAGTATTTGTTGAATATTTGGATTCAAATTCTCTCCTTCCCACTTATATTTGTAACAAAGGGCAGAGCATGTAGTCTCTCTAAGTCTCATATTGTCTTTGAAAACTGGAATTAAAACTGTGATCATTAAGTGATATATTGCATCTGAGAAGAATTTAGTTCTTCCAATTGTGTGCCCCTTAGCAATTCCCAAGATCCTAAAGCCCCAATATCTACTAAGCACCATGAAAGCAGGAAGTTCATAGAGAAGAACTCTTTTGTATCATGGCAAGTCTCTTGGAAAAGCCTGGAAGCAACTGGCAACCACCTACTATCATATGCCTGTCATCCAAACATTAATTAGTCTTGGCACGCCATGAGATCTGTCGTAACCTGATAGTTAACTTTTTCTACAGAGCTTCCTGTGAGAAACTGGTCAGGATACCTAAGAGCCAGTCACTAGCTTTGCTCTATGGAAAGTGCAGAAGGCCTAACTGGTTGGTCTGTTTGAAAACAATTATGTGAAATTCATGCCAAAAGTGACCATCATCCCGAAAGATAACTAGCTGGCATGCCATGCATATTGTTCATACAATAATGAGCAACATTTTCTTATTTGATCAGGGATTTCTTAATCTTATTGTTGTATATCAGATATTTTTCCACCTGGAAATCTAAGGTTGCCAGAAGCTAGGATAAAAACTTTAGGAAAATTTGACTGTATTCTTTTTCTTTTTCCTGATATCATTTATATTATTTTTTCCATGAAACTGAGGAACAAGATTATTATTAAAGTAATTAAAAGTTTTCAATATACAAGTTTTAGTAGTTCAATTTAAAAACTATTATAAATTTGTCCATCAGTATTTTTTCTGGATAATACTACCATTCAAGTTCTTTTGTAAGGCAAATTCTTATTAATTGTTTTGAAATGACATTGGTTTCTTCCACTCATTATACTTTATCGACTTGTTCTGTAAACAAGTCCATTTTTCCAAAGTTGCTTGACTTCTATGCTCTTCCTATCAATTTGCTATTTAAAAAAATGCATTAAGTATACTACCAGTCACATAAAAAATCCCAAACATAGATGTATTAATTAATATATATTATTGATAGGACAACTGGCCAGGGTTAAGAGTTTAATCAGATAGTGTGCATGCAGTTTGTTTGTTTTCACAGTCAGTTAATTGACGAGTTAATGCAGAGATAAACACTCAAATCCTTGAATGAAAAGAACTCATCTAATTCTCTTGGCTTTGCATGGACTCTGTGGTTTCAGAGGTCACTCCAAATTTTCTGACTTCATTTTATCTTTTCAAGTAATGGACAAACTGACTTCTAGTGAGTAAAAATGACCACACAGAATTGAAGGTTTAATTCAGAAATGAGGTTTCTTTTAAAAGTAAAGAAAATTCTTTCCTGAATATAATGATGAGCTCAGCAATTACCAGCAGATATAAATGACCAACTGCAATTTATTTTGGAGACAATTTTAGAAACTTGATCTTACCTAATTCACAGTTTATTCTGAAATACACATCTGCCATTAATGTGAGAATTGCACATCTCTATGAGGATATGACCTGCCCAAAATTTCACTGGTCATGGGAAGTGGAGGGGAGAAGTGAGGTCTATGCATGAACAAAGCTATGCTCATTACCCACTATGATATATGCCATGTCTTAGAGAGTTTTTCTTATAGTACATATTCAATTCCCTTTTGTTGATTCGTTGCAGAACACCTCTGATTGAAGAAATTCTCCATAGAGATTTTACCAATGATTTTTTTTTTTTCACTTCCATGTACTTTTAGGTACAGAGAGCATGCAGATTTTTTTTTTCTTTTCCTGATATTTCAACAAAATAACAGAGGGTTAAAATGTCCTGGATCTAAATTTCTAATTTTAGCACAGAGTTAATATCTTGAAAAATTATAGACTGTCTTTATGATTAATTTTTAGTTTTCTCTATATTTATGCTTTAGTTTTCAAACGTATTAAGCTTTTTTCTATTTTGTTTTACTGTCCTCAAACATTTTGTTTTAATGCCATTCTAGAATGTTGCTCTCTAATGTATAGATCAAGGACTTGTACCAAAGGTACATTATGGGAGTATTTTAGAAATGCAGACAGTCAGGCCCCACCGAGACCAACTGAATCAGCAGCTGCCTTTTATCAAGGTCCTCAGGTGATTCATGGGCACATTAAAGTTTGAGGCACATTGTCCTAGCATGCCATCAGAATGCTTTTAAATAGTATTGGAAACAATAGAGCAAACACAAGCATTGTAATCTCTCAACAATCAACAGCTCTATTTTGATATGCCTGTACTTCCTAATGAGAATAGAAGCATTTCATAAATAATCAATCGTCTGTCAGGCACACCCTTCTTTCCAGCCTCAATACCTCTTGTTTCCCTACAATTGAGTTCACTTGATTTTTGTCTGTAGGGCTCCCTCACTTCTAAGATTAGATCTAGTTTTGGGGACCAACTCTCCCCTAAGAAGGGAATAGCTTAAGCACTCCAACACTGACCTATGTGCTTAACCTGAAGTCATCTATAGTGTTCTCTCGGTTCCTGAAATTCATAACTTGGCTTCTCTCCTGTTTACTTCTTCTGTATCTTCAGAATAATAACTCAAATAATGCATCTTTCCAAGCTTGATAGTTCCTTTTCTTCTTTCTATTGTTTTTTCTGGTGGCTGGTACTTCCCCTGACCTATGGTCCTGCCAACAGTTTGTGTGTTTGGATTTTCTGTTATGCTCTTTCAGCTGAATCGTTGGGCTCTTGCCTGCTGATACTTTTGCTTGTTTTGTTTGATATACAATTCCAAATCCATGTTGTCTATTCCTACTATGAAGCCACAGATCTAGGTTGGTGCTTTGTTATACTCAACTCACCCTTTTTTCAAGACCTGCAAATTAGTACTTTTCCTGTTTTAAGAGCTGGTTTGAAATGTAGAGCCTAAGGATTTCCTGTCTCACTGTAGATCATCAGAACTCCAAAATTTCACATTATGCACATTATGGTTTGAATATGAGTTGTCCTCTAAAAGCTCCTCTGGTAATGCTGTTAGCTCCCATCTTAAAGGTGAAATGACTAGATTATAAGAACTGTAACCTAATTAGTGGATTAATCCACTTGGTAATTGGAAATAATTGGAAAGAATTTCTGTATGAGTGGTGAATATAGGCCAGTGGGGCATGGCTGGATGAAGTAGGTCTCTGGGGCTGTGCAATGGGATTATTTCTTGTCCCTCTGGTTTTTCTCTCTCTCTGCTTCCTGGCTACCATCAGGTAAGGCAGCTTTTTGTTACCATGCCCTTCAGTCATGATGTTTTGCCTTACCTCCTGTTCAAAGCAATGGAGTCCACCATGCATGGACAGAAACTCTGAAACCATGAGCCCAGATAATCTTTTTCTTCTCTAAATTTTTTTTCTCAGATTTTTTGATCACAGTGACACAATCTTAAGTAATACAACCCCAATAGAATAACAAACAGATCAACTTGTAATAAATTAGTTTTTAAGCACACAGATTAACTATAGATTAACAATAAACTTGGAAAACTTACATATCTAACTTTCCTACAACTCTATATTCTGTTAGCTTTTCCTGAAGAAGAGTTTAATTTTCAAAACTACTGAACTTAGAAAAATGTGGTAACTGTATTTTGACATCTTATTCAGAATCCACTAAAAGCAGAAGATATTATTAATTTATCGTGTGAAATGGAAGTTTTGGCAAAAAGAATGTCTATAAGACTTTAGAAAACAAATGCTAAATATACTTCAGAATATTAACTTAAAAACATAGAGATTTGCCATTATATCTGTCATTTGGATGTGAAGAAATAAAACCAACCTTAGATCTACACTTCCTAGTCCTTTCCCTAGCCCAGGATTATTACTATTTTCAGGATATCTCATGCTGGATATATTGTTCCTATTCCAAACTACCTTCAATGAAAACTGAGCACTGGGTTTTGCTAGAAACCTACTTCATTGTTTGACTTTCCCTCTACTCTGTGCTTTAACACCATACTGCCTGAGGTCTAACATGCTGGAACAAAATGCATTCATTTCTCTCTGTCATGTTGTACGCAATCACTTCTATTGTTAACATTCCCTTCTAGAATTTACAAAATCCTTACCTTTTTTCCACCAAAGAAAAATCATCTTCCTTTTGATAAACATTGCACTGTTATCCTATAATCCTTCTCTCATACTTTTTCCAGTATTCATTTTTTTTTCTGTCTCCAAATAATTCTATGTATAGCCTTCAGATCATCCAGAATGCCTCCTGCTCCTCATGATCATTTCTGCTGTGAGCTTATCCAAATTACTCGTACATATTCTTACAAAAATAATTTGAACAAACGGTTTCAACTATCATTCTGAAAGAAACTAAAAAATTGATGATTTCACTCTTTACCAACACAACCTTCTCATCAAAACACAATACCCATATATAATTACCTATATATATATATATATATATATATATGAACAAACATAACATGTATACAATAGTGACTTTTATCTGAGGTTTTATTTGGTGTGTTTTCAGTTACTCATAGTCAACCATAGTACAATGATATTAAATAAATAGTTTCAGAAATAAATCATTCTTAAGTTTTAAATTTTGAACCATCTGAGTGGCTTCGTGAAATTTTACTCCCTCTTGCTCCATTCATCCTGGGACATGAACCATCTTGTTGCCTACCATGTAAAAAGTATTTTTGTATCTATGCTATCATTTGTTAGCTGCTTAGCTTCTATTTCCATTATCAGACTGACTGTCGTGGTATCACAGTGCTTGTAACCCATTTTACTTAATAATGTTTCCAAAGAGCACAAATAGTGAGGCTGGCAATTCAGATACACCAAAGAGAGAGAGAGAAAACCTATAAAATGGTTTCTTTAAGTAAAAAGGTAAAAGTCCAATAAGATATCTTAAAAGAGAGATCACTCTGACATAACTTTTATTACAGTATATTGCAATTTTTCTATTTTATTATTATCCTTTGTCATTAATCTCTTGCAGTGGCTAATTTATAAGTTAAACTTCATCATAGTTATATTTATATAAGAAATAACACAGCATATGTAGGGTTTGGTATTATCTATGGTTTTACTGGGGGTCTTGGAACCTATCCCTTGTTTATGTTCTTGTATGACTGTATCTACACACATTCAGAACAATGAATTTCATAAACGAAACAGAGTGTGTAACCAGTTTCCAAATTAAAAAGGAGATGTCTGTTACTACTTTTAGCCACTTTTTGCTAAGGCCAAGACTTTTTTCAGAGTTCCCTTTTAACCATCTTCCTCCTCATTATCACTCAGGATGGCCTAAGTTATGCTACAGTAATAAACATTGCTAATCCTGAGCATGATAAGAGAGTAAATGTCTGTTTGTTTGTTTTGTGATGGGATCTGTATTGCCCAGAATGGCCTTCAGCTCCTGGGCTTAAGTGATCAAACTGTCTCAGCCTCTCCAGTAGCTGTGGCTATAGGCATGCACCACCACACCAGCTTAAGTCTTGTCTTTTTAATGTTGTATGTCTGTTGACATCATTCAAACTCTGTTATACATTACCTTTATTTGTTATTTGAACTGCTTTTTTTCTTATGATAGAAGAAATTATAAGATTATAAGGGAGAATTATGCTCAGATACTTGAAAGCTTATACATATTGTACACATTGTCTTCCTTTGTATTCTGCACATAAGTTTTCATGAAGAGTAGGTTTAATTTTCTGATTTATGGCTGTAAATAGTCTCACCCTCAACACACTCTGAGCCCTATTTATTCTATACCTACTATATATTAACTACTGTGTTTGTCATTATGTCGAACAGTCTAAGTTGAATGTATGAATTTCACTCTGAATCATGGGGTATAAAATCCCATTGGAAGGGTTTTAGTGTTTTTGATTAAGGATCTGCTTTTCCCTGTTTGCCTGAACTGTACACCAAAATTGCATTTGAGTCTCGTACCAGGTTTTCCCCTATACCCCCAAAGTTTTTCTCTCATGTTTACAGAGTATAAAGTAAGAGAGTTGGAAAATATTTTTCTTACATCTTCACATTTTTTTTTGTGCATCATATGTAATATATTTTGCCAGGCCCTAATTTACAAATATTTTTTTCTATGCTTTTTAGATGCTGTATAGTTTTAGGTTTTACATTTATGTTTATATTTTTTCCTGAGTTAGCTTTCATTTATGCTATGAGATATAAATCAAGGTAATTTTTAATTTTTAACTTTCTGTTTTTGGCATATGGAGATTTACTTCTTTGTAGAAAAAAATCTATCATTTTCCCACGGAATTACCTTTTATAGCACTGTTAAAAAAAGTTATCTATATACATTTAGTTCTACTTCTGAGCTTTATTCTGTTTTTGCATCTGTCAATCTTTATGCCCAGATCACACCTTCTTAAGCACTATAGTTTTATATAATATTGAAACCAGGTAGTACTAGTCCTCCAACATTCTCTTCATTTTCGAAGTTTTTTTTTTTTTTTTTTTCCTTTTCTAGATCCTTTGAATTTCCAGGTGAATATAAGAATTTCTGCAAAGCTCCTGCAGTAATTTTGATTGGGATCATAGTGGGGAAAATGGATACCTTACCATTTACTTGGCTCTCTACGTAAACTTTTTTTTTTTTTTAATATTTAGTTTATTGGTGTTCCCTATTTTCTGATAGCTTTATGCCTAAGTATTTCATTGCTTTGAGGATAATAAAAACGCTACTTTTTAAATTTCAAATATTATCCAGTTTTATTATTTATGCGTTTGCTTTTGGGTTTCTAGTATATCTTTAACTTATCACACTTTCAAATGATATCATATGTCTCTCGAATAGTATACAAAACTCAGAAAAGTACTTTCATTTCTAGTTCTTCCCACCACATGCTTCCTTCCAAAAGTCAGACAGACAGAAAGATAGATAACAAAAGCAACCTAACAAATTCTGTTTTCTCTGGTACATGACTTTAGTCCAGTGAAACAGAGTTTGAAGTTCTGCTGTCTAAGAGCTGGAGAGAATAACTTTATGTTGTTTTAAGCTATTAAATTTGATAATTTATTAAAGCAGAAATAAAGACTTAACACACCTCTAATATTTCAGGAATTATCTTGTTTTCATTAGGTAATGTATAATGCCTTAAAAATCAATAATATATAAGTTGTATTTGTTTTTGAGTATATTCAGAGAGTAAATCAGTATTCCATCTATTTGGAAAGTGGAAATGCAAATATGTTTTTATTTTCTATTTATGGGGAATTGCAAAGAAACAATTCCTTAATTTCTTGGAGACCAATGCATGAAGTTGCTCAGGGAGATAAAAGTTAGTATTCTGTATTTGTATATTTCATGCAATTGATTCTTGATGATAAGAAAAAATGAATGCCTTAAATGATAGTGTCTTCTTCTAATAGTAGAGGAAAAAGAGAGAAATTCATATAGCTGCACATATAGAAAGCATAACGCAAAGAGTTTTATAGTCATACCTTCACTTATTTCTGAATTTTCTCCCTTCTACTTTGTGATTGATACAATGCATTAACTATTCAGAACCTTGTTTCTATTATGTGGAAGATAAAGATACTGTTCTCATGACTGATAAATATAAAGGTTCTAATACATTATTTCTTCTAATGGGATAGCAAAGCATTAGACAACAGAGGAATTGTTGGAGCAGGCTCTTATTTCCTCTTAAAAAGTAGTTGAATCCTGTTTGGATGTCCTGCTGAGTAGCTAAGAGCTCTTGAGTGAAAACTGGGGTGCTACCTTTTATTAAAATTTATTTTTATATGATGCCGAGGGTGAAACCCAGTGCCTCATACATGCTAGGCAAGCACTCTAATGCTGAGCTACAACCTCAGCTCTGAAAATTGGAGTGTTAAGGAAGCAATTTTAAATGTCTACATTTTAACTGATATTTTCATAGCTAAAACTGGGTCTTGAACTTTCTGCAAGAGTTACGCAAATTGGAAATACCCATTAGTCTCAAGGATAAGACAGACTTGTGCCAAATCTGAGAACCAAAAGTCTTTTATTCCCAAGAAAATATTTTAAAATATTTGGTTATTTAGCTTCACTAAACCCCAAATGATTTGGCCTGAGTCAGCCCTTTGAAGGAGCCACCCTCCCTCTTGTGAGCTCTGGGGTTCACAGAAAAGGAAAGCTCAGCTTTTATAATTTTAGCTCTTGAACCCCAGAATCTCACAAGCTCCACACCTCCAATCATGGGCTTCTGCCTGCCATTTGCCTGTGCTGGCTGCTTGTTATTGTCTCTCTTATTCCACACATGTTCCTCCTGTTGACAGCTTCCTACCCATATCTGATTCAGGAACTTCTGTCCTTTAGAAACTTTCCGAGCTCAAATGAGGATCACACATGAAGGTTAAATTGTAGAATGAGATAAAATGGAAAGTTCATGTTATTTCACTTTTTTAGAATATAAAAAAATTCTTTATATTCTACTCCATATTATGCTGACTTGGAACTAGGCTACTCAGTTTTAATCCGTGCTCACTATTTCCTAGCTAAGTCATTTTGGGGAAACCACTTAATATTTTTTAGCTTTTGCTATCATTCATATAAGTCATAAATAATAATGGTACCTTCTTCATCAGGTACTTATAAGAATTAAATGACTAATTCTTGTGTCCCTTAGTATGATGTAGTATTGGCTCTGGTATCTCCATGGATACTGAAATCTTTGAATTCTCAAGTCCCTCATGTAAGACTCTTAGTATTATCATATATGTATGTTCTCTTACATACTTTCTCTTCAGATTACTTATAATGTCTAATACAGTATAAATGTTATGTAAATAGTTGCTATGATGTATTGTTTAGAGAATAATGACAAGGATAAAATGTATATATTCATTTTGTAACTACATAATATGCATTAGCAACAACGTGACTTTTTTTCAGGAATTTTTCAATCTAGTCATCAAACTTGGATGTGGAACTGATGGATAGGGAGGACCAACTGTACATTGAAATGTGCTTACAACTATGTCTGGCACATGACATGCTAAATAAGTTTATAGTTTTTAGTATTTAAAAAAGTGTGCAAATGTATTATAACTAGTTACAATGTTTGATTGTAATACAGTACAAGTTTAAATTTTAAACATGTAGTTAAAAACACAGAGAAGTGAATATAAAATTATTTATTGAATTTTGGGTTGTTTCTTTTTAGAAAGTCTAGACTTTTAAAATTTACATAATCTTATAATGATATACTATCAAGGGCATCAGAATTATAGACTTAGGGGTCATTATAGAACTGAAACTCAGTGCAAACAAGGAAGGGATCAGAGAATTCACAGCCTTTAAAACATTGCTTTGTATTATTCATCCCCTATGTAATAGAGAGGAGGAAAAGAGGAATTGTTACTCAATGGTATAAAGTTTGGTTATGCAAGATGAATAAGTTCTAGAGATCTGCTAAATAACACTGTACCTTTGACTGTATATGTCACAGTGCCTATGTGATGATATCACACACTTAAAATTTTGTTAGGAGACGACTAGCTCTCATGCAAAATATTCTTACCTTAATTAAAAGGAAAAAAGTCAGAAGTAAGTTCCCATGGGAATAGGAAGTATAAAGAGTACAGGTTGCTTACCTGCAAATGCTTATTCCAGAGAAAATCTAGACCTTTTCAAATTTTAATATGCCTGCAAATCACCAAGGGAGCTTGTGAAAATGAATTAGATTCTGAATTAGAAAGTGTTGTATGGGACTGGAGACTTTGCAGTTTTAGCAAGCTCCCAGGCAATGTATCTGTGCTGCTGATTCTTGAACCACATTATCAGTGCAAAGATTATAAAGTGTGGAGAAACTATAGCAAGGATAGGGTAATAACTGAAGCGCATTAGCTATTTTTGAAATCAACTATTGATCCAAGTACTTCTCTTGTATACATTTGAGACAAACATTCTGTGACTTTGAGATTCTTTATACATTGTACCAGTGGAAATGCCTTTTAAATAATGTTTAGTAAGGGAAATGCAGCAATTTTATTCCATCAGTCCACTTACATGGCATTGTGAATGTTGTCAGAATCAAAATGAAGTCACTTGTGCCAAATCCTGTAAAATGGGTCAGGAGGTCATTAAGAGGAGGTCCTCACCCATATTTGACTGATAACAAGAACTATTACCAAAGATTGCCCAAAAAACAATCTTTCACAAAGATCTCTACCATCTCATACCTTGTACTACAATGAGGATGCTACCCAGCAACCATTTGCCTGTTCAGCTTTTGCCAACCTTGTTAATGGTCCAGTAGCCAAAGATTATTGTTTCAAAACTTACTTCTCATTCATTGTTTTGCATGAAACAGCCTTGTCTTCTTTTGCCTTTTGGGATATGCCCATGACCTGCTATGCCACAAGTGTCTTGGATGGCAATCCCTGGTCATTCCTGAACACAGTCTTCATTTTGGAGTGCTGCTCCCTGGTGCTCATGTGGTGAACTGCAGAGTCTGCATTACAACTTTTCTGCCAAATACACATTCATTGGGAAGCAAAGGTAAAGCTGGAAGTATGTTGATTTTTGTGTGATTATAGCAAATAAATAAATAAATAAATAAATAAATAAATAAATAAATAAAATTGGGTAATTTTAAAAATCATTAAAATAATTGAATTTTCTGTAAAATATCAAAAGTTTATCTCCTAATCTTTGCCCTGCAAAAGTTGTAATGAATAGATCTCTCTATATACAAGGATAGTATAAAACACAAATGCACACACACACACACACACACACACACACACATATATATATATATAAAAACACAAAAAATAAAACCAAATATTGCCTGAGGAAATACTAGAATCCCCCCCCCCCCAAAAAAGAAAAAAACCTCTGAAAACTTAAATTTAAAAGCAATGATCACAGGAGAACAAATCACTCACATTGGAATCTATATATTATAAGGCAGAAGAACTTGGGAAATGATAAAAAAATTTCCAATTTAGATTTATTTTCAATTGAAAACATAAATGTATCCAACTTTTTTCCACAGAGAAGAACCCCAATTCTTTAGCAGTCTAATTCTAAGAGTAATTGCTTTTGAAAATTTTCATTATATAATCTGAAGAATATTATTTATATCAGGTGGGCAAGCATTCTGTTTACAAGAGATCTTGTTTTTATAAAGCTCAACATTGGTGTCAGGTCTAGATATCCACTACTTTTTGGATTCTCATTTCTGCTCAAGTTTAGGATATTCTGTCCTAATGAAACACTGCCTAAGGTTTGCAAGGTCATGCACTGATAGAAATGTATTTTCAATAAATGGTTTGAACCAAAGAAAATGATATTAGATAGATTTGCTTCTTCAAAAAAGCACTTTGATTGTTCCTGAATTTCCTTTATTTTTTGATTGTTATTTCTTATTCTAGACAATTTTACATTTGGGTCCAATTTCCTTATAATCCTGTTATCTCTGGAAGTGTTTATGATAAGGTTGGATGTTACCATGGAAATCACTATGTGACCACAAATTTTACATTCTTATTTTGATGTAATATTAAGATGATTTTGGATTATAGTTGTTCAAAATTTAAAAGATTTAGTAATAAAATGACAAGGAATAAAATTTTAAGCTCTTAAAGGTTAACAGATTTATGTTACAATGTGAATGTTTCCAGTGTTCTTTATTCTGTTATGAATATATTCATTAGAGGGAATAATATAGTTTAATGACCTTTAAATATATGAAGTTATCATTTATTACCAATTAAGTAAAAAACGATTTCTTCAGTGAGAGATTTGCTTTACTATCATTATAAATGAAATCAATTAGGTCCAATAAGCATAAAGTCACTTGCTTCATATAAAATCCACATCCTTGGTTGTAGTAAACCAGAAAGTTTCCAGATACCTCGATTTCATTTAATATGAATTCATTTACCTTGGAACAAGTGCCTCAATGATGCAAAGAACCCACTACTTTCTCCACATTTTAATTAGTTGGAGGATAGAAATCCGGTTATAATGACACAGACTGGGTGCTGACCACTGCTCTGCTTAAGTTCAGGATTTCATTAAAATGATGAATTTTTGGCTTGAAAAAGGAAGGCACTATCAAATATCATAACAGCAGCAGCACTAGTGAGCTAGTCAAAAGCTAGCTCTAGGACACTAGATGGCTTTCCCATATGTTATTTTTGGTGTAATAGGGGATTTTTAAATAACTCTTTAAGAAACCATTTTGACGGGCTTCATCATTTCATTTAGCTCTCTACTAAAACATCACATCCTAAGAGAACATACCCTGAACACCTGATATAAAATAGTATTTCCCAACTCTCAGCACTTACTCTACCTTTTTCTTTACTACATTTCTTAGTAACCCCAATTATCTCCTGGAATTGCTTAACTTTCTTTTTAAATAAGATATGCATGTGATGTTTTATGTGCCCACAAAAAATATAGTTTTTATGAAAGTGGATTCTACATTTACTCATTGATGATCCTTGTATCTGGAGCAATATCTGATAAATAGTAGGAGCTTAATAAATGCTTTCTTGAGTGAATAAAGGAAGATACTGCATCCTCTGGGAATTGTCCTGGAGCATGGAATGCAGATTACATATTTGTTTTTTTAAAAGACATCAAAGTGGGTAAGGGCATCTGCCTGGAGATAGAGCATGGGTTCACTTTATACTGAAACATCTACTTTTATGTTTTATTTTTCAATTTCTAACTTTTCTTTGCTTTGTTTATCTTTTTCTTCCCATGCTACTATTCTCTTTGCAATTCAAAATGGATGGACACGTTGTTAAAATGGATAAAACCAAAATGCATGACTCCTTATCATACAACTGCTAAGATTTTCACAAATGGCCTAAAAGAAGAGATGAGAAAAATAGTTCAAAGAATGTGAGCTGGGGGCTTCTCTCTCCTTACCCAATATGTAACAGTTGGAAAACACGTTTAGCAAGCACTCCTGTTGTATTGAAATCACTGTTGCTACAGACAAACTCTTTGGAGTGCTGTGGTTCTTCATTGAAAATATTTAGTTTTAAAATATTATTTAATATTTTCTGAAAGATAGTTCTTTAATACAAAGTGTTTGTGCTGCAAACAAAAATGTATCACAATTCCATTGGGACAAAAGGTACATTCTAAAAGAAAACCAGATTGAAGTAGAGAACAATCTTGGATTTGTTTTTCTTTATTTATGTTTCTGTCCATGTACTGTATCATTGCTCTTATGCCTCTGGGCACTGTTAGAAATGATCAAGACAATATTAACAATTGATCTTCCACATCTAACTCAGGATAAAAGCCAAACTAAATCAATAATTTTGCCGTTATACAACACCTTGCTATAATTTACTAGTGGGGTAATTTTCTGTGTATGTGCATGAATGATTGAGAATCGTATCCCCAGGAGTACTTTCAACTCAGCCTTAAGGGTCTCTTGTGAAAATTTCATTTACTCACTTTCATATTTTACCCACCCTGGACAGCCGTAATTTTGGATCTACTAACTACAATTAATTTCTACACATGCCAAAGAAGGAGATGTGGTTCCACAGGTGTTGTTTGTATTCTTACACTAACGCATAACCTTAGTATTTTGTATTAGGTTTGCAGAAAACCCAGCATGAGAAAAATCACTTTACAATCAGTCAGGGACTCTCAGGGGGGTAGATTATTTCCTGGGAATAAATGCGTAACTGTGTAGAGTGATAGAATCAGGGCTGAAAAGTCATTTGTCCATTTCACTAAAGTTCACTAAATGACTAAGCAGTGTGATAAGAATATGGAGAGAGGGGTTACCTAAGGACAATTCCATGGTTACACGGTCAGTTTGTCTAAGCTCTGTAATTCTGACCTGAATTGGTCAGTTGAGAACAGGACTTCATTTTCCTTGGTTGATAAGAGTCATGGTAACAGATCCTGATCTCCACAAAAAGAAATTAAAAAAAAAAAAATTTAAAACAAATGAAACTTGCAAAACTCTCAGTCCCAATTTACCATCTAACAGCATATTGTTTTCAGGATGAAACCAAATTCTAAGACTGCCCTGGGCTAATAAGTGACATTAAGTAAATCATTTGACTTTCCAGTGATTCCAGTTTTTCCTCCTTTGTGAAATGGAGGTGATTCCTGTCTCAGAGGTCTTTAAAATGCTTAAGCAATAAAACAAGATTGTGACGACTGAAGACTTCGGAAATGTTATTACCTCTCCTTGCAAATAAAACCGTGAACAAAGACACCTGTATTATTAAGCTTCAACTTTCTAATCTTTTAGGCCTTTTTGGCAGTATCTTTCTTTAAGGTTTCATCAAGGTATATCTAACCTTATTCTCCAGTCCTGGTGTCCGAGTGAGGTCAGAAAATCTGCCTGTAACTTCTTCATCTGACAGCTGAGATTTAATTGCTCTCTTGGAGTCTAGACTACTTAACATGTTTGATTCTTATTATGAAGTGCAATAGAAAATTTCTTGCTGTATCACTTGGCTTGACTTCTTGGTTTTACCAGTGAAAATTCTTTGATACCTCAATTGGCAAAGGCTCTTTGGGAGCTTGACCAGAGATAAAGGTCATTGAGGCAGAGTAGCCTTTTTTGAATATAAGTTTAGGACTTGAGTATCTCAAATGAAAACAAAAAATCTGTGAAGAGCTAGGACTGTCTGAGATTCTTCAGATGAGTCACTACCAATAGAGTGTAGATGAAAACTAATTTACACCTATTTGTCCCTTTGCCTTTTGTAAAGGATTTTAAAGTAACTATTGGCAGTGTGAGTGCTCTATGTGCAAATTTATCAGACATTTCTCTTTTTCTCAGTCCTAATCAGAGGACGGCTTAGTCAGTCAATTCTAGTATGGTCAATTCTTCTGTAACCCTTGTTTTGAAAATGTGAATGTATTTCAATGTGATTGATCTATCAGTGGACAATTTGGTTGTAACATTAATTTACCATTTACTTATGGGCAATTGCATCCCTGAGAAACACTAAGTGAATACAAAATGCTGTCTTCAGATGAATTGAGTCTGGTAAGGTCTAATCATCACACATGTGCAGCACACGGCTCGTAGTGTGAATGAGAGCCGTGTCTATTTACATGCTACAACTTTTCATCAGATTTCAGATAACTCTTCTACCACTTCATTAAAAGAAACAACTTTGTTTTCAAAAATAATGCCATAGTCATTGTAGAAATCATGTACAACCATAGAAACAAAAAGTTGTACCCCATTTGTGCACAATGCATCAAAAATGCAGTCTGTAAAAATTAAAAAAAATTAAAAATATGGAAAAAAATATGCTCAGTACATATGAGCACTTACAAGTAAAAGAAAAAAGTAATAAAATGAATTCTCACATCTTATTTTCATGATAATAAATAAACAAAAAAGAAATTATGTGTTTCTTAACCATTTATCAGATGTAAAATTTTACTACTCTTTTTTTTTTCTTTTTTTTTTTTAATGTTCCACTGTTAAGTCTTTTGAGTTTGTGTCATAACCAAATTTTCTTTGGTTGACTTTATATTGCTTGATTTTGGATAGCAGTGATTCTAAGAACACATGGAAAACGTTTTGGAGTTCTAAGTATAGTTATCGTGAAACTTCCAACATAGTATTTCAGAGGTCTGCCATACTGACCAGAAGTACAAACAACTTTGTGTAGAATATATGTAACTGTAACTGCTCTTCCTTTATCACTGTAAGGAGTGACCAGTGACCTGGATACATTTGGGTGAAAGTGTGTTAGAGGTAGGTAAAGGGCAATCAGTGTGCTTCTAGAACAGCCATGGAGATAACTAAAAAGAAAAATTAAAAACAAGGTGAATTTCCTTTTTCACTTTACTTAGAATTTGCTGTAGTCATGAAGTTTATTTTCCCTCAGCTCTTATACCACAGTCTTATACACACACACACACACACACACACACACACACACATATATATATATATACACATCCATAAAAGTACAATTGGAAATTTCTCCCAAAGCTGGACACAGTGGCACATGCCTATACTTGCATCAGATTTGGAGACTGAAGCAAGAGGATTGCTAAGTTCAAGTCCAGCCTTAGCAAATTAGCAAGACCTTAAACACTGTAGGAGACCCTACCTCAAAATTTTATAAAGGGGAATTTTTTTTTTTTTTTTTTTTTTTTTAAGAGCTAGGATACAGCTTAAGGGTAGACACCTTTGGGTTCAAACCACAGTATGAAGAAAAAATAAAGAAAAGAAAGAAGTTTCTCCCCAAATAGATCAAGGACAAGAGCCAGCATTTTCTGATACTAAGGCTTTTTTCAACAAAAGCCCTGGCTCCTCTTGTTCATTCCATAGCGACACACTGACTTCCTTTGTTGAAAACAAAATGTAGGATCTGCATTTTTTTCCCCAGTCACTGAAAGAGTAATGCGTTGATCAATAGATATAGCAACAATTTCATCAATTTCAGTAATTTCAATTTTATTATAAGTTGAAGGAAAATATTTTAAAATCATTTCATCTTTCCTTCTTGTATATATAATTACAAAACCAGAAAAAATAATTGTATTAAAATATAGTCTGAACTAGTGTTGAACAAAATGCAAAGAATCCGTGATTTGTGGCAAGTTAATTTAACAAATAATATTGATATGGAGTGAGTTTGATTTCTCTATTCAAGTCCATCAGGAGAGAGACACATTCCGCATTCTCTGATTCTCAGTGTGATTAGGCCTGAGTGGGAATAACAAGGAAATTTAAATATTTTCTAGTTAATCAATTGCATTGTTTCAATGATATTTCTTCTTTGGACCATGGGTCAGTGCCCCAATGCTTTGTAGCAATAACTATGTAGCATTTGTAATGCTCAAAATGAGGTTTTCAGTAATAGTCATTTCTAGGTAAAGTGGAATGCAGTTAAACAGAATCCACATAATTAGTAAGCTTTGTCAGAATTTTCCTTCAAGAAGGTTTGTACCTTAATTACTTCTGTTTCAAAAAATGAACCTGAGGTTCTGTAAAATCGTAAATTGCCTATTGAATTATCAATATGCATTTGAAGTAATCAGTATATTCATATTCTACTGAATGCAAATAATTTGAAAATGTGTGCTACAGAGATTATTTATATCGATGATGAAAGAGATCAGTCAGGAAAGCAGAGCTCTTTGGAATGAAAACCTTCATAGCATTAAGTCATTCAGACCTAACTGAAGTTTTGTGTTGCCACTAGCTATAGTTTTGTCATATTATATAAATATTATAAACCTAAGGCTATTCATTTATAAAATGGGTAAAATCGTGTCTACTTGGTATTGTGATCATAAAACTAAATGAGAATACATTATATCAAATGCATAGCATATGCATTCTTAGTGCAAAATATTGATTCTTAATCTCTTTCTTGCCTTCAGTTGATTCTAGCTTTAAATGCTATTTTATGATACATATATATAACTTAATAGTTGATGTCAATTTATTGACTATACTTAATTTCTAAAAAACTTAATTTGTTAGATTATTGGAAGAATTGATGTTACCCTCTAAGGTATTATGCATAAAATGAATGGAGCTGTGACTTTCTGTACTCTTTCAGTGATTTTAGTAGTAGATAATACAGGCTTTGGAAATCCTTGTTGTCATTCAAATACAGCCATAAATCTTCCACCAAAGCTCTTCTTGCTGTTGATATCACAATGGTTAGCAGCAGAAAATTTCTCAACAGAATTATAGTTTCCTCAAGTGGAAAAAAGTTCACGTTTGATGAAATTTGGTAATTGTCCACTGAAATGGTGAAGGAATTAACTGCATTGGAGGAGTGGAGAAGCCGTCTTCATTTGGTTTGATAATGAGAATTGCTTCTACATCTCTACGTATTGACAATGTGTTAGACAAACAGAACCAGGTTTACATGGTTTCTATTTAGATTGTGGCTCCCATTTCTATTGGGGACTAGTGGACTTCCTTTAAAATCTGATTTGTAGGGTTGCTTAAGGAACACAAGAGATTAAAATAATTTTGTAATGGATCATACAGTCTTTGTTGAAGTGAAATAAAAATAGATTGTACAGTTCATGTTAAAAGCATAAAATCTGCACTTATCTGCACTTATTATTTCTTGGAATAATGGTTTCTTCTTAAGTTTATGTTGATAAGAAACTAAGTAAAAATTTTTTTCTTTTTAATTTTGAAAAGTAATGACATGAACTGATATGTCACTGGCAGCCATGTAAAGGATATATTAGGAACAGATTCTAGATATCTCATTTTCCCACAACTGGATGGTAGTGTATCAATAGAACTACAGTCCTTTGACTGTACAGATTAAGCAACAGAACCTTAAACATGACATGAAGTTAGCTGAGTCCAGCCTTAGTCTTCAGTCTTTGTGTTTTTCTCTCTCAAAAGTCTGTATATTTTACTTATTTCTATGGACATTTTAAATTAAGAATATTCAGAAAATGTACTCAAATTCAATATTCATCAGTGTCTCTAAGTAATTGCATAAGAATGCTGGACCTTCTGTAAGACCATGGTAAACCATTGTAAAACTATTAAAACAAAGACAAAAATATAAGTTAATATTTTTATGTCTTGTAATCTTCAACAATAGGTATTGTTAGTATTCACTGAGTCAAGGATCTTTGTTGCAATCTCTAGAATAATCACTATTAAGAATATCACAATACTGTTTGTGCTTGCTTCAGCAGCACATATACTAAAATTGGAACAATACAGAGAAGATTAGCGTGGCCCCTGTGCAAGGATGACATGCAAATTCGTGAAGCGTTCCATATTTTTTTTATTTTTGCGGTGCTGGGGATTGAACCTGAGGCCCTGTGCTTGCAGGCAAGCACTTTACCAACTAAGCTATGTCCCCAGCCCTCCATATTTTTTTAAAATAAATTCTTGGACTTTATTTCCCAAAGAAAAAAAAAAAAAAAAAAAAAGAATATCACAATACTGTTTAAGAAAAAAGTTATGAAAAACAAACATATTAAGTGAGACTAGGTTAATGCTAACAGTAAAATGGCACTTTGAAACTCAAATATCTCTACTATAAATACTATGGTTAAATAGGAAAGACCATGAAACTGGATAACAAAATAATTATATGCTGTTTAAAAGAATTACACTAAAAAATAGAATTAGAATAATGGAAAATATATGCCATGCATATGCTAAAACAAAGCTAATAAAATGTTTTAATATTCAATAACTTAAAATATTTTGTTAGACAAAAAGTTACCATTAATAATGATGAAATTTTTGGTATACTAGTAATACATAGCAATGGTAAGTTTAAAGGATGCTTTAATATAATTTCAAAAATATGTAAAAAATTTACAAAGATAAATACATAAGTCTACAATTATATTTTGGGTATTCTCAAATAATTTTCCAAGTAACAGAGCAAGTAGACTGAAAATTAGAATACATAAAGGTTTACCAAAAATTAAGTCAACAAACATGATCTGATTATCATATAAACAACATTGCACTGAACAAATGAAGAATAAAGATCTCTTTAAATTGCTCAAAGATAATTTACTGAAATTGAACATATGCTGATGCATAAAGCAAGTATCAACAACTTCAAATGAATTAAATCATAGAAAGTATGTTTCCCACCCTGTGGAATTAAGATGGAAATAAGTAACAAATGCGAAGGCAGAAACTCCACAAATAATTTGAATTCATGAAACATGGTTCTTAAAATTTTCAAATTTAAAGCAAACATCATAATGAGAATGAGCAAATGTGATAAATCAAAAGCTGAGGGATGCAGCTATGTTTCACTGACAAACTGTCCAACCCCAAATGCATACACTGAAAGAAGAAATGCAATTGACAAATGCTGAAACACCTGGCAAGACTGATCCAGGAACAGACTGACTAATAAGTAGCCAACTTATGGTGTATTAGGTAGTTAATAAGCAACAAAAAATGGGAAAATTGTAGAGAATTAAAAATATTACAGGGGATATTATGAAAAAGTTGGCCAATCATTTTGAAAATTAAGTTAGATGTACAAGTTCTAGAAAAAATAAGCTTACAGAACTCATAAGAAAAGTATATGCCTTATACTGATAATCTTCTGTAACTTCAGAAGTAATTGTATCACTGATACAATTGTATCACTGTAATTGTATCACTGATGAATTCTACCACACACTGAAGGATAAAATCACACATCTCTTAAATTAACTATGAAAGTGAGTAAGAACGAGGAAAAGTTTCTTAACTTTTCATGAAATCTGCATCATCTTGACACCAAAATTTGATGAAGTTGTGATAATAAAAAAGAAAGTATAAGTCAATTTCATTCATAACTTTTAGGAAAAATCTCCCAATACAAACAAACGTCAGTGATATAAAAAGGATATTATTTTGTCAAGAGCCAAGTGGGGCATATTTCAGAAATTGGAATGATTTGCTATCTGAAAATCTGTCAGGATATTGAGTTTGTGAACTGAATAATAGAATGATGATTATCTCAAAATGTTCAGAAAATCATTTGATTTAATCTGATACACATGGGAAATCTTTTGTAAATTATAAAAGAACTCTTATTTAATTATTAAATTGTAATTTATTATTAAGATGATAAAGTTACTTATAACAGAAACTGCAGAATATACCACACACATATTGATGATTTTTTAAAAATCTGTTTTATTCTTATTAAACTCCTCATCCTCAAGGTTGGGGATAATATCATGCATTTAATTTTGTATCATCTTTGCCTCTGTACTGGGGAAATGATATGAACTGAGTTAATTCCAACATCAGGGATTTTATTCTCAATTTTCTTTCCACTAGGGTTTCTATTGATTCATGCATTGGTGTAACTGCCTTGGTCACGTCCTTCTTGCCTCATCAAAGATCAGCTTTTCAGAAAGCAGTTCTCCAGTTCTCCTACCTAGTGGGATCCCCTAAGCTCTCTGAACACGTGTTCAGCTGAGTTACCCTGAAAAGAAGCAATCAGTCCATGTGATGGTGCTCCTTGCATGCATGCCACATATTTCCTGTATAACTTCTATGTGTCAAGGTCTCTTCTATCTTCCAGGGATAAAAAGAGAGATGAAAATATCATCACCAGCTTCATTTTGTGAAGAGAGAGTTAAAATGAGAAGCATATAGTGAAATTTTAGAAAATACTTTATGATAATAAATCATAATAGCATATATAAAATAGATTGTTGTAGTACTTTCCATCCTTCAGTTATTTGGGTCACCTAAGATTAATAGTATATGGTCATAATTCAACAAATACATTGTGATAATCACTTTCAGCTTAAAGATGTTTGATTTCAAAGAAATAAAATGTTATATACGCATGTGTGTATATATATGCATATATATATATACATTTGCATGTATACTAGTTTTTACAATTAAATTAAAAATGAATCTATACATTTTAATCAACATTTAGAAACATACAATATATTGCCAACTTTGAAGAACTTTTGAAAATCATTTCAAAAGATTACTCAGGAGAAGTTACACATTAATCTCATGACTTCTCCTTTCCGCTAACCTCCAGAATTTATTCTCCAAATTGTGGAGCACATATTCTTTTTTATAAAGTCTTGTCATTCTGTAGTGGTGCATTAGTAATTAGACAATTATTTCTGTACTGTTAAAGCTTTACTTGAAGTATTTATTATAGCTCTTGGACTGCTTAGAGTTACCCAGTTATAAATTGCTTACATTACATCAGGTATCATTTACCACACAGTTCAAAATTGCTTGTCCTTTCTCAAAGCAAGTGTTATATAATTACAGTAAGTGACTGCAATTATGAACCCATAACTTTCAAGAGTGACATTTTATCGACTTAATTGAAGTAAATTTGAAATGAAACTTTTTTCTACAAACACTAATTAATAAATATTGCACTTTGTAGAGGACCTTAATTACATAAATTTTTTAACCCCATACATCATATATTAAAGTATGCATCTTTCCATTCAACAAATATTTTAAAGTACCTAGTATATGTAAGGAAGTATGTATGTGCATATCAATGGAATCAGCAATATAATGTGATGAGGGTCAATGAATTCATGTTGACCTCGTGTTCAATGTGAGCTCTCTAGGAGATTTTGCTGCTCCTATGCAATCTTAGCCAGAATTCGTATAAGCATGGTAACTATATTGAAAGAGACGACATTTCCATGGATCGATTTTTTTCAGATAACATCTGGGATTGTACTTGATTTTTAACATCATGTTTTAGAAGAGCATCTTCAAATAAAACTGTCTATACAAAAATATGTTCAGGAAAATGGGACTACAAATCATGTAAGGATGAGTTTAGGAACTGGGGTGGTAGGAACTTGGTAATACATTTTTTAAAGGCAGGATTGATAAAAGAAGTGTGATTTATATTAAGTTCCTCAATTCTTCAGAAGTTTCTAATGTATATGAAAATTTATACATAGTATAGTGTTTTATCAATAATTAATAAAAAACTTAAGAGGACAAGCAGACACAAAGAGTAAAAGTTGACATGAACAACTGCAGAGGATATAAGTAATAGTGAATAAAACCAATAGACCCAATAGACAGATTAAATTCTCACTCTTAAATAAGTGAATTTCCTTTGGAAAGAATTCATGAATTTAAAAAAAAAATCAACACAATAGAAATATCAAAAATCAAAATTCAAAATTAACAGAAGCATGGAAAATGAGAATTTTGAAAATAAGAGCATTTAAAAAACACAAACTGTTCCTAATAATTCTTTCATGTCAAAGAATGAAATCGATACTAAACTGCCATATAATTTCTAAGTAATAGTGGTGAAACCCTTCATAATCAAATGCTTGTAACTTGACTAAAACAGCAATCAGAGAGAAATTTGTAGCTGAAACATTTACATTACTGAACAGGAAAGAAATCAATTAATTGGATCATCATTTTATAGAATTGGAGAAAAGAACAGCAAAACAAACCAAAGAACCTGAAGAAAGGATAAAAAGAAGATAAAAACAGATGTTAATGAATTGGAAAAACCTACTGCAAAAATTACAGATTCTTTGAAAATAAAAATTAGCTAAACCTCAAGAAAACAAATAAATTTTGTTTTCAAATTATATGAAAAAAGAAAATTAGGTAATTTATTGCTGAATTCTGAATATTGGGGAAAATGAAATAGTTCACTTAAAGTATAAATTATACGAATGGATTCCAAAATGCTGGAATGATCATGTCTCACAAGAAAATGAAAACACAGAGTATATCAAGCTCCCTATATCCAAAATCAATCCTTTCAACACTTTCAGAAATACAAAATTTCATTATTACATAAAATATTTCAGAGTAGAGAAGGGAAGAGATTACAAAGTTTTTATGAAGAAAGCATAGTATTTATTCAATTTTAAAACAAAATGCAAATGTAAATGACAATATGCTAACCTTGATTTTGAAACTTAACACAAAAATGTTTTAAGGTATTAGCAAATTGAAAAAGTCAATCATTAAAACAAAAAACCATCCTGTGGGATTGTTTCCAGTAATAAAATGTAATATTTATTATTAAAAAATCTATTGTAATTATTAATATAATTGACCAAGGAAGAAATGACATCTAAAATCCTCCATAGTTTTTAGTACAGTAAAATAAAATCTGGTACAATTACTTCATTCCTTATAACTTTTTCTGTAATATATACAAACACACAAACATACAACCCAGGCCACAATTACATTTAAATGTGAAATACTACGTCATTACCATTAAAGTCAGTGATGTCCAACATTGCCATTATTTTAATGCACTTTTTGGCAGTACTTGACAATGTGATTAGGTAAGAGAAAGACCTAACTGGTATAAACATTGGGAAGAAAAAAAATTCTAGCTTCTCATTATATGCAAATGATGTTATTATACCTGGAAAACATAAGAAAGTCAAATGGAAAAACTCCTTGAAACGAGAGGGATTCGATAAGGGAGCTGTTTACAAGATTAAAATGTAAAAAGCAATAGTTTTCTTACATACACATTATAAGCCTTTAGAAAATACTGATGAGCTCTCTGCAATTGGCAGAGTTCAAGCAGAGATATGAGATAAGGCAACCATCTGTCAGTGATGTTGTGGGAAGACCCCCTGGATGGGATGGCAATTATTCTGGATGAATTCTAAACTCCTACCCCTACTATCATTTTACAATTTGGGATATTTGAGTCTATAAACAAGGGGTTTGAACACTAAGGGCATAATTTTTGTGATCCAATTGGCTTCAAGTTCTGTACCTATTCTGATCATTCTGGCATGTAAAATACTCTTGTTAGCTTCTGTCATTCTGCCCTCTAGTCTCCATTCCTAAGGACCTTCATGGACATTGTTCCTTGACCCATTGCTTGAGCTGCTGAAAATAGGTTTTTCTTTCCTCTATCTTCCCTGATTTAAACTTGCCTTGATCCTGGGCATGCATTTTTATCTTTCTATTAGATCGTTAGCATGTATTTAAAAATGTGGCATATAATAAACATTGATTAAATACAAATGAAATAACTACATTAACCCTAACTTCATTTCTTTTGTTCATGGTGATTAGCATTGGAACCAATTTTCTGTATCATTTCAATTGACATATCTGTTTCGTCTCTCAAGTTAAGAGGTTTTTCCAATGGACCTCATAATTGTTTCAAGATTTCTGTCCCAAATCTTGAGAGTTAGTGTTCTCTTCCTAGCCATCCTAAAATTATCTCTAACCTGAAAATTCTTCAGTGGGAAATCACATGAGACAGAAAGCCCATATAAAGGATTCAGGCTTATGTGTCTGTCTATCTATTGTAACTATCCTAAGTGTATACAAATGGTTTTGTTTGTATCTGTATAATTCCATTTCTTTTCCAGGAAAATTGGTGTGTAGATTTAATTCCAATTTTATTATACATCCTGTTTCTGTGCATTGCTATATCTTGCTGATCCCATACCATTGCCTTTCAACAATCATACCCGAGTGACTGAATTTGTGTTCTTGGATATGATATAGTTGGTATTTTGATCTTTGTGAACAATCACATTTATGTTTGACATCATGTAGGACAAAGTGTGCATCCAGCATATTATATGATGTTTGGCATATTTTACAGGCTAACACATTTTTTTCATGATAGTGCCTGCATTAATCAATAAATGAATGAATCCTTCCAGTACTGTTAACCAAGTATGATCTTCTGGTACATAATTATTTCAGCAGTATAGAAATAATGAAAAAGAATGCTTTGCTGCATAGAGAATGTCTGATAGCATCAATTCTCATATGACTGCTTGAAGGCTAAGTTTAAAAAACTACAAACAAAATGGACAAAAGAAGGAGAAGATGCGGTTAACAGTGTGGAATGCTTTCAACTTAATTCCTGGGAAACTTGCTGTCAATATATGTTTGCATATACCAAGCAAAAGTTTGGTTTTTGACCTCATATCTTTTCACTTATTTTTTTCAAAATCATTTTGGTACTGTGATCCAAGTGCTGGAGAAAATACATCTTGAACTGTCTTAATCTTAATATTTAAAATCAATAGTGTGTGTGTACCATGTATTAAAAATATAAGGAAAGTTACCATTAGTAGTCTTTGTGTTTTTATTCTGCTGGTTGCATCGACTCCCTAGGAAACTTCTCTTGCCTACTCTCACAGATGGAGGTCAAAGGGGAGAATTTGTAAGCCCAATTTCTTCTATACATACACTTATCAGAGTCAAAATGATAAAAACATTAAATGTACCCTTTAATTTTCTTGTCTTTAAAGTCAATTGCATCATATATTCTTGAAGGAAAAGTAATCGCACCTAAATGCAATGCTTCCATGTGAGTGTATTTTCTTCTGCATGACTCAGGGTAATCACACCAAGTTCATGCAGCAGTGACTGCTTATTCAATGACTGTTTATTACGTTTTTCTTTTTCTTTTTGGTACCTGGAAATTGAATCCAGGAGTGCTCAACCACTGAGTCACACTCAGCTCTTTCTTATATTTTATTTTGAGATAGGATCTTGTTGAGTTGCTTAGGGACTCATTAAGTTGCTGAGTCAGGCTTTGAACTTGTGATTCTCCTGCCTCAGCCTCCCAAGCAACTGGGATTATATGTGGGAGCTACCATGCCCAGCAGTGATTGCTTATTCTAATCAAGTTAGAAAAATAAGCTGTTTTCTAATATCTAAGAATGCCATGACCTATGAGGCTGTTAATTCACCCACAGGTGAGGGGTTATGGAGGATTAGAAAAAACAGACATACAGAGAAAAAGGTGGAACTAGGTGGGGCATAGTCCTCTGATGGTGGAACAATGACCCAGAGCTAGCTCAGCACCTTAATTATATAGATTTTACCATCAAAAGTGTTTTCTGTGAGAAAGTTCTTTCAAAGCAGGCAGGCTGAAGGACGAATTCCAACTATCTGGTGTCTGAACTCAGGGTCAAGGCTGATAGTCCTGCGCCTTGCACAGAACTTCTTTAAGCAGGGTGTCACCATAGCAAGTGCACAATCTTGACCTGAAACTTTGCACAGGAAGTTCCCAACGCAGGTGCAGTCTCCTGCTGCAAGGCAGAGGTCCTAAGCCAAGTCACTGCTCCCCACATAAAAGTTAGACAATTACTGGGCTGGGGATATAGCTCAGTTGGTAGAATGCTTGCATTACAAGCACAAGTCCCTGGGTTCAATCCCCAGCACTTGCAAAAAAATAAAAAAAAAAATAAAAATTAAAAAAAAAAAACAAAAAAAAAGGTTAGACAATTACTAATAAATATAGTATTAGATTATGTAGTAATACATTATGAAAAAATTACAAAGTGAACTTTTGATAGTCTGGGTATGCTGGTTTCCCAATGATGAAAAAGTTACAATTACACAAGACAGAATTGTTTTTTTTTTTTTTTTTTTCCTTTATATTCTTTTGAATTTTCTTACTGGTGCATTATGATTATACATAATAGTGGAATTCATTGCTACGTATTTGTGTATACATACAACATAGCAATACAGTTTGGTCAATTTCATTTCCTAGTATCTTCTGTTTTCCTTCTTCTCCCACCCCCTCATCCCTGTCCTCTCTCCTACTGGTCTCCTTTTTATTTTCATGAGTTATCCCCAAGTTTTTTCCTTTATTTTTCTCTCTAACTTCCACCAATGAGAAGAAAAAAAAAAAATACAATTGTTGACATTCTGAGTTTAGCTTATTTTGCCTTACATAATGCTCTCAATTTTCATCCATTTTTCTGCTAATGACATAGTTTCATTCTTCTTTATGGTTGAGTAAAACTCAATGTGTATATATACCACGTTTTTTAATCCACTCATCTGCTGACAAACACAGTCACTTATGACAGCTTCCATAATTGGCTATTGTGAATTATGTTGCTAAAAACATGACTGAAACAGGATGACTAAAGACGTTTTACTTTGGTGTTATTTTCTTGATACTTGTAACAGCATTATGCATGTATCACTGCTTATACTTCCATATATTATTAATTGCTAAATCTAGGTGACTGTATATTCTTTACACTTCTGTATATTTACATTTTTTTCATAATAAAATTTTAAGAAGTTTACTTATAGAAAGATGCAGAAATTAGCTGGGTACAGTGGTGCACATTTGCTATGTCAGCTACTTGGGAGGCTGAGGCCAGAGGATCACAAGTTTGTGGTCAGCCTCAGCAATTATTGAGGCCTTAAGGAATTACTGAGACCCTTTTTCAAAATAAAATATATATAAATATATATATAGTAGGGTGTGACTTAGTGTTGAAACACACCTAGTTTAATCCCTAATACCAAAAAAAAAAAAAAAAGATGCAAAGATGCAGAGATATACACTGCCCTTTGTTTTTCAGATAACACAGTCTTTTGTTGATTATGCCTGTATTTAAACCATCATCCAAGCTATTTTTAAAAATTCTCCCTTATTGCCTGCAATTTAGTTTCTACATTGCTTGAGAACAGAGTGCTAGTATTTTCTATACTTAGGGAATAAACTTTACCTTGAGTATACTTACATTCCTCATTTTAAAAATAAGTGTATCATGCATGAATTGTTAAACAATACATTATAAATAATAGTGGCTTAAACAATGTTTCATTATCTGCCCCCTCTCACTCTAGAGTGTTCTCTCACCTTAGTGTTGCATTATAGACCAAGATGGCTGTTAGGGGTTCAGCCTTCCTTTACTATGGGATAGGAATGAGCTAAGAATGTTTTCTATTTAAATTTTTTAATTTTTTTCGTTTTTACAAACTACATTTTGATTCAATGGGGTACAACTTTTTGTTTCTATGGTCGTACATGATGTAAGGGCAATTCTTCTTTTTTTAAGGAATTTTTTAAAAAGGTATAACATATCCATCTCCTAAGTGGGCTCCTCAGGGTACCAAAACTTTCCCATAAACCTCGTCCCCCATGTCTTGCTGGAAGGAAACTGGGAATTAAATCTTACAGTTGAATATATTGCTATCTTGAATAAAATTTATTTATGCTTCTAAGGGAATAGATGAGAGTGGTATAGTCAATTTATATTTTCTATGCAACTTTGATGAAAGTTATAAGTTTTCATACAAGTTAAATTTGAATAGGAACAATAATAATGACCTTTGTTAAATGCTATAAATATAAATTTTCATGCGAAGACAGTAAACCCTGAAATTCGCCCATACTTAAAGAGAGTTAAATAATCTTGGTTAACTGAGAAAACTGACGTTAATGAGGAAAGATATTCATCATCCTTTTTCTTCTTAATTAGCTTTATAGTATAGTAGATATGTCATTTCCCTTCTGTTCTGTTAATTGTTCACAAAATTATTGTATTTTGCTTGTGATGCTACTGTATAATCTGAAATGGTTTCTCAAGTAGATGATTTATTATTCTATTAAAGAATCTTCACTATAGGATAAGGATCCCTTAAAAGTTTTATATTGGTCTTATAGTCTTAATACTTGTAACTGTGTTATAGAAACTATTTTTTTACCCTCTCCTTGACATTCTTTACCCTTCCCTCTCTTCTATCTTTCTCTTTCTGTCTCATTGTTATTGAAAAGATTAACTTCTTTCCTTTCTTTTTTTATTTGTCTGTAAGTAAAGAACATGGATGAAGATGATGGTGATGATGATTTTGATGATGAGGATACTGAAGCAAAATCCCCAGGGAAGAAATCTGTAGGAGATACTCCAGCTCAAAATGCACAATAATCAAACCAGAATGGAAAAGACTCAAAAGCCGGGATCAAAAAGTCAAGAATACTTCAAAAAACAGGAAAAATACTCCTAAAATACCAAAAGGACCTAGTTCTGTAGACGACATCAAAGCAAAAATGCAAGCAAGTATAGGAAAAGTGGGTCTCTTCCCAAAGTGGAAGCCAAGTTTGTCAGTTATGTGAAGAATTGCTTCCGGATGAATGACCAGGAGGCTTTTCAAGATCTCGGGCAGTGGAGGAAGTCTCTTTAAGAAAATAATTTAAACAGTTTGTTAAAAATTTCCGTCTTATTTCATTTCTGTAATCGTTAATAACTGGCTGTCTTTTTTTATGATTCAAAGTGAGAATCCCTACCGTGTTTGATAAATGTTGTCCAGGTTCCCTTGCCAAGAATGTGTTGTCCAAAATGCATGTTTAGTTGCTTGGTTTTTAAGTATGTATAGAATGTTATGATGGACATAGTAGCTGTGGTGGTCAGACATGGAAATGGTGGGGAGACAAAAATATACACGTGAAATAAACTTAGTATTTTATTTAAAAAAATAACTTGGAACAGAACTTTAAGTATTGAACAAGTTAAGGAAGAAGTAAAAGGAGAAAGAGGAGAACTTCATTGTTATTAGGGGCATGAGGTTGATGCTGCAAGAGCTCAATATTTCTATGGTAAGTGAGCAAAGAAAGGAAAAGCTCAATTTCGGGCAGTTTTACCCTTCAGAAACAGAAAACTGGGACTTAAGTCCCTGCATGTGTCTACATTGCCTTTGTAACTGAGCTCACCGACTTAGTCAAAATGCCACTTGTAAAGTAACTTGCTTCTATTCCCAAGCCCAATGAGGGTTCTTAAACTGGCATTATCTGAAGGACTTTGAAGACTTTTGATACCAGAGCTCTGTCTCTAGACTTCCTGACTTAATTGATTTGGTATGAAGTCCTGGTTTTTCTGGATGATTCTTCTTTACATTCAGGGTTGAGAACCACTTTTAAGATCAATAATGAAAATATTGTATGTATACATAATGGAATATTACTCATCCATAAAAAGGAATGACTTTAGACTTTTGCTGGTAAATGGATGAATCTGAAGACTATCATGCTAAGTGAAATAAACCAATCCCCCCAAAACCACAGGCCAAATGTTCTCTCTGATATGTGGATGCTAACAGACAATAAGGGGCAGAGGGGGAATGGAAAAACAGAAGTTCAGTGCACTAGACAAAAGGAAATGAAGGGCATGCGAGAGCATAGGAATGGGAAAAACAGTAGAACGGATCAGACATTACTTTCCTAAATTCCTATATGAATACACAACCAGGGAAACTCTACATCATGTACAATCACAAGAATAGAATCCTAATTAGAATAAATTATACTCCATGTATGTATGATCCATCAAAATACACTCTACTATCATGTATATCTAAAAAAACAGCAACAACAACAAAAAAAAAAGATCAATAGTTTTTGTTACAAAATACAGTTGTCAACATTTTTCTTTTAGAAATTTACATTCCTTTGGTCATCTAGTTAATTGTGATGCAATTATTTTAAGAATTAAGTCAAGAAATATTTCTAGATTGTTAATTTAATTAGATATGGATTAATAAACTTTGGTATTCAACTATTCGTTGGATTGTCATTATTAGATGATACGTATCCCTCTACTTTGAGCTATAGATCTGGTATCCAAGGGACTACCTTAGGTGCTTTTGCTAGAATCTTCATTACATAAAAATTTAGGAACTAAATTATGTATGTATCACTGCTTATACTTCCATACATTATTCCCATATGGAATGGGAATTTTAGCTCTAGTTGCTTACTGCAGAGAAATTCTATCAGGATCAGAATTAGAAATATGGCGCTAATCTTTGAAACTTATCCTCGATGTTCTAGATGAGCAAATTTCCAGTGATTTCTATATCCTGACAGTTATTTTGCCAGATCATTTGATTGCCCCATTTTCCTTCTTAGTATTAGTTTGAAAAACTAATAATAGATTTAAAGTAAGAAATTGTGAGTTTGGTGCATTTTAGAAAATTTTAAAATAAATCTCTAGACATTATTCCAGTTTAGTCTTTTGGGAAAGAGGTAGGTAATATGTTTCCTTCTTTTTTGGAATTGAGTAGGTGGAGTAGGGGTTGGGATAGAATTTTAACAAGTGTAGAAAATGATCTAGGTTGAGGATACCAAATTCTAGAATTACCCAATGAATTTATTTCATCCACAAACCCAATATATTAATGAGAACCATCGAGTGGGAAAAGAGGAAGGAATGGAAACAGGGAAACACAGCTTTTTTTTTTTTTTTTCCCTTTCTCAGATTGACAGTTTAAATTGTTCTGAAATCACTGGGTAATTAGGCAGCCTTCTGCGTGGCCCTAAAGCGACAGTCTTGCTACTACATAATTAATAATGTTCTCTTCAAAGTGTGAGCGATAATCCCTTGATTGAATGCTCCAGTTTCATTATATTACTAAATAAAATGAAACAATAATTAGGACAATGTGCAAGGTAAGAGAGGTCTATATCAGTATGTGTTTGTATGTAGAGAAGCATAAAAATTAATCAAATGAAATGTGAAATTATTATGGGTAATTGCAGGCATATGGAGATGATCAGCTTGCTTGCAATCAGAATTTTGTAAAGGGACAATACATGATGAACTTATCTTTCCTTGATGAAGCCATGAAAACTTTGAATTTCAACTGAGTGTTAGCAACTAGAATTATGGTAGTCTTTATTAGATTTTAGAGGGCTTTGTAAGGTCCCTCTTGAAAAATTGAACATTTCCTTTTAGTTAAGCTCTCTTCCCAATTCACCTTGTAAAATTTAATTTTGCTTTTCTCTACACTCTCACTTTTATAACACCTTCTTGGTATCATTCCAGACATCATGTTTTAATATAGACTTCTATCACCTTTATCTCGTATCCGTCCGTCCCTCTATGCTATTTTTTTATTTTCTCTCTCCACAACTAGTGATAACACATGCTACACACACACACACACACACACACACACACACACACACACATATATATAAATATAGATATATACATATATATGTTGTTAAATGATCAAATCAAGCTAGTTAACTATTGATCAACTCATCTATTATCATTTTTTGGTGGAGAACTGTTTGAAATCTCTTCCAGTAATTTTAAAATACCCAATACATAATTAACTAGGACCAATGAACTGTGCAATTAGAGCTAAATTTATTCTTCCTTACTGTAACTCTGTATGATTGACTGAAGTCCCCTTTTCCCAGACCCATCCTTTACCATGGTATCCTCCAGAATCATTGTCCAAGTGGCAGAATTTCCTTCTTTTTAAAGGCTGTATAGTATTCCATCCATGCTCACATGGATCTGCATGTAGGCAGATCACATCTTCTTTATACACTTATGCCCTGATGAACACTTAGGTTACTTTCATATCTTGTTAGTTTATATCTCATTATTGTGAATAATGCCAAAATGAGCATGGGATTGTAGATTTTTTTGATATACTGTTTGCAATCCCTTTGGATATATACTTAGGAGTGGGGTTCCTGGATCATGTTGTAATTCTGTGTTTATGTTTTGAGGAACCTCCACACACGTTCTCCAAAATGATTCCACTAATATCTATTCCTACCCACAGTATACCAGAGTATCCTTTTAACATCTTTGCCATTTTTTTTTTGTACCAGGGATTGAATCCAAGGTGCTTAACTATTGAGCCACATTCCCAAAAATTTTAATTTTTTTATTTTGACACAGGGTCTCACTAGGTTGCTTAAAACCTCACTAAATTGCTGAGACTGGCTTTGAATTTGGAATCCTTCTGCCTCAGACCCCTTAGCCACTGAAATTACAGGTGTGCACCACTATACTGGGAATTTTCCAACATTTTTTATAACTTTCTTTTTCATAATAACCATTCTAACACATGTGGAATAATATCCCAGTGTGGTTTTCATTTGCATTTTCCAGATTATTAGAGATGTTAAGTATTTTTTCCATATAGCTATAGGTCATATATATATATATATATAAAATATGTTTTGTATGTTTAATATATATGCTTATATATATTAGATATTTAACATATATGTATATAGATATATATGTATAGAAATATCTATTCAGGTCCTTTGACCATTTTTAACTTGGGCTATTTGTTTCTATGTTGTTGAGTTCTTTGAGTTCCTTATGTATTTTTATATCAGCCTCTTTTCAGATGTATACACTTTGCAAGTATTTTCTTCCAATTCACATGTTGTCTCTTTACTTTGTTGTTTTCTGTGATATTTAAGTACATGCTTGGAGTCCCTATAATATAATCCATTGGTGGTGGAAAATAAAGTATACCTGACTTACAAAACACCCAGCAATAAATACTTCTTTATATAGTGATGACTATTACCGTAATTGTTATTTGGTGAGTTTATATTTAACCTTATAATAATGAACAGTGAATACTTGTCCAAATGTGTTGGGTAGGAATATATCTATTGTGTTTAAATGGAGTTATATTTCCTAAAGTTTTTCATAGAAACTTTCATATTAACAGGTAAAATAAGTTACTGTTAAAAATGTAAAAGTGCTGAAAAAAAAAAGTCACTGTTTTAAAATCAAAAAAACCTTTTAGAGGCAGCAAAAACTAGAAAAATACTTATGACATTCTCAAGGGTCAAGTCTGTCTTGAACTTCATTTTTAAAAAAATGTAAATTTATTTCTTCCTCTTACTTGAAGACCTGAGACCTTGGTAAAATACAAGAAGGTTATTTTATAAATGTAGAATAATAAGACATAACCATCGTGTGCAAAGTGACTAAAATGCACATTAGCCTGCATAAAAAAGGAAGTAACTGCAGGACAAATGAAGAAGTTGTAATTTTAACATAGCCAAATGCATGCATCTTTAAAGTAATTTATTTCAGGAAAAAAATGCTATTTTACTGTAATATTTTCTCACAAACGGCTGAAAAAGTTGCAATTTTATTTTTTTAAAAAAATAAACATGGTGCATTTTCTTTCTTGCCTTTTTCTCTTTATTTTCTACAGAGTCTTTTATTTAAACACTTCCACTTCAGTAAACATTTTCTCTGTTATTGTAATGCTGTATATTTTCATCAAATCTTAGACCAACTCTTTCATCCAATCCTTCACCCATCAGTGGATAATTAGTATCGAACAACCATTGTAGGTTAGTTATTGGGCTGGCACTTGAGAGCCACTTGTTGAAAGTATGGTTCCAGTTCCTGTTATCCAGGATGGTACTGTAAACAAGAAACTAAGTGCAAGGCGAGTGGGCCATGATGGAGGCAATCCAATGTGTGATGATAGCCTGTTGGACGCATCCTACTCCTGACTTGAACATGTGTGTGTGGAGATGAGGAGGAAGAAGGGATGGGGGGCGTGCTCCCTGGAGCTGAGTCCCAAGTCCCAAGTGAGATCTAAGAAAGGAGCAATCTGACTCTGAGACACTAGTGCTACAGCATCAGGAAAGCGGGGACTAAAAAGGCCCAAGGCAAGTAAGAGCAAAGAAGTGAATAATAGGAATAGAAATAAGAATCACTCTACATAGAGTTCTGTAGGACATCTACTGGGATTTGGACTTCATTCTGAGGTCAAGGACAGCTTTTAAGATATTTTCATTAAAGTCTTTTAATTAGTGTTAAACTGTTAAAAATTTTGTGTGCTTATGAATTATTTCAAGGTTTTGAAGATTGGTATAGGGATAGATGTTTTTGTCTCTTTGGTTTGTTTTTTCATTTAAACTACCATTTAAAATATATAACTTTGTATGTGGCTTAAAAGATTGAGTGAAGACTTGATAAAGCAACTTCAAAAGAGAATTTGTTATACTTTATTGTTTTAAAGGCTTTCTAAGTTGAGGTCTTTGGGGGATTGCAAAGGATAAGTTACTGTACATGTTCAAACATTACTAGGGTATTGCTGACCAAATCACTGATACACATTTTACAACGCTATGCACTAGCTATTGTATACATTCTAAGAGCACCAGGTGAACTTAGTTCAATGTTTCATATAACCTGTTTCATGCCTGATCAAACTAGAAAACAGAACCAGTGTTAGGCAAAAGTGGAGTAATCTATTACTTATTTGATTTGGTGGCTAGAGAACTTGCAAAACCTATACTTTTACTGGAATGCTATAGGAACTCACCCCCTGATGTCCATATTTTGAATATGAAGTACAAGTATCTTGTCAATTTGGAAAAATCCATTCTAGATTGCCATTGTTATAGGGTACATATGCTTATTTGATTAGTGTCAATTTAAGATATAACATCAGTGCTGGGGTTGTGGCTCAGTGGTAGAGGGCTTGTGAGGCACTGGGTTCAAATCTCAGCATCACATATAAATAAATGAATAAAATAAAGATCCATCAACAATTACAAAACATTTTTTAAAAAAAGAAGATATACCATCAGAAGTAACAGGGACATTTTGAAAGTTCACAAAGAGATTGTGTGGTCAACTTTAGAACACAACATAACATAATTGTTTTTGGATGAAGTTCTCAAAGATTTTTATAAATTATATGTATTTCTAGGGTAAAAAGTCAATTTAAATACTATATGTTAAAGTTTTGTACTAAGTAATTCAAGAAGGAAAATGCAACTACAAAAAGATTCCAGATTGATTAAATGTGGAAAGACTAGTATTATTTGAACTCTACTTTTACTTGCCATTAGAACTATCACATCTATGAGTTCATGAAGTTCAACAGCATTTTTAATTTTTGATGAAAATATAACTGTATCTGTATTTCAATCTTTAATAACCACACCAGCAGTTGCCTTGAGTAGACATTGATGGCATTAAGAACATAGTTTTTAAAAATATGATTGATGATGCTTTCTTCTTCATTCTTGTTTTGAATAAGGAAATGTTGATTATGAAAATATGAAATTATTTATAAAATCTATTTTAATTTTAAATTTGGAAATTGGAGTTCATGTTTCCACTTGGCACTAAATTTCTATGCTATTTATATGGGGTTATCAAAACTGTCTATCAATGCTTTATTATTATGCCATTTAAGTACATGTATAGCCTGAGAGCATTTGAGGTATCTCTAATACACCACAGGCGAGAGTAACGCATTTGAGTAGCTAGCCCCCTGCCAAGAACAAGGGACAGACTCCCTTGGATTGTCAGAAGAAGGAAGAGAGAACAGTGTTTAATTTATGAGAACAGTTAAAAGAGCAAATGTCACAACAGAATTGACAATAAGAGGTGTTTATTGATTTAAACTTAACCAAAGAACAATGCTAAAGAGAGGAAGGTAAAATTAAGCAAATGTCACCTATAGAGTGTACCTGCTTATTGTTAATTTTTTCTATGAAAATATTCATTTACTTATGAATCATACTGAATGTTTATCTTTGGGAATCTTGGTTAATCCCATTAGTCTTTCACATTCTGCTTTCCATTCCATACCCATACTCTTTTTCATTCTTCCACATCTATTCATTTCATCATTTTTCCCTTGGCCAACATTCACAGAGGACCTGTTGAAGAAGTAATGCAGACAAGGACAGAAATGAGTTTCTCCTAGGACAGATTTCAACTCCATAGTGTTGCCAAATTACCCCACAGGGTGTAGAATAATTATTTATTCATAATATTAGGACTTACTTGGTTTTGTGTTTTACCTATAAAATAAGTAAATAGGGATTATTTGGATTCCTAAACTTTGCATTTCATTGTTTTCAGAAAATGACTTTTTTCTTGGTGCTAGGGATTAAAAGCAGGGCAAAAATGACTTTCAATTAAGAGAAAATTTCTAGTATTATAAACATGCCTCTTTCTCTGTGTTCACAAGCTTGTGGGTTTGTATTCAATGTGTAAAGTTCATGTGAAAGATCTTAACTGATTATGATAATGAAAAATTTATCAATCAAGCCATATTAATTAGTGCCTACTACCACATTTGTGAACTTTTATCTTTAATTAAAACAATCAAAGTGTAGACTAGGCCAAAGATTTATCCAGCATTTAAACTACTTACCTATAATCAATAATGCTATTTTCTCATATAAGTCATGCTAATTTTAATCTTGTTCTACTATAATCCATCCTCTGTATCATTAAAAAATGGTGACCCTTCTACATTGTTATGGTTTGGACATGAGGTGTTCCCCAAAAGCTCCTGTGTTAATGAAGGAATATTCAGAGGTGAAAGGATTAGATTTTGAGAGCTGTGAACTAACAAGTCCATCCTTGTTCTAATGGACTAACTGGGTGGTAACTGTAGGCAGGTGGGCAGTAAGTAGAGGAGGTTAGTCACTGCTAGTTCATTTTCCCGCTAGTCCCTTTCCCTTTCTTGTCTCTGCTTCCAGGCTTCCATGGATGGAGCAGTGCCTCTCCACCACACCCTTCTGCCATGCTGTTCTGCCTCACCTTGGCCATACAGCAATGGAGTCAGTGACCATAGAACAAAACTCTAAAACCATGAACCAAAATAAACTTTCTCCTGCTCTAAGTTGTTCTTATTAAGTATTTTGGTCACAGCAGTGCAAAGTTGATTTATACATGTGTAGACCACTTCTTCATGTTGATTTCCACAGAAGTTCCTTTATTAAATTTACCTACTCCTTTTCCATTCCTCTTATAGTCTCTTCTTTTTCATATGTGCCAAAAAATTCATGAGATTTCCAAGGTTCTGTTATGAGCCCTGTTCTAATAATTTTCTGTACGTTCTCTATGTATCCAACCTAGTCTGTCAAATTTTCTTTAAGGGAATGGATGTGCAAATAATGACTGTTGTATTCTCATATTTCCTCTGACTCCTAAATACATCATAAATACCTTCATAGAAATATCTTATAACCACCTCTAATCTCAATTATCCAAAGTCACGTCCCTTTATCTCCATATTGTTTATCCTTCATTCTTAATTATTCTGTATTAATTTGCTAACTCTTTTTCTCTATTTCTATCCTCCTGATTCTTGAGATTCTTCCTTGATTTCTCTGGTTTCTATTCTCACATGTGACAACCTCATTATTTGTTTTTTTTTCAAATATGTCCATTTCTTTCCCTCCTTGCTTCCTTACCTATTTAAAATAATGATTCAGGCCACATAATCTGTCTTGGGTTTATATTCACCTGTTCATTGGGTTCTAGTTATGTCCTTCCAATTAATATTTTTCAATTGAGTAATTTAAAAAATCTGATTATTTACTTTAAACATGATTCCTGATTTTTCTCTAACATGGCATGAACTATCTTTCACTATTTGGTGCCTTATTGTAGCAATATATAATCCTGACTCTACCCCTCCCATTATAATATCCAACTAAACTGACAACGTGACAGCCTCAAGCACAAGTAAACCCTACTTGGTTCCAGACCTTCTTTTTGTTTCTCTCTCTTTCTATCTAATTGAAACTTTCCTTACTCCATTTCTTCACAAAAGCAACTCTTAGTCAATCTTAAGTTCTTTTAGGAGTATTTATCATAATCCATGACATGCTGCCATTTTTTACCTCATAACTCAATGTCAGTTACTGTTGAAACTATCTTTTTAAAGTATCTCTTTTCTGGACTTAGACATTGTTCTTTCCTGCCCTTTCAGTCTAATTCATTCACCTGGAAATTTTCTTTAGATTAATGATTTTAACTAGCTGTTACATGCTTGTGACACTTAAATTCTCTTCTGAACCCTAAACTTGTATATACAACTATTTTTTTTTATTT
This sequence comes from Sciurus vulgaris, assembly GCF_902686455.1. Taxonomy (NCBI): domain Eukaryota; kingdom Metazoa; phylum Chordata; class Mammalia; order Rodentia; family Sciuridae; genus Sciurus; species Sciurus vulgaris. The sequence goes on from NC_136469.1 coordinate 122,095,629, forward strand.
TAGTTTAGTTGTAGATGGACACAATACCTTTTTAAAATTTATTTATTTTTATGTGGTGATGAGGCTCAAATGTAGTGCCTTACATGTGCTAGGCAAGTGCTCTACCATTGAGCTACAATTCCAGCCCTATATACAACTGTCTATTTAGTATTTCCCCTTGGATATCCCTTAAATATCTCAAACACAAGATTGCTAAACATTCATATTGACCTCTTTCTGCTGCCACAATCTCTCTTCTAAGAAAGGAAATCCACAAATCAGCCTGCTCTTAGTACATTTATCTTATTTCATGTCCACTTCTTGCAATTGCTCACATCAAATAACTTTGAGTCATTTGAGACTCACATTTCTTTCACAACCAACATACCATCTGATAGTTAATCAAGTTGAATTTACATTCAAACTACATCCCAGATCTGACCCTGTCTCATCCCTTCCTGTTCGCAGACTGGTTGTCCCATCAGTCTCTGTCTCCTGGAGTTCTCAACAGACTTCTTATTGTACTACCTTCCCTCTTACCACCTGGTTTGTTCACAGTAACATAGTGTCTAGAATGATCACCTAAAAACAAATATAATCATGTTACCCTTTTGCAAAAAGTCCTCAAATTGTTCTCTGTGTAACTGAGAGTAAACTCCATGGGCTTTATAATGGCTGAGAAGCTGACAGCTAATCTTGTTTCTCTTACCCTCCTGTACTCCAGCAATATCCCATGCTTCCTTTTAATTTGATGATCCTCTATAGCTACATTTGTTTCTACTGCTTTAAGATCTTCATACTAGCTATTCCTGATGCATATGGCTGAAGCCCATACCACTTTTAAGTCCTTGCTTAACATTTACCTTTCAAAGAGATGCACATGTCATTCAAAATTGTAACATTCCTCTTTATCTTTGTTTTTCCTTATCATTTTACTCCTTCTGATAGCTGCATGATTTATTTATTTATAGTATGTATTTACTATTTTTTGGTTCAAGGATAGCTCCACCAGAATATGTTTGATTTTCTTGTGTATGTAAAGTATCTACATTAATGTATAGCACATGATAGGCACTGAAGTTCATTTTATAAATGTATGAATAAATGAATGATTAATAGTTTTGTAGTGACTTCACAGTGAATGCCTAAAACAATGATATTTTTTTCATTCTCTATTTACAAATAAGATTACAGAGAATAAATTTCATATTAAAGGTCACTATCATTATTGATGAAACTTTTCTATGTTCCTAGGGGTTGTTTTAAATAATTAAATTTGATACAATCCTATGTTAAAGGTGTCTATAAATAAGACCAATAAGGTTTTGCAAGATTAGGTAATTTGATGAATCCTCCATAGCTCAGAGTCTGTGTGGACTTCACTTAACCATTCTTTGATACCTTCACTATTGGGAACACTCAGGGTGCAGGACAGAAAGCTTATTTTCTCATATAGATATGTTCTTCCAATGTGGCTGGATGGCATTTGTTTGTGCAAAGATCACTGCTGCTCATCCCACCCTGAATTTCTTAGTTTAAATTTGTTAAAACTAGCACTGATATTGTTTTTTTTTTTTTTTTCCTATTGTCATCAGCTTCCTTTTTAAAGCAATCTGTGACACATTGAAAAATGCTTCTAGGAAATAGCTTTGCAACTCAAGAATGGTACTCCAGAACTAAGTCATTTAATATCTCACAGAGGGATGTGCTGAATGCATCAATTTCCTCAGGGCTTTGCTTGGACTCACAGAAGTGACAACTTGCTGCTCTACAATAGGTCTTGAGCTTTCTTCCTAATAGGTTTTATTTTTTATTTTTCCTTTTTAGTGTAGGTAGTCCAGAAATTATTGTGACATCCACTTTAAGGAGGATTTACTGCCTTATTTAGTTTTTTCATCTTCTTTTTTAAAATCACATGTGTTGTTACTTGAAGCTAGTTTTCTTTTCCATATATTGACAATTTATTACTTTTAGAAATAATTTTCATTCTCTTACATGGTTATAATCACACTTCTTACAGATTTGGACCCTGATTCAGTTTTGTACTCAATTAACAAACATTTCTTAGTATTTACATGACTTCAAATTCTTGGGTAGAAACGAGAAAATGGCATTCATCTGCAGTAGCCACATATATAAACCCAATAAAAACCATGTGGAAATTCCCAGTGGTGACACCAGAGGTAATAGGAAATTTTGAAGAAATAGATTTTCATCATGATTTGATTTCAAATGTTTACTTTATGAAGTCCATAAGTCTTTTAAAAATCACTTTTGTGAGATAACATGTTAATTGCAGACTTTAAAATATAGAGGAAGCTCTAGCTCAAATAGGGCATTCACTTATTTGGAGGACATGTGCTTAAGGAGTGCAGTTGAATAAATATGTAATCAGTTTTCATAGTGGAAATATTTCCCAATGGTGTTTTATGACACAGTGATTGAGAAATCCTTGCTTCAAATTTATTCACATTCAAAACTAAACCTATATGTCCATGTGGAATTGAAAGTGGGAATTGATGGTGAAGACTTAGATAAAGGTGATTTTTTTTCTCAAGAGAGTCAAAACTTCAGGAGAGTTGTTAAAATAGTTTAATTGACAAAGCTCGTGTATCAAGAGATGTGACTCTTTCTGAATACAAGATTATTGCTTTGGAGATATAATTGATGCAACACCTCATAACTGATTCTTTAGTTTAGGATTCTCTTATTTAGAAAAACCCTGTGTGGTCGATAAAGAGTCATTTGTGTTGAATATCTCTATCTATTGACCCATATCCCACACACAACAAAAAAATAAATCAATTGTTAAAATTATGCACATTTGGAAAACAATTTCTGAAATGCTAATTCCTATGTCCTTGTTCCTTTTCTCTCCCAGGGAAATTTGAACAAATAAATGGGCAAACTTCAACTAATATAAATATTTTATTATTTAAATTAAGAGATTTAAAATCTTAATTAAATTAAGATTTTCCAGTTACCTTTCACACCAATAAATGTATCACTAAATCTGGACATACTTGCTTGCTATGGAAAAATGACACGCACTATGTTGGTATAAATCAACAATGAATTATTCTTCTTGCTGCCATCTAGTTGCTCTGTACTTAAAAAAATTTAAGGGAACGTTTCTGGAAGATTAAAGTTCAGAGATTAATATATAAACTTATGATAAGTTTAATATGCATTTTATTTATGTATTCACATGGTTTTTGTTTACTTTTTGGCATGGGGATTGAACTCAGGGGCACTTAACCACTGAACCACATCCCCAGACCTTTTTAAAAATATTTTATTTTAAGACAGGGTTGCGCTATGTTGCTTAGGGCCTTTATATAATTTCCTGAGACTGGCTTTGAATCTGTGATCCTCTTGCCTTCTCCCAAGGTGCTGAGATTACAGGCATGTACCACCTTGCCTGGCTCTTCACAAAGGTGTTTACTGGATAAAATATAATTTGAAAAGTTGGACTGTGATTCCGTCTGTGGAAAGAAAGAAGACAGGTAAGTTGGCACACATCTTGGAAATATCTTGATAAGCAGACTTCATGGTAAATAGAAAAATGACCATTGCTAGGAGGTTAGTACTTCTCTGCAATGCCTTTATTAAAATGTTCCTCATTTGTTTATGGGAAACAAATCTGTTCTGCAGGAATTTATGAGACATGACTATCCAGTAAATGATGTAGAAGCCATACACTCTCTGACGAGGTAAAATGCAAATATTCCAAAAACTTAAATCTGTCTACTATTTGAGGTGCCTTGTAAATTTCTTAGAAAATCTTTTGTAATTACCCTGAGCAGAGACTGCAAACCAGTGTTGACAGAAAAGATATGGAGAGCTATAGAAAATATTTGCAATTGTTCCCTACATTATCTGTGCTTCTTGAATGCCTGTATTTTTGAAACAACCAGAAACACATGCTACTAAGAATTCTAATTTGTGTGAGCCTGAATTTAACAATGTTATGCTTAACATTAGCTAATTAAAATCTTCATCTTCTACACCCTCTTCTACATTGAAAGCTGGTTCATGTTTTCTACAGAAAAAGTATGGCATTTTAAATGCAATGTTAAACTTGTATTGATTTCAATTAAAAAATCATGTATTACAAGTCTTTAAAATACCTACCGGACTTTATTCTTACTACATATTTAGGTAGTCAATGCATTGGAATTAATTATTTAAATGTTTCTTAGTATAAATTAAATATTATAAAAAAGGGGTTTAACTCCCAACCAAAATAGGATATAATTTTTTGATCATTTGGTATTTAATAATATAAGAGTGGTTTCAATAAGTTAAAGGTCTAAGAAACTTGTTCCCTTGAATAAATAAAAATATAGCCTTTTCCTAATATATTTTATTTGCATTGTTTTCTGCATAATCTTATTTCTTCATAACATCTACAAAATTAAAACCTCAAAATGTTAATTTCCAACTCACTAAACATTTTTGTTCATTTTATGCTTTTTTGATAGTTCATTTGTTAGAACCTAACAGAAGGGTATGAAGCACCAACACGAAAAATACAGAGATAACCTTCATGTTCTTTTTTCATAATTTCACAGAAGACAATGACCAAGGAACAGGGAGGAAGACCTGGCTTGAGTTCAGTTACCACTGAAAGGGGGACATTTACCTAAGATTGTACATACCAACCATATAATTACTGAGAAAGAAGTTCCAAGTAGTATGGACAGAGAGGAACACAAGCTGGGAAAGAACATTATGGAAAATGATTCTTACAGCTGGAATTCTAATGAATCTAATCCTGTTATTCATAATTTACTTAGTTTACTCTGCTGATTGGAGTAAAATTCTAATGAAGCCACAATCTAGTTATGAGAATCTGAACCTATAACTAAAATCTAATTACTTCATAAGGGTAAGACATATGAAGACAACTACTTATATTCTTTTCAACTGCTAGAAAATTCACCTGGTAGTTATTACTGTGAACTCTTCAATTATACACACACTAGCCTATTGTACTTACACTAATAAACATTGTTTTAAGATACAGATTAACTCTGAGCTAATGTAACCAGAACATATTAATCAGATATACAATTCATTTTACCAAACTTAGTTTATTTGTATTACAACTGATAGAAGGATATCTAGAGGAAATACTTTATAAGAGAATATGTAAACACAATGAAATCTTTAATTTTTGTTTTATAAAGACAGGAAGAGGATTCTGAATTTGAGGAAATACATGTTATAAAGAACTTGGGGGAATAAGTAGAAATATTTTATATATTATAAAATAGTAATATGATAATCAGTGCTGTGGTTTGAATGACTCTGACGTCTCTAAAATTCATGTTGAAACTTAATCCTCAATGCAACAGTATTAAGATACGACACTTTTAAGAAATGATTATAAATTTTGTGAAAAGGCCTGGATAGAACCATGTGGTCCCTTTTATCCTTTCACCCCTTATTACCTTTTCATCTCTTCTGTCATGTGAGGAACCTGTGTTCACCTTGGATTTTCCCTTTGACCTTCTGCCATGGAGGGACACAGCATCTTCCCCTTCTGGAGAACATAGCTCTCAGATGCTATCTTGGAAGTGGAGACCAGGCTCTCAGAAAACATAAAACCTACCAGTACCTCAATCTTGGATTTCCCAGCATCCAAAGCTGTGATTAATAGATTTATGCTGTTTATAAATTACTCACATTTATATATTTTGTTATAGCAGCATGAATTATAAGACAACTAGGTGCTGAGCAAATCTAGAAAAATGTTTGCAGCTGTACTAAATTAAAACATAAAAATTTACAAATGATCAAAGTGAAAATTCAACTGGTAACTGTCCATGACAGTAAAAATTCTGTGCAGGAATGTTAACAATAATAAATATTATGCACTTTTTTAAGGAGAAAAGAATAAAATAGTTTCAGAGTTGTAAATGAACACTTGTTAGAGATATATAAGCTCTTGGAAGGAAATTCTGAATATTATAAAACTTTCAAACTTAGAATTAATCTGTAAATTTAATAAATTTCTAAGAAACTACCAAATGAGATTTTAGGATAATGTGGTAAATTCACATGAAAGTTAATCTGGAAATATGACTTTTAAATATAAACTTTTGTGGGGACCTATGCTATTAAATATAAAAACGTATTTACAAAATTAAAGTAAGTTGAAGAATATAATAAAGAATTAATGAAAAACCGGTGGAATAAAAAAAAAAATTGAATTCTGGGGAGATACCTTGGTTGGTGGAGTGCTTGCCTTGCAAGCACAAGGCCCTAGGTTCAATTCCCAACACTGCAAAAAAAAAAAAAAAAAAAAAAAAAAAATTGAACTCTCAGACATTCCCAAACATACTCACAGATCCATTCATATATTTTCCTTGAGCATACAATGGAGATGGCTATTCAATTAGTGGAAAATAAAGATTCATAACTGATACTTAATACTATTATAAAAATTTGAAAAGTTATATATTTGAAAACTTCAAGTCAGATCTAAATCTTATTTCATATAGAGAAATAAACTGTGAAAACATTAATATTTAAATGCAAAAACTGGAGACTTAAGAGTTCTAACTACAATGTCCTTGACTTCTTTGTTATCTTGGAACACGGAAGACCTTTCCAGATACAAAAGGAGTGAAGGAAAGTACCAAGAACAATGAAAATTAGAACAAAGCATGTTGGTATGATTTGAAATTTAAAAAATTAATTCATTAATGTACATAATAAATATGATAAAAAGTTAAACAGCAAAGACAGGGAAAATATCCACCCAAAATAAATCAAGCCAAGTGTTAAACTTCTTAAATAAAATAAGAAAAACATATCAACTCCAATGGAAGAATGGTTAAATTCAGAAAATATTTTCAGAAAGAAAATTTGCTAGCTTTTCTGTTTATGAAGAAAATGGCAAATATATATGAATACTTAAACTTTCTGAATTTTTCTTAAATTTTTATTATGACAAAATTATCAGCAAAATCATATGAGTTTTGAGGCACATCATAAAATGCATGTTAATTTTGAATTATTATAATTTAACTTAGCAAAATATATTGCTTCCTTTATCCTTATATAAGGTATAAGTATTATTTTCTATTACAACCTAATAAAAAACATTTGGCTTGCTTTTTCAGCCAGCAATATGTTTCACTATAGAAACACAACACACACACACACACACACACACACACACACACACACACTCTTCATAGCAGTAATGAACTTTAAAAATTTGCAAACTGGCACTAGTAAGAACTTTGACAGAAATTTTTACCACAATCAGTGCAACTTTACTTTACCTTTAATCGACTTGATTAAAGCAGTATATCTGAATCATGTTTGCATATTTATTTCTTATGCTTGAAAACTTCAAATATATGTAAAATTTATCCTTCTAATTAGTTATAAAGACTTGCCACAGAGATAGGTATTAATCTGGTGTCTTGCTTCTCTTTAGGATGTCATATTAATATTCATAACACTTTTGCAGGAGGAGAAGATAGTATGGATTTATATGAAGTATAAATATGAAAAGAACAATTATAGTTTAATTTAAAACATCTCTACCTTACATGTGACATGTATGATGCTGTGACCTTTCAAACTACAGTTGAGTCAGAATATAATATATTTATATTCCGTTGGTATAAATATTAATTAGATATCAAAACAGTCATGATAATAGTTCTTCACATTTATACTACTCCTAACATTAGTGACCTTTATAATGACTAACATCCAGAATAACTAGATTGTGGGAGACAATTTCTCCAATTTACAAATGAAAATAAGAAAGTTAATGATAGTTACACTACTTATTCTGTCACAAATCTTAAGTTGTAAGGCTAAAACTCAAGTATCCTTTATTTGAGTCTGTTTGCTCACTAAGCATGCTGTAACAAAATAACATAACCAAGGTACTTATAAATAAAATTTATTTATTTATCTAGGGACTAGTGGTGGAATCCTGAGGCACTTTACCACTGAACTATATCTCCTATCTTTTCTTTTTTTCATTTTGATACAGGTTCTCACAAAGTTGCTGGGTTCTTTCTAAGTTCCTGATGCTGGCTTGAACTTGTCATCCTCCTGCCTCAGACTCCCAAGTGTCTGAGTATACGTCATCAGACCCAGCTTATTTATCTGTTTTAAAGTTATTTTAGGTGCATAATAATCATACCTGATGGTGGGATTCACTGTGACATATTACATACACATAACGTGCACATACATGAACATTACTTTGTCAATTTCATTCCCCAGTAGCTTTTCTTTTCCAATTCCGTCTTATCTCCACCTGATTCCCTTCATTTATTCTCCTGGTCTTCCATTTCCATGAGATCTTTCTTTCCTCTTCTCTCTAGCTGGTACATATGAGAGAAAACACAAGACCCTTGTTTCTGAGTCTGGCTTATTTTTTGTAGCATGATGTTTTCCAGTTCCACCCATTTGGCTACAAATGCCATAATTTCATTCTTCTTTATAGCTAAACATAACTCCATTGTGTATATACATCACATTTTCTTTTCTTTTTGCATTTTTAAATTTGTTCTAATTAGTTATATATGACAGTAGAATGCATTTTGACTCATCATACATAAATGGAGTATTACTCCTCATCCTTCTGGTTGTACACGATGTAGAGTTACACTGGTTGCATAAACTTATGCACACATAGGATAATGATGTCCAGTTCATTCTGCTACCCTTCCTACCCCACACCCCTTCCCCTCCCTTCACTCTTCTCTAAGCACCTCTGTTCTTCCCTAGCCCCCCTCCATTCATCCCCTACCTGATTATCATAGATTAGCATCTGCATATCAAATGAAATATTCCACCTTTGGTTCTTTGGGATTGCCTAATTTCACTTAGCATGATATTCTCCAGTTCCATCAAATGCCATAATTTAATCCTTCTTTAAGACTGAGTAATACCCCATTGTGTGTGTGTGTGTGTGTGTGTGTGTGTGTGTGTGTGTGTATCACAATTTCTTTATCCATTCATCAGTTGAAGGGCACCTAGTTTGGTTCCATAGTTTAACTATTGTGAATTGAGGTATTATAAACACTGAAGTGACTGTGTCAGTGTAGTATGCTGATTTTAAGTCCTTTGGGTATAAATTGAGGAGTGGGATAACTGGGTCAAATGGTGTTTCCATTCCAAGTTTTCTGAGGAATCACCATACTGCTTTCCATCCATTCATCTGTAGATGGACATGGAAGCTGGTTTCATAATTTGGCTATTGTGAATTGGCTGCTAGAAACTGATCTGTGCTTCTATCTCTATCTTATGCTGACTTGAATTCTTTTGGAGAAATACAAAGGGGTGGTGGTATACCTGGATCATTTGGTGGTTCTATTCCTAATCTAACAAGAGGATTTTATTTTTTATAGATAGCTCTGGAAGCTGAGAAGCTCAAAATACAGGCTCTGGCAGATTTGGTATCTGATGAGGACTTGCTTCCTCACAGACAGAGCCTCACAGTTGGATCTACATGGTGAAAGGGGTCAGGGCCCCTCTCAGGATTCTTTAATAAGACCACTAATCCCATGCATGAAGGTTCTGTCTCGAGGTCCTAATTACCCCCAAGTCTCATCTTCTAATAACATCAGCATAGGAATTAAAACTTCAATATATAAATTTTAGTGAGACAGGAGCATTCAGACCATAGCAGAGTCTTTATGATTTTAAATAAAAGGATTTGGTTAATAATCTGTCACTCAACCAGTGATAGTCATGATAATATGAAATTTAATGAGATTGAACATTATTGGACTGTAAATTGCTAAAATTTTTTTCCCATTTTATCTTGAGTGTGTTAATATACTAAGAGACAACGTTGTTATCAAGGTTCACTTTGTGGCACACGGAATTCTTTCTATGCACACATGTAGAGGAATGTGTGATGAAGTGTTCCACATTTAACCTTTTAAAGATTTTTATGTTGCATGCCTAATATTAGCCTGGTACAACTGAGGGAAAAAAAAAAGAGTGACTTTTTTATATTTGTATATTTAATGTTGTCTTTCTAGGTAGGCTTTAAGCAAAGTCACATACAGAATATCAGCTGTAATTATTGCAATGTAGAGAAGAAATAGGGGACACGATGAAACCATGGTTACTAGGTTACATGGTTACTAGGTTAATTTATGTCAAATCAAAACATAATGGACTGGTTGAATAAAAAACAAGAAGAACTACATTTGGGGCTGGGGATAGTGGGTAAGAAATCGGAAGTAGTCTAGGCAGAGGAAAAACTGTACAGCTCCTAAGATGAAGGAACTTAAGAAACTGAGAAGGCAGAATAACTTTGGATGATGGACAAAGGGAAAGGTAAGACAAAGTAATAAAAGACATGTAGTCAAGAGTCATGTCATTTCACTAATTTTACCCATGGACATAGGAAAAAAACCACTGAGTAAAATTCAACCCCTTTTTCTTTTTTTTTTTTTTTCATATTTGAAATTTGGAATTTATTTTATTTTTTTAATTTATTTTTATTGTAAACAAATGGGATACATATTGTTTCTGTTTGTACATGGAGTAACAGCATACCATTTGCATATTCATAAATTTACATAGAGTAATGATGTTTGATTCATTCCATTATTTTTTCCTTCCCCCCCACCCCTCCCACCTCTCTTTTCCCTCTATACAGTCCCTCCTTCCTCCATTCTTGTCCCCCTCCCACCCCCCATTAAGTGTCATCATCCACTTATCAGTGAGATCATTCCTCTTTTGGATTTTTGAGATTGGCTTATCTCACTTAGCATGATATTCTCCAATTTCATCCATTTGCCTGCAAATGCCATAATTTTATTATTCTTTATAGCTGAGTAATATACCATTGTATATATATATATATACCACAGTTTCTTTATCCATTCATCAATTGAAGGGCATCTAGGTTGGTTCCATAGTCTGGCTATTGTGAATTGAGCAGCTATGAACATTGATGTGGCTGCATCTCTGTAGTGTACTGATTTTAAGTCCTTTGGGTATAGGCCGAGGAGTGGGATAGCTGGGTCAAATGGTAGGTCCAGTCCAAGTTTTCTAAGGAATCTCCACACTGCTTTCCAGAGTGGCTGCACTAATTTGCAGTCCCACCAGCAATGGATGAGTGTACCTTTTTCCCCACATCCTCTTCAACATCTATTGTTGCTTGTGTTCTTGATAATTGCCATTCTAATTGGGATGAGATGGAATCTTATTCTAATTCTGAGTCAGAGGTCATAGGACCTCTGAAAAGCCAGCTCTCTGGCATAGTTAGCAGGTAAGAAAAGAACACACTGAATGTTTCAAGTTTGCTCTACCATAGACAAAAATAATCTTGAACTTTGATGTTAGTCCCCAGACTTATATATTCCCACAGATTAGTTTAGTAGTCCCAAGCTATTTAGGCATTGTCAAAAATCTATATCTGCTTTATGTGCCTGCTCTTGATTTCAAATATTAGATCAGCTGTCCATCTTCTCTCCTGGCAGCAAGGCTATTACCTCACTTGTTGGGTTATGAATTCCTTTCCTCTACACACTAATTTAAGATTTTTTAAAAAAAAATTTGGAATACCTCTATTGGTGCTCAATTTGAATAGTTCTGTTCAATAACTCTGAATTACTTGTACATTGGCCATGGACTAGAATTTCACTCAGTCATATAGATGTTTTCTCTTGGACATCTAATCCTCCAAATACTCATTGCGACTCACAAAGGTGAGACATTTATTATTTGAAAGGAGAATGCACTGAGAAGTATTTGTCAATTTTTTTAAAGCTGTAAAAAATGGTGGCTGCTATTTCCCCCACCCGACTCTACCTGTCACACAGAGAGCATGAGATGACAAACTTAGAGAGAAGTCATCTTGTGGCTTTTTGTCTTCGATTTATTCCTTAGCTCACTCGGGTCTTCCTCTTGTAACACACAAAGGCAAATTTTCGAGTTATTTAATATTTTAAAGCAATTAATATTTCAGTTAAAGAATGGATCAAACTACTAAGTTGAATCTTGATTTTGTAGATTGATGGATTGAATTCTCTTCAGAAAAAGTCACCAGAATTATTGCTATCCTAAATAAAACCAAACACAAAAACAGGCAAAAAGCTACTGTATAAATTGGTCCTTGGTTACGACCTCCCTGTTACTAAAGAATGTAGTTATCATTTCAATGACCCTTTCCAACAATAGGTTTTCATTTCCCCCTTTTAAAGGGATAATTGGCAACAAAGCCTTCTTATGATTATGTGTTAATTCAATAAGGACATTTATTTCTTTCCATTGTGAATATTTTGTGATAAACAGGGATATCTATGAGAAGGTATTAATTCTGTACTCAGTATCTATGTTACTTATAGAAACAGTCTTTCAACACATTTTATGTCTTTTTTTTTTGTAGGGGGGATGGTTCCAAGGACTGAACTCAGGGGCACTCAGTCACTGAGCCACCTCCCCAGTCCTATTTTGTATTTTATTTAGAGACAGGGTCTCACTAAGTTACTTAATGCCTCACTTTTGCTGAGTCTGGCTTTGAACTTGCAATTCTTCTGCCTCAGCCTCCAGAGCCGCTGGGATTACAGGTGTCTGCCACCATGCCCAGCTAACACATCTCGTATCTTAATTACACCTTTCCCCCCTCTGACTTCAGGTTATGAAAGAGTCTAAAAAGTTAGAGTGAACACCAACAATATCAATGTGAATAATGTTTTCCAGAAAAGTTTATCAATTGACATACTCCCATATAGTTCTCCTTTAATAAAACATTGTTTTTTAAAAAAGCAGTCAGTTCCAATATCTTTATTCAGTAACTAACTTTGTCTTTTTATGGATGCTTTACTATGTTTTTTTTTTTTTAATTTTTCTTCTTCCTTTATTCTACAATACTGTCAATTGTTTTTCTTTGTTTTAGTTGATTACTCTGTAGTCTTTTATTACTGGTGATTTTTCTTTTTATATGTTTTAATATTTTACTTCCAATATTTTAGGAGAGACTCTGGAAAATATCTTTTGATATTTTTTCATAGCCCTGTGCTCTACTGTCTCTCTTACTTTCTGTATATGGTGACATTCTGAGTTAATTTACCTTTGCCTAGGAACATCCTGATTATACCTGTTTCACTCAAAAACATTGTAGTTTGCAAAATTAGGAAACTCATTAAGTATTTGAAAGGTATAGGTTGTCAAAGGTATGGGGAGGACTAGAGCCTATATTAACAACTGAGACAATGTAATAATTCCTATCACCCAACTGGTTACATCCCCTGCTGCTGACTTGCTGAAATTAGGTGCTCCTCCTTGAACCTCTTTGGCTGCACTCACTTAAACATGAATGCCTGCTCCGGTGGGAAGCGCCTATCCAGGCTAGCTTCTCGGAGCAGACCGCCCAGTGAGAGCCTTTCCACACAGAGCAAGCCACAAGTCCCCAAGCCAGTGGTGAACTCCGGCCCGCAAGCAGCCTCTGGGACCAGGGCAAGGAAGCCAGAGACCTCTCCAGGCGGACCTGCCCCTGGCCCCCCGGCCTCAGGCTTTTTCCACGGGGTGATCCAAGATGGCGAACTAGAGGGTGACTGCATCTCCAGTTGCTCCAGAACCCAGGATTCAAGAAGGGGAGGCATTGAGAGACTCGGACTAAAATAGAGCCTCGATGTGAGTCTCCCCCACCCAGTGAAGCGGTGAAGCGCTGCCCAGGCGGCAGGCCCAGATTGAGGTGGCTTATTAGAGTAAGGCAGAGCACCTAGAGTCCTCCCCAGGTGCCCTGTACACTGCGGCTGTGGGCTCCTCCCACAGGGCCAAATTCACCAGCATCTAGGAGCAGGCCCCCCAGTGAGAGCCTTTCTGCACAGAACCAAGCTTCAGTTCCTTGAACCAGGGCAGCGAGTTCCTGCCTGCAGGTTGCTTCAGGGAACAGGACAGGGCAGGCAGGGATTTCCCCAAGCAGCCCGCAGCCTGGACCCCTCCAGCAGGAAGCGCCTTTCCAGGCTAGCTTCTTGGAGCAGACCCCCCAGTGAGAGCTTTTCCACACAGAGCCAGCTCCAAGTCCTGGAACCAGTAGAGGACTAGGGGCAGCTCTCCTTGGAAGCACTGCATTATCAAGTTACTCCAAGACTTCAGGCTATTGAAGGCAGGAAGGTGATACACTGGAAATCTACAGGGACAATATAAACCAATAGAAGAATTTTGCAATATCACAAAGTCCCACTGACATCTGACCAATATGAGAAAACAAGGGAAGAAAATGTCCCAAACAAACCTAGATGATATATCAATAAAACCCAATGACAGCACAGCAGAAGAAATGTCAGAAAGGGAGTTCAGAATGTACATAATTAAAACAATCAGGGAAGCAAATGAGGAGATGAAAGAGCAAATGCAGGCATTAAATGATCACACCAATCAACAGTTAAAGGAGCAAATACGGGAAGCGAGAGATCATTTCAATAAAGAGTTAGAGATATTGAAAAAAAAACAAACAGAAATCCTTGAAATGAAGGAAACAATAAACCAAGTTAAAAACTCCATAGAAAGCATAACCAATAGGATAGAACACCAGGAAGACAGAATCTCAAATATTGAAGACAAAATATTTAATCTTGAGAACAAAGTTGACCAAACAGAAAAGATGGCAAGAAATCATGAACAGAATCTACAAGAATTATGGGATATCATGAAAAGACCAAATTTAAGAATTATTGGGATTGAGGAAGGCTTAGAGAAACAAACCAATGGAATGAACAATCTATTCAATGAAATAATATCAGAAAATTTCCCAAATCTGAAGACTCCAAATATACAAAATTACAACAGACCCACACCAAGGCACATTATAATGAAAATACCTAACATACAAAATAAAGACAGAATTTTAAAGGCCGCAAGAGAAAAGAATCAAATTACATTCAGGGGGAAACCAATAAGAATATTAGAAGATTTTTCAATCCACACCCTAAAAGCTAGAAGGGCCTGGAACAACATTTACCAAGCCCTGAAAGAAAATGGATGACAACTAAGAATCTTATACCCAACAAAACTTACTTTCAGATTTGATGATGAAATAAGATCCTTCCATGATAAACAAAAGCTAAAGGAATTTACAAAAAGAAAGCCAGCATTGCAGAAGATCCTCAGCAAAATATTCCATGAGGAAGAGATGAAAAACAACGATGCAAATCAGCAACGGGAGGAACTAGCCTAAAGGAATAGACAAATAAAGGGGAAACCAAATCATGTCAAAAAACAAAAATGAGTCAAATGACTGGGAATACAAATCATCACAATAATAACCCTGAATGTTAATGGCCTGAACTCATCAATCAAAAGACATAGACTGGCAGAATGGATTAAAAAGAAAAATCCAACAATTTGCTGCCTGCAAGAGACTCATCTCATAGAAAGAGATGACCATGGACTAAAAGTGAAAGGATGGGAAAAAACATGCCATGCACACGGACACAGCAAAAAAGCTGGAGTATCCATCATCATTTCAGGTAATGTGGACTTCAAGCCAAAAGGCGTCAGAAGGGATAAAAAAGGACATTACATACTGCTTAAGGGAAGCATAAATCAGCAAGACATAACAATCATAAATGTCTATGCCCCGAACATTGGCTCATTCATGTACGTCAAAAAAATCCTTCTCAATTCCAGAAATCAAATAGACCACACCACAATAATACTAGGCAATTTTAACACACCTCTCTCACCGCTGGATAGCTTGTCCAAACAAAAATTGAATAAAAGAACCATAGATCTCAATAACACAATCAACAATTTAGACTTAACCAACTTATATAGAATATACCATCCAACAAAGAACGAATACACCTTCTTCTCAGCAGCACATGGATCCTTCTCTAAAATAGACTATGTCTTATGCCACAAAGCTACTGTTAGAAAATACAAGAAGAAAGAGATACTACCTTGTTCTATATCAGATCATAATGGATTGAAATTAGAAATAAATGACAGAATAAAAAACATAAACTTCTCCAATACCTGGAGATTAAATAGTACACTATTATATGATGAATAGATAACAGAAGACATCAGGAGGGAAATAAAAAAATTTTTAGAAGTAAACAAGAACAAAGACACATCATATCAAAATCTCTGGGACACTATGAAAGCAGTACTTAGAGGAAGATTTATTTCATGGGGCGCATTCAACAAAAGAAGTAGAAATCAACAAATAAACGACTTAACACTACAACTCAAAGCCCTAGAAAAAGAAGAGCAGACCAACACCAAAAGTAGTAGAAGACAGAAAATAGTTAAAATCAGAGCCGAAATCAAGGAAATTGAAACAAAAGAAACAATGGGAAGAATTAACAAAATAAAGAGTTGGTTCTTTGAAAAAATAAACAAAATTGATAAACCCTTAGCCACACTAACAAAGAGAAAGAAGGAGAAGACTCAAATTACTAATATTCGGAATGAACAAGGAAATATCACAACAGACATGAGTGAAGTACAAAACATAATTAGAAGCTATTTTGAAAATCTATACTCCAACAAAATAGAAAACCTCAAAGACATCAACAAGTTTCTAGAGACATATGAATTACCTAAACTGAATGAGGAGGACATACACAACTTAAATAAATCAATTTCAAGCAATGAAATAGAAGAGGTCATCAAAAGCCTACAAACAAAGAAAAGTCCAGCACCAGATGGGTTCCCAGCCGAGTTCTACAAAACCTTTAAAGAAGAGCTCATTCCAATACTTCTCAAAGTATTCCATAAAATAGAAGAGGAGGGAACCCTCCCAAACTCATTCTATGAAGCCAATATCACCCTGATACCTAAACCAGACAGAGACACGTCGAGGAAAGAAAATTTCAGACCAATATCCTTAATGAACATCGATGCAAAAATTCTCAACAAAATTTTAGCAAATATATTAAAAAGATAGTGCACCACGATCAAGTGGGTTTTATCCCAGGGATGTAAGGTTGGTTCAACATCCGGAAATCAATAAATGTCATTCACCATATCAACAGACTTAAAGTTAAGAATCACATGATTATTTCAATAGATGCAGAAAAAGCATTTGATAAAATGCAGCATCCCTTCATGCTCAAAACACTAGAGAAAATTGGGGTAGTGGGAACATTCCTTAACATTGTAAAGGCCATCTACGCTAAGCCCATGGCCAATATCATTCTAAATGGTGAAAAAGTGAAAGCATTCCCCCTAAAAACTGGAACAAGACAGGGATGCCCTCTTTCACCACTTCTATTCAACATCGTTCTTGAGACCCTAGCCAAAGCAATTAGACAAACCAAAGAAATTAAAAGGATATGAATTGGAAAAGAGGAACTCAAACTATCCCTGTTCGCTGATGACATGATTATATACTTAGAGGACCCTGGAAATTCCACTGGAAAACTCTTAGAACTCATAAGTGAATTCAGAAAAGTAGCAGGTTACAAGATCAATGCTCATAAATCCAATGCATTTTTATACATAAGTGATGTATCTTCAGAAAAAGAAATTAGGAAAACTACCCCATTCACAATAGCATCAAAAAAAATAAATTACTTGGAAATCAATCTCACAAAAGAGGTGAAAGACCGCTACAATGAGAACTACAGAACACTAAAGAACATTTAAAGAAAACCTTAGAAGATGGAAAGATCTCCCATGTTCTTGGATAGGCAGAATTAATATTGTCAAAATGGCCATACTACCAAAAGTGCTATACAGATTCAATGCAATTCCAATTAAAATCCCAATGGTGTACCTTACAGAAATAGAGCAAGCAATTATGAAATTCATCTGGAAGAATAAGAAACCCAGAATAACTAAAGCAATCCTCAGTAGAAAGAGCGAAGCAGGGGGTATCGCAATACCAGATCTTCAACTCTATTACAAAGCAATAGTAACAAAAACGGCATGGTATTGGTACCAAAATAGAAAGGTAGATCATAGGTGCAGAATAGAAGACACGGACACAAACCCAAATAAATACAATTTTCTCATACTAGATAAAGGTGCCATAAATATGCAATGGAGAAAAGATAGCCTCTTCAACAAATGGTGCTGGGAAAATGAAATCCATATGCAACAGAATGAAACTAAATCCCTATCTCTCACCCTGCACAAAACTCAACTCACAATGGATCAAGGACCTCGGAATCAGAACAGAGACCCTGCATCTTATAGAAGTAAAAGTAAGTCCAAATCTTCAACTTGTTGGCTTAGGAGCAGACTTCCTTAACAGGACTCCCATAGCACAAGAAATAAAAGCTAGAATCAACCACTGGGATAGATTCAAACTAAAAAGCTTTCTTTCAGCAAAGGAAACTATCAGTAATGTGAAGAGAAATCCTACAGAGTGGGAGGATATCTTTGCCACTCATACTTCAGATAGAGCGCTAATTTCCAGAATCTATAAAGAACTCAAAAAACTCTACTCCAAGAAGTCAAATAATCCAATCAACAAATGGGCTAAGGAAATGAACAGACACTTCACAGAAGAAGATGTACAAGCAATCAACAGATATATGAAAAAACGTTCAACATCTCTAGTAATAAGAGAAATGCAAATCAAAACTACCCTAAGATTTCCTCTCACCCCAATTAGAATGGCGATTATCAAGAACATAAGCAACAATAGGTGTTGGCAAGGATGTGGGGAAAAAGGTACACTCATACATTGCTGTTGGGGTTGCAAACTAGTGCAGCCACTCTGGAAAGCAGTATGGAGATTCCTCAGAAAGCTTGGAATGGAACCACCATTTGAGCCAGCTATCCCACTCCTTGGCCTATACCCAAAGGACTTAAAATCAGCATACTGCAGAGATACAGCCACATCAATGTTCATAGCTGCTCAATTCACAATTGCCAGATTGTGGAACCAACCTAGATGCCCTTCAGTTGATGAATGGTTAAAGAAACTGTGGCATATATATATACAATGGAATATTACTCCACCATAAAGAATGATAAAATTTTGGCATTTGCAGGGAAATGGATGAAATTGGAGAATATCATGCTAAGTGAGATAAGCCAATCTCAAAAAACTAAAGGACGAATGATCTCGCTGATATGTGGATGAGGACATATAAGGGGGTGTAGTAGGGGTTAGTGTTAGGGTTAGAGTTAGGGTTAGGGAAGGGGGCAAGTTATGGAGGAAGGAAGTACTGTATTGAGGGTAAAGAGGCGTGGGAGGGGTGGGGGGAAGGGAAAAAATAACAGAATGAATCAAACAACATTACTCTATGTAAATTTATGATTACACAAATGGTATGCCTTTACGCCATGTACAAACAGAGAAACAACATGTATCCCATTTGTTTACAATAAAAGGATCTGTATGTAAAGTAAAAAAAATAAAATAAAATAAAATAAAATGTTAAAAAAAAAAAAAGAATGGAGGAAGTAAGGACTGTACAGAGGAAAAAGAGGGGTGAGAGGTGTGGGGGGAAGGGAAAAAAATAACCGAATGAATCAAACAACGTTGCCCTATGTAAATTTATGATTTTTAATTAAAATAAATAAAAAAAAGATGAATGTCTGCTAAAGACCCTTTCCAGAAAAGTTTTGCAGCACACCTATTTCACCATGCTTTCAAGCCAGCCTCAGACAATGATTTCTGAATAATGGAGACTGGCAGTAAGGAAGGATGGGAAAGTTAGTGTTAACTTCCACCTTTGGAGGAGACACGCGGATGTAGTCTATTCCACCAACCTGTACAAGGTGTTCAGGAGCTGGGGGATCAATATCACTCTAATCTATCATTAGTGTACTCTTAATTCATGTTTCTATTTATAGATAGGGGTGAAACGGTGTTTCAAAGTATCTGTTAAATTTAATTTCTTAAAAGAAATGTCTGAAAGCAACACAAATAAACAAGTGAAGCCAGGAAATTATGTTCTGTAGTGGAGGTGGTACAGAGTTCTAAACAGGAAGTTCCAGGAGTTGGAGTTTAGTCTTGGCTGATCTTTGGAACTCTGTCAGTGGGTTTTTGAGATTTGATTCATACACCATGTTGGTGGGAAGATACGGATCTCTGCTGGACATCTGAGTCTCAGGTGCCCCCTTTAAATTCCGCTCTCAGAGTTTGGGTGTAAGCCTCACACTGGAAGTGAAAGGAGCTGCTGGAAGTGCACCCTTCTATCTGCCATTTTCTCTTCTCCCCTGCGAGGTTTTAAGATGGTCTCTCTCCCTACCCTTATTGACAAATCTTGGTTTTATAAAGAATTTTTCCAAGTTGGGTGGCTGATGACATTTAATTTTTCTTTTTGGAACTTTTTTTTTTGTGAAACATGAGTACAATGAAGAAAATAATAATAATATTAGTTAATGGTCATTGAGGCAGGCACTTGTGAATGTCCACTCAATATCCATTCATTTTTTTTTCCCATTAACATGAAGTATTGCTTGAGATGGCTATGGTCACAGCTTAAAAATATCTATTTATCTTTCTCCCTTTCATTCAGGCTGGTCACATGGCATGGTCTCGACTTACGGGAAATATGTGGAAAACTGCTTTTTTCTTTCAGTCTCTTTGGGTAGTTCAGTAGAGCACTTTACGTTACATGTTTTAAAGTAAAACCACTTCCCCACTGCAAGACTTGAAGATTATAGAGAAACTGAAGGTAAGTGAAAAAGCAAATGCACAGATATATACTGTACAGAATCACAGAGTCTTTGCTTCCTACTTAGAAAGAACTAGTGCTAAATGAGTAACATTAATGAATCATAAGGGTTTGTCTGTACTATAATTGATCAATTAAATTTTAAAGTTTGAGCTCTAAGCTACTATATTGTTCTATGTCCAAACATATTGATTTGTTTGAATAGCAGATATTTAAAATTGAAGCTAATACTTCAAAATATATTTTTGTATTCCTTTTTACCACAAATGTTGGTAAAAACATTCAAGATTTCCAAATAGTAATGACTTGGGGAATTTGCCAGCAGTTCTCAATATCAATTGTAAATTTAACCTGGCTTTAACCATGAATTATTTTTTTTAGGTTTCAGCAGCCTCTAAATTATTGCTCCATTAAGGTTGTAAAGTTAATCCCACAGACATACTTTTATAACCAATAAATATGCTGTCCTGTGCATCATTTAGAGCATTACCAGGAGCATTTTCTGTTGATGCAGTAGCAAAGACGGTATTTCATCAATATAAAGCAATATCCCCCTAACATCTTTGGAAAATGTTTATAAACAAAGGGAGCATATTGTCTATTGTTTGGAATGCACTGCCCCATCACGCTGCATAAATTGTTTTCTCTCTAAACACACTCAATATTACTACCGAATAAAATGTTCTTTTCTTAACTAAATTTGAATAACTGTAGTGCTGTGGCATGTAGTTTGCTTCTGTTTCTTTTTTACACGCTGCTGTTGAGATGCATTAGAGTTTTATTTGCTTCTTAGAAAAATACATTTTGATGGTAACAACTTCATCAACGTCTAGATGAACTATGAAATTTTAATATCTGAATACTCTTTCTCTATATTAATGTTCCATTTATGCTTATAAATATGCTGTTAAATTTACATACAGTTCTTAACACTAGCATCTTTTTTATCATGTTTGAAGAATTATGAAGCAGAAAAGAGTGACTGCTGGTAGGTTTCATATTATGGCTGAGGTACAAAAGAACTATATTTCATGATGTTAGGATCTGAATCTAGATGCAGGGCTTTGGAGAGTATATAAAAACCCGATGAATCTTATTTTTCATTATTATGTTTTTGGAAACAAGTTCCCTATATACTTACTAGGTTAAGCTTGTCAACTTATTTGTCAAATTCTACTTTTTTTTCAGTTTGTCTAATTAATGTATCAACTTCTGAGAAAGTTGTGTACCAAAAATCTTTTGTGATGATAAAGATGTCATTCTTTTCCTTATAGTTCTGAAAATATGTGCTTTGTGCATTTCACCTTTTACTATTAGATTCATATATTTTGAAAATTGTTACATCTGTCTAATGAATTTATTTCTTTATTAATTTTCATTGGCATTACTATTTCTTCTTTAATTTTAACTTACTGGCTAATACTAATGTACTTTTACTTATTTCTATGTATTCTCTGCTTTAAGTTACTTTATTTCAATGCCCCCAAAAGTATACTTTTTCTCAGTTATTTTTGTGGTTGTTATTAACATTGTTAATAACATTTGGAGATTAATGCTGTATCTGAAGTGTGTGTGGAAAAGAATTTTTCCCATTCTGTATGCTCTCTTTTCACATTATCTATTGTTTCCTTTGCTGAGAAAATGCTTTCTAGTTTGAATCCATCCTATTTATAGATTCTTGCTTTTATTTCTTGTGTTCTGGGATTCTTGTTAAGAAAGTCTGGTCCTAAGACAATATGATGAAGATTCAGGCCTACTTTTTCTTCTATTTGGTGAAGGGTCTCAAGTCTAATTCACAATAGCTAGATTGTGGAAACAACCTTCAGTCGATGAATGGATAAAGAAACTGTGGTATATGTACACAGTGGAATACTACTCAGCCATAAAGCAAAATAAAATTATGGCATTTGCTGATAAATGGATGGAATTGGAGAATATCATGCTAAGTGAAATAAACCAATTCCAAAAAACCAAAGGCCAAATGTTTTCTCTGATAAGTGGATGATGATACATAATGGAGGGGGGCGGCAGGGTGGTAAGAGAAGAATGGAGGAACTTTGGATTGTGTAGAGAGAAATAGGGCAGGAGAAGGTGGGGGAAGGAAAGATAGTGGACTGAGACAGACATCATTACCCTATGTACATTCATGATTACATAAATGATGTGAACCTACATTGTGTACAACCATAGAAATGAAAAGTTGTACCCCATTTGTATATGGTTAATCAAAACGCAGTCCAAAAATATTAAAAAATACAAAAGCAAGTGGAATTTAACCCAGAAAGGCAAAATTCTTTCAATATTAATAAATCAAATAATGTAATTTGCCATTTCAATGTATTTCTCATGTCATGTAGATGCAAAATCTTAAATGACAAAATGAAACACTTTTTCATGATAAAATATCTCAGTTAAATATAAATCAATGAGATGTTTCAAAATGTATTTATTAAAGGGCATATTTTATACATTGAAGTACACCCCCTTCAAATTCATATGTTGATGTTCTAACCCTAATGTGAAAGTATTTTGAAGACAGTTCTTTTAGGAAGGTAATTAAGGTTAAATGAGATCCTAAGAAAGGAACCCTAATCCAATAGAACTGGTGTCCTCATAAGGAGAGAGAACACTAGAATCTCTTTCTGTCTGCACACTCCACATAGAAAAGCTGATGTAAAATTACAGAGAAGTTTGTCATCTACAAGCCAAAAAGAGAAACCTCAGCAGAACCAATCCTAACGGCAGTTTGATTTGGGACTTTGGACCTCCAGAACTGTGAGAAAATAAATGTTGCTTTAAGTTGCTGAGTTTTTGGCATTTTGTTAAGGCAGCCCAAGGGGAATAAAACAGTATCTATAGAAGCTTAGAAATAATCTCATGCTAAATGGTAATTTATTGAGTGTACTTCCTTTAAAATCAGAAAAAGAAGAAGGATATTAATTCTTAGTACTTTTCTTTAATATCAGACTGGAGGCCCAGTGTGTACAATCTTAAGGTAAACTAAGAATTCTTAAATTATCTCAAATCATGAAATAAAATGCTATCCAAATTATAATAATAAAAAAATACAAATGAATCATCAGATTGTAGAAGCCTTGTTCTTGCCATCTATTATCCTGTACTGTGCATAGCTGAAATGTTTTCTGAGTATTGGGAAACTTGTAGGACTTGTACTCATATCTGCCTTTGCCAGGTTCTGGACTCAAATCCCGTATCCCTGCCCTTTGCCTCAACTTATTCTTGCATATGGGTCTTCTTCAGAGCAACAGAGTTGCTGTCTTGTTCTGGGACAGTGTTAATTCTTTAACATTTAAAATTTTCAGAGATCTTGGTTTTGATGGAGAAGAGGGATAGTGATGAGCTTACGAAGTCATCTTGATTGGAAGAGCCGGCACTATTTTTAGGCAAATTGCATGACAAATTCTAGGTGAAACAAGAAGAAGGTATATTTATTTTTCTGTGTATAAAAGCACAAAAGTGATTCCTGCCATTCAGCACCAGGATTCACTCTCACTTCCTATAGTCCCCGGTTGCTCTGCTGTGGGGAAGGTGAAGATCCCGAGGGAGCAGGCCTGGTTTTTGAGCACCAGGAAATGGCACTCTCTTCAAATTGGGAAGAGAATAAAGTTTCTCCAGATCAACATCCTCATATCAAGAACTAACCAGACTTTGAGAAGCTTTAAAGGGACATGGTCTCACTGAGTTGCTTAGTGCCTCACTTTTGCTGAGGCTGGCTTTGAACTCCATATCCTCTTGCCTCAGCCTCCTGAACCACTGAGATTACAGGGTAGGGGGTTTCAAGATGGCTGCCTAGAGGGTGGCTGCATTTCATGTTGCTCCAGGACTCAGGATTCAAAAGAGGAGATATTGAGACACTTGGGACCAACTCAAAGCAGCCGGGTGAGTCTCTCCCATTGGGGAGGCGTCCCGGATGGGACAGTGGTCCCGGAACGCAGGAAACTTTGTGAAGTAGAGCTGCCAGTGAGACGCCCCTCCCCCCGCTGGAGCAGTGAACTCGGACAACTAGGAGCGCCGAAAAGGAGGCCGCTCGGCACAGCGCTGGGACTCGGAGCAACCACTGGGGATCCGGCGGCTGCCCAGGGGAGGAGTGGCGAGGAGAGCTGTGTGGACTCAGGACACCGGGGCCTGCCCTGAGGAGGAGGAGGAGGAGCGTGGCCACTTGGACTCGGAGAGACTGCACCAGAGCTACAGGCGGTTGCCAGAAGAGAAACTCCGCAGCGAGCTGTTTGGACTCAGAACGACGCTTCTGAACCCCGGGGCCTGCCCTGAGGACGAGGAGGAGGAAGAGGAACGCGGCCGCTTGGATTCGGGGTGACTACACCAGAGCTTCAGGCAGTTGCCAGAGGAGAGGCTGCGTGGCGGGCTGTTTGGACTCGGACCACTTCTGAACCCCGGGGCCTGCTCGGAGGAGGAGGAGGAGAAGCGCGGCGGGTCCTTTGGACTCGCAGTGACTGCATTGGCGCTCCAGGTGGCTGCTCAGAGGAGAAGGCGAGTGGTGAGTTGTTTGGACTTAAAGGGACAGCGCCTGAACACAGGGGGGCTGCCTGGAGAGGAAGCGTGGTGGGTCGCTTGGTCTTGAGTGGCCGCACCAAGAGCTCCGGGCGGTTGCCCATAGGACCCGTGCAGCGGGTCACGTGGATTCAGAGCCACCCAGAGCGACCACTCCTGAACACTCGGGGGATTATCTGGAGGAGGAGGAGGAACGGGGAGGGTCACTTCGACTCGGAGTGATTGATTGCCCAGGGCTACGGGTGGTTGGTGGGAGGTGGAGGCACGCAGTGAGTTTCTTGGACTCCTAGTGACCGCACCGGAATACTGGGCAGCTGTCTGGAGGAAGAGGCGTGTGGCGGGTCTCTGGGACTCAGAGAGATTGTACGGGGCCCCAGGTGGCTGCTCAGAGGAGGGGCCGCATAGCCAGGCAATTAGGGGCAGAGCAGGGTCCCAGGATCTAGGAGGCTTCTGGGTGGAAGAGCCGCACAGAGACAGGCTTAGGGCGGAGCGAAGGTTCCAGGCCTGCGGGCAGATTCTCTGAGGAGGGGCAGCCTAAGGAGATTCATCTGCGAAGGGTGAGGCTCCCAGGCCCAGGAGGTAGGGCCGGGCCCCTGAGAACTTTGCAGAGGAAGGCAGCCCAGCCCAGGCGGTAGCTGTAATTGAGGGGAACCTCTAGGAGGGTACTGACCAGCGAGACCTCCCCACCGGGTGAGTCTTCCCTGCCGGGTGAGGTTTCCCCACAAGGAGGGTAAAACTAGAAACTCAGGCCCAAACAGGCCTTGCCTCAGCCCGCAGCCTAGGTCCCCTTTGGATGACCATTGGTCAACAAGTGGAGGCACCTCTGCCCACTAGCAGGGATTATACCCCTCCTGAAGGCCACCACTCCTAGAGAGGCAGCTTCCTTGTGGAGCTCCGCATTATCAACTTCCTCCAAGACTTCAGCCTACTGAAGGCTAAGGGGGGATATATATAGAAATCTTCAGGGACATTGTAAGTCAGTAGAGGAAATCTGCAATATCTCAGAGGTCAACTGATACCTGAACAATATGAGAAAACAAGGAAAGAAAATGCTGCAAACAAATCTAGATGTTACATCAATAAAACCCAATGACAGCATGGCAGAAGAAATGACAGAAAAGGAGTTCAGAATGTACATAATTAAAATGATCAGAGAAGCAAACGATGAGATGAAAGAGCAAATGCAAGCATTGAATGATGGCACCAATCGACAGTTAAAAGAGCAAATACAGGAAGCAAAAGATCATTTCAATAAAGAGTTAGAGATATTGAAAAAAAACCAAACAGAAATCCTTGACATGAAAGAAACAATAAACCAAATTAAGAACTCCATAGAAAGCATATCCAATAGGATAGAACACCTGGAAGACAGAACCTCAGACATTGAAGACAAAATATTTAACCTTGAAAACAAAGTTGAACAAACAGAGAAGATGGTAAGAAATCATGAACAGAATCTACAAGAACTATGGGATATCATGAAAAGGCCAAATTTAAGAATTATTGGGATTGAGGAAGGCCTAGAGAAACAAGCCAAAGGAATGAACAATTTATTCAATGAAATAATATCAGAAAATTTCCCAAATCTGAAGAATGAAATGGAAAATCAAGTTCAAGAGGCTTATAGGACTCCAAATACACAAAATTACAACAGACCCACACCAAGGCACATTATAATGAAAATACCTAACATACAAAATAAAGACAGAATTTTAAAAGCTGTGAGAGAAAAGAACCAAATTACATTCAGGGGGAAACCAATACGGATATCAGCAGACTTTTCAATCCAGACCCTAAAAGCTAGAAGGGCCTGGAACAACATTTTTCAAGCCCTGAAAGAAAATGGATGCCAACCAAGAATCTTATACCCAGCAAAACTTACCTTCAAATTTGACGATGAAATAAAATCCTTCCATGATAAACAAAAGCTAAAAGAATTTACAAAAAGAAAGCCAGCATTACAAAACATTCTCAGCAAAATATTCCATGAGGAAGAGATGAAAAACAAAGCAGCAAATCAGCAAAGGGAGGAATTATCCTAAAGGAATTGTCAAATAAAGGAGGAAACAAGTTGTGTCAAAGAAATAAATAAATAGAATTTGAAAAATGAACCAAATGACCGGGAAACCAAATCATATCTCTATAATAACCCTGAATGTTAATGGCCTGAATTCATCAATCAAAAGACATAGACTGGCAGATTGGATTAAAAAGAAAGATCCAACAATATGTTGCCTGCAAGAGACTCACCTCATAGAAAAAGATACCCATAGACTAAAGGTGAAAGGATGGGGAAAAACATACCATGCGCATGGACTCAGCAAAAAAGCTGGAGTATCCATCCTCATTTCCGATAGTGTGGACTTCAAGCCAAAGTTAGTCAGAAGGGATAAAGAAGGTCATTTCATACTGCTTAAGGGAAGCATAAATCAGCAAGATATAACAATCATAAACATCTATGCCCCAAACAGTGGCTCATCCATGTATGTCAAACAAATCCTTCTCAATTTCAGAAACCAAATAGACCATAACACAATAATACTAGGTGATTTTAACACGCCTCTCTCACCACTGGACAGATCTTCCAGACAAAAATTGAACAAAGAAACCATAGATCTCAATAACACAATCAATAATTTAGATTTAACGGACATTTATAGAATATACCATCCAACCAAGAGCGAATACACTTTCTTCTCAGCAGCACATGGATCCTTCTCTAAAATAGACCATATATTATGCCACAAAGCTAATGTTAGCAAATACAAGAAGATAGAGACACTAGCATGTATTCTATCAGATCATAATGGATTGAAGTTAGAAATAAATGAAAGAGTAAAACACAGAAACTATTCCAACATCTGGAGATTAAACAATATGCTATTATATGATGAATGGATAACAGAAGATATTAGGAAGGAAATTAAAAAATTCTTAGAGGTAAATGAGAACAAAGAAACATCATATCAAAATCTCTGGGACACTATGAAAGCAGTACTTAGAGGGAAATTTATTTCATGGAGCGCATTTAATAAAAGAAGTAAAACTCAACAAATAAACGACCTAACGCTACAGCTCAAAGCCCTAGAAAAACAAGAACAGACCAACACCAAAAGTAGTAGAAGACAGGAAATAGTTAAACTCAGAGCCGAAATCAATGAAATTGAAACAAAAGAAACAATACAAAAAATTGACAAAATAAATAGTTGGTTCTTCGAAAAAATAAACAAAATTGATAAACCTTTAGCCACACTAACAAAGAGAAGACGAGAGAAAACCCAAATCACTAAAATTCGGAATGAACAAGGAAATATCACAACAGACAGGATTGAAATACAAAACATAATTAGAAGCTATTTTGAAAATCTATACTCCAACAAAATAGAAAATTTCGAAGACATCAACAGGTTTCTAGAGACATATGAATTGCCTAAACTGAACGAGGAGGACATAAACAATTTAAATAGACCAATTTCAAGTACTGAAATAGAAGAAGTCATCAAAAGCCTTCCAACAAAGAAAAGTCCGGGACCAGATGGGTTCTCAGCCGAGTTCTACAAAATCTTTAAAGAAGAGCTCATTCCAATACTTCTCAAAGTATTCCATAAAATAGAAGAGGAAGGAACCCTCCCAAACTCATTCTATGAAGCCAATATCACACTGATACCTAAACCAGACAGAGACTCATCAAGGAAAGAAAATTTCAGACCCATATCCTTAATGAACATCGACGCAAAAATTCTCAACAAAATTTTAGCAAATCGCATACAAAAACATATTAAAAAGATAGTGCACCATGATCAAGTGGGCTTCATCCCAGGTATGCAAGGTTGGTTCAACATCAGGAAAT
The DNA here is from genome assembly GCF_902686455.1 of Sciurus vulgaris. NCBI lineage: Eukaryota > Metazoa > Chordata > Mammalia > Rodentia > Sciuridae > Sciurus > Sciurus vulgaris. The sequence goes on from NC_136469.1 coordinate 122,124,579, forward strand.
CAATAAACGTAATTCACCATATTAATAGACTTAAAGTCAAGAATCACATGATTATTTCAATAGATGCAGAAAAAGCATTTGATAAAATACAGCACCCCTTCATGCTCAAAACACTAGAAAAAATAGGGATAGTGGGAACATTCCTTAACATTGTAAAGGCCATCTATGCTAAGCCCATGGCTAATATCATTCTAAATGGTGAAAAACTGAAAGCATTCCCCCTAAAAACTGGAACAAGGCAGGGATGCCCTCTTTCACCACTTCTATTCAACATCGTTCTTGAGACTCTGGCCAGAGCAATTAGACAAACCAAAGAAATTAAAGGGATACGAATTGGAAAAGAAGAACTCAAACTATCCCTGTTCGCTGATGACATGATTATATACTTAGAGGAACCTGGAAATTCCACCAGAAAACTCTTAGAACTCATAAGTGAATTCAGTAAAGTAGCAGGTTACAAGATCAATGCCCATAAATCCAACGCATTTTTATACATAAGTGATGAATCTTCAGAAAGAGAAATTAGGAAAACTACCCCATTCACTATAGCCTCGAAAAAAATAAAATACTTGGGAATCAATCTCACAAAAGAGGTGAAAGACCTCTACAATGAGAACTATACAACACTAAAGAAAGAAATTAAAGAACACCTTAGAAGATGGAAAGATCTTCCATGTTCTTGGATAGGAAGAATTAATATTGTCAAAATGGCCATACTACCTAAAGTGCTATACAAATTCAATGCAATTCCAATTAAAATCCCAATGACGTGCCTTACAGAAATAGAGCAAGCAATTATGAAATTCATCTGGAAGAATAAGAAACCCAGAATAGCTAAAGCAATCCTTAGCAGGAAGAGTGAAACAGGGGGTATTGCAATACCAGATCTTCAACTCTACTACAAAGCAATAGTAACAAAAACGGCATGGTATTGGTACCAAAATAGAAAGGTAGATCAATGGTACAGAATAGAGGACACGGACACAAACCCAAATAAATACAATTTTCTCATACTAGACAAAGGGGCCAAAAATATGCAATGGAGAAAAGATAGCCTCTTCAACAAATGGTGCTGGGAGAATTGGAAATCCATATGCAACAGAATGAAACTAAACCCATATCTCTCACCATGCACGAAACTAAACTCAAAATGGATTAAGGACCTCGGAATCAGACCAGAGACCCTGCATCTTATAGAAGAAAAAGTAGGTCCAAATCTTCACCTTATTGGTCTAGGATCAGACTTCCTTAACAGGACTCCCATAGCACAAGAAATAAAAGCTAGAATCAACCACTGGGATAGATTCAAACTAAAAAGCTTTCTCTCAGCAAAGGAAACTAGCAGCAATGCGAAGAAAGAGCCTACAGAGCGGGAGAATATCTTTGCCAATCATACTTCAGATAGAGCGCTAATCTCCAGAATCTATAAAGAACTCAAAAAACTCTACACGAAGAATACAAATAACCCAATCAACAAATGGGCTAAGGAAATGAATAGACACTTCACAGAAGAAGATCTACAGGCAATCAACAAACATATGGAAAAATGTTCAACATCTCTAGTAATAAGAGAAATGCAAATCAAAACTACCCTAAGATTCCATCTCACCCCAATTAGAATGGCGATTATCAAGAATACAAGCAACAACAGGTGTTGGCGAGGATGTGGGGAGAAAGGTACACTCTTACATTGCTGGTGGGGCTGCAAATTAGTGCAGCCACTCTGGAAAGCAGTGTGGAGATTCCTTAGAAAACTCGGAATGGACCCTCCATTTGACCCAGCTATCCCACTCCTTGGCCTATACCCAAAGGACTTAAAATCAGCATACTACAGAGATACAGCCACATCAATGTTCATAGCTGCTCAATTCACAATAGCCAGACTGTGGAACCAACCTAGATGCCCTTCAATTAATGAGTGGATAAAGAAACTGTGGTATATATATACAATGGAATATTACTCAGCCATAAAGAATGATAAAATTATGGCATTTGCCGGCAAATGGATGAAATTGGAGAATATCATGCTAAGTGAGATAAGCCAATCTCAAAAAGCCAAGGGACGAATGATATCGCTAATAAGTGGAGGATGACACATAATGGGGGGGAGGGAAGGGTTAGTGTTAGGGTTAGAGTTAGGGTTAGGGAGGGGGGCAAGTATGGAGGAAGGAAGGACTGTATAGAGGGTAAAGAGGGGTGGGAGGGGTGGGGGGAAGGGAAAAAATAACAGAATGAATCAAACAACATTACTCTATGTAAATTTATGATTACACAAATGGTATGCCTTTGTGCCATGTACAAACAGAGAAACAACATGTATCCCATTTGTTTACAATAAAAAATAAACAAATAAAATAAAAAAGAAAAAAAAATAAAAGCACAAAAGTAATACATGACTTAATGGTGTGGGTCCTAATAGAACATGAAAGCAGTGCTTTGAAGGCTTTAACCTCTGAGCCACTTGGAAATAGCAAGATCAAGGGAGACATAAGGAAGGAGCAAACTAAGTTTGTCAACTTCAGAAATGGGTCCACACTTATCTTTAGTCATTTGCTCATTTAAGACATTTTATGTGACTCAGAAGATGGGACCACAATTTCATCAACTGTCACACCATTAAATACAGAATGGAAGTACAAATTATAAAAGAAAAAAAAATAACAACCACTAAAAACTTGTTAATTCTTAAATAGCCCTTTATATAGAACTTTCAGTCACTCAGAAATTATTCCTCTTAATTTAAAAATGTTTGACTTCAACCCAAAGGTAGAATTTCTCCAAGCAAATGAAGTGTAATTAGTTGAATGATTTTTGTAAAAAAAAAGTATGAGAACTCTACACTTTCCTTTTCTCCCTCTTCACCACATCAGCATGCTGTTTCTGCACATTGCCTTCTCAGAACCAGCAGAGAAAAAAAAAAAAATTCTCTAAGCAATCCTTGATCATAGGTTTGGGAGAAGAATGCTTCTAAACAACCACATTTCTGAGGTAGACTAAAAATATTTCTACTTACTTACAATGAAATTTACATGTCTTGGTGGAGTCAAATGTTACCAAGTCACAAACTCACGACTTTGTGTTTTCAAAAAAGCAGGTAATGAACCACATTTATACTTGGCAGGGCTGGGAGTAAATAATACTCATTTGCTTCCCTTATTATTTTTATTCAAGCTAAATATAATGATTAAAATGAGCTATGAAAGCAAATTTGAAGGGGAAAGCTTTGAAGGGAGCAGCTTTCCTGGTGTGGGTGATGGTGTTCTGGAGTACTTGTGCACGTTTGTATATAGTTATCATACTCTTTGTTTCTGTTGATGACATGCTTCAGAACTATTTCCAGATTACCTGTGTATAAACCCGGGTAAGCATATTGGAAGCCCTGAAGATAAGAAGCTCACAATGTGTTCTTGAAAATCATTTAAAAACCTTTGATTCTAATATTCTTGTTTCTGTGTTTCTAGGAACCACGGGATAGTGCTCAATACTGTATATTTCTTACTTTGTTTTAACTTTTACATGGAAGTGTGTGTTAGTCTCCTGCTGTTGTTTGTTGGAAAAAATTACCACCAATTCAGTGGCTTAAAATCCACAAACTTCTTATCTTACATATCTGGAAGTCAGAAGTCTAGAATGGCTCTGTGGGGCTACATTCTTTCTGGGACTCTAAGGGAGAACTGTTCCTTCCCGTTTTAGGTTCTCAAAGCTGCCTGGGTCCCCTGGTTTATGGCCCTCCATCACTCCAACCTCTGCTTTTGTCATCATGTCGCCTTCTGTGATTCTGACCCTCCTTTCTCCCTCCTGCAAGGAATCTTGTTACTACTTTGGGTCCACCCAGGTAATTCTTTTGTGGACAAGGGCAGAACCAGTATATATGATGGGTTAGGTTTTGCTGTATGGTCAAGGTAGGAAATTTTACATATGTCTTCAATCACTTGACTTGTTTAGTCAAGAAGGAGGTAATTCTGGCTGGGCCTAACTAAAACAGACAAGCCTTTGAAGTAGATGCTATCCTGCTGGCCTAGAAGAAGCAAATTGCCATATTGTGCACAGGATCAAATGACAGGGAGCCTCTAGTACCTGAGGGTCTCAGTCTTATAATTGCAAGGGATTTGGATTCAACTGACAATCTTTAAGATGGGAATAACATCCAGAGCTTTAAATGAAACTGCATTCCTCTCCAGCAGCCTAAGTAGAAATGGTAGAAGTTCTGTTGTGCTTTTTATAGATTTTTGACCCACAGAAAATTTAATAGAATAAATGTGTTTTATTAATTGAATGTGCTTAAATGTCGTGATAATTTGTTAAACAACATAAAAATCTAAAATAAAAGAAAATGGATAATTAAACTAAAATGGGACTAAAGAAGATGAACAGATGAAAATAAGCATTTGAAAAGATTTCTGCCATGTTACTAGGGAAATGTAAATTTAAAAAATCATGAGACATCACTAAATACTTATTAGAATGACTGAAACTAAAAAACTGACAACACTAAAAGCTGACAAAGACATGGAGCAACGGGGACTCACATGCATTCCAGGTAGAAATGCAAAAGAAAACAGCCACTTTGGAAAAGAGTTGTCTGTTGCTTACAAAATTAAACTAACCTCACCATATGATCTAGTAGTTGTGCCCCTGGGTATTTACCCAAATGAGTTTAAAACTTTTGTTCACACAAAAGTTTTCATGTGGATGTTTGCAGAATTTTATTCATAGCTGCCAAAACTTGGAAGTAACCAAGATATAAAATCTGGTATATCAATGTCATGAAATATTAATCAGTGATAAATGAAATGAGCTCCCAAATCCTGGAAAGACCTGGAGGAAATGTGAGTTTTGTTAAGTAGACAGTGTCAGTCTGAGAGGGCTACATATGTGATTCTAACTCTACGGCTTTCGGGAAAAGGCAAAGTTACAGGGACAGTAAAAAGATCAGTGGTTACCAGGAGCAAGGAGTTGGGACATGGGAAAGAGCTGAGTAGTTGGGGTTATAGGGGAGATTCAGGGAATTGAAACTATTCTAATGATACCATAACAGTGGGATACAAGTCATTATAAAGCTGTCAGTCCACAGAATATACAACACAAAGAGCAAACTCTGATGTACAACATAGAGGTCAGCAATTCATCAATATTAACTCATTTGTAATGAACATATACACTAATGCAATATGTTGGTAACAGGGAAAATTGGTGGCTATAAGGGTACAAAGAAACTTTCTATACTTTTGAATCAATTTTCATGCGTACCTAAAACTACTCAAAAAATAAAGTCTGTTGATCATAAAAAGCAAGAAAAACAGAGTCAAGATTAGTATTCTACCTCATATACATATATGACTGCATGACCAATGTGATCCTACAATACGTATAATCAGAAAAATGAAAATTAACAGTCCATTTTTGCATGATTTATCAAAATGTATAAATGCATTCTACTGTCATGTATAACTGTTTAGAAAAAATAAAAAATTTGAAAACAAGATTAGTATTCATCCTTTTCCAGTATTATTTTTCTCATAGAAATTGAGATCTAATTTCTCTCCAGAGCCTACCTCGTAAGTCCATTTAAAGAGGTTCTATTCTAAAGTTCTCCTTTTGCATAACATGTATATATGAGTGTGTGTATATGCATGTATGCATGCATATATACAAAAGTGTGTGTGTATGCACAATTATTTTAATTATATAATTCAGATCCTTTCTACCATCTGTGTTGTGTGGTTAATTCTTCCTCCCTTGGACTGAGATAATTGGGGTAAAAAGCTCAATTTTGGTACCATGATATTCTGCTTATATTTTTTGAGGTTTCAGCTTGAATATTTTGATACTATATGACTTATTGTATATGATTATATTTGAACTTGAAAGGAGCTTGACTCTGTGGGTTTGGTAGCTCACTGCCTTACATTTGAAGTCCTCTTTTGTCCCTTCCCCATTTTTTTTAACTCAACAGGGTTACTGTGAGTTGGCCTCTTGTAGGTCCATCTGATACCAGCTGCTGTGTTCCAGAGGCCCCTGTTTTGATAAGGTCATTTCCTGGGCATGGAATCTCCTGTTATTCCAATAAGTGTGTAGTGTTTTTAAGTGAGGATGATGTCCTGAAACCTTGAACACTGCATATAATTTATGTTTTCAACCTAAAGTATAAGTCTCATTTCTTTTTCATTTAGTATATGTAGATATAATGGAATAGACAAATTTTAATTGTGTCCTGTTATTATATATAAATTATATATATTCATATATGTGTATACCTATAGTTCATGCATGTGATATATGTTCATGTTATTTTAATGCATTCATACTTATGCTATAGTTACATGTGTGTGTACAATCAAGTCACTGTGAGATATATAGAGATTTATGTATGTTTAAAAAGATACCCAGAATCTCTTTGGATATCTACAAGTTTTAAAAATCTGTTTTGGGTCATAATTATTATTTCTATAACACTAAATAAAACTAAATAAAATCATTAACCCAATTTCTCAATTTATTAACTTTAATATCCAAATATTATGCTGCGGAATGATCCCAGATATGGGTGATTTTCACTTCCCCTCTCTTGGCATCAATAAAACCGTGAGATGAATCAGGCCATTTTTAGAGCTTTCTCTTTTCTCTCTCGGTTTAAATCATTGCTTTAGTGTTTTGACTAGGTGGCTGCACACTTCTCATTTATGAGCCATCAGTTAATCCTGTGTTTCAGGGGAACCAGAGGGGTACAATCAGAAAGCAGTTTCCCTGCACCCTGTTAAATTCCAGTGTTTTCCCAAAGGCTTAGGAGGGCAAAGAGTCTCTCTGGACATACAGTATTTCCTTATTTTAGGCTGAGTATATCACCCAGCAGGAGTCAGGGTCACTTAGATCAAAGGGTCCCTTTTCGATTGATCATTCTTTATTTCTTCTGTCTTATATTTGGCCAGCTGCTTTATGTCAGGTTCTCAGATTAATGATTCCTGCCTCTGTTCTAACTCAAGTCCCTTTACTCTCCTCACAGTTAGGACATGGTTGAAAAATAAAATTCATATATTTTCACCCCATCTTCTCAATGCTGTAGAAATGGTCCCCAAACTTCCTCTGTCTTTTCACTTCTCAATCTTTGGTTCCATCCTCATTTTTGTTCCTCATTTTGCTCTTGAAGTTAAAAGTTGTTAATGAATCTTTTCGGCTGACTCTCTTCCCCAAAGAGTACTGCTCTCCTTATCGGGGAGAGGAGACTAGAATCAATCAGGAGGTATTTTGGGGTTGACTTTTAAAAATGGTTGTTTCTGGCACATAGATTTTAAGAGTTTATTGTGTTACTTTGCTTTTTTTTATTTTAAAAAAATGGTATTTATTTCTTTCTTAATATGGGTTTCTTTTGGCACATTTCTGTTGGTCTCACAAAGGGAAACAGAATAAATATTGATTTATTCCAAATTCAGTGGCTAACTTATGAAGAATGTGTAATGAAGACCATAGGCAAATGAAATCAGTAAAGAGGGCAGAATCATGAAAACAGAAGCGGGAGAGGATTGGCAATTATTAGTTGTATATTGGCACCTAGATCATACAGCGTCTTTCACCACACTACTGTTATTCCTTTTCCTATGGACAAATGCCAGAAAAGGAGCATGTGCAGAATCATCCGCCCTCACCACCAGAAGAAGAGAAAAGTTGAGTCTGCTCAAAAGTTCTCATGCCTGTGTGGAGGGAGCTAATACTGTACACTATGCACTGTGCTAGGCGTTTCACTTATGTAATGGGAATTTCAACCTGGAGTGATCCTTTTTGTTAAACGTGATTACCTAGAGTTGCATTACATGAGGAATAACAACACACTTTGAGGGAAAAGTGACTTAATCTGAATGTTAAGGAAGATGAGCTCTAACCTTGCTCTGGAATCATAAGTTGCAATGCAAAGGTAATATGATTTTAATGTTAACAGCAATATGATTTCTGGAGAGCTTAAACTCTCTATGTTGTCAGACTAGGGAGTAATGATCCCTTGTTGAAAGGTATAGGATTGTTAGGATGTGTCTGAGGATTTATTTTTGTTAATCTGTTTATTGTTTACCTCCTGATGCAGGAAAATGCAACCCTCATGATGGTATCTGAAGCCTGGCACAAGAGATTGTCTGAAACAAACTATAAATATTTATTTTTTAATGGAAAGAATGATCTTGTATCAAGGTACCTGCAGATACAGCGGAAACTGTTCCCTACACAAAAATAGTATATAGATGTATAATTATAATGAGCATTTACGGTGTGATAGGCACACAGGGAAATATTGGGGGTTTAATAATAAGCAAAAAATAAATAAATAAATAAGTACACACACACACACACACACACACACACAAACACTAAAATTATTGGGTAAGATAGATAGGCTTTCTTTCAACAATCTATATAACTGAGTCCAGAAGAAAGTAAGACTACTGCCAGGAACTAAATTAAAGAGATCTAACAAGCTTAAGGATGACAGTGCTGTGAGAGAATTCGTTTTCTAAGAATGTAGAGTTCTGTGATCTAACAGCTCTGTTGGTACAGGGGGCACAGCCTTGGGCCTATGTTAAATGGTGTGATGATACTGAGATACTCCTGTAGAGACTAGGTCACCAAATGATTATGCTCACTAAGAACGAATAGGAATAAACAAAAGCAAACAAAACCACTCTCCAGTAAAGGCAGATAAGGAGGGATATTGGCCTTCCCACTCTCTACTTGCTGGGAAAACAAACTCTACAGAGAATCAGTAACCAGAGTCACACAATCCTTTATATAAGGAGTTTATTATTCACTTGTTTTGGAGCCTAGAAAACCCCAGCCAAGTAGTTTTATTTAATGTGGCCGATCACAAGCACTTGGGACAATATATAGCATCTGTGCAAATACCGTTTGGGAAAAACCAAAGGGAAATAAAGCTCTCAGAATTCTCAAAAAGCATAATCTCAAATTACATCCCATGTGAGGAAACAAACCAGGATGAATGAGAGCAAGAACAACAAATGCACTGTTAAAGCCTCAAGGGCAAAAGACCTGGCAGTGATTAGAGACTATCAAATTATTACATGAAAAGTTTGACGAATTAAAAGAGGGTGTTGAAAACATGAGAAGGCATCCTTAGAAAAGAACCAAATGAAACTTCTGGAAATATAAAGTAGAAATATTTCAATTAGTCACTGTGCTCAACAGTCTAAATAGCTCAAGATAGAATGGCCAAAAACATATTGTATATCATACACATAAATTCACAATACAAAGGAGAAAAAACACAAAAGAGGGAAAATTATAGCATGGAAGTAAAGCATAAAAGTCAAAGATATATTTAGTTGGAATTCCAGAAGAAAACCAGAGGGTATTTAAAGAAGAATTTTCAAAAGGGTAATTTATTACAATTTTTCAGAATAGCTGAAATTTTGGTAAGCATGACAAAACAAATGTAAATTCACACGAAAGTAAATTTTGGTAAATTTAAAAATTCTCAAAAACTGAGAAATTTTTAAAGCTAAGTGAAACAAAAAATTACTCCAAAAGGAAAAAAGAAAAAAAGTGACTCAAAGAGATGACGTTTTTTGAACATTGTAGAAAATTGTGCAAAAATGAATAAAATGAGGTATTAAATATTTGTCAGTGTATGATTTTTTTGAATATGTAAGTTATAATTTAAGAAAAATGGAAGAATAAAAAATTGGGGGTTATTTATTAGCAGTGCACTCTCGCTAGCAGAACTTTTAAAGTAAGCATTTTAGGAACAAATAAATAAGAAGAGAAGAGTATAGTAGAACTAAACAGTGAATAAAATGGTAAATATGGAAAACAAAACAAAAATAATGAAATATAAACATCGGTAATAAGGCTATTCTAGGATTAAAATACAGTTTAAAATATTTACGATGGTGCTTTGCACATGAACATTTTATAATTGTTAAATAAATAAGGAAAATGAGGGTTTAAAACACCAATATAAAAATGAAATATTTAACAATATTTAACAATAAAAATATTAATGTTTAGCATAGTTTAATGCTTTACAGTCAGATTTAAAATATTTTAAAGATCAGTATTGTTCATAAGTGGTGTATAGATATAGCCATTAAAATGTACCAGTGAATCATTTCACACTAAAAAAAATGAAAATAAAAGCCAAATCAATTTAAAAGCCAATTATATATATGGAAAAAAATACAATATATGGTAGCAATAGTACAGAACATATTGAAAGAAGCAATGGTACATGTATTTCCCTAGAAATCCATTTAAAGATCGAAGGCCTACAGAAATTGGGGGGGGGGGGAAGTTGGAGAGTCATCAACCAAGAAAATTCTGTTGAAATTATTATTTTTACTATGAAACAAAATAGAACTTAATGCAAAGATCCATCATCTGCCCTAAAAGCTTTAAATTTATATGAAGAATACAGAGAAATGCTACATTTTTGTGCTTAATAACATAAATAAGATATATACATAAAAGTTGACACTTGTAGGTAGAACTTAACTCTCATTTTATTGGTAGAACTTATTCTCAATGTTGAAAGAGCCCAAAATTAAACTTAGTCGAAATAGAGAACACACTTAATAAGTTTATTTTCTGAAAATCAAAATTAAAATTTAACTCTGATAAAAAAATTAAATGACTTATTATTTTCAAGTCTCCAGTATACATATTTATAAAACTTGACCTTGAGATAAATTGTAATGCAAATCTAACCAAACTTGAAATAATTGAAAACACAATAAATTATACAATTACTATTAATTTATTAAATTTGAAATAAAGTAAAATAAATAATTTAAAAATACCAAAGATACTTAGAAATTGCATATTACACTTCCAAATAACTAATAGTTCAATAATGGAAACAACAAAATTTAAACACGAACCAAGCAATAATGAAAGTACTCCATAACAAACCTGAACCAAGTCCTTCTACATGAAAGAAAAACTATGTATCAATGAAATAAACATTAGAAAAATAGAGCAAAATAAACTCAAAGAAATGTAAAGGAAGTAAAAATAAAGAAAGAGCAATAAGTAATAATGAAACATGAAACAAAATATTCACAAAGTTAGAAGCTGAAACTTAAAAAGAACTCTAAAATAAATAACTATCCAAATTGCTTAAAACAAATAAACAAAAAGAAACACATGTTAAATAAGGAACTATAAGAAGGGTCATATAGAATAGAATAGAATTTTTAAATTGTATCAAAATAATCTAGTCAAAAATTTACATAAGAAAATCTATGAAATTATCCCACTCCTTGGTACATACCTGCAATACTTAAAATCAGCATGCTACGGTGATGCAGCTACATCAATGTTTAGAGCAGCTCAATTCACAATAGCTAAGCTATGGATTCAACCTAGGTGTCCTTTAACAGATGACCAGAAAAAGTAATGTGATATATATATACACAATGGAATATTACTCAGACATAAAAAAGAACGACTTTATGACTTTTCTGGGTAAATAGATACATCTGGAGACTATTCTGCTAAGTGAAATAAGCCAATCCCCCAAACAAAAGGTCAAATGTTCTCTCTGACATGCAGATGCTAATACACAATAATGTGGGAGAGAGGGAAGAATAGAAGGTCAGTGGATTAGACAAAGAGGAATGAAGGAAAGGAGGGAGTAAGGATGGAAATAGGAAAGATAGTAGAATGATTTGGACATAACTTTCCTATGTTCATTTATGAATATACCACCAATGAAACTCCACATCATGTACAACCACAAGATGGGACCCTAATTATACTCCATCTATGTATGATATGTCAAAATACACTTTATTGTTACATATATCTAAAATAAATTTAAAAATACCTTTCAATCAGTGAAGGATTCACCAGTGACTGCAACCCAATTAACAAGAATCTTGCCTAAGTAATTGTGTTTCAACAAATGATGTCAACCCCTCACATGTCTGATCCTTGAACTCCATGCTGCTCCCAAGCCCAATATAAAATATTGAAATATTATCTTCTGCTCAGAGACTGTGTCTCCCTTGCTATAGTGAGAAATGAGTTCATTTTTATTTAAAATAAAAAGAAGTTATATATAAAAGTATAGTTTACCCAAACTCTTTAAAGAAGGCATAGGAAGAATTAATACTATAATATCAATTGGCAGATTTTTGTTTATACAGTACATAAAATAAGCCTGGATGGTTTTAGAGGAAAAGCATGCAAAATATTTAAAGCATAGATAATTGCAATTCTAGAGAAAGTTTTTAAGAAAGGATAAAAATGGGAAAAGTTAAGAGGAATATATTTTAAATGGTAGGCAAGAAGTCACATTAAATGCCTTGAAGATCAGTGGAGAATGTGGAGATAGAAAGAATAGCTACTACTACAACTTTGCAAAACTGGGAAGGTAAAGGGAAAGAGGGCAGCAGTACTGGAAATTCTCATATACTTGAAGATTTTTCTTATAGTAGGAGAGAGGTGATCAAAGAGCCATTGGGAAAAATCTAGATGAGAGGAACTTTTATTCAAAAGGAAGAAAAAAATTCTTATTTATGTGCCAAACATTGTAAAATTGGAGAAAAGAGAATAGAATGATACATAAAATACAACCGGACTTGATTCTTAAAATGAACAGTTACATGTGTGATTTAACTGTACAGATGGAAGACAGAAAGATGTTGATGTGGTTAGATTACTATTTTTTCATCTTAATGAGTTATTTCCTACTATGGCCTCTGTTTTCTCCAAAAATTATGATTTTAGGTCATATATTACAGTGTGGGAGGGTGAAGTGGTAGAGGATTGGAAATTTTCGGAGAGAAGGTCTGAATGTTTGACAGCAGGGTGAGACATTCTCAGACATATAACGGGGTTCCTGGGCAGGGCTGGGTGGGTATTTGAAGCTGGTGATGACAATCAAGAGTAAGTCTTCATCCTGTTTTATGACTTTTTGGTTACGCATCACTTGGCATCTTGTTTCCAGATGGGGAGAAAATTCAACTTTGGATTCCTAATTGTAATGAATACAATATAAATTCATTAAAAACTTTACAGAGAAATATGTTGTTTTTATGCATTTTAGACAACAAATATTGTACGTAAAGACTACTTTTTGATATTCTGAGAACACTTTACTTTCAACCATGTTTATTGTACTTCTGTTAACAACTGCAACTTTGCAGTCTTCTGAGTGTTCCCAGAGTTTGGCCTGTGTCACTTCTCTGATGCAGGATTCAGGCAAAACATCCTTCAGATTAAAAGTCAGACAAGAGGCAACAGTGCAAATACCTGGATACCAGAAAGTTTCCAGCCTTAGTTACTGAAGTTAAGGGAATGTTTTATATTTATTGCAGAAATTTACTCTATGATGCACCCTTTAGTCAAGCAAACGTAAGGTAGGTTCTAAAGTTGCTTTTGAAGCTCTTACCCAGAAAGGATAATTGAAAAATTATTCATCAGATGAAAATATGAAGCATACCATATTTAATAATAGTTATGATATTTTAAGATCTACTGAATATTATCTATTAGGCATACAAACTATAATTATGACAATTCTCATAGTCACTTTATGAGAAAAATGCTATTGGTGACCCCGTTTTGTCTGATAAAGCAGCCACGGAAAGTTCAGAAAGTTTAAGTAAATCCCCAAGTAACACCCAAGTGGAAAGTAAAAGAGATAAGAGAGAAACCCAAGGATTCTGACTTCAGTGCCTGAACCATTAGCCCTTACACTACTCTAAAAAACTATTACTCTATTTTGAGAATATAGTATTTTAAGTCTATTGACAAAAAAAAAAAAAATGGAATTAGAGGAGTAAAGCAACTGTAGGGGAGAGTAAAATTAATTTTTCTTGGAAAGTTGAGATATTTGAGCAACATAGGTATCTGGCGGAGCTAAAGAGGAAAATATCCAGCAGTAGCATATTCACTGGGATCTGAAACAAGAGACTCTGCTAACAATCAGTTCCATGTTTGCATTTACTAATTTGCATTTCCCTCTGCTACTTTCAGGCCTCTGATAAAGAGTAAAAAAGAATGTGGTCTTATGTTCGCTTTACTTAGGGAAAAAGGGGATGAATTTACACCTACACTTTGAAATGCAAAAACTGGGCAGAGACCAGCCACTATAGCAAAGTAATTACAAGATGGCCCAATGCAGCCCCTACACATAGTGTGTGCAACAGTCCAAAGCAGGGGTGGCAGTAGGCAACTAGAATAGTTTCATGGAATAGGAATTGCTCCTAGGAGTTTGTCCTTCAAGAATCTGTCCAAATGTCCTTTGTGACTAGTAGAATAAAGCACTTACTCTCCTATACTTTCTCTATTCTGTTAAACTGTTTGTTTAACAAACACCCTTAATATATATATCGAATATCAGACTGATCCCATAAATTCAGTATTACAGCAATTTTGTGAGACTTCAAATTTTTTTTGACTTAAAATAATTCTACTTGAGTCATTTATCTATTGAAACTTCTGTCATGGAAGGGGTCTTTTGTCACATAATGTCCATATGGCTGTTTGGAATCAGTTTATAAACTTAGTACATGCTTACTCCATTCAGGTACATGAGATAGCAGAGTGAATGCTGGAAACTAGAAACTTCCAATTCTGGTTTTTTTTTTTTTTTTGATACCAGCAATTGAACCCAGGATGCTTAATCATTGAGTCAAATCCCAGCCCTTTTCACTTATTTATTTTCATTTTTTTTATTGTAAACAAATGGGATACATGTTGTTTCTCTGTTTGTACATGGCATAAAGGCATACCATTTGTGTAATCATAAATTTACATAGAGTAATGTTGTTTGATTCATTGTTATTTTTTCCCTTCCCCCCACCCCTCCCACCCCTCTTTTCCTTCTATACAGAGCTTCCTTCCTTCATACTTGCCCCCCTCCCTAACCCTAACTCTAACCCTAACACTAACACTTCCCTCCCCCCATCATGTGTCATCATCCACTTATTAGCAATATCATTCTTCCTTTGGCTTTTTGAGATTGGCTTATCTAACTTAGCATGATATTTCCAATTTCATCCATTTGCCTGCAAATGCCATTATTTTATCATTCTTTATGGCTGAGTAATATTCCATTGTATATATATACCACAGCTTCTTTATCCACTCATCAATTGAAGGGCATCTAGGTTGGTTCCACAGTCTGGCTATTGTGAATTGAGCAGCTATGAACATTGATGTGGCTGTATCTCTGTAGTATGCTGATTTTAAGTCCTTTGGGTATAGGCCAAGGAGTGGGATAGCTGGGTCAAATGGAGGGTCCATTCCAAGTTTTCTAAGGAATCTCCACACTGCTTTCCAGAGTGGCTGCACTAATTTGCAACCCCACCAGCAATGTATGAGCGTACCTTTCTCCCCACATCCTCGCCAACACCTGTTGTTGCTCGTATTCTTGATATTCGCCATTCTAATTGGGGTGAGATGGAATCTTAGGGTGGTTTTGATTTGCATTTTCCTTATTACTAGAGATGTTGAGCATTTTTCCATATATCTGTTGATTGCTTGTACATCTTCTTCTGTGAAGTGTCTGTTCATTTCCTTAGCCCATTTGTTGATTGGGTTATTTGTATTCTTGGTGTAGAGTTTTTTGAGTTCTTTATAGATTCTGGAGATTAGTGCTCTATCTGAAGTATGATTGGCAAAGATATTCTCCTACTCTGTAGGCTCTTTCTTTGCATTGCTGATAGTTTCCTTTGCTGAGAGAAAGCTTTTTAGTTTGAATCTATCCCAGTTATTGATTCTTGCTTTTATTTCTTGTGCTATGGGAGTCCTGTTAAGGAAGTCTGGTCCTAAGCCAACAAGGTGAAGATTTGGACCTACTTTTTCGTCTATAATCTGCAGGGTCTCTGGTCTGATTCCGAGGTCCTTAATCCATTTTGAGTTTAGTTTCGTGCATGGTGAGAGATATGGGTTTAGTTTCATTCTGTTGCATGTGGATTTCCAATTCTCCCAGCACCATTTGTTGAAGAGGCTATCTTTTCTCCATTGCATATTTTCATTTTGAGGCAGGGTTTCACTAAGTTGCTGAAGTTGGCTTTGAACTCGAGTTCCCCCTGCCTCAGCCTCCCTCCCAGTTGCTGGGATTGAAGGTGTGTGCCACTATACCCTGATATATGTGTTTTTTCTTCTTTACTTCTTGAGGCCAAATTCCCTTATTCTACAAGATTTGTTTCTTCTGGTAATGTCTTCAAGACCGTTGTATAGTACAAGTATGATCTTCTCTTTAAGGCCTGGGAAACATACATGTTATTTTCTTTTTAAAAACTTGTTTTCAATTACTATGTATTCTTTAAGGACTGGTTTAAATCCCATATAGTCTTTGCAATACTCTACCTTTAGTTTAATCTATTCTGATCAATTCTTTCTCAGAATTACCTTAGCTTAAACTGTGACTTTGTAGAAAAACATATTTATAATAGGGTGCCTAATATAATAGTTAATATTCATGTGTAAAAGAATCCTATCTTCTAGATATTACTAGACTTTGCTGTAGGGCACATAATAAGCAAAAAGCTTTGAATAAACTACTTAGTTTTGCTTAGCAGAACTCAGTAGCTTTTGGAGATACAGCAATGCTTCCATTAAAAACGTTAATGATAAGATTATATAAAAGCTTATACTAACTATAAAAATCAATAGTGCACCTATATGTAGTAATGAATTGCACTTTCAAAGTTTGTAATTTTAGTTAGATTGTTAACTTTCTAAGGAAACACACAATCATATTTTGTCTAGCCAGGCATTTAGAAAAAAATATGGTGGAAGATTTTTAATGATGATAATGCAAATTTGATAAAATAATAAACATGTTTACTTAGCTCTGTGAATGGTAGTATTGATTGAATAGTAAATGGACTGCCTGTACTGTGTTTTGGATATGGACTTCTTATATATTACAAGACAAAATGTGCATGGAGAGAATATTCTGCATTGGAGGAATGGGCAATGAGCCAACTAACGCCAGCCTCATCAAACTGTGATAAGGAAAGTGCATCTCTCTGGCTGGGGAGAAAGAGAGAATTCCCAGCCACAATGCTCTTTTCTTTAGTATAAAATGTGCACTAATAGGCTGCATTGAGCTACTGACAGTTTCTATGAAGAGTCTCTACCCTTTCAAATGCAAATATTTCAGAATCAGTCAGGTTCCCAGCACATGGATTTTAAAACCAAGTCATTCTTCACCGTGGGCTAACATAATTGCACACTTGGGACATTATATATTTATACAGATAATGGGTACAATTCAGGCAGCTGTCTACTGAAGTTAATGGAAAGTCTATTTATTGAGAGGGGAATGTGAATATACATGGGTGTAGGTGTGTACGTGCTGTGGGTATGTATAATGTGTGTATATATGGATATGTATGATTTTTCTTCTTTTTTCCCCACTTATTTCCTGACAAGTCCTATTCTATAATAATTTATAATTTGAGTTTCTTGTATTTGAACTTCACACTATTACTCTATTGATTTATCTCTTTTTAAAACAAGGTTCTTTTAGGAAGTGGAAAGAAGTGGCAAATTACACATATGCATGGAAAAAATCCTTTCCAACTACAGTGAAAACTCTTTAGAGTTTTAAGAGTTGTGTGTGTATCATTAATGAGAATGGATTTTGGAATCAAACTCTTTACCTTTTAAGCCTAATTCCTCTGATGATTAGGTAAGTGTCTTTGGGTTACTTAACTCCTCTGAAGTTCAGTTTCCTCATCTCTTAAATGACAACTTTCTTACTAAGGACTTTTCACATCATTCACTCAAAAAGTTAATTGGATAATTACTTTTGTGTCCACAGAGTGTATACCTGAGAGTGTTAGAATGCAATGCCTGATGAATAGTACATTTTCCTACAGGTTCACCATGGAGTTACCCCTGCTTGCTTGCCAGACAATTCCCCGCCTTACATGTGCACAGTGAAAGGCATGCTCACCCTCTGCTCCAGAAGCAGCTCTGAGTCTGCGGTGTCTCTGAAACAGCCCCATGAGCCTGAATAGGTTTAGTGAGGACAACTTAATCTTTAAGAGAATCAGAAACCTTTAGCCTCCTTTTGAGGTAAGTGTTGGAGGAGTATGTGTAATAACTGGTATCTCTCTTCCCACCAAAGTTCTGAGCAATTGGAGAAATAAAACAGAGTTATGAGAAATCCTAAGATCAGAGTTTTAAGGTAGTGCAGATTAATTACACAGAATAATGGGTTTCATCATGGCACATTGATATATCTATAAAACATTTGGATCATTTTTAGTCCTGTTTTTCGCCCTATGCCTGATCCCCTTCCTCTTCACTCAATCAAATGTCAGATCTGGGGAGATTTACTCACTGAATTCCAGGAAGCAATGCTGTCCTTGAACAGACTCTTACTGTGGGTGGTAATTGTGGGGGCAATGTGTGATCCCTATAGGCAGCGAGAAGAGGAAAGGTGTCCAGTACATGGGGAAGGATTAGGGGAATGCTTCATTATGGAAGCCAGAAACAGAGCAATCTGCAGTGCTTTTGAATATGAAGTTGGTTGTATTTTCCCCTAGATTCGGATTCTAATTCATACTTGGGGAGTTCAAGTTTTCTCAACGTGTGAAAAATGAAAACAATGCAAATAATTTAATTTTACTTTAGCAAGCTTCAGATTCTGCACCATAATGTATGCTGTCAAACAAGTTTCCAGAATATATTTCAGGGTGAATTCCTCCAAACATTATTCCAATGATCAAAAGATGGGTTATGTGCAAAGAGAAATGACCAAAAGAATTGGTTTTTACTATTTTTTACCATTATTTAAGCCTATATTCCAGATGCTGTTACATAGTAGCATATTTCTATCCCTAAAACAACCCTCCAGGCTAATATACATTCGGTTTTATAAATGAAAAGAGTAAGGCACAGAGAAGTAATATGATACCATTTATAGGCAGGAAATAACACAAAGCATCATTTTGGCTAACTTCAAATCTTGATCTCATTCCACTGTGCTCTGATATTTCAATTACTATATCACTTAGAAATGTTGATTGGAAGCAAGAGAAACTGGTTGTTATTATCTAAGAACATAATGGAAGAAAAACAGTAACTGAAAAATAAATAGCTGCCTAGGGAATTGGATTTTGAAATCCTGGAAGAATTGGAGCAGCTTAATAGGACCAACAACAGGAAGTACAACTAGCATCTTTCCACATGAGGGGCATGACCAGGTAGATCAAGTCACTGGTGTTGGATGCTGCCACCACTGGATGTCATTGCAACTGTCACCAAGGGCCCCAGTCATTTCTCCAGGGAACACTACTCCATGTAGACTTACATAGCTACAGGGAGATATTCATTATATGGAAAAAAGTCAAAGAATCCACGATGATTTTAAAATGTTTTTATCCAAGCATCTAGTTGTTTAGATTTTGATCTCCAAAACTTCACTTCTTAAATTATATTATGTTTTCTGCTGTTATAACAGAGTGCCACAGAAAGAGTATATTGAACACATAGAAATATATTCAATCCATGTTTATGGAGTTCTGAAAACTTTAAGAAACTGTATCAAAGCCTATGTTTTCTCAGATACGTGTGTACTAACACATATAATGACAGGGGAGGGAAAACAGAAGTTCATTGGGTTAGACAAAAGGGAATGAAGGAAAAAGAGGAGGGATGGGAGTAGAGAAGACAGTAGAATGAATAGAACATAACTTTCCCATGAATTCACCATCAGTGAAATGCCAAATCATGTACAACCCCAAGAACGGGATCCAAATTAGAATAAGTTATACTCCATGTACATATAATCATCTATACCTAAAAAGAACAAATTAATAGAATATCTTTAAAATTTTGGCCCAACATTGATATTTTAAATTGCCAATAAATATCAATTATATTCAATTTGCAAATGAAGTCTATTCATTTTAATTGAATCTTTTCTAAAAAAATAAGGAAGTATAAAAGTATGTATTTTTCTTTATTTCTGCTTATGTTTCCTATTAAATTGGTCATTTGTGGTTTCTTATATTTTAAATATATTTTTCATGTTCCTTTTATTCTTATTTTTTCCATCCTCTGTAAGTTTAAAATAACATTTGGATCCTCATAAATTCTAAAGGATTTAAGGAGAGAAACTCTGGTGTAATGCTATGCAAAGAACAGAAATACAAAACAAATATAGAGCTGGTATCTTCTAGGTATCATCTGACACCCCAAAATTGTGTTCAGCAAAGTTATCAAAAACATGAAAATTTAACTCTGATAAATAAGAGTTTATGAGCTTAAATATCCAAATGTTGCACCAAAGTCTTTATGTGTTTAAGATATGCTTTGCAACATTCAAATAATAATAATATCTGACATTTATTGAGTTCATATGACCTGGGTAACATTCTTTACTTATATATATTTGTCTAATCAATCTTACAAGTCTATGAGTCAGGTCCTCCTTTTAAAGCAAAGGAAACTAACATAGAAAAGTTATGTCAATTGTTCAAGAAAATATTACTAATAGTATTCATACACAGGCAGCCTGATCCAGAATTCATGTTTGAATGCTAAGTTCTCTGAGATGTGGATACAATGCTGACATTTTCATGAGTTAAGAAGAAATGGATAAGTGGTAGGCAATTGGAAAACTCACTGGGACTATTACTTATTAATAATATTTAAAAATTTTTCTAATAATCACCTTGTTTCATGTAAATTATCCTATTGGATAATTTGGATGAAGCAAACTTAAGTGATACACTGGCAATATAATGACCATGAAAAAAATATTTACGTTACCTGCTCCAGTTCAATTAAATAGTGACAAAGTTGGTACAGTAATAAGAAACACATGACCTGAGATTGGTGCACCCCTCCAGTGTTCTAAGCTGCTAGGAATAATCACTTACTACTGTTAGATGCACAGGACATATTTTCTATTATTGAAATGGATTTTCAACCCTGTTGGCTTAGCTAAAACTATTAAAAGACATAGGAAGTGTTTTGACAAGTTGAAAGATAGCAGAGCATTAGAAAACATCCTAGATGTGCATCTCTGGCCATTTGAGTTCAATAGCAAGGAGAAAACTACTATTGTCTTCTAAAATATTTGCTGGTGTCACAGTCAAAAACAGACATTTTGATACAAAGTACATCTGAGGTTTCTAAATAATGTTTACCTTCAATTTTTTTTAACAATTTCTTATCAGGCAAAATGATTTTTATCTTGCAATTTCAGCACTTTCTGTTTGCTTTGGTCCTCATAATTTTATCTGGATTCAATTTTCCTCTGTGTGATATAGTTTATTGTCCCTCTTAAACTGCCCTGGTTTGGAGAGCTGAAAAAGGAAAAAAAAAAAAGAGGGGACTCTATTGAGGATAGTTGCTGTAGTTGCTGTCATTCTAACTTCGTCTTTTCTCCTTAAGAGATAGCAGGAGTAGGGGAGGTCTGCCTCATAGACTAATAGAGAGGGCAGATTCAAATGGAACATGAGAGAATAGCCTTGGGCTTCCAGAAGGACACATAAGGCCAGTTGCTATTCATTGTTAAAGTCATGGGCTGCTTCTCTGGGCATTATTCCATATCAGAGACCATTCTAAACTATAGGTTCAGAAGAACTGGTAAAGATTGCTACTGTCAAGGTACAAAACTCTTGTTCAGGTTATCTTTAGTATCCAAACATGTTTGATTTTTTTCTACCTTTACAGTCATTTATTCATTAGCTTATTTAGCATATTATTAAATTTTAAGTCTGTGGATTTTTATGTTCCTGGTTGTGCTCAGGGCTTGAGAAAGAAAGGGTTTCATATAATTACTTCTACACTGAAACTTGGGTCTAGGGAAATTATCATAATGATTAAATATGTTCAGCACTTACCATATATTAGGTTCTAGAATTATATTTTTAAAAATTTATTCCTCAGAATTCTCATTTGTTAGAACCATGGGCAAGAGATTCCATGTTATGATATCAGACAAAACATATATATTTAACTTACTAAATTTAATATATACATTTTAAGATATATAGTTTTCAGACATTGAGGAGAGATAATAGCAGTACAATTTTTTTTCAATACAATTTTTGAATCTTGAAGCAGATGGATGAGTGTCACTGACTTAGCAGATCTAACAAAGTGGAATCCTTATAGACAATGACTTCCCAAGTATCCCTACAAGTGAACATTAAAGCAGGGTAGGGAGCTGGGGAATTTAGAATAATAAGGAAGATAATATAAAAAAGCAAGATCCTTATTTTCCGTTTTCAATCCATGTATCTGAAAGTTGCTTGTTGCTAGAGCAGAAATCTGGAAGAATGTTCTTGGAAGGAAAATCTATCCTGAATTCAAACACTAATTTGTTCAAACTTATGCTGAACAACAGACCATCTTCTCTTCTCCCACATTTATTTCCAAATATTGGCACTTTGACTTAAAGGCAAGAAACTTTTTCTTTTAGACTTTTTTTCTTGGTCAACTGAGTAGTCAAAGAAGAAAGATTTTGCAATCAAGGGTGCTCAAGTAACCTAGCTACCTGAATCATGCTGTACAGACGTTCAAATTTGAAAAGTCCCACATACTCAGAATGACAATTCATCCCACATTCTCAATGATCAGTATTAATCTCAAATTATCAAATAAGTAATCCACATTTAACATGGACGTTTGAGTTCAAAAGCAGCAAACAAGAAAATATAACTTGGAGTTTAAGAAAAACTCAAAGAAGAAAAAGGGATCATTACACGTATGAAATAAAAGTTTGTTAACAACATAAACATTTAAAAAATTAAAAACTCTGTATGGAAGTTAACTATAAAAGAAAGATGATGAAATATCCAAGGAGATACAAAGAACCTCTGGAAGATAAACAATTGAAGGAGCCACTCCAAAAAAAAAAAAAAAGTGAAATTAATCAAACATTTATTTATCTCTCTATCTTTCTATCATAAACTCACTCATTTTCTCCCACTTATCAGTCCATTTGAGTAAGAATCCTAGAAAAAAGAAAAGGGAGAAACAAATTCATTGATTAAATAATTAAAGAAAATTTTTACAGTTTATAGTTTGAAAGTTGTCATCAAATGCCCCATTCACAAGTTGAACATAATTTCAGAACATAATCTAATGTCTTTCAAGATGTAGGAAAATAAAATGTAACAAAATATAGATTGTATGTGATGGAGCAGGACCAGATTATTTCATATTTATTAACATCAATACTCAATGCTAAAAGACAGTGTAACAACAAATTTAAAATACTGAACAAAAACTGTTTCTATCTACTATTTTACAATGAGTTATAATATCACTCAAACTGGAAGATAGAAAAATATCCATTTTTAGTATATACAAAATCTCAAAAGCATTACCTCCCACTCATTGCAGAAAGATATGGAAGGGCCTTAAAGACAATGAATTCAGACTTTTACATTTAGAAAATGTTGGGACCAAAGATGGAACAGAGTCCAGTATATCGAACCACTTGTTACCCTCCGCATCTAACCAGGAGCAGGAAGAATGAGCGGATGGAGTAGGCAAACCTACTTATTAAAAGCACTGCCCTTGAAGAGAGCTATAACCTGTGCTCAGTAATATTGGTGAGATCTATCACATGACCAATGCATTCAAGACACCTTGGATGTATAATCTCAGCTCCAGCACCTACTTCCAAGTAGTAAATCCGTGTAGAAGGGGAAACACACACATAGTCATGCTCCTCTTAACAACTGAAATATGTTCTGAGAAATGCATCATTAGGAAATCCCATCCTTATATAAACACCACAGAGGGGGCTTACACAAAATTAGATGGTACAGCTTACTACACACCTAGACCATGTGATTTAAATATAAGTTGTATGTAGCCTTTTGTTTCTATGCCATGGTTGGCAAAATAACATGAGATTAAATCAAGCACAAGAATGACTATGCAATCAAGAGATGGATTAAGTATGAGGCAATCGGAGCAGTTTTTGGCTCACCATGGCACAGTGTTTTATAACAAACTTTGCCTTTTATAAAGAGTACACTCTAAAATAATGATAATGTAGTATAATAAATAAATAAACTGGAACATATTTATTATTATTGCCAAGTATTATGTATTATACATAGTTATATGAGCTATACTTCTTTACAACAGCAGCACAGTAGGTTTGGTTACCCCAGCATTACAAACATGTGAATGATTCATTGTGTTAGGATAATACTATAGCCAAGATGATAGAACATTTTCAGTTCCATTATAATCTTTTTCAATAATTTTTAATTTTTTATTATTATAATTATTTTTTTATTCATTGTACATAAATGGGGTATGACTTCATTTCTCTGATTGTACATGAAGTAGAGTCACACCATTTGTCTAATCATACAGGTACATAGGGTAATGATGTTTGTCTCATTCCATTATCTTTCCTTCCCCTGCCTCCTCCCCACCCCTCATTTCCCTCCACACAATCCATCCTTCCTCCATTCTTTCCTTAACCCCCATTATGTACCATAAATTTTGAACCAACAAAGGAGAGCAGAACTGAAAACAAAAACAACAACAAAATATAAAGATAGAAACTATTATTGTTCAATGTAATCAAATAAAATTTTTAGTGAATCAACTGGTGTGGGGTAAATTTTAGATATTAACTCGACTGAGTTAAAGAAGACACAGAGGCAGGTATAGTGGCACATGCCTATAATCCCAGTGCCTCGGGAGATTGAGGCAGGAGGAGCCTGAGTTCAAACATAGCCTCAGCAACTTAGCAAGACTCGAAGCAACTTAGCGAGACCCTGTCTCAAAATTAAAAAGTACAAAAAAGCCTGGGTATATGGCTCAGTGGTTAAGTGCCCCTGGGCTCAATCTGGTACCAAATAAATAAATAAATAAATAGACACACAGAGAGCTGGTAAAATATTGTCTCTGGGTATGCCTATGAGGGTATTTCATTTGCCATTATAATCTTTAAGACCATTATCACATATGTGGTCCACTATTGACCAAAGTGTCATTATGTGGTAAAAAAATGTATTTGGTAAAGTTCCTAGCTGTCTTCCATATAACAACAAATTGGAAACAACATATATATATATATATATATATATATATATATTTACTAATAGGAAACCATGTACATAATATGAAAGTGAATAATAAAAATTTTACAACCATAAGAAGCAAATGAACTTATTGTAAACTGATATGACCCAACTATAAGACTAACTTCACTGAAAAAAGGAATGTTAGAAAAGTATGGTTTGTAAAATGCAACCATTTGTATAAAAAAGAAGAAAAATGCATATGTAATTTATTTTATATACTTAAAATATCTCTAGAATTATGAAGAAAAGACTCTATTCTGTATGTATTATTATATTAATCCAGGTACTAAGTCCATTGTTGATATTGGTTTTCATATTTTCATTTTTAAAAAAGAAAAACTTAAATATAATTGGGAGTCTGACTTTTCTAGCATCTGTTTTCTCTATATAAAGTAGTAGCGATTATTGGTACTAAAAAAATGTAATAGTGTTCTGATAGAATAAAAAGTTATTTTGTGTGTGTATATGTGTATATGTAAAAATAGTTCCAATATTTTGGGCTTCAACAAAATATTTAATTAAAGTGGTGCTGGTTAAAGAACATACTATATGTTCAGTGGATCATTAAATGCCTTAAAAATGTTTCTTAGCACTTTTAATATATTCCCCAGGATGGTAGTTAGGTCCCATAACATATTCCTATTCTTTATTTCCTTCCAAAAAGATCTATTTCTTGCAGCCCACATATGGCCTCTTGTTTCTCCTCTTTTCCATATGTATTAGTCAGAGTTCTCCAGAGAAAGAGTGTGTGTATATATCTATATATAGAGATATATATACATATCTCATATCATATATAAAGAAATTTATTATAAAGTATTGGCTCACATTATTATGGAGGCTGAGAAATCCCACCATCTGCAATTTGCAATCTGTAGATCCAGGAAGACCAGTGTTGAAGTTTCAAGGCCTATGAGAAAAGAAGGCTGAAGGCATAGACTCCAGTTCCAGTCTTGAGGTCTTTAGAACAAGGTGTGCCAAGGGCAGAATAACATGTGTTCCAGTTCAAGCAGTTAGGCAGAGAGAGGGTGAACACAAACTTCTTTTGTTCTATTTAGACCCTCAAAGTATTAAATAGTGCCCATCCACACTGGGGAGGACCATCTGCTTTATTCAGTCCACATCCATTCAAATGGTAATCTCTTATGGAAGCACCCACACAGACACACCAAGTCATAATATTTAATTAGATATCTGATTATATTGTGCTCTAATCCAGCTGATACATAAAATTAACCATTGCAGATTTACCTCTTGTCAACTCAGCACCATATGCATCACCTTAAATGACATGAAATCCCCAGATAAAGACATTAACAGGGGAATAATTCCACCCAACACAATGCGACTATTCTATATACAATAAAAAGGAACTAATCTCATTCCTAGAATAGGAGATAAATTTGTTAAGTGATAGTCATTCTTTTCACAGTATTCTATAACTTAAATGCTATGAAATAAAATTAACAATACTTAGATACTACAATATAAAACCAAGACATTATATTATAATGATAAGGGATATGGGAAGAGAGGGAAAATGTAACAAACTTAGGGAGAACTAATCCAGAAAATAATAGTGCTCATTTTCTTTAAGTGGTCATGTGATCATATGGGTATTCATAACTCTCTTCTTCCACTAACCATTCTGTTTTTGCCGTTTGTAAGCATCTCAGCCAGTTGTGGTTCTTTGCCTTTGTGGGTGACCTGAACCTTTATTCTTGATTGAGTAATTAGTAGTTCTGTCTGGATTGGATCATCATAGATTTCCATTGTCCTTAATCATCAAGCATTGTAGTTCTAAGAGAGGCCCTAACTGACTTTTGTGTTCCAGAAATATTTTCTCTTACCTCCTTTATAGAGTAGTAGTACAATTTTCCTTTGATAGTTAGGACGAATCATCCTAGGCAGTGAAGTCCCTCCTTTTCCTGTTGTTTCAGAGGTATGAGAAGTTCAAAGTGCCCTGATTAAGTCTTCTAGTACAGTGAAATCATTGTGGTGTCTCCTGGGTTAAGCATTTCTTTCTTTAGAACTCAGATCTCTAGTCTTAGAGAGCATAAGTTTGTGGGAATGGGAAGAAAACATTTTGTGAATGGTTCACGAGGGTCCCACTCAAAATCTGCAGCTTTTCCAAGTAGTGGGTAAATAGACTGAAACAATACAAACAAATGGGGTATATTTTGCCTGGAAGAGGGCCATGCGCAGTGGCATACACTTATAATCCCAGTGACTCAAGAAACTGAGACAGGAGGAGTACAATTTCAAGCAATTTCAAGACCAGACTCACCAACTTAGTGAGACCCTGTCTCAAAATAAAAAGCACACAGGACTAGGGATTTGGCTCAGTGGTGGAGTACCACTGGGTTAAATATCCAGTCACACACACACACACACACACACACACACACACACACACACACACAAGTCCTCTAGACCTTGAACTTTCTTTTTTATTGCAGGAGCCAGATGTAACTACTTTTTACTTTAGAAGGAATATCTTGACACCCCCCACATCCCACTCGAAAATTCGCTGTGCTGGAAGACCTCTGAGTTTTGTTGGATTTATTTTCTACTCTGAGTCTTACCAATATGTCTATAGTAGATACTACCCTTGATCTCTAGATTCAACCAGTCAAAAGTCATCAGTATTATGGACAATTGTGATATTATGTAGAAAATAAAGGCAATCAAGATCCTTGTGAACTAATTATCATGTAGAGATGGAAGATTGATAGTCCCCTGAAGTAAGACAGAAAATGTTTATTTCTGGACTTTGTAGCTGAAAGAAAAACACTTCGCGTGTGCCTTATGGACAGGTGTGCAGAAGAAAGCATGGGCTAGATCAGAGTAGCTGTGAAAGAGTTACCAGAGGATCATTAATTTGCTCATACATCTGATAACAGTAGCTGCAATCATCATCATGACTTAGTTAAGCTTGTGAAAATCCACTGTCATTTTCCAAGATCTGTCTTCTACGTAGCTCAAATAGGAGAAATGAATGATGATATGGTGATAATTACTACCTCTTCATTTTTAAGTCCTTGATGGTGGCACCAGTCTCTGCAATCCCTCCAGAAGTACAGTATTATTTTTAGCTTATTATTTCTCTAGATAGAGGGAATCCTAATGTCTTCCATTTTACCTTACCCACCATAATAGCCCTAATTCCACAGGCCAGGAAACAAATGTGAGAATTCTGTCACCTACTAAGTATGTATATTCCAGTCACTATTTCTAGGGAAATCATAGGATGGGATTGGAAACCCACTGCATCTGAGATAGATCTGAGCGGGTTCCCAAAAGTTCCTACTCTGACTGGTGAACCACAATGACTATTGGATTTCCTGGAATTAATGCCAGTTCGGAGCTGGTATACAACTTTCCCCCTCCCTGACAAATATGATTACTTCCTTTTCCCCAATGACAATTCTGGTAAAGGACTATAGGTACCTTTAGGGAAGGCTAGGAGAAATATTGTCAAAACAAGCTTTTAGTAAAGTTACTAGGATCCTTTTTCAAGTGGACCTGGCCTCACCTTCATTCAATAAACAATGGAATATTATTCAGCCGTAAAGAAGAATACTATGGCATTTGCAGATAAATGGATGGAATTGGAGAATATCATGCTAAGTGAAATAAGCCAAGCCTAAAAAGCGAAAGCCCGAATGCTTTCCCTGATAAGTGGATGATGATACATAATAGGGGTGGGGGGAGGGGGTGAGAGAAGAATGGAGGAACTTTAGATTACATAGAAGGAAATAAGAGGGAGGAGGGTTAGGGGTATGAAAGATGGTGGAATGAAGCAGACATCATTACCCTATGTACATGTATGATTACGTGAATGGTATGAATCTAAATTGTGCACAAACAGAAAAGAAATGATGTACCCCATTTGGGTACAATGAATCAAAATGCAGTCTGTAATAATAAAAAAAAATAAAAGAAGTTCTGCATGAATAAACTGGCTCAAATCAGGAAACTGGTTGAAGAACCAATGACAGTGCATATGATTTAGGTTAGACTTATGTTCCCTTGACCTAAAACTTTTCTGCTTATACAGATCAGGTCAGGATTTATGAGACATCTAGAATAATGTTCATATCTAGGAACATTATTAAAATCAACTAGCCAATGCCACAGGTCTGTGTGAGTCAAACCATTTTGATTACTGATTTGTCTTTGCTATCTATTATGTTCATCATACCCACCTCATTTTTGGCAGTTGAGTGTGGTCACTTGGTCTCTGGTCTCCTAGGCTGGTATTCCTTCAATTACAGTTAAGCTCACTAATTTATTGACAGCAGTTCTAGAAGGTCTGGCCTACAGAGAGGAGTGATCAGAGAACTCTTTAAGCATGTTGGGGTTCCCATCACAACATTATTTCTGATCATATGAGTTAAAGTTATGCATACTAAAAACTTCCAGTGTAGACAATAAGTCTTAAATGATGACTCCATTGTATCATTCCAATATCCCTTTGCCTTTGCCTTTGAATGCTTTCCAGACTTTTAAACCAAGGCATGATATTTCTACTTCACTCTCTCTGGGCTACATTTAGGTTCATGATTTAACCCATTAAAGTAACACTTTAAGCCTTTCTAACTCCACGAACTACAATGGCAAATGCAAAACGTCTGTATAATAAACTCATATCAATATATTAAACCTTATTCACCATTATGCTCCTTCCACCTGATCTTGTATATGTTCCTAGGATATATTCCTGTTTGAATGAGGACACTTTTGTGTGTGTGTGTAATGGATCTCTTTATGGGTTACACGTTAGGGATCTATTGGGATTTGAGTGTGGCTATAATATAAGAAGCAAAGAATGTGTTGAAGTGGTCCCTGAGTTTAGCATTACCTTGCATGACAACTGTCTCAGGGAAGGCCATAAAAATTTTCCAATACATTGTGGATTTAATCCCATCAGACAACAGTGGAAGGGTTTTTTCCACCACGGGTAGAGGTTATCAACATTGGAAGTGAGGATGTCATCACAATTGTGGGTAGGAAGGTCAAGCGCACTGGGTTAGGGAGGAAACTTCTTATGGGGATGGGAGATCTTGTCTACCAGGAGTGGAAGAGTCACATCTAATGTGAGTAAATAGACCTCTTTATGTTAGAAAAGAAGACTCGTCAGATTTAGGAGCTCACTATGCCCAGCTGCATCAAAATCTTCCCCAATGTCTTCTTCTCAATTTACGAGATCTTATTTTTTCTAATCAAAGTCCTCATGATAACAATAGATATCCTGGGAGGCTGGGAGTTCAGTTTCTATTGCAATTGATCCAGAAACAAGATGAGATTCTGCATTTGATTTTTAGGAATTTCAGCTCTGCAGCTACAAGAGATGAGAGCTGACTTCAGAGAATAGATAGAGGCTCTTCCATCATTTATGCAGCTCCTAAGCTGGGAATTTAAACCATGAGCTTATCCTTTTATTTCATTGTTTTGCCCAGGAATATTAGGAACAACCATCCAATGTCATTATATTTTTGTGTTACAAAATATTTTTGTAACACAAAAATATTTGAAATTACATACAGACTCACCTACTACCTTGCTTCTTATAAGTATATGGTTAAGATTACTCAGTGCAGGTATTTTGCATACCTTTATAAACAAGTCTTGCTACAGATTATGTATACTCTCTTTACAACAGGAAATAGGTATTAGTGTATTAATATTTAATCATATTAGGGAGCAAATTCCAGAGACCTCAGAAACATATCAGAAAACTCATCCTTAAAATTCTACTTCTCTAGAATGTTTCTTGATGCCAAAATATATACTAGCCATGGTTCCCCAGGGGAAAGAACTGATAGAACACATGTGCAGGCACGTACACACAACCACATATATAGATATTGGCTCATGTGAATGTGCAGGGTGGATAGTTCTAAAATCTATAATCCACACATTTCTAGAGATGAAGAAAAGTCAGTATTGTAATTCTGTCTTGAAAATCACTGGGCAAATAATGTCAATCCCAGACTGAGGGAAGAAGAGGAGATGAAGTGTCTACTTCATGAAGTGAAGCAAGAAGACAAGAAGCAAATTCCCCCTTCAACATTTTTTCTATTCAGGCCCTTAACTGGTTGGATGATGCCCAACCACACTTGAGTCCATTCACTTATTGAGTCCATTGACTCAAATGCTAACTAATCTCATCTGAAAATGCCCTCACAGACTCCAGCATCAATGCTTAATCTGGGCATCCATGACTCAATAATGTGGAAACATACAAATAACTATCACATTCAGGAAGCAAAGATAGCACAGACAGAATATTTCTGCAAGGTAAAATAAGCGCAAAAGACAGTGAGTTGACAAAACCAAAATCCCCTTCAAAAAATACAATTAGAGTCTGAGAAGAGAATGAGACAACTAGCTCTTTACTTTAGTATCATTTAGTTTTGTTTCTGCTTGGTTCATTGCATTAAACTCAGATAAGGCACTGTACATGTTCCATTTTTTTGTACATTTGGATGGAATATTTGGTTGCTTTTTTAATGATGTTACTTGTTTTGAGTGACTTTTTATGACTTATTACTTCTTGAATACTTCAAGAAATATGATAAAAAGATCTAGATTTTTTTTTTCAAACAGCTTTGTGCTAAACCATCAACTGGGTTTTTTTAGCCATATGTCCTTAGGAAATTAATATAAGAAGGACATAACTCCCTATAGAGTTTGTGAAAATGAGATATAAGTAAATCATCTGGTATATAGCAGGTGTTCAATAAATGGAAGCCAATATTTCATAGACACTGTGCTCCACTTCTCAATTCCTCCTCAGCAACTGAAGGATTTCTTTTCCCAGCCTTAGAAGACTGCCAAATGGCAGGTCTCAGTTGTCAGCCCTCTCCAGTAACTGCCTCTGGCTGGAGAATTACCACTTCTGAAGTCACATTCTTTTATACTCTTTCCCAGAGGCATACTGTATCAATTTCCAAAGCCATGTAAGAATGTATAACATCATTTCCTTTATCCCAGCTTGGGACAATTCTAAAAGGCCATTCCCAACTTCAAATGCAGGAATATCTGAGGCCTTGTTGTGACTGTAGTGGAGCCCAACCATTCCATATGCCTGATGCTGTTTCTTTTACCCTCTCTTCCAAGTATTAATCCTGGCAGCAATCTTGCATACTAATTTCTGCCTCAGAATCTGCTTCCTACGGAACTTGAAATGCAACATTATACAACTCATATGCCTTGGTAAATGTTGAGATGTCCCAATCTGTATTTCCTATTTTCAAAAATGAAATTTTCCCCCTTCTTTTTTGGTAGATGTTTCAAACTGCTGTAGATGTTTTTATAGGCAACAGAATTAATGAAGCTGTGGTTTAAACCCTTGAAATGTTGGATTTTCTAAAATATTATTTGTCTACCTAAGAAGAAAGATACAATTCATTCTCCTTAGTACCCTTGGATACTTTTCGTTCACTAACAATCTAACTGTGTAGCAATGTCTCTTCTCATTCATGGTTTCAGTCACTCTTTCTGCCTGTTTTAGTCAGTTTATTCACTGCAGTGACTAAAGGACTTGACCAGAACAATCATACAGGAGGAAAAGTTTATTTGGGGACTCAGGGATTCAGAGGTCTCAATCTAGACAGCAGGTTCCCTTCGTCAGGGTTCAAGGTAAGGCAGAATATCATGGCAGAAGAGTGTGCTGGAGGGAAGCTGCTCACATGATGATCAGACAACAGAGAGAGAGATTTCACTTGCCAGGTATAAAATATCCACCCCATTGGCACATCCCCAGTAACCCTCCTTCAGCCACACCTCCCCTGCCTTCAGCTTCCAGTTAATCCCATCAGGGGACCAATACACTGATTAGGTTAAGGCTCTCAAAATCCAATCATTTCTCTTTTAAACCATCTTGCATTGTCTCACACATGAACTTTTGGGGGATACCTAATATCTAAACCATAACACTGCCTATACAAGTTTTTTGGTTCCTTGATCTCACAATTACAATTAAATTCTTAATATTTATTGCTGAAGTCACATTGACTTTAATAAAATAATTTAATTTTTAATTCTTTTAGCAATTGGCATTTTTATATTGTGGAGATCACAAAGACATTAGTGGTGAAGGAAAAAAGAACCCTGAAGGTAGACGTCAGAAATTAGGGTACAGAGTTCTTCACTTACTTGTTCTATGGTTCTGTATGAAATGACAATTATGCACAACTCATTGCTGTGGGGAATGAGATATGAAATCCTTCTCTTAAGTAGACACGTACAGATATGGAAATCATGATAGGAAGGGGTTTGGTGGCTATATTCATCTCTGGATTCCTGTGGTTTAAAGCATGGCAGTGTGGACTTCTGAGAATAATACAATAGCATAGAGAGTAGGGACAGTACCTGCGATAAGAAAATGAATCAATTCAGCCTCAGTCATTCTTATAGACAAAGATCCCAGTGTCAAAAGGAGCAGCAGCCAGCAAAGTGAGGAGGGGCAGAAATTGTGAGCCAAGAAACAGTTAGAATTTTTCCATTGTTTCCTGGACAGTCAGAGGAACTGCCCAGGGGACCAAGTAAGTGAAGCCTGTGTATCTATACCCTGCTCAAGTTTACCTTGAAAACTGGGTGGCCAAATACAAAAAGTTATTAACTATTTACAAGTATTTATTGAGATCTGTAGTCAATGTAGAGATGGGGATTACATAGCAATGACAGGAACAAATATGAATCTTGTCTTCATGAGACTTTTTGTCCAAAGTTGGAAAACTGTCTTTTGCTAGTCTTCCCCTCTTCTTATTAGATGGGACATTATCCCAAATTGTGATGGGAAATCTCTCTGTAGATGGTTGGTAACACACTGACTGGCTTGAAAGAGAAGCAGACTTTTATGCCATAATGTTTTTCTTTCCCATTTCTAAAATGATTCTTCCTTCCCAAGCTACTTAAAGGGCAAAGTGGTCATAGTTTGTAAGAAAAAGCAAAAGCACTTATTCAAACTCCTCATCTCAGCTGATATTCCCCCTTCTATTACTTTTTTTTTTTTTTTTTTCGTTTTATTTCTAAGGTTGAGTTGAACTTACACAGAACTTTGGTTTCTGCACATTTTAATCAAATTGATTTTAGGGATAATAATGCCAATCACCATAATTTTATGATTCTGAATTCGATTTTTTCTTTTTCCCAAGACTAAAGTGTGTGGGTTGTATATTCCTGAAAAGAGAAATGAGAATCTTTTAATCTCATTCCCCTGAAACTATTACTAATTTTTTCAAGCATTTTGATATTTTTCTAATTGTTTAAACTTTCATGTTTTAATATTTCTGCTTTCTGGAAAATATTGGAATTTCCTATGTAAAGAATTGATTGGCTAGCCTATTGTTGACCCAAGGATACATTCTCCAAAACTTCCTCAGTAAATAGTTTAGGCAAGAGACTATTATTATTATTATTTTGCTAGCCAAAGTAGTACTTTTATTTTCCTTTCCTGTTCTAAGAAAATCAAAACAAAACAAACAAACAAACAAAAACCCCTTCTACTGCCCACTGGCTAGTCTAGGAACCCTTAGAAAGGAGAGTCTAGTTCTGTACTATGTCACTCTATTACAGGATTCCCACTTGGGCTGAGACCTTAGTAGTAAATAGCTCTAGAGAAAAGATACTTAAAAGTATTTATATGTGGTATCACTCAATCATTTAGTTAGGTTATAATTGATATATATTTGTATATATATAAAGTATATATTAATTGATATATAAGTGAATATATATGAGAGACAGTTTTTTATCACTGACAAATACCTGAGGAAAATACCTTAAAAGAGGAAAGATTTATTTTGATTCATAGTTTCAGTAATTTCGGTCCATATTTGGTTGGCTCTACTGCTTTGGCCTGAGGTGTAGCAGCACACTATGTGGAAGGACATGACTGAGGACAGCTGCTCAGTTCATGGCAGCCAGGAAGCAGAAAGAGAGACAAAGATAGCAAGGGACAGGTCAAGGACAAGATGCAGTCCCAAGGGAACACCACCAGAACTCAATCCTTCAATTAGGCCCCATCTACTACAGTTTCCAACAATGATTTCAAATTATTAATCCAGTGATGAGGTCAGAGTCCTCAGGACCCAATCGCTTCCCCAAAACTCCACCTCTGAACTTCATACATTGGAGAATAAGCTTTAACAATTCAGCTTTGGGGGGTCTTTCCAGATACAAACCATACCTGACTGAATATTTATGTCTACTCAAAATGCAGATGATGAAGTCCTACTCCCCACCATGCCTGTTTTTGAAAATGAGGCCTTACTGAAGGTTAAATGGACATTTAAGAAAGAGTCCCTACTTGGGAGCACTAGTTTTCTTATAAAAATAGACATCAGAGAGTGCCCATCCCAGTGTGTACGAAATCGTCATGTGAATGCAGGTAACTTGGCAGCTGCTTCAAAGATAAAAGATGCTCCAGAATGAAACCTATTTGGCAAGAACCTTGACCTTGGACTTCCTTGCCTTCAGAAATGTAAGAAATAAATTTCAATTGTTCAAGTCACCCCTTGTTTGGTGTCTTATGTCAGCAGACTACTGTAGACTGAATTTTTTGTATACTCAAAATTCTTGGTTGAATCATAAACCCCCAATTTGATCACATTTGTGAGATACTTTGGGATGAAATTAATTTATAAGGGTGTAGTCCCCATGAATGAAATCGGTGCCCTTATAAGAAAAGACACCAGAGAGAAGCTCATCCTCTGCTACCTCTGTGTGAGGTACCATATGAAGATGACCATAAACCAAAAAATGGATTTCTCATTAGAAAACATATCTGCCAGTACTTTAATCTTGGACCTCCATGTTTTCAGAACTGTGAAAATTAAGATTTGTTGTGTTCGCCACCCACTCTATGGTATCTGTTAAAGCAATCCCAAATGACTAATAAACAGTGCACTTGTCCCCCCAACACACACAACTACACACATCTAGAATTGTAAAATACCCCTAAAATGTAATACATTAAGGTGTATCAGCCAAAATTAAATGTCTTTTCTCCTATTCCTCCACTGTGTTTGCTTATTCAGAGTAAATAATTATGCACATCCTTTGTATATTCTTGATACCTCAAATGTTTATTTTTTATTATTTTTGTTTCAACTATGAAATAAAATGATTTTGATTCCAAGGGAATCAAAATTCCAAGGGAAGAAACTCAATAGGAAAAACAATGGGAATGAAATACAGTAAATTAATTTTCACAGCAAAATATAGGCTACAAAAATCTTTGTATTATACTCACAAAGAAATTTTTTATCTATTATTCAATTACTCAATGTCATATATATTTTAATCTGGTGGAAGAAATTCCACAAAAACCAATAAGTGCCAAAACTTGGTGTGAATCCCAGAAGTCCAAAAGTAGTTAATTGCCAACACTTGATTATCTCTAGTAGACAAGTGGAATGTATATTATATCTTTAAAGAATAGTGAAATTATAAACATTTTAGAATAATTAGAAACCAACTCAGAATATTCAAGTAGTTATGCATAAAGTATTCCATCATGCTTTGATCCAGATATATATTTTTAGGAAGCACCTGGTTAGACTAACATAATTACTTGACAAATCACCTTAGGTTTCTTGGAATAAATCTCAGAACTGTAGTTCTAGTACATTATTCCCTTTTCTCCACTAACCAATTTTCTAAAATAAAACAGTAGTCATCCTTGTCTCTCTCTATTCTTGTATGTTGGAGAGGGACAAAAGAGAAGGCCAGGAGAGCAGAAAATGGAGTGCTGAATTAAGAAAATTGGGTTTATTCGATCACAAGTGTTGTTCTAGTTCATGGAGAAAGGAGACCTAGCTCTTCTTACCAGTAAATTTATCAGAGAGGGGCATTCATGCAATAAATCCCAAGATTGTAATTGTAACCATAATAATCAGAGGTAGAGGAATAGTGGACAGTAGTACATTTTAAACTATAGGAGCAGGATTCCAGGCCAAGAGTAGGTAAAGTCTGTCCTCCAAAAATGCACCACTGTCTCAGTTCACCTTGAGATTGGTTGGGGCAGGAGATGGCTAGATTGTATGGCCAGAGCAACAAGATGGAGATTCCTGTATAATGGTTGTATTTATTTACACCTAAATAGATAAATTGATTTGAGAGCTTAGTCAGTGGTCACCTATGAAAACCGATGAATCTAGTGGAGATCTCAATTTTGTAGATATTTATTATTAATTTAAACAAAATTCTACATGAAAGTACCAAATTATTTATAGCACTCTATTAAATTAAGTTTTAGCATCATAATGCAATGGAACAACAGGCAGGTCAATCAAGGCAACAAAACCCAGAATAAGATCCCATTCATACTGGGTTCCTGTCATGGCTGCACTAATGTGAACAGCTGTGGATCCCTGGACAAGTTCCTTAATCTTCTGTGTTTGAATTCTTCCATCTGTGAGAATGGCCTACTTACACCTGTCCATATCTAATTTCGTAAGCTGAAGTGGCTCCTACAGGCTGATGGAGTTAATTTCCTCACCATAGAGTGTGGCACATAAAGTTGTTTGGTTTGGTATTTTAAGTTGGACTGTGAATATTTTAGCACTTGAATTTCAGGAGCTTTAAAATATATTCCACTTCTTTTCATTTTACTATAGAGTATTAAAAATGCGTCAATCATAAATTTATCAGTTTGAGACAATCTTTTCTTCATTTGTGCTTAACCCCTCACCTTTTAGGACAGGATCTTTAAACTCATTATGGATTTTTACAAATCGATCATACACTTCAATTCAAGAAGCAAAATCGTTCACTACAATAAATAATTATGTTTCCATAGCACTGAAAAGGCAATTAAGTTGAGGAACATTTATATATTTTTCTTTTAAATAGTCTCTACATAAAATTTATATATGTTTATTTACCTATACAAATGTTGATGAATATTAACATATTTACTTATCTCTATGTATATACATATATGTAGCTAGTAACTTCAGTAATTTAAAATATATTTGAATGATAGCAATATCGATTGTCCGGTTGCAGCTGAAAAACAAAAATGAAAGGCAAATTACCCTAGATCAAGTTTAATAGTTGACCTGCCATACTTAGAGAATAAATAACTGTTTGGTGATTACTGTCAAAAAACAACATAAGAATGATATTTGGGTAATAGTTGTTACAAAATCAGAATTTTCTTTTGTCCTGAACGTAATTAAATAAAAATTGCCACATTTATGGAATTTTGAAGTTTTCAAGAACAATTGACATATGCATGTATGTATGTATATACATATACATGCTCAAGACTAGGACAGAACAATAAATTCAGTCAAGGTGGATCATGGTATGCCTGTGCTTTCATGCATTATTGGCAAAACAAATCTTCTTGTAGTATAAAAAAAATCATTATTAGGTTTGATTTGACAATGCCATAGGGTACAGTGGCACATGCCTGTAATCCCAGTGACTAGGGAGGCTGAGGCAGGAGGATCATGAGTTCAAAGTTGGCCTCAGCAATTTAGTGAGGCCCTGAACAACTCAGTGAGACCCTGTCTCTAAGCAAAATACAAAAAGGACTGAGGATGTGGCTCAGTGGTTAAGTGCCATTCAATTCCTGGCAAAAAAAAAAAAAAAAAAGGGAAAACAGATTTCCTTCACCTAGGAAATTTTGATTTTATATGTATATGTATATATACACACACATATATATATACATATATATGCATATATACATCTTATTTATTAAATAATTATTTTATAAATAATTATAATTTGTAAACTTAAAATTGGACACCAAAATTTTCCTTAATGTAACCCCTACATATCAGATGAAAACTCCTTTGGAAAGGCAGAAAAATTGTTATTTGTTCTAAGAAAAACATATTTAAGAATGTGAATATGTATAGAAGAGGTAGAGTCATTTATCTTTATTAATTTCAAAAAATATAGAGCAGAAGATAGTGAAACATGATGTATGCTCTCTTCAATGGTCTTGAAAATTGGAAGCATATGGAAAATAAAAACAAAATCAATACTCTTGGTTTTTAGTGATGAGAGAAAAACATTGCTTTCAACAAAAAATTTCGTAATTTTTGTATATACATTTTTTTCTTGGA
This sequence comes from Sciurus vulgaris, assembly GCF_902686455.1. Taxonomy (NCBI): domain Eukaryota; kingdom Metazoa; phylum Chordata; class Mammalia; order Rodentia; family Sciuridae; genus Sciurus; species Sciurus vulgaris. Next base: position 122,163,709 of record NC_136469.1, read on the forward strand.
ATGAAAGTTGTTAAATTTCAGAATGAAATACCAAGGGAAATCTCAGATAATTTCTCCAGGGATGAGTTTGTTCAAAATACATGCAGTGCTTGGGGCTGTATATATATATCAAGGAAAGACTACCTATTTTGCCCTAGAGTTTTAGAACTGTCTGCCTAAAAAGATATCAAAACCAAATGATGATAACATGATCCTATGGACAAACATATTTAGAATGATTAAAATCCAAACATTCACAAGACCAAATGTTAGAGACGATGTGGAACAACAAGAACTTTCTTTTTTTTCTTTTTTCTTTTTTCTTTTTTTTTTTTTTTTTTTTTTTGTGGTACTGGGGATCTAACTCAGGGCCTTGTGCTTGTGAGGCAAGCACTCTACCAGCTGAGCTATCTTCCCAGTCCCCAAGAATTTTCATTCATTGCTGGGGAGAATGCAAAATTGTGTAGCCAGTTTAGAACAGTTTGGTAGTTTAGAACATCAATTGCATTGTCTGTTGTTTGACTAAATGAGTGAAAATGTATGAAAACCTGTATATAGATTCAGAAAAGGCAATCATACAAAGAATAAAAATATGAATAGTTGTCTGAGTTCTGATGAGAGGGAGAGAGGGATGAATAGATGGGGTATATCTTATTTTAAGGTAGCGAGACTATTCCGTATGAGACTGTAAAAATGGATGTCACATATTTCTGAAAACCCATCAATTGCACAACATGAATAGTAAACCCTAACATGAACTATGGACTTAGTTAATAATAGTTTATCAACATCAGCTCAAGAGTTGTAACAAAGATACCACCATAATGCAAGATGCTAAGAACGAGAGAAACTTCTAGGAAGAGCAATTACATGGGAAACCTCTTCTCTTTCAAGTTCCATGATTTTCATTAACTTAAAACTGCTCAAACAATGAAGTATAGCATTTAAAATGTGTCATAAATTTCAAGAGTATGATCTCTATTTTAAGTATGGTTGAACATTTTCACAGTAAGATATTTGAAACGTGAAATAAAATAAAAAAAAAAATAATAATACTGTTGCATGACATGCATGGCATGAGATGGGTTCTCTGTCTCCCACTGTGATGGACCCTGAAGAATTCAGCTGCCATTGTTGGAAGAGCGAGGGCTTTTTCTAGAGTCTTGCCTTCTTGCTTGCACTGAATCCTACAGCCTTAGGACAATGAACTCTGCCATCGCATCTGAGAGATGATCTTGTAGTAGTCCTTTCCCAATTCAAGCCTCCAGATGAGACCAAAGTCCTGACTGGTATCAATTGAAGACTTGCAAAATAAGTCTTACAAGGACTCTCAACACACAGAAACTGTGAGATAATCAGTTTGTGCAGTTTTACGCTGTTAAAACAATGATTGTATAGGTAGTATGAAATCAGCAATTGAAGACTTAATTGTTGAAATTTCTATATCCTACAAAATTGATAAGATTTTGCAAAACTCAGGAGTTTTGAAAGTACTAATTTTAGTAATTTATATACAGCCTTTGCTGATCATCTTAATTAAAATACTTAATTTTGTTTTGCTATAGCTACAGGTCAGTCTTTTATTAATCTATGAGCTTTATTTTTTCCCAGCCCTCAGAAAGAACACAAATTGCTGACACCTAGATCTCAGATTTTTGATTTCCAGAACTGTGACACAGTGATTATCTATTAAACCACTCAGTTTGTGTTTTTTTTTTTTTTTAACTTTATTTAATTTTTTGGTGACACCAGTCCTAGGAAACCAAAACTCTAGGTCGTATTAATGTTTTATCCAACAATAATGATGGATGTGCATCAAATATTTAATATATTCCAGATTTTGTTTGTGGGTAGTTGAGAGGAGTATGATCATATTAAACCCTTTCAACCAAAAAAGAAGGTATATCTCATTTTTCTCCTTATTTTACATATAAAAACTGAGCAACTCAGAAGTTACACACCCAAGGCTCACAGTTATTATACAATCCCAAGGATTCTAGAATCTACAGTATTATTTTAATTGAGATGGAATCCATACACAACGCAATCCACCCATTTAAAATGTACAATTTAACGTGTATATGGAGTGGGACAGCCATCTGTGTAACAACAAAAGCTTAGAGTATTTTTAACTCCACTGTCCTTGAACAGTCTCTTCCCATTTCCTCCCATACCTCCAACCCTTTTCTGGAAATACCATCTGCTTTTGGTGTTTCTATATTTGACTATTCTGAACACTTCAGATAGAGTGATCATGAAAATATGTGGGTATGTGCGGCCATGTGAGTTTTTGTGTCTGGTTTCATTCACTAAATGCAATTTTTTAATGATTTGCCCTTTTATAGAATGTATTCGTGCTTAATCCCTTGTTACACTTGAACACTATTTTGTGGTACAGTATGGAGTTTTACTTATCCTTCCATCAGTTGATGAATATGTAGATTTTTCCTACGTTGGGTATTTTGAACACTTTATGTATGTTCGTGTACAAATTTATGCAATGCACATCATCATTTTTTATGGGTTATGTACTTGGAGTAGAATTTCTGTGTCAGATGATAAGTTTATTTAACTTTAAGAGGAACTACTGAACTTTTTATCAAAGCTGCTGCAACATTTTTTCCCATTAGCAATGTATGTGAGTTCTGATTTCTCTCTATCTTTTTTCTTTCTTTTTTAAAAAAATCTCATTTTTGCATTTCCCTAAAGAATAATGATATTGACAATTTTTTCACGAACTTATCCCTTTGTGTATTTTCTTTGCTCAATTGAAAAATAAATAAATAAGCTTAGTTTGTTCATTTTATCATTAAGGCGAAAAAGCCCTTCAGAATTTTTTTCCAGATATACAATTTCCAATGTTTTCTCCCATTCTATATCTCTGTCTTTTCCCTTTTGCAATTGTATCACTGCCAGTAAAATATTTTTAATTTTGATGAATTCTAACATATGTTTTTTTCCCTTCTGTTGTTTGTTGTTATGATACCCTATCTGGGAAGGCTTTCCCTAGTTAAAGACCATAATGACTTATTCATGTTTTCTTCTAAGATTTTTATAGATTTAGCTCTTAGGTTTAGGGCTTTCATCATTTTTTAATTAATTTTTTGTGTATGGTAAAATAATGGGATCCAAACTTTTTTTTCTGGGTATATATATCCACTTGCAGAAAAAAAAAAACTATTTTTCCCCTTGAATTGTCTTAGCATTTTGGTTGAAAATCATCTGATCATAATTATTTCTACACGCTCATTTCTATTCCATCAATCTAGTTTCTCTAGAGAGCCTTTCTACATCACTGTATTTTCATAATAAAGTCCTCCAATTTGGGGCTTCTTTTACAATTTTTTTTAGCACTTCTGTTTCCCCTCAATTTCCCATATGGATTTCAGGATTAATTTCTCAATTATGTAAAAATGGCAGATGGGTTACTGATAAACATTGCATTCAATCAGAGGCATAATATAGGTGATATTGCCATCTGAACAATTTCAAGTTTTCTGAACCATCAAAATGAAGATTTTTTTCAAAAAGAACTTATTCATGGTCATAATTACTGTCAGCAATATTTTATGGTTTTTGTAGTACAGATATGTACATCTTTTGCTGAAACAATTCTTAATTAGCTTATTTGTTTTTATCTTATTCTAAATGGCATAGATTTCTTAATTATATTTTAGATTAGTGGTATATGACCAAAAAAGTCAAATCTTACATATGGATTTTGTATACAATAATATAGAATTTTAAAATCATATTTGAAAATTTTTGGTGGTGACAAAAATAGATTTACATCATGCACATTGATCTTGGATGCATTAATAAAAAAGTAAATTAGTTTTAATAGATCTTTGGTGAATTCATTGAATTATTCTACATTTAACATGCAAGCAGGTGCAATTTTCCTCTTCTGCTTGAATATGAATTCCTTGTGTTCTTCTTGATTAAATTAATTTTTTTTTTTTGCTTGGACTTTCTGAACAATATTGAATAGAAATGGGTACAGCAGACATCCTTGTTTATTCCTGATATTATGGGGATCACATTTACTACTATTATTTTGAATTCTCTACTTATCACTTAATTCAGCTTTATTTCATGAATTTGGGGAATCAGTTGTTAGATATATAATTTATATTCATACCTGTCATGTCTATTGAATGAATTAATCCTTTTTATTTTATATTAAATTCTATTTGATCTGATACTAGTATACCTATTCTCACTTTATGGTTACTGTTTGCACAATATACCTTTTACTCTCTTACCATCCTTTGACTTTGGAGGGATGAAACTTACTGTTTTTCTCCTACTAAGAATTTCTTTTGACCTTTGGCTTTTGACATTTGATCATCATGTGGGTGGGAGTGGATATCTTTGCTTTTATCCTACTTGGAGTTCACTGTGCTACTTGGGTGTGGAGACTAACGTATGTCATCAAATTTGGAAATTTTTTTGGCAGCTATTTCTTGAAACAGTTTCTCTGCGCCTGTGCCTTTCCCCTCCTCTGCTACTCCCAATACATGCATAATTGTGCAGTTAATTTTGTCCCACATTTTTTTCTGAGGCTTGTGCATTTTTCTTCGTCTTTCTTGCCATTCTTTAGATTGCATAATTCCCATATATCTCCAAATTATGTAGTTCTTTGGTCTGCCAGTTAGAATTCACTGTTGAGTTCCCTTCTTAATCTATCAGTCAGTTTATTACACATTTCACTTTTGGATTTTTAAAAATAATTTATTTCTCTTCAGTTTATTCTCTATTTGATGACACTGTTAATAAATTCCTTTCTCTTTTAAAAAATCAACTAAACAAAATTATAATAGCTTCCTTGAGGTTTTTATTTGCTAACTCTACACATGGCTCCTCTCAAAGACACTTTTTTCAGTATACTGTTTTTCTAGTACATTGATTACTCTTCCTTTCTTTATATAGTACTAATATTTAAAGCTGGGCTTGGAATGATACATGATTTCAACTTCAGATACAGATTTTGGGGCTCTCTGGGACTTGCTTTTTTTGTTTCCTTTTTTGCTTCTCATACAGTGACTTGGCTGTAATTCATTAGTGCAGTCTGTATGTACTACACTGTCCAGCCCCTGATATCACTTCCCAGAAAGTACAGCCCTGGGTTTACACAGAGTCAACCTAACCACATTTACCCACCCTCACCCAAGGAATATAAAGAGTTGTGGATCAACTCTTTTTAATTCCTCCTTTGATTTCTTTCTTGAGTTTCTGGCTAGTCAATTATCTTTGATATCACACCAAGATGTTAGCACACACTAATTGATAGATGATTGCTCAATTATTTCCAGCAATGGTGGTCCTTTTGTGGTTTTCTCTGGCCACAGGTTTCATCCTAACTCTGTCTTTTCTTTCTTCTTTCTATTAACCTTCTTTTTTGTCTAGTGTTTCACTTACTGCTTTTCTAGAGATACCAGTCTCCTCTGAATTGTTTCAACACCAAAACACCAAAAATGTCATTGTTTTAAAGAGATCTCTTAGGCTGCAACTGTCCATACTATGTTCCAAATAAAGTCAGTCTGTTTGGAAGAACTATAGAGTTATTTGCTCTTGCAATTGGCTTCCTTCCTTGGTAGAAATTCTGTACCAGTATATTGGAGCTAGCAATCTGGATAGAAGCCTGCTTTTCCTGGAATGCCACCTCTGCTCTACAAGTGGGGCCATAAGTGGGGATGATAGCCCCAGATCTTGGAATCCAGCATGAAATAGTCGCCATATGGACAGTTTGGAGGAAGAAGAGTAATGCCTACTATTGTTGTCCTGCCAAAGCCTAGACTGGAGCTTCCACCTGTAAGCGGGTACTGGTAAAGCAGAAGAGTCCCAGATCTGTCTCATACTGTCTGTAATAGAGTTTCTACAACTTGGGGTTAAAGACAATAAAAAGGCAGGAGCTTGTCCTTTCCAGTGAGTAACTTACCCTAGGGTGGAAATAGGGAAAAGACATTGCTATGTTCTTTGTTCATCATTCTCAGTAAAACATTCTGACACTGAGTTGTGGGAGCTAATGTAGGAAATAGGTTGTGGTTCAAACGTTCTCATCAATCCTTCATGAGAAGGGTTGAAAAGATCTATTTTACTCTTAGGAATGTCATACGAAATTTATTACATCACTAAACAAAGGTCCACCCATTTCTTTGGATAAATTTTGATTGTATTATGCAGACTAGAAAGACACAATATCCTCCAGATGGAACACTATAATTTCTGCCTCATGTGACACTTCCATTCAATGTGTAGTGGGAACTTAAATTTTCAGAGGACTGGAATTTCATAGGACACATTCTACCCTCCGTTTTGTGCAAGATTTGATATTTGCTTAAAAATGTTCCTTCAAAATATCATGATATTTAAATAGTGAGAAATAGGTAATTATAACTCTTGTATTTCTTTGATGATTAGTGATTAGTTACCAATGGAAACTAAGATCTATCATGATTACTTAGGTCAGTTTGCACAGTAGAAAATGCAGACAACAGTTCATTTATTTTTTCACTAAATGTGTTTTCTGGTCTCTCAATATACCATAATATGAGGCAATTCCCTTTGAGTATAAAATAAAATAAATGAACACTTAAGCCCGTGTTGTATCTGTGTAAATAGAAAAAAAAATAATGCATTCATTTTGAATAAATTCATTTATGTTTACTCAGTGTAAAAAGTTTTGTAATCCTATATATAATTATAGGTTATATTCAATTAACATCATCTATATTTATCTAAATATTCTACCTTTCCATCCTTTGATGTTATAAAATCATTGGGCAAAAAAGCACTGAGAACATAATCTTATCCAATAATAAATTAACTAGCTGGTATATCAGATGCCCAGCATAGTGGGGATTAAAAGAACTTGTAATCTAGTTTGGAATATAAAACTGATATGTGTCATCCTTGACCAAACATCAGTGAGTTATTGAATTGTTAAACAATTATTAAGTCCCATAAAGGGAGCCTTGCATCCAGTGGATCTAATTTATCGTAGAGACATCTCTTAAATCTGTCATTCATAATTCAAGATAGTAAAAATAGAGTACATACAACAAATTCTCAAAAATCATTGATTTGATTTTCATAACCTCATTCTCCACCAAATACAATGTCTAAAACTTTGTTGAATTTCATTGCTTTAGGTCCAGTTTTTGGAATAGTACCATGGTGCATCATGTGTGTTCAGTTAGCAATTCTTCAATAAAGAAATGAACAACTATGCATTGTTCACACACACAGACACACACACACACACACACACACACACACGTGTGTGTTGCATGCTCCCATGTTGCATGCTCCCATGCTCCTACTTCATTTTGGTATAGTTGTATTTGTAATCTCTGTAGTAATGAGCAATTACAGCAAACCTAAGGAAGTGCTTATGTGAGTTTGACCAGAAAAAAACTAGTGATCCCTACTGATCTTTCTGGGCTCACAAGCAAATATAGATTGGAACGATTTTTTAAAGTTGTTACCAGTATTCTTTAGGATTTTTCACATTAAATGCTCTAATGTGTGCTATTTTAAGGAATTTACTCTTACCATTTTTAAAAAATAGCAGGATGCTCTGTACCCCAATGTGAAGAAATAAAATCAACTTTGTTTAAAATTATTTTATGGTAAGATTTCCGACCTGTCTTGCAATCTGTCTTACTCCAACCCCTAATCATACTAAACTTAGCAAAACTTTTAAGATATGCTAGCTTAAGAAGATTTTTTTCTTCTTTTTTTGTTAGAGAGTTGTTTCATATTCTTAAAAGCTCTGCTGATATTATAGATCAGTGATTAAAGCTGAGGTTTCAGTGTCTGACATTCATCACAGACCTCATTCCAGGACCTTAAAGAAGGTTTTGCAATATGTTCAAAGAATCACATGGTTTTGTACAATTTGAAAATGTAAGATACATCAACTATAATTAGTTTATATTCTAGTTGCTTTCATTCCAGCTTTTTCTGCAACACTTGCATTCTTGAGAGCAGATGAATAAGAAATAAGTTAGGTATACATTTATTTTGAGCTGAATTGAGTGTATATTTCTGAGGCTACATGTTACATTAGGTTTAAAGAAGTTAAATTATTCTTACCCATCTAAGTGAATGTATGACATCTAGGAATATTCCACAGCCAATTATGTTGGCTCAGTTGATATCTGCACATGAGGATGCAGGATCCAAATTTACATTGCCATTTGAACTGGGAGTTTGTGGGCAGATGAGTAAACACAAGGTTTGCAACGCACTAAAACAAAAGTTCATTTTTGGAAAACCCTTCCAGATTTATAGCTTATCAATGAAAATTGAGTTTCCTCCAAAATTCTCCATATAATTAGTGAGTTGCAAAGTGGAAAGTTTTATATAACGTAATAAGACAACTAGTTGATAAAATGATATGGTCACTTTCTGAATTTTAGTGATGTTTGTGGTCATTTCCAGCTTTAGAAAAACTTAAAATATGTTACCTATTTTATCATCAAAATAATTTATTTGGGTAATTATAATATTGTGCTATTATACTTTAAAGAAGTAAACAAAATTGAGACAAATTTTAGAGTCCATCAAATTAGGATTTATCACTGATAAAACTATCATAGTTTTGACAATTTTTTTTAAATAGGAAGAAAAGATTACTACGTAAGGTTCATGTAACACATATACTCTAGAAGTCCATTTTATTTTGTAAGATGAAGTTACATCTACCCTTTCTGTAAGACAAAGCTTGCTTAAATCCTATATGATTATGTGCAAAGTAAAGATGAAAAGAATGCTAATTATACATTCATTTTTACTGATTTAGTTTTAGAAAGATAAAATAATCTAAAACTCTCATGAAAATATAATTATGTATTGACATCTCAGTTTTAGTGATTAACATCTCAAGCATAATTTACTGTGAAATTGAATTTACAGTAAACTATATATAGTTTAATATATGCATTTATTTCATGTATGATAGTGGGCCATTTTGAAATGTAATATAATACCTTCTTTAAAGAGAAATTTGAATAAATTAAAAATCAGTGGTTTGTTTTTACTTTTTTTAAATTAAAAATCACAGTATTTAATCTATTAATATACTATTGTTTATATCTTTATTAATTCTAAAATTATCTGACCAAAGTTTTATTAATAGGTAAAAGGGAAATAATTGTAATTGTTAAATTTTACCTTTTGAAACTTTAAAGAAGACTCTAATGTTTGACATGTTCAAAAACAACTTGACAATATTAATTCTGCCTATCCAAGAACATGGGAGATCTTTCCATCTTCTAAGGTTTTCTTTAATTTCTTTCTTTAGTGTTCTGTAGTGCTCATTGTAGAGGTCTTTCACCTCTTTTGTTAGATTGATTACCAAGTATTTTGTTTTTTTCGAGGCTATTGTGAATGGGGTAGTTTTCCTAACTTCTCTTTCTGAAGATTCATCACTTATGTATAAAAATGCATTGGATTTATGATCTTAGATCGTGTATCTTAGATCTTAGATCCTGCTACTTTACTGAATTCACTTATGAGTTCTAAAATTTTTCTGGTGGACTTTCCCAGTTCCTCTAAATATATAATCATGTCATCAGCAAATAGGGATAATTTGAGTTCTTCTTTTCCTATTCTTATCCCTTTAATTTCTTTGGTCTGTCTAATTGCTCTGGCTAGAGTTTCAAGGACAATGTTGAATAGAAGTAGTGAAAGAGGGCATCCCTGCCTTGTTCCAGTTTTTAGGGGGAATGCTTTCAGTTTTTCACCATTTAGAATGATCAGTTTTTCACTTCCTTAACAGGACTCCCATAGCACAAGAAATAAAAGCAAGAATCAATAACTGGGATAGATTCAAACCTTTCTCTCAGCAAAGTAAACTATCAGCAATGTGAAGAAAGAGCCTACAGAGTGGGAGAAAATCTTTGCCACTCATACTTCAGATACAGCACTAATCTCCAGAATCTATAAAGAACTCAAAAAACTCTACACCAAGAATACAAATAACCCAATCAACAAATGGGCTAAGGAAATGAACAAACACTTCACAGAAGAAGATGTATAAGCAATCAACAGATATATGAAAAAATGTTCAACTTCTCTAGTAATAAGAGAAAGGTAAATCAAAATTACCCTAAGATTTCATCTCACCCCAATTAGAATGGCGATTATCAAGAACACAAGCAACAATAGGTGTTGGTGAGGATGTGGGGAAAAAGGTACACTCATACATTGCTGGTGGGGTTGCAAATTAATGCAGCCACTCTGGAAAGTAGTGTGGAGATTCCTAAGAAAGCTTAGAATGGAACCACCATTTGACCCAGCTATCCCACTCCTTGGCCTATACCCAAAGGACTTAAAATCAGCATACTACAGAGATACAGCCACATCAATGTTCATTGCTGCTCAATTCACCATAGCCAGATTGTGGAACCAACCTAGATGCCCTTCAGTTGATGAATGGATAAAGAAACTGTGGCATATATATACACAATGGAATATTACTCTGCCATGAAGAATGATAAAATTATGGCATTTGCAGGCAAATGGATGAAATTGGAGAACATCATGCTAAGTGAGATAAGCCAATCTCAAAAACCCAAAGGAAGAATGATCTCGCTGATAAGTGGATGATGACACTTAATGGGGGGGGGGCAAGAATGGAGGAAGGAGGGACTGTATAAAGGGAAAAAAGGGAAAAGAGGGGTGCGAGGGGTGGGGGGGAAGGGAAAAATAACAGAATGAATCAAACAACATTACCCTATGTAAATGTATGATTACACAAATGGTATGCCTTTACTCCATATACAAACAGAGAAACAACATGTATCCCATTTTTTTACGATAAAAATAAATTTAAAAAATGTTAAATAAAATAACATATAGATGAATAAATGCATTTAAAATGTAGAGTATAGGGCTAGGGTTGTTGCTCAGTGGTAAACCACTGCGTCGCATGCATGATGCCCTCAGCATCACATACAAATAATTAAAATAAAGGTTGTGTTACAACTAAAAAAAAAAAAAAAAGAACTTGATATTGAACAAATTCATCATCAATGAGTTCATTCTTAAAATTTATGACTACCCGCTTCTTAGGACTTATAAACCTTTGAGTCTTACTTGATGACACCCTTTCTTTTATACTTGTATCCTATTAATCACCAATAACTTTGTTGTTGTTTTTGGTACAAGGAACTAAATCCAAGGGCATTTTATCACTGAGCTATATTCCCAGCCCTTTTTAACTTTTTTTGATAGGTTTATGCTAAATTGCTTAGGGTCTTCCTAAATTCCCAAAGCCGACCTGCAACTTACAGTCCTCCTGCCTCAGTCTCCTGAGTTCCTGGGGTCACAGGCGTGTGTTACCACATGCAACTGACTGCTAACAAATAACTGGAAGCAATGTTTGCTAAGTGCTAGGTAAGTTTCCATGTCATTGCCATGTATTAATTAATTTACTTTCCACAAATACTCTGTGAGGTATGAATACTCTCATTTCTAACAGCTTAATGATATAAGAATACAGAGGTAGGTTACTTGAGAAGAGTTCTACAGTTTGTAGTTGTCATGGTTGGGATATGAACACAGAAGGATTGGTTTGAATGTCCAAGAACTTAGCTACCCTGTTTTGACTTTTAAGTATGTGACTCTTACTCCTAGAAAAGTTATCCAATTTGATCACCTCTTGTTGTTGTTAATATTATGGTCCAGGTTTACCATATCTTTTACCTGAAACATCCTGTCTTACTACAGGCTGCTATCAAAAGAAAAGACTGCGTGGCTTAAGCAACAGATATTATTTTCTCATGTTCTGGAGACTGAGACGTTCAAGACCAAGTTGCCAGAAGTTTTTGTTCTTGGTGAATGCTCTCTTCCTAGCTCTCAGAAGGTCACTTTCTTTCCGTGTTCTCAAATTGTGGGGAGGTTAAGATCTTATCTCTCTTATTTTTCTTATAAGGACACTCATCCCCTTATTGTGGCTCCATCCTCAAATACTGTTGAATTGGACATTAAAACTTTTGATCTATGAATTTTGAGAATCACAAATTTTCAGTCCATAATACATCCTAAATGAACTCTCTTTATTTATTCTTTCCTTTCATCCATTCTATGCACAATGGCTAAGTAATATTTTAAAGACGTGGATCTTACCATATTACTCCTTCTCTTAAAATTTAGGATAAAGTAAAAAAAAATGAACAACAACAAAAAAAGTGAATTGATTTGCAAGACACTGCATAACCTGATCCTTAAGCAATAGAGTGGCATCTTTTCCTCTTACTCTGCCTGTCTCTTTTCCACTTTACCCTGAGTGAGCCATAGTTATAGTGGATGGTCTGTTCATTACTTACGCTCAGGGAAATTAGTAATTACAGAAAGACAAATACCACATGTTGTCTCATGTATGTGTGATCTACAACAACCAAAGTCAGAAACAGAGAGTAGAGTGCTTTGTACAGAGATTGAGGATGGGGAGCTGATGGTTAAAAGCAGAGTAGTTAGAAGGAATCCTTTTTTTTTTTTTTTAATTTTTTGAGATCTGAAAGAATAAACTTCTAAATATTCTCATCCCAAAAATGATATTTTATGTAATGGATATATTTAATAGCTTGATTTAGTTATTTCACACTGAATTCATGAATCATGATGTCACTTTCTACACCATGAGTATGTACAGTTATAAATTGTCAGTTATAATAAAATTTTTAAGAATAAAGAAAATACTGAATGCCTTTAGTTTATTCAATCAAGATATGTATGGGAGCACATTCTGTAATAGAAGAGGCAGAGAAGTAAATAACTGAAATTCATATAATATGCTAAAGAGCATAAAAGCATATACAAATAGACGAAAAAAAGAGTAGAGGATTTATAAAATATTTGGAGTGGGAAGAAAGCATATAACTATAATTTCAACAAACAACTTTGTTTTAGAAATTCTCATAGTTAAGAACATAGAAAACGGGAGAGTATTGAATATCAAAGCTTTTTTGAATTTCCTTTATATGTCAAGAGTCTTGATTTAAGTTTATTTTTCTTATTGGAAAAAGTGTTATTTTTATGAAGTATAAACAACTCCTTGTCCTTGAGAAGACAAAAAATCAAAGATTCTACTACTCGTAAGTAGTAATAAAATGTTCTATTGTTGATCTGTTCATACTGTCATTGTTACTTTTTGTTATTCTTTTAATAAGCATTGAATGGTATTACATTATGTCTTAGAAAGAATCCAGAAATACTAAATGAATTGTTCTTTGAGAACAAATGTGAAGAGTTTTCACAGGTGGTAAAATTCACTCATAACAATGACTGTTCAGTTTTTATGAAAAAATATGTGCACAGAAATTAGAGATTAGAGTGTTTAAAATAGAATACTGAGAGTTATAGCCCATATTATTATTTTTCGTAAAAATATTTTTTTTTCACTTTTTTACACATAGTTATTTTTATTAACTAGTTTTTAAAATTAATTTCTGGTGGTTGTGCACAATGGTGAGATTCACTGTGGTGTATTCCTATACACACAGAGGAAAGTTATGTCAGAGTCATTCCTGTTTTCCTTTTCCTAACCTCCCTCCCTTCCCTTCATTCCCCTGTGTCTAATCCACTGAACTTCTATCCACCCCCCATTAGTGTGAGTTAGCTTTCACATATCAGAGAAAACATTCAACCTTCATTTTTTTAGTATTGGCTTATTTCGCTTAACATGATAGTCTCCAAATCTGTTCATTCACTGGCAAATGTCATGGAGTCATTCTTTTTGATGGCTGAGTAATGCTCCACCATGTATATATGTTACATTTTCTTTATTCTTTCATTTGTTGAAGGGCACCTAGTTAGCTCCATAGCTTAGCTATTGTGAATCATGCTGCTATAGACATTGATGTGGCTACATCAACTATTGTATGCTGGTTTTAAATCCTTTGAATATATACCAAGGAGTGGGATAACTAGGCCAAATGATGGTTCCATTCTTAATTTTTTGAGAAATCCCTATACTGCTTTCCATATTGGTTGCACCAATTTGTAGTACCACAAACAATGTATAAGTGTACACTTTGCTCCACATTCTCTCCAATACTAATTGTTTCTTGTATTCTCGATAATTTCAATTTTGACCTGAGATGAAATCTTAGTGTACTTTTAATTTTCATTCTTCTGATTGCTAGAGATTATGAACATTTCTAAAATATATTTGTTGACCCTTCATATTTCTTCTTTTTAGAAGAGTCTGTTTAGTTCCTTTGCCCATTTATTGACTGGGTTATTTTATCATTATTTTTTAGCATTAAGCTTTTTGAATTCTTTGTATATCCTGGAAATTAACACCCTATCTCAAATGCAGGTGGCAAAGTTTTTCTCCCATTCTATAGGCTTTTTCTTCACACTCTTGATGGTTTCCTTGGCTGTGAAGAAGCTTTTTAGTTTTATTCCATTCCATTTATTGATTTTTTTATTTTACTTCTTGCTCTTTAGAAGTTTTGTTAAGTAATTCAGTTCCTGAACTGTCACATTGGCGTGTTGGACCAAGATTTTCTTCTAGTAGGTGCAGAATTTCAGATTTAGTTGCTAGGTACTTGAATTTTGGGCAGGGTGAGGGATAGGTGTTAAATTTCATTCTACTACATATGGATTTCCAGTTTTCCTTGCACAATTTTTTGAAGATGCAATCTTTTCTCCAATATGTGTTTTTCTGGTGCCTTTGTCTAGTATGAGATAACTGTATTTATGTGGTTTTGCCTCTTTTTCTTAAACTCAAGTAAGTCACAGTCCTCACTGAAACATTTAATGATTTTTCTCACTCTAATAGAAATGGCCTGTTCAAATCAGGAACACTCTTTAAATTAAAGATTTATACCATCCTCTTCCCAAAACAAAAACTCAAGAGAATTCTATAAGTCATAGTGCTTTTTAAAACCGTGCTTTATAATTTTTTTATTGTTGTTTAAGTCATTCTGTTATTTTTTTCCTTCCCCCCACCCCTCCCACCCTTTTCCCTCTATACAGTCCTTCTTTCCTCCATTCTTGCCACCCTCTTTAACCCTAACCCTAAACCTAACCCTAACCCTAACGCTAACCCCTCCCAACCCCCATTATATGTCATCATCTGCTTATCAGCGAGATCATTTGTCCTTTAGTTTTTTGAGATTGGCTTATCTCACTTAGCATGATATTCTCCAATTTCATCCATTTGCCTGCAAATTCCATAATTTTATCATTCTTTATGGCAGACTAATATTCCATTGTGCATATATGCCACAGTTTCTTTATCCATTCATCAACTGAAGGACATCTAGGTTGGTTCCACAATCTGGCTATGGTGAATTGAGCAGCAATGAACATTGATGTGTCTGTATCTCTGTAGTATGCTGACTTTAAGTCCTTTGGTATAGGCCGAGGAGTGGGATAGCTGGGTCAAATGGTGGTTCCATTCTAAGCTTTCTGAGGAATCTCCATATGCTTTCCAGAGTGGCTGCATTAATTTGCAACCCCACCAGCAATGTATGAGTGTACCTTTTTCCCCACATCCTCGCCAACACCTATTGTTGCTTGTGTTCTTGATAATCGCCATTCTAATAGGGGTGAGATGGAATCTTAGGGTAATTTTGATTTGCATTTCTCTTATTACTAGAGATGTTGAACATTTTTTCATATATCTGTTGATTGCTTGTACATCTTCTGTGAAGTGTCTGTTTACTTCCTTAGCCCATTTGTTGATTGTGTTATTTGTATTAAAGTAAGACCTTTAGTGGTGTTTGTAGAATCCCTTCTCAATTATGAAAGCCTTTTCATGGGGAGTGTCTAGAAATATTTCCTAGATTCTTTGATGTTCCCTTGAATTATTCAAATATTAACTTTAAAACTTCTACAAGCATCAGTAATGATTTTTTTTCTAAATAACTTAATTAGTATGCTTCAAGATGCATAGATGTTTTGTGATTTTTTTAGTGTACGTATCTTGGATAGAAGTGCCTTTTGTTATATTTAGGGGCATAGCAGCATGCAGCTTAAATATTATCATTGTCACCAGCTTCATCATACATAAATAAAATATGTAGCATCAGATCGTTCCAAAGTTCTTGAGAACCAAGATGTAGATTACCTCTAAATAACTTGATATTCTTTCCTTGAAGTTTTACATGCAGCTTTAAAATTTTATTTCAAATAAGTAATAAGGTTCAATACTGTCATACATACAGGTTGTTGGTTTTGATTTTTGTACAGTTCTTAAGCTTTTTACAACAGGTCTTACATCTGCATTGCTGTATACATCTGACATTTCAAAGTCATTAGATTTGCAGAATTCATCTATGTGACTCTTATTGTTAATGGGCCACACCCACAAGTGACCTTTATGGTGTCCTCCCTTGCAGATCAATGCAGAAAAAGTGTTGTTGATTTAAATAAGTATGAACACATTAACATAACATCTAGATTTTAAAATATGACATTCAATTCTGGCACAAATAACCAATTTAATACATAATGAACAACTGATTGCAGTTGTAGCATAGCATATTTGGGACATGAGGGCTGCAGATCTGTATGAAAACAATCAGATCATGTTTAGCAAGAACAACTTCCGGTAAGCTCCATTTGGAGGCATGTGGAATGGTGTTTCCTACTTATCTTATGAACCAGTTCATCCTACTACGTTTAAAACAACCAAAGATTTGAGAAATATAGATATTAAATATCTCTCTATTTTTTTTCTTTTTCGTGATGGTGGTGCTAGGGATTGGACCAGCACTTCACACATGCTGGGCAAGCCCCCAAGAAATTAACTTCGTCCTCGCCCCAAAATGAAATGCGTTAAGATACTTATTTAGTACAGAGAGGGTAAAGTTGAGGAGGAATAAATAGGAGCTCTTTGGAGCAGTTGGCTTGGATTTCAGTCCTAGCTTTATTGCATTCTAGCTTTGTGACTTTAGGTAGGTTACTTTAATACCCAGGCCTAAATTTCAGGGAAATGTAAGACTTGTGTATAAGGTCAATATCTCTAGAATCCAAAAAGATCTCAAAATTTTTTTAAAGTCTATTTTTAACTTAGTTGGTAACAAACTCTGAATGTTAAGTAGTGTAAGTATTCATATATTTTGTTACAGAAGTATGATTATATTTGACAATATGATGGTACTCCCTATAATTGGGTTAAGCCAGGAATCATGGTGTATGCACACACACATATGCTATAAGTAAAATTATATATATGATTATATATTTGATTTGTGATTATGTATATGATTTTACTTTGCTATTTTGTGTGTGATTCACACATATCTATCTTATGTATGCAACATATATATATATATATATATATTTATCCTTTTCTAAGAACTAAAACTTCTAAAATCCAAAGTCCCTGTTAGTTTGAAATAAATATATTCATGGTCCCTCAGAATTTGGAATAAATTATTATGGGTTTACTATGATCAAATCAATAATTCTAAACTTATTAAATAAAAAGTTTGGAATATACTAATTCTAACTAATATTCACCAACTACTTACCCTGGGTCAAGTTCTTCTATTGACAGACTAACCTACAGGATCACATTTCCTGTACGTATTCTGAATTGCTATGAAGATTAAGACAGGAATAATACCACTGTAGATGATTTTAGAGAGAAGAATCAGCATTTGTATTTATAGTTTATTTATACCTAAGCTCTAATACTTTTAAAGCCAAATATGATCAAAATAACACATACTCTTATAATATGGGAAGTAATATACATAAGTGAACTGGTGAAATAGATATATTCAGCTTAGTGGGATTTATTTTATGTTATTATTTTGTACTTGATGATTTGCTTTAATGGTTTACTTTCTTCTCACCTTCTCCCATAATATATGATGTTGTTGGTTCAATAAGAATGGTGATAATTGTATAAAATATCTTCTCTTCTCAAAAAAACATTTTTATAAACCATAAATGCAAAGAATGCTACAGGGAGAGCATACAATAAATTTGGGAATATTTATTACATTTTCTCCGAATTAAAGTATCACTGCCTAAGTTGCATTTAGCTACAACTGTCAATGTCCATTTTTAAAACTTTTTCTATGGATGCAGACCCATAGTGGTTTCTTCAATGGTTTTATGATTGTTTTAAGCTAGCTTGCCTTTAGTACTCTTAATCATTTTGCATTATTATGTTTTAAGACCACATCTTGATAACATTAATTTTTTTAATGGAAGGCAGAGTATATTTCCATATTTAGGATCAAACCTATAGTAATATAGAAGATACAAAATTATTCATAACCAAGATACGATATTTGTTCAGAATTTCAGACTGGATGACAGATGCAGAAGTTGTAACTAATAGCATAGATCTCTGCTGTAGCACTGCTCTTTCCATCTGCAAAAAAGTCACCTTTCTGTGATGTGTGAAAGGTTGTTTGTTATATCTAATTGAAGGATACAGATTTCAAGCTGTGTGTAGGTGATACATGAATTTTTCACTCCTGCTGACAAGCACATTGACTACTGTGTAATTCTTTAAATTGATTCAATCAAACCCATGCTGTTTATGCTTTTAATTGATTGGATTAAAACAGCGTTTTTAACTTTTAATCATTCCATTAGACAGGGGTCCACTTGTTCGTTCATGCCCAAGCCAACTCTCCTGAACTGTGGCTTTTTAACTTGTGAAGTCCCACCAGATGGCACTTCAACTTATTTGGCAGCAAGAGTAGTCTGTAGCATCATCACAAATCAAAAGGACACTCCTATTTTGGGGTGCATGCTGTTAACTATCCAGTGGAGATGAATGAAGGTATTCACTTTCCACGCCTCTTCCTGAACGTCTAGATCATTCGATGTCACAGTCCTCAGAAGCAGGAAGATTTCTTCTAGAGACCCAGTATAAATTATTGCTGATAAGAAAAAATAACTTAAAAGACTTGTCTATCAACTTAGAAATAGTGTAAACAAGATACTGTGGCCTGGAACTAGAGCCTTAGAGTCTGACCCCAAAGTTCCTCTATGCCAAAGGCATGAGTGAGCAACACAGAGGTGCACCGTCTGCAGAGAATTCCCAAACTATAATCAAACCCAGTGATGGTTGTCCTGGTTTTTATCATCACCATGCATCAGCAATTCTAAATAATGTCAGTGATAAATGATTACAAAAACATTTTCTTGGGTTAAGTGCTAAGTATGTTTTTGCTGTGAAATCTGAAAAAAATATATGTAAATGTAAAATTAGTCTGTGTTTTATACTCATTCTGCAATTAATACTGTATGAACAACGGAAGTTAGTTCAGAGTGCGGAGTTAGAATTGATTCCTGACACACCTGGGTTCCACCACACACATTTGTCAAACAACTATATAATAATGTGGAATTGGTCACATTTGTCTTGGGTACTTTTCTTGTCTCCAGTGCCATTTCATATTCTTGTGTTTGAGCAGCAGCTTCAAAATAAATAGTGATAGCACAGTGTGCATGATGACAACGAAACAGAACATCACTTCTTTCAATTCTGTCATTTAGTGTGACTGCTTGCAGTTTTAAATTCTGTTTAAATGTTAACACAGAGAAACAGTATAAAATGAGGGTATAGTGTTTTTGTTTAAGTTAAAATGTAGTTCCTCTATGAAATATTTTGCTAAACTTGAATCAAATCTTAAAAATTGCAATTTTTTTTCAATTTAATCATTTTAAGTAATGAACAAATCAGGAAGATTATTGTTATTATTGATTAATGTATTAATAAAAGTATTTTTATTTTATGAAAGTTGTCTTTTAAAAATGATCTTCTCTGGATTTCAAATATCCAGGTGTAAATTAATTGAAAGAAATGACATAGTACTTCTTTCTAATAGAATCTCATTGTCACTTAAATTAAAAATATAATGTTGTAATTCCTACATAATATGTCACACAATTGCAAATTATACAGTGAATTAAACACAAAATTGTGAAGCATAAAGTACATAGTTTATAAAATTTATGAAATATCTTTATGACCAAGGAAGAGAAGTATTTTCAAAATTCATAAAAACTATAAAGCAACAAACATTGAAAATTCTTTCACATATGCTTAGGCATTTTTTCTAAATGAACATGAGAGATAAATGTAATAGATGGATTACAGAATGGAAAAAGAGACTGACAATATTTTGAAACAAAGAATGAATTCTTACCTAAAATCAATAATTTATTCTTGAAAATAAAAGGAAAAAAGACATTGACCTTAATGAACAAGTGCAAAAAGCTATCACTTATACTGAGATGGTCTAACTCATCTGTAATCAGGGAAACAAATTAAAGAAAATAATAATACTATATGATTATCAGTGTTTTAGCAAAATGAAATGATCGCAGTGCCAAGCAAAAAATATGAAGGGATGCAGCCTCTCTCTCCATACAACAGAGCAAAAGGACCTTTCTTCATTATGTTATTTTCATCTGCAATACAAACACATAGCCATTTTACAGGAATGCATAAAAATGAAAGGTGCATGTTAAACACAAAGAAATCATTTCTGCGAGGGGGAGAGGATGAGAATAGAACATTTTGTAGAGTTCATTCAGTTTTATTATATATAGTCTTACATTCTGGGTTAGTTTTTCAAGACTGAAGTTGAACTCAAGCATCTATTTATATAGTTTGACACATAATTCAAGTTCATAATCTAGTCGCATAATTTTCATGTAACTATTTCTTGGATAACATCTTAGTTAAATGATTTAATGTTGAATTTCATCTGAACATAATATCACCATTTCTCCTCCACAGAAGCATTAAGTAATGGGTGGGAGGTAAGGATTCCATATCTCTGCCCTGGACCTGGGGTCTCCAGTGTGAATTACTGAGAAGACCCAATGAAGAGGAATGACCTGAAAATTGTCTGTTGTTTATTAATTTACAGCAATGTGTTTCAAAGTGACAACTCTTGTTTTATCTCTAATATTTGAATTTTCCTTCAATGTAAACAAAAAGCAAGTAGAGATTAATGGTGAGGTATGAAGTCTGAACAACAGGATTCTTGGAGAAAATACATTTGGAACACCATATTAATTCACTCTCTACAAGAAGTGGAAATTTATGTAATTTAGAGGTTTTATTTTTCTTTGGTGCTAGAACCTAAGCCTTGTTTAACATTGTATTTCTCAAATGTTGGTTCATAGAACCGTTATACTTGAAAATAACATCAATATTCTGAGAAAAAAAGGTTTGAGAAAAACAGTACTCTAGATTTTTTACCTCAGTGATAGTCTTTCACTGTGAATTGAACTAGATTAATTTAGTTGGAAGGATTCCATTTACTCCTCTAAACAAAGGTTTTCCTAAGTTGTCTCTCCTAGGTAAAAGAATACAAATGATATTTTGAATTTTTACATTTATACCTTCTGTTTTCTCATTTCTCCGTCAGAGAAATTCTTCCAATCAGATAGTCATCTTTGTTACTTCTTGAAGAATAAATACTTCTGCAATGGGCTTTTGAATCTCTGTCTCTGGACACAAATATTGAAAGACACAACATTTGCTTTGCAGCATTCAGACTTAGTTTTGGAAAAGGCCCAAAACACAAAAGTCTTTGCCTCATATGTAGTAAAGAATGTAGTTAATGCCACAACGAACTGCTGAGTTTATGTAGAGAAAGATCCAGATAACATTACCATAGAAAAGTCTAGAGATAGTAAACTGGCCAGAGGAAAAGGAAGAAAAAGATTTGATAAGGTAGGTATTAGAACCCAGAATGAATTTGCTGTTTGAACCTGACACGAAGGATATAGACTTAGGGGACCATACTGAAGGGCCTGGAGACAGCACCGAGCTGCATGCTGTGCCTGCGACAGTCTATTTTCTACTAGGAAACACTCAGGCAAGAAGCTGAGCCAGCACTTCAGACCATCTGTAACCATATGAGTAAGCACTGAATATCACTTGTCCTCCTTTGACACCATCATCCAGGGATTTTATAACAAAAGTGATGTCTCTCCTGTGTCTCAGAACTTCGTTGACAGACAGAAAATGCCTAGATGTGCACTTCTCTTTTCAATTTTTGAGTCATACATTTCTGCAGAAAAGTTATGAAGAAAGGGAACCTGTGTCTGAGTGGAAATGCACACCTGCTATCCACTCTGCTATACTTATAAGGTATGTAGAAAGATGAATCTTGTGAAAGAGAATGATGGACAGAGTCCTTCTCCCTAAGGCCTAGAATATTTACACTGATTTTCTACTTCATGTCTTTTTCTTTCTTTTCTTTTCTTTTTTTTTTTTTTTTTTGGAAAAAGACTCCCTGAAAAGAAGATAGTGAAATGCTATCTAAAGAAGGTAGAGAGAGAGAGAGATTAAATGTATTTTATTTTAACATTTTTAACTCTCCCAAGAAAATCTCCACTTTACAGCACTGAAATTATATCTTTAGTCACAGACCTAGGCAGGGGGATTGAATGGGATTAAGATCCCCTTCGAGAGTGCAGTATGTAACTTAACAAGCAGCCGCTGTTTCACGATTAGGAATGAAAAACCCAGGGAAGATCTAAAATATTGTACTGCAGCAAAAACTAGAGGGAAAGAGAAGCAGAAAAATCCTCCTTTCCTCCAAATCTTAGAAAAGCAAATGACATAATTATTAGAGATAATTCTGGCTTAAAATAACAGAATCTAATTACTAAAAGTCTTGAGTTTCTCAAAGATATCTTAGTATTTTTACTGTTGTTGCTGATGTTTCCAAATCACCTTTTCTGTTTCAGATAGATATTAAACATAATGGCTGCAAAGTCTGTAAGGAAATAATACAGACAACGCCATCTTCATGTTTGCTGATATCTATCTCTTCCCAGAAAATACTGCTGGAGATAGCTTGGCACATCTGAAATTTTTATTTTTATCATATAAGAATAAAACTTGTAGAAAGAGGGCAACACTATTTTACAAATCTTAACTCAGGAGGAAGATAGGAAACATTGGGTACCAGTACTTGGTTTTAAAATAGTGGTTGCTATGACTACTTAAATCATCTCTTAAGGTGATGGCCTTTCATTTCATGAATGTTTCAGAAGTTTAGTTGCCCTAACAACAGTACTTCGACTGAAGCAGGGAGTTTAATGAATTTGTTTTTGTTTACAAGTACCATCTCTTTCTTACTTTCTAAATGTTCTTTAAAATCTTAATAAAATTATCTGAAAAATATGGATTAAAGAGGATTTGAAATAGTGTCTACATTCTAGATCAAATAGCAGCACAAGCAGCACATTTACGATGGGTACACTAAACTTCATTTTCCTTATAGGAAAACAAATGGACATTTATTTTTTAAAAAATTGAAGTAGCTGAAAGACAAATCAGAATTATTAAATATCATTTGATAGAAATAACAAATACCTGTGAAATGTTATGCTATGAGATTTATAACTCACAAGCATAGAACCTTCATGGAAATAAGACATTGAGTACATATATATGTTGGCATATGTATCCATATTTACATCTATCTTTACTAATCAAATGCAAGAACAATAAAAAAACCAGAATTTGGAACTATAATTTGGTTTATCTATTTAAGCATACAATTTCATAATATGCATAGTAATGATATTAAAGTACTTCTATGACTGAAATTTTGCCCCTCCAGGAAATAAATATTACAATATTATTTGTGTATATAAATTTCTGAAAATAAATTGCTTACCAATTGGATTGGTTAATAAATTACTTATATCCAAATAATGGAATGCCATATTTATTGATTTTATTACCAATAATTTCTTTGCTACTGAAAATATATTAGTTACATATCATAGTAAAAAAGTAGAGTATGCTAACCTTTATGTTTAAAAAGGAAGTGTGTTGGTATATTCACAAATATTTTTAATTAAAAGAGCAAATAGATAAATATTGTTATAGGCTTAAAGGGAATATTACATTTACATTTTTATATTATTTTTAGTGGGAAAGTTTTATCTTATAACCAGAATAAAAGTGATTTTTATTTGTATTTGGTAACGGACCCAGGTATTTACTTGCTAAAACTTTTGCTTGGCAAATTTGTATAAATCACAGTATTTTTCTCAAAGTAAATAATTCAAAAAGTAAAAGAAAATGCAAAATGACAATGATAGCTTTCATATATTACCAAGTTATCAAAGTGTATGACATGAACCATTTATCATAAGTATTAGAACAAATAATAGAAAATGGATATTTTATTTGGTTAGTAGAATTTATTAGTGGGTAATTTTTAAAAGTTAGCCATAAAATTTACTCTAATCAAGTAATAGGCTATCAACAGAATAGTAATATTTCTCCAACTACTCAAAAAGAGAGGATCAGAAGGCACTTTAATGTATTCAATATAAACGCCTTTGAAACTATTATTTTCTTTATTCTGTATTTGTTCATCCCCCACTTTTACACTGAGTATTTGCCCCTAGCAAACAAATAATATTAATTCTCTTGGAGGATTACAGATGGGGAACATGTAGCTTAGATATTATCAAACAAAAGAGGTTATATCCTGTCTTTCTCTCCCAGTGAATTCTACTGAGGTTAAGAATGCTTTCAATTACTGTTTGTGACCTCAACTCAAAGACAGTGCTGTATATACAGAAAGTGTTCTCTCTCTGCTCTGAGTAATATGCAAGAGAAAAAATTCATAGAAAATACGAAAAACCATGGAGCTTGAAATACTGTGGCAGAGATGACAGATGGAGATGATGGCATTTGTAGTTTAAAGAAGCCTTTATCTTTTAATAATTAAATCAAATTTGCTTCTTGAAATTATTCCTTGATTCTCCCCATCAAGGGCATTCTTTTTCATTGTTCAGCATCTAGTCTGGGACACAATCAATAATGATAGCTGGCAAAAACTTGGAAACAAATCAAAGAAATGGCATGAAATTAATTAAATACACTCATAATGGGAACCAGAGAAAAGGAGAGAAGTAAAAGGAATTCAATCCTGAAGAAGAGAAGGTTGTAGGATAGTTAATTAATGGTCTTCACAGGCTCAAACACTGGAATTAGCAAAACAGTTCTTTGTGCTAGAGTAAAAATAGTGTTGTATATTAATTAAAATGGCATTTTGAAAGATATGAAAATGTCACCACTCTATAAATAAAAGATGGTGGTGAACTTGAGGGATTATAAAACAAAGGTGTTCAAAGATGTTATTAATATCTACTTCATGATTCTCTACTCCACATTGTTTTGCATAATTTTCATAAATTACTACCATTTCTTTGTTTCTAAGAAAGAAATAAAAATATTAGTCATGATTTGGCATTTCCCTGTAACAAGGATTGTGTAATCTGACACAAGAAGTCACAGGTGACTCTTTAATATTATAATTTGTGCTTAATGCTAAAGAAGATATTACTTTACTGTATCAAAGCAAACAGTGATAGTTACTAATAATTGAATTCCTTTTTTACAAAGATTTAAGAAACAAAAAAGATTATATATATTCAAGATACATAATGCGATGATCTGACCTTTCATTTGTGTGATGACAGTCATATTCCAATGAACTAACACTCCCATCACCACCTACATTTCTTTATTTCCTCAACCCTGAGCCTCTGGTGACCATCGTTTATTTCGTTTCTATGGATTCATTTTGTTTTGTTTTGTTTTCCACACATACGTGACATCATGTGATATTTGTCCTTCCATGTCTGGCTTTTTTTACTTAACATAATGTCTTGCACTTTCAGCCATATTGTCACAAATAACAAGATTTCCTTATTTTCTTTATAGCTGAATAATATTCTGTGGTATAAATACCCCACAGATTCTTCATTTACTCATCTTACAGTGGACATTTATGATGCTTCAATATGTTAGTTCTTGTAATGCTAAAGAACCCGGGGGAGAAGATATCACTTTGAGACGCTTTCTTCATTTCCTCTGAATATATATCCAGAAGTGAGATTGCTAGATTAGATAATAGTTCTACTTTTAATTTTGGAGGAGCATGCATAAAATTTTCCATCATTGTTGTACCTATTTGCATTCCTATCAACAGTGCGCAAAGTTTTTCTTATCTCCCCTCCCTCATCAGCACTTATTTTTCAGTTATTTTCATAATAGCCCCAATAGCAGGTATGATATATTTCACTGTGGTTTTAACTTGCATTTTCCTGATTGTTAGAGATGTTGAATTTCTTTTCATATACCTATTGGTCATTTGTATTCTTCTATTTGGGTCTTTCTTCCACTTCTTAATTTTAAAAAATTGGCTATTGTGTTGTGTGAATTCCTTGTATATTTAAGATGTTGACACCTTGTCAAATACATGGTTTGCAAATAATTTTTCCCATTCTATAGGTTACCTTTTAATTTTGTCATTTGCTTCCTTTACTGATCACTGAATTCTCAGATAATTTAGAATATTCTGGTTTTATAAGGTTAGACTAATTTCTATTTCTTAGCTCCCTCATCTGTAAAATGAGAATCACAATTATACCTATTCTAAGGGCAACATATGCAAAATACTTAGAGCATTCCCTGGCACAAGTCAGCAGTCTACACTTCTTAAAGAGTTTTATTACCATGCCCAGGCTTTATCCTGAAGATCTTACATATTTAGTCTCATGTACTTTATTATTATTTTTAAGTTTTATAGAAAAGGCAGCCAAGTTATTTGGGAAAAGTCATCTAATAATCATTACGATAATAGTAGGATCTGAATTCAAATTTAAGTCTGCCTGATCTCAAACATTAGCACTTTATATTTTGCAAATATAGTTGTCCCTCCATATCTGTGAATATGTTCTATAACAACAGATTGAAAATATTTAAAAAATTGTTTTTGTATTCAACATGTATAGACCTTTTTGTCATTGTTCTCTTAAAACTGTAATGAAATAACTATTTACATATCATTTACAATGTACTGTGTATTCTAGAGATCAAGTACAGGAAGGATGTGCATAGGCTTTATGTAAATGATTTATGATATTTAAGCACTCATAACTTTTGGTAACCACTGCAAGGAAGGGGTGAGTTTTGAGACCAATATTCCATGGATTTCAGAGATGACAAATACTTTTTTGTATCACACAATCCACAATAGCCAAATTATGAAAATAGCCCAGGTGCTGGTGAACAGATAAATGTATAAAGAAAATGTAGTGTATATACCCAGTGGAGTTTTACTCAGCCATAAAAAAGAATGAACACATGATATTTGCTGGTAAATGGTTGGCACTGGATAACCTAATAGAAAGATATAAGGGGGGAAGGAGGAGGGACAAGGAAAGGTATGAATGATGGAATAGAATTGACCAAATTATTTACATATATATATATATATGTATGTTTGTATATACACATATCATAGTGAAGTTCACCCTTATATTTATATATATGTATATATAAACATATATGTATATACATGTGTAAATGTGTGTGTGTGTGTGTGTGTGTGTGTGTGTAGAGAGTGAGAGAGCACCAATTAAGAAACTCTAAATAAATAGAAGGAATTCCAGTAGGCAAGGGAAGTGGATCAAGGGAAGGAGGAGAAAAGGGAAAGAGAAAACTTGGGGACTGAAATAGAGCAAATTGTATGTTTATTTTGCAATCAACATATGCATTTAGTGTTGTATTTCTTCTTTCTCTTTCTCTTCTCTTAATGTTATTTACATGTTTTCTAATAGATGACACTTTTAAAAAATGTTTATAATTGTACATCATATTGAGGTTTGTTTTGACAATATAATTGCAGAATTCTTACTTTTTTTTGTTTGATCATAGCCATTATATCAGGATTTAGTGACATACTTATTTTTAAGTTCAGTATTTCCTCTTTTGACTGTAACAGTTTTCT
The DNA here is from genome assembly GCF_902686455.1 of Sciurus vulgaris. Taxonomy (NCBI): domain Eukaryota; kingdom Metazoa; phylum Chordata; class Mammalia; order Rodentia; family Sciuridae; genus Sciurus; species Sciurus vulgaris. Next base: position 122,191,467 of record NC_136469.1, read on the forward strand.
AGTAGTCCTTTACTATTGGACATTCCAGAGGCATTTTTTCCCTCATATATAAAACAAAAACAAAGTTCTGTGTATATATCACTAAGAGGACAACTAGCAATTTTGCTAAAATTTATTTGTATCATTTTTTTGACCAGACTTTTACTCTTTTAGCATGTTTGAGATCCAAAAGAATTGATTTGAATTTACCTCCTTATTTCCACCACAGATACTATGAGAGATAATTGTGAATTGAGAATGTTGGCCAGAAAAAATTGAACTACAGGCACATAGTTTAAAGAAAGTTGGATGTTGCTGAAGTTATTTTCCAGGAAGACTATCTTATTATTTTACACTGATCTCTTTAGTGTTATTACATTTGTATGTGATATAAGACAAGAAAAAATGTTTTACAATGACATACTCAAATAGCATTCTAAGAGAATTATAAAGAATATAAAACAGATAAATACATAAAGTACATGAATCATAGAAAGTCCATTAATATCCTGAGTAACAATAGTGGTCCTCAAGTGACTCCATTACTGCATGCACAAACTATCTTCTTTGTGTAATATGAATCAAAACAAAATTATCTAAACTTTTGTTTTCATATGAAATAAAATGATCTATCAATACTCATGATAAGAAGTACATCTGATACAGATTGGTACTTGAAAAATATTTATTTATCAATAAATGTATAAGGATAAATAAGATGATGTTTTGAAAGAATTAGGAATCCCCAAAATACTTACAAAATATTTATGAACTCCTACCTATTACTATATATGAAGTTTGCTTCTAAGCATCAACCTGACTGGGCTAAGAGATGCCCAGATAGTTAGTAAAATACTATTTCTGAGTGAGTCTATAGGGATGTTTCTGGATGTTTCTCTTCTACAGAAGAGAATAGCACTTCCATACATAGACCATGTAGACAGGATTATCCTCCCAATGTAGTAGGGGTAGGGCATCATCCCATATATTGACTGTTCAACTGTAGCAAACATGGAGGAAGGAAGCATTTTATTTCCCTACTTAGGCTGGAACTTTTATCTTCTCTGCCCTTGAACATTGGTACCACTATTGTTAGGTTTCAGAAACAGACTGTAATTTACATAATTGTCTCCCCTTGTTCTTAAGTCTTTGGGGTTTGGACTTGAACTACATCACCAGTTTTCCTGAGTCTCAGTTTGCAGATGGTAGACTATTGGTCATCCCAGCCTTTATAATCTTTTGAGCCATTCTCTTACAATGAATCTCTTTCTTTATATTCTGTTAATTCTGTTTCTCTGGGAAAAAAATGACTAATAATCTACAAAAGAATAGTATTATGAATTAGCTATTTTGGGTAGTAGTAGTAGTAGAAATAGAAGTATTAGTAATTAGTGCTCATCTATTTTTTATCTATAATAAGAATATAGATGTGATTCCAGATTCACAGTAATTAAGCTTTTTATTTAAATGCATTTCTTAATGATTAGTTGAAATTCAACATTTTTAAAAAAGAATTTTCTAAATATTTGGAACTTTGCCCCAAACAATAGATTGTCTAAACAAATAAAACATATGGTGTTTCCCTCAAAATTTTAATCTTATTCCTCTACTGTTGTACTTCTACTACTATAATTATTTGACTTCATGAAAATCCTTTAGCTAATTTGTCTTCATTTTTTCCCTCATGCAGCTTGGATTCCATCTTTCATTATTATTTCATCGCTTCATCTAGCACTCACACTTCACTACCTTTTTGCTTCCTGGATTATATACACTTTAGTTAAATCCTCATTTAAACTAAAATCTGTTTCTTCATTCCTAAAGGGAAGCATAAGAAAACTGATACAACAAAACAATTGACTCAGGTTGACTGTACTGCAAATTAGTGAACATCAATGACAAAAGCAATTTTACTCTGCCTAGAATATATACTATTTCTTATCTAGTCACTTTTTCATTCATGTCAGTCTTACTTGTGATAGGTCAATGCCTTCATTTGAGCTTTAAAGCTTTGCTAGTACCAAAAATGTGTCCAAGAACCTGTAACAATGACTTCACCTGAGTGGTAATTCCATGTGGTTTGAAAAGTCCATGTTATATCAATGTCATTAGTGTACTGTGAATTGTTACCAAACACTGCAAGGATTTTTCAGAATAAAGATATGAGGTTACAATTCTTGAAGTTGTGAGACTTTCAGAATACATAGCAAAAAAAAAAAAAAAATTGAACAAAATAAAGCACTCAACCAGTAGTTTATGATTTGATTGTATTATTTCTTCAATTAAATGATTCATAATTTCTAATGTCATGGCATCATTATTTTCCTAATCTGAATCCCTCGCATTCTGCAAGACAAGATACTGATTTAAAATGCGAGCCATAGAAAGGCACTTATTTCTCTGTTTCATTTGTGTAGTCTACAATAAAAGAGTGTCCGGCACATAGTGAAAACTATGTAGTTTGAAATGAAACTCTGAAAGAAAAATTCAAATAATGTTTGAGTTGTACCTTTAGATTTAAAGGGGAAAGGATGTTTTGGGGTAAACCACTCTCTTTGTCACTGATGTTTCCCCCTTGGTAAAGACAATGAAAGTTTTTCTGATGTTTTGACTCACCTATGTTTCCTAGGATACAAAGGGAGAAGTAATGATTATTCTTTTCCAGATCATTGGAAAACTGACCTATTCTTGGCCATCTTTCTCTATGCAGTAAGTTCATGAATGAAAGGTCAACATTCACACATTGACAAGATGTATTGACTTTAGCTCTTCACTGCTTTAGCTCTGTACCTGCTTGGACCCAAGCAGTTTGTATTCTTGCAATTCCTGTTTTCCTATGGAAAGGACAGTAGGCAGAATTTATTTCAGAAGAAAAAAAATTATTCGATTTCACTTGGGTTGGTAAAATAGGCAGTCCACTGGATTCCTGGCTATATGCAGAGTTGAGGAGGAGAGAGAAGGCTAAGTAGTGTTTGTTCTTACTGAAGCTCTTAGGGAGTCCTGCATATTGGTTATTAAGTTGATACTACTAATTAAAGACATATTTTCATTACTTGACTTCATATTTGAATTTTTCAACTGTTAGATCCTGGAGGAGAGGACATCTAAGATGTGTAATTGGTTTTATTATATTCAAAGCCTTATTTTGGAATAATAGCCATGAGATATATCCCCTACATGTCTACAGGTGGAGACACAGGAAAAATTCAAGTTTCTACAGTGAATTCTTTAACTCAAGAATGTAGACATTTCTCCTCTTTTGATTAGAGAAGGGGATTTACACAAGGGCATTGATTAAAGTATATTTTTCTCTAATAAACTTTTTTGTATTGTTTTTCCCTTTCTCTGAAGACATAATGTAAGTGAAGATCTATGATCACTGTTGACATCAGCATGAATGAGATTATGTAATCAATATCTGTTATCAAGCTACTTCTCTATACTCTCATTTCATTGACTTCACAGAAGGTTTTAATATTAAATATGCTTCTAAAATGGAACAGAAAGAAAATAAATACCAGAAATACAAATATATGAAAGAAAAAAAGACGAACTCCTAAACCAGCATATTTTTTTATCCTGCAGTGTGAGTTACAGTGACCTGGATATAATATTTAAAGTGAAGAATATTAAGGACATTTCTTTAGGTAAATGCACAATGTCCAGGTTCAGATGACATTAGCCAAGAGGCACCACAACAAATAAATCCATTTTGACTGAAATAAGAATTGCCAGCATCCTTAGGAATTACTATGGTAAGGAACAGTAATACCAAAAGAAAACAACAAGCAATAAAAACAAAAGGAAACATTAATATCACTGAGATTTTATGTAATTTTTAAGTGACAGAGGTAAAGGCAATTAGTAAAGTCCAAAGACAATAAGCAACCTAATATTTCCACATATATTTTGTCACCAAATAAGACTGCTCATTAGTGATATATTTCAATTAGTAGACAGAAAATATGAGAAATGAAAACGAGGAAGTCACAAAGTAAATCAAAATAATGTCTTTTTAATATTATCAATATGTTAAGGACAATCACAAAGTTTAAAAAAATGTGTACATCTGAACAGCTCCAACAGAATAAACAAAACAAATAGCCAGAAATAGGTTCAATGATTAGCAACGACCCAGTGCTTTTAATAAACAAACCATCTAATTTCACGTTTGTGACAATTGGTGAAGGTCTTGTGGTCCAACAGGCATTCAAGCTGTGCAGGATGACAGGATTTAAAACACGCAAGGGAATTGCTATAATAAAGCCTCATCATTTGGCATACAGTAAAAGTAAACAAGAAGGAACCTCATTAGAAATTCCACACTCCCAATCTGTGCACAGTAGAGAGCTAATGCCTGATCTAGGAATAGACAACTTGTTCCTACTGTGGATCAAAATGGGAAACCTAAACAAAGGATAACGAAAACACCAACAATGGCAACATCAGAAAAAACAGTGCGGTGTGTTGCATATGAAGAAACATTGGGGGAAAACCCCCACATGTTTTGTACATTTTTGGTAAGTTAACAGTAGAAAAGAAAATTATGTGAATGTCAGAAAAGTCATATGGTTTGTACTGATGCTGAATATAGGGTTGCAAATAAAAATAGATCCTTTATCTGTATGCTATTTAATATCTTGTATGCAGATGATCATTTTCATAAAGATCTTATGGACTTTGGGATGTTGAAGAATTTGACAAGAAACATAGACTGAGGCAAATAGGAACCGAAATCTTTAAAGAAAGGTCAGTCAAAAAAACAGACTAAAGCTGTCAGTCACCAAAACAGTGACTCATATTATTCCTTGACTTGACTCTGTGGCATGAAAATAGAGACGAGTTTTGTCACATTGAACAGTCTGGATGTGATGGTCTGTTTTTTTTTTTTTTTTTTTTTTTTCCTCAAAGGTAGTTATAATAAGCATGGAATTTGAGATTTTGAGTGACTGCTAGCATCTGAGGAGAATGGTGTTTCAGGGAGAAATAAATCAGTTCACCAAAGCATTACTCAGTTGAAGAAACTCATTTTCCAAGTAGAATGAATATTAGTTTATGTTGTGAACAGAATGTATTGTTAAAGCCCATCTTTATCTCTGTCTGTATTTGTATCTCTACCTCTATCTCTATATATGATTTTCCTTTTACCTTGGAAAAAGGTATTTCACAATTTCCAAATTTTGGAGGGAACTGCTTTTCTACCAATGTACATGATGTTAGTTTGCAAATTGAACAGTCTGTAAATTGTGCTCCACCAATCAAGGTATGGAACCTGCTGTAGAATCTTAGTCCCCACCTGTGTTGCTGAATCAACACCTACATTTGAACATATCTCTAAGTGACAAATAGGCACATTAGCATTGACTGGTCTCCAATAGGCCAGTGCATCCTATCTCCTAAATTTTACAACAAATATTTTGAAGTCAAGGCTGAAATTGCCTCATTGTCTTTTGAAGGATGTGAATTTTGAATTTGCTTCAACTTCAGTTTTTGTCATCCATCTACCATGCTGCATACCTATCTTTAGATCTTTTTTGACCTCCCTTCCAAATGCTTGATAGAATCCCATTTGAAATTTAGTCCAGATTTTGAGACCAATGGTGCCACACACACACATACAAGAGGTTATCAGAGATTTGTCAATCACATAATGAAGCTTTCTAGGGAGAGAAGAGGAAGCACTGAAGCAGACTTGGAAACAGCTTGGTAGAAGAGGAGGACTTCAACTTCAGGTTGTGATTGTAGTCAGAGGATCTAGCTGGGATGAGGGATCCCAGCAAGGGAAGTGACTTATGTGGTTTGAACCTGACAATGGGGCAAAGGAGGGAATATCAGGGTTTTCTTAACTTTCCTAGAGATAGGACAGAAGTGAAAGAGAAAGTGGTCAGGTCTAAAAGCTGTCAATAATAAATGCCAAAAAATGGAGTCATTCATCATTACGATTCACTTCTGATGTTTGGCAACTGAAGTTTGCTATTTTTCATTTAATTAAATTCAAAAGTGTTTATGTAAATCATTATGGTGCTTTATAAAAGCAGCAGCCTCAGACTGGTACAAGGTGTGAAAGTTTTGTTCAATACCTTGGGGAAGAGGCCCAGAACTTTGTATTCTGAGGAGTGAGGTTGCAATGGTTAATATCAGTGATATCAGGATTCTGAGTTTGGATAAGAAATGTCGTGATTAGGCCTTGTATTGTGACTTAAGTGGGTATAGAGACATGTTTGACCTTGAGTTATATTTTGAATTCCTGTGTGAGATTAGAGATTTCCAGAGTTTGTTATTTCAAAAAGCAGATTTGAAAAAATGAATGTTGTTGCTGTCATGGACTGAATCAGATAGTCAGACCATTTATATTTGTCCAAGTGCCCCAAAGGAAATGCAAATGAGCAAGATTGTTGGCCAAGGCACCCAGTGCTAAGATAGCTGCCTGGTGTTCAGCCAGTTGTGTCCGTTCTAGAGTCTGGTTCCTTTTCAGTTTATCCTGGATGAGGGATGAAAAGTTCATTCCACTTAAGTCCAACACCCATGATGGAGATGATTATATAAAATGTGCAGATTCTCTCATTATTGATCATGCTATTGAGCATAAAGAACTTCCAAGAAGCTAATAGGTCCAGGAGGACCCTTGGTGACTTTTTCCACTAATGTGGCAAGGTACATAAGCTACTCCTTCATCAACAGGTGTTTATACAAAAAACAACAGGTTTGGTTCTATCCTCTAGCAAAGAGGCAGAGAGTAGCTCTGCCCAGTTTACAAGGAGCCACTTCCATGACCCAAGACATTGTGGGTATGGAATGGCACAGGCCCAACCTTGTAAGATCCCATTTTCAGGAGAGTACCATATGCAGCCAGTAAGTGCTACTCTGTTAACATAAAATGGGCCTGAGAAGAGCAGTTTCATGGGTTAGATGCTTGAGAAGAACTTGTGGACATCATCGATGTCTCAGAAATTCCATGAGGCATGAAAGAAGGTAGTATAAGTCTCTACAACAAAGGAGTCTCTTGTAGGCCCTAATGGAGAATTTTGATGTTATCACAATTTGAACAGATTTAGAGAGACTTTTTAATGCAGAAGTTTCCCATTCAAGATGAGACAATTTGCAAGTAATAACAATGGACTTAAGTAAAATTTTAAAATTAGGAATACACTGCCTCTAGAAAGAGAGTATAAAAAATGTTTTGGGTCAGGGTCTTAATACAGGAATTTAAATGGGACACACTCCAGTCAATAGAACCCTATATCAGGATTCCCCTCCCTCCCTCCCTCCCTCCCTCCCTCCCTCCCTCCCTCCCTCCTTCCTTCCTTCCTTCCTTCCTTCCTTCCTTCCTTCCTTCCTTCCTTCCTTCCTTTTTCTTTCCTTCCTTCCTTGGTTACTAGATATACTTTGGGACATTACTTTCTTTCCTGCTCATATTTACATTTTGTTTTCTTCCAGTGTGCATAAAATAATTATCTTCAGGGTTAAGGGTATCTCTGATGTGATGCCTGAATTAACCTCTTGGCTATGGTACAAGAGTTTTGCATGCTTTCCATATAATCATGAGCATGAGGATCTTTTTTGATGACAGAGGCATAGGCAGCAGTAATAGCAAACATGCTATCTTATAGGGTCTAAATGACCTCAACATAAGGGATAATGAACATTTTTCTCTCTCTTATGACTGCTTGTTCACCTTCCAGTGGCCGATCTTTCATGAGTGACCACCCAGTGGCCTCACATCTTGCATAATGTTTGTCTCTCCTGTGTCCCCCATAAAACGGTGGTTCTCACTTGCTTGAGTCATTCCTCACAGCTAACATCAGTCAACTTATGCTGGAATGGAGACATTCATTCTGAGACACCGGCCCAGGCCAAGACACATGACCCAAGGTCACTTTAAAGAGGGCTCCAATCTCATACTCCTCTTCCTAAATGCCAATCTTTAAATTTCCAAATTATGTCAGTTAAATCTCTAATAGTGGTTTATTGAACTCAGCAAAGGCAGTTCAAAGGAACACTATTCCAAGCTTAAGCTGCTTGCACACAGTGGAGTGGGTGAGTGGAAGCAGCAAGAGTGAAGAAACCCTCTGCAGGGGTGGTTGTGCTCCAGAGATCCTGCTCACTGCACCAGTTGTGGTGACTTCGCCACAGAACAGGGTGCTCCCCACTCCAAACTTGATTGGATGTTAAGACCAATCAAGGTCTTAATCAAGACAACAACAGGATGTACAAAGACTTGTTGCTTACATAGTGAGGCTTTCTGAGGAGAGCAGAAAAGCTACCAAGTTGATCTGAAAATGATTTGACAGAGCACAAAGAGTCTTTACTTGGCATTTTTATTGGGGTTTAGGGTAGAGCAGAGATGGAACTTCCCATATGAGGGAATGGGCTTCTGTGAATTGAATCCACCACTGGAGCCAAAGGAGCCACTGCCTGAGCTTTCTTGTCAATACACACAGATACGGGACAGAATGGAAGAAAGAGGTGTGAGAGCCCGAAGTAGTCAGCAGTAACACATGCAAAAAACCAAACTAGTTCTTATTACTTTCTCATCTATCTGTCTAGATGTCTGCCTATATATCATCTAATTTATTAATTTGACAGGTTCACTTTCCATATAAAATTTCCTAGGTGGACTCTGGAGTAAATAACCTCATCAGATGTCTTTGTTTTGAGAAAAATCTGAATGAATCCTCTAATCATACATTTATAAGTAATATGCATTTTTTTTCTGAAATAATAAGAGCAGTGGATTTATTTTTATTGGTGGCTTAATAAAGAAGTCAAGTTTTAATAACACTTGGAATACGAGCTTGCTGTCAACAACAGGTATGGACTTTAAACAGGAACCAAGAACTTTCCTGACAGCAAATTCAGTTTGAACCGAAGACCTAGTTCAGTATGAGCATTAGTGTGATATGAACTGTCCTGACAGATTTAAATGGTTCTAAATAAGGACTGGCATAAAAGAATGTGTGCTTAGGGATAATTTCTGAACATTCAAGTATAAGCTACGGAACACTCAGGAAGTCCCTTTAAAGGAAGGAGAAGATAATTCTCAATTCTTTTTTGTTTTCTTGATTTTATTTTATTTTATTTTATTTTTTACAGCTGCATTTTGATTCATTGTACACAAATGGTGTACAACTTTTTGTTTCTGTGGTTGTTCACAATGTAGATTCATGCCATTCATGTGATCATACATGTACATAGGGTAATGTCTCATTCCACCATTTTTCATACCCCGCTCCCTCTCATTTCCCTCTATGTAATCTGAAGTTTCTCCATTCTCAGTTCTTGTACTATCACCAGTGATTAAATAGTTGTAACTGATAGAACTCTTGAAAGTGACAACAACTGAGAATACTGCTGGGATGAAAGATTGTGGCCTCTCTCCACTGTATTCAAAGAACATATTGCTAATCCAACACTAGGTTCATCATTCCAACAAAGAGGAATTATCTTCTTATATCATGGAAAGCAAGAGAGATTGGCAGGAAGAAAAGCAGGAGAATGTAAACAACCTCGTGAAGTGAATACAGCTTTCATTTTTCCTTGTGAGAGCAGATTCCATGTTTCCTTTATTTTTGCTTTTATTCAAAACAGGAATGGTCATCTTGGGATGAGTGATCCTTGTATATTTTTGGATACCTTATTTGGGGGAGGAGGAAACTGAGGATGGGACATTAGACTTTTGCTATTAAACATTGAGAACATGTTTGTAAGACATGTAACTGTGTGTGTACATTCCACATGCCAGGTGCAGGTGAGAAGTTACATGAGAGTGTATGTCTCGGGCTTCCTTTTTAGATTGTAAATTCTCCTAAAAACACCAATATCTAACCAGGCCACTTGTCTAAAGGTGACATTATAAATGATAAATTTGAATGCTTTAGGAAGTGAGTTCTAAGTTTGCTTTTTAACATCATTATTTGAATCTTACAAATCTTTTTATGCTACTACATTTTAAGGTGATCTTACTCTATCCTCCTCCTTGCTAAAATAAAACTAAGATGACTATGTTAGGACTTAAACTATATTCAGCATCCAACATAAATAATAAAAGTACTATGCAGCTTTCTGCTGTTCTCTCTGGATTTATTCAATTTTTCACAAGCATAATCTCTGAAAAAGATCACAGAAGAATTCTGTGATTCACATGCAAACTTTATTCTTTCTTGGCCATCTTCTTCTCATTTCCTCATTCTGTGCTATTAACAGAAATATGGTAGCTTATTTCCCTTATGCAGTCTAACGAATGGGTTGTCTGCTGAATAGAAGCCTGTTTGGGTGAAGAAGTCTTACCCTGTATATATTTTTACCTTCTCAGTTTTACCTGTGAAGTGAAATACCTGCTGTTATTATAAAACATAAATTCTTTCAGGTGAAATTGTTTCTGATAGTATATTTTTGGACTAACCTAGACTTCATCTGCCCTATTATCTTTCCATTGACTTTCAGTTTCCCTGGGAAAGTTCTTGATCTCAGATGTGATTTTCTTCACCTTTAAAACTATCTTTATCTATATCAATATGACTTCATTTTCCTCATTTTCAAAGGAGAGAAACATCCATTTCTTTTTTCAAGTATAAAAATGTCACCTGTACACAGGTCCTGTGTTTAGGCTCCTCAGCCCCAATATATTGTTACCATTCTTTCCTGTTCATGATTTCTCACTCTTTTGGGTAGTTCTTCTTAGAAAATACATTCAATGACATCTGCCTTACAATTAACAGTGAAAATGAAAGCCTGATAAGGTCCAGATATTTAAAGTTCATTAAAGAAAGAGAAGGTGAAAGGGCAAAGAAATATCACATGTATGAAATGTGTGCTTTAAAAAGAAATGTGTTGTGTGACTGCTGAAACATGCAATTGAAATTGACCAGAATCAAAATGATAGGAGTCAAATTAAGTTTTGTTTTGTTTTTTTTTTTTTTTTTAAAGAAAATACACTATCAAAAGTATGCTATCAGCTTGGACCACAAGATGCTATTATTATTTGAGATTCAAAATGCCTCCTGATACCCTCGATCTATGGATGGAAAGTAATCTAAGAAAAAGTTGCAGCATCCTAGAAGAACATGTCCAGCATTGCCCATTTCAGTAGTGCCTATGGAAGACAGAGGCAATGAAACTTAGTTCCTGATGTGGGTTGCACTCTTCCAAATTCCAAATAAGCTTATGACTTATAGTTTATTATGGTTTTTAAATGCCTTATTTGCTAATTGTTTATTGGAATGTATTTTGGGTGGAAGATAATGTATCTTATAATTCCATTAAACTCCAAATTACAAGTAGCCATAACCATGGTTAACCTAAACATGTTTATTTATCCTTTTATGAGAAGGATTTTTTTAACTTAGAAAACTTTAGTTTGACACCATAATTGAATGAAACTTATGACTAAGATGAATAAGCCCCAAGTTTAGAAGGAAGAGTAGATAAAATAGTGGTGACCAGAATAGACCACAGCAGTTTTTGTATTTTTCATAAATATTCCAGATTTATATGTCATTCTTAGAAATGCACTTCTACCTCCTTGAACTTAGGCATGAATATTTGACTTGCTTTGGCCATGAAACATTAGTGCAATTGACATATGTGACCTCTCAGCAGAAGCCTTTAATACTTAGTGCACAATTTTTGTATTTCTTTCCTCTGCCTGCTATCATGAAGTTCCATCAGTTTGGATCATAAGCAAGAAGAATATAGGCTAAAATTCTCTGCTGATTTGAAAACAATATGAAGTTCAAATAAGAAAAACAATACAGAATAAATCAAGCAAACGAAAATATGGTGTTTTAAGCAATATAAAATTATGGTTGTTTGTTATTGCAGCATAACTTAGCACATTCTGATGGCTACATTTCCTGTCTCGTGTCTTTCTTTTCTCACCACCACACTTTTTAAAAACTTGATGAGTGTTATTTCCAAATTTTCCCATTTTTCCCTGCACTCTGGCTTCTCTTGTTCCCACAGCAGTTACTGTGCTGTCTATTAACTTCACCAAGCACTGATTTGGTTATATTCAGTGGAGGCATTTTAGTCCACATATTGATAGAGATGCGGCATGATTTTATTAAATTTTATGACCTAAATTCTCTCCTTACCTTATTTTCTGTCACAGCATTTTCCTTGTATCTCACACATTCTCTTGGGTTGTTTATAAATTTTCTCTTCGACTTTATATCTCTTAAATTGTAGTGTTCACCTAAGTTTTAAAGCACTTTCATTTCGATACACTTCTGGGGAAAACACTTAATTTCAATGATGTCAGCAATTAGCAATGTATGGGCCATATGTACATCTCTAGTACAGATCATTTTATCGAGTTCCAGAAACCTATGGCCACCATCCCTTGAATATCACCCCTTATCTCTGAATCTCACTACATTCAAAGTAAACCTATTTCCTTCTAATGTGTTTCCTTGTAATATCCCTTTTTTAATTGGTTCTTTTTGGATATACATGACAGTAGAGTGTATTTCTACATACGGGGAGTATAAGTTATTCTAATTAGGATCCTATTCTTGTGGTCACACATTATGTGGTGTTTCACTGTTGGCGTATTCACATATGAACTTAGGAAAGTTCTGTCCAATTCATTTTACTGTCTTTCCTATTCCCATCCCCCATCCCTTCCCTCCATTTCCCTTTGTTGAATCCAATGAACTTTCCTTTCTTGTTGAACGTTACCACTGTGCTCACACCTGGTGGTTAACTCTGTCAGTTTTAGTACACCCATGAATCTTTCGCTACCCACATGTAAATGATCACTAAGTCCTGATTATTCTGACTCTTTAATGTGGATGGTCATCATATTTCCCATTGCCATATTTCATTCTAGGCTTTTGTTAATTCTTACTCAATTTTCTGAACAGCTGCCTTATCACTCTGCTCCTATTTGCATCCAGATTATGTTCTGTGTTGTAGCCCACATAATCACGCTAATATAAATGTTGGCACAAATTACTCTTCTTGAAGCTCTTCAAAGTCTCCCCCATTTGCAAAGAGGATTAAATCGGTGCTCTTTACTGCTTTTATAAAGACATTTTATGTCATCTTTGATTGCATCTCAAGTTTCATCTCTTTCCATTTTCCTGTGTAACATGTGTTCAGTTCATGGTGAAGCGTTCATAATTCCATAAAACCATACAATACCATCTTGCCATTGTCATATGTAATTTTTTCTCTTTTTGACATTAATTTTTAAAATCTGAAACAACTCTATATTATTCAATTAACAAAATAGTTTTTCCTTCCTGCTCTTCTCCATTTTACTCTGCATCCTTATTATCTCTCTTATCCTACTGGGTTGTCATAAAGCAATTTTTTTTTTTCTCTTTCTTTCCCTTTACTCTAAGGTCTCTGGCTGCAGAGTTTGCTGTTTATATATTTCGTGTCCCTTGTATCTGAGGTACTAAGTGACTACTAGTAAAATTTCATCATTAATTTTTAATAAATAAATTAAGATTCTGTGATGAGGAAATTGTCACTCTGCTCAAACTTGCAGCTAAAACTACATATTCTTTGAATTGACTAATGAAAATATATAATTCTCCTACTGGTCAATTTCTTTGATCAGAAAGATCTGAATTTCAGTTTTGATAAAATATGAATTCCATGAGTCTGTTAAAAATATTAAAGTACTTCTGTACACATTATTTCTTTCTGGTTTTGTTCCCTTCAAGCAAACACATAGAAACTAGTTTCATATGTCATTTCATCTTAGTTTTCTCCAGCAGAATTCCAAATGAAAGACTTCTTATTCTCCTCTGCAATCCTATTCTGTCTTATTCGAATTATCTCTTTTCAGTCAAAAGACATGATATTTTGGGCCCACAAATTTGATGAAGTATCTCTATTTAACAAAACAGAGAAAGCTTCTTAGTAATTTTCTTCTTACACTTTTGATGAGCTTGTTCAGGTAGGATCTAGTCTTCCTTCTTATCTACATCTAGAAAAGCAAAGTCTAATTTACTCAAGGATATTTAAAACCATGAATAAATTTTGTTCAGATCATTTTATAGATGGATCATGAATAGCTACAAAATATTTAGGTAAAATTTGAGTAATAATCTTGTAATTACTAGTAAATTTAGTTCTTTGCAGACAAATTGCCATTAAAATTTCAAAGCTGTCTAGTGGACAAGCTGCTCATGAGAAATAGAACTTAGAATATAGTGGGTTGTTTAATCAAACTAAAATACAGTGTGTACACTACCTGTAGAGTACAGTTAAATGTAAGTAATTAATACAATTCTATGATATTAACTACCTGTAGTTATAAATACTACCCTTAATTCCCAACACATCATTAAAAGAGTATCTTGAAATGGATGGGAAGATATCATTATTTTTTGAGATTGCCACACAATCTCAAAAAAATTAAACAAATATGTGGATTCAAAAGTTCTTGTAAAATTCCATGCAGTGAATATAAAAATCATAAAATTAAAATTTCAAGTAAAGACTCAATGTCATTCATTCATTCACTGATTTAACAGATGGACAAGTTATTATTTAGATTTTTATTAAACACTCTTTCTTCAAATTGAGTAAAATGTAGATTATATTCCTATAATGCTCCCAACATAGAAATTTTTAAAACACACAAATACATTTAAAGAGGTGAATTAAATAATATTATAGCTTGAAATAGAGTTCATTCAAAAGAGAAAACAGTCTTTAATGGGAAAATATTTTGATAAATGCTTGGAAGTCTTATCATGTAGTTTTTAATATATTTTTGAGAAGTATGTCAAAGTTCATGACAAGGAGACAATGAAAACAGTGACAAGACTAGAGCATCTGGTGGTAATCTGGAAAACAGGATGAGAAGAGAGGAGAGAACAAACAAAAAGGTTTGAAAGAAAATAAGATACATAACTGGAAACCAGGTTTTCTAAAACTTTACTCAAATGTATCCAGCATTTAACTCCTTTATGGCTGCAGTGGAAAGCAAGTAAGAGTATTGGTTTCATGTTATTGTTGATTGGAGTAACCTATGAAAATATTCAGTACCTAAGAAGTAGATGGGAGCAGAGAACCTTAAGCTTCCTCATATGGAACGCAAATAATTAGAAGGCTTTAGGAATTTGTTAGGGAATGCATATCTGATCTAGATTTTTTCTATATTATTGTGTTTTTTTTTAATTTGTTCTTTATATATATATATACATGAGTATATTTGGACATATTCTACATAGAGGGACTATAATTTATTCTAATTAGGATTCCATTCTTGGCGTTGTACATGATATGGAGTTTCTGGTGGTGTATTTATATATGAACATAGGAAAGTTATATCTGATTCATTATGTCCCCCAGTGTCTTAATGAGCTATCCAATACTAGGAAATATTGAAATTGGGAGAGATAGCCCACAGCTGTAATCCCAGCAACTGGGAGGCTGAACAGGAGGATTGGAAGTTTGAGATCAGTCTCAGCAATTCACAGACCCTGTTTCAAAGTAATAATAATAATAATAATAATAGAAATGGGGTTCAGCTCAGTAGTAAAGTACCCTAGTTCAAAAAAAAAAAGAAATGAATAAATAAAGACATCAAAACTCACATAAAATGTATTATATCAAATGATACTGGATTTGGAAGAATAGAAATATTATTTCTCACAATGATAGTCTGGGTACTAGGCGTGAAGAATATGCCACTGGATATAAGTCCTGAAGATGTAAAATTCACAGGAAGTCTTTATATCTCCAACCCCTTTAACAATGCCTGACACATTTTTGGAACTTAGTAAATATTTGTGCAATAGCAAGCAAATGATCTTAAAAGAATGAGGAGTGATGACATTAATAGTCAAATATGGTTTCATTTGTAATGATAAGATGGCTCTAGAAAAATATGACAATGAAAGGATGTATCTTTTTTTGAAACAAATAGATGTATTATTTGGAAGAAATTATGTTGAGAGAATAAGAAAATCACAATAATTTACTGCAGATATATAGTCTCAAATTAACAAGAAAAAAAATAATAGGGATCTAGATGATTGTCGGGAGCTGTGAATGAACCATTGATTTGAACTACTTTATCTTGGACAGTAAATGCTCCTGCTAGGAATCTTTCTGTGTGAAAGTGCCAAGGGAAGCGCATATTTGCAGTTGACTCCTGTTGATGGGGAGAATTCTGTGTTTGTCATGGAATTTACTGGTTAAAAAGCCTTGAAGCCAGGCTGGGGATACAGCTCAGTTGGTAGAGTGTTTGCCTGAAAAGCACAAGGCCCTGGGTTCAACCCCCAGCACCACAAAAAAAAAAAAAAAAAGCCTTGAAGTCAAACCCCAGTTGCCCAGAGTAGAAGAGATGGGTGTAAACTGATAAGTCCCCAACTAAGCTGTTTTGATCACAAACCTTGTCCTGTCCTCTTTACCTGGAAGAAGTCTTTTCACAGTGAATCCCTTTGATGTTTACAATCTATAAAATAATAAAACACATGGAGCCTCACTCATTGTTAGGACCAGACTCCATCAGAGCTGAATCACCCACCTAGTCAGGCTTCCACTTAAAATTGAGTCATTGTCTTCATTTGTTCTAATTTCTTATTGTCTTAATCCTGTGTTCATTCATTCGGAGAACTGTTTTGTGCGGGTCTCAGCAAATAAGTGCATTTACTTTTTTTTTTTTTTTTTTTGAGAGATAAATGCTAAACTGTTTATTATTACCTAATAATGAAACAACTGTGTTCCTTATTATTACTATTCTGCTTTGGGTTTGAGTTAAAGAAAATAACCATTCGATCATGTATTTCTATTCTTATATACTATATGTACTCTTAAGAACTTTTACACAGTATCCAGAGTTTTGATGATGATAAAAGTTCTGGAATTTTAACAAGATTTGAAGATTATCTGGAAGATTCTAGTCTGTGAGACATCTGAAAGTTCAATGGAAGTTAAAAGGATATTTTAATTGTACCCTTTTCGAAAATAATTTTCACTTAATTTAATTTTACAGTTTTAATTGTTTATGTACTGTTTAGGTAATGACAAGAGAACTTTAGGTTAGGTTACTGGGATTGCAGCTCTGACAGGCAATTTAAGAACTCTTGATGGAATTGAGACTATAGAGCCCTTTCATTCACTTCTGGGAAAGGCATTAAAAAACACCCTCCAAGCTGACACATAAATTTAACCTTTACAGTTATCAAGATGGTGAAAGTTATGGAAAATATGTTTTCAGAGAAAAGGTTGAAAAATCTAAAATTTGGAAGTAAATATTCATAAATGCTAAAGAGGTACATAAGAGTGCTCCTTAAATACCTAGAGATCTGTTATAGAAGAAAGATTAATTCATTTATAGTTTTTTTCTTTTTTACCTTCTACATGTCTAGGACTATTTTAGGTATTTGGAGTACATCAGGGAAAAAAGAAAGAAAGAAAGAAAGAAAGAAAGAAAGAAAGAAAGAAAGAAAGAAAGAAAGAAAGAAAGAAAGAGAAATCCTATAATTTTTGAGCTTATCTTCTAGTTCCCCAAAATCAGAAATTTAGGGCTCAAAGTAAAAAATAATTTTCCAGTAACTAATGTTTTTGAAGGACTAATCTTATTGCTAAAATAGTAGATTTTCTAGTTAGTAGGATATTTAAAGCAGTTACTGAATGACCATTAAGTGACCATAGAAGAAAATAGACTAAATTATCTCTTTATCTTTTATTCTAAAATATTGAAAATATTTTCTTACTATAGATTTCTTTAAGAAACAGATAAAAATGGTTTTATTTATCCATCATCCATCTGAAGAATATATGAAAAATTCAAAAATATACATTTCATTTGAAAAAGACCTCAGGATATTTCATAACTTTATAAAATAATAATAATATTAAAAATAACAAAAAACACCACTATCAGCAGCAACATCAATAACAACATGATAGGAAATTCAAAATAAACCAATGTATAAATTCTGAAGGCCAGTTGTCATCATTAACAAAACAAACTATGAAAATGAAATGTTAATGTTTTTTTTTTTTTTTTCTTTTTCTCTCTCTGTGGTATAAGCTGGGAAAAATAATTAGAACAGATTATTTCTAAGTACTAGTGCTGATATAATAGAATTTGTATAGTACATGGAAGAAGTTCTTTCGGCAGCATGCTTTATTATTTTTTCCTAAGCCGCAGATGTTACTTGTTTTCACATCAAAATAATGATGTTAGTCATCAGTTTCTTGGAAAAGCATTTTTAAAAAGCTTTTGAGTAGATGAGATGGGAGATGTGATCTTCAGAGCAAATGAAAAGAGTCATGTTTTCAGTAGAATATCATGAACAGAAATTCCTTGGCAATAGCCTTTGAACAGATATTTTAAGTGTTTTCTAAAAAGTTAGCAGAGAAACACTCAAAACTGTAAGTGAACCAATGAGAAGCGGGGTATCATAAGGCCAAAAAAGAACCCTGAAAATGACAAACTTTTTAGGAAGCAGGAATCCAGGGATTAGTCAAGAGGATAACATACACTGCATTCACACATTTTACACTTTGTGTCAAAATATATCCCATATGTAGCAAAATGAATACATTATAAAACCAAAGGCTCTGAGTTCATGAAATGTGAACACCAGGATGTACCCACAACTAGTGTCAAAGTTAGAGCGGCTCTAGCACCCCAAATCTCTTGATATTCCTCTCCAGAGGTCATGACCCTGAATCCTGCACAGTAATCTTCTCTGTTTTACAAATTAAATGAACAAAACCAGACAGAAATGATATTCGGTGTATGTGTGTGTGCGTGTGTGTGCACATACACTCTTTCAACATTGTGCTTGTGATCAGACAAGTTTTGCAGTTGGAATCAAGTACTATTTTTCCTGTAGTGTAAAATTCTGTTTTAGGAATATATTAAAGCTAATCCCTTTTTGCCATTGCCGGAAATATGGGTTTTTTCACCTTTTAGTTAAGAGGAATATCTCTGTAAACAAAACACTACTGCATGTGGCTCATGATGCAAATACAAGAACTTCTCAGCAACATGTTTATGTTCAGTTTTAGTAACTGCTGCCCAACACATTTCCAAAATAGTTAAAACCATTGATACACTCAAAAAGTGCATTAGAATTCTAATTGGTTTACATCTCACCATTTCTAAGTGATGGGATTTTCTTTTAGCCATTTTGATATTTGTGTATTTGTATCAGAAAGGATTTGATCCACATCTCTCTTATTACTAACAATGTTAGTTAAAACATAATGCTAAAATGTTATAATTATAATGTTATAATTTCACATGCTCGTTGTCCATTTAAACCTCCATTTTACCTGCTGAAAGCATTTCTTTACTTTTTACTGAGTTGTCTTTCCTTTTCTACTGATGTGTGGAATTCTTTTTATATTCTGACTCTGAGTCTGTCATTCAGAATTGGTATAACAAATGCCTTTCATCAGCTTATAGAGTTTTCACTTTTTCAATAATATCTTTTAATATACAGAAGTCTTAGTTAAAAACGCTATGTTAAAGACTGGAAGATATTATCCTGTTTCATTGTTTTATCTTTTATATTTTTATTTCTAACAAATATGGAATTGTTTTGTTGTATATATCATATAGGTAGAACAAATATTATTTTTTCCCAGATGGACATCCTTTATTGGTCAGACATTTTTATAGAATTTATTCTGACCTTATACAATGAATTATTAATTTTTCCCATTTCTTTCTACTATCTGGAAATATTTCAAATTGCTAACCATTTTTGTGCAGTGTTTAAAGTAATTCATAGAGGAAGTTATTTGAGCCTGGAATTTTCTTTCTGTTTAAACTTCAGTTACAGATTTAATTTCTTTAACAGATATGGGATAATTAAGATTTTTAAATTTGTTCTTATATGAGATTTATGAAGTTGTGTGTTTCAAAATCATTGTTCAACCCATCCTATATTCAAATCAATTTTCAATGTTGTTGATGATGTTCCTCTAATATCTTTATACTAACCATATAATATGGAGTTTGTTTTTCATTTATATTAGTGATTCATAATTTTTTCTTAATCAGTCATATCAATTTCTTTCCCCTAATTAATCTTTTTTAGACAACCAAATTTAGTTTTGTTAGTTTTTCTCTTATTTTACTTTGGGCATTTAATTGATTTTGTTTTTATTTTATTGATTCTTTCTGCTTTTGATTCATAAAGATGGATACTTAAATGATTTTTCATCTTGTAAGATTTGGCTATATATTTTCTTCAAGACATTTCATCATATGTGTTTTGATTTATGTTTATTATTACATAAGACAGAAAATTTCTTCTTGGTTATTTTGATTTTGACTTATGGAATGTTTATAAACACATTGGTTAGCATTCTCAGGTTCTTCTTATTTTTTTACTGGTATCCAGTTTAATTCTTCTGAAGGTAGAGAATGCATAAAAATTTCCATCATTTGAAAAGTGTTAGAACGTGTTTCATGGCTCAAAATAATGCTGTTTGGAAAATGATTCATGTACACTTATGAAGGATGTAAATGAAATACATGTTCTTTGAATCTTAATTCAACCAAATTTGTTATGCACATTGCTTAGTTTCTAATTCTTTAATGATTGTTTCATCTGCTTGCTCCATCTAGTACTGAGGAAACTTGACTAAAATTTCACTTGAATAGAGTTTTACCTACTTATTTTTTTGTGACATGTCAGTGTTAAATTATTTTGAAGCTACACACATATGGAATTCCTGTTGGGTGAACCTTTGTAAAATTGAGAAATATTCTTCTATATTGATAAGATTATGTTGCCTTAAACTCTATTTTTCTTGTATAGTTATAACAATGGTAGCTCTCTTGTCATAATCATTTACATGTTTTATGTTTTTTGTACCTTTACTTTTAAATTTTATATTTTCTTATATTAAATGGAAGGAGCATATACTTGATTTTTGTTTTCATACTTTTTACTGGACTATTAAAAAGTCAGACTTTTTACTGGAGCTATTAATTCATTTCACTTACTTTTAATACTTATTTTTCTAATTGATTTTTTCAATAAGTTTTTCCATAACTTATTGATTCTACTTTGTTTTTTCTGCTTTCTTATTCTATTTTTCTCTTTACTTCTCTATTAGCTTTCTACTTTTGCCTGTTTGTTATTCTTTTAGTGATAACTATAAATATCACAAATTGTTTCCTTAATAATTTCTTTCCTCACACAGTCCATATTTAATTCATTATTTATTATTCTTCCACCATCTCTAATACTATCACAATATTTCTATTTCAAATACTTTTCAAAGGATGCAAAGTATTGTTATTGTAAATTTAAACAATCAACATCAATATGCATTAACCAACATAGTTGAAAATTCCATTTCACTTTATTGCTTAGTGCATTACCTTGCTTCTTTCTAGGATTACTTTTCTTCTACCTAGAGATCATCCTCCACTTTTATTCTCTACCCATTTCTTCTTTGTTAAGCAATAAATGCTATTTTAGTTTTTGCTTATCTGAAAATTCATTTATTTCACTTTATTTTTAAGAAATTTTGGAGGCGGAATATAGAATTCTAGTTACCAGTCCTTTATATTTAAATATATCAACCCCAGTCATGTGCATTGGCACATGCCTGTGATTCCAGTGTTTCTGGAGGCTTAGGCAGGAGGATTGAAAGTTCAATCCTTAGAAACTTAGTGAGGCCTCAGAAACTTAGTGAGACCTTAAACAAGTTAGTGAGATCCTGTCTTTAAATAAACTGTATTGAAAAAAAAGGGGGAGGGGGGGACTGGGGAATGTTGCTCAGTGGTTAAGTACCCCTGGGTTCAATCCCTGGTACAAAAATAAATAAATAAATAAATAATCACACCCAATGTTATCTGGCTTCTTTGAAGTGTTTGAGAAATCAGTTGCAAGTCTTCTTGACAATCACTTGAAGGCAATGTGTCAATATGTTTTCTGATTTCTTTTCTTTCCTTCTTTCTTTCTTCTTTTCTTTCTTTCTCTTTCTTTCTTTTGATGGCTTTTAGTGACTTTTCTATGATTTTCCAAATTATTACTTCCTTCTTTCTTTTTTATTTATTCAGTTGAAGGGAAATTCTGGAAGATATAAATAATAATTTGTGCTCATCTGTGTATACCTCTCCACAGTTCATGATTATTATAAAAATGATGAAATACATACCAGGTGGCAGGTTCTAAGTTAAGCATATTATTTCAAGATTATTTTTATGATAGTTAAGACAAATCTGGGATTTCTTTGTGGTTGATAATCCCACATTACAGAAAAGGAAATTTAAAACTTAATTAATTAAGCCAATTTGAGCATAGAGGGTGTAGAGTGAGACGTGAAATCAGTTTGTCTTATGCCAATGTCCATGTGTATTAATAGTAAGAAAGTCCAAAGTATATTTGTAAATATTAGCATGGTGATACTTTAAATCAAGAAAATGACAATTGCTATAAATATCTGAAGTGTCTGGCATATTAGTAAAAGCTTTTATGTTGTCAGGAATATGGGTTCTAAAGCTGGATCTACCACTAACAAGCTGCTAGGTCTTTTTAGAAAATCAACTTTGGACCCAATGCCTCATTTGTAAATGACGGGATTGTGTAGGTGATCCTTATTACTTCTTTCTGGTTTGAAAATTCTATGAAAATAATTTTCTCTTAAGCAAATTTCCGTTTTTTAAGAATATATTCTGTGCTTACACAGAATCCATGACGAGCATACATCTAATCATGTTCTAGGGATGTGAGAAAAACACTGCTGTGAGCATTATCTTATTAAATATACCCTTTCCAGATCCCTGCACATTATTGTTGATCTTCTCAGAAATCTGTCTGGGCTTTTTATATTTTGTTAGAAATGAGGTATCTAAAATTGAATGCACTTTTTTTGCAGTGCAATACACTAAATTGGACAGCAAGGGCCTATTATCTTGCAACTTCATGATATGGTGTCTCTGGATATATAATGCAAAAAATCACATACACACAAAAACACACTCATAGTGTCTTATAAAATTTATGTGTAATTCAATGAATCTTAATATTAGAATTTTTTAAATTCCTTGTTGCACTTTTTTTAAATCTATTTATGACAATGAACTTTTTAGCATGTATTTAAATACACTTTGTTTTATGGTGATTACTATCTTGCCATTAAAGTTTCTTATAAAGGTGCTTGTATTAATTGTTTTCTCCAATTTCAACAGCAATCGTGTTAGTATTATTTAGGTTTATAAATTTTCATTTTTACATTATAAAATAAATTAATCAAGTTGTCTTGAAATGCTGCTGAATCATTTTTATTTCAGCTAAAGTTTGTTTTATCTAGGAATATGGTATTGTTTGTGTACTAAAATGCAACAGTAGTAAAATCAATTTAGCATAGCAGTGTGATCCAAAGAACCAGTGGATGGTTGTGCTGACATACTTCTCAGAGCTCAGTAATGCCTTTAATTTTCTTGTGCAAAATGCTAAATAAAAACAATAAGCAGATTGAAATTATATATGCATGATTGTAAGTGAAAGCAAAATAATTTATCTTCCACTGAGAAAAACTTCAGAAATAGTATGTTTTGATTTTATGCTGTAGTTTATGAAATTTAAGGACTCAAAGACAGTTTGATTACTGTCTACATTTCTCTGACAAACTTCCACTTTTGGAAATGAATATATTAAAGTTGTACTTGGATTCATACCATTAAAATTCTTTGACTATTTTAGATTATCTCAAAAGGAATAATTTTAATAACTAATATTTTAGTATATGTTACTCTAAAAGCATTTTGGAATGTCTTAAATGAGATAACAGGTGGATAATTAATTTCTTATTCTAAATTTTCCAATGGGAATAGTTTTAATGATTGTGAAACTAACAATATCAAAGATATATTCCAAACCAGCAGACTTAGAAAACTAGCATACAATTTTTTAAAAGTCAAAAGTTAAAGTTTAGAAATTAGGAAAAAAGAGAGAACGTGCCTAGTGACATAGAACTGATAGTAAATAATTTTCTTTTTGGAAAAATTTTTCTCATTCTTAATAAACATGATTTCTCAAAAAAATGACAACAATTGTGGATAAAATATATTGTTTGCTTATTGATTTGAAATATCATATAGAATATATATCATAGAGCACACGGATAAAATACACCTTGCCTCTTTTAGCTTTATTGATATTTATACTTATTAATATACAGAATCTGTCAGTCACCTGGGAGTCACTGATATTAGTAAGAATTATCTGATTTTAGTTTCAAATAAAAAATGTTTGATTCAATGTATCTGATATCCCTTTGAATAATGAATAGTAGGTCCTATAGGTAAGGTGAACATGTGATTTCTATCAAAATTGGACACTTTTGAGAATAAAAGATGAAGGATATAAATAAATTTGCTGGAACCATAAGAATAAAATGGGGTCGTGCTTGGAAAATGGGAAAACATAGTTTTGCTAGTCATAAGGACAAAAGATGCAGATGGAAAATGAGAAGTATCTGATAAAAGATACTAAAAGAAAATTTCCCTGATATAAAGAAAGATTCAAACCTACTTATTAAATGGCTTGCTGAATGTCAGAAGCGATTGATAAAAATAAAGCATATGAAACAAAGCACATCATAATAAAAAGTCTTCATTTGGAAGATACAGATAATTTCTAATAAGCTTCTCAAAATAAATGAGTTACCTAGGCATGAAAGAGAATCATACTAGATTTAGTGCAACATGTAAGTCCAAGATTCAATGCACTATAATGTTTAAAGACATTTTAGAAAAAGCAGCTAAAATCCTGTCAAGATATTATTCCTATGGCAGAGCAAAACAAAGTAATTCAATGATTTTA
The DNA here is from genome assembly GCF_902686455.1 of Sciurus vulgaris. Taxonomy (NCBI): domain Eukaryota; kingdom Metazoa; phylum Chordata; class Mammalia; order Rodentia; family Sciuridae; genus Sciurus; species Sciurus vulgaris. The sequence continues at coordinate 122,216,219 of NC_136469.1, forward strand.
TTCTAGAATTTTATCCTACTAGTATCAGGAGTAGCAATGAGGAGGAAGATGTAGTTATTGTGTTACAATAAAATATATGTATGATTAAGTGTGTATGGAAAGAGAGGGAGACACTGAAGTAAAGGTGAAGGAAAGTAGAACTTTAAAACCAATAAGGGCAGGAACAGGCATATGTAGCACAGTTTTGTCCTTGAATGTACAGTCATTCTATTCCCTATAAGAGAATTAAACACCTGTTCTTTGCCATTTGACTTTCAATGCCTTCTCTGGGTAGATATTTATATCCCTGTTCCACGGATGGTTCACCCACCACTTTACTAGCACTGGCCAATAGAATACAGTAGATATAATGCAGTCTTCTTTGAAAAGAAGCTCTAAGTGCAAGAGTGTGTTCCTGTAATTCCTTTTTCTCTTTTCCTTAGTGCAAATACAGACTGTTTTCCTCTTGGATAAGCGCACGAGCAGACAAGTATCATAGAGCTAGTCCTAAACTGATCTGTAACAGACAACATAGGTTGTGAATGAGACATAACTAGTTTCTTTTTTGAATTTGAAATACAATGTACTAAATGGAATAAAAGTCATGAAGAAAAATAAGGTAAGAAAGTTCAGTAGTAAGTGTGTGTGTTCATACATATATTGATGACATCAATTTTGAGGATACAGATTTTTGAGATTATAGCTACAGCAAAGCTGAATAAAATGGAATAGCTTCTAACAATTAAATATATATATAGTATATACATACATGTGTGTGTGTGTATATATATATATATATATATATATATATATATATACCCCAGAATATGAAACATGGAGGTGGTGATTAACTTATGTGAGACTAGAAAGCAATCACTCATCTTATGCACTCATAAATATCTGGTAGGTTCTTGCTTAGGTAAACTTGAAATGGAGTTGATATAACCCTTTGCTCCTTTGGAAAATCTACTGAATGGATTAGTATGGCCTTCATTAAATGTTTTACTAGCAAAAAAATGGTTTAGGGAGGATAATAAGAACTGGGAACTTAATGAGATTCTGAATTTTTTAGTTGTTTGAAGACATGGAATTTTTTGCTTTAAATGCATCTTCCTTCAACCAAAAATATTTGAATAAAATGGAAGGGGGAAATATTGAAAGAAACTTCAAAAAATATGGAAAAAGAAAATGAGCAATCAACAAAGGAAAAAAAATTAGGTAAAAAGAAATAGAATTATGTCACAACATTCAAAGTAAAATCATTTAAAAAAATAGATGACTGAATGGGTAAAAAAAATACTACTGCTTTATATGCTTTTAACTAGAGCACACACGAGAAAGAAAAAATATTGCTGCATATCAAAATTGTATGGATGATAAAATAAATTATTATACAGCAAATAAAAGCTAAATATATAAAGTCATGAAAATGCAAGAAAAACTAAAAATATATGATTAGAGCTAGAGGTTTCAGTAAACTTTAAAGATTGAGTTATGCATGATGATATATATCAACACAGAACAACATGCAATTAATAAAACCAATTTAATAGGAATACATAGAATAATAGATATATAATGCATCAACTTTTTTGTGGAAAATTTGTAAAACAGCTCATAGAGTGGAACTTACAAATAAATTCATAAAATTAATCTTTACAAACTCCATCAAGTTGAATATTTTGAGTCCCATTTCTTGTTGATCATTCAAAACAGTAGAACTAAATAATATGATGACTGAAAAAAACTTTTTGAATTCAGAATCAGTTCTATAATACCATTAAAATCACAAGAAAATCCAAAAGGAAATTAAAAACTGTATAGAAAATGATAAATATAAGAACACATCCTATCAAAACCCTTGGAATAAAAATTTTATACTAAGAGGAAATTTGTAAGTTTAAACATCATCATTTTTAAGTGAATGTTTAGTTTACAAGGCTTATGTCTTTTAGGTAATTATAAAATGAACACACTGAAAAACATAAAGAAAATAAGATAAATTTAGAGGCAGAATAAAAATTAGAACTATGAAAAAAGAGCTCAAATTTTATCAAGTCCAATAAAATTCATTAAAATGAGAGAAAATAAACTTGTAGATGAATGGGAGTAAGAAAAGAGAAATAACAAAATATATAATGAGAATTCAAAAGTATTAAACACCATTCCACATGAAATTTTGTAGCACATAAATGTTTAAAATTTCAAGAGATGAATTGTTTCTAACAAATGCAAATTACTCATACTGATCCAAGAAGCAGAAAACTTAAAAAATCAGTTGAAATAGAAGGACCAAAACATGTTAAAAGGCTATGCTATTGAAATAAGGCCTAAATGATCTTAGTTTTAGCTGGACATTGGATGGCCTGATTGCAATTTTATATAAACTATTCCAAGCTATAAACTGAATAGTAAATATCATGGTTCACACACAGTGTCCAGTGTCTTACCCTGTCCCCCAACAACTAAAGCACAGTTTCATGGAGCCTAGAGAACGCAAGTAAAAGTACTTGTTGACGCAAGTAAAAGTACAGTGTCAAATGACTAAAATCCTGGGACTAATTGGTAATTGCAGCTTATTATAGAATTCTTGACTAATACTCTTCAAGGTTTTATGTTCAGACAAAATAGATCCAAAATCTTTCCCAGCTTCATTTTTTTTGGTACGTGTTTTAATTTATTAAATATTGAGCAACAATTTAGGCAGAGATACTACAGGGAATTGATTTTAAAGCTATACTTATCCCTAAGGAATTGACTGTATAAGTAGTAACATAAAGAAAAAAAAAAAAGATAAAATATCTATGATAGAAGTCGGATTTTGACTCATAACCCAAAAGACATTAGAATGAGAATTCCATCACTGAGTCAGTTCATAAAGTGGCATGTTATTACAATTGCTAAGGATTCCCATTTTGTATACATTTCAAATTATTCCTCTTTTAAATGGAGAAGAAAATAAATGATAGGACAAAATTTCTTAAAGTTAAAGACACATTTACAAACACAAATTCCCACCTGCTAGTGGGCAGTAATACATAACAAGTAGAACAACAACTTTGTACAAACACACACACACACACACATACACACACACACATACACATGCACATATATATATACACAAAGGAAATATCAAAATTCAAAATTAAAAAAGATAAAAAAAAATTCAAAACATAGCAAAGAATCCATAAAATAATTTAAAATAAAGAATCAAGTTATCCACAATATAAAGAAATTTGAAGAGGGATAGTTTTGCCTAGGAATAAAATTATTTTTAATGATTAAAAGGTTAGAATGATTTCATAGGTCAATGCAAATTATTATGTAAAGTTCCATACCTTGCCAAACTATCAAGTAATTATGAGGATAAACTCAGTTAACAGTAATAATGAATGGACTAATAAAGGTTATAACCTTCATTACAGTTATTTTATTATAAAAGAATATTAAGTGATGTGCTGCTGAAAATTAAAATCTTTTTGTATACTCTTAGAATAACTATTTTGTCATATACTCTATTTTGGCATATGTTATAACCTCCACATTATTGATTTTGTTGTTTAATCAATGTTCCCTTATACTTACCCATGTATTTCTTTGTTTTAGTGGTGTTTATATCCACCTAGTCACTTTTTTATGCTTTCCCATAACCTGTGTATTTGAATAATTATATTCATCTTATTATGCATAAAACAATTATGTAGATCCAGATAATTCGTTTTTTCACCAAAAACATTGCCCTTTCCCATGTTAGACAGGTTGTGAGTGTGAGTATCATCAGTCCGATCAACAGCTGTGTTAGGACAGGATGAAGTTTAAGGATCAACCACTTCTAGTTCCTCTCTGCCATGTGTATAGTCTTCCATTAATTAAAAATCTGGTGTTTTGTTGTTGTTATTGCTGTTGTTATTTGTTAGTTTGTTTCACCATCCTAGTATGAGAACCCTATGAGAAATTCAGTTCTTTCCTTGAGGTGTTTTCTGCATAGTTCTATGTCTTTCCTACACTTTGTATTTTCAATATTTGGAAAATGTTTTGATGGTAAATTGGCCAAATTTTTGAGATAGGCCAATACACTCCATCAAGACCTTATTTTATAACATCATGGGACTGTTTTCTTTTATTTTTCAGCTTTCCATTTAGAAGTGTTTTCTCAAGAGTCCCAGCTACATGGTAGCTCTAATACTCAGTTACTATTTCACAAGAAAACAGCTCTGTTTGGGACTTGTCTAATTTTCAACCTATCATTCAAGAATTCACCACTCAGCTGCCATTCTTCTGCTGGTTTATATTTCTCCTTTTGAGTCCTTCTGGATCAGGCCAGATACCCAGCCTCCCTATAAAATCAGTATTTTAATCTAATAAGGAAATGGCAGACCATCTTTTACTCGTAACAGGAGATCTTTCTCCACTTCACAATTTTAGTTTACTATATTTATATTGCTTCCAAAGGTATTCTATGCCAGATGTTTCCAGATGTTGCAGAGGGATCATTTCTTTACTGTGATCTATTAGAACTTACCCTGAAGCAGCAGTCCTCTCTGCAGTATGTGTTAATAAAAACATTTGTAGTCCAATTTATGCTAATAGAAATATTATTTTTACTTTTGTTCAAGAGCTTCATTGTATAACTGAGTCTTATCTGTTTGTTATGGTCAAAACAGTTACTCCGTCAATGAGGTGATAATGTTTTATCATCTCCTGGTAATGGGTAACATTTACTTCCTGTGTTGAATGTAGTTTACTGAACATAACTTACTACTTTAAGTGAAAAGATACACTTTCTTTCAAAGACACTTAAATCCAGATATTTTCATTTTCAGGATTAAAAGACAATGGTAGGTGTAAAACTTCTACCAATTCTTATCAAAATATCGGAAACCTCTTTCTACATTTATATAGTCCAATAAAAGTATAAGTGTAATTCTATGAAACATTGATACAGAAAACCTATAAAATTAATATTCAACTATTTCTGGAAGTTAAATATTTCTTAAATATTGTGTGTATAATGATGTACAATTACTGACTGAGCTCTCTGTAAAATTGTTAATAAATTCTCATTCTTTCAAGATTCTATATTAAATTATTTCAGTAAATATATATTTAAGATTTATGTTGCTCCTGAGAGGGTTATATCTGACTGGGATAATCCACATCCATGCAAATTTGTTCATATACCTATGTATGATGGCTAGTTTAGGTATCAACTTGACTGGTCTAGGAAATGCACAGAAACCTTCTAAGGCATTATTTTTGTAGTGTATTTCCGAAGGCATTATTGGAGGAGAGTACATGGGGAAAGAACTGTTCTCAATGTGAGCAGGCACCATCCAAATGGTTTGGGGATCAGAGAGAAAAAACTAGATAAATAAACTATCTGTCTGTACGTCTGTGTTTCTGTCATCTGTTGGTTGTGTCTCTTTGATGAAACCTGACAAATCCACAATCTTCACTCATAAGTGAGGCCAAAGGGAATGTGCTAACCTGGATATGGACTCGTGAAGTGTCTCCTGACCAGTGTGTTCCTGAGAGAGTAGGTTTAAATAAACTAGGATGTTTACAAATGTAATCTCTTTGGGGTGCTTTGAAAATAGACTTTAAAATCTATGTCTTTACTTGATAGAAATGAACCACTATTGCTAAGGTATTACATTCAGAAAAGCAAGACAATGACAAGAAAAATCATCAAACAGGGTTTCAAGAGAATCCTGGATTCCAGCACCTTATATTATTGTGTAGTCTGTAAGAATGGGTGCTAGATTTAGAGAGCCAATGCATGATCTTAGCTCTGCTATAGACTAAATGTATCACCAAGGAAAAAATATCTGAATATTCTTGAGATTGAATTTCTCTCATTTTAATTAGTAATTGTGATATATGCAGGGGTATTATGAGAAGAAAATGAGATCATATCTGTTAAATGGGTAGCTCAGTACCTGGCATATAGCAATCATTCAGTAGTAGTTGCCATTAATGGTATGATTGTTATCATTACTGTCATCATTATTGCCTTCAATTAGAAGATAAAACAATTCACATATAAATGACGTTTTATGTGGATTTTTTTTAACCGTGTGCTATATATTATGTCCATTCTTTATTATCCATAAAAAAGAATTTGGTTGCAATGATCTAGTTCTTGGAATTACTGGTACTTCTTATCTGCCTGCATCACATACTGTATATTTAAGTTATTTTAATAGTAAATTAAAATAAGGTAAAAAAATTGGATGTACCCATAACGCAAAATTTACACGATGCAATTTAAAGTCATCATTACTTGCACTGACTCACATTTTTAAAACATTTTCTTAGTAGGGGTAATGAGGATGATGTTACATTGGCATATTTTTTTACAGGATTGTTTTGAACACTAATGAATTAGAAGTGACTTGAAGTTCTACTCTTCAGCCATTTAATGAGCCAGAACCATTGCTTACAGAATGTGGTTCAGACCTCCAACTTTAGGCAACACCAAAAATAATGAATAAACATTGTTATGTCTAGAAAGTATATTTTAACATTAGGAAATAACAACAAAAAAAAAACTTTGAGAATATATTCTTGTGATAAGGCCTGCCTTGATAATTCCTTTTACTTTTTATGAATTCTTGCAACATTACCTCAGAATGTAATTTTTATAAATATTCTCATGTGCCTTTTACCTATAATAGAATCTGTAACAAAATATACATTTATATGAGTGAGAAGAGATATATGTAGATGTGGGTTTAGGTAAGTCAGAATTTTCTGTGCAGCAAGACCACATGCTAATAATCTTCAAGAAAAGGCTCATTATGTTTTTGCTGTGGACACTCTAACTGAACCTTAGCAACTACTGCTGTTTTTGTTTTTGCTCTGTGTGGTCATGATAAAGAATTTTTTTTTTTTCATTTTAAATGAGAACAAGAGATTTCTTCTTTAGAAATATGACAGTATAGTGAGGTGTTTCATGTTGTGACAGAACAAGCTTATTCTTTTTGTCTCAAAAGCCACCCACACCATTAAGAATTCTGAGTCAGAAATGTAGAAATGGGAAGAGAGGGGAAAAATTTGCCATATTCATAATTAGGAGAGCACACATAGAGAAAGAATTTATGACAGAAAATAGTTTTGAAGTCATTTGATCTAATGACTTTGAGGTACTGCTTCTGGAATGTCATGTATTTTAGCCATGTTGGCCAACCCAGACTGTCAGAAGTACTTATGAAAAAATTTAAATACTACATACATACTTCATGGAAAGGGTGCTAGAATCACTTGGAGATGGGAATAGGGTTTTCATGTAATTATTGAATTGGTCATTCAGTATTGGTCTATACATGTTCTGGAAATAGGTTTTTATTAATTATTTGAAATTTATTATTGGAACTACGTTATTAATATTAAGGTGCTAAATTAAAGATTTGAAATAATATTTGTAAAGATGATGCTGACAATACATTGAAAATAATAATAAATTGTGCTCATACTTTTGAATAGATAGTTCTATAAAATAGATTGTGTCCATGGAAAATTGGAACATTTTGACATACCCACTCAAAGTAGGAGGAATTTTTATGCTTTCAGCAACCTGCTTGCACTGAAAAGCAAGTTGTTTTATTGTTAAAATGGCCATACTACCAAAAGCAAAACTGACTCAATGTAATCCCTATCAAAATACCAGTGACATTATTCATAGAATTAGAAAAAAAAATAATTCTTAAATTACTTGGAATAATAACCCAAGATACCTAAGCAAGAAAAATGAAATAGGAAACCTCACAAAACCTGATCAAAAACTGTACTACAGAGCTATAGTAAGAAAAACAGAGTGGAATTGGCATCAAAATAGACATGAAGACCAATGGAACAGATAAAAGGCAGACAGATAAATCCACATACCTGTAGCCATCTGATTGTTGACAGACCACAAATCTATTTTGGAGAAAAGACAATCTATTTAACAAATGGAAAAACTAGATAGGTATTTGTAGAAAAACGAAACTAGATCCCTATCTTTCACCTGCACAAAACTCAAATTTAAATGGATCAGAGACTTATGAATCAGACCAGAAACTTGCAACTGCTAGAGGGTCAACACTCTATCATTTAGGTGTTGGCACCGACTTCCTTAACAAGACCCCCAAAGGACAAGAAATAAAACCAAGAATCAATAAATGGGATGCCGCCAAAGTAAAATGCTTCTGCACAGCAAAGGAAATGATCAAGAGTATGAAGAGAGAGCCTACAGAATGGGAGAAAATCTTGACCAGTTACTTCTCCAATCAGGAATTAATATTCAGAATATCCAAGGAACTAAAAAAGCTTAACACCAAATAACGACCAAATCAATAAATGGGCAAAAGAACTAAACAGAAACTTCTCAAAAGAAGAAATGAAATGACCAAGAAATATATAAAAATATGTTCAACATCTCTGGCAATCAGGAAAATGCAAATCAAAACTTCACTAAGATTTCATCTTACTCCAGTCAGAATGGCAACGATCATGAATACAAACAATAATAAATGCTGGAGAAGTTGTAGTGGAAAAGGTATACTTGTACACTATTGGTGGAACTGCAGACTAATAACAACCACTCTGGAAAGCAGTATGGAGATTCCTTAAAAAAAATAGGAATGGAAACCACCATATGATCCTTGTTTTTTTCCCAAAGGATCCAAAATTAGTTTACTATAGTGATATGGCCTCCTTAATGTTGAAAGCAACACAATTCACAATTACTAAATGATGGAATCAACCAGATGCCCATTATCTGATAAATGGATTAATAAATTATATAACACACACACACACACACACACACACACACACACACACACACATAAATGGAGTTCTATTCCATCAAGAAGAATGAAATTATGGCATTTTCTGGTACACAGATGGAAAATAGTATGCTGTTATATAAAGCAAATTCAGAAACTCAAAGGTGGAATGCTTTTTCTCATATGCAAAAGCTAGAGGAAGATAAAGGAAAGTGGGAGGGAAGGACAGACTATCATGTAGATAAAGGGAAATCAGAATGTATAAGAAATCAATTGAGAGGCAGAGGGGAGGGATAGGAAAGGGGAGACCATGAAGAATGAATTCTTAAAAATCATACTATGTGCATATATAAATATACCATGGGGAATTTCACTTTTATGTGTAAGTAGAAATAATCAATCATATATAAATAAATAATACAAATAAATAGACATGGAAGTCTAGTAGAATACAGGTAGGATAAGGAGTGGGGAAGTAAGACAGAAGGGAAAATAGGGAGGGAATAGGGGGATAACAAACTGAAATTGAATTCTGTGCATGCATGAATTCATTGAGATGAACCCAACTACTATACATAACTGTGAAGCTCTAAAAAGAAAAAAAAAAAAAAAAAAAAAAACAAGTTGCTCACTAGAGATATATACATCCATCTATCTATCTATTTATCTATCTATCTATCTATCTATCTCCCTCTCTATATATGTAAAGATAAATTTACTGGAGATACACTGGAGATTATCTATCTATCTATCTGTCTATCTATCTATCTATCTATCTATCTATTCTACTGTTCATAATGTTGATGTTCTAACTATTCTATTAATTTTTGGCCTAATGTTTCCCATGATTAAAAGTCTACAATACAAAAATATTGAGTCAGAAATTTTAGGTTCCTGATTCCTTAAAAATAAATAAGTAAATAAATGCACTTTATTGAATCAAATAAAAAACACATAGAAATCAAAACAGAAACAATCACAAAGACATCCTTAGTGTTCATGTTACCTTGGTTGGAAAAAGATTTTATAATTTAAAAAGAAAATATTACTTCTCGTTATTTTATTATCTATACATTTATTGTCTCTAGACTCAGTATCTTCTGAATCATTTTCATGAAAATTTTAGGCTATTAATGGCTAAGTGATGTCTTTTAAGGAAGAAACTGGATTACTGCTATCTTTGATTATGGTTCTCCCAAAACAGCATCAAATATATATACAGAGGTCATCTTCTCTCAACCAGTGTGAGATTCATGTTTCCTTACTTTTGATCTATCTTCAAATAAAAACTGAATTTGTTTTATATTATTCCCTTCATTTCATCTATAAGTAGTTTTGAATCTATTTTTAGTATTATACCAAACACTATGAATATCAAAAGGATGAGTTAGCAGATAGAACTTTATTTTGTAATTCATTTCTTTCAAAAGTTTCATATAGAAGTTATTTTGTTTCAAAATTGAGAATATTGGTATGTTTTGATTTCTTCAGCAATAAAATGGTTTTTAAAAAAGTGTTTCTATCGTTCTTTTTTTTTTTAAAAGAAACACTTTTTCAGTATTCTAAATCTCCTTTAAATTAGGCTGGACTTTAAGGCCAACTTAACTTAAATAATTACTTTATATAAATGACTCAATGTACCATGCCTGGCATTGAATTTGTGAGTAAAGGACAATTATTTTGATTGGAAAAGACTTTATAATCAAAGTAAAAAAAATGATGTTCATCACTATCTCTGATTTTCTCAAGAGATTTTTCCAAGCATTCTCATGCATGTATGTATGTCCAATGATAATTGAATTATAAGCACTAATTAAAATAAAATTTAATTTCAATATAGACATAGAAATTTCTAAAACTCCACATGTAATTCCATGTGACTTTTTTTGAATCTGAAAAATGAGTGGAAAAAATTACCTCAAACTTTATCATTATATTTTTTGTCATGAGCAAATTATGTAGGTTTGAACAATAGTGAAATAATCCTTGGAAAACAGAATATTTTAAAAATAAACAGTAACATTTACTTAACATTTATTATTTGTCTATTTTTTGAAGATGTAATTGATGATTTTTTTCTCTCTAAGTATTATGATACCACCACAATACTACCCATGAAATCAAATTTGAAAATTACTAGAAGTACTGAATTAATTAGTTTTAATCTGGATGTTTAAAGGTATGAGTACATTTCAGAAATTTTTGAAAATCCTAGTTATCTTCTTCTCTATTAAAGTATTGATAATATCCCCCATATAATGAAGCCAAAATCCACATGAAACAATTCACATTCCCCAATTCATAAACAGCACAGGGTATAGTTAGGCAATGAAGTCTAAATCAAGTGTAATTTTGAAATTTTCTCTTTCCCTCAGAAGTTCATATTCAGCATGTCAACTAGCCTATTATTTCAACATCCAAAGTATTTCTGGAATTCTATTATTTTCATCTTCCCTGCTAAATAATCTTTGCTGTTGCCTTAACTTCTCCAACATTTTTCCATTCTTGGCTCCCTGCTATTCATTTTGTATTTTGCAGAAAAGTTGATATTAGATTAAATTAGTAAAATACGGCATGAAAAATGAAAGTGCAGTTCTTCAGTAAATGATAGTGGATCAGTTGCAGTCTATTTTGGTATTCCAAAGGGAGAGGGGTGAATTTTGAATTTTCTCTTGCAGCTTACACAGAAATGAACTGCAAATGGATTTATTTAAATATAAAATAATAAAACCTCTGAAAATATTTGCATGATATTATTTAAAATGCTCACATCCAGAATTTGTAAACTGAACTCATTCAATGAGAGATAACTGAGTATCCCTACCCACTTAAAAAATAGACAGGAATTTTACCAAAGAGAATAGCCAAAATAAGCAATAACATTTTCTTTAGACAACACAATTTAAACTGCACTGTGATGCTGGTACACAACCAGCATGTGGGAATTTTAAAGACTGACAATATTGAGTGATGCAAGGATGTGGAAAAAAAGAAAACTCACTTGTAAGTAGAGAAAATATTGCAAGTATTTTGGAGAGTCATTTTTCTACATCTGCTTTCCTGTATACAAGCATTCCCTATGACTGAGCAGTTTACTACAAGGTGTATACTGAACAACAATCTACCTAGGAGGACTAACACATACAGGAATGTTCATAGTAGCATTGTTAGCAATAGCCAAGAACTAAGTAACTAAATGATAAATAAATCTGAATATCCTTTAAATGTCCTTCAGAAGAATATGTAGATACTTTGTGATACATTTTTCCAATAGTATTCTATTTCACAATGAAAATGTGACTACTATTATAACCACACCATGGGTGAACTTCACAAATGAAGGAACAAAAAAAGTCATAAGTAATGAGAAAAATATTTTCAACATAAAATCGTCTACATTATGAGATTTTATATATATAAACATTATATATATATATATATAAAGATTAAAATATGAAAACTACTCAATGGTATTAGAAGTAATAGGGTATGGGAAGACTCAGATGTGGCATGTACAGACATCTGAAACACTCTCAATGATCATTATTTCACTTCTTTTTTAATCTGGGTGGTGATTCTCACATGTTTCTTTTAATATTTCATATAGTCTTCACACATGATTCATATAGTCTCTTTTTTGTACATTACACTTCAATTAAAAATTTATATTAAAAGCTAATTAACCTGTTTAGGACCCCCAGTGGTTTTGGCTCCTGGGTTTATTCCTTTTGTAGATCCCTCACACCTTCATTCTCAGTGAAGCCCACACTAGAGAGATCACGTGTGTGATCCTCAACAGATGTAGGTTTTTCCTACTTCAGGATGCTGTTGTAAAATTGTCTTCCCCATATCTTTACAATGTGTAACCTTATTCTGGCTCGATTATAAAGTTACTCTCTTGTACAGGCTGCTGTGACTACTCTTAATTCTGATGGTTTGACTTGACTTGGAAAAAACAACCAATCTGTGGAACAAACAAGCATACAAGTAAAGCCTGTTTCTTTTGTTTGTGACTCACAAAGGTCTACGTAATAAATCTTTCCCTGTTTCCTTTATTTTAGCTCAAGCGTGCTCTACTTATACTCCATACTCCTGTTGCCTGACCTGATCCCTTTGCTGGGCTTTAATATGTCAAGCTTGTTCGGACCTTAAGTCCTTGACCCTGGCTCTAAGAGCTCTTCTTGTCTAAAATAGTGTTAGTCATTTTCTTTTTTCACATTCCAGAGGTAGCTAATTTTGTCTAATCATTCTTTCCTTACTATTTACTCTTTTTAAATCCAACTATCACCTTAGGAATGCATACATATAAAATATACAAATTTCCAAATATAAATTATGATTATATATAAATAAAATACAAGTATATACCTCTTCTTCTGGTCTCCTTTGTATTCCTGGAATGTAAGCTTCATAATGCAAGAGGCCGCCATTTGTTTTTTAACATCTAAATGAACATATAATTAGTACCTGGTACAGAATGAACAGTGAGTAAATATTTATGGATAATTTTTATTGAAAATTAGAATAAACAGGTTAATAGATACACCTTTTCATGGGCATGGTTAAATTCAGAAAAACTACCTATAACAAAATTTAAAAATACTCCAAAGTCATTAGGTACATATCTCAGACATCATGAAGCATAAACGTTGATTGAAGTGGTATCTTTAAAAACCTTTTTTTTAATCTTCCATTTTCTTTTGACTCACCAGATTTCAATTGTTTTCCTTTTCAACTCTATCCTGTACCAGTCCTTCCTCTCATTCCTGTTTTGTCCAAGTTTTAAATTACACAAAGAAAAACACAAATCAACAAAAGCAGCAGATTCAGGAAATAAACAATGACGTCAACAAAGCCCCAGAACAGTTAGTCAGACAAGCAGTATTTTTCTCAGAAATTGGGGGAATGGAAGAAAAATGAGTAGAGGGAAGCAAATTAGTCACATATTAACAGTGGTGAGTCACATTATCCACAATACAGATTCAGTGGAGATGTTGGAAGGAACCCCCAAATGAATTTCAGCACTTTAGAATGACATCAAGGAGAACAAGAATGGCGAAAAAAATCATATATGACAAGTTATACCTGAGTAGGACTGAGATTTAAGGTGAATATGTGAAATTGCTGTCATACACACTGGAATATTTTAATGTTTTTGAAAATAATGCATATTATAATCTCCTAAGAGTCAGAAACACATCTTATACATATTTGAATGACTACATCTCTGTACTAAGTATAGTTTATTTTGCTCACTGATAAGACTATGAATGATGATACAGTACAAGGAGGTTAGGGTTGTTCAAGAAGTCATTAGTTCTTGAAGGGCAGGCAATGGTACCACCTTGTCATGGATATTGACTTAGTTAACTAGAGGTGACTGAGCTGCTACCATTCCCAATTCTTGATGTTTAATCATATCCAATTGTCAGATACATGATGTTGTGGGGCACAGTTTTAAGAACAGATCGATCACCACTCTGATGTCCTAATTTGAGAGTCTTTATTAGTGGGCTGACTGACCGTCTCACACAATGCTGCAAAAATGGCTGGGAGAACAGCCCCCACCATAGGGTTGCAGGGCTTTTTATACCACAAGTCAGTACATAAATCATAAGTGTCTGTTTCTATGATTTAAAATTTGAAACTAACACCATGAGATCTAAAATCATTAGCAGAAGGGAGAAGTGGGTCCAAATGACCTTACTTAGGTACAAATTAAAGAATGGGTACTAACATCTAGACATTCACTGTTGACATCGCTGTTGACATGGTACATTTATTTAGGAAAATAGGAATCGGAAAGAAAATAATTTTTCATTATACAAGAATTGCTATTTTGTGTTGCCAAACATGTCATGTTAAGCAACTGATGATGGGTGCAGAGGCAGTGTGTTCCCATGGGAAAAGTATTTCCTAAAGAACATGGTGTCTCAGGGTAAAACAGAGTCTGTTTAGTCATTGCCCTTGTAACCTGGCCTATAATATTTCCATGGAGTCAAATATGTCAAACCGTCACAATGGAACTTTCCAAATATTGGGTTTGGGTAAAAGACCCCAGGCAAGCCCTTCACCCTGGAGACAGTATCACATAATGAAGATGCAGAGATGAAGAGATTTTACTGAAAAAGAACAAACAAGAAAACCAAAAAAAAAAAAAAAAAAAAAAACTACATGAAAAACTGCATTACTTGAAATTTTATCACATTGTACTATTTATCTTTCTGGGACTTTTCATTAAAGAAGATTGAAATCCATTAATTAAAGAAAAGATACCTTATTTTAATCTAAATAAAAATAATGGGTCTTCTCTTACAGCTGATTCAGAGGAGATGAATTTGAAAATTAGGATTGTCATTAGAAAGAAGGAATTTATAAAAAAATTTATTCAATTCATTCATTTATCAATTAACTCCTCTATTCAAGACTATTGAAGTTTTTTTTTTTTTTTAATTCATCTAGTTAGCACTTGAGTAGAAAACAAATAAAGTATCTTTCAAGATAAAACTTAGAGTCTGAAAAAGGAGGTAACAATTAAGCCAGCAGATAAGTAAAATATATAATGTCAAAGAGCAGGTTTACTAAAAATTTTGACTCAAAATAGGGACAAAAATGTGCAAGACAAGTATGAATTTAAGTTTGCAGGAATAAAGAATACCTCCCTTAGGGAATAATACATGGCAGTGTGTGCTTTTGTGTATGTTTATGAGTTAAAAATTAATCATTCTAAAGGTCCCTTTTCCCCACAAAGAGAAGTGCTTTAGAATTAGGGGATTGAGAATAGGAAAAATGGTACCCCAAGTAGAGAAATACTGCAGTTTTTGTGTTTCAGTTTTACCAACTCATCTAAAATTATCATAACAGATGAAAACTCCTGAAGAGCTAAAATATGTCCAAGGATACTGAAAACATGAGCTTTGGGCAGTGGGAGTGAGGAGATAGTGCATTCAAGATTAGCAGAGAGGAGGGATTGTACTATCATTTCGTCCTGATCTTCACAGTGGAGGCCTCTGTAGCTCTTTGACTAGCAGAGTTCTCTAGACCCAGGGCCCTGCAAGGAAAACAGTAGTGCAGGGAGACCTGTGAGAGAATATTCTACTCACTGCTAAGAAGCGTTGAGAATAGAGGGAAATGGAAGTGATTCCATTGCTCTATGTTTGTAACAATTTCTCATGTATTTTCTGTGAATCTCCATGTAACACAAGATACATCTTTCATTAAAAATCACAACAATGTGGCCTATGCCAAGAATAAGCATCATGGTGCTCACCATGTCCCCCCTAGATCCATCTTCTAAGATACTCAATAGCACTCCAAATAGTGTTGGCTAGAATCAATCATGGTATTAGAGTTCTCAAGGAAAACAGAACTGTATGTGCTAGCTAGCTTTTCATGGTGGTGGCCAAAATACCTGACAAGAACAACTTAGAGGAGAAGAAGTTTACTTGGTTCACATTTTCAGAGGTTTCAGTCCATGATCTACTGCTGGCTCCATTGCTCTGAGCCAGACAGGACATCCTGGGGGAAGTACATGGGAGAGGAAAGCTTCTCAGCTCCTCCCAGCCAAGAAGCTGAGAGACAGAGAAACCAAGGACAAGATGTAATCCCAAAGGACATGCCCCAGGCCTAATTCCTCCAGCTATGCCCCACCTATCTACAGTTACACCCAATACAGTAGCCCTTTCAAATTATTAATACACAAAATGCATTAGTCCACTAATGAGGTAAAAGTTTTCAAATCTGTACTTCACCTGTGAATGTAGCCAAAATTGAGATAATAATTCCTGCATTGCCACATGACCTTTTCAGGGTATATCTCATATTCAGACCATAACAATGATATGTTTATAAAAACATATCATTTTTCTCTCTGCCCCTTCCATCTGTTTTCTCTAAGAGATTTAATTTAAGAAATCAGCTCATGTGATCATGTAGGCTGGCAAGTCCCTAATCTGCAGTATGAACCAGCAGCCTGAAGACCTAGGAAAGCTGATGTTCTAGTTCCAGTCCAGAGGCCAGAGGAAGATGCCCAGGGAAGCTAATGGTGTAGTGAATTCTGCAGGCAGTCTGCTGGAGAATTCCCTTGCACTTGGGCAAGCAAGCCTTTTATGCTATTTAGACCTTGAATTGATTGCATGAGTTCCACTCACATTGTGGAGGGCAATTTGCTTTACCCAGAGTTTACCAATTTAAATATTATTAATTTCATCCAAAAAACCTTCAATTTGACACATAAAATTAATCATTGCTACTCTTGAGAAATATTTTGGGATTGATGCATTGTAAATATAAAAATACTACATAGTTGACATTGTCATGTTCTAATACATTGAAATATATAAAATAGCATGCTATTTTATTCTACTGTTTTTAAACTATTTATATTAATTGCATTTAAATTCATAGGAATTTATGTTTACATATTAAAATGTTATATAAAATTGAATATTATAATAATTTAATAGTGTTATTTGTGTTGCTTTATAATAATACATTTTATAAATAACTATTTTTTAATGTAACATTGATGGCACAAAATTCAAATGCTGATCGTTTACATAGAGAATTTGGGGGATTTATAATCCTCTCATAAAAAAGAACACATCTTTTTCAGAAGCTCCTAAAATGGTCATTTTTTTTTAAAAATTGAAAATATTTACTATTAAAAAAATACTCAGCAAAATATTTTCATATTATGCAAATTCGAAAGATTAAGAGAGACATGAAGCATCATTAGTAGTTTTCACAGCAGGAGATTTTTTTTGATAAAAAGAAATATATTTCTTTCCAACCTATTTTATAAATATTATCTTTTTTTTTTAGGATTTCACAGGTTTTATATCTGATCATGTTGAAATTACAATTAGGAGAAGGTATTCATTGAAATACTGTCAAATAATGAAGGAAATTTTGAGTTTTCTTCTGTCTATTTATTCACAGATAAGCTGAAGCAAGGTTTAATTTCCTGAAAATAGGTATATCAATATTTTTGAACTATAAGAAATAAATCATGTTTAGTCACAAAATATATAAATATATATTCTATAATTTTCCTTATAAAATATTAACTTTGGATTAATGTTAAAATACACAAGTCACTACAATTTGGTTATGTAAATTCTCAGCATCATAAAATGTATATGAATTATGATGTAAGATGTTTGATTTCTCTCTCTCTCTCTCTCACACATACACACACAGACACGCACACATACACACTTCCACATTACAGAAGGTGAGGCTAAAGGATTCAATATAGCACAAAAGAGTGAAAATTCAGATCAGAACCTCAAGGAAACTGAATTGCTGGTGCTCATAGAAGCTTACAAGAATCCGAGGAAAGTGGCTGTTCATGAAGAAAAAAAATCACAGTGTGAACTATAAATTTGGAAGGATAGGTTTCTGAGGAAAGTAACAGATGCTGTTTCTTTCAAATTATTTTAAAATGGGATACACATTTTTTAAAAGAAAAAAGTGTGTTAAAAATCGTAGCACCACTAAAACAAAGAATATAATAAACCTCAAAGGTCTGCCACTGCTGTCAGTCTATTTCCCAAAGGCACAGAACTGTTTCTTTCCATTTTTCCTACAATATTTTCTTATGATTTGACCAGTCAATTGTTAAGGTTCCCAGAAAAAGATACTCCAATACTTCATATGAGAAATTGATAGCTTTTGCCGTCAAGTGTCTCTAGAACGGAGGAAAATGATGCCTCCGCGATCATCTTTTCTCAGATGAGATCAAAGTCCATTAAAGACATCACAAGACATGTTCAAGGTGGAGAAAGTCAAGGGCAGAGTGAGGCGCAGTGAAGTCAGGGAACCAATTTTATCTCTGTTCACAACCAGGCTGGTATTCTAACAGCGGTCCCTGCACTGCTCTCCTGTTATTCCAAATTGAAGTTAATGCTTCATGTTCCCTCCCTCTTCTTTCCTACACCCTTTCCCCTCTTTCTTCCCTCCTTCCTCCTCCTTCCTCTCCCTCCTTCTCTCCTTCTTTCCTCTGCAGTTTCCTCTCTTTTCTCTCTCCTCCGTGTGACTCTCCGGCTCTTTTTCTCTCTTCTTCCTCCCTAATATTAGCTCTTTCTCAAGATTCACATCACCAATGTCCTTCCCAGTATTATCGTGTTCATTTAAAATTTCTTTAATTTTCTCTTTTTTTAAACATTCTTTATTAATTAATGTATCTTCACAAAACTTATTTTATATATACTGTATATATATATATATTTATGATCTATGTTATAAATACATAGTAGATTGAGAAAACATCTGAAATTATTTTATAATATGGCCTCTGTGATTTTAAAATTAGGAGAGGTTCATTGGAGATAACCTGATCTTTACCTGTATTTAACTGTAAGGGCTTTAAATGTCCCATTCCATCACCTTACTACTTGTTAAACTTTCTACTTCCTTCATAATATGGAATTATATTAAAATGTATTTACTAGTTTTAAGTATTTTCTCTTATTTCATAACAATCTAATAAATGCTTTGCATATTGTCTTTCTTACTTTTGACTTTATCTTCACAGTATATGAAGTGCTATGTATTACCCTATTATATACAAGAAAATTATTAAGATTTATGTATTACATATTGTCTTACTTAGTGGTTTTCTTGATCAAATAAGCTGAGATGCATAAAGTATATAGAATAACACCTTTCAATATCAATTATATTTAATATTCTTAGTGAAATCTCCGTATTTGGAGACATGCATAGTCAGAAAAACTCTACAGATAAGATTTTAGTGTCTGCAGATGTACAAAATATTTCTAATGCCTGAAATCCAATTTTCAGACCCTTGAATGCCACTAAAGGCAAACAAATTTGACCTGGAAATAATCTGCATTACTGTCATTTTATATATATATACATATATATATATATCGACATATATATATATAAATATCTTCATCTATGTATTCCACCAACAGAATTGAGAACAAAATGCTATTTGTATCTCTACACTTGTTTGACACATAAAATAGAATATATAACAATGCAAAATAGAATTTAGATCATCATAAATATGTAATACTACTAATATACAATGTATAGTATTTAATGATATAATATACATCATATAATTATATATTTTTATATAGACATATAGGTCTGCTATATATATGCATAGATAGATATGTAGGTAGATTAGATATCATTTGGGGGCTTAAAGGGAGTATTAGAGATTTCATCCTGAACATTTCTCTTCATGTTTCAAGAAATTTGCAAAATTCAAGTTTAAGATTGTTTTCTAACTATATATATATATATGTGTGTGTGTGTGTGTGTATGTATATATATATATATATATATATATGACAAATAATATGAGAAGCAAGATTGGAATTAAACTGTTAAGTATCAAATATTTTTAAAACTCTCCAACTGATGTTCTTTGCAAGAACAAATTAATGAGAGGCAAAGTAGAGAAGCAGGAGAAAGGAAAAAAAAAAAAAAACACACTTTGGGTAAAAGGCTCAGATCTCCCCCTGGGTGAATAACTTTAATAAGGGACCTGGGATTATATCAGCATTATTTTAACTCTAATAACATTTTTCAAAATAAATGGAATATTTCATGTGACAATAAATTATTATTTCAAGAAATTTTAATTTACTGAATGAAATTTATCTCTTGGCTGGAAAAAAATTTAAATAGACATAAGGCAGCTATGAATTCTGCTTTTTCAGTTTTCAATATGTTGTATTCTTTGACAAAAGGTACCTCTGATATAATTATTAGGAAAAATGAGGTAGCACTTATCGAGCTCAAAGTTATAGTCATTTTTTTAAATTGTAATTTTAAACTGTATATCTTGAAGTAGATATAGATATCAATTTTATTTTAACTGTTTTTCTCATAGCACTAAAATCAGTTTTAAAGAGTAAATGAGTTTAGCTTATTGTTCCTGTTACTATATTCTAACTCAATGAAGCTAAATCTTTTGTGAAGTTTATTGAATATGCAAAGGTGGATATAGTACACTTAATTCAATTTGCATTTTAAAAAATCATAGAATTATAATTTTGAATGCATTTATCAATTTATTAAAAGTAAGCTAGGAATTTCAGGAACCTACCTATTTAGCAAATATTCAGTGACCATTGCTTTGTACTACATTTAGTATCACTGGCATATAATATGAACTGCACGTAAAATTTAAAAAGAAAATAACATTGGAAATTGACTTTAGCTCTTGAAAATTCTGCTTTTCAGCAAAATGAATTTACTGAAAATTTTAGAGTTGATTCTGTAGCCAATTGAACAATTGATATAGAAAAGTAGAGTTTGTTTGTGAAGTGTATTCATTCTATGGAGTTTAGTGTACAATTCAGCATTATTTAGTATATTCACAACATTCTGGAAACACTAGCTTTCTGTAGTTTTAAAACTTTTTCATCATAAAATGAAAAATATCCCATACACATTAAGTAATTACCTTCTATTCTCTTCTTCTCCTAGTAACCACTAGTCTCTTTCTGTTTTCATAGATTTGTATTATCATAAAAAAGGAATGACACAAATATATAATCTTCTGTGAAGGGTTTCTGCCCTTAAATTTAATATTATTAAGGTTCACCAAAGTTGTAGCATGTATTGTACTTTGTTCCTCTTCTATGATTGATAAAGAATATTCCATTGTCTGTACTTATCATACTTTTCTTATCCATTTATTCATTGATGAACATTTGAGTTATTTCCACCTTTAATGTTCTATAATAAAGCCACTAATATACATTTTGTGAGCACGTTTCTGTGTGGAAATGTTTTAATTTTAGATTCTACCTAGGAGTATATTGGAGAAATATCTACTCAATTCCTCTGCCAATATTTTAATTGAATTAATCTGTTTTGCTGAAATATAAGATCTCTGTATATATACTGGATAAAACTTTTTCAGAAATATAATTTGCAAATATTCCTTCTATTTCCATATTCTTGATACTATCTGATTATCAAAAGATTGTAGTCGTTTTTAAGTACAATTTACTTCTTTTTTATCTCTTTGTTCTTGTGGCTTTTGGTGTTAAATCTGAGAAAATGTTGCCAAATTCAATATCATGAAGATTAATCCCTAGAGATTTATCCCTAGTTTCTTCTAATTGATTTATAATTTTAGATTTGAGATCTAAATCATTGATGAATTTCAAGTTGATTTTTATCTACTGAGTGCTATGGTTTGAATATTTTTATATCTGTCCCATATTTCTATGATGGAATCATCACCCTCAGGGTGATTGAACTAGGAAGTTATGGTTTGTGGCTTTTGGGAGGTAATTAATACATGAAGGCAGAGACCTCATCAATGGGATTATATAGGGGTTTCAGAGAGATTTCTTACATTGTCCACCATGTGAGGTTAGAGTGAGAAGACACACCTGTGGTGAAGTAGGCTCCACTTGATATTTAATCTGCTGATTTCTTAATCTTATAGGCCTCAAATTCCAGAATTGTGAAGATATATTGCTATATTTTATAAGTAAGTCAATCTCTGGTATTTTGCTATAACAACCCAAACTAATACATCAGGTAAGATAGGGTGCAAATGGATTACTCTGCATCTGGAAATTCAATGGTTCTAGCACCATTTTTTTAAAATTATTCTGTATGCATGTATGACCCTGGCAACCTTGTTGAAATCAGTGAGCTAAAGATGTTAGGATTGGTTTCTCATTCTTAGTTTACTAATCTGTATGTCAGTTCTTATGTGAGAACCACACTGTCTGATTACCATAGCCGTATGGTAATTTTTGAAATAAGAAAGCATGAGTACTTCTACTTTGTACTTTCTCAAGATTATTTTAGCTACTTGGAACCTCTAATATTTCCATATTAGTTTGAAGATATATACATTTCCATTTCTACAACAAAAGTTCATTGGCATTTTGACATTGAGAACCCTGGAACCCAATTTCACACAGTAACAGGGATAATGTATATCCCTCTGGTGCTTTCTATTCTTCATAAATCCTGTTGAGAAATCACCATTATTCTCAATGAGGATTTCTTGTATGTGAACAGTTGCTTCTCTCTTGCTGTTTTCAAGATTCTCTGTGTGTTTTTCATTTTAAGTGTGAATGTGAATATCCTTGGGTTTATCCGTCTAGGAATTTGCCAAACTTCTTGGATATGCAGATTCACATTCATCCTCGAGTCCATAGAATTTTCATCTATTATTTCTTCAGATATTCTTCCTGGACCTTTCTCTTTCTCATTTCATCCCGAGACTCCCATAATGAAAATTTTGGCACCCTTCATGGTGTCCCATATGTCTCTTGGGCTGTGTTTACTTTTCTTTATTATTTACTTCCACTCTTATTCCCAGACTGGCAGTTTCAAATATTTTATCTTCGAGTTCTCTGCTTTTGTCTTGTGCCTGCTCAAGACTGTTTTTGAACAACTTCTGTGCAAATTTTATCTAAACTATTATAATCTTCAGCTCCAGAACTTCCATTTGGTCCTTTATATCCATATATTAACATTCCCTTATTACCTATTTACTATTTGCTTATTTTCATTTACTTCTTTATCCATAGATTACATCAGAGCTTTGATCATATTTAATTTCATTTAAAGTTTTTAGTAAATCCAGTGCCTGGGCTGCTTCTTTATGGTTTTCAGTGAGTTAATTTTATCTTATGATTTACCATACTTTCATGTTTCCTTATATGATTGCTTTTGTTGTTGAGAACTGGGACATTTCGAATACTCTAATGAAATAACTCTTGACATCAGATTTCCCCTGTGTCCTTGGATAGATGAAGTTATTTGATGAATGCCACAGTTGTTCGTCTAGTAACTTTTTGAAACAAATTTTGGAAAAGCTTTTTTTCTCTTGAGTGTGGTCACTGAATTTTCTTATATCTCTTTTGTCAGACTCTAAATTGATAGAAATTTCCCTAGATGCTTGACAAATAATTCATTTTTTTAAATTAAGAGCACATGCATCTTTAAACTCTCCCATCATGGACCTTTTCAGCTTACATGGGTTGAATCATGATCTGTTTCTTTGCCTGCTCCTTAGTAATCAATAGTAGCAATCAAAATGTAAAACCTGAATTTCTGGAGTAGATTCCTATTTACCTTTTTAGTACCAGTAATTCATGTCAGAACTTTACCATACCTTCCCCTAGACCTCCTTGGGGAATGGTAGACAATGGGAAAATCAAAATTCAGTAATATTTATGAGCATTTCTTCATTAAGCACACTGATGAATGCTACAAGTATTCAGATAGACTCAAAAATTCCAAAGTATTTGCTTCAGACAATACTTGTCAGTTCAATAGTATCTCAGTGGAGAGACCACACCCACCACTTTCTAAACTATTTTCTTTGATGTTCAGGTGTCAACTGATGTTGATACTGAATTACTGCATATTACAGATAATTTGAGGAACACTTTTTCAAAGCATCATTTTATCTTTTAATTTTATTTGAAACCAGCAATAGTACATATAGGAAAGGAAATGTTCTGAGAAAATGCTACACTGGCTGCACAAAACAGGATCGACAACAAGAGCAGAAGAAAATGCTTATTTCCCTGTAAATATTTTGAGGTAATCCACATGTGCTTTGACTTAAGGAAAGATTGTTGGATCATGGAAAGAGAAGCTGGAACAGCAAAGGCCTGAAGGTATCCGTATCTCTTTCTTAATTTACTCTACCAAAGATATTAATCATAAGACACTTGAGATTTCAAAATGTCTGGATGGCATTTAAAGTAAGATTTAGCAATCTGTTCAGCCGAGGGTTTGTATTTCTTTTGTCATTAATAATGTAAAACTTAAAAAGAAAATCCTTAGTAGTATAAGAGAACCGGGTAATGCAGAATTCCTCTTACATCATGGTTAGACATGCATTCAT
Organism: Sciurus vulgaris; assembly: GCF_902686455.1. Lineage (NCBI taxonomy): Eukaryota > Metazoa > Chordata > Mammalia > Rodentia > Sciuridae > Sciurus > Sciurus vulgaris. Next base: position 122,240,849 of record NC_136469.1, read on the forward strand.
CTCTCCTGACAAGAAATCTATAATTAATGTCTTCACTTCTATAATAGAATTCTAATATGTTTCTGTCAACTAAGTTATAAAAGCCTTATAAATTTTCTTTTGTAATCCTCATTTGATTTGGGATACTGTGATTTTGCTATTTGCTATTGTGGGAAGAATCTGACTCAAATATTTTGTAAATATTTAATATTTTTACATATTCTTCAAAGAGAAACTATATTGTAAGGAGAAAAACTCTATTGGTCTACGTTGTCTTCATTTCCCATTAGTCTTATATGTGCATAAATATACGTGCACATTCTAGATTATCTGTGTATATAGACATGCACTTTGAATTATTTTATGACTAATATCAACATTTACAACATCAAGTGCCAAAATGAAAGGCTGACTAAGTAGGGCTGTATTACAGTGATGTGAGTGAGTAAGGTGGGTGAGAATTTTTACCTCAGGGATAAAATTTAAATGGAACCTCCAAAGCTTAATAAGCAAGATAAATAATATAACATAAAATTTAAAAAGTAAAAATTAATACAAAATAAGTCATGATAAACAAAATATTTGAAATTTTAGATCCCAACAGGATCAACAAAAGTAACTTGATGAAATGTATTTTCACCTGATACAAAAGGAACATTTAGTGCTGTTGTATTAAAATATTATTTATCTCAGTTACTGAGCTCAGAAGTATTTTTGTTTCTTTCTTAAATCTGGTGCCTGTGACAAACACCTCACTCTCTTTCCTTTACTCTTGCTCAGTGTGAACGTGTCTTCTACTGACAGACTATAGATATCTAGGCCAGAAAGTAGCAAAACTAATCTATTGTTTGCACAGAAAAAATTTTATATTCAAAACTTTGTCTTCCCTAGAAACTCAAGTTATTGAATGTTGCCATTTAGTTTCAGGAGAAGTGTATTTTATTGTCAATAGAAAGTTTAATATAAAAAAACTAGCCTAGGCACCTAGCGGCAATCAACTCTGTCAGAGTTTGCCTCTATCCAAAAGGACAAGTGAAGTGGTGTACCATGTGAATCAAACTTTACATGCTAGCAAAAAAAAAAAAAAAAAAAAGAAAAAAGAAAAAAAAAGGCAGTAAGGGAAGGCTGCAGGCCAGAGGATACAATAAGCCAGAAAAACATTACAATCTGAAGTGCTTCTCCTGTCATGTCCTGGTGTCTGTCTGTCTCTCTCTCTCTCTCTCTCTCTCTCTCTGTGCCTCTGTGCCTCCTCCCTTCCTATTTGTCTTACTGTCTAGTCATTCTCTTCTTCTCCTTTGCTTACACACACAGTCTCAAGAGGTCACATATCTAATAGTTTTCAAAGAATGTGATAAAACCCTCCTGCTAATTACCAAAATGCATATAAGTTCTGAGAGATGTGTTCATCCATCCATCCATCCATCCATCCATCCATCCATCCATCCATCCATTTATCCATTCTACAAACAAATTACCTCATGTGTGAGCCATATTCTTTAGTAACATGTGGGAAGAAGATAAAGTATAAAACACAAACTATCTGGACTATAGATGAATAATGTCTTACTGAAAATTGTGAAGAAGTGTGAAACTCATCTAGGGTACTTTGAAAAACAGTATTTTGATGGACACTATAGGGCTCAGGACTGAAATAACTGTACACAAATACTGACTCTTGTTACCAAGTTTATTTTTCATAGAACTATGAGTAATTGGTTCTAAAACTATTTTATGTATATACCAGAGTTGTTTACACTACCAATTAAATGCAGATAATGAGGACCAGTATTTTTTCTTGAAATAAACCCTGTGATAATGAATTGGCATTCAACATATCATATAAACTCAGAGTTTGTGTGAATATAGAGATAAATCTGTCAATATGTTTATCTCTATAGTTATTTATCTTTCATCTATTTCTCTATCTTATACAGAAGTAAATGCATACATTTTCTCAGTTCTACACATTCCAAAGTCCTAGAAACATGGACATTTTGTTAGTAATGTTTCTAAAGACTAGTAATGTTTCTACGTGTCATTCTCCAACAAAAGGAACAAGGTCTTATTGAAGCAATGGTTGACTCTTTGGCTGAGGGATAGGAATGCACATCCTACAGCATGATGGTGCTCGAAAGTAATGAAATCTCAAAAAGGGTTGGGGGTGCTTGTGTTTAAAGGTCACCATCCTGCATTAGCTCCTAATGACAAAAGCTAACACACTTTCAACAATAAAATAAGTAGTAATAATGTTAGATTAAATGTCATGAATTAAAGTAAATGTCCATTTGAACCTAATAATATGAATTGATAATTGAACAATTATAGGAGAAAGAAGGGATAGCTCGACTTTACAGAATAATTATAATTAAAGTAGAAGGAATTGAGACAAGTAAAAAATTATCATTAGAATATCATAGGACAATGTATTAATGGCTACTAAAATTGATGGAACAAAATTTTGAGAAATAGAATATGTACAGTTTCAAAATGATTTATCTGAAAATAGTTCATAATGAAGAGGAAAGAGGACAATGGAAAACCCAGCAGCAGACTTCACCTTAATCCAATGAATGCTGTTGATAACACGTGCAATAGCATGTATTAACACCATGTATCCTGTTAAGATACATTAAGGATACAGCATCAATTCCATGGCACCCATGGAACACTCACACTACAAGACCTTAAACTACTGATAACAAAGTATCAATTGATCTAAAATGTTACAGACATTCTATGAAACCAAGGGCAAGTATTCAAAAAAATGGGAAGATCATGAAAAAAAAAACAAAAACGTGAAGATTAAAAATATATGGCATCTTAAATACACTGTCAAGTCCTGGATTAATTCAAATAATAATTTATAGAATTAAACTATTATCCAGGGTATAGTCTTTTCTCTCCTTTATTTGGCTATATAGCTACCTCAATGTTTATAGAAGAACAATTCTCAATAACTAAATTATGGAATCAACCTAGGTGCCTGTCAATAGATGGATGGATTAAGAAATTATGGCATATATATGTGGGGAGCCATCCTTATCTAGCAGAATCAGATGAAGGTGGAGCCATGGGACACAGAGGCCTGGCTTCCAGGAACGAGCAGCCACAGAGCTCTGTCTCAGATTGCCAAGAAGTATGTGGTGCTGTGTGGGAGTGGTTCCCTCTCTAGTTTCCATGAGAAAATGGTTCCCCTAACTCTACCCCATCTCATTCATCACAGAAGAAGCCCCTCCTGATCTGGGCCCCTTTACCAGCATAACTATAAAATAGAGTTGGGCTACTCCATGTTGTTAGAGGCCAGGACTAGTATGGCCAGACCCATCATGTCCCCTCTCATTTAAAAGGAATATTGGCTCTTGTGTTTTTATTGATTAGATAAGTTCATGGGTAATTGATTGATTTATAGCCAACATCATCCTCTAGCAGTTAGCCCTTTTCTCATCCACCTGGGATGTGGCTGAGAGACCCCCATATTTGGCACCTGAACAAAGAACATGAATCCTGGGTTTTCTGTCCTACGCAAAAGTTAGAGTAAAATAAAAGACAGGATATCATAAAGATAAAGAAAGAACTTAATGTAGAAGAAGGAGATCAAGAGGCAGAATGGGGGGATGGGAAAAAGGAGGTAAATAAAAATGAATTCTTAAAGATCATGTCATGTGCATATATAAATACACCTCATTGAATTTCACCTTTATGTATAAGTGAAAAGAATTAGTCTAATAGAAATGAATAGACGAGCAAAAGGAAGTTTCATAGAATAGAGGAAGGAAAAGGGGAAGGAGGATGGAAGATAAAAGAAGGATCATGAGCTGAAATTGAATTCCATGTATGTATGAGTTTTGGGGATGAGTGCAACTGTGTATAACTATGAATGCTAATTTAAATAAGAAAGAATGAATGGAACATAATTCTTCAATGGAACAAGAATTACATTAATCCAAAGAAATAAAATAGAAATAAAGTCATATTAATTTTAAAAGAACATAAATTGAGGTTTAGGGAGATTGTCACTTCCTCAACATGTTATAACCAGTAAATGCTGGATTTATGACTCAAAGTTAGGCCTATACATCAAATTATGCTGATAATTGTTTTTACAGGCAAGTCCTTAGCTAACCAGAGAAATAAAGGCAATGGATTGTGGTGGTCAATGCATTTTAATCCTTTTCCTCTATTCATATGAAAGTTTACTTTAACGTCTATTAGCAACTATTTCCTTAGGCAAGAAATCTATTTACTGAAGTGGACAGAGAAGGAATTAATGTTAACAATACTCACAGACCATCAACCTAACCACCACTACTTACCCCCCCCCCCCACCTACTCTGGACCTCAGGCAGAACTACAAAGCTGTCAAAGCTTTCTCTTTAAAACAAATTGAGTGTTCTCTTAGTAACTTAAATTAGTAGCTTTTTCTGTAAAAATGATAAGAGTCCTTGATTCATTTTCTTTCTCTATCTTCCATCTACCTATATCTATCATCTCTCTTGTTTCAGAGAAACTAAGAATCAAAGTGCCTCTGAACAAATGTCAATTACAATAAAATTATCATCACACATAATCCTATAATCTTTTAAATTGTTCTTTCCGGAGAAAGAGATCTAGTTTTACACAAGATGTTGTATACAAAATCAACATATCGGAAGTGAATTAGCTATTCTCATATTGGTGCAACAAAAATATAGAAAAACTAGTGACTAATATATTTTTTGTAGCCAGCATTTTTTGCCTAGAATAATTCTCTTTCTGATTATGTTACATAAAATTGCTTAAATCCTGATCTCCTTTATTTCCTAAGACCACCTAAATCTGGATCTTACTGAACCACAAATTCATTTTAAATCTGAATCTTACTGTACCACAAAGACATTTTATATACTCTTCTATGAATTTAGGGTAGAAATAAAAATTTTCTAATTTATAATGTTCCAAATGGAAGCAATAGTTCCATTGTCAAAGGATGCACAGGAAAAGTTTTCTACTTATTTCTAGATACTATGCATATTCTAATTTTTAAATACAACTACATATTGCAGTAAAATTTATAAAATTTTATTTTCAAAAATACAATACTTCCCCCCAAATGACCACCCACAATTCAGATTTATTTAACTGAGCTAAATAATAAAGGAACATATAGATATGTGTTTACTAAGATAGTTCAAGTAAACAGAAAGGGCTATTTTATGCTTTCAAAATATCAAAATTTATTAAAAGCTTGGAATAAGTACAATTTTCCAATTGGTTGGATACATTTCATACTTACATAAATCTGTTAAATTTATTACTTGCCTCACAGGAGAATATCGTTTCTGCTTTTTAAATCATGGGTCATACCAGATATACTAAATTTTTATTTAATTTTTTTTGGAAAACTTTTTTATTATTGAGCAAATTACTGTTATGACTATTCTACTAATTCCAGGTTTTCTCAAGAGGGCAATAATTAATAAATATGTATATAAGCAAAAATTCTGAAAAAATGCTTCATACTCCAGAATAAGTATAATGTAGTATTTGTCTCCAAAGACATTCTAGGTTAAATTTCAGTTTGAAAAATAATACTCTTTGCAAATATGTACCATTTTCCTCCAAAGAGTACTTTATCATTTAATTGGTAGACACTCATTTTTAGAAAATTGATTGAATGAAAATATTAACTATTCAAATGTGCCAATTAATGCAAACTTGTGGGATTGTTTTGTATGATCATGAAGTGATGATGCAGCTTGGATCAAAGAGCTCAGATAAAGGGATCTGTGGGGATTGAAATCCACTAGGTCTTTTGGTGCTAAGCTCTGAGAGTTAGCTTGTGGGACAGAATCTTTACAAAATCAATGCAGTGCTGTATTCGCACACAGAGGTTGTTTTAGTGAGGTTTTTTACTGTTGTGACTAAATTATCTGAGCAGCACAATTATGGAGGAGAAAGGTTTATTTGAGGGCTTATGGTTTCAGAGGTCTTAGTCCATAGAAGACCAGCTCCATTCCTCAGGTCTCAGGTGAGGCTGAGCATCATGGCAGAAGAGCTTGGCAGAGGTAAACAGCTCACCTCATTAGGAAGGAGAGAGAGAGAGAGAAAGAGAGAGAGAGAGAGAGAGAGAGAGAGAGAGAGAGAGAGAGAGAGAGAGAGAGAGAGAGAGAGAGAGAGAGAGAGAGAAAGACTCCATTCTCCAGATATGAAATATATACCCCAAATCCACGCCCCAGTTTCCACCTCCTCCAGCCACACCCTACCTGCCTCCAGTTAATCCCATCAGGGATTAATTCACTGATTGTGTTAAGACTCTCACAACCCAATCATTTCTCCTCCAAATCTTTCTGCATGTCTCACATGTGAGCTTTCGGGGGACACTCTCAGTACCCTCCTTCTAGCCTGCTTTACTTGTCCATATCACTTGACAATATAGCACACATTTGCTTATTTATCTCCAGTCTCCTTTTCTATAATGTAAACTCCTTGAGGACAAGCACTTAGCTTTATACAAGGTTGTTGGTCCAGAGTAGAATAGGTAACTCCTTGTCTCAATATTTTGTTCCTTGACTCAATGATCGAACAAAATTGTTTTAGGACATTTATAAAACAGCTGGGGGGGGGGCAGTGAGTTAATCCATGTTTTCCAGACATTCTTCATTTTTTTCTAGTATTCATTGTTGTAGAAGCCTTGTTGACTATTGCTGGCAGGACAATTCTGTTGGTGCCTTTCTACCAGCTGCTCTGGCTGTTGTGCCAAGCAAGGTGCTGTACATCCTTATCACTGACCTGGAATGTTCTTCCTTTTTTGTTTTCTTTTTCTCTTGGTACCAGAGATTGAACCCAGGGATGTGTAACTGTTCAGTCACATCTCCCACACATTTTTTGTTTGTTTGTTTTAATTTTATTTGGAGATAGGATCTTGCTGTATCCCAGGCATCTGGAAAACAGTGTGTCACATAATAGGTACTCAAGTGTGATTGTTAATAATGTGGTTGCTTTACCATGTGCTACTCTTTGGATTACCTTACAAACTTGATTGTATATGGCAATCTGAGGGATACAATTCATACTCGCATTCTAGAGTTAAGTACAATTTAATTTCTCCTTAATCCAGTGCTCCCCTAACATAAATAGCTAGACTGTAAAGAACAGTTGTCTAAAATTATTCCTGTCTCTCTGTATTCCAAGGTACTATACTTTAATTGTGGTGGGGAAAAGGTAGGACACTGCAAGGAAACCAAGATAATTCCTGTTCAGTGTTTTTCTAGGAGAGTAGACACATAATTACTGAAAAAAAAAAATATTGTGCACAGTAGAGCTAGTAGATCTATACATGTATGAGAGAAAATAGATGGTGCATTCCAAACCTTGATCTTCAACATAAATTGTCCTGAAAACCAGGGAGCTCAGAGATTGTAGTGTAAGCAAGGGAAAAAGCCATAGAATGTATATTGGGAAAAGTAGGAGAAAAAAGATTCAACGTCGTTGTGGTATAAGAGCAGTTTACTAAATTATAAAAGAAAAGAAGTACATAAATAGTCCTGGCTTGGGGAAAGTATTTTTAAAAATTAAAGTAAAATAATAGAAGTGAGTTTATGTGAAGGACCAGATTTTATGCTGTTATGGATGATAGGGAATAGGATGGTGTTAAAGAAAAAAACATATTCTGAAACTCATTTAAATGGTAAAAAAGACTACTCAAGATCACTGCAATGGAGGCCAGTTAGGTCTCTATCTTTGTCTGATCTTTGGTTCTTCTCAGTCCATTCAGCAAAGAATCTTCATAAGTTATCCCTCTTCCTTACCCCTGATATCTGACCAAGTTCTTCATCTTCTACCTTTGATATCTGAATCTTTAACTAGAGGTGTCCTTTTTTGCAGAAGGAGGAGACACCAGACTCCACAGTGAATATTGTAAATAAGAAGTGAGATAAATAACCAAAGAACAAAGTAGAACTTCAGTGGTTGGAAAATTGATGTCCAAGAGGTAACATCAAGGATAGGGGGATTTTTTGATAAACTGGACTATAGAATTGGTCCTAAAATTGACCCTAAAACTTAGATTATCAAAAGTAAAGGGTAAGGAACTTGATTGGATATCAAGGATGGAGAAGAGGGGTGACTTACCAGAATTCTCTGCTAAGACATGGACAGCCAGGACAATAAGAGGAATAAGTTGATGCATATTGGAGACTCTGAGGAGCCTAATAAAAGTTTGTTCCAGGAGACTGTCTCCATTAGTTAGCAGGTTTATTAGAAAAAATTTATCAGTTTGATCTGTGACAATCTACTCTAGGCATAGCTTAAAATAACACAAGATGAATACCAAAGCACCATTTTAAACTTCTGAAAAATGTGTAGGTGGATATATGTCAGGCACAGCTGAGAGTCTCATATACATGTATATGGTGAGGGAGTAAATGAAGAGTTCCTGTGAGCAGGTGCTCCTAAGTGGTACTGTACAAGGCAAGAAGACTTCAAAGTGTGTGGTTGACTGTGAGTCTGATGGCCATTGGTGGGTCCAGTGACATAAATCACAATTTTCATAGCACCTAATGAATGAAACATCATAAAATAAAAATGCACCTTGGAAAATGTCAGACTCAGCATAGCTTTACAACTCCAGGATGACACATAAGTACCATTCCTGGTTGCAGACTTAGACAACCCCACAGAAGCCAGGAGAAATTGAAAATAAATAAAATGAACTTGAATCATGGTGATATATGAATTGACCACCCTTAAACTTGGAGTTGTGTGAACTTGAAATGGCAATTTGAAGTTTTGAATGTTTTTCTCCATGGTTGGAAATGAAGGTTTCTCATACTCATTTGCATTAACTTAGCAGAACGTATTTTTGTTTACCATACCCAAGTGTTAATGTTGTGATTGTAAAATTTACATATAGTAAACACATGGGTGAATGAGAGAAAAAAATGTTGCCAGAAATATGAGTTTGGGATTTTATTTTTGCCATGTTTAAACAAAGCATTGGAAGACCTGCAATATAATATGGGGCATGTTTTACCCAGATTTTTCTTTGGGGGGACATGAACTTATGCATGGTTAATCTATACCCTAAATAATATTCAGAGGTCAAATTTGTTTACATTTAAAGCATCTTTTGATAATTGTCCTATATCTACTACCTTTAATATAATATATTAGTTTTTAAAACTACTGGCAGATTTTATTTGTATAAGTGAACTGTAACAACTCTTCATTATTCAAATGATTAATATTTTTAGTAATTACCAAAAATCATTATGTCAGTGGCACTTCATGGAATCATGTAATCTGTCTTAAAAATTTTATTCTTGAGATTTCACTATGTATTGCCTCCTCTGGTAATACTGCCACTCAATTCCTAAATAAGGATGATCTATTTATACAAATCTAAAGGTAATGCAAGTCATTTTATGGGCTAAATCTTGTCTGAGAGTCTGTTTTAGTTAAGGGGTGCCTGTAAAAATGCTTGTTACCAGGACTTAGCTTCAGTTACTACGGAAAACTCTTTTGTTTTAATAATTTGTAAGCATTGTACTTAACAGCTAGATTTCTCTTGGGATTGGGAAAGAGTCAGTATCTTTTGGGAGTAGAAAGTGTCTCCTTTATGCTTGAAAATTAATTTATTCTGATTGCATCGTTGAGGACCTTACACAATTATGATTTTAACCATTTCTCTGCTGTAGAAGAACAAGCTGCTTAAACTAGGAGAAGCTTTGCTTTTACTGTTGCAAAATATACACTATGTCTTTCCTATTTATTCTTGAAAGTCCCTTTCACATGAGGAAGAAAAATACTGAGAAGACAATCACAATGTCTGTACAGAAGACAGGTTTTCAAAATCCTTCTTAAAACAAAAACAAAACGAAAAAAAAAAAAAAGCAAAATACTAACAGACAATATAAAAGGTGCTTTGGTTCTAAATCAAAAAGAAAGAAGTCAGACAAAACTCAAAATACCAACTTTCTCCTGCTACCTTTACTTATGGTGTGAAGTTGTAAATAGAATTTTGCTACTGACCTGAGTCTTAAGTATCTGTGTTCAAGGAATCATGTTAAATTGACAGCTCCTTCTAAACAATAAAATATTTCTTTGTTAATGGCATTTAAATCATAATGTTTTGACTATTTCCCACCCATTTCTAACCTTACCACTTCTTAAATCTTATGAAGTCTGTCACTGTCTGGAATATATGTTTCAGATCAGTAAAATCAGCTTGGATTTCTCCAGCTTGGATTTTCTTCCTCTTGGAAGCATGATAGAAACTAGATGGCAACCATACTTTTTTAGACATCGACTGATACATTAGAATCCTTTTATTCCCAATCTATTTCCTTTTATTAAACTGTCAGTTTTTTAGGCCCTAGTACACCATGTTAAGTTCCAACAAGTTCTACAGCTATTATTTTTATGCAACATGATATAATCTACACACGTTTTATGTTTGTGTCTGGACCAAATCACCACACCTCGTCATGTGAGTTTGTAAGGGAACCAGCCAAATTCTTCCTGGGTGGCAGATTAAATGGTGCTCAGATATGGAAAAATAAAGGTAACTTAGAGTTCTGGGAGCATTGTCAAGTCTGCAGATTGACTTGTGATGTTAGTCAGCAATGAGAAGCAAGGATAAAGGAGGAGGAAAAACAGAAAAGGAGGAAGAAGTTGATAGGCGGTGGGCGCTAGCCTGGAAAGAATAAATATTGGTTTGACATTATTTTCAGAAAAATAAAGAGAACTTGTATAAAATAATGAAGAATGAGGTAAACAAAGAACTAGAACAGGAAAGGAGGAGGAGCAGGTAAACAGGTATGGTGAATGAGGGAGAAAGATAAGTATCCAAGTTAGTCAATGCTTGAATTTTTGCATCTAAGCAATACCAGAAATCACCTCCATCTCAAGACTTCCTGATAATGAAAAATCAATAAATTCTCCATTTATCTACATTTTGAGGTAGGTGCTTGTCTTTGTTAAAATTAACATTTTCATCATTTGCAAATGAAATATGTAAGATTTGTAATGTCATATGATGAAAAGAAAACCCATAAAATACCTGGGTATTATTCCTGCCTCTGATATTTTTTATTTATGTGTTCATTGGCAAGTCATTAGTTCATAATGAATATGAGTTTCCTTATCTCATGTGAGAAAGACACCTTATGTTATACTTCACAGCATGTGTTGTGAATTCAAATGAAATTAAATTGGTTGAACTGTGTTGATTACCTCTGTGAGATTCAAAGCCCATGTTCTTTCCACTTTGCCACAGAGTATGTGTGGGCACTTGTCTATGTACAGGCAGCTACTAATAAAGCCATTTAGTGTCACATCCATAATCCTTGTATAGAAAAACCTTTCTGGCTTAGACTCTCTGCTCACCAAAATTCAGAAGTACTATTATGTCAATAATCTTTGCCCCCTAAAAATCATTAATCAGGAATCATTAACCTACAAACTTTAACTTAAAATGCAACATCCTTTTAAATTCCCCAGTTTTCAATGGAGAAAGTTACAGGAAAAGCTGGATTCATCAGTTCTAATTCTCTGGGACTATTTGTTGGCATTGACAATGCATTTATATATACGAACCTTCCATGGTCACGTCGCCTCCAGCATGTTTAGTGGTTGAGTGTGCTATTCTCAGAGCAGAGAAGGTCAGAGAGCTCCCAGGGCGTGAACAGAAAAATGGAACTAATGAATTACACCACAGAGTGCACATATTTCACGTCAAATGAATTGCATTATTGGACTAGTTCAGTCACATAGCTGGTCAACTCATTGCATTAATCAGCTGACTAGTATGCTAGGCAAATGGTCAAACTGATTGTTCAGAGTAAACAATGCTTAAAGAACCATTTTTTCAAGTTCTAGACATTTACAGATACACCAAACTTATAAGAATTTTCTCTCTTCATGAAGAATTTGTATATAACTTAGCTCAAGGAAAGTGCCTGACATAATGGATTGGCAGTGCACTTTACCATACACGATATTGCATGCATTTGGGCAATTAATTTATAAATTTTATAATGAAATCCGAACTCTAAGGCTTTTCTCATAGATCTCTGTTTATCTTTTCATGTAGGCAATAAACTCAAAGAAAGCACTGATATTTTAGATAGAATCAAGATAAATTCTACAAGGTGGTTGCCACTGCTATCTCATTCTAATATCTAAGCAATCTTAGCCCTGAAGATATTAAGAAAGTGAAGCCACAGGACTTAATAAAAGTAAATATCCTGGGGGTAATTTTCTCTTACAACATCATGTCCTTTGAACAGCCACAATTTCCTCCCTATTGTGTCTCTCTAAAAATTATTTTGAAAATTATGATTTTCTGATATTTTTCAATTTTTATTTTAAAGGGAGAAAAACAGCACATACATGTGACTTTACAGATAAGTATATTTGTAAGGCTTAAGGAGATAAATGTCAGTGTTTCCAAGGCAAGATAACAATACATATGTGAGGTTAGTAAGCATAATGGGAAAAAAAAGCACCTTTCATAATACTTATTGATAGCTTGTGATATATTAATAAAAACCTGCATTAAATTATAGATTGTCCATCGGGAAGTGACTTTTTTCTTTCTTTATTTCTGCCATCTTTAATTAATAGGTTTTAGTTTAGCATTTTATTGCCATAAGCTAATAGGCCATTTCAAATACTCTATTTAAATATGCCTTCTTGGTACAGTTTATGCCAAAGATAAGCTTGGTATCATAGACCTAAAGAGAGTTGTAGATATCACTTAGGTCTCCTCTGATTTTTAATTGTGGTAGAATCTAAGTCTCAGTGAGATTTAATGAGGTGCCTTCCACTAGCTAAAGGCTGTAAAAGACCATGAGAACTCAAACATTCCCCCCTCCTAGTTAGGTTTTCATTAGATGAAATAATTCTAAAATAATTTTTAAAGGTTTCTTTAGGTAAATCTGTGCTAAGTATTCTTAGGGTAATGAAAAGACATATTTGTACTTCAGTGCAGTTTCAGTCTATAAGCTAGAAAGGAAATATTTAAATTGAACTTAAGACTGAGGGCATAAAATAACTTTTTCCATAAATTTTTCCTATTGTTCCTCGAGATGAAAAGATGAAGTTCAATACCTTTTGTGAATATGCATGAATATATAGTCACTGAACTTTGTGACCAATTGATGATGAAAGCTTGTGTATCCCTTCGGTGACTAAAGCTATTTTAGCTTTTCTACTTAACTGTAAGTCATTATCACCAGTTTAGTAAATGTATGTCAGATTGCTGGTGGGGTTTGAGTGATGTAAGAATGTATTTGTGGTTTAAGAAAAAAAAAAAAAAAGCCACAGGTGAAATTAGAGTCATTTCATATTTAAGGGGAAGTTATGTTTATCTATTCATGTTTACATGTGGAGATATCTTGGGGTACAATTGTATACGTTTTCTAATAAATCAAATTCAGAATATAGATAACACACTGCTTTTTCAAAAGCCGAAAAAGATTACTTTCATACAGAAAATTGAAAATTTCTTCTTGGTTTCTCTAACGTCAGAAGTGACACTAAATATGAGTATAAGAGGATTTAACCCACAGAATTATTGAAAAAGAAGGCTCTTAGCCATACTTCAGTACATCACATATTGGATTGGCCAGCCAAGGGAGATTCAACCTCTGACACATTCAGGAAAGTGGAAAATCAAGAATCTACCACTGGATCACTGATTTTAACATAGTGTTCTTAATGAATCAGGAGGTAGCTGTTAACTTAGAACTACACATGCATACCAGTCTAGCCGGAAATTGCACACTGAAACACAGCCACAAAACAAAGTCATGCCATCACAACTTGCTTGCCTTCAAAGCACAGCCCAAATCAGTGAAGATGGCTACCTCCCAAACTTCCCCTTCAAATCTCTGATATGAGTGTATTCAGTTAATAATATTTCATTTGCATCGAATGCTTGCAAGGGAATTTATGAAACAATGGCTTTAGCGTTGTTACCTTGCAGTACAGACAAACACATCAGAAGTTGGTAGAAATGGATCATATCAATGCACCATATCCAGCACTGTTTTCTTAGAAAGTAACACCAGCGCACCTGTGTGCCATGAAACTCTGTTCTGCTTTGTTTGTCTGAACTATTGATATCTGGCTATATTGCTTACTTTCAACAAAGACCAGATCTACTTCTTATATAGAAACAGCTGTTTTCCTAAGAGGAATGGATATATTACACGACATCTGATTATATTTTCTGGCATTTTCATTTCAAAACCTGACGGTATATGGGACTCAGTTATTACCCAAGATTTCTTATACCTAAGCTTGCCACATTTTTAAGCAAAGAATTAAAATGGCTGACTTTCCATTCTTAGGCAGTCATTGTTTTGAATTAAAATTTATTACCTTTTTGGTTTCAGGTGTGAAACTATTTCAAATTTTTAAACTAAAATAATATATTATAGCCATGTGCCATGTAACAATATTTTATTTACCAGTTAACTGCATATATGACAGTATCCTCTTAAGATTATAATAGAACTAAAGAATTCCTAATTCCTACTAAGAGAGACACATTAGTGTCATAGTACAGCATGTTGTTCATGTGCTTGTGATAAACCTGGTGTAAGTAAACTTGTTTAGATGCACAAATGCATTGCTTTCTAATTATCTTCGGTTTCTAATCAATTTGACGAGTTTTATTTGAATTTAAATAAAAGTATTTTAATAACTCAGATAAAAATGTGAAAATCTCATAATTTGATTTTTATCTTTTCATTTTCCAGTCCAATCCCAACTTAATCAAAAATCAAAATAATTCCTCTTTTTTTCACATTTATGGTATATTTAGAAGAATCTCAGATACAATCTACCTTTTGTCACTACTTATCTGAGGTAATATTTCCTAATTAATTATTAAATAAGTAAAATTGTGAATCAAATAGTTCTCTGAATTCTTTTACAAAAATCAATTGTTTCCTTCTGATTCTGTTCCTCCCTCTATGTGTATAATAGGAATGGCAATATTTTTTTTTAGCCAAGGACTAAGATCTAATCATATTGAAAATATGAACTTTTTTCTTCTCACTTTTATTTCATAAATATAAGTTGTAGAAATATAGAAGAAGAAGGATATGAGAAAAATGTACACTCTTAAATTGTGGGTAGGACTGCAAATTGGTGCAACCACTCTAGAAAGCAGTGTGAAAATTCCTTAGAAAACCGCCATTTGATCCAGCTATCCCACTCCTTGGCCTATACCCAAAGGACTTAAAATCAGCATACTACAGAGATGCAGCCACATCAATGTTCATAGCAATTCAATTTGCCATAGTTAAATTATGGAACCAACCTAGATGCCCTTCAGCCTTAAAGAAGAATGAAATGATGTCATTTGAAGGTAAATGGATGGAGTTGGAGAATATCATACTACAAAATTAACCAATTCCAAAACCCCAAAGACCTAATATTTTCTCTGATACGTGGATGCTGATTCATAATTGGAGAGGGTAGGGAAGAATGGAAGAACTTGACTTGCGCAGAGGGGAGTGAGAGGAGGGGTGGGAGAGGGATGTGGAAAGAATGGTGTGATAATATGGACATTATACCCTATGTAAATGTATGATTGCATGAACAGTGTGACTCTGCATTGTATCCAGTCAGAGGAAAGAAAAGTTGTGCTCCATTTCTGTACCTTGTGTTGAAATGCATTCTGCTGTCATGTATAACTAATTAGAACAAATAATAAAGAGAGAAATAGAGAAGAAGTTAAAAGCTTTTAAAATGAAGCACTGACCTAATGTTGTTTACTCTTATTAACAGTTCTGTTTACAATTAATTCTTCTAGTGGAAAGTAAGTTGTAAATAAATTCTGCCTCACTTAATGACAGGAATATTTCTCATTCTGAGAATGGTTGTTAGGTAATTTTGTCATTATGTGGACATTATAGGCTCTGCTTAACACAAACCTTGATGATATAATCTAATATATACTTAGGCTAAATAAATACTCTGAGACCACCCATGTATATTCTGTGCATGTTTGACTAAAATATCCTTACACAGTGTATGAACATACGTGACTGCCTCATTACAGCCTTTGCTTAGACATGGGAGTAAGGATCATACCGTGTGGTCATTTATGCATGCAAAGTAATGTGAGAAAATTGTCAAGGTTTTCTTCCATTGTTCATTGTAATAAAATTATTTTGAGCTGCCTATTATCTAGTATGTACTAATTTCTCTTTATAACTGAATCCACCTGTTTTTGATCTTTCTTCTTCAGTTCTTCCCTCCATACTCACAACACTTTTAATGTTTTCACTTTTCAAACTCTTAGTAATGGCAGGTAAAGATAAACTGAATTTTCAGTTTGAATTTTTTATCTAGGTAATCCTCAGCGAGTAGTTTCTATGGATTTATGTTCAGTCAACCAGATATGTGATATTCATTAAGGACATTCTGAGATCATAATTCCACATAAAAATCTTTTTAAAAAAATAACTTCACCTTTTCTCAGAGAAAAGCACATTTTCAGACAATTTACATGTATATTGATACAGTATGAGGAGAGAGAAACAATAGCCTCTTGAATTTTTGGTTCTGAGAAGTCAATTATTCACTAGTCAACTTACTTCTTCATGGGTATTCTTTGCAATCTGTGTAATTACAATTTGTACTTTAAAAAAAGAGAGAGGAAAAAAAGAAAAAAGAAAGAACAGTTTAGTTAACTTCAAGCTTTTTTTCCCTTAAAGCAACAACTGAATAAAGATAGCATAGGACATAGGAAAAATAATTTTATTAGATTATTTTGAAGAATTTAATGACTTAAAGGGTCTTCCTTTAAAGATTTTTCACAAAACTCTGCTAAATAAGACCGTTAAATAAGGCTATTCCTATAATGGTTGATAATTGTGCACAGCTTTGATATTTATGTACAATCATAGCAAATTATATGTAAGGCTTGTCATCCCCAAATACATGATAATGTCACTAAATAACTTTGACTAACACTGTCTGCCTTCAATATGATTAGTTGAGATGAAAAATTCCATTTTCAACTGAAGACTACTTGTGCATGATTTTAAGCCACTGTTTCAGGAGAAATAAAGTAGGCATACTGAGAAAAGAGAAGTCCCTTGAAGAAGTTCCTTGAAGAAAATTTCATTGAAAAGATTTATCCAGGACAAGGGAGTTTCTAACACTTTCACTAATTAACAGCTGATCTTGAGAGGTAAGTTTTAGCTTTCTAAGGTATGTTCTGTGAAGTCTTTGTACCCCTGAATCTTACTCATTGCCATTTGGACAACACTGTGTCATGAACCATTTTTTTGAAAGCTGGTTCACAGCAATGTTGGAAGGAAAGGGACAAGCAACATTGAAGCAGAGTGGAATTAGTGGGGTACTTGGAGGAAGAGGCTACAGAGCACAGAGTCATAGAGTCTTCTAATCCTGAGATTTGCTTAAGAAAAAAAAGTCAAAATTGTGACAAAACTTCTAAGTTCAGTCATTTACTTCCTCAAATGACATTAATTTTTCTTTTCTTTCATAAAGTCTGTAGATGATGATTTTAAGATATATGCATATAAGTGTGCACTTAATTGCTATAAATTTATGATAAGATATATTGGCAAATTTAGTTAAAAATAAACTTTCAGTGCTATTGGTACTAATTTTTCAAAGGATATCCATGATTCTGAAATTCAAATTGAAGTAGGAGGTGTAACATTTACTATGTTAACTTAGTGAGAATAGCAATTTACACACTTGGTTTCAGAATTAAAGCAACAGGATTACATGACAATATTAAGATCATTTTTATACAATTATATTTCCTCCCTAAGAACTCATGACTTTTAATATAGCACTCATGCCTATCAGAAATAGCAGGAAACTGGTGACAAGGAGGCTGAGGTATTAGGCAACATAAGTGACTGAAAGTTGAAAATGATGGAATAATGAGGAAAACTGAAGTTGAATGTATGCATATGAATAATGATGAAAAACAAGGTGGAAGTTAGAAAAGTTTTTGTGAATTTGAATAATATAAAATGAGAAAATACCTAGATTTTATCACCTAATCTATCTAGACTTACACACATAGATTAATACTTGTCACAAAAATAAACAAAATGAGCCAAAGAGACTGGTCCTACAACACCCTCCCAATCTAACATTTTTTGTTTGTAAGTAAAAGGGAAAAGACCTTAATTCTCAATTTCATTGAAGGAGGACCACAGTTTGCAAATATTACATAGAATAGCATTCATTAACTTTCCAAATAAAAATAAGATGTTGAAATGTGTCTTTTACAAACATATGATATACTTTAATACTTGTCCAATTTAAATTGTCCAGAAATAAGACTTGTGAGATTTAAATGTACTTTATTTTCCTATTGATAAATAAGATATAGGGTAGCTGGTAAGGGACATAAATGTGGAAAACTATTTTAAAAGCCAAAACTTACCTAAAACAATGAACAGGGAAACAAGGTAAAGAACAAAAAAGGTAAAGAGAAAAATTGTATTTTAGGTATTTAGGTATTTTAGGAAAAGTGCCTACCAGGTATAAGTATTTGTAATCCTTAGAAAAGAAAATTAAAAGTATTAGAAGAGAACACATATTTTTGTAGACATAATTAAATACATTTTTAAGAATAGGAGAAGATTTGAATTTACCCTTTTTGAAGGACCCTGCACCAAACCTGCAATACAGTCTTTGAATGGTTAACACACATTTTTTATAGCACTTTTACTCATAATAGCCCAACCTGGAAATAATTCATTAATGGAAAAATGAATAAACTGTTGTATTCACAAGCATATGGATTAATTTCATAGATACTATGCTGATTGAACAGGCAATACACAAAAGAGCATATCTACATTTACATGTATACGGACATTAAATTCTAGGAGAGGCAAAATTATGTTTGCCTCCAAGGTAAAAGAGGGTAGGATTGACTGTAAAAGGGGAATTTTCTGGATAGGAATGTTATCTACTTTTAAAATTCATGCTGTTAAAATGTGTGCATTTTAAAGTATGCACTTTAGTTTTATATTCTTTTTTTATTCTAATTAGTTACGCATGACAGCAGAATGCATTTCAATTCATGGTACACCGATGGAGCACAACAAGTTATACACAAAGCAGAGTCACGCCATTCGTGTATCTTACAAGTATATAGGGTAATAATGTCTGTCTCATTCCACCATCCTTCCTATCCCCACAGCCCCTCCCCTCCCCTCACTCCTATTTGCCCAATCTTAAGTTCCTCCATTTTTTCCCTTACCTTCCCACCCCACTATGAATCAGCATCCACTTATCAGAGAAAACATTTGGCCTTTGATTTGGGGGATTGGCTTATTTTGCTTAGCATGATATTCTCCAACTCCATCAATTTAGCCACAAGTGCCATCATTTCATTACTCTTCAAGGCTGAGTAATATTCCATTGTGTGTGTATACCACGGTTTCTTTATCCATTCATCTTCTGAAGGGCATCTAGGTTGTTTCCACAGTTTAACTATTGGGAATTGAGCTTCTATAAACATTGATGTGGCTGTGTCACTGTGGTATGCTGATATTAAGTCCTTTGGGTATAAATAAAGGAGTGGGATAGCTGGGTCAAATGGTGGGTGCATACCCACTTTTCTAAGGAAACTCCATCCTGCTTTCCAGAGTAATTGCACCAATTTGAAGTCCCACCAGCAATGTATGAGTGTATGTTTTCCCCCACATCCTTGCCAACACTTATTGTTGCTTGTATTCTTGATCATTTATATTCTGAAGAGAGTGAGATGAAATCTTAGGGTAGTTTTGATTTGCATTTCTCTAGTTATTAGAGATGTTGAACATTTTTTCATATATTTGTTGATCGACTGTATATCTTCTTCTGTGAAGTGTCTGTTCATTTCCTTAGCCCATTTATTGATTGAGTTATTTGTATTTTGGGTAGTAAGTTTTTTGAGATTTTATATATCCTGGAGATTACTGTTTTATCTGAAGTGTGTGAGGTAAAGATTTTCTTCCACTCTTGGCTCTCTTCACATTATGGATAGTTTCTTTTGCTGAGAAGAAACTTTTTAGTTTGAATCCATCTTATTTATTGATTCTAGATTTTGTTTCTTGCACTTTAGGAGTCCTGTTAAGGAAGTACAATCCTAAGCTGACATGATGAAGATTTGGGCGTACTTTTTCTTCTATTTCCTAGATCCTTGATCCACTTTGAGTTTTGTGCAGTGTGAGAGAGAGGGTTTTAATTTCATTTTGCTGCATATGAATTTCCAGTTTTCACAGCACCATTTGTTGAACAGGCTATCTTTCCTCCAATGTATATTTTTGGCACCTTTCTCTAGTATGAGAGAACTGAATTTATGTGGGTTTGTCTCTGTGTCTTCTATTCTGTACCATTGATCTACTCCTCTATTTTGGTGCCAATACCATGATGTTTTTTGTTACTTTGTCTCTGTAGTATAGTTTAATGTCTGGTATTTGATGCTTCCTGCTTCACTTTTCGTGCTAAGGATTGCTTTGACTATTCTGGGTCTCTTATTTTTCCAAATGAATTTCATGACTGCTTTTTCAAGTTCTATGAAGAATGTCAATGTTTTTGAGATTTTCTATTTTGTTGGAGTACAAATTTTCAAAATAATTTCTAATTGTCTTCTGTATTTCAATAGTGTCCCTCATGATATTTCCTTTTTCATCATGAATTTTAGTATTTGAGTTATTTCTCTCCTTCTCTTCATTAATGTGGCTAGGGGTTTATCAATTTTATTTATTTTTTCAAAGAACCAACTTTATGTTTTCTCAATTTTTTTCAATTGTTTCGTTTCAGTTTCAATGATTTCAGCTCTAATTTTAATTATTTCCCATCTTCTCCTCCTTTTGGTATTGATTTGTTCTTCTTTTTGGCTTTGAGATGTACTGTTAGATCATTTATTTGTTGGCTTTTTCTTCTTCTTAGTATTTTTTAACAAACTGCATTTTGATTCACTGTACAAAAATTGGGTACATCATTTCATTTCTATGTTTGTTTATGATGTAGATTCATACCATTCGTGTAATCATACATGTAGATAGGGTAGTGATGTCTGTCCCATTTCACCATTTTTCATACGCCCCTCCCTCTCATTTCCCTCTATGTAATCTGGAGTTCCTCCATTCTTCTCTGACCCACCACCACCCCACTCCCATTATGTATCATCCACTTATCAGGGAAAATATTTGGCCTTTGTTTTTTTGGGGATTGGTTTATTTCACTTAGCATGATATTCTCCAATTCCATCCATTTATTTGCAAATGCCATAATATTATTCTTCTTTATGGCCTAATAGTACATATATACACAATGGAATATTTTTCAAACTTTTTATTCTCTTAAGGAATGCACTCTATGCAATGAACTTTCCACTTAGGACTGCCTTCTTAGTGTCCCAGAGATTTTGATATGTTCTATTGATATTCTCATTTACCTCTAAGAATTTTTTAATCTCCATCCTGATGTCTTCTGTTATCCATGTGTCATTCAATAGCATATTATTTAGATTTCAAATTTTTGAGTAGTTTCTATTTTTTTTAAATTTCCTTATTTATTTTAATTTCATTCCATTATGATTTGATAGAATGCAAGGTAGTATCTCTAGTTTTTGTATTTGCTGAGAGTTGCTTTGTGGTATAATACATGGTTTCTCTTAGAGAAGGATCCATGTGCTGCTGAAAGCAAAGTGTATTCACCCATTGATGAATAGAATATTCCAAATTATCTGTTAATTCTAATTTATCGATTTTATTATTGGGCTCTATAGTTTGTTTAGTTTTTGTTTGGAAGATCTATCCAGTGGTGAGAGAAGTATGTTAAAGTCACTCAGTATTGTTGTGTTGTGGTCTATTTGATTACTGAAATTGGAGAGAAACATAGAGGCTCCATTGTTTGGGGCATAAATATTTTTGATTTTTAATAGTTGATGTATTATTCCCTTAAGCAGTACAAAATGATCTTCTTCATCCCTTCTAACTTTGGCTTGAATTCTATTTTATTGGATATGAGGATGGAAACCCCTGCTTTTTTATGCAATCCACGAGAGTGATATATTTTTTCCCATGCTTTATTTTCAGTCTGTGGATGTCTTTTCCTATGTGATGGGTCTTTTAAAGGCAGCATATTGTTGGGTCTTTTTTTGTTTTGTTTTAAATCCAGTCTGCCAGTCTATGTCTTTTGATTAATGAATTTAGACCATTAACATTTTGGGTTATTATCGAGATATAATTTGTATTTCCGATCATTTTGGATTATATTTGGTTTTTAACTTCACTTGGTTTCTTTTTTGATTGGCTTTTCCTTTAGTGACATTCCTCCCTTTGCTGTCTTTCTTTGTCATCTTTCATTTTCTCCTCATGGAATATTTTGCTGAGAATATTCTGTAGTGCAGGCTTTATAGTTGTAAATTCTTTTAACTTTTGTTAGTCATGGAAGGTTTTTATTTTGTCATTGAATTCGAAGCTTAATTTTGCTGGATATAAGATTCTTGATTGGCACCCATTTTATTTCAGAGGTTGGCACCCATTTTATTTCAGGACCTCCCAACATTAAGGGTCTGGTTTGAGAAATATGCTGAGATCCTAATTGGTCTCCCCCTATATGTAATCTTATAGTTTTCTCTTGCAGCCCTTAGAATTCTATCCTTATTTTGTATGCTAGGCATTTTCATTATAATGTGCCTTGGTGTGGATCTGTTGTAAATTTTGTGCATTTGGAGTTCTGTAAGCCTCTTGTATTTGATTTTCTATTTCATTCTTCAGGTTTGGGAAATTTTCTGATACATTTATTTTGTTGAGAAGATTTTGTATTCCTTTGGTTTGTGTCTCTGTGCCTTCCTCTACCCTAGTAATTCTTAAATTTGGTCTTTTCACGTTATCCCATAATTATTAGAGCTTCTTTAATGGTTTCTTATCATTTTTACTGTGTGGTCCACTTTATTTTCAAGATTATATATTTTGTCTCCATTGCCTGTCTTCCAAGGATCTAGTATGTTGGTGATTCTTCGTATTGAGTTTTTAATTTGGTTTATTGTTTCCTTCATTTCAAAGATTTTTGTTTTTTGTTTTTTGTTTTCAGAATCTGTCTTTATTGAAGTTAATCCTTTGCTTCCTACATTTGCTCTCATAGCTCTTTATTGAAGTGATCTTTTGTTGCCTGCAGTTGCTCTTTTATGTTATCCTTTACTTTGCAGATCATTTTAAATATGTACATTATAAATCCCTACTCTGACATTTCTTCTATGCTGTCAATGGATTATTTTATTGTAGCCTCTTGGTTTGTTTGGGGTGCTTTCTTACCTTGTTTTTTCATGTTGTTCATGTGCCTTCCCCTCAAGCAGTGTGGATCTGTGGTATTACAGTTTCTACCCTATAGAGTTATAGTGTCCTGGCACATTTCCAATACCTCACCTTTCATGGGGAGATCAATATTAACAGGACCCACTGCAACCAATATGCAGCCTTAAGCCAATCAGCCCCTATTAAGATGTTTACAATTTTGTTGCAATGAACATAAATGATATGTTTGATTTTCATCTACAATATAAACAGTAGGTTTGCAATAGTGTCTACAGTTTCCAATGGTGGTAGAAAAAGGGAGAATGGGAGAATGGGAATGTGAGAGGTGATGTTTATGAGGTAGGATGTGAGAATATAAGGAATTCAATCATAGGAAGAGTGAACAAGGGATCAATAGAAGTTGGCTGTTACCAGAAGAGAATAGGCAAAGGGACACTCAAGTTTAATGAAGTCCTGGGACCTTGGTGGTGGACCTCCAGGTCCTGGCTATTGTCTCTAGATGGAAGTGGTCACATCCCTACTTGGCGGCAATGTCAGTGTCAAATCTGTAGGTACCTTGATGTTGGACTTCCAAGCCCCAGCCAGTGTTCCATGATGGAATCTGCCCCATCTAAAATGGCGGTAGTGGCAGCAGAGGTAACCCAAGATGGCAGTGGAGATGTCCCAGGATGGAGGTGAACACGTTTAAAGATGGGACTGTGAGGGCAGGCTGTGTGGCAGCATTGGGCAGCCTGTTTGGATATGCAGTGCTGTGGTAGACATTGTTGCAGTGGGGAGTTTCCTCCAGGCCCTGTCTGTTGCCCTAAGGTGGAGGATACCCAACGGGGAGCTAAAGCAGCAGCAACAGTGTCCCAAGATGGAGGTGGGCCTGGAGAGTCACGAGTTGGTAGATGAGGAGCTGCAGCAGGGTCTTCCTCCCTGTAGGTGCAGTCCTTCCTCTGCAAGGCTTGGTGGAGGGCTGGCGGGGAACACACATTTTAAATGTAGGAAAATTTTGAAAGTGTGGCTCATGTTTATTTATATATTATTCATCTTTCTTTTCTATAAGGAAGAACAAGCAGGTTGTATTTACGTATCCAAAGACTGTTTTGATTGACTGACAGTATATATTTGCATAGTATAGAAATGAAGTTTATTTATTCTAGAAACAGATTTATCTTGATTCAAATACTAACTTTACCACTTATCACCTCCTTTGGGCTAATAATAAATTTCTATGCCTCCATTTGCTCATGCTGAAATGTGGGTAGTGGGTAGTGCTGATCATGGTGGCACCCACCTGCAGTCCTAGCAATTTGGGAGATTGAGGCAGAAGAATCTTAAATTCAAGGCCAGTCTCAGCAACTTAGTGAGAACCTGTCTTAAAACTTAAAAGGGCTGTGGATGTGATTCAGTGGTTAAACACTTCTGGGTTTGGGAAAAAAAAAAAAAAAAACAGTGAAGAAAATGTGAACTGTGACAATATCTCTTCCTTGAGTTGGATATATAGTATGTGTTTGTTAAACAAATAAAAACAAATATAGGTAAAACATGTGCTTGTAAATATAAAAAGATTATATATCTGGAACAGCTTTGAAGAGTAAGCTAGACAAATCTAAGCCAGAAATACATTTCTTATAAAGATAAGTAAGTAAAACTATTCCATATAAAAGAATTCCCTCTTCTTCATTATCTGATATTTTTTCTGGAAACTAATGAAGATAAGACTATTAACTCTTATTTATAATGTCTGAATTCTTCACTCACAACTACTATGATCTTAAATGAGAAACTCAGATGTTCTGAGTTTGTAGTTTTCATCTATAAAATGTAAAAAAAAAATTAGTTTAAATTACAATCTTTGTATATTAAGAATAACAAACGTCACCTAATCTTGAAAAAGTATACAGAATTTTAAATTTTTCTATTAATTTGGTAGGGTCTACTTCAAAGTATTTTGGTTATAATCACATATCTTTCAGCAAGCTAATCATTATTTAAAATCATGTAGAACTAAACATATTAATAATAAAAAATTAAGATTAATTTTTATTTTATTCCCTAAATTAAGTTGGAGTATGATAATTTGAGTTTTGTGTTTTGAACATTTGCATAAATGATATTATTAATTAATCCACTGATATATTTTAAGATGACTGTGAAGTAGAAAAGCATCATAAATATTTTAAATAAAAATTCAGCTAATTTCCAAATTTCTACTGCCACTTACTTTCCTTTCCATCTTGTCTATCACAGACCTATAAATCTTAAACTAAGCTGCATTTATGAAGTTCACTAAACCTATCATAAAGCATGAGAAATCTGTGATAAATCATGTGATAGAAATGACATTTTTTATAAGCCATCATATTTCATTTGTCAAAAATGAGTTCATGATAGTTATTTTCTACTTTCATCTGTTTTTTCAGGGAAAACAGATTAAATAGACTAGATATTCAATAAAATATTTAAAGGCATATCTTTAAAGATCTGTGCATTTTTAAAAGATTATAACAAATAAATTATCACAATCATGCAATACTTCTATGCAAAAAGGCCTCTTGATTGGCACCACAGAAGCTATAGAAACTTGAGCATGTGGGGATTTTAGGCTCATAAGTTTGTTGTTATGGGTCAAATTGCCCCTACCTGCAATTCATATGGTGAACTCCTAATTCTAGGACCTCAACTGAGACTGTGTTGAAAAATACAATCTTTTATGGGGAAATTTAGTTAAAATGAGGTCAGGAATGTGAGCTGTAATCGAATATGACTTGGGTTCTTTAAAAGGATGTGATGAAGACCTAGATATACCCAGAAGGAAGAAGAGCACATGAAAGTAAAGGAGAAGAGGGCCACCACATTCCAAGGATTGAGGATTCATAAAAGGAAAATAAATCCTACTGAAACCTTGATTTCAGAATTCCAGTCTACAGACTGTAAAAAACTAAGCTAAAATCCTCTTGTTTAATAGTATTTGTTTAAGAATACTTTATTGTGAAAATTGTAGCAAATTAACATACTATTTGAAGGGTTAAAATTTCATGTGCCAATGGGCACCATGTCCTTTTCTGTGACTCCTTATTTTCTTTTCTGCACCTCTTTTCTTCTTTTTTATTGATTGAATTAAACCAGAGAATAACCCTTACCTATATTTTATTCTTAGGACTTTTCCACTTCATGATTTTGTCTATATATGCTACAATTGAAATAGATGCTCAAAATTATTTTAAATAAATGCATTATTTCATCTTTTGGATAACATTGCTCTTATTGATGATAATATAATTATTTGTTCTTATTGTTGCTGCTCTTGTTAAAGTAAAACTTGGATGTCTTTTTTTTTACCAATTTCTTCATTTTTCACAAACATAAATTTTACCTATTCTTTTATGAAGTATTGTCTGCCTTACAAGACTACATGTGAAAGATTTAGTTATTTTAAAATTATTTATACTGATAATAATAACACACTGGTGTTTCCCACTAAAGCAAGAAGAACAAAATTTAACTCCCCAAATTTTCCAACCAATGTAGTCATATAATTCTTCATATTTGTGTAAAACATTTAATTTACACTTACTCATATAACCTAAATATCTGCCTCTGACCATAAATAACTGCTGCCAAATAATTTTTTTTTTTTTTTTTGTAAGCAAAGGAGAAAAAATGTGAAGAAATGTTTCCAGAATCTGGTCAACTGAAAGCAAAGAACTAATTTCTGAAAAAGAGGAAATAAATAAAGTAAGCCTCCAGAGTTTTCCAGGGTTTTTAACTAGAGGAATTTACAGGATCCTAGCAATGGGAGAGAAATTAAAACATAGTACAACTTTTCTGAAATAATTAGATTTAAATCTAAGATTGAGAGTTTCAAGGATTAAGAATTCATGCAATAGACCTGGAGAGAGAAGGGACCCAGTCACAAAAGAAGACACAAAAAGAACATTTAAACAGATTTTTGGTGTTTAAATGTTCTTTTTGTGTCTTTAGCTGAATACTAGGATGTATATGGGAGACTTACAAATCTTGAGAAGAAATAACTACCAGAGAAATGTTAGCTACTGGAGAATGGCACAAGGTAAAAGTTATTTAATTTCTGATAGATAATCAAGTCTTCAGGGACCATCTATTACATTGAAGAGATACACTAATAAAGCCATGTCTTAAAAGCAGGGCTCAACTAACCCTAGCATGTAGATTAGAGGCTCTTTTGAACCCACAAAAACAGCTTTAAATGATCACTTTGATCTTCCAGGAAATTAACTATCTGGTTTAAAAAGAGGTAACCTGACAATCTTTAAACAAAAATTTAAATGTTCTTCAAAACAAAATACTTGCAATGTCTAGCATAATATCAAATATTACTGATCTTGACAAAAGAAGCAGAAATACATAACCTGTGAGCAAGAGAAAAACTATTCAATAGAAAGATTTAGAACTAACAAAGAAAAAAGGATAATCAGACAAGAATTTCAAAAATGTCAATTATAAAGATTTTTAAATCATTAAATAGATATTCTGAGTGTAATGAAGAGAGAGATGAATGCTTTTAAAAACTCAAACGTAATTTTTAAAGAGAAAAATCAAATATCTTCAGTTAATACAAAGAAACAACTGTGGGGTCAAATAGTACAGAACACAGCAGTACAAATTTTCCAAACTGTAAAGTGGAGGGAAAAATAACTGTAAAAATGAAGAGATGTACGGAAAAACATCAAGCTTTTCAATATACCAACAAAAAGCTTTTAGCAATATAAGGGAACAGGAGAGGAAAAAAGAATGTTTGCAGAAACAATGACCAAACTTTTCCCACATTTTCAGAAAACTGCAGAAAGCATATTATAGTCTAATCACCAAATATTATAATGAAAGGAATAATACTACTATCTTGAGGGGAAAATAATCCATCATGCAGAATGACAAAAAAATTAAAATTATTGTGAAATTCTGTCCCAGAAATGCCTTCCAGAAGACAATAGAATGAAATATTTCCTTCTGGAAAAAAGTGCCAGTGAGAATTCTTTCTCTACACATGTCCTCCTAAAATAAATGAAAAATAGAGTACAAGATATCTGAAATTTAAAAAATACGGCAAGGACTACTTAAAGATGTCCTAAAGACAGAGGGTAAATGATTTCAGGTGGAAATTGATCTACCAAGAACAAAACAAAAAATATTGAAGACTACTACATCTGGTGAATGTGGTAATTCATTTAGAAAGTAGATTTAAATGATATCTCACTACTTAATTTAAAAGTGGAAGGCTAGGCCTGTAGCTCAGTGGCAGAGCAATTGCTAAGCATGTGTGAGGCACTGGGTTCGATTCTTAGCACCACATAAAATAAACAAATAAAATAAAGGTATCCTGTTCATCTACAACAACAAAAGGAATTTAAAAAAAAAATGGTAAAGTATATGTTGAATTTTAAAGTCAATGTATAGAACTAAAATGATTGCAGTAACAGCTTATGAGGCAGAAGGTAAATTGCTTTAAGTTTCTGATATAAGAAGTGGTATAACATTAAATAATTCTTTTATGCCCTTTAAATAACCTTTGGAATTCCATAAAATTCATCTTTAATTTGAAGTTCCCTGCATCCCTGTCTCTGTTTTTGGAAAATTTTTGTTTGAGATTTCTTTCACTTGTTTTCTGTGTTTTCAAATGTTCTTCTTTCAATTTTGAGATTAACTGGGAGTAAATAACACAATATTTTATTTGGACAACAGATATATTTTAATATCTATACTTTGTATAGGTATATTTAGTTTTATTGTTATGTTGAGTTTGAACATTGATCGCCCTAAATTTTCCTGTTTCCAAATCTCATGAATGAAAAAGAAAAACAAAAATAAAAATAACTACTTCTTTGATCGAGCAGAAGCTATTACAACCTTAAATTCCACCTTGACTTGATTGTAGATGTTTTTGACTTTTCATGTCATCATTCAATATTATTTAATGTGTCTGGCATTAGACCTTAAACTGTACCTTTATTTGGAATTCTAAAAATAATTTGAAATAGTTTCAAGAAATAGTCATGGGATTCATTTTTGTTCTTTTTATGCAGTATGTAGCAAGGAACAATGTCACTTCTGTGCTTATTAAAGCAGTCTTCATAGATCAAACAGACAAACTAACATTTGAGCAGGAAAAGTATTTAGGACTAAATCGCCTTAACTGGACATTTATATTGATCATGTTGAATGTCCATCGCCTCTATTTTATAGATTGAGAGAATTAATTTAATGAATTAATCCCAAAGGGATTTTGCTTAATATAATTAACAAAAAATAGAACCACATTCATTTTATTAAAAAGAAATTTCATCATTCATGTTAGTTTATTTAATGATATTCAAGCAAAGATTTATGAGTTAATATCTTAAATAATACACAAGTGCATATTAATACAGATTTTTAAAAGCAAGAAAAAGAAAGGGCAATTCTCCATATAAATACTCAGGTATCTAAAAGTCTGTTTAATATATAGAATAAGTGAGAATAATTTGCTCATTCATGATATGAGTAAAAGGTTTTCTATATGCCTCTGGTAGTTAAATTTTCCAAATAATTGCTTTTAAAATAATATTTCAAATTTTTGCATTTATGCACTTTACAATGAACTTTATGTTGTCAGGAATATTATTGGACTATGTATGTGTACAAATGATTTATTTGGTGAATTTCTCTCTTCAAGAGAATTTGTCGACCAATCCATAGTCATTCTTTGAAATGCAAGCCCTGTGAAATTGAAACAGCTACAAATTAGAAAAATAAAAGGTGAATACAATAAACAAAGCCTCTGTGCAAGCCCTTCTGATCAAGTATTAACTATTCAGTCATTAACTTATAATTTCCATTTGTATTACCATCTTCAATATTTATGCTATGTGTATGCCGTTTATGAGTTGCTTTTTGATCTTTTATTGGTCATATATTCATTGGTCAGATATTCATTATAGAATTTGTTAAATTACAATATATTCAATAATGCAAAAGTGATTTATTGTTCATTATCACTTTTACTTCTTGTTGTACTCTATGTCTTTGTATGAATTACATATTAAAATGCTGAAAACTTTAGAAGAAAAGAAACATTTTTAGATATTTGCTTCTCTTATACTTTTAAAGTTGTAATAATATTTTTGAATGAATGACTGGAGAGATGAACGGATGAAAACAACTTTTCACCTCCTCACAGTTTTTTGCATTGATAAAGGGGCTTTTAAATAGTCATTAATAAAATAAAATAATTCTTTTCTTTTAATGTAGTGGCCCTTGTTCAAAGTCAATAAAGGGCTGATGCCAAGAAAGTTCAAAATTGAGACAAGAATCAATTAACTCGTAATTAATTCTTTGGTCACACAAAACTTAATGATAGGTATCTTTATAATCTCCTTGGAATCAAAAAGTATTCAGAATTTCATCATTTGAGTTGGAATAACCACCTTAACCTAGTTGATTTGCATTATATTTTTAACTTCTATTCATTTTACAAACTTCTTATTTTAGTGAGAATGAAATTATCTATTTAAATCCTTTGTTTTTTGTTTGTATATATATGTATATATGCATTTATGTATACATATAGTATATGTATATGCAATATATATACATACATACATATATATATATATATATATATATATATATATATATGTATTGTTACACCTCTATACCCAGGAAAACCTAGAACAAACTAACTGCACAATCTGCAGAAGACAGGGAATAACAGAGTGGAAATCAATGAATTGAGAATAAGAAGAAAAAAAAAAAAAAACAATACAAAGGATGCAATGAAGAGTTGATTCTTTGACAAGATAAACAAGATTGATAAACCCTTAACCAAACTAAGGAAAAGCGAGAAAACCCAATCAATGAAATTAAAAAAGAAAAAGGAGATATCACCACAGATATCATCACACACATATATATGTATATAAAATATTTCTGGGTTGTTTTAATTTGTTTTATATAGGCACTCAATGCTATGCACTTTCCTATTAAAAATACCTTCTCTGCCCCAGAGATTTTCACATGTTGTATCACTGGTCTTATTTGTTTCTAAGACAAATTTAATGTTATGTAAGTTTTATACTAACAAAAAAATAATAAAAATTGTTGACATAATTTTTTTGCAGAAAATATTTCTGGCATTCAAAAATGAATTTAACTTTTCCAAAATATCAGGGGTATGATTTTCAAGAAGTTAAAGAAAAAAAGACTAAAACAGTTAAAATATGAAACTAGACTGGGAACCTAGGCACATACCTGTAATCCCAGCGGCTGGGGAGGCTGAGGCAGGAAGACAGAGAGTTCAAAACCAGCGTCTGAAATTTAATGAGACCCTAGGCAACGTAAGAATACCCTGTCTCAAAATAAAATTATTTAAAAAGTGAAAGTAGTTCTTATGGGAACTAAATTTGACTTTTATAATTTTACTTAGTCTGTAAGTTTGCACTAATACCTTCATCCCTCCATTGACGGTATTAGATGTCTATATTCAGCCTTTCTAGAATAATAAAATTCCTGCCCAATGGTTTCAAATATTAAATGATTTTGTAAATGATTTCTAAATATTTCTTTTCTCAGATGTGTCTTCTGGGTCATATACCAATTTACTTTTTAACAGCCTATATTCAGACTTCAAATATTCCATTATCCTCAAGAATTTATCTTTTCTGTGATATTTTATATCTTGACAATCTTATGCCCCACATGAAAACCCAAACCAAAAAATAGTGATTTACTAATTCTCCTTTCCTCAAGACTTTCATATATACGAAAACTGGCCTGTAATAATATAATGGACAGGAATTACAAATAGTTAGAAACAAAATCCATTACTTTTATACCCAGCCCAGTTCTTTTTCCACTAAATAACTAGGCAGATATTGACCTTATTTCTCACCTTTCAGCACTCAACCATTTGATAAAATATTTGAGACTATATCAATGGAGCATTCCATGCGGGGTCTAGAACCACAAATGATTATTTCATTTATAAACCCCCTCGCCATTTTTGGTAGACAATCTGACTTGATTTTAGCCATCAGAATGTCCCCTGCTTTAGGGCACTCTGTACCGTTCCTTTTCCCTAAGTAGCAAATCAAGTTAGACACAGCAAGATTATTTCATTATCCATCCCAGAAATTTTGAAATGAGAATGTAGTACTATTTCAAATCTGTTGAAATCTGAAAGGAGGTTTTAGGGAAAAATTCTTGCACTGAAAAAGGATAACAAAAATTAATAGTCTGACTTGTGACTTCTAATGTTATTAGGGCCAAGTGTATGATGTTTGGAGCGAGGAAGGAAGAGTGATGACCAAAGCAGAATTGTCATCATTACAGATCTTCAATGAGAAGAATCTTGATTTTTTATCATTTCACTATTGATAAACTCATATACGTTTAGGTTTTAGAGTATTCCATAAACCCTATACATCCATTTATTGTTTAAGTCATTTTGAGTTTCATTATTGGACATTTTAGGGTAGGTAACTAAAACATGGCATAACATGGTAAAACATGGGAGGAGAAGAAAAATACACCTTTGTTATTCTAGTATTTCTAACTGTTTATTTTTATGTTTAATTCTAATGCATACATCTCAAACAAATTGTTTTTTGTTTTGCTGGTCATCTGTGGGGTAGTCACATTTCTCCCAAGCAGAGATACAGTTGTAAAAGGGCAGTAATTAGTAGGGAAGCAGCCAAATAGAACTAAAAAAAAGCTCTAGATAGACAATAACAAAGTTAATGACCCTTTACAACTGTCTCTGAATCTTTCTCAGATTCTAAGCCTCCCGTTGCCAGTCTCTCAGTAATCCCCAATATTATTTCCCAATTCCTTTGCACCAGAACTTGCTGACCAGAGAATCAAAGGCAGGAAACCCAACCCTATGAGACAAATCCCTGACTACTCTTTCAGAATAAGTTAGAAACAATACATAGCTCTTATTTCTTGATGATGAACTTTCTTCCAAAAGCACACATAGTTAATTTTGAATTATTATCTAACAATCCAAAATTATTAATGAGCATACATTGTATGGCTAACATTGGGCTCCTGATCATTGAAAGTTCAAATCAGTCGGGCTCAGTGGATCACTTCTGTAATTCCAGTGGCTCAGGAGGCTGAGGCAGGTTCAAAGTCAGAATCAGCAACTTAGTGAGGCCCTAAGCAACTTAGTGAGAGACCCTGTCTCAAAATGAAATATTAAAAAAACAAAAGGACTGGGGATGTGGCTTCGTGGTGGAGGGTCTCTGGGTTCAATCCCCATTACTGGAAAAAAAAAAAATTCAGACTAAATCTATATTATCTGTTCTTAATGACTCATATTGATTCATACAAAGCAATGAAAAGGCAAAATTTATTGAACTTCTTAGAACTGATTATGGTTGCCATTGTGCTTTAAATGATAAAGAGAAATATGGTCTGAATATTGATAGAAGATTAAGGAAACACAAAGAATGAATTTGGATCTTGAAGTTTAAGGAAAGTTTTAACTTTGGAAATACAGAAAAGACTTATAGGAAAGAAGCTTTTGTAGTGAGTTAACTTCATTATTACAGTAAAACACACCAAGATTGAAGAAAGGAGAAGAAGAGAATCTGTGAAAGAGCCAGCAGCAGGGAATGAGCAAATAATCAAAGGGACAAATTCAGCCTAGACATTTAAAAGAATCAACTTTTCAAATATTTATAGTAAGAGGGGAGGACTGTGATATTGTGGTACTACCTTCATCTTTTTAAGCTGATCACAATGAAACCTAGTGTTTTTAAGTACCAGTAGCAAGGACATAAAGATAATAAGTGATAGAAGGGAAACCTGGGAAAAAAATCTCCATATAACTATGCTGCTTGCTGTTCATTGTTTTCAGCAAAGACCACAATTAATAAATGGAGAAATGAAGGAGAGAATGTAAATTTGAAAACTCGGCCATCCATAGTTTAGGTTCATAAAAGTTAGGGTCTTGATCACAATTGTGGGAATAGGAATAAAATGCAATGGGTGGGTTTTTGAGGTGTGCTAATGATGTAAAGGCAAGAATTATTAAGGGAGTGAACACATGATTTAGTTGGAAGAGTGCAAGGTATGAAAAGAAGATGCCACCAAGAAAAATAACTTGAAGGCAAGAACGATAAGGTTTAATTCAGTCTTATAAAATATTTTAATACTTTGTTATAAATTTGAGATCTTACTTTAAAAAGTATAGATGTACATAAAGATAATAGTTTTTGAAAAATCTTCTTTAGGCCATTCACAATTAGACATGCACAGAATAGTACTGGGTAAGGGTTCTCTTTCAGTAAATGCTCAATAAGGAGATGGTACCATTATTCATATAACTGTAATAGTGACAGAGTGGTGACCAAGATTGTCTCCTTCACCAAACTCTACTCAGCCTTCCCAATCTTTTTCAACTAGTCCCTGACTTTTGAACATCCCTTTTTCCCTCCAAACTGTCCAGATTTGGCAAGAGTCCAATTAAGTCAGTTTTGCTATCCTTGATGATACCATATCGCCTTCCGCATCTGATTGGGTTCCTCATCCTCCCCTGTTCCCCCAGGTAATGTCAGATCACACTGCCTACCCCTCAGCAAGAGTTGATTATGTTGGTTGAGCCAGGATCCCCCTCTTACCCATCATGTTTGTTCTCAGTAATTTTCCTTTGAACCCCACCCTGTTCCTCAACTCTAAATTCCCACTTTTCCTTGCAATATTTGGAGTTGGGCCAAATCTCTTCTACTGCAAGACCACCTGGTAGGAGTATCTACATCTATTATGATAGGCCTTCCTTGAATGAAGTATTCCCTACTCTCTTCAACAAGTATCAGAACAAATCAATTTAACACTGGCAGAGCAAGTGGTTAAGATTTCTGCACTCCCAGATGTTCTGAGTTAATATGATCTATGACAGTGAAAAAAAGTTCACGGAGGAATAAGTAGTAATTTTCCAGGGTTTAATATATTTTGTGCCTGAAAAATTTTGCATGGGGACTGCTTTCATATTCTGCATGTTTCTAAATTCTCTTATGAAACATTCATCCATTACAAAGCAATGTGCAATTTTAATTATAATCAATTTTAGGAAAAATTCAAAGAATAATTTTAACCCCTTAAGTTTGGTATTGTTAACTGGTTGTTAGTTTCATATGGGGTGAACTGGGCTTTTATTCTGAAATCTGAAAATGAGAAAGTGAGAAGGTGAATGACTGGTTAGAAAAACAGAAGGTCGCTTCATGCTTTTCTTGGAAACTTTTCCTAGTGACCAGGCACAGCATGAGATTGTGGCCCACGTTAGACTGCAGAAGTGGTCTAACCCTGCCAGTTGCTGTCCTCTGGCGCCTCATTTTCAGAATGGCCTCTGAGAAAGCACTTTCATTAGTGCTCAGTCCAAAGTAACTTCAGAAAACAGAAATAGAAATTCACCAGAGGAAGAATGCAAATGCTCTGAACTCAGATGCAAAAAGACTTTGAAAATCAGCATTTCTTAAAGCTCTTTACAAACATTGGCTTCTGTAATTAATCCTCTCAATTTCCCCATAAGTCATATTTCATTATCCTTGATTTACAAGCATAAAATGAAAATACCAAGAAAATGCACAGCCTGCATTGTCAGACAAATCATTTTCAACACCACTTTCATCATGTTATTCCCCTTCTCCGGGGCTTTACTGTTTTTTCCCATGTTTCTTCTAAATCCTACTTCTACCTCTGAAATTTATCCTCTAACTATCCATCCAATAAATAGGTCCAAATATTCCCTAACCTATGACAGTTGGTCTAAAAAGTCAAGTCCCTTAAATTGCTCCCTGAACATAATGATACTAAAATCTATTTCCTTTATAAATGTTTTGTCATAAATATCATCTTTATCATACATTCATATTGTTATCACCCTCCTTTTGTTCATCTTCTATGCTGTTGTACAATGAATTTCCTATATAAGAAAATCTGATCATAACATTTCTTTCTTCATAGCTTTTCTTCATTGGTTAAGTAGACTTGAGTAAAATGTAAGAAGATATCTTTTTCAATTCAAGCCAGTATTGATAACAATTATTCGGCCTATAATCTTTTTGGGTTTTTCTCCAGCACCTTGTTTCTTTCTCATAGCAATCCCATGAAGTAAGTATCATTGTTATTATTTTACAAAGACAATACACTTTTTGTTTTTTGCATCATACATGAGAATCACAAATTTTCTGGTCACTTAATTTCAAGTATTTCACGTTTAATTCACTGAATAAATACTCTTATGGTTTTCATATCATCAATATATCTTCTTTGACTTGCTACAATCCTTAGCCTATTTGTACTATGAACTAAACTTATTTACCAACAAGTTTAGTTCATAGTACAAATAAATATTGCTGGCATATATATATTGAAACTTTGTCCTTTAGAAGTACATATAAATAATTAGAAAAATTGTGCTGAAAACAGCTGCCAGTAAGGCTCAAAGTATCAAGTTGACTTTATCACAGGTGTATTAGTTTTCTAGGGCTTCTATTAAAGAGTAGCACCATCGAGTGTCTTTAATAACAGAGTCCTGGAGGCTAGAAGTCTAAGATCAACATGTCAGCAGGGTTGTTGTCTTTTGACACTTCTCTTTGTTTGTGAATGATCTGTTCTTCCTTATGTTCTCAAGTGCTCTTCCCTGAGTGTACAGGGTCTCATCTCCTATATTTAAAAGAACACCAATCATATTGGATTAAGGTCCATGCAAAAGACCCCATTTTAGTTTAATTGCCTCTTTATAAACTCTGTCTCTAGTTACAGTCATGTTCTGAAATACAGATGGTTTAGGGCTTCAGCAAATGAATTTCAGTAGGACACAATTCAGTCCATAACAAGAAACAATTCAGTATTTAAATGTAGATGTAACTTTCTTCCAAGGAATAATTTATACACTGAGGGAACTTGGTTAAATGGTTGCTCTGAACAAGTTCCTAGTATGATCATTCCGTGAAATGGAGATATGCCAAAGAAGTTAAATTCGAAGACAAAAGTGACATAGGAAGAGTTAAATTTGTGCCAGCATAAATTTTTACAGTTTTCTGAAGAAATATAGTCCCATTTGGCAGAAGACCAAGAGAGAAGGAGAAAACTTAGGATGTTATTTTGCTTTTGTTCATTTATCCATCTGTCTAAATGAACCCCATGACATTGTTTTCCAAATGGAGGCCTACTAATGCCAGAAACATGGTACTTGGCCTGAAATTATCAATGCTTAGCCAGTTTCAGTTTAAGAGAATATAATACCATTGGCAAAATTCATTTCTTAAATATGATTATTTAACTTGCCAAAAACTAAAATTTTCAATAACATTGCTTACTATATACTTTTTAGCTTTTAAATTTGCAGACTATTGTGATTCATATGACAGATATTCCTTTGGTTCATTCATATATCCTGTGTTTCTGAAGTTATTAAATAGCACATTAAACTATTTCTTTTCATAGAACTGTTTATTAAAGGAAAAAATGGAAAGATTTGTTGGTCCAATTTTTTCTTACTTTTTGTTTAAAAGAATTTCATCTAAAAGAAAGTAGCAAGCATACCTTGTTGGACAAATAGTAAACATTTTTAAAGTTTATTTTTATTTGAACTTTTTTTTGGTATTATTGAGCTATAGTTGATGTAAAAATTGACTATGTATATAAAGTATACTACTTGATGTTTTGCTATATGCACACATTCTAAAATGATTACCACAGTCAAATTAATTAACGTAACTCACTTCACATAGTTAACCATTATATTTGTGTGTGTTTGTGTGTGTATTATGTTTTAGATATGAGGTGTCTCCCCAAAGTTCTTGTTAATTGAGAAAGGTTTTTAGGTGAAGAGATTGAATTGTGAAAGCTGTAACCTTATCAGTCCATCTTAGTTTGAATAGACTGGGTCATAATTGTAGGTAGGTAGGGCAAGGTTGGAAGTAGGTGGGTCACTAGGGGTGTGTCCTAGAAGGGTGCATATTTCCTGTGGACCTTTTTTCACCCTCTCTCTGCTTACTTACTATTGTGAAGGAGCAACTTCCATCCACCATGCCCTTCCTGAATGATGTTCTGCCTCTTTGGGCTCAGAGCAATGAAGTCAGTCAGTTGTGAACTGAGCCCTCTAAAACCATGAGACCCAAATAAAATTTTCCTCCTGTAAGTTGTCAGGTATTTCAGTCACAGCACTGTGTTGTGACTCACATGACCGTTACTCAATTTTCCCCAACTGGGCTGATGAGAAGATTGGAAAAGAGGAACAAACACAAAAATTGAGAAAAGTGGAACCCAGTGTTTCAACCTGTCTCCTGATAGATAAGAGAGTAACTACAAGCAGGCTCTGCACGTTTCTGATACAGGTTTTTGCATCAAAGGAATTCATTGTGAGAAAGTTACTTTAAAACAGAACCGAGGTCAAAAGTTTGGACAGCACCCCCCAAAAAGGTTGAACAGTCCAATTACAGACATCAACTTGCAATCACAGTTCTCTACTCGCCCTGTGTTTGGCATTTGAACCTTAGTTCATGCGCTGATAAACTCCATGCCAACAACAGAATTGCCCTTTGAAAAGGGCATCACAATACAACTGAATGATTTTCTTGGTGCCTTTGCACTGAGAGATTCCCAAGGGAGGTGTCGGCCTCTGTCTCTGTGCAGTTCAAAGACCCCATAAATCATTTACTTCTCCTGACAGCAATGCAAAAGCTGACTAAAACAGTGTGTGTGTGGGTGTGTGTGGGTGTGTTTATCACAGATTCATTATCTAGTCCTCTACTGATGGATACTTAGAATTTGGTTGATCCCAAACCTTGACTGTATTGAAAAATGCTACAATAAACATGAGTAAACAACTTTTTTGAGATATGAACTTCATTTTCTTTGGATATGTGATTGCTAAATCATATGGTAATTATGTTTTTAATTTTTTGAAAAATCTCCATATCATTTTCCAAAATAGCTCTATAATTTACATTTCACTAAAAAGTATACACAGTTTCACTTTTCTCCATATCTTCACCAACACAGTATGTTTTGAATTTTTGTCTGATGGTGAAATTCATTCACAAGATGAATTTCAAAGAGTTCCATTCTCTTCAATTTTTTAAAAGAATTTGAAGATTGGTGTTAGTTCTTTATTAAATTCAAAGTCATTGAACCCTGGGCTTCTTCCTGCCCTTGGAAAGCTTTTAATTGCTGATGTATTTTCCTTATTTGCCATTTATTCATTCAGATTTTCTGTTTCTTCAGGATTCAACCTTGGCAAGTAGGGCATTCCTAGGCACAAATCTATTTCTTCTAGATTATGCAAGTTGTTGGCCTATCATTGTTTATAGTAATCTTCAAATCTTTTGAATTTCTGATATCGATTTTGCTCTCTTCCTTCCTTCCTTCCTTCCTCCCTTCCTTCCTTCCTTCTTTCCTTTCTTATTTTTGGATTAAATCCAGGGGCCATTTACCACTGAATTACATTCTCAGGCAAGGGCTTACTAAATTGCCTAGACTAACCTTGAACTTGGAATCTCCCTCACTGAACGAGCCATCTCCCTTCTAAATCTTTGGTTTACACACCTGGGCCTCATGCCTGACTTTTCAAGAGTTTCTTCTCTTATCCTACTGAAAGTGTTGGCAGTTTTATTTATCTTTTCATAAAATCATCTCAGTTTCACAGATATTTTCCTGTTGTTTTTCTTATTTCTATTTTATTTCATCTCTGATCTTTATTTTTTTCCCTTTTGCAAACTTGGACTTAGTTTATTCCTCTAGTTCAACCTTCTTTAGTTGCACACTTAGGTTACTTTTCCTTTATTCTTGATGAAGACTTTTACTACTATATAATTTCCTCTTAAAACTGCTTTTACTGCATCTTGCACCATCAAAAGACATAGACAGTCTTGATTAATAAAAAAATAAAAACAACTATATTCTGCCTATAATGGATTCATTTTATCACTGAAAACACAGGCTAAAAGTGAAGGATTGAAAAAATTTGTTCCATGCAAATGGCAACTAAAAAGACAAGAAGGAACAGATATCCTTAAAAAAGACATACTAGACTAATTCAAATACTGTCACAAGAAACAAAAGAGGTCATTATACATAATGGCAAAGGGTCAATATATCAAGAGGATATAATACACCTCTCACTATAGCACCTAAATAAATACATATCAACTTTCCTGAAGAATAGCAACAACAATAGAGATAGAGGCAACAATACAATAATATTATGACACTTCAATACCCCACTTTCAAAATGAATAGGTCATTTAGCCTGTATTGGTCAGGGTTCACTACAGAGACATATTAAGTAGTATATATATAGATAGAAAGAAAACTAAGATAAAATCTACTAGGGTAATTGGCTCGCTTGATTATAGAGTATGTTAAATCCAATACCAGACCATCTGAAAGCTGGAAAACCAGGGAGTTTGCTATCATGGCTCAGTTTAAGTCTAGCAGCCTCAGAACAAGGGAAACACATGATGTAACTCTCAGTCTGAGAAGGGTCTTTGAAACAAGAAGGGAGTGTTGGTGCTGCTGCAAGGCCTAAAGTTTCAAAGTTAGAATACCTGGATTTTTGCTGTCCAAGGATTGAGGTGGACAGATATCCAAGCTTCAGGAAAGAGAAGAGATTATTCTTTCTTTGTCTTTTGGATGACACTGCCCACAAGGAAGGCTGGTTTTTACTCAGTCCACTGAGTCAAATGTCACTGTATTTGTTTTTTCTGACATATCATTCAAATATTTTAAAAACATTATTTTAATGAAATTGTGTTTGTGCTAGTTTTTTCCTTAGGTGTTATACTGTGCATTCTAGTTAATTGTTTCAGGCATAGAGCTAAGCCATGGCTACTATGTAGTTTTGTTTCATTGTGGCTTTTTACTAGATATTTGGATTGAACCATTTTAGGTTCCTTCCTAAAGAAGCGTCATTTCTGCTTACTAAAAGACCTGACATTGTATTTCACGTATTCATCACCTAACCAAGTTTCTTTAAGAAAGTGTCATCTTGATGCTAGGTCCAAATATGCCCCATAATTGGCATAGTCATTTTGAAAGTTCCATTCCTCATAAAAGATTAATTGATTCATGAATACACAATGAACCCACAGTGAATTCAGGACTCTAATTCGCTTCCCTGGTTTTGACTGACCTGGAGCACAGAGGTCACCTGGACATGTTAATTGTCATTTTATGAAGATAAACACACTCAGACTCTGGATGAAAGTGACATGGAAAGAATCATGTCTGCAATGATATTGCAATACCTCTGATCTTCTGAACTAAGGTCACCTTTTAAGCATACTTTCCTCCAGACTCTGATGCTCCTAGTTTAGGGTTTGAAGATTTTTGCTTATTTGGTTTCTTTGTTTGTTTATCTACCTAAAACTAAAATTTCTCATAAAAACAATCAGAATTCATTAAGTTATTAACTACAAAGATTTTTTTTTAGTTGACTTTCTTAGCTTTTTTAGGTTGTGTGTGTATATGTGTGTATTTTGGCACGCACACACATATGCAATTTTTTTGTTTGCTTCCTATGGAAAATCAATTGTTTTATATTGCATATATACATGCATATATATGTCAATAATACTTTTTTGCTCATTTCAAATAATTATTTCTCAAATGTTTTGAATAAACAATTATATCATAATATAATGACAATAGAGATTAGTTCCACATCATTTTTCCTCACTTAAGATATATCTTCAGATAAATAATGATTATTAGAGTAAATGTTTGCTTCATAATAGGAATTTTTCCACTGTAGTAGTAGCTTTTACATTCATATCACTGTATTATTTTATGAATAGATGTGGGATTTTATTTAATGCATACAGGTAGTAATTGAATTGAATAGATAAAAATTAGACATATAATAGTTATATTAACAGATAGAAATATCTTTGAATAATTCATGTCTGTGAAACATAAATAGGTTACAGAACATATCTACACTCATAGTAATAAGAAAAATATAAATTTATACATTTAATACATATAATACCTATTTATATACCTATAAATATACATTTACTGTAGACAACTTTCTTAAAAATAATTTGCTGTTATTTTATTTAGAGGTGTTGATTTATACTGAGACAGAACAAAATTTTATATTTTTACCTCAATATAATTTTTAGGTTTGTTTTCAAAATGTATTTTGGTCATATAGATATACATATATATACATATATATGGTCAAATACAAAGATTATATATATGTATATATACATTATGTAAATATGCACACATTTCATTCATAGACATATTTTATGAATGCTGTTGAATAACAAGTATAGACAAATAACAATCTACTTAAAATTAGAAATCTAAACAATTACCAATAAGAATGAATCTAAACATGTACTCATCTATTACAATATCATATTGCTTACCTCAAATTGCAGAAAAAATGATTACCTTGAATATTTTGTTTTCCAGTCTTTTTAACTTCCTTCTAATTTTATCTACCTTTTTCTGTAAAAAATATAATAATAATTTTATAGGTATTATTTAGTTTCACTTGGGACAGAATTTTATAAAACTGATGTTGCATATCATGGAAACTTTTGACCTGATCTTTTCACTTAAAATATATTTCTGAAGTTCAAATCAGTAGTACTAATTCATACATTTTCACTATATAATAAATTATAAAAGTGTTATTTTTTTCTTCTATGTTTAAACCATTAACTGACATAAAATTGGTATTTGCCTTTGGTATATGGTAGCAAGTATTCAATTCTTTTTGTTTGCTTGCTATGAATAACCACTTATTACACAGCATCATTTATTGGATAATGTCTTATTTTACTAGTTACTTAAAATATATATCTATCAACCTTGGTGTTTCTTTCCTTTTTTGTTAACTTGTATATATATATATATATATATATATATATATATATATATATATATATATATATATATATATGCCTGTTTCTAGTATCCATATTCTGTTTCATTGATCAATTTATCTTTCTGTCAATTCTTTACAGACTTAATCATCATTGTTTAATAATAAGATTTAAAGGATGATATTAATTACAATTGTGATTTTGATCTTCTACATGGATTTAGAATCATCTAGAAATCCTAACTGCTAGATATGTGCAATAAAGAGTCACTAAATTTGATGGAAATAGTCAAGAAGTTCTGGAGTGTGCTGAGCTCAAGAAGAAGAGGAAGCAAAGGGGAGAGTACTTTGGTTATTTAAAATAGGATGAAGAGCAAGAATCCAAGG
Source organism: Sciurus vulgaris (assembly GCF_902686455.1). NCBI lineage: Eukaryota > Metazoa > Chordata > Mammalia > Rodentia > Sciuridae > Sciurus > Sciurus vulgaris. The sequence continues at coordinate 122,284,364 of NC_136469.1, forward strand.
AAAGGAACGTGAATGGAAATAACTAGTGAATTAAAGGTAGAATTCACATGTTTGTGCTGGCACCAGAGCACAGAAAAGAGATGAGATGATTTCCCACAGTAGAGTGATCATATTCATCTATCAATACGAAGAATGGACCTTGAAAGAGTAATAAATTGAGAATTCTAAACCTTATTTCAAGAAATTGTTGAAACTGAGTCCTTGAGTCTATGAAACTACAATACTGTAGACCTCTAGATTTTGAGATTTTGAAATTGTACATCCATGAGATTGCAAGAACTTTCTCTAGTTCTGTTTTGCCTAACACCTTTTTAGCTCTTTAAGACAAATCATTATCTGGAACTCTTTTTAGATTTCTTTGTTTCCATAAGTTTTTGATGGTTATTAAAAAGTTTTTAGTGTGTCTTATGATTTCTTGTTATTTTGATAAAACTTATATTTTCTCATATCATTCTATATCTTCTCTGAAAGAAAAATGCTTCCACATAAACATTTGGTGCTATTTTATAGATTTGTTCCTTTGTTTAAAATTAAGTTATCTAGTGAAATATTGATTTTAAAAATTCATTGAAATTTTTATTGAAGACTGGTGTACTTGACCTATTTTTAATGAATCATGATTATTTTTAATGTGTGTGGAACATAAAATTAGATGTTTTAATCAATACATTTGATATATCTAGGTATAAAATTTTTATAGCATTAAATAGTTTTTATGTTGGATAGTTCATAGACTCATAGTGGTATATGAAAACCCTTATCAAAATTCATTGTTTTGTTTGATAATCTTTCCATTGTAAACTTTTCCTTTTTCATTTTAAGTTGGTTAGACAGCCATCCAAATCTTCACAACACACTATATTTTAATGCAAATGAACACCTAAATACATTTTTACCTTTCAATTTTGTTTGTCTTTATTAGTGCATTATAGCCGTACATACTAATTGATTTCATGTTGATATAATCATACATGCTTGGAATTTAATTTGCTCCATTTTAGTCCCCATCCCCCCCACCATTTTCCCTCCCATCATTCTCCTTCTTCTGCTCTCATGATCTAGCTTGTCCTTACTTATATATTTTTAATTGGTGCTTTAGAGTTATACATAAAGGTGGAATTCACTGTGTTATCTTTATACATGCACACAGCTTCATTTTGTGGAATTCGTTCTGCACTTCCTGTCCATTCCCTCAAAGAATTGGTAGTTTGATCTTCCTAATATTAATTGGTCCATAACAGCTTCTTTCTTTCTTGTTATGTTTTGGTGGAACAGCTAATTTTTCCCCTGCTTTATGTTTATATTTTCTTCTCAAGATTTCTAGAATTATTTTTGTCACCAGAATATACTTGGTATTTTAAATACTCAATATAATGAATATTCAATTATCACAGATTTTAGAGGATTATTTCTAAAATATGAATATGGATTTCTTTAGTAATAGTTTAAGATTTATCTTCCGTATTTTTAAAAATTTTCTTTGGATTCTGGTACAGTTCTGAAGATCACGAATTGATTTTTATCTGTTAAATAAAAGGCTATTTTTACTTCAAGACATATTTTTCAGATGAACAAAGATGGTTCAACTTTATTTTGATTGTTCTTTTGACTTAGATTTTATGTGTTTTTTTGCATCATTTTTATCAAATTATGTTATTGTTTTACTTTTTTGTTTTCCTTGGTTTCTGTTGGTTACTTCAAAATGCTATTTTTCACACCATATTTTCAATTTTCTGCCCATTTTGTTCTTCAATCACTCTATTTTCAATGGTTTTTAAAAAGGGTTTGATCACCCGTCTTTAAAATCATAGTATAATCCTTAGCTAAAATTAGAATCCTGTATAATTAATTGACTACTGACAATAGACTATGTCAAAATATTAAAGAAATTTAGCATTTACATAGAAGATCTTTAACAGTGCATATGAAATTCCCAGTAAAGGACAGGAGCTGTGTATCAGTCTCCATTGGTCCCTCTTTGCATGCTTAATTTCTTTTCGTGTTCAAACAAGTGATTCTAAAATATAGCCATTAATGTATAATGTTACCATGCAAGTAAGATCAAACCCTTGAAAGTAGCAGATAAATGTATTTCCTTCTCTTTGTGTCTATTTTTATATTTTAGTATATGTATAATATAAAATTTATATTAAATTGCAAACCAAGTTTGTGGTTTCATTTATTATTTGAGACCTTCATTTTTATTTTTTGATAAATATATGAAATATCTCCAGAAGTCAAAGGAACAGTCCATGTTCATTCAAATCCTTTCTATTCCAAATTAAAAGTGTGCTTTTCAGAGCACTGAGAATAAAGTATTTCTGCTGACATAATAGCTCTTTCCTTGAAAGGAAGAAGTTCTGGATATTCCAGGTTTATTGCTGTCAGGATAATACCTACAAAATGAGTCTGTTTGACGGATTGCTATTTTCTTCTTAGAATATTTTATTGTTGGCTTGCATTTTCCTTTGAGGAAACTGTAATAAATGTTTGCTCACCAAATTTATGTTTATTATATTACAGTTATCGTATTTCTAACAGAATAAATGGAGAATATATTGATCAACATTTCTAAAAGGTTTAAGAAAAAATTTATTTGGCTTACACAATATTAGAATAGTCAATGGAAGGAGGTCAATAGAACCACCTTGCTCTAAATTTTAGCATTACCATGGTGTATAAGACTTGAAATTTTTTCCTAGGATCAGTTGATATCCTCAGCATATATATTTGTACATATATTTACTTAGAAAATATTTCTAAAAAAATCTAAAAACAAACCTTGAAGGTAACTAATTTCCTTTGGCTTACATTAATATATGAACTTATTTTTCTATTAATTATTTAAAAATTCATTGATCCATTTTTGTTATTTGTTTGTAATGAGAAAAACAAAATAGGAAAAGAAAATCTCACTTGTTCTTTGTGTTGACTTGTTCCAGTGTAGTGTTGACTGTCCAGAACAAGAACTCTGTTAAAATGTTAGCTTAATATATTCCAATCTCATACATATTATCAAGGAATTTCTCTTTAAAACTGTTTTATATGCTAAGATAGATTAAAAAATACATTTTACTATAAGAAAAACAAAGGAAAAAATAAAGATTATAATCACATTATTTCCACTAATATTCTTAACCCAGGATTTGGTTATTGAACTAGAGTTTCTATCTATGACATCAGTATTATCTGTGTTCTCCCTCTGTCTCTTCCTATTTTTCTGTATCCCTCTCTCTCTTTTTTCCTTCTTCTTCTTCCCCCTGCCCCGCTTTCTCCATTCTCTGTCAATCTCTTTCTCCCTCTCAGTCACTCTTTCTAATCTCTATTTATGATTGTTAGACACAATTGTACTCAACTGGTTAAAAAAATGACTAGTTTTCATTAGCAAACTTACAGTTGGGCAAAATATGTCCTGATTCTTTTGATAAGCTTGGCTTCTGCAGTTGTTTTACTTTATGTCTGATGCCATCTGCCTTACTCTACCTATTCCTACTGTGCACTTGTAGCTAAATCAATTCTGTGCTAAAGAATAATTTGACTCTTTTTATTATTCGTGTTATCTGTCAAACACTTAGACATCTAAGTTATAAGAATTCTTTACTTCTTGCATAGTAGTTTGTAGCCCTTGTGATTGGTTCCTACCTTCACATAAGCAAAGGGAATGTGGTATAATGGAAAGAACCTTAGTATCTGAGATATATTGGTCTTCAGTTATAAACTATAATAAATATTATTTATCTCCTTACATACATTAAATAAGTTCTGTGAACCCCCGTTTTCTCATCTGCAAGATGATAGTAATATGAGACCACTGTGACACAGGATTATTGAAAGGAGAAAATGAGGTAACTTGTTCTAAGAGCAGATTTTTTGCTTTCCATCTGAGTGAAATTTGAAAAGTCTATTGCATCTCTGAATGTGACCGTTTGACATATTTGACTCCATGGAAATGTTCTAGGCCGGGTTATATGGGCAATGACTAAACAGACTCCATTTTACCCTGAGACTCCATGTTTCGTAGGAAATGCTTCTCCCATGGGAACCCTGCCTCTGTATCCATCACCAGTTGCTTAACATGACATGTTTGGCAACACAAAATGGCAACTCTTGTATAATGAAAAATTGTACTCTTTTTGATTCCTATTTTCCTAAACAATGTACCATGTCAACAGTGATGTTAACAGTGATTGTCTAGATGTTAGTAACCATTCTTTAATTTGTATCTAAGTAAGGTCATTTGGACCCACTTCCCCCTCTGCTAATGATTTCAGATCCCATGATGTTAGTTTGTAATCTTAAATCATAGAAATAGACCCTTATGATTGATGTACTGACTTATGGTATAAAAACCCCTGCAACCCTATGGTTGGGGCTGTTCTCCCAATAGCCATTTTGGGGTTGTTGTGACAGTCAACTGGACCGCTAATAAAGACTAAAATTTGGTCTTCTCAGTGGTGGTCAGTCTATGTTATGCCCTGTAACATGAACTTGAGGTTCTCATCAGTAAAATGAGGATTATATAATTCCTTGAGTAATTGTTGTAATGATTAATCTAGTTAGTATTTGAAAACATTAAGAACAGTACCTAGCATATGTAAGTAATATGTACTATAGAAGTAACTAGGTATAGTTTTACCTAAAAACTGAGTGTGCCTTGTTTCTATATTGGTCCCTCCATGCCTTGTCTGTAACTTATTTTCTCTCCCTATTTTTCACTACTTTTGCTCAGTTCACTGCTTCCAACAATCCCTAATCAGTCTATAACATGAAGATTTGAGCAGCTATCCCTGGGCCTGCACAACACATGATGGATTTTTCTTTGTCGTTTTCTCATCTTTCCTTCCCTCTTTGCTTCCACTACCAATTTCAATCAGAGTACTGTTGTAGTATGTCCCCTGTCACTTTTCACATATCTGATTATTTCCTCCTAATTTAACTTTTTCAATTTCCTAGAAATAAAAACATGCTGCCCATGGACAAATTCTGTTCCCTGTACACAGCAATTTTGATAATTCTTAGATAATTTTTTTACCAGTTCCACCTACTCTTTACTTGTGTAATATTCCTTGAGTGGGTTTTGGCTCTGCTCCCTGAGAGTGGTTCTGAAATGCACTGTTTGCAGGGTTGTAGGTTCTACGTAGTAGTATCACAACCCTGACAATGTCCGGACACATACTAGTATATATGCATTTGGGGGCAGTTGATTAAATCTCATTGCCAATTTTCTTTCTTTAGAAGTTTGGTGGCCTATAGGTCTTTTCTAAATAGACTGAATTGCTGGGTGCCATGGAGCAGTCCTGTAATCCTAGTGACTTGGGAGGCTGATGTAGGAGGATTCCAAGTTTGAGGCCAGCCTCAACAACTTAGAGAGGCTCTAAGCAACTTAGTGAGAACTTATACCAAAATAAAAAGTAAAGAGGACTGGGGTTGTAACTCAGTGATTAAGTACCTCTTGGTTCAGTCCCCAGTACCATGAATAAAAATGGTCTGAATATACCTAAGTCTGGAAGGACTCTTGATAATAAACACTCTCAAACATTTTGTGGGTTTTCTATGTATTAGTCTAGTCTCTAGCAAATCCTTCTGCTGAAAATTGCACTCCAATTATTTTTAAAATGTCCTTCCCTCTCTGGATTTAATGACAGATTCTTTGGACATATGTGGTTACTGAAATGTATATATATTTTTTCCTTAAACTTTCAAGAATTCTTTGGCTAATTTAAAGGTTTTTATAGGCCATATTCTTTTTGCAGTTTTAACAAAGGTTATGATAGTCATATCATACACTGGATCTCTCTATTCTGAGGCCATGTCTTATCTCAATTTTGTCTTTGTCCTAGAATTTGTGTTCTTCAGTTGAGAATATTTTTGTTTACCATAGAGATGAAAAATAGCATTATTTTCTAACCCAAAAAGTTCTAATTCTCTAAATTCTAAATGAAAAATGCCCAGCTCTTTTCTAAGTTATTTTCTCTTCTTTAGACATAATATTTGCAAGAAAGAGGAAAAGCTCACGTTTAAAATATTCTACATGCATATTTGGACACTTCCAAATCTAGAGATTTCTTAGAATCTGAAAGATTATCATTTTCTCTTATTTTCATCATTCTTTTAACAAATACCATCACTTTTCCAGCTACAATCGACACCTTCTCCCACAGTTTGTAACTATGCTTTGGACTTTTAAAGTTCACTTGCAACCATTATGGATTTTTGTCTTATTATTTATTCTAATACATTACCAGACAGAGACCTACCAAGGTTTAGAGAAGCACTCTCTGTGTAGTGTTGCATAAGGCAGGGAAAATGAAAATCAAAGGAGTTAATTCTAAAGGAGGTCAATAAGCAAGAAGACATGTTTTATTTTATGTCAGTTTCTAGAATTTAGTACTTTACTCAAAGTGATTCTGGAAAATATTTTTTAAGTTTTTTTTATATATCTGGAAACTTTTCAAAGTTTACTCAGCTAAAAAGTGAAAAGGCTGCTCTTTAAGCATTTATCTCGTTTTATCTTCTCAATTATCCTGTGTCCCAGTGGTTACATTTTCTTAATTACTGTCTTATTTTCTTTCATTCTGTAAGAAAAGACAGAAATTCTCAAGCAAGAGACACTGTGTTACAAATACAAATACAGGCAAACTGTTCAACATTTACTTATTGTATTAAAATAATTATAACTTTACCTTTTTGTTTTCAAAAGTTTTTACTTATTTTTTATGACTTTGTTAGTGTATTATAGTTGTAACCAGGGGTGACAGCACGTGCTTGTATTCTGTGACTTGAGAGGCTGAGGCAGGGGGCTAGCAAGTGTTACAGACTGTGTCTTCAAATAAAAAATTTAGAAAAGGTTTGGTGAGTGCAGATCAGTTGAGTGCCCTCGGTTCAATCCCTACCAAACCCTCTGGCCTCCCAAAAAGGCAGCTCAGATAGTTTTCTTAATAGAAAATATACAAGATAATACACTTGGCACCAGTTAATAAAAAGATGCAATGCTTACTTAAAATAATTCCTTAAAAATTCCCTAAATTTATTTATATTAAATGGGACAATACAAAATATTTTACAAATTGCATTAATACAATCTAATTCACATGATTTGAGTAAAACGTGAAATATTTCATATTGACAAAATGATCATTTATTGTCATTTTGAGTTTACCACAAGAGAAGATTTATTAGAAACAGTATCATATACTATAAAGTAATAGTCATTGACTAGATCTATAAATTGAAAGATTATTTTGATTATGTCTATAAAATTAGTATTTTTAATAAATTAATTTATGTATTAATAATATAAATACATTCATAAACTCAGAATAAAGATACTTGTATGATAATATTAGACTAGAATCACAAAGCTCCATAGTTTTCCAAATGCATTTGACCAGTCCTGGGCATTCTCTGAAATGACTTTCAAATTGGTATATTATGTTTTGAGATTGAAAAACACATAATGATCTAAGTGTACACAAATACTAGAGGAGAATCTCTGAAATTCAAACACAGTGCTATATCAAAAGTTATATTTTATCTCTAAGAAAAATATCAGAGATAATTTTTATTCTTGTCAAAACAAAAAGCAACTTTAGTTTATTATCCCTGGCTGAAGGGTGACTGGCATATGTACTAGAAGGTGTAAAACATCAAGTAAAATTCATTAACATCCTAGCTTGAGACCTCAACTGTATTTTCCTTGTCCTTTGTGTTTTTTCTTATACTATTATATTCCATGAGTCTTACACAATTTCAACATTTATTAGAAAAATAATCTTTGATGAATTTCAAATGTCATCACCAAAATTGTATGCATGACTTATATTTGCAATTAAAATTTCTAGGTACCCACTGGTAAAATGCCTTCCCTTTTCCTATTTCAGGTAAAAAAGGAAATGATCCTTTGCTTCTTAAACCTTAACTAGCATTTCAACTGAAGTTAGTTTTTAGTGTTTCATTGGTAGTCTTTTAAGATGGTATTACTGCTATTTTCTGCACCAGAAGCTGGTGTGAAGCAAGGTACTTGTAAAGATATTTTGGGATGGAGTATAAAAAATGTTCTAGTTTGGTGCTGTGTTATTTGCTGTGAAAGTCTGAACATTTAAATGAAGGGTTAGTTAAAATAGACTCTTCTAATTCCCTCATGTAATACTCCCTCTTTCCTTCATTTTAATAATGATAGTAAAAAGCAACAATAACAACGACAAAACTAAAACAATTAGAACATCACTTTTTAAAAAGGTAGTATATAGGATATCAATAATAATGTGATCTTGGTTGTTATGTAGCCAAAGCAATAATAGAAACCTTAAAATAATATTATTATCCTCTAAACTAAATAGAATATCCATTAAAGTCTGTCCCCAGAACAATTTAAACTTCTTGGTAGGGTTTAAAGAAAATGAGTTCTGGAGATAAGTTTCTTTCCTTGTTCCTTCCAGTAACTCTACTTGACAGAAGAAAAGACATCAACAATATTTTAGTCCCCAAAATGGATTCTCTGAGTAAATAGTCAATTAGTTTATACACAGTGTGGAAGATAAGAATTCAGAAATTTAAAAATTCACTTGTGATGTATTGAATTGAAATCCTACTATGAGAACAAAGATTCACAGCCATTGCTACTTCAGAAAATATCACCTGTAAGAATGGGGTTTGATCATTTACGGAAATTTTTATATATACAGATGTCCTTCTGTAATTTGTCCATGGTGGATTGTTTTCAGGAATCCAAGGATATTCTGATGAAGCCACATATAAAATGGCATCCTATTTGCATATTACCTATGCAATCTTTCCATATACCTTAAATCATCTCTAGATTATTTATAATATCTAATACAACATAAGTGCCCTATAAATGCATGTTATATAGCATTGACTAGGGAATAATGAAGAGAAAAGGCTTGTACACATTCAATACAGAGGATATTTATTTATTTATGGAGATCTTGCAAGTTGAACTCAGGGTCTCATGCATGCTAAGCAAGTTCTCTGATGCTGAGTTATAGCCTCAACCTCAAAACATTTTTAATAATGTGTGTTGAATTTATGGATATGGAAGTCACAGATGTTGAGGGCTGTTTTTATCTTTATTATACAGATTTGTGAGCAAACATAGTTGAGAAATATTATTGAAAAATGAACATTTAAACCAAAGACAAACACTAACAACTTTTGTGACAAGGTCTTAATTGTGACTAGAAGATGTCATTATTTTAATTTCAAACTATAGCACAGAAATTATAGCTCCATAATTTACTAGCTAAGTGATCTTAGGCAAGTCAGTAATACATCTGATAGTTGTTTTTTCAGCATTGCTTGAACAAGTTTTGCCAAACTGAAATATTTTCAGGTTGTACTAATACATCAAATCTACCTAACATGAGGTAATACTTCATATCAATGAAATAAAAATAACTTTTCTATTTTTGTAACTTTCTACATAGTGTGGAATTAGGAGACATGAATTAAAAATTCAAATTTATCTCTTCAGTAAAGAATTGAACTTAGAATTGCAAAACGACACGTGGTAAACTAAAGATGAGTTGGATTCACAGTATATCACACTAACGACTTTATCTGAACTATGTGTGGATGGTAAGCTTGATAAGTGGTTTGAGTAGAATATATTACTTTCATGGAAGAATGTTTAACTGATGATTTCATGATTTTAATAGCAAATTGTCCATTCTAAAATGTAGCTATAAAAGTAGAAATGAAGGGGAGAGATGGCATTTGAAAGAGCTGCTACTATTCCTATCTTTTACCTCTGTCTTTCATTCCTTTCCTCTATTATTAATAATTGAAATATAATTACACATTTTTCCAACCTTGGGGATATCAGTGGAAATATTGATATGTATTTCAATGGAAATATTGATATGTATCTCACCCATCTTGAAATTTGTCCATGGCTAGTGTTAATATCTATGGAGCAATTATTTTTTCTTAACAAATGGAAGATATACTTATGGTCAAGGACTAACTCTGTATAACTAGTCCTGAAAATCATACCTGAAAAAATCAGAATAGTCTTTTTTTTTTTTTTTTTTTTTTTTGCACGGCACTGGGGATTGAACCCAGTGCAAGGCAAGCACTCTACCAAATAAGCTATCTTCCCAGGCTGAGAATAGTCTTTTTAACAGCTCCGGGGATCTCAAATGTTTAACAGAAATTGCCTCTATCTTTTTAAAACTGAATTTTTATAACAATAAACATTTTGACATGAATTTCCCAAGTGTGTTATATACTTACCACTACGTACAAATGTTGAAATTTATGTATATTTTATAGAATAAATTAGAAGATATAATATTTTTACACCATGATAAATCATATTAATAACCTCTTTTTAGAAGACAATACTATATATTTTTTCTCAAAGTATTATTTTCTATTTTGTACCTTTATGTATATAACATTAGGAAGAAATAAAAAAGGGAATCCCTACACCAAATGTATGGTAGTTTCTTATGTTTGGTGTTTGAAAGCCTTTCTATACCAGTTATTTCCTGTCTTTCAATCAAAAAAGAAAGGAATCCAATAGAAACAGACAGTTCTTTTGCTGGGATTCTTTATTTTTCACTCTATTCTTCAGGAGACCTTAGAAAATTCTGTTTTTAATTGTTTAAAAGAGCAATTAGAGATATTTGCAAAGAACTCTCCATCCAGTTCACTTTGATATCAACTGCTCTGACAGTATTTTCTTATGTGCAAAATATTCATGGGTTTAATAGCTATTTCCTTCACATGAGCATCTTGAAAAAAAAAAAAACATAAAATTTAGAAAAATATTTTAAAATAATTTTCTTTATTTAGCTGATATTTATTATTTTATTATTAAGTAGAGGTATGGACTTAAGCTATTTTTTTCATCTCCCAGGACATAGGGAGAAGTGACTATGAATTAAATTAAACATTAAACTGTCTTATAGATAAGCAAATATTTTGCATTCAGTAATTTTCGTAAAATATTTTGAAAGTAGCAACTGTCAACAGCTGAAATATATCTAAAAAATTATTTCATAGTTTTAGTGTTATCTTTCCTTGACCTGGGATGACTTTTCTTTTGTATTTTTGGAGGCCAGAGGTTCATGCTTAAATACTCAACTCATGAATCTCCTCTCCTCAGAAGACAACCTTTTTTCCCTCAGGAGAGATAGACCTACATCCATATTCTCATAGTATTTGTTCTATGACACCACAATTTCATAGGCTGTTGTTATTTAATTTTATTAATTTGCACAGGATGGTTAAATTCCCTAGAAGAGGAACTTTAAAACTACCCATCTTTAAGGTTTAAGAAATTTTGAGTTTCTAAAACATCAGATATTACTAACTTGTTTTAAAATGAGATGGCCTTAGAATATTCCCAGTTGTAAACAAGGATTTTTGTACTCAGTCAGGGTGAGGGTTTTCCAATATTCTCTCCTTTGGTGAAGCCTCTGGTGGCAATAGAGAAATAGGTGACAGGTTTTTTTTTTTTCCCCAATGTTATAGAAATAGAAGTTGACAAAAAGAATCCCAGCAAAAGTTATAAATAATACTGAAAGCAGCAATGAACATTAAAATACATCATTCTGTGTGAGAAAGGTTGTTAGTTTTCTGTGTGTGATATAAAGTGAATTTTCAGCAAATGCTTTTTTATAACATTTTTGAAGAAAATTCAGCTTACTGATAATTTTTATGTATTGCATTTGAATTATGAACAAAAAACCTACTATACATCAGGGTTTAGTAAGAATTACATGAGGATTTTATTAATTTTTTATACATGGCAGCAGAATGCATTTTGATCCATTGTACACACATGCAGTACAATTTTTCATTTCTCTGGTTGTACACAATGTAGTCACACCATTTTTGTAATTGTACATATGCATAGAGTAATGATGTTTATCTCTTTCCACCATCTTTTTCTGCCCCCCACCTCCTCCCTTCACTTCATTTCCCTCTACACAATTCAACATTCCTCCATTCTTCCCTTTCCCCCTCCCCCCACAACCCTGGTTATGTATCAGTATCCACTTATCAGAGAAAACATTTGTCCTTTTGTTTTTTGGGATTGATTTATTTCACTTAACATGATATTCCCCAACTACATTCATTTACCTACAAATGCCTTAATTTTATTATTCTTTAAGGCTGAGTAATATTCCATTGTGTATATATACCACAGTTTCTTTATTCATCTATTGAAGGGCATGTAGGTTGGTTCCACAATCTAATTATTGTGAATTGAGCTTCTATAAACATTGTTGTGGTTACATTACTGTAGTATGCTGATTTTAATGCACTTCAGTTCACCAGAATCTGGGCTCATCAGTGATCAGCTAGGTTAAATTCATTTGTTAATGAAGTTGTACAGAGTTCTTTTGATTTTCCTCATTGTACATTTTTTGCCTAAAATTTTAAAAGATATGAAAGTTATACTTAAATGATTTCTGATTAAAACAAAGGAATCTGGACACTCAAGTTTTAATCAAATATTCGGTCTCTATACATTTGTGGCAAAAGTCAAAAGTAAAATTTATCAAATAAATCTTATAGTTAATATCTTAACTACTAGCTATATAACTGCACTTTTAAAGGTTAGATAATTTTGAGTTGAGAGCTCTACTGCAAACATAAATCTATTTTCAAAAAAATACAGCTTGTCCAGAAGACCAAAATATGGCTCTACTACACTTATCTAACTCACTAGGTTTTGGGGTCCACCCAGAGAGGAGAAAGTCCAGAGTAGGATACATGGACACAAGGAAAAATTGGTCATGATCTTTGCCCTAAAATAGATTAAATTTAGCTGTATGGGTTACGCTTCTCATTACAAATAAAATAACTAATAATGTTGAAATACACAATAGATTATAAGCAATAATTCCAATCACTATAGCAACAGGAATTAAAAATTTCCCAGTGGAAATGGAAAATGGAACATTTCTACTAAGAGAGATCTTCTAATTTCTTATAGCTGAGGTTTGAAGGTGATAGAAAATAGACATTTCAGGCAGAACGACAAAAAGTTTGAGGTAGAAAACTTTCTGTATACAATTATCTTATCTCAGGTGCATCTCAGTGCTATGGAGATTGTCTCAGCTTAGTGATATATGAGTGAAAACTTGAAAAGTGTGACTCTGTGCAGTAGTGCAGTTCGGAAAAAGGAAAAGCAAGTTTAAAGACTTTAAAGTAGCGTGCCTGGCATGTTCCGGAGCAGCAAATTGGCAGCCTGGCTGGTGCTGGGTGAGGGAGCAGAGTAGTGTGAGACAAGACCAGGGTGGAGGCAGAGGGGAAGGAAACTTTCAGGGCCTGGTGCTACTTAAGACTAAGTGAGCTGGGAAGTCCTGTGAGGGGAGTGAGCAAGGCGGGTCAGGTAAGATGCTAAGTCTGTTAACACACACATCCATGAGACTGACATTTAACATACTCAATGAAATGGTCTCAGATGCCTAGAATGGAAGCATGGAACTTTAAAATGTAGTTACAAAAGGAGTGATATTGTATTTTTACATCTGCTATCCTGAGCTTTGCAAGTTTCTAGAGAAACCAATAATATTCATTTCTAGTCCATGACTCTTATGGCACTAGGTATTTCTTAAAATTGTATGCAAGGAAAGAAAATTGGCATAACTTAATTTATTGCATCTTTTGAAAAAATAACCGAAACCCTAATCCTCTGAAGGAATGAAATATTGTGGAAGATGCTGGACTCCTGAAAGTTTTGTGACATAAGAATCTGTAACATCAGGACAATAATGGGTCCCATCTTATAAAGAATTAGTAAATAAATGATAATACAAATAAAGCCCTTAGTATGTGATAAATAATAAATATAATAATAATTATTATCATTATTATTAAACTCTTGCACATTTTTCACAATAAAACTACTTTATATTACAAATTTCACTTAAGCTAATATTTATTATTAACATTATTGTAACAATTGTTCCTATTGTTTCAAGTAGTGAAATATGTTTACAGTTTATTTCTTCAGTGTTTTAAAATACCCATTCCATCTGCAGAAAACACATTATTGCTCTATAATTTTGACACCTCTTCTCCCTGAAAATTCCCAATTTCCTAAAGCTGCTTATCCATATTTAATAAAGTGAACCAAATAGTTTATCATTTTTCTTCCAAAAAATGTTTCTTTCATGGAAGAATTGCTGCTTCTTCTTGTTTCTTTTTAAAATTGAATTGTAATGTACACATTACAAATTATACCTATTATAGATGAATGACAAAATAATTATCACTAAGCAAACACACCCATTTAATTACTATGCAGATCAATAAATAGAAAACTATCAGCAGTCAAGAAACCTACAACCTGTCTCTATCCCCTAAAATAGCTACTGTTATGATTTCTATCACCATATAATGAGTCTTGCCTTTTTGGAACTACATAAAAACATAATTATACAGAATGAATCCTCTTAATTCTGACTTCTTTTACTCAACTACCTATTTTTAGATTCATTCTCATTGCTATTTTCTTGCATTATTTGATTAATTTTTAGTTTTCTGTCCCTACAAGGTACATTAGAGTAGCAATTAACCACGTTTGGCTATTCAGCAATGTACTGCAAGTGGTTCTAGCCCATTCTGGTCCAATTCATTATTCCATCTGGGAAAACTGGCTCTAGTTCTCCATCTTGGAACACTTTGTAAAACTAAATTCTGGTAGGTTTTGTCTGCTCTGGCTACACTAATTCCATGATCACAGCTTTCCTTTCACATTCATTTTCTGATTCATGCAAACATTTCTTCTATAGTTTTGGTTTCACATCAACCTTGTAATTCTTCCTTCTTCTACTTCTTATTGCAAAATGTTAAAAGAATAAACTTAAGTCTTATTGACTGGAAGTCTCAAAATCTCTTCTATAAAGCCTAAAATGAAAGTTAAAAACACAAACCAGAGACATCCTTTATCTATAGGACTTCAAGTTCCCTATAACGCATCTCTCCCATTCTATTTTTCTGAAAGGGGTCTAGATTTCTTAGGCTAAGAAATCTCCTTTAATACTCAAAAGGCTGCTCTCAAACTTCAGATTCTTCTATCTCAGCCTCCTGAATCTATGGGATTACAGGCATGCACCACAACACCCAATTATCATTTTCTTTTAGATGTGCAAGTTGCCTTAAATAGATCACATGAAAAATTTTGATTCCAAAAGAATTGTAGCTTACCTACAAAAATGAGGTAGCCTCATTTTTCTTTCCTTCAGTATAGGAAATCACATTAAAGTTTGCTGAGGAAAATCTAGGATTTAGTTAAGGTAAATTTTTTCAATCATTTGTGTTGATAAGTCAGATGACTCACTATTTACCCAGTTGATTCCATGTCATTGGGGTGCTTTCTGGAAGATGCAATATTAACATTGAGTATTAAATAAGATTTCACAATTCTGCTAAACCTAATACATGAGAATTGAAGGTGAACTTGGAGAAAAAAAAGTTTCTTTTCTTCTATCACATGAACTTAATTTTAATAAGTTAGAATAAACTTTTATTCCATCAAATCATTACAAATGCCTAGTATCGTGCACTATTTATATATATGGATGTCTATACATGTACAAGTGTATATATATATGTGTATACATATATAGGTATATTTTTGCATACAAATATTATTTATATATATTAGGTTTCACATTATATGATATTAAAAATGTATTTATGTAACACATATAATTTATATTTACATATAAAATATTGTGAAACCTAGTACCTAATCCTTTGTTTTTTTTTTTATATATAACACTTTGAAAAGATAAAAATTAACTGAAGAATACCTTAAAAGGATCGCTTCTAGACTGAGAAAAACATAACTTCTCAAAGAGATACAGTTTTAGCTCCTGGTTAATGTCTTAGAAGGTATTCCACAGCAAGCAACTAACGATTTAAGAGTCTATGTCTAAGGCTAAGTGAGGTCGTCAGAAAGACATGTTCATGAAAGAAGATATAATTAGTTGAAGTAGGCAGAAATCATCAAGACCCAACATTGCTTGCTAACAATTTTTTTTTTCTAAAGTTAATACTTGCATTTATCCATAGATATTTCCACGAAGACTTTACTAAAAATTATCTTCCCAGCTATAGTTGCTGAGCTGGCCATATGCTATCAAACTGATGATACAGACTCTGGAAAAAATTTTGTGTATATAACTATTTTCAATGTTGAAAATGCTTTTTCACACATTTACCATGAAGTGAGATTCATAATGTTCAAAATACCTTCTAGGCAATAAGTCTGCATCTGTTAACATGTTCCACTATTTTCTTTACTTATCAAAACTTTGCTAACCTTCTTAACAAAATCATATGGAAATTAAAATACTTCTTGTCAACATGCTTTGGCTTTTAAACTATAAACTGTATAACAAAATTAAATTGATTTATGTTAACTCATTATCCAATTATTCAAAAGTATAGTGTGTGCCTGACACCATTCTAGGTAACTAGTAAGAATTCTATATCATTATGACTAACATTTAAATGATAAGTATTCCAAACTATGTTTTAGGTCTAGGTTGACATGACAAATTGATAAAAATGATTGATTAATCTAAGCTCTATAACATGAGACTTAAACAGGCATAGGAATAATCATTATACTTTGAATACAACTTCATAGTTATTGTTTCATTTATATTCTTTCAATCTGCAGATCCTTGATTGCTTACTACATACATATCTAGCAGTTAGCAAGACATTTTGCAGATGTAAAATCAAGTAAGGTACATGGTGCTTACCAGTGTTGAGTTAAGATTCTTAAAATTAAATATGAAATATATCCATCAAAAACTATAATAGACAGCATCTGGATTATTTACATTGCCCCATATTCAATCATTGTCTTATGTCCTTATTGTTCTATTATCTACCTTAATGTCTTCATAATAAATAGAATCATATCATAAATTAGCTATAGCATGTTAAATTATCTTTTATTCTAATAATCAAGTTCTTGATTTTTTCAGGACTTGTGAATTTATTTTAAGGAGAGCAGTAAGTTGGTTATTAAATATTAAATACATATATGTATACATGTATGCCAGACTTCTGATGCTCCAGCCCTTTTGAAATATTTTTTCTAGTTTTTTTCCTACTGCAAAACCTTTAAATGTACAATATTTGGTATAAATTGCAAGAATGGAACTATAATTTTGGCCTATATTGACTTTTAAATACATTGTAATCAATTATTTTCTTATTAAAATGAATATATTTTATGTAATGTTGAATATTAGATAAATTTTATTGAACTTTACATTGACTTTTTAAATGAAAAAGTAAATTTTATATTAATTTGAGTATAGCTTGAAGGCTAAAATTATTACGTTGTGGCATTATGAGGAATAAAACGGCTCTTTAAAGTTTCTTTTATACGTGTACATTACACTTTTTCAAGTATGTTTACTTAATAAAAATATGAGAGGTATGAGAGGTTAACTCTTGTCTACATGTTAAATTTAATTATCATAACTTTTAAATGAAAGGTTAAATATAAATTAAATTGTTGGAAAACACACTGTGATATTTCAATGGATGTGGTATGCCACAGCATGCATTTCTGGGCTTCCAAGGGCTGTAGATTTGTAATTGTTCATGGGCACTGCCAATAATGAGTCTGCAGGGAGCTGTGTTATAAATGTCCCAATTCTTTCATTTGCTGTATTCCCAAAGCATGCTGGGGTATGTAACTGTGTGAAATCAAGCCATGGATTATCCATTTATTGCCATTATGTCCCAGGGGAAATGAACTTGAAAACAAATAGTCTATGCTCTTGTTATAAATTTGGAGCAAAATGTGTTTGTACTTTTCTAGTGAAAAAAAATGAAAATGAGTCAAATTTATTTTGAATTTGAGAAGTTCATTTTTTGCTAAAGCACTGTTAACTGTTAATTGGCTGAAGTTCTGAAAACACAGACTAAATGTGTTTTTATTGCAGTGAGTTATGAAGAATTTTTGTTCAAATTTTTCTTAGGGTATACTAGCCTTTATAACAAGGAAGAATTAATCTCCTTGGGACTCTTTTCTATTAACTAGCCATTTCTGAAATATAATAAATTCATTCAATTATAAGAAAGCCTAACTATACATCTTTATCAACTTAGGAAATTATTGTGAAATCTGTTTCTTAGGTTTACAATCTGACTAAATTGCCACTGCTTGGTGCATTTTATTTGATCTTTCTTTTTCCTATGGTAAATTTTGTTCCTGTAGTTTGTATACAATTGGAGGGGACTATATCAATATGCAATCTTTCAATTTCATTAATAAAATAGAGTAATTCTAGTCAATATATTTTAAGTACCATATTAAAATACTATGCTCACTATATTTTTTTGTAGTTTAGTAAGGGAGAGGTTAGTAGACTGATTTTATCCAAAAGAACAAGCTGAAAAATACGTTTTCAGAGATTTCATATGAAAATAATTTATTAATCATGCTAAATAATTTTTTCTCATTAAAGAAATGACTACATCATTCAATATTATGAACAGCAAAGGCTCAGCTTTCCAAAAAAGTCCTTTAAAATGCGATTTGTGTTATCCAAATCTATTTTTAAAGCAAATTTTCCATAACAGTTTCATAGGAAAATATATTTTAAAAAACTTGGATACAAATAAAATTTTCCTGTGATAGGAATCTTAGTGTTTGGGTTGCAGAGCAAACTTAGCTGAGAATGTTCTGTGCCAGTTGTTAATAAAGCCTCATAGTTCCTGCAAGATTGAAAAAACACTCCCTGACATAAAATCACTTATTTAAAATTATACTGTGATAGCTATTTCCTATAGATTAAACTATAGAAATGACTGATGAACTTAGTGCAGAATATTTAAATTTTAGAAATTTGACTGAAATTTAATACACTAATTTATTCTGATTTAGAAATATTAATGCACTATGAGTTGATGCTATGTCTTTCTTTCATGTCACGTAGATTATTTGTCATTAATTTTTGTATTCTGGAAAAAGCCACAGGTGTGTGGAATTGAGGCCACAGCTCCAAAGACAGAAAAACAAAAGCAGCCTATCCCATGCATACTAAACGGGTCTGCCATGGGCCTTTCCATGGGAAGACATGAAAGATCCATATTGCCACCTTCCCCCTACCAACCCCTACTTCTTCCCTTTCTATTTCAGTGGCTTAGAGAAATTCAAGGAGAAATATTATATAGAGTCTTCCTCTTAAAGGAGGGTTGTTATATCTTTTTGCTTTTATTTACACGTTTTATGAAAGTCATTTGCAAGTAAATCAGCCTCCCAATGATTTAACATTATATCACTGATTCTAATAATTAAAAAAATTCAATCTATAAGAGATACCTGTTAAATTAAAGATTCCAAAAGAAAGTATTGCAATAGAATTCCTTTAACTAAGCATGAGATGTCAACTTGTCCATCCTCCAATAAGAAGATAAAAACAAAGGCAGGCTTAGTGAAGTTCTGTACAGTAGGATACTGTAGGATTATCATACAAGTACTCCTTTGGCCTTTAGAGAACAAGTCATTATTCCTCACTTTTGTATCTGACCTAACAGTCTCATGACAGTTAGGTAAACTTCTGGAAAATATGCCTGGCCTGGGTCACTCTCCAAAGCTTGATGAATAATAGATTCCTGCCTAGACTAATTCTCTCACAAAGAATGCAGTAAAATACCTTCTTAGTCTAGGGTCCTGTTTCACCTCAACCTGCTTATGTAATGCCTCCACTAAGGCATTGATTGAATGTGTTCATTTAAAATTATCTTTGTGCTCTGTCTATAAAAGTCCTTACAACTCCTTTGTTCTTTGGAGCACTCATTCAAACCAATTTGAATTTTTGCTCCTGGACCACAATCATTCATATTTGGTTCTGAATAAACTGTTTTCTTTTAAAGCAGAGTAGTTATTTTATTTGTTTCATGCCTGTAACCACCATTTTTATGCCTCTACAGGTCTTCAATGATTTTTACCCCCTTTTTCCTGAATAATTATTAACTCTTATTTTCAAAATCACTTCAGATTTTTAATTTGTTTTTTGTATCCTGAAAATATAAGGTTCTTTTTCTCCTATGGATTTAAAGCAATCATTGTGGAAGGAAGGAAGGAAGGAAGGAAGGAAGGAAGGAAGGAAGGAAGGAAGGAAAGAAAGAAAGAAAGAAAGAAAAAAAAAAAAAAGAAAGAAAAAAAGAAAGAAAGAAAGAAAGAAAGAAAGAAAGAAAGAAAGAAAGAAAGAAAGAAAGAAAGAAAGGGAGAAAAGATAAGAAAAAAGATAGTTTTGGAATGGGGTAATGTTTAAAAGTAAGCCTGAAAAATTAGTGTGTGAAAAAGCTAGTAGTGATGGAATAGTTAGCAGTAAGTCCCCTTACTTCTTGATGCATAAAGATTTGTTAAAACATTAGAGCCTTTTTCAAAGGAGTAAAACAGTGTTAATGAATAGTTTTAGTCTGTACCCCCAAAGTCAACAGTTCTACAGACTTCAAGTTGATCTGAGGCCAAACAGAATGGAATATAATCCAGTAGCATATCACAGTTCTACATATTTCATAGTTGACCATTAACTCAGAAATCACTCTAAGATAAAATTTAAAATAATGTCAATGGAGATTTTTACATGTAAACTTGTCATATAAAATTAACAATAGTACTATCAATAAATATATGTGAACATTAACAAACTAATTCTCACATTTTTATATGACTATACAGGTATTAATATATGAAAGTAAGTCAGGGAACATTGTTAATGTAAAATAAAATAAAATTTAAAACAGGAAAATAAAGTAATAGTCAATATTTTATTTTCTGCTGCTAGTGGCTATCACTGAATACAGAATAAATTTTTACAGATATTTGTGTAAAATACAAAAACATTTTTCTAGAAACATTTTATTGAATTAACTTCTCTTGACTTCCTCAGATACTTTATATAAATATTACGCAGAGTCAGAAATACAACACACAACATACATCCAAGGTCATTTGGAAAGTATTTAATATTTTAATGAAAAAGTTTCCCAAAGTGTGTTCTGTAGCATGCTAAGTGCCAAAGACAACAGACACACACATCTGCACATGCCCACTCACACACACTCACACATGGCTCTGCTTTCTTGCCTCAGTAGATAAATAAATAAGACGATAAATATACTCTCCCTATCTTGAGGTTTAACATTTTATCATGCTTAGAATGTAAGAAATTAGTTAATTTAAAAATTTTTTAAATAAATTTGTCAGTCTTTCACTATTACATTAGAGATATGAACAGGGTGGAATTAGAGGATAGGTGTTTCAGCTTTTGAGTACTATCTCATGATATATAACAACAGATTTGCTCATAGGTGTTGTTTCTGTAAATATTTATTCTCCAACACTGTGTGAGAAGAATAAAATGCAGTCATATGTCTTGTCTTTTATTGGAATTATTTGAAAATATTATTTTGGATATGGATCCTGCAGAAATTTTATTTACTGACAATAACATACATTTGCTACATAGTTTTATGTACCTTCTAAGTAGCTGCTGTATGTCAACACCACCTGTGCTTCATTTATGAAGTCTGTCATATTTCAGGATTCAGAACTTTTGTATAGGTTTGTAACTAAAAAGTAAAACATTTTATAATGGCAAAACTTGACTTACAATGCCCCTGCCTAGGGGAAAAAACATTTTTATACATTTTTGTATAAGAGAACTATACAAATATTAATATTTAAAAAGAAGTCATCATTTTAAAGTAATAGGGGTCGTTCTTCCTCTTATTCATCTCAATAGACAAGATTTCACACAACAAAGAATTCAAGAAAATACGTTGAAGAACATATTAAACATTAAAGTAGAAAATGAACTATATTCTCCATGGTAATATTATTAATATCCTTTTCTGATTTCTTATTGGTTTGGTTAGTCTATGTTTTGGTGCTTTCTCAGAAATATTTTAAAATGCATTGGCATTCTTCATACGAAGGAGCATTTAATACCTCTGAAAATAGTTTAAATATTTTCACTTGATTTTAGAAACATTTAGTTGAATTTGAAAACTATTTTTAAGAAGTAAATTGGTTATAAAATCTATAGTTAGATGGAAATGATTTAGTTGAATACAAATGAGTAATTATTCAATGCACATATGTTATTTTCTGAATACAAAGTAACATGGCACATTGGGTCATGAAAAAAGAAAAGTACAAGATGCATGTTCTCAAAATGCAACATTTTGCTTTCATCAGTTGAACCAAATAAATACTTGTATTCGAATCAATTATTTTCAGGAAATGGTCCATTATTTTTCAATGGATGTCCTTTTACCTCCCTTTACCTATTGTAAAATATAAATTTGGTCTTTGATCCCTTTTCCTGACACTTGGCTTTTAAAATTCTTAGAATTTCCATACTATTGTAAGAATCTTTTCTATGGTAATGAAATGACCACCAAGGGAGGAGAGATTAGACAGGGGCTGGTTGCCAGGGGAACCAACCAGACAATCAGAGGGTTGGAAATTTTAGTCTCATCTCACAATCTCCAGGGAGCATAAAAAGGGTGAAGTGTGGAGTTAATAAACTAATGACCAATGATTTTATTATTATGCCTTGTAATGAAATTTCCACAAAACTCAAAAAAGACTATGTTGTGAAGATATCAACAGATGTAGATCCTAAGAGGGTTTGGAAACTCTAGGCCCCAAGCATCATGCCCTTTCTCCCATACCTCACTCTATTTATCTCTTGCATCTGGCTGTTTATTCGTAGTCTTTGTAACATCGTCTGTGATAAACAAGTAAACCTAAGTGTTTCCTTGAGCTCTGTGATTTAACCTAGCAAATTAATGAGGGCATAGAGGGAATTTCAAGTTATAGCTGATCAGTCAGAGGTACCATCTATCACTTGCTAGTGGTGTCCAGGATAAGAGCAGAATTACAGTATTGACATTTCAACCTGTGGGATCTGACACTACCTCCAGATGGTGTTAAAACCGAATTGAATTAGAGGACAGCTAGCTGGTGTCCACTGCAGAATTGATTGCTTGGTGTGTGATGAAATACCCTCACAAATATAAGGTCACAGAATTGTTTTGCGTTGTGAGAAAATAGAAGGAAAAACGGTTTTGTGGGTTTTTTCCCCCCTACTCACACTTTCTATTGGTTTTAGATTATTTAGTTTATCATTTTTAAGTTGCAATCTTCTCTCAACTTCCTGAATTGTGAAATAATCTATTAAGCAGATAAATCTTCTCATCTATCAACCATGAATACCATCATAGAATATTATATTTCAGAGGGTGTGTTTTCACTTAATTAAGAGACACACAATGTTTCCTAAAAGCAGCATATTATAAGGCCCCATTTCATGAATACTAAAAAAAAATTCACTTGATCTTATATCTGTTGTTTTTTTATTATAACTTCAGATTCTCCCATATTTAATTACTGATTAAATAAAAGCGCACTAGCAAAGAGACTGTAAAGAAGCTGGAATTTTTCTAACCAAATAAAATGATTAAACAGATTTACATACAGGGGATAATTTTATTACCTTTATTAATTTTTAAAATAATAACTATGTTTTATAAAGTTGTGGCAAATACTGAGTTAGTAAATGCAGGGCCATTGTTCCTAAAGGAAATATGAGAGTAGATTTCTGTGAACTTCTACTACATTTTCAACAACCAAACAAAGCCTTGATTTATATGTGTTTTTGTGAAAGAAATGTCATTTAAAGGGTATTTCTTAAAAATAACTAAATACATGCAATATTTACAAAGAGGTATTAGAAGAATGAGGTTTCACATTTTCCTCAGACTGGATAGCATGACCACAAATTTCTTTGGTTTCCAGACTCACAAGAGTGCTGTCCACTGCACATATTTTATTGATTGTCATCTCATGAATGTGTGGTTTTAGTTGCTTTTCCATCTTTTCATAGCATCAACACACTTTAAAGCATGTTTTGGAGCATTCTCAAGAAAATATGAGTGTATTTTCTGTTCCTTTCTGAGGATGTACAATGATGTTGATTTGATAGTACGGAACTCACAACCAATAGCACTGTAACTCAGGTCTATGTGAAGCTTATCACACGTATTCTCTCCATAAGACCCTTCACAACCTCTTCCTAGGAATGGCAGACTGCTCTTTAGCATTACACTTGGCAGCCATGTTAAAGAGCAAACTCACAGACAAAAAGCACAAAAGCTTGAAAAATGTGTCATGAATAGGGAGCAAAAATGGTACTCATTCAAAACATGAAAGTTGAAATGAGAAATGTAGCATTGTCTTGTTTCACCCTGAAAAAAATGGACATTTTTTTAAGCTGTCTGTTTTATCTCAACTCCCTAAGGTTTCCCTCCCAGTAATGGGAACAAAGCCCTTAAAGCTGTTCCAGGAAACAGCCCCAAACAGAAAGTAAAAGAATAAATTGAGTCTGATAGCCAGATAGTGCTCAAACAGTAGGATTACCAGAAACTATTGACCAGAATCTACACCCTGTTGTAAAACATTGTGAAACATGTTGTCAGCAAACCCAGACCCCCTTTGAAATTTCCTGGCAGCTTTGTCCCCCTTTTCCCCCTTTCATGTGTGACCCCTCCCGATGTGTGGTTTCTGCCTTTATAAACCTACAAGATTTTCTGCTAGGGACTCGACTCCTTGAGTTGGGTCCCAGCGCGCTGGAATAAACACCTCTTGCGGTTTGCATCAAGTGACGCCTCCTGCGGTTGATTGGGGTTGCCGTCCATCCATGGGACAGAGTTGGGGTTTCCTTTTTGGGGGGCCTTACAACCCCAGCTATGAGCAAACATGTCAGATGACTCAAGACTTTTAGATGACTCAAGACTTTTGCAGTTCTATGCATGTACTTAAGGGCCCTTGAGCCTTGAGTTTGGAGCAGTAATTAAATTTTGGGGCAAGGCCAAAAATATAGATTCTGTACATAATAAGAATCAACTGCATTTTAAGATCATTTTTTAAATAAATACAATTATCTGAAATGATGAACCAACACTGCCTCCCAGAAAGGGACTTGGGTGAATATTTCTTGTCATTCAAACTTCCTTACAATAGTTCTGCTTACATGGTAGATGAAGGAAAAATGGCCAGAGACAAAAGGATCACATGAGGTTTTTCTTACTTATGGCTTAGGTAAAGACAGCGAGAAACCAAGGCACGTATAAAAAAGAAGTGCAAATATTCTTAATTGAGATGAATATGTATGTTACTTTGAACAAAAAATTACTAAATGGACATATTAAGCAGCAAACAGGGTTATGTAGTTAGTGATGTATTGCCCATTGGGTATTCAGACTATAATTTTTATCAAGTGTACCTCTAACTCTGATGCCTTTAGATTTTAGCAACAGGGTATTAATACCCATAATTTAAGTTTAGAGCAGGTTAGATATCAGAATACAACCTCTAATGATACATTGTTTCTATTATAAATTTAAAAAAAGGATATGGTGGTACTTAAATGAATAATTGCCATAATTT
The DNA here is from genome assembly GCF_902686455.1 of Sciurus vulgaris. NCBI lineage: Eukaryota > Metazoa > Chordata > Mammalia > Rodentia > Sciuridae > Sciurus > Sciurus vulgaris. Next base: position 122,309,844 of record NC_136469.1, read on the forward strand.
GGTTTTAGTATTGTTAAAGCTAAAATCATCACACATGAACAAGTTTTTATATTTAACTCCTAATGTCTATATAATTCTTAGCTAATAAGCAGAAGAAAATTGGGCACTTAATATTTAGTGATATAGAAACTATAATGAAGAGGATTTTTAAGAATGAAACCTTTAAGACAACTTTAAAGTCCAAAGTAAAATGGGGGCCTCATAAGAATAATCCACTTTGCAGGGAATGAATACAGATCACATTGTTTCCTTACAGGTAAGGTAATTTAAAAATAGGGAAAATTATTTTGAATTTATATATTTTGAAGAAAGTGATTCCTGCTATTGTCGGGAAGGAATATTTTAGTACATTGATGAAGGTTTCTACATGTGGGAAGATTCTGCCTGCGGCCACCTCAGCTGTTTGCTCTATTTGGAATACCACTTGCAGTTTTCCTATGCAATGATCAGTCATTTTTTCTGGTCACTAATATGCCTATTCCCTTGCTGTTACCACTATCTTCCCATGAACCACTGGGTATGCTTCATTCAATTAATTCTTATTTCATCTTATTTCAGTGAATCTTAGCCTACTTCAGAGTCATATTTATTTGTCCTTTCCTCTGTTCAAATACCAAATCTAACCTTTTTACTGTAGAAATGCAACTCTATTTGTAATTGTTTATTACATGCTTTCCTCTCTCTAAAATATGCATTGTGAAGCATGAATTATATCTCATTCCCTCTTTTTTTTCAATTTGTAATGTCTAGAATGACACTGAACCTATAATGTTAAATTATGAAGCTCAATAATGCATAAAAATTAAGAAATTATTTCCAATTTTTATTACAATCTACAATAAAGTTCTAGGTGAAGGCAAGGTTTTTTTGTTGTTGTTTTAACAGATTGGTCTGTTCTTTTCTAATTTTTCTTCCATTTTTAATTTTTTTTCAGTAATAAAATTTATTTGTCCAGAAACCTCTAATTCTAACTTCAAGTCCCAATGCAAACAGCTAGGTTGTTTTTTTCTGGGTTGTTCAGTGACTATAAGAACTCAGTCAAGTGAAGGGCAGAATAATTGTGCAATCAATCTGGGTAGGAAAATAGAGAGCAAACATACAATGGTTCTTTCTTGGAGTAATGTAAAATAGCTTTGAAACAAATCTGGAATTTGCTAATTACAGTTAAACCTTGTTCTTAATTTAAGCTGTATGACTTAGCAGCCAGAGTTCATTTTCAACCCTACAGCTAAAAATTTTCATTGTTATATATTTTAAAGGGAATTTTACAGGCTTAAAGTTGAAATCATGATTGATGAAGTGTTGGCAAGATTTCACTTCTAATTCTTCTAGGACTTAACTCCATTATAATAATTCTAATTAGAATAGTTATGAAAACTGAAATACATTCTCCACAGTTCACAAGGTGGTGCATTTGCAATCCCTGTCAAAATATTATTTTAAAATATTGTTGTTAATAATTAATTTAACTTTAACAAGTAATGCTCATACATTATATATTTATAAATAGCAGACCTGTTTCCATTACTTCCAACACAGCAATTCATAATGCAATGGAGTGAAGGTAAAGTGATGATACCTAATCTCCTGCTCTTCCCAGAGTCCTGAAGCCCTTTGTCTATTCTATTCTATACTCAGAACATGAAGTTAAATAAGAAGGAAAGTTTCTTCTTGCCCTTAACTAGAAAAACCAATGGAAAAAGAAACTAACGATTTTATTTAAAGAGTTATGAAGCAGCATATTTGCCAAATGAGGGAAACTTCAACATAATTCCCACAATCCTTCACATCTGAATCATACCAGACATAAAAGACTGACTGTATCTAGACCTTTAAATCCTAGCTCTTCCCCCATAGCTCCTAAGTGTATTGCTTCTCCTCAGTTTCTTGTTAGACTCCATAAATATTTTCTTTGGTGATTGATACTCATTTTTTCAGTACTGGATATTTCTATAAAAAGCTATCCAATATATGAGTGTACCTGCACTCATACATTGCTGGTGGTGTTGCAAATTGGTACAGCCACTCTGGAAAGTAGTATGGAAATTTCCTAGAAAACTTGGAATGGAATCACTATTTGACCCAGCTATCCCAATAGCTAGATTGTAGAACCAACTAGATGCCCTTCAATAGATGAATGGATAAAGAAACTGTGGTATATATACACAATGGAATATTATTCAGTCATAAAGAAGAGTAAAATTATGGAATTTGCTGGTAAATGAATGAAGTTGGAGAATATCACGCTAAGTGAAATAAGCCAATTCCAAAAAACCAAAGGCCGAATGATTTCTCTGATAAGTGGATGATGATACATAACAGGGAGTGGGAGTGAAGCAAGAATGGAGGAAGAATGGATTGTATAGAGGAAAATGAGGGATGGCGAGGGGTGGGGGGAAGGAAAAATAATAGGATGAGACAAACATCAACCTATGTACATGTATGAATACACAAGTGGTATGACACTACTTAGTGTAGAAGCAGAGAAATGATATTTGTATCCCATTTGAGTACAATTAATAAAAAAAAGAACTATTCAAGTTAACTTCTGCTTAAGTTATGAACCCTGCTTGCTACTGGACCTTGCCTGTTGAACAGGAGCGGGCTTGTTCTTCAAAGTTCCAGTAATCCATCTGGGCTCCGATGAGGAGATCATTTATTTTACCTACTAAGCAGTAAATTTTTTTTAAAAAAGTTATGAAAGAATTGTGAACAAATGTATTATACCTAGGCATCTTGGGGGTTTGTGGAAAGTTATTCAAGAGGAAACACTTGAATAAATAGAAATTTTATTTACCAGAAATGAAATTAGAAAGATTATTCCTACTTTAGAAAGAAATAAAAGACACAAACAAATATCAAGAGAAGTTGGGAACAGTAATTGGTTTATAGTCTGTTTAAAAAAATCATTTAATTTTTGACTAACAACAAGTTAGTCAAATGTACATGCACATAATGAGCTAGCACAAAGCACACTTTATAAATATACTGTAGAACAAAAAAAGTAAAGCAGTTCTAACCACCAATTCAGTTTGCAAAAGATAATTTTTTAGGAAAAAAGTAAAGTGTTTGGCACCTTGAGTAAGATGTGTGGTGTCTATAAATAAGAAGAAGATCATTAAAATAGAATATAAGAAAAGGAAGAGCTACAAAAACTTAAGAGGGTAAAATCATATGGATTTGGTTGAGACAAATACAGATTTTAAAGCCAACTGGAAGCATAAATAACCCTGAGGAATATAGAATCAGTGACATGGATTATACACATAAAAAAGTCATCCAGCATTAAGAGAAATGGGTAAATAAATAAAAAATATGAAGAAGAATGCCAAATTAATCATAAAAAGAATGAAAGTGAAATAATTAACCAAACAAAATGCGTGGTTACCCAATTTCAAAATAAAAACCAGATACCACAAAAAATTAACATATGAGAATGTAATAAATATTTTAGAAACTTAGAGAAAAAACATTAAAAAACTAAATAGGAGCTGATATTTTAAAAGCTAAAATAAGCAAACCAGGAAAATATTTTTACTAAAATAAATAAATGGAACACAAAAAAATTAAAAATCAATAAAAAATATAAAAAATGGTATGGAACAAAGTGTTAAAAGATATTTTTAAGAATAGGCTATAATGACAGCGCTAAAAAGATTTTGGATATCTCATTTTTTTCATGGGAAAGTAAAGTATAAATAATTGAATAGAATTTAATAATAACAATATAAACAGTTAATGATAATTTGTAAAGTTTTTCCCACAAACAATCTGAGGTTTAGATTATTTCAATATACATTTTCTTGGAATGTTAAGGAAACAGAAATTTTTTAAAACAAACTATTTCTTTTTTGACTAAAATTAGCATACTACAGTAACATAGACACATCAATGTTTATAGCAGCTCAATTCATAATAGCTATGTTGTGGAACCAACCTAAGCGCCCTTCAACAGATGAATGGATAAAGAAACTGTTATATATATATATAACGAAATGATGTTCCCCATTTGTGTACAGTGAATCAAAATGCAATCTGCAAAATTTTTTAAAAAAATAAAAAAGAGATAATATTATAGAATGTGTCTTATAAAGCAACATAATGCTGATGCCAAAATACAACACAGATGGAAAAATCTTTTCATAAACTATCTTATTAAATATAAAAATCTACATAAGATAAAATTAAAAATATATCTAATTCACAGCTTCTTCTCTTTTGCTCAAATATAAAAAGATTCAGGAAGTATAAGACTAATACTAATAGTTTCAAGTGATGCCAAAATATCTTCAAAAAGTTAAAAATTTAGTTCTGTTTTTTAAAATTACTAACAGAAAATTAATGATTTAGAGAGTATTTCTTTATTAAAATAAAGAAATATGAATATGAAATAATTGAAGATTTTATTTCAATGATAAAATATTAGTGCAGTTTCCTTCAAATATCAATGAAATGCTCAAGGATGATTATTAATTATCATTTAGATTTTACCTAGAAGGTGTTAGTCACTATAATAATGTATAATAAAAGTAAGAATTAAAAATGATACCGAGAAAGAAAATATAGATACTTGTATCAGTCAGCTTTTTAATGCTGTGACCAAAGATCTGTGAAAAAACTACATAAACGATTAAAAAAAATTTGGCTCAGAGTTTCAGAGGTCTCCACCCATGATAGGCTGGCTCCACTTCTTTGGGCCTGCAACAAGGAAGAATATCATGAGGGCAGAAGGGTGGAGAAAAGCTGTTCACCTATCCTCATCAGGAAGCAGAGAAAAAGAAGGGAGGGAGGCACCAGAGAAAAGAAGTACCCTTCCAAGGTACACCCCCAATGACCTACTTCCTGCTCAGACTAGGCCCAATCCTGTAGTTTCTATCACATCAGAATAATGCCATTAACCAAGAATCCATTTTTGTTAAATCCACTGATGAGGTCGGAACACTCCTGAATTGGCCACTGCGAGAGTCCCACTAATGAACATTGCTGCATTTGGGGCTAAACCTTCAACACATGATCCTTTGGGCAATATTCCAGGTCATATTATTATCTGTTTAGATCATTTAGGAAAATAAGTAAGAACCTTTCATGGTTTAGTAAAGGGATCGGAGGCAGGGCATGATGGCGCAGGCCTGTAAGCCCAGCAGCCCTGGAGGCTGAGGCAGGAGTTCCACAAGTCAAAAGTCAACCTCAGCAACTTGGGCAGACCTTAAACCACTTAGCAAGACACTGTCTCGAATATACATTAAAAGGGTTGGAGATGAGGCTCAGTAGTTAAGCATCTCTGGGTTCAATCCACGGTATAAAAACATAAATAGATGACTGTAGCATCCCTCTCTTCTATCCAGGAGAAGTGCTTTTTATCCTTTTTGGGGATATATAAGTCAGAAGATAGAAGATAATGTGGTAAGTCATGTTAGAAGATAGAAGATGGATAGAACATAATTCTATATAATTTTTAAATAATTAAAAGTAATGGGAAATAGCAATAAAAGCTCTTAACATAATACAGAATGCACAGAAATGACATGTGTAAAGGGTAAACTTTAAAAGACAAAACTTCAATTTTTTTTTATATATGCATACTCACAAAAATTGTCCTGAATTAAAAAAGAAATCATTTTTACCAAATTGCATTTATTTTCCAAATTGAAAATGTCAATATGTTGGTTTGATGGTTATTTGCATACTGTCTGTTCATCTTTCTTAGTCTTTCTTTCTCCCTTTTCACTTGATAAAAGTATTACAAAGTTCAACTACAGGAGTTCGCAATTACAATCCTCAGGTAATATAAAAAAACTGAAAATACATAAATGTAATGCATTGGAGTTTTCTTTCTTGGATTAAAAAATCTATCATATAGCTATCATTCTTATAAGAGAAATATATTCATGAAAAAATATAATCATATTCTTAGTACACTCATGAGACATACGAATATTTAAACACTTAATACTTCATTTGAAAATGACATTTTGAAAGTACTGAGAAGAGAGTCTTGCAATTTAGTCACATGTCCAATACTTATGTATTCTTGATTTTATCCCCGTCAGGTTGAAGTGGTTATTGGGTATAAATTTCTGCTCAGGACTGTTAATAGTGTATCTCTGAATATATTACTTTAATTTTTGAGTCACAGTGTCTTCATCTATTAAATTAAAAAAAAAAAGCAAATGGAAACTACTGCAAGCTAAGTGACTGGAACTTAGTAAGCAAAGACATACTAATGCTAGTACTAATGGTACTGATCGTTACAGAGAAGTATGACAGTATTTACTGAAGTAGTACTAATTTTAAAGCAGCAGAAGAATCACAATAGCTTTTTTCCTATCAGTTTGCTTAACATTATTCACAGATATTTAGCCATGCCTTCCATATCTTCCATATTACAACCAAGGTAACTTCTGCATTACTTGAATAATATTCAGATTGTAAGACTGGGTACTTTCTTGTTGGTTTATTTTAGGAGTGAAGAGAATCAAATAATCCAATAAAAACACATTATAAAATTCTTAATAAATATGAGGAATTTTATTTCAGATTGATAAAATCAAGTGAGTGTTATTAACATTTCAATTTGATCAAAGTATTTGAAAATTTCTCCTCAGGCTTTTTATTTTTGAATGATAATTAAGTAGGACAAAATTTAATAGGTGATTGGCCAATATGCCTAATGTTTTCCTTACTATTATATTATTTTTTTAGGAAATTAAATGTGGAAGAACTTCTAAAACTCATGGTTTTCATGAAATTGATATAAATAGCACCTAGTTCATACTTGTGTGGATTAGGAAGGTAACATGATGACTACAGAAAGAATCTAAAAAATTAAACTTGGCATTCTACTGTGATTAATTAAACTGTTGTTTGTTATCGTCACAGTACCAACCCTGATTTTAACACACCAATCAATTCACTAAGATAAGCCATGCTTTTGTGTGGTCAGTTGCTTTTCAGGAAAGAAGCCCAAGCAATTCCAATAGGAAAGGAATATCTCCAACAAAAGTTCCTAGAAAACATGGACTCTAATTTGGAAAGGAAATAAATCTCAACTCATAGTGCACAGTGCACAAAAAAGTAATTGGAGATGGATCACAGAACTAAGACAAAAGCTAAAGCAAAAAAAAAAAAAAAAAAAAAAAAAAAAAAAAAATTAAGGGAAAAGGGAGAATATATTTGTGACTGGGATACATACAAAAGAAAAACAAGTTATTCAGAACAAAATTGAAAATTCTGCTCCAGGATCCTCAAAAAGAAAATATACTGGTAAGTGACAGACTGATATAAACTACTTTTAGTATATACATTTCATAAGGACAAACATCCAAGATGCTTAAAGAACTCCCACAACATAATTTAAAAGAAAACAAAAACATGCAACCCAGTTTTTAAAAATGTGCAAAATATCACAAAAGATATATCAATGGTCAGTGTGCACATAAAAAAATTCAATATAATATGAAAAGGATATTGCTGCCTACCAAGCTAAAGGAAAACCTGATGCAGCAAAAAAGGGACTTGTCAAGGCTGAAAAAAGCAAGAAAAAGAAGGACGAGGAGGAAGATGAGGAAGATGGAGCACAAAGAGGAAGAGGAAGATGAAGAAGATGATGATGATGATGAATAAGTTGGTTCTAGCACAGTTTTTTTCTTGTCTATACAGTATTTAACCCCCCTCTACACAACTCACTCCTTTTAGAGAAAAAAAAATTTGAAATGTAAGGCTGTGTAAGATTTGTTTTTAAACTGTACAGTGTCTTTTTTGTATAGTTAACACACTACCAAATGTGTCTTTAGATAGCCCTGTCCTGGTGGTATTTTCAATAGCCACTAACCTTGCCTGATACAGTATGGGGGGTTTTAAATTGGCATGGAAACTTAAAACATGTTCTTGTTGGTGCACAACACAAATTAGTTATATATGGATACGGTAGTTATTCATCTTCATTTGCCTCTGATGCAGCTTATACAAAATAATTGTTCTGTTAACTGAATACCACTCTGTAATCGCAAAAAAAAAAAAAAAAAAAAAAAAAAAAACCAAAGTTGCAGCTGTTTTGTTGACATTCTGAGTGCTTCTAAGTAAATAGAATTAAAAAAATTATTGTCTTTAGTCATCAAGGAATTAAAAATTAAAACTATACATGTGACATTCTTGCACAACTGGCATAACCAAAAGAAATTACCTAAATGATATGAAATGTTGACAAAGATTTGGAACAACCTGAAACTCTTCGTATTGTTTTCAGAGAGTGAAATATTATAAGCACTTTAGAATACATTCTGGCAGTGCAAACTTAAAATACACACCTACCTTTGACTTAAAAATCCCCATTTCTAGATATGCCCTCAAGAGAAATGAAAGCACAGTCATGCAAAAATTTAAAAAGGTGGAAATTATAGTAGCTGTATTCAAAATAGCTAGAAACTAGAAACAGTCCAGGTTTCCATCCGTAGAATAAAGACTAAACCAATCTAAGTTTTATTTATGTAACAGATCATTAATCAGTCATATGAAGGCACAAGCACTTGATGAACATTGATATGGATAAAACATAAAATGAATGAAATTAAAATGAAAAAAGTCATTCACAAATAGTTCCATGACTTTAGTATTGACTTTTACATGGATTTGTAGAACTAGAAAATCGAAGTGACAGGTGAATAAAACAAAAATACTTACTTTTGCTAGGGTTCTTTGGAAAAAAATAATGAGAAAACTTTCTGGACTATATTAAAGCTGTGTGTTCTAACTGAGGTTTAGATTACACAGGTCGATGCAAATATAATACAGAGACAATGTACACATTTTATTGTATGTAAATTTTAGTTCAAAAGGAAAAACTGTAAAGTGTAACTAACAACTACTCTAGTTAGTGATACCTGTGCTGAATTTCTACAATTTATTAAAAAACCTGTACTTATTCCCACAATTTATATAAAAGAACTTAAATGGATCAACACATGTACAGTTAAATAAGTGAATGCATATGTATGTGATAAAACAAATACAGTCAAATATTACTAGTACATTTGGTGGTGAGCATGAGAGGTCACTCCAAAGTTATTTTAAATTACTGTATGTGTAAATATTTTTATAAAAACACTGGAAATAATAAACATACATCTATATACACAAAGTAATTTTATTCCTAGGTATTCATCTAATAGAAATGAAAACATGTTCTTAGGGCCCATTGTACAAGAATATTTATGGCAGCCAATAAATGAGGGAGAAACAAAACCCAGGTACCCATCAATGGATTAAATGGATAATCAAAGTATTACTTTTTTACATAATAGACTAGCACTGAGCAATGGAAATGAGGAAGTCCCTCATATATGTAACAGCAAGGAGAAATCTCAAAAACATCATGTTGGTAAGAAGATTCTAATACAAGTTAATACACCTTGAATTATTTCATTATCATGAAGTTCTCTGTAACTTCATAGAATAGTCAAGCACTTAGTGAGACAAAGTATTAAAAACGTTTCCTGAGGGGTAGGACATCTTTTCCTGGTGGTGGGAGCATCCTGCATTTTGAATGAAAGCCTGGGTTATATGGGTGTATGAATTTATCAAAACTGATTATACTGTCAATTTAAGCTCTATGCTCTTGAGCATATGTGAATTGTGCCTAAATAGAAAAATACAAGAAGGACTGTGTGTGTGTCTATAACTGGAATTTGGATCATTAAATAGACTCTGACATACATAAGAAGAAGAGATAAGAATTATATTTCTCAAGCTATAATGTGACTATGAATAACACAATTATCTTTTTTATGCAGATTCTAATTCGCATTTCTGATATAAGGTCCTTTTTCATTTCTATTGCACTTCCAGATTCTGCTAAAAATACTCTTGATCCACAGACACCCTTTGAATATAGCACGTATTGTAGATGTAAGATATTTAACCAAATACCTAAGAGACAAGAACTAGAAGCTTCTTTCTTATACAATACTTAAAATGTTTGCAGATAACAATTTTTACCTTCTCTTTCTTCAATGCATAAATATTAGAATCAATGACGAACTTGTTTATCATAGGCAAATATTTGATCAATGTCAACATAATTTTAGCAAATATTGTTAACAATGCAATTTATGATCTATTAATATTCATGACTAGACTTGACCAAGCAAGGACTTGTTAACTCTTAGAATATAGCAGAAATGTGTGAGTGTGCATTTAAATGTGAACTGAGATTCTATGAAATGGTCTCTAAGTCTCTATCACATCTATGTTTCTGTAATTGTGGAGGAAAGATGCAGCTAAAACAAATGTTATAGCAAATCTGTAAGTTGCATTCTTTTGAAAAGGATGAATTGAGTTCCTTTAACCAAGAAGGCACACCATTTAGAAGGATCTATGTTATATTTTTTATATTTTACTTTAAATGAATACATGCTTAACCCACTTGTTATCTGACTTAAGTATGTGATATTGTACCACAATGAAATTATTTAAACAAAAAATACATTTATCATCAAAACACTATGCTCATGATACTATTAAGAGAACCTACTCTCCCCTTTTCTAGCAAAGAATTCCAAGTTGTCCTACAAACAGAACCATCCCAATTTGTTTCCTTTGTCATGCTGGAACTAAGAAGATGCTATTCAAACGAATTAAGTATTCAGATGACACCCCAAATCATACAATTGGAACATTAGAATGCATCAATAGCCTACCCCAAGTCCCCTGCATGCCATCAATGGGATTTATTCATATATTTCAACATTTTAACTTTAGTAAGTGCCTACATCAAACACTTATTTCTAAATCTTACCCAAATGAAGTAAAAGCAATATAATTGGCAGAATACCATTTAAATTTTTGAATATATGCACACAAAATTGTTCAAGTATATAAAGTTAAAAAGTGGAGAAGTGACGAAATCTTTAACATCTGTTTAACTCATTTAAGTACATATCTTCTTACAATAAGAATGATAGAATGTTAGATTGCACAAGGAAACAAAACATGTGCTAGTTAATAACCAGATTTAAAATAATTGTTTTTTGTAGTTCAAATTCATTTATATTGACAGATCACTATAATTAGTATTGATCAAAATGCCAATGGAAGAGTAGAAAATGATTTTGTTTTTGTTTATAAAATCCTTGGGGCTTTTTCTCATATTTTATCTAAAATTTGTCATATTTTATCCATTGTTTTTAATATTATAACCTTCATACGCCTGCTTTCCTAAGGATATTCAATGATAAAGAATCCCTGGGGCCAATCCCAGTATCAAAAAAAAAAAAAAAAAAAAAAGTACAATGAACTTTATCCATTATACAAAAATAAGATTTCAAATATGTACTGATTTTCTTTAAAACCTTGAAGAAGACAAAGCTAAAGAAAATTTATTTGATCATGAATTTAATTATTATGATACTTATTCGGTTAAAAGTAGTTCCATTTTGGAACAAAGTAAATATAACTGAAAATGATTTGATATGAATTTTCAGGGCTAGAGTATTATTAATAGATTGAGTGAAGTAAGATATATTTTAAACTTCTCAGGAGAAATCTGCTTTAGTTAGGAGGGCATTACAAATATCTTTATTAAAAATTATATATAGCATCAAATCAAATTTCTCAAAATGTCAAAACACCTTTCTTTGACAATAGCTTTTAACTTACTGTGGTATTTATGCACCAATAATTCCCAAGTGACTTTCCTTTAAAAGCACTTGCAAAATATATATTCCTTCATAAGGCCATCATTTATTAAGAATTTTAAAATGACTAAAACTCTTGATTACTTGTCCTGCAATACATGTTCTTTAGGTATCATCATTATTGAGCAAATATGCCAAAAGTGACAAAAATCTAACTTAAACTAAAGAAAAAATAAAAGTAATTAATATAAAGAATTCTGGCACAATTCAAAGAACTGAAGCACAAAACCAAAAGTGAAATTGGTTTAAGTCTGAAACCAGGAATTTCTTCAGGATTTCAATAACTAGGCCCCTTAAAGTTAGGTCTCCCTTTTTATTTATTATGATGCCTTTACCAGTCTTTTAGTCAGCTCTTTCATTGCTGTGACTACAAGACCTGACCAGAACAATTTTAAAGGGGAAAGATTTTTGACAGCTCCTAGTTTCAGAGGTCTACTAAGACCATTAGAAGGCTGGCTCCATTTCTGGGAGCTTGAGTTGAACCTGAAGTCATGGCATGTGACAAGGGAAGCAGCTTAGGTGGTGATCAGGCAGTAGAGTCCACTCGTCACAAATACATACCCAAAGTCACACCCCAATTTTTACCTCCTTCAGCCACAGCCTACGCTTCAGTTACTACTCAGTTAATCCCTACCCAGGGATTAAATCACTGATTAGGTTAAGACTCTTACAGAGGTTCTCCTCTGAACCTTCTTACATCATCTCACATGTGAGCTTTTGGGGGGCACCTCATATTCAAACCATAACAACTAGCAAATTTGTTCCACCAAATATATTTCTCCACTAAAATCATGAATGGAACTTACGTGTGTTTAGTAAATCTAGCTCAGAAATATTGAATGAAATCTATGTTTGGCTTGGATTGAGTTACATGTTGAAGATTGTACCTGCTGATAAAATAGATGTCCATCTTTCAACATATGATTATGCCCAAAGAAGAAATTCCCATTTAGATCACATGTGGCTGGTTATAGGAGGCAGAGAGAGAAGGAAAAGGAAATGGAAACATTATTCTTAGAAACAAGAGGGAGCTTGGTAGTCAAAATAGCAATTTCATCAATAAAAACTGTGAGAAAACTAAATGAGTCAAACCTGATTTCTGCACTCAAGAAAACTTTCACTATAGTTGAGGATATTGTTGCTAGGAAATACCAAGGGGGGGAAAAATAAGAAAATTTAATTAGCTAATTTTAATGGAGATTATAAATATTATAAGAATTTAAAGAAGTGAAAAACAAGTTTCTTCACAGCTAATGGACTGCACATCATTGAAAATGTGGTATTTGAAATGAATCTTAAACATTGATGGTATCTGTCTAGGCTAAGAAGATGACCTCTGGTGGGTGACAGCTCAACCCTGCATCTTGAGCAAAACATACAGTTATTAAGCTTTTAATTCCAAACCACGTGCTCTTTTATTTCCCCTTTCACCTGGGGAATGTATATAAAATTTGATAATTTATTTTCTTTTTTTAGTCAAGAGATTCATGCTTGTATGGGTGATGCCTAAGTGATAAGATGAAAAAAAATTTCACATGAAAGGGAAGAGGACAATATAGCAAGTTCTTAACAAACATAATTCAAATACCATATATATATATATATATATATATATATATATATAAACTAAAACAGGAAGGATATATGCATTGATTCAGTTTCGATTGATGCTAGTCATAATCTTAATCATATTTTAAACCTTTTCATGTATTAACAATATTTTAAGAAAAAGTTTTGTATACATATAAAAAATAAATACTTAGAAAAGTCAAAACTAAAAATTAAATCTCAGTGGGTATATGTGAATACTGTACTTTCTACTCAACTTGTGGTAAGCCTTGTACTGCTATAAAAAATAAAGTCTATATTAAAAAAAAGTAAATCTTGCTTCCTGTGTCCCTGAATATTTTCTTTTCTTTTTTATCATAACTTTATTTTTATGTGGTGCTAAGGATTGAACCCATTGCCTTACACATGTTAGGCAAGCACTCTACCACTGAGCTACAAATCCAGTCACACCAAATCTTTTCTTAATCCAGAAATAACTGCAAAGATAATCTTATTCCTAACTTTCCAAAAGTATTTATGTAGATACATATAAATGTAGTTTGTATAAACATGCAGTTGTTAGAATTTGAAATGAGCTTATAATATACATCATGCTTGTATTTTTAATTTAAATTCATGGAGTCTTTAGAAATTGGCAGGTAGATCAGCCTCTTTGTTTTTAATATGTATAGTATTCTATGTATCAAAAGTACCACAGCTATTTTATGAATATTCTACATATAGCAAATGGTTCCATGTTTTATTACATACTTTTGCAAACATAATAAACATCTAAAATTAAAATCGCTGAATATGTTTACTTAAAATTTTGTTGAATTATCATCCTATGTACCAAAGTGGTCTTGAAAATTCATACTTTCACCAGCTTTGAATATTTCTCTATATTTGCCTTGAAAAGACTCAAATTTAGGTGGCTTTGGAGTAAGCTTGACTGAGATTATTGAAAAACCAAAAGAATAACATTGTGAAAAATGTACTAGTCAATCTCTAACACTTAAGTTACAATCCTATGACCCATTTTTATGTAAATTAGTAATATCTTTCAATTGGATAACAAAAACTCTGGGGATATTAAATGCGAACTTTCCAAAATGAAATAAATGGGCAGTATTCAGAAAGAGAAATAAGGGAAGTGTTTGCTCCTGGATTCCAATCACAGCTTCACCACTAGTTTACTTTGTGACTCAGTCATTTAAAATCTCTGTGCCTCAATTTCCTAATATGTACAAAAAAGTTCAGTGTGTGGATGGGGGAAAATTCTCTCCATAGATGCTTTTGTAATGAAATTTCGTGAAGCTAGTAACCCAGTAACTTTGTTCATAAAATTACATTTTTTATTACAATATGATGATACACTAAAATTTCTCTCATTGCAATTTCCTACCCTTCTAAGATAGAAATAAAAGTACAGGATATGGAAATGTGATTAATTGCAGTATAGGGAAAATTCTATAATGAAACAAACAAGCAAACAAAAACGTGTAGTTCTATGAATATGCGCACTAAAAACTAAGAGAAAGAAATGATATAAAATTTGACAAGGTATAAACATTAACAATTACAAAAAACAAAATCTTTAAAAGATAGTCATATGTCCTAACCCAGTGGCACTCAGCTATAAGCTATAAGTTCAGGAAACCGAACCAAGAGTATCACAAATTTGATAGCAGTTTGAGCAATTTAACCCAGTCTGGTATGATGCAGCCTGTCTCAAAACAAAATTGAAAGGGGAGGGGGTAGTTGGAGATGTAGCTTAGTGGTAGAGCACCCCTACGTTCGATTCCAAGTACTGCAAGAAACAAAAACAATTTTTAAAAGTAAGCAATATCAACTTTTAATTGCAGTGTTAATTGATGTTCTTCAGTACCTGGGTTTAGTTGACACTAAAGTCATTCATATTTCTAAATATGAATAAGAATTAATCTCTGATTCAGGTAAACAACATCTCAGGCATCCATCTACTGTTCATGCCACATACTATTCAATCATTTTGAATTTTTAAACCCCTTTGAAATTTAAATTTGCAAATCTGACTTACGATTTAATATAACACTGGCAGAGGACTTCCCTTAGAGAGTAAAAACCTATTTACATAGGAATTACACCATAATTAATATTAAAATATTTAGAAATACTGTGGTTATTTGGGTAATCATTCTTTATAACTATACTTACAAAATCAATTTCCTCTAAAAAGTACAACATGAAAAAGGAATTTTGAAACATCTATGTGAGAGGCACAATACAAATCTTTATTCCCAGTGGAAATAAAGCCACAGATTCTATACTAAAGCTATCGTAATCATTGAGATTTTACTTGATTTAACTGACTCTAAGATTCATATTATGAATATGATTTATGCTTATGTATCTTTTGTCTTTCTGACTGAATCGATCATAGATAAATAAAATATATCCAAAATTTGTGTTTAAATAAGTTATCTTACTACATAAATTTCTATATTAATGAAACAATACACTGCATTATTTTCATCTTATTTGCTTGGTTTGGGGGGGAGTTGGTTTTATGTTTTGGAGTGTGTGTGCTACTAGGGACCCAATAAACCCAGGGTCTCCTGCATTCTAAATAAGTACTCACTCTATACTGAGTTAATCCCAAGTCCCCATTATTTTTATTTATTTGTTTTATTTTAAAATGTCTTTTCAGGAACTGTTGACTTAGATGGCCAAATCCAACCCTCGCAGAATAAAAGTAAGCATAATAGAAAGCTTTTAGGAAGTTTAAAAATTCTGACACATTATCCAAATATATAATGAACTTGATTGTTGTCAACATCATTAACTAGTTACTAGACTGATTTAATAGCTGTGGAACATCGTAATTAAATTCATCTAAGGTACAAATATTTACTAACTCTAGTGCCTGCAATCCTACTAAAATTATGTTAAAATATAAGACTAACATAGTCTGTCACAAGATAACATTTAGCGACAGGCAGAAATTTGAACTGAACTATCTTGTTCTTATTCACAATCACACACTTATTTCTATAACTTCCATGAATATATGGAGAAGAATATACACATTCCAAGGCAATTATCACAAATAGCTGAAAAATATCAAAATGTCTTAGAGTCATTTATTTTTATTCAAAACAAAAATATGAAGCATTTTGAATTACAAAATACTGCAATAAGAGTTAGTGATCAGAAATACTGAGAAAAGTTATAGAATGGGGATTCAGGAAAACCAAAGTTTAATACAAGAAATATAAATTAATCCCCCGTACACCCACAAAATAAGTAGAATTTAAATATGCAACTCTGAGAGGAAACAAATAGAAGGTGCTATTTAAAAATATATAAAAAAAAAATACTCACCTAGATTTTGGTAGTCTGCTAAAACTTTCTGAAGGGAAAGTGGTAATAATGGGATAGTTTCACTAACCCACCAAATTTAAATAGAAACAACTGTTGCCTGTTTAATATTTTGTATTGTGTTTTACAATACAGCTCCAAAGTTTCAACCCAATGCAGAATTATAATATCACTTTCAAGACCTTTGTGTATAGACATTCTGGAATTGCCACTTAGCAATCTGCTATTTAAACTCAGAATTCACTGATGAGCAGGATTACTTCAGGAGATGTCCTGAGACAGGTATCAAGTCCCCTTAAGCAAATCTTAGTACTATGAATCAAAGAAGAACTTACACCTGGAAAAAGACTATAGCATCTTGAATATAAAATATAGAAAATGGAAGGGAGGCTATAGAAGTATCCAAAAGGCTATTCTTTAAACATGTTGATACAGAAGAGAAAATGATAGCATTTGCCTAATACCTAATGGGGAATAAAGTATAAATTTAACAACTTGTATGCATGATTTCATTTAAAAAACTACATTAACTTCAATAATCAGCAAATAAAAAAGTCTGTATCAGAAGATTCTCATGCTTTCCCCTATTACCTCTGGGGGAAGAAAATTGTCATATGATGGGCACTCTTGTTTAGAGAAACAATGAAGTAAGAAACTGGAGTTTCAGTGCAACAGCTGGTAGGAATATTAGGCCTGCCAATAAGCCTGAGGTGACTTTGAGTGTGTAACATTCGGCCTCAGTCAAATCTTGAGATGATGGAACTCTTGACTGGAAGTTGAAGGAACCTGGAGTCACAACAACTGAGCTAAATCACTCCCGGATTCCTGGTCAACAGAACATGTGAAGTAATACGCATTGTTTTAAGCTACTTTGTTTGTGGGTAATATGTTGCACAGTGATGGGTAACTCAAACACAGTGCAGATATGTACCAATGGGAGAACTGATATGTAAAGTCTATAAATATTCACACACAATGAAACATGCAGTAATTAAAAATATTAAAAAATGAAGTACTGTTACTCAAAACAATGACTTCATTTCACAGATTGAGAAACAGAACAAGCCAGACGAAAAAGAGCACATATTGTGGAATTCTTTTCAAATTATGTCTAAAAATATCAAGCAAAACTAATTTATGTCATTGGAAATCAAAATCCTATTTATCTTTGGCAGCATTAACAGGGTGGGCTTGGAGGATCCTTTTAAGAAGCTGGAACTGTGTTATGTAGGAGGTATTTGCATCTGGTACACAAATAACAATTAAGCAGTCTTTAGAAACAACATTTATATGTGATATTTTATGTATGATATATTCTGATGAAGCAAATTTTAATAAGAACATAGCATCAAGGGGTGTCTTCAAAATATTATGCTGGAAATAAGTACTCAGTTATATTTGATTGCTCAAACAATACATATGGAGTGATGATGGAATAGAACACAGATTACTGAAAAAAAAATAAAAAATAAAAAATAATGTAGAAAGGACCAAAAGCAAGTTACTATGGAGGCCAGAAGCATCATAGGAACTCATGGGAATGCCATAAATGAAAAATATTTTCTGGGTTTCTTCTGATTTGAAGGAAGAGGTCAATTGTATCACATACTGAATATGGTCAGGTAAGCAAGAACTGAGTAGCATTTATTCAAGCTATTAACAAAATGATCATTGCTGACCTTGAAGAAAGTAATCTCTTGAAGTAAGGGTGAATTAGGGGCATCTCTGTAAAGATCTTGTGCAGAACTGATTTTCAATTCGTGATATAAAATAGAAGCATATTTAAGAGAGTTTCTGGTTGTCATAAGATCTTTTCTCTAATTATATATTGCAGGCCATCTGAACACACAAGAACCTGTCATACTTGGATCAGTAAAATAAAGTTGAATTCAGGCAAACAACCTGTTATTGTCAAAATGATGCCAAATACCTCTTTAGAGTGAATATAATATTTTTCAACGAGCTATATTGGTGTCATATGTCTATAGTTAAAAAGTTTCTATACCAGGAGTACAGTGATTTTACAAACTTTAAATTATCCTGCAGAAATGTGCTATCAAGCCCTCCCCACATAACAATTACTCTTGCATATATCCAGGTAGAACCTAGGAAACAGGATTACATCATACTTGGTATTGCTCTTGAATTTACCATCTCAATTACAAAGGGATAAACAGCTCTCTTGAAAAGAAAGGAGCGACTATTTTGGGGATGCATGACTTATTTCATTTTTTTTAGAAAATTGTGAATTGTAATTTATCTATTTTTCAGAAAGCATTGATCTTTGTACAGGTCAAATAACTCAGGAATTTATTCCAATCCCCAAATGCCAGAACAGACTTTCATCTACCGTGAAAACACAGATGATATATATAGGAACAACCCAAGGACAATAGGTGAAAGGCCATATGCTGTTATGGGTCACAACTAGGTGAAAGAGACATTTAAGTTAAAGTATTTTGTAGAACAAAACAAAAAGCTCTAGCTTAGCATTTGATAATAAAACTATATGATTGGAGTTGGCTGTAGCTGTGAAGATTATTATTCTAGTTAACTCATCAATTTAGGAAACTAGCTAATGAACTAGACCTCTTTCAGATGTAATGTGCTATTAAATTTAGAAAAAGGATTTATTAGCTTACTAAAATACAATAAACATGTCACTTGAATACTTATAGTATTCACAAATTTTCTGTCGCATGCACACATATAACATATAACATGCACACATGAATTTACCTACTTACACTGCTGAATTCTGTATATTATATTTTGCTAAATTTCTCATTTTTTGAGAGGACATCTGCATTTATGGTTGGTACATGGTTTTGTGATGCAGGGAGCAGAAAGACTGTTGCTCAGAGAGGTGGGTAAAAGAGGGAATTCGCTGAAATTCAATATTGGAAAATCAGAGTCTCTTAGGGTCTCAGAAATTTGGGTCCAGTGAAAAAAGAATAAGAAAAAAAATACATTCCAGCCAAGTCAGCTGTGGCAGCAGTGCTGGTTCACTGCAGAAGGGAATAAAAATACAAACACAGAGACACAACAGACAAATCTGATATGGAAAAACTTGTAGATAGTAAAGCAGCCAGAACTTAGCTAGGTTCTGAGGCTGCACAGTGAACTGGTGTCTGCAAAGTGTTCTATCTTTCTCAACTGTCTAGGGGAGAACTAATGTAGGAGACATCTTGAGAAGGCCATGTTGCACCTTGCTGAAGTGGGAGACCAGGAGATTGTGGTAAATTTTGTCACACTGTCCCCACAAGTGCTCACCATATGGTCTGAGGTGTACCAAGCAAAACATGGACGGAACAGGCACAGAGAAAATTACGCCCTGGGATAGTCAAGTCTAAATATGGAGGGGACAACAGGTTACTTTCCCTTTGAGTCTGGTGGCTCATATGACTAGTTGAAGTTGGTCAGGAAACTGAATAGATGTTTGTGAATATACTTAGGGACTAAGCTCAGGAAGACTGTGTTCATAGCCAGTAGAAAGTGTGTGAGACCTTAGTAGGACTGGCTCCTCTGCCCTGTAATTGTAATTGTTGGGAGATTCTTGAGATCCAGCCTCTCAGCAAAGATTGGCATCTTCCTGGCCCCAAGAGTGTGTGGAGCTGACCTCTCCAGAGTAGATATCACCCAATGAAGTCTGTAAGTACTAGATAGACCTGGCCACTGGAACTGCCCTCTTAGAACTCTGCAGCAATCCTACCCTGGGGCCCACCAGTCTGGTCTCTGAAAAAACTTGAATTGACATTACTTCTAATTCCATCTTATCTTATACTGGTGAGAAGAGAAGCTGAGAGCTATTTCAACCAACTTCAGTTTTAGATCACTCCAACCAGCAGCTTAGTAAGCAAAATGAAAAGAAGAAAGGGTTAACAACCCCTGATCTTTAAATGCTCTTGCTCTTTCTCTACTCTCCTTTCCTCTTCTCTCCTCCTCTCCTCTCCTCTCTTCTTCTCTCCTCTATTCTCTTTTCTTTTCTCTTCTCTTCTCTCTTCCCCTCTTCCTCCTCCTTCTTCTTCTCCTCCTTCTTCCTCCTTCTTTTTCTTGGCCCCCCCCCCCTCAGAACATAGTCCAAAAGGAAATGGAAAAGAGGATATATGTGCCCAGGCAGTGATCTTCCATCCGTGTAGACAGTAGACAACCTCAGTGGAGAAAATTCTTTCAATTTTATTAAGCATATTTTCTTTCTTGTGTGTGTTTTTGCTGTGCCGATTGATTAAATTTTTTAATCATGTTTTATGATAATTAATTTTACTCATATTGTCTTTTAAATATTAGGGTTTTATATTTGCTTATATTTGTTTTGTTTTTATTCATATATCTTTTCTTTATCTCCTACCAATAACCAAGTTCTCTTGGTCTCTCTTTCTTCCTCCCTTTAGGTTTTTTTCTCTAATTTTAACCACCATTTGCTTTGTAGATATTAGAACTGTGCCTGGCATAGCTGACACCTGCAGGTTTATGCCAGATCTTGATGGGTGATTTGTTTTTGCTATTGGTAATTGCTGGCTCCATCATTCCAGCCATTATTTTGTAGTAAATTGTGTTTTAGATGCCATAGGAGGCACCAGGTGTTTATTTTAATGCTCTATATTGGTTGCTTTTTTCATTGCTATTATTTGCATCCCCTTTTTCTCTGAGGTTCTGGGAATCTACAGGGACTCTACAAATTCACAGAGACTGTAGCTAAAAACAGAAGATATTCCAACTTTCTCTACACATAAATGAACACATTCAAATGTCAATGATACTTTAATACAGAGAACAGAAGAGATAAAAACTAACACCTAGGCCTCTAGTAGAAGTGGGTATGGGGTTCCCGCAGGTCTCTCTCGTGGATATCTACTTTTACATCAAAGAGAGAGAGAGAGAGAGAGAGAGAGAGAGAGATTTAACATAAATGCTGTGGTTATAACACCTATGATGGGTCTTTATTTAGAACACTCTAGGACATGTTGGCAAGAGAAGGCTCTGACCCCAAAAGGTCCACACATGATAGTGGAAGATAAATTTGTCTCAATACATGCATAAATTCTGAAACAGGGATAAAAGAAATATGATAAGACAACACAACACATCATCTCCTAAAATTCATAATTCACTAGCAACTGACTCTGCAGATGTTAAAGTGGAAAAAATGTCAGATAAAGAATTTTTAGAAAAATGATTATGAAAATAATCAATGGATTCCAAGACAGCACAGAAAAAATTTGAAGGAATTTTTAAGGAAGTCAGCACAGGATGTGGATTAGAAATTCAACAAGGAAATGGAGATATTGAAAAAGAACCAAAAAGAAATCTTGGAAATGAAAGACAATCAATTGAAAAAAAAGTTCAATTGAAAGTCTCTCTAATAGAGTAGAACATGCTAAAAACAGACTCTCAGAGCCGGAAGACAAGTTGCTAGCCTTGAACATTCAGGCAGTATTAAAGAGAAGAAAGCTATAAACACCACCAAAGTATACAAGAAATCACAGACAACATTAAAAGACCAAATTAAGAATTATTGGAATTGAAGTGGATAATAATATGGTACGAATAAACTCAAGGGAAATAACGGAAAAATTTGCAAAACTTGAGAATGATATGGACATTCAAATAGAGGAGACTTTCAAATAGACAAGAAAAAAAAATCTTCCACTGTACATATAATCAAAATGCCAAACATATGAACAAAACATAGCATTTTTTAAAACCCAGGATAAAATTTTCAGGTCACATTTAGAAACAAGTCAATCAGAATTAATTCTGATTTCTTAGCACAAAGTCTAAAACCCAGGAGGGCTTTGAATAATGTTTTCCAAGACCTGAAACAAAATAACTATCAACCAAGATTGCTATATCCAGCAAAGCTAATCTTAAGAATCCAGGAGAAATAAAATCTTTCCAAGATAAGCAGAAAGTAAATGAATCCATGACTACTAAACTGGGACTGCAGAAAATTCTTAAAACAAATACTTCATATAGAAGAAATAAAAAACAGATCACAGAGTTTGTAACTGAAAACTCTAATTTGAAGAGTAGCTAAGCAAATGAGAAGCAAGACCAAATTAAAAATTAGCAATAACTCAAAATGGCAGGAAGTGATAAATTTATCTGTATAATAACATTGAACATAAATGATTCTAACTTTCCAATTTAAGGCATAGGCTGGAAGAATGAATTAAAAGCAAGACTCAACCTCTGTTTCTTGCAAGAGACTCACCTTAAAGGCAAAGAGAGCCAAGGCTGAAAATGAAAGGATGGATATTGATATACCATGCAAATAGAGTCTGAAAATAGGCAGGAGTAGCTAGCTACTCTAATAATCAACAAAAGAGACTTGAAGCAAAATAAATGAGAAGAGACAGAGAAGATCACTTCATACTGGTAAAGGGAACAACCCAACAAGAAGACATAACAATAGTAAATATTTATGCCCCAAGTGTTGGTGTCCCTAGTTACAAAAAACAGACACTACATGAGTTAAAGACTCAGATAGGTTCCAGTACAATAGTATTGGGTGATTTCAACACATCTTTCTCCCCAACAGATAGATCATCAAACATAAATTTAGGAAGGACCCTTTGAACTGAAAAAATATTTTGAATTAAATGGAATTCACAGAAATATAAAATATAGAGTATTTTATTCAGTAAACAGATATATTTTCTTCCCAGTTGTTAATGGAGCCTTCACCAAAACAGAACACATTTTAAGCCACAAAGCCATTTTTAGAAAGTGTAAAAAAAGAAAGTAATATTACTCCTTTCCTCTTATCTGATCATAATGGAATAAAACTAGAAATCAACAGTGAAAAACCTAAAGAAACTATATAAATACATAGAGTTTGAACCATAGACATTTGAATGATTGGTTAATTTAAGAACTCAGGAGAGAAATTTTAAAAATGCTTAGAATTGAACAAAAATAATGACACAATGTACCAGAACTTCTGGGACACTATGAAGGTGGTTCAAAGAGAAAAGTTTATAGTAATGAAATGCCAACATAAGAAAATTAAAAATCTCCAGATAAACAACTTAATGATGCATCTTAAGACACTTGAAAAACAATAACAAACCAATTCCAAAAGCAGAAAGAAAGGAAATAATTAAGATCAGAGTCAAAATCGATGAAACTGAGAATGAACAAACAATACAAAGGATAAATGAGACAAAGAGTTTCCTTCTTTGAAAAGATAAATGAGATTGATAAGCCATTATTCAAATTAACAGAAAAAAAGAGAAGAGCCAAGTTAATAAGATTAAAGATGGAAAAAGATAAATCACCTCAGACACTACAGAAATCTAGAGGATCATTAGAGACTCTTTTGAAAATTTATACTACAATATATTGAAAAACCTAGAAGATATTCATACATTTCTAGATACTTATGACCTGTCAAAATTGAACCAAGAAGACAAAGAAAACCTAAACAGGCCAATAACTAGAAATGAGAGAAAAATATTAATAAAAATCCCCTAAAAAAAGTAAAACTCAGGACTAGATAGATTCTCTGCGGAATTCTATCAAAACTTTAAAAAAGAACCAATGCCAATGTTCCTAAAATTATTCCATGAAATAGAAAGAGAGGAGGTGCTTCCAAATTCATTCTATGAATCCAGTATCACTCTCATACTAAAGCCATTAAAGGAAAAAATACTAAAGATCAAAATCCCTGATGAACTTAGACCAAAAATTCTTAATAAGATATAAGCAAACCATATGCAAAACCATATAAAGAAGACTGTACATCATAACCACATTTGTTTTATCCCAGGGATTCAAGAATGTTTAACATAAACATATCAGTAAGTGCAATTCACCCAAATTGAATTTAAGACAAAAATCATATATTCATCTCAATAGAGGCAGAGAACACCTTTGACAAAATTCAACACCCAATAATAATTAAACTACAGAAGAAACTAAGGATAGAAGAAGCCTACCTCACCATAATAAAGGCTATATATGACAACCCCAAAACCAACATATTAGTTAATGAAGAAAAACTGAAAATATGTAAAAATCCAGAACAAGAGAAGAGTGTTCACTCTCTTCACTCCTCTTCAATGTAGTACTATATATTCTAGGCAGAACAATTAAGCAAGGGAAGAAAACAAAAGGAATAAATA
Organism: Sciurus vulgaris; assembly: GCF_902686455.1. NCBI lineage: Eukaryota > Metazoa > Chordata > Mammalia > Rodentia > Sciuridae > Sciurus > Sciurus vulgaris. The sequence goes on from NC_136469.1 coordinate 122,334,568, forward strand.
TAGGAAAGGAATATATTGAATTATCACTGTATGCAGATGAGTTAATCATATACTTAGGAGATCCAAAAAGCTACACTAGAAGATGCTGGATTGAAGAAATATATACAGCAAAATAACAGGTTACAAAATCAACCTTAAAAAAAGCTATAGTTTTTTTGTATACCAATAATGAATCTCCTGAGAAAGAAATGAGGAAAACAATCCCATCCCATTTACAATAGCCTCAAAACAAAACAAACCATCAAAAAATAATCCATCTAACCAAGAATTCGTCTAAGAATTCATCTAACCAAGGAGGTGAAAGACTTCTACAATGAAAACTAAAGAACCCTGAAGAAAGAAATTGAAGAAATAAGAAAATGGAAAGACCTCCCATGGATAGGCAGTATTAACATTGTTAAAATGGCTATACTACCAAAAGCAATATGCAAATTCAATGCAATCTCCATCAAAATACCAGTGACATTCTTGCCCGACTGAGGGAAAAAAAAAATAAAGTCCTAAATTTCATTTGGAAGAATAAAGACCCAGAATAGCCAAAGAAATTTGGTGTCAAAGAAAAAAAATGCTAACTTCATCAGACATCAATATCTGACTTCAAATTTTATTACAGAGCAATGCATAATAACAAAAATTGCATGGTACTTGCATAAAAGTAGATACATTTACCAATGGTATAGAACAGAAGACAGAGAGACAAATTCATACTGACACAGTCACCTAATCTTGACAAGGTGCCAAAAATATGCACTGAAGAAAAGAGTCTATTAAACAAAACTGGTAATCCATAAGTAAAAGAATGAAACTAGATCCCTATATCTCACTATGCATAAAATTCAACTCTAAAAGAATCAAGACCTAGGAATTAGTCTAGAAATTACATAACTTAGGGTCAACTCTCCAACTATAGATACAGGCAATGACTTTCATAATAGAACCCCTAATGTTTAGAATATAATGCCAAAGATTAATAAAGGAGACAGCATCAAATTAAAAAGCTTCTGCTCATCAAAAGAAACAACTAATAATGTGAAGAAAGAACACACAGGATGTGAGAAAACCTTGACTAACCTCTCTTCTGACAGAGGATTAATATCCAGAATATACAAAGAACTAAACAAACAAAATTCACACCAAAAAAATTAACCCAAATAATAAGGAGGCAAATGAATTAAACAGGCACTTCTTAGAAGAAATACAAATGACCAATGAATATATGAAATATAAAAGATTCAACATTGTTAGCAATTAGGGAAATGAAAATCAAAACTACACTGAGATTTCATTTCAATCCAGTTAGAATGACAGCCCTCAAGAATACAAACAATAATAAATGCTGGGACCATTTTGGAAAAAAAGGAACACTTTTACACTATTAGTGAGTTTGTAAATTAGTACAACTACTATGGAGGTTCCTCAAAAAAATTAGGAATGGAAGCACCATATGACCCAGTTTTACTGAACCTCAGTATCTCTCCTAAAGAATTAAAGTCAATACATGATAGCAATACATGCATACCATGTTGATAGCAGAACAATTCAAAATTGAAAAACTGTGGAACCACCCTATGCATCAATTAATAGAAGAATGGATAATGCAGTATATATACCCAATGGAGTTTTATTCTGCCATACAGAAGAATGAAATTATGTATTTGAAGAAAATTGGATGGGCCTTAAGAACATTGTGCTAAGATGAAATAAGCCAAACTCAGAAAATAAAGGGATGTAGATTTTCTCTTATATGTGGAAGTTAGAGAGGAAAATAGAAGAAAAAAAAAAAAGTAATGGGGAATCTTAAGAAGATCCAAGGGAGATCAGTAGAATAAAGAAAAGAGATCAAGGGAGGAAAATGGGAAACACTGGAGAATGATATTGGCCAAACTATATTGTTTAATTATCTAGATGTAAGAATATGTAATAATGAATCCCACCATCATGTAAAACTACACCAAAAAAAAAAAAAGCAAAAATTATCACCTTGTTTGTCTACAAAATTTAAGCTTTGTGTTTATTTATAATTTTCATAATTTATAAAAAGAAAGCATGCAAACTAGCAAAATTTTGTGAAGATTTTCTAATATGTCTTAAGGGCACATTATTTTGCTTCTATTTTTTACTTTTGTTTTTATATTTCAGTGGAATTAATATGGAAATTTATTAATATATTTGATTATTTAGAATCATGTTTAGTATCATAAACCTAAGCAGTTGGTTATCTTTTGGACATAAATGTTACATATATGGACAAAGTTATTGATAGCTTATTTAAGCATACAGTATAATAAGAGAGAGAGAAATTAAGCAACTATGGGTAGAAATCAATCTAAAATTAAGCATGGAAAGAATAATTTGAAGATTCACTAGAGTTTATTAAATGGTATTATATAGGTGAAGAGGAGAGCAATTTGGGTAAATACTAAGGCTCTTTATGTTGTAAATTCCACCAAATTTAGTGATAATTGAAGATCAATATGAGTATGAGAGAGAGGAATGTGACGTGGATGACTTTTCCTAATGGTATTAGCAGCATGGTGATACCACTTACTGTAGATCTGGAAGGAATAATCTATTAGTTTTGGAAGGTTGAAAATCTGTGATTTTAGAATTGATTTGTTAGCTTTGAAGTGTGTTTCAACATTGACGAGATGTCAAGGAGTAGCTGGATATATGAGCCTAAAAAGTTCATAGTAGATACCTGTATTGAATATAAAAACTTGAATAGAGAAAAGAGACCAGGAATCAGAGGAGGGGAAGAGGGGGGATTCTGCAGAGGGTTATTTAGATTTTACTAATGAACTAATATATAACAAGTAATTCCACCACATGTACAAGTACAATATATCAATCAAAAGAAAGAAAGAAAAAAATTACCTGCATAGATGTGTACACCAAAATCTATGATGTGGATGGTTCAGCTTATGGAAGGAATATTGAGTATGATGAAAACAGAATTTTAGCCTGTATTTGAGACACTGAAATATTTGAAAACTGAGTTGAAGTATTTGAATAAGCAAATGACACACATATGTAGCATCCAGAGAGGAGGGTGGTCATACAGGAAAGTGTTGTAAAGACTGCTTCCAGAAACTGATTGACATGAGTAGTTTCAAATGTTTGATCCAATGGTAAAATCACCATGGTGTATAGCAATATGGAGGCTTTAGCAGATATAGACCAAAAGCTGCTTTTGCAGAAGTAAGTCAGGATTTCTAGCCATGGAAATGCTCTTCACAGATCTCTTGCTGCAGGAACATCATTGTCTGATAACACCAGAAGCTGCCCATCAGTACCATCAGTGGTTTCGTTGAGGCTATGCTTCCTGTCACATGATGCCAGAAAATAGATGATAATAAGAATATTATAAAAAGGCCATGTGATTGAAATGTGGGATTTCTCCAACAGGTAACTTTTGTTGTTGTTGTTGTTTAAGAACTGACCAGTGACCTGGTATCACTTTTACTGAAACTATGCTGCTGTCTAAGCCTTCTTATTTAATCCTCTTTCTGTACCTCTTTGTCCTTCCACATTTAGGATACCTATATCATGCTGTAAAGTCTAGTGTAAAGTCTAGCCCTGGGGATATTCTGAGAAAGCAGATGGTAACTTGAGACTGGTTCACTCCTATTCTGGCAGTTGTGTTGGGCATAATCCTGAGTAGTGTGTGAAACAAAGTAGAAGCTGGCTAAACTGGTTCCACTTGTTAAAGATTAGATGGGTGGCAATATAGAAAACATCTCTGAAGAAGAAAAGGTCTCACTAGAGTGACATTTCAGGTATTGAAGTATAAGTGGGTAATAGTGCCTACAAAGATTGTATATTCTTTTTTTTTTTTTTTTTTTTAGTCTTTTTGGATAGCTACTGCTATGTTATATTCATTACCTGTCAGCCTTGAGAAGAGAAAAGACTTTGGTGCTACTTAGGTTGGTATGTTTGTGTACATGGTGAATGAATTATGATCAAAACCTTCCACTGGAGGCTAAGAAGGTAACAGAACAGCTGAAGGAGGGCATTTCTTAACTCTTCCTTCTCATTATTCTCTATACTACTGAAAATGTTAAGTTAATTTTCAAGACATAGAAGTTTGGCTTCAGAAAAAAAATTGTATTGGTTCAGGAAACAAGAGTATAGTTAAGAATACCATTACACCACTACTTGATTCTAAAACAAATTATCTAATTTTAGGGTATAGAATGTAGCTGAAAATGGCTTTGCTATTTGATAGATGAAGGATTTATTCTTTCTTGGTTTGCATTTGAGATCTCTAGGGTGAGAAGGATGGCATGAAGTGATTATGGGTAGTGTTTTATAAGCACATGGCCTGAAATTAGAATCAAGCCCTAATCATCTTTAGTGAAGGTGGTGCCATTTTATTTAAGGAAGCCAAAATGAAAGGAACCAGCACTGTTCCCAAGGCAAAAGAAATATCTGGGATAAATATTGCCTAAAAGATGTGATTTGATTTTAAAATAGTAACTCTGAATTAGGGTGAAATCATATGAACTCAGCCTTTACAAGAAAAAAATTGGATCAAGTGGAATGGAACATTCAGTGAAGTAAGGAGTATTTATTTGTATAACTTGAGAGAATTAAAGTTAGCAAAATAATTTTAAGAAGCTGATGGTACACATAAAATGTAGGATATTTCCAAACTTACAAACTTTCCTTTGTACTTATGTGAAATATAAATTTTGCTCAAATTACTTTTGAATATACAAATTTGTATTGACAATGTCTAAGTGTTATATATTGTCAACATTTGATACACTATCAGAGATAAGTGTGACAGAGATGCATTATTCTAAAGAAAATGGTTAAAAAAGTAAAATAAAAAATGGACAAATCTATATGAAAAGTGAAAAATGACTTGAGAAAAAAATGGTGATATGTCAAAGTACATTACACTATCATTATAACTAAAGAGAACAAATAAAACAATTAAAAAAATCAATTAGAATTGTGTTGACTAAACATCTATAGTATATACAAAGGTCTCCAAAGGATTCAAACCATGACAGAGATTTAATAATGAAATAGAAATGTGAATAGGTGCTAATAGAAAAATAAACAGGATATCTCATTTCCCTACATAACTAACATAAGCAAAATGCTGAAATAATTATCATTATGTGAGAAAATTTTAATGAAAGAAAAATCTTGATATGCTTGAAGAATTGGCAAAAATCTTTCTTATTAGACAATTTGGAGGGATTGATAATAGATAAGAGTCTTGAAACAGGCCACACTACACAGGTGGGCCATGACCAGGCCTGACACACAGAAATTTCAAGAAAGGTACATTAATGCTGCAAGAAGTTGAACTTCATTTTTCAATGGTGGAGTGTAGAAATTTAGTAGGTAGTAATAACACAGACTTTGCATGCTATGTACCTCTCCCCAGGTTCCCACCTGAGTCTAACACATGATAAGGAATGAATTGGACTCTTCTTCTGGTGAATTTCATGTCACATAGATTGCAAGACTCTGAAAGCTTCATGGGTGCTTTGAAAAAGTATGAGAGACTCTGAGGGGCCAGATGAATGTAGTATGTATCCCTGATCTTGTATGTATCCATATTTTCCATCTCTGCTAGCCAGGGGAAAAAAAATAACATCAGTACTTTTTAAAATGCTTTTATTAGTGCATTATTGTTATACATAATAGTCGGATTCATTTTGATATAATAATAAATGAACTGAATTTATTTTGCTCCATTTCAATTTCCAGAGCTGCTGTTTGCCGCCCCCTCCCCTTCCTCCTTCCCTCTCTTTGCCTTCTTCTACTGTACTTGTCTTCCTTCTATTTATTTATCATTTTTTAAAATTGGTACTTTATAGGTATACATAAAGGTGGAATTCACTGTGGTACATTCATATATGTACAAGGTATAATTTTGACAAATTAATTCTGCATTTCCTCCCATTATCCATTCCTCCCCACTCCCCCTCCTTCTCTTTTTTGTAGTCCACTGATGTTCCTTCTAGTTCCTCAGATCTGCACCCTGATTTTCCCTTTATTTTGCTACAGTTTCCACATATGAGAGAAAACATTTGATCCTTGATTTCTGGGTCAGGCTTACTTCACCTAAAATACTGTTCTCCAGTTCCATCTTTTTACTAGAAAAGACCATAATTTTGGCTGATTAAAACTTCATTGTGTGTGTGTGTATCACTTTTCTTTTTCCATTCAATAACTCACATAGTTGTATACTTTGTGCTAAGATCACTTAACAACTGCTGTTTGAATTTTTTAACCATATAATGTGGTGTCATTAACTATGGTCACCTTGCTGTATACTAGGTTTCTTGAACATTTTCTTCTTATTTAACTATAATTATGCATCCTTTGACCAACATCTTCTCAACCCTGACTTTCCTAACAACCTCACTCTCTGGTAACCACTATTATTTTTATTTTCTGAGGTAAGTACACTGGATTCTGAGAATCCAAGGGCACTTTACTCCTGAGGAACATTCCTAACCCTTTTTATTTATTTGCCAATTTATTTACTTCATCTTGAGACAGGATTATGCAAAGTTGCCCAGACTGGCCCTGAATTTGTAATCCTTCTGCCCATGCCAACCAGAGACTATGGGATTACAGGTGTGTGCCACCAAACCAGCTCCAATAATCACTATTCTACTTTACATTTATGAGATTAATTTTTCAGATTCCACATGAGTGAGATATGAGATAACTGAATTCTGGACAAAATTTTGAAGATTTCTTTTCTCCTTCCATAACTCACATTAATGAGATTGGTTTGTTTCAGAAGGTGAATAAATAGAACTTCAAGATATAAACATTTGAAAAGGATGTTTTCCCAAAAAGTCCCTTTCATACACTATTGAAAATAATGTCAAATCTAGGTATCACATGTATGCTCTGTGTTGTCATTTTTTTCCAACATTTCTTCAAAATATACAGAATGAAGAATTTCTGCCTCTCCCCCGCATTAGAAAGTGGGTTACTTCATAGTCAATTTCTGTGGATAAAGTCAAGTCTTTATTTGTCTGTCTTTTGCTAGAATGGTTTAGAATAATAACCTCCAAGAGCCATTTTCTCTGTCTCATTGGAAAAGCTGAGTAGGGGTTCAACTATTTTGTGACTAGAATATAAATCAGACCTGCTAATTTTCTTATGCATTTCTTTCATTATTATTTTGCAGAGCATAATTTCTCCCTTTGCCCAATACCATTAGCATAGCATACCTAGTGATAGTGATACCTAGTGATAGTGATACCTCGTGATAGTGATACCTAGTGATAGTGTATCAGTAGGGAAATACCTCTTAAGGAAGTGAGAATTAGGCCTCAGCAAGTGACAGGTTGAGGTAAGTTGAGTGGTTTTCTAGCATTGCACCCTATGAGGGTGAAGTGTAGACATACAGAGTTATAGTGTACTCTGAAAGCCTACGGTACACTGTAAGGACAAAGGGAAGATTTTTGTCTCTAAGAAATCCTCAAAGGGTTATATTGGGATATAATAATTAATGGGATGACAAATGTGACAATCTCAGCTGCAAGTAACAAGATATATTACATTAAAATACCAAAATTATGTAAATTGCTTTGACTTTTTGTCTTTTAGAAACCATAGATCACAGCTTAATTGAATATAAATGAAAAACACTAACTGGTGTCATACGACTAAAGGAATGTTTTCTAAGTATAAGACTGTAACCATTGCTTTTGTTTCCAAATTTCAGATAAATTTTTAAAACAGCAAATGTAATATATATGTTTCATTTAATTCAAATCAAAATTCTTTAAGTATGTATGATAAATGTGTTGCTCTACATAAAAGCACTTTGATAAAAATCAATTAAGCCATTTTATGTAGGAATTCCAGATGAGTTTTTTTAAATGCTGGGCAACATCAATTATGTCTGGAGGCACAAAAGGCCTTTAACCTAATTCTCAATTCTCTCAATGAATTACAAGTGTTTCGATCATATACTCTGAAAAAAAAATTTCAAAACAAATTTTTTTCTGGGTAGTTGCAATTTACCCCTTAGTTTTTAACTTGTGATGAAGACATATTGATTTTATGTAATAAAAATTACACTAAAGTAATTTTTAAAAGATCTTCTTGCATTAGTATTCAATGTGAAATCACATTTATTACATTAAATATCTAAATTTGTATCAAAAATATTTTTGACATTGTCATTATGCTCACTAAATTTCAACAAAAAATATTTTTCTACAAAGTGTGCATATATATTAAACAATATAAACAGACAAATATCCATAGTACTTACCTTATTATGGGTAGATGGATTCAACCAAGCATTTTTTTCCTCTTTCAGGAACAAAAGCAGACCAGATAGAAGATATAGATGTTTCTTGAGTTAGGATGGTTCAATTCACATATTTCTCCTACGCAGTGATGCAAAGCGTATACACATTCAGTAGATAGTATTCCATGTTTTTCTTGGGCTAATCATATTATGCAGTGTGATTCTGCCTCATGGATCTGGGCCACAGCCAGTTGAACTCCCACTCTGCTGCTCAAACACCAGGGTAAACAATCAATACTCTACAGTACTTTGTTTCTAAGCTCTGATGTTTGCTAGGTTATGTGTGTTAAATGCATTTTCCACTTACAATATTTTCAATTTATGATGGATTAATAAGGATAAGACCCCATTTGAAATTAAGAAGAACTTAATAGTCATAACATCATGATATTTTGCAAGTTGACTATTTGTTAAACAAAACAAGAATTATCATGTTTATAAAAAGTTACAAAGATATTCCATTTGGTGGCTTTTATTTTTGGCATTTGAATTTCTTTTTTTTTTAATTGTAAACAAATGGGATACATGTTGTTTCTGTTTGTACATGGAGTAAAGACATACCATTTGTGTAATCATAAATTTACATAGGGTAATGTTGTTTGATTCATTATGTTATTTTTTCCCTTCCCCCCACCCCTCCCACCCCTCTTTTCCCTCTATACAGTCCTTCCTTCCTCCATTCTTGCCACGCTCCTTATCCCTAACCCTAAACCTAACCCTAACCCTAACACTAACCCCTCCTACTCCCCATTATGTGTCATCCTCCACTTATCAGCGAGATCATTCTTCCTTTGTTTTTTTGAGATTGGCTTATCTCACTTAGCATGATATTTCCAATTTCATCCATTTGCCTGCAAATGCCAAAATTTTATCATTCTTTATGGTGGAGTAATATTCCATTGTATATATATGCCACAGTTTCTTTATCCATTCATCAATTGAAGGACATCTAGGTTGGTTTCACAATCTGGCTATGGTGAATTGAGCAGCTATGAACATTGATGTGGCTGTATCTCTGTAGCATGCTGATTTTAAGTCCTTTGGGTATAGGCCAAGGAGTGGGATAGCTGGGTCAAATGGTGGTTCCATTCCAAGCTTTCTGAGGAATCTCCATACTGCTTTCCAGAGTGGCTGCACTAATTTGCAACCCCACCAGCAATGTATGAGTGTACCTTTTTCCCCACATCCTCGCCAACACCTATTGTTGCTTGTGTTCTTGATAATCACCATTCTAATTGGGGTGAGCAATTAGACAAACCAAAGAAATTAAAGGGATACAAATAGGAAAAGAAGAACTCGAACTATCCCTGTTCGCTGACATGATTATATATTTAGAGGAACCCAGAAATTCCACCAGAAAACTTTTAGAACTCATAAGTGAATTCAGTAAAGTAGCAGGTTACAAGATCAATGCTCATAAATCCAATGCATTTTTATACATAAGTGACGAATCTTCAGAAGGCGAAGTTAGGTAAACTAGCCCATTCACAATGGGGTAAAAATATAATACTTGGGAAAAAATAAATATAATACTCAAAAAAAATAAAATACTTGGGAATCAATCTCACAAAAGAGGTGAAAGACCTCTACAATGAGAACTACAGAACACTAAAGAAAGAAATTAAAGAAAACCTTAGAAGATGGAAAGATCTCCCATGTTCTTGGATAGGAAGAATTAATATTGTCAAAATGGCCATACTACCAAAAGTGCTATACAGATTCAATGCAATTCCAATTAAAATCCCAATGACGTACCTTACAGAAATAGAGCAAGCAATTATGAAATTCATCTGGAAGAATAAGAAACCCAGAATAGCTAAAGCAATCCTTAGCAGAAAGAGCGAAGCAGGGGGTATTGCAATACCAGATCCTCAACTCTACTACAAAGCAATAGTAACAAAAACGGCATGGTATTGGTACCAAAATAGACAGGTAGATCAATGGTACAGAATAGAGGATATGGACACAAACCCAAATAAATACAATTTTTTCATTAGACAAAGGGGCCAAAAATATGCAATGGAGAAAAGATAGCCTCTTGAACAAATGGTGTTGGGAAAACTGGAAATCCATATGCAACAGAATGAAATTAAACTCCTATCTCTCACCCTGCACAAAAATCAACTCAAAATGGATCAAGGACCTTGGAATCAGACCAGAGACCCTGCAGATTATGGAAGAAAAATTAGGTCCAAATCTTCAACATGTTGGCTTAAGATCAGACTTCCTTAACAGGACTCCCATAGCACAAGAAATAAAAGCAAGAATCAACAACTGGGATAGATTCAAACTAAAAAGCTTTCTCTCAGCAAAGGAAACGATCAGTAATGTGAAGAGAGAGCCTACAGAGTGGGAGAAAATCCTTGCCACTCATACTTCAGATAGAGCGCTAATTTCCAGAATATATAAGGAACTCAGAAAACTCTATGCCAAGAATACAAATAATCCAATCAACAAATGGGCTAAGGAAATGAACAGACACTTCACAGAAGAAGATGTACAAGCAATCAACAGATATACAAAAAAATGTTCAACATCTCTAGTAATAAGAGAAATGCAAATCAAAACTTCCCTAAGATTCCATCTCACCCCAATTAGAATGGCGATTATCAAGAATTTGGTGGCTTAAAGTTGTATTAGTATGTTATTTCTCTTTGTCCTTTAATATTTAAAAATTAAATTTTAAGCTCCATATTATAGATGGTGGTAAAGTCAGTGTCTCTCAGTGACTACAAAGATAGGCATGAAGCTGAAATTCACCTTTCTTTCCAAACACCTTTACTCCATGAAATCTTTTATTTTCCTGCACAAGAGGTACACTGAATATGTAACTCTTTACCTTCATTCTCCAAATAACACAATTCATAGAAAATTAAGCTACTTAGAGTAGAGTTCATTCTGTATACAGCTCATGGGAATCATGACTGATTAGACTACTTACCTGAGTGTGAATCATTCTGCAAAGAAAGTAAGACTGTATAGAATTCTGGTTGAGCTAGAGATAAGATCTGTAGCCTCATTTTACTTATATTTTAGTTATGAAGATTTCATGAGTTATTATACCAAGCTTTATCATTGAATTAGCTTCTGCTCTGTTGACACATTGCCCCAGCCCTCCTCCATCCCTGCTGCAATATGGTTATCTCAGAATATTTAATATTTCTGCCATTTTAGCATGTAGAAAATATTTTCTCATGTTTTTACTCCATTGCCCATTTTGACCAAATGGTTTGGATTCTTCTGATAATTAAGAGTCAATCTAGATGAAACCAGGAGTCTCCATACTTTCTTGGTAAAGGGCCAATTAATATTTTAGGTTTTGTAGCCCACAGTTTTCTATTAAAGTTACTCAGTTCTGTTGTTGAAGCATAAAACCAGCCATAAGAAAATGCATAAACACATGGGCAGGTGTGTTTCAGTACAACTTCACACACATAGGTGGCAGGTAGATTTGACCCACAGGTTAGTTTGACTCTCCCTCCACTAAATGAAACATGAGCACGTTTAATGGTGCAGGTGTCCATGGACCATAGTATGCTGATCCCAGCACTAAACAAACACTATGTAGCATGATCACTTAAAATAATTTTACTATTATGAAATATCTCATAAATGTAATTTTATATTATATGAATGCTATGTATCATATATATATATGTACATAACTGTATATATATATATACAGTTAAAACATCCTCCCAACACTTTCTACTTGCATGGCTGTTCTTTTCCAGTCCCTTTCATCACTATACCTTCTTTCTTCTGGAAAGATTATTACTCATATTCATTCTTTTTTTTTTTAACTATTAATTGATTCTTCTTATTAATGGTATTTACATTCCACAAAAATGAGGTAAATACAAAATATCAACCATTGTTTTGTGAGAAGTATGCACACACACACACACACACACACACAAACCTAACGTGGATTATGATCTGAAATTGTAAAAACACCTCTCCCTGCTAGGATCTATTTTCATTATTTTACCTAAAAGAAAGTTTTATTGGGAAATACTAAGCTGCTTGCCTAAGGCTACCCTATTAATTGGTGCCAGATTTAGGATTGTCCAGCAGCCCCAGAAACAGAACATCTTTTTTAAAAAATTATTTTATTTTATTTATTTATTTGTTCGTTTGTTTTTACAGACTGCATTTTGATTCATTGTACACAAATGGGGTACACAATTTCCTTTCTATGGTTGTGCATGATGTTGATTTAAACCATTCGTGTAATCATACATGTACATAGGGTAATGATGTCTGTTTCAGTCTGCCATTTTTCATACCTTGCCTCCCTCTCATTTCCCTCTATGTTATCTAAAGTTCCTCCATTCTTCTCTCATCCCCCACCCTCCCACCCAACTTCCAAATCACACTGTCTTGCAGTACTTTTTCCATCCTCTGGTTATCTTTATTTCAGAGATGAGACAAGAAGAACTTGACTTTGTTACATCTCAGCTGGTACGTCCTAGTCACTATAAATTTTCACTGTTCTGCTTGTGTCCATGAATGACTGTAAAAGTGCTCTGAGTATTGATTTGGAGATTACATGAATTTTAGCAAAGTAGGTAAATTTGCAAGCACAGAATTTTTGAAAAAATGAGGATTTACTGTAATCAATCAAGTCAATGAGGATTGACTTGATTTTGTATACTTTTGATATTTATGCAATTGGTACCATACTGTATACCTTTTTTTCCAAAATATTAGTATAACATACTTATGAGCTTGATTTATTTTGTTTTCTATGATTGTGGATTCATTTAGATTCCTACAATGAATTTTAATATATATATACAATTTTTTTGGTTATTATTCTATTTTTGGACCTTTTGACCTTTTTAAGTTTCTTGATATTATGAACAATCCTGACATAAATGCTTTTCATGATTTAGTATATAAAAATTTCTATTGGATATGACTTTATTCTTACTCACTTGCTCATATTTTTTTCTCTTTATTCACATCATAGAAAGGTAACATTAATAGCTCATTAAACATTAATCCAACTTTTGTATAGTAGATAAAACTAACATAGCTATGATCTTTTGATAGTCATACATATCATGACTCAGTTTTCTAATGCATTGCTTAAACACTTGGTATACAGGTTCATGAATGTGAAATGGTATACAAATTGTATCTCATTTTTTTCTGGTTTAGGATTAATAAATTGACTCTTAAAGGGGGTGAGTGTTCTCAGGTTTTCTATGCTTTTATGTTTATGTGGTAAAATATCTTTGGTAAAAATTTTATAAAGTTGTACTCTGGCATTTTGTTTCTTCTGTCTCCTGGTATTCTTTTAAAATTATACTTTCATTCCTTTTATTTCCTCCCAGAATAATTTAGAATATGCATTTCTGTTTATAATATTTTAGTGTTTTTTAATTTGAAAATGTTTGATAATCTATTTAACCTCATAAATAAACTGATATCTAGGGCAACTTATTGGAATACTTTGACAACTCTCATCCTTGTTATAGGTTGACATCATAATCCAACAATTGGATATTACGACCATGTTTTTGAACAGAATATATTTGTTTAGATTTAAATACCCATTTAAGATTATATTGCTGATCAATTTTTCTTGCTTTTTAGCTTTAGATATGTTCTATCTTTTTGAATTCTCCCCATGTCTATATGTGGGTCTCTGTGTGTGAATACACACACTCAAATAGAGTACTGTATCACTTTATTATGATACATCAAGAGAGATGCTCCATTAGGAAATTTTGTCATTGTACTAGCATGGTAGAGTGTACTTACACTGAAAGGTCTCCAGGGGCAATAACAGGTGCTTCTGCCATCTCCTGATAACAACAGGTATTCTCCTGGAATACCTCCTGGAGGACCGTTCTGGTATTGTTTTACAGTCAAATTTTTTATGAGTACACTCTAAAATAATGATAAAATTATAGAATAATGAACACATAGGCCAGTAATATAGCCATGCATTTTCAAGTATTGCACTATTGTGTATGACTGTATGTGCTGTTTATACTTTTATGCTTCTGGCAGCACAGTAGTTTTGTTTATAACACCACAAACACATAAACAATGTGTTGTGCTATGGCATTTTAACAGCTGTCCTATCACAAGACAATGGGAATTTTTCCACATCTGCTCTAATCTTGTGGAACTACCACTGGATATGTAGTCCATCATTGAAACATCCTTGTTTGGTATGTGGCTGTGTAGGCATATTTATAATCCTTTGAACTAAATTAAATTTGGCTTAAAGCTGCCTCTCTACTTCATTGACCATTTTGGCCCAAAGGAGCTCCTATACAAAGTGAACGGTGCCCTAGTCTGAATTGTAAACAACTGTAAACTAAACTAAATGTGTAACTGGTAAACAAGCAACTGAGTCTCAGTCAATCACAGCAGCTGAACATAGAGCCAATCTGAGAAGAGACCTGCCAAAACACAACTATACAATGTGACTGTCAACTGTGGCCAATCAGGTTGATTCTACATGTCTCCTCCTCCTCCTCCTCCTCCTCCTCCTCCTCCTCCTCCTCCTCCTCCTCTTCTTCTTTTTCTGGCTATAACTATAATATATACAAGTGACAGGATGAGGCATTTGGAATCTTCTTTGGCTTGAAATTCAACTTGGTCCTAGAAACTTTAAAATGAACCTGCGTCAGTTTTTCTTTAATGGTTTGACCTGGTTGACAAGATCAGAAATAGAGCCTCAAGCATCCGCAGAGCATTAAGTGACCACAAGAAGTACCCAAAGTATCTGCAGTGCCCCTTGATCAGTGAGAGGTCACAGTGAGAGCTAAGCTCTTGGGTCCAGAACACCACTTGATTTGTCCTCTGAGGTCTGAGTGTATTTTTTGGAATCATTTCGTTCCCTTTCTTTTCCTTCTTTTCTTCTTCCCTCTTTCCCTCCCTCCTTTCCTTACTTTCTTCCTTTCTTGAATTCTGTTTTGGTTTTTCCTACTTTACTGACTTGCATTCAGTTAGAGGCCTTAGTTTGCTTGTATAACACTGATACTGAAATGGGCTCAAAAGAGGTGAACGATTAATCAGATTAGAATTAGTTAAGGATTTTGGGTAGTCTCCCTGATTTTAAATAATATCCTATGTTGTAGTAATGCACATTGTTGGAAGCAGTGAATGAACTGTGGCCATGTCTGAGTCATCTAAGCAAAAGTGAGCCCCTCAGAGAATTCTCAGTGTCATCTCACCAATCTGAGACCACTTCATTGCCTTGGTAAATGTCCTGCTCAAAGAGAATTCTAAGATGCATCAGAATTTATTGGCTCGGACAGCCCTAGATTCAAACCCAACTTCCAAGAGATAGAGATACCGGTGCCGCAACTAGCCTTGTGGCTCCAGCTGCCTGGTTACTGCGCAAGTGGTTAAGTCTCCAATCAGGCCGACTTCCCCACAGTCTCTCACTTTTTGTTTACCTTGAAGCACCGTTTCTCACCATGAATTCCTTTGATGTGTTTCACTACAAATAAAGCATTCATGGGCTTTTCCCCATGATTAGGATCAGAACCATTAGGGCTTTTCTACCTGTAAAGTTTTTGCTTTCAATATTTATTTGTTGCCTCCTTTGTTTTATTTCTTAGCACTACTTTTTCAGACTTCTTTTTCTAGCCAGCCCACACCTCCGAGGGTTACTTGTTCCCTTCTTGGGCAGGCTGCAGGTGAGAGCACACGACCATGGGACTTGCAGTGGCCAAAGAGTCACTTGTAGGATTGGACTAGATCCAGAGTTGAATAGGCTCTGACAATGAACTGAATAGGATTCAGTTCAATAAACCTCAATCTGACTAGGTCAGATGTTACTGAACTGGATTCAGTGGGCAGGTTAAGTTTACTAAAAGCCAGGAATCCATGGGTTCATCATGACCTAAGCTGCCTAGAACACCTTGCTTTAGAATGCCAGCCAATTTCATATATAAGAACCTTAACTCCAGAAGATGAACTTCTCTAAAGAAATGAGTGAACTTTACTAAAAGTAATTTACAGTGGCCATAGTGGAGACGTTTTAATGTAGGTTAAATTGCTTATTTGCATGATAAAGTAGAAATGGAAAAATAAAGCCAAAACACAGAAAGAATGGGATATATTTTTTAATTGCCATTCCTTGTATATTAAGATTGCTATGGATTGCTGAATGTGGCGGTTCACCCTGTAATCCCAGGAGGTTGGGAGGTTGAGTCAGGAAGATTCCAAGTTCAAATCCAGCCTCACCTACTTAGCAAGGCCCTAAACAATTTAACCTGACCCTGTCTCAAAATAAAATTCAGAACAAGGGGCTGAGGGTGTGGCTCAAGCATTTCTGGGTTCAATTCCTGGCACCTAACAAGCAAACAAATGTAAATCACTATGGAGCTAAAATTACTAGAAATCATAAAGTAGAAATTTGACATGCAGGTATTCAGGAAGGTAAGCTATGCTTTTTTGTAAGGGAAGGCAAAAGGAAGGAGTCATGTTTTATCGAGGGAAAAAATAATTTGTCTTAAAAAAGAATGACTAGATGTTCTGGAATGAAAAGAAAAGTATAAAGGAAAGTGAATGGATAAGAAAGTTGTTGAAGGTTTATGAAAGATGAATCTTGTGAGAGGAACATTTTCTTTGATCAAGCTAGTTAACACTAAACATGAATTTTTATTTAAGTTTTCCTGTGAGACAGCCAGCCATGTGGTCTTCTACAGATACTTAAACTTCCATTTTTAAAAGCCTTGCAGTTCACAACTCATTATGGGACCAGAAAGACAATCCAAATTATGAAAGATATTGTTGGGATAACTGCATAAAATTGTTAAAATGGCTCATAATAACATTGGTTTGACAAATCCATAATCCTGAGAATATAAATACAAATTTCTGGTTGTGTATTTCTACCAACCGATAGATAATGGAACAAAATTTTTCGCAAACATGAGGGCTTTTTATCCTCCTCTCTTTCTTATTCACAACTTCAAACCTTTCTGCTTTCCTCACAGGAGACTCCATGAGACCACACATTTGGATGGTTGTAGCTAAGCCTCATGTAATAGCAAGAAACCAGAGTGATTGTTGGGTTCATGAATGAATGAAAAAAAATATTATTCCATTAGTATCAATACCTTTCAGTGTTCCCAATAAGAGATACCATTAAATTCCAAAAGGAGAGTGGAAAGTTATCATTGGTTTGTTAAACATCACCATGTACTGCTTTCCCACACTCACTAGAAGTGATACTCTGACCTTTCCAATTGTTAGTCTAGCAGATCAATATTAGATATTGAAAACCTATCAAACTGATGCTGCATGAGTTAAACTGTGCTTCCAGGCAATGCACTTTTGAGAACAGGAAACTACCTATATGAATACTAGAAATTGCTTTTCCAATGTCATTGGATTAAATCCAGTAAAGTCTCTTGCCACTGGATATGATTATGCACCCTTATAAATGTGATAGGCAGTCCACTTTAGAGCAGTTTTCCCCTCTGATATTGTTCAGGAACAATTTATGAGCAAGCAGATAAAACTGACTCCTGACCTAATGCCACAAGGTGGCCCTTCTTTCCAGCTCGTAAGGGCCTATAATGGTCATTTCGAGAATTCATCTGATGTCTTCTGTCTCTTCCCTGGGTTGAGTCTTATTATTTGGCTTGTCTTACTCCACTTTTCAAATATGTTTCCCTAAAAGTTTGTAAAATTTCCCTTAATGAGATGTCAAAGCAATCAATAATTGAAATTAGTCTCCTTGAAGTAGATGAAGATTAACTGGCTTTCACTGAGGGAAGTTTCCAATGGGGCACTGGGGGACTAATCCTTGACAGTAGTGGTATGTTAGTTTTATGAAATTTAAAGCTAATTAATAAGAAGAGTAAAAATTTTGCCTTTATAGCTAATTAAACCTTTTATAGATATGATTGGTAAGCCACCCTCCAATAAGCTGATGGGAATATTTTATATCCAACAAAAGCACTTGAGGATGTATCGTGAAGCTTGTACATGGTGCTGCACAAAAATGAATGTTATATTTATCATTTGTCTTATTTTAATATTACAGAGTATTCGATTTAAAAGGTTTCTGCTACTGCTCTTTCTCTGGACTCTGCACAACATACATTAATTTCTCCAGGGAATGTGACACATAATGTGTTTAAGGCAGCATCCACAACTGGTTTTCAGGCATACTGAATTGTGGATGGCAAATCTGGCTATTCCAGAGACATTAATTTTTACATTTGCTTTAGTGGGTCTTCAGATTACTATGAGTTGTGTCACTAGACTAATTATAAAGCTGAATATCTTCCCGACCAACTCCACATCATGCTAGTATACCCTTGTCAACAATCGTCATTGTACAGCAAGGGAAGACTGTGACCATTGCAACTCGGATGTTCTTCAACTACCTTTAAACCCTAACTTTAAACTGTTAGATTTTTGGTCAGTTATGCTTCTCTGAGTCTTCTGTTGAAGAATATATTTCAGTCTCTTTTTTCTCTTGGCTCATTATTGTGTTATATTCACTTAACATATGTAACTTTCCTTTGTGTATTGTATAGTCTCATTATGGTTACAAAAAATACAAAGCATAAAACCAAAGAGTCATCTGGATCCTTTTATATTATGAAATTGTAAACTTTGTGCTGTGGTCAAGCAGATTCATTGTAATGTCTGCAAAAGGTATGTACATCTATGGTTTTCATCAATCTCTCCAGACTGACATGGTGAGCAAATAAGGAGAATTGCTGACTGAAATGAATGTAGCTTAAACCATTGCTACTGGGATGTTCTCTATATGCCTCTATACTCCTAAGTGTGGTCCTAAAAGTCTTCCATACATAGTGACCTATCCCATAGATGATGTATAAACCAACTGTACCTTAACTTTGAAGTATATTCTTAAAATCAAGGAAGTTGAGTCTTGGCCAATCATAGCAGGCAAGCCTCAGCAATGATAGGCTGCCAGCTTATCAGACAATGTCTATAATAGGCAAATGCCAACTGTAGCTGATCAGGTTGGCCACATGCCACCTGCTTTTCTCTAGCTATGATTTATAACTGGTATTGGTGGGATGATGGGTTGGAGTAGTCTGAACCATCTTTGGTTTAGAAGGCTGACTTTCTCAAAACTTATTACTTATTCCAGTATGTTTTGTTAATTTAACTGGTTGCAGTATTACTTTTAACAATTCTTAATTTTTTCAATGATTTTGCACATAGTCTTCCACTGATTTGGTTCTTGGTATTGCCCTTAAAGTTTGCTATTGAGAGTAATTATCAGGTTTTTTTTGTTTTGCTAAGCAGATAATTTTTTAAAAATTTTGGTGCCTGCTGTGTAGGTATGTTTTTCTTTTTACTAATCCTGTTCAAAATATTTTCTTTCTGAGTTGTATACACATCTTTCACCCATTCTGAAAAATTCTTTGCCCTTACCTCTTCAAGTGTTACCTCTCCACCATTCTTACTATTCAGCTTTCCCCTGAACTGTGATGAGAAGAGCATTCATAGGAGTGCTCTTTATGTTTTCCATATTCTTTTGTCTCTCTTCTTTCAGATATAACATTTTAGTTTATAATACCTTTCAGCATTACCTTATCAGGAAATTGATGCATGCAACCAATTTTAGTTTCATTTATAAATCCATATGCATACAATTCATTAATGGAATTGTATTTAATTTGTTAGTCATTCTTAATAATTTTTTTATCTTCATTAATGCCTTCAATTTTTATTTATACATATTACATGCATAACTATCTTATTTGCTAATATTCACATTGCAATATCTTAAGTTTGTGATCAAATATGTTAATTTTCGTTTTCTAAATAGAATACAAGGGTAGGACTATGTTTAAGCCGAATTGTCCATGGGTGGAAACTTTGAGCGCCAAAAATATTCAGAAATAAAAATAAATAATAGCTTAATGAAAATTTTAAATCAAAATGAATGCAAAATTC
Organism: Sciurus vulgaris; assembly: GCF_902686455.1. NCBI lineage: Eukaryota > Metazoa > Chordata > Mammalia > Rodentia > Sciuridae > Sciurus > Sciurus vulgaris. Next base: position 122,354,795 of record NC_136469.1, read on the forward strand.
CATGATACAAATTAAGAAAATTTTGAATAAAGAAAAGGCATGATTCTAAACTTTCACAAATCACCTCCCTTGCTTCACTCAAATACATCCATAGCATATCCTCACTATAGGTAAAATTTTTATGTTTTGTTTACTATAAACTTCTGCATTGAATTTTATTTGCTACCATAATGAATGAGAATTCTATTTTTCTTGATTACTGATGTTTTGGTTATCCATTGAACTTTGCACCTTAGGTGAGGTCTGCACTTATATCATCCTCCTTTTTTTGACCCTGTTATGATAACTTATTTCTGAGTTTTTGATTTTTTTTTGTATTGTTAATTACATTGAGTTGAACTTTATATGGGGAAAATATGAAGAGTCTGAGTAGAGAGTAGATGCCATTAGGTATCTAGGAAGATATTAATTTGCAGCTGATCTCCCTGATCATGCGCTCAATATACATCCAAATCCCAGGCTTAACTGAGAGAAGACTTAAGTTACAAATGTCAGCACCATTTGTGAGTTTTACCTTTATTTTTATATGCATTTGAGATGATATTCATTGGGGTTTTTTCATCATTTCCTTATACCTTTGATAAAGGGTTTTTTTTTAAGGCTTAAATTTTTGTCATTTCTTTTTTTTTTTTTTTCTTTTTTTTACTTTATTCCCATCTTCATGTCCCCATGGCCTCAGCCTGAAGCCTCTCTGTTTAAATTTCTTGTGACTGAAAATTTTTAATCCCTGAAATAAACATTTCCCCTACAGCTTCAACTATCCATTATAATTTAAATAGTTTGTATCTGAGGGAGTGCATGTGTTCGCATGTATATACACACTTTTGGGAGGACACCTAATTTCTCATGATCATGGTATTCTCTTGAATATACAGATGCTCCTCAATTTACAAAGGGACTATGTCCTGATAAGTCCATTGTAAATTGAAATTATAGAAAGTCAAATATGCATTTGATATTCCTAACTTATTGAACATTACAGCTTAGTCTAGTCTGCTTTAAATATGCTTAGGACACTTACATTAATCTACAGTTGGGTGAAATTCTATATCAAAAGGCTAATTTTATAATATGTTGTTGAATACCTCATGTAAATTCTTTTATTCTGGACTGAAAATTAAAAGCAGAATAATTGTATGGGTATGCGTTTGCACCTTTGTAAAGTTGAGAAATCTATAGTTGAATGATCTTAAGTCAGGGACCATTTGCATATTTATATAAATGTTTTTGTTCATTGGGTGACTTATAAACAACAGAAATCCATTTCTCATAGTTCTAGACTATGAAGCCTAAGATCAAGCACTGGCAGGTTCAGTGTTTCTTGAGGACCCATTTTCCTGGTTCATAATGGCACCTTTCTATGTCTTCACATGCTACATGGGGATGGAAGCAATTGGTCCCTTTTCCAAGGGTGCTGATTCTTTGTTAGTCTCTGTCCTCATGAGATACTCATCTCCCAAGAGCCTCATCTTTTAATACTATCACATCCATGATGAGGTTTCAAAATAGGAATTTGGGGGGAACACAAGCATACAGATCACAGCAGGAAATGTACATGAGATTGAGATATTTTGAAATATGGAGGCTTTTAAAATGTTTATTTACCATATTTCTAGGGAAAAAAATTCAGGATCATATATTTTAGCACATTTTAATTTTCTTCCCTTTATATCCACCATATGCCAGAGTCAAGCTCCAGGCAACTTTAGGAAGAACTATGATTAAGCCTTTGTTCCAGATTGATTTTAATACCTCACTTAATTTGGTAGACACCTTGGGTAATGATAAATTAAGAGTTTGTGATTTTAGAGCCCTTGGATTATCTGCACAAAGACTGATAAGGACAAAAAGGCCCCGATATAGTTTATGCCTTTGTACATTTGATTCTTATTCAATGCTTATCCTTTGACTATTTCCTTTCAATTGTAAAATACAAAAAACCTGGATATCCTATCTGTCTCTGCCTATCTCACATTATATCTTTGATGAATTTTCTTCTACTAACTTCTAATCTGCCCTTATGTTCCTAAAATATAGGGTGTATATTAATTCATTTTTCACTACTACAATGAAATACTCAAGACAGATTATTTATGAAGGAATAAAAAGCTTATTCGGTTCACAGTTTTGGAGGTTCAAGGCATTGGCACTGACATCAGCTTGGCTCTGGTGAGGATTTAATGGCATGGGTGTGGGTGCAGAGGAGTAATCACATTGTCAAGCTGATAAAAACAGGAATTAGCTTTTTGAATAACCTTCTTGGAAGAACTAACCAGGCTTTCAAAGGAAATATTTCAGTCCCTTCAAAGGGCTCACTCCCACTGCCCAAGAACTTTCCAAGGGGCTCCAACTCTTCAAGGTTCATACTGTGTCCCAAAACCACCACCTTGGATACCAAGCCTCCAACACATTATCTAAATGGACACACATAAACCCAAATTCAATCACAGCAGGGGAGTTACAAATAATCTGGGTTTTTTGTTTTTGTTTTGGGGGTTTTTTTTGTTGTTGTTTTGTTTTCTTTGTTTTGTTTTGTATTTTGGTGTTGGGGATTGAATTCAAGGTCTGCACATGCCTGGCAAGCATTCTACCATTGAGCCACATCCCCTGCCCAATAATATCTTTTCCTTTAAACTCTATAGTTTGTAACCTTTGCCCATTTCGAGTGTTAAGTACCTACCTCCTGTTGATTTATCAGTCTTATTGCTATTATTTAACAGTGAGTTTGTGGATAAGTTGCATAGCATTCCAATTTCCTGCCTGTATAAAGGGGGTAATGATATAAACTAATTTATTAGAAGGTTTTGTACTTAAATTAATTTTGTGGAAGAGTCTCAGGCACTCAGTGTGAAACCACAATAACTACTACTTTTAATAATGTAAAAAATATTTATTTTCCTATTTCTTTGGGGGAGATGATTGTATAAAATAGACACACTTATGTAGCACAATACATAAGCATGGTAGAGTGAAACAGTCACCAATGCTATAATAAATAAATAGACAATTAAGTGTGCTTGCCAAAAACATATACAAAATAAGGGATTCAGGAGTTAATTGAAAAGTAATGGTTTTATATTTCAATGTAAAAGTTTCTGGTCATTTAAATCTTCCTCAGAATGAGGAATTTGATAGGAGAATTGAATGATATGACTAAGATATGAAGGATAATTTAGTTCTAAGCGGAAGAAACAATGGTTTAAAGCCTTTGAGACCTGCAATATTTCAAAATAGCAAGGAAGTCCACTGGGTTTGAGCAAAAGAAGTAAGGTGAAAATAGCCTTGATAGATCAGTGAAGAAAAGAGTCAGATTCTAGGCCTCAGACGCAGATGCAAAGCTTTGACTTTCACTTTGAATGAAATCAGAGATCTGTAATAGAGTTCTCCAGAGAAGCAGAACCATAAGGACACACACACATACACTCCCTCTCTCTCTTGCAGAGGGTTATGTCCTGATAAACCCATTGTAAGTTGACAATTTCATAAGTGTAAAATGCATTATTACACCTAACCTAGTGAAATCAGAGCTCACAGTATACTTGGTAGTTTATTCTTGTAAGGCTGACAGCTGTGGCTTCCTATGGTTGCCCAGAACAACCAGGGAGTATTATCCTGCTTGTTACTCGTCTGGGAAAAAAATACAATAAAAAAAAAATAATAATGCCTAGCATATGGTTTCTACTGAGTATCTATCATTTTAAATGACAATAAAAAAATTAGGTGAAAGCATCCTAAGTTGGAGACCATCCAATAATAAGGAATTCATTCACATAATCATGGATAGCAACAAGTCCCAAGAAGTGCAGTTGGCGTGCTGGTACCCAGCAGAAATGTTGCTGAAAGACCTAGTCTGAAAGCTGGCAGGCACATCACCCAAGTAGAGCCACTATTTCTGTTAGGACCCAAAGGTAGGAACAGACCCATATTCCAGTGTAAGCAGTCAGGTAGCAGGAGTTCCCTCTTCCTCACCCTGTTTGTTCTTTTTAAGTCTTCAATTTATCAGAAGAGTTCCACCCACACTGAGGAGGGCCACAAGCTTTACTTCATCTTCAGATTCAAGTGTGAATAACTTTGAGAAACACCTTCATGGACACATTCAGCATAATGTTTGATTAAACATCTGGGCACTAATGGACTCCTACATTAAAAATTTAAGCAACACCAATTCAGGGGAATTTCAACTAAAATTCTTTAATTCTAAAATTATCTAATTTAAATTTTAAAGTCAACTAATTTGGGTTTGTTAAAGAAAAGAAATGTTCTAGGGATGTATTACAAATCAACTGTAAAAGCAGTAAATATAGAATCAAGGAAGTTTTTTTGGAGGGGTATTAGAAAACAACAACAACAACAACAAAAATCTAGTGAAAAGTATAGGGATGTTGCTGTATATATAGTCAGAAATGACAAAAATCTTCATAGAGTTTCATGACAAAGCCAACCGAATTTGGATACGGGCTGTGAAAGTACTACAGGAGTCAAGGTTAATGCCAGATTTTTATTTATAAAATGAAGGGATGGGGTTGATGAATTGACATGATCTGGTTATAGAAAGTAGGTAAGTAGATTTGGATGGAAGATCAAGATTGGTATTTGACACTATACCATGAAATGTCTAAGAGACATTTAAGCTGTTATTCATTTATTGAGGCATTTATTAATAATGAATTAAAGTTTAACTCTTACAGGAAGTACATCAATTTTCATAGAAACTCAAAAAGAGGATCCTGAAGTAAAAATAGTTCATACTTATGTACTGGAAACACATTTTCAGAGGGGCTCTCTCTGGGTACTTGCAAATCGTGTCACATATTTGGCAACCCAACGTGACTTTACATAGCTTGTACTTACAGCCAGTCTTAAGTGACCATAGAGATGTATGCTGGGATGCAGGAGCAAAAGAACACAGGCCAGACACTGTTCAATGGCACAAGAATCTCTGACTTTGCCTTTCCAGCCTCATTAGTAGTTTCCCTCAGGCATTTTTTTTTCACAATCCAGTTAATTCTTGCTAGAGTCTTTTTTTCCCACCTTATCTTTTGACCCATGCTTATCTTTTAAGAATTAGTTTCCCATTTTCCACTCTAAAATCATTGACTTGAAAAATTAAAATAATTACCCCCCTCCATAAATATTTTCTGATATCACCATAAATCAATTCTAATATTATGTCTCCATCACAGATTCTGAAAGTCTGTGAAATATTTAAAATTCTCCTATATATTGTCATTTGCTATTTTCTGCTTACTTTCTCCCATAAGTCCCTGGCACTACTCTGAACATATGAACAACGAAGAATATTACTGTGAATGCCATTTGCTTTTTTATTCCCCAACATCTTGTGCATAACATATTTTTAACATTGTATGATTATTTTTTCAGTTGAACACATAAAGTATTTCTAAAGCAATGAATGAAGAAATGAATACCACATCCGTTTAAAACTCAATTATTTTGTGTAACAATTTATTATATTTTAACATCTATCTAACTTGTCCCATATGAAGTCTAAGTGCCATGTAGAAAGCGTAAGGTCAATATTAATTCTCATGTTAATTTTCTATGTCATGTGTTTCCTTTTATTTCTTGCTGTCAAAAATGGATACATTATAGTTAAATAACACAGACCAAGAACTTAAGGAGTATGGTAATTAAACCATGCTTTTATTGGTAGGTATAGACATTATTTAAAACCAATAAAAAAGGGCATATTATGATGCAGAAGCATTCAATTTGTGTGATTAAGTTGCAAGGGGAAAGGAAATTGGTTTTTAACAATTTTTAATTTTCTCCTTCTTACCTATGTTAATGACTAATGTCATATTTAGAATTGTTTGTGGCTTCCACCAACAGACAGTCTGACCAATACAAACAATAATTGAATGTTTACCTCATTCTCTTCATCTGCATTGTTACTATTTACACAGCTACAGGCAATCACCATTAAGGACTAAATGAATTATTCAAAAAACCATTATAATTAAATGTGTTTAAACAGGAAGAAAATATTGAGTAATTGAATTATCTTTAAAATGTTGAAACAGCATCACCCCTATGATTTCTTAGAGACCATAAAGAAGATGTAATAATATGTCACAACCTAAAATCACTAATTTGACAATTTGAAGCCTATGGAGTCTTCATTCATGTATAAGAAAGGTGAAAAAAAGAATGTTGATGAACCAATGAAAATCAATGTCATAAAATTCATAGAGAGAAATTGATCTCCATTGTGTTATAGAACCCTTCAGTCTTCATGCCAAGCAGATCAGGTCTTATTTAGGTATTGTTCTGACTTGGTAATTTCCCAATTCATTATAGAATTGGAAGAAGTTGAAAGTAGAGAGACTATGAAAGGAAAAAAAGAACTAGTAACATGACAGGCACAAGAAGAGAGACAAACACAGAGCACAGAACTCAGAGACTTCAATAACATTTCCATAACTTTCCTATAAAAATAGATAGAATATATTCTTCAACCATGTTTAGCATATGAGATGTGTTATTATCATTCACAATAGTTTTAAAGATGTAAATTTCTATTGAGCACATATGTCTGGGTATCATATTTAATCTCGACAATAATTATCTTGTGGGAAAAAGTTCATAAGGTTAAATTTTTTTGTTGTTTAGGTTTAGATTATTTATTTGTGTGTTCAAACTGGGCCAAGAATATTTTCTGAAAAGTGGCAGTGCTGTTATTTTCAAAGCACCCCAAATCAGTTTAAGATTCAAAATGTTGGGATGTATTCCTGATAATCTGTTCAGTCTTATTTCTTGCTAGAATAGAAACAAAGCAGGATTCTTAACTTTTTTATAAGAAAGGATAACTCTGTTGATTCGTAATAATCCAGGTTTTCTAATCTGTGAAAAAATACTAGTTTTCTAAAGAAAAATGAGATTGACTTTGCACAGAAAATGCTGACATGGGAAAGATATGTTTCTCCATAGGCTTAAAAACAAAACAAAACAAACCACTACATATTTGTCACTGAAATGGAAAACATAGGTTAAAAATTGGATCATTCATTAAAAGTAAACTCAAAGAGATACTGCTGATGTTACTGTTTGTTTGTAAACTGTGGTCTGTGAAAATTGAAACAATATAAAGCGTGAAAGACTAGAAATAATTCTAAAGTCATCCCTAAAGGGAAGAAAAAAAAATAGACTTGGTAATGTTGTATCACATAATACTCATTATAGAGAAATTTCCAGAAAGAAGTGATAGCAAATTCAAATTTTATTCAATGATAGGTATTTATAAAATGATGTATAAATTAGCATCATCAAAATCTAGTCAAAGGGGCTGGGGAGATAACTCAGCTGTTAGAGTGCTTGCCTCATAAGCACAAGGCCCTGGGTTCGATCCCCAGTACTGCAAAAAAAAAAAAATCTAGTCAAAGCAATTAAACCTTTTCTTGAGAGTTAATTTTGGTTGACATCACCAAAGATTGTTTGCTTACTTTTCCCTGCATTTTTTCCCTCTCATCCATCTATTCATCCATTTCTTTATCTTTCCATTAGAGTTTCCATATAATACAATATAACTGCTGTTTTCATCAATTCACATGACTGGTCTTTCTCCACTTACTGTGCTTTGCTACTTGTGTGCCCTTCAATCCCTACATCTACTATGGCTACCTTTTACTGCTGGGCATTATGTGGTAATCGGGGCCATATTCTTTCCCTAAGTTTTGTAGTTAGCTGACTTCCTGAGAGGTATGGCCCAGGAATGGTTTGTTGGGTATTCCTGCTTGGAATTAGAGAAGGAATAAATGAGTTTATCCATGTATTCTCTACCTTTGATTATATGGAAATAGAATGTTACTGTCTTTTCTTTGGACACAATTCTCCCCACATGACCCCGTTACATATTCCACATCTGGGAGTCTATACTGGGTCTTGTGTCTGGTGAAGTTATCTCTTTCTTTTTTGTCTACAACCAGAGGTCTTTCTGCCCACTCACACTGCTAATTTCTGAGCTATTCTGCTCTTCTAAATTTTGATTAAGGTTTTACTTGAATAAGTAATACTCTGCATTATTCTGTTTAAATATTAAGGTGGTTTCTGTTATCTCTCTGAATCCTCATTAGGACTGCAACCTAAACTTTTTACCTCTTCATTCTAAAATGGAGATGGGTGATGGGTGAATAAAATGTATAATGTCTGTTTTTTTTTTTCCTTTGCTATAAAGAGGCTCTGATATTCCTGGTTGGATTTCTCCCGATTCCATGTCTCTAGGGGATTTCATTATTGTCAGAAATATTTTTGTCATGATAAGATGACTACAGCTATCCAATTAGATGGGGAAGGATGTTGTGAGATCCTTTTAGAAGAAGGAGGCAGGCATGTAGCTGTTGCATGTGCAGAAAACATACAAAAAGAAAAAAGTGTACTTTAAGGAATATTGCTAGCAGGCCACATAGCCCATCTGGTAGAGTGCCTGCCTTGCATGCTTGAGGCCCGAGTTCGAGTCCCCAAGCACTGTTGGATTGTGGAAATGACAAAGGAAACCAAATATGAGGAATATTGCTGTTACATTTGTGTAGTCCAACAGTACAGCATAAGCAAGCATTTAATTTAGAAATAGAGTTTGTGGAGTAATGTCTTCAAGCATTTGTATTACATGGAATTTTCTAGATAAAGGAGAGCTCTTTCTCAGTAAAAGTAGTATTGGCTCTTTGCAAAAAGTTTTTATCATTTTTTTCTCCTTTTTGCTTTCCTTCTCATGGGCTACTACTCCTTTTCTTTTTATCAAATAATTTTTTCCCAAGCAAGAGTGGCCTTGGTTCAGAAATTCTGAAACTGAAATTCTGGTTGCTTTCTGCAAATGTATTTAGCAATAATATTAGCAGCCTACATTTAGGCTTATTATATGACAGATGCTGGTATCATAAATGTTATCTCATTGAGTCCTTATAAACATGCTATGACTTTAGCAGCATTATTTATGTCCATTTAATAGTGGAAGAATAGGCACACAGACCAACCCGAAACTATGTGTTCTGACTTCAGATCTTAAGCTTTAAACTATTATGCTGAACAGAAAATACAGAGCTTATTGAATATTCTGAAAATATACATGAAATTGAAAGTTGATTTGTTTTTTTGTTTGTTTTCTATTTATTCTTTTTTTATTGTAAACAAATGGGATACATGTTGTTTCTCTGTTTGTACATGGAATAAGGCATACCATTTGTGTAATCATAAATTTACATAGGATTATGTTGTTTGATTCATTCTGTTATTTTTTTCCTTCCCCCCCAACCCCTCCCACCCTTAGTGAAATATATTGCAATTTGGGAGATAAGGCTTTCAAGTCCTTTGCTAATAGCAAAGAATAGCAAATAGCTCCTTAGCACCATGTTTTACAGTAAAAGCAAATTTCATACATGAAGTGATATTTATTTTCTAGAGGAAAACACTTAATGAAAGAGGTAGAGACAAAACTGACACTTTAGAATAAGCTAAGTGATTGTACTTAGTAATCTTGTAAGAGGTTTCCCTATAAGAAAAATTTGCTTGTTTAAGTTCATACAAAATCACAAAATAATTTTATTATTTCCTTTGTATTCTAAACATGGATCAATGTTTACATATAAAATCTTAGTGACTTCTTTCTATTTTCACGGAATTTGTTTGCTCCTGTGATTCTTTTCACATGCCATTTATTTATAAAAGTAAAACTTATTAGAAAATTATTATTGACTTGAAGATGACAAATGTACATAAATCCTTGACATCGTTTGTGGATTATGTTTCATGCTGAGCTAACGGCCTAATCATTCAGTGATATTTTCATAGTCATGTATTTAAAATACCTGATTATCAGAGATACAATTTGTATTATGTGAAAAATCCATGTTGAAGATCAAAAGCAGGGTTTCATGCAGAGGTTTGATTAAGGTTTCCTTTTCATGTCTGTCTTTAATCCTTTCTTTTTGATTAGTATTTATTTCTTGCCCAAGACACATGCTCCCTCCCAATTATTCTTCCGTATCCTTTCTTTTGTATCTAATTACAACCCAGCCTAAATTCTTTTTCTTGGGGGGTCAGGTACCAGGGATGGAACTCAGGGGTACTCGACCACTGAGCCACTTTCCCAGCCCTATTTTGTATTTTATTTAGAGACAGGGTCTTACTGAGTTGGTTAGCACCTTGCTTTTGCTGAGACTGCCTTTGAACTTTGAACTTGCCTTTGAACTTGGCGATCCTCCAGTCTCAGCCTCCCAAACCACTGGGATTATGGGCATGGGCCACCGTGCCCAAAGATTCTTTATGGACAACCTTAAACTCTGTTCATATTTCTTTCTGATTCTCCTGGTCAAATATTTCATTCCCATTTATATGGAGATGATTCAATTAACAACCATGAATTGTAATAGTGTCAAGAATTTTTAAACAAATACATGCCAAAGTTTACATTATTAATCAACAATATCAGAAATTTAGGAGCCAAGAGAAGCCCCATGGTAGTTAAACACTGTACAAAGGGTTATTTTGGAATTTCCCTTCTAAAAATCTTTACTTAAGTTTTGGTCATTTTTATATTGCTTCACCTTCAGATTTGTTCTTTGTTTTCCCTCAGATTTGTTCATGAACCTTATTATAGTTTGAATCTGAGATGCACTGAAATCCTATAAGTTCTTAGTATATGTAATCAAGGTAAATTGAGATCATTAGGGTGGGTCCTAATAAAATATTGCAGGTGATCTTATAAGAATTAAAAAAAATGTAGAATGAAAATATTTATAGAGAAGGGAATATTCTGTGAAGGAAGACACAGAAGATGTACATGTGAAGACAAAGAAAGGGATTGGAGTCATACTGTTAAAAAAGAAAGAAAGAAAGAAGGAAGGAAAGGAAGGGAAGGAAGGAAGGGAAGGAAGGGAAGGAAGGGAAGGAAGGGAAGGAAGGGAAGGAAGGAAGGAAGGAAGGAAGGAAGGAAGGAAGGAAAGAAGGAAGGAAGGAAGGAAGGAAGAAAACACTATCAGAAACTAGAGGAGTAGAGGAGGCAAGGAAGGATTTTCTCCACAGATTTTAGAGGAGGCATAACATAGCCACCTGATTTTGGACTTTAAACTTCCATACGTGTAAGACAACAGTTTTTGTTGTTTTAAGTCTTACCTAATTTGTGGTACGTTTTTACAACAGCACTAAAAACTGAACTCTTGACTTTGAACATGCAGCATACACAGTTTTATTAATACACTTTCTCTCTTGAGCTTCCTTTAGCTTTTTCAGTGGGTATGTCTTCACAGAAACTGGGGCAATAATAAGAGTGCACACAGCTCTAACAATTGCCGTTGTCATGAATATGGATATTAAAAGTTCATCCACCGAAGCTCATGAATTTCATTCTTGCATTGACCTTTGTGTCCTCATTAATACTCTACTCTACTTTCATATCCAACTCTAAGAAAATTAGTTCTTCTGATTCCCCAGTTCCATAGATGATTAGGGGCTGCAAATTGAGTGGGAAGGAAGGGATTCAAGAGCAGAGTCAGGATAGAAATTGTTGCAGACCCATGAAGTGATAAGTTTAAAACCTATCTCAGCATATACATTATACTAATAGATTGGAAATTTAATTTAATTTCCCAAGATTCACTTGGCTCATTTGTAAGTGGCAAACAAAACCAACATTGTTATGACAATTATCAATGTAACATTTGCTAAGTACCCAATTCACTGGGGCACATAGTAGAAACTTATTGCCTTCAGTATTTCTTAATTTACTTCATGAGGTACAATAGTCTGATATCAACAAACATAAGAACAAAGTTGATTCTCACATTTCTTTAGAGCTATAATTTCTATACCTGAATTCGACCTTGAATCTTCAATAAATGATTAAATTACTATCCATAATTAGCATGGATTTATGCACTCTCTATTAATAACAAAATGATTTTGAAATCTGACAACCATTTACATTCACGGCAGTATACTGGTGCCTTCACATACCCAAATATTTCTCTTAGTGATGTTTTCTTCAATATTATAATATTGAAGAAAATGTTAATTATCTCAATATTTAGGCTATTCTGCATTTGGGGTATCCATTCCCTGTAATGTTTTTAATAGTTGGCCTATTAATTTGTCTCTTGCACTAAGTCTAAATCCTATTTGCCTAGAGGGAAACGTATGTAAAGTGAAATTATAAATGTCAATCTCTCAGAATGCAAAGTAAAAATTATGAAATAAAAGCAAATTTATTTGATTAAATATATTTTAAATATATTTAAAAAATTTTAAGTGTCTAATTTTTAAAAGGGAGAATAATGTAGTCTATTTTTAAATACCCTGAGGACTCTAAATAGGTTAACCTAAAAATAATCCCACTAAGAGTTTACATGATGTCTCTGTGCTTTACAAACATAAACAGAATTTCAGTATCTATACATAGCTAGTGTAATCTTTTCAAATAAAAAAAGATTAACAAATCTTTAGTTACACTGAAAGATACCAAGTTCTACAAACTCTAGACTTACTAGATAACTTTAGGTCAAAAACTTTAGGCTAAATTAAACTTTATTTCTCTTTGAACTTATCCATGAAATACTGAGACTGGCCTGGAGCCTGAGTGTACACATGAGTTATTTATTTAATAAATATTTATTTGGTGCCAGACACTGTATTAGTTGCTGCAAACAGTAGTGAATGAAAAAGATTCTCCTTTGCTCTTCAAAGTTTGTATGACATGCCTGTCATAGGAGTGGGATAGACTGATTTATGATCTCCTGCTTCACCGATGCCCCACAATGTCCTTGTACTAATCAACTTTGCTTTCCTTAAATGACAATAATTTGCTCAGTTTCAAAATTGAATCTTGTTTTTACTTTTTAAATTAATTCTTGGTACAATATCAATGGAATAAGAAAATCCAACAAATTAAATAAAGTCCAAAAGTTTAATGAAGGATTAAAAAAACAAGTGTGATTTCCAGTAAGGTGGGAGACAGTTGGGGTGAAAGGCCTGTACTAAGTTTATTCAAAAAATCCTATCCCTCATTACATGAAGTGCATTCAAGAAAAGAATAAAAAGTTACCAACTAAATGACCTAACATTACAGCTCAAAGCCCTAGAAAAAGAAGAACAGAACAACACCAAAAGTAGTAGAAGACAGGAAATAATTAAAATCAGAGCTGAAATCAATGAAATTGAAACAAAAGAAACAAGTCAAGCAATTGACAAAACAAAAAATTGGTTCTTTGAAAAAGCAAACAAAATAGATAAACCCTTAGCCAACTAACAAAGAGAAGGAGAAAGAAAACTCAAGTTACTAAAATTTGTGATGAAAAAGGAAATATCAAGACAGACATTACTGAAATACATAACATAATGAGAAGCTACTTTGAAAATCTATATTTTAACAAAATAGAAAACACCGAAGACATCGACAAATTTCTAGAGACATACGCTCTTCTCAAACTGAACCAGGACGACATACACAATTTAAACAGATCAAATTCAAGCAATGAAATAGAAGAGGCCATCAAAAGCCTACCAACCAAGAAAAGCCCTGGACTAGGTGGATTCTCAGTTGATTCTACAAGACCTTCAAAGAAGAACTCATTCCAATACTTCTCAAAGTATTCCAGGAAATAGAAAAGGAGAGAACCCTACCAAACTCATTCTGTGAAGCTAATATCACTCTCATAACCAAACCACACAAAGACACATCAAGGAAAGAAAATTTTAGACCAATATGCTTGACAATATGGATGCAAAAATCCTTAACAAAATTTTAGCAAATCACATCCAAAAACATATTAAGAAGATAGTGCACCACAAACAAGTGGGGTTCATCCCAGGAATGCAGGGTTGGTTTAACATCCATAAATCAATAAATGTAATCCATCATATTAAAAGACTTAAGGATAAGATTCACATGGTTATTTTAATTGACACAGAAAAAGTATTCAACAAAATACAGCACCCCTTCATGCTTAAAACACTAGAAAAAATAGGGATAGTAGGAACATACCTGAACATGTAAAGGCTATTTATGCTAAAGCCATGGCCAACATCATACTTAATAGAGAAAAACTGAAAGAATTCCCTTTAAAAACTGGAACAAGACAGGGATGTCCTCTTTCACCACTTCTATTCAACATCGTCCTTGAAATACTAGCCAGAGTAATTAGACAGACTAAAGAAATTAAAGGCATACAAATCAGACAAGAGGAACTCAAGCTGTTACTATTTGCTGATGACATGATTCTCTATTTAGAGGATCTAAAAAACTCCACCAGAAAACTTCTAGACCTCGAAATGAATTCAGAAAAACAGTAGGACATAAAATCAACACGCATAAATCTAATGCATTTTTATACTTAAGCGCTGAAACATCTAAAAGGGAAATGAGGAAAACAACTCCATTCGCAATAGCCTCAAACATAATAAAATACTTGGGAATCAATCTAATCAAAGAGGTAAAAGATCTCTAAAATGAAAACTATAAAACATTGAAGAAAGAAATTGAGAAAGACCTTAGAAGATGAAAAATCTCCCATGATCTTGGATAGGCAGAATTAATATTACCAAAAAGACCATACTTCCAAAGGCGCTATACAGATTTAATGCAATTCCAATTAAAATCCCTATGACTTTTCTCATAGAAATAGAAAAAGAAATCATGAAATTCATCTGGATGAATAAAAGACCCAGAATAGTTTTAGCAATTCTGGACAGGAAGAGTGATGCAGGAGCTATCACTATATCAGACCCTAAACTCTACTATAGAGAAATAGTAACAAAAATGGCTTGGTATTGGCATCAAAATACACAGGTAGATCAATGGTATAGGATAGAAGACACAGAGATATGCCCATATAAGTACAGTCATCTCATACTAGACAAAGGTGCCAAAAACTTACAATGGAAAAAAGATAGCCTCTTCCAAAAATGGTGCTGGGAAAACTGGAAATCTGTATGCAGTAAAATGAAATTAAACTCCTATCTCTCACCCTGTACAAAACTCAACTCAAAATGGATCAAGGATCTAGGAATTAGACCTAGGAATTAGATCTAGGAATTTCACCAAATAGAAGAAAAAGTAGGCCCAAATCTCCATGATGTTGGTTTAGGACCAGACTTCCTTAACAAGATACCCATAGCACAAGAAAGAAAGGCAAGAATCAATAAATGTGATAGATTCTAACTAAAAAGTTTTTTTCTCAGCACAGGAAACAATCAATAATGTGAAAAGAGAGCCTACAGAATGGGAAAAAATCTTTTCCACACACATTTCAGACAGAGCACTCATCTCCAAAGTGTATAAAGAACTTAAAAAACTTTACACCCAAAATACAAAGAACCCAATCAATATATGGACTAAGAAAATGGGCAGACACTTCACAGAAGAAGATATACAGGTGATCAACAAATACATGAAAAAGTGCTCATCGTCCCTAGTAATTAGAGAAATGCAAATTAAAACCACCCTAAGATTTCATCTAACTCCAATTAGTATGGCTATTATCAAGAACACAAGCAATAATAAGTGTTGGTGTGGATGTGGGGAAAAAGGCACACTCATACATTGCTGGTGGGGTTGCAAATTGGTACAGCTGCTTTGGAAAGCAGTATGGAGATTCCTCAGAAAGCTTGGAATGGACCCACCATTTGACACAGCTATCCCACTCCTTGGTTTATACCCAAAGGACTTAAAATCAGCATACTACAGTGGTGCAGCCACATCAATGTTCTTAGCAGCTCAATTCACAATAGCTACATTGTGGAACCAACCTAGATGCCCTTCGACAGATAAATGGATAAAGAAACAGTGGTATATATACACAATGGAATATTACTCAGCCATAAAGAAGAATACAATTATGGCATTTTCTGGTAAGTGGATGAATTTGGAAAATATCATGCTAAGTGAAATAGGCCAAGCCCAAAAATCCAAAGGCTGAATGTTTTCTCTGATGAGTGCATGCAAATATATAATGAGGCGTGGCGGGGGGAAGAGAAAAATGAAGGAACTTCGGATGGTGTAGAGGAAAATGGGGTGGATGGGCAGAAAGACAGTAGAATGAAACAGTATTACCCTATGTATATGTATGTTTACATGATTGATGTGAGTCTACATTGTGTACAACCATAGAAATGAAAAGTTGTACCCCATTTTTGTACAATGAATCAAAATGTAGTCTGTAAAAATAAAAAAAATATTTTATAAAAAAAAAGAAAGTCCTATTCTGGGAACACTCAATATTAATTAAATTAAGAATTTAATAATATGCTTATTAAAATACACAATGAACTTATTATTATAAAATGAGAATTAAGAGCAAAAAATTCGTTCCCTATATTGATTCTAGTTATAATGTTCTCAATCTTTGTGATTTATCTTCTAGAAAATATGTTTCATCAAAATGTGGGTTGTATTATGAGTGTTTCCTTCACCAAATTAAAGGACCCCCACCCACCCAATACCACCACTGACACCAAAGGAATAACTCCCCAAAATTCACTTTGTAGAAGTAGAGTTGAGGTCAGCTATTTCTATTGGTACTCTCTACTGACTCACTTTGTGAATTAAAAACAAATTGCTAATAATTTATATTTACATGACTCCTTTCTTATGTTATGCTAAAAAAGATTTCATTTCTTTCTACTTTGTTCCCAAAAGGCTAAAGATGGAAACAACAACAACAACAACAAAAAAGCTATAATGCCAGTCATTACCCCATGATGTTAAAAATAAAAGCCATTAAATGACTTCTGATAACGCTAGCTAATAAAATACTATTGTTAACTACACATTGATCACAAGATGCCAACATAAAGGAATAGCTTTAAAACTTAGAAATCTTCACTGCTGTTTTTGAACAGAAGTAGTATTTGATTAGAAAAAAGCATACATTTTGACGCTTCAAAACTGAAACTGAAATGTCAGATAGTTACAGTGCATTTATGGGACATAAATTCAAGATGGAAAAATGTGTACTCCACTTACCACAGTTTAATACTTCCTTCCAACTGACTCTTCTATTTGTTTAATGCATTAAATTATGCTTTGGGCAAAGTGTCCATTTAAATGATTGCTATGTTTTAAACAATTTTGAAAATGTAGTGGAATGGCAATTCCTCATGTTGTCCAGGTGTTCCAAGTCGAGTCTGTACACTGGTGGCTTAAGTGACTTCAGCAGGAAAAAGAGTCACCATAGGTAGTGATGTCAATCATAGGAGACCACAATGCTTAAAAAGTCACTTTTCTGGATTTTTTTTTTTTTTTTTGCTTCAATTAAATTAGTTTTTGGTATAGTCTCTGGAGGAATAACTTTCATTCAATAAATATTTATTAAGATAGCACATGCAGCTTCTTTTTCTGGTCCACAGACATATCATCAGTTATGATACATTTTAACTTGGTTGAAGAATGAACTTGCACTAGATTTCTTGAATTTTTGGAATTCGTTAGATTCTCTGAGACATAATAATGAAATAATGATTTTTACCCATCACATTAAAATGTCTACTTTTAAAAAATTTATGGTTTAGTTTAGGCTCCTACCCAATATTACAGATTTTAATTTTAAAAGGCTCACATTTTTAAAAGACAAAAACACCAAATATCTGCAAAAGATTCAAGTAGCTGCTTTCGGAGAAGCCTAGTATGTAAACACTTCCTAGACTTCATTATAGCTATAATATTGAATAACCCCATTCAATGATTTATAAATAGTAAGGCCATCTATTTCTCCCAATAGGCATAAGTACATCTATCTTGGCTGAAATATTTGGTGACTCTTTAACAACATCTGAATTTAATTCACAGCTTTGAACTTGCACGTATTTCTTTGTGATGATTAAGACATTCCTCTTATTTTATTTCCTAATATTGCCTCAATTTATATTTAAAGTTAGTTTTATACCTCTGCCTAATACATTTTAAAGTGGAGGTCCTGACTCTTTGGAAAGGAGAAAGTAGAAAAGGAGGGATCTTTGACCTTAGAAACAAGCTCCCCTTTCCTCTTCTTTCCCTAGCTCCTTCATTTGTTGTGACTCTGAGAAGGCAACAAAAGTATTAGGTATAGAAAGGAATAAAGGAAAGAAAGAAAGAAAGAAAGAAAGAAAGAAAGAAAGAAAGAAAGAAAGAAAGAAAGAAAGAAAGAAAGAAAGAAAGAAAGAAAGAAAGAAAGAAAAGAAAAACGAAAAAACAAAGTTTGCATTCTAGCAAAATGGGAGACAATTAGGGTAAAAAGGCCTTTACTAAGTTAATTCAAAAAGTTCCATTCTAAGAATATTAAATGCTGATTAAATTCAGAACTTAAAGAAGACATCTTTACCTGACCTTATTTAGTTTAAAAAAATACATATATAAAATGTATATTAAAAAAATATATATATATTCTTTACTAAACAAGGTAAGTTCTGAAGGCCTCTCTCTCTTCTCTGGCTAACACTGCATGGTGGCCACGTGGCCAGAGGGTTTTTTTTTTTTTTTTAATGGGCTTAAGTGCACATTCTGTTTTTTGTGTGCTTCTGTGGATAATTTAGAGTGATTCAATGAGTAAACCCCAACTAAAGTTTCCCTGATTTTTGTACTTCCAAAATGCTGAACTTAATTCCTACATGTGCTTATAATCTCCTAGCCAAGTCTGGTGGCCCATCATCTTGTCTACACTTTTGCCATTTTCTCAGTTTATTTATGCAGAGGTTTGGGTTAAATGCTCAAGCTGAGGACTGCAGGCAGCTTCACTCGCCACTCTATTAACCTGAGGTTGTTTCCCCACAAGTCTAAGGTTCTTCAAACAGTATATGGATGCGTGATTAGGTCTCCTGATTAAACAGATATACAACCTAAGAGTCAAATATGAGTCTTTCATTCTTGGAGGTGCAATTAATCTTCACAAGTGATTCTCATAAAGTAGCTCCAGTCTGTCTGTCTTTCTTCGGGAATAATGTACTCCTTAAAGAGCTACAATTCCCATTTTCTTTTTGAATGAAAAGAGGCCACTGTAAGTATTTGTGCTGATTTTACTGAATGGTTCTGATGAGCACGGTCTACTAGGAGACAAGCCTCAAGAACACCCTATTAGAACAAAAATTTTATTCTACAAATACTTATTAAGCACTAACAATGTGGGAAAAGCTCCTATAAATACTGATAAAATATTTCCCCCAATGGAGTTGCTATAGTTTACATATGAAGTGTCTCCCAAAAGCTCTTGTCTTAATGCAGGAGTATCCAGAGATAGATTATGAGAGCTGTTAATTGTTCAATCCTAGTTTCAGTAGATTAACTGGATGGTAACTGTAGGCAGGTAAGGCATACTGGAGGAAGTGGGTAATTAGCTGTATGCCCCAAAAGGGATTATCTTCCCTGCTATCTATTCCCCTTGCTGTCTTTGCTTCCTGACTGAAAAGAATGGAACAGTTTCCTCTAGCATGTGCTTCGCCTTGGACCCACAGCAATGGAGTAGTGACGCCATGGACTGAGTCTCTTAAGATAAACTTTTCCTCCTTTAAGTTCTTCTTGGATGTTCTGTGCTGATTAATACAGGAGTGAAAAGTCCAATGGAAAAAGCTTTAGCTTTATCTGATTTAGCCGATAAGGGTTGGGAGTGGAGGGTGTGAGGATTTGATGGTGGTACTATTGATTCAACTAACACAGTCTATGAAAGCCTTATTGGAAACAGATGGTGTAAGCAGAGCCAAGAAGGTGTTGAAGGATGAAGCTATAGGGATATTTTGGTGGGGTTTGGAAGAGGGCTCCAGACAGATGGAGGAACAGGTACAAAGACCCTCAAGCAGGAAGTAGATGACATTTTCAAGAACCTTAACACAATATGGAGATACTTCCTGCTGTTTATTTTCAACCATTTACTACAGTCCAAATGCAGATGTTTGACAGTTAACAACATCCTGTTCCATAATGTTAAGACTGTGTTAGTCTTACACTGTCATGGACATGACTTGTGTGCTCAGTCTACTACAACAGAAATACTATAGACTGGGCAGATTAAACAACTATCTTTCAGAGTTCTGAAGAGTGAGACTTCTCTAGATCATGGTGCCAGCAGATTCAACATCTGATAAGGTTCGTCTTCTGGCTGATGGACAGCAAGCAGTCTTCCTTGAAGCTTACATGACAGAAAAACAGAGATCATTTCTCTCATATCTATTTATAAGGAAACTAATTTCATTCATGAGTGTTTCTTCCTTATAACCTAATCAGCCCTCAAAGGTTTCACCTCTAAATACCATCTCATTGGTAATTAGAACGTAACATGTGAATTTTGAAGAAACACAACATTCTGTCCATAAAGGGACATAATAAAACTATGTGAGTAGGATCCTGTAGTCATTGACATTAATATCAAATCACAATCTCTAATTAATTTGACTTACTTTAAGAAACTTAATTTTTAAGATATATTTTTTATGTTTAGCTTGCAAAAGATACCAATCAATGCTTGCTAAATACATGAATCAAAACCAGTTGTGAGAACTAGGGAATTGGTTTCATAAAGATGAAATATTTAACTATTTCTTCAAGTTTTTGCAACTAAATTTATTTTAAATATCCTGGTCATTTCCATATGACTGATAATTTGTCCCAGCAAGTAGTCCATAATATCTACCTTTATAGAAAGCATACTAATTTTCAGGCACTGTAAAGATAACTGTACATAACATTTCATCCAGTTAGTTTGACTTGAAACTCTTCTAAAGAGAAGAAAATTAGGCTATATTGTAGTAAGTGTAAGGGGAAAATGAGAAAATGAAAACTACATTAGCAAGGATAAATTCAGAACTTGGCAAAAAGTACACAATGCTATTATTAGCAGGAATCCAGAATTAGAATTGAAATCAGATCAGCCTGACTCTGAAGCCAGAGATGGAGCCACTGCATTGTTTTCTAGCACCTCACAGTGATTTCCTGGTGTCATGAACTATCTTTTTCTTTTTCTTTTTCTTTTTTTTTGTACTGCTCCTATTCTTTATTTGCTGGTGTCTTTTACAGGAAGTCAAGGGAAAACAGGTGCAAATAGGTGTTCCATTAAGAGTCCAGGGCTGTTTACAGCTGTGTCTGGAAAGCACTCTCTCTTGTTTTTAATATCTTGTGAAAAGACATTCAATAATCTATTCCCTGAAGCGGTTTCAATTTATCCAGATTCCTGCGGGACATTTTAAGGTGAAAACTTTATGACTGTGTTTCCCTTGGAAGAAAGTTGTGAGAAGCAGGGAGTAGATTTTGCCATCAGTACTTGCTAAGACACCTATGGAGAAATAATTCTCACCATTCATGGCTGAAGCCCATAGTTTTTACAAATACACCATTTGACAATGGTTTATTTCCTCCTTTATTCACAATTGGGAGTTAAATTCTGAGGACACAGTAAGTATTTACAGGTTGTGGCAAAGGATCATGGAAATGGGGCAGATGGCAATTTAAGCCATTTACCAGATTTTTCAAGGATCAATCACATCCAAGGACCCACTATACGGGATTGGAGGAAGATGAAATACCAGCATTTCATTTTGTGTATTTTAGCAACAAAAAAATTAGGGAAAATGGCTTTATATTTATTTTAATGAGAATTAGGTAAAGCTAAAATCCAAGAAAAAAAAAATTCCCTCTTCAGATAGATGTCTTTCAAAGTTTATAAACTCCTAGCATAGAAAAATTAAAAATTTAAGATTATTGTAGTCTAAAGGTGTTGATTTTCAAAGTACAATATTATCCATAGTACAGTTATTTTTCACATTGAACATAAGTAGTCTTAGTACAAAAAGTAGACTAAATTAATGCTTTAAGATAAATTTATTATTAAGTTAAAATTTAAATTATGTATTCACTAGATGTAAATCAATTGAAATAATGAAATTTTGATAAATACATGTTAGTATTATGTATGTTGTTATGGGTGACAATTCCACTTTCATATCAGCATTAGTATCCAGTTTCTTTTTTTTTTTCATTATGCAATGTTGAAAATTAGAAATCCACATAGAGAAATCAAAGCAAGGGAAAATAGTTTTGCATAGAACTTTCAAAAAACCTCAGCACACTGTTGATTTAAACAAGTGAAAAAATTTCAAATGGAAGTAGGACTCTTAATTCAATTTTAAGAGATACTCTTCTCATTTACAACCAATATTATAACAGAAAATACCCAAACTGATAAATATGCACAAAATCATATTCCAGTAATACAAATAATTAATGAAGAAATCTCTTATCTCTTGTCTGTTTTTTTTTGTTGTTGTTTTTTTGTTTTTCCTTGTACTAGGGATTAATTGAACTCAGGGGCACGTAAGCCCTGGGCAACATTCTCAGACCTTTTTATTTTTTATTTTGAGACAATGTCTCACTAAGTTGCTTAGGGTCTGGCTATATTATTGTGGCTGCATTTGAACTTGTGATCCTCCTACCTCAGCCTCCCCAGCTGCTGATTTTGTCATTTATTAACTGACAATTATGGAGTGAAGACGCATATACTTGAGAGTCAACTGACATATAGTTTTTGTTGTTGTTTGTTTGTTTATGGTACTAGGGATAGAAACAGGGGGTGCTCTACCACAGAGCTATATCCCCAGCTTTATTTATTTTCCATTTGAGATAGTGTCTCACCAAGTTGCTGGGACTGGCATACAACTTGTGATTCTCCTACCTTAGCCTCCAGAGTTGCTGGGACTACAGTTTTATCCTACCATGCATGGTTCTGGACTATAGTTAAACAAGCATCCATGTGCTTTCTGGTTGTGCTTCCCAAGAAAAGCATACACGATTGGAAATGCACACACCTGTGTGGAAAAATCAAATAAAGAATTTAAATCTTTTTCTCAATTATGTATTTATAATGAATTGTATGTACAGAGGTAATGCAGGGTACCCTAATTTGTAAAGTCAAAACATTTTTAGTGGAATAAGGGTTTGCAAAATATTTGTATTTACTATCTGAGTTCAGTACAGATTTCTAAGCTTTTCAGTCTTACTTTAAATATTACTTAAAAACATATTAAAAATAAAATTTGATTGAGGTTTTTGGGACCCCCGAACACCTACAGAACACAATTCAAAAATCTTTGTACTAATTTAGTGTTATCTTCTGGTAGAGAGACAAAGAGAAAGAAAGAATACTCAAAATTATTTTGTTAGAAAATAAACAAGAACTGAGATCATTTCATATTTATTTCAGCCTCATTAAAACATTTTTATGCCACCTTGTCTAAGTTCAGTGGCTTATAATTAGTGTGATTTTGACCCAAAGGGACATTTGGCTATATATTGCAATATTTTTCACTGTTACAACTGTAGTCAGATAGTACTACTAGTATTTAGTAAGAATTCTTGGGATACTGTGAAACATCCTGTAATGCACAGGACTGACCCAATAGCAAAGCATTTTCCAGTCCAAAATGTCTGTGGTCACAAGGTTGACAAACCTTAAATTAGATCACTAATGTTAAATCACAAACATATATTCTCATGTATATTATAATATTCTACTGAGAACTGTCTGAAAATATTTTAATAATTCTCACATTATGTAAATAGGAATTCAAAATAACCCTAAAAACTACATAATATTTGATACCTAAATGTCTTGAAATGACAAAAATTACATATACCACAGATGTTTCAAAGTTTCTAAGAGTGCTTGGGATAATTTCCATATCACTATGAAGTCTAATGATAATGCCATGGCTTGAGAGACAGAACAATAACCCATAATCACTGTGTCCTTATACATTATTTGCCATTTTGCATGAGGGCTGCTCATGCATTTTCTGGGAACTCTACTCCAAATCAAGGTCATGAATTTTCATATGCTCGGCTATTTTGGTTTTATAGAGGTCATGACTTAGATATATAATATCAGGAGCAAAATTTACTCTGATTGTTCCTAACTTCAAAAATATCTCTAGATTTGAAAGTGGTCTTGTGTGACATAGGATTTTGTAGGTCATTCCTTACAGAACACATCCTTGTCCCTAATTATGAATCTGAAAATAACATCCATTTTATAGACAGTAGGGCCTTTGATATATTTTTTTAAGAAAGAACACCACCACAAACACTCCACAAGTGAGTATTGTATGATGGCTTTTATCAGACAAAATTACAAAGCTTTGTAAATGCATATGCCATGTTACCCTTAATAGTAATTTATAAGAGAGCCTTTTCAGTCACCATTGAGCTGTGCAACTGGAAGTCGAAATTCACAAGTTAATGGCTTGCCCTTTTCTGACAGCACACCAGATTTTCACACTATAACTAACACTTTGCCTCATTCAACAACTGAACTGTTGACAAGGGCACTTAAGCTAGTCAGAACAGCAAAAAAATATCAAGTACATCAAAAGCCGGTGAATAAGGAAGGAAAGTAATAAAATTAAAGAAAACAATGAAGTAAAGAACTCTTGACTTTTCACGTTGCTAACATCAAGTATTCCAGTTGTTTTTTCTATATTAGTTAGGCAACCTAAAAAAAAAAAAGTTTAATCTTTCCTTTTAAGCATATATTTTCACTTAATTAGAAGGAAAAACATGACACTTAGTGACGTGTTCTTTTAAGGAAAGTTTTGAAGTCTTATATTCATTGATTAATTTATTAAAATATTTTCTATGAAGATATTGTTTGTTATGGCAAAAGCAAAGACATTGTTTTTGTAAATATTAAAGACATGTCCAGCTATTTTGCCAGAGCCATTCCTTGGAAAATGGGGCAGCATTCAGTGGACTGGTATACATTAGCTAGTAAGTTCTATCTGAAACCCATCATTCCTTTCACTCAAACTCATCTCAGATCAGCATCTGTGTTCCAGACTAAAGTAAAATTCTGAGTGCTCTTAGCCTATTCTGAGTGCTCTTAGCCTATTCAGCACACCTACAAAAGGAACTCAAGTTGAACTGATGAATGATTCCATTTTTGAGTTTGGGTCTCCAGTCTTGACAAACAATAACCATTTCTTCAAAGGCATCATTAGTAAGACACTTAGAAGTAAATGGAGATTTGGACGGTCAAATACATCAGAACAAATGGAATATTTTTAAGTAGTAAATATAATTAGTATATTTGATTGAAAAGGAATAGCTCAAAGATCCTTGAAAATCACTCATGGAAAAGCTAAGAAATAGATATATAGGATCATACATTACCTAGGTCTAATATATTTAGTTATCACTTTGTAAGTCATTCTGTTTAAAAAGTGTACCTGGGGAAATATAAACAAATATATGTCTTAGAATCCCTCAAAGACTAGTGAGCTCTTCAGTTGGCCACTTGTGGTGGGCGAAACCTGGGGCCCAGGGTTATGCCACGTGCATCTAAAGATGGTGACTGGCAGAGAGCAAACGGCATCCTGATTATGCCTGGAGAAGGGCAGAAAGGGTTTACAATTGGTGTATGATAATCAGTTCAGCTGCCTAGCATGTGGACAGATATACTTTACATGTATGCTTGAGCGAGTGATCGCTTGACCTTTAACAAGATTGGATGGACATATCTGGTTACAATTGCTTATGCATGAGACTGCTTATATATTGAAGGTGTTATTTGAATAAATGGGAAGCTGCTTCATGAACCTCAGAAGTGTACATGTCTTTCGTCCCGCTGGTTGGGCTGTAAGAGAAGCGGCTGCGGAGTCGCTTGGAGCAGCCAGGCAAAGAAGCAGCGGCTTTCAGTAGCCACTTATATGCTAGTTTCCAGATTCATGGATTAAGACAAACAGAAACATATTTAAAAAAAGTTACATCTGTGCTGAACATGTAAGACATTTTTTCTTGTCACTATTACCTAAATAATAGAGTAAACAATTATTTACATAGCACTTACACATATTTTGTCAGGAGTTGCAAATGAATCATTGTTTTTAAATATGCAACCCTTGACATCGAGACACCTTTCTTGGGAATCCTCCATTTGCAGGTGACTCCTGTTGAAAGGGAGAATTCTGTGCTTGCCATGGAATTTACTAGTTCAAAAGCCTTGAACTCAAATCCCAGCTGCCCAGAGTGAAAGAGATGGTGTAAACTGCTAAGCCAACAACTAAGCTATTTTGCTCACAACTTCTGTTTACCTCAAAGAAGTCTTTTCACAGTGAATCCCTTTAATGTTTAAGACCTGCAAAATAAACACATGGAGCCTCACTCATTATTAGAGTCAGACTCCATCAGAGCTGAATCACCCACCTAGTCCTGATTTCACTTATAATTGAATCTTTGTCTTTATTTCTTATAATTTCTTATTTTCTTAATTATAATTTCTAATTTTCCTAATCCAACCCACTGCCAGTGCTCAAAAAACTATTTTGTGCTGCATAGGTCACAGCAATATTTTAGGTATTATAACTAATCTGGACATGATTTAAAATATACAAAAGGATGCATATAAATTATATGCAAATAATGTGCCATTTTATTTAAGAGACTTGAGCATCCATTGATTGCGGGATTTTCAGGAGTCTTGGAACCAATCCCCGCTGTTGATGAGGAATGACTACACTTCATTTGTAATTATAGAGAGGCGTATTTAAGATAACTACAAAGTTGAAAGTATGCAAGTAATCATATTTCAACATATATTTAGAGTTTGTAGAAGTCAGGGCTTCTTTAACCTATCTGTAGGACCCTGTTTTTTCTTGCCCATGGCATGTGTTCTGTCTTATTTAGAAATGACTGCATCTGTAAATGCATTTTATTTTATAAAATCAGCATACAAAATGTATATCCTAAGCAGAACATCAATCTCTATATTTTGGACATAGTTTAAGGATTCTTTTTGTTATCGTCAATTAAATGTATGATTACTGAGGTTTACTCAGTGCCATCCATTCTGCTATGAAACATTGAGGATGCATTTTAAAAAGACAGACTTAATCCCTGCCCTTTGAAACTCTCCAGCATAAATGAGAAAGTAGATGTTGAGCTAGTGGATATAAATGTATTAGGTATCAAGAAAGAGTTAACAAATACAGGTTCTTTAGGACTAAACAATAGGAGGAAGATGGAGAATGAAGAGCATGTTAGATTTTAAAAACTTAGAGACAAGAGTGAATATAGGCCAGTTAAGGAGATATGCCTGGAGATAGAAGCATGTTGATGTTATAGTGAAGTAAAAGGAATCAGCAGGTCCTACACCAAGAAAACAGGTTAACTGAGAACCAGAAAACGTGTCAAGGATTGTTAAATTTTATGTACTTTCAAATATAAGCTGGTCTGTGTGAAATCAGCCTACCTGTTGCTATTTGCTCATTCAAAAATATTTATTGAAATTATTGCTACCTATGTACTATACTTATATATAACTACAGAAGTCTAGCAAGAGTCATAGCTTAGACATTGACCTAAGTCCCTGACCGAAAAGAGCTCACTGTCTAGTGGTAAGAAACACAAACAAATTGAAATTACAATAAAGCATAATATGTGACATCACAAAGCAGGGACACATATACTGTGGTTAATGAAATGTCATAGTCTTCCAAGGGGTTATTAAATTCTACCAAAGATTTGCAGTAATACATGTAGAAGCCCAGGAATAGAGAAGGGTTTGATCAGAGGGAACAGTATGACTGATGCAGGGGATGGAATGGATACCATTTAGAGCTGAAAACAGCTGAGCCTCACTAAATGGAAGGGTTGAAGAGAGGTGACAACCTGTGTCCTCTGCTCAGAAGCACAGGTGGATATCATGGCCTGTCTCCCCTGGAGGCTCGGGTTTCTAAAGTTTCCTTGGGAGGAAGGCAGGTCACCCTGGAAACCCAAAAGTTTCAAAATCCAACTGCAGAACTGTGTCTTCTCTGCTATGTGAGCCCTAAGTGGCTCTGGCTCAGACTCTGTCTCCCTGTGAGCTGCAGGTGCTATGAGATCCATAGGAAGGATGTCTGGTCTCCCCAGAAGGCAGGAAATACATTATCAACTTTTTGCTCTTCAGACTGCATTCAGGTGGGCACAGCAAAGATTTCCGTTCTATTTGTGAACATTCGCCATGTGGTGAAGGCGAGAAGAGTCACCTGGAACTACAGAACTACATTGTTAAAATTCTTTGGGTCTGTCTTCCTTTATCTTCCTCAGGCACAGAAGCCTTGACATTTTTGAGTAGAAGTTCCCTTTGGACTCTTCACTGGATCTGGTGTTCCTCTGCCACTATCATTTCCTTTCCTAGGGTGCCCCAAGGTGCCTGTAGGCTGCCATGTGTCTTGCAGGGTACAGGGAATTTCATGTCCTGGGTTAGCTTCTCCTAGAAGACAGTCTGAAGTATAGGATGCAGCCTCTCTAGGGAGCAAGTGGAGGCCCTGAGATTGAGGAATCTCCTGGAACAGATCTCATTTAGGTAGCTACTTCCTTGGAACTTTGACTCCCTCAAGCCTTGTTTCCATTCCTTAGAGACAGCTTGACTGTGAGGATTATATGCTGGTGCCAAGGGGCCAGGTCAGCAATGATTCCTGCGCCTTGCATTCTTTCACAGTTGTTAAGGAGAAAAAACTCTCCCAGAGCTTAAGAACCACTTACCCCAATACAGTGCTCTGCAAACCTGCAAAGTCTCATAGACTAGAATCATGGTCCAGGTCTCCTGGGAGGGTGATCATTGAGTATTTCAGTGAACAGGACCAGGTGGGAGGATGCCCTCCTGGCAGGGACCTTCCCCTCCCCTTGAGCATGACATGTCTGTGCTCCCTCAGTACTAGCCCTTTTGTGTTTATCACTTTGATTTGCTCACTTTTTTGAGACCTACTTTTTCCTTAAATGTGAAATGTACTTATTCAGAGCTGAGCAAACTAAATTATTTAAAAGGGGTGAAAAGAAGTAGATTTCAAACAAATAACTGTCTTGTTTTCCATTTGAAAAAAATTTTACTTGTCTTTTTGCTTCCTCTGAGCATGTGTAGATAGTTCTGAGACCTCACTTTTTTTTATAATTTGATTTCAAATGGAGTTACAGTTCCTGTGCTCAAGAATGCTACTAGAGAAAAGAGATTTTAAAAAGAATCTGTATGTCTTGTTGCTACAGGGAGAGATTACATATCCACAAAAGGTGTGGTAGGTAAGTTTGGACTCCATGGATTTCTGAGAATATTGGTTTCTTTGTATATGAACTTGTTGACAGTGGATAACTTTGTTTTGCTTCCTGTTTTCTGAATTTGGAAGATTAACACTAAATTTTATGGGATAAACATGGCAATTGCCAGAAATATCAAAATGTGATCATCTGTTTGTGAATTTAGTATCTTGGAAATTGTTATTAAATGACATCTCTGTTTTCTTAACAGAATGGGTTTTCATGAGAATACTAATGATTCATGAGTATCTTTCATGATCTTATCTAATTCCATTTCCCTCCCAGATGCCCCTTTTTCTTCCCTTCAAATACTTATTAAAAATCATACTGTAGGGAATCCTTATCAAGGTAAACAATGTGATAAAGCCTTTGCTACATTCAGTCACCTTTACTCATATGAATGAACTGATACAGGAAAGAAAACTTATGAATGTAAACAATGTGGAAACACCTTCATTTGTTCCATCATCTTAAAATACATGTACAAATTCATATTAGAGAAAAGTCTTACAGATGCCAATGATGTGGGAAAGCCTTCATTTCTTCTAATTGCCTTTGTAGACATAAACCAATTCATACCGGAGAGAGGCCATATGAATGTAAGCAAAGTGGCAAAACCTTCACCAGGTTCAGATACCTTCACTTACGTGAACAAATTTATACTGGGGAGAAACCTTGTGGATATTAACAATGTGGTAAATCCATCCTTCATTACTTCTATCTATCTTCAGAGACATGAATGATCTCATACTGTGTGTTAAGGTGACTGGACCTAGTGAGAGTTTATAAATGAAAACAAAGTGGAAAAGCCTTCACTAGGTCCAGTCACCTTCACACACATGAACAAATTCAAAATGCAGAGAAGTTCTTTGAATGTAAGCAATGTGGGAAATCCTTCACTAGTTCTACTAACCTTCAAATACCTAAACAAACCCACACTGGGGAGAGGCCCTATGAATGTAAACAACTTGTGAAACTCTTCACTTGTTCTGCTCACCTTAACATACACAACAGAACTCATACTGGAGAAATTCTATGAATGTAAAAAATGTGGTAAAACTTTCATGGGAGCTGGGTGTGGGGGCACATGTCTGTAATCCCAGTGACTCAGGAGCCTGAGGCAGAAGGATTGCAAATTCATAGCTATCCTCAGCAAAAGCAAGTCTCTAATAAGCAACTCAGTGAGATCTGTCTTTAAATAAGATGTAAAATAGTGTTGGGCACGTGGCTCAGTGGTCAAGTGATCCTGAGTTCAATCCCTGGTACCAAAACCAAAACAACAACAGAATCTTCAATAGGTCCACTCACTCACATGAACAAACTCATATAGGAAAGAAGCCCTATGAATGTCAACAATGTGGAAAAGCCTTCACTAGTTCTGCTTACCTTCACAGACACAAAAGAACTCACCCTGGAGAGAAACCCTGTGAATGTAAAGATTGTGTTAAAGTCTTCACTAGTTCTGCTTTCTAAGACATGAACTATCTTATACTGGAGAGAAACCTCACAGATATAAATTATGTGGGAATGTCTTCACTAGTTCAAATTGCCTTCAAGTACATAAATACATACACGAAATCATACTGAAGAGAAGATCTCTGCATATAAACAATGTGGGAAAGTCTTCACTAGTCCTTATTACCATCACACACATGAATATCTCATACCGAAGAGAAACTTCATACATGTAAACAATGTGGGAAAGCCTCTGCTACATCTAGTCAGCTTCACTCACATGAAAAATCTCATACAGAAAAAAGCCCTATGAATGTTATCAGTGTGGGAAAGCCTTCACTAGGTCTGTTACCCTTCACAGTTCTGGAAGAACTCACACTGAAGAGAAGCTCTGTGAATGGAAACAATGTGGAAAAGCCTTCACTTGTTACAATTACATTCTGAAACATCCAAAAACTCATATTCAAAAGATGCCTGTTAATAAAGAAACTTCTTTCTATTCTCTTTTATACTGAAAAGTAGTTCTATTGAAGAAAAGTATATTGAATGTAAAAAAAAAAATTTGACAAATAATCTAATATTCTATCACTTTCAAATATATGAAAGGACTCATTGAAAAGTTGAGTGTGAAGAAAGGAAAAAGTATATATATGTATGTGTGTATATAAAATCATTGAGTGTTCTCTGTTGTCTTCAAAGCATTTCAATTACTGGGAAAACAAACATGCTGAATGTGTGATGTTTCATTTTCCTTTCTGTGCATGAAAACACTCATAATGGAGAAATCACCTGTGAAGGTGAGAAATGTGGGAAAGCTTCCAGTTTTCCCAGTTCCTTTGAAAGACACAAAAAATATTCACAAAGGTAAAAAATCCTATGCAAATAATAAATAATATACAGGATTCCAGATTTTCAGTTCTCTTCGTATGTTACCCAGATTTCCATTGGTCTGTCAGAACACATTGAGAAATCAACTTAGGGGAGGAAAGATGATCATGGTGTTCTGTCCATAACTGGGTGGCTCTTTTGGGTGGTCTGAAGTCACTTACAACATCATGGTGGATGAACAGATCAGGGTGGCCTACATCATGGCAGCAGCAGGAGGATAAAGAGGGAGAGAAACAGGCCAGCAACCAGAGAACTGATGGTTGTTTTTGTTTAAGCTGTTGTGTAAGAGGAGTGTTTTCATGTCATCTAAGTACAACAGGTAACAATGAATTAGGTGGATATAGATGTGATTTGTGGTCTGAAAGTTGTTACAATAAGTAATGGAAACTCAATGCAGGTATGTCTGAGTTAAAATACTGAACATTTAACTATCATGAGGTTGGAATTTACCCATTCTGGTTTTCAAAATTTGTAAAAACATATATTCTTATCTATTATTACATGTGTCCTTTTCCATGTTAAAAAGTATCAGGAGGGAGCATTTGGTTCTAGAATTTATGCAATAAGACTTTGAAAATTATTGTTTTAAGGCAAATCCTTTAACTTTTCCTAATTTCCTCTGTTTTCACTACAAATAAGTGTGCTGAATTTCTAATTGGTATATATATTTTTCTTTACAAACTGTAATATAAAGATGTGTTTTCAATGAGAAACTATTGTTAAAATATGAAAATATGATTTGTTAGAATAAAATAACCAATTCAGACTTAAAAAAAAATCTAATAGGACAGGTGATGTGAAGACACTAAAGGATTTTCAGAAGATTTTTAGTACTCTGAAATCATATTTAAGAAAGGTCAACCTAAACTTAAGTGGTGTGTGGAAGGTGGAGTATAGAAGTACAAGATCAGAGGCAGGAGATCTCTATGGAGGAAAACACAAATGCTAATATACAGTTTGACCAATTGCTACACTCAAAAACTCATATATTATATTTTTGTTAAATGACTTAGGATTTACTCTGACTATGGCAGAACAGCCCTGAATGAAATTCTAGTGGAAAATGTGTTTATCACAGTTCCTGTTTCTCCTTTATACACACACACACACACACACACACACACACACACACACACACAGACCCAATTGCTATTGAAACTATATACATAGAGATATATATTTGATAATTTGATATATATTTGATATATATATATTTGATAATTTATTTGCATTCTTGAATGAATGTGAACTTTATGGTTAAATAATTCCTCACAGAACTTTTACTACTCCAATTCAGAGTATGAAAATTCTCTCAAGTGCATATATCTTAAATCAATTTACAGTGTAACACAGTAGCTTAAAGCACATATTCCAGAGACAGACAGCTTATATTCAAACCCCAACTGATTCACTTTACTTTGGGGAACTTTAATGCTTAATTTTATGTGCTAACATGATTGGGCTAATGAGGTTCCCAGATATTTGTCAAAATTATTTCATGTGCCTCTGTCAGGGTATTTTTAGATGTTTAGATTACCATTTAAATTGGTGAAATGAAGAAACTTGATTGCCTTCCCTAATATAGATGGGTCTTATTCCATCACTTGAAGGACTTAACAGAAGGACAAAAGAAAATTAAAAAGAAAAAAAAAAATCTTACAAACTTCCTTTCCTCTCCCTGCCAGTAAAAGAGAATTCTTCCTGCCCAACTGCCTTGGAATTGAAATGTAAGTTTTTTGCCTGCCTCTGGACTTAACTTGAAACTTTGGCTTTCCTGGTTCCCAACTTGCCTATTCTATAGATCTTGTGCTCTCAGACTTCATAATCATATGAGCAAGTTCCTTATGATAAATTTTGAAATACATCCTATTTATCTGGAGTTCCTTGACTAATATAATACATGTTTCATTTTGGGTGGTACTGTGGGTTGAACTTAGGGTTACTCAACCACTGAGCCACATCCACAGCCCTATTTTGTATTTTATTTAGAGGGTCTCACTGAGTTACTTAGTGCCTCACTTTTAGTGAGGCCAGCTTTGAACTTGTGTTCATCCTGTCTCAGCCTCCCAAACCACTTTTAACAAGTAGTTTTATTTCTCTGTACCTTGGTGTCTTTTAATGTAAAAAGGCAAAAGTCATAAACTCTACTGTTTCAGTGTCTGTGAGGATTTAATTAATAAACCAGATGTTCAACAATGTCTTTCTCATTACTTAAGTGATGTTAATTATTATCAGCATTGTATTAAAAAAACCTATTAACAAAAAAATCAAAAGAAATGCAGATACACTTTTAAATTACCACTTTTTGAAAATGAAATTTGATGGAGAGCCAGACTGACATGTGCAAGGCATTGGGTTTCATCTCCAGCACATCTAAATAAACAAATAAATAAATAAATAAATAAAATTTGGCAATGACATTATTCTCAAGTTTTTGCTAATTTCAAAGTAATTATGACCTATTTAACTTTATATTAATAAAAATGTTATCATTACTATTAAAACATATTTTTAAAAGTTATATATGTATTTTTTTTCAGTTGTCAATGGACCTTTATTTTATTTCTTTATTTTTATATGCGGTACTGAAAATCAAGCCCAGTGCCTCACACATGCTAGTCAAGTGCTTCACCTCTGAGTCACAACCCCAGTTCCTAATATGTATTTCTTTAAATGTTGTTTATTTTACCTTTAGAAAGAAAAGAACTCACAGGTTCTTTATATCAAAGGGAATATAAACCACAGATTAATATCAGAAACTGAAGATGATTTTCACTTAGTTTGAGCAATTTTATTCTAAGTGCATCATGAAATGGAGAGAATGAAACATTTAAATAGTGAGTGACCAAATCCTCTACATCATTAAAATCAATTTTATTACTCTCAGTTTATATTCCTGAGAGGCAGGATTCTCAATTTGCATTGATGAAAACAATCTCAAAGCTTAAATGGAAATAATTCTTGGATTGTAGATGAAAAGCCGTCACTAAACAGACACATCCACATCCTAAACCCTGGAATATACGCTACCTCATATGGCAAGAGTAGATTTTATATCAGGTGGCAAAATATGAGGTTAAGTTAAGGATCATAAAAGGAGCAAGTATCCTGGATAATCTAGGTGAATGCAAATAAGATCACATGTGTCTTCACAAGGCAGAGGCAGAGGACATTTCTGAAAGGGCATAAGGGGTCAATACTACCTTAAAACCAGAGATTTAGGTGATGTGGCTACAAGATTAGACACACCTGTAGTGGCAGAAGCAGGAAGATGAAGGAGGCTATTACTGCTGATTCCCCAATCCCAGACTTTTGGCTTCCAGAACTGTGAAAAATAAATTTCTGTTGTTTTAAGGCATTCATCTTTTTGTAATTAATTACCTTGCCTTTTTTTTTTTTTTTTTTTTTTTTTTTTTTTTGTAGGGGAGGGTACCAGGGACTGAACTCAGGGGCACTCGAGTAACTATTGAGTCACATCCCCAGCCCTATTTTTTTAAATTTTATTTAGAGACAGGGTCTCCCTGTGCTGCTCAGTGCCTTGCTGTTGCTGAGGCTGGCTTTGAACTTGCCATCCATCTGCCTCAGCCTCCTGAGAGACTGGGATTACAGGTGTGTGCCACCACTCAAGGCTACATTGCCTTTTATTGGTAATAATTTATGATAACTCCATTGATGCAATAAAACATCATATTCCAAACTGACAACATTTAAAAATTCATTAACTGTATCATTCATTCTTCTGCTGGGCCGTTTTGATTACAAGAAACATTATCAAAATTGTCATGTTAATAGGGAATTATTGTAAAAAGTACTCATGGACATAATGAAAGGTGGAACATCTGATAAAGTCTGGTTATCAAGGTAAAGGCTGAACGTGGAGACTCTTGGGGACATGTGAGCATTGCATTATAGTGTGGCATTCGTGAGCAAAGCTGGTAACAGTGGTATACTCAGCCTTGGTCATGGGCTTGGATTTGCTCCCTTTGTCACTTTTAGTTTGTTCTTGTTTTAATGTCTGCTACCTCAGACATGAATTTAAATTCTCCTAAAAGCATATTTTTTTGTCAAATTATGCTTTATAGCTGCATAATAGTTTTTTTCCTCTACATTCAAACACATGAAATTAACAACATTATGAATTGTGACAATATGTAATCATTAAAGAAAAAAGTATTCTTAAAAGCAATTAATACATTGCTAAACTGTTCAGTTGGACAAATATTGGCTTTGGATCTGTAATGGTCCCCCAAAAGCTCATGTGCTACAATGATGGAATGTTCAGAGGTGAAATGACTAAATTTTGAGAGCCGTAACCTCATTAGTGAATGGATCCATTTATCGGATTAATTATATGAATGGATTACTGGGTGGTATCTGTGGACAGGTGGGGCAGGGATGGAGTAACTAGGTCCCTGGGTCTGTGCCCTTGGGAATTATATCTTACCCCCAGCTCCTCATGCACCCTACCTCTCTCTTCTCTAGCAGCCATGAGCTTCTCAGCTTTCCTCTCTCACATCCTTCCACCATGCTGTTCTGATGAACATGACTGAAATTACTGAAACCGTAAGCCCCAAATAAACATTTTCTCCTCTAAGTTGTTCTTTTCAGGTGTTTGTTCACAGGGTTGAAAAACTAACCAATAGTATTTTTCTAAAACAAGATATTCCTGAAAAATAATATTGGTAATATTGGAAAGGATGGCGATACAATTCTATCTCCAAAATAAAAAAAGTTTTGTGGATTATAAAGTTTAGCATGTTTTAAATATAAATTAACAGTTTACATAAAACTAAACAAATAAGAGAAAGTATAACAAATATTATAGTAAGGCTATAATATTCTGAATGCCAATTAATTAAAATAGGGTCTGGGTATTTCCAGGAATCTGTTTTTTTTTTTTTTTTTTTTCTTTCTTTCTTTATTTCTTTCTTTCTTTATGAAATCTTTTTGCGATATGAAGGAGTTGAAACTCTAAAATTAAAAATTGTCATTATTAAAGTTTATAAATGGAAAATGGTGAGGGTATATATTTTAATAGGGAATCTATACTGAAGCTAGGGAAACTAGAAAGTTTTTAAGAGGAATATTAATTTATATAAAACTTAACAATACTGTAAAACTTATTATCCATAAAAACTCTTCAGTAATAAAATAGCACATATTTTATCTGAGGTAACAAAAAGAATGATTATTTAATAATTTTCTAAATTTTGGCTAAATCACATAGGGTTTTTCTTGTCCAGATCATGGTCCTGATCCAACGTGGATGAGTCTAAAAGAACAAATACATTCTTTAATTTACTCAAGGGCAGTTTACTCATGGATTACCCTTAAACATCAGGTACAGTGCTCTTGACTGTTCCTTATGGTCTAGTGAGAGTGAGAACAGATATATAAAAGGTAGCTATAAATCAAAGTAGAAGGACATAAAGATCAGAAAATTCTCTAAATCAGTTTGGAAAACTGTCATGGTTTGTGCCCCACGTCTCATGTATTGAAGGCTTGTTCCCCAGTGCAGCAATGTTCAGAGGGGACACTTTAGGGAAGCCTGTGAAGCCACAACTCTGTCTTCAGGAGGGAATTTCTCCATTGAATGTTTCATCACTGAATGGTCTATGGGGAGATGGCCAAAGCCACAGGAGGTGGAACCTAGTTAGAGGGGCAGATGCCTCATGGAGTGCCCTTCTGGCTATATCTTGTTCCTGGACCCTTTCTTTATCTATCAAAGGAAAGAAGTTTTTCTCAGAAGGCCCTTTTTCCCTGATGGTCAGCCTCACCTCAGCTTAAAGAAATGGTACAAGAATGGTATGAATCTACATCATGCCCAACCATAGAAATGAAAAGATGTAACCCATTTGTGTACAATGAATCAAAATCCAGTCTGTAAAAATAAAAAAAGAAAAGACATGGAACTGTGAACATGAATTGAAACTTCCAAAATCATGAGTCAATAAAAATATTACCCTCTTTAAGTTGTTTCTCTTAGGTGTTTCAGTGACAAAAAGATAACTAACACGGTATAATGTATAAGGAACATTATCCTAAGGCACTAACATGACTGATGTATGTCTTTCAGCCTGAGACTGAAGGAAGAAATCACGAAGTGTGTTAGATAGTATGGAATGTGAACTTTAGGGTCAGATTTGTAATTAGTTGTAAATAATTCTGTTTCCCTAGCTATATTACTTGTCTGAAGACAAGTTTGTTAAATAGTTAGTGTTATTTTACCTATAGAGTAAAAATAACAAAAGCATCTATCTTATAAAGTTACTTAGAAAATTAAATAGTATGATGACTATACAATCACAGCACTATATCTGGCCCCTGATGGATTCCTGTCACAAGAAATCTATCTGTGAGACGGGGATTAGCATGTAGGAAACAGTTTTAGGATGAATACCTATGGGGAAATAAAGGACAGGTACTTGTTTGAAAGTGCCTCAGTCTACCGTACTACTATGGATTGGTATTTTATCCAATATCAACTAGTTACTGAGGCCTGACTATTCCTGGGACATGGTTACAACATTGGTAAGAGGGGGCCCCAGATACCAGCAATTTTCAGAATGGATTTATAGTTGAGAGGTGTTACTGGCTGCAGTCCCAGCAGTGCGAAACACGTCCTAAAGTCCTGCAGTCATGTTCTTTGAGTTACTTGACTCGCAACAGAATTCAATTTAGTTAATTGCTTAGTATTAGGTATTGTTACATTTTTCTCAATGTAAGTGAACTTCAGTTAGATAAGAGCTAAAATGCTCATTAAGATGAAGGAATGATCAAGCTTTAGCAACAACAGCAGCAACTAGTGATGTTCAAAACCCTGGAAATATTGATCCACATTAACTCAACAATTACATACCTAATGTATCCTAAGGAAATGATAGGAGTGCACAAAAGTCTTTAACTTTAATATTGCTTATTAAAGCATTATAGTTGAAATAAAACAGAAAATTTTAAATGTTTAGAAATACTGAAAAAAATAAATAGTATGCTCATCATTGACTATATGATGATAAATTCTAGGCTGGAATACTCTTTGGTCATTAAGATAATACAGTTGGCAAATGTTTATTGACATGAGACAAAGTTCATGGAATAAAAAGTGTGTGTGTGATGAGCATAGGGAGCAGGTTACTGAGCCTGTAAGCTGCATGTTTTGGTAGAGGTTCACAAAAATTTATTCTCATGCCTCTTTGATGGTTATCCTTGAATTCTGAGGTCATGGAAAATTTAATTTTCTTTTTTTTCATTTATCTGTAATTTATTTTTCTTACCTTCATTACCTCATGCAGTATTAATGTAAAGAATAGTTTATATATGTATATATTTACAGAATAAGAGAAAATATATTTACTCACCTTCAAATCAATAAAAGTAATATAATGTCATAAATAATACTATATCATATACCAGGATGACTGTAAAATAAAATTAAATTAATATAACTTCAACACCCTTTAACAGCCTATCTCATCTCTTTAAGATTAGAAATGTGAATGTGTTAGAAAACAAATAAAAATTTTAGGGAAACTCTCACATTGAACTTGGATTGCAGAATTACCTTTTTTAAACCAGAAGGAGTTTGGTCTGGAAATTAAGGGTGCTCTCTCTGGAGCAATTTTTCTTAATGTCAAGTTCCTTCTAAAACTAAAGGGGATATCCATATATGCTGTCGCTG
The DNA here is from genome assembly GCF_902686455.1 of Sciurus vulgaris. Classification (NCBI taxonomy): domain Eukaryota; kingdom Metazoa; phylum Chordata; class Mammalia; order Rodentia; family Sciuridae; genus Sciurus; species Sciurus vulgaris. The sequence goes on from NC_136469.1 coordinate 122,393,839, forward strand.
GCTCTTTGCGGTTCCAAAATCCATGGATATTTGTCACTGCCTGCAGCAACAACTTGCACGGGTCTTATGGGTGGTGGAGTGGAAACTGAGGCACTTCTATCTTTCTCTTTGGTGCACTGCTTTCTTGCTTGTTTATAGAGGATAGAGGAAATGAGGTTTACTTGCTTTGAGAGGAGAGAGAGACCCCGCTTATCAGAGAGAAAGAAACTTTGCTTAAGAGAGAAACTTTGAAAGAAAGACAGGCTTTTCTTAGAGCTTAGAAGGAGAGAGGCCTGCCACGCCTTAAAGTCCTGCATCCCGTGAACTAAGGGTGTGTCTACCTAAGGTCCCCTAGTGATGCGTCTCAGTTCTCCGTTCCGCAATCTGCCTTCCGCCGCTGCCCCTATTCGCTGCTGTGGCGTGTCTTCTTCTCTGGCTGCTTCTAATGGCTGCTATATCTCTGTCTCGCTCCGCCTACACTTATATCACCTCCAGGACACGGAGAGCAGGGCCACACCTCTTACGCAAAGATTAGGCGACAATCGAGCAGGCAATTAGAGCTCGAGAACACATGCGCATACATTGTGTGCATTGACGAGAAAATCACCTGAGTGTGCTTATGTCAATTAACCTCCTCGCTGCCGATGTGATCAAGCACCATCCTGGCGCTGCCAACATGGCACAGCCCCCAACAATATGCTCTGACCTGATTTAACTGTTTAATAGGAATGTTTGTTGCTACTAATGCAACATAAGCTTGAACTGTGGATTTTAGCACCCTTGTTTATGGTATTGAATTATTTTATGTTTTTTTCATTAAGCTATCTTACTTGTGCAATTGAATTTGTCAGTCTAGGTATTAGACTTTGCATTCAAATGTATTAATTATCATTTTATTAGTTTCAGCAGATAGCTATTAAGATAATGGATTTTTATAATACTGTCCAGCATGTTGGCTAATTCTTTGAGCTTTGTGCTGTCTGAATGTTTTATAAATGAGGTCTAGGAAAATGGCAAGGGAAGAACCTTGGAGGCCAAGTGCAAGCTGTGGACATATTTATATTTCAGGATGCAGGCTTTTATTTTCCCCACCACTCAGTTTTCAGCAATTTCTGTGGCACAACACATAGTCCGCTTTATCCAGGTATTTACTCAAGAGTCTCCTTCTTAGGAAAACCTCCTTTAACCTTCCAACTTGAACTTGAAATCTCTTCTTCTTGCTATTCCCTTTCTCTGCTTTATGTTTTGCCCTAGACATACCATATATCATCATCTTTTTACTTTTTCTTTCTGTTTTTTTTTTTTTTTTTTTGTTTGTTTGTTTGAGGAATCAGTATCCCCGCTGTCAATTGTGAACTATAAGGCCAAGATTATTTGCTAATTTATCTCAGTGCTACTGGATTATGTATCACTGCAATAGATGGTGAACTCTACAATCTGAAAATACTTGTTACTTTCACTTGGCACTGTATTTCCAGCACATGGAATGGTTCACTACATGAAGTAAATATTCAATAAATATTTGCTGAAAATGCATGAATGGAGAGAGCAAAATTGAATTGGTTTAAAGTGCCTTAGTGACAGGACCACTTTTAAAAGACGCATCCCGTGGTATTAACTGACCATACATTGAAGCACATCTTTTCAAGAAATAATCACTAAAATGATATTTATTAGACACTTATTTTAATTTGCACAATATTTTAGATATTAGGGAATGCAACAAAGGACAAATAGGTAAATTCTCTTCTCAGTGATAACATTTTAGCTCATTTTCCAGCCAATGATTACAGCATTATGTTATCTGAACAGATGTTTACAGCTGGAATAATAAGAGCATTATACAAATGTCATTGCAAAAGAAATTTTGTCCTGTCACTAATTTTTCTTTGGAACATATTTCTTCTGGGAAATATATTTGATCCAGAGGACCTATAGTATCATTCATTTTCAGGATTTAAATCATAATACTAACTCACCATCCAAACTGCACAAATGCAAAACAACAACAGCAACAACAATTATACCATGTTTACTTTATTGCTTTTGAAAATGGCTCCAAATCTGAGAAATTTCCCTTATATCTCATGCTGGAATGCCTCATTAAACTAATCATTTAATATATATCACTATATTACCTCAAAATAACTATTAAATGCAGGATATTCATAGAAATATGCATGTTAATGAAATGAGCATTTCAAATGCAACATTTAAAAATTATTATTTTAGCTAGCAATATTCATATTTGCATATACTTAGCATAATAGCTTAATTTTAAAATGCCTTGATTTTTCACCCCATTTAACAATTTTTCATATTTTTAAAGGGTGGTGTGGTGAATTAATGTGGGAATATTTGCATTATCTTATAAATAACATATGCATTGTTAAACAGAGGAAGAGAGCCAAGTCCTTTTAAAATTTTGCACAGATCTATTAATCATTTGATTATTTGTCTTTTCATGCACCAACTGCATTGCTTCTTTATACTTGTAAAATATGACTACTACGAAGATACATAGTGAATCCTTGATGCCAAAAATAAAATATATGAAATTCCTTACCATAAGATATTTTTATCAGTATATGTTAATAATACTGCCAAAAAATTCAAGAAAACTACATTCTCGAGATTGAACTGTAGTTAAATTTTAATATATTTAATAAAATATATGAATAACCTTAAAATATATGCATACAGTTTAACATATGCATAGATTCTAGGATTACTGAGTTTTAAATTGCTTTAGAAAGTATGTAATTGATATGAAATAGAAACAAGTATCATAAAAATAATAATGAACATTAAAGAATTTGTATTGAATGGAACATATAAAATGTCCAGATGAAATTTTTCAGTAATTTGCAGAAGACTAAATTATCATGAACAATATAATTTAAAATCATTCTCCATCTAGAACATAACTAAAATTGATGCATATTATCTGCAATATATAGAAAACAATCACTGCCTTAAAGAATCTATAATTGAACTAAGCTAAGATGGATGAAATAATTTCAGAAAACAGAACAAGTCATCTGATGCACCAGAGGATCACATCCACTATCATAAGATATCATAGGACATCACGTAAATAAAGATCATTTTCTGGAAATCCGAGATTTGAATCTGAGTTATCAAAACCAGTGCAAAATGTGTAGTGGTAAAATATTGACCCAGTGTTGACTAACGGGTATATGTTTTAATTTATTTGGAGTGAGGATACTGGGTATTGAACTCAGAGGTGATTTACCACTGAGTTATATCTCTAGCCCTTTTAATTTATTTTATTTTATTTTATTATTTTGAGACCTTGTCTCACTAAGTTGGTTATCAATCTCATAGAAAACTTGTAAGGTTTGGTATTATTACTATCTGAAATTCAACAATTTGCAGATTTTACCTCTTTTCTTCAAAGTTATGAGATTGAAATGATGCATATAATTGTACCTAGACCAGGACCTACAGAGGTTAAGTATTTTCTAAAGTTACATTACTAATATAATACTCGGTGGACTGTCCACAGTTGCTGGCGCAGCACTTTGTCCCCTTGGACCTGGTGGGTGTGAGCTCACTGGGGAAGGCAGCAGACAGGTGCTAGGTTTGCCCTGCAATCTGGCCCTTGCCTCAGCTGCCTAAGACCAGCACTCTCTCCTGGGCCGTTGGTTGGGTTCAGGACACACCTTCCGGGGGAGGCGGGAGGGGGGCGGGATGACAGCCCTGCCTGTCCCTTTACTGCAGCTATTTCTCCCCCTCTCATTTTACAACCCAGCTGTCAGTCCGCGATCCCAGCCAGCAATTGGTCCACTCATCAGCCTGTGCTCAGCAATCATTGCCTGATCCCTAGCTTGCGAATTTTAACTACTCAGCAATTGGCTCGATCATCCTTAGGAGGCAAAACTCAACTACTTAAGAGAAGTTCCCCCACCATTCTCTCTCTCTCTCTCTCTCTCTCTCTCTCTCTCTCTCTCTCTCTCTCTCTCTCTCTCTCTCTCTCTCTCTCTCTCTCTCTTTCTTTTCAGGGTAGACATTGTTCATCTGCCTAATAAAATCTCTTGCGTGATTTCCTGCCTTGGGAGTGCTTTTTCTGGGCGCTTTTCACTTTTCAACTAACATTATTACTAATATTATTCATTGATAGATAAAGATCCCATCTCTTATTGCTTGAATGGAAAATGGAAAACACAGAGGTATTATGTCCTATATTGATTCCCAAAGTTTCCCACTTAGATTCATATACTGCAGTTGCGCATAGAAGTACTTTGCTTGATAACCAACTCTTTGTTGACTGCCTTCATTTTTTGTCCAACTTGTCATCCTCTACGGCTGTCTCATTGATCGCTTCCCAAATACTGCACTCAAATCTTTGAATGAAGGAGGTATTCTGGGTATACCAACTAAGATAGACTAGAAAAAATGTCATATAGACTGAAAAGTTGGATTCTATTCAATAGAGAATTATAAAAGAATTTTGGACCCAGAATGATATAATATGAGTATCTTTGGGATAAGTTGATTCTAGAGGTTAAATACTGGATGGAAAGAACATGAGGAATATTAGAGAAAGAACACTTAGGAAATTGAAGCACTTGAGTAAAATATGGTGAAAAGGATTCAACCAGAGTTAAAGTAACAAGAATAAAGAAGGATAAATGAGAAAAAAAGGCTAGTAGAAAACAATCAACCAGACTTTGATATAGATTGAGAAGCAACAGTGGCCATTCAAATGCTGAATAAACTGGTCTTTAATATGTTTTTTTTTAAAAAGTCACATACAGAGTAGAAGAATCATCTCTTATGATGCCTTAGAATAGATATAATGATTCCTTATTTATTTCTAAGTAAACAGTGAAGGCATTTTTCTATAGAGATAGAAAATGGAAGTAAGAAAGTAAAAAACATACAATTTTGAAAAATTTTATTAAAGCACAGGAAATTAATGGGTGTAGAGCTTGTCAGTCACAGAGCTTATAGTCACTTATAAAAATCATTTTATCTTTATTCCAAGACACCATTTGAGATTTTAAAAGTCTTCCTTTACACATTAACCACTCATCTGCTCTTCTGTTCAAACATTTTGCTGTTTCCATGTTAGTGTATTCTGGTATTAGGTGACTGGCCCACAAATCTGATGTCAGCATAGACAGTACTCATCTTTAGGAAACAAAGAAGCACATGATGACAAATGGCACACGTCTAGTATACACAAGAGCCCTTAATGTGGCTCTCAAAAATAGAAGCAACACTTCAAATATTATAACCTAATAACCCTTTACTCTTATAAATGATTTTTTACCTACTGCTTTAAAAGTGAATAACCCAGGGGTTGGGGAGATAACTCAGTTGGTAGAGTGCTTGCCTTGCAAGCATGAAGCCCTGAGTTCAATCCCCAGGACCACCAAAAAAAAAAAAAAAAAAAGTGAATAACCCATGTTGGTGTACATGTCACCAACTGCTGGATTTTGGAAAGGTTAGGGGAAACAGAGAGGATGCTGCAATCACATTCCAAATCCCCTTAAAATAGGAGAATAATTGGAAACCCAAATGCAGGTTTCCACAAATCTAAATGACTGTAACAGTATGAGTCAAATAAAATAAAACGTGACAAAGGAAGAGCCCACATTTGTAACAGAGGCATACATTTTGCCAGAGATTTTTGAGGTGAAACACAGAGAGCAGATGACAGAGCAGAGCTCCCTTTTCTAGACCTCTCTGCAGCTTCTGCATGCAGACAAGGAAACCCCATGCCAGTTCACCTGGAAGAGATTCAGCACTCCTTTCCTTATGCTGTTCATAAGAAAGGGCAGAACAACAAAGAAGAGGGGGAAAAGGATAAAATAAAGAGAGAAAAAGGAAGGAAAAGAAGGCCAAAGGTGGTGGCACATGACTATAATCCCAGCGATTTGGGAGGCTGAGGCAGAAGGATCACAACCCTAAGTAACTTAATGAAACCCTGTTTTAAAAATAAAATCTAAAAAAAAGTTTAGGGATTTGGCTCAGTGGTTAAGTGCTCCTGGGTTCAATCCCTGGTTAGCACCCCCCCCCAAAAAAAAAAAAAAAAAAAGAAAAAGAAGAAAGAATGATTTGGGGAGAAAGGAAATAAAAAAGATTTCATGTGATTTTGTTTGCTCAATTATGGAACATGGGAACATAGCAGAAACACTAGAAATTCTTGATATGACTACTAACTCATGGATGGGGAAACCAAAGATCTGAGATGAAGATCTGTTGGGGCTTGGTACTGTATATTTAGTGCTTACTGTGTGCCAGGCTTTGGTGTAGGTCAGAACATAGAAGTAAATAAAACAGACCATATTCTCAAGAATTGTCTTAGCAGTGCTGATCTCCCAATTCTCAATTATTCCACCCGACTCATGCACTTTGCCCTCATGAAGATGATGTAATTGATGTGTGACTGGTACAATTCTTGGGAGAAAGTGCTGCACTTCTAATCTCTTTATTTTAAGACACTTTGGTCCTAAAAGCATTGTTGAACATATCAAATGTATACTTTTTGTTCATAACATCTAATGCTGACCTTCTATACTCACCAAAAAACAATAGATGACATGTGTATGATTCATAAGAACAAGTTGCATTCTTCCTTGTGTGGCCCCCAGTCTTGTAGGAATTCAGAATTATTCTGAAAAAAAAGTCCTTAAAAATAGTCAAAATGTAGAGATAAAAAAGAAGAAAAAAATCTAAACAAGAGTGCACTATGAAATGCATGCAAATAGCACTTGTGCACAACAAATGGATGAGTTGCAGAAAATGACATATTTTTACCTGTCTTAATTGGCATAGCTAGAGGAAAGTGAATTGCTTGGAGTTTATCCAAACACGGCACATAACTCAAAAAATATTGCATGTGATATTCTACAAGCTATGAACCTTTTCACCATAAACCTTTAATAAATTTGGTGTGTCAAAACATCACTTCGTATATGGTGAACATATTTAGGTGAAAAATCATTATTCTTAAAGGGAATCATTGACTGTAGAGAGATTTTTAAAAATCCATTCATTAACTGAACTGTTTCTACATCATAGTCTTCTTTTGGCTTCTTTCCTCTGTTTAGTCTGGTTCTTCCCTAGAGTGCATGTTTACATGTTTGTCAAGGTCCAACTCAAATGTCAGCATCCTGTGAGCCTTCTTGGACTTCTAGTTGATATCCTTCCTTTTTGGTCATCCTAAATCCTTCAGATTGATATCCTTCCTTTTTGGTCATCCTAAATCCTTCAGATTTACTCGTTTTATAGTACTTAGCAAGAAATATGTTTTAGAAAGACCAGTCTTGCAAAAATGTGGCACCCTGATTGGATAAAAGTGTGAGTAGAAGAGTCAAGAACACCAGTTAAGAATCTTACTTGATTGCAGATGCGAAGTAAGAAATTTTGAAGTCCTGGTAAGAGGTAACATGCTGAATATGAACACAGAGAAGGTAAGACAAATATTTAAGAAAGAAAAAACAGAACAAAGTAAAACAAACAGACTAGATAAAAGCAAAACCAGAAATCCAAACCAAAAACTTTTCACTTCATCTGATTAAAAAATAATAAAAATAATAATAAAAGAGAATAAAAATAACAGAAAGGAATGAAAAAAGGCAGTGAAATAATTTGAGCGAATAAATATATAATTTATCATCCAACATAGGAAACATTTTAGAGTGAAAGGGAAGTTCTGTTAACTAAATCGAATAACCAGGCCATTTGGTCACCCCAAATATACTGGAATCCATATGCTAAATTATGAATTGAATTATATAAACATTAACCTAAATGCATCACTACTCATCTGGAAACTTCTGTTTGGGGTAAGTTTCATCTTATAAGTATTTGTCAAGATATGTTCTCAGATGGGATTGAAAAGGACTGAAATTCAAACATCTAATATTTTAAGATTTTATGAAAGTAAGGAAAATAAAATTTATGGATCTCTTCTGTCCTAGACACTACAAATAAAATCATCTGGCCGGACATGGTGTTGCACATCTGTAATCCCAGCAACTCAGGACACTGAGCCAGGAGGATCAAAAGTTTAGTCTCAGCAACTTACCAAAGCCCCAAGCAACTTAATGAGAGCCAGTCTCAAAATAAAAATTAAAAGAGGGCTGGGGATGTGGCTCAGTGCTTAAGCTACCCTGGGTTTAATCTCTGCTACAAAAAGAAAAGTAAGGAAAAATCAACTAACCAAGCACCATTTAGAGAAGCCAGGTGCTCTCCAGGACCTTACTTTCACCCACATGAAAAAGCTGATTCTTACAAACCAAGTCTCTAATGGATTGATTCAGTCCCCAAAAGCAACACCACCACAGCTTTACTGATACATTTCAAGTTTATCTCTTCAATTTCATACCGTCTAATGAGCTCAAGACTTATATTATCCCATCATTTACTCAACATTAACTCTTGATTATCAAATAAAGCTCTATCTAATGGAAATATAACACCAGTCACATATGTAATCAAAATTTTTTAGTGGACACATTAAAAAAGTAAAAATAAATAGGTGAGCATAATTTTACTTTATTTTTATTGTTCCTCAACTTTATTAAGGTATGATTGACAAATAAAATTTTATATGATAAAGGTGTTCATGATGTTTTGGTATATGCATACATTAAGAAACCATTCCCAGATTTAATCTAACATAACCATTTCAAAAGTTGAGCTTAATTTAAATAACACATTTTATTTAAACCAATAAATCTGAAACACTATTGCTTCTACGTAAGATAAATATAAAATTATTAATTTTTGTTTTTTGCATACTAAGCATTGGAAATCCATTTTATATTTTATGCTTATGACATGTCTCTAATTGGACGCTAAATTTCCATAAAATTAGCTGGTCAATATTTGGATTTTATAAAATTTTCACTTGAAAAAATAAATCCACATACCAAATTTATCCAAAATATGTAAAAGTTTTTTAATATTGAGTAGTGCTTAATAATTTAAATTTATTAAATTAAAATATAAAAATATTTTTTTGCCAACTACATTTCAAGTACTAGAGACTACCACATTAGACAGTTCTGAAATGACAAATATCCCAATGTTACAGAGCTCCAAACTGAATGTTTGTCCTAGCCCTAATCTGGTGCACTGGTAGGTTTCCCCTCTGTAGTAATTGTCATTGCCTTTACCTACATGTCAAGTCCAACAATGTAAAGACAACCTTAATGCCCCTCTTTTGCTACACCTCACTTGCAACATCTAGGAAATCTTACATATGGTATATAAAAAAATGCACACAACCCTCACCACCTTTCCTGCTAAACCTAGGCATTCTTCCCAAATCTTAACTCATTCTCCTTCATTCACTTTGAGTGCTTTCTATTTATTTTTTTTTAGAGCAATTAAGTTATTCTTCTGATTCAAATAAGTCATTTCATTACTCTATGTTCCTACAGGATTTTTTTATCACACATAAATAAAATATACAGTGAGAATCAAAGTTCAAAACATTCTGCTCACCTGTGATACATCCAGCAAGCCATCCATATGTTTTCCTTCATCCCTGGAAAGCAAGAAGCACATCCTTAATGTCAAATGTCATGGTTTGCATATGGGGCATTCCTCGAGTGCCCGTGTTAAAGCAGGAATATTCAGAGGTAAAATGATCAGATTACGCAGGCTGTAACCTGATCAGTCCTTCCTCATTTGAACTGAGCAACTGGATGATAAAGCTGGCAGGCGAGGCATGGCTGAAGGAGGTGGGTCACTGTGGACCTGGCCAGGAAGGGTTCATATTCCTTGTGGCTTCTTCCCTTCTCTCTCTCTGCTTCCTGGCTGTCGGGAACAGAACAGTGCTACTATACCCTGCCCTTCTGCCATGATGTTCTGTCTCACCTTGGGCTCAGAGCAATGGACATGGCTGACCATGAAACTTCTGAAACCTTGAGCCAAAATAAACTTTTCCTCCTCTAAGTTGTTCTTTTTAGGGTATTTTGGTCCCAGCCTATGAAAATCACACCAGACTTTGCCTTTGGGGTTCCCTCAATGTTCTTGCTCATCGGTTTGCTCATCTATTTGCTCATCTATCTCCCTTATCTTCTCATTGGGCTCTCTATGACCCTTTGTATAAAATATACTTTCTCTCCTACATATTGTCCCTGTTTTCTTTTCTTCATGATACAATTTCATTTTTTTTTTTTTCAGAACTATTATCAAACTATCACGGTGGTTCAGAACATAGTTTTTTGTGGTACATTTACTGAGGTTTACTTTTACCAGATATGTCACTTTGAACAATTTTACCTTATGCCTCTTTTCTGTAGTTTCTTCGATGATAAAAATGAAGATTATAATATTTTGTTACTAGACTTTGTAAGAATAAATTATTTACCCTATCTAAAGAGCTTGCAACAGTGTCTGGTACATAGAGAATGACTATCATTACATTATATGTATTATAATTTCCTCACAAGACTACCAGATACATGAGAAGGAATAATTTGTCAATTCAATATACTATTACTTCCATGAAATCTTGAATAATGTCTGTGCTTTATACTTGCTAAATAAATAGCTGAATACATGAGACAAGGGTTAAATGAAATGTCCACCCATGCAAGCATAAATCAGCATAAATTTGGATTGCATAAGATAAAACTGGGAAGAAATATGAAAACAGGAGAATTGGAGAGGAAGTAGACTGGGAAAAATCTATCTGTACTGTTTTAAATTAAATCAAATTGGTCTCGTAGTGCTACTGTTTTTATGCCACATTGATTTATCAATCTTTTCATTTAATATCTTACTTAGTTTAGGCTAATTTGCTGTGGTTTATCAATGAAGCCAAACCAGTAACATCCAAGAATTTTGTTTGAAAGCACGCTATGCAATGAAATCTGGAGAGGAACACATTAGTCATTAGAAACCTTAATTAAATGTTGATTCTGCTAACACAAAGTGTTGACATCATGTTATCTTTCTCATCTTCAATTCAAAAATAGAAGAAATGATTGTCTGCTATCTTCCTGTTACTATAACAAACACCCAAGACAATCAACTTAGGAAGATAAAAAGATTTGCTTTGCCCAATGCTTTCAGAGACTCTAGTTCATCATTACTTGTCCTGGTTACTTGGGGCCTTTGGTGAAGCCATACATCATGAGGAAACTAAATGACTGGGAGGCAACAGAGGGAAAGGAGGAGGAAGGAGCTTGTGTCCTACTATCTCCTTCCGGATTATGTTTTCAGTTACCTAAAGACTTCCCACTAGATTCTACCTCTTAAAAGTTCCACCACCTCCCCATAGTAACAAGATGGAATCCAGGCCTTTAACACATGGGCCTTAGATGACATTCTAAACCAAAACTATAGAAGATTTGGAATAGGTTTTTCATATTAATTCATTAAGCTGTTTAAATTATTTGCATTTTCATGATTGCTCTGAATTTCCTTGGAATGTTGTTTATCTACCTCACAGTGTCTTTACTGTCTTCAATTGATATAGGTAGAAGGAATTTAAGTAATGGTAATATTATGGTAAATAGAGTATCATTGCAAAGATAAATATAATGAACAAAATTATATGCTATACCTGTGTGCTCAATGACAGCTTAATTTTTTGCTATGTGGATTGTCACTGATAATAATTTCTTGTCTTGCACAACCAAGTTGATATAAATTGCTGTTAATTGATAAGAAAGATGGATCATATGAAAATGAGGCAGCACAAGTTAATCAAGAATGAAAAAAAGAAGCAACCAGGTTAAATTAAAGATAGACGAAACAAGGAAAAGCAAAGACTCTAGATCCATTATTGATATATTTTTAAGATTCCAAATTCTTTTTGATTTTATAATTAAAAAAAAAAACTACTTACTGATAGAATGAGGAAGACTTCCTTGCCATTACACATTAAATATGCCTGCTAAAAATGCTGTCATTACAATGATTTTAAAACCAAACAGCCTATGTTCATTTCTTCATCTGTAGATGTGAGTGTTATATTACTGTGTAATTTCCAGTTAAGTGCTGATTTCTTTCTTTCCTTGTAGTTGTCAATCAAGAATATATTTGAGGAGGATAAAAGTGCTGGGGAGTGATATTGGCCAAATTATATTGTTATGGTGTGTGCATGTAAACATATGTAACAACAAATTCCATCATTATGTACAACTTTAGTGCACCAATAAAAAATGTGGAAAAAAGAATATCTTTGAAATATATGCCCTAATCCATGTATTGCAGTTCTTCAAATGAACATCTAATTTTAACTCAAAGAAAATTATGATCTTTGATTCTTTTTAAAAAGGAAATCAATACAGAATATGTGAAGTTACTTAATCCTAAAGCTATCTTTAAATACAGTTTTGAGCTTCAAGAGTTATATTCTGGTTATAATCAGAATTTCTTGTATGCCCTGGGTTAAGCTATTTAATCCATGCACATTTAATTAAAATGATAGGTGTAATATATAATAAATATCCCTCTCTTTCACAATCAAGTGTGTGCTTCCATTGTTTGAAAAGCAGTATTAACATTTTCTGGATAAAATAAAATGAATGTCAAGCAAATGCAAGTTCTTGTTAGTCCTATATTTTTTTGTCTCTGGTTCTTTCTGATAGCTTAGTTCATTTAAAACTAATACATTCTGTTAGTATTATTGAAAATCCTACCATTGATTCTAGATTCCTGGGTTTTTATATTGGTATATCAGAGGCATGTCTTTTGGGACAGCAGAACAGACACATCCATCCTTCAAGGTCTTAGGGACTGTTACACTTGCCAAGAAAACAAAAGGCAGAACTCATTATCCTAGATAAATGTATCAGTGATCTGCTATGTGACGATATTTTGAACTATTCATTTGCAATATTGTGACTAAGTGAATTGCAAGTCCACATTAACTGAATCTTAATAATTTTTATCCCTAACCCTCCACAATCACAATAAAATGCAGAAGAAATATGGAATAAATTGTCATCCATGTAGCTCATAATACATCATTATTGGAACCTGTAAAAGCACATGATTCTGATATTTTTTGCTCTTGATGAGTACTCTTCTTGGGCACATTCTTTGGGAAAAAAAAAAAAAAACCTGAATTATTTTAAGAAAATTTATTGGTATTTACGAAAACTGGTATTGCAATATAACCAGTGCAGCATTTTGCCATTCTGATACTAGTTCATTATTTATAAATTCTTAGATAAACCCCAGAACTTAAATTTTCTAATATCTAAACTAACCCAATTTTTTACTTCAACCATAAATATGTGTTGATGGATCTCCTAATTTCCAGATTAAATAATATTCAATTCAATTTTAATTTAAGATCCTTAAACCAAACATCAAAGTAAGTTGTGGGTTTATCAAATTCTCTGTAACTCAGGTTATTATTGTGGTTGCATTGTTTTTTGAGTAAGTGATTTTGTAACTCCAAAAGAGTGTGGTGGTGGTAACTCTAAAATAAGGGCAAAATTTTAATCTTTATGCTTGAGTTTCCGAACTGAACACAGGAATATGAAACAAAATGAATGATGTAAAAATAGAGGAAGATGAAGAAAATGATCAATTATACATTGTAATTTTGATAATGATAATATAAAATAAAGTGCTAAAGATTATTCTAATAATTTTATGCATTTTATCATGCTAACCCTTTCAAATAATCCTATGAGACAGGTATTATTATTCACCTGATTTTGCCATCAAGGAAATGGTCACTTTATAGTCATGTGACCTGCCCTTGTACGTACTAGTTATAAATGACAAGCACAGTATTAGAACTAAGCAAGTCCTAAATTTTACTGGATTTTATGCAGTATTGATACTTCCTTCGTGTGTATTGCCTCCTTCTCTTGGCCTCAAAATAACATAGCACTCTAATTTGTCTACTTCTTAGCCTATTTCATACACTGCTTTCATCCTCAAACTTTTAAATAGCCACAGTGTTCAGCTCTAAGATTTTATTACATTTTCATCTTGTGTTTGGTTTACTTGTTATATCTTAGTTACACTAATGTTCTTCAAAGGGACCAGCCTTTTATAGATCAAGACATTTCCACAACACATTCCTTCATGGCTGTTGAAGAAGTTTTCATGACTGAAAAATCATACCTTGAATGCAAATGAGTCCTGAAGTTGCCTCAGAAGGTAATAATTGAGTAGAGTCAAAATAAGTCTTATAATACTTTATATTACTAATAGATTGTACATATTGTTACATATTCAATTCAGTACAGCAAAATGTTCATACTTAATATGTACATAAATGCAAAGTGTATAATTATGCATACATATAAACAATTTTATTTTTGTTTATTGAACTGCTATCATAGAAAAAGAGAGAAAAAGAGATATCATGGAAGACTAGTTGCATTTGAGTAGGCCCAAATGTGGAAAGGATACAAAGCCTCTCTCCTCCAAGGGACCCACTAGTGAATACTGAACCAAAATACCCACACCAGTTGTTCCTTTGCATAAACTCTTGGGCAAACATTCTTTTCCAGCCTTTACCCATTTCATGACAAAGGCATGAGAATTGGGAACCAGACGGAAGGTAAAGGCAGTAGTTTGATGTGGGACTTCCCACATCAGTCAAAAACAAACTTTCTAAGAGAGTCTCCTGGACAATTAGCTGAGTATAAATGGGCAAAGAATTCTCAGGTTATAAAACATGGCAAAATCAAAGGATAAGAGGACTATATAGTACAATGGCACTGCCAACAGACTTCCCCGAAGTACACATGTTGTTGGTCTTGTGCCTATTTGGTAATATGGAATAGCTCTGCAGTTTCCTTTTGAATATAGACTGATATAAATCAAACCATACTCACACTTCATTCAAGAAAATTTACAAAGTCCTGGTATATGAAGTTCTTCCCTTTAATGTAACATGCTTGTGAGTATCCTTGGGATACGTCTGTTGGGAAACTGCTTTCCAAGGCAGCTAAAGTCCTTCTGGAAGGGACATTAATTTTCCCAAAACCATAAAACAATAAAAAAGTCACTTTATAACATATCACCTGTAGAAAACAGAACTATAGAGGCATTTAGGAATTCGTCCTATATGTGTTCCTTTGGTGAACACGGTTAAATTGTCATATCTCATCTCTCTCTAGGAACCAAAAGATAAGGCTTTTTGCTTTTGATTTACTGGCATCTGCCATCCACCTCTCTCTGCCAACACACATATTCCACTTCCTCCTTCACAGGACAGTTAGGAAAAATGGTCTGCATCTAGAGATAGTAGATCATGTGGTAATAGTCATATTTCAAAGAAAATCAATAATCTCTCAGGCTTCCAAATATGGGTATATGTAATGCAGTCTTTCTTAGATACCTAATGTGTTTCAAAAGCATTAGACCACTAAGGTAGCTTCCATATGAAAAAGGACTGTTTGTACATCAGTTCATAAACATATATATCATAGATTTGTGTGTGTGTGTGTGTGTGTTTGTGGGTCTGTAGATATAAAGATAAGTAAATATATTCATTGTACTTATATGCGTGTATGTAGTGATGCTCCAGAAGGTAAGGATATTTCCTACATTTTTGAGCTGTGTTGTAGATGCAAAATAATCCAGTAAACATTTTTCAAGGACATTAATGCCAAATATAGAAAGAAACTTAATTATCTGCTTACGTTCACCTTTTTTGGGCATTAGAATATACATTTTTAAAAGGAACAAAATGGACCACAATTTAATGTTCCCATCATGCTTTTATAATTTCAGTTATATTTTCTAGCAACTAAACCTAGACATTGTAATTTCTAATTATGTATGTTAGAAATTGGTTTTTATTTGCTAATGCCATGAATCAAGTTATATTCCATATAAATAAAGACTAACAGGAGCAACAACTGCTTTGTTTTAATTACAAAGAAAATTTGATCACCTTTATTTTGTAAAGAGTTAAAAGCAGTTGTCAGATGAACTTCACAAGGAACACTGTATTTTCCTCTATTGCTTCAGGAAGTCATGACTTTCCTTTCTGCCAAAATTTTGAGCACAACATGTAGACTCTAACAACTTCATTTTAAGGCTAAGCATAGAAAATAGCAAAAAATTAAAGAATATATATATTCAGTGGTCAGGGATGGAACTCTGGCAGCACACAAAAGAGGGAGGCCCCACTGATGGAATATTCCAGGTGTTGCCACCTGTACATTCTATAGTTGA
This sequence comes from Sciurus vulgaris, assembly GCF_902686455.1. Taxonomy (NCBI): domain Eukaryota; kingdom Metazoa; phylum Chordata; class Mammalia; order Rodentia; family Sciuridae; genus Sciurus; species Sciurus vulgaris. The sequence goes on from NC_136469.1 coordinate 122,409,967, forward strand.
CCATGTGGTCACCAGCACTGACTGTTGGCAGCCAGGCCATTAGCTTAGAAATGATATGCTTGTCTTCCTTACTTCTTTGCTCTGCAGTTATATACCCACCTCGCTTTTAAAATATGTCTTTACTGACTCATGTTTCTTCTTTAATTTGGGAAGGAGATGTGCACAACTTGAGGAGATTGTCAGAATCTTCATTTACGGACTGGTTCCATGAAAATGTTAAAACAGAAGACTTTTTGGCTCTGAACTTTGGTGTAGAATTTGTATATGTCTCCATTCTTCTTTTTTCATATTTTACTTTTGAAGAGACAATAACTATCACTCACACATGTTTGTTTCTACCTTCTCCATTTCTTAACAAAGTGAGTGAATTATCTCACTAGCAACTTGGGATCAGAACCTGGACATATCCAGTTCTATACGAATCCTTCTTTTCTCCCAGTTTTGGCTGCCTATAGAGAACATACATGCTGGGCCACAGAATTAGTAAAACAGTAAAGACCGCATTCTGTTCATGGGTCTTTATTGGTTGACTCAACCAGGACAGATGTCTCATTAACTTACTAGGAAACCCATTAATATTGAACATTTATAAAAATATCATTGATCTTGGAATTTTTCATAATAATGAAAAAAACTATTTGCATTTACTCTTTTCTGAATTTTGATGGCATCTCACTTGGTCCCAGATTTGTCAGGAATATGACTGACATGTATTGGGCAGTTTCCAAATATAGATGGTATCAAAGAAGGCTTTAAGACTTGAGATTGGACATAAGAGAATCTTAACTTGAACTGGAGTGTGGTTGAAATGGTAGTTTGGTTGGACTGGTATTAGGGAAGGAGGGGGAAGAACATTAAAACTTCAAATATTCTTGCTTCGGATGATGTGGGCAATTGGACTAATGTGTTAATATGAGTAAAAGAGAGACTATCTGCACATCAAGTCTCCTAGTTTCAATGAGTGCAATTCTTATTCTTCCACAGCAAAATATCAGAAATCTTTCATGTTCTAAACCATGACATGAGCTATGAAAATATCATTAATTGGTTTATTAGTGTTATCCAGAAATCTTGTTTTTTCCAATTAAACATATGGCATTTAAAGAATTTCATATCCCACTCAGATTGAGGACTTCCCCTACACCCCCACAGTTAATGCTTCTAGTCAAACCTTTTAAGATGAGATTCTGGGCAGGTGGGAATAAAGTAAAACATTCCCACCTTGAGAACTTTGGGTACAGCTTTGGTGACAGAACACAATAAAATTACTTTTCCTAGTTTCCCACTGTTTCTTTATATTTTGCCTGAATTGTTTTTCTTTTATGGAAAGCCTACAAAGAAGAAAATGGAATAAGTAATCTAGATTCAATCCCTAGTTCTGTGGGGGAAAAAAAAAGGTGGAAATAGACTCACAAACATTTAGATGTTTACAATTTGCAGCACTTTTTTTTCATTCTTAATTTGAACCTCAGAACAATATTAGTTAAGGAGGATGTGGCTTATTGTTCCATTTTGCAGATTAGAGAAATGAGACTGGGTTTTGACTCAGACATAGAATCTGTTTTCGAATTCTAGTTTTATAGCAAATTAGCAATGTGAACTTGGGTGAGTTACTCAGCATCCTATTTAAAAGAATGCTTGGAATGCTTAAATTGAATTTGAGAGTTAAAGCTGTTAGCACAGAGTCTACTAGTTAATAATTACTAAAGAAATAGTGTCTATTTCATTTTGAATGTAAAACCTACTTTTCCTTAACTCTATTAAGTTGTACACTAAATCTCAACCATTCAAAACTTTTGGAATGTCTGTGTTTGAGACAGTGTATTCATAAATATTCATGAAATATAACTTTTAAACCCTGAGCCATATGTTTTAGCACAGTCTCTATTCCCTACGTAATGACAAAGATATGCCAGCCCCATTCATCAAATGTACTTAAGGAAGGCAGAAAGGGGAAATGGCATCGATAAATAATTCCACATAATTTCAGTGAACCACAGATGCTTAAGTCAAGCTGTATTAATAATTTCATAATTCATAATAGATTAATTTATTGCAGGTTACCACCTCCAGCTGTTTTATAAATCAAAGTGTTAACATTGTATTTAATAAATCATTTTTATTTCCTGAGAATATGTAAAAAAATTAACTGTCATATCAACCTATATTGTAGATCCACAGAAAAATGCTCTTATGAAATATAACTATATAAGTATTCTAAGGAATTTTATATTTTGAAAAAAAACAAGGGTCCTTTGAGACATGTGAAGAGCTCTAAAACATAATGCATGTAAGATAAATTTCATCTTATTCATCATGTCAATCTGATCAAGTTGCTCTGATCTTAGCCAAAAGAGTCTATAAACTCATTTACAAAAGCTAAAATTTACCCAAATTTAGAGAATTTTGTTGGAGTACATATTACCATTCAACGATCTTTTTCCTTCTCTCTCTCGCTACTCTCTTCTCTCACATTTTACGACTATGATTTTCTTTTAGTATTTAAAAAATCATGAACAAATTACACAAAATGAACGTGTAGAGGTTAGTTATTTATATTTGACCTTGACTGGAAGCAAATCTGAAAACTACAAATGCTGTTCTTTAGGTGACTTTTTCAAATTGTGATTAATTTTTTGAAAGTTTCAAATTGATACTTTAGATAATATGCAGCTAATTCAATTGTTATTTTCCCACTTTTATAAATTTTTAGAATGTTGTCAAAAAATCCACACTTTATGAACCAACAACAAAGCTCTTTCTGAATGCTATTTGTGGTATTATTTTCATTGTCCAATAACTGATGAGAATGAAAATATAAATGAAACTTATGATTTTGTTATGTTTCTATATATAGGAATAATAATACAAAAATTACAAAGAAAATGAATTAATAGCCTTGTGTAGAAAATTTGTAATTCTTTACCTCTATTATTGGAATCTACAAAAGTTTTAAATTGGCCCAGCAGTAGGAATTTTTTCCAGTATAATTAATGTAAACTGGGCATTATGTGCAAAATTAATATCTTCAAAGTATTATTCATGTTATTTTTATCTTTTCTAATCTTGTAGAATAATTTTAAACTATTTTCTAAACAGATACTTTAATGTTTCCTTTTCAGTAATTGCATATACATATATAAAGCATGTGCATACATATTAATATGTATAAAGAGAATTTGCTCTTTCTGGAGTGTTTATCTCACCACTCATCCTCTCATTTCTACCTCCCTGGATAAAGGCAGCTTTTCAGAGCCCTTTCTGTTTTGTCAGAGCCCATTCTGTTGTACCCCATCATCAGCACCACGTCACTAGACTAGGTACGTCATCAAATAATGCAGTCATATACCTTCCCATATTTCAAGTTGTTTTGGATTTCCATGACACCCCCAAATGGGCGAGGGGTATCTTTAAATTTCAGACTTTCCGTCAGTTCATTTCTGGTCCTATCACAGTGACTGGTGAACAAAAAAAAAAAAAAAAAAAAAAAAAAAAAAAAAAAAATACTTGCGAGGTGTATTTACAGAGTAGGTAGAAGGATAGATATAAAAACACCAAATCATTGTCTATGCTTAATTTAATTGGAATTGAAATTCCAAAGTGCTTTTTAATGTGATAAAACAATGGAGTTAGTTTTTCCTTTAACAAAAGAGTAGAACATTCACTAATAGTAGTGTTAAGTACATAATGATATATCAACTCAAGGGATTTGTTTTAATCTCTGGAAGTATTGGTTATGAACTTCATGTAACCTTATGGAAAATTATAATGAAATGTACACAGAACAAGGCAGGACATGGATTTGACTATTCCCTATGATTATAAATTTTTACCACATGAACCATATGAAAATATTAAGAGAATAACAGGCATAACATAATGTTAATATGGGCCTTGTTTTCATTTCTTAATTTCCTGAAAGTCATTCATTTTTATATTTAAAAAACTTAAAATAATAGATTTATGCCAGAATAGATGGAGGCATATGAATAGCATAGACCTAAGTATTGTGATAATTCTAGGCGAAACACACCAAAAAGCTTGGAAGGTAAACACGTGGGCATGAGAAAACTGTCTGCTTTTCCTTTAAATTATTTTCATTGAGGGATCATAATGAAATACATTCAAGGATGTGATGTTTGATATGTAGGCAGAATAAGAAGAATAAATCAAAGCAATTAAAATATCTATTACTTCACTTACCTATCATGTTTTATTGTGAGATATTTTAAATTTACTCTTTTAGTCATTTTAAAGTATATTAATGACTATGTAACACATTATTATTTATCTTAGACCCTGCTGGGAAATATGTATCAAAATTTATTTAGCTTGTCTATGTGAAACTTTTTTTATTAAAATAATTTTTTATTTTTACAGACACATTTTGATTCATTTTACACAAATGATGTACAACTTTTCATTTCTATGGTTGTACATAATGTATAATCATGCCATTTATGTAATCATACATATACATAGGGTAATACTGTTTCATTTCACTGTTTTTCCATTCTCACCTCCTCCCACCCCTTTTTCCTCTACACTATCCGAAGATCCTTCATTCTTCTCTTCCCCCTGCAACTCCCCATAGTTATATATTGTCATGCACTTATCAGAGAAAACATTTGGCCTTTGGTTTTTTGGGCTTGGCCTATTTCACTTAGCATGATATTTTCCAACTTCTTCCATTTACCAGCAAATGCCATAATTGTATTCTTCCTTATGGCGGAGTAATATTCCATTGTGTATATATACCACAGTTTCTTTATCCATTCGTCAGTTGAAAGGCATCTAGGTTGGTTCCACAATCTAGCTATTGAGAATTGAGCTGCTATGAACACTGATGTAGCTGCACCACTGCAGTATGCTGATTTTAAGTCCTTTGGGTATAAACCAAGGAGTGGGATAGCTGTGTCAAATGGTGGGTCCATTCCAAGCTTTCTGAGGAATCTCCATACTGCTTTCCAGAGTGGCTGAACTAATTTGCAACTCCATCAGCAATGTATGAGTGTGCCTTTTTCCCCACATCCACGCCAACACTTATTATTGCTTGTGTTCTTGATAATAGCCATTCTAATCGGAGTTAGATGAAATCTTAAGGTGGTTTTAATTTGCATTTCTCTAATTTCTAGAGATGATGAGCACTTTTTCATTTATTTGTTTATCACCTGTATATCTTCTTCTGTGAAGTGTCTGCCCATTTTCTTAGCCCATTTATTGATTGGGTTCTTTGTATTTTGGGTGTAAAATTTTTTAAGATCTTTATACACTTTGGAGATGAGTGCTCTGTCTGAAGTGTGTGTGGAAAAGATTTTTTTCCCACTCTGTAGGCTCTCTTTTCACATTATTGATTGTTTCCTTTGCTTAGAAGAAACTTTTTAGTTAGAATCTATCACATTTATTGATTCTTGCCTTTCTTTCTTGTGCTATGGGTGTCTTGTTAAGGAAGTCTGGTCCTAAACCAACATGATGTAGATTTGGGCCTATTTTTTCTTCTATTTGGTGTCTCAGGTCCAATTCCTAGATCCTTGATCCATTTGAGTTGAGTTTTGTACAGGGTGAGAGCGAGGGTTTATTTTCATTTTACTGCATATGGATTTCCAGTTTTGCCAGCACCGTTTATTGAAGAGGCTATCTTTTCTCCATTGTAAGTTTTTGGCACCTTTGTCTAGTATGAGATGACTGTACTCATGTGGGTATGGCTCTGAGTCTTCTGTCCTGTACCATTGATCTAGCTGTGTATTTTGGTGCCAAAACCATGCTGTTTTTGTTACTATTGCTCTATAGTAAAATTTAAGGTCTGGTATGGTGATACCTTCTGCATCACTCTTCCTGCCTAGGACTGCTTAGGCTATTCTGGGTCTTTTGTTCATCCAGATGAATTTTGTGATTACTTTTTCTGTTTCTATGAGAAATGTCATAAGGATTTTAATTGGAATTGCAGTAAATCTGTATATTGCCTTTGGAAGTATGGTCATTTTGATAATATTAATTCTGCCTATCTAAGAACATGGGAGCTCTTTCCATCTTCTAAGGTCTTTCTAAATTTCTTTCTTCAATGTTTTGTAGTTTTCATTTTAGAGATCTTTTTACCTCTTTGGTTAGACTGATTCTCGAGTTTTTTTTTTTTTTTTTTTTTTTGAGGCTATTGCGAGTGGAATTGTTTTCTTCATTTCCCTTTCAGATGTTTCATTGCTTATGTATAAAAATGCATTAGATTTATGTGTGTTGATTTTATATCCTGCCATTTTGCTGAATTCATTTATGAGGTATAGAAGTTTTCTGGAGGAGATATTTTGATCTTCTAAATAGAGAATCATGTCATCAGCAAATAGTGACAGCTTAAGTTCCTCTTTTCCAACTCGTATTCCTTTAAATTCTTTAGTCCATCTAATTGCTCTAGCTAGTATTTCAAGGATGATGTTGAATAGAAGTGGTGAAAGAGGGCATTCCTGTCTTGTTCCCATTTTTAAAGGGAATGCTTTCAGTTTTTCTCCATTAAGAATGATGTTGGCCAGGGACTTAGCATAAATAGCCTTTACAATGTTCAGGTATGTTCCTACTATCCCTATTTTTTCTAGCATTTTGAGCATGAAGAGGTGTTGTATTTTGTCAAATCCTTTTCTGTGTCAATTGAAATAACCATATGATTCTTATCCTTATGTCTATAGACATGATGGATTGCATTTATTGATTTATGAATGTTAAACTGTCCTTGCATTCCAGAGATGAACCCCACTTGATTGTGGTGCACAATTTTCTTAATATGTTTTTGGATACAGTTTGCCAGTTTTTTGTTAAGGATATTTGCATATATATTCATCAAGGATATTGGTCTAAAATTTTCTTTCCTTGATATCTTTGCCTGGTTTGGGTATGAGGGTGATATTAGCTTCATAGAATGAACTTGGTAGGTTCCCTCCTTTTCTATTTCCTGGAATACATTGAGAAGTTTTAGAATGAGTTCTTCTTTGAAGGTCTTGTATAACATGGCTGAGAATCCATCTGGTCCTTGGCTTTTCTTGTATGGTAGGCTTTTGATGGCTTCTTCTATTTCATTGCTTGAAATTGATCTGCTTAAATTGTGTATGTCCTCCTGGTTCAGTTTGGGAGGATCATGTTTCTAGAAATTTATCAATGTCCTCAGTATTTTCTATTTGGTTGGAATATAGATTTTCAAAGTAGCTTCTCATTATGTTATGTATATCAGTGTTGTTTGTCCTGATACTTCCTTTCTCATCACAAATTTTAGTAATTTGAGTTTTCTCTCTCCTTTGTTAGTGTAAGGGTTTGTCTATTTTGTTTACTTTTTCAAAGAACCAAGTTTTTGTTTTGTCAATTTTTTGAATTGTTTCTTTTGTTCAATTTCATTGATTTCAGCTCTGATTTTAATTATTTCCTGTCTTCTACTACTTTTGGTGTTGTTCTGTTCTTCTTTTTCTAGGGCTTTGAGCTGTAATGTTAGGTCATTTAGTTGTTGATTTTTTATTCTTTTCTTGAATGGGCTCCATGCAATGAATTTTCCTCTTAGTACAGCTTTCATAGTGTTCCCAGAGATTTTGATATGTTGTTTTGTCATTCTCATTGACCTCTTAGAATTTTTTTATCTCCTCCCTGATGTTTTCTGTTATCCATGTTTCATTCAATAGCATATTATTTAGTCTCCAGATGTTGGAGTAATTTCTGTTTTTTATTTTGTTGTTCATTTCTAATTTCATTCCATTATGATTTGATAGAACACAAGACAGTATGTCTATTTTTTTTGTATTTCCTAAGGGTTGCTTTGTGGCATAACATATGGTCTATTTTTGAGAAGGTTCTACTTGTTGTTGAGAAGGAAGTGAATTTGCTCATTGATGGATGGAATATTCTATAGATGTCTGTTAAGTCTTGGGTATTGATTGTGTTATTTAGTTCTATGGTTTCTTTGTTTAGTTTTTGTTTGGAGGATCTATCTAGCAGTGACAGTGGTGTGTTAATATCACCCAGAATTATTGTGTTGTGGTCTATTTGATTCCTGAAATTGAGAAGGATTTGTTCAATGTACATGGATATACAGTTGTTTGGTGCATAAATATTTATAATCCTTATGTCTTCTTGATTTATGGTTCCCTTAAGCAGTATGAAATGTGCTTCTTTATCCCTCTAACTGTGGTTTGAAGTCCACTGTATCTGATATAAGGATGGAAACCCCCGCTTTTTTACTGATTTCATGTATGTAGTAGGTTTTTTCCCATCCTTTCGCTTTTAGTCTGTGGATGCATTTTTCGATGAGATGAGTCTCTTGAAAGCAGCATATTGTTGGGTCTTTCTTTTTAATCTATTCTGCCATTCTATGTATTTTGATTGATGAGTTTAGGCCATTAACATTCAGGGTTATCATCAAGATTTGATTTGTATTCCCAGTCATTTGGGCTTATTTTTAGTTTTTAACTTGGCTTGGTTTCTCCTTTGAGTGGTTTTCCTTTAAGGTAGTTCCGCCCTTTGCTGAACTACATTGTTGTTTTTCATTTCCCCCTCATGGAATATTTTGTTGAGAATATTCTGTAGCGCAGGCTTTATATCTGTAAATTCTTTTAACTTTTGTTTATCATGGAAGGATTTTATTTCATTTTCAAATCTGAAGGTTAGTTTTGCTGGATATAGGATTCTTGGTTGGCAACCATGTTCTTTCAGAGCTTGAAATATGTTGTTCCAGGCCCTTCTAGCTTTTAGAGTCTGGACTGAGAAACCTGATGATATCTGTATTGGTTTCCCACTATATACACTCTGATGCTTTACTCTCGCAGCTTTCAAAATTCTATCTTTATTTTGTATGTTAGGCATTTTCATTATAATATGCCTTGGTGTGGATCTGTTGTGATTTTGTGCATTTGGTGTTCTGTAAGTCTCTTGTATTTGATTTTCCATTTCATTCTTCAGGCTTGGGAAATTTTCTGATATTATTTCATTGAATAGGTTGTTCATTCCTTTGGTTTGTATCTCTGTGCCTTCCTCAATCCTGATAATTCCTAAATTTGGTCTTTTCATAATGTCCCACATTTCTTGGAGATTCTGTCCATAATTTCTTACCATCTTCTCTGTTTGGGCAACTTTATTTTCAAGGCTAAATATTTTGTCTTCATTGTCTGAGGTTCTAACTTCCAAGTGGTCTAATCTGTTGGTGATGATTTCCATTGAGTTTTTTATTTGGTTTATTGTTTCCTTAATTTCAAGAATTTCCAGGTTTTTTTTTTTGAGAATTTCTATCTCTTTGTTTAAATGATCTTTTGCTTCATGCAGTTGCTCTTTCAATTGCTTATTGATATGATCATCCATTGCCTGCATTTGCTCTCTTATCTCATCCTCTGCCTCACGAATCATCTTAATCATGTATAATCTGAAGTCCTTTTCTGACATTTCTTCTACCATACTGTCACTGGATTCTATTATTATAGAATCTAGATTTGTTTGGATCATTTTCTTCCCTTGTTTTTTCATGTTGTTCGTGTATCTTCCCCTCTAGCAGTGCAGATCTGGGGTATTACAGTTTCCCCCCTTTAGGCTTATAGTGACCCTAAGGGTTTCCAAAATCTTTTCTTTAAGGGGGAGATCAATATTAGCAGTACCCAGTTCAGATAGTACGCAACCCTAGACCAAATAGCACCTATGAGAACTTTAACATTATTGTTATAATAAACAGAATGAATTCAATTACTATCTTCAGTATAACAAATAGATTTGCAATAAGGTCTGCAGTTTCTAATGGAGGACCAAAAGGATGCAGAGGGGTGTATGATGTAGCTGTTAACAAAAGAATATATAGAAATTCTAGATAATACAAGGAGTGAGAGTGTAATCAAAAGAAGGTAGTTGTTAGCATGCGGAAAGGGAGAAAGAGACTCTGAAGGAATAGGTAAACAAAAGGAAAAGAGAGCAAGAAAAGTAAAAAAAATAACAAAATTTTTCAATAAGGAGAAAAAATAAAATCTACACTGTAACAGTAATAGTATTCAAACCTCCCAGTCTTCAGTAGCCTGAGGTATGAGAAGCACCTGACAATGAGCTTCAAGTCTTCAGTAGGAGTCTCAGGATGGGATTTTCCCACCTAAACATGGGAGATACAGCTTCCAGGATTATCCAAGATGGCTGGCTTCCAAATGTGGTGGCAAATGGGGAGCTGCAGCTCGGGATGTGGGCGTGGTCAGCTGAAGGTCCTGAAGTCAGGGTGTGGTTGGTCAGACAGGGGTCTGGAGGTGGGGTGTGGTTGGTCTGGTTGCGGAATCCTGGAGGCAGGGTGCAATCAGTTGGTCTGGGAATCCTGGTGATAGGGCACAGTCAGTCAGTCTTGGGGTCCTAGTGGCGGGGTGCAGTCAGTTGATGTGAGGACCCCAGAGGCAGGGAGTGATCGATGGGGCTGAGGGATCCTGGAGATGGGCCTCAGTCAGTCTGCCCAGGAGTCCTACGGGGCCTAGCCATTGACTCAAAATGGCAGTAGTCACTTTGAACCAAACCTGCAGGTACTGTGACAGTGAACTTCCAGGCAACAGCAGGCAGCTGGCACTCCACTGGTGGCCTGCAGTTAGTTTGCTGACTTCTGTCAGATGATCGGAAGGTCAACCTTAGGCGGTGGGTGATGGGTAGGTGAAAGGCAGGCGATGGACACACAAGAGGCAGGCAAATGGCGGATGATAGGTGCCTGACAGTGAGCATTCTGCACTCAAAAATGTGTGGATATGCTGGAAGACTGCAGGAGATCACAGTAGACAAATGTGGTAAACAGCAGGGGATTGATAAGCAGCAAAAACTGCCTCCTCAAGAAACAGATACCCTCTGCTTGAAACCCAAGTTATGGAAACAAGGAACGCAGCCTCCCTCTAGTCCGACATCTTGGATCCTATATGAAAATTTTTAACATTTTGATCCGTGGTTTCCATTCCTTCTGCCCTGCCCCCACCCTTTTCCAGGTTCTAATAACTCTCCTATTACTTTCTACTACTACAAGTTCAACATTATTAGATTCCTTACAGAAATGAGAGCACCCATTATCTGTCTTTCTCTGACAACTTATTTGACTTAGCATCATGTTTTCCAGATGCAGCCATGTTGCTCCAAATGACAGAATTCCTTCCTGTCTTTAGTGATGAATAGCCTTCCATTGTATATATACCACATTTTCTTTATGTATTAATCTACTGATGAACCATTAAGTTGCTTTCATATCTTGGCTATTATAAATAGTGCTGCAGTGAACATGGAAGTGTAGGTATGTCTTTGACCAACTGATTTTATACTGATTTAAATTATTCTTTTAACACTTAGTAGCTTACAGACTCTGGAACAGTGAACTACTTGTTCTTCACTCAGGTCATTGCAGAATACTGATACAACCACACATAGAGATTTTTTTTCCCATTTTCATGTCATATTGTGGTTTTTAAATTGCTATTATAAAATCATACTTGGAATATATTCCAGTGTATTGATTATCTCCAAGATTTAAAATGAAAACTATAACTAACTTGGAAGGCAATAAACCAAGTGTTGGGAATTTTCTCCGTCACTTTCTCTATGAGTAGTACTGTACTTATCTGAGTATTTTAAGAATAAAGAAAATTTGAATGAGCATTTTAGTGAAGCGATAATAACATCAATGATGAAAGACTGGAAAATTTTCTTTCCAAGAAATTACATTCTAATTGTTGGAAGCAGACACTAAATAAAGGAAAATAGGTAAGGTAATTTTAGATCATAAAAACAAGTTAGTGAGGAATAAAAATGTAGCCATGCAATAGTGACTGAGGAAGTTTTGATGTCTGCTTTAGAACAAGTGCTCTGAATAGTTTCCTTTGAGATGTGACCGATGGACATTCAGTCATGAAGCTATGTGAACAATTCTTCAGGTTTAAGGACAACACTGTACAAGTTTCTAGAGTGTTATGACTTGAAGTTTTCATAGGACTGAAAGAAAAAAAAACGGACAAAAAGAAGGAAAAAATGATTGTTGGACTGTAGAAAAAGATAAAGTTCTTCATAGAGGGGAACGGGAAACATAATACTGGTGCAAGTTGGCCAATTTCTGCTCTTCTGACAGCAGGGCACATTGATAAGCATATACATAGACCACTCTTACATCTTCTCTGTTATGGAGAGGGTTAATATAGCGTCTGTGCATACAGATAATTTACAATATCTTTAATAGGATCAGAGAAAGATGTCCAATGAAATCAATGTGGGAACTGAATTTTGAAAGCCTTAGTGAGATAAAGGAAAGGGATAGTGCCAGTCCAAGCAAAGAAGAAGAAGAAAAAAAAAAGTACAAAGAAGTAATGCAATTTTTTGTCATAGGTACACCTATTTTAGTGACTTGTAATCTTCTGAAATTTACTTGATTACTGTATTTGAGTAGGCACTTCCTGAAGTCAGTGACCCATCTCCATGTTGCTTTATCATGATGTTTGGCCTACTTTAACCATTGTGCCAATAATTTGGTAAAGAGATGTATTTACATGCTTTCTATAAATATTTAATGTGTTTGGCAAAATAATTGCCAAGGAGCAGAAAAATTAATGTGAGTAAATTATTCTTAAAACAGTATTAAAATGTATCCTATGAAAGCTATAATTTAATGTTCTCCAAATTTATAAGCCATCATCTTCAAATTAGGTATCTGGGTAAACATGTAAGAAGTATTCTTACTATTTCTCTACAACACATAGTTTCCCTCCTTTCATCACAGTTACAGAGGAGTAAATACATAATTACCATGTGAATCATAAAAGTATAGACTCTATTATCAATAAAACTAGTTAGAATTTAAATAAATATTTCTTCCATTGAGTAGATTTTACATGTAAATTTTAAGTTTATTTTGTCAAAAACAAATAAATGTAAACAAGAACAATGGAGATCCACTGTCTTCCCTAGGGTTTTAAACAGGGAAGATATGTTTACTCAAAGAAAATGCTTCATTAGATGATTTTCAAGTATTCAGCAGGCAAATATTTTATTTACAACAAAAGTAATGAACCGGGCTGGGGAGATAGCTCAGTTGGTAGAGTGCTTGCCTTGCAAGCGTGAGGCCCTGGGTTCGATCCCCAGCATCACCAAAAAAAAAAAGTAATAAACCTTCATGTATAGTAGAGAAAGAACAAAGAATCAGACTCCAAATCACAAAGAGTATTAATTTACATCAATAAAACTGCCACTATTTATTGGACATTGGTAATATTCAGTATTTTAATTTTTCAATAAAATCAAATCATACTTAGGCACTTAGAGTGAACTACTAGTATATTCAATTTATTGTTGAACAATGAGAATCAGCAAGGTTTACTCAATTCAGCTCAGTTTGTTAATGTGGATTAGGACTGTATTTGAACTGGTCAATCCACTCAGTTGCTCTTCTTAACTTCAACCAGGGGTACTTTCCACTTGAGGATTCAGAAATACAACATGGGTATCTTTCATTATATAACTTGTGCCAGAAAAAGAAAAAGCAAATAGCTAGGAGAGATGTGAAACAGAATCACAAGAGATTTTTATGATTCCCCCCCCCCATAGGTCATCTATTATCATGAAGTTCTCCATGTCATAGGTCTTTATCCTTTGATCCGTAGCCTTCTATTACCATAGGAGCTATGTTAAGAGAATGCTGGACATCCACATACAGAAGAGTGAAGTTGTGGTCTGATGCAGAGGAGAAGACCAACTTTGGACGGAGCAGTGATGATTTGGTTATGAGTCCCAAAGCACACGCAACAAAAACAACACATAATGGAATTATAACAAACAAAAAAACTTTTGCACAGCAGAAGAAACGGACAACAGAGAGAAGAGACAGGCTACGGAGGGGGGAAAATTTTGAAAATCATACCTCTGATAAGGGGTTAATAATCAAAATACATTATGAGCTCAAAAAACTCAATAGTAAGAAAGCGACCTATTTTAAAAATAGACTAAACCCCTAAATAGAAATTTTCCAAAGAAAACATAAAAATGGAAGAAAAAGTGTTCCATATGACTAAGCACCAGGGAAATGAAAAATAAAAGAACAATGAGATATCACTGCCTATCTGTTAGATTGGTTATATCAAAAAAATCTTACTCTCAGTGGGAGTGTAAATTGGTATAACCATTATGGAAAAAAGCAGGGATTTTCCTCAAAAAAATTAAAAATTGAACTACCATTTGATTCAGTAATCCCAGTCACTACTGGTTATGTATCTAAAGAAAAGGAAGTCAATATGTCAAAGAGATTTCTTTACTTCTATGTTTATTGCAGCACTGCTTACAGTATCTATGGACTTGGAATCCACCTAAGTGTCTGTGAATGAGTGAATGGATTAAGAAAATATGCTGTATGTGCCCAATGAAAATACACTGGGGCTTTCACAAAAGAGGAAATACTATTGCCTGCAATGTTGTAGATGAAAATGGAGGACATTATTTTAAATGAAATAAAGTCAGGCACAAAGAGATGATCTCATATGTGTGTTCTAAAAAAAAAAAGCTTATGTCATAGAGAGTAGAATAGTGGTTATCAAGGGTTGGGAGAGGGGTTCCTTGGGGAATTATTGGTCAATAACACATAATTTCAGTTAAGAGAAATAAATTCAAGAGCCATAATGTACAACATGGTTAAGTATAGTCAACAATGTATTATATTCTTAAAAATCTCTGACAATAACTTTTAAGTGTTCTGACACAAAAAATTATGAGTAAATGCATATGTCAATTTGATTTTGAATCAAATTGTGATTGTGAATATAGCCATTCCACAATGTAGACGTATTTCAAAATAACAAGTTAAATATACATGATAAATATGCATTATTTTTATCATGTTTATTTCACAATAACAAAAATTATACTCTTCAAATGTTAACAGAACTGTTGTGCTCAAATTTGAACTAGTCCATTTCTAAAATATACTATACTCTTTAATTTATTTAAAGAAAAATTAAGTCCAGTTCCTCCAAGAAGGACTTCATGAAACACTTTATGACAATTAATTTACATCAATAAATCCTTTCTTAGATATTTTAGTTTTATTAAAAATGTTTTGAGCTTTGTTAACAATGGCCCAAATCATTGCTTGTGAATCCTCTTATTCAAATTAAAATGGAATTATTTTTTGGGTTTTGGTTTTGGCTCAATGGTAGAGCCCTTGCCTATCATGCATAAAGGCACTTGGTTAGATTCCCAGCACTGTAATAAAGAGAAAGAAAAGAAGTGGGTAGGGAGAAAGAATAAGGAAAAGAAAGGAAGGAAGGAAGCAAAGAAGGAACAAAAGGAGAAAGATAATTTCACAGTGTATTTCAGAGATTCGAGGGTCTATAAATGGGACTTTTCTGTGTCTCCCATAATATCTCATGAAACAAATATTGCTAAATACACAAATAACAAAATAATACCTCCCTTTCTGAGAAGGGATACAGAAAAATTTCTTACGTTCTGATGACTTCATTGAATATAGTACTGAGATATGCGTAACTTAATCAGAATGGAACTATCTGCATTTTAAAAGATTATGACTGAAATCATGATTGTATATTTATTTTTTTCTAATGCTATTTATTCTGTGTTTTTGAGACTTACAGATTTAGAGGACTATTTTATTATATAAAATGAATTTTTCATTCTTTCTAAAATAATATCGCACTGAGAGTTGTTTTAGCATTTAAAATTTGAACCTAAAGATAATGATTTTGCCCTTCATGCTGTTGAAATTTTTGGTTTGTTGTATCATGAATTCTTCAAAACTCAGAAGTTACTTTAGAAGTCTTTACATCATTTCCTGAAGATAGTGTAAAGAAATGTTAAATGGTATAGGAGAAGCTAACTTAAAGCATAGACTTCAGAGGAGATAAATGCAAAATCTGTGATCAGTAAAATTTCATGTTTAGACAATTGTCCTATGAACTAACAGAATCTAGCCCACATTTAAAAAAACGATTTCTATGCTCATGGTACTTTTTAATTTTCACATTATTATTTTAAAATTTTTATTAATTTTTTTCTTAACTGATGCATAAAAACAAAATATATATATATTAATTAGGTAATATGAGACATCAACAAATATTTATTTTTATTCTTTTGAAATTTTTGCTTTTTTTCGACACTTCTAAAAGTTGTTATAGACAAAAGTATAAAATGTGTCTTTTTTTTTTTTCTTTTTTTTTCCCCTCCAAGAAAGTCACTGTGATAGAAAATTTATTGCAGTGTTCCTTGATTTTAAGTTATTTCAGGCTTCTTCATTATCTTGATTACATTATCTTATACAGTGACCCCCAAAGTACTGTTTTACTCCTTTTATTCATTGACTTATAAAACACTGCATATACTTAGTAAAATTTTTGTAGACAATAAAGGATCTCTATCCATAATGTATGTGGAACAGGGAAAGGGTTTAATTTTTATTTATCTTAAAAACAGATCTTAGCATTGATTCTGTTTTTCAAAGTTGCTTCAAGCTTTCCTTTAAAATTTCCCCATTTGTTACACAAATTTTTATTGGATACATATAACATGATAAAATGTCCTTAGGACGATGTTACAGTGATAAAAAACAAAATGTATTTGCTTTCATGGAGCTTTATTATGACATGCTGATTCTGGTTTATTCCATACATTAAAAGCATGAATACCTTTTTAATAAATATTTGTGGAACCTTTCTTGGCTCAGTTTTGTGCTAAGTGCTTGACAAATAATGGTGAGATAATTACTGTCTTCGTGGCTCTTAAATTATAAAGAGGGAGTAAATATTAGATAATACAGAAAGAATGAATAAAAAATAAGATTTTAGGAGTCAAGGATACAGATAAAAGTCCTGTGTTAGAAAACATGTGATCTGAGTGATAGCAGATTCTAGTTTAAACTGGGTGGCTCAGAATTGTCCTTCAGGAAGCAAAACTAAGCTGAGAGCTAATTGAAGAGAAGAAAATAGCCATGCCCAATAACTCAGCTTTGAGTTTTTCTGATAGAACTGCACTTTGCACATATTCTGAACTAGGTAAAAATCAATGCTGAATTCGTGAAAGAAGGCAGAACCACTGCAGTTCAAGTTCAATTACAAGTCAAAACTCAGAAAGCCTCAAACCAGAGTCAGAGATAGAATTAGAGGAGTGTTGGGGTACGACATAAAATCATAAAATCAAAGTTGATCTCCCAAAGAAATGATGTAGAGAAGGCAATTCGTGCTTAGATACTTTAGGATTTGGTTAGAAGAATAAACTCTGGGAGAATGTACTAGGAAAAGCGGAATGGGTGGAGCCAAGTCATATCTTCTGGGTGCTCAAGATCAAGTCAGAGAGATAAACATATGAATAGATATATGCTAAAAGCATGTCCAAGGTACTAATTGAGCACAATGAAGAAAAGATATTATTCTGCTTGTCAGTAATTCAGAGGACACCTAATGAAAAAATTTCCAAGGAGCTATTCTGAAAATCTTTAAATTTAAGTTACAGACTAACAGAGTGCAGAGAGCATTCTGAGTAAAAGATTTGAGATAAGGAAGAGGTCAGAGCAACATAAGTAAGATTGGCTTAATTTCATAGTTATTGAGGTTTTCACCACTAAAGTTTTAAGTGAACCTTCATGTTATACTTCTGAACTTTGATTTTATGTTCTTGTGGTAATTAATAAATCATATTGATGTTATCCTTTGATTATCAACCTTTATATTTTGTCTCCTGACATTCCTCTACTTTATAGATGGAAGGGAAAAATATAATTCCTTTTATTTTAAAATGAAACATCAAACAGTTCTGTACACAGAGCAGGAGGTCAACAAATTTATTGCTTCCTGAAGGACTGGACCCCTTTCTCTCTTCCTTTTTGGACATAGAGATAAAACTTGCAACTAGTGTAAAAAATCCAAGTAACTGTACACATTGCATTACAACCTCTCATCAAGCCATGCTGTCTGCAATTTCCTGACATAAGTAAAAGGATTCAGTGACCTGAAATTAGCCTCGAATTAAAACTTAGAGAACCATTCTGTAAAATTTAGATTTCATTAAAGTTAGGCTCAAAATTGAATCAATTTATTAAATTTACTTATTTCAGTATTCCTAACACACACAATAAGACCAACATGTAACAATTTCAGACACATAAACAGTTTTACTATTGCATTTACTGAAGTGAGAGTACTACTTCCTAGCTAGGATAAGATACACTCTAAATGCAAATTAAAAGCAAAACAAGACACTTCAAATCTGAGAACTGCTTGCAGTTGGTTAGACTGTCTTGAAGTATTGTTGATGTCTCTTCACAAGTGTGGGGACATACACTTGTAAAATAAAAAATTTAGAGTTCAATCTAAGTCATTTATCCTATCCCAGTATAAATTGAAAATAAATAAAGCATTTCAATCAAAAATTCAGCAGTAAAATCTTGTCTAAAACAGAAACAACAAAAGCATCTTGTTGGAAAAAGCCCTGTGTTTGGAACAATAAAACTACCTGAAAATGATATCCCTTCTCTTCCTGGTTTGTGTAGCATATTCTTTCATCTAGATTTGGGGCAATTCCTTTAGAATCTGAGTTGTGAGAAGATTATGCATAAGATTGCTAGCATTCGAGCATCTTTAGTTTTCCAAATGATATTTGTAAGACAACATTTAACTAAATGCAACCATTATGCAAGTAAAAGGTAGTTGCCAATATAGATATTTCAATAAAGAATAAGGGATATTGTGCCACATTCTCAGTCCTACTTTGTATTTAATTTAGAGACAGGGTCTCACTGAATTGCTTAGTGCCTCACTTGTGCTGAGGTTGACTTTGAACTTACAATCCTCCTGCTTCAGCCTCCCGAGCTGCTGGGATTAGAGGTGTGTGCCACTGTGCCTGGCAGAACCTGATTACATTTTCTATACTCTGATTATTCTGTCCCAACCGGTTCAGCTATTTTGAATGACTGACACTGATTTTTTAACTGGAATGCTTAGCACTTAGTTAAATGTTTCTGATCTAAGTCCTAGAATCTAAATCACATCAATATTAAAATATTACTTGCAGGGAGTTTTTAAATGGGTATAGAGTTTAAACTTTACAAAATAAAAAAAAGTGCTGGATAAAAAAAGAATAAGGGATAATATTGGATTTCTTTTTTTTTTAATTCAATCATCTGAATTCTGCTATGTGATAATACTATTAATCTATGAACTATTTGTTAACACCAACAAGTCAAATAATAGTTTGTTAGATTTTCTGATAAAACCCACAACCGTAAGTAGAGATTTAATATGCTCATATAGTTACGGAATGTGTGAGAGTTAGAGATCACCATGCTTATGGAGCCAAATTGAAAGGGTAAAAAGGTCCTTTAATGAGCATGCCAGGCAAGTGGCTGGGTCTACTTTCGTAATGCATGTTATAGCTCCAAAAAGATTCAGTATGTAATGTTTCTGTACTCCCCATTTGTAATAAAATAAATAGAAACAAAAAAAATTAGTCCAAAATATTTTAATATATTTTCTACTCAGTATTCTATATAAAAATTCAGTGAATTAATAAGAAAGCAACTGAATGTGAGAAAGAACCTAATTGTTCCTTATAATGTTTATTTCACAACCCATTCTCAATGTCATTTTTTTTATCACATCTTTCTGGCATATCTCTTAATAACAGAAGTAGTTACTTTCTGAGATTCCTTTTTGAAAGCCTGTGATAATACAATGTAAGTGAGATTATGCTATTTTACTAAATTGCATACATGCAAATTCTAAAACACAAACATGAGGTCAGCTTTGTTTCTCAAAACACAATTAAACTATACTAAATTAAACTATACTAAAAGGAAGTGCTTAGCTAAGGAGGTTTGGCCATCTCAATAAATGACTACTGTTTATGCAGTTTGCTCATTTCCCTGCAATGCTTTTTGCATGTTCAATAAAAATTGATATGAGTGAAAGGATATGAAATACCTACCAACAAAGCAGGAAGAAAAAAATAACACACTAATTTAAAATATACTTCAGCTACCTGTCATGAGCAAATTAAAAAAAGCCTATAATGGGACGAAGTGCATCACTTGGCAACATCATTACTTGTTTCTAGAGATGATTCAGCTTATCCCAGTCTTAAAAAGGGCTCAGATACTTTCCTATCTTTGTATCTGAAGGCAATGTGGTTTCTCTGTGGAATAAGCTGAGTTGCTTCAGTTTAATAACTCTAGAAGCAAAGGGTAAATTGTTCCCATATTGGATTTTATCTACTGGTATTTAAAGTAGCATCATTTGCCATAGGCTGACCTCATATTTGGGTTTTGTTTATTTTGCCTTAGTCTCATTCACTATTTACAAATTTTCCTTAGTAACTAAAGTGGCTCCAATACAGCCATTGTCCTGGATGTATTTTGGGCTGAAAAATGGGGTGGCAGTATTAAGAAATTCTTCCATTCTACTGGAGAGAGCTTTACCAACCTGACTCCAAGTGACTTTCATTACTTACTCATGAAAGATTTTACCAGCAGGCTGACAACTTTAATCTCCTGTATTTACAGGTACCTTTTGTTAAGCATCATTAAGTCCATTGATTGAATGCATGCAATTTTAAAGACCAAGACCCTAATTACAATGACAGGGACCATCTTTCACAAATTGAGATAAAAGACCAAACTCTTCCAATTTTGAAGAGTACATTTATTTATGTTCTTCATGTTTTTACACAAATGCAGAAATGTCTGTCACATAACTGCTATACCCTTACAACTAGTATTGTTGCTTTAAAAATAAGTATCGCTACCTATTTTAAAATTGTGTATACCGATTAGAAGACTAGCAATGATAATAGAAGTTAAAATTGGATTGAAGTACTTTGAAACCCCACTGTATCTCACCACTTTTAATTTATTATATCTTTTAATCATCCATATATTAGTGGACTGTTTTCACACTTAGCATAGCATTTTTAAGGTTTCATTAAGTTTGTAAAATGAATCAATCTTTTATTGTACATATGATGTTGCTATGTGACTAGTCACTAGTTAAATGATGGGCTTGGTTTGTTTCCACTTTGAGGTTATTATGCATAGTACTTCTATATAAATATGTATGAATAGGTTTTTGGATATATAAAGAAATTTTTGGGCCTAAATCTAGGAGAGGAATTGATGTGCTATATGGTAACTCTGCATTTAACTTTTTGAGTAAATACATGAATGTTTTACAAAGTGGCTATATCACTTTTTTTGAATCCCAGCATTCTTTGGGAGTTCAATTTTCTTTGCCTCCTTGATATTTGTTACCTGTCTTTGATTGTATCGTCATAGTATATGTGAATTGGTATCTCAATGTGAATTAATTTTCTTATTATTTGCAAGGAAGGTGACATACAAATAGACATGAAGATAGATGTTATCTGGATTATAATTATATATGTGGTAGACTGAAAGTAGGCATATATAGTTTTCCTAACAAATATGCCCCAAAATTGATGTAACATTTTTGAAAAAATAGCTTATTCACAGGGTCACATATTCTTTTATAAGGGAAAGTACAGCTCATTGATTGACTTTTGAAGGATGAAGCTATTGACAAAAAATGAGAGGACAGAAAACATTTCAAAAAGAATAGTTAAAGTAAAATTTATGGAAGTCAAATTGCACAAGGTAGCAGTGTCACTGTGAATTATCAAGTAGATTGATTTTGCTTGAGCATACAGTTTAAAAAAAGAAGAGGATATGAGTGGGAAAACATAGCCATTGTATCAGAAACAAAAAACATGGAAATTACTGGAGTGATTAAATACTTTGAGTTTTTTGAAATAATACAAGATGTCAATAGGCTAAACGTCAAAATGAACATTACATAAAAATAAAAATAATGATTCCCTGACATTTTCATATAAAGTTTCAGAAAGAGATGGTATTTGAGTGGACAATGACTCTTCTGATAGCGTCTTATTGGTCAAATATCAGAAGGGTTGATTTGCAATTAGACAGAAGTTGGGCTCCCTCTACCTCCTATGGCTCCCGCCACAGGTATAATACTTCAGTGTGGCATCTGATTGGATTCTGGTTTTCTGAGTAACCTGGGGCCATGCTTGTTTCTGGTATCTGTTATCTAATCTTTCAATCTAGCTAGGTTACCAGGTGCATACTTGTGTTTATAAAAAAAGCATTTCACATAAAGTTATTAATAATCTGTTCCTTAATAAGAAGGAAATATTATTTGTTGATTGAAACTGAGTAAGTAGAGTGGTAATACTGAATTCTCATGATCATTAAAGTGACAATTGATCTCTCTGTAAGAGAAGAGTCATCTCTACTCCAATATTCTTTGTAATAAGAGAGTGACCTTTTGATAATGAAGTTTCAAGAATGTTCATCTGGCAAGGCTAATGTTCTTTTTATGTAGGGAAAAAACCTGAAAATCAAGAGATTGGCTAGAATATTTGAAAGTTGGAAGCACTGGGTAAATGATGGGAAAGGAGTGAATACTAAGTTCATAGCAGGATATGGTGAGATGAAAGAGAAAGAATTAGGCCACTTTACTGTATTAACCTAGAATGGTAAAGGCAACATTAGGATACTAAAGTCCAAAGGTAATGTTTCATTTTGAATTGTTGTGGATCACAACAAAAAGGAGTTCAGAAATGAGCCCTGCAATGTGAGTATTCTCATCCTTAGCAAATTTAGGTGAAGTGATGAGTTACATTTTGTTGCCTGGTGGGTGGGTGTGGGGTTAATGGAGGTCGTAATTGCAGCCTTGCAGTACACAATTTCAGGTACCAAAATTGACCACTCTATAACAAGAAATGGGGGTAGTAGGGCAGGAATTATTCATTATGAAATTCTTCATATGTTCATTATTCAACTCATTGCATATGAATCTTTGGAATATTTGTCACGACTATACAGAGAAAGAATCAATAGGATAGATAGATAAAGAGGTAGAAGATTATGGGAATTGGCCCATGATTATAGATGCTAAGAAGTCCTCTGATACATTTTCTGCCAGGGGAGAACAAAGAAAGTCAGTGGTGTCATTCATTCTGAGTCTGAAGTCATGAGAAAATTATCTAACTCCTCATTTGAGGTGGAAAGCCTCAGAATAGCCGCTGATATAAGACCTAGAGTCCTAGAGTCCAAAAGTCCAAACACCTTTAGGTATATACTTTGTTCTTGCTGAGCAGAGCTCTCTCTCTCTCCCTCTCTCTCTCTTTCTCTCTCTCTCTCTCTCTCTCTCTCTCTCTCTCTCTCTCTCTCTCTCTCTCTCTCTCTCTCTCTCTCTCTCTCTCTCTCTCTCTCTCTTTGTCTCTCTCTCCTTCCTGGTGTAATGTCCTAAGCCACTTTCTTCTGCCACACCCTTCAACTATGATGTCCTGCCTCACCTGGAGCCCCAGGGAATGTAGTCATTCATCTATGAACTGACATTTCTGAAACTCTGAGCCCCCAAATAAACTTTTCCTCCTCTAATTGTTCTTGGCTGGTCTTTTAGGCATAGCCTTGAAAAAGAGCTGACTGAAACAAGATCTTACAAGATAGATGTCCTAGCTCAAGAAGAGAGAAAAATGTTACCTTCTACCACCTATTTGTACTTTTTTTTCTTGACAGATAATAATTACACATCTTTATGGGGTACAGTGGGATGCATCTGTACATTTATACATTGTGTATAAATTAACTCAGTATATAATGTAGCCATTATCACAAACATCTAGCATTTCTTTGTGATGAGAACATTCAAATTCCTCTCTTCTAGCTATTTTGGAAGCATATGATACAATATCACTAACGATAATCACACTCTGTAATACATCAGAACTGGTTCCTCCTATCTGACTGTGACTTTGAACCTAATAACAAATCTCCTTGTCCTCCACTCCTCTTTTATCTTCTGTAGTCTCTTTAAACTAATATTCTCTTTTCTACTTCTATTAGCTCAGCATTTTTAGATTCCACACATCAGTGAAATCATATAGAGTTTGTCTTCCTATGCCTAGCTTATTTTATTTAATATTATGATCTCTTCTAGAAACACACTAAAAATGCATCCAGAAATAATGTGAGTTTTTTAGTTTGTTTTCAACTCAGAGACAGGTAATTTATAAATTACAATTATAAATTCAATTATAAATTAGAGGAATGCAAAGAAAAAAGAATGAAAATGAGTTAAGAAAGTACAAGAACAGGTGGAACACCATCAAGCATATCAAATATGAAATCTTTTCATGTTGAACATTGAACTGCTATTGTATCAATGCTTTATTTTTCTTTTTCAGTGTTTCTGTAATATGTTGATGTGAATGATAATCCATACCACCTAGATAGGCTTAATGTTCCAGAAGCCTAAGTTCACTCTAAAAATTAAAAGTATTCCTCTCTGTAATGCTAGATATATTTATGAATTTTCAGGTTACTGAACATATAAAAGTAGGTGCCATCCTCAAAGGTAATTTGAATAAAAGCATTTTGGTAAAAAAGAAGAAGAAGAAGAAGAAGAAGAAGAAGAAGAAGAAGAAGAAGAAGAAGAAGAAGAAGAAGAAATGACTGAAATTTTCCAAATCCTGTAAGGAACATGGATATCCAGATTTTCAAAGCTTAAAGAATCACAGCAAGATTAATCTAAAGCAATTCAATCAGATACTTATAATCAAATTTTCAAAAGTCAAAGACCAAGAAAGAATCTACATGAAGCAGAACAGAAATTGCTTAGAAAACTTGAAATGGAACCACCATTTGACCCAGTAATCTCTCTCTTGGTATACACAAAGGACTTAACATCAGCATACTGCAGTGACACAGTCACATCAATGTTCATAGCAGCTCAATTCACAATAGCTAAGCTATAGAACCAATCTAGGTGCCCTTTAACAGTTGAAGGGATAAAGAAAATGTGGTATATATACACAATAGAATATTAGCCATAAAAAAGAATGACCTTTTAACTTTAGCCATAAAATAGATGGATCTGGAGACTCTCATACCAAGTGAAATAAGCCAATCCCATAAAACAAAGGTTGAATGTTCTCTCTGATATGCAGATGCTAACCCACAGCAAGACGAAGGGGAAAAAATAGAAATCCAATGGATTAGACGAAGGGAATAAAGGGAAGAGAGGAGGAATGGGAATAGGAAAGACAGTAGCATAAACCGTCCTAGGTTCATATATGAATGAATACACTACCAGTGAAACTCCACATTATGTACAACTGCAAGAATGGAATCCTAATTAAAATAAGTTAAACTCCTTGTATGTATAATGTGTAAAAATGCACTCTGCTGTCATGTATATCTAAAAAGAGCAACAACAACAAAAATAGAAAAGAATAAAACTCACTGGTAAATATAAATAAATAATCAAATTCAGAATACTATTATATTGTAATGGTGGTACAGAGATCACTTTTAACTCTAGTATAAAAGTTGAAAACAAACCAGTTAAAAATAAGTATCTCTACAATAATTTTTAATAGATATATGCTATCAATACCATAAAATGGGGGCGGGGGAAGAACTGAAACCACAAAGTTTTGTACAAAATAAATTGTTGCCACTTTAACATAATGCTTTTATTTATTCCTTTCACTTTTTCTTTTCTGTTGTTAGTTTATATGGACACAATGCCTTTACTTTCTTTTTATGTGGTGCTGAGAATTGAACTCAGTGCCTCACACATGATAGGCAAGTGCTCTACCACTGAGCTACAACCTCAACCCCTAACAATGCTTTTGTAATAAGAATTTTCTTTTTTATACAATGGGTTGAACCCAGGGGTGTTTAGCCACTAAGCTACATCCCCAGCCCTTTTTATTTTTTTATTTTGAGATAGAACCTTGCTAAGTTGCTGAGGTTGTTTCTTTTTAATTGGTTCTTTTTAATTATACATGACAGTAGATTCCATTTTGATATAATTATACAAGCAGAAATAATGTTTCACCAACTATCTCCCTATCCCTTAACCGAGTCATGTTGACACATACAATTAAACATTAAACTTGACAACATAAACGAGGGTAGGGGAGAAGAAGAGAACCATTTGTGTTGAATTTTTCTGAGAAAAAATTAAAAAAGATTATACTTTTATATTTTATTGGCTAGAATTTAGTCATCAGTCATAACTTCAAAGCATACTGGAATATATTCCAAGGTATATGTGCTATTTATTTTGAAATGGGAAATAATGGAAACAGCTGATAGACCATTGTTAACCTCTTTCCCATCTCCTTTGATTAAAAATCATCTTATATACCTGTAGTTTTGTTTCTCTCAACTCTCGTCTCACAGAGAAGCAAAACGAGTTTTAGAACAGGGAGAAGCAATTTCATCCCTGCCTACCCTGCATCCCATCTCTTCATCTCAGTATGTTAGCTGCTCATTCCAAAATATTCATCAAATTCTTAAAAACAAAGTTGATTTATTATGAAATAGTTGAAGTGTATTCTAGGGAAAATTCTAACTCAATCCTATACTCTTAAGATGCTCAGGATATTTTGTGAACAGCATGAATATTCTGGTACCTTTGAGGCACTATGCTCACAGTGTGGGGCATGTTGTTGTCCTTTAATTTTAAATATATTTGAGTGGTATTAATCATTGAATAATTATTTGTTGAATTCAATCCATTCTCAGAATTTTATTAAGAGTGACAATTCCATTAGAAGAGATTAATATATAGGTACAGAATACAGGTATAATTATGATAAATTTCAGACCTACAAGTATATCAAACAACAACCAATATTTCATATTTCAGAATGAAAGTTTTACAATATACATGCTATATATATATATATATACATATGTGTGTGTATATATATATATATATCAGAGTGCAATATATCTATCAAATATATAATGTCATTAAATAGATATAGGTGTATATTATTCTTCCATTTTCCAGTAGGTGAATAATAGTAACTTCATTTAATGTTAACATAGAATAATTGTTTCCACCTGTTTTGGGGAGGAAACAAGATGTAAAAATATTCAATCAATGAAATAAAAGTGTTAAGGTTTACATTCCTCTTTTGAGCATTTCTCAGTAGGTATGCCTAGTCCTTCATGTGTACGTATCGAGATAATACTAGAAGGAAGGTTTTCATTGGACAAAACACAGCACACTCAACTGGAAAGTTCTTCTGCTGACAGGAATGGCAAGCTAAAGGTAAATGCCCAACCACAAGCATTAACCCAATTTATTTTTTTCCTTCTATATTTGAAAAATCTGTGAAGTGATGCCTGTTATATGCAGCATGCTTGACAGGGAAAGCAGTGTAGTGTTCTGCTGTATTACTGCTATACTAGCAGATTGCTGAAGTTGATGCTGGACATAGAATACTTTGGGATATGACATGTTAGGTTATTCATTACTCTTCTTAACACATGTACTGGAAAATTATAACAATCTACTTATTACACCACACAATAATATATAGCCTTAGATATTTAGATTAATGAAATAAGATGATTGATTAAATTTTCTAGTCTTATACTCTTTTAGATACTCAGGTTATAGGTGAACAGAATATAAATTTGAAACATTTCAATGAGCTGCATTGGGACAAACAGGGATTTTAGAATGAGAAATTGTGTAATTTCAAAAATTTAATATGACTATAATGGCATTTCTACTTTCAGGTTTGGAAACTAAATACCTAGGGCTTTTTCGATTGACGTGCAATTGTAATTTCTCATTTATCATACTCTTATAACTTTCATTACTCACACATATCTTATTTTATCAATCATTCTTATTAGAGTTTTCTGATTAAAATGGTTATAAAATTACATTTTATTGAATTACAAATGGAGTATAATCGCTATTAATATTTCCTGGTATCCATATACTGGAATGAAATCTACTATTTTATTAAATTCAAATTGTTTCCATTTGCTGCTTTCTTTGCTTGGCACATTCTGTGTTTTCAGTATATCTCATAAAACTTTCTTAAGATTTTTTTTCTACAATCTCTCTTTTTTTTTTTTTTTTTGCAGTGTTGGGGATCAAACCCAGGGCCTTGTGCTTGCAAGGCAAGCACTCTACTGACTGAGCTATCTCCCCAGCCCTTCTATAATCTTTGTAAAAGTATGCTCTAAGTTTCAGATAAAACGATGTAATATTTCACACAGATGATTATACTTCTAAGAATCCTTACCATATTCCAGCATTTACAGTATCTAATATTGCATTTTCTAAACACCTCTAAATTACCAAAAATAATTTTCATGAGCAGAAATAAAATTTTGAATATAAGATAGCAAGAAATATTTTAAAATATGTAACATAATATTCTAATAGCACCTGTCACAAATTTAATTTTACGTTTAAATTAAATTTCACATTTAGTTTTCATAACCTAGTATTACTGTCTATCTTATACAGATAAAATGAGTGATTCCCAGAGAGGTCAATGAATTTATTCAAAGTTACAGTATGAGGGTCTCAGGTTCAGATCTACAGAAGAGATCTTATCTCTTTAATCTATTGTTCATTCTGTTAGATCACATTGCAACCAGAAGCAGAATTATTCTGGGAAGGCCAATTGAACCATCATGGGGTTCTTTCTCAAATAAAATTGCATC
Organism: Sciurus vulgaris; assembly: GCF_902686455.1. NCBI lineage: Eukaryota > Metazoa > Chordata > Mammalia > Rodentia > Sciuridae > Sciurus > Sciurus vulgaris. The sequence goes on from NC_136469.1 coordinate 122,438,492, forward strand.
ATAGGCCATGTTAAATCAAACCTCCAAACACTGCCTCAGTGTGTTCAGGTTGCTATTACAAATTACCATATACTAAGTGATTTGTGAACAACAGAAATTTGATATTCACAGTGCTGGAGGCTTGGAATTCCAAGAGCAAAGCACTGGAAGATTTGGTCTCTGGTGAGGACATACTCCTTCTAGGGGTAATCTTCTCACTAATGTCACATGGTGGAAGTGGTGAGGAGTCACTCAGGCCTCCTTCATAAGGGCACTGTTCCTGTTCATGAGGGATATTTCCCCTGGCCCAATTATCTGATGGACCTATCTGCTAGTATCATCACCTTAAAGATTTGAACATATGAATTTTAGAGGGACGTAAGCATTCAGACCATAGCCTAGCACATATATTTTTTCACCCTATTTATATACCAAACACCTCCTTCTAATTCCCCCTTTTATTTGTCTTTCACTTCAAATCCATGTGCCTGTTCCAAAAGAGTTGAAGTTTACGTCCTTTACTTTATCATGTTTCACTCCATCTGAACTCATTTCAGGATTCCTCTACCACCCACTGAAACTGGCCAGGAAAAATGATTTTCTAGTGGCCACATTTAACAGTGGCTTTTAATACACACTCTAGCTCTATGAAGTAAATGTACTTGATAGCTGTTTTCCCTAGAACTTTCTGTCATAGCTTGAATTGTGCTCTCACCTAAAAATTCATATGTTGAAGTACTAACCTCAAGTGAACTCAAGTATGTCCTTATTTGGAAATAAGGTTGTGGTAGATGTGAGTGGTTAAGACGAGGTCATACTGGAGTAGCCTGTGACATCAGTGTAATATGACTGACATCCTTATAACGAAAGAAAATTTGAACATGGTCACACCCATAACCAGAGGGGACTCCATGTGAGGATGAAGTGAGGACGAAGGAATGTGGGTTGTTGCCTGGTTTTACCAAGTGGTACTGTGAAGGCCAGCAAACTACTGAAAGTCAGGGGAAAGGCATAGAATGGGTTCTTTCTCATAGCCCTAAGCAGGAGCTAATCCAACAGAAAAATGAGCTCAGACTATAGCCTCCAGAACTATGCTACACAACATTTCTGTAGTTTAAGTTACTCAGTTGTGATTCTTTACTACTATGGGCTCAGCAAACTAACACACTCCTTTTCTTCCCCTAGAAAATTCACAATTCTTTCTTTATGGTGCCTCCGAAGTACCTAAAAATTTGGCTTTGCCTACCTCTGCCAGCCTTAAATGCTGTTGATTTATTATAGTCTACTTGAAAATCATTCTCAAGTATCACATATTTTTTAATGATATCAAGCTCTGATGGTTTCAACTACCACTCAGGTATAGATCCAAACAACATGTAGCTTCTAAATTCCAAGCACAAATTAGCTTGACCATCTAAAACCAAATTAATTACATTATTCTATTTTGTTATCTCTTCTCTGTTCCCTCTTTCAATGGGGATCACTCCTTTGACAGTTGCTCAAATCAAAAATCTGAAGGTCAACCTGGACTCCTCAATGAATATCTTGACCTATATTTAAATAGTTAAGCCAAGTCATTTTTTCCCTGTTAGTATTTTTTGAATAAAGCTCTTTTCTAATGATTTCAATTCTGCAGTAGTTTCAGAACTTAACTTCCTACCTCTGACTTATACTTGACCAATTCATGGATTGATGACTGATAAATACAAGACACAAATCATTGCTAAAGTGGTTAATCTGTTTTTTTTGGGAAACAGCCCTTCCTAGAATGGGAGCACATCACCCTCCTCTGCCCCCTTCTCATCTGTAAGATTTCATATAATGTATTATGACACTTGCACATTTATAATGATAGTTTTAAAATCTAGTTTCTTTATGTAACACATCTTTAAACTTTTCAGAATCTAAAAAACAGTCTCTTTAACCTTTACTCAGAAGTGTTGCATTTCATTTTCTGTTCTTTATAAGATGATAAAATGTTTTATATTAGAATGATTTCACATCAGGGTTTTCATCATCCTGGTGTCTTTAATACAACCAATACACCAATATGGGGACACTTTTTGCATGTCTCCTTCACTTTCTTACTTCCTGCCACTCTCAACACACACACACACACACACACACACACACACACACACACACACGTCTGCACACCCTTTCTATCTCAATAGTTTTAGCAACATGCTGCAGATATAGTGAACATATTTCTTGATATGTCTTTCTTTAAAAATCTAAATGACTCCTAATCAACATGTTCTTATTTATTTTAAGGTAATTAATTCAAAGAAACCATTTCAAACTTGAAGGTATTAGAATCCTTTTATAAGTTTCTTTTTAAAATAAGATTCGTAAACTTAAACCATTGGTTGTCATTTGTTTATTAAGCAGGTTAACTTGTTTTTCTTGCTTGGCCTTTTGTGTTCTACTTATATGTGCCTATGGGTACAAATTTCTTCTACAAAGAAAATTCATGTCAGCAGGAGTAATACATTCTTGATTTTCAGTTCTATACATTTTTGGACCTATGAGTCTCAAACCAACATGCTTTAAAATTTTTTTGCTGCTTTTGGGAAGAGGAGCACAAAAACTCACTTGTATGATTCTAAGTCAGACATTACCTTGCTTTCAATGATTTGTTTTGTATTATAAATAAGTGGATCTATTCAAATGTTTGCTACTGTTTATTTCTACTTGCACCACATCTATTCAATATTTTTCTTCAAATGCTAACCAGAGAAGTCAGGAAAAAATGGAAATTAAAGAGATACACATAGGAAAACAAGAAGTCAAATTATCTCTCCTTGCTGAAGATATGATTCTATACTTAAAGATCCAAAATACTCCACCAAAGGTTTTTAGAGTTGAAAAATAAGTTCAACAAGGACGAAAGATCAGTATACAAAAATAAATAGGTTTCCTATAATCCAATAGTGAATTTGTTGAGAAAAAAAATTTAGGAAAGAACTCTTTCACAATAGCCTCAATTCCCAAGAACAACTTGGGAATAAATCTAATCAAGAAGTTGAAAGACCTCAAGAGTGAAAGAAAGAAATTGAAGAAGGCCTTAGAAGATGAAAAGATTTCCCATGCTCTTGCATACTGAGAATTAATATGATCAAATCATATCATGTGCACATGTGAATATGTCACAATGAATTCCACTTTTATGTGTAACTACATGACACTATTTGAAAATGATTGAAAGAAAAAATAAGTTATACATTACCTCTCTTCCAAAAATTTGTAGAATATTGTAAATAAGCTTAATCTACTCAGATTATCCCTCTTAATTATTTCCACTATTAGAGCACCAAACTTTTTATGCAATAATCAAGATTTTCTTCAGTGTCTGTTTTGAAGAAATTGGAAAACATGCTCACTTACTCAGTATACCAAGTCTCAACTGCATCAACAGATTTCTACCATGCTCATATAGCCACTAAGGGCTACATCTCTTTGGAAGTTTTTAATTAACTTCAAAATGTCAATTAATAAATGGTTTGAAATAGGAGGAGGTAGCATGAAAAAGAGTTAGCAATATAGGAATTATATTGGGTGGTTTAACTTTAATTCATTAGCCCACAATTAAAAGGGAACTTGAATTTTCTACACTTGAGAAAAAAGGACTTAGGTGCCTGGTGCTAAATCAGCTTCCATGGAGATTTGGACCTGAGTACCTCACTTGACCTGATGTGGTGTATATTATTTTATGAGTTAAAAGATAGGACTGGTTTAAGTAATTGGCCAAATTCCTTCCACTTCTCATATTCTATGTTTCTGCACATATTAGTTAGAGCTATTAAAATCAATCAGCCTTGGTTGTAAGTGGTGTCAAGGGCTAGTGATATAGAGAATGTTGATGATGATGATTGATGATGATGATGGTAATTATTTTTAAGACTGATATTTGCATGCCATATGCCTGCAAAAATTACCTCATTTGACTCCCTAATAGTTCTATTAGGTGAATATTATTGCCTGCCATTTTGCAAATGAGAAAATTGAGGTTCAGATAATTTAACTAACGTGCCAGTATCATAAAGTCCAATGCCAAAGATAGTTATTTCGACTACTGTGCTATCTGTAAAGAATATTACCTGTGCTCACCAGTATCTCATTTTCTTACCTTTTATGCATAACTAAAAGTACATTTTTCAGTCACCCAAAGTTTATTGGAGTCATGTGACTAATTCTGGCCAATGGCCCTGGGCCTAATTTGTGTGAATAATTTTTCTCAAAATATGGAGAAGCCAGGAAAAACCATATAGTTGCCTCTTTCTCTGAGGTATCCACCAAAGAAACACAATGTTTCAGATGGTGTTGCTCCAGGAAGCATTCAGAAGTATCTCCCTTCTGAATCATTGAATCATTATTGTTGGTATGATATAGTGTATCTCATATAGGCAAATAATTTGCTAAAATAGCATAAATTTTTGCTGTTACATCTACTGAAAATTTTGCACTTTGTGTACCCCAAAATAAGCTATTATATCCTCACATAATCAAGGTATCTTCCGCCTTATTGCATGGAACTTTGAATGTTGTCCATATCATTGGTTTTGTCAGTATTTTCTGACATTTTTAGCCACTGATGAGATAGTATTGGCTAGGAAAACACAGATAATTGTAAATTATTCTCTCCTGCTATATTCTCTCATTTTGCTCTCTTCCATCTCTCTTGAAATGTTTTACTCTGTCCTTACAACTCATCTTTAGTAAACACATGCCTAAGTTCAGTTTCATCCTTTTTGTAAGTGTTGACCAATAATAAGTCAACATTGTAGTTGACTTTGATACTGACTTTAAATAGCAGTGTGACCTCATCAAAGTTAAGTCTCCGTCAGGTTTAGTCAGAAAACTAGAAGAGGTTTAGGTATCATGGGAGTTGAAGATTTTTGTTTGTTTTTTAAAGGAATAATATTTCCCCAAATTGTATGTATTGAAGGGAGAATTTGAAAACTTGAGAAAGGTCAGTTATCATCTCTTTTGAAATGAGGCAGATCTAGCTGCCCAAGTGTTTCAGCCAGTTTTCTCCCTGCCACAACTAAAAGACCAGACTAGAACATCTGTAGAGGAGAAAAAAGTTTATTTGGGGGCTGATGGTTTCAGAGATAGCAGTCCACAGATAGCTGGCTCCATTCCTCAGAGCTTGAGGTGATGCTGAACATTATGGTGTAAGAATGTGGTGGAGGGAAGCAACTCACCTGATGGTCAGGAAGTAGAGAGAGATTCCACTGGCCAGATCAAAATATGTACCCAAAGTCATGTCCCCAGTGCTCATCTCCTCTAACCACACCTTACCCACCTTCAGTTATTGATTGGGTTAAGACTCTCATAACCCAATCATTTCTCTTCTAAATCTTCTTGCATTGACTTACACATGAGATTTGGGGGGAAACCTCACGTCCAAACCAAAACACCAAGTACCTCTGCAGATGAAATCTTGTGAAAAAGAAAACTGCAGCTCTTGCATTTGTGGTGATCTGGGTTTACTCTTGTTCAGCAAATCTTGATTATGGGAAGAAGAGACGGACATGGATCCAAGGAAAGCCAGAAAATTCTAGAATCCACCTGAATCTCTTCCTTTGCTTCTCATAGCTTCCAAAACAACTTTCAGAGAGTAAAGACTTCTCCTTTACTTCTACTTTCCAAGATTCACAAACATTTTTCTACTGAGAAATGTTCCCCACAGGGTATGGAATTCCAGTTAACCATTCTAATTTAATCAAGTTGACAATACTGAAAAGTGACGAGAGTCAATTTTTTCCCTGTAATTTACTTTTCTTAGTTCTAAGTTGTATGATGCTACTCCAGCAACTTCCTGTTATTGTTGTGGGAATAATATGTAAATGTACACTGAAAGCCACAGTAAGGAAAAAAATTGTTTCCAACCTATTTTAAAATGGTTTTCCTAAATAAGTAATCTGTGTAAATATTTTATACTATTTTTAAAAAGGCCTTTGGAAATTAGTGTGTGCTTATCTGTCATAGCTCTATCTCCTTGTTCTATACACTGTGATTATATATTTTAGGTTGAAACAATGTAATACACATATTTTAAATGAAAAAAGTTTAAAACTCATCTGATAACTCTTTACTAGTGACTTCTAAGATTTGTCATTTATTTTATACTAATGATATACACACAGAAAGATGGCTAGATTACAGAACCTGTAACATAGAATTCTAAAATTCACAGGAAACCAAGAAAAACTTAACTGTGGCTTTTAATTTTATATAATTGGTGCTTTGATATAGTTAGGTGGAAGATCATTTAATGCTTTTAATTTTTAAGAGTCATATTTCAAATGTCACTAATGAACACTGAAAACTTACATGCATTTAAAACAATAATTTCCATATCTAGCCAAACACACATAGGAACTGTAAGAAATACAAACTCCAAGCTCTATCCATTTTTAAAGCTATAGTATATTTATCTTGTAAGTAGAAAGATGGTTCAAAATCATCTTGTCTAATCTTATCATTTTAGATATTAAAAGGGAAAATGCCCAGGTAAAATAAGTAAATTATATAGATCATAAGACATCTGGAGAATTTACTAAACTTTTCATTTACAGTTTTATTTGTTAGCATTATTTTTTGTAACACAGCTGATTACCCACCCCAAACCACCGTGGTAGAAATTTTGCTGATTGTGTAAATATTTCTATGATTCAAAATTATACAAATGTTGATTATAGTGTGTTCATAATCCAGTTGGGAAAAATGTTTGCAAAACATAATCATAAGTAAAGCAAATCGAGGAAGTAGAATTTCATTTCATACAAAAATGAAAAGGTACCTTAGAAGTGATATTTAATTAATTTTTATTTCAGAAAACATGTTTTGAACAAACATGAGCAAGGCCTTCAGATGCACATTTTAGATAAACCAAGACTGAAATAGTGATTTCTAACTTTAGCATGCATGGTTTCCTTTGAGCTAGTGAAAGATATAATGAATAATTACAGAAGAGTAAAAGTATTTGGTAATGACTCTTCCAACAGTGATGTAGTAAAACAAAGCTTTCTTGGTTTAACCAAAAATCTAAAGATTAGAAAAATCACTTTGTTCCTGAATTTAGATTATATAAAGCTACAATAAATAGTGCTAAAAAAGATGTGCTTGTGTGGGTGCATTTGTGCACATGTGTATGCACATGAGTGCACACTTTAGGAGGTCACCTAATTTCTCATTATTATGATGTTACCTTAATCTGCAAATGTGAGTTATTAAGCAAGTTAACTTATTTACATGATACTAAAAAAATGGGACATATATACCAAGTATATATTTGGTATATACCAAGGATATACCAAGTATATATATTTAAGTATTTTACTAATAATAATCATGGAGGAAACTATTGACTAACAAAAAACTAAAGAATTTTCAGTTTTCAAATGCAAATTTCTTACTTATTTTTCTAGATCCATTCATTTTATTCTTGTTCAAGGTGAATGACAGATTCTACCTTTTAATACGATGAAGGAATAAAGAGGATTCATAGTGTGACCTTTGATTTAAATGTGAAATTTGCTCTTCCAAAGCCCTTGAAAATGAGTTATACTTCCCTGATCAAAAATAGTCCTCTGGGCACTGACTCCTATGGGGTAATTTAATAGGAGTTCACATTTTATAATTTAGACAATACATTCATCTAGTACACCAAAGTCATTAAAAAATAAAACACCTCAATGCTCAAATTTCAGTCCCCTTCCATGATTATGCCTATCTCTCAGTTGATTAGTGATCCTAAAATGACAACATAAATCAAAACAAGTGTTTGTATTATGTTTATATCATTAATGCAAATAAAACCAAATAGCTAATAATTAATGCAACAACTTCTAGAAGGGTTAATATGTTGGAGAATGTCCATGGAAGATGAGTTAGTGGGAATCAACTTGATTACTGTTTTTCAATCAGTCTGAATTTTATGTGCATTTAATTTTGAACTCTGTGGAAAGTAAAAAAATATATATATATTTTGATACAAGAATACAACTATTTCTTTTGGTTGATTGACATGTATACATGTCCTACACCATGTTAACCAATTAGCCAGTCAACAAACATGTACAATGATATGTGACAGGCATTGTGCTAGAAGATAGTGATATGGAGAACTATAATACATATATCTTTGGGTCAAAAGACTAATTTTTAAAAATATAATCATTATGGTTAAGCATCTTCTAGTAGGAACTTTTATGGAAAAACAGAGAAGTTGGTTATTATGGCATATGTTAGCATGTTCTTTGACATTCTACCTATTTCCATGAGAGAAGTATAGCTTTAATTTTTCTATTCTTTGGATTTGAAGTTGCCATGGGCCCATGGATATCAACAGACAGGACGCAAGTAAAGTTTTGAAATGTGCGTGTGTACTGGACTTTACCTTTGTACTCTGCCTCTTCTGGGAGGACATGCTGAAATAGCTTGATGGGCTCAAGATGAGAAAAAAAAAATGTGAGAAACCCAACTGAACCCCTAGCACTGATCTAAATCTAACCAAATCCAGCAGAGTTCTTCGGAGCTGAACAAACAGCTGACACCCCAGCTGAACAGTAAGCAAGCAATTAAGATAAATATTTATTCTCACATGGTCCTTGGGTGGAAACTGAGTTGTCATAGACCAATAGCTAACAAACACAAAGTAATCTCTGCATTACAATGATTCTAACACCAGATCCATTTCTTCAGGTCTTATTTTTAAAAACATTCATTTAAGAGGCTGTAGATAAATGTATGCTCTATTTTGAGTAAATAAATAGAGCATGACCATGACTTTCATCATCATTTATCTTTGGTCTGAGAACAGGTAACAAAAGTAGTCGGTGCTACTTCAGTCAGTGGTATCATTGTGATGAGATAAATCATTTTACTCAACAAAATGTACCCAAGCTAATTTCTTATGTGATCATAAATAAGATAAACTCCTGTGTGTAGTTTGGGCATATTATTATAAACATGGAAGATAATGATGAACTGGTTTCTTAAATTTTCTTAAAAAATACTGTACATGTGAGTATTTGGAGTCGCATTTAATTTTTCCTGTTCATTTGCCACCAAGAATGACAGAGAAGCAAAAATTCATATGCAGATTCAAGGCCAGTAAGAGAAGCTGAAATACTCTATTAATAAGCACTTGTTAACTGGTTGAAAGGAAGACCTACCTACTCAATTGTATATGCCTCTAAGACTTAGCAATAGCCTACATGTTGTTGGTATACCATGGATGTACAAAAATACAGGAACAATGTTGAGATCTATAAATATAGTTCTAAAGAAAGGTTGAGTAGTGAGAGATCTTCTTGTCTTCTTGAAATGTCAGTGCTAGCACTAAGAATAACACGTTAGACTTAGTTAAATCAATGATCTCCTTAATGAAAAATATGTACTTTATGGATCCAATTTCAGGGTTAATCTGAACTGGATGAACCTACAGAGAGAAGGAGAACAGACTAATCATGTCTCAGTGAATGTATAGAAAACTTGTGACTTGTGCTCAATAAAATCTTATAGGACATTTTCATTTGATACTTTGTCCCAAATAATGTGCCATGGGAATCAGAATGTGTGCTAAAATCTTGAATTCCAAGGTAGAAACAAGAAGTGCTGATGATGTTCATGGATGTGAAGATCAGTCCCTGAAATCCCTTATTTATGAGTATTAATAAGAATTAAATAAAATATTTTCTGGAACTAATTCTTAGGGGAAATGCAAAGCCTCAGTTTCACTGCAATTCCCTTTTTAAATTGATAGTAAAAGCCAACTGAAATATGATTTCATTTTGAAAAAATATTTGTAATATATAGATTGATGTTCCTATTTATCCTTAATCATGCCCCAACTTTTGCCCTCTGAGAAAACTAGATAGCTTTCTTTGTATTAAGTTAGTTAAATAATGACAGAGAACAATCCTACTAATGTCTAGACTGTGATAAAGAATCTTTAAATGATTCAAAGCTTCCACATTTCACAACACTCACAAATAACATAAAGCCCATATAACTAGTTAAAGTATTGTATGCATAAGCTAGAATTAGCATCTTCTTGGGAGTACTACTTTGCAATCTTTGGACAATATCATAGTCCTACAAACCCAGAGACATTTTTAATGAAAGAAGCTTATTTTGTTTGGCCCTCACAGTGTGTAGACTCAAGGTAGAGGAACAGCATCTGATGATAGCCATCTTCTGACAGAGTCCAGAGGAGGTGCAGGGTATCACACAAGCAGAGAGAGGGAGCTCCTGTGTGTGTCTTTTTGGATCTCTCGCCATGTTCTCACAAAGTCTCCAGTATTCAATCATATGAGTTCGACCTGATGACCTTATTTATTCCCAGTTACCTTCCAAAGGCTCCACTTCTAGACACCAATGATGGATTAAGTTTTCACACTCTTAAAAACTCACAATAGGTATTAAATTTCAGCACTGAACCCAAATCATATCTAATGTATAGCAATGGACATTCATAATTTCCTCAGGGGAAACTAAACTGGAAGAAGAAAAAAAACAATCCTCAGCATTCAGGATCTCTGCCCTAGAACCCAGGTGAGGTGTATCAGAAAGGAGGAATCAAAAGAAAGATGGAGACTTTCTTGGCAGACAAGACGTCTGAGTAAATCTCTCTTGTATAACATGATGCTGAGGTGAGTCAGCACATTCTCATCTCTATTATAGGAGATTCATAGGGAATGCACACACAAGAAAGGAAACTCCTTCAGTGGGTGCCTCACCACAATTTTATGCCACTATAATCTGTGAATTTAACTGAATTTTCATCTATTCTTTTTTTCCTCTTTCTCCTTTCAGTCAAACAAATATCCCACATTCTTACCAAGTTCCCATCTCTAGTCTCCCTAGGTTGGATTTCTTTTACTCCTGCATCTACTTTTCATCAAAGATACATGTTTAAGGGAATATTACTCAAACTTAAAGAAGAATGAAATGGCATTTGCCAGTATATAGATGGAGCTGGAGAATACCATGCTAAGTCAAATAAGCTAATCCCCCCAAACGAAAGACTGAATGTTCTCTCTGATATGTGGATGCTAATTCACAGTAAGGGGTGGGACTAGGGAAAAATAGAGGACTTCAGATTAGACAGAGGGGAGCAAAGGGAGGAAGTGGGTATGGGGGTCAGAAGGATAGCAGAATGAACTGGACATTAAATACCCTATATGCATATATGATTACACAATCCGTATGATTCTTCATCATGTACAACCAGAAGAATGAGAAATCATACTCCATTTATGTATGATGTGTCAAAATGTATTCTATGGTGATGTATAACCAATTACAATTTAAATTTTAAAAAAGAAAAAAAGAAGATATAAGTGTAATATTTTCATTTCTGTGATTAAATACTGGACACAAAGAGGAAAGATGTATTTTGGCTCACAGATGTAGTCCATGAAGAGTTGATTCCATTGCTTTGGGCCTGTGATGGCCCAGGACAGGAGCATGTAACAGAGGAAGCTGCTCACCTCATGGCAGCTGAGATGTAAAGAGATAGAGGAATGGGCAGAGATCCCAGTAGTTCCTTCAAGAGCATCTTTCCAATGAGCTAACTTCCTCCACATAAGCCCTAGCTCTTAAAGGTTCTACCACCTTTGAAAGTGCCACAGTCTTGCAACCAAGTATTTAGCACTGGGTCTCTGGGGACATTCAAGATCCAAAATATAACAATACTACTGCTGCTTCTCTTATCATCTGTCACCGCTTTACTATACTTTTTTAAATCAATATTTGTAGATGTGCATGTCTCTTTGCTTGAAAGATAGACAGAAATAGAGGGAAATAGAACAAAAAGAAGTAGAAGAGCGATGAGAACAGGAAACACATACTCATAATAAGGACTTAAATCTTGAAGAAGAAAATGATAAAGGGATCCTAAAAAAAAAAAAAAAAAAAAAAAACACTAGTATGTGATTAGTGCTTGATGTTAAATAGCTTCATCTATCTGGGAAGAATGCCCTTTCTTTTACCTGGGAATGTAGGCTGCTTCCTATATTATTTACTTTTGCCCTTATATTAATAGGGACACTTCCTTGAGCTAATTCAAATGAGAAAAAAAAATATGTGTGTATATATATATTCCCCCTCACTTATATTCCCCCTTGAGATATTTGGAATAAAACTTACGAAATACGCTGAAGGTCTTCTAAGAAATACAAGAATCACCCATGGTATATCTTCTGTATAATGGAAAATATGGTATATCTTCTGTATAATGGAAAATATAGATGAGGCCTATATTAAAAGGGAGAAGAACAATTAGAACAAACACACATTGTCAAAGTAAGTACTAGGTGAAAATTCAATAACCTTAACATTTAAGAACTAGGACAGACCATTTTGTTCCTGGATTCAAAGCTCTTCATTTTATCATTTTATTCACTGATTCATTTGACATGCCCTTAGTTGTGTGAAACACACAACGAGCTGTATTGCAAATACAGAAATAAATAAAACAGCTCTGAGCTGAAGTCACTTGCATCATGGAAAGAGAGACAGACAAGAAGGTGGCTACCACAAAAGCCTTAGTTGCGATTAAAATACCAGAAGTGTGCACAAGGTATCAAGAGGATGTAAAGGAAGGGGACAGAGTGCAGAGTGCAGGATAAGGAAGGCATTTGGTGGAGGGGTTGGGAAGGGACTTATTAAAGGCTGAATAAGAGTTCATCACAATGAGGTGGAGGGAAGCACTAATCTGTACTTAGCAGCAAGAATTTAATTTAGAATGATTAAGCAACTCAATAATCTGAGCTAAAACACAAGACCTTTTGACTTCTGTTCCAGTGTTATGACCTCTATTCCACAATCGCCTAAAAAATTTAAAAAGTGTATATAATTAATGCAAATATTGAGTTGGATGAATTACAACTAAAACTGGCCATAGGATGATACTGTGATTACCTCCTTTGTGCATGAGATTTGTGACAATATCTATTCCTTTTGTACTGTTCCCCTTCTTCTCTTCCATCACCCACTCATCATACTGAACCAATTGTTCCTCCCCTCCTCTTGTGACAGACTGGAGAGAAAGTAGTCTCCAAAGAGACAATTTTATAGAGCAAAGAGTAAGTGTTCTTTCACACGTGGGAACATCAGATGACATTGTGCCACAGGCTTGTATTCTTTCTTTGACCTAAGAATCTGCAAAATGTCAAGGATCCTTCCATGTCATTGTATCTCCATCAAATATATCAGGATGATGGGGCACACTTAACTCCATTATATTCTTAAAGCATGGAGCTGTTAGCTGCCACTTTTTGACAAGTTATATGTGCTAAAAACTTTATTTCTTGGTACCAGCTCTGTTTCTGCCAATAACTTACTAACTCAGTTGATAAGTCATGTCATTTCATGAATGTTGGCATCATTATCTTTTCAGAAAATTAAATTGGGTTGGGAGATCTCTAGCTTTCCTTCCTTCTAATATTTTGTGTTTCTATGATATTATAATAATACATTTCTTTAACTTTTATAATACACATATATACACCATGAATTTGTATAGATTCTGTAAGCAATAACTTACCAATTTGTTTTCAGGATATATAAATCTTTGATATCAAGGATTATTAAATAGAAGTCCATGGACCATGCTTCAGTAAGATATAGAACTATATTAAAAATCATTGTATATATCTAGTATTCTTTGTTTTGTATGAGTGTATGTGTGTGTGTGTGTGTGTGTGTATGAGTGTGTGTGCATGTGTGTGAATACCACTCATATATACACAGTATAAGTTTTTTGAGGAGTCTATAGCTGTTCTCAGATTCAAAAAGATGTCTGTGTTCTTTCTTGTTCCATTTGACACTCACCCTGGGTATCCCTACCCTTCTCCAACACACACACACACACACACCCTGAGTTATAAACCTCCTTTAGGGTCTCCTGTGAGTTTGGTTTTAGAGGTTGTTAGAGGTTGTATCAGTCATAACCCAAACAGGAAAACAGAAATAAGTTCATCACTTCAACTGAGGAAATCAAGTGAAATAAATCATTCACACAGATCAAGATAGAGCTAAAAAGCTGATAGAGCACAAAGAGACAATCTGCTATCACCTACGTATCTCAGGGAGCCAGTACAACCACTAGGCTGGAAGGGCAAAAAGAAGAAGCAGTGTTACTACAGTGAAAGGGACAGAATTGCCTTCCCAAAGCTGAAATCCTACAGGTTTTTCCAGTGGGAGCTGAAGCCACTAAGAAAGTAGAACTGGGGACAGTGTTTGAAGGATTGCAGGTGGCGGTTCACACTAGATAACCAGTCAGCTGTGAACACGACAGGAAAGGGGGAAAGGGGTGGCTCTAATTATAAACAAACTAGGGAAAATAGAAAAATGTAAATAAATGTTTACTCCTGTTCTTCTACTCTTCTTTTTCATATTGATATCAGTACTAGAAGTTAACAGGCTCCCAAACTTTGATTCCTCCTTAATTTATCACTGTTTCCTTGCCTCAAACAATATTCATATTAATTGTATAATATCTCATTTACTCTATTTACATCCTAATAATCCCTAATGCAAATTTTCTCATTAATATACAAGGTGGTCATTTTCCTATTTTCCTTTTTGTTCTAATTATTCATTATATCCATGTTAGCTTTGTGCCCAATATATGTAACAGGAAAAATTTAGAGAAAGAACATTTATTTTTGTTCATGATTTCAATGGCCTGCCAACTCCATAGCTCTGGGACCATGATGAGGCAGATCATCCTGAAAAAGAGCATGACAGAAAAAACTGCTCAGTTCATGGCAGGCAGGAAGCAGAGAAAAAGAGATGGAGGGCAAAAAGCCAGTTTTTCTTTACAAAGAAGTTTTTACTTTAGACTTGAGCCTGCAATGGGTGCACTCTTGACAATTTCCCAGAGGCCCTCAGGCCATCTATACTATTATCCCTGTGTAAAATACTTACCATCTGTTCGGGACTGTACTGTCTTCAACAACAACAGTTTCTCAGTCCCAGTTTTAAACACACTTTTCTGACCAAATTGTAAGTTTTTTTTAAATATGTGTGCCTCCTTTTTGCTCCAGATTATCACATTAAATTTGACTAAAAGCCACCAGCAATATCCATGCCTCCACCTCAATGCTGCACTGCTTTGAAAATTTCCTTTGCCAGATTAATTAATCCATTCCCTTTTAAAAAGTTTCAGGACATGATCAAAATGTATATTAATCTCTTGTCAGAATGCAACATGACTAGCCTCTAGTCCATTTGTCAAGAGTCCTCCTCTGAAACCTCATCAGCCCAGTCTGTACTCTCTGCAGAACTACCTGTATTCTGTTCTTCTAAACTCCCTCCCACTAGAGCCACCCGTTAAGTACAACTTTCTCTTATTTTCGAAGTCTTTATCCCACATCTCCAAACTTTTCCAAGCTCTACCCCTAAACCACTTCCAGATGCTTCTAACCTTCATGGTCAGGTTAGTTATAGCAGAATTCACTTATGGTACCAATTTCTGTATTAGGCAACTTTGTGTCACTGCAACCAATATATCTGACAACAACAACTCAGAGGAGAAATAGTTTATCTTGGTTCACAGTTTCACAGGTTCAGTTCATGGTTGACTGATTCCATAGCTTGGAGTCCATGGAGAGACAGAACATCCTGGCAGCGGATAGCCACTCATGACAGTTAAAAAGCAGAAAGAGAATATGTGAGAGCCAGGAGCACTATAATCCCCAGTGACCTACTTCCTCCAGCCATGCCCAACCTGCCAGTAGATAACACTCATTATTCCAGTCAGATTATTAGTCCCTCCAGTGCATTAATCCACTGAATAGCTATTCAGCTCTCAAAATCTAATCATTTCACCTCTGGACATTCCTACATTTTCTTGTACATATGTTTTGAGAGACATCTCATATCCATACCATAACACCATCATGTCCAAATCACCATTATTGACTTCAAATTCTCATATTACTTTCCTATCACCCAAATTTTCTGAAACCTGGATTTAATTACTTCAAATAATTATTTCATTAACTGATACCTGTCTTTAGCTCTCATCGTTATGAACTATTGACCTACTCATGGTGAAAATTGTAATTTAGTCAAATGTTAACTTGGGTTTACCTGGACTAAACTGTATCCTGAGGATGAACTCAGTCTCAATACATAAGTGAGATTTCAAAAAAAACTGATACTGCTAAACTCCAGGATATACATTGCCCCAATTCACATTGGACAGACCATTTTCTGTTACTCTCTACTTAGCTCCTTATTAAATTTTCTGTCCCCTTATTCTCCCTTTTCATTCTTTCTTAGTCCCCTTTTATTTCCTGTCTCTTCTGTCTTTGAAAACACTAGTTACCTTTGTCTTCATTAGAGTTGAGGTCACTTTGTGGTGGATTATCTCATCCACACTGCAGTAGTCTAAAGAAAGTATTTTGCTACTTTTAACAACATCCAGTGCTGTTGTTCTTTGACATCAGGCATGAATCTTGTTGAATGACATACCTAGCATGTCTCTGTACATAGCTATACAGCATATCACCCTAAAATTTTTATTCATGATGTACCTTCTGTCTGGAAAAATGTTCTCTCTAAACCCACATTTCCATATAGTTGTCCCCTTCTGAAGATCAAATGAAATGATACCCTGTATAGTTAACTTACTGTTAAGCTATTTGTCTTAGTAGTTAACCCTACAGTCTTCCTGGCTATACTGAAGTCTGAAAAGTCTGTGTCTGCCCTTTTTCTGGTTGGAAGGATTCCTGTGACTATTTGTACATGAAGTCTACAGAAGACATTGATGTCTGTTTCTAAATAGATCATATGATACCAGTTCAAAACTTGCCAGGATTTTTTTTCTTTTCTTTCTGTCATCATAGGCAATAGTGCTAAAAAAAAAAAAAAAAAAAAAAAAAAAAAAAAAAAAAAAAAAAAAAAAAAAAAGAAAAGAAAAGAAAGAAAGAAAGAAAAAAAAAAAAGTAAAAGTAATATCAAAAGAGGAGTCTCCAGTTGGCCCCCAAGGAGCATGAGAACCTTTGTAGTTTTATATAATTGAGGTTTTACTACCACAATATATCTTTTCCTATCAGGAATGTTTATTAGATTATACTTTCCTAAGATAGTTTCAGACTTCCTAAAATGATTTATAATTATTTATGCATTTTTAATGTTTCTCCTACTAGGTTAGAGTTCTTTAGTGATAAGATTTACTTTTAAGAATACACAGAGCAATCACTTGATAGTCGTCATTTTCGTAACCAACACCTGTACAAATAAGTGAATCACTTTATAACTACTTAACTATTCTATCTTTGTTTTCAATATAAAATTGTATTTTTAATGCATATGTTGTATTGAATAACCTACTGCATTCACTGAAGCAGCTGTTCGTTTTGCTTCCTAAGACATTCTCTGCACTGTAAAGGGCATGGGCAAATCATTATTGATATACCAATAAGTTTTTTGTACAACATTTCCGAGATGTGTTGGCTGGTATAGGATTGGCCTTGATTATGCTTGGAATGAAAGCACCAATACAGATTTAGAAAGTGCTGACACAGTATCACTGGCTTATATATCTATAACCAGTCTGTTTCCAATTTTACAGGAAGGTCTAGCTGGCATGTTAGCATTTTTCAAAAGTTGAAAGCCATAGGAAATAACCTTAGGTTTAATAGGCTTGTTTTGCTAACAATGAGATTTTTTGCTTTGAGAATTATTGATTCATTTCAACATTCCATCATTGATAGCACTGTCAAAATTGTTTACTATTTGAAAACAGACCCAAATCTCAAACACTAACATAAAAGCAGGGGGTATTGTTGTAGCTAATTCAAATATAGAAAGAAGCACTACATCAGTTAATTCTTGTTTGTGAAGATATATATATATATATATATATATATATTAATTTATACACATACACACATAGATACACACACATATACACACACACTTTTAAATCCATTGCTTTTCATAAACATGTCCCAATTACCATAAGAAGACCTGAATGGAGAAAAATGTTAAATCTTAGCTTTTTTGAACTAACTTGAGAATCTTTTGATTGCTGAATTTAGAAATTCACATTCATTGAGGTTTATTGGAATGTGGGGGGTCAGTGAATTGTCACAGAGCATAACGGACTCTCAAGGGAAGAAGAGTTTGCCCTGGAAAATAAATGCTGTGGCATCTGTTCTTGTCTTTCTCTTTGATACTAAAGGTACTTCTATCTTTCATTTCCCCCCCCCCCCCGATTCTTTCTTTATTATGTCAGAAAATGGCTTACTCTAAATTGTTGGAAAAGGCTTCTGCAAACTTTGTAAACTATAGTTAATGATGTGATAGCCATTTTTCTATTTTTTAGACATTATTTCCTTCCAAGTTTATTCAAAATATTCATCATAGTCTTTGGATATCCACTCATGAATCAAAAAGTTCTAACCAGAGAATATGGATATGGGGGACTAGATACATCAAACCCTCTTTTCCAGTGCTATGAGCTACCCAGACTGAATACCAAAGAATATTTACTTGAATAGCTCTTTTTTTGTGTATGAGTGTGTGTGTGTGTGTGTGTGTGTGTGTGTGTGTGTGTGTGTTTTATTATAAGTACTAACTAGCATAGTGGAAAGATTGATAGTTGATTTTAAAAGAAGAAAGCATTTCCTACATGTTGGTCATTAACATTACAAATAACAAATAACTAAAATGCTAAGAATCACAACCAAGAAAAAGAATGTGATATAAGAATTCAATTTTGTATGAGTGACATATTATATTGACTGTTCTACCTATGTATTTACAAGCATACTTTGATTTAAAAGATGGAGTTCAGGGCTTGGGGAGATAGCTCAGTTGGTAGAGTGCTTGCCTTGCACAAGGCCCTGGGTTCAATCCCCAGCACCGCTAAAAAAAAAAAAAAATGGAGTTAATTTACTTGATCAATGAATGATACTGATATTTTGTACCACAATAATGATGATTTTATAAAATTCATCATTTAGAAAAACATAGGTTTTGCATGTTTATTTTTACATATTTCACATATTTAAAATAATGACCTTGTTATATGTATAAATGAACACCAAATTTTATTTGCAAAATAGGATCTAAAGATGATAAAATTTGAATTAATTCCATTGATGTATTGAGAGCTTGTTTTTTATGCAGTGTTTGAGCACTGTAATATGAGTAAATAGCTAATGAAAATTGTGGAAATCAATGATCTATAAATGTTTCCTCAGAAATAGATCAGTCTCATTTGTAACCCCAAAATTAGGATACAACTTCTCACTGGCTATCACTTATAGGCAATTATTTTGGGGATTTCAAATTTCTGAGAAACTACCACAAGAAACATGGTAATAACAGTAATCCCTGTTACTCAGTATTGACTGTGCCTCAAAAGGCACAGAGGAGTATTCAAGTGGTTTATCCTGTTTAGCCAGTGCCAAAGTTAGCAGCACTCTGACACAAGTACAAAATATCCAAGCAAATATTTTTGAGATGTCAAAGAAGGAAACTTTTACACTATGCAAAGTAGCTTGAGGTGATGTCCTGAACTGTATAATTAGTCAATGAATGTTTATTTTGATAGGATAATGACTGTACCAATTTGCTTGAAAAAATGAAAGCAATGCTCAGTGAGAAAGCTGTTGAATTCTTTTGCAACATGTACTCTATTCTCCTTGATAATGATATCTGAATTAAAACCTCATGAGAAAGTCAGTTTTTTTTTTTTTAAGCCTAAGCTTCCCCTGAATTGTAAATTATTACTTTTCTCGACATAACTATGATGGTCGCTTTCAATTTCTGCTGTGAAACAGCAGTTTCCAAAGCCAAATTGATGTTTAAGAGCATTGTGGGAAACTACCACAGGTTTTGCAGAAAATGGTATAGATTTATTTGGTAGGGATTTATAAGGAATTACAAAGATCCCCTTAGAACATTCAAAATTCTTGGCAAATCTCTGGTATTGATGAGTATTGACCAATTACTCTCTGAAAGGCAAGAATGCTGGTCTACTCATCATTTTTCTTTTTTTATTTCATTTTTTCCTCTCTCTTTTCTGTGAGTAGGAAGCTTACAAGCATATTCACCAGACCCAGAGTAACTTGCCCAACCATTGAAAAAGCACCTACACAGCTAGGGTAGCTGTCCAACACTATAATTAAATGCATCTTGTGCAAATTAAGATACTTCTCAGGCAAATTCAATTATTTTCACTTAGTTCCACATATAAACATTTTGCCCCTGATAACTTATTGGACTAGTGTTATCACTGGGGTATCCAGTTGGGCTCAGGTCATTGGTGTCCTGAACAAAGAATTGATCAAGACACACAGAAATAACAGTAAAAGTACAGATTTATTGAAGGTAAAGGTGAAGTTAGCACTCTGTAAGGTAGAGCAGAGTGGACCAGTTGAGGAGAGATAGGCTGAAGGCCAGATGTCTGAAAATTCATGTCTTACATGCTGAGCTATGAGGTGTTCTCTTTCCCATACAGAGCTGATTGAAGACCTCCTCCCATTCACTCCCAATGGTTACCTTATGATATCTAATTAGAATGCTTTTCAATTTTCCCTCATTGGTTACTTTATAAAACCTAATTAAAATGCTGTTAACTTTATCCCTATTACTTATTTTAGAATGCCAAACCTATGGTGGGCGTTATCATGGATGATAAGTCTTCATTGATAAGAGTCCACACGGTAATGGGACTTATCATAAACAGGACATGATGACTCACCTCCCTTTCTTGTCCTCCAGTCGTATTTTTCTTGCACCATGGCTCTGCCAACTTGGCATCCTTGAACTCCAACCCAATGCTAGTTTCTATGACACATTTCAATAGCAATGGGAGATTTTAATCTACTGAATAATTAAAATCGTATGCACATTTTTCCTCAAAGTTTTTCAATGGAATGACTTATCCTCAAGAGACAAAACCAGTAAGGGCTGGATATATGAAATGCTAACTGAATGCTTAATGACTTAAAACAGCTAACATTCTGGGGGTTGGCAATTTGGTGGTGGTGATTGGAAAAGAGGAAAGAAGGTAAGTGTACCTTTCATCTTTGTTTGGTCAGGTAGACAGGTCTGGGTGCTCTAGCTTGGACTGTGCTGGTTTGCCTCTGGCCCTTTCTGCTCTCAAGGGCTCTCACTCTCTAGCACTTTTGCTTCATTTGTTTTTATGGCAGTTTTTCAGGGTTCAAAAAGCATGGGTTCTTTAAATCCTAGGATATAGAATGGCATCGTTTTGTCCAAATTCCGTTGGCTAAATCAAGTTGCCAGACCATCCCAAATTCAAGTGCAGGAAAGAAAGACTGCCTTGTAGAAGAGTCTTCAAAGTCACTTTACGAAGAGGGCAGATAATGAAAAGATTAAGGAATTTTAACCATTTCTATTGTTAGCTGTATGTCTCATACTTCAAAATGTACTTTTGCCATGAGATGTTGGAAAACCCTAAAAAAAATATTAAATTAAAATTAAAAAAGAAAAAGTCTAGAGATTGGACCCAGCACTTAATGAGGAACCCTCAGGAAACCACTGAGAACAGGCAGTAGTCTTTGACCCTTTGGATTCTGCTGTTTGATCGGGCCAATTTACAATCTCCCTAGGGTTTTGTTTTCCTCTTAAAAAAATCAAAATTTTGTCCAATCTGATTGAGAATAATTTCTATACATGAGAAAATGCATACATTAATAATATCTATCTTTAAAATTAGAAGTTAATGAGAAGATACTTCTAGTCTACATTATGAAATACAGAAAGATAAATCGGGAAAACAAATTATTGCTGGTAAATAATTCCTGCTATGGAAAGTGCAGCAAATGCAATGGAGGTTGAATTTTAAAGTGAGAAAAAACTTCACAGACTTCCTATTCAGTCAAGTCCACCTAGCACTGTGGCCTTTCATTTTAGCTATCAGGCCTCATTTAGGTAATGACTATCTGAATACTGAGTTTACTGCCAAGAACAAACACGATAATAAAAAAATATATTTGGTTAGAATTATAATATCTAGTTCATGGACTATAATTTGGTTATAAACTCAAATTTACTTTATACAGGAAATAACTTTTTACCAATAATGGTATTTTCTGGAAAAAAACATTTTTTTTTTTTTTAAAATTGTTCCAACAATGACAAAGACCCTTATTCTGAAGCTAGTGGAATTACTAGACTATAATACATAGTTTTCAAATTTAACTTCTTCCTAGAGTCAAAAATGAAATGCTGAAAAGCACTAAGATGTTTATAAACAAATTCATTTGTTTTACTGAGAAAGATATAGAGATTCAGGAAAGTAGCCAACTCAGTCAACTATGCACAGCTAGTTTGATGATGAAGATGAGACAAGGCTCTCTGCCCTGATCTCCAGAACTGAGCTGTATTTCTTCATAGGATATTGCTTAGTACATATGAAAGATCATCACTTTCACTCATTTTCTTGTGTACATGCACCTGCCTCTGAGTGCCTGCCTGTCTACTTGTTTAACAAGATAGAAAATAATCTTTTCTTCTTTTTAATTGACTAACAATCCAACTTTCTAAGTTCCCCACTTCAAGAAAATAAGAGACATTGGAAACATATGGAAAACACCCAATGAGGATATAAACTTGTAACATAATTGAGCAGCTTAGGACAACCCAGAGTATCAAAATGTTTGTGTTGCATAGCACAGAATGAAATCAATATAGGGTTTTGTTTTCTCTAAATTTTTACTTCTTCAAGGGTAGTGGGAGATATGAATATGATAATCTTTACCCTTGATTCTTTTCCAGTATATACACTTCATTTCTATGACAAAAATATCATAATGATAGCACCTCTCATGTGATTTTACTTTTTTTTTTTGCTTAATATAGGTTAACATTAGATATGTTACATACATTTCCATTTTAGAATTATTATTAATTATTCAGTTTAGATTCAAACATAATAATTGTAAATATCTATGGGGAACAGTAGGATATTTTGATATGTCTACACATCATATAATTATCAAATCTGAATTATATAATTTATTTGTAATGAGAACATACAATATCCCTCTTCTAGGTTTTGTTTCTTTTTTTTTTTTTTTTTTTTTTTCAATGTTGTACTAGTTTACTAACCTCTTCCCATTCCCCCCTCCAATCACCCTCCCAACCCTCAGGTAATCACTATGTTACTCTTAACAACTATGTAATTAGCTTCTTTAGATTCCACAGGAGATTGATTATGCAGTATTTGTCTTTTGTGTTTGACTTATTTAATTTAACATAATATTCTCCAGGTTTATCCATGCTGTTGCAAAGCATAAGATTTCATCCTTTTATATGCATGTCCATTCATCCACTTCAGTACATTGTGTGTCTTGGCTACTGTGAATAGTGCTGCAATACACATGGAAGTACAGCTGTCTCTGGACATACTGATTTCATCTCCTCAGCCTTCTATAGCTGTGTATTCTACATACATACAACCAAGCATAGACAAAGTACTTAGAAAAAAATTGTCTGTCTTGAACATGTACAAACTTTTATCACTTTTCCTTACTAGAGTATAACAACTTTTGACAGAGCATTTACATTGCATTGTAATCTAGATATAAGTTAGCAGACAGGAGAATGTATATAGGTTATACACAGATACTAACCCATTTTATATGTGGAAGTTGAACATTTGCAGATTTTGTTATCCATGGGTTTCTTGGAACAAGTTCTCCAAAGATACCAAAGGACTAGTGTACATCTGGTAAATACCTTACTAGACAACATGGTAGTTCTATTTTTAAATTTCAGAGGAACCTCTTCATTAATTTCCAGCATTGCTATACTAATTTACATTTCCATCGACAGTGTGTAAGAGGCTTTTTCTCCATATTCTTATCAACACTTGTTATCTTTTGTTTTTTGGGTAATAATCATTCAGACAGATGTAGGTGGAATCTCATTGTGGTTTTGATTTGCATTTCCCTGAAGAGTAGGGATATTGAGAACTTTTTTCACATACCTGTTGACCATTCATATATTTTCTTTTGAGAAATGTCAATTTGGATCTTTTGCCCCCTTTTTTAACAGTTCCATTACTTTCTAATACACGATGAAAATAAATGCCCTGTGCTTCCTGCGGCAGTGGCTTTTTACCAAACAAGAATTTCCACTGAGAAAAGTTATGGTTATTACCTTAAAAGAGATGTGTTATTTTATTTTTCTAACAATTGAAGGCCTCTACAAGCTTAAAGTCACATGCAATTATATACAGCAGAGCAGAATAATGGAGCACTGCACTAGGATAAATTTTGTGCCCACTTAATTGAAACACTTGCCAAAGAGCTGGGTGAGAGCAATGTATTTCAATCACTCTAAACAATGGATAAATGAGACACATTCCTTCTAAATGACACATTTTAGCTGTCTGGGAGCCTATTCACACTTGTGTGTGGTAGCATAAGTTTGCCACTCTGTTCCTTACAATTGGTCCATTTCAAGCTGTGCTTTGAAGTTGTTTATTCCAAAGAGCTTTCTTAATATTTAAAAAAAAGAAAATATTTTTAGATGTAGCATACATGCTGATATTTTTCAACTCTCAATAGAATATAAATGTATGCATATTTGTGTTTCAGTATCTGTCTTTTCATCATATATTTATATATGTATGTATAAAGTATAAATATAAATATATTTTCTTAATTCTTTTCATTAAATCAAGTTCTTCTAAATGAGTTTTTATACAGTACTGTGCTCCTCAATTCAGTATTCATTTGTTTAGTTTTTAAAAACTGGAGTATAATGATTGGACTGCTCAGTAATTCCAAGAGCAAAGAAAGTAACAATTTTCTTCAATACCAATGTGCTTAAATAAGTAATTTTTTAATATGTTTGAGGAAAATCACTCGACCAAAATCAAAACAAAACAAAACAAACAAGAAAGAAAGAAAAAGAAAGATAATTCATTCCTGTAGAAAAACATAAAATAATAGAAACAGGAAGCAGGAAGTGCTTGGTTTAATGAATGATAAGCACTGTCTATAAAATTTATCATTCAAACCATGATGTTTTGGGGAGTGAATGAGGATATTATTAATAACAAAGACAGGACCACAGACATAAACTGAAGCAATCCCTGACAATCCAGGCAATATGGTTTTTCTTGCCACCCTGGTTATAGGTTTTCTAATCTTAGATATGTATTATAAAAACTATATGGTATTGTTTGTGTACATATTATATTTGTTTATTGAGTTTTATAGTTTTACATATATAAATCCAAAAATATTTATAGAAAAATAATTGATGCAGGTTATCTAATGGTTAGCAAAATTTCCTATATAAGATAATATAAAATGTATTTCTTCTATGCCCTACCAGTTAAAAGCTTCTGGAAAAGCTCTGAATCTTAAAATATCCCACAGATTTAAGTGGGTTAGTTTTAATTGCCTATTATTATTATTATTATTATTTACTTTCAGTTACAAAAAATCTTTGTGTTCTCTGTAAATTCGATGGAGCACAAATGAAGAGCTCACCAGAATATTAAGGATGGGAAATCTTGCCTTATGATGTGTGGGAAACTGTGTCTCTTCATGCCTTTGGAATCCTGTTGTGGCTTTCACTCTAAAACTGTTATCCCCCCTCCCACCTGCAATATGCTGGAGAAGACTCCTCTTGGGTAACTTCATGAACCATGCAAAGAGCATGGTTCTTTTAATTTTTAGTTTTAGAAATCACATTACTCACAGCTGAAATTCAACAGCCTTTTAAAAATCAGCGCCTATATTATTGTTATTTAATTGTGTTGTGTTCCTGTGCTGTGTATCAATGGTGATATCTTGGGAAGAGGAAGTAAGGGAGGAGAAAAATCTCCTCTAGACTGCAGGAGAGATTAAAAGCACCCAAATATAAAGTGAAGAAATTAAACAACAATTTGTTGGGATGTCATTTCTACGCGTGTAGATATATTTAACTCTGGCTACTGTGGCTGAGGATCGGCGGTATGGTAGCAACACGTTCTCACAGACTCAGTTTACAATAGAGAGTGAAAGAGTACAGTAATGAATTTTGGAATAATGGCAGAATGTCTTGCTCAACCTCCCTAGACTGGAGAACCTAAGCCCAAGCATGTAATTTATGTACTGCTGCCCCTGGATTTTTGAAAGACTTTATACCTATTTCTAAAAGGAAGGGGTCATTAAATGTGCAAGACCAAAACTTTTGTGGTTTTTAACCTCCTTTGACTACCACAGGTCTCTTCAGTATTGAGAGAGTGAGTAAAGGCAAGTTGGTTGCTCTTATCTTTGTAGAGCATTGTCAGTCACTTCAACTTTTCTCCCAAGAACTTGTGGTGCAGAAGATAGGAATCAAGAGGCTAGGAAGCTAACTTCTAGCACCTTTTGCAGCTGTTTGCCCTCAAATCTAGCCTAACTTCTTGCAGGACAAAAACAAGAAGAGAATGTCTTATTGCTTTGGGTGTTGAAATGGTGGTGGCAGGTGGGAAGACAAAGTTGTGACACAGAATAGATATTTCACTGATGTTACCACATCCAGATATTTTGCCTATCAGTCAAAAAGGTCAGTAGCTTGAAGATAAATTATTGGGGCAAGCAAATAGATTTATTTGAAAAGCTACAAACCAAAGAAGATAGAGGACATAGCCAACAAAAACCATCTTGATTAAGGGTTGTAGGTACATGGCTTATGCAGATAGTATAGCTAGGCCTATGAGATAGTCAGCTGCCTGGGTGGTTATAAATTGCAAGTTGGTTACAAATTTCAGCTGATCTGTTTTTCTGAAACACAGGCTCATGTTATTTGTCAGGTCACTAGAGGCTCTTGGATGCTCTCGGTTCTTAAAAAAATCAGTAAATCTTAAAAAAAAAAGTTAGTGATTAGAAAGTCTTCTGGATCATGTTATTTTGTTCCTTTTCTCAGAAATAGCTAAACCTGGGGATTACTGTTAGGATACAAAGTCATCCTTTCTCAGAGAATAGTAAGAGACAACAAAAGGCAACTATCCCCTAAAGAACAGGAGAAGATAAGGAAAAGGCAGCTTTCATGGGACAACACAGTGGATAAGACTTTCACAGAACAGTTTTAAATCTTCAGAGGGCTTCAGTTAGAAATGCCATCCCTCAGATGGACTTGCTCCTATGAATTAATAATTAAAGTAGTAAATGATAGCAAGACGCAAAGAAAGGAAATAATAAATGACATTGTTTCATTAATAGTAGTGATTGTTAAGTGATTTTTCTCCTTGTAACTGGAAAGAGATATATAGCTCATCATAAAGCACCTTCCCAAGTGAAATTATTAAAAGCTTGAGGAAAATACAGTTGAAGAAAAAAATACTTACAGTTTCAATCTTAGCTTTGAAGATTCTAGACTTGAAAAGCATTGCTCATCTAATTGTTTTTCATGATCACTAGTATTCTTGGAAAGTAGTTTTGAGACATGCCCTTTCTGAAAGGTGGGCTGCTCTTTTGAAAGAAAGAAAGAAAGAAAGAAAGAAAGAAAGAAAGAAAGAAAGAAAGAAAGAAAGAAAGAAAGAAAGAAAGGAAGGAAGGAAGGAAGGAAGGAAGGAAGGAAGGAAGGAAGGAAGGAAGGAAGGAAGGAAGGAAGGAAGGAAGGAAGGAGGGATGGGAAGGGGAGGAGGAGGAAGAGAGGGGAGGGAAGAGAGAGAGGGAAGGAAAGGGAAGGAGGGAAGGAAGGAGAAATCAGTTCTGAGAATACATTTTCTTACACATAAGTTGCTGAGGGCAACTTACTTGGTTCTGTATCTCACCTCCTCCTTTCTCAACAATAGCTAATCAGAGATTTGGCTGTTTTAAAGGTCAAAAGATGGTTTTCACTTAATAAGGCTTGCACAATGCTTATAACCCAAAGTATACACACATGCACACCGACACACCTGACACACACTGATCTACCTACACACACACACAAAAACTCACAGGTATGCATATGCAAAGACTTGGACTGAAATTAGAAGTGGGAAAAGTGAAATGGGAGAAATGGAGGCAGTATCCGTAATACACAACTGAGACATAATTAATTATAGAAAGGAAAGTTGTGGACATTTTCTACAACTTGCATGGAAAATGGAGCAATCCAGAATTAAATATCACTGTTAGTCAGAAATGGATGTTGGTGAAACTGATCATATTTTTTGAATAATTTAATATTATAAGTTTGTAGTAACTGTAAAAGGAAATATGTATTGCTAAGTTTACTCTTTATAGAAAATGTAGATGACCAATATTGCTTTATCAAAAAATTCAACTAATAATTAGAGAAAAACTACAAACTATGAGACTAAACAACTTGATTTTCTCAACTTCACAGGAATAATATATTATTCTTCTTGTGTCTTTGAGTAAATAAATTAAAATTTGTAATTAATATCTGAATTTTATGAGATCAAAAGATGATATACACAGAGCAAGCTAATGTCTCTCAAAACATCTACATAATCAAATATTATTGATTACCATCTCTTCTCTTTCAGTCTGATTTTCTGAACATTTTTTGCTTTATCAATTTTTTTATCTCTCTACTAATATGTCTATAAGTTTATGAAGTTAGTCTTTGAATAAGATTACTTTCTGAATAAATAAGCTTATAAACCCATGAGAAATTTTAAAGGCAGAAACATGTATTACTTTTTTAATAAAAATATTAATGTTGGGATTTACACTTCACAAATCAATAACACATTTGAGATTTAACTTGCATCTCATGACCAACAAGTAAGTGTTTTATTATCAATTTTCAGGTGCAGAAATTGATTAATAGCTTGAGGACATTTTCTCAGAATACTTGTAGAAAAGGTTGAACAGTAAATAAATGACAAAACTTTGATCCAAAATTGAATTTACCAAATACACATACTTTGCCACTTATATCTAAAGATATTTGTTGGGAGATATGATGCTGTGGAGGAAATGCAAACAAGTCAGGGAATCTAGGAGAAGGACAGGATGTTATGAGTACTACTTTATTGGTCTGACAATCTCTGATACAGCAATATGGTGGAAGAGATAAAGGAAAGTGAAGGAGTAGTCCAAGGAATATACAGGAGAGAGCTTCAGGTCAGAGAAAGTAACACACACAATTGCCCAAGGAAAGAGCATTACTGGGATGCAGAGTGAACATCCAGGAGTCTGCTGTACTCCAAGGGAGAGACAGACCTGCAGAGTGGTAGGATGAGGGTCACAGATGTTATTGGAGACTAAATCATGTCAGGTTCTTTAAGGAGTTTCAAAAAATACTTGATGAGATGGTTTGATAGGTTGAACAATGTCCTCCAGAGATAGAAAGGTCTGATCACTGTGGCCTAAGAATGTTAACTTATAAAACAAGAGACTTTGTTGGGTGTAGTTGTAATCCCAGTAACTCAGGAGGCTGAGGCAGGAGGATTGCCAAGTTCAAGGCCAGACTCAGCAATTGAGACCCTGTCTCAAAATAAAAAGTAAAAAGTGCGAGAGATATAACTTAGGGATAAAGCACCCCTGGGTTTAATCCCTAGCACAAAAACAAACAAACACAAAACAAACCAAGAACAAAAAAAGAGACCAAAAAACACAGAAGAAACTTTACATATATTATTAAATTAAGGATGTTAAATTGAGGTGATTACCCTGGATAATTCAGGTTGGCATTAAGTGTCAGCAAAATAGCTCCTAGAGAAACAAGGAATTTTGACAAAGAAAAGGACAATGTTCAATTACAATAGGATATTTTGGCAGTGACTTTGGGTAAGAAAGGACTATCAGCTAAACCTTGTAGCTCTAGAGCCTGAAAATGTGAACAATTTACCAAAGAAGATGTGTGACTATCAAATAGGAAGATAAAGAATGATCGACATCTTTATTTACGAGGTAAATAAAACTTTAAAACCACAGTGGGTTTTTCACACCCACTAAAATGTCTATAATTCTAGAAACTGAAGAAAAGTTTTGAGTAGAAATTATATATGAAACAAGTGGAGTTTTCATAAAATTGTGGAAAGAAAATCACATGATATCCTGAAAAGTTCTTGAGCAATTTCTTATAAAGTTAAAAATGCACAAAATATATGACCCAGCAATTCATTCCAAGGCATTTACCAAAGAGAAATCATAAAGTGTATGTAAAATAAATTGCCTGAAGATATTTATCACAGACGTATTGATAATTATTGAAACCCAGAAACAACCAAAATGTCTATCTGTAGGACAAATGATAGGCAAATTATACTATGCTAATACTGTGGTATACTAAGTAACAATAAAATAATAAATTTCTGATTTCTACAGAGCAAAAAAACATTATAAAAATATTATTAAACATTATGCTGTTTAATAATTCATAAACAAATTGATATATACACATAAATTCTCTTATAAGAACTCAAAACTCATCTATGGTAACAAATTAGAAGAGATTAACTATTGGGGTAAAGATATAAGTGAACTCTGAACAGAAGGGCACTAGTTTTTGACTTGGATGCTCCTTAGGTAAATATTTGTCAAAATTTGCTGAACTGCATATTTATGTGCTATACATTTCATTCTGCAAATTTTACTTCAATGAAAAAAAAATAAAACATAACCTCCTATGTTTGGAAAGTAATTATCACCCTGATATGCTTTTCCTTTTTCATTATTTATTGACCTATTTGTAAGCTTTTACTAACCTATAGGATTTTCTTGACCTGAATTGAGTTACATATTTTTTGAATTTAGATCTGAAAATGCTTGAGTTTTTACTAAGAATGCAAATAATTCTAAATTTGGAACAAAATATCTTTACCTAATTGCAATCAACTTGTTTCATCTAAATATAGATTTCAGAGATACATCAGAAAGTCAAATAATTCTAAGAAACTGAACTTCAAAATTCTATTAACTTTATATTATTCAAAGTTACTAAACTATTAGAAACTATTTCAGCTTTCAGTATGATTTTCTACAATATATAGAAATATATGTCAGAACAACTGTTATTTATTACATATTATGCTTTTGAACATCTGAAAATCTGAGTCTACATAACCATATTTAACTTATTTTCTGACCATTTGTTTAATTTTATCCCTTTTCTCATTTTTCTTTAATGAAGTAACACTGTATGTAGTTTTAAAATTAAAACAAAATGACCAGGTGTTTCTTTTCAGTGTTGTTTTTAAAATTATTTTTTAGGTCAATAACAAAAAGAATGTCTATGTTTTAAGTGTTTAATTACACCTAAGTCCGTTTTTGTAATGGTAAACTGAGAAAATTACTTCAATCACTGTTCATTTTAGAAAGTAAACATTTCCATTTTAACTATTTTTGTACACAAAGAATATTTATGTACAAATGCATATACATATGCACATATAAATACATACATAGCACAAAACACATCCATATTTCCTATGCCAATATTTTCTGGCTTACCTTTATCAGATTGACACTTTTCTGTATATACAAGATATAAAAAGAATGTTGTTGAGTTTATACTATTAGTTAATGTTTACTATTTCCACAGAAAGAATCATCAAATTACAATGGAGCAAATTTTCTATCCTATGTTAGAGATCAATTTGGTGACAATTTTAGTTATTGAACTGTAATTCTTCTAAGCACTTCTTCTCCGGCATCACTTTTTGTATTTGGGGAAATACTGATCATCCTTATGGGAATCTATATTTTCAGAAGACAGAAAATCAGATTTATATGTTTTTTTTTCTTTAAAAAGCCAGTATTCAACAGTGAAGATGTAGCAGAGAAAGATGTAGTGAAGATGAAGTGGAGCAAGTGGTTGTGATAAAGGGCTCATCGGCCTCTTTTCAAAGCTCTCTGTTCTGTGTAGGATACTGCAGTGGCCCCTAGGATCTCCCTTTCTTGAACTCTGAACTCATGTCAAACTTCCATAGGATGTCTAATAATCACTTCCCTGGAAATATCCCAAGCAGAATTGGGGGGCTTCCTACCCAACACATTTACTCTGCTTGCCCCACCTCAGTTGTTGCTCATACTTCCTTTGAGGTCCTCAGATTTAAGTTAGATAAAATTCACTGGAGGCTCAATTTTTTTTCAAACCCCTCAGCTTATCTATTGAGAAATCCCCTTGACCTGAGAATATCTTCAGTATCAGGGTACTCACGACCAGCTCCTCTGTTCCCTTTCTTGTCCGTGGGAACAACATCTGTCAAAGATGATTAACATAACTACAATGATAAAAAATAATAGTCACTTATCATTCCAAAAATGATTTAGATTAAATAATTTGTCTGATTGTAACTTTTAGTTGCTCCCCATTTGACTATCTGAGGAATAGCTAAACTCTACAGTCATGTGTCTTTTCCTGTTCTGACCCTTCTTGCATCTCTGGCCTCAGTACACAACACCAGCCCTCTCTGTGTTCATTGAAAGTGCCTTCCAATTCCTGGATTGGTCTACACTAAATACCTTCTTGCTGATTGTTATCACCTTTCTGAAGTTTGGGGAGAGATGCCATCTTCTTTTTAAGAGCTGTTGTGATCACCCAGTTTAAAGGGTAGTTTGTTGCTTTTCCCTGCGCCCATTCATGTTTGTGCACACATTTCCAGTTCTTTATTCTGCTCTACCTCCCCACTTTTTTACATACTACTTTTATGATTTACTTCATTATGCTTATTCTTTATTGTCTGTCTCCTCTTACAATAATGTAAGATCCTGGAGGGAGGGTGTCTGACTGCTTTATTCACTCAGGTGTCCCACATGACCCATGCATGACTAACACATAGTAGGAATTGAATTAATACTCATTGAATACATGGATAAATTACCACAATGACAAGATTCTTGGATAACTGGAAAGAAAATATTATGAAATATAGATTTCCCAACAATAAGGCTGTATATTTTAAATTATATTTTAAAACAAATTAAAATGAAGTGACTATAATTATATCTTAAACTGGTGAAGAATGCCCTTTATATACTTACATTCAAAGTGCAGAAATTATTCTGCATGTGAACATTTATAGCTAGGAGACTAACCATGCCTTTTCCACTGTGGATTTTGATTGATTTCTATAGGCACTATTTGAACATTTAGCCATACTTATGGCTTTTCTGCAACTTATCCTTCATTTCAAGTCTAAATTTTGTATTAGGTCCACAGTATCCAAGCAACTAAAATGCACTTTCAAAGGAATTGTTAATGCATCAATAGCCTGCAGATAGACAAATGCCTTGGCTTCTTAAAGAGTAAGAGAGCATGCCAGAAATATTACGAACTAGTGAGTTTTATGAATTTATTCAGGATTTTTCTTTGACATTCCTTGAGAATGCAGCTGGACAATATGAAGATATTTAAAATTAAAGTTGTATGGCTACCATCTATCAACATTTATAAGTGCAAGTCATATTAATTAATTCTTGAACTGATTACATGGGGAGTATTGTGCTGCATGTTGGTTTTGAAAAGGAAAAACAATCATGAATCCTGTCCTGAATGCACTTACCCACTAATGTTGGAGATATATGCATAATTGGATGATTGTATTATGATATTATAGGTGCAATTTTGACATACTTAAGCCTTGAGGAGAAAACCGTTAGTAATTGAGACTTGCTGCAAGACTAAAAATATTAGCATTAAGGTCTTGATGGTGAGATGTTAGATTACAGGATGGGGTAGATCTAGGTCAAGATGAAGGGGAAATGGGGGGGTTGTTCTCAGAGGGAATTATATTTATCAAGAATGTGATTGCAAGAAAAAACATGGAACAAAAAGGGAACATCTCCTATTGTGGAAATGAGAGTTAAAAAAATCCATGAGCAGATAACTGTAGGAAATATCTGGTGGCAAATTGGAAATTATATTACCATTTGTACATTGACTATAAGGATATATGATAACATTCTGTCCTACTTCATGTCTATCAAATTTGTAATGAAAACAACATCCCACCAAAATTTCAACTTTATATAAAATTGAAAAGAACTGGAAGTAATTCAAACTTTAGAATTAAGATTTTATTAAATGATGCTAAGTATATCTTAACAGGTTTCAAGTTGAATTGAGTAAGAAAAAGTGTAATGCAAATTTCTGAACTCAGATAAAGAAAACTCAGATAAAATTAATAGGAGGATTTTGTATTAAAATCAATTGGTTTTGTAACACCAAATTGTTTTAAACTGTCTCTAAAATCAAGTTACATCATTAAAGGGAAATTTCCAAGAAAAAAAATTATATTGTATACCTCTTTTTCTTTCAGTCCACAAATGTGTACTGAACAGATGATATAAGGATGTTTAGAATCCATTATCATGTAACTGTTAAGAGACTGAATTTGAGACAGAAATATGTACTCCCCTTATCTGATGCATACTCAGAAAATATTCTCTCCAGTTATTTGGGTTTGTTCTCTGCCGTTTGTTTCCTTTAATTTAAATAAACTATTTAATGTAATACCATATCTCAATTTTTGTTTTTGTTGCCTGAGCTTTTTGCACAGAAAAAAAAAAAAAAAAAAACTTTGCTCAGAACAATGACATTTAGTATTTTCACTGTGTTTTCTTCTAGTACTTTTTTCAGGTCTTATGTTTAAGAACTTAATCCATTTTGAATTATTTTTGTCTTTGGTATATACACACAATGGAATACACCACAATGGAATACACCTCAGCTATGAAAAGGAATGAAATCCTGTCATATGTGGAAATATCAATGAACCTGGAGGAATCATCTGAGACAAATCAGCCAGACACAGAAAGCAAATAATTCATAATCTTACACTTATATGAAATCTAAAGAAGATGATTTCATAGAATTAGAGTGAAAGAGTGGTTAAAAGAGACTAAAGAAGGTGGGTAGGGATATTGGGAGAGGCTGGTGAATGGGGAAAACTTATAGTTAGACAGGAAGACCAAGTTTGGGTATTATATTGCAGAATAGGTTGAGTGTGATTATCAATATTAAATTGACTATTTCAATGTACCCAGATGAAAAGATTTTTTAAAATTTTACTGCAAAGAAACAATAAATATATGTGATGATGTTTATGAAAAATACCAATTCAATTATTATACTATATAACATGTTCCCAAATATCCCATTTTACTCCATAAATGTGTACAATTGATATATGACTTTTTTAAAATTAAGAAACAAAAGTATCAATACAAAATGAAAGGAAGTGATTTGGTTAGCATAGTTCAATTTACATGGTAAACAAAATTGTAAAAGATGTTTATAGATAAGTAACTCTTACGTTTTGTTTTTGTTTTTTTTTTTTTTTTTTGACCAAGGATTGAATTCAGGGGCAAATAACTACTGAACCACATTGAACCACATCTCCATCTCTTTTATTGGAGGCGGGGGGGGGGTGACTTGATTACATGGTTAACTTTGGAAAAAAGAACATAGTCGAAAGACCAAATGATGAAATTTGAGTTAAATTTCTATTGGTAGCAAATCACCCGATTTCCATTTACTAAAATTATTCTTCAATTAAATGTTCACTTACTATTGTTCATCAGAGTAATGTTAATAATACACATTAATAATTTCAGAAAAGTGTTGTGTAGCACTCTTCATATACATATCTTTAAGTATTTTTAGTTTCAGATGGACACAATACCTTTATTTATTTGTGGTGCGGAAGATCAAACCCCGTGCCTTACACATACTAGGCAAGTGCTCTACCAGGAGCTACAACTCCAACCCATGGTACATACATCTTAAAAAGAGATGATTCTGTTAGTTATTAGTTGGAGTTTATTTTTTAATAGAAATTACAAATAAAAATATTAATTCCATGATTTTAGAATGAATTTATCAATGAAAACGACTACTCTGATTTGTGGCAACTATCAACTCTGTCTCTTCCTATATATTTAAATCCTGGATTTTTTTCAATTGATGTATCTCTACATGAATAGGATTTTTTTTTATGACATGGGTTAAATTAATATTAATCATACAGAAGCTTGATGTTTCTTCTCATCTCATTTACATGTCTTGGGATATCTTAGCTATAGTCTGAATAAATTTTTGATTGCAGGCACATATAGGCTCCTGATAGCAAGTGAATACATGAGGAAAGTTTTAAAAGACTGTATTTTCCCTATGTGCTACATAAAACTTGTGTAATTTTAAAGTGTTGATACTTGTTAGGGGCATATCAAAGACCTATTTAGAGACATGACCTCTTTAGAGGTCTGGAAATTCTGATATGCAAAGCTGGTCATAGTGCATCAGTATAAATTAAACATTGGAAACCTTTTCCCTCTTCTATTTTATTGACTGAACGTCAGTGGTTATGGTGGCGAAAACATAAAAAATTGTAAAGACACTTCAAAAAGGATTTAATTCATATGATTATAAAGTCATTGTGAAATATGATTTGCTGATACAGATTTGAAAGGGACATTGCCTCTCCACCAGGAAATGTTAGAAAATATACATTAATAAATGTTTGTGTTTTTGAAGTAAAAATAGATCCACCTTCTAAATGATGCTGTTGGATGTTAAATGTCCTAAGGTTTTGAAATGGTGGGTCTGAACACCAGTAACAATATTCATTAACATATATAAGAATTATAATGATATCTTTCTATTAATGAAGCACTTAAAATTGTCAGATCAATTATGAAGACAGAAATTTTATAAAATGTTATACTTAGTTGGACCTATAGGTGATTGGATAGTTTAACAAAAAGCATTGTTTTTATTACATACATAACAGTTTTTATTCATGAAACTTTTGGAAAATATACCAAAGGAAAAAGAAAATACTACTTTAATAATTTGATAAGGAATTTTCCAGGTACCAACACATGCATTCATCCTTGTGTGGGAAGTGTTATATTTCAAATTGAGCTATTGCTGTCACATATTTCTCAATGCCTTTAAATATTTTCCTGTTCATCTGTTATCCAAAGGGTTCATGGATGCATGTCACCAGCACCATGTATATTCTGGTAGGAATGTCAAACAAGTCCCAGAGTGAGCAGAATCATCCGAAAGCACAAAATACCACAGGTTGGTCTGGGCCAAGATAATCTGCCAGTGTATACCATGCCCAAAAGTGGAAAGGACCACATGCATAACTAAGTAACATTGGATACACTCTGGATAAAAAATTACCCCTTTAATAAATGGGAATCTCTAAATCTAGTGGGTGATGTTAGTCTGGTTTTTTTTTTTGTTTGTTTGTTTGTTTGTTTTGTTTTGTTTTGTTTTGTTTGTAAGAGCAAATCTGAGTTCTTTAACCAGAAAATTGTTTCCATTCTGCTGATAAAAATAAGGAAAAAAATCCTCTAGAGTCACAGAAACTTGTTTTTCACAGTCACAAAAATAGCAGTAACATGTTATAAGTATATACTTACATGTGCTTTAGTATAAGATGCATTGTTTTCATTGCCTTACATTCAATGAATGGGAGTTTCCTTCAATGCTATGATAACTGTGCTCTAGGCTACTCTGCTGCTGAACCACCCCAAGAATCTTCAGTGCATTGTCTGGCATCCATGATGGTAGAATAGATTATACATGAAGATCCTAGTTTCTTCACTTGGTCTATAGCATATAGACTAGATAGCCTAAGTAATAAAAATTTATTTTTAACTATTCAGGAAGCTAGGAAATACAAGATGTAGGTGCCAACAAATTTGTTTCTAGATGTAATTTTTGTTTTTATTGTTAAATACAGAAAATTTCCTGGTTTTCAAAGGGTGGCCTTCTCCCTACATCCTTACCTGACATTAAGCTCTGATGTCTTCCTCTTCTCATAAAGGCACCAATCTCATTACAGTGCCCTATACTCATGACCTCATCCAAACCTAATTATCTCCCCAAATTCCACCTGTAAATGCCACCACCTTGAAGGGCATCGCTCCCAACATATGAATTTATGGAGGCATAAGCATTAAGTTATTAATAGCATTTTGTAATCTAATATTGTTGGTATTGTGTAATATATTGAAATATTCTGATATAGCCAATGTAAGATGAATAGTATTGATGCTTACTCTTCAAACTTACTGAGATAACTTTAAGATCTAAAGAAGACAAACTTTGTATATGAATAAAAACGTGTAAGAAGTTGGAAAAATAACAGTAAAATGAGTAGAAATGAGTAGAGGACAGAAAATAAAAAAATAATAAAATAAAGAAAAACAATAGAAAAAATAACAGAGACAAAAAGCAAAAAAAAAAAAAAGGAAATGATAAAAAATAAATAATTTAGTTAGAAAATAGCTATAATATCCTGTGGTAAGTTCTGTCAAGAAAATAGAGATGATGCTACTGAAATATTTTCCAAATAAAATTGGAGTCAATATTAAGGATTCATTCAGTTATAAAACATCAAAATTTATATATATATATATATATATATGAAAACATAGTGTCAATATTTGAAAACTTTGCTGAAAGAAATATTAGAAAAATATAAAAATTATTCAAAAAATGTAGAAACTGAATATTTAATCTTTTCAAGAAATTGAATCAGTCCTCAAAATATTCACAAAATGTAAATACAAGATTCAAATAGAACTCCGGATAAATTCTGAAACCTTTAAATAAAAGATTATTTAAATAATATAAAGATTCTTCCATGGAGGAGCAAAATTCAATATATGCTTCTGATCATTCTAGGAGACCAGAAAAATCTTCATATCAATTTAAGACCTCACCAAAATACAGGGCAATATTTGACATGAATACAGAACAAAATTTCTGGAGAAAATTTTAGCAACTCAAATCTTTCTGTGTATTTAAAAGAAAGACAAAATGTTGTGACCAAAACTGCAAGAGTGTTAGAGTACAATCAAATGAACAAATATGATTGAACTGTAATGACTTAAAATAGTTCTACACTAATTAACACAAATTAATATTATTGTTGTGATGAGTAGGGAAAAAACTTAAAAAAAATCTACATCCACTATGACTTTAACATAAAATTGTAAGCAATAGAAATAGGAGGAAACATTCACTCTGATAATGGATAGTTATGCAGTGTGCATAGTCCACATTATTCCTGAAGGAGATAATCAGGCATTATCATTAGGCACAACAATAGGACAAGGAATCTACAATAGCTGATTCTGTTCAACAGTGTCATGGTTGTTCCAGTCAGTGCAACGGAATGAGAAGGAGACATGTATGTGAGGATGAGAAAGGCAGAACTAAAATCATTATTTAGGGAAGGTATGGTGTCTAAACCAGGCAAAAATTATTTCATTATTGAAATTAATAAGATATTTCCATTTCCTAGAAATAAAATAATTTAAAAAAATAACTTACAAAAGCAAGAAATTAATTGAAGTCACTTGGAATAAATACAACAAAATATGTATGAGACATTGGTGAAGCAAATTTTAAAACATTGCTAAAGATATTGTTGAAATCATTATTATAAGAGCCTCATTTCCCCAAAACTTGATTCATACATTTAATAATATTTAAATCAAAATCCCAATTAAATTTCTCAGGAAATTGACAATATAATTCTAAATTTCATGCACAAGTAAATGGACAAAAAATGGCAACATCATCCCTAAATGAAGAAATTTCTTCCCAGTCATTATGATATTTCTGAAATCAATAGTAATTAAGTCCATGTGGCTTTAATTCAGAGACAAAAGTACACTGACCCGCGGAACAGAAAGACAAAGACCACATATGGAAACTTGATATATGGCGAAAATAGCATCACATCTCACTGGGGAAGAAATGATCTGTGCAATAAATGGTTTTGGATAACTTCCCATTTAGGCAGTCAATTTAAAATTGCAGATTCACCATACCAATAAACAAAATATCAATTCCAGTTGGAGTAAAGATTTAAATGTGAAAGCAAATTTGAAGTTGATAATAGAATACTTGAATGCTTTAGTTTTCCTAAGAAAACACAAAATAAACTATCAAAAGAAAGAGATTTGAATAAAATAAAATTTAAAAAAGCTATTTATTGAATGAATCATAAAAAGTGAAAAGACAAGTTGCCAGTGGGAACACAACATTTCAAAAGGAATTACTTTTAAGACTATACTCATGGGACTGAATAGGTAAAATTTAAAAATCTAGTATAATCACAGACCAAAGAAAACCTAAAAGCATTTTAAGAAAACAATATATTTGCATAATTGATAAGAATTTATAAATTAAAACAAACACATTTGTAAATATCCTAAAAATGCATATTGAGGCTGGGCACACTGGTGCACACCTGTAATCCTAGCGACTGGGGAGGCTAAGAAAAAGAGGACTCTGAGTTCAAACCGAGGCTCAGCAACAGTGTCATGCTAAGCAACTCAGTGAGACCCTGTCTCTAAATAAAACACAAAATAGAGCTGGGGATGTGGCTCAGTAGTCGAGTGCTGTTGCCGCCCGCAGCAACAATCTCGCGGTAATTTATAGGAGGTGGACTGGAACTGAACTACTTCTTTTCCCTTGCCCTATACCTGTGAGGCTCATCAGTTCCCCACGGTGTCGATTTCCCTTGCTTTCCCTGTGCCGGCCTCCATTTGTTGCCAGCCGCAGCAACAATCTCTCGGTAATTTATAGGAGGTGGACTGGAACTGAACTACTTCTATTATCTTTATCCGGGCTTTCTTGCTTCGCTAGTTTATAGAGGAAGAAAGGCTTTGCTTACTTTTAATTTTAGAGGAAGAAAGGCTTTGAGAGGAAGAAACACTTTGCTTAGAGGAAAAGAGACTTTGCTTAGAGGAAGAGAGACTTTGCTTAATTTTAGAGAATGCTACTCTTTCAGAGAGGCTACGCTTATCAAAGGTCTACTGCTTCTTAAAGGTGGGTCGCTTCTTGAAGGTGCAGTGTGTGGCATGTGGCATGTGGCCTACGTCCTACAACCTGCGATTCCCACGTTCTGCGATCTGGAGGTGTCTTCTTAGTCCCTTGTTCTGCGATCTATCAGAGGTGCTGCTTATCCGAGGTGCTTCCTTTAGGTGCATGTCATATACCTAAGGCAGCCAATCAGTTTAGGATTAGCACAATTGAAGCACGTCCCTTGGTACCAATCAAGAAAAAATGAGGAATATCTGTTGACCACTAGTGCAGAGGAGACATTAACTAATCAGGCAAAAGTAGATCACGCCCTGTTAACACTAATTATGTGCCACCTCTTGGCTCAACGCCAGCCGCCCGCCATCTTAGGGCTACTTAAAACATGTCTTCCACAGAGTGCCCCTGGGTTTAAACCACAGTACCAAAAATGAGAAAGAAAAAAAAAAAAAAAAGAATGCATATCGACAGAGCAATATGATACACTTTTACAAACCCTCTACAGATACAAACTAAGATTCATGACAATACCAAATTTTGTTAAGGACATGAACAAGTAAGGACTTGTGAGATGGAAAATTGCTAAAAATCATTCTATAAAACAATATGGTTTTAGTTTTTGAAATATGCAGAACTAAAATGGGAATTCCACTTCTAAGCACACAGGAAAGATGTAAATGACTACCCAGTATAAATAGCTGATAAAAAAACATATTGCCTAAATGAAGAATGACACTGAGTTTTTGAATTTTAGAATGTTTATTTTTCTTAAAGATTTGTGCTTCTAAAAGTACTAATTCAGTTTCACAGTACTTCAAAAACTCATTCCAAAATTCATATTTTACATTTTTCAGAAATTAGAAAATATCATAATGGTATTTACTATATTATCGAAATGATATTTAAGATATTATTTAATAATATTTTAATAGCATACAACTAAACTTTATATCATCTTTTCTTTATCTTTTCCTCTAATTTTCTAGAGAAATGTATATATTTTGGATTTTTCTTTTCTCAAATGATTTATTATAAAGTCTCCTCTTTACTATTTAAATATATGCATACACAACTATTTCTCAGATTTTGACTATAAGTGTATGCCTTTTTAGACATTCATTTAATTGATGAATAAATGAGACAAAAATCTTTATGTGGACTAGAATCTTGTCACATGCTTGCAATCTAAGTATGATTATCACTGGGTTCTAGTCTTTTAAAATTCTATACAGCTAAATCTATTTTTTTTTAATTAATGTTTTTTTTTCCTGTTCTATTCAAGACTCAGAACTGTATTATCAGTCCAAAATTGAAGAACCTTTACACTGTATTTTGTCCTCATTGTTTTATGGCTTGAATTTTAATCTAGATATGTAATTGATATCCTGTTGTAACATTTAAGCTTTTCCAGGATATAAATGTCTTATTGATGTACTTATACTGGTTACTTCTCAAGTATTTTGTATATATAAAATTGTCTTGTTATTGGCCAAGATGCTGAAACAACTGTCATATTACTAAATACATTTTTGTTTTATTTTTTCACTTATTTTATACTTTCCTTAATTTTTAATTTTTTTCTTGTTGATAACTAGAATGAAATGTCAAAAATGGTATTCATGATATTTCAATCAAAAACTAGTTCCAGTTATGCTTCATATTTATTATATTGACTAAGATATCTAGAAAAATATTGAAATAGCAACAATACTTACCTTGTCCCAGATTTCAGAGAGAATAATCTTAGTGTTTTCCCATTAATATGGGATTGGTTGGGACTTAAAATACTGTATATATATGCTAAAATATCTATGTATACATAGGTTTATATATATAACTACTAAATATTTTTCTTACAGTGCAATTTTATCTTGAATTGCTAATGGAATTAATTCTATTGACTATAAATTTTATTTAACTAAATCATTTCATAGTCTTTTACTCTGAGATGATATAATTTCAGGTAAAATAAAACCTATTTTGCCTTTAAGTTGTACTACTTATGAGGTTTTAAGAACCCTATAGGTTCTAAGAATCTCACCAGAAAATTTAATTCTGGTAAATAGTTCTTATGTTACAGATAAGTAAATCCAATTTCTGGAAAGTGAAGCACTTTGTGCATAGTGACAGTAGTATTGGAAAAGATATATCAAATTTAATTCTTCCATCAACTTCATGCATGATGTTGATATGAATGTATTTATTTTACCTTTGATTTATGCTTCATAAGACAGGGCACTTGAAGCATGTGTCAAGAAGTCTGAATAGAGTCATGACTGAAACCAGTGTTTCTAGA
Organism: Sciurus vulgaris; assembly: GCF_902686455.1. NCBI lineage: Eukaryota > Metazoa > Chordata > Mammalia > Rodentia > Sciuridae > Sciurus > Sciurus vulgaris. The sequence goes on from NC_136469.1 coordinate 122,481,507, forward strand.
GTTTTACTTTGATGATCTTTCCACTTTTTGAACCATGGTAAAGGTGGATTAATGGCGGTTGGGTGGGAGTTGACTCTTATTCCCATGTTTAAAACTAAGCGTGTGATACTTGCCACTTACTGCTAATCAAGTGTTTAAAAACAGAAAACCTGTAAGCATTATTTCTTTGAAATGATTACCACTTTCGCAATGTGTGATGTGAGCTGCCTTTGCCCTGTAGGGAAATGTCAAGAATTCAGAGCCATTTTCAAGTTCTTGTCACCCTTGTTATCTGGCAACTGAGGCACTGACATTCCGTCAGTAATGTTGATCCCTCTTTCTCTAACAACGTTACAATTGTCACTTTCCTGACATAAAATTCACCTATGTGCCAAATTTTAGACAGAGTGACTTTAGACCTAAGCGCAGGGAAGAAGGCCCATTCTAAAATCAAGAAGTGGATGAAGTGTCCTCCACATACCTTAATAACAGCTGTTCAGAGGAATTGTGGGTCTTGAGAAACTGCAGAAGCAGAAGCCTGAAAGCAGAACCACTCCTAGGATCAGAAAGTCTTTGCTGCTGCTGCCGCCACAGAATAGCCAGGCAGGCATTTCAGATCCAGAATCTGAGCCATATGACAGAGACTAGTTCAGCTGATATTTATTTGAACTCTAATACATCATACTCATTTCACACATGTAAAAAAAAAAAAATCCACATGACAACCACATATTGCTAGTGTATTTTCTCCGTGTCAGCTGGGTCCAGCAGATAAAAACATACTCGGAGGAGAAAATTGATGATATTTTAATAAAGGAACCTGTTGCATAGATAAGGCTAGAATGGAGAATGCTGCACAGAAGCTAGTGCAGGAATCCAGGTCATTGTAACCAAAAGGTCTGAAAGTTACCAGCACCCTGCAAGACCTAGAGCTCTGCCAGGGGGACTCTTGAGAGAAAGCCAGCATTATTAGTCTTCATTTGGGTACAGTGAGTCAAAGGAATAAGCTCTCAACTCTTATTACCCTCCTGCTGGTGCCTCCTCTTCACTGAACCCAACTGAAAGTCAGAAGGCCAAGTTTATCGATTTGTTCATTGATTGGTTCCTTCCACAAATGTCAATGTCCAGAGGCACAGAGCAGTGTGATAAGAGGTAGAAAGTAGACTGCATAGGCAAATGGAGATTCCCCCAGCACACTCTCACCTCACAGAGGTTAGCAAATTCAGAGAGGTTAAATAACTTGCCTAAAGTTAAAAAGAAATGTCATTGCTGAGCTGGGACTTAGCCCATGATCTTCCAACATCAAACCCTCTGTTCTTGCTCCTATGCCACTTCTTGTTCAAAAGAAATACTTATGCATATACTACTTTTCCTTTTCAATAAAACACTTTTATTTTAGCTGAAGTCAAAAGAGTACAAAAACATGTCTCATAATGATGAATGCTTATTTTAGCAATACAGCCTAAAGTTTCTGTCTCCTCCAACCAATTTTCTTTCAGATAAGCTCAAATATATATACACATTCATACACTCACACATGTAAAATATTTTCATCATGATAAATACCCAATATATTTTTTAAATTCATAGACCATTCCAAAATTAAGCAGAATAAGTTTTATAGTCGTAGGTCCTGACATTGAAAGATGCATAGAAATCATTTTATGATAAAATCATTGCAAAATTTGACTCTAGTAAAATACTTCTTGGTATTTGGTTACTAGTATAAACTAGCACTCACTCATTTCTACTTGAAACAGCAATTATGGAAAATGTGTACTCATGATATATTAGGTACTGTGAAATGAAGACATTTTTCTTACTGGAAAATTAATCTTAATGTTGTGCTTAAGTTCTAAGTAGTAAATTGTACCTTCCTTTTTACATAATTTTGTAGAAATTTTTGGCTATAAAAAACAACAATTTTTCAGAAAGGGCAAACAGTTTTTGAACATGGGTACCCTTCCTCAAATCAGAATATAAATATGCTGCTTTGCAAAGTGCCCTATCTCTGTTCTGTACTACAAGTCATTGAAGATAAGAAGGTTCCTGAAGGTGATGCTGGCCCCTTAGGCAGAGCCTCAGGATGAGGAAGAAATAAAGAACAGCAGCCTCCGGGGTCTAAGCTTCCCAAGAACTCATAACCTACAACCCAGAGAAAAAAAGTAAGGTTAATAAACTCTGCCAACGAATCACTTTTGCCAAAACCAGTGAGGCTTATTAGGATAAGCTTTGTTGTTTCAAATTGGACTTCAATTGTCAGATGGAATATGCAAGGTCAACACTGTGCTAGCAGTAGACTCATTATTTTACTAATGTCTGCATCTAGGGATACCAGAACCCAGTGACTGATTCATGACAAACGAACTGCTAAAATAACATATTTTGTGTATGATGATTGAGTATCCAATCAGTGAATTGATATTTAAATTATTGGCACCCTTGATGTTTCTCGTTCAATATTACTTTCTAATAATACTATCTTTCTCTCAGAAATTCATATACAAGTTTAATATACATAACAAGTCTAATATGCGAAATTTATTTTTCTTGAATATAAAATACACCAGACAAAGACTGTCCTTTCCATGTACAGTTGCTTACTTCTCTGGTGTTTCCTAATCCAACATGATCATAAGAAGGGAGCAAAGGCGGATAATCTTAAATTGTTTGTTTAACAAATTGTTCCCATCACTATTCATCAGAAGTTCTTGTGTTAGAGGTTTTTTTTTTTTTTTTTTTTTTTTTTTTTTTTTTTTTTTTTTTTTTTTTGACTCTTGGGTTTAGTAGTGAATCTCCTGGAAGAGCTTCCATTCTAAAGAAGCAAACAGATGTTAGCTAGATGAAAATCAGCTCCTTCACTTTATTTTTTTTATTTTTTTATTAAAAATCATAAATTTACATAGGGCAATGTTGTTTGATTCATTCTGTTATTTTTTCCCTTCCCCCCACCCCTCCCACCACTCTTTTCCCTCTATACAGTCCTTCCTTCCTCCATTCTTACCACCCTCCTTATCCCTAACCCTAAACCTAACCCTAACCCCAACGCTAACCCTTCCTACCCCCCATTATATGTCCTCATCCACTTATCAGCAAGATCATTCATCCTTTAGTTTTTTGAGATTGGCTTATCTCACTTAGCATGATATTCTCCAATTTCACCCATTTGCCTGCAAATGCCATAATTTTATCATTCTTCATGGCAGAGTAATATTCCATTGTATATATATGCCACAGTTTCTTTATCCATTCATCAACTGAAGGGCATCTAGGTTGGTTCCACATTCTGGCTATGGTGAATTGAGCAGCTATGAACATTGATGTGGCTGTATCTCTGTAGTATGCTGATTTTAAGTCCTTTGGGTATAGGCTGATGGGTGGGATAGCTGGGTCAAATGGTGGTTCCATTCCAAGGACCTCAGAATCAGACCAGAGACCCTGCATCTTATAGAAGAAAAAGTAGGTCCAAACCTTCAACTTGTTGGCTTAGGATCAGACTTCCTTAACAGGACTCCCATAGCACAAGAAATAAAAGCTAGAATCAACCACTGGGATAGATTCAAACTAAAAAGCTTTCTCTCAGCAAAGGAAACTATCAGTAATGTGAAGAGAGAGCCTATAGAGTGGGAGAATATCTTTGCCACTCATACTTCAGATAGAGCGCTAATTTCCAGAATCTATAAAGAACTCAAAAAACTCTACACCAAGAATACAAATAATCCAAGCAAGAAATGGGCTAAGGAAATGAACAGACACTTCACAGAAGAAGATGTACAAGCAATCAACAGATATATGAAAAAATGTTCAACATCTCTAGTAATAAGAGAAATGCAAATTAAAACTACCCTAAGATTCCATCTCACCCCAATTAGAATGACGATTATCAAGAACACAAGCAACAATAGGTGGTGGCGAGAATGTGGGGAAAAAGGTACACTCATACATTGCTGGTGGGGTTGCAAATTAGTGCAGCCACTTTGGAAAGCAGTGTGGAGATTCCTTCACTTTAAAGGACACAATGACTAATACTGCATGAACTAGAAGCAGGAGATTGACTCTCGGATTGTATGTGTGGCATCCAACTATCTGAATGGAGAAAACTTGTATGCTTTGAGTTACCCACGCTCTACTTAAATAATGAGAACACTTGTTGGAATTTTCAGTTATCTTCAGAACAAAACAAGTTCATGACAATTAAGGAATATTTTGGATCTCAAGATGAAAACATAGCAAATATATGTTCTAGGTATATAAGACTATATATATGTATATATACGTATACATATATATATATATATACACAATTCTTACAGTGCCTGTTTGTTTAGTTTTGTTTTGCTTTTCTATGGTGCTGGGGATCGAATCCATGGTTTTGTGAGTACATGGCAAGCACTTTACCAACTGAGCTATATCCACAACCTCTTAGTGCCTGGTTTTGAGCTTAAATTATTTCCTAATACTAAGATTGGTATTGAGGCCACTCCACTAGTGTTGTAAAACTAAGTTCCCAAATTAAGGAGTAAATAGCTATTCATAAAGTCACAAGAAGCTTGATGAGACAAGTTGATTTAACAACAGGTAGTATTTTGACAGAAACTGTCCCATTTTAACTCTCTTACTGTATTTCAATGATAAATAAAACCACTTTGTAGTCTTAAAGATGACTGCTGTTTGAATTATGAGTTACAAAAATCACCATAATTATAAAGTAACATGGGGATATCTATTTTTATTACATTTTGTAGAAGAAATAAAACTTTGGAAAGTTGTAGTGTTGCAGTTGTAGATTACATTATGTACGGTAGTATTCCATATGCCAATTATTTATAAATATTATGAATAACTTTTTAAAAAATTGGAATGGGAATTTTAGATGTACTCTCATTTCTTTTTTTCTCATTTTTTAATTTTTTTTTTAATTCTGGGGATTGAATCTGATGGGAACTTAACCACTAAGCCACATTCTCAGTTCTCTTCTGTATTTTACTTGCAGACAGGGTCTCACTGAATTACTCAGGGCTTTGTTATGTTTCCAAGGCTGGCATTGAACTCACAGTCCTCCTGCCTCAACCTCCTGAGCAGCTGGGATTATAGACTTGAGCCACCACACACTCAGCTGTAATCTCATTATTTACATATGATATCCTTGACATTGATAAACCTTTTAAAATGCATAATAGCATCACCAAAATAAGGATAATAAAATAGAAAAGCAAATAATAATACATTGTAAATTATTGACCTATTGCATCAGTCAACTTTTAGTCACTGTGACCAAAGTCTGGACAAGAACAAAATAAAAGAAGAAAGATTTATTTTGGCCCATGTGTTCAAAAGCTGGCTTCAAAACAGGACCATCATAAAGGAAAGACATGGCAGAGAAAAACTGCTCAACTCAGGAGAACCAGGAAGCAGAGAAAGAGAGAGAGGAAGTGGGTAAGACAAGGTATACTCATCCAGGGCATGCCCCCCGTGACCTTCTTCCTCCAACTAGATCCTATCTCCTAGCAGTTTATTCAGCGTATTAATCCAACAAGTGAATTAATCTACTGATGAGGTCCCAACCATCACAACTCTCGTTACTCAATTATTTCATAGCTGAACACTGGTGTGCTGCCTAACAATAAGCTTTTTGGGAAATATTCCAGATCTAAACTATAGTGGCTATTTCTATCTGTTCCTTTATTTAGAGGACATATAATCTTGATGTTTGTAGACTTTTAAAATATATTATCTGACTCAACAACATAATCTAGTTTCTCAAGTAATATTTCATTATTTTTGCAATAATTAATAAAATAACCAATGTGCTCTTTCATAATAATAGCTAAAAATCTAATTGCCTAAAAGTACTTTCTTTAAAACATGGTCTGATTATTCTTTTCTTTTTCTTTTTTCTCTCTCCTCAAAGACTCTCATGTAAACATATTTTTCAGTCCTCCAGAGCTCCATATATATATATATATAAAACATTTGAAAAGTAACTTCTGATTATTATAAATGCCAAGAAATAAATTTTCAAATACTGTGGTTTTATGATAAACACTTTTGAATCTTATTTTACTCTATAAGAACAAAGAAATATTAATAATCTTGACTTTTCTTTAATCCAAATAATAGTAAGATTTTTATAAATGTTGTTTTTAAAAGTGAGTTGATTATATTTGAAAACTATATTAAATACTCAGAACTTTTCACCCTTAATCATGACCTTAAATCTGTCTCTTTTAAGTACTCTAAGGTGAATTTGAAATGATACTTTTCTAGAATAAAATAATAAGTTGATGAGATCAAAGACTACCGAAGGACTTAATAAGTATTCAGTAGGAGAATATATTAAAACTGCAAAAAGAAAGTATATATTAGGCATATGAGGTAAAATCAGAACTGGAGATCTTCAAAAACCAATTAGTAAGCCTAGATTATTCATAACTCAATGTGGGCAGAACATTTTTAAAAACAAGATAACTTGTGTTCACTATTGCACAGCCTTGATAAAATTGTGTAGAAGAAAAATATCTTACATTTTATTGCATCTAATTCACTTGATAGATAAGAAACACACATACGTACATATAGACATACACATTCACAAGAATATGTAAACATTTATACACTTTCCCCATTATAACATTTTTATGTGCAGAAAGACTACAGAAAATCACAATTCACAAAAATATAAACTCATTCTGCATCATTTTAATTAAGTAATCTTTTTTTATTACATACTAGCCAAAGGATAAAATTGGGTTGCCTAGGTAATCAATCGATGTATTCCAAGATTTCACTTTTGCCCTCCAGATCTCTCTCATGGAAGAGTCTATACTCAGCATTATGTTTCGTTAATGCTTGCACTCCAGTGAACTCTTCCTGCTGACTCAGATTTTACCAGAAATATATTGACTATACTTGTAGTTCATCAGTTGCAATGCACTTTGGCTCATTGGTCAAATGGAGTATCTGGCAAAACACAGAAAAACTGAAAGAATGTCTGCAATTTGTAGTGCATGATAAGCATAAAAAACATTGCCCAATGTACAAAATAAAATTATATAACAAATGTGCCAAGTCAAATCAACATTTATGGAGTATGCTGGAGTTGAATAATATAGCAAAATAATACATTAAGTGATTTTGATTGATTTTTCTTTTCAAATAGAAGACCTACAAATTTGGAATGTAAAATGAACAGGTGATAATAGAAACTTTGGTAGGCAATTGAATTTACCATTGACAAGAATAAAACTTTTACATTTGTCCCTTGGTATCCTTGGGGGATTGTTTTGAGGACCTGCTGCAGACACCAATATGTAAAGATGCCAAAGTCCCTTATGTCAAATGCTATATTATTCATCACATCCTTCCCTTTACTGTGAATCATTTCATAATGATTTGCAATGTGTAATACAATGTAAATGCATGAAGTAGTTGTTGTAGCGTTAGGGAATAACGGCCAGAAAAATATTTGGTTTATGTTCAGTACAGATGTATGTATTTTTTATTTTCATATAAGATTGGTGGATTTGTGGATGTACAACCCATGAATAGGGAGTGTTGATTGCACATTCTTATGAAGCATCTACATCAGTTTTTGAAACCCTGTAGTCATTTAGGAATAAGTTTATGAAATATTTTCCAAGGAGACTTGACAAAAGTTCCATATAAGTAGAAAACTTATTGAATATTGGATGATGCTAAGAAAATGTTGCTAAATTATAGTTATTTTTAATAAAGACTTGTATTCTAAGAAAAATACTTAAACATTTTCAAATGAAACATAGTATTTCTTGACCCATCTTCAAACTAATAGAATAGGAAGGGAAGTACTAAGAGTACAGATGAAACAGAAATGCTCCTAAGTTAAAATGGTTAAGGTGGCAATGAATTCATTCAATTTTGTTATACAATTTTGTCTAGTTGATGTGGTTTTAAGATTTTCCAAAATAAATGTTTCCATAATAAACATAAATATAATCCCATGTATATTTTTGAAATTTAAAAAAGTGAATATCTATCTGGAATTAAAGGTCAGAGGGGAAATGTTTTACAGTAGCACACATCACAGTTCATGAATTTTGGTTTCCAGAATATAACACGTACTTTCGATACAGAAGTAGTATATGAGCAACATGTAGAATATTGATACCAACAATCTTCATGACCTGTGATGTTTATTCTATATTGTTAACTTTTTCTGTTGATGGCCTCTCTTATCTCTGCATTCAGAACCTTCCTAATGACTTTTGATTACAAAGCATACTTAAGGCCATGTATTTTCTTCTCTTTTTAATTTCTTTTTCTGTTCCTCCTTTCATTTTCCCAATTAAAAGCTGATAGTAGAATTTGGCAACACAAAAGTATACATGTTTGGTGGATCTCAGGTAATAAGTGTTTAGTATATATACTATATATACGATATAGTACTATATATACTAAATATAGTATATCTATATACACTATATATACTGAATAGTACTATATCGTATATATACTATATTATACTATTTATAAATAGGAAAAAAAGCATATCTCAAGATAATAAAAATAAATATTGGCAGTTCCACAATCAAGTATGATTAAAAAATACAATGCAATTTCTTACTATTTAAGAAATAATGCAATAGTAGCTTAATTTGGTAGCTCCATTTGGTTTATTTACATAAAGTATTCCAAAGTAGATGAAAACACTGTTTGGCAGCAAACCAGGAAAGGTGGCAAAAGCCTGTGTTAAATTTAGGATATTCCTTAAATATGCACAGAACCTGAAATTCATATGTGGTAACGGATGCAGGGAAGCCTCAAAGAGTTTTCCAAACAATTTCACACTAAGAATATAAACGTGTTCCTCATTGGTTCATAAGTGTTAAATACATATCTTTATTATTTTACTGAATAGCAAACTCTGAAAAATTAGGGCAACTCTTCAGACATTACTAAGTCAGAGTAAAATTGGGAAGGCAACTTCTTGAAGAACTGATATTTTTCAGATTTTTTCACAGTCTCTGAATTCCACTTATAATACAACATAACAAAGAAAAATAGATTGGACTTCTGAAAATGGTAGCCTGAGTAAGCAAGGCAATTCCTTTCTGTAAGAGAAAATTATAAAAGTGGATGAAATTACCTAAAAGAAAGCATTTTTGTGTACCTGAACTAGGAAATTTATTATAGACAGAAAAATTGAGAAGAACTTACTATTGAAAAGTATAAAAACACTGGGTAAAAATGTTAAGAGTCTGACTTAACTTTCATGAATCCCTGTGACATAATTAACCAAAATCATAAGTCCACTGGACTGGGGACATTGGCAAAGCCAGCAGTTCTGCTAGCAGAATTGCTAGGCCTGGTCTGGGTAGGGGAAGTGAGTGAATGTCTAACTAAAATCAACAATCTTGAGTCAGAATGAATGGAGAAAATCAATGTTTTGTGAGCCAAGGTTTTATAGCCCTGCAGAAACAGACCAATCAGAAAAGAGGCACGGAGCAAAGTTAGAAGTCATATAATGTCTGAAACAAATTCTTTTACTCTTTAATGACTATTAAAACATGCATGCATGAGGAAGATTTGGGAATACACTATGAAAAGTGAAAAACGGGAAAAAATGTAATGCTGATGGCAATTACTAGTGTCTCCTCAATAGCTTCACTACTAGGTCAATGTGGCTGGAAATTTTATGGGCTGGAGGTGTCAGAGTACAGACACCACTAAATGCACCGGGTGACTACAAGGTGATGGCAGCACAGGCAAAGCCTGTGACCCAGGCTCACGAATAAAGACAGCAAAACATTTAGCACATAAATCAGTGGCTACAATCTTTAGGGAAGTCAGACTTTAACTTAAATCCAGCAAGTTAGAAAAACAAAGAAAAAAAGTCAAATTTTTATATAATATATCAGAATTTGAGGTTACTAAAATGCATAATCTAAAATCCCTAAATTTCAGAAGAGCCTCATGATGTATATAAAAAGTAGGGTAACAGTTCCATATAAAGAAAAAGAATGAACTAGCTCAGAGTACACTTTTATGTTAGATATTCTAGATAACTCTTTAAATCAGATATTAATAATATACTAAAATAAAAATATGTTCAAACAATTGAGGAAATATTTATGGTATGTCAAAGGAGAAACCATAATTGAAATTGTAAAATATCTCAAAACAAGAACAAAACCAAAACATATCAAAGCTGATGGAAGGCAGCGAAAGCCATTCCCAAATGCTTATATTATTACATAACATAATAACATAAATGCTTAGGTTATTAATAAAGAGTGTTGGAGGTATAATTTTGTGGCAGAGTGTTTGCCTGGCATTAGATATGAACATATACAAATGTGCTAAGATGATTGCTGAAAAAAGTGCAAAAACAATTTAATGGAGAAAGGACAGACTGCAAAAAGGAAGGACGGTCAGAAGGAAGGAAAGAAACACCAAAGAATAAAGAAAAAGAAAGGGAGTGAGGAAGGAAGGAAGGTAATCACTCTGAACTTCATATCTCATATAAAAATTTTAAATGGATCAAAACCTAAATATATTACCCTATGTACATGTATGATTACATGAATGGTATGAATCTACATTGTGTGCAACCATAGAAATGAAATGCAGTCTGTAAAAAATTAAAAAATGAATAAATAAAATTTTTAAAAAGTGTAAAACCTCACATTTCACAGAAAATATACATAGGACAAAATCTTTGGTATTTAAAGTTAGGTGAAATATTCTTAGATATTATACCAAAAGAATGACCAAAAAAAAAATAAATAAAAAACAAGGACAGAAAACAAATGTGTAATAAAAATTTAAAACATTTCCTAAATGAAAAACTCTCAATAAAAGGAGAAAAGCCAACTGGGTGCAGTGAGGCATGCCTGTAATCCCAGCAGCTTGGGAGGCTGAGGAAGGATTTTGAGTTCAAAGCCAGCCTCAGCAAAAAGTGAGGCGCTAAGCAATTCAGTGAGACCCTGTCTCTAAATAAAATACAAAATAGAGCTGGGGATGTGTCTCAGTGGTTGAGTGCCCCTGAGTTCAACCCCAGTACCAAAAAAAAAAAAAAAGGGGGACAAAAACCAAGCTACAGAAGAGAACATATTTGGAAATGTACGGGTATCTTTAAAAAAAAAAAAAAAATATATATATATATATATATATATATATATACATACATACATACATACATGAATTAAACTTAAAAAAAGACAATTCCAATTAGAATATAGGCAGGGAATATAAGTAAATACTATAATAAAGAAGATATACAAAAAGCAAATAAGTATATTCAAGTATGTTGAATATCAGTAGCAATTAGAAAATTGAAATTAAAATGATTATGAGTCATCACTGAATACTTACTTTAATGGCTAAAATTTTTTAAAAAGTGAAAATACTAAATACAGTCAAGGATGCAGAGAATGGATAAGTTATATTTTCCTGGAAGTAGCCACTCTGGAAAATTAATTTTAGTTTAAACTGTCAATGAATTGTCTGAAAATAAAACAAACAAAAACTTTTAATGGTAACAACATCAAAAAAAGAGCAACATAGGGCTAGGGTTGTGCCTCAGTGGTAGAGTACTTGCCTGGCATGTGTGGAGGCCCTGGGTTCAATTATCAGCACCGCACATAAATAAATAAATAAAATAAAGGTTCGTTGACAACTAAAAAAATAAAAAAATAAAAAAAGAGCAACTGCTTTAGAATATATTGAACCTTGAAGTTCTTCATGAGTACACAGCAAAACAATGCTGAGTGACATTTAAGATTGTCTTAATAATGAAAAGATATATAGTTTCATCATTTGGAATAGTCAATATATTCCTAAGGTGTCAGTTCTCCCTTAATTCAACTATACATTCAGTAAAATCCCTATAGGAATGTTTGTAAACATCTGTCATTAAAAGTCACACAGTTCTGTCACAGAATTAAGCATTTTTGCATGTATTATTTAATTTATTCTGAAGTCATCACTATCATTTCCTTTATTTTTACATATGAAGAATTGGGACTAAGAAAGATTAAGTAACTATGTTAGTAAGGATTTTGTCACTGTGACCAAAATAGCTTACAACAAAAATTTAGAGGAGAAGTTTATTTTAGCTAACAATTTCATAGGTTCAGTATATGGTCCATGGACTCCACCTTTCCGAGTCCCAGATGCTGCCAAACATCATAGTAGGAAGTCACAATGAAGGAAAGCTGTTCAGCTCATTGTGTTTAGGAAGCTGAGAACGGGAAAGGGGCCTTAGAGAAGTGAATCCTTCCAGTGCATGCACCCAGTAATACCTGCTTCAGGACACACCCTTCCCATGCCTCCAGCCGTGACTCACCTGCCTTAAGTTATCATTTGGTCTATTAAAACTAGGATGGACCTCTTAGATCACAGATCTCATAATCTAATCATTTCACCTCTGAATATTCCTCCATTAACATAGTAAGTAACCTTTGAGGGACGGACACCTCATATCCAAACTATAACAGTAACTTATTCTAGATTAACCAGTCAGCAAATGGAAAATAATCAGACTCATACCCTTTTCTACCTGGCTACAGATACTTTACCCCAGTAACCACTATATGGTACTGCCCTTTGATACCCTGAGAGTTCGGTTTGACAAAATGATACACCTAATAGGTTCAACTGTTAGACTTAGTCACATCTCTAAAGGAACTTTTGATTTAGTTAGGAAGAGAGAACGTGCATTTTCAGTTCAGCTGCTAATAGAATGAACAGAATGAAATACTTCTCTGTTCCTAGAAGACTGTTAATCACCCAAGGATTTTACTTTTCCTTAAACTGAAGAATCACAGCCTCTCACTTAAAATACCATATTTACTTGCAGATTGTTCACTTCAGAAATAAAATGATAATGTATGAACAGATTTAATCTAAAACAAGTTACAAGTTTAAGGATAATATTTCTCCCAATTAACCCTGCCACGTTTTTGTTGTTTGTTAATGCAAAATTCTTTACTGAGGCAGCTAAATTTTTTTTCATATAATCTTTGATATAATAGAGTAAACTCCAAATAATAACTTAAGACAGGAGTCTGTTTTCACTGGTATAGAGAGGAAGGTTATCAGAAATTTCAAAACAGGTCTGCCAAATTCTGTAATGGTCAAAAGTTTATGGGCAGTTTCATGGATTCAAAAAGTATGATTGAGTAGAAAAACATTAGTCTAGATTTTTTGGTTGTTTATTTTTAGATGCAAATTTTTCCCAAGGAAAAGTCACAGAATTTAGTCTCATTTGGTTGAGGAAAGAACAACATTAATAAGATTCCCACTCCATACTGGTTTAAAGCATACATTTTTTGAGAAGGATGATTTTGCAATTTTTTCTTTTCCCATTGAGATCCATTCTCTGTTCTTTTTCCTCTTGCTCTGATTCCAGGAGACTCCACTATGCACTGACATAGTGGCCTCTATTTCACTTTTGCTTCTGCCGGGCTCAGCAAATGGTGGCTACATGAAGTCAATCATAGGTTGCTAAGGATTGACTCTGCCCTTTGGAGGCAAGAGCTTATTCCTCACATAATTTCCATATTTAGGTCTCTACACTTCTATATTCTTCTGTCCCTTCTTACCCAGACTCAGATGACCCTACCCTGCATAGTGATAGGCTGTGAGGGACACCACACTTATTATTAGCTTATTAATTTATTTGCATCATGTCTAACCACTTGTATATAATCTTCTTATTATTCTTCAATTGTCTAAAATATGCCATATCTCTCCTTTGGAAATTTGGGCAATACTGGTAGTTATTCTCAAGTGCCCTTGCTTTTAGTAATGATATATATTGTTGCAGGACTAATGACTGTGTTAATTTTCTACTATTTTTTTTTTTTTTTGGTTGCTAATTTTTTTTCTATTTGCTTATTTGTTTTTAAACTTATATATGGTTTTAAACTTATATATATAGTTTTAAACTTATAAATGGTTCACTATTATATTTAAAAGCAATTAGTATATGACAGACAATAATGTCATAATAATTCAGTGGCATTCAGAACTAAGCATGCATTTCTCCCATGTTTGAGGGTTGGCCAGTGCAGATCTGTTCCACCTGTTTTCATTCAGGGTCCTAAGTTGAAGGGGCAACTGCTAATCAATTCAATGCAGAAACATAAGAGAGGGTAATCTAAAAAGCATTTTTCAGTGCTGTTTATCATCAGTGCTAACATTTCTTTGTCCAAACCTAGTTACATGGACAAGTTTAAAGTAAGGGGTCATGGACATGCTCTCAGCTTCTGTGGGGGTGACTGAAAATTTACAAAATATAGGACATGGAAGGGGAATAATTATTAATGCTAATTAGTCTATCACAGCATAATAATGGTAATGCAAACATTTGAATTTGTTTTGGTAAATGAATATGTTCCAGTAAATTGACAATTATGTGATAACATGGCTATATTATGGGCAAGAGTGAATGAGCAAGAGTGGTATGATTCATGAGTCATCAGATGACACACTCTATTTAAGCTTGTCAGACATAAAAAAATTTGTTCCAAAGAAGTGAATTCAATATTATCAGTCTAAAATGATCTCATCCCTCTAATTACATATTCACAACAATCAATATTAATCAATAAGAAATGTGCAATAAAATTAATTAATTTTTTAGAATGCATCAATGACTACAATGAACAGTCAATTAATACAGATATGAACAATACCAGAATGGTAAATTTTTTTTTTAATAAAACAGGAGACAATTCTAGGGTCATCCATTGAAAATTCATTAAAATTGTCATTTTAGCATTATTCACTGGTAATTTTACTAAAGATTGAGGTCTGATTATTCTTCCAAAAGAATCATTAAGTTATTAATTCACTTTGTCCATATTTTTGAAACTATTGTTCTTTGCAATACTGGTGTTGAAATAAAAACTCCATTAAGATATCAATGTAAAGCTAGACATAGTCTAAATCTTCTCTTAAACCTAACATTTGTGATTTACTTCCAGTATCACACTTTCATATGTTCTAGTCATTAAGTTAACTTCGTATCTTTCAAGCTATTGACAGTGTAAATTACCAATCGTTTCACCAATCTATAACATACTTTACCAGTTTCTGGGCCTCTTTAATTTGTTGACCTTTTTCCCAGTCTGGTTACTCACGTTGTCTAGACACTGAAGCCATATATTTTTGGTTTTATTTATATGGCAGCACTGCAGCCGTACTCATTAATTTCTGTTTTGGTTATACATTGTCATGATAATGCTATAAAATTAACCATCCCAAAATAATGTGGCTTAAAGCAGTCAATATTTATTAACTTATGATCCTACAATTATGTGTTTTAAATGAGAATTACTTCTAATTTGGTCCAAGTGTGTTTTCATTTGGAAGTTGTCTACTGGCTACTCATAATCCAAATGTTTGCAGGTCCACTCTCCTTTGACTGAAGCAATTTTGTCCAACTCCTTGTTTCTCTATATCCAGCCAGAAGGTTAAACAGATATCTTTTTTTCAAAGGGTAGAGTTACAGTACCAACCAAGTGGAGATATATGTGTGCTCTTGAGGTCTGCTTTGAAAACTGCCATACTGTCACTTTTACCATATTTTACTGCCAGAATAAGTCAAGGCAGGCTTCTCTCCACTGACAGGATCAAAAAACTGGCAAAAAGGGTACAATTAAATTTGAAGACAATTATTGTAAGGAATCCTAAACTTGTATTTAATCAATTTTGTTTTGAAAAAATCTTATGCTTTTTAAACATAAAGAACTTAAAACCATATTTTTATATTTTACAAAATTTTAAAACAATGAAGATTATTGATGTTGGAAGATTTGTCATTTTACTTATATTTAAATTGACATGGAGTTCATGTATTATTCATGTTTAAGAATCGTTGCCTTTTAATGGGAAATTAAAAAAAAAAACACATGTGCACACACGCAGAGGGATGTGAGAGGCAAATGTGAGCTCTAAACATTCAGTGTAGCAAAGTGTTCAGAATACAATGATAGAGCTCATAGATGAATAGCATAACAAAGTAAGAGAGAAAGAAAGAGTAGTTGAGAGCAAGTCTGCCAGATTCAGTGAGTTAATATCAGACTTCACCCTCTCCTAGCTCTGTGATCTTGAACAGGATACTAGACTTTTTTCTGCATCAGTAAACTGTAGGGATAAAAACAGTGCATGCTTCATATTGTTGTTGTAAGAATTAAATGAAGCCAGTCATGCTTTCTTATAAACACATGGCTAACAGACTGTCGACTTGACTTATGCAATATGTATGTTTAAACTACACCATTCTGATACATGTTCTGCTGTTAATGATAATCAAAATTTTCTCTATCTCTGCTTCTACTATTGTTAATGTTCACAGCATATTTTTGAATTTTACTTTCTACAATTTTGTGAGAAAATCTGATAAAATTGGGGTATGTGAGTTTCATTGCACTGACTTGAGTCCATTGGTGATCACCAAAAGAATTTGGGATAATTAGTTGGAGAATAAAGAAATATATTAAAGAACATAGAGATGTGTGTAGAATGGGTAGGTCTGCCTCTTTCATAATGGAGCAGATGATTCTTGTCTTAGTTGACATTGTATGTTTTCCTAATTAGTATTATTATTAATGAAGATGGATACAGGCAATAGGTACACATGTTTTCTTAAACATATGTGTATTTTTTCAGCTAAATTTGTAAAAGTGGATTTTTTTCTCTTAATAGGCTTGAAGCATATATAAGATGTACATTTTTATATAAATTGTCCAACCAAAACAAGTAAATTAATAGAAAGTAAATGTTACCAATCCAATGGATAAAATGTAGCACATTAAATTGCACTAATTTTCCTGGTTCATCATTTCATAAAACATTTATTGTACATTCATATTTTTCCTTCCTTTATTTCACATAAAAGTTTTTGCCTTTTTACTGTTTGTTCCTCTCTGTTACGAGTGGGGTGTGGTCAGTCACCAAGCTACAATTTCTGGAGGAGAAAACTTGCTTATTGCAGGAAGATTTTTAATTTCTCTTTATCTTGAGATCTCTAAAGACTATAACAGTACAATAAGATAAGCAAGGATACATATTGTACAAGTTACAACTACAGCATTTAGTATTATGCCAGTTTGCATAATGTTTTAATAAGGTTTTGCTTTAGTCTCTTATGCGTAATGACATCTTAATTTCAATGTACATGATTAAAGCAGTATCCTAAAGACTCTTTAGTGTATTACAAAACTTTTGTGATGCTGTTGTGAGCTGTTTTATAAACTTTATTACTTCAGTATTTTTTTAGATTATTACTCATCACTTTTTTTTTTTCCTTCACATTTTATTTCTTTAAATGTTTATATGGAATTGGGTGTTTGTTTTTCCCATTATTTTTACTATGTCATTCTACCATGTTCTTTTCTTAAAATGAGAAAGAAAAAGTATGGGAACAGTTGGTGGCATGCAGAGATTTTGTTTCCTAACATAAATCTCTCAAATCATGGCTGCACGCCTTGGTTTACCTATATAATTCTCTATTCTCACTGGTCAGGCAAATTATAACCACAGTAATAGCAGTAGTTATCCTTCATTTGAGGAGACAATGAGAAAATAGCCATCTGCAAAACAGGAACAAGGTCCTTACCATACAACTGTTTTTAGTTTAATCTTGAAGTTCCTAGCTTCCTGAACTGTGATAAATAAGCCTGTGTTGTTTAAGTCATCTAATAATTACTAGAGCAACTTGAACTGACTAAGATGGATGGACTTTTTCATCAAGTCAGGAAGAAAAATGTGCTAGAATGATGGATTAAGAAAATATAGCATAATAACAACAGTGGCATCAAATAATTTTTGCCTTACTTTCTTGGTTAAAAGCAAATCAGATAGAATTTACCCCTTATTATTATTGCCTTTCTATATCCCTGATAATTTTTAATGCAGTGAAGTCTGCTTTATCAGAAATTAGTATAGTTACTCCAGCTGTCTTTTGATTACTGTTAGGAAAGTATATCATTTTGCACTAATTCACCTTTAATCTATATATTCAAGGGGGTTCTTATTAACACATGTCATGTCCTGTTTTCCTCATAATTCTGACATTTTGTGTTTTTAATTTGTGCATTTAGACCACTCAACATAAGGATCAATTATTAATATAGATGGATTAATAACTAATAAAACTGTTAAGCTCTTATTTAGTCTAAACAAGATCACAAGTGATCCCAGGGACATTAAAAGGATAATAAAAGAAAATTATATTATAAACAGTTCAGTGCAAACAAATTTGACAATTCAGATGAAATGGACTAATTCTTTCATGAATTCAGTATAAACACAACACATGCAGTAAAATGTGTCCTGTTAATAATTTCATATCTATCAGAGATATTGAAAAAATAATAACTTTTACAAACAGAAATTTTAATTAATATTAAAAACTTCTGTTTTAAAGACAGTATCATAAGAGAGAAAAAACAAGCCAGAGAGTAGGGGGAAATGTTTGAAAAACACATATCTGATAAAGGTATTGTTCAAAACACACAGGATCTCTTAAAACTCAAGTATACCATCCAGTTGAAAATTTGGCTATAGATTTGAACAGACATATAACCTAAGAAGATGTAAAGCTAGCAAATATCGACATGAAAAGATGCTCAATCTCACATCATTGGGAAATTCAACATTAAAATAGCACAACTTTTAGAATAGTGAAATTCAGATACAGCAACAAATGCCAGGCAGGATGTGCTGCCCTGTTGGGAGAAATCCTAGTTCTTGGCTGGCAGCAGTGAACGTCTCAAGTGTGTAAGGAAAACTTGCAGGGAAGAGCGTTCTGCTTCGGCTACCTAGGAAAGTAAATAACTACCCCAAGTTGACTCAGTGTTACCAAGGGAACCCGTATAGGAACCTGGTGGTCTGATCCCCTGTAGCACATTGTGATTGGGCAAGAAACCTATAAAATGTATAGCTGTTCCCTCAATAAACAAGTTTGCAGGCTGCTTGCCACAAGCCTGCTTCCACCCAACTCCCGGAGTCTGGGTCTTGACTCTGCCCTCTTACCCAGCGAATGAGCTAGCCTGGCACAAGAGGAACTACACTGCTCCAACCCAGTCCATTGCTATTGAGAAAGCAAAATGGTTCAGCCCCTTTGGAAGACAGATTGCAGTTTCCTACAAAGTTAAACATAATGATACTGGATAATCCATCAACTGTGTTCCTACATATTATCCCAAATTTGTTGAAAGTATTGTTCATATTAAAACCTGCACAGGAATGTTTATGGAAGTTTTATTGATCATTGCCAAAGATTGGAAACAATAAGGCATCCACCAACAGGTGAATGGATAAACAATGTGTTGTTCATTTATACAATGGAGCATTATACATTGATGAAAATAAACTAGGCCACAACTATGAAAACACATGGAGTAAACTTAAAAGTATACTTCTGTGTTGTAGAAGAGAATATGGGAAGGCTACATATAGTATGATTCAACTCTATGACTTTCTATAAATGCCAGAATTAAAGAAACAATAAAAAGATCAGTGGTTGCTAAGGAGAAAGGGTAGACATAGAAATGAATAAGTGGAACAGAAGATTTTAAGGCAGTGGCACTACTCTGTATGATTCTATAATAGAAATATAAGTTATGCAATGTCAAAATGGACAGAGTTGGGCTGGGGAGATGCAGCTCAGAGGAATGACAGGGGTAAAACCCTGGAATAGATCATCAGCAACACACATACAAGCACACACACATGCACACCCATAGATAACTGTACATTTGAACCTTATTAGAAAGTATATGCTCCTGGGAGAAGATTCCATCTCACCCCAATTAGAATGGTGATTATCAAGAAAACAAGCAACAATAGGTGTTGACGAGGATGTGGGGGAAAAAGGTACATTCACACATCACTGGTGGGGTTGCAAATTAGTGCAGCCACTCTGGAAAGCAGTGTGGAGATTCCTTAGAAAACTTGGAATGGAACCACCATTTGACCCAGCTATCCCACTCCTTGGCTTATACCCAAAGGACTTAAAATCAGCATACTACAGAGATACAGCCACATCAATGTTCATAGCTGCTCAATTCACAATAGCCAGATTGTGGAACCAACCTAGATGCCCTTCAATTGATGAATGGATAAAGAAACTGTGGCATATATATATACAATGGAATATTACTCAGCAACAAAGAATAACAAAATCATGGCATTTACAGGCAAATGGATGAAATTGGAGAATATCATGCTAAGTGAGATAAGCCAATCCCAAAAAACCAAAGGACGAATGATCTCGCTGATAAGCGGATGATGACACATAATGGGGGATGGGAAGAGGGGCAAGAATGGAGGAAGGAGGGGCTGTGTACATGGAAAAGAGGGGTGGGAGGGGTGGGGGAGGAGGAAAAATAACTGAATGAATCAAACACCATTACCCTAGGTAAATGTATGATTACACAAATGGTATGCCTCTACTTCATGTATAAATAGAGAAACAAGATGTATCCCATTTGTTTACAATAAAAATAAATTTTAAAAAAAGGAAGTATACACTGTAATTGTTAAAAAATCTATCAATATTATGACTGGGTGCAGTGGGGCTTGTAATTCCAGATGCTCAGGAGGCTTAGGTAGGAGGATCGTGAGTTCTAACCTGGCCTTAGCAACCTAGCAAGACACCAAGTATCTCAATGAGACCCTGTCTCTAATAAAAATATAAAGTAGAGCTGGGAATGTTACTCAGTGGTAAATGCCCCTGGGTTCAGTCCCTGGTAGCCAAAAAGAAGAAGAAGAAGAAGAAGAAGAAAGTCTCAATATATTAGTATTAGTTTATAAATTGTAAAAAACATGTCCCATCAAAGTAAGATGATAATAATGAGGAAACTGAGGAAAGAAGGGAAGGGAATATATGAATACATGGGAATAGTACATAATTTTGACCAATTTTTCTGTAAGCATAAAACTATTGAAGATAAAGTCTTAAAAATTTCAAAATAAAGCAAATCAAGAACCCTTTAAACATTTAAGAGGCTATTACACAAATTATAAATCACTGATACTCAAGATATTATGAACTTTATACCCAATATGTTGAAACAGTCAAAAAAGAACAGCAAATAATGCCATTTATGCAAAGTTCAAAACAGATTATGTGGCACTGAAATCTAAAACTGGTCATACTTTGAACAGTGTCTGAGATGTAAGGGAAAGAGAAGGAATGTTATAAATTTGGGAAATGCTCTGTAGCAAGCATCTCCTTGGCAGTTACATGGATATAAACAGGTAAAATTTTATTGAGACTTATACTTGAAATGCCTGAATTTCCTGCATGTAAGTTATGCCCCAATAAAAACACATTACTGATAACAGGAAAAATCAATTGTTTTCTTGAAATTGCATATGCCATCATGAAGATTTATGCAAATGAGAGGCAAATGGACTATTTGTTGAGAGCAGAGGATGTGGTGCCCTCTGCCTAAATGCAAATCTGGGATTTGTAACTTGTTAACCTGGGGCAAATACTTGACCCAGTATGACAGAGTTTTGTTTTGTAAAATGATGAAGGGAATAGTACTTGCTTACTAGTGATAATGAGAGATGTAAGGGAATACAATCAAAGTGGTTTGAGGATTGCTTGACATACATAGTAAATTCTGAATATATGCTCATTACTTTGGGGAAACAGTTGATATCCAATAAATGTTATATACCTCTCTCATTCACTCACAATCATTTAGAACTTAATGTCCTTCTGAGAGTTTGTGGTTCTTAATCGTCTATCATCGCAACATTTTATGCAGTTAGAAATTGAGAAGCCCTTTGCCAAAAGTAGTTCTTATGACTTCCTAGACTTTCACCCCTATTAAATGTGATTGATTTTAGGCAATATAAAGGAAGATTTTTCTCTAATAAATAACAAAATTAAAATTAGTGTTGTAAATAAATTTAATTATTTTATGAATGATGATAATTTATTAAATGTCTATAATATACAAGTCATCATTCTACACATTAGGCTAAGGGGGTAAAGAGAAGGTTTTACCAAAGGAATTTCATCAAGATGAATTGTGTCTTTCCTGTATCTGCATTTTCTATTTGCTAACTTCCTCACTAGACTTTATTAATCCTAAAGTTTAATGACAATTATTTTGATTGAAAAGATTAAACAAACTGATTTTTCATTATGAAATAAAGTAGTAGAATCTCTACAAAAGGAAAAGAACAAGGATCTGAGGTCACTAGTGTCTACTCGCTCAGTTGCCATATCTGCTTTCTGCTGCCTCTCTGCTATAACCTCACTTTCACTGTCTCCTTCAGACTGTTGAATGACCTTATCATATTCATCTAGGCAGTTTTGTGAAGTGTATACAATATTTATTGGAACACTCTTGTTCAAATACTTAAAGAATATAAAATGAAGAATCGAGTTTTATAAGGCTTATTCAATATTTGGAAGGCCTGATACCTTTAAAAACCTGATGGTCCTTGTACAACATAAATGTCTGATTTAAATTATTTTCTAAGCACCAAAGAAACAAACATGTATACATAGTTATTATGAGCAGTTATTTTATCTTATAAATGTAACAAAAAATAATTGTATTCCCAGCCTTCATTAGTATCTCTCTCAAAAGTATTTAATGCTTTCCCTAGTAGAAATTAAATTTTTACTTTTTTAGAATAATGAATTCAGAAAAAGAATAGAGAGCACCCAAAGAGAAATACTAATTTAACTTAGTTGTATCCAGTGGGAGAATTGGTGCACATCAATAGATATGTTTCTCTCTTATGTAAGGTACACTAAGAATGGTAATGTATTATATTCAGTAGTTTTGTGTCAAAGTCATTCTAGCTATTCTAATTCTCCAGAGATCAACCCAAACTAAGAATTTGGAAGTAACATAAATATCTACAGGACTTATGACAGTTTATCAGCAAATAAAAATTTTTTCTTTAGCAATTTCAAGTTGCCATGTTGCTTAACTGTTCAAGTTCATTCAAATCCATTTATTTTTTTTTCCAAATGTCAGCAATAATCTAAAGTGTTCCACATCACAGGCTGCTGACAGTTGGTATGTAAGATAATAAACAGAATTACATTCACTAGGGGCTATGAAATTTATAGATTTTCCTTTCTATGTGCCCAGTTATTGCATAATTTAGATATTAGTTTGTCACTGTTCTTTCCAATTCATAGAGTGGGTATAACTGAACTGATGCTCAGCTCACAGGTGTCAAGCTATGTGGACTATCTATATCCAAACTGAAGTGTAAGCCAATGGAATTTTCCCTCAGAGAGAGAGAGAGAGAGAGAGAGAGAGAGAGAGAGAGAGAGAGAGAGAGAGAGAGAGAGAAAGAGACAGAGAGAGAAAGAGAGAGAGAGAGAGAAAGAGAGTATTAGATTTACCTAAAAAGAAGTCTTTCAGATACTAGATTGCTACAGTGTGATTTTATTTATAATGGATGATAAAGAAAGCAAAACTTCTTTCCCAAGTAAATTTTTGGATCATAACAGCATGCTCTTAAATCCCTACAATTCTCAATTCTGACTCTTTGAATTCAGATACAGTAAAAACAAATAAACAAAAAAACAAACAAAATAACCCCCACAAAACCAAGAATATCTAGAATGTTTTACTGTCATGTACAAAAAACATCGACATGCAAATAAAGAGGGTAGAAATATGAAAGTAAAGACTTAGTCACTGACTTTCAGTCATATCCTGTAGGCCTTTTTGGGAAAACTAATGACAGAAAGGTACTTTTTCTTTTTCTTTTTAGCTATTTAACAACCTCCCTTGTGCATCTTTCCTCCTTCCATTAATATCATGATGGGGCCTACTGCTTTCAGAAAATTTGATAATTCTACATAAGATACCCAGAAGCCATATCCATAAGGGCTTCTCTAGAAGAAACCTAGGTTAAACTGACTGAAGTCTTGTCAGTTGAATTGTGTCCCCATCAAATTCTTGAGTGGATGTTCCCAACACTGGAATGTCAATGTCACCATATTTAAGGATAGGTCTTTAAAGTGGTGTTTTTAAAATGACACTGTTAGGGTGGGGCCCTAATCCAAGGTAATAGATTTTCTTTTTTTTTCTTAATTAGTTCTAATTAGCTGTACATGACAGTAGAATGCATTTTGACACATCACACATAAATACAAGATAGCTTCTCATTCTTCTGGTTGTACATGTGGTTGTAGAATCACACCAGTAATGTAATCATATATGCACATAGGGTAGTAATTCATTCTACTATCCTTCGAACTCCATGTCCCCTCTCCTTCCTTCATTGCCTTCTTCCTAATCCAAAGTACCTCTGTTTACTCTAGCCATCCCCATTGTGAAATAACAGTCACATATCAGAGAAAATATTCAGTCTTTGAATTTTTGGGATTGGTTTATTTCACTTATTCTCCAGCTCCATCCATTTACATGCAAATGCCATAATTTCATTCTTCTTTAAGGCTAAGTAATATTCCATTGTGTATATGTACCACATTTTCTTTATTCATTCATCTGTTGCAGGCCATCTATGTTGGATTCATAGTTTGGCTATTGTGGATTGAGCTGCTGTAAAACATTCAGGTGGCTGCTTCAGTGTATGCTGATTTTAAGTCCTTTGGGTATAAACCTTCTGAGGAGTGAGTTTGCTGGGTCAATTGGTGGTTCCATATTTGGGGATGGGCCCACAAAGGGAAAGGCCATGTAAGGACTTACAAGAAGGCACTTATCTGTACAATAAGAACAAAGATCTGGGGACAAACCACACCCATTGATGCCTTGTATTAAATTTCTAATATCCTGAAAAAGAAAATAAATTTCTGGTATATAAATATCACAATCTCTCTTAAATTTATTTGGTGATCTAGCAGATGAAGGAAAACTTGTTCAGTTTTTACTACCACTATCGGTAGTGTATACCTTTGATTGAAATAATAGCATTTAATATGGTATATTATCATCCCTGATTCAACTCAATATTAAAACTTCAGGGAATTTTAGAACTTCAGAAATGGTTTGTTATTTTACAAATGAAGAATGCAGGCCAAAGAAGCAAAGTGACTTTCTATAAGCCATGCACTCCAAAATATCAGGGTGTTTGATACAGGTTAATAATTACTGCATTTCATCCTAATCTACATTCTAAACTTTGTGGAAATATGGGACAAAAAGAAATGGGTAAATGGAGTCCAACATATCATCTCTGTTACTGGTAAAGGCTAAATAGAGAAAGTAGCTTAATAGAAAGAACTGAGCTTTCCAAATTGTATCTTAAAATTCATCATGACAACATACAATCTAAATGTGCTGGCATAAGGAAAGACCACCTCAAATCACTCCACTGAACAGATTCAGACTTTAGGAGAAGAAAATAATGTGTTTACCTTATGTGGAAATAATATTGAGAGAGAGGAAAAAATTAACTATATTTGAAGTTAGGCTGTTTGACTACCTATTAAGGCATAATAAATCATTCCAATATTTAGCAGCTTATACAACACATTCTTTTCTTACAAATCTTCTATTAGTATGAGCTCAATGGCAAATATCGTCTTGGATCCAAATGGCATATGCTAAGACTAAAATATCAAAGATGGTTTCTTTCCTCACATGTAATAAGCCAGGCAGACTTGGCTACATTGTCTGGGAACTGGATAGGCATTTGACTCTCCTCACGTAGCCTGGGTATCTACATTTAAATTATTCCTAGAATGGAAGAATTTCTTCTTCCAAACACAAAGGTGGAAACTGCTAGACTTTCTTAATACATGAACTTTGGAGATCCAAAATGGTATTTCCACTATATTTTCTTTAATGTAAAAGAGTCATATTAAAAAAGAGTCACTTTGCCAAACTAAATGCAAAGTGAAAGAAAATGACTTACCTCTTGATGGGGTTGTGGTAGGAGCAAAGAGAAAATGATTTCATAGTATGGAAATTATTATTTTGGCAATGTTTAAAAGCATGAATTACCAAGTGATCCCAAAATTCAAAGTTCATTCTGAAGAAATTTCACTTGAGTAAGTCAACAAATTCATAACACTTTAATTGATATCAATAAATTGTGTCAGAGAAAAACCATGCATGTCAAAATAATTTGGTTTAAACTAGTATGAGTTTAACCTAAATGCAAAAGTGAGTTGAAAGTGCATTAGTCTAACAATATTAAAGTAAATAAAATTATAATTGTCTAATTAGCATTAAAGAAAACATGTTTATTTAAATCACTGCTTGAATGAGCACCTTTGACATTTGGTGCCTCTTATAGGCCACACTTTGCTGTGCTGTCCTAGAACTTACAATTCAGTGTATAGTGTAGAAGAGAGATGGTCACCAGCAACAAATAAATGTATAATGTGTAATAAAGAAATATAATGCTTAGAATTAAAACGCCAGGTAATAGGAAGAGAATGGTCTTGTCCTCATATCATTTGTGTTTTTCTATTTAATGATACAATCACTATAGCAACCAAATATTTCCTCTTAACTTTCCCTGTAGAATAAGAAACAAAACAAAACAAAGAACAAAAACTTTAACAAAAGAGATTGTATTTTAGTTTAGAGCCTGCATCTATTAGTAGTCAGTGTCTGCTGACATTCATAAAGCATCAATCTGCCCTCTTTTCCTCAACTGTTTTCTTCTGTCTTTTCTTGTATATGGTCATAAATGGAAAATGTAATCCTTGTAGATACAGAATTGAAAATAGATTTAGCTAGTAATACTTGAGTTAATGTTACTTAATTTAAGGTATTTGAATAATAATATTGTGAAAAACAAAAATATTACTTGGAAAGATATTATAATATCTTCAGAATGTCTGTAAGCCTTCTGAAGCAACTATCAATGTCATACAGGGTTTGTTTGTTTTCATAAATTCTACAGGGTTTGTGACTCAACAAAGAGTAATAACTGTCTTACATAAATATTCAAATGCCAAGGTTTAATTTTATTTATCTCTGTTCATTTGCAATACTTTCACGAGGAAAATGTTACCATGATCTTTTCTACTGGAATGGGAAATTTTGCAATGCGAATCAACCAGTCTGAACTTTTAAAGGTACTAAATATCCAATCATAGAGCTGATTATCAGGTGGTAGAGTGCACTGTTAAAGTACACGGTTATGAAATGGGCCAGGCCTGGTTTCAGGGTTGACCCAGTCATATACAAACTGTCTGTACAGACTTAGCCTTGATTCTAAGTCTCAGATTGATCATCTGTTTTTAATAGATTGTGTCAGTATTAAATGAAATAGAAAGTACAAGAGAGTTGAAGCCTATCATGCTATGTCTGGAGGGTATCAAGATGTCAAAAAGAGGAAGTGTTAAGATCTACTACACATTATGCACTGGATACAAATAATGAAAAGTTGGACTAGAATTAAAAAAGAAAAACAGGAAAAAGAAGGTCAAATAATTAAAGAAGACCTGTAGGGAACTGAAGCCAGCAGTAGTAGATTTTAATTGATAAGTCAGTATGATCTAGAAAGGCAATCCCCTGCATAGGTGAACTCAACTTTAAGAAGAACATGGTGGTATCTCCAGGTAGGCAGCATACAATGTTTATTTTGTCAAACATATATGTGTTATTATAAATACCATTTTCTCTCCCAGTTTTAGAAAATTACATTTAAATCTGGGCTCTAATAAAAAAAATTTTGCAAATTTGTGCTCAGTGATGTTATGGGAAAATTTATATATATATATATATATATGTGTGTGTGTGTGTGTGTATGTGTGTATATAATACATATATACATATTATATAAATTCGTTTTTAGCAACATCTTGATCAGATGGCTTAACTTGGATAAATACTAGAAATCTTTTTTTCTCAAGCAAGATTAATGATAATAATAGTACCTATCCCAAGGGTAGGATAACAAACTGTACTGTCTATACTGCTGCCAAAGCTGAACCCAGACTGAGTGGTTTAAACAAGAAACTTTTTTTTGCTCGTGGTTCTGGAGGCTAGAAAATCAAGAATGAGTGTTGACAGATTGTTTCCCCTGAGGTTTCTTTCCTTGGTTTGCAGATGATGGCCTTCCATGTCCTTGCATGACCTTTTCTGGGCACTCCTGCCCTCCTGGCAAATCTTCTTCTTGCAAGACACAGGTCCTATTGGATGAAGTCCCTTACTTATGACTTCATTTCACTTTAGTCACCTCCTTGAAGACCTTCTCTGGAAATACAGCCCCTTTGGAGGTTAAGTCTTAAACATGTGAATCTGGGGAGGGTGATCACAATGAAATTTTAAGCAAACATTGTGTCAGCCATGCTGAGCTCCTCAAATTCTTTTACCACTGCTGCATGCCCAACTAAAACCTCTGTACTTTCACTTTTTTGAACTGTAAAAGAAGAAAGTGGCACTTGCCACACTCCACCAAGGATTAGAGCCATTGTTTACTCTTGGGTAGTAAGAGGGAATTGCCTGAAATTTCATGCCATTCACTTTTTCCCTCGGATTCCATGTGGGACTTTGTGTAAGATGAATAATTGTTCGGCAACATCCTCCTGTCTACCATCAATGCTGCTTATCAGTTATCTGAACACAGTCCTTCCTTAATAAATTATCTATACACAAATAATTGGTTTAAATTCTATCACTGGGTATTCATATCTAAAAAGATATGACAAGGATTCACTGAGGGAAAGCATAAAAAGTAATCAGCCATGTATTTGCACATGTTTGTGAATGCTTTTTTCATTACTATTTGTTATTTCTGCTGTTGTTGTTAATTTTTGCTTGATTGAAGTTGTATATTACATTTAAGGGACTGCCTGTTTAAATTTTTTGTGCTTCAGTATTTTTACCTGAAAGACATGGGTAGTGGTACTGATTCAAATGAATTCCTGCATACTGAAACATATAGAGCATATGGTCTTTGATCATAGCAACTTTATTATAGGAATTATTAAGTAAATGTTAGTTTATCTTATAGTTTGTGTTTGCAGGATTCTCAAGACAGTTTATGTAATCAGAAAATATTCATTCTCAAAACCTAGTGAAGATATACTCAGTTTATATATCATTTCAACAGAATTGTTTCCTACATTATTTTCCCCAATATTCCAAATCAAAATTACATACATCAAATTGTTAAATTATAATAAGTTATACAATTTCAATATCATTTGTTATTGAGATTTTACCCACTACAAATTAATTTTGTTGAAACTTCTTTGTCAAATATCTTTCTCAATGTTAGTGTACTATCAAAATATTAAGCAAAATATGTACTTAGGTTTACTATTAGTTTTCATTCAGTAAAGAGAAATGCCTCACACTAGAATAAATTTTGCTATATACCCATATGAAAATACCTAAGTGAATACCATTATCATGTCTACCCACATAACTGAGGTCCTAATTAGAATAAGATATAGTACATACTTGCATGATTTTATCAAAATGAATTCTACTCTCATGTATAATTAAAAAGAACCAAATAAAAATAAAAAAGGATGATAAAAAGAATTGCCTCACCTTTTAAACAACATTTACATTGATTATTTTGAAATAAAATTGTGAATTAAGGATTTCAATGAATACAATATGCACGGGCTATCAGTTTTAATAAGACATCAACTTCAAAATACATAAGTACTTTCTTATTTTGGCTAAAGATGGCAAGTTATGTTGTAAAATGTGACACAAATGCTGAGTTTGATAGGAAAGTTTTCAAAGTGGACAGAGGAAGATAAAGTTCGAGGAGGGGGAGAAGCAATTTACTGAAGCTAACAACATGGACAGATTTCATTATACTTGCTTGCTATGCCAGCAGGGAATAAAAATAGAGGCACTGTACTTTCAAGGTGAACTCGGAAATGAATTGCACTGTCCTTTGGAGATGAAAGTTCCCCCAAATAGAACCAAGTTCGTTTCATTACAGGAATTGGGCCAGTAATTTGCTATCAGGATTACAATAAAAAAATGGTTCATACATAGGTTAGAAACAACAACAAAAAAAATGCACTTTACAGCTGGCATGAAATTAAGACTTTTCTGCTTTAAAAGCCTTAAAATAACAATATAAAATGAAATGCAAAGTATGTCATGTCTGTTTGCCATTTGTCTGTCTATACATTATGGAGAAAACTGTTAGATTATGTCTTTGAAAATATTAAACTAGACTTGAAACTATTCAAAGCCTACTTTTGCTTTTAATCCATAAAGAAATGCTTAAATTATTCTCCAGATTTTCCATCTCAATTAAACCTTTGCATGTTCATGATCTAAATACTGCTTCACATATGTGGTATTTGATCTATGTGAATAAACTTTGTGGTTTTCATTAATGTTATTATCAAGATGTGCCACATATTACATAGAACTGTTGTAGAGTGTAAACATAAATACAAAACAAGGCATATTTTTTTCTCATATGCTGTGCTTGGCATGTATCTGACTATGATACTCATTATAGATTAAAAACACAGTGGGAAACAGGCAGCACATAAAGAAATACTAAGTAATTTCTAAGAAATACTTTAAGCATATATAGTCGAGGAGTATAGTACTTTTCAGGAGAGAAATGATGAGGGAGTTTAATCTATAACATGTAGTTGTTTACTACATGTAGTTATTTTCTAAAAGTTAATCTACAACATGTAGTAAATAACTAGCAATTTGATCAATGGCTCTACTACATGTTAATCTATAACATGTAGTAAATAACTAGCAGTTTGATCAAGGGCTCTATTACAAGTATTTAGAAAAGTATTCTGACATGTTATAAAGTTGTAAAGCAGAAAATGATTCCACCTATATATTACACTTTTAGATAAACTCTTGTATATGGACATCAGAGGGAATAGAAAATAAATACTCAGAGCAGCAATTTTGAAATAAATAATTAGAAGCAACTTAGTTGGTTATTCATCTACATCAGAAGCAAAACCCATTGTCACATAGTGGTACAAATAAGTGCCACTTTAAAGGAAAATATACTACAACTATACATCAGTGTGACTGAATATTAAACACATATAAATTGATAAAGCATATCTAAGTCCTAATATGCAAAATATGCTAAAATTTGAAAAATGTTAAATAGGTATGATTTTAGCAAATAAGAGTAGCTGTCTCCTATAAATCTAAAGATGCTTCCAAAATATCAAAATATTTAAAATAACCAGTCATAGAGTAGTCTTTTTGGAAAAAAGTATACCAACAATGTGCAGACAAATTCAGACTAGTAATAATTCAATTTAATGATTATTTTTACTTACTAGTGGTCTGACATACATGCAATAAAGTCCTCACTTGAGTTTTGATCACATCCTGGGCTAGTCAGATGTGATATGATGCCCTCTGTAGATGCTGGGTGGTGGGAGACAACCACAGCTCCTAGTCAACTGCATGATCAGGAAGATAAACTATTCATACTCTACAATGCACTGGACTGGTAAACTATGATATTCAGTACTTTGAGTGTATCAAATATATCTTCACTTTACAATATTTTTGTTGATTTTATTGGCACATAAGCTCATTGTAAGTCAAAGAATATCTATATACTACATACACAATGTGCACATTAATTTATGTGTTCATATATAGACAGAGGTGACATGTTTACTACACTTCTAGTTTTTATTTTATATTTGTTGTTTTTATTTAAATGTAATTTTTAATAACAACAGATTTAATCTCAAGACTTGAAAGCCTTTGAAGGAGATGTCTTGCATCTTTAATTTTTATATGCTTCCCAAGTGTTCCTTTTGCATACAAAGTTTGAGACCTATGAGCAATGTACTGATCATCAGACTTGCAAATTAGAAGCATCATTTTGGGATACACTTGACTGATAAATTGGAAGCAGATAAAACAAAAAGTAAGGCATTCTGGAAGGAGATTATTTCAGTTTTTACTAAAGAACCATGAAGTTCCTAAACTAGGTCACTGGCAAGAAAAGCAGTGGAAATGTATATATGTTCAATGAGTAAAGTTTCCTGAATAATTGCGTAGAGGGATTATAATTGTGAGAGAATGAGAAATCCAAGAAATGTAACAAAATCTATAGCTTGTATCATCCATAGGTTCACCATTTAGTTATCCAGGAGAGAAGTCTGAAATGGGAAAGGTCTTAGGGAAAGAAAACTATTAAGTGCTGGGATTTTGTTCAGAGTGAAATGGTGGGCTAGACCTAGAACTGGATGGTCAGTAGAATTCTGAGCATGTGTTTCTGTAATTAGCAACAGATATGATCTAGAAATTTCACAAACCATGACTGAATTTTCCTAGAAAATCAATGTAAAAGTAGAATAGAAAAATATAAAGGATTAAGCTCTTTGAACACTGCAGCATTTAAACATAAATCTGAAACAGAGGAAACTGAAAAAAGATGGAGAGGACTATTAGATCAGGAGTCAAAAAGAAAAGAATGAAAAGAAAATAAACTTCCAAAGAAAACATATGGATCAATTGATACAGAAAGTTTAGGAAAACAGATGCAGGGAATGAGTTAATGAAATAAGAGCTGAAAGGCCTTTCAAAAGGAGACAATGAAAGATTGAAAACATTTATGCAAAAAACAAGCAGATTTAGCAATTATTGCAAATGGTCTAAGTATCCAAGAATGTAGAATTCAATAAACCATAAAATGAAATATGTGCCTGTTCGTGTGTGTTTGTGCTTGTGTGTGTGTGTGTTGTTTCATGCATACACTGGCAAAATGAGAGACAAGTTGTTATTATAAGTGATTAAATTAGGTTTCAAATAATATGAAATGTGAAAAAGTATTTGTGATACTTAATTTTATATCCACCTGACTGGCCATGTGGTACCAAAGTTAGACATTATCTCCCTACATGTGTCAGGATATTGTTGGATGAGTTTTACTTTTAAATCAGTAGATTTCCCTCCTCTATGTGAGAGGTATCACCCACTCTTTTGAGATCCTGTATAGAGAAGAATGCCCCAAAAGAGGGAATTCACCCCTTTTGCCTCTTTGCCTGCTTAGTTGGGATATCCCAACTCATCATCTCTGCCCTTCAGTCTGAGATATAAACAATGTAATCCATGATCCTCAGTCCTATCCATTGT
The DNA here is from genome assembly GCF_902686455.1 of Sciurus vulgaris. Lineage (NCBI taxonomy): Eukaryota > Metazoa > Chordata > Mammalia > Rodentia > Sciuridae > Sciurus > Sciurus vulgaris. The sequence goes on from NC_136469.1 coordinate 122,514,509, forward strand.
GAGTGAATTATTCCACCAGCTTTACTGGACCTCCAGTGTATAGATGGCAGATCATGGAACTTCTCAAGCTCTGTAAGGGTCTGACACAACTCCTCTTTATCTATCTATCTATCTATCTATCTATCTATCTATCTATCTATCTATCTATCTATCTATCCATTCACCCATCCATCCATTCAATATAGTTGATTAGGTGTATCTGGAGAAAACTAGTACAATATTTATGATATAAATGATAGAGCAATCTTTCAAACATCACATACAGAGTAAGTTCATTTCTATTATATATAACTGCAATAAAATGTAAAAGGTTAACAACCTGTGGTCTTGGAATTATCAATTCTGCATTAGTCCATCTCTAAATTTCTTCATGGAACATATTTTACTTTCATGATTAGAAAAAATTCAACTTAATCATATAATATTCTCTCAACTTTATCTGTTCCTTGGCATCCTCCATTCTTAAATAGACATTTATCATCTTTTATTATAATTGCTTTCTTCGGAGGTAGCCTTACCTTTTCTTTTCTCTCAGTTTAGTATACTTCCTTATAGAAACACTAACTGCTTGTCTTGTATTCCTCCCCTTCTCCTTTTGTACCAGTCTAGAAAATGAAGGTGATTATAGAAAGCACAAAAACATGTCACTAAAACTTGCTTTAACTGTAGGACCCCCAATTTCAAGATGGATTTTACTCCTACTGGCAATTATGAGATTTTTTTTCCCATTTCCTCATGTCTTCAATATCTATACTCTTAAACTCATTGGACTCACTGGATAGGCATTTCTTTTAAATACAATAGCAATTTAAGTGAATCCCCATTACATCTACAAACTTACATACAATTGTTTCCAACACTTGCTGTACTGCCCTATTATATATGAATTTTCTACCTGTTCCTCATAGAATCTATGCCACTTGCCTTCTTTAGAACACTGATTCATAATTTTGCTTTACTATACACTTACATCTTCATTTTCCTCTCCTTAACTTTTTTCTTTCTTTTGGATCTGTCCCATCATAACTTACACTCTTAATTTCACAAATATGTCCATATTTAAAACCATATATATGTATATATAAACATAATTCCCACATTTATAATCATATATATATGCCACCACTAACCTCTGTCTGCCATCTGCCGTTTCTCTACTCCTCCTTTTTGCAAGGTTCTAGAATATTTTCTAAAGTAATCCTTTCTGTTTCTACTCTATTCCAGGTTATTATCAAAACCACTTCACTAAAATGTCTATTCTCAAGGAAACAAATGACCTCTCCATTGCTACATTTGCTAATCAAAAATCAGTCATTTTTTCATCCCTGTGACCAAAATACCTGACAAGAACAACTAAGTGGAGGAAAGACTTACTTTAGCTCATGGTTTCAGAGGTTCCAGATCATAATCAGCTGGCTCTGAGGAAGAAGCATTGTGGCTGGAGTCAATGGCAGAGGCAAGCTGCTCAGTTCATGGTAGCTGGGTTGGAAGAAGAAAGAAGAGACAAGAGAAAAACCCCAGTGGCCTACTACTTTCAATTAGGTCCCACCACCCAGAAGTCCATTCCACTCTCACTGGATTAATTTGATGGATTAATACTCTGATGAAGTCAGAGTGCTGCTTATGATTCAAGTCATTGCCTAAAGGCCTACCTCTGAATCTTGATGCATTGGGGTCACTACTTTCAACATGAGACATTGAACATTCCAGATTCAGCTATAGCAGTTCTCTCATTATTTTGCTCTCTAACAGCACTTGAACTATTTGTCTACTTCTTCCTTCTCCTTTTGTCTTCAGGACAATATCTTCCACAGACTTTCCCTCTACCTTATTTAACACGTTTGCTATTTCTTCTTCACTATTTCTTTAATTCCATTGCACTTGTAGTTGCCAACCTGAAATATTCTTTTCTTGCAAATGTATACATGGATCACTCACTCACTTTTCTCATGTCTTTGCTCAAATGTCACTTCTTTAATGAGAATCTGTGACCCTTTTACTGAGGTTTTTGTTCTAATCAAGTACTATCTTCTCTGATTTATTTCTTTTAAAAAGCATTATCTTGAACACTAAACATGTACTAATATGATTATTAACTACCACATACTAGAATTTAAATCTTATGACAGCAGTATTTTTTTTCTGTGTTTTGTCAATTGCTGTATCTCTAAGTCTATAAAAGTGCAGGTAAAATGTAGGTGCTTAATACATCTCATCATGTGAGTAGAATAGATGATAAAATTAAAAGGAATAGCTGTAATGAAAAGGTAGGGTTATGAAGAGTAGAACAATATAACATTACTGCTTAAAAGTAAGCTATTTTTGAGATGTAATAATTAAATGAACACGTGGGAAGTTTGACAAAGTGGTATAAAGACTTAAGGAGTTTATTTTGATTATGAAAAACGGCAACTATGCTCATATTTTTTAGTATAATGCTATAGATTTTTGTCTAAATTTTCTACATATATGTCTGTGGGATTTTGCTACATCTCACAAGTTAAATGTGGTTCCATTACATGATTATAAAGTTTTGAACAAATGCATGTAATACAACTTTTGATATTTTTAATAAGCCATAAAGTTTCCTTTACAGCTTTAATGACAGAGTTTAAACTGTCCAACCCTGCTTGTAGGAATTTCTGATTCAGTCCTTAGCATTTTCCATATCTTTAACAACTTGAAAACTGATGGAAATAATGTACTCAAAAGACATGATGTGAAACCAACTTAAAATTCTTGCCAGGGAGAAGACATTTCACTTTAAATCTTTCCCTTGTTTTCTGAACTGTGCATGTATTTTCACTGATAGCATTTTATCATCAGTGTATATTAAAACTTTCATCTTATGTTTCTGCTATATGCCAATACAACATTTTGATTTCTGCTTCAATGAATCATGTATGTATAGCAGTAGAATATGACTTTTTTTTTTTTGGTACCAGGAATTGAACTCAGGGACACATGAACACTGAGCCACATCCCCAGCCCCATTTTGTACTTTATTTAGAGACAGTGTTCACTGAGTTGCTTAGTGCCTCACTTTTGCTGAGGTTGGCTGCCTTAGCCCCTGACGCCGCTGGGATTGCAGGTTTACGCCACTGCTCCTGGCTGAAGTTTTCTTAAGAGAAAATACTATGCTTTATATGAAATTTTTCTACCAATATTACATCATTTTTAAGTCTGAATTATGGCAGTTATTAAACTAACAATTCATTAAGCAGTTAAAAATTATTTCAGGCTGCTATGGCTATTATTGGCACATGAGTCTTAAGACATTAGCCTTCAGTATTTGAGTGGTAAGGGATTGAGCAACACATTGGATTTTTAAATGCTATAAGTGGATTTGCAGTTTGAAGTCATTATAAGGAGTTTAGAACTTTATATCAGAGAAGTCTATAAATCATCTTGGAAACCTTTCATCTCAGCAGGTTGCTGATATCCTTAGAAGTATTGAAGAAAATAATCCATTATAATTTGTATTTCATTCTAGACTATCCATGAGACTTCACCTTTAAACAAGTGAAGGAAATGTTGCATGATCAGCACATTACTAAAGCTCATACTAAGAGTGAAAAGTATATAGGTTCTACAAAGTGATTATTTGAAAATTTCAGATAAATTGACATTTCACTTTTATTTTTCTCTTCTCACTTCAATCTCCCTACTTTAAAAAATTGGAATTCGCACAATTTTCAAGGAAAACATAAAAGAGAAAATAGTTACAGACTGTGTGTGTGTGTATGAGAGAGAGAGAGAGAGAGATTGAGATCTAAGTAAGGCTGCCACCAAAGACTTACTGAGATAACTTTGGTTAGACTTCAAAAAATAGTAAATTTATTTTAGTGTAATGAACTTGTGTATTATCACCCTTTCTTTACACATAGGTTAAAGATTATGCAATGGATATTCCATATTTTTTCTTGTATTCCTTAGAAATATACATGTGCTTAATGTAATTCTAGATTTTTCTTTCATCAGAGTTGCTATCTTCACCTGCTATTGATGCTGCTGGATTTTATGTCATTCTTATGTTCAAAAGCCTTAACATAAATGTTCAGACATGTTCTACTTCAGTATGATTGATGATATCAATAAAGAGATCATGAACTTTTCCCCCTAAGTCATATTTTTTCCTCCTGATCAGAGTGTAAGCTTACCCTTAAAAATCAAATAAACAACAGAAAAAAAATAAACTTATTCAAGAGACAAGTATCTCAAAACTACAGATAGTCCATGACTTAGGAGGAAATTATGTCCTGATAAAGCCCACTTTAAGCCAAAAATGAAAGTCAAAATGTATTTATTACAATCAACCTGCCAAATATCATAAAAGCAGCACAGAACAGTGTACAAAGTTCAATGTTTGCCCTCAAGAACACATGAAGGACTTTAAACTGAGCTCACTGTGGCTACCTAGCATTATGAGAGTGGATTGCATCACACTGCTAGATTAGGACCAGATCAAAATTCACACTACAACTTCTATTGAATGGTATCACTTTCACACCATGGTAAAGTGGAAAAATCCTAAATCCAACCATTGTAAATCAAGGACCATCTGTTTGTACTCCGCAGCAATGATGCAGGAGAGCATACAATTAATGACAAATGCTGAGAGTTTGTGACTGAATGACTAAATCTTATAGACACCAAATCTTATAGAGCCAGAAAAAAAATAATTCATCTACTTTAAGTCACACATTTTAAATAACAAAGGTCTAATACTCTCATTATTCTCATGGATGGAGGTTTGCTGCTGAATTTTTCAACTCAGTGGTGCTGTATTTAAAGATAACTATTCAAGATGGGCAAAGAACATCCTGAAGATTTGAAAAAATTGAATGGAATAAAGGAAAACAAAATATCCCTTATCAGCAGATGTAGATGAGACAGTGCAAGTATCCATGAATCTTCCTTCTCAGATAGGAAACCTAAAATATTTGCATCCTTTTACTTTCAGATATACTCTAAACCCTACTTATAATTCCTCCTCTTCCATGAACTTCATTTTATATTTTCAAGCTCAATGCCTTGGTAATTTTCTTGTTTTTTTTTTTTTTTTGTTTGTTTTTTTTGTTTTTTTTTTTTTACTACAGTGACATTAATGCTGTTTTGTGCCAATTGTGCCAAAATCTGTACCCGTTTTAACACATCTCCTCTTCCATTACCTCACACCATTAGGAGGAACAAATTGAAAAAAAATTAAGGTAAAATTAAAAGTATACTGAAGGTAAAATTATAACACAGGAGTTGGAGTAAGAAGGTGTGCTTCAGTTATGACAAGTACATTTTAAGTTATTAAATTTTATTTTAAGTTCTTTTTAATTATTAAAGTTTGAATTCAAAAAAGTTTTTGAATTGTATATACCTGAACTTTGTGCATCATAAAATTGAGTATTACAATTGTTATGTGTTTAGTATAATATTGATTTGGATTACCTGAATATTTTCTTTCTGGCAAATTTAATAGATTGCATGTTAGGGAAGACCCATACCTAAAAGAAAGAAAGCTTTTCTGTGTTTTCTCATTTAACATCTTGCCCTTCTTTTTCTTTTCTATGAAGAATAACCATTGTCATGCTCTCATTCTATTCAACTGCCCTCATTTTATATTGATATTTATGTTTTATTTTTTAATTGAATATCAATGATGAAAAGGATTTAACTTCCAGGTTTAACGTCAAATCTTCTCATTTTGTTCTTCATGCTTCCATTTATGCCATGGTCTCCTGCTTTTAGGCAAGCTTTTGTTTTGGGGTGATAAGTTGAGCGAATGTTACCTTGAATTCTGTCAAACTAATTACTCTGAAATCTGTGGAATCTCCTTTTTAAAGTCACTTGATTTTCGGAAGTGCCATAGATTTTTTTGTGTGTGTGTGTGCTAAAAAAGAACTACAAACATTTGAGGGTGAATTGTGTGAGAGAAAATGTACAGCAAACTGAAAATATTTTAAGCTAAACATTGGCTAATTTCAGCCAAGATTCTTAATAAAATTATGAATGTAACAAATAAAACATAATTAATGATATTGTAAGGAAAACTATGTCTCTAAGGGAAGTAAAGGGCATCTCTGAACTGAATTGTTTGGTCTTCTATATTCAGTTTGTATGTTTTATCCTCAACCTGGATTGGGAAAGTTGAGTTAGAATTTGGGCTCTACCATCAGAGTTAGTTTTACTTGCGATAGAGAAAAATGATATCGTAAAGACTGGTGGTGTTTATGTCTTATTTCTTATGCTGTGTCTTATTCTCTGGAGTAATTGGAGATATGACTTTTAGGGAAAATAAAACATTCTGCCATGAATAATGAAGAAATAATAGGTTTTAGGCATTGGTTAGGAACCTGGCAATCTTTGTTTACAAAAGTAAACTCTTGGTTTGGTTATAAGTCATGCAAACATTTAATTAGGACAATACTTGATTGTCATATTTCTTAATTAAAAAATAGACTTAAACCTAGTTCTCTCATGTGCATACATGCACTCACTTCATTTTTTTCTCAAGCAATATTTTTTACTAGTGCTAGCTCCTTTCTAGTACATGGAGAATGTACTGATTATAATTCTATACCTATACAACAGGTATGAACTCTGGATGGAATTAGGTGATGAAAACAAAGATCATCTATTACCGCTTTTTTAAAACCCATGCTTCTCTCTTCCCAAATGTTCGGAAAGTCAATTAAATTGAATACTGATTACTTTCACAACCTAAAATGTGTTTGGTAAACCAGGAGATTTAAAGTGTGCCTGTCTGGTCTATAACTCATGTAAGTTAATGTTTCTGATATTTGAATATACACCTAGGACACAATACACAAATGCAGTTTTGTAATTTGTATAGTCTCACATCATTAGATGTATGGAAATCAACACAGTATGATACTGGAAACTGATAGATAAAAAAAAAAAAATCCTAGTATACTGTCTTGGGATGAATGCGTGCATTCCCTTTCAATTCATATAGTGAAATCCTGAGCCTCATGGTAATAGTATTAAGAGATAGTACCTTTGGGAGGTAATTAGGTCATGAGGAGATAGCCCTCATAAATGGTATTAGTACTCTTATAATGAGACCCAAGAGGGAACCTGGATCCTCCTCTGGGAAGACACAGCAAGAAGGTATTATCAATAATACAGTAAGTGAGTCTTCATCAAACACAGAAAATCCCCTGATCTTGGAATTTTCAACCTTTGGAACAGTGAAAAATAAGTTTCTGTTGTTTAAAAGCCACCCAGTATATGGCACTTAGTTCTAGCAGACCAAATGAAATCATATCTCCTCCTCTTTCCTTGCTATTTACTTTATAATGTTGGAGATAAGCAAGCAGAAATGCAGACACTGGGATGGAAAATCAAAACGTTCGATTATGTTCTGTGGAAACAGTGTAGTTTAACGTACCTGAGGAGAAACACCATCTTATGTTCACCATCAAGCAGAATCAGTCTTTCACTTGAGTCTAAAAGGAAGGAGAGGTCATTAGAGAAAACAGAATTGGAAGGTGGTAACCGGTAGTAAAAGTCCTCCAGGGAGACCCGATTGACATTGGCATCTGGCTATTTCACACCCATAATCAAAATGGCAGTGATTGCAGACTGTGGGTGGGGCTGTGGCTCCTGCATTTGCTCAAAAGGAAGGTCACATTAATGAAAGGAAGTGTTGTTGTGGTAAGGCAGCTACATATCTCACGATTCTGTTATTGTCTTGTTGGTAGGCAAGGCACAATAAACCATCTAAGATACAATGACTGGGTTTGATGATTGTTTAAAAATAAAAGTAGATGATTGAAATTGAATGTATTCTTCCCCACTGACATACTACATAATTGCCATATATTTAATATCCATGAGTCTATGGACCAAATCTTTATATTATTTTATTGACTGGTATGATAGTTTCTATTCAACCTATGCATACAGCCACTGAAAACTAAATCTTCCCAGAGCTTATTTTTCTGATATCAACGTGGTACTCAAATTCATAGTTCAACCATGAGCAAAGACAATATTATTGGGTCTTACATATGAGAATTCTATTAAATCTTATACTCAATTTCTTTTAAAAAACTCATAAATCCTACTACATCCATTTAAGAACCTCGTATTATGTTTCAACTGATCTATTTGATAATTACCAAGTAAACCTTGTCTAAATCTTGTGCTTTTAAATCCCATGTCTTTGCCTTGTTTGTTGTTCTTTCTGCCCATGTAGGGACAACTTTTACCTATCAAAGTCCTCTTCATTGCAACACCCTGAATTTTTTAATGTAAAATAATAGTTTTGGTGTCTGAGAATTGAAAGAATTTATTATGCTCTCTTTTATGGTACTAATGTTATACTTCCCTGTATCACAAATGTCCATGAGTTTATGTTATCATCAGTAATAACAATATTAAGTGTAAAGCTAAATGGGTTCTAAGGGATAAGAAGACTGCAAAATACTCTTGGCATTAACTTGTTTAAAAAAGCAAATGTTATTTTACTTTTATTAAAACAATCAGGAGACGAAGGTTAGTAAATATTAAACAATTAACTAGGTGCTAGAGACGATGATGAAGCCAGTGATCAAATCCAAATTTATTTTCATCCAATAACTAAAAATGATAAACCTCCACAAATGGTAGTAACATCATTAGAAGAGCTTTTTCACTTTTCCATTTTTATATTCTCAAGCAATCTTCCTACATAACATGTACCTCCTAAACCAAGTGTTTTGAACATTACTTGCATATTAGAAAGAATGAGAAGTTTTGAAAATCCTTATATGTCAGAATATAACTCAGCTCCATTATACTGAAATGTGTGCAGTTGTACTTAAAGTCAGGTGAATTGTGAAGGCTGCCTTGGTAAGTCTGTTAAATTGCTTGTGCCTGGGTCTACTGGCCTGGGATTTCATTTGATATCTATTGAACCCATTGAATGAACAACAGTAGTATATACTTTTGTTCCTACTTGGATGTGACCTGAATATAGGACAAAAGGGCATATGCCTATATGTATATGTGGATAGAAAATATTGGCATAAGATTTGCATATGGTATAAATGCAAGAATGAACCAACTTTTCTGTTCATATGAAGACACTATTATTTTTTCTCTAATTTGGTTGATGAAATGCAGACCATAAGCAAATAGTCAAGATTTTAAGGAGGAGAGTAAGTTGATCAAAGATTTGCTTCAGGAAGAGTGAAATAATTGGAGAGTACAGAACACATCGGAAATGAGAACTATTTCAGAATCTAATATGACTATTGAGAAGTTATTGCATTTTCCTGGTTATGAAGAAGAAAGAGTCTATTCGACAAAGAGGGAGCTAAAAGAAGATAAAAATATGAGAGGTGCTGGAAAGTAAATTTTAGTACTTTCATGCTATGTTGTAAAAGAGAAAGTTTAGAGAGATTAAATTTAACAGAGATTACTTGACCAACAATGATTCATGAACTGGGCATCACTCAGACCAGCAGACACTCAAAGAACTCCACCCAGCATCATGCGAAGACAGTATTGATAAACATAAAAGTGAAGTGATGTGTGGATAGCTTGATAGGGTATAACTGGGTATTTACCTGATTTGAAAATTTGTTTATATGTTCACCACATGGTCGGTACCTGACTGTGACTGACTGAAGCTTATCTGCTATGATTGGCTGAGACCCAGCTACTGGTAACAAAATCTCTTAATGTTGCAATTGGTACGAAGTTAGCTGAAGTTTATTATATAGCATCTCAAAGCAAGGAGGCAGCTTCTGGTTCAATTTAGCCTAATTGAATATTATATGGAAAAATGTTTTCATCGTTGTGACTTTTTAAAATTCTTTCACCGTTGTTCACTGGATGGCCAGATTGTGTGGCAAAGTTTAAAAGTCAGAGGAGTGCCACTCAGGGAAGAAACCAGTGTCTGAATTGAAGTTCCAAGGATGGACAGCACATATTGAAGAGGTACAACATTTACTACTACAAAGGGGAGAGAAGAGTGTACAAGATGTAGTCCTCTACAGGGCGTTAATCCCAGTGGCCAGTAGGTCCTCTCTGCAATCAAGGTGCGTCCCTACAGTTGCACACATCCTGCTGTGCATAGTCCAAGGACCTTGACTCCTCCTCTGTGGGGTCTAAAATATAGAAAGCCAGAGACCTGTCTGAGCAACACTAATGCAGGTGCCTGAGCAGAACAAAAGACTGGACACCAGAGATAGAACAGGAAAAGATATTCCCTCATAAAGCAAAAACTCCTGCACAGACTTTGAAGGCTCTTTTTCTGGGGTGCACATGAGAGCTTTCATCAACAGGATAACTGAGAATCATTAACAATAATGGGGAAAGCAAGAGAAGCAACTAATTCAAAGAACTTATTTTCATATCTGCTGAATATGCTAAGTTCCTGTGTCAATCTTCATCACATCTGAAATTAGGGTTTATTCTTTTCTCTAAAATTAGACTAATTTCAGTATAAGAAAGATAAATAATGTGATCAAAATTCAACTATATTAACAGCTTATGTTGCTGCTTCTATACTGCTGTCATTTTCATATATCTGATTTATTCTGGGCCAAATACATATTTGCAATATGGACTTAATGTTTCTGTCTGCAAGCGCTGATATGCACCAAAGAAAAACAAGAATTTTTATATACTGTCTTGATACAGACATGACTGATTATAAGAATATCAAATGATGACCCCATGACCTCATTCAAGGAAGCTTCTAGTGGAACTTCTCTACTCTTTAGTGGCATCATTAGCAAGCATTGTGACCTATATCTTTATATTTCTTATGGTAAAACCTTTCTCTAAAAGCATCACATATTCCATCTGTTCCAATAATATGAATTCATATTTATGAGAAATATAAGTCCAGTTCTTCAAAGATATTATATGGAAGCAACAGGTAATAATTGTAATTTATATGCTTTGTGACTTAGAAAAATAAGCATTAAAAAGGTCTTTTTGTCTAAAAGGGGAATGTGGCCTAAGGTCCCCGAGAATTCACATGACCATCAAAGGTCTTGGTGTTAATTAGAAGTTTAGAATTGTTAATAAAAGTTCAAGATAGGAGATGCATGAGCTGGGAATTATTTACATAGAGAAGAGGTTTAAACTACCAAAATTAATTAGAATATAAAGTCTATTGAGTGTGAAGAAAAGAGAAAGTCAAATCAGAGTAAAACCCCATACAGGTGATTTGAATTGGAAGGATCAGAGATATAGAGAGATAACTGTAAAAATCAATACACTAGAATATCAGTATATTAGGTATATCTGGATGTACTTTTTTAGGCAATGTTGATAAATGATGTCTTATGAAACACTTCAAGAAAGTATTGGTTTCATTTTATTTGGTATGTACACAGGAGAATGATTTCTGGAGCATATGGTACCTCTACTTTTACATTTTTAAAGAACTGCCACACTGTTTTCTTATTGGTTATGGTATTAACATTCTCAAGAGCTCTATGTATTCATACCAAAATCATTCTAATTTTAAAGAGGAAGCTCAAAATCAGTAAATTTAAGTGATTTGGCTAGGACTTTATAGAGAAATAGAATATTACTGGGCCATAGAAAAGAATGACTTTATGCCTTTCACTGGTAAATGGTTGGATCTGGAGACTATCATGCTAAATGAAATAAGTCAATTCCCCCAAAATGAAGATCTCTTAGTCTCTCTGATATGTGTATGCTAACACATAATGGTGTGGGGAGTAGAAGTTCAGTGGATTAGACAATGGGGAATGAAGGAAAAGGAGGAAGGATAAGAATAGGAAAGATAGTGGAATAAATTAAATACAATTTTCCTATATTCCTGTATAAATATATCACCAGTGAAGCTCCATATCATGTACAACTACAAGAATGAAATTTTAATTAGAATAAGTTATACTCCATGTATGTATATCAAAATACATCCCACTGACATGTACATATAAAAAGAACAAATTTAAAAAGCATAAAAAGTGTCAGGGATAGTATTTGAATGGTTTTATGTGAGGTAACATTGTGCTCCTGTAAAGGGTTACAAACTGCCTTTGATTTTTAACTGGCACTGATACATTAATATTCCTAGTTATTTTGGCTAAGGAATAGGATGATAACTTCTAATAATTTGTATAATGTTCCACTCTTTAAAAATTATATGTGTGTGTGTGTGTGTGTGTGTGTGAACTATGTATTTTAGTACATTATTCAATATTGTACATCTAATGAATATCTTTCATTTAGTTAGAGTTTGATCGCTCTTGAATTCAGACTGATTTGTGACTATATTATCAGTAGAACACATTAGAAGTGACACTTCATTATTTCCATAACTATCTTTTGAAGAGACTGGTAATTTCAGCTTTCTGCTACTCTTAAGTTTCCTGATTGGAACCTGTTGCTGTATTGTGAGGAAACACAAGCAGCCATGTGGAGAAATCTCCGTGGAGAGAAAACCATGCTCAGACAACAACCTTCAGCCTATTTACTGTCTTAGAACCAGTACCAGACTGCCAGATACATGTGAGCCATCTTGGACTTGAAAATTCTACTTTTACTTGAATTCCTTACATAGCAAGGAGAAGTTTGTCCCCACTGACACCTGCTCCAATTGTAAAACTGAAAGCATGTAAACATACAAATTATATTCTTATTCTCCTTATTCCTTCTTTTCCTTTTTCCCCCTCCTTCCTCTCTCTCTCTCTCTCTCTCTCTCTCTCTCTCTCTCTCTCTCTCTCTCTCTCTCTCTCTCTCTCTCTCTCTCTCTTTGTCTTACTGAGATTGGGAGGTATGTGTGTGTTTGTATGCAATGATAGATAAATAAAACTTAGTTTGAGAAAGTTCGAAACAACTTAGGATGGAGTTAAAGTATAGAAATATTAAAAAGGAAAAGCAGAAAGGGGTGAGAAAGGAGGCAGCAGAAGCTGTGAGGTATTTCAATGCCACTTTAAATGAGACAACTATCTAGAGGGGAAAAGAGGTTCAAGATTGCAGAAGAGATCAGTAAAAGCTAAAATAAGGAGATTCTGAAGATATGGAAAATTTAGAGAAAAATAGCTAAATTTCACAAATTGGTTTGTTTACCTACACCTTCTGTTCACACATAAGGAACACAAATTATGATTTATGAAGGACAGAAGGTTGCTTTACATATCTACACAAGGTTTCCCTGTATTCAATCTGGTCTTATGGTAAAATAGTATGGCCAATGCCCCCAAACATTATCATATCAGCGTGGAACAGACCTGTACATAACAGTGACAGTCCCCCTATTAATAAATGAACACAACTCTGCAGGAGAACCTCCCTCTGTGCTCAACAGTGCACATAACAATGTTAGGTGAAAGGTTTACACTTTTCCTTTTGTGAAATTTTTTATGTGAAAGTCAAATTCTGTAAGAAAATGCTGTCTCCTTTGAAATGACATCTCTAAACATATTCATAATAACTTCAAATTTTAATTTACTTATCAAACTTAATATTTTATTACATATGTATATTGCCCCACACCAACATCCAGTTTAAATTCATATGATTTATTAAGTAAATAATTCAAATGATTGTATGAGCAATATAATCCAAATGTAGAAGAAATAATTCATACTCCATGCCCTTTATAAGTTGAGAAATTTAATATTTGTGTTAGTCTGGTCCTTAAATTTCTTAAATATATCACATATATAAATTTGAAGAATGTTAACACATTAACTATTATAAAAATCCAGTTATTTATATTTATGAATAAACACTTAAAAATAAATGGACACTTTTATTGAAAGTAAAAGCTATGTAGGTAAAGGGTGCATTACAAGTTTTCCACATAAATAACTTGTCCATATGCTGCCTGGTGCTCCTCTACTTATGCTCTTCTCTTTCAGGTATTGGACTGCAAGAGGAGGGACAAAGCATGCAGAAAAACAATGTGCTGATATCTGGGCTGGGTGTCTAGATGCGCATCTGAACTTTGCGATAAACTTACTCTCTGATTTTGGGAGCCCTCACTACCTGTACATGTCTATCTCAACATCCCTCATTGTTTCTTTCTTTTAGTATTTATTTCTTCAAAACTGGGCTTTTCTTCAAACTCTTCATTGCCATAATCAAAGATTTTTAGTGTTTTAATTTGCAAATCACACAAGTGTTTCATTTATGGATGAGAAAAGAAAAAGTTCTTTAGGATATTTTACTTTTTAACTCCCCATTTTCCTTTTTGGGAGATTGAGTGATTTGATTCAATCCTGGTTTCCACCTCAGAAAAGGAATAATTTTTTTTTTTATTTAGTAATGCCACAAAATTCTATATCTATAAATTTCTTTATTTATGAGCACAGTGAGTATCTAATATGTGCCTTCTACTGAACAAACTCTAGAGAGTTGAGATGAGTATGACTTTTTTCTAATCTGTTTTGATTAGTTATACATGACAGTAAGGTGCACTTTGACACATCATACATAAATGGAGTATAGCTTCTCATTCTTCTGGTTGTACATGATGCAGAACCACACTGGTCATAGAGTCATATATGCACACAGGGTAACAATGTCTGTTTCACTCTACTGTCCTTCCTACCACCATAGCCCTTCCCTTCACTCCCCTCTGCTTAATCCAAAGTGACTATTCTTCCCTAGCCCCCCTACCATGCCCTTATTGTGAATTAGCATCCACATATCACAGAAAATATTCAACCTTTGGTTTTGGGGGATTGACTTGTTTTGCCTAGCATGATATTTTCCAGTTTCATCCATTTACTGGCAAATGACATGTTTTTGAATTCAAGGAAATTGTGCCCTGATATTAGGGCACCTTTAAACACCAAGTAGAATGAGTGGTGTAAATGCTACCTTACGTTACAGAGAACACACCAAAGGAACCATGGAAAAAGAGATGGATGAACTCTGAGATTAGGAACATAAGGACATCATTTAAGTAGGATTGTAGTGGAACTAATCCCAGTCATGAAGTCTCTACCTTATTTCCTTCTTGTTTCTTTAAAGACTCCACATCCTAGAACCATCACTTTGGATATTGGGATTTTAGCATCTGACTTGGGTGAGGGCGGTAAAAGCATTCAATCCACAGCAAAAAATAAAGGATGAAAATTGGATCGGATTTCAAGCAACAGTGCAAAGAATGAGAACAGAAGCTATCAAGTCTTTCTTATGAATAAAACTTATTGTAAACAAAATTATCCAAATCTGAAAAGAGGAAGTGACCACTGTGTGCTGAAGGCTGCGAGCATAATTTATCAAAGTACTATCTGTGATAGCTAATTGAAATATTGGAATAGGACATCGACTATCTATATATCCATCTACATCTATCTAGTTATCCATTCACCCAGTCATCTATTCATTTATCTATATTCTATCTAGTTTAATGATCATATGCAGCATTTGCTGCAACAAGAGAAGGCAAAAGAAAATCAACAGGGATTGCTGGAATAATCTCCTCTGTACTGCACCCCTGTCCCTGCACATGTTAACCTGTAGTGTCTTTTCTCACACTTTTCAACTATAGTTTAAACATAGTATTGAGATTATGAATGAGACTTTTAGAACTTGATCAGCTTCTAATCAATTCTTGGATTCTGGACTACTTCAATTTTTAGTTTACTCATATGGCAAGTGTGTTCTAAACAAAGGTGCTTGAGAATTAGATGGAATCATTAAAAAGAAAATCACTCTTTAGAGTGCCTACAAAATATTTCACATGCAGCAAAACTTGATTGCAGTTGGGCTGTGTTTTGTTTTGGTTTGTTTATACTTTTATAGACTGCATTTTGATTCATTGTACATAAATGGGGTACAACCTTTCTTTCCTGTGGTTGTGCATGATATAGATTCATACAATTCTTGTAATCATACATGTACATTGGGTAATGATGTCTGTCTCATTCCACCATCTTTCATACCCCTGTCTCCTCCCTCCACTCATTTCCCTCTACATAATCCAAAGAATCTTCCATTCTTCTCTTACCCCTCACCCTCCCACCCCATTATGTATCACCATCCACTTATCAGGAAAAACATTCAGCCTTTGTTTTTTGGGGATTGGCTTATTTTACCTAGCATGATATTCTCTAATTCCATCCATTTATTCTTTTTTATGGCTGAATAATATTCCATTGTATATATACCACATCTTCTTTATCCATTCATCTATTGAAGGGCACCTAAGTTGGTTCCACAATCTAGTTATTGTGAATTAAGCTGCTATAAACATGATGTGGCTGCATTACTGTAGTATGCTGATTTTAAGTCCTTTGGGTATAAACCGAGGAGTGGGATAACTGGGTCAAAAGGTGGGTCCATTCCAAGTTTTCTTAGGAATTTCCACACTGCTTTCCAGAGTGGCTGTACCAATTTGCAACTCCACCAGCAATGTAAAAGTGTGCCTTTCCCCCTACACCCACTCCAACACCTATTATTGCTTGTATTCTTGATACTAACCATTCTAATTGGACTAAGATGAAATCTTAGGATGGTTTGAATTTGCATTTCTCTAATTACTAGAGATGTTGAACACTTTTTCATATATTTGTTAATTGCCTATATATCTTCTCCTATAAAGTGTCTGCCCAGTTCCTTATGGGCTGTGTTTTTAATATTTATGTTTTGTTCTTAATCTTGAAGAATGTAGGTTTATAGCTATCTTTTGGCCCCTTGACTTCCTTGTGTGTGTGTGTGTGTGTGTGTGTGTGTGTGTGTGTGTGTGTAGGGTGTGTATTTTATTCTTCGGGGTATGTAATTAAAACTTTTTGTGCCCTTTACCAGTGACCATGGTTCTTTTTCATTTGGAACCTTCTATTACTTTTTGATCTCTTTCTTTCTTTCCTTCTCCTTCCTTCCTTTCCCCTGTCTCTCCTCATTAGTCATTAGAGTTAGCATCTGACACCTGGTGAAGTTTAGATACCATTTAACACCTGTGTTTGTTTGTAGTTCTCACACCACTTTACAGATTGGTAAGGACTTCAATTGTTTTAGTCTTATTTCCTTCACAAAACTAATATTCAAATAAATTCAAAACACATTTTTCTAACATTTCTTACAGAATAATGTTTACTTCATTCCCCTCTTTTCTTCTAAGACTATTGATAAAAGTGTTCAGTTCTTTCCTTCCTATGCCCAGAATATTATATTACCTTTGTATAAGATGTTAATTGTTCTCAGGTTATAAATAGTACTGTGGTTTATTTTCATATATTTATTTACAATTAAGTCTTTCTTATCTGATTTTATTTAATACAATTTTATATGAAAATTCTGGAGTGTTTGACTTAAACAATTTAGCTTCTCAACAGTCTCATAATTCATATTTGAATATGTTTTCTGACTGTTTTCTTCAAAATGTGACCAAGGCCTAACGACTACTTCATGAAAACAAAGAATGTGCATTGTGACTCCCTGCTTGCCACATTATCATGTTAATACATTATACATTTAAACACCACGTATATTGTATATTCCTAACATTCAGAAACTAATTCTAATAATCCATTAAAACGTATACTATCAGCGCCCTTAAAGAGAAACACACATTCCCTCACTGGCTTACATTCCTTTTATTAGTCTCGTCTTGTAGTGATGTTTTATTTGTCTCCACTTAGATAACCACTGCCTGATGTATAAAGGACCCGCTTATTTCAGGGGAGTATCTCATCCGACATTCAGATGTACAGAGAAAGTAAGATTTGATTAGGTCTTAATGACAAATGGGAGAAAAGGATGAAAAAGAGGTGAGAAGAGGAACAAATACCATTCCCAGTGGAAGGAAGTCTGAGAGATGGTGTGGAAATGAACACGCTACCATTGGGACAGAAGCACCAGGGGTCAGGGTGGGAAGTCAGCCACACTGAAGCTGCTCAGATATGACAGATTCAGAATGAGAGCACTTTCATTTTATCTTGCTGGATGCAGTCCTTGGCAAACATTACCAAGAAAGGCCAAGGAGATTTTAAGCGTATTCTACTCTCCTGTGTGTACCAGAGTCTCCTCTTTAGTCTCCAGGGAAGCTCTGACCTGTTTCTGTCCCTTGGGAAAATCTGGCTGAACAGTTATCTTGTTGACTCTTCAGTTCTCTAGATTATCACCTTTCGTATCTCTGCCTACTCTTTCTCATTTTTACCAGTCAGAATCTTCTCTCTTGATTCTAGTCAACTCTTAAATATTTCACCCTAGCCTTTAGTTCTGCGGCATCTTAAGTTCAGGTCTGTGATATTGTTTTGGGGACAATCACAGCAAGTACAAGATTTCGCCAGATATTCCATCAAAGTAAAATATCTTTGCCTCAGAGGCACTAACTTAAGATGAAATAGACAATATAGCAGTCACACTCCATATTATTTTATGAAATACTGCAATTGACAGTGTTTAAAGAGACCAATTGCTGACGGCAAGAGAAAAGTCGCTGACCCCACTATTAACACGTAATCCAAACACCTGGTGATGTCATGATACTCCTGCCTGTTCTGAGACAAACACACTGAAAAGCACTGTTTCCTCCTGAATAATTGCTCTCCATAAAAGTCAAGGCTGTCTATTCACAAAGGTTCATAAGTCAAACGTACATTTTTTTTTTTAACATAGTGACTGTGCAGAGCAGGAAATTACTAAGCAAATATGATGATGTTTTTTGATTTCCTACACAGACATGTTTGGTGACTGCACTTCAGGGCTATGGATAATGCTTCCTTTTTCAGGTTTCTCCAGCTGATGGAGTTGGTGACATGATTTGCCTCTATGTGCCTCCTCCTTGTCTGATTGTCTGAAAGGATGCAGATAGCTACACAGGATTGTTTCAAGTCCCCAGGCTTTCTAAATACTCTAAACTCCTAATCCAGAATTTAATGTTAGAAAATGGCTGTAGGTCAGCTCTCTCTTTCATGGATTTAGTGAGGAAGAAAATCAAATATCTGGCAGTCAACACTCATATCCCATTGCCGTCTGCCAGAGTGGTATTATGGAAAGGCAGTCCACTTTGAAGTACTGTTATCTAGTTTACATAGCATAGACCATGTTATCAAGAAGTCATCTGGATGGCATTTATAGAGAATGATTAGTCTTCACATAACATAAAAATCCTAACAGGTAATGGTGGCAGGTTTGATGATGCTCAATTTCCCCACAAAATTAAAAGACAGTGTTTTCCTCTCTGTACTATAAGCTGTGATAGATTTAGGAAGATTACACTGAACTAGAGGAAACGCTGGTTCATAGACTGTATTTCTATACAAAGTCTAAGCCAAATCCTTCACCATAGTAAACAGTAACTATTATTCTGTACTTCTATGTTTTCAAAACACAAAATATATTCTATGTGAAAATAAATTTTTCCAAAGGTCATCCTGATTATGACAGGGTCATTCTACCAGAATGTCAAGTGTCATTGAGCTGTCTGGGAGGCAATATTAAAGCTGATTCAGGCTTTCTGCAAATAGCAGTTCTCTTTTGTTCCTTAGGACAGAACAAATGGAAAAATTCTTGTTGCCTAAAGAGTCACACTGTTCATTGCCTTAAGTATTTGCAATATATACAGGTATTGACTCTACACTAAGCAGATACCTACTTTATCTGTTACCTCACACATTGGTTCTTTGCTCTTAATATTGTTTTTGTTTGTTTTCATTGTTACTGGAATTTTGTTGTGGATGAATTAAATGATTTCATATTTTGAATGTTGATGCTTCATTGACTAGGACCAAAGTTCTTGCTTTGTTGACATTCTCCAACCAAAGTATGAAACAAAAAACCTCCAGGTTACCATAAGGGTTAATCATAAATGGTAAATGAAAGCATTCTAGCTCCTCAGAAATTGGCCCTTGGTACTATGAGAAAATGAGAAACCAACGTTCCAAACTGCTTAAGAATATTGTCTTATGAAACCATTCACAGAAGTCATTAAACATTTCTGACAAACACATCTTTAACCAACTTTTTGGTAGTCCATTTATTCAAAAAAATTGTCATTGGATTTAAACATGCTCAATTCACTATGGAGTTCAAAGCAGTGAAAGATAGCTTTTTCTTTCAAGTATTTTACATTATCAGCTGATTTTCCTGCATGACTTCTCTTAGTGTTTTGGCAAAGTTTTTTTTTTTTTTTTTTTTCTTTTTAAGATAATTTACTTAGAATCTCAGGAATCCACAGATGTTATTCTTAAAAATATGCTCACATGCACAGAAAAATTTTGCTAAATATTTCACATTATCACAAACTTCTTATAACTCATCTGTTTTCTTTCTGTAGTTCTGACATCAAAGATTAAAAACAAACTGTGAGTGGAAGATCATAACCCCTTACCAATGCAATCTAACTTGTTCTCTTAGATAAAGTATAAGAAATGTGTTTAATGGAGTACATGTTAATGATCATATGAAATAACGTAAAAATATTTTAAAATATAATTATAGAAATGTATCCCTTGTGGTCACAATATTTTAGTTATTTCTGTCTCCTTAAATAAGTCACTTTCTGGTTATTTGTCTATAGTCTCTTTCTACCAAATATTGTTAAAATATATTGTCAATTATGTAGAATTGTCTTCAATTTTATTTTCTCCACATTTAGATAAGAATGAAAAGATATGATTAATAACCCAATATGAAAAGTTGCTTAATTAGGGCTAGAAATAAAATCAGTGGAAGTTTGAAATGAATGAAAGATCACATAAAATTATATATAGTAGGGATAAGTTTTCTCTATCCAGTGAGAAACTAGGTTTCAAAGAGAATAAGGAGGTTATGCAAGGCAAAGCATCAATTATAGGGTAAACTAGAGGTAGAACAATTTTTTTCTAAATAGAACCGTAGTGTTCATTTGAGTTCACCAAATTGTTTTTCTAAAGGAGGAAGAAGCTTTGATGTTGCCTTAAAAGCAACAATTATATGTTCCATTTCCTGACTATCCAATCCAATGACTCATTTTTAAATAATCCAAAATCAAGATATGATTTCATGCTTACAAAAAGGGATTTAGAGCATTATTTTTAAAAAGGTATAGAGGAAACCATATTTGATATTAAATATTTTAAAGTACATGAAATGAGATACAAAGTTTATTATGATTTTCATATTTCTTTTTAGTATAAATTTTTTTTATTTTATTATTTTATTGTAAACAAATGGGATACATGTTGCCTCTCTGTTTGTACATGGCGCAAAGGCATACCATTTGTGTAATCATAAATCCACATACAATAATGTTGTTTGATTCATTCTGTTATTTTTTCCCCTTCCCCCCACCCCTCCCACCCCTCTTTACCCTCTATACAGTACTTTCTTCCTCCGTACTTGCCCCCCTCCCTAACCCTAACTCTAACCCTAACACTAACCCATCCCTCCCCCCCATTATGTGTCATCCTCCACTTATTAGCGATATCGTTCGTCCCTTGTCTTTTTGAGATTGGCTTATCTCACTTAGCATGATATTCTCCAATTTCATCCATTTGCCTGCAAATGCCATAATTTTGTCATACTTTATGGCTGAGTAATATTCCATTGTGTATATATACCACAGTTTCTTTATCCACTCGTCAATTGAAGGGCATCTAGGTTGGTTCCATAGTCTGGCTATTGTGAATTGAGCAGCTATGAACATTGATGTGGCTGTATCTCTGTAGTATGCTGATTTTAGATCCTTTGGGTATAGGCCAAGGAGTGGGATAGCTGGGTCAAATGGAGGGTCCATTCCAAGTTTTCTAAGGAATCTCCACACTGCTTTCCAGAGTGGCTGCACTAATTTGCAGCCCCACCAGCAATGTATGAGTGTACCTTTCTCCCCACATCCTCGCCAACACCTGTTGCTTGTATTTTTGATAATCGCCATTCTAATTGGGGTGAGATGGAATCTTAGGGTGGTTTTGATTTGCATTTCTCTTATTACTAGAGATGTTGAACATTTTTTCATATGTTTATTGGTTGCTTGTACATCTTCTTCTGTGAAGTGTCTGTTCATTTCCTTAGCCCATTTGTCGATTGGATTATTTGTATTCTTGGTGTAGAGTTTTTTGAGTTCTTTATAGATTCTGGAGATTAGTGCTCTATCTGAAGTATGATTGGCAAAGATATTCTCCCACTCTGTAGGCTCTTCCTTCACATTACTGATAGTTTCCTTTGCTGAGAGAAAGCTTTTTAGTTTGAATCTATCCCAGTTATTGATTCTTGCTTTTATTTCTTGTGCTATGGGAGTCCTGTTGAGGAAGACTGGTCCTAGGCCGACATGTTGAAGATCGGGACCTACTTTTTCTTCTATAATCTACAGAGTCTCTGGTCTGATTCCAAGGTCCTTAATCCATTTTGAGTTGATTTTTGTGCAGGGTGAGAGATATGGGTTTAGTTTCATTCTGTTGCATATGGATTTCCAATTCTCCCAGCACCATTTGTTGAAGAGGCTATCTTTTCTCCATTGCATATTTTTGGCGCCTTTGTCTAGTATTAGAAAGTTGTATTTATTTGGGTTTGTGTCCGTGTCCTCTGTTCTGTACCATTGATCTACCTATCTATTTTGGTACCAGTACCATGCCGTCTTTGTTACTATTGCTTTGTAATAAAGTTGAAGTTCGGGTATTGCGATACCCCCTGCTTCATTTTTCCTGCGAAGGATTGCTTTAGCTATTCTGGGTTTCTTATTCTTCCAGATGAATTTCATGATTGCTTGCTCTATTTCTGTAAGGTACGTCATTGGGATTTTAATTGGGATTGCATTGAATCTGTATAGCACTTTTGGTAGTATGGCCATTTTGACAATATTAATTCGGCCTATCCAAGAACATGGGAGATCTTTCCATCTTCTAAGGTTTTCTTCGATTTCTTTCTTTAGTGTTCTGTAGTTCTCATTGTAGAGGTCTTTTACCTCTTTTGTGAGATTGATTCCCAAGTATTTTATTTTTTTCGATGCTATGGTGAATGGGGTAGTTTTCATAATTTCTCTTTCTGAGGATTCCTCACTTATGTATAAAAATGCATTGGATTTATGAGCATTGATCTTGTAACCTGCCACTTTACTGAATTCACTTATGAGTTCTAACAGTTTTCTGGTGGAATTTCCTAGTTCCTCTAAGTATATAATCATATTATCCGCAAATAGGGATAGTTTGAGTTCTTCTTTTCCTATTCGTATTCCTTTAATTTCCTTGGTCTGTCTAATTGCTCTGGCTAGAGCCTCAAGAACGATATTGAATAGGAGTGGTGAAAGTGGGCATCCCTGTCTTGTTCCAGTTTTTAGGGGGAATGCTTTCAGTTTTTCACCATTTAGAATGATATTAGCCATGGGCTTAGCATAGATGGCCTTCACAATGTTAAGGAATGTTCCCACTATCCCTATTTTTTCTAGTGTTTTGAGCATGAAGGGGTGTTGTATTTTATCAAATGCTTTTTCTGCATCTATTGAAATAATCATGTGGTTCTTGACTTTAAGTCTATTGATATGGTGAATTACATTTATTGATTTCCTGATGTTGAACCAACCTTGCATCCCTGGGATAAAACCCACTTGATCGTGGTGTACTATCTTTTTAATATATTTTTGTATGCGATTTGCTAAAATTTTATTGAGAATTTTTGCGTCAATGTTCATTAATGATATCGGTCTGAAATTTTCTTTCCTCGATTTATCTCTGTCTGGCTTGGGTATCAGGGTAATATTGGTTTCATAGAATGAGTTTGGGAGGGTACCCTCCTCTTCTATTTCATGGAATACTTTGAGAAGTATTGGAATGAGCTCTTCTTTAAAGATTTTGTAGAACTCGGCTGAGAACCCATCTGGTCCTGGACTTTTCTTTGTTAGTAGGCTTTTGATGACCTGTTCTACTCCATTACTTGAAATTGATCTATTTAAATTTTGTATGTCCTCCTCGTTCAATTTAGGCAATTCATATGTCTCTAGAAACCTGTTGATGTCTTCGAAATTTTCTATTTGGTTAGAATATAGATTTTCAAAATAGCTTCTAATTATGTTTTGTATTTCAATCGTTGTCTGTTGTGATATTTCCTTGTTCATTCCGAATTTTGGTGATTTGGGTTTTCTCTCGTCTTCTCTTTGTTAGAGTGGCTAAGGGTTTATCAATTTTGTTTATTTTTTCAAAGAACCAACTATTTATTTTGTCAATTTTTTGTATAGTTTCTTTTGTTTCAATTTCGTTGATTTCAGCTCTGAGTTTAACTATTTCCTGTCTTCTACTACTTTTGGTGTTGGTCTGTTCTTCTTTTTCTAGGGCTTTGAGCTGAAGTGTTAGGTTGTTTATTTGTTGATTTTTACTTCTTTTATTGAATGCGCTCCATGAAATAAATTTTCCTCTAAGTACTGCTTTCATAGTGTCCCAAAGATTTTGATATGATGTTTCTTTGTTCTCATTTACCTCTAGGAATTTTTTAATTTCCTTCCTAATATCTTCTGTTATCCATTCATCATGTAATAGCATATTGTTTAATCTCCAGGTGTTGGAGTAGCTTCTGTTTTTTACTCTTTCATTTATTTCTAACTTCAAACCATTATGATCTGATAGAATACAAGGTAGTGTCTCTATCTTCTTGTATTTGCTTACATTAGCTTTGTGGCATAATATATGGTCTATTTTAGAGAAGGATCCATGTGCTGCTGAGAAGAAAGTGTATTCGCTCTTGGTTGGATGGTATATTCTATAAATGTCCGTTAAGTCTAAATTATTGATTGTGTTATTGAGATCTATGGTTTCTTTGTTCAATTTTTGTTTGGAAGATCTGTCCAGTGGTGAGAGAGGTGTGTTAAAATCACCTAGTATTATTGTGTTATGGTCTATTTGGTTTCTGAAATTGAGAAGGATTTGTTTGACATACATGGATGAGCCACTGTTTGGGGCATAGATGTTTATGATTGTTATGTCTTGCTGATTTATGGTTCCCTTAAGCAGTATGTAATGTCCTTCTTTATCCCTTTTGACTAGTTTTGACTTGAAGTCCACCTTATCTGAAATGAGGATGGATACCCCAGCTTTTTTGCTGAGTCCATGTGCATGATGTTTTCCCCCAGCCTTTCACCTTTAGTCTATGTGTATCTCTTTCTACGAGGTGAGTCTCTTGCAGGCAACATATTGTTGGATCTTTCTTTTTGATCCAATCTGCCAGTCTATGTCTTTTGATTGATGAGTTCAGGCCATTAATATTCAGGGTTATTATTGAGATATGATTAGTATTCCCGGTCATTTGGTTCATTTTATTTATTTATTTATTTATTTATTTATTTATTTATTTATTTATTTATTTTGAGACGACTTGGTTCTTCCTTTATTTGACAATTCCTTTAGAATGGTTCCTCCCATTGCTGATTTGTTTCTTTGTTTTTCATCTCTTCCTCATGGAATATTTTGCTGAGAATGTTCTGTAATGCTGGCTTTCTTTTTGTAAATTCTTTTAGCTTTTGTTTATCATGGAAGGATTTTATTTCATCATCAAATTGGAAGGTAAGTTTTGCTGGGTATAAGATTCTTGGTTGGCATCCATTTTCTTTCAGGGCTTGAAAAATGTTGTTCCAGGCCCTTCTAGCTTTTAGGGTCTGGATTGAAAAATCTGCTGATATCCGTATTGGTTTCCCCCTGAATGTAATTTGATTCCTCTCTCTTGCGGCCTTTAAAATTCTGTCTTTATTTTGTATGTTGGGCATTTTCATTATAATGTGCCTTGGTGTGGGTCTGTTGTAATTTTGTATATTTGGAGTCCTATAAGCCTCTTGTACTTGATCTTCCATTTCATTCTTCAGATTTGGGAAATTTTCTGATAGTATTTCATTGAATAGATTGTTCATTCCTTTGGTCTGTTTCTCTAAGCCTTCCTCAATTCCAATAATTCTTAAATTTGGCCTCTTCATGATATCCCATAGTTCTTGGAGATTCTGTTCATGATTTCTTACCATCTTCTCTGTTTGTTCAACTTTGTTTTCAAGGTTAAATATTTTATCTTCAATGTCTGATGTTCTGTCTTCCAGGTGTTCTATTCTATTGGTTATGCTTTCTATGGAGTTCTTAATTTGGTTTATTGTTTCCTTCATTTCAAGGATTTCTGTTTGGTTTTTTTTCAATATCTCTAACTCTTTATTGAAGTGATCTTTTGCTTCCTGTATTTGCTCTTTTAACTGTCGATTGGTGCGATCATTCAGTGCCTGCATTTGCTCTTGCATCTCGTCATTTGCTTCCCTGAGCATTTTAATTATGTACATTCTGAACTCCCTTTCTGTCATTTCTTCTGCCATGCTGTCGTTGGGTTTCATTGATGTAACATCTAGATTTGTTTGCAGCATTTTCTTTCCTTGTTTTCTCATATTGTTCAGGTATCAGTTGACCGCTGTGATATTGCAGATTTCTTCTATTGTCTTATAATATCCCTGAAGATTTCTATTATATCCCCTCTTAGTCTTCAGTAGCCTGAAATCTTGGAGGAAGTTGATAATGCAGTGCTCCACAAGGGAGCTGACTCCCTAGGGGTGGTGGCCTTCTGGTGGGGTATATTCCCTGCTAGTGGGCAGAGGTACCTTCACTTGCTGATGAATGGTCATCCAGAAGGGAAGTAGGTTGTGGGCTGATGCAAGACCAGTTTGGGCCTGTGTCTCTGATTTTACGGTCCTTTTGGGAGAATCTCACCCAACAGGGAGGAGTCACCCGGTGGGGAGTTCTCGCTGGTCGATTTTCCTCCCAGAGGTTCCGTTCAATTCACAACTACCACCTGGGCTGGGCAGCCTTCTTCTGCAATGTTCCCAGGGACCCGGACCTACCTCCTGGGCCTGGAAGCCTCACCCTTCGCAAACGAATCTCCTTCGGCTGCCTCTCCTCAGAGAAGCTGCCTGCAGTCCTGGAGCCTTCGCTCCGCCCCTCAGTTTGTCTGTGGGGTCCTTCCACCAAGAAGCCGTCTAGGACCCTGCTCTGCACTTTACGCCTGGCTATGCGGCCCCTCCTCTGAGCAGCCACCTGGAGCCCCTTACAATCGCTCCGAGTCCCAGTGACCCGCCACACGCCTTTTCCTCCGGCAGCCACCTGTTGTTCCGTGCGGTTGCTCTAAGACCAAGTGACCCACCACGCACCACTTTCTCCACCAGGCAGTCACCCAGAGATCTGGTGCGTCACGAGTCCCAAGAACTCACTGTGCACCTTCTTGTCCCGACTGCCTCCCGTAGCCCTGGTGCAGTCACTTCGAGCCCAAGCACCCCGCCGCGCTCCTCCTCCTTCTCCAGACAACCCCCCCTATGTTCAGGAGCGGATGCTCTGGGGCCAAACCACTCACCTTGCTGTTCCACCGGATAGCCGCCCAGAGCCCTGGCGCAGCTGCTCCAATTCCAAGCGACGTGCCGAGCCCGTATTTCTCCTTCTCCTCTGGGCAGCCCCCTGTGTTCAGGGGTGGTCACGTTCAGTCCAAACAGCTCACCAAGCACCTTCTCCTTTGGGCAGCCTCCCAGAGCGCAGGTGGGTTGCGCCGAGTCCAAGCGCTGTGGTGAACAGCCACCTCTCCAATGCTCCCAGCTGTCTGCAATCACTGCTCCGGCGGGGGGAGGGGCGCCTCGCTGGCAGTTCTACTTTGCAAAGATCCCTGCTTTCGGGGCTACCGCCCTGTCCAGGGGCTACCACCCCGTCCGGGATGCCTGCCCAGTGGGAAACACTCACCCGGCTGCTTTGAGTTGGTCCCAAGTCTCTCAATATCTCCTTTTCTTGAGTCCTGAGTCCACGCTGCTCCTCCGGATAGCTGCCCGGAGCGCTGGCGCAGCTGATCCAATTCCAAGCGACGTGCCGAGCCCGTATTTCTCCTTCTCCTCTGGGCAGCCCCCTCTTCAATGCTCCCAGCTGTCTGCGATCACTGCTCTGGCGGGGGGAGGGGCGCCTCGCCGGCCGTTCTACTTTGCAAAGATCCCTGCTTTTGGGGCTACCACCCCGTCCAGGACTCCTGCCCCGTCCGGGACGCCTGCCCAGTGGGAGACTCTCGCCCGGCTGCTTTGAGTTGGTCCCAAGGCTCTCTATATCTCCTCTTCTTGAGTCCTGAGTCCTGGAGCAACACGAAACGCAGCCACCCTCTAGTCCGCCATCTTGAATCCCCTCCAGTATAAATTTTTATTTGTAATTGACACATAGGACATTTCAAAAAGAGTAAACAGTGTAAAATGACAAATATAGGCAATAGACATTTTTAATATAATTCTTTGGTTGGAGGTATTGAGGTTATCATTCACCAAGCACAGCCAGAATAGAATAGCAGATGCTAATACTTAATAAGACCTCGGACAGAAAATAACTTTAGACAAATCCTTCAATAACCAATATTTGGGAAGGACTTTTAGGTCAGATGGAATACCCTAAGGAATAGCATTTAAGTAATATTATTTTAAATGAAAATATTGTTGTTACTGTGTACAGAGTACACATGTACAAACATATAAAATATAAAATGAGTATATACATATACATATTCTGATAAGATCTAAGGCACCCCTAGAATATCCCCTCTAAAATTAATTTTGTTCCTTTTTATTTATGTGTATATACATGGTCTCCTTAGAGAGAAATTCTTATTTGAGTGTCCTATATGAAATTTAATTAGGTCAGTAAGTATCTTACAAAAATGACTTTAAAACCTTAGTGTGAATCATAACTATAAATAGCTTAAAAACGTGAATCATAAACCTTTACTCCTGATATATTGATCAATCTTTGCAAATTGTAATTTGAATTCAGAAACTCTCTTCTATTATTTCTTTAATATGTATTTTCTTCTTCAATTTTACCTTTCAAATACCTGCCATGCTTATATTTTATTGAAATAATATACTAACCTCATATTTTTATCTTCATATTCATATCATCCTTGTGTTATTTCTGAGTTCTGGGACAAACTGAGGTATCACATTTGTATTTCAGTGATTTTGCTTTCTTGGGTATCTGGTGTGCTGTTCAATGCCTCATTTGTATACTCGAAATACAGAAAAGGAGGTTTGCAAAAGAGAAGAATTTCTTGACTTCAGATTGGATCCATATCACAAATTCACATTCTCCTGAATTTGAAGCAGAAGAATATATGGATTTTCCTTAACATATTTTTATTAACACTTGCAAAAAGTTGCTTTCTGAGTTAACTTAGCTCCATACATGTTTAATATCTCCCACCTATCACATTCACTATACTAATGATTAGTCAAGAAAAACTTCGGCTTATGTCCTGGTTATCCTTCCATTATTTCAGAGTACTTTAAATCATAGCTTTATAATACTTGACTTTAGACAAGTATGACTTCTCAAATTAAAGTAAGTGGACCTTGGGTACCTTAAGAAACTTGACAAAATTACCCAAAATTTAGTTGCAAGACAAAGTCACTGAAAAATCTAACATAATAAATGATGTGAATTTTTGCCTTGGCTTGAAACTTGATCTTGAGAAATTTTCACCTTTGAGGTCATTTGTTGAATTCTATAGATAAACTTTCATAGAATTATGCTGAAGCATTTAGCTCTTAACTTCCATCAAGAACATGCTATGAGAAATGTTCCTTTATTTATAATATTTAGTATGTTTAATCTACTTCCAACTACACCTTCATGGTCACAAATTACAGAATTCCTGTCTTTTTAAAGGCTGAATAGTAGTTAGTGGTATAAATAACATATTTTCTTAACATATTCATTTATATATATTTGTTTGTTGATGGAAATAAGGACCTATGAGCCTAGATTTTATTTTATTTTCTTATTACTTAAATATTCTCTTGATTCCTTTCAATGTTAATGTAGTTTTATTATTGAATCAAAATATTTTAGATTAAATCATAATGTATATATGAATACAATTATTAGTCTTCAAATTCTACTATAAATGTCAACATTCATGTTGTAGCTTTCTCATTTCCTAAAAGATAAAATATTTGAATTTTCACTGACATATTCCCAAGGAGCTAGTAATTCCTCAGAGTTAGGGCCAGTGGACACTTATACATGTAATTACCAACACAGAATATATCGTTTTTCTTATTGAATAATTATTTTTTTGGATTATCCTTTCCTTTTTTAAAGAAAATTATCATTAATAATTGGTCCTTAAAGATGTAGGTCAATAGTTTCTTTAATTAGAAATGCCCAATATTTTATGAACTGTGAACTAATGTAATGGGCCTAGATGTAGAGGGTATAATTGATTTAGCTGAATTACTATAAAAAAGATTGATAGGAAAGAAAGAGGACACATTTGAAATTAGTTTGTAAGAGCTACCAGAGTTCAGATTACTAAGAAATTAGTTTATGTTAGATTTTTTATAAGAAACTCTTTTAAGTAACATTTTCTATTTTATCTGTACCTGATTCACTCATTGAATGATAGGGAGCTTTTGGTAAATAGAACATTTCTAGATGAATTAAATACATTGGTATGGAGCACAAAGAAATTGGTTTAAGATTTAACTCTACCGAATTATAGAAGAATAAATCTCTTCCCGATAATAATGCCATGAATAACAATAATATTTGAAAGTTATGTCCCAGACAGTATTATAATCCCTCTGACTATGATAAATAACTTTATTCTCACAGCCACCCAATAAGGTGGGTATCACTACTGTGTCTTTACATGAAAAGGAAGAATATGAGTCAAAATTAATGCTTTGTCAAGTTGTCCATTGTTAAATGACAGAGTCTGAATATGAATTTGCAGAAGTGGGAGTCTAATATAATATCTTATATAATCTTATATCTAAATAATACCTTTATTGCCTCTGGGAAAATAAAATATATAAGAACTTCTAGCACTATTACTCAGAAGTAAAACTTTAAAAACCATGTTGGAATTTTTGTAAAGAAATATAGATGCATTGCTCACTGTGAAAAATATTTTATAAGCGTAGCTTCTTTCAGGCAACTTACATGTCTTTAATCATGTACCACCATTAATAGTGAATAATTTACCACATTTTTTGATCCTTTACAAGACACACAAACCTACTTTATTTTAAATACTAACAATTGTTAATCTCCCCACCTTCCCAGATGAACTTTTCTCTTTACATACCCAAATTCATCCTGTAATGGTTAATTTGAATCATCAACTTGATTGGATTAGGAGATGCCTGCAGAGCACCATCCATGGTCAGCAAATAAAACCAGGCTTGGTTGAGCTATCAGACATGGAAATCTGGCTCTCAGGAATTGACGATCATGAGAGATTATTCCTGGATTTCCTGGAGTAGGTGGTTTCCATGCAGTGGCTCACTGCCACAATTTGCAGGCCCTGCTGGGATGACCTGCTAGAGCAAAATGGCTTACTTAACCCCACCCCATCCTGTTTCTCATGGAAGAAGCTCCTCTGGTCCCCCTTTGATCTGTACCTTTGTAAATAAACCTTTATCATGGTTCGACCCAGCATGCCCCATGATTCAAAAGATAATTGTCTCCTGTGTTTTTTTTCCTATTAAATACATTTATTAGCGATTAATTTACAGCCAACCCATCCCTCAGAAAGGAACCCTTTTCCTCACCCACAAAACATGCAGCAAAAGATGTTGATGATTTAGAGGCTTCTGGGTGTGCCCATGAGGTTGCATCTAGGAATGATTGGAATGTGGGATAGTGAACTGAAGTGGAGACCCTCCCTAAATGTGAGTAGCACTGCCCAATAGGATGGTGGCTTGGATGGAATAAAAGTTGGAAGGACAAGAAACAGATGCAGATGAAAGCTAGACTCTTCTTGAACTGGCTTTTGATTGCTCTTCCATCATCTGAGGATATCTGACTCGTGCCTCTTCACTCTTCCAAAGCAGACTCTGCTAGTGATTCTCAGGTAGTTTCCAGAAGCCTTGGTCTTGGATTAGGTAACACTGTTGTTCTGGGGCTTCTGCCTCTTGTACTGCAAAGCTGCTGGTTCTTCCAGCTCTCCAGCCTGCAGACGGCCATTGTGGACTATCCAGCTTCTGGTCGTGTAAGCCAATCTAATAAAACCCCCTTTTATAATCATACTTACTGTTGATTCTGTTTGTCTACAGAACCCTGATTAATACATGTCCACAACAACCTCAGAGTATCTAAATGGCAAAGCTTTTCCATGCCAAAACTCTACCTGTTACTGTACATGTATGTGGACATCCTGGGAAGAGGCATAAAGGCTCTTTCTGCCCTGGGAAAGTGTCTCTCTCTTCTACAAAGTCTCACTCAGCAAGAAAATTATCAGGATAACAAAGATTTTGAATACTACCTAATGTTGCCAACAATAACAAACAACAATTAACAGCATTTTTTTTTTCAGTCTTATAAATTCGCTGTTTTTCCTTTGCTCGTGATGCTCTTTCTCTAAGAAGATAAAATGGAAAATTCAGTTCTTTGAGGTATAATTCAGTCTCCATAATTCAATGGTGACACAATTTATCAGGAGGGGAGGAGAAACAAAGCATGTAATATGTTACACTTGTTTCATTTTAAAATTTTTCTCTTTTAGTTGTAGATGGCCATAATAACTTTGTTTTGTTTATTTATTAATTATTTTTGTGGGGCTGAGGATCTAACCAAGTACACCACACATGCTAGGCAAGCTCTCTACCTCTGAGCCACAACCCCAGTCCCTACACTTGGTTTTGAGTTCCTGGATGTTTTCCAGTGAGTTCTTCGAGAGGTTATCATCATCTCACCTTTCTCTAGTGTCTTAACAGACCTAACTGATAATGGCCTTCTGGTCAGTGTATTTGAAGGAATAAAATACAACAGAATGAGTACAAAAGAATTCTCATAACCTGATTTAGGTGCTTAAATAACCAAATATTCTTTTCTTCATACATGATGAGTCAAATTACTCTTCGATTTTCTGTCTGGGAAACTAATTACTGAACTCCTTACTGAGCATAGAGTAAGTATTTCAAACACAATTCATTCAATTGTTTGAAATGGAAAAAAAAAACGAATGTATAAGACAGATCTTCTGCCTATTGAAACTCAAGAGTAGTTTACTTGTCAATGAAAACAAAGGTATATAAAGCAATATATAATTAAATGCTAATTTTTGTTGTTGAAGAAATGAATATCATGAGCCCTCAGGAAATCAATGAGGAAAGAAATAACTTCCTTTCTTAGATTAATTATTACTGTAATTTAACTGTCATGTCATATGAGCATTTTAATAAATATTTGCAAATTCAAATATATGTTAGAGCTCACATTTATACAAATTAAATTATACTTTTATGCACAACACTATGTATATTAAATATCACATATTGGATTTAATAGTGATTTATGATTAGATAACTTCTGTGTTCCTAATTTGGATTTCTAAGATCTCATAAGAAATGTTTGTTTTCTATTTACTAGAGTTATTCAGTTATATGCTAGATTTGCTAAAACACGAATGCTTAAATAGCTAATATTAGCACGAAGAACAGTTGTTAGGCAAAACCATGTTATGTATATGGTGAATGCAGAGGGTCTTTAAGGAATGTGAAGCACAGCACTTCAGTCTATGTGGAATACTGAAAATGGTCAAAGTATCAGCATATCTTATAGTTTTCCTAATTCTACAAATAATTGCTCATGTATTCATGATTAAAATTATTAATTTTTCAGATAGCTTTTCTTAGCATTGAAAAGAGCAAGAAGGAATGTTCAGTATCTAATTTTCAGACAGTCTAAGAATCTAGGAAATTAAATACACTGTCGTATGGATGTCTAACTTTAAAACACATAAAAACAGAAGTATTTTGACTGAAGAATTTTTTGTGTTGCCGGTGATAGCAACTTCCAGGTCAATGTCAGAAAAAAAGGAAATTATTGAAAGCATATTGTTTGGCAGGTGGAACAAATAGGGATACATGAGAACCAGGCTTAAGAAAAGACAAGGTCATGCTAGACAGATGAAAATGTGACCAACATCAAAACTCAGAAGTTGGCTGGGTGTCCTGGTGCACACCTGTAATCCCAGTGGATCAGGAGGCTGAGGCAAGAGGATCACAAATTCATAGACAGCCTCAGCAATGTAGCAAGGCCCTAAGCAACTCAGTGAGACCCTGTTTCTAAATAAAATATAAAAAGGGCTGAGGATGTGGTTCCATAGTTAAGCACCCCTGGGTTCAATCTCCAGCACCGAAATAAACAAACAAGGTCAGAAGTTGGTTGAAGGGCTGCCACTGGCACCCACGTTTTGCCTACTCAGATGGAACTGGTTGCTGGACTCTGTGTTTCCAAAGCTATGAATACTTTCTAGTCAGCCCATATTTGTGCTCCACCTCTGTAAGTCTTGTAGATCTTGGGTATACACAGATAGCACAGAAACTGCCTATGCATAACATCACTGTCCACAGCATTGCCTGCAGGTATATGTAGAGAATGGGAGAAGGCCTGTGTTATCACAGGGAGCTGTTATTTTTTCCCATCCCCCTGTAATCTCATCCACTGAGGCATTTACCCCAAACTGGAATGAGGTTTAATATTGCATAGCAGATACAAATACTGTCCTTAGCATACTCTGAGAGTTTTCAAACTTTCACAACCTCATATTACCATTTTCTGTAATTCCCTATTTATAAAATATTTGCTTCTACTTGCTAGGCCAATTTGACAAATTGTCACTGTATCACAAGCTAGATTTTTAGAGAACTATTTACTACGAGATCCTCTTGCTTCTGGGAAAATCATGAATAATATTAATTATTAATGCTTCATAAGTGTGATTTAAAATAATGAATAGGTAGTTAGATAACGAAAAAGCCTTCTGTGTTTCTCTAGATATATTCCACAAAATTAGAATAAAATGGAAGAAAATTACAAAAGTTATTTATTTTAAAAAGTAAAAATATAGCATTGTTCTTTTTTATAAGGAGAGAACTCTCTTTTATAACATAAATAATAACCATCATTATGTCATGTATTATCTGTTTTGTAAGCACTGATTTTTCCTAAAGCAAGATAGTTTGCAGTTTTCCCATTATATTAAGATAATGTAAGATGTTCACTGGTTTAAATAATCACAATTATAGTACATTTTTCAAGCAAGATGTCTGCATGTAAGGCATAACATGCTTCATGCTCCATAATGAAAGAAGTTATCAGAGGTGGAAATGCTAGGGAGAATAATAACTAAAACATTTTAAGAAATAAGATAATAAGTAGTACATGGCATAAAATACTACCATATTTCATATTTTAACCATATGAATATATGATAGGATTCTGTGGTTTGGATTTTGTAGATTTCACTTGCA
The DNA here is from genome assembly GCF_902686455.1 of Sciurus vulgaris. Taxonomy (NCBI): domain Eukaryota; kingdom Metazoa; phylum Chordata; class Mammalia; order Rodentia; family Sciuridae; genus Sciurus; species Sciurus vulgaris. The sequence goes on from NC_136469.1 coordinate 122,549,655, forward strand.
TTCATAACATACTTTATCCCACAAACTGAAGCTAAAGATAATTATTTGAGACTTCAGTTATGGAAGTCTCAGATAAGATCAAGACCCCAAAATATCAAATGGGGTTCAAAGTAAAGAACTGAAAAGATGGATTGAGACTTTGAATTTGATCAATAGTAAGACAACCAAATAAGCTTATAATTAGTGGAGGTATAAAGGACTGAGGTGACCAAGATGCATGAATGAAACTCTTTGATATACAGAACAAGCAAAGATGTTTTTTGCTGCAACAGGAAAATACTAATACTGCAAGGCTGGAGGATGTAGCCATCCAAGTGGCAAAGAGAAATGGAATCACACAGCTCCTGACAGCTTACTACCAAGGAGGTATGTTGGTAATAAATAGAATTCTTAGGTAATGGGTAACTAGTGCATAATTAGAGCCAAAACCACTGCCTTAGAATGAAGAAATGCATTGGAAAATTGTATTGCAATAATTACTAACCTGCTCATTATATCAAAACGTATGTAAGTGCTCATTAATGACAATTTTTGATATAATAAACAATTAATAAGTGAATGGACAGGTTGGAGAGACTTGAAAAATAATGCTAAATTATAAAGTTATGGTGCTATATCCAGGATCACTGGCTATTTTTTTGTTTTTGCCAAATTTTTTTTTAATCTTTTAAGAAGAACTCAGAGAAACTAGTGATTTCAGCCTATGAGGTTTGTAGAACATTTCTGAAAAAGTTCAAGAAAGAATAACTCTAGGTATCTGGGGAGAGGGAAATGGTTTATCTATTCAAAAATATAGCAGCTCACATCCTTGCCAACATTTATTGTTGTTTGTATTCTTGATAATTGCCATTCTGACTGGGATGAGTGAAATCTTAGAATAATTTTGATTTGCATTTCTCTAATTGCTAAAGATATTGAACATTTTTTCATACATTTTTTGATCAATTATATGTCTTCTTCTATGAAGAAGTTCCTTAGCCCATTTTTTGAGTGATTTATTTGGTTTTTTTGATATTAAGTTTTTTGAATTCTTTGTATATCCTGGAGATTAATGCTCTACCTGAGGTACATGTGGGAAAGATTTTCTCCCACTCTATAGGTTCTCTCTTCAAGGAATTGATTGTTCCCTTTGCTGAGACAAAGCATTTTAGTTTGAATCCATCCCATTTATTGAGTGCTTGATTTTACTTCTTGTGCTTTAGGAATCTTGTTAATGAAGTCAGATCCACATGATAAAGTTTTGGGACTACTTTTTCTTCTATTAGGCCCAGGGTCTCTGGTCTAGTGCCTAGTCTTTGATTCACTTTGAATTGAGTTTCATTCAGGGTGAAAGAGAGGGGTTTGATTCATATCATTACCCTGTACACATATATAACTATATGACTGGTATTACTCTACATCTACCGGAAGAATGAGAAATTATGTTCCAATATATATGATGTATCAAAGTGCATTCTACTTTCATGTATGACTAATTAAAACAAATAAAAAATGAATTTAAAAAAAATATATTAAAAGGACCAAAAAAAGAAAAAGACAAAAAAATGTAGCAACTCATCAGAAGTCATTTCAGTAGATTCGAGAGATCAAAGAGCATGAAGCAGAACAAGGCAATGTGTCAGAGACAAGAAGATTCAGAGGTGAGAATGACATCTGGTCAGTAAGAAGAAACAACCCGTGGAGCATCATGAAAGGAATTCTGAAAATTGATTACATAAATATATTTTATGTATGCTATGTTCTATGCTATGTTCTAGGCATAATTCTGCAGACTGGAAACCCCAGTAAATAGAGGAGATTGAAATCACTCATCACATTGCTTTTATTAGAAAGGTAAGTAGACAATAACTAGCATAAGTAATTGATTTTTTTTTTTTTTTTTTTTTTTTTAAACAGGATTCCACTATGCTACTCTGGCCTCAAATTCTTGGGCATAAGCAATCCTCCTTCTTCAGTCTCCTGAGTAGCTGAGTCTGCAGGCGCATGCCACACTACCTAGATCAATAATTAAATCCAATAAAGAGTGATAAAAACTATGGTAAAAGATAATCAGAACATGAGAAAGGGAGGACCCGTAAGTATTAAAGGGTATTCTCAGTACCTACCTCAATGAAATTACAAAGATTTCAAGGTGGTAGAGGATGAGCCAGGAAGACATCTGGGGAATGAGTACACCTTCCCTCATCACATACCTGTGCAATGGGATGAGAAACTATTGGAGGCCTTTGTATTTCATGGGGATCACCTGGCTGCTTTGTTCCTAGTAGACTGCAGGCAGGTGGGAAGTATTGCCCTCTTCTGGACAAGTGGTTAGGGTGACTTGGACCAGGGAAGTAGCAGTGGGACTTTTGAGCATATACCATGCCAAGCAGCGTACGAGGAATACTAAGAGATGTTCATTAACTAAGACAAATCTGACATGCAAATGTTATTTATAGATGAGGAAAATGATACTAGGAAAGGAAAAAGCTCATTGAAAGGCAAAGAGTGAGCTCTTGGAAAATCTGAGTATAAATGTAAGTTTCTGTGGATTAGAAAATGCATGCTTGATTATGAAAGTATTAAAGAATGATGAACAGGAACACCCATTTTTATTAAAAATTTGAGTTTGTGACCTTATGGACCTTGTTCCTTTATTTCCATACCTTGAGAGTATGCTTACCTAACAGAACATGATTGCTCTTATAACTAAGACTCTGATTTCTTTCAAAGTTGTTAACCTAGTTTACATTCTCACTAGCAGTATGATAGTTCTGGTCTCTCCCAATCATTGCTTAGGACTCTGATAATTGACTTTGATATTTCAGAAGTATATTAGTGCTCCTAAATTTGTTAAAGAAAAAGAGTTATTCAGTGTCATAGAGTGAAAATATTCAGTCACATGCAAATCTGTTCTATGTTTAATTTTCATTGGTTATATATATATCACATTATAGGCAAAATTATAGGACACTACCATGTTTCAGAGATAAATACATACAAATTCATAAGTTGAGTTCAATTATGAATAATAATTGAATTCATGAAGATTAATATAATCCCTCATTTGTGGAATTTTTAAAAATTCTGACAATTATCACTATATGTCACATTGAGTGACACCAATATCTCAGGCACTAGAGTCACAAAACAGGTAAACTCACATGGGTTTTAATAGAGAAGGGTATTTATTTCTCATTGTTCTTTGTAGACTCATCCCTATTATAACGGAGAGATGAATGTTTATGAAAAGATTAAGTTTTTCTTTCATTTCCATACGGTAGGTATTTTCTTTTTTTATATACTTTCTGCATTTAGAATCACTGCTGATATGGTGATATGAGTCAATACCTCCATATGGATTTAAAAGGACAATTTGTGTAATTTCACAGTGTGAGTGTTTCTCAATACTGAAAATCTGGAAAGAATTTCAGGAAAGCATCACTCTAAGTGAAATATGCCAATTCATTTCACTTCTGTTTATATAAGACTATTAGAAAAGTAAAAAGCCATATTGACACATTTCACATTTATACTTGTTCTTTCATACTGAGTACTTCTGATATGAACAAATGTTATGTCTAATACTTATTGTTTCTTATATAAATAAAATTATGTTTCTTACCTTAGCCTTCAATGTGTAATGCTTCAGTAAACCAAGATGATGAAAGGAAGTGAATCCAAAAAGTTTATGATTAGAGGATAACTTTGGTTTTACAGACATTAGCCTGATATTATTTAATTGCATTAACTACTTTGCTAAATAAATGATCTATAAGTTAAGACAAAGAATATCTCCAAACAGGCTATAAAACCAAAAGTCTATAGAGGGAAGTCATTCCTTGGAAAATATTCCCGAACTGTTCAACTCTTTTCTTCAATTCACAGTCTTAGTCAATATCATTTATGGAACGGTCATGGTTCCTTGCAGTCTGGGAAATATTTCTTGTGGAGGGAGATGATGCTTTAGTAATATGATGCCATATAAATGTTTGAAATAGGAAGTCAGAAAATTTAGGAAGATGAGAGGTAATAAACATATAATTGTGATTAAAGGGTAGAGTCAGGAGCCTCTATACCCAAACAGGATCCCAGGAAAATGATTCTGATCAATTTCTATAACTTCTTTACCCATGTCTTTATCAGTGAAATGTAATTCCTAATAGTTCCTGCATCATGGACTTTGTAAATATCAAATGAATTAATTTCTTAGAAATTACTTTTCTTTGCCTGTAGACTCTAGGATTTAAATTGATAAAACATCTGGCTCTAAATTCCTATTGCATAATGTTTTCATATAGTAGCACAATTGGTTTCTCCTTACAGAAATCCATGTAGCATTCTCTCCACTTTTGTAATGCTAAGGAATTCAACATTTATTCAAGATTATGCCCTTTCATGGTAAGAAATTGTCACCTGTTTAAAATCAGCTAATGTTGTTCTGGCTTATGGGAAGAAAGGGAAATTCTATCCAATAATACATGCATTAACATAAAGATTAAAAATGATTCTATGGGAGTGAAACTGAGTTTCTTCCTTCCTAAGTGCTTCCCAAAAATTAATTCCTTAATCCAAAATCCATTTCAGGGATGTTCCTATAAAATTGTTTAGGTAGTTGTTTAGGTAAAGACCACAAATACATACTTACTAAAAGAGTATCACATGAGGAAGAGAATGAATCAAGAGTGAAGGGAGTAAAGAAAACTGATTTTCAATCATGGGGTGACACTACAATATGAAATATAGGAAGACATTTCTCAGACAAATCACACCAGTAATCCCTGGGTAGGATTTCATCTCTCTTCCTCAAGGAATCATGAATGACTGGAGAAGATGATTGGACCTGGGAAAATTAAAATATGGCCATATTTTAATATTCAAACATAACCTGATGATTGTTATTACTTCATGTTAAATTAATAACCGAACATATTTTAGTTTCTTTTAAATTCTGTAGTATACCTCTATGATTAATCTCAATGAACAATGTTGCTATTCTTGGCATATGGCACCAGTTTCACAACACAATTCTAAAGCTTTGTGCAAGAATTTTGTTGAAGGAAAATGATATTCAACTTGCACCAACACTAAGCATTTCAGTACATTTCATATGAATTAAATGAAGAAATAAAGTTGATTTAAACTCTTCCCCAAACCCCAGGCTCAATGAGAGTAGTTTCCTTCCTAGCATTTGCAAGCATCCAGAGGCTCAGCCTGTCCCAGTAGAACCAAGACACCAGTTCTGCTACTCCAAAGTATATTCCAGAATGCCTTCTTCACTGGTTCCTAATCCTCCAGGTGTGGAGAGCAGTGACAGAGGATGGGAGAGCAGTGACTGAGATTGGGGGTCTCTGATGCCCTCATGGCTGTGGCACGCCTGGTGCCTGGGAATGTTTCTGTGCAAGGGCACAGGATGCCTAGCTGCTGTAGCAATACCTGCAAGAGGAGGCTCTGTGCAAGAGTCCTATCAGCTCTGACCTTGATCTCAGGCACACAGCTCCTGGGAAAGAAGGAACTCTTATGCTAGACAATCACAATGTTTCACCAGCTGGGCCTCTCCAGTTCCTGCCTGCCTTATAGTAACTTTTAACAATGGACTTTTTTGAGAGCTACACAAAGCACCTAACATGGCACTTTGCAACTATGGATTGCAACTATGGAAAAGCTACATAGATGTCCTAGTTTCTGTAACTTTCCTGAATACAAAGAACACTGGTTGCATAGTCTTTAAGCCAATAATGAGGCATATATAAATAAAGATTGCTGGTGTAACTCTTGGGATCTGCATCTCCTTCAGAGAGTAGAGCTCCACCTGATCCCAGCTTAATTTTCAAGATCTGTGTTTGTGAATCTTTATTTTCCAAACCCCCTTCGACCCTCGCCAGACCCAAGAGTTTGGTTGTACTTGTCGCAGCATGGAGGACCCTGTCCTTCTCTTCAATTTGCTTTAATTTTGGAACAACTCTTAAAATAAACTCAACAAGAATTATTTATTATTTGCTTAAAGTGTAAACTTCCAAAGTACCTGTATATTGATATAAGATCTAATCTACATTTGATGGAAAAAGGAAGATTTAAAAATGGCCTTATAATACACCCAGGTTGGAGAAGGACACATGTTCTGTCTAGTTTATTGTTTGCATAACTTTCAAGGCCGGTTTATTCTCTCTTAAGTAAGTCCAAGTCTTCCCGCAAGTACAGGACAGCATGTTCTGTCTCCTATCATATCATCTTGTTGAAAGTTCTGTTATTCCTTCACTGGATTAAAGCATAAACATACCTATAACAGTTCTGTTTTTACCTCTTGCCTGGTACTGCAATAGCTAATTATGTTACGTAAGTAGTCTTGCTTATTTTTTAAATGCACAGAAATGAAAAAGCCCTTTTTTCTAATTCTTCCTACAAAAAAAAAAAAAAAAAGCAAATGCACTGAGAAAAAGTAACAGAAAGTTCACTTTAATAAAAAATATAGTCAGGGAGCAAAGGGTTTTAATGGAACATTCAACTTGCTCTGATAAACAAATGTTGTCAAATAAAACATATAATTTTGTAGAACTGTGATAGCAAAGACCAACTGCCAAATGATCCTTAAGGGGAAAATTCCTTGACATTTAGAAAAATGCAACTTTTGAAAATTACTTGTCATGTAGTCACATATTCAAGGTAATCACTAGTAAATTGCAGTGACTATACATTGCAGTCACTGTTTGTTCTTTTCAATAATTTGTCAATTTGTTCTTTTTAATAATTGGTCACATTTTCTCCCCAATGTACAGAGCAGGACTGTTTTGTATGCTGTTCCTGAGTGTTTAATTCTGGAAAGGAGTGGTCAAGGGATAGAGATAAAGATATTCTATCTATTGCAAATATCTTTAAAAGATTCATGTATATTGTAATACAAAAGCATGTGGAAATAATATATTTTACATAAGTTTCTTACAATATTGTGTAAGTCTGTTTAATTTGCTATTAATGAGACAATTGCTAAATCAAGGAGGGACATGTCCTAAAGCATTTGATATAGGAGGGATAATATTACCAAAAATAACGATTAACACCTTTAATTTCCTTTCATGTGTGTGACATTAGGTTTGGAAATAGCAAACAAGGGAAAAACAAGGGGACTTGTTAAAATAACATTTAGAGGTATTGGACAGATAAGTGCAGAAGGTATATTTATAAATGTATAAAAGCACAAAAGTAGAAAATCATGTAAACATAACTGAAAATTTTAAAACTCAATGTAACTTCCAGTATGTATGATTTTATTAAATGTATACTTGATTTTTTAAAATTTAGTCCAGCCCAAATTCCTAACAAAAATAAAGGTACATCAGGAGTGTACTGTTCAGACATTCAGCTCTTGTTTTCTCTGCCCGCACTGCCAATATGAGTAGTGACATGAACAGTGATGAGGGTGTTTTTGTGATGCAAATCTCTCCATGGGGAGAGGACTATAGTCATCATGAGTTTATTTCACAATTCAGCTTCTTTCTGAGGCAAGGCACTGTAATGAGATCAACTGTGCCCTTTCTGAAGTTGGGAAAGTAAAATTCTAGTGGATCGCAGCATGATTGATTTGGGTTCTTCAGTCATCCTGTTCCTCATTGCCTAACAACTCCGGATCCATGCTGAGATTTGCAGCTCTTATTATAATGGTCCAAATGAAGAGAATGATCCACTGTGGTTTGGTTCATTATTTAGAAAGTAGGAAATATGCCATTTTGTGTTTGCCAAGGAAAATATAGGTCATATTTCAATATCAACTATGTCTACTTTAAATGCTCTATTGAACATTTATGCCAATTACCTCAATCACTTCATCTATTAAGTGAATTAGCCTGTGTGCTCCCAGTTGTCTCAGTCCCTGCACATTGTCTCTTTAATTCTTCCATTAGGGTTAATATTTTTCTCATTATTCCATATATTATCATGGTTTAGGTTCTCATTTTGGTTTGTGGTACTGGGGATTGAACCCAGAGACTCACCCATCCAAGACAAGCACTCTACCATTGAGCTACAGCCCTAAAAGTCCTAATTTTTTTTTTTTTTTTTTTTTTTTTTTTTTTTTTTTTTTTTTTTTTTTTTTTTTTTTTTTTTGCGGTGCTGGGGATTGAACCCAGGGCCTTGTGCTTGCAAGGCAGGCACTCTACCAACTGAGCTATCTCCCCAGCCCCCTAATTTTTAATATACAATAATTTCCTGAACTAGATTGCAATCTTTTTGAGGTCTGGAACATTTAGAAACTACTGGACTGGAAAAATTCTTGGTATAGAGTACACATTCAATAAATTTACTATCCCTGCCAAAAGTTATCAAGCATTAAATGTGTCAAGATTGTTAAATATAACTTATGGAAGGCAGTTGTCTTGGATGGAGATTCTGCAGTAGGCCCCAAAAGATCAAACCTGAATGTACTCATTCATTCTAAGTGCCACATAGTCAAATGGAACTTAACAACTGGCCAGTTAAAAAAAAAAAAATGAAAATTCACAGTCACTAGTCAAAAGGGGGACAGTCAACATAAGAGGGCATGTTCTAACACAGAAAGGAAACTAACCTAGTGTAACTTCATGTTAGTCAATCAGCTTTCCACTCTGTCTCCTTGTTCCTACTGGTGTTCCTTATAAAAACTGATCATTCTACCAAGCCTTCTATTTTGGAGCTGGAATACTGCTGGCTTCAGGAAAAGTTAATAAAAACAAATTAATTCTTCAAGATTAAATTCATTGAAATCTTTGTTATTTGTTACGATACACTTTTTAAAAGTGGTTATTCCTGAATAACTTTTCTGTGACTTATAAATATTAAAATAATTTAATCTTTTAACCTTTGCCAGTGTGTGTACAAAGCATGTGAAAAGAAAAAAAAAAACTTAAAAGCAAATAGCTAAACAGATAATTTTCAAATGCAATTGATCACAGAACATTTTTGTGCAGCACTTTGTGGGAAAGACTGCTATAAATACATGCATCAAGAAATGCTTATCTGAAAAGTTGTCAGTAATGTTCATTTGGATCTTGTTGCACATACAATGAATTATACAACGAAATAGTCACTTATTGTTAAATTGCTGTAGGAAAAAACTTCTTAGATTTTCTTCTCTATGATTTGTACACACAAACACACAGAGACAAATAAAAAGATGTTTGTGGGTCTGGAGTTGTGGCTCAGGAGTAGGGTTTGCTTAGCAAGCATGAGGCCCTGTATTTGTTTCACAGTACGGCCAAAAAAAAAGACAATTGTGTCTGTCTTCTTCAATGACTTTATACATGGCTCACACAGGGCTTATTTGGTGATATTTTGGAAATTATCTGACTACCAGACCATTCTTTAAAGCACTATAATATTTGACTATAAAGCATGCTGCAGAATTTATTTCAGATTCCAAATTCATCTATTGTCTTTCCCACCTCTTTTGCTTTCTTCTTTTTTCCTATACGTTTTCTATATCATATTTTTAAAACACAGTTATTTCCAAAAGTTTACTTCATTTTCACTGATGAAGGGTTATTCTGCTCTATGTGAAGGTGTCTGTTCTGTTGGAAGATTTCCTTCCTCTCTTCCTTTTTTAATGTTTTTATTTCTTCTCTCTCCTCTTTCTTTTACTCTGTCTCATGTATTCTTTAAAAAAGAAGAATCGAAAAACTTGCCTCTGCATCAATAAGCCTGAAGTAAACACCATTCTGAGAAACAAGACTACATCATCAGGGTTACTAGTGACAAACAGAAAACAAATGAACATAAGCAAGCTTGAGCTCGATCAAATCCACAGGGAAAATCAATGACATGGAAAGAACAAAATCACAGAGGAATGAGGTTGTATCCTCCATTTTATACACTGAAGAGAATAAAAAGAAACAAAACCGTGGATTGCAAGGCTGAGCTGATGTCAACACACGGAAAGAGGAGTGCAAAATGAAGGCAATTAACTGGATAATAGAAGCAAAACCAAACATTTTTACCTCCATCAAACACTTACTTCATTGGAAAGTAATTTTGGACTTGAGATATTCTGATTCAACTGATAGAATTATTTATTAATTTCTTGCAGGGCAGGGAGAGCTGACTTTGTTGTGTCAAAGGGTCTCCTCTGGAAATGAAAAGACAGATTTTTTTTTTTTTTTCAAATATGGGAAGAGACCCATGGGAAATTGTAGGTACTGATAACCATATGGTTGGTTGTCTTGTTACTTTATCCTTGCCTGGCTATTCCTCATGTCTGTCAATGTGTACCCCACCTTTATCTGTCCATCCTTCTCTTCTTCTCAATTAACTAGTTTGTAAATGTGGAGGTCTGAGTATTTTCAACAAAGATCTACAAGATTAAGTTCATGAATTTTTTTTGTCATATCTCTTCTTGCTCAACATACCTCTTAATACATAAGAATGAGCATAGCTCTAATCATACAGAAAAATTCAAGATGATAATTATTATTCTAATTTTTCAGATAAACTAAAAAACTTTCCAATAATTTAAATAACATCTAAGGGCACAGAATTAAGCAGAGATCAAGTTGAACTTCATTTCTAGTTTGGTCCAACCCTAATTCTTATGATATTTCTATTAAACTGTTATTTTTAAATTGATTCTATGGCAAAATTTCAAAATCCTAGCTTAATCTGTTTCTGTTGAAAATAGATAGAGGGAATTAAATTACCTATTTATCTTTAGAATTAACGGTCTTAAACCTTTTTATTTTGATTGCATTTTAAAGAAATGGAGTACACCTCCAAAACATTTTTAGTTTTTCTTAGGCAAGAGTCAGAGAAACTATTTTAGAAGGTAAATCAGGTTGTATCATTACCTCACTTGCTCAAAAGCTTCCAGTGACATATTGCATTTTGAATAATATCAAAATTCCATGATATGCCAAAAATATTCTTCATGATTTGACTCTTCTTCCCATTTTTCTCTTCTCTACTCTGCCTATCCACACACTGCAGGTTCTCGACATTTTCTTTACCTCAGAAATGTCATGACTAGTCACGTAAGCAGTCTCTTCTCATGGTCCTTTCTCTGGTCTCTGTTAAAACATTGTGTTTGGTCTGCCCTAAATAATGTAGCAGTATCTCATCATGCTACATCCTACTCTTACACTTTCTCTGCCTTACAGTTTTTCACTAGGGTCAACAAAATCTGATGCTAAATTACACATTCATTTGTTTTCTTCTTATTTTATGAGCCTTCAACATACAGGAGCGCTATTATATGATGGCTCTATGTCTGTTTTGTGTTAGTTGTTTGCTTTGGTTTTTTTTTGTTTTTTTATCACTCTTCAGAATCTTCATTAATGCCTGACCTTTTATAACTTTGTATTGAATATTTCTTAGATGGAAAAATATTGCATTTTCTGTCCTTATAATAGTTATTAATACAAAAATATTTACTTCTTATCTTTCTAGAAATCTAACACTATATTCCACCTCCACATTGGATTATCTTGTATTCTTTTGGGAAGACAGCACTTTGTTTTAGAGGATATTAAATTGAATTGTATTGAAATTGAATTGAAAAATATTGTAAGGTAGTAATTATATGGATATGTCCTCTCTTAAACCCTCTTTCATGTTCCAATTAGAAAGAATTGACAGTAAACTTGAGTTATCACTCTTTTTGTCCACCGTTAAGCTATGCAGACAAACCTACATTGGATATAGCAGGATATGGGCTGCTACCATTGCACTGCACTCTGTAAGTAAATAAATTTCTCCAGTCACAGACTGAGCTGGGTCACAAAGACTGCCCTATCATTTAATGTATGACAACTTAGAGTATGATGTGATACAGAAGAATAGATGCTTACTGTATTCAGGTAATCTATTATCAACATTAAAGTAAAAAGGAGAGACTTTGGCCAGGTACACCCAGAAACTGCTTCCAAATTTATTAATCAGATAGATCACCCTCTTGAAGAGGTGAAAGAATCCTAATAACTCATGATGGTGGAATTCCTTTCAGATGGAAAGCTGAAGCCAAGGAAAAGAAGCTCTGGTTCACAATATTTACATAGGATTTGCTCCCTTAATCAATTTGGCTCAAATTTCAAACCTCAGCTTAATGAAAGTTGTTGATGCCTCTACCAGAGAAGCTAAGCTCATGATGAAGCATGCCATTACCAAAACTTGCCCATGTGCCCTTGTGCCAATTCTTTGGAAATACTGCTAGACAGTGCAAATCTGGGCTCCCCATAAGTAAATCAATATACTTTTTAAATTTCTTACATTAAATTATGACTTTTCTTATTGCCCCAACATAAATCTGCCAATCATATGGAATTAGGTTGAATGGCAGTCTTAATATACGATTAGTATTAGGAATTTGAATTTCAACATAAATCCTACCCAATATCAGATTTCCAAGAAGAAACATAAAAGTTGAATAGCCTTATAAGTAAAAAGAGCAAAATGTTTACTTAAATTGTAAAGCATTTAATAAAGTAACACCTCCAAATTTCATCAATTCTAGTGTGACAGGTGGGAATATGAATTTCTGAACAACCTCTGAATCTTTCAGGGTCTGCCACTTGAGTTGCATCTCCTTGGAAATGGTGACTTTCTTCAGAAACTCAGAAATTGTTTTTGTTCAAAACAAAACAATTCTTCTTCTAGTGTGAAGATCTGAAGAACCAAACTAATAGAAAAAATAACATGACTACTAAATGGCTCCAAATCCACAAAACTTTGAAAATAATTCAGGTACTAGCCTTTAAAGATGTTATCTAAGGAAAGATATTATACCTTCAATTTGACATTGTGTCCCCTCTTAATAAAATTTCACTTGAAAGAATTTCATTATATAATGTGAATATATAAACTGTATATTGCTTATTAACTATATGCAAATACTTAGTGGCTTGAAACAATATGTATTTTTTCTGTGAGCAGAAATCACTCAACATGGGTCCTTTTGGTGTCTTATAAGATTTCAGTGAGGGCGATGTGAAGGTCATGAGCTCCTTTGATGGCCTGAGTGTGGAAGATCTGCTTCCAGGCTCATCATATGGTTGAAGACAGAATTTGGTTATTCCCTGGAGGTTGAAAGGAGATGTCCCTCAGAGCAAGTGATCTGGGAAACCCAGACACAGTGTACTCCAAACTCAAGTCACAGGAATGTTCAAACCTTGATGCCAATATGATATCTTGTTACCTGTGGTACATTATTAGGAGTCACTAAATCTAGCTCACTCAAGAGAAGAAAGTTTATGCAAGGGTATTAAACCATAAAGTGGAGATCATTAGTGGCAAAGTTGTTTGACCGGAAGTATTGTTTGCTTATCAGTTCGTATATAGTTCTGTTTGGTAGCATAAATTTCTTCTATATTATTTATTGACTTCTTTCTTCTATTTTGTAGACTTATTTTTTCTAGTTTTTTTTAATTGAATTGTTAATTCACCTTATTTATCTTTTTTTTTTTTTCTGGAGTATTTGAAAGAAACTTTCCTCTGCTTGCTACTTTATCTAATATATACCATTGAATATAATTTTATGGTGGCATTTTTGTTATCATCACTTTAGTAAACTGCCTTCTGTGCAATACCTGCCTGTCTCTGTTATATTGTAGGTTCAGAAACTAGCTGTTTTATTTGAGCATATTTATTTTATTACACATGTAAAGTTAAAATTGTGGAGTTCTCTAGCACAGAACCTTATACTTAGTTTATGAGTAGAGTTACCATATATTCCACATTGTCCTAGACAGTCTTGGTTCAGAACTCTATACCAGTGTAATTATTATTAACACTCCCTTGATTTGAATAAATTATTTGCTTTGTATTCTGAAGCATACAATCATAACTACAGCAATGGGAACTTTTTGCTTCCTTCCTACAACTTGGAAGTAGAACCTTCTGTTGTCAAACAGCATCCTTCATTCTGTCTTTCTTTCTTCTCTCTCTCTCTCTCTCTCTCTCTCTCTCTCTCTCTCTCTCTCTCTCTCTCACACTCTGTGTGTGTGTGTGTGTGTGTGTGTGTGTGTGTGTTTAGAGAGAGTGAGAGAAATTACAATTACCCAAGTACAATTTTGTTATTGGAATATGGAGCCCCACAAATTTTTGAAAGATAAAAATAATGAGAAAGTTTTTAAAAAGCAATTTCTGGGTAACACTTGATATCTTTTTAAAGAGCATCAACTTAAATTAATTTGCACTCTGTCCTGATTGAATATTCTTTATCATTAACAGATGATTCAGTACAAGAAATGATTAAGGTCATCATCTGAGACTGGGAAAACTTGGTTTTAGCCATCATCCCTGTGCCCTTAAGCTATTTCAGGGTCATTTTCTTATGAAATAAAAGAATAATAATCTTATAGGATTGCAAAGATAGTTAAATGTCTTATAAATAAAAGATGGTTAGTAATGTGTAACTATCTATAGTTTTAAATATTGAGTTTTTCATTTTATTGAGACTGATTTTAAAATTTTGAAGTTTGATAAAAAGAAAATCATTGCAAGGTATTTTTCTTCTGTTTCAATGGTTATCAGAGAAATGTTTTCTGAATCTGTTCTCCAACAACCAGAAACAAGTCCCTAGTCATTTTCTGATATTCTCATTGTTTGCTTCTGCAGTGCACGTAAGAAAGCAGCAGAGAGGCAGAGTTCTTGAGTATGTTTCTGAAACACTGTGTAGTATAATGTTAAAAATATGCAGTTATAATTTGCAACAACAACAAAAAATAATGTTCAATTGCATCTTGCTCCACATATACATGAATGGTTACATAGGCAAGGAGAAGCCTTCCTGAGCACTCTCAGGCTCACTGCATGTTAAAGTGGCCACAGCAGAGCTTAAAGGGATCACTCAAATGCCTCAAAATGAAACAAGAAAATGCATACACCACTGCCTAGGCCTAATTTATCCTGCTATAACAACAGCAACATTGGACATTTGTTTGCAAATACATTTTAATGAAGTGCTTTATAGAAAAATCCCCAAAGAATAGGGATTTATTCAATAAAATTAATCGTAACATAATTGAGAAGAAAAGTGAAATCTTCAGATCATATGACTAAATATGGCTTTGATAAAGCTAATGTAAGATCTAAATAAAATGGAATAAGTCTAATCCAATAGTTATTTGAAAAGTGTTCTAAAATAACGGTGATAGAGGAATTCTAAAAGAAAAATTATTACAATGTAAAAATATGAATGTGCATAACAAGGCATAAGAAATTTCAGACTTCTGATAAAAGAGAGAGTGGATAGATTTAGTAAAGACAATGAATTAATATACTAATGTAGTAAAATACAAGTTATATTTTACTTTCTGGGATGTATTTTCTAAATTTATTCCCAAATTCCAAATGAGAGCTTTAGACAAAGACCAACTCTGGACTACTGCTTTCTGTGAATTTCTGTTGCCTTTTCTTTGTCCTTCTCACTTGAGTTTTTTATTAAGAAGATTCTACTTTACTGTACCTTACCTTATTTTATTTATAGGTACAACACAATTTTAGTTTTGGATTATAATATTCTTTTGATAGCATGTTATTCATGGTCCCCAACTCTTTAATGGGATCTCAAAGCTTTCAATGGTAATGATCTAAATAAGAGTTTGGTCTTTTTTTTCTCTGTTCATTTGTCCCTGTTGAACACTCTCTTTGAACATTGCTTATTAGTTATTAGGTTATTAGTTATGTATAATATTGGGGTTCATTTTGACATAATTATACAAGCATGGAATATAATAATTTGCTCCAATTCAGTTCCCATTATTTTCCCTTTTCTCCTCCCTCCCCCTCATCTCTTTCCTCTATTCTGCTGATTTTTTCTTCTGTTTATTGATAGTTTTTTTTTTTTTTTTATTATCCATTTTTCTACTCTTTTATTTCTGTTCAGGTGATTTTTTTCTTTTTCCTTTCTGTATGCCTTCTCATTTCTTTCTTCTTTTGAGTGCACTTCTTTTTACAGTGTGATCAGTTTGTTGGCAGGATAGCCTAGAAAATCTTCTCCTGGCTGTACGATGCTTAAATTGTTTTCAACCAAGCCAAGACATCAAATCTTTCAATAGAAAACTTTCCATCCCTAATTTTAAGATTTTCTTCCAGGTACCAAAGGAACTAGAATAAGTACGTGTGGAAATTAAGGCTTATGAATCCTTATCCTTACTTTCTTTACTCTGATTATGAACATACTTGAGATAATATAATGAACCAAGAGAACCTGGGGTTTCTCAAACTTGCAAGCACTTCCCATTATAACCTCAGTCCAAATCTGTATGATTTCATTTAATGATTACTGCAGACTGAACACCAGATGATTCCATAAGTTGCTGCTCTCCCAGGAATAAATGTTTGAGTTATTTGCACAAAGCATGTTTTCATTACATCTGTGAAATAAAGAAGCGTTCCCTCAAATGGGACTGCTAGAAGTTTTAGCAATGAGTTTATTCCTTCTACCAAAATTACATTATTGATTTACTTCCTTCTTGATATCGAACAAATATAAAAACTGCAATCTTCTCATTATGGTTGCATTCTTCTCAGTTAATTCTATTAATACCTTCAATTAATTCTAGCACAAAATAGAGACTATTTCAAAACTCATTTCCTTTTGTGTTTTTAAAACTGATTTTATTTCTGATCAAAATTATTTAAAACTTTCTCCTACTTCTTACTGTTCTCTATTGACTTAAAATAGTCTATTATAAAAAAAATCCTCTATTTGCCTCACATTCCTTTATTTATCATTAGTTTCCATTCATAACCTAAATTTTGTTTTTCCATATACATTAGTTTGAGTGCAAATAAAATTATGCACTCAACATTTTAAGTAATGTCAGCACATTGATGACTCTTGCTGGTTTATTATTTATACATGCCTCTGTTTTGTGTACATATCTAACTAAACAAATCACAAGGTTGGGTGTAAATCTTGTATTCATTCTTGGGATGAGTGACAACCATATTTTCTGTTTTTTGAAATTAAAATAATTGGATGAAGTGATTGTCAAGGTAATGATCAAGAGTTCTTCTTGACCTCCACATCAATTTCTTATTTTAAGTTAGGTTAGAAGACACTGTAAATATCCATAGTCACTGGGTTCAGGTACATATTAGATCATTCACATGTCCTCTTCTGCCACATGCTAATTATTAGAGGTATTCTTCTGACATTCTGCTCTTGGGTATGTGGTTACACATTTTCTTTCACTTTTGGTGGATAGTGTAGAACTCACTAAATAAGAAATCATTGTTTTCCTAAAATTTTTAAAATCAAACACCTAAATCATGCCCAAAAAAAGAAAGATATCAAATTTCACTATCCTGGAGGAAGAAAGTCATATGGGTTCTCTTTTCATTGCTTTTGGGGCTTAGAGAATTTAGCTACAAGTTTCTTCATTAATTATTTAATGATCCATGTCTGGCTAATTGTATATATGGATGTGGCTGGGTTATAATGCACAGAGAATCACACATTATTCTGGATGACACTGTTTTTGGACGAAGGTAGTGTTTAAATCAGTGGACTTTTTAAAAAGAGACAAACTTCCACAATGTAGGTGGGCATTATCTCATCAGAGGAAGTTCTTTATAATATGGCTGACCTCCCCTGAGTAAAAGGAATTCTACCTGCAGACTACCCCTCTCCCAGGGCCAGCCTGTCTATGTACCCTGCAGATGTTGGACTTCTCAGGTCTCCACAATCACGGGAACCAATTCCTAGACACGTCTCCCTTCCTCTCTGTCTTTTTCTCTTTCTGTCTCTCTTTCAACAGCCTGTTGGGTATATTTCTCTGGAGAATTGTATGAGTGATATTGCCGGTTACCTTGACGAGTGCTGCTTCCTCAGGTGTTCAAGTATAACATGAGAGAAGCATGCTGAGATAATCGTGGAGTAGAAAGTGAGAAGCTTTATTAAAAAAAAAAAGTAAAAACAGACTTCTCCCAGGTAGAAGAAGGGGACCCAAAGGAAATCCATGGGATGAGTAAATCTTGTCCTTTTTATAGGTTTTATTCTTCTTTTCCTTCCCCCTTATCTCTCCTTCCTGCCTCTGTGACTAGGCCCTGTTTTGTAGGTGACATGCAAAAAGTGAAAAGCAGTTGGCAAGGCAAGGGCCAAAGTGATCCAGGCAGGTAAGGGCCCAGGGGGCATTAATTAGCAACTTCTTGCCAGTAGATAAGGGCAGGTAGGTTTGGTCATTCATGGGTGCCTGAGGTCTTTGACATTTCATTCCTCCAGGGACAGTCTCCAACTTCCAGTTGCAGATGGCTTTCATGGCCTCCATTTCCTCAATTTGACCTGATTCCCTAAGTCTACACTAACTGCCTTTCCCCAATTTGGGCTTCATGAGTACAGACCCTGGTATTAATAATTGACTTCCTATCTATTACCTATCTATTGGGGAACACCATGATAAATTCTCAAATGTATGCTAAGTTTATATAGACAGTTGGTAACTAGTTTTTTGTTGTTGTTGTTGTTAAGAAGTTTAATTGGAAAATCTGAATAGTTATAGAAAAATGGCATGAAAAAATGTTTATTTGATTTATAGATAAAATTTAAAAAACTACATGGTTGCTTCCTATCCAAATCCTAATGTGGATAAATATCATTATGTACATACTATACATACAGACATATCCAGACATATACCTTTGCTTTTCAATCAGTAATTCTCATATAAGTCAGTTTAGTTTACTTTGAAAAACATACCATACTTGGTGAGTTTGTTCTTTTAAATTTTGTTAACTACTTTAAGTTTTGGGTAACTTATTTCATTCACTTTGATAATTTATATTACAGGAAAAATGGAAAGAAAAATGCAAGTAAAATAATGCATTTAGAAAATAGTCACTGAGCAAAGACCCATCTTAAAAGTTTTATTGCCTTTACCTAATTTTGGGTAATTGATGTATTTTCTATTTATTGTAGAGAAGGTTGAAAGGACAAAGCATATTTTGTTGCAGTCTTCAGCATATTTCTTTTCTAAAGGAAAGTAAGAGATACCTAGTTGCTAATTCTGGTAGTGTCTGGAGTCAGCTGGAGCTCTGCAGCTCATTAGAGTGCTATATCAGTGGAGAAGTTTCCTTCCTTATTTCTTTATACTAAGTTCAAGTGTTCATACTTCCTGTCTTGTCAGTATTGAGAATAATAGGTGCTTCTGAATTTGGTGTTTTAGGAGGTAACTGGTTGACAATCAATTTCATTAGCAATAGAACATTGTAGAAATTATCACTGAATAAGATGTCATGCCATCTATCTTGCTAACCTGAAGAAAACAGCGGTGTATGTGTGTGTATGTAAATGTTGTGGATTTAAAGGAATTTGGGAGACAGACATATTTTCTCCCATATCTAAACATTCATTATGAAAAATAAGATTCCAGTTTGAATATAGATTGTAACATCAGACACTGATTTCCTGAGATGAATTCAATGTGAAAACAAGCACATTTTGTGACAAATCAATTTGTTTGATAATAAGTAACTATTTACTGTAGCATTTTCAAATCTTAGTCCCACATGAAATGCATTTCATTCTTAGAGAACAGTATTTGAAAAAGTGTTATTTCACTTATATTCCAAGAATTGACTCAGTGATTGGATCAGGAAGACCATGTTCAGATATGTTTTGCAGGTTTATTTTTTAAAATTACTTTCCATGTATGTTTTTCTATTCATGACTTCTTTTGTATCCACATAGTGGTGTCCCAAAATCCAGTGATTTAAATAGATAGGAGGTATCTTTTAAATTGTAACATATTTGTAAAACAAGATAAGGTTCTCCTTGCTTCAATATCAATTGATTTCATCATTTAATTCCAAATAACAATTTCATGCCTGAATCAACAAGTGGTTAGTTTTTATATTCAGAATTTATATCTATGATAAAAGTCATCCTTTAGGTTGAAATGAAAGGATGATAAATAGTGACTTCAAACCATATGAAGACATAATGAAATTTGATATAAACAATATATAATTATGAAAATTAGTATTATTATAATTATAGTTTATAGTTCCACTATTTATATTTCACAGAACATAAAACAAAATTTATGAAATAATTGTATATCTATGTTAATATATTTTTAATGCATAAAAATACAATTTCAGACAGCTATAATATGAAGTGGGGGAGTGTAGGTGGTATAGATCTCAAAAGGGATGGCATTTCTCTGCAATTGAAGCAACATAATAAATCAAAGTTTACTGCTATAACTTTAGATGTTATATACTGAAGACCCATACATACTACATAGTAAATTTCTTTGAAGTATATACAAAATAAAAAGAATATTGAGTCAAAATGCCTTACTACAAACACACACAAACACAGAAGTAGGCAGTAAGAGGGGAAATAAGATATTAAAAATGCCACAAGATACAACACACTATCAAAGGAAATTATTCTTTCCTATGAATAATTACTTTAAATATCCAATCCATAGGCATCGATTGACAGAATGGAAAATACCATCCAACTCTATGTTCTTAAGAGGTTCACTTGAGATCTAATGACACTTTTAACAAGTAAAAATTATATTCCAAATAGTATCCAAAAGAGAGCAGACATTGTTATATAAATCAGAGAAAACAGAATTTAGATTAAAACTGACATGAGAGACATAGAGTACCATAAATTAGAAAAAGGATGAATTCATCAAGAATGCATAGCAATTACAAACATGTATGTACCAAATATAAGCATGCATGAGTCAAGCTATATTGAGCAAATGTGAAAGAATTAAAAGGGAAAACACAAATGTACAATCATAGCAGGAATTTTGATACAACCAGACAAACAGCACTAAGGAGATAAGACTACTATAACAACACTATAGCCCAACTGGACCCATATACAGAACAGCATATTCAATGATAACAGAATACACATTTTTCTTAAGAGCACATGAAGCATTCTCCAAGTTAGACTAGATAAATTAATCCATAAACAAATCTTAATAAATTTAAAAAGATTGAAAAAATACAAGTATCTTTTATGGTCATTTAGAATAGTACTAGAGTTGGGTGCAGTGGTACACAACTGTAATCCCAGTGGCTTGGAGGCTGAGGCAGGAAGATTGCAGGTTCAAAGCCAGTCTCAGCAACTTAGAGAGGTCCTAAACAATTTAGTGAGACCGTGTCTTAAAATAAAAAATAATAAAAAGGACTGGGATATATGACAGTGTTTAAGCACAACCCCACCACAAGTTCAATCCTTGATACCAAATAATAATAATAATTTAAAAAATAAAATAGGACTAGAAAATAGTAGCAGAAGGAAAGCTGGAAAATAAACCAGTATGTGGACATTCAACAGCACCTGTGTGCTAGTTTTTGGTGGCTATGACCAAAATATCTGATAAGAACAACTTAGATGAGAAATTTATTTTGGCTCATTTTTCAGATGTCACAGTCCATGCTTGGCCTGTTTCACTGGTCTGGGTCTGGGTTAAGGCAGAACATAACAATGGGGGTCAAGGAGGATGAAAGCTGCAGAACTTCTCGCATCAGGAAGCAGAGAGAGAGAGGGAGGGAGGTGCAGAGGAAAAGACTGGGGTGATATAGTCTCTAGGACCATGAACTAAGTGACACCTTCCCATAGTCAAGCTCCACTTACTTAATTTTTTTACTACCTCTCAGTTAGTTCATCCAAATTATAAATCCAGCAAATGGATTAATCCACTAGCCAGATCAGAGCCCTCAAGATTCAATCATTTCACCTCTGAACTCTGCGGCATTGCCTAACACATGAATTTTGAAGAGAGAGTGCAGATCAAACCATAACAATTCACAAATAACCAATGAATCAAATAATTAATCACAAGGGAAATTAGAAAATATCTTCAGTTAAATGAAAATAAAGCTTATGGGATACATTGAAAATTGTGCTAACAGGAAATGTAGAGCACTATTCTATATGTTTATGCTAAAAAGAAGGCTGTCTAGTCAAAAATCTAACTTCACATCTTGATTAGAAAAAGAACAAACTAAATCCAAATGTAGTGTAAAGAAGAAAATAACAAAGATTAACAGAAATAGAGAATAGAAAATAATGGATCAAATCAATGCAACCTGTTCATTGGTTATTCGAAACAAATTTTTAAAAAATTGACAAAGCTTTAGTTAGATCGTCTAATAATAGAGAAAAATCAAGTGAATTCTGAAATGAAAGTGGAAATATTGCTACCAAGTTTTTCAAATAAAAAGAATTGTAAGAAAATCCTACAAACAACAGTATACCAACAAATTGTATAACCCAGACTGAGTAGATAAATTCTTAGAAACATTCAACCTACAATGTATCATGAAGAAATAGAAAATAAGAGATCTATAATTACTTAGAAGAGCTAATCAGTGAATTGGTCCTCTGTGTACTCAAAGCAAGTAACACAGACTGGATGCCTTAAACAAGAATCAAAATGTAGTCTGTAAAAAATAAATAAATAAATAAATAAATTTAACAGAAAAAAGAAACCTGTCTTACATTGAGAAGGCTGGGATTGTAAGGACAACGTGGCTGCAGGCTTGGTATTGTTCTGGCTTGAAGATCTGCTTTCGCTTGGCCCTTTTTGTATACAGTAAAAGAAAGGTCTGTGACATCTCTTCCTCTCCTCATAAGGACACAAATCCTCTCAGAGTAGACGCCACACTCATGCCCTTATTATTTTTTTCTCCTTAAAGGCAATATATTATAAAATATGGTCACATTTGCTGTAGGAGAATTTCACAGGTGAATTTAGGAAGACACAGTTCAGTTCATAACAATGGCTAATAATAATAACGATACAGGTCCCAATAAAGAAAAATTAAAGATTTTTGGCCTCACTGCTGAATCTTAACTAAAACCAATCAACCAATCAATCAATAAAATCTTTCTCAAACTTTTCCACAGAATTGAAAAGGACAGAATACTTTCTTTACTAATTTTATGTGACCGGCACTACTCAGAACATTGGATACAAAGCCAAGAGAGGTGCTACAAAAATCTATAAAGCTATACCAACTGTGAACATCAATGTGGAAATACAATGTACTGAATTCAAAGACATATTTTAAGGCTATTCATCATGAATAAGTAGTTTATTCTTGGAATGTAAAGATGGTTCAAAATTCAGGTATCAATCAACACAAAGAAAACAGTTTTGTTTTTGCATACTGATGGAAAACAATTCCATTTATAATGTAAAAAAAAAAAACAATTTTTTAAAATCCCCTGGGAATAAATTTAGTAGATAAAGATCTTATATATTGAGAACTACAGTTACAGAATGGAATTTTAAAAGACACACAAATTTGGAATGAGAGTTCATATTCACAGATTGGAAAATTTAATACTGTGAAGATGTCACCACTACTTGTCTTAGTCACTTCTGATTGCCATTAAAGATAATCAACGAATAGGTGGCTTATACACAGAAGCGATTCATTTCTCATAGTTCTGTAGGCTGGCAGTCTGAGATCAGGATGCCAACAAGATTGTGTTTTGTTCAGCATCCTCTTTGAGGTTGCAAACTGATGTTTTCTTGTCCTATCCTCAATTGTAAGAAAAGAAGGCAAGAGAACACTTTTTGGTTCCTTTTATAAGGACACTGGTTTTATTCATGAATACTCTACCCTCGACCTAACCACACCCCAAATGCCTTACCTCCCAATGCCATCACCTGCAGCTTGGGATTCAGTATATGGATTTTGGAGAGACATAGAATTCAATGCAGGTTCTACCTAAAGTGCTCTATAGGTTCAGAGCAATCCTTATTTAAATCTCAATGTCACATTTTTCAGAAATAAAAACAGTCAATGTAAAATTTCTATGGAATCTGATGGAATATTGAATATCCAAATAATATTAAGAAGAAACAAATTGGAGGCCTCATATTTTATTTCAAAACTTACTCCAATGTTACAATAATTGATACAGCATGGTCCCAGAATAAAGACAGACACAGAACAATTGAGCAGAATAGCATCCAGATGTATCCCCTATGGTCAAATGATTTTTGACAGGGGAGAAAATGTAGTGATTTCAACAAATGGTGTTGGGAAAACTGAATATCCCCATGCAAAAGGATGTCATGGAAAACAAATATAGATAGATTAAAGATTTAAACATACTAGTTAAAAAATAAAACTTTTCTAAAAAAATATAGGCATAATGCTTCATAATAATGGATTTGGCAATGCTTTCTGTGTATTACACCAATAGCACAGGAAGTCAGCAATCAAAATAGACAATTTAGCCTTTCTTAGAATTAAAACTTTTGTCCATCAAAGACACCACCAACATGGTGAAAAAGACCACCCATGTGATGAGAGAAAATATTTGTAAATCATATATCTAATAAGGGACTGATATTCAGAATATATTAAAAACATAAATTAATAACAAAATAAAGTGGAAAATGGTCAAGGAACTTGAATTGGCATTCATCTAAAGAAAATTTATAAATAATCAATAATCAAATTCACAAATAATTGGGGAAATTCAGATTAAAAACATTATGATATTTCATACTTCTACCTACATGGTGACAATTAGCAAAAGAAAAAAGTTCACAGAAAATAACAAGCATTGGCAACAATGAAACTCATGGGTTTTGCTGGTGAGGACTTAAAATGGTAGAATGATGTGCAAAATAGTGAGGGAGCTCCTCATGAAATTAAACATGGAATTTCATTCTTCTCCATCATTGCAGCAATTGAGCATATACACAATGAATCAGAAAAGAGAACTCAAACAGATGCTTGTACACCATTGTTCACAGTATCATGATTCATTATAACTAAGAGAAGGAAACAACACAGATGTCCAATGACAAATAAAAGGATAAACAAAGTGTGATATATACCGAGATATACACTGAGATATCCATCAGCCACAAAAGGAATGACATTTTGACATGTGCATCAAGTTGGATGAACTTTGAAGACATGAGACCACATGAAATAACCTAAACATAAAAGGACAAATATATTATATGATTTCATGGATTGTAAAGATGATACAAGGTCAAATTCATAGAGACAGAAAAAAATGAAGAGTTATTGTTTAATGGAAAAGAGTTTGAGAGGATAAAAAAGATCTGAAGATGAGCAGTAGTGATGGTTGCACACCAGTGTGAATGCACTAATTGGTGCTTAATTGTGAACTTTAAATGGCTAAAATGCCAAAATTTTATATTATATGTATTTCACTACAATAAAAAATTTCAAATCCTAGAAAACCTCTAAGTATTGAAGATAGTTGATAAGAGTAAGGTGATTTACTACACAATTCCCTAAAAGATTCATATTTTAGGTTAACAATTATTAAACAATTAACAGGCATCATGAAAAGCCAACCTTTGCATGAAAACCACATAGGATGAAATAATTAGTGAAAAACAAGTTGGAAAATCAATGTTAGAACATTAAAAATTAATAGGTCTGAACTCTGAGTTTTACTTATCCACCTCATAGAGTGCTTCTTGGATTTGTTGTGATGGTGAGTATGAGATTTCCAAGTAATTTCTTATGGACATTAGTAATAGGCTCTAAAATCTGAACCTTTTGTGTATATTCTGTACCACTTACCAGTACCAAAATAACCAGCAACCCCTTGCTCTGTGTTTGAAGTGCTAGCATTTGTCTAGTCCAGCGGTTCTGCCCAACACATTCTGCCAGTTTTATGGACCCAGTCCTCTATGATTTCCCATATTCATCTCATGGTACCAGCACCGCTACCCTTTATGTTCTCTTCTGCACAGCCTGATGTTCACAGATATTATCCTTTTCTATTATGTTTTTAAATTTTTTTTTAGTTTTCATTAGTGACATGTCCAATAGCATAAACTCTCTGTGATGCATATGAGATTCAATTTAAAATTGATGATTATGTGTAATAGAAAACAATGACAAAGAATAAAGAAGCACTACTTCTAGAGAGAGAAATTTCATTCCAAGTTAATGTGGTGAGGAGAGGCTGATGATCTACTGTGCATTTTGAGCTAAACTGTAAAAGATGGGCAGGATATGAAGAAAGTGAAGAAATTTTTTAGTTGAATACCATCCCAATTATTGATTATTGATTTTACTTCCTGAGATTCAGGAATCTTAAGGAAGTCAACTCCTGAGCAAATATGTTGGAGTGTTGGGATAAACATTTTCTTCTAGTATGTGCAGAGTTTCTTGTCTGATACCTAGGTCCTTGATCCACTTTGAGTTGAGTTTTGTGCAGGGTGAGAGATAGGACTTAAATTTCATTCTACTGCATATGGATTTCCAGTTACCCTGGCACCATTTGTTGAAGTGACTGTTTTTTCCCCAATGTATGATTCTGATGCCTTTGTCTAGTATGAGGTAACTGTATTTTTGTGGATATGCCTCTGTCTTCTATTCTGTTCCATTTGTCTTCTTGCCTGTTTTGGTGTCATTATCATATTGTTTTTGTTACTAAAGCTCTGTGGTATAATTTAAGGTGTGGTATTGTGATGCCTCCTGCTTCTTCAAAGCAAAGGAAGCAAGCAAGAGCGTGAAGAGAAAGCCTACAGAATGGCAGAAAATCTTTGCCAGCTGCATCTCAGATACAGCATCAATTTTCAGGATACATAAAGAATTCAGAAAACTTAACACCAAAACCAAAACAAAACAAAACAAAACATAACAAAAAACAATCAATAAATGGGTCAAGAAACTGAAGAGACATTGAAAAAGAAGAAATACAAATGGTCAACAAATATATGAAATAATGTTCTACATCTCTAGCAATTAAAGAAATGCAAATTAGAACTACACTGAGATTTCATCTCACTCCAGTCAGAATGGCAATTATCAAGAATACAAGCAACAATAAATAAACGTTGGTAAGGATGTGCAGAAAAAGATATACTCATGCATTGGTGGTGGCACTGCAAATTAGTGCAAGCACTATGGAAAGCAGTATGGAGATTCCTCAAAAACTAGGAATGGACCCACCATTTGACCCAGTTATTCCACTCCTTGGCATAGAGCCAAAGGATTTAAAAATTAGAATGCTTCAGAGATGCAATTTTTATAGCAGCTCGATTCACAACAGCTAAGCTACAGAACCAACCTAGGTGTCCTTCAACAGATGAATGGATAAAGAAAATATGGTATATACACAAAATGGAGTTTACACAGCCAGCAAAAGGATGGATCTGGAGACTATCATCCTCAGTGAAACAAGACAGTCCCCAAAAGTCAAAGATCAAATATTTTTGCTGTTATGTGGAAACAAACACACAATAAGGGGAAGAGGAAGAGTAGATTTTCAGTAGATTAGAAATGGGGAATGGAGGAAAAGAGTGGATAGGAAAAGGAATGACAGTGGAATGAATCTGAGGTGATTTTTCTATGTACATATATGAAGACATCACAGTAAATTCAATCATGTACATCCACAAAAATGGGGTCTGAATTAGAATAAGATGTATTCTATGCCTGAATAATTATGTTGAGATGGATTCTACTGGTGTTTATAACTACAAGGAACCAATAAATGGAAAAATTTTAAAAGTAAAGCTTTTCTAAATTGCCAGAATTTAAAAAAAAGAAAGAAAAAGAAAAGAAAGTTAAAAAGGGGAAAAGATATTTCAGAAGGAATTGTCCTGCTAAAAGTTTATCGAGAAGGCAAACTTTCTGTCTTAAGTTTTTTTTTTTCTTCATTTCCATTTGTGGAAATATGAGTAGACAGCTTGACTAGTAGAGAGAGACTGTGTCATGAAGATGTAAGAAACAGGTTTCAGATATGAAATGCAAAAGGACAAGACTTGAAAAGCCAAACATAGAAGTGCAGATGCTATTTTAAAAGAAATTGGAAACCATATGTTTACTTGAGCAAGGGAATTACAAAATCACAGAGTGTTTCTTTTCAAAAGATTAATCTCGAAATCATATGATAAATTAATTCATTGCACTTCTGTCAGTCATTTATTACTTTGAGTTATCAATTCCCCTTCAAGACCCCCTCTTTTGAAATTATATGTTGAAAAATACTACCTGATTTTCAAATAACTTTTTATTATGAAATTCTAAAATTTAAAAAAAGCTAAAATTTGAAGAAAAAGTGAAATCTTGCCTTGATATATTTTTTGATTTTTTTAAAATTTGTTCTAATTAGTTATATATGACAGTAGAATACATTTATGCATTTTGATAAATCATACATAAATGGAGTATAATTTCTCATTTTTCTGATTGTACATTTTGTAGGATCACATCAGTCATGCAGTCATGTATGTACATGAGGTAATAATGTCTGTTTCACTCTACTATCCTTCTTATCCCCAGACCCCTTCTCCTTCCTTCACTTCCCCTCTACCTAATTTAAAGTAACTCTATTCTTCCCCAGTGTCTTCCCCTCCTTATTGTGAATTAGCATCCGCTTATGAGAGAAAACATTCAGCCTTCAGTTTTGGGGGAATAGTCTTTATTCTTTAGAATAATTTCAGAGTTATGGGAAAATGGATTTCTCATATAGCATATAACCAGTTTTCAGTATTAATATGTTATATTAGCAGTTTAGTCAGCTTTTTCACTGCTGTTACCAAAAGACCTCACAATAAAAATAAGGGGAAGAAAAGTTGATATTGGGGATCACATTTTCAGAGGTCTCACTCCATAGATGGCTGTTTCACTCAACTTTTTCATTGATGTGACTAAAGGGACCCAACCAGAACGACTGTAGAGGAAGAAATGTTTTTTTGAGGGTTCATGGTCAGAGGTCTTAGTCCATAGATGAACAGCTCCATTCCTTAGGTCTTGAGGTAAGGCTGAACATCATGGCAGAAGAGTATGGCAGAGGGAAGCAGCTTACATTGTGATCCAGAGGCAGAGAGAGAGATTCCACTCTCCAGATGCAAAATATATACCCCATAGTCATATATACCCGCTACTAACCACTTCCTCAAGTCATACCCCACCTGCCTCCAGTTACCACTCAGTTAATCCCATCAGGGATTAGTTCACTGATTACCTTAATATTCTCACGACCCAATCATTTCTCCTCTGAACCTTCTTGCATTATCTCCACACTTGAGCTTTTGGAGAAGACCACATACAAACCATAACAACAGCTGACTCCATTCTTTTGGCCCAACGTGAGACAGAACATCATGGCAGATGTATTTGACAGAAGAAAGCAGCTAGAAAAATGGCATCAGGAAGCTTGGAGACTGTTCTTCTCACCATGACAAAATATAAACCCCCAAAGCACATGCACCCCAACCAGGGACCCACTTCCTCAAGCTACACCCTATAGGCCTATAGTTACCACCCTGTTTATCCCTATCAGTGGATTAAGAACTGATTAGGTTAAAGCACTTATATTTCAGCTCTAAAGGTTTTTGCATTGTTTCACACATGAGCTTTTGGAAGACACCTCACATCTAAACCATAACAATCAGTATGGCTCATTTGTTACAGTTAAAGGACAAATTTACTTATTTACTGAAGTCCATTGTTTGTTGAGATTTTTAGAATTTTGACTGATGTCTTTTCCTGTTGGGATTCACTTCCACAATACCATTACATTTAACGCCATGTTCCATAGGCAGCTTGGACTCTGTTTTATTATCTTCAGAGTTTTGCAAGTACTCATCATCTGCTGGAATTTACTTGATGTTTCCCTTAGTTTTTAAAATTATTTTTATATTTTATTTGTCAATGTACCTTTATTTTATTTATTTGTATGAGGTGCTGAGAATTAAATCCAGTTCTACCACTAAGCCACAACCCCACCCTCTCCCTCAAGTATAAACATAGGATTATGGATTTCGGAGAGGAAGCCCAAAGAGGCAAAGTGCCCTCCTTATTGCCTCACTTTTAGGGTACAGAGTGTAATGTATAAAGCTGCTCCCCTGTCCTTTCTGTTGCAGCCATTTTCCCTGCCTCCCAACTACTGTAAGTCCATGAACATCCTAGCTAGCTATTGGTTCATCAGTCAGCTTGCAAGTATCCTTCTCCATTATTGGTCCTCTGTTAGCTGCTTCATGGTAGCTACCCCACCATCTTTTCTCTCTTGCTTTTCTCTCCAACACACTTGCTTACTCTTTCCTCCTCGCTTTTCCACTCTCTCTAGCGCGTGCCCTTTCTCGTTCCCTTTCTTTTCCTCTCATTTTCTCTTACCCTGCAGGAAGACACTCTGTTTGCTTAATAAACTCCCTTATGTGATTTCCCATGTCTGGAGTGGTTTTCTTGGGATGCCTTACACAGAGTACCCACATTATTTATCATTGTTGATGTTGTCCTTGTTACCCTGATTGAGGGCCACCTGACTGAGGCAGTAAGTATAGTTACTCTTTTTCCCCCTTTGGGTTCTGTTCTTTTAGGAAAGAAATCACTAGATTGAGATCATTAAAAAAAAAAAAAAAAATGAGGAGTTATGATACTTCCTGTTAAGGGCAAAATATCTACATTACTGCTTCTAATTCTTCCTCCTGGAGATTTATCTATTTTTCTGGTTATTTACTCAGTCCTTTTTCTGTCAGTATGGACTTGTGGTTAATTTTGTATTTTGGAGAATGATTCAATTCTACTTTATTTTTTGCTCAATTTGTTCCAGCTTTGTGCACTGTGAGCTCTTTTATTTGGCATCTAGTCTCTGACATTTTATATCAATGAAGTTTTTGTATGTTTGTTTTAGTATTTCTGTTCTTCCTGAAGCTACAAAACATTCCAGTTTGTCTTATACATTTCCTGCACTAATGTTAGATTAATCTTTTCTTGGTGATGTCCTGGTTTCTTTTCTGGAGAATAGACACTAAGATTGGATGGAAGGGATTCTAACTGCTACTGGGGTTTTGTTGCTTCTAAGACTTCTTTGCTGATATAGTAAAATAATTTATTTGTATATACCTATGTGTTTACATACGCATGTATTTCTACATGTAATATTTCTGTATATAGGATTATATAGGATATAGTAAACAATTTGAACAGTGTTATTTCACATTCTTTGGAAATATTTTTCTGACCATTAGGAAACTGTTTTTACAACTCCTTTAAAAAAATCTAAATTTATGTTCAAGAAACTAAAATTATTGATGTTAAATATTTAAAGATTATAAGAATATTTAGATTTCCTCTCTATTCATGATTCAGTTTTAGCAAATTTTCTCAACTTTATCATTATGTATTAGGATTTTAAATTTAATACCATAAAAATTACTTCAGTATTCTTGTGTGGTTTTAAACTTGGATGCATTTGCAATTTTTTCTTAATTTTCATTCCAAATGTTGTCAGTAACTTACTTGTTCTTTCCTTTGATATAAATCTTACTACATGACACTTATTTTAATTCTTTAATAAAAAATAATTGGAGATTTTGTTGTTATTTTCATATTTTATTCAATGTTGAACTGTTGTCTCTCATGGTTGGTTGATTTTCTCACTCTTCAGCCTTCTTATGGGAATAGTTAACTCATTGACTCTCAGTATTTCCTTTCAGCTATATTTTTATAGCTGTGAATTTCGCTTTGTTATGTTTCAAAATTTTTATAAATATTAAAATATGGATAGTTATAATTTATTTCATATAAATTCTTGATAATATTTTTGTTTCATTATTTTACACAGTTTTCCTATCATTGTTCTTGAAAACAAGACATATATTCCAAATATATTTGAATAATATTATACATATATCTACAATATCTAATTCATCATCTCTTTAGAATCTCTTATATATATGAGTTTAAAAATGCATTACCCATCAAACACAAGGGATGCTTGTCAGTATTTCCCTATATGATATATTTATTACTTCTTATATATCTGAAAATTTTTGTCATATATGTTTGACTATATACTATTAATGCATGTTTATAAATACTGTATTTTTCTTTTGACTTGAAACTTTTATTATTATGAATTTATCTCTCATTCTACTAAATGTTCTTTTTTAAACTTAAAAATCTTCCTACTAATTCTTATGTAAAACAAATTCCTTTTGTTAGTATTTGTCTGCCATATTTTTGTTCCTTGTTTTGGGCTTTTGATTCCCATGCTCCTATGTTTTATTGTCTCTCTTCTGATAGTGTATACATATATATGTATATATGTATTGTTTATTCATTAACTGACAATTTTATTTTTTTACCTTTTACACATAGGTACATATTATTTTGTTCCATTATTAATAATTTTTTAAATAGTTTGAATACTGTTTTACTTTATCATTTTTAAAACAGGTTTTTCCTTCTAGTCTCCTCTTTGGGGTTGTTTTGGTTTTTCCTCATTTTGTTTATGTTTAATGACTATGTGTTATCAATCATCTCATAAGTCAACTATGTATTTTAATATGCATTTGTAGCTTAAACCAATTAGATAAATCCAAACTAGGTACAACATTTTTTAAAGTAGCAAAATTAAGCAAAATAATGACTCTCAAAGACTCAATTTAATTAATAAGTAAATAAGATGAAATATGAACAACAAAGATAGATTATATAAACTGCCATAAGATCATAATTGTAACCCTCTGGTAGACTTTAAGTAAAATTTAAGTAAAAGCTGAGGAAATAGTTTTAAAGTTTATTTACATGAGAAGTTTATGTGAATTCTTGAGTGCTGTTCAGCTATATAAATGATGTTGCATTGACAACGTTATTTAAAATAAGGGACCTGTGAAAAATGACTGCAAGGATCCTTTAGTAACATTTATGGTGATGTGTGTGTGTGTGTGTGTGTGTGTGTGTGCAAGCATGAATGCTTCCAGTACTAGTACTCATAATAATAGTAATAGCATTAATACCTCTGTGTTACAGTTCTATTTTAGTCAGCTTTTCATTGTTGTGAACAAAAATCCTGACAACAATTTAGAGGAGGAAACAGTTTTTTTAGACCACAGTTTCACAGGTTCAGTCTATGGTTGGCTGACTCCATAGTTCCCAGCCCAAGGTAAGGCAGAAAGTCATTGTGGAAGAAACATGGTAGAGGAAAGCTGCACAGTTCATGACAGTTGGCAAGCAGAAATAGGAAACTCTGCTCATCAGGAACAAAATAAACAAAAGGAACATTCTCAGGGACTGGCTTCCTCCAGTCACACCCCCTGCCTACACTTACCAATACAGTAGTCTTTTAAAATTATTAACCCACTAGTGGATCAACCCATTGATTAGGTTACATCTCTCATAATCTAATCATTTCACCTCTGAACATACCTGCATTGTCTCACCTATAGTTTTCAGGGGACTCCTCGTATGCAAACCATAACACTGATAGACATTAGAGTCAATGGTGAAAATGAAAAGTATTTATTTATTGGAATATTGAGAAATGCATAATAAGTAACCAATAAAATATTTCAACAGATTCTCAAAAAACTGCAATAGCTAAACTTAAGTGGAAAAAAAAAAAAAAAACCACCATTTTGGAGATGCTTGGAATAGTTTGGGACAGATAGAGAAATGAATTCTCAGGGAACACAGATCCTGGAACTTAAAAAATAGGGAAACAGAAATTTTCAAAACATACAAAGAATGTTGAAGCTGCAGAAATGGGAAACTCCTTGAATTTTGGAGACAGGATTGACTTGAGGAAGGAATGAAGGAGGACAGAGATTATCTGAGATAAGGAACTCTGAAAAGATTAAATATATCTCTAGCCTCTAAAACTTTAGAGAAATAAACTTCAGGAAGCATCACATACATACTTGTGCAATGGACACATACTCACAGGCACAGGCCTACACAGATTCTGCCTTTGTGCAAATCCAGGAGGTAGAGTGTCCGATATGATCCAAATGAATGTACAAATTGTGTTTTAAGTCTGGGGCTTTGTATTCAGTTTTTCTTATTCAAATATTACCAATTCTCAAGCTCCTTGTCTTTTAAGATTTTTTTTAATTAGTGCAATGTAAGTATACATAATAGTGGGCTTCATTATGCCATATTTATATCTACACATGATTTGATCATTCTCATTCCCTAGTACCTTCCATTTCCCCTTTCCTCTTTACCCCTGATCTTCTTGCTCTATTCTACTGATCATCCTCTTATTATTATTACTATTATTGATATTATCTTGATTAATGTATTGTAACTATATATAAAATCATGATTCACTGTGTATAATTGTACATGGACAAGGCATAATTTGGTAGATTCTATTCCCAGCATTTTCCCATGCTGGCTGCTTCTCCTCCTTCCCCTATTACCCCCTTTTACCACTTGAAGGACCTCCCTTCTGTATTCCTGAGACCCTTTCATTTTATTCTTTTCATTTTTCTCTTTTTCTGTAGCTTTCACGTATTAGTAAAATCATTCAACCCTTAACTTCAACGTCCTCTTTTAAAGAGAAGAGCATAGACATATAAGTAAATCAGAAAGTTTGTTCATTTTAACAATAAGGAAAGCTGATGACTTAATGTTCAGCAGTTTCAGTTTAAAATATCTGTAAGCACTGGATTTTCTCATATTTGCTATGGTAGACCATGATAAATAAATGTCAAGAAAGAAGTACTGGGGAACTTTCAGTTTTTCTATATTGGAAGGGGATGCTGGCAGGAGAAAATTAGGGGAATAATGCAGGCAGTGTCTCTTTCATTTAGCATTTATAAAATTGTTTTTCTGACTAAATATTAAGATGTGTGATCATTTATTCCCATGAAGCTAAAACTACAATCACAGATTATTTAAATTAGAGCTTGGTCTTCACTTACTCTGATGTTACACATGCCCTGATGGAGAATCCTACAAATTAAAAGAAGGTGAAATAGCTTCTTTTGAATTCTCTTATTTTGTGCTCTTTGCGTATTTTAGCCAAATCCATAATACTAATTTGCATCTTTTTCTGAACATTACTATAATCTTTAAAATTCAATGATATAAAATATAACTAGAAAAAATCTGGGAAACAGTAAAAAAATCTGTGTTTTCTTAATAAAGATAGAAACATTTGATTTAGTTTTGAGTACACTTTAATAACTACAATGATATTATTGGTTCTTAATAAAAAATTATCTTTGAAATTAAAATTCACTTTTATTGCAAAAATCTTTGTGCAAAGTTTTTACACATAGCTTTCTCTGAAAGACAACAAAAATATCTAAAATCAATAACTGATTTTTGTTTAAAATTCAGCAAAACATATGGTTAATGTATTTTTTTGTTTTTTTAGATTTTTATTTTACACAGGTTGCTTTACCCATGAATTCTGGTCCTAGACCTTATATGAAGTTTTTTAGTCCTCTGGTAAGGGAACAATCTTTATTTACATTTAGCATGTGTTTTTTCTACTTTGGAACACACTGGGAAGTTTTTTTTCAAATTAAACATGATCTTGACAAGTTCATATGCTTTCTGACACAAGTTGGCTAAAATGATTGAAACTTCAGAATGGTTGAACATATCCATTGTATTTAAGAAAATAGAAATGCATGAATTACTTTGATGTCTCTTTAAATGAAATTACATGCAGCAAAGAATTCTCTTTTGAGACTTGGGCAGCACATAGAATCTCATTTCTCTAATTAGTTGCCTTGTTCTTGCTTCTGCTTCCATGGCATCCATCCACAAACATCCATCACAATCCAAAGAGGAGTTTCTTTTAGAATGACAGGCATATTACAGGCATAATACTAAGCCTGCAGGAGAAATATCGGGGCAAAAGAATATTTAATTTAATTTTTGAAAAGCAAAAGAACATAGAATTTTTCTTGCAGTTCACTTGCTACTCTCAATTATCTTCTAAGACATTTTTAAGGTAGCCACAAAGATTGATACTCAAATTGAGAGTGTGTCTATGTGTGAGAAGAAAGAGAGAGAAAAGGAGAGAGGGAGAATATCTGCCCCATTTAAAATTTTGGTGTCACTATATCTGTTCACATCATCGCAGGGCAGCGATAGTGTGCTTTTATCACTTTATAACTGCAGACCTAAATCGATATATCTTCTATCTATATATTGTTTTTTCAATTTACCTCTTCATATACATATAGTTTTGGAGGACACATATTCAAACGTAGTCATGATTTTTAATTATTTAAAGAGCTTGATTCACATGCCATAGTCAATTAAAAATCTGCTCTGTTGTAAGATCATGGTATGTTTTTCTCTAGTGTTTACTTTCTAATGATATAATCACTGGTGCTTAACTAAGGAATTTTACTGGCAGAAATTAAAAGTAGAATTTCCTAACCTTTAGGCCAGGTGTGTCATGAAAAACAATGTTGAGAATAAGAAAGAAATAGACTTCCGACTGACCAGCGAGACCTCCCCACCGAGTGAGTCTTCCCTGCCAGGTGAGGTTTCCCCACAAGGACGGTAAAACTAGAGACTCAGGCCCAAACAGGCCTTGCCTCAGCCTGCAGCCTAGGTCCCCTTTGGATGACCATTGGTCAACAAGTGGAGGCACCTCTGCCCACTAGCAGGGATTATACCCCACCTGAAGGACACCACTCCTAGAGAGGCAGCTTCCTTGTGGAGCACCGCATTATCAACTTCCTCCAAGACTTCAGCCTACTGAAGGCTAAGGGGGGATATATATAGAAATCTTCAGGGACATTGTAAGTCAATAGAGGAAATCTGCAATATCACAGCGGTCCACTGATAACTGAACAATATGAGAAAACAAGGAAAGAAAATGCTGCAAACAAATCTAGATGTTACATCAATAAAACCCAATGACAGCATGGCAGAAGAAATGACAGAAAAGGAGTTCAGAATGTACATAATTAAAACGATCAGAGAAGCAAACGATGAGATGAAAGAGCAAATGCAAGCATTGAATGATCGCACCAATCGACAGTTAAAAGAGCAAATACAGGAAGCAAAAGATCATTTCAATAAAGAGTTAGAGATATTGAAAAAAAACCAAACAGAAATCCTTGACATGAAGGAAACAATAAACCAAATTAAGAACTCCATAGAAAGCATAACCAATAGGATAGAACACCTGGAAGACAGAACCTCAGACATTGAAGACAAAATATTTAACCTTGAAAACAAAGTTGAACAAACAGAGAAGATGGTAAGAAATCATGAACAGAATCTACAAGAACTATGGGATATCATGAAAAGGCCAAATTTAAGAATTATTGGGATTGAGGAAGGCCTAGAGAAACAAGCCAAAGGAATGAACAATTTATTCAATGAAATAATATCAGAAAATTTCCCAAATCTGAAGAATGAAATGGAAAATCAAGTTCAAGAGGCTTATAGGACTCCAAATACACAAAATCACAACAGACCCACACCAAGGCACATTATAATGAAAATGCCTAACATACAAAATAAAGACAGAATTTTAAAGGCTGTGAGAGAAAAGAACCAAATTACATTCAGGGGGAAACCAATACGGATATCAGCAGACTTTTCAATCCAGACCCTAAAAGCTAGAAGGGCCTGGAACAACATTTTTCAAGCCCTGAAAGAAAATGGATGCCAACCAAGAATCTTATACCCAGCAAAACTTACCTTCAAATTTGACGATGAAATAAAATCTTTCCATGATAAACAAAAGCTAAAAGAATTTACAAAAAGAAAGCCAGCATTACAGAACATTCTCAGCAAAATATTCCATGAGGAAGAGATGAAAAACAAAGAAGCAAATCAGCAAAGGGAGGAATTATCCTAAAGGAATTGTCAAATAAAGGAGGAAACAAGTTGTGTCAAACAAATAAATAAATAAAATTTAAAAAATGAACCAAATGACCGGGAAACCAAATCATATCTCTATAATAACCCTGAATGTTAATGGCCTGAATTCATCAATCAAAAGACATAGACTGGCAGATTGGATTAAAAAGAAAGATCCAACAATATGTTGCCTGCAAGAGACTCACCTCATAGAAAAAGATACCCATAGACTAAAGGTGAAAGGATGGGGAAAACATACCATGCACATGAACTCAGCAAAAAAGCTGGAGTATCCATCCTCATTTCCGATAATGTGGACTTCAAGCCAAAGTTAGTCAGAAGGGATAAAGAAGGTCATTTCATACTGCTTAAGGGAAGCATAAATCAGCAAGATATAACAATCATAAACATCTATGCCCCAAACAGGGGCTCATCCATGGATGTCAAACAAATCCTTCTCAATTTCAGAAACCAAATAGACCATAACACAATAATACTAGGTGATTTTAACACGTCTCTCTCACCACTGGACAGATCTTCCAGACAAAAATTGAACAAAGAAACCATAGATCTCAATAACACAATCAATAATTTAGACTTAAAGGACATTTATAGAATATACCATCCAACCAAGAGCGAATACACTTTCTTCTCAGCAGCACATGGATCCTTCTCTAAAATAGACCATATATTATGCCACGAAGCTAATGTTAGCAAATACAAGAAGATAGAGACACTACCATGTATTCTATCAGATCATAATGGATTGAAGTTAGAAATAAATGAAAGAGTAAAACACAGAAACTATTCCAACATCTGGAGATTAAACAATATGCTATTATATGATGAATGGATAACAGAAGATATTAGGAAGGAAATTAAAAAAATTCTTAAACGTAAATCAGAACAAAGAAACATCATATCAAAATCTCTGGGACACTATGAAAGCAGTACTTAGAGGGAAATTTATTTCATGGAGCGCATTTAATAAAAGAAGTAAAACTCAACAAATAAACGACCTAACACTACAGCTCAAAGCCCTAGAAAAAGAAGAACAGAACAGCAACAAAAGTAGTAGAAGACAGGAAATAATTAAACTCAGAGCTGAAATCAATGAAATTGAAACAAAAGAAACAATACAAAAAATTGACAAAATAAATAGTTGGTTCTTCGAAAAAATAAACAAAATTGATAAACCTTTAGCCACACTAACAAAGAGAAGACGAGAGAAAACCCAAATCACTAAAATTCGGAATGAACAAGGAAATATAACAACAGACAGGATTGAAATACAAAACATAATTAGAAGCTATTTTGAAAATCTATACTCCAACAAAATAGATAATTTCGAAGACATCAACAGGTTTCTAGAGACATATGAATTGCCTAAACTGAACGAGGAGGACATAAACAATTTAAATAGACCAATTTCAAGTTCGGAAATAGAAGAAGTCATCAAAAGCCAACCAACAAAGAAAAGTCCGGGACCAGATGGGTTCTCAGCTGAGTTCTACAAAACCTTTAAAGAAGAGCTCATTCCAATACTTCTCAAAGTATTCCATAAAATAGAAGAGGAGGGAACCCTCCCAAACTCATTCTATGAAGCCAATATCACACTGATACCTAAACCAGACAGAGACTCATCAAGGAAAGAAAATTTCAGACCAATATGCTTAATGAACATCGACGCGTTCTACAAAACCTTTAAAGAAGAGCTCATTCCAATACTTCTCAAAGTATTCCATAAAATAGAAGAGGAGGGAACCCTCCCAAACTCATTCTATGAAGCCAATATCACACTGATACCTAAACCAGACAGAGACTCATCAAGGAAAGAAAATTTCAGACCAATATCCTTAATGAACATCGATGCAAAAATTCTCAACAAAATTTTAGCAAATCGCATACAAAAACATATTAAAAAGATAGTGCACCATGATCAAGTGGGTTTCATCCCAGGGATGCAAGGTTGGTTCAACATCAGGAAATCAATAAACGTAATTCACCACATTAATAGACTTAAAGTCAAGAATCACATGATTATTTCAATAGATGCAGAAAAAGCATTTGATAAAATACAGCACCCCATTCATGCTCAAAACACTAGAAGAAATAGGGATAGTGGGAACATTCCTTAATATTGTAAAGGCCATTTATGCTAAGCCCATGGCTAATATCATTCTAAATGGTGAAAAACTGAAAGCATTCCCCCTGAAAACTGGAACAAGGCAGGGATGCCCTCTTTCACCACTTCTATTCAACATCGTTCTTGAGACTCTGGCCAGAGCAATTAGACAAACCAAAGAGATTAAAGGGATACGAATTGGGAAAGAAGAACTCAAACTATCCCTGTTCGCTGATGACATGATTATATATTTAGAGGAACCTGGAAATTCCACCAGAAAACTCTTAGAACTCATAAGTGAATTCAGTAAAGTAGCAGGTTACAAGATCAATGCCCATAAATCCAACGCATTTTTATACATAAGTGATGAATCTTCAGAAAGAGAAATTAGGAAATCTACCCCATTCCCAATAGCTTCGAAAAAAATAAAATACTTGGGAATCAGTCTCACAAAAGAGGTGAAAGACCTCTACAATGAGAACTACAG
This sequence comes from Sciurus vulgaris, assembly GCF_902686455.1. Taxonomy (NCBI): domain Eukaryota; kingdom Metazoa; phylum Chordata; class Mammalia; order Rodentia; family Sciuridae; genus Sciurus; species Sciurus vulgaris. Next base: position 122,589,770 of record NC_136469.1, read on the forward strand.
AACACTAAAGAAAGAAATCGAAGAAAACCTTAGAAGATGGAAAGATCTCCCATGTTCTTGGATAGGAAGAATTAATATTGTCAAAATGGCCATACTACCTAAAGTGCTATACAAATCCAATGCAATTCCAATTAAAATCCCAATGACGTACCTTACAGAAATAGAGCAAGCAATTATGAAATTCATCTGGAAGAATAAGAAACCCAGAATAGCTAAAGCAATCCTTAGCAGGAAGAGTGAAACAGGGGGTATTGCAATACCAGATCTTCAACTCTACTACAAAGCAATGGTAACAAAAACGGCATGGTATTGGTACCAAAATAGAAAGGTAGATAAATGGTACAGAATAGAGGACACGGACACAAACCCAAATAAATACAATTTTCTCATACTAGACAAAGGTGCCAAAAATATGCAATGGAGAAAAGATAGCCTCTTCAACAAATGGTGCTGGGAGAATTGGAAATCCATATGCAACAGAATGAAACTAAACCCATATCTCTCACCATGCACGAAACTAAACTTAAAATGGATTAAGGACCTCGGAATCAGACCAGAGACCCTGCAGATTATAGAAGAAAAAGTAGGTCCAAATCTTCACCTTGTTGGTCTAGGATCAGACTTCCTTAACAGGACTCCCATAGCACAAGAAATAAAAGCTAGAATCAACCACTGGGATAGATTCAAACTAAAAAGCTTTCTCTCAGCAAAGGAAACTATCAGCAATGCGAAGAGAGAGCCTACAGAGTGGGAGAATATCTTTGCCAGTCATACTTCAGATAGAGCGCTAATCTCCAGAATCTATAAAGAACTCAAAAACTCTACTCCAAGCATTCAAATAATCCAGTGGACAAATGGGCTAAGGAAATGAATAGACACTTCACAGAAGAAGATCTACAAGCAATCAACAAACATATGGAAAAATGTTCAACATCTCTAGTAATAAGAGAAATGCAAATCAAAACCACCCTAAGGTTCCATCTCACCCCAATTAGAATGGCGATTATCAAGAATACGAGCAACAACAGGTGTTGGCGAGGATGTGGGGAGAAAGGTACACTCATACATTGCTGGTGGGACTGCAAATTAGTGCAGCCACTCTAGAAAGCAGTGTGGAGATTCCTTAGAAAACTCGGAATGGACCCTCCATTTGACCCAGCTATCCCACTCCTTGGCCTATACCCAAAGGACTTAAAATCAGCATACTACAGAGATACAGCCACATCAATGTTCATAGCTGCTCAATTCACAATAGCCAGACTGTGGAACCAACCTAGATGCCCTTCAATTGATGAGTGGATAAGGAAACTGTGATATATATATATATATATATATATATATATATATATATATATATATATATATACACACACACACAATGGAATATTACTCAGCCATAAAGAATGATAAAATTATGGCATTTGCAGGCAAATGGATGAAATTGGAGAATATCATGCTAAGTGAGATAAGCCAATCTCAAAAAGCCAAAGGACGAATGATATCGCTAATAAGTGGAGGATGACACATAATGGGGGGGAGGGAAGTGTTAGTGTTAGGGTTAGAGTTAGGGTTAGGGAGGGGGGCAAGTATGGAGGAAGGAAGTACTGTATAGAGGGTAAAGAGGGGTGGGAGGGGTGGGGGGAAGGGAAAAAATAACAGAATGAATCAAAAAAAAAAAAAAAAGAAATAGACTTCCATGACAATTGTATTTAAAGAGAAATAGTAGAAAAATTAAAAACTGTGTGTGCTGGTTCACAATGCAATAGACTTCTTATTCTGAAGGTAGCCTGTTTGTAAGCAAATATGAAAGAGTACAGAGTTTAGCTAAGCTAGAGTTTCTCTGCCCATGGCCTACAATTTGTGTTGACCAAGTGTATCATCATATGAAACACTTTAATTCATCAACTAATTCCATACTCCAAACTGAAGCAACTAAAAAGCACTGTTTGCAGATTTAGCAGTTATGCTACTAGTGCTCAATTTAATAAAAGCTATGAGCCTACTAGTAAAAACAGGATTAAGGACATTGCTATCTCAGGTAAACTTTTGTAGGAGATGGCCTTAAATTGGCTGGTTTTAAACTGAGATAAAATGTTGAGAGCTGAGAGGCAAATAGAGACCAATCACATTAAATAAATAAATGAATAAGATGTACAGGCTTAGACACAGTTCACATTCCTAAGGTACTACATCTTTGTTGCCTTACAAAAATAAGTTTGGAGTAATTGTTGTGCTTCAAAAGATAGCTAGTATCCTATGTAAGTTTAATAGTATATACAATTGCCATCCTGATTTGTTTAATGACAGCCGTTAAAAACAGAGGACAGTATTTTCTTATATACATATTTTCATAGAAGGAATAGGGAATCTTTGCATCTTATAATATGACCCCTTTAAAATATAGGACGGATAATGACACAGAGAGGAACCACAAACTCCACTACTCATGAACTAGTTCATTTCTGTTAGGTTGTTTAAAAATCTATAATTTTTGAATAAAAAAAATAAAACTAATGAAGCAATATAATTGCCAACTGCTTTCCTTATTTACACATTTGTTTATATGCATGAAGATGTTGTACATTAAAATTTATCTATTAAAGGGGTTTCTCTATCAATTTTCTAATGTAGTGATGATATATTACATTTAAGTGATTTTAAAAGTTCTTTGAATTTTAAACACTTTGACGAATCATACAGTTAATGTATAGGGCATATGTTAACAATATTTTTGCAAAACTTGCATTGAGAAAAGTAGTAAATGATTTACTTCAATCGAGGAATGTATAAATTACTTTTTCCTCCTATTCTACCCTAAGTGAAAAATGAGGCATGAAGAATGGAGAGTTGGTTATAAGATTCAAAATGTGAAAGATATTCACGGGAAGCATAAGTAAAATAAGCCACCAAGCTAAAGATTGGCTCTACACAGGGAAATAAAAAGATTACATTTATTGTTAAATTTAATTACGGCAGTGAGGAATAATGACCAGCTTAGTCAGAACACAAAGATAAAAATGTAGAAAATATAAGATGAATAGTGAAATAGTAATAAAATTAATTAAGGCTTAATTAAATTATATAAGTACTTTGTATATGAAAATACTTAAACTGATGTTAAAACAGCATTATGAGTAAGTAAATGTAAATAGCTTGATGAAGAAAGAACAAAAAATCTGGGAGAAGGAAGTAAAATTTAAGCCATTAATCAGCTTGTTGTTTAGTTAGATTTTTCGCTGCTGTGACCAAAGACGCCACAAGAACAATTAGAGGAGGAAAAGTTGACTTGACTCATGGTTTCAGATGTCTTAGTCCACAGATGGCTGACTCCATAGGTCTGGGGTTAGGTCAGGCAGAATATCACATGAAGGAGGAAAGTATCTCAGAACAAGGCAATCAAGAAACAGACAGCATTGGTCACCAGGGACAAAATATAAACCCCAAAGACAAGCCCCCAGTGACCTACCTCCTCTGGCCATGACTGTACCTGCTTACACTCACCAACCAGTTAAGCCATATCAATGGATCAATCTCCTGATTAGGCTACCACTATCATAATATAATCATTTTCACCTCCTTTGGGGAGGTAGCTCATATCTAAACCATAACAAATAGTTTGAAGTTGATGGAGAAAAAGTACTTTGTAATAAAGTGAAGTGAATTTCTTTTTTATAGATCTTTATTTTAAAAAATATTTATTTATCCAAATATCCTAACTGTATAATGTTTGACTTTAAGATAAAAAATAAATGCTAGGCATTTAGGTTTATAGATCCTGTTATTAAGTCATAGATTTAGTTTAAAAACAAAAACTTGAACAAATATTATTCAAATTCTTATAAACCTGAAGTCTAGAAAGCCATCAGAGACCTAGACCTTTTTCTCTATCTCCGTGTCTCACTCCACATCCCAATCCCAACACAAGTACAAACCCACATGATTGCTGGCAGGTCTTGACTGGATATTTATTTCCTTCTACTACCACTCCCTGAAGATTAGCTTTCACAATACTCATGAACCAAAACCAGAAATTTTAGTCACAGAGTGAGAATTTTAATGTTAGGAAGCATAATTCTGACCAGAAAAGAAGCCTTGCTTTGAGTCTGAATAACATTTTATGTAAGACAGAAAAAATGTTCTTTGACAGGTCTGATCATGATCATCAGCAATTAATCACTTCACTGTGTATCCATATCCTATGTAGTCTTCTCCTTCACTAAATCTGATAGACTAAATGGCTTATTTGAATACTCAGAATATATTATAGGTTGAGTACACCTTGTCCGAAATACTTGACTAGAAGTGTTTCATACTTTTTTTTAAAAGTTTGGGTCTCAGAAGTATTTGCATACATGTAATGAGATATTTTGGGGATGGGACCCAAGTCAACATATGCAATTCATTTATGTTTCATATGCAACTTAAGCATATGGCCTGAAGGTATTTTTATATAATACTTAACCTAACCTGTGTTTCACTGAGACCCACCACCTGAGGTCAGGTGTGGGATTTTCCACTTGAAGCATCATATGGATGTTACTCTTTCAGATTTGTTAGCATTTTTAATTTTTGTATTAGGGCTGCTCAAACTATAGAAGTGATACTCTGCATATACCACACTTGAGCCTTAAGGGCCTTTACATTATCTGCTCTTGTGCCCTGAGTCACATGTTAACAAATACTACCCTGTCACAGTAAACAAATGGAGAAAGATTGTCTGGACTTATTTAAAAAACAAAACAAAAAACAAAAACAAAAACCAGAACCAAGAGGTGCTGCAGAATGAGGAATATGAGATGAAAGGCTTCAATTTCTCAGTCATTATAATTGGGAGATGGGACCTTCATGTGGGTGACACCATCTTCACCGTCTTGGGTTCTCTCTCTCTCTCCCTCCCTTCCTCATTCCCTCCTTCCTTCCTTTATTTCTTTCCTTTGTCCTTCCTTTTTTTCATATTTGTGATTAAATCCCATTCCTCACACATCCCAGGCAAGTGCTTTATCACTGAGCTACATCCCTAAGCCATTTTAAAAACTTTGAGATAAGGTCTTGATAAATTGCCCACTCTGGCCTCACACTTGCAATCCTCCTGCCTCAGCCTTCTAACTACCTGAAATTACAGCCACATTCCTCTACACCCAGATATCTTGGAATTTTCAGATTAAACCATAAGCCTATGGTCGAACCCAGTCAACACTAAATGAATCAGTAATGTGCCAATCCAGGTGACTTCTATTCAGCCAAATGACAGGAGTGTGAGCCAATACATTGACAGTTTGTTTTTAAACTGACACATTTCTCAATATTTTTTAACATGGCAATAAAATTTATATAGTACTTTATAGTTAATCTCACATAGTTACTGATTTCTTTGCATCCCAATTTCAAATTCCAAGGTTAGATCTTGGTTGTCATATCCTGCCTAGGATCCCTAGTGTAAAAACTTGTGACCATGAAGTTGGCTACCCACTTAACAGATTCTCTGATAAAAGCACCAGTATTGGTTCAATACAATTTTAATATACTACCCAAATTAAATTAAGCTTATTTATGGAATCTGGGAGTATAGGTGAGATCACAAAAATAACCACAACTTGATGCTTTTGAGGGGCTCACAGTCATTCAGGACAGGTGAAGAAATAAATTTGAGGATCCAGTAAATTAATGTTACTATGCATTATTATGGAAATACAAAACTTGCTAACATAGGCAATGTGGCATGAGCATATTGTACTTCTGGGCATACTACTACATATTTAAGGGTCTCTGGAACTGTTAATGGTGAGAAAAAATAAAATACAATAAAGAAGTAAGTTATATGGCTCTAACATAAAAGATGATAACTGTGAGACATGTTTCCAACCTCTTATTTAAGAAACTAGTTAGTAATTTATGTGTCATTCAATAATTAGAATGAAAATTCTAACAAAAATTAGGTCATATGAGGTATCAGTAAAAAATTTTGTTATATCAAAGAACAAAATTGAAAAAAAAATATAACAGCATTGAACCACTCCTCATAAGATTAGAAAAATGAATAATAGAGATCTGTACAATTTATACTATGTGCATGTGAAGTCACACTGTACCTGTCTCAATATTTTCTACATTATAAACCAATAAATGACTGTCAAAGAATCAGGTATTACTGTTTAAGGAGACATCATTTCCATGTTCTCATACCATTAAATAAGTTAGTAATGTGTTGTTTCTTGGTAATTAATTCAATAATAATATGAATCTATTATCCTGATACTAGCCTAACATATCACATTTTTAGTATTCCCAAGAAAATTTAAGGTATAACATGAAAACATTTTGCAAAAAAAATTATCTAGATACATAAAAATTAACAATGATGGTGTTATTATTACTAGCTCATGTTGATTGGAGAATTATTGCTAGGCATCGTGATAATCACTTTTTTATTATATTCTCACAACTTTGTCAAATACTTATGTTCTTTATCTTCTATACATGAGCGAATTAAGAAAGGCTTGGTAAATTTTCAGTTTATACATGAAAAAGCTGCTATTATACCATTATTGTTTGATTCCAGAGGTTCTATCCTTAAACATTATGAAATAATACATCTTTATAAGTGCATATGGATGTGGATGTTGTAATGTTATTTTAATATGGCATAAAAGCATTGTGATAGTTTAATGGATAAAGTTCTATGAATTAATATGGAACAATTGGGGGTTGGAGAAGGAGGCTTAGGAACAGTTTAAAAGCAGAAGATTGTGAGTTGAGAATGATGATGAAAAGATTGTTCGGTAACAAAGGAAGAGAAGTCATTCTAGAACTATCATCCATTCATGAGTTCACTTCAGCTTGGGCATTACTTCTGTGTGTGTGATGGAAGGAGATTAGGTCCTTGCCAACAACAGTCCTGAGGGTCGCTGTATATTGCTAGTGTTCATTTCTAATCTCTCAGCTTTTCTCACTCAAATATACTGCACACTCAATAAGGGCAATAGACTTACCTAATTACTGATCCTGCCTGAAGCTGTACCACAGCTGAACTTCTTTTCTCCTTTAGACCAAATGGACCTGTACAAATCCAAACCTTAGAATCAATATCAGATCATGTCAGCTTCATTCAGAGAAATAACCAAAAGAAAAAAAAGAAGAAAAAACACCAAATCTCCATTCTTCAACATATAGCAAGGCAGTTGATTATTTCCAATATCATCTTATGAAACGAGATTAGTTAGGCAACAAGATTTATTTTGAAATAAGAAGAAATTATACAATATTAAATTATACAATAACTTGAGTATGTTCAAAAAACATATGGTAAGTTCTGTGTTTATAACAATTAGCAAACATAGTTCTCAGGCATTAAGTAACTGTGTGCCACATTTTATCAAGAAATGTGAATTCCTACTAATGTGTGATTAAAGGAACGCAAACTGCTAATACAGTGTTATGAATTAAATGTTGGGAAACAAAGAGTATTTGTAATACTGAATACCTAAAATGCATTACTGCCATTTGCCCAGCTATAGTAAAATTAAAATAAAACTGATGAAAATGGACTAAAGATAGAACTGAAATTATGTTATGAAAATAGTCCATCCCACAAGAATCAGGAGATCAAGAGAACTGCTTTAATAATACTCAACTTAGTGTATCCCGGGATACTCATTATCAACTGTGATGGCTTTTTAATGTGTCACCTTCACTAGGATTAATTATTTTTATAGAATTCCCTTGTCAGAGTAGGATACAATAGACAATTTTGCATGTGATCAGTGAAACAGGTACATCGTTATCATTTCTCTTGTAAAGGTTGGAGCAGGGTCACCAGAAGTTTTTGTAGCTTACACTTGTTATTTATCTGCTTTCTTGCCCTATCTACATAGAGCAGTAGCTGAGTATGCAACTTTGGCACCTTACCCAAGACCTACCTTGAGATTTTTCAACATATAGGCCAGTGTGTGATTCGCTTCTTGTAATTGGTATCTATTTCTCATGAAGGACAACACAAAAGCTAAGTATGAAGGAGTAAGTTGTGTGAGTGAACTAATAAAACCCAAAACATGTCTGTGTGTTAACACCAAAACCTATACATTTTACCTTAAATATGAAAAGAATCTTTACAGATGTGATTAAGTTAATGATCTTGAGATGGAAATATATCTTAATTATTGAGTTTGGCTTAATGTCATCACATGAAAACTCAGAAGAGAGAGTCAGGAGCATCAGAATCAAAGTGACGATTTAAATATGGTATGCCTCTGACTTTGGTGATAAAGGAAAGAACTATGTGCCAAGGAACACAGGCAGCCTCTAGAAGCTAGAAAAGGCAAGGAAACAGATTGTCCACTCAAACTCCAAGAGAAAATTATCTGCCAAAAGTTTGATGTTATCCCATCAAAAACTTTCAGATTTTTGACTCCAGAATAGTATGATAATAAACTTAAGTTTTCTAGGCGGCTAAACTTTTGGTGATTTCTTTACAACACATGGAAGATTAATGAGCACGAGTTACAAACCATTCTTTTTTTTTTTTTTTTAAACCAATGGGATACATGTTGTTTCTCTGTTTGCACATGGAGTAAAGGTGTACCATTTGTGTAATCATAAATTTATATAGGGTAATGTTGTTTGATTCATTCTGTTATTTTTTCCCTTTCCCTCACCCCTCCCACCCCTCTTTTCCCTCTATACAGTCCTTCCTCCATTCTTGCCCCCCCCAACCCTAACTCTAACCCTAACACTAACCCCTCCCACCCCCCATTATGTGTCAACATCCATTTATCAGCGAGATCATTCGTCCTTTAGTTTTTTGAGATTGGCTTATCTCACTTAGCATGATATTCTCCAATTTCATCCATTTGCCTGCAAATGCCATAATTTTATCATTCTTTATGGCTGAGTGATATTCCATTGTATATATATACCACAGTTTCTTTATCCATTCATCAACTGAAGGGCATCTAGGTTGGTTTCACAGTCTGGCTATTGTGAATTGAGCAGCTATGAACATTGATGTGGCTGTATCTCTGTAGTATGCTGATTTTAAGTCCTTTGGGTATAGGCCAAGGAGTGGGATAGCTGGGTCAAATGGTGGTTCCATTCCAACAAACCATTCTTATTTCCATCAGCCCATGATTACAGATTCCATCTTGCCTTTGCTCGCCCCCAAATTACATGAGTCTTCCATCCCCAACTGTGTACCCTGAAGATTTCAAGTGTCAACATTGGCAAGAACAGTTTTGCAGTGACTTTGTAACTAGCTTCCCACACGTGCATAAATTAGAAGCCTTCTAACAAAAATTTATATAGCATTTCTGGTGGTTCTGTTTACCTTAGCCCTGACTGTAATCAAAGATTTGGGCATTAACAGGATATCATTTTCAAAAGAGCATAGAACATTGTGGTTAAAAGAGATTTTTTTAAAATTATTTTTTAAAATTTTTACAGACTGCATTTTGATTCATTTTACACAGATGGAGTATATCTTTTCATTTCTATAGGGTATAGCAGCTCAATTCACAATAGCTAGATTGTGGAACCAATCTAGATGCCCTTCAACAGATGAATGAATAAAGAAACTGTGGTATATATATATATAAAATGGAATATTATTCAGCCATAAAGAATAATATTATGGCATTTGCAGATAATAGAGATATTTTAAAAACATTCTTCCACTTTTTGTCATAACTTCTTGCATACAAATATCTCAGCTATCAAGAATTGTTTTTCTTTGTCACCTAAATACTCTTCTACTAGCTCCTGCTCCTTAATTGACCACAGATAACACTTGCATGCAGTTCACTTGTCACAGAGGACTTCAACAAACAGTTCTAAAATTACTTAGGGATGAAATAAGTTAGCCACATATGTGCTATTGAATTTCAATCATTGCAGAGGTGCTATTGTCTAAATTTTTGAATTGGAATTATACCTAGGATTTTAAAATTTTTTGTCAATGGTGTTTAGTTTAGACAATGATTGATTCTTTAAAATGTATTTCAGGTTAATGTGAGTTCTGAAATGCTGCTTCTTATTGGAAATTCTTAGGACAATATCTATATGGAATTTCATGATTCCTGTTTTATTTTTTTAAATAAACTTCCAAAGTTTACTTATTTTTTTCTTTGTTTTAGTCAAGTTAGGTTGACATATATGAAGTTCTTATGAGGAAAGAACTTGTCTATTTTTAATGAGAATGAAAATAGGTAAAACTTTCAAATGCTTGTAAGAAATGCATTTTTGTTTAGAAATATTTATTTGATTTATGGTTTATAAAAATAAATTTGTTTATCAGATCAAAAAATAAGATAAAATGAAATTGTGTTTGGATGCTTTCTTTCCCTTAATTTCCTGCCAGTGTGATAACATAAATGGCATAGTTGCTCTTAGAGGCAGGGAGTCCTTTTTGTTGCATGAGCTTTGCCACAGAATTTGGCAAATCTTCTCTACCTCTCTATTTTTCAATTTGGACAAAAGAAATTCACACTACACTAGCCCTGCAGCTTTGAGAATGTTGAGGACCTTGTTGAATATCATCTCATCCATAAATTTGTCTCATATACATTCTAGAACACTTGACATTGATAAGTAGTATTCTGTGAAAGAGACTGAAAGAGTTATAGGGAACCTCAAAAATATTGGTGCTAGAAATATCAATTTGAAAATTTAAGCTTATAGTTGGTATTTGAAGCCAAAAGGGCAGTTTTATTTTTTTCTTTTGTGAAGAGACAAGAAAATCCAGAATAAAACCTGACATTTAAATTATGGATGCAAAAGAATTGAAAAAGAATGGAATGATGAAAAGTAGAAACCAGCACAAAAATGAGACTTTTAGACCAATGGTAAAGAAAGGTCTCATTCATAAACCTAGAAAATCATGCACTTTTGAAAATTTTTAAATATTGCTTATGACAGCCATGAGCAAATGACCAATCTCCTTTCCTTTAAAAAAAAAAATGTCATTTTATTTACCTTACTAAAATATCCTCCTTCTAAAGAAAAAAAAAAAAAAAAAAAAGAAATAAAAGAAAATATTGCTGGGTGTGGGGGTGTGGTGGCACACACCTGTGATCCCAGTGACTCAGGAGGCTGAGACTGAGACAGGAGGATTGCAAGTTTGAGGGTAATCTCAGCAACTTAGCAAGGCCCTAAGCAACTTAGTGATATCCTGCCTCAAAAATAAATAAATGAACAAATACATAAGTAAACAGGGCTGGGGATGTATCTTAGTAGGAAAGAACCCCAAATTCAATCCACAGTACAAGAAAAAGAAAACTAGAGAACCATCATTTATCCAATATTCAACTAGATAATATATCTTGGAATTAAGATCATGTCAGTCATAAAAACGTATCTAACTACTATATATCATTTGTTTGTCTACTCACCTATGAATTTATAATTTTGTCTTATATCAAAGCATGGTATTGTATAGATGTGACATGATGTAGTTACTTCTACATTAATATATTTGTAGGATTATTTTCAATGACTACTCTCTATTCTCCTAAATCTTATATTGATATTATTTAGAAAGAAAAAGATATTTTATTTTGTTTTATTATTTATTGGTACCAAGAATTGAACCTAGGCATTTAAGCACTGAGCCATATCCCCAGACCTTTTTATTTTTTATTTTAAGATGGGTATCACTAAGTTGCTTAGGGCCTCACTAAATTGCTGTGCCTGATTGAGATATTTTCAATTACCATTTATTTGATACTTAGAATACATAGAAATTCTTTACAATCTATATAGAAAACAATTTAAAATGCTAAAGGAAGATATTTAAAAATATTTTAAAAATTAATGTTTTTATAATTTGAAAGCTGAATATAAATATTAATGGATGAGTGATAGACTAAAAGTAACTTGAAAATATTAAGAAACTCCAAATATTAATAGGCAAAATACATAAGGACTAATATAAACCAAGAATAAAAATACGTTCAAAAATATATGTGATGGAAAAAAAGTTTATCGGTAATTCAAGAGATGACATAATAGTAATTACATCCATATGTTATTGATTTCACTATTGAGGGAAGAGAAAGTTAAACCATTTCATAGGTTAAATATCTACACAATCTTCTGGACCCAGAATTTCTTTACTATCCCAGCTTCTTTCAACTACCTGGGTTAGTGACAAATTCCAGGGTCCCAGAGGTCTGGACACAAAGTAAAATGACAGATTTATTGCTGCCACTTGACGTATGAGTCAAGGACAGATGCATAGGGATTCATTTGATGAGTTGCCTGCTACTTTCCTAAGTAAATATCTTTGTGTTTAATCCTGAGCCCACTTGTGTTTCTATTATCCACTACTTATGGGTGTAAGATTCCCACACTAACCATATTTTGCAGTACACTTTAGCTTAAAATTTTCTTATGCTTGATCTTTAACTGTTTAGATCCCATCTGTATTCCGTCAAGAATTGTCATTGTAAGTTGTGTGATAGTATTACATTTTACACTATACATTTTCTATAATTTCCATAATTAAGGAAGTCACATGTATTCAGTGCATTCGAGTGGACTGAAAATCCTTTAATATTTACAATATTTACATCCTTAGTGAGTCCCTGTCAGATATTGTTATGTAAGACAATGTTATGGTTTGGATCTTGAATGTCCCCCAAAAGCTTATACATTGAAGATTTGGTCTCTAAGGCAGCAATGTCCAGAGGTGAGGCTGTTGAGAAACAATTGGATCATTAGAGTTCCAACCTCCTCAGTGAATTAATCCACTGGAAGCCAAATGAACTACTGGAAGATGGTAGAAACTGTAGATGGGACATAGTTGGAGAAAGCAGGCACTTGGGGAGTGCTCTAGGAAACTAAATCTTATTCTTAGACCCTTCCCCCATTCTCTCTCTCTGATTTCTGGCTGCCATGAGCTACTAACTTCAGCTCAGCCTTTCAGCCTATCTTCAGCTGCCATGTCCTTGCACCATGATTTTTTGACTCATCTCAAGATCAAGCAATGGAACCAGCTGATCAGGGACTGAAAACTCTGAAACCATGAGCCTTAAGAAAGTTTTCCTGGACCAAGTTGTTTGTGTCAGGTACTTTGGTCACAGCAAAGGAAAGGTGACTAACACAGAAAGCAATGCCCAGTTTTCCTTTGGTATAGGATATTCTCTCAATTTTCTAGTCTCTGAGATTTTCACACTTTCTCACCTCTATTTTCCCTCTGTCTTGAATATCTTATTCCCTTTTTGTTGCCCACCCCCAACTTCCTCCACCCATCTTTACCCAGAATATGAAATAGCTTGTTAATTGGCTCATATTTTTCCAAATTTTAAAGAGAGCTTATGACTTTATCTTCTTCTGTTTCCTGCCTACAACAAATCTCTGAAATTAAAGGACTGGATACATTCCAGTTATAAAAAGAAGGATATATATTGGTCTTACTTGGAGTACATATGCCTGTTAGAAAACATGGGAAATTCAATTGATGGGTATAAATCAAATTGTGTAAATAAAATAATATTACAATAGCTTTCCTAATCACTTAAAAATACTTAGAAATCTCAAAAAATTTGACTTTTAGTTGTAGATAGAAATTTCCAAGCCAATAAAGATTATATTTAGAAATTGAATCTCATTTATTATATTTCTATGTAAATCAATAAATTATTTCCAAATGGTAATTGAGTCTAGCTAATGCTAGTTCATTCATAAGTAAGGAAATTAGATGGAAGTTATCAGAAGATAATCATATAATTATTGCCAAATCAACATGTGAATTATAATTAGTAGCAAAACATTTAAATGTAATTACAAAGAAGTATAAAATGTAAAATGAAAAATTTTCAACGAATCTATGTAGGTGTTAAACAAGGAGAAACAATATAAAATTTAATGAAGATAAGATCGAAGGAAATTGAGAGAAAACAAGATGCATAATTCTTTAATAACAATGATGGAAGTTACTTTAGCAAAAAAAAATAGTGTACTTTATAATTATATTAAAAGGAAATTCAATTAACAAATAACTGCCACCTCCCATCAAAAATCTAAGATTTCATCATATTAGACCAAAATAATCAAAACCCAATTTATAAACCCTTTCATGCATAGGCGACTGGCCAAAAAGTCTAGAAAACTCTCATAATAAATAATGGCTATTAACTATTGGGTATGCCCCTGTCTTCTTATGTATTGCAACATCTAGTGCATTCACTGGGGAGATCTCTTAGTTTAATCTAGAGGTGCTCTCTCCTACATCTCAGAGAGTACATCTTTTTCTCTAAACTTTGTCAGGACTATACACTATAGAGAAATTATTTTAATGTACTCATTTAGAATAGAGATAAAATATAATAGTGTCTCTTACCAACTGAAATCTGCCTCTTGTTGATCTGAAGTGGTCATATGTTGACAAAGAAGTATTAATAGTTCAATTTCAAAAACTATAAACAGCCCAATTCTTCCTCAGTGTAGGGATTATGCAGGAATGTCTTCGTATTCCTGGTGCCTATGGGCACTTAGTGCTATCAGCTGCTGTACTTCTGCTGTGTTACACTGTCCCTCCTCTTGGAGTCATTCTTGATTGAACTCCTTTCTTCTATGTATTAGGAATTTGAAATAAAAAAATAGCTGCTATCAGTCCATTAGCATTTCCATGTGGAAATATCTGTCAGAAGAAATGGGAGGTCTACAAGACGATTGATCATCACTGGGCACATGGAATGAAGAAAGTCTAACTGTTACATGAGGAAAGAGAAAACTAAGTCACAGAGAAGAGATCAAAAAACAAAGCAATGTATCCTTTTTATTTTTGTCTCTTACCTTTCACTTCAAGAAACAATGGTTATTTGAAGAAGGAATTCATCGGCTCAGGAGATTGTTGATGCAAATATAAGATACTAGTTCAAGATATTCTTAGTTTTCATGTTGCATCTAAGCTGCTGTGATAATTTTGCCATTAAAGGTGATAAAGGGCAGAGTCAAGTCTAAGTACAAGCATTTGAGACCGGAAGAGATAATCCTACCCTCAACAGCTCTGTAGACTTTTGTAGAGATAGGTTCTTTCTGCTCTGGATTTTAGTAATTCTTTCTCCTCTTCTTGTTCTCCTCTTTCTTTTTCCTAACTTATTCCTTTTTTTGTTTAAAGTGTTTTTAAAAACTTGTATACATATATATATATATATACGCATTTGTCTTTAATA
The DNA here is from genome assembly GCF_902686455.1 of Sciurus vulgaris. Taxonomy (NCBI): domain Eukaryota; kingdom Metazoa; phylum Chordata; class Mammalia; order Rodentia; family Sciuridae; genus Sciurus; species Sciurus vulgaris. Next base: position 122,604,934 of record NC_136469.1, read on the forward strand.
TTTTAAACTTTACATTACTATAATGTGAGATATTCATGATTACATTTTAAGCAATTCAAAGTCACATATTTGATTTTTATTATTAAAGTTTTGACATTTATCAGGACTCCTGTTTTTGGTAATCCAATGTTGATTAAAAGTAATCCAATGGTTTACTTTTAAATCAATAATGTGTATTTCCAGTGTATGTTATAATTAGAGGGTTTAGAAGAGTCAAATGGGTAGTGACAATTACTAGAATTGTTGGAGGCAGAATAATTTACTGTTCTAGTCCAAAATGTGCAGACAATAGACACTTTTATTTGACAAATTAAGGAATAGTGAGTTTGGGCCAAATTCTGTCCAGGAAAATGTAATTTTTCACATCTCTTTTCTGCATATCTGTAAGTTACTTGACTGCTCTGGATAAAATAATACAAATACCATTAAGGACTTTATAGAGAAAGTGAGGGATAACAAAACAGCAGGTAGGAAAAGTAGTCCGTATGCATGTAGTACACGCCTCAGAAAATTCCACAAAACATAGGATGGCCCCTGTGAGGAGTCCTGCAGCCTGTCTTCTGTTTTACTCCTCCAGGATGCATATACACTCCCATACTGCTTTATAAACTTCTCCCATGCACTTCTCCTGTAGTGTCAAAGTTTTATAAAAAGTTACAAGTATACTCAGAAAGGTAAGGCATATACAGAAAATGGAATTTTGAGAACAGTTTCTCCTGAGCTAAAGGGTGGCTTAATTTAATCTTTAATTGGGCAGAGTGTTCACATTCTGTATAAGTAAAGTTTTTAGTTTATTAATATCTACACAACTTACTAAATTAATTATGAAAATATATTTTAGATGTTTTTGTTTTTCTATCTTTAGAAATAATTTAATCAGAAAACTTTCTTTAAAGTGCCATTAATTTCTTTGAACATTATATTACACAAAACACACATATAAAGCCTGATTATAATGATATACACTTGGTCAATTTAAGTTCTGAAATATTATTTTAAAAATATTTCAATTAATCATACTAGTTAAAATTATTGTCAATATTTCAATAGCTATTATTGCTTTAAAAGACATCTCTCTTTGAGATACAGTCTGAGGCAGGACACAACTATTAATAAATTGTCAAAATTATTTGCAATTATTATGTTGGCACTTTGTGGAACTTTAGATTCAAAAAGATGTATGTGAGTAAATTATGAGAAAATATTTTTCAAATGTTACATGGCATTCTGGTGCAATCCTATATTAAAAGAAACACACATGTATATATGCATACATATACACATACCAGAGAATATTTTGGAAACAATACGAAGAGTCCTAGATGTACTGATCAAAATTTTAAAAATATTGAAATTCTGTCAATGCTTATCATCTGTGAGTCAATTGTGGTTCTAGATCATTTTGTGATTTTCCATAAAATCTCTACATCTTCCATGTAGGAATTACATGTGTCATACATATGCATATACAGATGACATAATGCATGTACATGACACATAATGCATATATAGTACATACATGAATGTGTATGCATAGATAAAAAACATGCATATGTACACTTATATATGCATGTATACACATATGCAGAAAGACAAACAGACAGAAAATATAAGATTATAAGATCTTGATTCCTATAATATGGAGCCTGAGAAGTCCCATGGTTTTTCATCTTCAAACTGAAGACCCAGGAAAGTCAGTGGTATAGTTGGAAGAACTGGGAACTAGGAAGCTAGTTCCAGTCTGAAGACTAAGCATAGGGATTGCCAAGGGCAGAAAATTGATCTTCTAACTCCTTCAGTCAGGCAGAGCGAATTCAACCTTTTTCCCATTTCTGTTCTCTTTAGTCCCTTGATGAATTGAATGTTGACTACCTGCACTGTTGAAGAGAGACCTTCTTCGCTCAGCCTGCCAATTCAAATGCTAACTTCTTTCAGAAACACCCTTACAGTCACATCAAGAAATAATACTTTATTATGTGTTTGGACTTTACATGGCCCTGTTAAGTTGACACTGAAAATGAACACTCACAGGAAGTCACAAGGGCTTCCTGAGAACACAACTATTTTTCTCCTGAGTTCAAGTGTAGCTTTGGAACGCATTTGTGTATTTCTGGCCCTCCAGGCAATTCCAGAATACAGATCTAGAATCCCCTTCCTTTTGGTTTCTTCTCCACTTTGAGTATATGTAAACCACTGCTATGATTCTGAGTACTGTGTAGGAGACACCTGGAAAGCAAATCATTTGTATTAGCGATGAAAACAAGAGGCTGAATAGTATGCATGAGACACATTAAAACTAAGAAAATGGTCCTTCACTTACCAGTATGCAGTCAAGTGTGCAATAATATTGCTTCATTCATTTGCTTCTTTGTTTGCATCTTGGATTGCCATTTTCAGTTTGGCAAAAATGCAGCTTCTTTGGGCTGCCTGCAAATAAATGACTATGTGGGGTCTCTGTTCCCTTATAGTATTGTGAGTCATAACCAAGAAAAGTAAATATAAAAATTAAAATTCTCACATCCAGCAAATTGTGCAGTTGTCAGAATAGACTGAGACTGTATTCACAGAAATTGCCTGTAACCTGCTCACTCTAAGATTTTTAATAGCTTTGTGATTTTTCTCCAGAATTTTTTTTCTGTCAAAAGGACCAGATGTTTGTTCTGTTTTGTCTTGTTTTCAACTTTCAGACACTTGCCTTCTGTCATCCACCTTTAAAAAAAATAGCACATGTTCTTATAAACCTTGTTTTGAAAACAGTACAATCATAAAGTGGTTGTTGTATTTGTACAATATAACCATTAGGGCATTTGATTTTGATTAGGAATTCTTCAGAGTTTAAAAAATAATGCTGGAAAACATGCAGTTTATATATATATATATATATATATATATATATATGCACACACACATATGTGTGTGTGTGTGTGCATATTGATTAAAAATATCCCCTAAGTATAATATTTGGGGAGGGGAAATGATAGAAAAATTTAACAATGGAATATATGTGAAGAGAGAGGAGCAAAATTGTCACTAAAAAATCAGCACAAAACATGTCCTCATAATCTTATGGAATTTGTATTCAGTGCAAACTTTGTATTAGCAACAAAGAAAATGATACTGATGTGAACATTAAACAAGTCCAAATACTTTTGTTTAGCATATTTTGCCATTAATTAATTTTTTGACCATGAACTAGTGAAACACAGAAGCCCTTTACTTTTAATGTATAAATTAAATGACCTGCTGGATCATCATTTTAGCTATGTTTCATGTTGAATAATAACAACTATGATTTTACATGAGTCCCCAAATAATTAAACACATGCAGTTAGATCTGCAGTTAGATCTACATTTAGAATTTGATAAAAATATATAACATTCATATATATTTATATACAGTTTAGGGCCTGAAAATATAGATTTTTTGAACACTTAAAACTGATGAAGTATATTACTTGAATATCAGCAAATCTGGTTGGGCTTTAAAATTTGTTTTTTCATACCAATATGACCATGCAGAAAAACTGGCAGAATGATCCAGACTTCACTTAAAATAAACCAATATTACAGTTTTGCTCTACCAGCAAGATTTTTTTTATTGATATTATATTCAAAGAGGAAACAACAAAGAAAATAAATAAATAACACTATTAAGGAAAAAAAAGTTTCTTAAATGATTTTTTCTCGTTTACAGTAAGCTTACTTTAAACATTGATAGAACCTACAAATGCAATATTGTAAACAGCAAACACATTTGCTTAAGGGCACCACAGACTAACAACTCACATTTGTGCCACCAAGAGTTTTCACATTGCAAATCTGTCTTCTTTCCATTTTCCTGCTGTTATTTATTCCTCTTACATTTCCTTACAGACACCTACTTTCCATCCCTTTACATTTCTTTTTTTGACTATTCTTCCACATGGTTCTGCAAAAAATAAAATATCCCCAAAACTTTTTTGCTCAGTGTTTTCTTATTTATCTGCAGTGTTAATTGTATTAAGAATCTTGAATTAAGTGGACTGACAGTTGGTTAATATGAGATAACATCTTAAAGAAGCTTTCCACAAAGAAGGTTGGAGACAGCTCTTTCAAACAGTGCTTCTTTTTAGTATCAGCTCTGCTTAGGACCATCCGATGGCCCTTTGACTTGCTTGTTCAGGATTTTAGCTGGTGCATTCTTTAGCTTTGGGTATAGCTGGAAGCAGGTCAATGTGTGACTTATGCCTTAATAAAATGTTCTTGTTATTAGCTACCTTGGCCTGTGTGTTCACTGCTGACTCAACGGTACTTCTAATTAGGGTTCTTAATTCTTGGCTATTTCAGTACCTGACTATTGTGCTGCAGGTGCTATTGTAACTGAGCTAATCAATAATAAACAAATTATAGAGAATTAGTTCACTTACTGTCATGCTTATATTCTGTAGGGTTTGGGTGATTTTTTTCCCCTTCTTTTTCTGGTCACCAAATTTTGTTAGGTTGTCATGTTCCCTAAGATAACAAATCCTGAAAATAGCCCTCAAAGCATGGCTCTATATTATTTCTGAGTGAGAACATCTTCTTCTCATGGTGTAATAGGCAATTCAGACATCGCAGGGCATTCTAAGTGAGATATAAAGCAGGTCAGCGTCTGAGTTTGAAGGAGATGAATGTGGTAAAACAGCATCCTGATGATGCTTTAGTTCGCTGACCTTGGTGTGGGAATGAAAAGTGATTTTAAATTCAAAGCAAAGTTACCAGAGCTTCACGGTAACTTATTAAGCTGATATCCTAGGCTTGCATTTTTTCCACTTTTTGTGCCTGACCTCACCGTCTCTGGAATTCATCACCACAGCCTAAATGCCTCTTCCTTTGTCTGTATCTAAACACAGTCCCAAGTTTTTAGCACGCTAACACAGCAGATTCCTAAAATGCCTGTAGAATCATTCTACTTGCTCTTGGAATGGTATCTGGTGTGTGCCTGCTCACATTTAGGAATAGTATATGCTCTTTCCTCTCTGAAGTATTTTCTGAAAGTTTTCAGAACTTAGCCAGAACTTAGCACTCCCTGAAGGGCTTCTAATAGCATATCAAGTTTCACCCCAAATTTTATTTTTGTTAACATTCTTATTTTCTTTGTCAGTCTGTGATATTGATGAAGGAGGAAGACTGTATACCCTATTGAAATTTTTATTTTCAGCATTTTCTATGGTAACTCACATATATGACATCTTCAACAAATGCTTGTAGAAGAAATAATTGAGTGAATGAATGATCACCAGGTGTGGGTTTTCCTCTGGACTATTATCACAGCACAGTGGTTAGCACAGCTACTGGTATCCAGTAAGAACTAAGTTCATGTCTTGACTCTGCCTCTGTCTAGTCTGCAAGTCTATTCAAATCACCTCTTGTATTCTTAGTGTGCTTATTTATAAGATGAGATGACAGTAGACCCAGGCTCATAAACTTACGGTAAAGATTAATAATTACAAATTCTATCACAGTATCTCATCTAATGACCAAACAATGGTGAGTGTATATGTGTGTACATTTTTGTATTAAATATTTTAAATTATTCATATTGAATTGTATATAAAGAATGCTATATATATATTGGATCTACATAATGTAATAAATAGAAATGCACAACCACACATATTCATATACATCATTCATATTTAAGAACATGGAAATTATTCTCTTTTCCACAAATAGGTGGATATATTTTGTTGTTTTATTTTGTTTTATTTTATTTTATTTTGGTGATTTATTTTATTTTCACCACAGAAGTATAATAATAATAATCAAAGAAATCCCCTCAGTATTTCTGTTAAAAGACTGTTTCTGCTATAACGTATCCTGTTTTGTGATTATTGACAAAAATCTCTACAATTAGTTACAATAGTATGCATTGTTTTCTTTACTCTCTAAACTATCATTTTATTTAAAACCAATTAAGAATTCTGAGTCTTATGTCTCAGTTGTAGATTTAGGTGCAGAGATACCTGATTTTTAGGTTCCCATTCATTTTAACATAGGAACCGATGTATTTTGAGTATTTATATATAGGGCACAACAGCAAACACTGAGAATCTACTAAATGTATAATAATAATTTTCCTGGGAAATAAATTGAAATTTGAAGAGCAGTTTAAAATATATAATCTGATAAAGTCAAAATTGTTGATCATTCTTTCATATAAGTATTAATTCAAAATATTACTGATCTTTTACTATGTACCAAAGGAGTACTATACTTTAAGTGCTTACAGTATTCTAAATGACATTTACATGAAATACATTGTTTTACTCTTTTCAATATGTCTGTGAATTATTATTCTCATCTTTGTTCCACAAAGGAGATGATATGACACTACTGTTATGGTACATGCTCAGATTGCAGTTGATGAGGGGAGATCTGAGCATCAAATGCACACCCTTCTCAGTCTGAGGCTGTGTAGTAGCTTGGTTAGGAAGAGAGATGACATCTTTCCTATCCAGAGAGAACAGTGAGAGGTGAATCTCCAAGCTCTAGAAGGATGCTTATGTAAATAAAGATGAATTCCACAGTGTAGTGCCATTTGAGGGTGTTTAACCAGCCTTCACATTTTTATTCTTTCAACATTATCATCATTACACCTAAAGACAAATTCATCACACGAGCCCTGCAATGAAGGATATTGAGCAGAAAAACAGATCATCTATTGTATTCCTGAATTTGTCCATTTGTCATTGCAAGTATCCATTTAACTCCTTCTCTGCATGCACAGTGCCAGAAACAGCAGATGAAATGATGAACTGAGCCTGGCTCCTGCTCTCCGTAACTGAAGAAGGTCTTGATATTTATTTACTTGTTTGGCTTCCTATTTCTAAAGGACCCTGACCTTCTCCTGTTTCGGTTGCCCCCTGTGGTATCTTCGGGATCTAATACAATTCTCAAAATCCTTTTTTCCCCTGGATTCACCAAATTCTCCTGGTTTAACTTTTCCATTGGTTTTGTCTTTTTCCTTTGCTGTCTCTTCATTCACTTATTTAGTTTTATTTGTTTATATTAGCTTGGCTCCTAAATACGACATGCCATTTTTTATGTGTGTTGTCCTTACTGGCCTGTATGTCCTTGCAGCTGTTTACAACAGTCAATTGTGCTCATTCATTCCAATCTCTAGCATAGGTGGCTTCACCATTAAATCTTTTTTTTTTAACTTTTCTTTTTAGTTGTAGATGGGCACAATAACTTTATTTTTGTATTCATTTATTTTATGTGTTGCTGAAGATTAAACTCAGCGCCTCACACGTGCTAGGTAACTACCATTGAGCCACAACCCCAGTTCCCACCATTAAATATTGAAATCAGATATCATGAAAAATATTACAAATCAGACTTCTCTTCATTCCCCAATGTGCTATATTGGTAAGTCTATTGCCCCAAGTAGCCAAAGAGAATATTTTCTTTATAGCACTCCTGATAAAATTATTTAAAAAGTACTTGACATAGTACACAACCCTAAATTATTATTATCATTATTATTGTATTTAAAAATTATTTATAAAATACATAAATAAATTACAACTCAGAAGTTCTCTAAGCAGTCATTTTAAAAGACTGTAGTATTTTATGCCTTGGAAAGCAATGAACATATATTTTCTTAGAAATGTAGTGAAGGAAGTGAATGAATAAAACTCACTTATGTATTTATTGAAGATGACTTGCATAAAAACAATTCCTGTAATTATGCCAAATTGTCCATTGTGGGGGAAAAAAAAAAAAAAACAGTACTGAAAACACACCTTGGGGAGCACATTTGAAACTCTTCCAGGCACTTAGGTTTCTTAGAATATAACTGAATAGCCCTTTTTACTTCTGGGAAAGCATTACAAAGCAAACATTGTACAAAAGTAAGAAGGAGGTGAAAGCAGAGTTGACTTTTGGTCACTAGTGAAATGTAAATTACACAGAATTTAAGTTTTCCCCACAGCTCCATTTGTTTCTATGAAGTTTCTCATCTTGCCAAAAGAAACACATGCTGAAATGTCCTCATTACAAGACAAAACGTAATTTTTAAATTCTACTTTGGTTCATTCCTAAATGGTTCATCTAAGACATTGAGTCATATATATTTAGTGAAGAGCTAATGTTCAAACATTCATACTTGCATTTTCCTGTTCTCTTTTGCAAACTATCAGTTGGGAAAGTGGAAAAGGATTTCAAATAATGGTTAAAGCACAGACTAGACTCTGAAGTCATATTGTGTGTCTCTATCCAGGCTCTACTACTTAATAACTATGTGATTTGAAGAAAATAATTAGCTTCTCTGTACCTATGTCTTCAGCAGAAAAAAATATTATAATAGTGATATGACTTCCACTCAGAGTGCCTTTTGAGGAATAGTATATTAAAATCTATTCAAGGGCTGGGGAGATAGCTCAGTTGGTAGAGTGCTTGCCTTGCAAGCACAAGGCCCTGGGTTCAATCCCCAGCACCGCGGAAAAAAAAAAAAAAAAAAAAATCTATTCAACACTTGAAACTGTATCACAAATGCAGTGATTGCTCACAGCCGATTCTTTCTTCAGTTTTCTTTTTCCAGTTGATAAGGTTATTTTCACATTTTATTTGAAAAAATAATCCAGTAGTTTGTGCTATAAGTTTTGAAGACCATGAAATACATATTCAGAAATTCGGCATTTACTTATAAACATTTACTAATACATACAGTGTCTTAGTACTGTATTATTAAACAAAATGTATAAAAGTAATGCTTTTGTGGAGTGTAGAGTATGTGTGCTTTTCTTAGTGTTTTAGTCAGCTATTTTGTTGTGACTAAATGACCTGACCAGCAACATTATAGAGGAGGAAAGGTCTACTTGAAGGCTCACAGTTTCAGAGGTCTTAGCCCACAGAAGGTCGGTTCCATTCCTCGGGGCTCGAGGTGATGCAGAACATCATGGCGCAAGAGTGTGGCAGAGGGAAGCAGCTCACATAGTGATCAGAAAGCAAAGAGAGAGAGTCTTCACTCTCCAGATACAAAATATAAACCCCAAAGTCACACCCCAATTGCAATCACCTCCAGCCACACCTTATTACCACTTCAGTGAATCCCACCAGTGATTAATTCACTGATTGGACTAAGACTCTTATAACACAATCATTTCTCCCCTGAAACTTTCTGTATTGTCTCACATGTGAGCTTTTGGGGGACACCTCATATCCAAACCATAACACTTAGCTTCTGAAAAGTATGATCTGCTAAGTGGAGAAAGTATATACAAATTATATCACACTGGAATATGCAAACACTGGATAGTAAATAATTCCCAATTGGAAATATGATAAATATTATAGGGCTGCAACTTGACAGATGAATGACATTACAACCATGTGAAAAGGAGAGAAAAATGTTCTTGATACTTCAGAAAATAATATATTCCAAGGAAAAAGAATTTGAGTTGAGTTGGAAAATCATACATAAGATCAAGTAGAGTAAGTTATGAAGAACATAATAGGGAGAGAATAATTTCCTTCTATTTTGGAGAAGCACTGGAAGTTTTAGGTGTGATTATGTGTAAATGATTATGTGTACATATTCCAACCACGAGGCTGAGGATTCACTATGCATTTGCCTTCATATGGCAGTACCACAATAGATCATCACAAGATGATTCAATCTTTCGATTTCTGGATTCTGGAGAATTAATTTAAATTCAATATGCATTACTCGTGATATGTTCTGGGTTTGTTTATAATGGAGTGATTATTTTTATAGCAGAAAAAGAGAGAAGTCTGAATCTTTGCCAGACTGGTTGACATCCAGCAAGGATTTCTTCGTTTATTATTTCCATATGTTGTGGTCTGAAATAGCACAATACCAAAATTCATACTTTAAAATTCTAACCCTTAGTACCTCACAGTATCACAATATTTGGAGGAGGGGTCTTTCAGGAGGTAATTTATGTTAAATGAGGTTATTGAGGTACACCCTAGTCTAAAATCACATACTGCAGAAGAGATGAGGATGCAGTCAGCACAGGCAAAGGAAAGACAACACAAAGAGCGAAATGGTGCCATCGTCAAGCCAAGGCAAAAGGTCATCTGAGGAAACTAACTGTGCTAACACCTTAACCTTGGACTTCGGTCTCCAGAACTGTGAGAAAAACCTCTCCTGATTAAGTCACATATTCTGTGGTTTTATTTTGACAGACCTAGGAAAAACACTGTATATCTTAATTATCTTAACATAATTTTGGGGAAATCACAGCGGTCTACTATTTAGGAGAAAGAAACTTGAATAAGCTGTAGATGCTGATGTCAATGTTATGATGGAAAGGGAAATGATCACAATACACAAATATGTACTTTTCAGATTGGAAGATAACTTTCCTGTTAAAGATTCTAAAAAGCATTGCAGCAAGGTTTTAAGGAGAGAGAGGTGGAATATCAATAATTTTTAGGAATGCTGATTCCTTACTGATTAGTGTAGGAGATGTTGTTTAAACATGGCCTTGAAAGATGTGGGGATGTTAGCAGGAGCTTGAGGAGAACCCATTGCCCAAGAAAGGGTACTGCATGGACAAAATTTTAGAAAGTTCTATTTGTTATTTTCTCCAGAATATCATTGCCCCTTTAGTGTTGTAGTTTAAATAAGTCTAGGGGGGCATATTAGTTACTATGCTTTCAGGCACCTAGGAAGGATGCTTACTCCACCACCAGAAGCTATATTCATTTGAGTAAACTGCTTAACTTTTAAGACTTGACTCACTCAGTGGACAAAAGGGAATAACAATTATGTAACATTATTATGAGTATTAAACAAAATAGTATGTAGTGTTAGAATAGTGAGATTGGCAGAATGTAATTACTCAAAAAGTGTTAGCTCTTTTTCTCACTAAGGAAAAAATTAATGTGCAGCATTTATTTTAAAGGATATTTAATATTAAACTTGAAAATACATGTCAGTGCCAAAATATGGGGGATAATGAGATCAATTCAGATTTAATGCAAAGGACATTTGAAACTGTATGCTTATGAATGGAAGATGGACATGGTAAGATGGAATTATGGTTTTTTGTTTTGTTTTGTTTTGTGATGCTGGGGATTGAACCAAGGGACTTGTGCTTCCAAGGCAAGCACTCTACTGACTGAGCTATATCCCTAGCACAGGATTTATAGTTCTAATGCTATGATTCCTTAGCAAGAGTTTGTAATCTTGAACATTTCTGTGTGAATATTTTATAAATTTTGTAAAAGATAATATGATCAACAACAAAATTATCCCAAAGAAACGTTTCTCCAAGTTTACAAAGTACGTTAGTATTTATCCTTAGTTCTTAGTCTTCAAATGTGTTGAATATCCTTTTAAACAATTCCTTCATAGTTTCCATGAATGAGCCCCTTTTTTATCTTTATTTTTTCTATTTCTGACAGACACATAATAACTGGACGTATTTATGGGGCACAGTTTTATGTTTCAACAGATGTGTACATTTTATAAAGATCACATGAGTATATGATCCAAGGTTTATCACTGTGTGAAATTCTGAAAATGAGTTATGATGTACTGGTGTCTCACTCTTTCTTGAGTGGTGTGCATCTATTTTTTTCATTTTATAGGGTATAACATATAAAAGTGAAGGATAATTTTTTGTAGTGAAATTTCTAATAGTTTGTCAGTTGAGCAAAATTTGGAGGTTTAAATGAATTTCCACTACTATCACTAGAAACAAGCTGCATCAAATCTTTATCAAAATGATTTTGTATCTACAAAAGTTTTGCTGTTATTAATTTCTTTATTCATTTTTTTCTTGGTAAATATAATAGAGAATATAAAGTTCACCACTTTTTCTCCAACACATAAGAATTTTAGATAATTATAAATCATAATTTTTTTAGATAATTATAGCAGCTGTTTACCTTAGCAAACCACTTTATATTGTGTATCAGACAATTTTTAACACAAAGAAATTCCTCTTAGAAAATTATTATTTCTATTCCTAATTATTCCTAATTATTTTTATTCAGTACAAGTTTATGTCAGGAAAAACTTGTGAACTGATTACTAGTTATACAAATAACTCAATTATTGAAGACCTTGACTCTGCTTACAAGGATTACATTGTAACTACATGCATTTAAAACTAACATTACAGTCAGATTTAATAGCACATGGGTGTAATCACAGCAGTTTGGGAAGCTAAGGTAGGAGGATCATAAATCTGAGGTCAGCCTGGGTAACTTGTGAGACCTTGTCTCAAAATAAAAGTTAAAGAAAAGAGAGGACTAAGATGTAGTTTAATGGTAGAGCTCTTACCTAGCATGCTAAGGAACTGTGTTCAATACACAAAAAACTAACTTTGCCATGCACTATTTTTTAATTCTTTGAATAATCATATATAATTATTAAAATCCTGGTCTATAAAGAGGAAACCATCATATGAAGTAAAAAACAATACAATATCACCAAAATCAATACAAATAAACTTGCCAAATGATAAAGTCAATGTTTGAAAATGTTGACTATCTAAAATGAAGAAAAATTTAACATATACTACATTTAAGAGAATCTTCTAAGAAGGTACATTTACTGAGAGAAAAGCAAAAGAATTAATTTAATTAGAAGTAGATTCATAAAATATCAATAAAGTTCTGGCTTTTTGAGTTTTCCTACCTTTTTATTCTCACAGAAAAAACTGCTCTAAGTCATCTCATATGCTATCATTGAAGAAAATTTTTGTAATCAACTTTTATAATCTAAATTAAGAATATCAATAGATTATGATGAGTATAAATTTTTGATACACAACAGCAATAGTTTTCCATGTGCCTAAATTACAATTTTTTAAAAAAATTTTTTAATTGTTGATGGACCTTCATTTTATTTATTTATATGTGGTTCTGAGAATCAAACCCAGTGCCTCACACATGCTAGGCAAGTGCTCCACTACTGAGCCACAATCCCAACCCTAACTACAGTTTTTTTTTTTTTTTTTTTTTAGGTAATTTCATACATTGCTATTAATTTGACACAGAAATACATAATTGAATTATGATGTGAATTTCTCAATATATTTTTATTGTTCTCATGACTTCCCATAGTCAAAAAACTAATCTGTGAACTTCAAATTCTTATAATCCATATCCTTATTTACCATGTAGAAATAGTTGTGCATTCCTTCCCGAGATGTTTTAAATGCATTAACTTTTAAATTCTATGAAAGTTGGCAGTATTTCACTTTAGCACTGAAAGAAACCCTTAGCATGTTATATCATGCAGAGCCTGATTCCCAAAACAGTTATTTATGACATTATCTACTTTTATTCTTCACAGTCAAATCAGTTGTAATTAACAATACCTTCTTAGAAAAAGGAACTGTAACTGAAACATCCAATTATTCTTTTGTGAAGATGAAGACAGAATGTAAAGAGAGGGAAAGTGGAAATAACAAATAAATTAAAAGACCATTATAATTACATGCATATATTGTTGAATTTATTTCAAATGTGTCAGTATTTGTCAACTTGCTACCTGTGAATATATATTAAGAGATTTCTCTTTATTCCAATATTTTAAGTTCTAATAGAATATAACAAAATAGAATATATATTCGTTATAAAAATTGATATTTGTATTTATTTGAAAATAATGAGAACATAACAAAAAGATTAAACATATCTGTTAACTAATGTGAAATTGAACATGATCCATACCATAAATACATGTATTAAAAGTAATCATAATGAGAAATGCAAAAATTTAACTGAATATTTTTCTAAATTAAAAACTCCCCACAGGGAGGTGGGGAATGTAGCTCAGAAGCAGAGCACTTGCCTAGCATGAGCAAGGTCCTGGGTTCCACCCCTAGCACCGAAAAAAAAAAAAAAGCAAAATATACATAAGTCATAACTGTAGACAGATAAAATATCTTACAGTAGGAGAAATCAACAATAAGTAAATAAACCAGAGAAATGTGATACTAAGTACAGAGAAAGCATGATAAAATTCAATTTAGTAATATTTTTCATTTTTTAAAAATATATACTACTCTTTTATGTATTTTAGGGAGAAATATACAAAAAAGAAGATGAATAAAGCAAGCAAATTTGGCATATATTAAAGCCATTTCCCTGGATCTAATGGTTTTTAACAGGTGAAATGTATTTTGTAGGACCTGGCAATAAAAAAAAATAATAATAACAGATTTGGCAATTTGTATAGAAGTGACAAGAGAAGAAAAGCTGCCAAGAAGGAAACTACCTTTGTGGTGGTGTTGTTGAATGAATACTTAATTACAATGCATGAAATTAATGAGAAGAGATCTTCAAAACATGGAGAAATTCACACAGTTATAAATGAAAAGAAGATGAGAATTTTATGATACAATATATGAGTTCTTCGGGTTAGGAATGAAAATAAATGGTAAAACATGTGTACATTGGCAGCAGCTATGTTTATACATATTACTTTTTCCAAATGTTTCTATGGGTCCTGGTTCAAGGTTATAAATTGCTGAAGATAATTTTATGAGTTAGATAGCCTGTTCCATTACCTTTCTTGGAAAGGTAGGTTATAATGTAATGTTCAAACAGGTACTTTTCTGCTTGCTGATGATTTTTTTCTGCTTCTTTTCTTCCTTTACAGATTAAGACACTAGTTCTTAATGGGGAGCATTAAAAGATCTCTATGATGTGATGCCAGCTCATTTTTAATTGCTGGTCTTCACACATGTATTCCAGTGAAACAGAAATGTTAGTAGCTCCCACACAGATTTCATATTTTTAACATTATATAGAATTGTCTAAGCCTGTACTTTCAGTCTGAAATAACTAATTTAACCATGACTGAGTCCTCTGTTATTTGTTATTGCAATTAAATTCTCTTTCCTGGGAATTCACAGAGCACTTTACAGACACTGTAAATCTGTCTGACAAATAGTAGAATTCAGGTACATATACTGGTCACTTAAACTGTGAGCATCCCTATAATGGGACTATGGATCTGCCTCTTTGAATTTCCCTCTCATATTATCTGTGAAAAAACTTGAAACTTAAAATTTTAAATACTGTTTTTTTTTTAATAAAATATGGATGCATCTTGCCCTGAATAAACTTCTAGAGGAGAAAATATCAATATATTTTATTACATGCTCTTGCAGAATCTGTGTTGTATTTTGCTGGGATGTTAGAACTTAGTAAAAATATACTTTCAATATACAATCATGAGATTTATTTGTTAGTGGTTGTTCTGTAGTTCTTCAAAAACTGTTATTTTAATTTCACTCTATTTCCTAACACATTTCAGCTGTCTGAAAGCCTCCAAACTAAACTTTAGATCCAAATTATAGGTTTTTAGCCTATAATTTTGTTTTAATTAATTTATTGTATGCTTTTTATTTTTTCTAGCAATTAAAGTCTATATTCACCAAAAAAAATTTTTAAAATAAAAATAAAAATGTCAAGAAGCACCACCATAATAAAATCCAGAATGCTTTGTTAACCATTATCACATTTTAAGCATGTTAAAATACTTTAGAAAAGACACATATTTTGTTCATTCTTATTCAATATAGACATAATTTGTTTATTTTCCAGAAGAAAAAATTGTTTTTAACTGCTTTCTTCTTTTCTTTATGTTTTCTATTTGTTGAAGCACATCTAATCGTGCGGTAGATAGAATCTTGAATGATTCAGATTCTCATTCCCCATAATAAACAACCTGTATACTCAAACTCCTTCCCATTGACTGTAAAACTATGAATATGATCAGACATCAGGCCCATTATGGAAATAACTATATTGCAGAGGGTATTTTGCAGATATAACCAAGGTTCTACATAAGGTAATTTTGAGTTAATCACAAGGGAGATCATCCTTGTGAATTTGTCCTAGTTAGTCATACTCTTTACTCAGTAAGTATGAAAAAAATAAAATGACTATAGTTAATAAACATAAAAAAGCTAAAATGAATTGGTAGTTCAAAAGAGATAGAAAGGATGAGGAAAGAGAGGGAAGGACAGAATGAGTTTAAAAGGGAGAAATTTTCCGGCTAGTTTTGAAGACTTAAGTTGTCTCTAAGAAGGCACAGGGCCAGGAACTCGAGGGACATCTAGGAGATAAAAGTTGAACATTCTTTCAGAAAATGGGAACCATAGTGAGACAGCAGGGCTATAGTTTGAATGTGTATCCCAGGATCATTTGTTGGAAACTTGATCCTCAGGGCAGTTATATTGAGAGGTATCATGAGTGGCTTAATGTCATAATTTCAGACTTGTTATAAAGGCAAGTTAGGCTCTCTTTTGCTTCTTCCTCTCTCTTGGGATGACACAAGAAGGCCCTTGCAAGATACAGACACCTGGGCCCTGGGCTTCCCAGTCTACAGAACAGTAATGAATAGTCTGTTGTTTATAAACCATCTTGCCACAGGCATTCTGTTAGAACAAAAGGAAAAAAGACTGAGGCGAGTAGAAAGCAAATTAATCCTCTCAATAACATAACTAAGCTTAAAACAGCAGATTTTACCTCATAAACTTCAGATGAGACACATTGACTTTGGCCTTTGGAGAAACTGAGATAGTTAATGGATCTTGTTTAAAGCCACTTATTTGTGGTAATGTTTTAAATAGTGATACAAAAGTAAGGCAAGGTGTCTAGAAGTTAAATGTTTGACACCTTAGATTAAAACCTGAAAATACATTATTCTCACTCATTTGAAAATATGTTCAGATACAGTACTCTGGGTTGAAAATGAAATGCCTCACAATTTAAAATGTTTTGTCCCAATGTTTCCTGAGTTACATTGCTGCTCTTGAAGAGTCAATACCATTTAGGTTTCTGGTATGTCAAGGAGCTGATTATATTGGTTTGTAATTATGTGTTTTACAATATATAACTTTTTTTAATCTCAATGTATAAGCGAAGATAATTGTGCCATATCACATGAAATGTATTTTATTTCATTCACTTCAGTTTCTCATTTTTCTTTCATGGTGAGCTTGCTGTCATATTCTTTACATACATAATAAAGCCCACAATATGCTATGATTATTTTTTCTTTATATAACCAATCATACTTTAAAGAAATTAAACTTTATTGTGGGAATGGGAGTGTAGTTCAGTGGTTGAGTGCTTGGTTAGGTTCAAGGCACCGGGTTTGATAATCAATACTGCAAAAGAAGAAAAAAGAAGAAAAGAAAAGAGGACAAGAAAGAGGACAAAGAGAAAAAATATGTATAAATTCTCACATTCAGCCACATGCTTATCATTTCAAAAGCTCCTAGTTTCTTTGTGCAGATACAGATTTCCATCTGATATTGTTCTTCCCTGCCTAAACACCTTTGTTTAAAATTCATCATGCTGCAGGTGTGTTGGCAATAAATTCTCTAAACTTTTGATTGTACGAAAAAATAACTTATTTTGGTTTACTTTGTGAAAGATGATAACTTTGGTAAAAAAAAATTTCAACATCGATCATTCTTTCTTCAATATTTTGAATACGCCATCCAATCATCTTTTAGACTGCATCGCTGCTAAATCCTGTAATCCCTTTGTTTTTCCCTACACATTGTGCCTTTTACCTTTTTTAAGACTATTTTAAAGATTTATCTCTTTATCATTTGTTTTTATATATTATTAAGATCATTTTTGTACTGATTTTCTTTTCCTTTTAACTTTATTCTGCTTCAGATATGTTGATCTTAGAACTGTAGGTTTTTAGTTTCCATCAAATTTGGATAAATGTTGGGAATGATTCCTTCAAATTTTTTCCTAATCTTTACACTAATCTATTTTGGACAAAATTACATACATTTCATACTTTTGACTTATACCAAATACTCTCCTAAGACTGTATTTTCTTGTTCTTTTTATTCTTTATGCATCCTATTTTACTTGTTTCTTTTTCTCTGAATCTTCATTATCATTTTTTTCTTCAATTTCTAATTGATAAATTCCATTGAATTTGGTTTATTCCAAGTATTCTAGATTCCATAAATTTTATATCAGACTTTTTGTCTCCTTTCTCAATACTTTCTATTTCTTCTACCTTCATTAATATATGGAGCATACTTATGGTAGCTATTCAATGTGTTTTTCTACCAGTTGCTTCCTTTCTGTCATTTCTGGTCTGTTTGTATTGATTGATTTTTTTTCTCCTAGATATGAGTTATATTTTCTTTTGCATGCTTGGCAATTTTTGGCTGAATGTCTGGTATTATCAATTAGATGTTGCTTGCTAGATTTTCCTGTGTTCCTTTATATAGTAATAGATTTTACCTTACCATGCAGTTAAGTGAGTGAAATCAATTGCATCCCTTCAGGGCTTAATTTTAGGTTTGATAGAGGGTGGCTACAGGGCAGCTTTTAGTAATGGGGTTATTTATTGCCATTACTAAGGCAATACCCTCCTGTGGATTCTACTGATGCTCCATATATTACAAAATCTTTCCAAGTTGCTAGTAAAACCACAAATTATTGTAGCCTCTATAAACTTGCTAAACTGTCCTGCCTGCTGGTTATAGATTATTTTACCTCATCATCAGATAATTTCCATTTTTACCTAGGTAACTCAGTTCTCAACTAATCATCCCAGATGAATACTTATGACCACTGGAACCTTCCCACCCCTCTTCACACATTCTAGCCATGCAGGCTCAACAGCCTCTAACTCAGTCTCTTCAGCTTTGCTAGGTTGCCACCCTTCTATTGGTTTTCTATTTCTACTCTAGATAAGAAAGGCCCTCCAGGTAGTAAATTGATGCATGTGCAGGGTTTAACCTGGTTGTTACTCTTCTTATGCATGTAGTAGTTTTTCACTTCCTGTTTCCTATGATCGTGAACTACCATTGTTTTCTGATTTTCTATGCCATTAAAGATAGAAGGTTGAATTGTACCTTTATCATTTCATCCTTATAAGTTTTGAGATTTCTTTAAACTAAAAGTGAAATATAACACTGGGACCGGGAGAAATGTCTACTAGTATGAAGAATGGACAGTATAGAAGCAATGGAATCTTCTGTGGATAACAGATCTGTTTTAGAATTTTTAAAAATGCATTTCGGTCTTCTATAAGTGTTCATCCATTAATTATGCTTAAATTCATATATAAGAATATCAGTAGGAAACACTCCTAAATAATTATATAAGGCACTTTACACCACATAATAAATTTCTCTTTCCAAATAAAAAAAAGTGAATTACATGTAATTTGAGTCAAATATTTTTATTTCTAGATATTTGGAAAGATATTTTCTAAATGATACTTTGTTCAATGATACTTTGTCATATTCAATGACATTTACTTTATTTTTCTTAGATATGATACTAAATTTCATGTAGTCACATTTCTTAATTTCTAGTTATTCTTAATCATTCATTTAGAGACTTTTTTACATGCTTTATTTCAGTCATATTACATTAAGGCTGTTTGGGCTTGATTTAAAATAAACTTGTTCTGTGAAGTGACAGTAAAAATCAGTAAAATAAAATGTCATTGCAAACTGCCTTATGCTTTTGTGGACAAAGATGATAAAAATCTACTCTATGCTCTTTCCTGAGCAGGTTGACAAATCATCGGCCAAGTTTCTGTGAATCCTGAGTTACTAAAGCAGGGAACAGAATTATCAGCATTTATATGTTTAAAGTGGCAAAATACATAGGAACAAAAACAATAGTTAAAGAAATCACCATGCCTTAAAATGTTATTGAGAAGAACATACATGTGTATCTACACTTCTTGTCAAACATCAATGAGTATGTGTTAGAGTTTGGAATGTCCCCCAAAGGTTCATGTGTTAAAGAGTTGGTCTCCTAGGTGAAACTATTAGGAGGTGATAGAATTTTTAAGTAGTGGGGCCTAGTGAGAGGTCACTAAAAGTATATCCTCGAAGCAAATTGTAGGACCCTGGTATCTTTCTTTGCTCTCTTTAACTCAATGTCTTTTATGTAAGTGGTTTATTTCTACCACATGCTCACTGCCATTCTCATTTTGTACCCCTATTAGAAGTCAAAAGCAATGGGTCCTCCCAATCACAAACTGGAACCCTAAAATTGGAACCAAAATAATTTTTATAAGTTAAGTATTGCAAGTACTTTGTTACAATTACCCAGAAATGACTAGCACAGTGAATAAGAGCAGAAACACTTTTATCTCAAAGTTAATCTACTATTCAATCTAATCCCATTTTTATGTGATTCAGTTATACTGACAGGCAAGTAGAATAAATATAGTACAAAACAGGTTAAAATATATCAATGTTAAATTGAATTTAGGTTTAGTTATTCCAGAATCTCTTGCTAGAATCAGAAATCTGTTCACTAATAGGTTGAATACTTATCACCCACCAAACAAAAAGACAGTATTCACATGTTGGCATCTTAGCAAAGATTACAACAAGGCATGAATGCTTTTAGCAAGGTCTACCCAGACACAGTCAAATGCTGAAGTAGTGTGATATTCAAATAAAGTAGTGTACTCTTTGTTTCTAATAGTGTGAAGTTTACTTGTGTGGAAAATTAAAGCCACTGGGCCTTGTTAATAAATTTAGAGTAGTTTGCAGTGTTGAGGTTAAGGAAAAATTGTATTTTCTACAGTTTTAAAAAAACTTCCCCAAAACAATGAACAAGGACCTTAACCAGTGATTGCAATCTGTAAGTTGAACTGGTTAATGGAAATTGATTCTTCTAGACTTGAAAACTAGGTTTGGTTTCAATAAGGACTTCCAGATTCTCCCCCAATAACAGTAAAAAAAAAAAAAAATAGTGTTAGAAAACTAACATACATTCGAATTTTTGTTAAATTTATAAATATTGTACTCCAAAGAAATATTAAGGTATAAGTTTGTCAACTAAATGCTGTGCTGAAGGAGTCAATCAGATTGGTTTTGGAGTATTGAGTAGAAATGCTCATTCATCACTTATCCCAAAGACCTTCAGGTTCTAATCCCTGAAAGCTGTGAATACATTCCCTTACCTGGTCAAAGTGGGTTAAAAAAAATGTCATTAAGTTAAGCATATAAATAAGCTAGGCAAGGCTAATGTAAGCACGAAGGCCCTTTACAATGGAAACAGGAAATTCAGTTAAGAGAACAGAATGTGAGAGTGAAAGCTGATTACTAAGTAATGCCAGTAACCACTTTTACTTTTCCTTCTTGTTCATTTTTTAAAACTGATTAATGAAAGTTGTACATATTTACAAGGGACCATGTGATAATTCAATACCAGTTTACATTTCATAATGCTCAAATCTGGGTAAGCATATCTATCTGCTGGAACTTAGCATATCTATCTGATCAAACTTTGTCATCTATTTTGGTTAAAACATTCAAAATTCTTTCTTGTAGATTTTTTTGAAATAAACAGTCCATTATCATCACCTGTAGTTACCTACTCTGCAATAGGACTCCACTCTAGCTGTAACTGAGTATCTGTGGACTAAACTTTTTCCTTCCCCCCCATCACCTCTATTCCCCCCAACTTCAGGTAATCACTACTATACTATCAACTTCTAGGAAATTAAGTTTTAGATTCCACAGATGAGGAATTATTTCTTTGCCTTAATATGAAGTTGTCTGGTTCCATCCATGTTGTTGCAACCTTCTTGAATCTAGAAAAGATAAGGAATGAAAATTCAAAACATATTCGATACTGAAAGAACTCTGTAGAAGTAATCAACTTTGTGGACATTTTAATTGGTGTCTTATAAGACTCACTGCAGTCTACTGATCTCCAGAACCAAAAGATAATAAATTTGTGTTGCTTAAAACATAAAGTTTGAGGCAATTTGTACAGTAGTGATAGGAATCTAAGACATAGTAGGAGATGGTATTTTAAAAAATTAGTATTTTCTTTTGTGTTATCTTGTTCCCCCTTATTTTGACTTACAAAATGTCATTATCTTACTTTACATTATATATTTCCTTATTTGCTTTTATATCTTGTTTCTTTGGTAGTAGAATAAAATGACTACAAGAGTTAGCGCTTTGTTTTGTCCTCTGCTGTTTAAGTGTAGAAAGCCTGGCACATGAATTTCCCTCAATGAATGAAAATTTGAATAATACTATTATTAGCATTCTTTATAGGAACAGTGATAACTTACTGAAGAGGAGAAAACATTCTTTGGAAAAATAATTAAAACTTATGATAACCTTATGTTTGGTAACATAATCTTATATTTGAACAATTTATGATTGACATGCATTGTCACATAAGTTTTAAATTATAATTTAAATTTCAGGAAAGAAAAAGTCATGCTTTTCCCATCTTTGTAGTCACAATATCTAACACAATTTTTCCTTGAACAACTAACATCAACGAAACTTCGACTCCATTATGCATGCCACTAAGAAATTCACACATATTTTGTCTTTACTCAACTCCACATGCTATATTAACCTTTTATAGCTTGTAAGTAACAACAATGCAGTACCAAGTCATTTTTTTCCTGGCCTTACACCAGCATCCTAGTATGCTAAGTGCAAGAAGCAAAGTTGCAGGGCTCAAAATTTAAGCAAAATATAAGTCTTGGTTATCATTCGGATATAGATGAGAAGGATAAATATTGCTAAAGATGAATTCAAATAAATCCATAGAGAAAGTAATATTGAGCACTAACCCTAGGCCTGGTATTAGATGTGAAAACTTGATTCCTATGGCCATTATGATCATTTATTTTGTAAGGAAATGAACAGAAATGTACCATGGAAAGTGATGTGTGCCTAGATAGCAGTAACTGCATAGGCTCTTCCTACCTCTCTGATCAACTCTGATGTGCCTCTAAATTAACTTTTCCTCAGAATGCTGAATGGACTTTGCAAAATGCAAACACTTGTGGAAAACATTTTCCTTTTACGCTTAGAATAGTGAGCACAAAGCAGGTGCTCAATATCTCTTAGTCTTAAGTGTATTAAGGCATACCATGTACAGGTGAATCTGACCTATAATGGTAGATAACAAAAAAATTAGAAAATGAATAAGTAATAAAAATTAAGAATCCATTGGTCAATTTTAAAATTGCATATCATCATATGTAAGAGAAAAGGAGAGAAATAAGATAAACAAGAGAAAGAAAGAAAGAAAGAAAGAAAGAAAGAAAGAAAGGAAGGAAGGAAGGAAGGAAGGAAGGAAGGAAGGAAGGAAGGAAGGAAGGAAGGAAGGAAGGAAGGAAGGAAGGAAGGAAGAGAGCTGGACACTGATTCAAACAGGATTCAAATTTTTCCACAATACTAGTCTAGATGGAACAATACCTAAAATATCTTGCAACCATAGGGTAAACTAAAATATTTAATCCAACTAAGTTATACTATGCACATAAAATGCACAGGAAAACAATTTTAAAAGTTAAGATTTTCAGAAATTCTTTTCACATGAAGCTTATGAAAAGTAAACACTCCTCTTTTGGCTCTTAGAACAGCACCATGGCAGTTGGCAAGAACAAGTGCCTTGCAAAAGGCAGCAAACCCTGAGCCAAAAAGAAAGTGATATTTTTTTTTCCCCATTTGCTAGAAACATTGGTATGACATGAAAGTACTAGTCATATTCAATGTTAGAAATATTAGTAAAACACTAGTCACAAAGACTCTAGGATTCAAAGTGGCATCTGATAGCCCAAAGGGTAATGTTTTTGAAGTAAGTCTGATTTGCAGAAAGATAAAATTGCATTTAGAATGACTGAAAAAGTTCAGGATAAAAACTGCCTAACTTCTATGGTATGAATCTTATGTTTGGCAAAATGAGCTCAATGCTCAAAATGCAGCAAATCATGACCAAACATGATCAAGATTTATATTGAATCGAGATCACTGATGCTTAATTGGTTCATTTGTTTTTATTTTTACCAATATATAAAATAATTAGTTTAGAATACTTTTTATTCTCAGCACCAAAAGATCCATAAAACTTAAAAAGGATGTTGGAAATCATGGCTCAACAAGTTCATAGTCTAAACTCATGTCTTTAATGTGAGGAATACTTCTGTGTCTTCTCCATACTGTTCTGTTTGAATATGAAGTTAATTAGTCATGATCCCGCTTTCTTTTTTCCATTTTCCATATCAATCTTTTCTTATCCTTTCAGAACACAGATCTTGAGTTGGATCCTCAATGTAGAACAGAGATTTGAGTTTGTGACCATTGCTTGTATTTATTGAAAATTGAGATCCAATTTTCTACTTGTCCTTTGAAATGTAATTTACAGTTACTCTTATTAAAGGGGTTAGATTATTTTAATTACCTTTTATTTACTACATTGAATAAGACAAAGAAAAATTCTGTTTGTCCCCAATGTCATTAATTACAGGAGTAACATAACAAAAAATTATGTCAAATCCAAAGACAGAAGATATCACAAAAGCATAGTATTGTACTAAAATAGACACATAGTATAACTTTAAATTGAGTTTTAGTACAAGATAGTTTTGTAGTAACAAAACATCCCACAGGAATGTTTTTGTTTTATTCTGTTCTATTTTGTTTTATACTGTCACTTGAGCAATATACAATGATAATAATGGTATAAAAGTTCATAGAAGAAGACATACATGTCTTCTGAGTCAGAAAATCAAACCAAAACAAGTTCACCCAAATCCCTACACCTCTAAACCAAAAGAAATTCAAAGAACAAATGGGTGAAAAAAAAATGGTAAAAATGAAAGAATAATTTAGATATCATCAAACCAATCAGCACAGCAAGAATAAACACACACACACATACACTTATACACACAGAATTTTAAAAAAAGGAAAAATATCTTAATGAATATGAAGGACTTTTCTCCACTGAGGTGGACAAAACTATTGAGAAAAATGGATGTTCACTATCTATACTATTGCACCCTTCTTTCTATTTCATTTGGGAGTTCATTCCCCTTTAATCGAGGGCTGGGTGTTATTAAATCTGATGTGTTTGTGTTTCTCACTAAGCTGTCAGTTCGTGTGACCTGGAACCAGAGCTGGTTACAGTAGCTCTCAGCTTCCTTCTCACAGTGTATGGTAGGACAGAGCTTCTCATAGTGTAAGGTGCCAGGATCTGACAATTGGAGTTTTACATCAACAGACTAGGTCACTGAACTCCCAGAGCAAGACTGATGCAGAGTTTAAATGGAAAGTTCCTGTGGCTGACCTTTAGTTCTGATCATCCTTTGGAACTTTGTCAAGTGGAATTTGCTCTAGAGAGATTAGATTCACACTGCCTCTTGGTGGGTAAACAGCAATCTCTGGACATCTGAGTCTCAGAGACCTCCTAAGAATTTCACTCATAGAATCCTCTTCAGATCAGTGAATAGAGACTTCCCAGGATCAGACCCTGAGTGCAAAGGAGCTAGCCTGACCAGTTTCTGGCCTCTCCCAACCTACGGCATGATCCACCAGAAACAAAAGGAAAGCAAGCCTCCTTTCCCTCAGTGTCCCCAGTCCAGATCCACTAAGGCACACTTCTTTCTGTGCCTGTTTCAGTTCAACTCAGCCAGACACATTGGACCCCATGGCAGGCATTTGCTGGCCATGGTGGAAATGCTTTTAAGGAATTCCCAGGCTCACACAGCTGAAAGCTGCCACAGGGTCACTTCCAAATGGCTCTCACTTCAACTCTGCTCACCAGCTGAGAGACACACAGCACTTTTCAATCAGCAGTTTGCTGATCTGTCTCTGGATGAGTTAAAGCCAGTCTCTGTGTTCCACAGGTTTTCCTGGGCCAATTTTATTTGTAGTGCTCTATTTCTTCTGTCTGCCTGTGTTACTCCTCCCATCTACAGTGAACCACCAGCAAAGCTGGAATGTCCCTAACATATTATTTTTTATCCTATGTTCAAAGCTATTGAATTCCTGTGTTTCTAGGATGATTTTATTGTCAAACATCGAATTTCAGAAAATTCCCTCAGTCACTCATCTCACTGAGAAGCAAGACTTCTGCTTCATATGAATCTCAAACCAGGGAGCCACCAGAAAGCGCACACTTCCTTTAATCCACCATCTTCCAAACTGCCTATTCTGTCTCCTTTTATATCTGGAATGGTAGTGTGAGTGGCTTTTGCAATAAAATATCCGAAATAATATTGTACTAATTTTGTGACTTGGCCTCAAGTAACTTCATGTACTTCTGCTCCTTTTCTTGGACCACTTATTCTGCCAGGAGATCAAGTCTGAACTAGTAGACTGAGGAATGAGAAAACAGGGAGAACAGAGCTGAGTCAGGCATCTATCTCAAAAAAGTATCCAACAAATTAATTAGACAACCTCGGCCAAGATAGCGAATCTGCTGAGCTGACCCACAGCTTACTGAAGACACATGAATGGCCAAACTTGGCCAAGTCACATTAGCGAAGTTCCACAATTTTGTTAATGTCATAGACAATATTAAATGTTTATTTCAACATTTGATTGCAATGTTATTTTAAAAATAACTGATAAAGAACACATATTTTCCTTTTATTTTATTAATTCCAGCAGCAGTTTTATGTACATAACTATATATGTCATATATTATTTTGTTTAGTTTAAATATTTAATTTTTATACTATGTATTCCATACTTGCAGTTTTGTTTGTTTGTTTGGTAAGGGAGGTTGAACCCAGAGGAGCTTAACCACTGAATCACATCCCCAGCCCATTTTTGTATTTTGTTTAGAGACAGAGTCTCACTGAGTTGCTTAGGGCCTCGCTAAATTTAGACTGACTGAACTCATGATCCTCTTGCCTCAGCTTACCAAGTCACTAGGATTAGGGGAATGTGCCACCACACCCAGCCTTACTTGCAGTTTTTGAAATTCTTTAATATGATTTCACAGTAGAATTTGAACATCATCTTAAGAAAAAAGTGGTTCTAATTCCACTTAAATTTTCTGAAAGAAAATGTATCAATGTTAAATAAATATGTACAAGAAAATTAAAAGATTGCAAATAACCAAAAAAGTATTAACAAATGTCATTTATTAATTGTGCAACTCTTTAAAATCAAATGTTAGCAAATAGAATCAATGCCATTGAAGAGGAGATATCACATAAGTGTATAAAACTTGGAAAGAGATATGAATACTTTTAATATTCAGAAACTATGAGTTTTACCTGTATACACTGAATGAATAAATTGAAAATTAACTATTAACCTACCATATTGGTAAACATTTGATCAAACCTTGTTTAAACAGGTGTATTAATTCATCATTATGTGGTTGGGATTTTTCAGAACCATTATGTGGAGAACATGCCCATCAAAATACAAATATATCTTTGTGTATAATAATGCAAATTCTAGGAATTTTGTAACATATATAGCAAACAAATGTAAAATAACATATATGCAATTTTCTCAATTCATCATTGCCTGTGATTTTGAAAAACAATTGGAAGCAACACAAATGCCCATCAACAGGGAACTAGATTAATTATGTTACATTTGTATAATGGGATACTATGGAAATTAAAAAAAGAAGGAGCAGCAATTTATGGGCCCATATGGAATGCATGACAAGAAGGATAGCTAAATGCAAAAATCAAGGTTTAGAACAATGTGTACAGTGTCCTCTCCCTATTTAATGCAAGGAGCTATAATTAAAAGAGATGCTTGCATTTTATTGTGTACCATTTAAAACATCTTTGGAAAGATCATTAAAAATTAGTAGAAATTACACAAAATTATAAAAAATTTTTTCTTTTCTGCTGTAAGTCATGTGGTGAACTGGCTGAATGTGATCAGCCCTGAGAATTAAGTAATTATGTATATAAATTTAGTATATGTGATGGAGTGAATTTTACAATAGTTTAACAGCATAAACATGATTTAATATATATTATCCTTCAACTTTAATAAAAGAAAATCACAATGTCTTATGGAAAATGGAATTATAAAGTATTTTATAGAAGAAAAGAATATCCTTTTGCAGGACTGTTTAGTTGGACAAACCAAGTTAGGCATCAGAACAAAATAAGATGAGACAAAATCAAAAGCATTAGGTACAAACTGATATCACAATAGATGTATATTTCCCTATCTTCCATCTATCAAGAAAACCAAATGGATAATCAAGTAGAGAAGATACACTGTAAACTGTACACTGTGAACTACAGTGTTGGACTAATTAAATTAGTCACTGTGAACTTCAGATGCCTTCTCTTTTCTGAAATGTAAAATAATGAGATAGTTGAATATGTACCAAGATTTGTCTACTTTTCACAAAAGTATTTAGTTTTCCATTTTTAAGTGACAGTGAATGTCAAAATAAGAGGCATAGAAAAATATACATTGAAGATATTGAAAAAGTATATATTTAGTTACAAGTATTATAATTTATATTACAAGTTATGTAGATTAAATAGGCAAATGCTTCCAAATGATATATGTGGCCAATTTACAATCTGTTTTTTTTTTCCCACTGTAGTCCTGATTTTAAATATTCTGTTCCACTGTCTCCATAAATCACCAAATGTTCCAGAAATAATCCCTTTTCAGTTATTTTTTTTCTTATTACAAAAATGTCTAAAATTTTACTTTGTTTCAAGATTAAATTTATCATAACCCTGTGTTTATGTGTGTGCATATGTAAATGTGGGGGGGGAGGTTCCTCAAATGAAGAATGAAGTGATTTGATTATTTTATTCATGTTTTTATATGAAGAGGAATTGTGAATTAAAGATATTATGCATAACTTTAAAAGGACATCTTGTGAAAGGATCTATTAGAGGTGATATGAAAAGTTTAAGGTATAAATGCACAGTCTTTTCTCCAATGTGTGTTTATGGTGCCTTTGGGTAGTATGAAATAATTGTATAATCAGCATACTACAGTGACACAGCCACATCAATATTAACAACAGCTCAATTCACAATAGCTACACTATGGAACCAACCTAGGTTGCCTTCAACAGATGAATGGACAAAGAAAATGTGGTATATATCTGCAATGGGATATTACTCAGCCTTAAAGAAGAATGCAATTATGGCATTTGCTAGTAAAATGGATGGAACTTGTCATGCTGAGTGAAATAAGCCAATCCCAAAACAACAAAAGTTGAATGTTCTATCTGATATGTGGATGCTAACACACAATGGAGTGGGGGAGGGGAGGTGGACGTCATTGCATTAGACAAAAGGGAGTAAAGGGGAGGGTAAGGGATGGGAATAGAAAAGACAGAATGAATTGGATACAACTTTCCTATGTTCATATATGAATACATGACCAGTGTAACTCCACATCTTATTCAATAACAAGAATGGGATCCTAATCAGAATAAGTTATACTCCATGTGTGTATAATTCATCAAAATACATTCTACTGTCATGCATATCTAAAAGAAACAAGTAAAAAAAAAGAAGAAATTGTACTCCGCTTTTGTGTAGGTCATCTATGAATTTTGAAAAAGTAAGCTCTAAATTGAAATGTCTTTCTTAGGTATTATTAAGTCATTATGCTTAAAATGTTTACTTCACTGAGTACCCCAAGTAAATTTCTCTTGTATTACCTGAATAAATGCTATCACATTTTTAGATAAAATAAAACCTTAGATGGTCTTCATGGAAAACATAATTGGAATGCATATTGTTGCCAATATTTCTCTGACACTATTAATAGAGTTGACATTTTTACTCATTTACTCATATGATGGCTGTGACCTGATGCCTTTTATAAATAAACATTAATAAATTTTTAAAATTTACTTCATTTTGATGATTTTATGCCCTTTAATAATATCATATTACTTATATTACATGCTATAATGATTCCAAAAGGATCGATATAACATGTAATATAGGCAATATTCTATCCTGATACTCCAGATGAATTTTTTCTTGCTCATTTCATGATTTTTTAACTGTAAAAATGCACTCATGTACCTGCACATATATACTTATAAATGAATATATATTATACATATTATATATTCATGCATATATAATATACAGACTTATAAATACACATACATAAATGGATTACTAGTGTTTAGATTTCTCAGTTAGTTACCTAGTACATTTATTATTTCTCTTTGAAATTTATCCATGAATATTCATGTTTTATATCTTTTTGTTTGGTTCTTTCCACATTTTTATTGGTCATTATAGTTGTACACATTGATGGGATTTATTACTATATATACATGCACCCAGTGTAATATGAGAATTTGGACAATATCACTCTCCATCATTCCCCACCTCCCTGTCTACCACCCCTTTGTCCCTTTCCTCTACTTATCTCCTTTTCATTTTTAGGAGATATATCCCCAAGTTTTTTTTTTTTCCTCTCTAGCTTCCTCATATGAGAGAAAACAGAACCTTTAATCTTCTGAGTTTGACTTGTGGCACTCAACATGGCAGACTCCAGTTCTATTCCTTTTCCTGCAAATGCCATAATTTTATTTTTTTATGACTGAATAAAACTCCATTTTTTTAAATATAATATTAATAGTGGCTTTAGGACTTTAGGAACTGGTGTAATATGAGACAAGACAAAAGGGAATTGTCCTGACAGGGCTGAGTGTTAGTTTTCCAATAGGCTCACTGAGTTGCTGCTGTTTTCTTTAGATGACTTTCTGATCTGACACTGTGACAAGCACTATGAAAATGCAACTTCATTGTTTATATTCCTTTCCTATTCCCTTTGGATGCTGATATTGCAATTATCAAAATAAACTATGTCTGCAATCACTGATAATGAGAAAAGAATGTTGTTCACTAAGGTGAGTCTGGAACTCCAGTGGCAAGAATTGGTAGGAGGGAGACTGCTTCCAGTTGAATATGAGGGCAGGTTTTATTGCCCATGTGGCAAGTGTACAGAGTGACTAGCCTTGCAAATGCACTGCAAATAAATGCATTACAAATAAAACCTTGAATTCTTCACACTTACTGAACGACACTATATGAATGATCAATTGGTATTGTTCAATTAAAAATTCAGAAATAAGATAACTAACAATTGAGAAATGAGATCAAACACTTTCCTGACCTGGAGGACTTCAAATCTCTTGTATATATTAAATGTGTGGTTCAGCACAGGGGAAGAAATAACAAAGGAGAGACACAGGGTGCTACGATATCTCAATGCCCACTTTGGATGTGATATTTCATCCAAGACTTTCATTTACATTTCATAGAAACTGGAAGTAGGGAATCACTTAGATCCCAGATGTATCATGACACAACTATAATAAGCATCTTGGGAACATACTCTAAGTTATATTCCAATTCTGATAGTCTGGTGAGTTCATTATCGTGAGATAATTGAACACGTATAGGTAGCAAAATGATTTTTTCCTGGGTATCTTTTCATAATACGAAGACTTTAAAAGTAATTATCTCTACATTTTTTTGTTTGTAGTGTTTATCTCTCTAGGCTCTCTCACTTCTATCACTTTTAACTTCTCTCTTCCAAGAGTATCTCGTGGAAGTCAGCTAAAATTTTACTGCTCTTCAGACACTGTTTCTCCTGCAGCAATCTTCAGAGATATAAAATTTCTAACAACAAAGATTCAGTAGCTGCTAATGTTTTCACAAGCTGATGTATGAGGTCCTGGAAAACAACTGGAAATACCATGATTGCACTGATGTGTAGTAACTATGAAGAGATATATAGTTTACTCTATCATAGTTCTGAAAATAACAAATCCTTTCCTCCTAGTATTTTATCAATGACAGATTTTATTTACTTTCATGTATCATCTCCTCTTTATTCTTAGGTTATAGGAATAACATAGGAAGGTTCATATAATTTATTTATTTAAGGCTAGGTAAGCAATGTCAAGCAGATAAATTAAAAAAATATTAATAATTCATGATTTCTTGTCACCATACCTATGTCTCAAAAATATATTCATGCTTCTAATGAGGATGCGTGACACATGAGGCATAATTCTGTCCTTTCCAAAGCTTATAAGCCTTACATGACTTCAATTACCATATACTATACTCCCAAAATGTAAATTATATTGTTTTTCCTTTCCATATACACACACATTCATGAGCAAACACACACACATACATAATCCACTGCATTAACTATCACAAGAGCACATGTTAATGGCAACACTGTTTAAATATTGATCTAAAACTATGTATTTAAAAAAGGTTGCTGGGTGGGGTGGCACACCCCTGTAATCCTACAGCTCTGGAGGCTGAGGCAGAAAGATCACAAGTTCTAAGCCAGCCTTGGCAAAAACAAGGTACTAGGCAACTCGTGAGACCCTGTCTCTAAATAAAAATACAAAATAGGACTGGGGATGTGGATCAGTGGTTGAGTATCCCTGAGTCCCTGGCACTCCCAGAAAAAAATCAAATAAGAGGTACAGTCAGCCTGTAGTAGAATACATCCTGGTAACCTTCAAGAGCCTCCAAGGAACTTTTTCCACACCCTGATCCTGATGATAAATTTTCAAATCAGGCATTTCCATTTAAAAGAGCCTCAGATTTAAAAGCACTAGAGTAAATTAATTTTCTTTTATAAAGCACATAAAAGACAAATGGATCAAGCCAAAAGTGAAATGCATCAACTAGAAGAATCATTCCAACACTACTCAATGAACTAGATGTGAAAGAGATATATATTTTCATCAGTAGAAAAGTTACCTGGACATAAAAGCTACTTCAAATTTCTTGGTGAATAGACCTAAATTAAGATTTGGGGGTACATATGATACTTAAAGCCCTCAACCTTTGACAATCTGGTACATCTAGTTATATAGGCATAATTTCTTATTGGCTGAGAAGATCACTTTTCCTGGGGTAGCAAATATTTTAGTGCTTGGTGTTTAGATAGGTATTTCCAATATTTGCTTGTGTTTCTTTGTTCTGTTTAACTCATTTCCACTAAAAGACATTCTTATTGTCTTAGTCTTTCATTTACAATTTCCATGCTTATATTAAGGTTACCAACAATTTGATGCCCTTTGAGGTGATTTTGCACATCTGATTTGTACATTCATTACTCATTTCACAACACCCTTTTAAAGCCTATCTTACTTTTCTCATTTTATGTATCTAGGACACAAGAGCTTTCCTGTGTCCTTGTGAATGACCTACAATTATTTATTGTTTGATCCGGAGTTTCTCTTTTTTCTTCCCCTAATGACTGTTTACCCTCACACAACTGTAGATATCCGTATGCACCTAAAAATGCAATAAATCATACTAGATATTTACACATATTGAAAGACAAGGTACACAATATCTCACATAATATGAATCAGTAAATTGTCCTGAGAATCAAATATACATATGTGGACCTTATATGCAATTTAAATTTTTTTCTTAGAAGTCACACTAATAAAAGTAGAACAAAACAAGTTAAATGAATTTAATCATATATTTAATTCAACCATATGCAAAAGAATAGCAGTTGAACATGTAAGCAATATAAAGTTATTAATAAAATATTTAACTTTTTTCTATACAAGTACTGATAATCCTACGTGTATGTTTATATTTAAAGCACAGATCAATTCACACTAGCCACATTTCAAATGCTCAGTATGCACAAACAGCTAATTAATACCACACTAGCAAATAACCTTAGAAATATAAATGGGAACCCAGTTCACAAATGAAAGTTCTAAGTTCTTTTTAAAAGATTTATTATTTTATTTTTATACTTGAAGATTAAATAGTTTGACTTATGATTTTTAATATTTTCCAGCTTCACCATATATTAGCATCTTCAAATACATAGAAAGTCATCTGATTCTCATTACTATTTTCACTTTTATTAAAGCATCATGTGTTTTTTAATGTTTATTTTTTGATTTTTTGTTTGTTCTAATTAGTTGTACATGACAGAATGCATTTATGCATTTTGAAAAATCATGCATAAATGGAGTGTAATTTCTCATTTTTCTTGATGGTACATATTGTAGGATCACATGAGTCATGCAGTGAAATATTTACAGGAGGTAATAATGTCTGCTTCACTTTGCTATCCTTCCTACCCCCATACCCCTTCCCCTCCCTTCACACCCCTCTACCTAATCTAAAGTAACTCTATTCTTCCCTAGCCTCCACCCCTTATTGTGAATTAGCATCCTTATATCAGAGAAAACATTAGGCCTTTGGTTTTTTGGGGTTTGGCTTATTTCACTTAGCATGATATTCTCCAATTCCATCCATTTACCAGCAAATGCCATAATTTCATTCTTCTTTAAAGTTAAGTAGGATTCCACTGCATGTATATACAACATTTTCTTTATTCATTCATCTGTTGAAGGGCACTGAGGTAGGTTCCAATGTGTTTTATATTATAGGAATCAACATTAAGTACTAAAATAAAAATGTATGCAATCAAAAAGAATACACATTAATTTTATTGAATATGTGGGCAATTTTCATAGTATCTCACTTAATTTAATAATTAAATGTTTATAGAAGGATCAATTGGTACAATTTTACCAGTTAAGGATTTTAAAGTATTTCAAAAGTATTTCAAATTTTAACTTTTAATTATTTGTTATTGTGACTTTCTTAATGTTAAATTCCAATGTGAATAAAAGATAATTTTTTTTCTTCCCAATCAGTTATAATACTCATTTTGAAATAAAAAAATTGGGAAAAGTATATTACTTAAATTTATATTCAAGTATAATTTTCTCAAATATCTTTAAAATCTCAAATAATAGAAATAGATATGTTTAAAAATGACTTTCTTTTACTTTAGAAAATAATTAAAATCATGAAATTCTGTAAGACTTGTAAGTGAAATATAAGCAAAGATTTCCAACTCAGATACCACGTGGGTTTTGATTAAATCACAATTGCAGTGGTAATTGTTGAAAAATAAACAATATCTATATTAGCTAGAAGGCAATTTTACACAATTTCTAAAGATAATAAAAACGCTTTTGCTTTATGTTGACGTGATATTGTCTAATAATTTGTGATATCAACCAATCTTTGAATATCTTCAATTTAAGGACGCATTTTTAAATAATTTGAATATCTGAAATAATTTGCATATCTACTTACAAAATCTATTCTCATTAAATGTAAATTCATAAGGCTTAATGAATTAGACAAATAAATTACTAACATTTTAAATTTTTATTTTGTGGCACTAGAAATGAAAATCAAGGTCTTGCTCATGCTAGGTGAGAACTCTACCACCGAGCTACATCCCCAGTTCTGAATAATTAATCTTTAAAATAATTACATAGGCTAAAGATACATGTAGAGAACAACTTTGATCAATAACTCTAAAGTGTCTATCTTCCTTTACTATAAATTGACTTATAAAAAATAATGTTTTCTATAATTTTTATTGTTGCATTTCCTGTTCTTTTTTCCTGCATTGATTTTTAAAAATTTTTTGCTTTTAATTTTTTTTGTTGTAAACTAATGGGATACATGTTGTTTCTGTTTGTACATGGAGTAACAGCATATCATTTGCATAATCATACATTTACATAGAGTAATGATGTTTGAATCATTCTCTTATTTTTTCCTTCCCCCCCACCCCTCCCAACCCTCTTTTCCCTCTATACAGTCCCTCCTTCCTCCATTCTTGCCCCCCTCCCACCCCCCATTATGTGTCATCATCTGCTTATCAGTGAGATCATTTGTCCTTTGGTTTTGTGAGATTGGCTTATCTCACTTAGCATGATAGTCTCCAATTTCATCCATTTGCCTGCAAATGCCATAATTTTATTATTCTTTATAACTGAGTAATATTTCATTGTGTGTGTGTATATATATATATATATATATATATATATATATATATATATATATGGACACCACAGCTTCTTTATCCATTCATCAATTGAAGTACATCAAGGTTGGTTCCACAATCTGGCTATTGTGAATTGAGCAGCTATGAACATTGATGTGGATGTATCTCTGTAGTATACTGATTTTAAGTCCTTTGGGTACAGGCTGAGGAGTAGGATAGCTGGGTCAAATGGTGGGTTCATTCCAAGTTTTCTAAGGAATCTCCATACTGCTTTCCAGAGTGGCTGCACTAATTTGCAGCCCCACCAGCAATGTATGAGTGTACCTTTTTCCTCACATCCTCTCCAACACCTATTGTTGCTTGTATTCTTGATAATCGCCATTCTAATTGGGGTGAGATGGAATCTTAGTGTAGTTTTGATTTGCATTTCTCTTATTACTAAAGATGGTGAACATTTTCTCATATGTTTGTTGATTGCTTGTACATCTTCTTCTGTGAAGTTTCTGTTCATATCCTTAGCTCATTTGTTGATTGGGTTATTTGTATTCTTCGTGTAGAGTTCTTTATATATTCTGGAAATTAGTGCTATATCTGAAGTATGAGTGGCAAAGATTTTCTCCCACTCTGCAGGCTCTCTCTTCGCATTGCTGATAGTTTCCTTTGCTGAGAGAAAGCTATTTAGTTTGAATCTATCCCAGTTATTGATTCTTGCTTTTATTTCTTGCACTATGGAAGTCCTGTTAAGGAAGTCTGATCCTAAGCCAACAAGTTGAAGATTTGGACCTACTTTTTCTTCTATAAGATGCAGGGTCTCTGGTCTGATTTCAAGGTCCTTGATCCATTGTGAGTTGATTTTTGTGCAGAGTGAGAGATAGGGGTTTAGTTTCATTCTGTTGCATATGGATTTCCAGTTTTCCCAGCACCATTTATTGAAGAGGCTATCTTTTCTCCATTGCATATTTTTGGCACCTTGTCTAGTATGAGAAAATTGTATTTATTTGGCTTTGTGTCCATGTCTTCTATTCTGTACCATTGATCTACCTGTTTATTTTGGTAGCAGTACCATGCCGTTTTTGTTACTATTGCTTTGTAGTATAGTTGAAGTTCTGGTATTGTGATACCCCCTGTTTCATTCTTCCTGCTCAGGATTGCCTTAGCTATTCTGGGTTTCTTATTCTTCCAGATAAATTTCATGATTGCTTGCTCTATTTCTGGAAGGTACATCATTGGGATTTTAATTGGAATTGCATTGAATCTGTATAGCACTTTTGGTAGTATGGCCATTCTGACAACTTTAATTCTGCCTATCCAAGAACATGGGATATCTTTCCATCTTCTAAGGTCTTCCTCAATTTCTTTCTTCAATATTTTGTAGTTTTCATAGTAGAGATCTTTTACCTCTTTGGTTAGATTGATTCCCAAGTATTTTTTCTTTATTGAGGCTATTGCAAATGGAGTTATTTTCCTCATTTCCCTTTCAGATGTGTCATTGCTTGCATATAAAAATGCTTTAGATTTATGCATGTTGATTTTATAGCCTGCTATTTTGCTGAATTCATTGATGAGGTCTAAAAGTTTTCTGGAAGGAAACAATAAACCAAATAAAAAACTCAATGGAAAGCATCACCAAAAGACTAGACCACTTGGAAGACAGAAACTCAGACAATGAAGACAAAATATTTAATCTTGAAAATAAAGTTGCCCAAACAGAGAAGATGGTAAGAAATCATGAACAGAATCTCCAAGAACTATGGGACATCATGAAAACACCAAATTTAGGAATTATTGGGATTGAGGAAGGCACAGAGATACAAACCAAAGGAATGAATTGAATGAAATTCAATGAAATAATATCAGAAAAATTCCCAAACCTGAAGAATGAAATGGAAAATCAAATACAGGAGACATACAGAACACCAAATGCACAAAATCACAACAGATCCACACCAAGGCACATGATAATGAAAATGCCTAACATTCAAAATAAAGAAAGGATTTTGAAGGCTGAGAGAGAAAAGCATCAGATTACATATAGGGGGAAACAAACACAGATAAGCAGCAGACTTCTCAACCCAGAATCTAAATACTAGAAGGGCCTGGAATAACATATTTCAAGCTCTGAAAGAACATGGTTGCCAACCAAGAATCCTATATCCAGCAACACTAACCTTCAGATTTGAAGATGAAATAAAATCCTTCCATGATAAACAAAAGTTAAAAGAATTTACAAATAGAAAGCCTGCACTACAGAATGTTCTCAACAAAATATTTCATGAGGAGGAAATGAAAAACAACAATGTAGATCAGCAAAGGGAGGAACTACCTTAGAGAAAAACCACTCAAAGGAGAACCAAGCCAAGTTAAAAACCAAAACTAAGCCCAAATGACTGGGAATACAAATGATATCTCAATAATAACCCTTAACGTTAATAGCCTAAACTCATCAATCAAAAGTCATAGACTGGCAGAATGGATTAAAAAGAAAGACCCAACAATATGCTGCCTGCAAGAGACTCATCTCACAGAAAAAGACATCCACAGACTAAAGGTGAAAGGATGGGAAAAAAACCTACCATAAACATGGACTCAGTAAAAAAACAGGGGATTCCATACTTATATCAGATAAAGTGGACTACAAGCCAGAGTTAGTGAGAAGGGATAAAGAAGAACATATCATACTGCTTAAGGGAGCCATAAATCAGGAAGACATAACGATAGTAAATATTTATGCCCCAAACTATGGTGTATTCCTGTACATCAAACAAATCCTTCTCAATTTCAGGAATCAAATAGACCACAACACAATAATTCTGGGTGACTTCAACACACCACTGTCACCACTAGATAGATCTTCCAAACAAAAACCAACCAAAGAAACCATAGAACTCAATAACGCAATCAATAACCTAGACTTAATAGACATATATAGAATACTCCATCCAACAAGCGGATTCACTTTCTTCTCAGCAGCACATGGAACCTTCTTGAAAATAGACCATATGCTATGCCACAAAGCAGCCTTTAGGAAAATGCAAAAAAATAGAGATACTACCTTGTGTTCTGTCAGATCATAATGGACTGAGAGTAGAAATCAATGATAAAATAAAAACAGAAATTACTCCAACATCTGGAGACTAAATAATATGATGTTGAATGAAACATGGATAACAGAAAACATCAGGGAGGAGATAAAAAAATTCTTAGAGGTCAATGAGAAAGATGATACAACATATCAAAATCTCTGGGACACTATGAAAGTGGTACTAAGAGGAAAATTCATTGCGTGGAGCACATTCCAGAAAAGAATGAAAAGTCAACAACTAAATGACCTAACATTACAGCTCAAAGCCCTAGAAAAAGAAGAACAGAATAACAGCAAAAGTAGTAGAAGACAGGAAATAATTAAAATCAGAGCTGAAATCAATGAAATTGAAACAAAAGAAACAAGTCAAAATATTGACAAAACAAAAAGTTGGTTCTTTGAAAAAGTAAACAAAATAGAAAAACCCTTAGCCACACTAACAAAGAGAAGGAGAGAGAAAACTCAAATAACTAAAATTTGTGACGAAAAAGGAAATATCATGACAGACACCATTGAGATACATAACATAATGAGAAGGTACTTTGAAAATCTGTATTTCAACAAAATAGAAACAACCAAAGACATTGACAAATTTCTAGAGACATATGCTCCTCCCAAACTGAACCAGGAGGACATACACAATTTAAACAGATCAATATCAAGCAATGAAATAGAAGAGGCCATTAAAAACCTACCATCCAAGAAAAACCCAGGACCAGACATATTCTCAGCTGAGTTCTACAAGACCTTCAAAGAAGAACTCATTCCAATACTTCTCAAAGTATTCCAGGAAATAGAAAAGAAGGGTACCCTACCAAACTCATTCTATGAAACTAATATCACACTCATACCCAAGCCAGACAAAGACACATCAAGGAAAGAAAATTTTAGACCAATATCCTTGATGAATATAGATGCATATTTCCTTAACAAAATATTGGCAAACTGTATCCAAAAACATATTAAGAAAATCGTGCACCACAATCAAGTCGGGTTCATCCCTGGGATGCAAGGATGGTTTAACATCCCTAAATCAATAAAGGTAATCCATCATGTCAATAGACTTAAGGATAAGAATCATGTGGTTATTTCAATTGACACAGAAAAAGCGTTTGACAAAATACAACACCCCTTCATGCTCAAAACACTAGAAAAAATAGGGATAGTAGGAACATACCTGAACATTGTAAAGGCTATTTATGCTAAGCCTATGGCCAACATCATTCTTAATGGAGAAAAACTGAAACCATTCCCTTTAAAAATGGGAACAAGACTGGGATGTCCTCTTTCACCACTTCTTTTCAGCATTGTCTTTGAAACTCTAGCCAGAGCAATTAGACTAAAGAAATTAAAGGGATACGAATAGGAAAAGAGGAACTTAAGCTGTCACTATTTGCTGATGACATGATTCTATATTCAGATGATCCAAAAAACTTCTGCACTGATTTTATCAAAATACTTTTAAAATTTCTTATAAAGTATTTGGTTTGATTATGTTCTTTATTACATTATAGATTAACATTTTCTCTAACATTTAACCTTAGCAAAAAATGATTTACTTATTAAAATGTACTTTGTATTTTTATAAACATTATGAAACAATAAAGAAGATATATAAGCAATACATTTTAGAAGTACTGAAAAGTATACAGACATTATAGAAATAGTATTGATAAAATAAATAAAATATTTCCTTGTAGTGGATTGAGCTCAACCCTTAGACATAACTAACACTTTTGACAATACATAATTTCTAAGAAACCACACTGACTCACATGTTACTAAATTATGCAAGATTTTTTAAGCACAGCTTATTTTTTTCAATTATATATATGTGTGTTCTATAAAATTGAATATCTGTATCTATTAGATAAATATCAGATCTCCCTTCTCCAAAAATCAGTCACTATGCCTCATTCAGTGGAGACAGTAAATTAGTGTTGGTTGAACGGATATTTGATTAAAATCAGCCTATGACTTTATGATACTAATCA
This sequence comes from Sciurus vulgaris, assembly GCF_902686455.1. Classification (NCBI taxonomy): domain Eukaryota; kingdom Metazoa; phylum Chordata; class Mammalia; order Rodentia; family Sciuridae; genus Sciurus; species Sciurus vulgaris. The sequence continues at coordinate 122,645,601 of NC_136469.1, forward strand.
TTAAGTTTTAAATACTCAGATGAACAACTAGAGTGTTATTTCTCCCTAAATTAATATGGGGTTTTATAGAAAGTATAATTGATTTGTTATTAGAGTGCAATTTGAAAGATAATCAAGTTAATATGTATCTGGATACATTCTTTTGAGCTTGTTCTTTAAATGAGGTAGCTTTCAACGAGGCGTTATTTGTGTGCTGGTTTCTAGAGAAGTGTGCATGGTGAGGTAAAGATTTGAAAAGCAGAAGCAAGCTGTGTGTGGTGGCCCATGCCTGTAATCCAGGAAGCTTGGGAAGCTGAGGCAGGAGGATCACAAGTTCAAAGCCAGCCTCAGCAACTTAGGGAGGCCCATTGCAACTTAGCAAGACCCTGTCTCAAAACAATAAATAAAAAGGGTTGGGGATGTGTCTCAATGGTTAAGTACCCTTGGGTTCAATCCCTGGTATCCAAAAAAAAAAAAAAAAAAGAAAGAAAGAAAATTAAATCAGGGGCATGAGATGAGAGAGGTGGGCAGATCACAGGAATGGGTATAAATATCCACTGCCCCAAATCAGTTGCTTTCTTATGAGATAATGAAGTTAAGAGAACAAATTTCACCCATTGAATGGTCAATTTTCAACCAGTAGATACTGTACTCATACTATGTAATTTATATAGTACCTGGGCTTTTTATCACATATGCTAATATTAACATTACATTTTCTTACATTATTAAAAGAAGAAAATAAATGAGATACATCTGGCAATTGAACTTAAAAATTGTCAGCTATTTTAAACAGGCTTATGTTTTTCTGTATTTTGTTTCTATGTATAAGATTTAGCAGTCATGATTTGTGTCAATCCAGGAGGCACTTTTAAGTAACTAAATCTTTATATCCCAAGTTGAACGTCAATCACTAAAAAAAAAGTAGTAAATGATACAATTGAAGTGCTCAATTAAGACAATCCACATGATTACTCAAAAATACATTCACAATTATGAACACCATTAGCTAGGCACATAAACTTGACAGGTTTATCTTGTTTTATTCTAATTCTGATATGAGCAATGTGAATGCTTGAGAATTATGAAATGGCTAGTCTCAATAGGAGAACTTTGAAACAATCCCAAAAAGAGGGAAAGGTAAGGAATACCTGTTTTTTGTTTTTTGTGGTTTTTTTGTTTTTTGGTTTGTTTTTTGCATCAATTATTTATAATATATTTGTACAATATTTGGGTATAGCTGAGAAAACAAACATACTCATATTTGCATACAAAAACATCTAAAATGTCTATTTCTTCTGTATGATGACATAAAATATTATTGTTTAAAATGTATATTTGTTAAGTGTCATGACTCTTGAACTTCAAAGGCTATTTACTACACAGTTTCCAGACTTACTTTTCTTTCACTGTGAATACTAGTTTCTGTTGACTGAAAATTTTAAAACAATTATAGTTCAAAATGCTCATTTCTTCACAAATACATCCACAGCATGACAAGAAGATCCAAAGCTATATTTTTGGCATCCTACTATCTATAAGTATGTATATCTGACTATATATACACACTTTTGAACTAGTGGGTGCAGATTAGAATGAAGTTCTTTTATTAAAAATAAAATATTTAAATGTAAATTGAATTTCCAAATTTCCATTTTTTTTCTGTTTTGATACACCCTAGATTTTGCAAATTAAAATCACAAGTGACCTGCATCCTCTCAATTATTTGTCTACTTACAGGCTTAAGAAAATTTCAAGCTATTAAAATAGTAATATATGAGATTACTGTTTTAATTTATATAAAGGATGAAAGCTTTTGTTTAGTTTTATTTTTAAGGATGTTTAAATTCCAGGAGGTTCCCTTCTTATATTTTTAAATATTAAGCACACTCTAAGTTTTCTTATTTTACAAATATCAGAGAGAATTGATTGTATTGATAATTTTGTAGATTTAATAAAATTAATAGATACTAATATAATTAATAGATTATTACTTTAAATTATTGAGATGACATGGAAAAATAAATTGGAGATAATATCTCTAAAGCAAAAGAAAAAGGACAAAGAAAACTTTGTGCAGAAAATATCACAGAGATTAAAAGGTACATTTCTTTCAAAATCATTTTCTTTTAGTTTTTAAATTCTGTGCATATTAATGGCAACATCACTGCAATGCAGGTGAAAAATGTATCACGATTTTTTCTCATTCACAGCATGAATATTCTTAAGAATTGAAATTCTTTCTATATCACCAGCTGTCTTATTTTCTGAAATTAGGTCTTTGTATTTGAGTGTGTATGTGTTTGTGTGTGTGTGCATGTGTGTGTGTGTGGGGGGGGAGTGTGTTTGAAAGTCATGCTCAACTACCTAAATTTATTTGAGGACTGATATTTCTTAGTCACAACTTATACTTAAAAAATAAAATAATTTAGATCATAGCTTCTAAACCTTGCTAATCTAGTAGAAAATTAACTATTGCCAGTTTTACTAGGGGAAAATTTTTTGAGAATCAAGACGTATCAATAGTTAAGCATGCTATTATTCAAATGAAAACTTCCCAGAATCATAAAAACTGATTTTCATATTATTTTCTAGGACAAATATGCTTATATGATTGGTAGTCTTTAGTTTTGTTGATAATCCTGTGTCTTAAAGAGACAATAACTTACTACTATATATCAGGACCTGTGAAGACCTACGCTGGAGACTCTCACCTCCTCTGTTCTCTCTGGTTTCTGTGGGTTATCAGGTTTATGCACCTGCAGATTGACTTGAGGTTTTGCTGAAGGCCATCTTGGGTGATGAAACTTAACTGGAGCAGCTTTGTTCCACTTATCTTTCATTCTCTTTTTTCTGACCTGCAGGACAGTTTGGGACTCTTTCTAATGAAGACACTACATATAGTTAAATAAAAAAAAAGAAAAAGAAAAAGAGAAAGAAAAGAAAAGAAAAAAAGGAAAGAAAAGAAAAATACACTGGTCCTCCTGAGTTTTGGACGCAGAGTTAGCAGCACTACTGATGTTGTCACTCAAGTGTCCCCCTCATGATCTAACTCATAAACTGGGATTACCCCTCACTCACAATGGGAGGAAACTACAAGGGAGCATAGATTGAGAGAGAAGTGATATTCTGGGACTATATGTAAAGGTACTGTGAAACAGTCTCTTTTCAATAAGATACATGCTAAAAATACCCCCATGGATGTTCAGTCTCATAAGTAAATAGGGAAGAGAAAATTAAAATAACAAGATGCTGTTTTTTCAATCAGATTACAAGAAGAAAAAGATATTAACTTTATAAAGGCCTGTCTTTTCTAGAAGCAGTATAAGTGAATAGAGCCAATTTTGAAAAATTGTCACTATTTACTAATATTGACAACCATGAGAGGCTATAATTGAGGAATTTGATTCTAGATAGTTAAACATTCTGGATCCACCAATCTCTAAAAATTTGATAATGCATATGTATCCATTTATCAGAGAAATTCATGTGAAGCATGTGTAAATAATATCTACATCTTTTGAAATTTCATCTGCAGTTTACCAAGTATACAACTATTTTCTGAATTTCTAAACTGCTTTTACAGGTCCATGAGATTCATTGATGTTCATGTTCAGTACAGCATTTTTAGGCATAGCAAAATTTGGAATCAACCCGAAGATCTAAAGATGAAAGTTTAGAAAGTAAAAATGTGGCATTCACTTGGATAATATCACTAAAATATTCAAATAATGGACTAGATTCTCAGATGCCAATAGCATAATAACAACAGAAAAAATAAAATTCAGAATAATACCTTGAATACTATAAGTAGGTCAGCTAAGAAACAAAAAATCTAAGCATATTATTATGGATATACATGTACTTGAACTGGAGGACTTACTAAATATATGAGCAAGTGAGACAGTGGTAGTAGAATGCAGGTTTTATTTATTTGAAATAAAGGGCAGAAGGGGGATAAAAGAAAGATGTATGCCAGGATAGATTATTATAATGTGCTCCTCACAAATGTAACATAAAATAATTAGACTAAGAAATATAATTGATTGACTTGGTCCAAATTTGTGCAACTAATGTAACATAAATTTTATTTGACTTTTTTTCCAGAAAGAAAACCAATAACCACATATATATAAATATATATATTTCACATATGAATATATGTATATACGTACATATTACTTCAATTTTCTGAAGCTGTTTCCTTATACAATCACCATCATTAAGGTATAACGAAGAAAAGTCGAGATATTTTATGCGAAGTAATAAAAAGCAATAATATGTGATTGGAATGTTGAATAGTTTCTCATTTCACAATTGTTCTGAGTAAAGAATAAAGTCAAGATTACTTTGTGTACTAATTTGGTTGGTCCACATGGTGTTCAAACATTTTATTAAACATTATTCTGCAAGATTATACAAGTGTTAACATTTACACTGATGGATTGAGTAAATCAGATTGTCCTACATGATATGGGTGGATTTTGTCCAGTTAGTTGAAGGACTAAGGAGACCTGGACCTCTCCTCAAGTAAGAGATCATTATTCATTTTTGATAACCTTTGAATTGGGACATGAGCTTCTTCCTGCTTCTGAACTCAGACTCAGCACTGGTTCTTTTTTGGTCTTGCAATGTTGGCCTTAGAGTTGGAATTATACCATCTGATCTTTCGGTTTTCAGGCCTTTAAACTAAACTATTTGATTGGATCTCCTTGGTCTGCAAATTTCTGAATCACTCTGCAGATATTTGAACTTGCCTGACTCAATAATTATAAGTCACACACACACCAATTTCTTGCAATAAATCATATATGTGTGTGTATGTACGTACATGTGTGTGCACACACCAGAGGAATTGGTTCGCTTCATAATCATGTGAATCAATTTTATAAACTTTTTTGTTTATAAAATTTTGGATATTATATTTTACATATATTTTATGCATAACATTTGTTCTATTTATCTGCAATTTATATTGCTCTGGAGAACCCTGAACAAAAAAAGTACCAGACACCAATATAGGCTTAGTAAATAATAGTGGAAAGATAAATGAAATTTTTTCTTTAATGGACCTTGAATTCTAGACGGGCTTTGATAATAAAAAAATAAATAAATAAATGAAAGTATATATACATGCATAGATCAGTGAATGAATATATGGATGAAGGGTGTATATATGGAAGCATGTATAGAGTCACAAAGAAAAATATAAAAAAAATTAATAATTGCAATATAAGAATTAGGATTGAGGGGTAATATAGAGAGTGATTGATTTGCTTAGTTTAGATTGATGATCAGGAGAACTTTTAAAGAGTATATGCCCATTAATAAATGATCTAACCCGGGAGAAAACAGAGGAGATGACTTCAAAAATAGAAGAGTCACTTTGGTAAATAAAATAAATGTGTGCACTCAGGGAAGTAAAAAATTCTGGGTGGTCAGAATGTTGGAGGACAAGTAAGGGAAGAGTCATAAACAAGTCATAGAAATTTACAGGAATCACATAAGCAAGGTTTGAAAGCTATGAGCAGTGGTTTGAATGTCTTTCTAAAACTCATGTTGAAATTTAATCTCCATTGCTATTAAGAAATGGGTCTTTTAAGAGGCAATTAGGTCATAAGGACTTTGCCCTCCTGGGTTGATTAATTTATTCACAGATCAGTGGATTAGTAGGTTAATGTGTTATCTCAAGAGTGGGTCTACCATAAAAGTCAGTTTGGCTAGGTCACTTGTTTGTATCCCTCCCTCCATGTGATACTCAACGCTGCCTTTGTACCCTGCAGAGATTTCTCCAGCAAGAAGGGTCTCACCAGATGTGTCTTTTGACCTTGGATCTCCTAACATTTAGAACCTTGAGTTGAATAGACCATTATTTTTATAAATATCCCATTCTGGGCTATTTAGATAATAACAACAGAAAACAGATTTAGACAACACAGTAGTCGTAATCTGACTTTAAATGCAATGTGAAGCACACATGGTCTTAAGCAGGAGAGTTACATGATATGATTTGTTTCAAAAGTATTTTTCTGGTTACCATGAAGATAATGTAATGTTGGAAAATAAAAAGATATATACATAGAAGAAAAGAATCTTGAGAAACTTAAAATAATTCATGTGTGAAATGAGAGTGCCTTGAACTAGGGAGGAAGTATTGGGATTGAAAACAACTAAAGACAGATTCAGGATAAATTTTTCACATATATTCCATAGTTATGAATTAGATAGCTGAAAGAGAAAAAGTTTGACCATTATCTGGTAATTAAATATTGCAAGGAAATTCCTAAGAATTATTATGTATTTTATTTGCTTTGGATGTTTAAATTCTGAAAGAAATTATGTATGCAAAAAAACCTTGTACTACGAACAATAATATTTATAGGTTAAAAAACTACCTGCTCTCCTAAAAAATATTAGCAATCGGATATTAACAAAATATAATTTATTGATTTTAGTTGTTTAAAAAATTCCTCATCAGAAAACAGCTTATTTGCCAAGAAAACAATTGCTAAGATTTTGTTTTTGGCTCAAAACACAATTTATAAGGCAAAAAGCAAAATTTTTGGAAGGCTGTGGCATTCATATCCAAAGCCAATTGTAAAGACTCCATCAGCCAAAGCCCCAAAAGAAGAATGAAATTGATTTTTCTCATGATGTTTCCACAAGTCCTTAAACCTGTGTTTAGTAAAAGGACTGACTCTTCACTTGGACCTGCAAATATCCAAGGGGTAACCACAAGAAACTTGCCATCTTTGTTTCCATTTTGTATCTGTTTCTTTTGCCAAGTCATTCTTTCTGCTGACACCTTGGATTCCAAGGATCAACAGTTCTGATCAATAAACATGTTGCAATGAGTTGAAACCACTCACCAGGCAGCACAACTGTCCTATGGCTGTTGCTGACAAGGCCCTTCCTGACCCGTCCTGAGATAATGGTCAATCAGGCCACAGCTTGACCAAGACTGATTGACTAGAACTACTTCTGCCCCCATTTCCTGATATAATCTGGAAACTCGTGTTAATATTTCCACATACAGGGCTGAGGACACTGCTCCCCTTTTCCCCCATGTAGTTATACTGATTAAAGTTCCTTTCCTGCATTTGTCTCTGCTCAACTCTTTGTTTGACATCCTGGGCAGATAACAATACCTAGTCTACTGGGATCCTTGAAAACGGGAGCTTTTGCCCTTAACCTCCAGTAACAGGAGGCTCCTAAAACATCAGTGAGGACCCCAGTTTGCCTGGCTCTGAACTGAGAGAACTTGTAATATGATAATTTAAATAATATAAAGAAAGCCATCTCCTATTGACTTCTCATAGGTTTGGCTTAATCTTGATACAGATGTAAAAATGAAAAAATCATTTGAGACATGTTCTTCTGGAATCCAGACTGCCAATTCCTAGGTGCCTCCCCAAGAACAGTAAGAGGGGGAAAAAAATTCCCCTTTTATTTGCTATTTTACTCTATAATCTCCTAGGTTTCTTCCTTGAAACTCAGGCCCCCACAAAGACAATATTTTACATTATTATGCAGAGCAATTGAGCTCTTTTCTTCACAATAATACTTGAGCTTTACATTTGCATAGGCAAGTGGCCTATTGAAGCAGAGCCAAATTCAATCTGTTTATTGTACAGAAAGAAAATGTTGGCAGCATTAAAACGTAGTTTGTCCCCAGTGACTTGACATATCACTTACGGTATAGCCTGGAGTTCCTTAAGAGCCCAGCATGGAATTAATTATTTTATTCATTTATCTTACAAATATTTGCTATTTATTATTCGTGTTAGTATAATTTTCTTAGGATAATTATGTAAGTGCTAACTGAAAAGAACATAAATAAAGATGGAGCAGATTATTTGTTCTTCATAGAAAGGCATGCATAATGAGCAGCAAAAATATAACAAAAAATCATTGAGTGATAATTGAACTAAAGCGTTTGTGAATAAAGTCCTGAGAGCAGAAATTAGATGAAAGAGATGGAAGTGATTTGAGATACTTTCGAGGTTCAGCTGCAAAACTTCTTTTGAACATAGGAAAATTGTGTAATAGGATATGACTGCGAAAGAGCAAGATAACAACACAGCAAACAGAAAGGATATAGTGAAATGATGAGTAGTTGACATTAGTTTGAGGATTTGTGTTTTAAAGATGAGTGCTGCAGATAAAACTTAAAAGGTGGGTTAAAAATAGACCCTGCAGTGGCTTTTTCCTTCTCTCCAAAGGAAATGGAAACTCATATATCATAAACATATAAAAGTGATCCTTAGGAAAATTAGCCTAGTAACGTTTAGAAGAATGGAGTCCCTATGGAAATAACAAGGTGTTTCATGCTAAACATCAGATGGCACTCAACCACTGCTCCACTTTAATCAGTACACAACTTAAATACTTACAATCATAAGGAAGATCAACAGTTTAATAAAGAGAATTCTGTAGCATTTCAAAGGAGGGCTCTTAGTCAAAGAAATAAATGGATCACCAGACTTTAATATAGATTCATAAGAAGTGGGTGAGTAGGGAGGAAAAGTTTAGAGGCAAGAAATGGGTGTAACTCAACATGCAGCAAAACAGGAAAGTTTGCTGAGGATAATTTCTTCTGTATATGTTTCTACATTACAAAACAAAAATTACTGCTATGTCCCTTTAAATAAAAAATTCTGTTAAAAATTATAAAATGAATTGAAACAACTAATAAAAATTATAACATCACCAGACATTAATAGGAGACATTAATCACAGACATTAATAGGAGGGAAATAGAAAAATGATTTATCTTGAGTTTTGCTTTACATCAGTTATAAAAATGGCAATTACTACTTTCTGAAAAAATTTAAAAATTCACATGCAAAAATATATCACTGTGCATTTTTAAAAGGAATTTTGTATATATTTTCAAATTTTTTCTTCTCATTTTAAAAAAATGTATAATTTATGACAGTTTATGAAAGAAAATATAAATAACATGGAATAAAATCATAAAAGGTAATTTGTGATAAATGTCATGTCCAATATTCTATTTTATATTTATATTGCTTTTACATGTATAAAATTTTCAAATATTATATATCTTTTAATTTAATTATTCTGTTTTCCTAAGTTTAGCTTTGTTATTTGTTACCAATGACAAAATATTTGTTTCAGTAATAAATTTTGGCATTTATAAATATTAATTTATTATTTTTGTAATATTTTTATCTCATTCATCTTTCATGTATTTTATGGTTCTTCTAATTGTAAAAGTCACTGACATTTTAACTAGTTTTTATTATATTTTTCATTCATGAAAAATTATTTGTGAATAGTTTTTCCTTTCCTTGAAGATTGATGCATAATTTATTTAATTTCAATTTTATGTTCAGTTTCAAAATTACTATTTGCTTATATTCTTAAATTATGATGAAATAACAAATAATTTTATCCTCTTTTGAATGTGCTGTTGCTGGTCTTAATATCAAACTATATTATGAGAATATTTTGGGAGCTTTATAAAAATTTTACTCACCAATTTTTGGTACTAATTTGACATAGTTCCATTATGTTAGACATATTAGTTAAACTATTAAGAGTATATATATATATATATATATATATATATATATACATAATCTTATACATATACTCTTACATAAGAGTATATATATACTATTAAGAGTATATATATATATTAAGAATATATATGTATCACATATATACTTTCAAGATTATGATGTACACGATAATACAATTTTGTCTCTCAATGAAAATACATTAAAAAGGTAGAAAACAACAGCACAGCAATTATGAAACCTATGAAAATAACAGATTCCTTCACAGACAGCAAACATATTTAAGTCAAATGGTATGGGTGGATTGCCCTTAAGTTTGCAATCTAATATCCAAATAATTATCAAATCCTCTTCCTGTAGGAAAATATGTCAGTAGTCCCTTGGATTGTATGCTCACTTTCATTTTTCCCTCTGCTTGCCCAATTTGGTCCTCTCTCTCCAACAATCCCTACCCAAACACAGCCCTCACCTCTCCAGTCTTCCCGGGAATTGTTTAAAGGGTGTGCCAAGGGAAGGTTAAGTTAAAGGATGAACTAGATTGTTGTGCATTAAAAAATAGCATCCTTTAGAGAGAGGCTATAATCAATATAGGCTTTGAATACCTTAAACCAGAGCAGATAAAGAAGTTTTCAAAATTTTCATTATTCTTTCTGTTTTCAGGACAACTGGTATTCAACAAAACAAATCCAAGATAGTTTTTGTTTTTACTTCATTTGCACTCCATCTAGCATGAAGTTAGGAGTAATTCCATCTAGATATTAGCCTTCTGGTGCAAGTGATATTGCAAAATTCTGTGTTTTCATGTGAGTACATCTGAGAATTTGTAATGATGACACAGGAAGTCAATCAGATTGCACACTGGACCAACAGTCATGTGACTCTCATATTTAACAGAGAGAAATCAGCTATTTCCCTAATCCCCACCCCAACTCTCCTTCAACCTGGAGATCTAATTTTACTTGCAAACCCTTCTTACCCTTACCCATCATGCCCTTTGCATATGGGTTAATCAACAGGCATCCTTACTCTCTGACTTCTATTTGGGATACAGGATCAAAAGTATGACAGGTGACTGAAGCAATGCAGGGAAAGGAGGTCAAATGTTTTATTGCCTTCCTTCTCTGTCTAGGCATGTTTTCCACTGGTTGGTTATCCTATAGATATGGACAGCAGGCTCTCCTCTAAACACCTTTATCTTAGAGTTCTAGTGCCTTTATCTTCAAGATCCTTTTCTTAACTCTTTCAGAAAATAATACAAAGGCTCCTTCATGATGATTTCAACCCTAAATTCCTCTTTTATCAATTTAATCTTAGAGAATCTTAGACAATGACTGATACACTATCATTGCTTAAATTATAATCTCCTCAGCCTTTGTTTCACTGAATTACTTACATGTACCCCCTCCAGCCCATCTAACTCCTGTATTAACAGTATTGACAAACCTGATCTATGTGCAAAACTTCAGCCTATAACTGCTATATTAAAGCAGCATGATTTATGAGGTGCAATCATAGGACAGTTTTATTGCATCTACAAATGCCACTTTATCTGTGTTCTGAATAGCACCCTTCCTTTACCACAAGAATGAAACTTAGGAAAACTCAAGAAAAATTTGCTGTGACTTTGATATACACACAAACACATGGAGGCACACACACGCCCTGTTCATTTGCATAATATGCCAGGCCTTTGCAGTGGTTGAGATTTCTATCTTGCATTGGAAAAAAAGCCCGTTTTTCATTCTTGTCCCTAGAGGGAGCCATTCAATTATGATCCCTTCACAACAAAGGAAAACCTTTGCCCCATCTGAATATGCATTACTTTCTTCTTGCAGGTTTTCAGGACTGCTCAATTCACATTTCCCCGTTCCTTTTGAGTAATTCAGTGACATTTGAGAGACTAAAATAAAAACAATAATAACTGAGAATGTTGAACTTTACTTTGGCATTGTGCTCCTAGAAAAAAAACAGGCTAAGAAATCCCCCTACCTCTCTGCATCAGGTGAACAGCTTATTGCAAAGAGCCACCCTTCCCATATGACTCTGATACTCTCAAGGATGATTCCCTTGTTTACCTTTGACAGGGACAAACACAACTATCCCCCATCTACCCAAATCCCCACTATGTGTCTCATCAATGATTAGCTGAACTGTGTCCCCACTGACCAATCTTACATATAATGCATCCAATATCCAGTATACTACAATGGAACAGGCATTGCTTACCACTTCACATATACACAAAGTTTGTGGGTCAGAGAATCTCATATTTCTCCCATCATAACAGGTATTTAAATCTAAAACTGAGACATTATATCACAGAAGAGGAAGATTACTAGATTTTAATCCATCCTTCTTTGACTAATTGAAATATTCACTTCAGTAATATGAAAGATTGAGTCATAGTTGATTCAGTCTCTTTTCAGGATACCCTAATAATGTGCTTGATTTTTTAAAATACTAGTACCTAACAACTGTCATTCAATTAATTTCCACAACAAAGTCCTCTGACCTATTGCAAGTTGGTCTTAAATTCTTTGTGTGTGATTTGAAATGGAGATACAAGTATATATCATTTTTTGTATGTAGTTTTCAATGATAGATCAATGTTGCTTGGAAATTGCATCCTGTGACATATATGTAGCTCATTCATAAAATTTCAAATACTTTGTTTTATCTCTCCAAAGAGATTATTGTTTTCTTAAAAACAATCATAATAAATAGTAAATTTCCAGACATGATGTAAGTATTCTCTAAAAATTTGATTAACTGGCAGTTTTCTGAAGCCATTTCTAATTGGTTGGAAGACATGGAACTAGTCTCAAAATTCAATGTGTGTAATACTCTTATTTTATATGTATTAACTTTGAAAGAAAGTAAATAGTTTACTGTAACATAATTGAGAAGTTCAAATTGAATAAAGGATTAAAATTCAATTAATTTAAAAATTAATAATAAACCCATAAATATCTATCAAGTCTCAGTAAAAATCATAAAGAATAATACCTCTTAAGAGCTGCTAGTTTTTTAATATTTTTTTTTATCATTTCAAAATCTAAGATTGTATTCAAAATCTAATGATTGTTGATTCTCTATACCCATTAGCAGCAATGGGTAATTTAAAGATGAATAAAGTAAAATATCACAATTGAATGCTTCATCAATATTTATATTTATATTTAGATAAATAGACATCTGCAGAAAACAGTATTTATATTTATATTTAGATAAATAGACATCTGTAGAAAACATATTACAATGTTAGAGCTAAAATTTATTTAAAACTTGGAGTTTTTATAGCTCCCAAATTTGAGAGAAATATGAAAAATCATGAGTAAATGATAAATAAAAATGCTTTCTCTGAAAGCATTTATTTGAAATGAGATGTAGTGTGCAAGCACAACAAATGAATTACAATTATTGATAAAAGAGTGGACTATGCTGCCTTTGACATCATGGTACTAGACTTTATTTAATGAATTTGGGGAGGATTCATGATATCATTCTAAATAAAAGTGAGACAGGGCAAAGGGACAGTCAGTGTAGATAATGAATGTTTGGGTCAGGAAGAAGGGGGCTGATTTCAAAAGGAAATAAAATGCTAATACCTCATGAGCACTTCCCCCTCTTCCAACCTGTTGCCAAGGTTGCCTGCCTATAGGAAATTGTTCCTACCATCAAGGAGTTGTTAATGAATTCCCCTGGGCAGCGCCCTTCCTGCTTCTACCCCTGGACAGTACCTTTCCTGCCCTTGGTTACTCCACTTTTTAGTCATGTAGGTAAGATAAGAGGAAGAAGAAGTATGAAAAGAAAGGACAAAATGTACAGGACACCCCCTACCATCCCCACTTCGGGAGGAGTCTCTCTCTCTCTCTCTCTCTCTCTCTCTCTCTCTCTCTGTTTGTCTCTATCTGTTCTATCCTTCTATCCTTTAAATAAATTTTTTTGTGCTTGCGTCATGTTTTTCAGGTATTCAATCTTCAACACCAGGGGAACAGGGACCCAGGCCCTTATTTTCAACACTGGTATTATCTTAGACATATTAGAAAAGAGAAGAAGGAAATCCTAGGCTAATTGCAAATATATAGAATTTGTATGTGTTTGGCAGTTGGAAGATTCTCAGAAGTTCCTCAGGACATCTAGCTTCTAAGAGGTACTTCAGCCTTTGTGATTTAGTTTAATTAGTTCTAACTCCCACCTCATCATCTCATGAGCTTTAGTAAGTAAAGCTCATTTTTCTCATACGCCTGGAGAAAACTTTGCTGTTGCTCCTGTTAACTCCTCTGTTGCTCTCTCTGCTCCTATAACCAGCTGTTGAAATAGTTTCCCCTCTCTCATTCCTTGATAAATCTTCTCTTCCTCCATGACTGTCAAAAAGCCAATTAAAGAAGATTTTGTAAGCAAAATATTATGAAAAACTGACAGCAGGAAGATGTTACTCCACAACAGAGTATAAGGTATAGTTTAGGACTGAGTATAGTCCTCCATTCCTGGAAGTCACCTGCACACTGAGTCCTGACACCTGCACACCTAGTCCCTACTAGTCATCTGTTTGGAGGACTGGTGTCTTACCACTTTGCAGAGGGCTTCCCTTCTCCTTGGCTAATAATCTGTAAATTAGAAAAAGGAAATTTTCATAGTCGAACACAGAAAAACTCAGCTTTCTCAAGTCCCCCTCTACAAACTATAGGGATTATCTTTCTAAATCCCACAGTATTTTGGTGTTCTCAAGTAGAAACTGGAATTCCACTTATGTCTATATCATGGGGCAAGTCAAATTCTGAGTCAGTTTCTTCATCCTGGAAATAAAATAATGAGTTTTATTTCCTGCAGTACTGTTGGAAGAGACATGATTACAAGAAGAGAGAAAGAGAAAAAAACCACATTTTTTTTAGTAATTATTTGCTTCCTTCCACTCACTATATGTAGATGAATAAAAAACATCAAAAATATTAAAATCCAAAAGTATGGTATGATAGTTGCCAAAAACTCAGTCCTTGTTTCTGATGCCAATGCAATAATGAGGAGACAGTTTGAGAAAAAGGAAAAAAAAGGTTTATTGCTTTGCTAGCAAAGGAGAAACACAGGGACTCCTGTCCCAGAGGCTGTGATTTTGCCCATCAGCAGGAGCAGGGGGATTCTAAAGAGGTTCTAAAGATTCTAAAAGATTCTAAAGATTCAAAGGCTACATCCACATGTTCTCTGTTGGATTTGCAATTCACTTGTTAATTTGGGAGATAGTCATTTCTGAGAGTTTTTGCTACCATCCCCAAAGTCTGGATTACTTCATGTACTCAGGGACAGATTAACTCTGTCTAGGATGGGGAAGAAAGGTAATCTGGTTTCCCCTGAGATCAGGGAGTGGGAGAGATTAGGGAGGAGCAGAGAAAGAGGAAGAGAAACATGTTCATTTTAAAAATAAGCTGTAGTGTCAGAGCAGCAAGCATAAAATGGACCTGTGTTACATAATGAGGGTTATTTTGCTTTCATAAAGATCTTTAATTTTAAAAAATATGGATAACGTAAAATATGGATAGTGTAAAATTGGTAATACGTAAAGAAGAGTGAGACCCAAGGCATAAAACAGTGCACCCTTTTCACAATTTTTAAAACTAAATTTCATAAGTTTTCCTGTAATAAATTAAAATTAGATTTCCACTTTTTATTATTCACATAAAATCTGGTTTTCCCTGCCAGACATTACCCAGCTCTTCCTTACTTCTCAACCTGACTTCTTGTCATTTGTTGCGGGAAACGGACTGATGGAGAAGCAGCAAGCAGCACTCAGAGACGAGGTGAAATTTACTTTATGCAGGCGGGCCCAGAGCAAAACAGAAACTCCAAATTCTGAGCCCTGATCCACAGCTTTTCACAATATTTGTAGGTTATTTGGCATCATCTTAGACCCATCCTATCATTGGGCCTTTTTTTTTTTTTTTTTTCTTTTTTAAAAAGATTCCTCATCTCTGTGACAGAAGGTCTTGTGCAGGGTCTCTAACATAAAGTATGCTCACAGAACAGATAAGAAGAAACAGCTCTTTTCACAGACATCTGTTACCATTTCAGGAGGGAGTAGTCAAACTCTTAGGGCAGTCATTGACAATGCAAAAGGTAGGCTTCCTGGAGAAAGGGTAAGAGAGGGGAGGGGAACGGACCGCTTCCCCAGGCATTGGACTCTTATCATAATGTTTTTGTAATTTCATTACACAACCAGCTCTGGTTTTGCCATCACACATTAACACAAACAATAGTTTAGATTCCAAGGAACACAATATATTGTAAAATATAAAATGAATAACTAATGTCATTTACTTAAAATGTAGAACTGGCCAAAAAAATGCCTAGGGAATATCTTTGATTCATTGCTATCACTGATGATGTTATACTGAAATTATAGTTTGTCTTTGAAATCAAAATGTTACAAATATTGTATGCTGGAAACTTTTACCTTGGAAAAAACTTTAAAATCTTTTAAAATATGGAACCACTTTTTTAAAAATCTGGAATTTTTCTTAAATTAGAAATAAACTTTCTCTAAAACCAAAGTAATTAGTTGTTTGTTCTCTTTGAACCATAAAGCTAGTTTTCACAATTTTAAGTCCTGTTTTTGGACTGTTTCAGGCTGTCTAATGAAGAGTCCATTTCTTGAGAGCAACAACTGGGTGGGAGGCATTTCTGATACTCTGTTGTCTAACTCATTGCCTGAACCAGGGTAAAAACTGCATCTCCTTATTAAATAGATCCTTAACCAAAGAAGGCCATACATTTTCTAGTGAAGAAATGTTTTTACCTGAACATCAATGGGTAATTGTTAGCACAAAAAGATTGGGCAGGATGCAAACCTCACGTGTCATCTCAGCTCTTTATAGAGGGGGATGAAATGGTGTCCGTGGACCCACTCTTCTGTTGGAAAATGAGTCACTGAACAAAGAAAGGGACTGGGTTTATATAGGTTATTTTGAGAGGTGGTCAAGTGAGCATATGTCAATTTTGCTTAGTCAGGAATGTGAGACTTCCAGTCAAGGTCTGTGGACAGTGCCAGAAAGGATGTCGCTTTGGAGGAGAAAATGCCTCCGAGAGTCTGTTTTCTTTCGGGGATGATAAAACACCCTCTCTGCCTGCAGCCATATTCCGGAAAACTTTCATCCGGAGATGAAAGCTGTCCATGTGTGTCTTTCGTTTTTACTCCCTTTTCTTTTTCTCAGGCTTCATTCTTTTGGGAGTTTCTTATTCTCCATATCCATTAGTAATGGTCAGGCAATTTTGGAATTTTCTCAAACTGCTGCCTTGATTTTCAAGCTGTCATGTTACCGTGAGAAACAAATAGTTCAATGATCACCCTTTAAATTTGATGAATGTTAGCAAAAAATCTTGATTATTGAAAGCAAAAAAAAAAGCATGCCAGATTTTTCCTGAATTATTACATCAATTCTTGATTAACTTTGTAAATATTCATTAATCTTAGAGGCAAAAATATAAAATTGTGATATGTCAGTTCAGCTGGATTTTGAATAATAACTGTACCTCACAAATATCTTCCCAGAGATGACTTCTGTAGGAGCTAAATATAACTGAGCAAAAAATAGAAAAGACACTGGTTCATAATCTCAATTGTGAGTGAGCTGTCATAGGGTTGACATCTAAATTCAAATACTCTTAAACATTATCTGTATATCCTCTTAACTATGTCAAACTAAAAAACTAGTGACACTATGTTAAATAATAGTCACATATAATAGGCCAAATGTTTTCATTAATGTTAGATTCCATTGATTACTGAGTGGTTTTCAAAATTAGTTGTGATCCCAGGATGGATACAAACTGAATAAGGTCAAGGATATAATCCTTGAAGAACTGAACCTGTTCAGCGATATCATAATGCATTCCAAAATCTAGTCAGCACCAAAATACACAAAGTTATTTGTATACATGAGGCACTACGAGAGAAAATGACTTTGATTACCAGTTGAAAAATAGTAATGGCAGATAGTTGCTTCATTGATGAATTTTCTACCATATCATTTACATAAGCAAGATTGAATTTGCTTTAAATTTTCCCTAGAGTAACCACTTTGTACATTTTATTATGAAAAATAAAAGCGTTCTTTCATTTTCCCTTTGTATCTTATAATTGAGTCTTCTAGGTATAAACAGATATCTCTTGTATGTATTACTACTATAATTACAACTAATTATATTTATAAATAATTGAACAGTTACATTTTATTATATGGAACTTTAGGACATATTTTATATGGCATTTCTTATATAAATAAATAAATTTATTTTAAAGTATTGACTCATAAATTATGGAGGCTACCCTACAGTTTTCTGTAGGCAGGTTGGAGACCCAAGTAAACTAGTGGTGGTGTGGTTAAAAAGTTGAAGAGTTGATGAGCTCATAGTGCCAATTCCAGTCTAGGTCTGAAGTCTTGAGAACTAGGACTCAGAGAATAGGAGACTATTGACCTACTTCAAACAATCAGTCCAAGAGGCAGAAAAGCCAACCTTTTCTTCAGGTTCTTTGTGAATGGAATGATGCCCATACACACTGCAAAGGAACATTTGAACATTTTCTTAACTTAATTCACTTATTCAAACCCTAATTGATTCCAGAAACATCCTGACACACAAAGTTCAGAAATAATGTTTAATAAGACAGCTGGGTATCCCAATCCTCAATTTGACATATAAAATTAGTTACAAGGTCTTTATAAAACTTTGACATAAATATTAGCACCATTTCCTAAAGAAGAAAGTCAAAATGTGAGATTTAATAATCTCAGGCCAGGTCACTTTGTTGATAGTAAAGAGAGATTGACATTGTAAGCAATTCTTCTACTTTCATTGGGATTTTAATTGGAATTGCATTGAATTTGTATAGCACTTTAGGTATTATGGCCATTTTGACAATATTAATTCTTCCTATCCAAGAACATGGAAGATCTTTCCATCTTCGAAGGTGTTCTTTAATTTCTTTCTTTAGTGTTGTATAGTTCTCATTGTAGAGGTCTTTCACCTCTTTTGTGAGATTGATTCCCAAGTATTTTATTTTTTTCGAGGCTATTGTGAATGGGGTAGTTTTCCTAATTTCTCTTTCTGAAGATTCATCACTTATGTATAAAAATGCATTGGATTTATGGGCATTGATCTTGTAACCTGCTACTTTACTGAAATCACTTATGAGTTCTAAGAGTTTTCTGGTGGAATTTCCAGGTTCCTCTAAATATATAATCATGTCATCAGGGAACAGGGATAGTTTGAGTTCTTTTTTTCCAATTCGTATCCCTTTAATTTCTTTGGTTTGTCTAATTGCTCTGGCCAGAGTCTCAAGAACGATGTTGAATAGAAGTGGTGAAAGAGGGCATCCCTGCCTTGTTCCAGTTTTTAGGGGGAATGCTTTCAGTTTTTCACCATTTAGAATGATATTAGCCATGGGCTTAGCATAAATGGCCTTTACAATGTTAAGGAATGTTCCCACTATCCCTATTTTTTCTAGTGTTTTGAGCATGAAGGGGTGCTGTATTTTATCAAATGCTTTTTCTGCATCTATTGAAATAATCATGTGATTCTTGACTTTAAGTCTATTAATGTGGTGAATTACGTTTATTGATTTCCTGATGTTGAACCAACCTTGCATCCCTGGGATGAAACCAACTTGATCATGGTGCACTATCTTTTTAATATGTTTTTGTATGCGATTTGCTAAAATTTTGTTGAGAATTTTTGCATCGATGTTCATTAAGGATATTGGTCTGAAATTTTCTTTCCTTGATGAGTCTCTGTCTGGTTTAGGTATCAGGGTGATATTGGCTTCATAGAATGAGTTTGGGAGGGTTCCCTCCTCTTCTATTCCATGGAATACTTTGAGAAGTATTGGAATGAGCTCTTCTTTAAAGGTTTTGTAGAACTTGACTGAGAACCCATCTGGTCCCGGACTTTTCTTTGTTGGTAGGCTTTTGATGACTTCTTCTATTTCAGTACTTGAAATTGGTCTATTTAAATTGTGTATGTCCTCCTCGTTCAGTTTAGGCAATTCATATGTCTCTAGAAACCTGTTGATGCCTTCAAAATTTTCTATTTTGTTGGAGTATAGATTTTCAAAATAGCTTCTAATTATGTTTTTATTTCAATCCTGTCTGTTGTGATATTTCCTTGTTCATTCCAAATTTTAGTGATTTGGGTTTTCTCTCGTCTTCTCTTTGTTAGTGTGGCTAAAGGTTTATCAATTTTGTTTATTTTTTCGAAGAACCAACTATTTATTTTGTCAATTTTTTGTATTGTTTCTTTTGTTTCAATTTCATTGATTTCAGCTCTGAGTTTAACTATTTCCTGTCTTCTACTACTTTTGGTGCTGTTCTGTTCTTCTTTCTCTAGGGCTTTGAGCTGTAGTGTTAGGTCGTTTATTTGTTGAGTTTTACTTCTTTTATTAAATGCGCTCCATGAAATAAATTTCCCTCTAAGTACTGCTATACAAATTCAATGCAATTCCAATTAAAATCCCAATGATGTACCTTACAGAAATAGAGCAAGCAATTATGAAATTCATCTGGAAGAATAAGAAACCCAGAATAGCTAAAGCAATACTTAGCAGGAAGTGTGAAACAGGGGGTATTGCAATACCAGATCTTCAACTCTACTACAAAGCAATAGTAACCAAAACGGCATGGTATTGGTACCAAAATAGAAAGGTAGATCAATGGTATAGAATAGAGGACACGGACACAAACCCAAAGAAATACAATTTTCTCATACTAGACAAAGGTGCCAAAAATATGCAATGGAGAAAAGATAGCCTCTTCAACAAATGGTGCTGGGAGAATTGGAAATCCATATGCAACAGAATTGGAAATCCATATGCAACCCATATCTCTCACCATGCACGAAACTAAACTCAAAATGCATTAAGGACCTCGGAATCATACCAGAGACCCTGCAGATTATAGAAGAAAAAGTAGGTCCAAATGTTCACCTTGTTGGTCTAGGATCAGACTTCCTTAACAGGACTCCCATAGCACAAGAAATAAAAGCTAGAATCAACCACTGGGATAGATTCAAACTAAAAAGCTTTCTCTCAGCAAAGGAAACTATCAGCAATGCGAAGAAAGAGCCTACAGAATGGGAGAATATCTTTGCCAATCATACTTCAGATAGAGCACTAATCTCCAGAATCTATAAAGAACTCAAAAAACTTTACTCCAAGAATTCAAATAATCCAGTCGACAAATGGGCTAAGGAAATGAATAGACACTTCACAGAAGAAGATCTACAAGCAATCAACAAACATATGGAAAAATGTTCAACATCTCTAGTAATAAGAGAAATGCAAATCAAAACCACCCTAAGATTCCATCTCACCCCAATTAGAATGGTGATTATCAAGAACACGAGCAACAACAGGTGTTGGCGAGGATGTGGGGAGAAAGGTACACTCATACATTGCTGGTGGGGCTGCAAATTAGTGCAGCCACTCTGGAAAGCAGTGTGGAGATTCCTTAGAAAACTCGGAATGGACCCTCCATTTGACCCAGCTGTCCCACCCCTCGGCCTATACCCAAAGGACTTAAAATCAGCATACTACAGAGACACAGCCACATCAATGTTCATAGCTGCTCAATTCACAATAGCCAGACTGTGGAACCAACCTAGATGCCCTTCAATTGATGAGTGGATAAAGAAACTGTGGTATATATATACACAATGGAATATTACTCAGCCATAAAGAATGATAAAATTATGGCATTTGCAGGCAAATGGATGAAATTGGAGAATATCATGCTAAGTGAGATAAACCAATCTCAAAAAGCCAAAGGACGAATGATATCGCTAATAAGTGGAGGATGACACATAATGGGGGGGAGGGAAGGGTTAGTGTTAGGGTTAGAGTTAGGGTTAGGGAGGGGGGCAAGTATGGAGGAAGGAAGTACTGTGTAGAGGGTAAAGAGGGGTGGGAGGGGTGGGGGGAAGGGAAAAAATAACAGAATGAATCAAACAACATTACTCTATGTAAATTTATGATTACACAAATGGTATGCCTTTACGCCATGTACAAACAGAGAAACAACATCTATCCCATTTGTTTACAATAAAAAAAAAAAATTCTTCTACTTTCAATTTAGTCAAACTATTTGTGCATATGTGTGTTTAATGAGACTGTAAATGGTATACTGGTATATATATAGACACCATATTACCTGTAAATCTCTCTCCAGGGCTTAAAGATAATCTGTTCTTTTAGTTGATCTCACTTTCTAATTCATACTTATACTAGTATAAGCTAATAAACATAAATTCTGTAACAAACGCTAACATGGATATATCCATATAGGCACTAAAAGTTTGATATGTTTTGTTTTTTATCATTTTTTGTGAGACTACAAAATAACTTTTGTATATTGCATACCTGTAAGGAATTAAATTAAGATAGGAGAAGAGAAGCAAAAAATGTCTATTTTTTAATATATTTTATATACTTCTACATTATTTAAAATTATTTTATTATAGAAACATTTTATAAAAACATAAGAAAATACATATTCAAAATAATATGTATTTTATTTATTCATTTAATATGTTAAATAAATAAAAATATTTAAGGATGCTTGAAGGTCAACAAAGGTGCCATAAAATGAATGAAATTTTAGAACTGGATGTGGTAAAGAAAGGGATTGCATTCCAAGCCAACTTAATAGCATTCACTAGTTTAGAATTCTTTCTAGACTTACTAATTTTGTTTTTCCAATATTGTTATATCATATATTACTTAATAATGCAATAAAATAATAATGTTATGATACATAATATGAATTAAATGTTTTTCTCACATGAAAAAAATGTTTTATTCAATTATTTTTGGTTAGTTGTGGTAAGGATATATGTAATCATGTCACAACTTAAAACTACAGATAAGCAACCATAAAAATACTGTGTTATTTGGTGCGTACACTAGTCTGAGGCCTTATCTGTTACTGAGAAAGAGTTTGTGAATGAGCCACAAAAATTCAGTACATAGATAATTTACAGGACCCCTCTAAGTGTAGTGGAAAGTTCACTGACCACATAGACACACTATGTGGGAAATTCAGTTCTTCACTAATAAGTTGTTTAAGTTTTGGCAATTTAAATTTCTTTATTAGTAAATTTGGGTCAATAAAAGTAGCACCAATTAATTCCACTTTAGTTAGTATTAAATGTGTTAGTACACATCACTAACAACATCATCTGATATACAACATGTTCCAAATAAATATTATTGCTACCAAATAAGTTTATTACCCGTTTCAATGAAGCTAAATTCAGAAACTCAACCCATGTGATTTCAGCTCTAGATTTCCATGCACTCTCTCTCTCTCCATCTTTTGCATATTTTAACATACGCATGCAATTATCTCATTACTAACTCCTATAAAAGAAAGCAGATGTATCTAATACTCAGTTACTAAAGTTTAAGATATTATGGATTGGATCATAAATGTCTCCCCAAAACTCATGTGTTAAAAGGCTTGGTTCTCAGCTGTGGTGCTACTGAGGGGTTGGGTAAAACTTTGGAAGGTGGGTCTAGTTGGAGGGAATAGGTTATTGGTGTTCAACTGTAGGGTTTTTGGTACACTGGCCTTCCTTTTTCTCTCTCAAACTCTCTCTATCTTGCTTCCTGGCCACCAGGACATGTGCTTCACCACATACTCTCAGTCATGATATACAGATTCCCCAAACCTACGGGGTCAAGTGATCAAGGTCTGAACGTTCTGAAACCTTAAGATAAAATAATTTTTTCTTCCTTTAAGTTGATTTTCTCAGGTATTTTGACACAGAGACAGGAAACTGACTAACACAGAAGAGATACTCTGTGGATCATTTAATAAATATATCCAAAGACAAATTCAGGTCAAATTGTGTTATTGCCTTATTTAAAATAACATAGCGATACATAAAATTGTATGGTCAACCTTTAGGGATCAAGGGACATTCTATTCTGCTTTCAGAAAAACAAAGAAAAATTTGCCATCATAGTTATTATTTTGTTACTTTTTTTCCAGACTGAAATTTTCCCTTAAGATTTGTTAAGTTAACAACATGTTTTTGTCTGTGCCTTCCTTTAAATTGCTTCAAACATCCTAAGAGACTTTTCTAATATCTTTTGAAGAATTCCAAACATTGTTTTTTCATGTAAGTATATATGTAGCATGGGAGGTGAAAATGACCTAATTTTTAAAAGGGAATTTTGTTCTTTCATGGACTAGTTGCTAATTAAAACTTGGTGGAAACCAGGCTGTTATTATAGATTGTTATAATGACACTGATACTTATCACTACTTCACAAATAATTTTATTTTTCACAAAGTTGAAAACTATAAGGACTCCTAAATATGTCAGATATGTTCATTTGTGCACACTGTTCATTGCATATTAATTTTGTTACAATGCTTAATAGTACAAAATTCAAATTAAAGTCCATTTTTGAACATTCTGTACAATTTTAATTGTACTTAGCTCATTGTACTAAATTATATTTTTCACATAAATATTTTATTTGTTTGGTTTCTGCTGCATCTCACATAGAAAAGAATTTATAATTCCAGAAATTATGGACTGCACTATTTTTGAATTTACTCTACAGAATAATTATGACCACTTTTCTTACTTCAGTTTTAAAATAAAAAGAAGACCTACTTTAAAATAATTACCTATAATTTTGACTTGACAAAGATGTCAAAGCTTATTTCTTTCCTTACAGTTCTTTTTGTGGTGTTCTGGATTAAAAGTAAAATGTTTTGATGTGATATCTACTGTCACTGCATTTCATGTCTAGGATGATATAATTATGAAAAATAAAGCTTAACTTAGGGAGGAAAAAAAGACCTGAACTAGTTCTTAAGATTTTTTTTTTCTTTAGAGAAAAATAGGAAAAGATAACAAAGTCTTTCTCTTTCCATTGTTTAAAATTAGTTGCTCTCTAGTAATGCTGGTATCTCAGTAAGGTTTTATAGGGTCATCACATACATTTTCGATGTAATTGTAACAGTTACTCAAATGGCTGCTTAAATATTACATATATTAATAAATTATCAGGTATGCACTTTTTCTTAGTATGTAAATATCTTGCTTGATATTTGGCATTATGAAATAACACTAATATATGCTTGTAGAATCTCTTTTGTAAAAAAAAATCACTGATAATTTTATCACCTAGACCTGGTGACTTACAACAGTGACTTCTACCACCACCCCTGACTGGATATTGATGCAACTGGTTTAAATCGACATCAAAACCTAGCCATTTTGACCAACATATATCAATGTCATGCATCTTATGTTTGAAATTAAAGTGAAATATGTAGGATAACTTTCTGGAAATTTTTCAGATTCTTAATTTCTACAATTCTACTACAAAGAACTTAAATTTTCATTATTTCTAGTTTACTTTAAAGTGTGCTTAAACTGGATGATGAGCAAAATGTCAGGTGCTAAATCCATGATGGAATATATGATGGTAAAAATATAGAAAAATAAAGTTCATGAAACAGCAATAGACTGCATTTTAAATAATTCTAAGACGTTTAAAATCATGTTTTATTTCTGCTAGATGTTACATTCAAATCCTGTTTATCTAGTTCTCTATTAATTTAGAATTTCTTTTGTACATCATGTGAAATGGAACTTTAACATTATCTTTTTTCTAAAGATATGTGCAATTTTCCAAGACCTTGCAGAATTTCAATCTTTATACTGTTAAAGTGAAATATCACATTTGTTACATAATAAAGTTATGTAGTCTATTTGAGAGATTTTTAAACTTTTTCAATATTTTGCTTACATTTTTTAATGATATCACCAGATAATTTAACTGTGGTGTTAAATTATCTTAAAAAAATAGACCTCTTCATTGTCTTCTTATTCATGATTTCTTAGCCATAATCTTTTGTGTATTCATCCTTTTCTTTATAAAATGAGTTTATCAAATTCCTAATTAAGCATATTTTGATGCAGAATAAAAAAGGTTTTAAATTTCTTTTGTGAGAAAGGACATGTTTATATAACTAAGAGATAATATAGCTTTACATTTTCTAGTTTCCTTTGATAAAATAGTATAGCTCACATTTCCATTCTGTTTATTTCTAAAATAATGTCTCCCTCTTATCAATTTAACTTGACAAAAAGAGTGTCTTCAACAGACATTATGTGGTGAGACCTTCCCTGTACATCACCTAGTTGTAGATTTTCCATTTCCTGAGACTATGCCCTTCATGTGTCTTAGATTCCAGAATCATGACAAGAATAAGAAACTACCATGATGTAAGAGCTAGCTGAACACTCTAGTCCTAGAAGAGAAAGGTTAGCATAATCAAGAAATTTCAGGATATTTCTAATGTATATGTAACACAAATTTGAGAAATTGTTATTCTGAGATGTAGTTGAACAGAAGGAAAAGCATTTAGATTGAAAATGATTAAATAACATGACTAATTTAGCTAAGTTTCTGGATTGAACATGCTAACAGTTGGCTTTGATTTTGATTTGTCACTCAACTGTTGACAGAGAGACACACAATCAGGATAGGCCTATGCTTCATTCCATTAAAGTGAAAGGAATTTTTTGCATGTTATTGAAAACAAAAGTCATCAGGACATACGAATGCTGTGGTAGATTCTATTTCCTATGTAATTCAGTCCTTGTGGAGATCAAAGTTTCCACATGGTACAATTTACCTTGTGTCTTAAGGATGCCCTTTAACCTTTCTTACAGTGTAGGTCTTTTAGTGACATATTATTTAAGTCTCTATGCAATGATTTTTATAATACTTTTTGACTAATGCTTTCACTAGTGCATAATTCTGGGTTATAAGTTAACATGCACTTTTTCTTTCCATGGTTTAAATATGTTGCTAGACTGTCTTTTGGTTTGAATTATTTCTCCAGAGAAATGTGCCATCCTTCCCATCTTCTTTGTACGTAACATGTATCTTTCCTTTAAGCACTTTTAAAATTTTTCTCATTACTTATTTTTAACAATTAGATTAATAAATGCCTTTATCCAGTTCATTTAATGTTTCTTTTCTTTGTAGTTCTTAAAGATTTTGATGTTTATAATTGACATCAAATTGAAAAATAAATTCAGCCATCATTTCTTCAAATTCTTAGGTTACCTTCCCTTCTGGGGGCTCCAAATACATGTATGTATGTTTGACTGCTTCATGTTCACTAATACTCCATCATTTTATTAAAGGTTTATTTTCTATGTTAGTTTCATCTCAGAGATTTTCCATTATTAGGCTGTCCTATTAATACTATTTTTTCTTCAATGTTTAGTATGCTACTAATCCCATCTAATGGATTTTCCACCACTGTCATTTCAGCTTTAATTTTTAGAAACCTGATTGGGGAGTCCTTAAAAACATGTAATGCCTCCACTTAACATATTACATCTCTGTGCAGCTTCTTCATCATATAGTATACAGTTGTAATAGCCTACTTGTTACTACTTCTATCATCTATGCCGTTTGCAGATCATTTGGAATGATTTTCTTTTTCATCATCATTATGGGTTATAGCTTCCTATGTCATCATGGCTTGCAATTTTTAACTAGATTTTCCTTTGTTTTGTGGAGGAAACTTTTTCTAAAATAATTTTTATTACCATTACATGATTAGAGTATACATGCATTCTTTTTCTAAAATAATGAAATACTAATAAACTGAAATTCCCCTTCACCAACACTGGCAATTTCAGAGCTCTCCTCAGTGATAAGCACTCTTACTCTTTCCAAACTGGTTTTTGGCAATGCATTTATAAAAATGCACGCATCCCCACAGGAAATGTGTAACAGTGTCTTAAATGCCATTCCGACTTATGGAGATTTTTTACCTGGTTCAGTTCAGTCTCCCTAAGGGTATTACCCCCACCATTTATGTCCCACCAAGTGTTTAGGGTTCTCCTCCCTTTTGAATGATTGTGGTCTTGCATATCATGAGAGGGTGTTTTAGTAAGCTTTTTTATTGCTGTGACCAAAAGACTTGATAAGAACAATTTTAGAGGAAGAAAAATTTATTCGTCCCTCAATTCATAGATGGCCAACTGCACTCCTCAAAAGTCACAGGTGAGGCAGAATATCATGGCAGAAGAGTGTGGTGAAGGAAAGCATCTCAGAACATGACCATCAGGAAGCAGAGAGAGACTTCTGCTCAACCAGAACAAAATATATTAGCACCCCCAAAGACATGCACCCAGGGACCCACCTCTTCCAGCTATACCCTACCTGCCTATAGTTACTACCCAGTTAATCCCTATTAAGAGATTAATTCACTGATTAGTTTAAGGCTTTCATAACCCTGTCATTTCATCTGAAAACCCTCTTGCACTGTCTTATATATAAACTTTCAGGGGACACCTAATGTTTAAACCATAAAAGAGGGAATGTCACTTGTAGCAGGACAGTCGGGGACCAAACACAGAACTGACAGGTACTACTTCTGTGGGTTGTTCCCAGAACAAGATGCTGACTCTGAATCAAGAAGAGTCTTTACTCCAAACTGATTTTGTGGGGAGCTAGCCTATAGCCCAGGATCAGCCTGAAGGTGGTACTTGCTAGTGTGGAATCTGAGAGGTCAGGTGGAGGACTTTTTAACTTTACCTTTGAATATTCTTAAGTTTTGTTATGGGACATATCAAGTTACTTAGAAACATTTGGTTCCTCTGGGTTTTTTATTTTAAACATTTTAATGTGAGTCCACAGCTGCCTTTAGACCAAGGTTAATTGTTTTTCACTACAGAGGCAAGGATCTCTTAGTTTAATGGTTTCTCCAAGAGTTATAAATTTTCCTCTGGTTAATGAGAACTGACTCTTATGTGGCTCCGAGAGAGCAGTGGCATTCCTCTGTCCCGTGCTTTCTGTTCATTCTTTTGCTGACCATGGATAATGTCCTCACACATGCACTGAATCTTGTTCAGCTGAGTACTTGAGAGGGACACTGTGCAGGTCTACAAAGGTCTCTCTCTGCACAGCTCTCTCTCTATTCCATGCATTTGAACTGCCTTGCTTTCTCAGAAACATATACTACCTTGATTAAAAAGACTACCAAACTTTGAGTTTCCTTGTTCATGCACCATGATCTAAAAAAATTATGTAGGCTGACGTGGGAAAAATGCGTATGTCTCATTTTGTGTTGTTTTTCCTCTCCCAGATTTCACTGTCCATCTTTGCCTGATGTCTAATGCCTTAAGATTTGCTGTTATCCTATTTTTAATATAGTTTTAAGTTGTTCCAGTCCAGAGGGTAAACACAATTCTTACTACTTCAACTTGGTTAGAAGAAGTAGGTGTGTGGACTTCCCATATGTGACAATTCCATCCCTTTGCTTACATCCTAAGGTAATCCATGAGACACTCTTTCTGTCCATGTCTTGAGAATCCTTTAGTGGAATTTCAATGGCTTTTCAATATTACAATCCAGTCTGGGTTTTTTCATTGTGTAAACTCTGCTAATTGTATACTAGAGCCAACTTACACTAACTCATAAATGCTTGCTCTTAGTTTTCAAAAAAACTAACCAGCTGTAAGTTGTAAACCACTTGTTAATCACAGTTGTCATTAAAAATTTAATTATATCAACTTATAATGAGACATTAAGTTAGAAATGAGTTTAGAAGGTACTCAACACTCATCACTTGCTAATTTTTATATTGCCCATTGCTATAATCAAGGTCCTGGGGTTAAGTCTCTTTCATCTACGCAGTGGAAATGCTTTCTAATGGTGTGCATTTCTCCCATTGTGCTCAGCGACAACACATTGACAGCTTAAAAATCAGTTATGAGTATTTACATTGTGCATATCAGCAAGCATTAAAAATGGATTTTGACACTCTATTTTTAATATCTGGACTTCAAAATGTGACAGAAAATGTTAATAATGTAGGTTCAACTTTAAAGTGTGTCATATTTGTGACCAGTGCAAGGTGAATAGAATGCAAAAAAAAAAAAAAAAAAAAATTCTCAGGGAATATTCATCTAGAAATTGAAAGGAATAAGTCTGAATTTTCCTTATGTTCATGACGCATTCTATTGAGGAAGGGAACTCTAATTCATCATTTAAAAATAACATTCTATAAAGAATGATATTTGGAATATGTCACTGCTGTTTATACTAGTTTAAGTTCCAAATATTTTACTCTATAGTTATTTTATTTTGGTTTTCTAATAACATTTTTGATATATAAACAAGTTCTAGGTTATAGGCTTAAATAGGTAACATTTCTCTATTCTATAAGATTTTATTGTTAGCAAATATTTAAGATCATATTAAAACACAATAAGTAAAATATTTAATATGTACTTACTCCCATTTAATAATCAGTTATGTATGTGGATGCTTCATTTTCTAATTTAATATGATAGAATTTATTTTAAATTTTGGAAAAGATTAAGAAAAAGGAATATCTTACTTTGCATTTCTTTGAAAATACAATAAATATGCTTTTGAGGTATTGCATAACAAAAGATGGTAATTTCATAGACTGTTCAAAGGATGTGATTTTTTTATATTGAGTTTTTTTCTAAAAGCTAATATGTAGTTTAATTTGCCATGAATTTCAAGGTTAAAAATACATAACTTTTAGGTATTTTCAAAAAGAAAAGTATTTTATCATTCCCTAAACATGTTGATTGGGTAGATGTGCAGAGTCCTCAATGGTTAAGGATGTGTACTTGACAGAACCTTTTTCAAGGTTCTTAAACTCCCAAGGAAGGAAATGTTTAAATGCAATTAAAACATGATTAAAAATTCATTTGGATTAGTTAAAAATAGTAAAGGGAGCCTCAGTATTTACCAGAGAGAGTTAAGAGAGTTCATAATATATTTGACATTTTCTTCCTCAACTTTACCTAGTAAGCATAGTTATTGAGTCCTTAGAATGTACATTTGGAAGAATCAGGGTTAAAGAATTTAGAAAAGGTTTTTATTTTCCTTTAAATTACACTCTTATGGTGCACTGCTCCCGTCCTATTACAGCAGATCAAAGGACACTCATTGCATAGACTCTTGTTTCCTGGAGAAGGATGCAGTTTGTAAAAGAATAAGGACAAAGAACATTCAAGTGAGTCAGGATGACACAGGGTTTTCTTCTATTTCATTGCCATAGATGGAGGAGATGAATATAATAATGGCTGTCTCTAGTGTCTCTTAGGAAACTACATTTAAAAGTTCATAATTTGCTAAAATAAAATCCACATTCTCTGAAATTCCTGGAAATCATAAAGAATCTAGATGAAATAAGAAGCACATACAAAGAGAAACATTTACTTAAGGAAATTTTCTCTTTAAAAACATCTATACAAAAAATTGAAAAGTAGAGTGATGTTTTGAACACAAAGAGTGGAATCTAAAAGTCTTCTGATTGCACACACTGTTTATATGGACAATGGTCCCCCTAATCCAGTTCCCAGAGGATAGCTGAAACCATGGATAGTACCAAACTCTGTATATAGCATTTTTTTCCCACACATATATACTTTTGATAAAACTTAATCTATGAATCATGCATAATATGGGATTAAAAACTAATAAAATAGAACAATTGTAAAGATCTATTGTAAGAAAACTGTGATACCAGGACACTGGATCTGATAACCACCACAGCCACTAAGAACCTCATGGCAGATAGCATTCACAGCAAGGTTACACTGGACAAAGTTATAATTCTTGTCCTAGAAAGAAAGGATAGCACCAGCGGCAGCAAGTCAATAGAAGATTTCAACATATTACCTAAAATGATCCAAAATTTAAAATTATGAATTGTTCATTTCTGTAAATTTTCATTTAATATTTTATGACAGCTGTGAATAGCCAGTAACTGAAACCAGGGAAGAAAAAAGAAACATGAATAAGGAGGGACTATTTCAGCACTTCATATAGTAAAAAATCAAAATAAAGAGTGCTGCTACCCAGTTCATCCAGTGTAGATGTCAGTATGCAGAATAAAGATTCCAACTGAATGCATCGCCTTGCTCTCTGGGAAAGATTTGATGAGTAAAGATGAAATGAAATGGATATAAGGAAAAGGCATAATTTTGAACTTGAACAAGATTGGATTAAATTCTAATTCTGCATTTCTAAATCTAAAACTCTATCCAAGTGTATCTTTGTTCTAAAGTGGATATAGTAAATACTACGCACGAATGTTTTGAAAATTAAATTAGAGTTATATGTAAAGTGTTGACACAATGATTAACCCCTTGAACATATAAGCTTGTTGTTTGTATTAACTGTTGATCTCCTGAACTTTGAGAAAAAAGTTTTAATTCTCCAACAGATTTGACCTGATGAAAAAGGCAACTGAATATTTAATACAATTCAAAGTCCAGGTTAGTTGACAATTTGATGTTCTTTTGAGTAGTTGCAGCTAAATTCAAACCAAAAAAGGTTTCATTCTTATAAACCACATACCTGGGAACTCTAATATTTCTCATAACACATGTCCTTAGTTTTTAAGCTGTTGAAAATATTAAAATATTTATTAAATATCAGAAGCACTAGACCTATGCATCAAAAATGTTCATAATTTAATCATAATGTACTGAAGTCCTATGCTGTATCAGTCAACATGGTGAGTGGTAGGGACTGAAAATATTTAGGACAAACTCTGTTACCTTATGGGACTTTCATAATGTCCATGGATTTTTATGGACACCATTTTTAGAGTTGGGGTTCTGGAGAAAGAAGAGCAACAATGACACAGGAAAAGAGCTGATCACTAAGAATATGTGTAGATGGACAAATAAATACATCCCCAAATAAAGAGACTATAATTTTCTCTTCTCATGAGGAGATGGAATTGAGCATGGAAACAGGAAAGATGTCTTGGTATCCAAAGAAAAACAGTAAAACACACAAGGCAAGATAAACAAGTAAACCAGAACAAGAACAATTAAAAAACTTCCAGCAGTATCAGATAAAAGTTCTAAAACAGTCTTCTTTTCATAACGTCGCATCCATGCTTATAATATCTCTCAGGGTTAAACTGGCACACTTTTGCTATTCTTTAGCAAAACATTATTAATATTTAATTTACTGACTATTGATTCAATATTATTTTATTTCATCAGTTTATTTATATACTAGTTGTGTATTTTCTTCCTGGAATTTTGCTTGATTTCCTCTTTTCTTCTCTTTTTATAGCTTTTGTATGATTGCATTTGTGTTCAGTAGAATATACAGCTTTCCTCACCGCTGAGGGGCAACCTGGCAAATCATTTAATTTCCGTTCTGTTAGATGGCACATTTGGAAACTGGATTGATAAAAACAACAGACAAAAAAAAATGCTTCTGGGGGAATTCCAAGGGACATAATTGTATTCTTTTTCTTATCTGTATCACCTGAACAATTCAATGAAATGGAACATTTATACTTCCATCATTTCTGTATCTCTTTCATGTCTTTCTTTCTTTCTTTCTTTCTTTCTTTCTTTCTTTCTTTCTTTCTTTCTTTCCTCATTTCTTTTTTTTAGGGGGAGGGATCCTCATAACAAATGATCTCTTGCCTATTTGTGGATTCTTTATCTTTCTAGTTGATAAAGGATTTCTTTTTCTAATTTGATGTTTTAATGCATGATATAAAACTAGATTTTGTCTCAGTAATTTTTTAACCAATGTGGATCAAATTTAATGATTTAATAAACACTTTATTTTTTTTAGTAAAGCTTTCTATATAAGCATAAAAATACTTTAATAATTTGGCAAACATGAAAAATCGGTCCTTTCCCATTAAAATTGAAAATCATTATAACTTTCTCTGAGTTCAACTAAAATTGGAAAATTGTGAATCCAATCTTTCCTTTCATCTTCTGTTTTATTGGTAATACTAATTTTTTTGATAGAATAGTAGCTCCCTGAAATGTTTATAATATAATCCCAAGAAGCTAAGCGTATATTCCTCACATGGTGGAAAGAGCTGTGCGGATGTGGTTAATGAACTTGGAAGGGGCAGAATATCCCAGATTTTTTGGTTGGAGCCAATATAATCACAAGGATCTTTACAAGTAGACAGTAAAACCCAAGGCAGATGAAGCTGCACTTGTGGGCTACAGATTCATCCTCCATGTAGGAGTTTTGACCAGTCCTTTGTTGGATGGTCTTATGGATTTTGGACTTGATTAGCCAACCTCCATTATTGTGTATGCCCCTTCCTTGAAGTCACTCTCTCTCTCTCTCTCTCTCTCTCTCTCTCTCTCTCTCTCTTTTCTCTCTCTCTCTCTCTCTCTCTCTTCTCTCTCTCTCTTATATTTGGATTCAGATAAATGAAATGGGGAGTAAACACCATATAAATATGGTATCTTTTAAAGAGTAGAATTCTCTGTTTCCCTGTAAGTGACAAGAAAGCCGTTGCCTCTGTACCAAAGAATCAAGGATGAGTTAATACGAAAAAGGAGATAAAACTCCATCCTCAAGGAGGAGTTCTCTTTCTAAAGCACACATTAGAAAATGTTTGGAGAAATCATGAATATGGCCTCTCACTGCCGTCAACTTTCTTCCATAGAAAAGGGCTACTTTCATTTTTTCATTCTCAATCTCTGTAATGTAGTGCCCTTTGTAATGTACCTGAGAACATATTACCACTTAGTCCCAGAATTTGTGGATATAAAGACCTGCTGAAGTTGACTATTCAATTTAATGCACAATTTTTGAGCTTAAAAAAGAGATATAATTTATTTTTTCCATTTTGAAATAACTATAGGCGTTTGACTTTAATCTGTGCTTCCAAATGATCCATCTTTCATTTACCAAATCATCAGATTACTTATAGATGTTCAATTCAATCACATGTTTACTTGAATGATGAAGTTTTTTTAGGTGCAACAAATGTAGATAAAGGTGAATCTTATTCCTGCCTTCCAAAATAATAATAGCAATGATCTAATCTGCCTATTTTTTGCTTTTTATGCCTAACATAAAATGTGTTTTGACTTCAGTCTTCACTTGGTGGCTGCTGGGAGATTCAGAATTTTTCTCATGACAGCAAAATGGCTACAGCAGGTTTTGATTTCAAAGGTTTTATTGTGGAATCTAGAGATTTCCACTTGACTTTTCCACAGACCAAAATTGGGCCCAATGCTCACCCAAAAATGAATCACTTTTCCCATGACCAGGAGATGGTCTCCTTGACTTAAGCCATTCAGCACAATCCAATCTCTAGAGTTTTAAAGCAACTTCAGTCTAATCCAAATTACATTTTAGGTCATATACATAAATTCCACAATAATTCCACAAGTAACCAATAGCTATTCAGTTCAGAAAATTGATTTATTGAAATATTTCTGATGGTTACCTGGTTTGATAATGTATAGAAATGAAAACACTGATAATGATACAGAACTAGCAGCTACTGAACTCTTAAGGAAGTATTCTATTTTAGGTGATTTATATGTATCCCCTCATCTAGTCTTCACAAATGCTAAAATGAGAACGTAATATTATTCTCCTTTTATTAATGGATAGCTGAAAAGGATATGTTGACTAATGTCATTAAGCCAGGAAATTAATAAAGAGAATAAGAGTTCAAAGCATTACATCTTAATAAAGTGTCTTGGTTTGGGGACAGATTAAATAGCTTACCTGAGATGATATAACAATTATGTATTAGAGTTGTGAGAAGAGACCACCCTTCCTATAATTTGTTTTCCATGTCATACTCTACATTTTCTTTCTGAAGTAAATTACAAACGTTAAAGTTTAAAGCCAATCACAGAGCGGTTGTTTTATTATTTATTACTGAAGTCATGAACTCAATATTAAATGAGAAATTTCCTGTGAAAAGTTATTAGGTAAAAACCGACAAATAGAATACACTTATACAACTGGTAGCTGCTTAGTTAATGGGAAGTCAAATTAGCCAATAAAATAATGTTTTTTTAAAATCATGATAGTTTTTCCCTCTTTGGTTCATATTCTTTAGTATTAATTCTTTGTTACTACATTAATATCATAGATACTTTTAAAACAATGTTTAAAAAAATACCATCTATAATAGCTAATAAATAATCTGAATATCAAAATGGACTTACTCAGGTATCCAAAAATTATCCTTGTAAGTGGAATGTAAAGAACACAGAGCTATTGGACCAAAGACCACTGAGTCAATCAACCAAAAGGAGATTGTTTTCATGTATCTTGAGTGTGAAAAAATTCTGGAAAAATTATTTTGAGGAATAACTAGAAATTATCTCTTAGTTAAGCAATGTAAATTAAATAAAATATGATCCTAACATTATGATTTCATATTCCTAAGAAAATATTGTAGAGTATCTGTAGTCCATCTTAGGCAGATAAGAATACCAATGAAACTTTAGTCTTATTTTTTCACCTGCTTTAACTAATATTTCTAACTAAGAATGCTCTTTTGTGATATTAAAAACAAACTAAATGCCAGAAAGAGATTATAATCTAATTTTAAACAATTCAGAATTATTCAAGTAAAATCTCAGCTCTTTGATTATTCATGTGTGTGGAGGACATCAAGAACATGTGCAAACCCTTAATAATTTTATGTACACAAACCTATACAGATAAGATTGGCATTTGCTTTTATTAAGCCCTAGAATGAATTAAACAAATGTTCCTTTCCCTGTTAAGATTTTAATAGCCATAGAAATAGCTCCAGTTCTCCACAAAGTTATATTCAGATATGGCTTCATCAAAAACCAATGAAGAGGTTTTATTATTTTTGTACTGCTCTCCCTTGTATTTGGTTTTCAAAATTTCGCCTTGTCTCTTATTTTTGTTTAGGATCTGAGAAATAATACACTGGTAGCAATAAATTCCAGACTGTGTTAGTCAGCCTTATATGACTGTGACAAAATACCAGAGAGAAACAACTTATAAGGAGTAAAGATTTATTTTGGCTCCTAGTTCCAGAGATTTCAGTTCATGGCTGCTTGAACCTATCACTGGGTCTGGCAAGGCAGAACATCATGGTGGGGAAAAGATGGCAGAGCAAAGCTCTTCAACTCAAGGTGTCCAGGAAGCAAAGAGAGAGCAATTGGAGAGACCACAGTCCTAATATCACCTTTGAATTCCCATTGACCTCACTTCTTTTTCACTAGGCCCCACCTCTTAAAAGTTGTATCACTTCACAATAGTGCCACAGACTGGTGAACAAGTCTCTAGCATGTGGCCTTTGGAGGACGTTTCAAATCCAAACCCTAACATATTTTCTTGATGACTAATATTAAGCAGAAATCTATTTATAATTTATTAAATAATTTTACTAACCAAAAACTGCATGGTGTGGTGTTTTAATTTTTTGCTTTTCCTTTCTGTAATTACTGTAAAACTGCAGGAAAAAACAACAACAGAAAAGCTTAGCTTGGTCAGAGGTATATACAAAACCATGTGCTACTCCACGATCAGAGCACAAACCTCTTTGATGATGTAGCAGATTCTGTTGGGATTCCACCCAGTTTCCTTTCTGTTTGTGATTACATCTCTCTCTTTACCTTGAATGCTGGATACTGATGCTCACAGCTGCACCTTTTTGAGAATCATTCTCCCTATATAGGAGATACCTAGACTTTATAAGCACTGTGAGGTTGATATAGATTAATCCTTGGAGCTTACCAGCTTTCCCTTAGTTGAACCTGTAGAAAGAAGAGAAATTTATTGGTTGGAATTCCTTTCCCTTCCTTGAACTAGGGCATATTCATGTGGTGAGTGGCAGAAGGAGTCTCAGAAACTGGAAGGTGCTACACACATACCAAATCGCAAGCCAAAGCCACCAGCTGCTGGTGAGAGTTACCCAGCACAAAGAGAGTATCTGAGTTCAAGAAAGCATGACATTTAATAGCACATAAAAACACTATGACAGATTGAGATATCATGGAAAAAAGGGTTAAAAGCTTCACAGTTTATAATTTTCCCACTACTTTGGAACAAGGATTTTCTTTTTCCTAATAGACATCTCTCGTTTCTTTTCCACGTCTTCATGCAAAACATGGAAGTTATTAAATAATAGTTCACCCAAAGACTATTATCCTTCCTGTCAATTTTGTTCTTTCTCCTTATCTTTTTTGCTGATCTTTTGCTTTCTTATTGTGTAAAATATCATGTCTGTTTGAATGATTACCATATTAATTTTCTTTACCCTTTGTAACAAATTATTAATTTAATTATCTTATAGTTCGGTAAGTCAGAAATAAGAATTGAGCACGTCTGGGGTAAAATCAAGGGAAGAGCAGTACCACATTTTCTTATGCAAGTTCTAGCAAAAAATCTATTTTCTTGCCCTTAACAGTTTCTAGATGCCACCTGCATTCCTTTGCTTTGGTCACTTCCTCCATCTTCAAAGTCAGCCCCAGCACTCTATTGCTCTGATAGTACATGGAGAGTGCAGAAGACCCATGTATATTTTCATTCATTCTCAAAACATTAGCACATTCTTTCTTTTTGAATCCATTTGTGACATAGCTGTTCCTGTATTCAAGGAAGCAAGAAACAGTCCCTGGCCTTACATTTACTTCCCAGGAAAACCAAATCAAACAAAAGACTACAGATTATGTGGACCAAAGTCTAACCATAAGGCCAGAAGTGATCTCTGTTTGCACTTCTACCCATGGATACAGAAGCCCCCAACTGAATCACATGCCTTTCTTCAGATCTGCATGTGCTGACTTCTTTATCACATCCCGATATGCATCCATATCTGGAAGACTGATGAACTAAAACTAATTTAGCTATCATGGGCATCTATAATAAAAATTCTCCTTTGGAAAAGGAAAGGAGATACTCAAGGTCACTGGTTTACACTAATGGTTAAGTCATTCCAGCCAAGAATTGTGAGATCCTGTGTCAAGAATGGTAAAGAACCTGAAATGTTACACTAGTTGCAGAAAGCATGGATACTAATAGAATACAAAGATTTCCTGTATATTCACAGATGGAAGCTTAATATTCACAGGAATAGCAAGAGCCTGAGTATCAGTATTTTTTGCACTTGTCCTCTGAGTGCTGGTTCTCTTTTTGAACACCCAGTGTATATGCACACATAATGAGTTGTGTTACAGTAGAGGACATATGACCTGAGGGAATCTTTATCTTTTCTAATGAGCAATAAATGAACCTGCCTTGATTCTGTATTTCAAGGCTGTTTGCTATAAAAAACATGTGATATATGCAAGGTTTTGTATACAAACAGCCTTGAAAAGATAATCTGAAACATCAAAGAAGATATTGTCTCATTCACAAATTGTGCAGAAAACACAAGGGGTCCCTAGGAAATTGTCTCCCAAAATACTTTTGTCATGGTAATAGGATAAACATATTGAACTCATATTCATTTTGCTTCTGAAATAAATTCTCTTGTAATTTCTTTTTAACCTGTGCCTGTCCTCTGGCTGGTTGTTTCATAATTATAGTTGCTTTATAAATATTTTTAGATTAATTTTAGATTTACAGAATATGTGTGCGGAAATAGAGTTCCTCCATACCCCAAACCAAGTTTCTCTCATGATTAATATCTTAAACATACATGTTGCAATGACTGAATCAATATTATTATTATTAAATTAGCTCCATGATTTATTCAGATTCTTTTCCTGTTCCAACATTCCATTCAAGGCACTACATTGCATTTAGTTGTCATGTTGTATCAAGTCACATGAGGTCTCTTTGTTTGACAGTTTATCAACCTTTTCATACTTTTTATGACTTTGACAATTTCAGAGGAGTACCAGTTGAGTATTTTATAGAACTGCCTTCACGTGGCATTGGTAGAATGTTTTATCATGATTACAATGAGAACATAGCATTTCAGAAAGAAGACCATTGGAAAAAGTAAGATTTCATTGCATCATACCAAGGGCACATCTTATCAGCCTTACTAAAAACTGTTGATATTCATATCAGTTGACTTTTTGACTGAAATAGTGTTTTTCCAGTTAATAATAATGAGCTATTCTTTCTTCTTTTTCATGCTGTACTCCTTGGAAGTATGTTACTATGTGCAGTGTGCACTGTTAAACAGGCGTGCTCCATCTCCTCCAGGGTGGATTATTTTATAATTCTTCCACATGAGAAATTTATTTCCTTTCACCCAGTTATTTATTTAATCATGCATTTATGTTAACATCAACTATAGATATTAGATTTTTATTCTGAATGATAATCTAGTCTTTCCTTATTTTGTTACTCAAATTATTCCAGGTGGGGCTGTTGGGATCTATTTCAGTTGGCTTCTGTGATCTTTTGCTCTATTGTCTGTGTAAGAGTGACTCTGTTGAGTGCTTCTTCCTTTTTGGTGCAATTAGACATTCTAGGCTTAACTGGGATAGATTCTGTCCCAGGGCTAGAGTCAGCATTTTTTCCAACATTTTTTTTTTTCCAATTTATCCAATGATTCCTTCATTGGATAATGGAAAAGAATACTCCCTCACTCTCTCTCAAATCTAAAATAAGAAATATATTTAGGGCTCTGTATGTGGTAGCAACTCTGATAGGCTAAGGCTAATGTAAAACCCCCAAATTTTAGAGGCTCAATAACAGCACTTCATTCCTTTTGCAGATTGTCATGAGAGATCCTTCCATGCGGTAATTTAGGAAACACAGCTCTTTTCATCTTTAATCTCCATTTTAATTTGGGATTTTGAGTTCTTTACTCTCAGTTAGTAGTTAAGGAAAAATGTCGAGGAAGGGAATTTGCTTCTTATGTACCTGTCCTAAAAACTGTACATGTCATATCTGCTTATATGTGGTCGACCCTCTTCAACCTTTAAGTAATACCTTATTGTAGTTTGGGTTAAAACATATAATCTCTGTTTGGCTGTTGTATCTCAGCTAAAAAACTTTAAACTATGGAAAATGAAACATATTTTGGGGGATAGATGCGATTTTAGTTTAAGTGTTCAGTGTTTCTTCCAGACCATTACATCAGAGGACCTCTACCCTCACACCAATTTCAGGACCTCTATTGTTAATTTTTGCATCTGGTATATTTGTCCTCCAAATCCTTCTATATGTTGCTTTCAGATTAAACCAAAGAAATATTCATCAAATTTTCCCACTCAGAAACTCCTGACAACTACCTATGATGGCCAATAATGTTTTAAAATTTGATCTGATTATTCAAACTCCTCCATGAGCTATATATTCTAGTCTTTTCTCACACTGTTTCTCAATATATGTTAAATGATGCAGCAATCTGACTTGTTCATCATTCCTAGAACACACCATGTGGCTTCCCTCCTCCCTATTTTAATACCCTCCCTCAGCACTTCTCATTGTGCTGAATGTTTTACTCACTTTTAAAACCTGACTTAAATGCCATCTTTTTCCTAGATGATAGAAGTGAATTTTCTTTCTTTGAATTTTGATTGACTCTTGTAGTTTTTGAAGCCATTTTTCAATATTTTTATTTTTTATCAGCAATGTCCACTGTATTATTTGGAATTGGAGAACAAATTGAAAAACAAATACTAAAATTTATCTTTGTATCACTTATAATAAATGATAAATCATCTGTGATGCACTTTTCACTCAGTAAATTTTTTTAATTAAACATGTACAAATGAATTTATGTTTAAAAAATTTTCAATGCTTGATCCAAATAGACAAAAATGTTCCTTTATTTTAAAACAGTTAAAAAGAATCCACTTTAAACAGTGGAAATTTAACCATTAATATTTTCTCTGATATGCTTTTTGATTATTTTTGACCATCATAGGGAAAATTAGAAAAGACAAAAAGCAGGCAGTTAAAAATTTTACATACCTGATTAGAATCAATATAGACTAACATATTAGATTTTTGAAATTCAAGTGTGTATATTTTAAATTTTTTATTTTATTTGTTCTAATTAGTTGTACATGACAGTAGACTGCATTTATACATTTTGATAGATCATATGGAAATGGAGTATAATCTCCCATTTTTCTGATTATACATATTGCAAGATCACATTGGTCATGCAGTCATACATGTACATGCGATAATAATATCTCTTTCACTCTATTATCATTCCTTCCCCCATACCCCTTCCCTTCTCTTCACTGCCCTCTACATACTATAAAGTAACTCTATTCTTCCCTATCCCCCACCCCCTAATTGTGACTTAACTTCCACATATCAGAGAATTCAAATGTGTATCTTTTTCACACATATAATGATACAAAGATATGAATTCACAAACACTTTCATTGCATATAAGAGCTATAAGTTGGGAAAGCAAGCATATTGAAACACCTTAATTATATTAATGGGATGTCCTATTAAAGGATTCCTCTTATTTTACTAGGTTATCAAGTATCCTGAAAATCCAAGAAAATAATATTCATGTTTACAACCCAAGATGTGAAAAGTTTGTTATTGCTTTCTAATCTGATTAAGGTTCAGAAATTAAAAGAAATGTTTAAAGGTCAATAATATCTAATCATTTAAGACTGAAAATTACAAAGTGTTTATAAAATTCCTTCACTGCAATTATAAATGTAAAACAAAATGTAAAAGAGGGATCAACATTTTTTTCTTAAAATC
Organism: Sciurus vulgaris; assembly: GCF_902686455.1. Taxonomy (NCBI): domain Eukaryota; kingdom Metazoa; phylum Chordata; class Mammalia; order Rodentia; family Sciuridae; genus Sciurus; species Sciurus vulgaris. The sequence continues at coordinate 122,687,631 of NC_136469.1, forward strand.
TAGATGCTACTATCTTTTTCAGGGGTGTGGTGAATTAAAATAAATTTCTAAACATCCATTCATTTAATGAACCATATACTAACTCTTTAAACATGAATTCTAATCATATTATACTCACTCCATATGTATTAATTTATTCCTAATTACGAATTACTTTTTATTTAACTTTTATAATTTATTGAATTTATATATATATAATATATATTATTTTTATATTATATAGTCTATATTATTTTATATAATATATAATATATATTATATATTATTATATATTATATATATTTTTTTAACCAGAAGCTTTTTGAAGTATTCTGAAAGAGAATATTTCAATAGAATTGAAATAACAAAGGGAGGTCTTAAGTCTCTGTCAAATACTTTAGTTATCAAATCTTATACCTGACAGTCCATTAGAGGGAGCTAAACTTCAGAATGCTTTCTTTTAACAGGAAATTTCATATCTACTTGATGTTAAAGTACATCTATCTAATTTCTTTTCATAAATCATTTGTTATTAGATGTAAAATATATTCATAAATTTTTGATAGTAACAGATTTCTGTCTCTACAACAAGAGGCTGAGATAGCAACTTATAAAGAGTTGTTTTAGTCAGCTTTTTCGCTGCTGTGACTAAAAGATCTGACCAGAACAAATGTATGTGTGTGTATGTGGGGGCAGGGGAGAGTTTATTTCAGAGCTCACAGTTTCAGCTGTCTTAGTCCATAGAAGGCTGGCTCCATCCTCTGGGCTCCAGGTGAGGCTGAGCATCATGGCTGAAGAGTGTGGCAGAGGGAAGCAGCTCACTTGAAGATCAGGAAGCAGAGACTGCACTGAACAGATACAAATATACACCCAAAGCCATGCCCAATTCCCACCTCCTCCAGCCACATCCTACCACTTCAGTTACCACTCAGTTAATCCTTTTCAGGGGATTAAGTCACTGATTAGGTTAAGACTCTTAAAACCCCATCATTTCTCCTCTGAACCTTCCTGCATTGTCTCACATATGAGCTTTTGCGGACATTTCACGTTCAAACCATAACAAGAGTAAAGGTTTATTTTTGCTCACAGTTTAGTGATCTCAGTCCATGATCAGTTGGCTCCATGGCTTTAGACCTGTGGTGAGCCAGCACGCTGAATGGATTGAGTGGTGGAGTAAAGCCACTGAGGTCCAAAGCTAATTTCAATTCAGTTAATTTAAATTGTGATCAATAAGCATACCCATCTAAAAATTTCAGTTAAAACTTCACAATTTCTCAATTCTAAAAATTAATTTTCTTTTTATTTTATTTTCTAAATAGTTCATAAGCAAAATTGATAACATCCCTTATGGACACCTATCTGAAAATGCATTTCCTAAAATAATAACTTTTTGACTATCATAATCAAACTCGCAAGAATTTCATATAACAAATACATAAAAATTAGTTTGTATCTACTACATGTCAGGCACTCTTCTTTGAGGTAAATTTTAGAAAGACTGAAGCATTTGTAGATTCCTGTAGAATCTTCAGCACATATCTGAATTCTGTGTAATAACGTAGTGTACCAATATCACTACACCAGTATAACATAACTGCTTACTTACACACTATGTGATTGCTGAAATGTCTTTCAAATTTAATTATTGCTTGTTTTTAAAGAAATATTTTAACTAAATGATTGTTGTGTTATAAAAATTAAAAATATTGCATGGGTATTAATGTAGGAGCAAAAACATCTTAACATTAATTAGTACCTTAACTGGAGTAGTTTAATACAACATTTTAAAACACTTTTAGACAGTTTGCTAGGAACCGAAGATATACAGAAATACTATGCACAGTAATTTCAGAATATATATAATATAAAACACTGGGTGCTTAGCCCTACATTGGCAATCATTATTCAATATGTTTCAGCAACTCATTTGTTTTCACAAATGCATTTTTCTGTGTCATGTCAGCTTGTGGCTTTTAAATATGACTAGTAACAATAGTATTTCAAAAATTGCCTTTTTTTCTTCACAACTTTTAGCACAAAAAATTGTCTTCAAAAACCAAAAGTACATATTAACTATCATTAAGTTTTCTAAAACATTTTTCAAGTATGTATTTTTAGCAGAGTAAGAAATGAATTATTTTGCTTGATTGGATTGGATTATCTATAGTTTGTGCTGTAAAAGAACTTAAAGCATGACAGTAATATTTGGTCTGAAAAACAGAAATATAATGAAGTCAAGGAAAAGAAATACATTGAAAGAATTTATTCTCCAATCAATGCATAGTGGAATAAGGTACATAAATCCGAGATATCAAGAGAAAATAGATGCAATATTATCTGAAAGATATAGCTGAGGGAAACAGAGAGATTGGACAGGTAGAGTGCTGCTCTCTGGTTATTTATGTTCCACTTTGTATTGGCTGTGTATATTGTGTACGACAGGATAAACCAAACACAAATCCTGGTCTGAAAATTGGAGTTGAAAGCTCGCAAAGAAGCACATGGTTCTGTATCCACATTAGTGCTTCCAGAATTAGTAAAAACTACGACAGTTAGTAGTGGTATCAGAAAAGAAAGGGAAATACAATGAAGAAAGCAAATTCTAGTTGATAGTACAACCTAAGAAGGCATTTTAAAAACTTCCCATAGAAATTTCCTGTGAAAAACTGCAGATTTTCATGTGAAATCATTATCGACTGCTCCAATAATATTTTACATTATTTCATTTATTTATTTATTTATTTCATTTATTTATGTATTCCCCATTATAAAAACGCCTGCCTCATGCCTTTTTTCCAGAAATAGTGAGATAGGTAGAATAGAGAAGCATAAACCATATTTCAGAAAAACCTATGTGTGAAAATGTGTATAAATTGGTTTAGAATTATTAACTTTCTATCAGATTAAAAATACCATTCAGTGTCTTCAAGTGGCATACAATAATGTCAGTCATTCCTTGCTCACCTCGTCTTCAATGGGATTGGGTCTGTCATTAATCAGGAAAATGAAAACATTTTAGGCTTCCAATGAAGAGCATAACCTCCAACTGTTGTTTGAACTGCATCAGAACATTCAACTAAGAGAATTATTATTTATGAAAGAGTGTGTAAATACATATCATCCTCTCACTTCCCTAAGTAATCAGGGTTCTATCAGTGGATCAAGTCAGATTAATTTTACTCTAAGAAACTTCAAACTGACAAAGGATGGTCTAAAAGAAGGTCACAGGATTACACAGATTTCTACAGATCCAAATGAAGTCAGGAAGATGCTATCTGTAACAAAGACAAAAGGGTTCCTTGGGTAAGTCAATGATTAGAAACTTTGGCCCTGGAAACTAGAAAGAGTTAAGAGTACAAAGATCATTCACTGATTATAAACAAGAACATCAAGGGGAGTCAAATCTCTCACAAGAGAGATGAGTATTGAATTTATTTTTCTCCTGTAATGATATGTTTTACTAATTCTTTAGAAATTTTATTTTTCTTTATTGTTTTAGTTTTTTCTTCCTTTGTTTTCATATTGGGACTTTCAGTAACAGATATTGATATATCCACATATGTCTACAAAATTATAATAATCTCTTTTACTATGCATATCTGTGTTTTCTGTGTTGTACTTTAGAGATCTTGGTCATTTAATTGTTATTACTAATTGATTTTTGAATTTAGTTTTATATCATGTTTTATTTTCAAAAAGTTATCATTCAATTTTTAAAGAAGTGTCATACTTCAAATTTTTCTTTTGATTTTAAGGTTATTTATATCACATACTGCTGTACTTTTTATTCCTTCTTGGATTTATATATTTTGATTTTTTAAAACAGTTCTTCCAGTTTTGTGCCCATTTCATGGCACTGATATTCTCAAACATTTGGTCATTTGTGTTTTCAAATATTTTGATGAAGCAGACAGCAATTAAAATAATACTTTGAGATCTGTGGTGGATTTCCTCAGGCAAAAGAATTCTTGTCCTGGCAGCAGAATGAATTTTTCAGTCCAGTAAATCTTGGTTTACCTGTGACCAGATGCAATTTGTGAAGTTTGTCTCCCAGGAGATGTTGGGATAATTCTCTAGTGATCCATCTTAGAAGTCCCTTCCAGATCTGTTAGCACATTTCAACCATAGACATTTTTTTTCCATGGCTTTCAATGTAAAGGGAGACATCAAAGTGTATTGCTCCCAGTTTTGAGGTTTCATGACAGACTGGATATTAATACTTACCATGGGTGACCATGTATGAGCACCCAGAGTTATCTGGGTGGGCCCAAAGTAATTACAAACTTTCTTTGAAGTGGAAGAGGGAGATAGAAGACAAGAATCAAAGGAATATACGTCCAGACTGGTTCCAACTAGGTATTCGACAGGGATGTCAATTTTCTTAGTTGCCTTTTATTTATCCATGTGGGTTTGAGTTTTTTCAAGTCTCAGATTTTTCATGCAAATTTAATTTTGATGTATATTTTTCTAAAAATAATTCCTATTTCATCCTAAAATATCTGTTTTTGAATGCTGTTATTTGTTCTCAAGTTTGTCTGAAAACTGTTTTCTTCCTCTTTCAAATGACATTAGAAAAAATAAATTTTATCATTTTGTTCAACTGGTTATCAAAGATATTTTTTTCCTTGGCCTACATGGATCAATTTATGGTATTCCTCTAAATATATTTTATTAATCTTTTGTGTTGAGCGCAGTCATTAGAGTTTCATTTATAGGCATCAGCTCTTTTGATTCTCAGAGTAATTAAGGCATGTTCAATTACCACACTTGTTTTAAAGATACAAATGCTGAGATGGAGAGAAATTAAGACATTTGTTCATTGCAGTTATGAATAAGGAGATATAGAGTTCTTTCCCAAATATTTTCACTTCAAGACCAAAATCTCTTTAACAGAAATGAACAATATTTAATTTACCTCTCTCAACATAGCTCTGGGTCAAGAATATGTAAGAAGAAATTGCTTTGTATTCTATCTTACTGCTTGCACTTTTTAATTGTTTTTTAGTTGTAGATGGATACAATAACTTTATTTTATTTATTTTTTGTGGTGCTGAAGATCAAACCCAGTGCTTCATGTGTGCTAGGTGACCACTCTACCACTGAGCCTTTACCCCAGCACCTTACAGCTTCTGCTTTTCAATTTATAACACAAACATTTCTACAAATATTTTCTCATCTCTAGGTCTAATAATAACTTATCTTCAAACATTCCATACATTAACTATCTTAATCAGAATCCAGGTATATCTATGTACCAAGGATGAGCTTTAATATGCATTTATAAAGAATTTCCATCTACAATGATGCATATTCTTCAGGAATATAATTCTGCCCACCACAAACACACTTAAGGTGCTTGTTGAGATTTGATTTTTTTGGATGTATAATATCTTAAATAGCATTCTAAACAAGGTTCTTTAATTTCTTTCTATTCATAGAAGGTACATTTTACTAATTTTCCTAAATACAAAAATAAGTTTTACCAAGTCTAATAAGGCATACTTTACAGTTTATAGATTTTTACTCTGGAAAGACTGAATGACAAAAAAAAAAAATAGGTTAACAAACATTTAATGTGTATTTACTTGGTTTATTTTGATTATGTCACTACTAGTTTTATACTCGTTCATTATTATAATTTTCATATAATAAAATTGAAATTTTTTTTTTACTTTGTAAAAAAAATTTGTTATAAAATACACAAAGCATAAACTTTACCATCTTAACCATTTAAATATATTCCTCAGTAGTATTAAATGAATTCACATTGTCGTGAAGCCATCATCTCCTGAACCATTCCATATTCAGCAATCAGTCTCTTACCCATTAAATAGTAACTCCCTATTCCCCTGTCCCCAGCTCCTGGAAGTTAGACATTCTACTTTATGTCTCTGTGAGCTCAAATACTCTGAATACCTCATGTATAAGGTGACTGACTTATTTCACTTAAATAATGTCCTCAAAATTAATCCATATTGGAGCATGCACCAGAAATCCATTTCTTTGTAAGGCTAAGTAATATTCCATTGTATGTGTGGACCAAAATATGTTTATCTGCACATCCATCCATGAACACTTGGGTGGCTTCCCCCACTGGACTATTGTGAATAATGCTGGGATTTCCCTTGCACTCTTTAATGTTCCACAGAGTTGTTGTTTTCTCTTTTCTTTCTTTCTTTCTTTTTTTTTTTTGTTATAACCTTAGTTTATTCCTTTTATTTATTAAAATATTTTTTATTTTCACAGACACATTTTGATTCATTGTACACAAATGGGGCACAGCTTTTCATTTCTATGGTTGTACACACTGTAGATTCACACCATTCATGTAATCATACATATATTTCATTCTACTGTTTTTCCATCCCCACCCCCTCCCACCCCTTTTTCCTCTACACCATCCAAATTTCCTTCATTCTTTTCTTCCTCCTGCCACCCCCCATTATTATGTATTGTCATGCGCTTATCAGAGAAAACATTCAGCCTTTGGTTTTTTTCTTATAAGAGGAAAATAACAGATTTTTTTTTCTTTTTAATTTTTCAATTCTAGTCCCTGGGAAAGGCAGTAGTTACTACTGATTGACTTATTATCTTTTAAGCACAGTCTTAAACATAGTATCATTATCAAAATACTTAAAAATTCAGTTCCTAATAATGTCGACTCTATTATTATTAAGTTAGCACTTATATTTGGTGTCAAAAACCTTTAGATATTTGAGGACATAGAAATGAAGACAGCTACCCTCCCCTTAGAGGTCTCGCAGGTTGCTGGAGAGGCTGAGTACAGTTGTTCATAATACTTGGGGTTAGGTTCTAGTACATCAGATGAATGCTACAAGACCATGTTGAATGCATTTCCAAACTTTCCTTGGAAAAATAAAAATGAGGACAGACATCACAGAGAAAGTGACATTTTAAATATGTCTCAATGTATATGTGGGGATTTTGCCAAAATAACTAGGACAAATATTCTTGTCAAAAGAAAATGGCATGATTGTGTTTCTTTCCTAATGCTGCTATGTATGATAAATTACCACAAACGCAGTGAGTTAAACAATAGAAAATACCTTACAGTTTTAGAGGTCAGGATCCTTACCATGTTTCACTAGACTAAATCAAAGGGACATCATAGAATTTTCATTTCTAAATGCTGTAGGGAGAATCCATTGCCTTTTCCAGCTTCTAGAGGCCAGGGTCTTTCTGGCTAGTGGACCCCTTTTTCTCTCCCTCAAACATGAGTGATACATCTTTCTTTATTTCTTTTTTGTGGGGTGGGGGTGCTGGGTATTGAACTCAGGGGTGCTTGACCACTGAGTCACACCCCCAGTCCTATTTTGTATTTTATTTAGAGACAGGGTCTCACTGAGTTGCATAGCGCCTCACTTTGCAACTGGGCCGCTGGAATTACAGGTGTGTGTCCCCGCACTCGGCCAACATCTTCCTTGAATAGCCACATCTTCCCTTGTTTCTTTTCTTCCACCTCCCTCTTGCACTTTAAAGAAAGTTTGTAATTACCTTGGGCCCACCCAAATAACTTAGGGTGACCATTTTATTTCAGGTTAGCTGATTAACACACTTAATTCCATTTGTAATCTTAATTCCTCTTTGCCATAGGACTCAACATATTCACAGGTTACTTAAAACAGAGAGGAATCTACAATTCGTGTGATTAAAATTTGTGGCATAGGGAATTGTTAGAAAAAGGATAGAAAGGGAGCATGTTACTTAAGAGTATGTGTGCAATTTTCTAAGGACTCCTTTAATCTTATAATAAAATAATCATTTCTTATTGTTATCTAAATCATCCCCAAACTAGATAATAGTTATAGATTTTCTATCTCATGTATATATCTCAACTATTATTCTATTCCAAGTCAGCATTTAAATAAAAATCATGAGTACTCAGGGATATTTATGTATAACTGGAATTGTTTTCTAACTAGCTCATGACAACTAGACTAATGCCCACTGCATACAACTATTTTAAACTACTTAAAATAGAGCTACATTTTTATGACTCATTGTTTAGCATAGAGTATTAGTTGAGTATGTTTAGAGTATACATGCTATCAATTACATTAAAATAAAGGCTACTTAGTTTTGTATTCATTCTGAAATTGGAATAAGGAGTCTGATAGGTCAACATTTTCAGATATCAATCTCAGGCAAAGGCTAGTTGGTGTGCATAAGAATCATGTGGAAAGCTTTTTTAACATTTGGAATCCAATGAGACATCCTTAAGTATTCAGATTTCTTAAGTCTGTGAATCTAATTTTAGCCTGCGAATTGTAACACAAGCTTATGGCTCTTTCATTTTAAAGTGGGAAACCACTCTTTAGGATACCCGGTGTTCTCCTGTTTTTTCCCTTTTATTGCCACGTTTATATATAGTCACTTTTTTTTTTTAAATTTAATTATTTGGTACAAGGGACTGAACTTAGGGGCACTCAACCACTGAGTCATATCCTCAGCCCTATTTTATATTTTGTCTAGATACAGGGTCTCACCGAGTTGTTTAACACCTCACTTTTGCTGAGGCTGGCTTTGAACTTACAGTCTTCCTGCCTCAACCACCTGAGCCTCTGAGATTATAGGCATGTGCCACCTCTCCCAGTCACAATACTTATTTAACTTGATCTTTCTTTCAACAAGCAAGAACTACCTGGCATAACATTCTTGCCCTTTAAAAAGTAGTAAATATGTCAAGAAGTAATGACCAAAAAGGAAAAATCATTGCAGTAGAATTAATGGCCTTTAATAACAATAGATTCCTTTCAGATACACAGTTCTGCATTGCAATAGAGACTATTGTCTTTAATGTCATATAAAAAACTATGACATTGTTATCACCTTCATTTTCACTTTTCTCAGGATATATTGATCATAATCACTCTCTTATCACCCTAGCAATATTGCATTTTGGATAAGAAAATCAAATATTAATCAACAAATAATCTTATTATATTGAAGAAGATAGGGTGTAAAAGATGTTTATTGTGCCTTTCATTAACTGGCTATGCTCTGATTGTTTTGGATAACAATATGCCCACATGTCATCAAGCTATTACGTGAATGATTGTGTACACATAAGCCTTGAGATTCCTTCTTCATTGATAACATAGTTGCTATATCAGTTTGAGCACTTCTTACCTGACTTGTTTTCTTATCTTGACAAAGCTAAGAATACAGATACATTTGCTTGTGTTAGAAATATAATACTTCATAAAATATTTTATTATATACAAATGTTATGAATCAATTATTTCAGGTAAAATATGTATAATTCATATAATTACTTGGTATTTATAATGTAACCAGCATAAGCAGAAGTTCTAACTACAAAGAAGTCAGAAAAAATGAATTTCAATTAACAAATAAAAGAATCCTACAAATTTAATGAAAAATAACTCATAATTACCTTTATAGTATTTGGTTTATAATTGTATTTCTGAAACGTAGTACTTTTTACTTCAGGTATTTAAATAAAACACTAATTAGCACTATTTAATATGCCCACCTTTTATAGTTTCTAGGTACATTTATTATTTGTAAGTTAAATTTAGACCTCTCTGACTCCTTTTATACAATTTATCTTTTATACAAGATTTTTTTCTGAGGATAAGCTCTTTTTAAAAAAAAACGGGTTATATACATATGATTAGTATATATTTTATTTATAAAATTTTAAATTCCACTAGAACATTCATTTCATTTTCTTTATTTTATCTTAGATATTATTTTGCACTTCAAACTAATATATATCTTAGAGTAGTCATAATATATTGAACTTTAGAAACAATAAAACCAAATAGCCATGTACATTCCATTGCTGCTTGTGAGAAGCTTTCAAATAGTGTGCATGTTTTGCTTAAAAGCTTGCATCTCGTTTTGTTTGTTTTTAATTATAGGTGAATGCATTCTGATTTTGTTTTTATTTTCCTCTTATATTTACTTTTAGACCTCTAACTAAACATAATTTTTAACTTAGCAATCAATTCTCTGTGTTTCTTAACCTTTCCCTCATTTCCCCCATTTCTTTGTCATTTTTTATTTATTTTCACAGCAATGTTGAAATTGAAAGTAGGGTGGTCAAGAAAGTCTATTTGAGAAGGTATCTCTTCAGTCATGTCTTGATGGGTGTGAGGCAGCTGGTCAGATGGAATATCTAGAGGTGGAAGCATTCGAGTCAGAAGTCAGAAGTGGTGCAAAGACCCTGAGGTGGCAGAATACCTGCACACTCAAGGAACAGAGACAAGGGTGGCATACCTGAAACAGTTCAAGAAAGGGAGGGAGTGGAAGACAAAATCAGAGACATCAGCACCATGATTACTGTGTTGGCGATTCTAAGGACTTGTCTTCCACTTGAAGTTAAACAGGAGTTCATGGAAAGGTCTTGGGAAGAGGGTTGATTTGGCCTGACATGTGATTTAAGACTAATTATAATTAGCCCATGTTGGGAGCCAGGAGACAAATTGCACAGTTATTGCAGTGGGTCAGGTAAAAGATAATGATCAATCCGGATGATTGCAGCAAGGGTCAGAGATTAATTGATTCAAAACCGGGTTGAAGCAGTTGAGTAAAAACATTATTGAATATATAAACTGAAACAATCGAAGTCCCAGATGAAAAGTGAAAGTCAAGTAAGAAAGGAGTTAATTAAATGTAGATGTTCAGAGAGGGTTTGCTGAGGGTGAGGATGAACAGTGCCTACCCTACCTAGCCTTAACCAGGGTGCTTACCCAGGCATCAGAGATCGAGCTCTGAAGGCACAGATCTAATTTTATTCAGGGTTGCACAGGACATATATAGGCATATTATCCAATCAAGTTAACACGCTTGTTAAAGTATAACAGAGTCAGCCTATAGGTGAACTATACTTCGAGGGTCCAGGTAGTGTAAACAAACCAAGCACACCTAAGCAATTCTGCCCAGCAACAGGTCTGAGACAAAGGACTGGGGGAATGGCAAGCTCCAGCACACAGCATGAGGCAAGGCAGTGCGGGGGAGCTCACATCATAGCTTTATGTGATGAATGATAGAAGAGGCCTCCCCTCAGCTCAAACTCAGCCTCAGCAGCTACAAAGACCTTCATACCATGGCAAGTCTTTACCTTTACCTCAGTTTCTCTGTTCAGACTGTTTGGCTTACTTAGACCATGGTGTCAGTGACTGCTGTTAGATAAGCTTAAGGAATATTCCCTACAAAGATAAAATCAAGATGTGGGCCAAATTAACTCAAAGGTAGATTTGACATGCACTAAAATAGAGAAACTATGAATGCAATAAGTTTGACAGCACAACTCAGATTAAATTTAGACTTGGTAGATTAGAGATGCATGGCGAATCTCTTGGCAATAGGCAAGTAGATAAATGAGCCTGGAGTAACATAGAGAGGTCTAGGATGGTGACATAAATGGAAGAGTTACTGTATGTATGGGTAATGTTAGAAGACAACAAATTACATTGTATCACTAAATGGATTAGTGTAGTTAGTGAAAAATATAACCATCCCCTCAATGTTCCCTAAGGCATGCCATTACTTAGAGAGTTGACAAAGTATGTTAAATAGCAAAGGAAGCTGAGAAAGAACATATCCTACAGGAAAGAAGAGACCTGCAGTTGTTATCTTGGAAACTAAATGAAGAAAGTATGCATAAGAAGGAGTTGTCAATTTAAAGCAAACAGTTCATAGGTCTAATAAGATGAGGAAAGATTGCAGACCACTTCTTGGGCTATATGAATATAATTAATGAATCAGGCAAGACGTTTTGTGAAATAGGTATGAAAGATAGAGTGAAATGGGCTTCAGTAAGAGAGAAATGCAAGTGTAAATGAAAAAAATAGGCAATTATTTTGAAACCTTTCCTGCAAAAAGGAATAGAGAATTACAGAGGAAGGTGAGGGCAAGAGTGCAATTGAGAGATGTTTTGCAGTTTATGAATTTGTAAGTGACCGCAGGAAACTAACTCAAAGAGAGCACAGTAAGGAAATTATCAATTTTGTAAAAATCATCTAAGCTTTGCTCTTTGAACTATATTTCTTCACTGCCAACTTCTCTGGTTTCTTCAGTTAATGTTAGTTCTCAGTGAGTTTGCGTATATATTTTTTCCTGATCCATTTTCAACGTTTACTAATATACTATTTGGATTTCTGGTGGCACTTCTTATTATTTTGTAATGCTAATACATTTCTTCAGTAGGAAAAAAATTTCCTCATTTAACTTTGTGGTCAACCTCTCTAAGGTGATGTGCTACAATTTTGCTGTGCAGTTGAGTCAATGTTTCTTGAGATGTAATGTCTGTTGTTTTACTTTAATCAAAGGTTATTTCTCAATTATACTGACTAAATTAAGATCTGAGCTCAGAAATATGGACACAATAGCATCTAGTTTATAAAAATTTATCACTTCCTATGTGCAGCTGAGGATACAGGGGAAGATACTTTGTTTTCCAGATTTCTCAAGTCTATTTTCTTGATATTTCAACAGTCTTGTCAAGCAGGGAAAGAGAGGGCTGAGGAAAGGTGGCTCAGTGGGAGAATAGTTGCCGTTAGGTAGGAGTAAGAACTTCTGTGCGAGTGAGCACTCACTCATTTAGTGATTGTTGTGCAGTGTATCTTCAAGAGCTAGAAGAAAGGATGTCAAATGCTTTTGCCATAAATGTGACACATTTGCAACCATGAATATGTTTAACCTGATTACAATGTGTATATGTAATCAAAGATCACGTGGTATTTCCTTATGTGTAATCTTTCATTTTTATGTATCGGTTAAAATTAATTTACTAAAAATATTTGAAAATTAAGATAGAAATAGACATTCTTGTTTCTATACATGCATATGCTAGTGTATTTCATAAGTATATATTAAATACACATATTAATAAGTACAGTAATTGACTATGTAGGTGGATCTAATTTAGAAAAACTCTTAAAATAAGGGGGGTTAGGATAAACTAATAATAACTTTTAATACATTACTAAATATAATCTATTTAAAGGGCAGTTTTGGTTACTTTAAGTAACTTTGGATAATTTGAACAAGGCCAGCGCAAGATACAGATAAAGGTACAGACAAAATTTGCTTGCCTTATCACTTTTCAAAATTAAGTTATTAAAAAACCTTTTATGTTCTTCTCACATGCTAGACAAGCACTCTTCTATTGATGTAACTCATCTGTTTGATTTGGGACTGTCTCGGTAAGTTTCTCTAACTGACCTCAAACTTGTAATCCCTGTGCCTCAGCCTTCTGAGTTACTAGGATGATAGGCATGTGCCATTGCGCCAGCTTCCAATTTTAAAAGAGATATGGGGCAATCGAAGTAGTCATTGGCTGTCATCCTACCAACTTAGGAGGCTGAGGCAGGAAAACCAAAAGTTTGAGGCCAGCAAGGGAAACTATTTCAAAATTGAAAAAGTAGAAGTCCTGGGAATGTACTTCATTATAGAATACACTTGGATTGAGTCCTCAATACAAAAAAAAAAATGAAAAGGAAAAAAAAGAAATGCAATGAAATCTGGGTAACAAATTTCTCTTGAACAATTAAAACATCTGTCAATTGTCAACCCACATTCCCATATGACTGTGGTGGTGTGGATGATGTCCTCTCTAGAAAATCATTGGCTCTTTGCTTCCATTGCCTGTTTTTCTAATTTACTTTAACTTCTGATTTTTATAGGAATGGCTTTCTTACCTTTATTTACTCACTACAAACTGAGTTTAGACTATTGAAATACTTGACAAAAATTATGAACGGCATGTTGAAATTGAATAGAATGTAAGTTAGTGAATAGGTATGTATTTAAAATCACAATAGCAAAAAAGTAAAATAATTGTTTTTATCTGTGTGAGTTAGAATTTATTTTAAGAACACTTAAGTTTCTGAAAGAAAAGTAATAATAATATTTAGCAAACCCATTCCTGGTTTTGGTTACAGATTTCCCAATGTGACATAGCCAGAGAAAATCCAGATGAGATGGTGGATGTTTATCAACATGATCTAGATATCCCACCCAGAGTTCCCAGCAACAATCTTTGGAAAGGAGACTTGCTAAGCCAGGCGTGGTGCCACTTATCTATAGCCCCATTTACTGTGGAAACTGAAGTGAGAGGATCGCACAGGAGTTTAGTACAAGGCCATCCTGGATAACATTGACACCCTATCATGAACAAAAAAATTAGCAATTCAGTTTGGAAGTATATATGTGATAATCCTGGGGAACGTCAGTCAAGTGAGACTATACTGAGAGCTGGACACTGTATTCTACCTCAGACTGATGATGGAGGAGCACAGAGCAACACAGAATTCAGAGAGATTCACTTAGAAAGGGTCAGACACATCACCTAGAAAAATAGCCTCATATAAATCCATGTATCTATAGAACATAATATATAACAAAATATACACTTTCAAAGTTTGAGTCCATTGGATATATTCATAATAAATGTAGTCATTAGAATCACATAAAAGTCTTCAAGGATTTAATATAAAGCTGTTCTGAGCTATAAAAACATAGTAAATATTATATCATACAGCACACAAAGGAGGCTTCTATAATGAATTGCTAAATGCCAAACTAATGCCATAAACTTCTTCCCATTGTTTTAATTCTGTGTATGCCCTTATTAGCAAGGCATGTGCGCATCTTTTTGAAACTAAATCTGTATATAGGTTTTCTTAGATATCAAGCTTGTTTTCATTCTACGCATATAAAATATCGTGCTAAAATAGCCAAAGTAGTTTTCATTCAACTGTAACACATTGATTGAAAAATTCTTTAATTTGAAAGGTTTCTGTCAGGTTAGTGAATTAGAGTAATAAAACCATATTGAAAAAACCTGACTGTAGATAGGACATTTCACAAAATCAATGGGGAGGAAAATATGTAGGTGAAAAGTAGTTTGTCTGATAGAAGCAATGTTTGATTATTCAGATTCTTCTACTACTAAATAAGTTGATGCAATCTTGCTTAGGTATGCATTTATCTTGTTTATATGCAGTTACTAAGACTAAAATAAATGCTTCCATGGAGAGAAAAGCTGCTTAATATAATTTTGTCAGTTCTCAGAATACTAAAACAAAATGTTTTTTTTTAAATATAGTCCAAATTGGGATAATTTAAGATGCAGTATCTGGTGTCATGGACAGTAGAGATTCAATGGTGAAAAAAATACAATTGATCTAGTTTTACACTAATTTCATATAGCAATGGGATTTTTGAACTATGTAAAATAATAGCATAATTTCATATTCCTGGATAGATAACAAAATAGATTGACTTATTAAAGTTTATAATCAAATGAAATATAATTAGATTTCAAACTATTGAAAGGTAGGAAATATCTCATAGTAAATTTCCATTTAATTGATTGTTAAATAGAGTTTGATGCTGACTTTTCTGGGTGATAAATAATTTAGAACTTTATTTCTTTGAGAGTAAAGAAATATAATTTTTTTTCATGTTGACAGGATGAAAGCTATACAACTGGCAATATTTTATAATTGAAAGAAAACTGAACTTTGGATTAATCTATATATATTTCTAAAGACAAGAAATTGATTATCTTTAAGTTTCTGATCTTGGGAAATAAATCCCCTTTTAAATAATTTCCTTCCATAGCATAGCATTAAACTGGTATTGGTAATACTCCCACAGAAGGGTTTGTAGGATTCTGGTTAAGGTCATAACTTTGTTTTCCAGTCACATCTAATACCCCACTTTTGCTCCTTTCTGTGATATCTTGAAGAAAACAAACCAAAATGAAAACTTTCTGTGAAATTTAATAGCAGAAGCAAAATGTTCTGGTTTATGTGCTGTAGTCAGTCCTCTATTGCTGGC
This sequence comes from Sciurus vulgaris, assembly GCF_902686455.1. Classification (NCBI taxonomy): domain Eukaryota; kingdom Metazoa; phylum Chordata; class Mammalia; order Rodentia; family Sciuridae; genus Sciurus; species Sciurus vulgaris. The sequence continues at coordinate 122,703,447 of NC_136469.1, forward strand.
AAATTGCAAAAAGATATGTTTTTATTTTCATTATTGTTTGCATGATTATTATTGTTGATTTAACCAAATTTTATAAACATTAATTCACAAAATCCTGAACTCACTGCTTTAAGATTTACTACAGAATAGATATGCTTATGTACTAACCATACCAAATTTAATATAGTATTGCTAGATTTTCTGAAAGAAGATTTCAGGAATAAAATTTGGGAAATCATAAAGAGGTATGTCCTAAAACTCATAACCAATACATAACAAAGTCTACATATGAAAAATAAAACAAATATTTCTATCTTGTTAATTGCCTTGTTAATAACTTAATATCCTAGTGAATGTACTATTTAAAAATCCCTATAGTGAGTTAGGGACACTCCTAGGAACTAGAGTAGAGATTAAGAACCATTACCCAGCACCTAAGAAATTCTTATAATAAATTTTAAATATAACAAATTGTTAAATTAAAAATCAAAGTGACAAAAATTTAATAAAAATATAGAAAATTATTTCTTGTAATGAAAAATGTCTTAAAAGAAAATTTTGATCAATTTGGCTATCAGAATAGAAAGTTTGATATGAAAACATGTTCATCATCTCTAGCAATTAGAGAAATGCAAATCAAAACTACTCTAAGATTTCATCTTACTTCAATCAGTATGGCAATTATCAAGAATACAAGAAACAATAAATGTTGGTGAGGATGTGGGGAAAAAGGTGGGAATGCAAATTGGTGCAACCATTATGGAAAGCAGTTTGGAGATTCCTCAGAAAACTTGGAATGGAACCACCATTTGACTAAGTTACCCTATTGCTTGGTTTATAAACAAAGGACTTAAAATCAGCATGCTACAGTGAGGCAGCCACATCAATGTTTGTAGCAGCTAAACTCATAATAGCTAAACCATGGAAACAACCTAGATGGCCTTCACCAATGAATGGATAAAGAAGATTAGAGGCACCCTGAGAAAATTTGTAATTTTATAATTATACAATATATTTCTTCACATTATACAATGGATAGATAAATATATAATAAATCTATATGCCACAGGTACATTTGTAAACTTTTTATAAAATGTGACCATGAACTTAAATGTCAAGAGTGGCAAACATGTAGTTAGGTAGCTTAAACCACATTCACTTAATGAACCCCCTTTTTAAAAAATTTCTAAGTATATTGTTTTTGTGCTATTGTATAGAATTTCTTAGATTTTTTTGGATTGTTCATTTTTTAAATTATTTATTTATTTTTTAATTCTTTATGGGCTGCATTTTGAACTCTTTAGGTAATGACTTGGAGTTTCATAAACAAGCTAGACCCCCAGTTTTGGGGAAGAGACAAACTAAACACAGAGAAGAGAAAATGAACACAGTATAGTCCTGGAATGATTAAGTGTGTAACTTGATTGAGCTTAAGGATACCCAGAGAACTGGTAAAACATTCCTTGGTGTGTCTGTGGGAAGACTGTCCTCACCCTTGTGTGTTGTTATCATCAAATCCATTGAGGACCTGAATAGAACCAAAAGGCGGAGAAAGTGCAAATTTACTCTGTTTGATCTGGGAAATTCACTTTCTATTCTCCCTGTCCTGATCTTCAGGACTTTGAACATGAACTGAATTACAGCACTGGCATTCCAGTACAGATGATTGACTATGGGACTTCTCAGTCTCCGTACTTACATGAATTTTTTTTTTTTTTTTTTTTTTTTGTGGTGCTGGGGATTGAACCCAGGGCCTATGCTTGCGAGGCAAGCACTCTACCAACTAAGCTATATCCCCAGCCCATGAACCTATTTTTATAATCTCTCTCTGTCTCTGTCTCTCTCTCTCTATATATTATATATATATATATTATAATAATATTATATATATATATTTTTATATATAATTAGAATGTTTTATTCTACTGGTTTTGCTTCTCTGGAGAACCCTGATTAATAGAAAGACTTAAAAATGCAAAGCAATCATACAGATCAAAAAGTAGAACATTAAAGGGTATTACATACATTTTGAAAAAGGTCTAATGAAGGTTTCTAGAAATACAAAACAGGAAAGAAATGACAGTTCAAGAGAGGTGGAAAATAATATAAGAAAGATATACTTTTTCCAGAAAATTAGACTTTCACTTATTTGGCTTTCTGTTTTTATATTGTGCATTCTTCTACCAAGAAGTTAAAGAAAAAACTTCTGATTCTACTGAATGGTAGACACTGTTCTGGGCAGTGTCAAATTAGTAGGACATAAAACCTACCTTCGAATACATTGCAAAGTAGCACGACTCAGGTTTGCAGGTGTGAATAGTGAGTAACTTACTGGGAGACAAAGCAGAGCATAAACCAGCTTCCTTGGCGTAGAAGATTTTTTTTCCTGGGAAGAATGTAAGAGAGAATTAGACAGAGTTTGATCAGACCATGTAAGAGAGGGAAGGGCAAGAGTTGGAGCACCTATTCAGAGCTTGTAAAATGAGCTTTCCAGGCATGAGAGCACCTAGGAGACAACTGTGCTAATAAGCATGATTATGAAGAATTGATTAAATGTGAAATAATAATTCCAAATCAAAATCATTAGAACAACCCATTAATTAAATGGATGGACTAAGATAAATGCAAGGGCCAGAGATCACAGTTCTTAAGGTTTAGAATATCTGTTGCTCTGCAAATATAGAGGGAATTTGCAAGTAATATGTTCTGAGATTTTGGTTATAACAAGCATAAAATATTGCAGAACTCACAAGTGGAAATTACTCATGGATAGCTTGTACTCAGGAAGAGTTTCATAAAAGGATTCAAAAACCTTGACAGCATATTATTTTCTCCAGCTGCTTTTGACCAATCAGAAGTGACTTCTAGAAGGGACTATTCTGTGGAGTAAAACAAGCTCTGGGCTCATTACTGAACCATGGAAGCAGTGTCATGTAGGTCTCAGTGGAAAAAAAATCCATTAGGAACAAGTCTGAAGACAGTTAGCTGCACATAGCCATGCTGTGCAGTTACAGTTCTATCATCAAAAACATTCCAAAAATAAGTGTATCTTAAAAATCACCAAGGAGTAAATAATTTTGAACATTTTTTCACATTTAAAGATAATTCTTTGTTCTCCCTAATAATATTTATTCCTGACATCTGTGGAAATTTACAAAAAATAAGATGTTTAATATCTACTTTTCAAATATAATATTCAGTCTGTCCTTTAGTGGTTTTCTGAGAACATACTTGCTTTTACTTATTTTTTGAAGTGATTATTTTTTTGTGGCAGTTATTCTAAACAGATGAAAAAAGCCAGCACAAATCATGGATTATTTTGAAGGGTTCCCTGGTTCAGGAGAAAAAAATCCAACTAACATTTTCAGAGCCAATATCTGTTAGAATATAATTAACTTACAGAGTCTGAAGACCTCACTGTGAACACTCAGTAGCTAAGGAAAGACATGACCTTGGCCAAAGTGTTATATCCTGCATGCAGGTCTCGGCAGTTGTGAGGAAGTCTTTTATTTATTAATATTTTAAATTGTTTAGAAAAATAACTTTAGATTTCTAGGAAAGTTGCAAAGATAATATAGAGTTTTCATATTAACTTCTTTGAGTTTCCCCCACTTTTAGCATATTATATTAACATATTATATTAAGTTGGTGCATTGATCAAACTGAAAGAATGACATTGGTACTTTACCACCAACTAAACTCCAGACATTATTTGGATTCCAGCATTTTCCCACTGACAATCTTTATAGTGTTCCTTGATATAGTCTAGAGTGCCACATCCCCTTGGTGACCATACATCCCCATACTCCTTTGGTCTGTGGAAGTCTCTCAGTTCCCCCTTATTTATCACAGTGTTGGCAGTCTTGATAAGCAATTGACAGTCTTAAAGAGTATCCTGCAAAATAGCCTTCACAGTGGGCTTATCTATTATTTTCATCTTGGATAGAACACCAAATTTTATGTCCTTTTTGTTACCTACCAGAAACTTTATGGGAGTCACATAACATCAGTGATGATGTTCACCTTTATCACTTGTTTAGAGAATTAGCTGCCAGATTTTTCCACAATAAGGTCACTAGTTCTTCCTTTTTCTATTCTTTACTTTGCAAGCTAGGCACTATGTCTAGTGCACCCTCAGAAGGTGGGGGTGGCAGTGGAAGGATATATTCTACTTCTTGGAAAATATCTATTGTTTTAAATCTTCTTCAAGAAATATAATATTTTCTTCATTCATTTGTTCATATGGTCATTTATTGACATCAACAGGGACTGATGAAATAACATTTTTGTGTTGAATTGTAATCCAATATCATTTTAATTTTGTTGTTCAAATTCTTCAAATTTTGTACATAGGGAGCTTTTCCATTTGGCTGTTCTGTTCATTTGAACAGTTCTCTATTTTTCCAGAACTTTCTCTTTACTATTTTCCATGCCCTTCCACCATGATGTTCTGCCTCACCTCTAGCTTAGAACTGTGGAATTGGCCCACCATGGTTTAAGACCTCTAAAACCTTAAGCCAAAATAAACTTTTCCTACTCTATATTGTTCCTGTCAGGTCTTATGGATGCAATAATGAAAAAGCTGATTAAAACTGAAATGTGTCCAGTAATGTCATTGCTGGATCATAGAGTAATTCTGTTTAAATTTTCAAGGAAATTCCATAGTGTTTTCTATAATGGCAGCATCAATTTACCTTCCTACCAACAGTGCATAAGGGTTGCCTTTTCTCTATATCATTGCTCACACTTGTTTTCAATTTTAATTATAGTTATTCTTCTAACAGTTGTTTGTTAATATCTCATTGAGGACTATAATTAGTATTTCCCTAATGATTCATGAAATTTACCATAGTTTCATATGCTCAATACATTGGTCATTCGTATATTTTTTTTGAGAAATATCTATTCAGGTCCATTTTTAATTATCTTATTGTTTTCTCTTTACGTAAGTAATGTTTATGTTTTGTGCATGAATCCCTTTTCAGGGATTTGATTTACAAATATTCTACCATTTTATAGGTTGTCTCTTCACTCTGTTTGGATATAATAAAAAGTTTTTTAGTTTTAAATAATTTCATTTGTCAATTTTTTCCTGTGCTTTTGGGGTCACATCCAAAATATCATTGTCCATATTGATGCCAGAGAGGTTTTGCCCTATGTACTGTTTTGTCAGAAATGTGAAATAGCCCAGCACATAACTTTATGCTTACTTAGAATTCTTACAATACCATGGCTTTCCATTATCTTTAACAAAAGTCAATCCCTTACCACAACTTTGAAAAGGGTCCTGGGTAATCTAAACTTGTCTTTCTCTGCAGCCTCATTTGCAGCTTATCTTTTATTTCTTAACACAAGCCACATTTCTCTCTTCAAGTTCCTTGATTGAACTGTTAGTTTGTCTTGGAATTTTACACCTGGTGTAACTCTCTTCCACTTTGCGACAGCAAGCATGTTATTTATTTTTTTTAACTACAGTATTCTCAGTGCCTGTCACTCAATATAATATAAATAAACATTTTAACTTAATGACTAATGTAATGCTTTTTTCTGTGCTTATCATTCTCTCATTCCACAGCAATGTCACCTGGCTAACTTCTCCTCATGTACTTTGATGCTTAAGCTTCATGTACTCAGAAAAATCTGCCCTAAATCATACTTGATCATACAAGGTCAGCTTTATATACCTTTAATTTGGACTCCAAAGTCCGTTTTCCTTCAGATGACTCATTGTGATCACAGTATCAACTGTTCCTTGTCTTTCTTTCCCAATCAGATGGACATGTATCATCAGGGTTGGGTTTTTCTCTTTCTTGTCTTGGATCCCATTTCCTGCTATATACTCTGTTCATACTGGAAACCTGATAGTTGTTTGTCAAATGCCCAGAAGAATGAATTCAGGAGAGAAAGATTAGATTTTGGCCCTGTGTACTTTTTAGGCAGAGATGTAAAATAGCAGAACATGCAACTTTATGCTTACTTAAAATGAATATGCACAGGCAGTGGAGCAATTATCAAGATTAAGGTCAGGTTTCTGTGGACTGTTTACCTGGTACCTTCAGCTACAGCAAGGCACCAGGGGCATTTCAAGGAACATGGTGTAAATTGTATGTGAAAACGCCTTAATTAACTCTTGGAAGCAGGGAGAACGCCATTAAAGAAGTGATCTTGAAGTTCCAGAGCACAGATTTCAAACAATTCAGTACGAGATTGGAAGAGACCTGGGGAAAGATTTTAAAAAGTATGAGTTGACTGTGTGGCAGAAAATAAAGGCTCTTACAAGATTTATGTTTGCAAGAGTGTGTACTTTCTGAGTTAGCGCTTTCATCCTTACCTCTCTAATGTTAATCCTGAGAAAATGGAAGCATCTATGTGCAAGATTGCACTGTCTTCCTCAATGTGATTTTACTGTTCTCTTACCTGGAGCATCATGGCCATACTAGACTTCTGCCCAAGAAAATAAAATCACTGAATAACTTTGTTATTTATTTTAGGAGCCTCATAAAAGGCCCATGAGTTCTTCAATAAAAGATATCAAAGGAGAGTTTATGATCACAAATTCTGAACCTGTTTCTCATATTCCTCACATTTCTTTTTCTACCAACCCCAAACCATGAAATCATCATCCTTATGGAAGACCACATCTGACACTTCTCCTGTTGACACACCTACTTCCAATTTTTATTATCCAACATATTAAAATTATATCATTATAAAATACATAAAGTCAATATTATGTGTTTTACAGTTGAATTTTTGACAATTATGAATTCACTTTTTTAAAGCAAGTGACTTCATAAATGAAACAAAAGGTTTTTTTTGAGAAATACAATTTAAAAAATATCAAAGCATGCTAAACCAGAATGACATAGCCAAAGGTCCTGAAGAGTTGAAAATGCTTTGATATTTAATTATGATGCTAAAGAATGTTTTTAAAGACAGTATGTTGTTACTGAAATCCTTTCAAAATACTGTTTCACTATATTTATAAAGATAGAATATGTTTTAAATCGTGTTTAAGGGTACTAAGAAAAAGAGTTAGGAAAACACATATCATAATTTTGGCTCTGTGACCATTTTTGAATACTGATTATTGAAACTTTTAATTTTCACCTGACCTGCGTAGTATTCTAATAATAATTAAACATATGAATTAAAATTTTAATTCACAAAATTAAAACCATTGTTAGCGATGAATTTCAACCATGAAACAAACTAATGGGAGAGCACACTGTATTAACTGCCTAGTGCACTCATAACAGCAAATAAATGCCAACTTTCCTGCCTCCCTAGACTTCCAGTGCAAATCATATATCATGATGTCACTGTCAAGCTCAGCATCATGCTTCTGCCTCAAACTTTGGAAAAATACAAACCAGGAGGTCTAAGGCCTTGGGTATTATTTGTGTTCTGCCGTTAACTTCCTTTGCCACTTTGATAAAGTCAATTCACTTTTCAGAATTCTTGTATGAAATGACAGGATTGGTTCAGATCATTGGTTTTCCAATTGTTTTTCATGAGACACTTCAAGGGCACTTTGATAAGGGAGGAATGGGTTCAGTCAAAGAGACCTTTCACTTTGTGATACTTCAAAAGACAGCAGTTCTGCCTTTTCCTGTTATATATATATGTTTTTATATTGAACTTCTAAATTAGCATTCACTTGAACGAAGGAAGCATTAAACGAAAAGAAACAAAAAATCAAAACAAAAAAGAAACATTCATCTTTTCTCAAATATATAGTTTGGAATGTAACATGATAAATTTAAAGTTTTGTAATTAAATATTCTTAACAATAATTTAAGTTCAATGACTGCCATGTGTTGTGAGTCCTCCTACCTTTTCTGAGAGCTTACTTAGTGCCATTGTTTTGTTAGGGATTTTTAGGCGGCTTGCTCACAATACCTGACTTAGCTCTGAACATAATAAAACCATCGAACTGGACTTGGAGTCCAGAGTGATTGCCAGCAAGGCCAGTGCTTCCCCAAAGAGAATGAATCTGCTGCCATAAGAATAATCACACAACTTACCTTGACTTGGAGGAAACAAAACACTGCATTATGTATAAGTTTATCTGATTTTCATAGTGTAATACTTCAGATTCTTTTTATCTTCATATGAAGCATGAGATATGAAAATATATACAAGTTAGACAACTTTCCTTAAAGTGTACAGAAGTTAGGGAGTCTTAGTAGTAGACATAAGGACACACCCTAGAAAAGGAATATCCAACTTTTCTTATAATATTGTATCACACGACCTGTTTCCACCTACTCAAAGGAGCAGGGTGCCCCTGCAAGGACTGGCTCACTTTCCACAGCAGGTGCTCACAAAGAGCAGAATTTGAACAGCTCATGACCTAGAATCAAGAGCCATAAACTTAGTACATAGCCATTCCACTGCACCAGGCTTGGAAACAGCCCATTGTACACTGTTAGAATTGTTGCTGCTTCTGATTTTCTTGAACAATTTCTTACACAATGATCTTTACCCTGATGACTGCTCCTGAGACTTAGAAAACAAACAAAACTCACAGCAACATAACAATGACTACGGTATAACTAATACTGTTTCCATAAAATCTACAGTAGGATTGCATCAGTTCCCACATCAAATACTTGCCATTTTATGATTGGCTTCATTGTCTTTTGGAATTTGAACTATCTAAATCATCTGGGTAGAAATAGTTTCGATCTTGATTTCAGTAATGATTTTTGTCATGTGTAAACTGAATTTATTTTTTTGCTTAGGAAAATTTATTTCATAAGGTATAGTGAGTTTGGAGACTCAAAATAACTAGAATAATAGTGGAATGAACATAATAGTTGATGAGGAAAACCTAAAAACTGAAAGTGCGTCTTACACTCAAGAGCAGAGTTTTTTCCTGATTACTTTTCTACATTTATAAAAACACATTTGCTTAGAATTCTGTTCCTAAAGCCATGGCACATTTTGTTTATATTCTTTCAAATTGAGAATGCAAACTAAAACTTGCAGAAAAGAGTAAAAATTAAGTTGAAAAATTCAACTCAGCAAATTTCTACATTACAATAAATACATACATTTTCTCTCTATGACTAACACATGGTTTGGACAGGTGTATTAATGATGACAAAAGATTTGCATATTTTATGAACAATTTTGCATATTTACCATAATACCTAACAGTCCATAAATAAATTTCCACAGATTCATTTCTCTTGTCTAAAATGTGTGTAAATTCCTCCAGGATGTACCAAAAACATTTTAGCAACAATGCTTACTGTAGCAAAATCTGAGTCTACCTATTTGCAAGACCTACAATGCAGAATTTATTCAATTAATTAAGCCAATGGTAGGTATATGTCTTAGGGTCTTAAAAAACAATTCTATTATATTAAAAATATTCTCTGGAAATATAAATTTAAAAGTTCTTTAGAGATGATATAGTAAAAAGAAAAATATAATGTTATTCTAAACAAGAAAAAAATAAAAACTTGCAGCCATTAAAAGTCTTTTACTATTGTTTGTTATGTTGGGAGGTTGGACAGAGCGATTCGTTTACTCTGGTCTTTGTTTATTTTTGGCCTGCAGCCAGTTAAGGCGGTACTAGCTTGTGGAAATTGGTTAAGTAAATGTAGACAATGAGCCAGGTGCAGGGGGTGAAGATGAGGGAAGCTGAAATTATAGAGTTACTGAGGTGTGATTCTATTGTTTCAGCAGAGCATCGACTTGGAATGTAAGAAGGCTGATGCAGAAAGAAACAGTACATCAATCAAAATACTTTTCCTATATTTATGCTTATTAGTTTTTATGTCCAATGCCTATTCATGAATTGGTTATACCTATATTAATAACTATGTAAGTAATTTTTAAATCATGTGTTCATATTTTTCTTTTTCTTTGTTCACTGATGGATAGATTTAGCAATTATTTTAGGGTCCTATACAATAAAAGAAAATCAGAAAAAATGTACATCAATTTAAAGTTTGGCTCACTTAAAGCTCTATCCAGTGGATTCTTATACATTTTACTCCATCATTAACTACTCTGCATGTGATTTTAAAATTATATCCACATGACTTGATTGAGGATGACATGTATTTCATAATCCAAATGCACAATATGCTTTGAAATTGGTGCATTATTTCACCCTTATAAGAAAAATGTTGAATTTAAATGATTGCAGTTCTCTACAGCAACTGTTATTTCTGGCTGATGGTCATATGTAAAATTTCTGTCACTGAGTAAGTGACTTCATACATGTTTCCCTGGGAAATGGGAAAAATGTGGCCTGGAATTCCTCCTTTCTGATGTGTACAATGGAATGCCTTTACATAGTTTACAAGGAAAATGTCACACATTTCAATATAAACCAAAGTAAAGAAAGCACAAAGACAAGAAACCTAAAATTCTTCATAAATTCAAACATAATCGTTCCACAAATAGATATTGATTGAATGATTGCCAATGAACAATTGCAATTAAACCATTGCAATTATCATATCTTACACACTTGATTATACTTTACATTTTGAGAGATTCCCAAATCACTAAGAGTTTTGCCACTGATGACTCCTATAGACAATATTACTTGTACAATGTCACTAGTATTGCAGTAGACAAAGTATGTACTTCTTCCTGTTTCTAAAAATAATTATTTTATTGAATGTGTGATTACACTTGATTTTGACTAAGTGATTTCAAATGCAAGGGTCATCAGGAGTTGAGATTTGGTTGGACTCAGAGTACCCATACACTTGTCAAATGTATTAAATTTTCCTAAAATACCATGGACTGCCTTGTTTAATGTGACATGCTAATGTAACAGCTCGTAACTTGAGATTGATAGTATAATACCTTAAAATGTGTACCTAGAATAGACTACACGTAAGTGAATATAGATATCACATAGGTAAATTATAAAATTTAGTCAAAGTAAGAGATAAAGGAAAAGTCAAAGTAAGAAAGAAAATATACTGTGATGCTAAATGTTGTAAGCAAGGACTCATCTGCTTTAGTCAAAGCCACAATAAGTAGCAACCCTGCAAGTGCCCTGAAATCCACACAATAACCTTTGACATGTAAAGTTTTCTCAGGTAAGAGCTTAGAATTGAGATTCCTTCTTTTACATCTACGTTTAACAGCCATCTTCTAGATCTGTGGATTTTAATTTTCTGTAGGAATTAAGGTATTAAATATATTTGAACATCATGAAAAAATTAAAATGTTACAGTTCATAAAGATTTCAAATGATGTTCTCAAGCACAAAGATAGTATCAAGTTGAAATGAATCTTCTGATAAAATTCTCTTTTTCGTAAGTCAACATGATTTTTCATGTGCATGTATGTTCAGCGTTATTCTGTTGAACACATTTATGGTGGTAGGAAAAAAATCAAGGAATATTTTTCTATTCTTTTTAGTTATACATGACAGTAGAATGTCTTTTGACATTTTATACATACATGGAATATAACTTCTCATTTGTGGTGGTACATGATGTGGAGTACTGTACATGATGTGGAAATACTGTTCGTGTATTTATATATGAGTGTAGCAAAGTTATGTCTAATTCTTTCTACTGTCTTTCCCATCTCATCCCCCTTCCTTGCCCCTATTCCCCTTGTCCAATCTGGTGAATCTCCACTCCTGTCTACCATTGTGAATCAGCATCTGCATATCAAAGATAACATTCAGCAATTAGGCAAGATACTGACATAGAATCTTAGCTTGGACCTTTAAGCTTAAAGTATTTTAAGTGCTGTTGGTGATGGTGTACATGCATTTGTGTGTGAGCGTGTGCAATGGTTTACACTCTATGCATGAAGTTTTTGTTATGGTTCAGATGGACACATTCAAAGGGATTTGTTCTGTACATTTCTAACATTAATGTAGAAATTGTACCATTTTTCTTTTCTTACTTTTTTATCAAACCTATGAATTTGTTTTTTTTTTCTTTAACTTTTTTTTTTTTATTTTATTGTAAACAAATGGGATACATGTTGTCTCTCTGTTTGTACATGGCGCAAAGGCATACCATTTGTGTAATCATAAATCCACATACAGTAATGTTGTTTGATTCATTCTGTTATTTTTCCCCTTCCCCCCACCCCTCCCACCCGTCTTTACCCTCTATACAGTACTTTCTTCCTCCATACTTGCCCCCCTCCCTAACCCTAACTCTAACCCTAACCCTTCCCTCCCCCACATTATGTGTCATCCTCCACTTATTAGCGATATCATTAGTCCCTTGTCTTTTTGAGATTGGCTTATCTCACGTAGCATGATATTCTCCAATTTCATCCATTTGCCTGCAAATGCCATAATTTTGTCATTCTTTATGGCTGAGTAATATTCCATTGTGTATATATACCACAGTTTCTTTATCCACTCGTCAATTGAAGGGCATCTAGGTTGGTTCCATAGTCTGGCTATTGTGAATTGAGCAGCTATGAACATTGATGTGGCTGTATCTCTGTAGTATGCTGATTTTAGATCCTTTGGGTATAGGCCAAGGAGTGGGATAGCTGGGTCAAATGGAGGGTCCATTCCAAGTTTTCTAAGGAATCTCCACACTGCTTTCCAGAGTGGCTGCACTAATTTGCAGCCCCACCAGCAATGTATGAGTGTACCTTTCTCCCCACATCCTCGCCAACACCTGTTGCTTGTATTTTTGATAATCGCCATTCTAATTGGGGTGAGATGGAATCTTAGGGTGGTTTTGATTTGCATTTCTCTTATTACTAGAGATGTTGAACATTTTTTCATATGTTTATTGATTGCTTGTACATCTTCTTCTGTGAAGTGTCTGTTCATTTCCTTAGCCCATTTGTCGATTGGATTATTTGTATTCTTGGTGTAGAGTTTTTTGAGTTCTTTATATATTCTGGAGATTAGTGCTCTATCTGAAGTATGATTGGCAAAGATATTCTCCCACTCTGTAGGCTCTTTCTTCACATTACTGATAGTTTCCTTTGCTGAGAGAAAGCTTTTTAGTTTGAATCTATCCCAGTTATTGATTCTTGCTTTTATTTCTTGTGCTATGGGAGTCCTGTTGAGGAAGTCTGGTCCTAGGCCGACATGTTGAAGATCGGGACCTACTTTTTCTTCTGTAATCTGCAGAGTCTCTGGTCTGATTCCAAGGTCCTTAATCCATTTTGAGTTGAGTTTTGTGCAGGGTGAGAGATATGGGTTTAGTTTCATTCTGTTGCATATGGATTTCCAATTCTCCCAGCACCATTTGTTGAAGAGGCTATCTTTTCTCCATTGCATATTTTTGGTGCCTTTGTCTGGTATTAGAAAGTTGTATTTATTTGGGTTTGCGTCCGTGTCCTCTATTCTGTACCATTGATCTACCTGTCTATTTTGGTACCAGTACCATGCCGTCTTTGTTACTATTGCTTTGTAATAAAGTTGAAGTTCGGGTATTGCGATACCCCCTGCTTCATTTTTCCTGCGAAGGATTGCTTTAGCTATTCAGGGTTTCTTATTCTTCCAGATGAATTTCATGATTGCTTGCTCTATTTCTGTAAGGTACATCATTGGGATTTTAATTGGGATTGCATTGAATCTGTATAGCACTGTATGTATGTATGTATGTTGTATGGCCATTTTCACAATATTAATTCGGCCTATCCAAGAACATGGGAGATCTTTCCATCTTCTAAGGTTTTCTTCGATTTCTTTCTTTAGTGTTCTGTAGTTCTCATTGTAGAGGTCTTTTACCTCTTTTGTGAGATTGATTCCCAAGTATTTTATTTTTTTCGATGCTATGGTGAATGGGGTAGTTTTCATAATTTCTCTTTCTGAGGATTCCTCACTTATGTATAAAAATGCATTGGATTTATGAGCATTGATCTTGTAACCTGCCACTTTACTGAATTCACTTATGAGTTCTAACAGTTTTCTGGTGGAATTTCCTGGTTCCTCTAAGTATATAATCATATCATCCGCAAATAGGGATAGTTTGAGTTCTTCTTTTCCTATTCGTATTCCTTTAATTTCCTTGGTCTGTCTAATTGCTCTGGCTAGAGTCTCAAGAACGATATTGAATAGGAGTGGTGAAAGAGGGCATCCCTGTCTTGTTCCAGTTTTTAGGGGGAATGCTTTCAGTTTTTCACCGTTTAGAATGATATTAGCCATGGGCTTAGCATAGATGGCCTTTACAATGTTAAGGAATGTTCCCACTATCCCTATTTTTTCTAGTGTTTTGAGCATGAAGGGGTGTTGTATTTTATCAAATGCTTTTTCTGCATCTATTGAAATAATCATGTGGTTCTTGACTTTAAGTCTATTGATATGGTGAATTACATTTATTGATTTCCGGATGTTGAACCAACCTTGCATCCCTGGGATAAAACCCACTTGATCGTGGTGCACTATCTTTTTAATATATTTTTGTATGCGATTTGCTAAAATGTTATTGAGAATTTTTGCGTCAATGTTCATTAATGATATCGGTCTGAAATTTTCTTTCCTCGATTTATCTCTGTCTGGCTTGGGTATCAGGATAATATTGGTTTCATAGAATGAGTTTGGGAGGGTACCCTCCTCTTCTATTTCATGGAATACTTTAAGAAGTATTGGAATGAGCTCTTCTTTAAAGATTTTGTAGAACTCGGCTGAGAACCCATCTGGTCCTGGACTTTTCTTTGTTGGTAGGCTTTTGATGACCTCTTCTACTTCATTACTTGAAATTGATCTATTTAAATTTTGTATGTCCTCCTCATTCAATTTAGGCAATTCATATGTCTCTAGAAACCTGTTGATGTCTTCGAAATTTTCTATTTGGTTAGAATATAGATTTTCAAAATAGCTTCTAACTATGTTTTGTATTTCAATCGTGTCTGTTGTGATATTTCCTTGTTCATTCCGAATTTTGGTGATTTGGGTTTTCTCTCGTCTTCTCTTTGTTAGAGTGGCTAAGGTTTATCAATTTTGTTTATTTTTTCAAAGAACCAACTATTTATTTTGTCAATTTTTTGTATAGTTTCTTTTGTTTCAATTTCGTTGATTTCAGCTCTGAGTTTAACTATTTCCTGTCTTCTACTACTTTTGGTGTTGGTCTGTTCTTCTTTTTCTAGGGCTTTGAGCTGAAGTGTTAGGTTGTTTATTTGTTGATTTTTACTTCTTTTATTGAATGCGCTCCATGAAATTAATTTTCCTCTAAGTACTGCTTTCATAGTGTCCCAAAGATTTTGATATGATGTTTCTTTGTTCTCATTTACCTCTAGGAATTTTTTAATTTCCTTCCTAATATCTTCTGTTATCCATTCATCATGTAATAGCATATTGTTTAATCTCCAGGTGTTGGAGTAGCTTCTGTTTTTTACTCTTTCATTTATTTCTAACTTCAAACCATTATGATCTGATAGAATACAAGGTAGTGTCTCTATCTTCTTGTATTTGCTTACATTAGCTTTGTGGCATAATATATGGTCTATTTTAGAGAAGGATCCATGTGCTGCTGAGAAGAAAGTGTATTCGCTCTTGGTTGGATGGTATATTCTATAAATGTCCGTTAAGTCTAAATTATTGATTGTGTAATTGAGATCTATGGTTTCTTTGTTCAATTTTTGTCTGGAAGATCTGTCCAGTGGTGAGAGAGACGTGTTAAAATCACCTAGTATTGTTGTGTTATGGTCTATTTGGTTTCTGAAATTGAGAAGAATTTGTTTGACATACATGGATGAGCCACTGTTTGGGGCATAGATGTTTATGATTGTTATATCTTGCTGATTTATGGTTCCCTTAAGCAGTATGTAATGTCCTTCTTTATCCCTTCTGACTAGTTTTGACTTGAAGTCCACATTATCTGAAATGAGGATGGATACCCCAGCTTTTTTGCTGAGTCCATGTGCATGGTATGTTTTCCCCCATCCTTTCACCTTTAGTCTATGGGTATCTCTTTCTACGAGGTGAGTCTCTTGCAGGCAACATATTGTTGGATCTTTCTTTTTGATCCAATCTGCCAGTCTATGTCTTTTGATTGATGAGTTCAGGCCATTAATATTCAGGGTTATTATTGAGATATGATTAGTATTCCCGGTCATTTGGTTCATTTTATTTATTTATTTATTTATTTATTTATTTTGAGACGACTTGGTTCTTCCTTTATTTGACAATTCCTTTAGGATGTTTCCTCCCATTGCTGATTTGTTTCTTTGTTTTTCATCTCTTCCTCGTGGAATATTTTGCTGAGAATGTTCTGTAATGCTGGCTTTCTTTTTGTAAATTCTTTTAGCTTTTGTTTATCATGGAAGGATTTTATTTCATCATCAAATTTGAAGGTAAGTTTTGCTGGGTATAAGATTCTTGGTTGGCATCCATTTTCTTTCAGGGCTTGAAAAATGTTGTTCCAGGCCCTTCTAGCTTTTAGGGTCTGGATTGAAAAATCTGCTGATATCCGTATTGGTTTCCCCCTGAATGTAATTTGATTCCTCTCTCTTGCGGCCTTTAAAATTCTGTCTTTATTTTGTATGTTGGGCATTTTCATTATAATGTGCCTTGGTGTGGGTCTGTTGTAATTTTGTATATTTGGAGTCCTATAAGCCTCTTGTACTTGATCTTCCATTTCATTCTTCAGATTTGGGAAATTTTCTGATAGTATTTCATTGAATAGATTGTTCATTCCTTTGGTCTGTTTCTCTAAGCCTTCCTCAATTCCAATAATTCTTAAATTTGGCCTCTTCATGATATCCCATAGTTCTTGGAGATTCTGTTCATGATTTCTTACCATCTTCTCTGTTTGTTCAACTTTGTTTTCAAGGTTAAATATTTTATCTTCAATGTCTGATGTTCTGTCTTCCAGGTGTTCTATTCTATTGGTTATGCTTTCTATGGAGTTCTTAATTTGGTTTATTGTTTCCTTCATTTCAAGGATTTCTGTTTGGTTTTTTTTCAATATCTCTAACTCTTTATTGAAGTGATCTTTTGCTTCCTGTATTTGCTCTTTTAACTGTCGATTGGTGCGATCATTCAGTGCCTGCATTTGCTCTTGCATCTCGTCATTTGCTTCCCTGAGCATTTTAATTATGTACACTCTGAACTCCCTTTCTGTCATTTCTTCTGCCATGCTGTCGTTGGGTTTCATTGATGTAACATCTAGATTTGTTTACAGCATTTTCTTTCCTTGTTTTCTCATATTGTTCAGGTATCAGTTGACCGCTGTGATATTGCAGATTTCCTCTATTGTCTTATAATATCCCTGAAGATTTCTATTATATCCCCTCTTAGTCTTCAGTAGCCTGAAATCTTGGAGGAAGTTGATAATGCAGTGCTCCACAAGGGAGGTGACTCCCTAGGGGTGGTGGCCTTTTGGTGGGTTATATTCCCTGCTAGTGGGCAGAGGTACCTTCACTTGCTGATGAATGGTCATCCAGAAGGGAAGTAGGTTGTGGGCTGATGCAAGACCAGTTTGGGCCTGTGTCTCTGATTTTACGGTCCTTTTGGGAGAACCTCACCCAACAGGGAGGAGTCACCCGGTGGGGAGGTCTCGCTGGTCAGTTTTCCTCCCAGAGGTTCCGTTCAATTCACAACTACCGCCTGGGCTGGGCAGCCTTCTTCTGCAATGTTCCCAGGGACCCGGACCTACCTCCTGGGCCTGGAAGCCTCACCCTTCGCAAACGAATCTCCTTAGGCTGCCTCTCCTCAGAGAAGCTGCCTGCAGTCCTGGAGCCTTCGCTCCGCCCCTCAGTTTGTCTGTGGGGCCCTTCCACCAAGAAGCCGTCTAGGACCCTGCTCTGCACTTTTCGCCTGGCTATGCGGCCCCTCCTCTGAGCAGCCACCTGGAGCCCCTTACAATCGCTCCGAGTCCCAGTGACCGGCCACATGCCTTTTCCTCCGGCAGCCACCTGTTGTTCCGTGCGGTCGCTCTAAGACCAAGTGACCCACCACGCACCACTTTCTCCACCAGGCAGTCACCCAGAGATCTGGTGCCTCACGAGACCCAAGAACTCACTGTGCACCTTCTTGTCCCGACTGCCTCCTGTAGCCCTGGTGCAGTCACTTCGAGCCCAAGCACCCCACCGCGCTCCTCCTCCTTCTCCAGACAACCCCCCTATGTTCAGGAGCGGATGCTCTGGGACCAAACCACTCACCACGCTGTTCCACCAGATAGCCGCCCAGAGCCCTGGCGCAGCTGCTCCAATTCCAAGCGACGTGCCTAGCCCGTATTTCTCCTTCTCCTCTGGGCAGCCCCCTGTGTTCAGGGGTGGTCACTTTCAGTCCAAACAGCTCACCAAGCACCTTCTCCTTTGGGCGGCCTCCCAGAGCATGGGTGGGTTGCGCCGAGTCCAAGCACTGTGGTGAACAGCCAGCTCTTCAATGCTCCCAGCTGTCTGCTTTCACTGCTCCGGCGGGGGGAGGGGTGCCTCGCCGGCAGTTCTACTTTGCAAAGATCCCTGCTTTCGGGGCTACCACCCCATCCAGGACTCCTGCCCCGTCCGGGACGCCTGCCCAGTGGGAGACTCTCGCCCGGCTGCTTTGAGTTGGTCCCAAGGCTCTCTATATCTCCTCTTCTTGAGTCCTGAGTCCTGGAGCAACACGAAACGCAGCCACCCTCTAGTCCGCCATCTTGAATCCCAAACCTATGAATTTGAATGGGGTAGGCAAACTCTATATCACTGAGATATACCTCCAGATCTATTAATAGATTTTAAGATTTAAAACTTACCATTTTGGCTTACAAGATGACCAAAAAAAAGAAGGAATAATGGTTGTCCCAAAAAGGGCGGCTGCCATGTGCAGCCTATTCCTTGCATAAACTGTGCCAGGTGCATGCCCAAGGACAACGCCATTAAGAAACTTGTCATTCGAAACATTGTAGAGGCCACAGCGGTCAGGGACATTTCCAGAGCAAGTTTTTCAACATGTATGTGTTTCCCAAGCTCTATGTGAAGCTGCATTACTGTGTGAGTTGTGCCGTTCACAGCAAGGTGGTCAGGAATCGATCTTCTGAAGCCAGGAAAGACCGAACACCCCCACCCCGTTTTAGACCTGCTGGTGCTGCCCCCTGACCTCCACCAAAGCCTAGGTAAGGAGCTGGGTCCTTAATGAGTGAAGAAAAGCTATATTCTGGAAAAAAATAAAATGGGAATTATAATTTAAAAAAATAATTTTTACTCTATTGACTTTGTAAAAGTTAGAATTGTACCATAGTAAAAGCTACTCTAAGAATATATTTTAATCATGCATGATATCATGTTCTTGTAGTATAATTGATACTACACCACTGGAGATATCCTATCTCAAATCTATTAAAAAATTCCAGGAAAATGGTTTTATATTTTAATAGCTATTGATTTTCAGTTCAGGATTACTTAGATATTATTATAATATTGTTATTTTACAAAATAAATTCTATAATACATTATTATCCCTATAATATTGTAGAAATTTGAAATGTTCTTAGCCTGAGTTTGAGTTTCAATTTAAAAACTTTAGCAGATTATCCTTGTCTTTAAAATTATACTGTAAGAGAATAAATGATTGTAAATTGCTTCTAATTTCTGTAAACATATTGACTACATTGACAGTCAAATAATATGGTATATCTCTGTATAAAGTCTAAGGTTATATTGGGTGAAGTTTTGTTTTGATTTTGGAGAAGTAAATAAAAAATATTTGAAGGGAAGCAACAAATATCAATTAAGTCTATCATAATTTCAGTATGTTAAATGGCTATACCAGGAATAAAATAGCATCAACATTTAACAGAATATTGAAATATAAATCCAAATGAATTTTCTAGACATGGGTAGGTCACATTCTAATAGAGTGTACTCTTTTGAAATAGCAATTTCTTTACAGAAAGACTGGCAACATGGTAGTCTGAAATGAAGAAGTTGATTTTCTGGTCTCCCCCATCCCCACTCTATACTCAGGAGTTTAGATTGCTCTTCTTCAAAGCAAAGAAGCAATCTTTTGCTTTTCAGGGACTTTTCTGAAGATAGTACTTATCTAGCACTCTTATTGTTAGGTTGGATTAGGGAAAATGATGTTGGTGAAGTAGAAACAACTTATCAAAGGAATAGAAGGCAGAGCACAGAAACACATTCACTTAAATGTCCTGAGTTGACCTTTGACCAAGGAGAAAAGTCAGCACAAATGGAAGAAAGGTAGATTTTTCAACCAGTGGTGCTAGGACAATTTCTCATCAAAATTTAAAGAAAAATTAAATATAAATGCAGAACTTAAACCCTTTCCATATAACATTTTGAAAATTAACTCAAATGGATCACACACTTTAATGCAAAAAGAATTATGAACTCTTAGAACATAAGAGAAAATCTGTATGTCTTAAGTTTGGCAGTAAATTTTTTATGTATGGCACCAAATTCATGATTCCTGAAAAAAAAAATAAGAATTGATGAGCTGCACTGTCCATGGTGTACTTCATTAATATTTAAATATTAAAATCTGCTCTGTGAGACATTGCCAGAGGATCAAAGACAAAATACTCCCTGGAACCAACTGTATTGTTTATTTAAGATTGCTCTAAATCTATTCTGTTCTAAAAATAGGTTCCTTTTTCAAGTGTAATACTAATATAAGACCAAGAATATAACACAATAAACAAACAAGTAAAATCCTCAAGTAATATATTTACTTTGAATATCATTTATGTATAAGTATCCAAAACATTTCATATTAACTAATATTTACCCTTTATATCACAATCAAAATTAAGTAATTTACTAATGAATAAAGCTTTTATAATTTATTACTGTATAGAGTACAGTGTAATGATAAAATGGAGGAGTCTGGTATCTGAATGCCTGAGTTTATTTCCTTCATTTTTATTATATGTAAACTTTAATGAATTTCTGAATTTCTACATTCTTCATTTTCCTCAACTGGAAAGCAGAGGGGAGGGTGATCTTTACATTATACTTTCCTCATAGGTATATAGTCATGCCAATCTGTGTAAAGCATCTAGTCAAATACCTAGCATAAATAACTATTGGGCAGTTTTGAGTTATTATTATTCAGTTTACAGTTCTTTGCTAGCAGAAAGTAGGTCTCAAAAAATATACACTGAATTCATGAAGTAGTGTCACATGAAGTAGTGTGTAATAAATTTCAAATTCAGATTAATTTGTAATATATTTAACTCAAGAAAATTCTAAAAAAGTCCTGATGAGCACTTCAGAAACCTTTTATATTCATGCTTTTGTAACATTGAAAATTGTTTTAATAACTTTAAACCAGCAAGGGTCAAGTATATTCTCTGCATTATCACTCTCAACCACTGGGGTGATGCTCACATGGTCTACAGTCTGTGGTGCTCAGGAGTGAGTGATGTTGGGGCAGTCATACTTTGAAATAGGCAGATCTTGGCAAAGTTACTTTTCAGGTTCTTGATGATAACACCAATTAAAATTTTACATCAGGTAGCTATAGCAACACTTCATACTAGACATCATTTAATTAACTCTAGTAGAATATTAAATAACTAAAAACATTAAATGAATGAACATATGATTGAATAAAATTCAACTAAAGCTCATGGGTTAGAGCATAAAGGAAATGACCATCTCCTTATTATGCAGCACTTGTGTGAACAAATGAAGTTCTTAAATATTAATTCATGAACTGAATGATCTCACTAATACAAGGAATATAAAAATTTGATCCTCATGGAAGTTAAGAGAGAGTAGTGGCTGCATGGCTTATGTCTTAATGCATATTATTAGGAAATCAAGAATAAAATAGCCACTAACATTCTTCTGGATTAGTAATATACAGGTTACCTATATTTTTTAAACTAATTACAAAACAAAGGGTGATAAAAATAAAATTTGTTTTATCTATATATTATCCTATTTCAATATTGAATAGAATTACAGGTTTTCTATCCCCATCAGTGTACAGTTACCTTGAAAATATTCAGGGATCACTTGTAATAGAATTTAAGAAATTGTATGACACATATTCTTATGTTAGCGTTGTAGGTTCTTCTCAATGGAAAAGGTCCTGCGCCTTCCTCCCTTAAGCTTTTGATCTGTGTGAACTGACTTAGAACTGGAGCAAGTTAAAGGATTGGCCTTTCCATTGCAGAGGCCTACAGCAGCCTTCAACTTGCCATATATCAATTAAGAAATATTTGGATAATTCCATTTTTTGTAAATGTTGATCAAGGTCATCTATACTGTGTTTGACCACCCATCTTGCTTTTCACAGAGACTAAATTGAAACACCTGAAATCCTTGTTATCAAGGCACCATAATCTTCGTTCCGGCTTTGTCACTAGTTCATATTTTCAGGCCTCTGCTATTATGATCTCCAGTGTGTAGTTTTATACCCTCATCTTATACCACGAACCCTAGTTTATGCAGTGCGTTAGTCAACTAAGGCCACCATAACACACCATGAACTTGGTGGCTTAGACAACAGAGATGAATCTTCTCACAGTTCTGGAGGCTGAATGTCCTGGATCATCACTGGCTTCTGGCAAGGACTTTCTTCTCCACTCTAGATGACCATCTTCTCTCTGTGTCCTCACACACCTTTTCTCTGTGCATGGACAGGGAGAATGGGAGCAATCACTGGTGACTCTTCCTCTTCTTACAAGGACACCAGTCTTCTTATTTTATTAGTGCTTCAACATTACTACTTTATTTAACCTAAATTATTCTCTGAAAGACTTAATCTTTAAATACAGTATCATTAGACATTAGGAATTCAATACATGAGTTTTGAGTGATACACTCATAAATAACAACAAGCAACTTGCTTCTCAAAAATATCCATGATAGCTAGGTGTGATGGCACATGCCTGTAATCCCTGTGGCTCTGGAGACGAAGGTAGGAGAATAGCAAGTTTGAAACCAGCTTTAGCAACATAGCAAGGCCCTAATAAACTTAGTGAGAACTTCAAAAAAAAAAAAAAAAAGGTCTGGGGATGTTGTTGCTCAGAGGATAAGCATCCCTGGGTTCAATCCTGGGTACAGGGGGAAAAAAAAAAATATATATATATATATAGATATAGATAGATAGATAGATAGATATTCTATGAGTGCCCATTCCCCAAGCATATTCCGTTTTTCCATAATGAAGATGATATCCTCTGAGCTCATCTGCAGATACCTGCACCAGAGAAAACATTAATACTCTGGTTATTCATAATCGACAAAAAAATTACCATTCTAAGAATTCACCTGCTTGAAATTTACATATCCTACCTAAATGTCATTCCAAGGAATTTATGATATCTCTACCTCATTTATCATAATCAATCATTACATCAAACCTCAAGAAAATATAAATATAGATATCCTTGAGCAAACCTTTTATCTGGAGATATTGCCGAGTGCCCCTATGTTAGTAGATGTTGTATTAACCACCCTTTTTTCTTATAGCAAATGTGGAGCATTCTGGCTTTTTTTTTTTTTTTTTTTTTTTTTAATAACTGCATTTGAAGTTTTGTAGCAAGAAGAAGATTGTTTTATAAAACGCAACTGTTGACTTATGGCAAGCTGAGGAAGCCAGAGGACATCCATGGCAAATCTTAAGGAGATTCACATCTCTTGTAGGTGATGTAAGTCAAACTGAAAAAACCTAAGGCAATGATATCAATGCTTCTAAGCACACTTTGTTTCAGGCCTCGAAAGGATCTTTATGTCAAGGGAAAGCAAAAGACCAGGAGGGTAAGAACTAGGATGGGGCATTTCTATAGCCATGCCTGAGGATTTTGAATGCTCAGATTCCCTGAATCCTCCAGAATGGGGAGAAAAAGTTTTTCTTATTTTCCTGAAATAAAGCACCAGTTCTTTCCTGGAGGTTGTGAAGAGAGCTCACACAGGCCTGTTATTTATTTACTTATTTACTTACTTATTTATTTATTTAGTGTTTCTTACTGGTTTTCAAGATATTCACCTTTAATCTTCATTTCTTTGTGTTAAAAATAAGGGCAGTGCCTTAGCATAATCAAAATTAGAATGCACTGCCGCTGCTCTATGATGAAATCCTTCATGTGTTGAAAAAACTGCATGATTAGCTAATGTAGTGGGCCAACTTACTAAGGTAAGTTAACTAGCAAGGGCTAGGACCTATGTTCTAGGTGGGAGGGTACGTGGCAGAATAGTTAGTGATATTATTGAGTCATTTTGAGGGTAAGGAAGAAAAAGAAGACCATTCAAAAATAATGTCTAAAGAGTGATAAAAACAAATATATTTTGCAAACAGATAAACATGACCAAATCTATGTTTCTAATAGTTTACTCTTCAATGATATTCCTAGCACTGTTTGGCTCTGCTCCTCCTCCATCGAACACACATACACACAAAAGCATATCAAAATATCAAATTTCTAAATTGGAACTACACTTAAAGTACTGGATCGAGAATAGCCCATGCTTCCATGAACCTCCCATCCTACCAAAAGTTCTTCTAACATCTCTTCTTGGTGAGGTATCACATTTTCCATTGCTTTCTCTCCCCTTAGCTACCATGTGCTGAACAAATCTAACTTTCGCTACTGATATGTTCCACATGGTCTTTGTCTGGTGAGGCTGTGTAGAAGAATGATTCATATTTATGCACTTACATATGCTTGACAATGGAGGTGGATTCCAAGGGGCCCCTGAAAATAAAACCTAGGGCAGGAGGTAAGACCTCACAGTCAAGGGCATGGAGTAAGCTATGGTCACATGGGTCTGTGTGAATTTTTCCAGAGCCTGTGCAAAGCATGTGACAACACTGTTCCAGTTGTCTTAGGGATAAGGGATTTGGAGTAAAATATTTGATGTCTTTGACACAAAGATCAGCTAAACATAGCAAGGCAAAACTAAAGTTGTGGTACAATATTAAATGTGTTACTCTCGTCTATTGTATTGAAATGTACATTTCTAAAACATTTTGAAGAAATTATATCAAGATGATGGACATGGGCTAAAGGTAGCATGCAGTGAACATTTCAAAATCATCAGTGCCACACTTAAAACAGTCTGTGAGCAGGTTTAGTACATATATCAAAATACCATTTATGCACCCATTTTTGGATTGGTAATTTGCTTATAGATTTAGGGACACAAACATCAAGAATTGACTGATCTCATTTCTGAAATGACCTCTTCATATTGAAAAAAAATTGAGTTTGATCTATAAAAATTGGTCTATGATTCGCTGTAGTAGCCAGGATGATCCTCAGGGGAAGAGATGAATATTGAAGTAAACATTTAGGGTTTTATAGATGATAGTAAATAACAGAATTGCTCTCCAATGAGATTGGTTACTAAAATACACTGTAAGATTTGTCTAGTCCTATTGTTCTATGAGCTTCAAGGACTTCTCATTTTCTTTTCATATGTTTCCCTTTACATCTGCTCTTATACTTAAATGAAATAGGTGTCCAGGGATATTGTTATTTCCTGGAGAAATAAATAGGTGAATGAATAAACACAGGATGTTTATGCCTAGGTGGCCATGTGAAGAATTTCTCCATGACAACATGAGCACAATTGTTATCTCTTCCTATTTGAATAAATATAATATTTTTCTCATTAGTTTTAATTTTATGTACTATAAAATATTGAAAGACCAGGCGTAACACTTTTAAATCAGCATTGTTTCTTATTACTATAATATACTTTTCATTAGTTTCAGGAGACATATTTTCCACAGGTTATGACATATAATTGAAGTAAATATCATATTTAATAATCTCAGATTTAAGTCAGATATTTTACTGTCTTTATTCATTCACTCACATATTCCTTTCTCACTCAGCAAATATTTATTGAATATTTCTGTGCCAGGCACCATGCCAGGTACTTGAAAACAGTCGTAAACATGATACACTCAACCCTTGTTCTCGGGAGTTTTATGATTTAATATCATTATGCTTAAGAATCTCATAGTAAATATGAAAAAGGCTTTCAGTGTTGGGTTGACCTTTAGAAGATATTGAAAGGCAATTTCAACATTACGTGCAAGCCGTTAGGCATTTTCTTATGCAGATTCACAGATTTTGGCTTCCACATTGAGCAAAGCAGGTATTCTCCTTAGATAAAAACAGTAATCTTGTAATAGATATTCTAAAACAGTGTTTCTCTGTCATTAGCACTTGGTTTTTCCTTGGCAAATGCTGAAAAGAAATGGATATGTGCAATTAGAATACAACTGAAAATAACATTGTCATTTCTGTTTTTCACAATTCTCAGTCACTTAATTCTCAGTCATTGTGCTCAGAATTTCTTAATTGAAGCACTAGTGTCACTGCCTGTCATTAGGAGACCAAGAGCCATTCTTCATGGAAGCTGAGACATCAGTTGAGGAACAAAATACTCTTGATGCAAAATATCAAAGTATTCCAACAAGAGGCTACTTCTACCTTCTTCACATTTATTTCTAATAGAGTACTAATAATAGTTGTAAAGTCATTCTCTCATTTATAATTATTTGGGAACAAAACTTCCCAGTTGATTACCACATAGGTTCTGAAAATAGAGACTGTATTTTTAGAAGCAAAGAGATAAATGCACAAAATGTAGACTCTTAAGGAGAAATGAATTATTAAATAATTTACAGAAGAAAAGGTAGATATCTTAGATATATTTATTAATTAAAACATTCCAAATATCAATGATTTCAAACCATGTGACCATGAAAGATAAAAGAAAATATTTCAATAATTGCCATGCATTTTTCATATCAAATTTATATATTACATTTTTTATGAATGTTTACATCCTACTGTTTGTTGTGACAAAGATTCTCTCATTAACCGTACTCAACTCAGATTTTCCTTTTTTAAAAAATTTTTATTTTTTGATAAGGCCACACTTTTGGTTTCTGAACTTGTCTCTACAATGTCTAATTTTGTCAATGATTCTTAGTTTAACCATCCTCATTATTTGATTACCCCCAACATTTATTAGGTTCCTCATTCTCTACCATCCTAAGATGATATCTGAACCCTTGGGCATGCCCTAACAAGAACGCTGTAAAGTTGGTTTAGCAGAATCCTTCCCTACCCCTGATGTCTTCTTTTAGTAATTTTCCTCCCACTTAGCTCCACTATGGTCCTTAACTGTAAATTCCAACTGGAGGAAACCTTGCCTGAAGTTGAGTCTAAACTCTCCCCATTATAAGAACCCTTTGAGGTGGTTCCCATACCTATCACAGTGATTCTCCTTGAATAAATTGTTCCTTACCATCTTTATCAAGTCTCATGAATATTTGTTGTTTAAAAGTTGCATTAAAATTTCAAATAAGAATGAAGAAACAAACCTAAAAACTGCTTTTAATCATATTTCTCTGCAAATGAATGCTTTTGAGACAACAACCCTCTCTAATGTAATCACCTTTATAAAACTATTCATATAGACATTTTTGCATGTATAAAAGCTTCACTAAAATTATTTTACTATGAGACTTGTATCAGAAATGTGATAATGAGGTGTAGAGAAGCAAGCAAGTTCTTAAAATCACAAACTTGTAACCATATTTCATTTATAGATCATTTTACCTACTCCTTAACACTGGTGAAACTGTTTTCTTTTGAAAAGTAATGCTGAACATTATCAAGTGCATACATATATTAGTAAATGCAGTGACATATCTCAATACAAATCTGATTAGTGATTCCCAGGGGTTAGAAATGAAAAGAGAGTTTCACTGCAAAATCATAGCATAAGACATTTTTGGGTGACATATTTATTCCATATCCTAATTTTGGGTGTGATTATATACCTTTATGGATTTCTTGAAACTCCCCCAGATTGTACACATCAGAACACACATGTTGCTATATGTTAAATTTAACACAAAATGGATTTAATTGGTCCTATTCTATAGGTCACTCATGTAAACACAAGATTTTTATGAGTCAAAAATTAGATTTTTCTCACCCTACTATTTATATTTCATCAGGCTTATATTTTTGAATTATCATAAATAACAGAATATATAAACTTTAAATTAAACTAAATATTTATTGAACATTTTTGTTTATTATTTTAAATTGTACTCAATTTGTGGAAATTCTTTTTAAATTGTGATTTTAAAACTTTTTATTATTTAAGTCTTAGAAATTGGTAACATTTCAGAAGAAACCCATATAAGAATTAACAAAGTTGTCTTATTTTCATGTCTGGAAATGCCAATAATCTTCTATTTGTTAATATAGAAGGGCTGTTATATGAATTAGAATAGAGCTTTTTAGCATTTTGTGTGTTATATTACTTTGTCTTCTTAAATTCCCTGACTGCTGAACAATCATCTGTTTGGTCAAGAGAAAACAAAACAAAACAAAACAACAACAACAACAACAAAAAGTCATAGAAATTTCCTTATTTTAGTATCATCTTAAGTTGCATCTCAAATTTTAACTCATATATTCTTTCTGTAACTTTTATTCAATAATTGTCAGTGCTCTGATTGGCTAGTCATTGTGCTTGTTTATAATTGAATGGAGAGCCCTGTAAGAACTGTTATGTGTTAATAACCAACTTGGAGTTTAGAGGATCAAGATACTAAGAAATAAAGTGATTGAATATCAAAGCTTATGGACCATTACACATTTCTGAAAACAGCAGATGATAAGCAGAGAGGTGAACTGGGAATCATTCAGCTTACTTGCACATTGACTATACAAGGATCATGGAGATTAAAAATTTAAACGTCAAGGTCATTACCTTAGAAAGAAAAAGTCCTAATTATGTGTAACATTGGATTTGGCAGTACACATCCTCTAGGAAAAGTTTTCTTTCTCTCCTACACCTTAGTGATAAAGTGACTTTCTTATGAAATGGAATGATGACTTGGATGATTTTTCCCTGCCTCTTCCACCATTTTGGAAATACATTTCTTGGGGGCCTCACCCTGTGGTGTTGGTCTCCAATTTTACATCTATTTGGATGGACGATTATGTTTTATTTCTTACCCCTTGGATGTCACTTCAATGAAATATTATGATAACTTCCAAAAAGAAAAGTTTTATTTTGACATATAGTTTTGAGATTTCAATGGTTGATTGACTCCATTGTTTTGGGCCTATGATGAGGTAGCATATCACCGTGCAAGCATTTGGTGGTTTGTGTTTCTCCATTATTCCGTCAATATAGTAAATTATTCTGATTTATTTTCCAATATTAAACTAATCTTACATTTGTGGAATAGATTCACAATGTTCATGATATTCTGAGCTTTTTTTTGGATTATTATTTCCCCTTAATATCTCCCTCAGTTTTTGTGTATCTAAGTTCATGAGAAGGCCCAATAACATCTTTGTACTTATATTACAGCTTTTGCTGAAATTTTCAAACATCTGAAATATGCAATGAATTATATATTTTTCTTATCTTATTGTATTGCCTAGTAATTATAGAAAAAATGATTGAGATGGCGAGGGCAATTAATATCAATTTAAGGTGATGTAAAGAAATAACTAGGGCTTTTTTGGAACATGAAAGAAACCCATCTTCTGTAGTCACTGAGAAGAAAAATGTAAGACTTCATTATAATGGTGTTCTAGTTCTGAAAAAGTTTATATTCAAAACTCAAGCAAGGCTGAGTTGTGGAAACCTTGATGTGAAGGGACGTGAAGATTTGAATTGGAACATCTAGAGAGACACAATTAAATACCAGTCTAACCTGGGACCTGTGTCCATCTGTCCTCCTGCAAACCAGATTAAATCATGCTACTTCTTTCTGAGTATGCTACATCAATAGTGGACTGATAAATGTAAAGCTGGACAAAGAAAGATTGACAATATAGAAACACTGTCATTCCTGCAGGATTTAACAGTTAGGCAAGGACTCTAAGAGATCATGTTAAAATTTTGCAAAGTTCTTAGGTTTTTAGAAAACCAAAAACACACAAGTGTGGTAGAAATGCAACATATTTAACAGGATGTAAAAGATAACATAAACTTTAGGTTAAATAGTTTGTCAAATAGTGATATCTGTTAGCTGTTTTCACCAATGAGTGGGAAGAAATGAAAGCTAAATGAAGTACTTGAGAAAGATATTGGTTTTAAAAAGATGGTAGTGTCTCTCCCTTGTTGGTGAGGGCTAAAGTAATATATATATATTATATATATAAAGTAATATATATAAATATAATTTATATATAATAATTTATAGATACTTTATATTTTATATAAAGTTATATATATATATATATATATATATGTATTGCAAAACTGAGTTTCCCCTTAGCAATAGAGATAACAGAATTCCTAACTAATGAAGCAACTAGCCAGGATTATACAACTTTTATATGTATAAACATTTGATTTACTTCTGAGAGATCCTAATATGCAGAGAGATGGTCAATACAACATGATGTTCTTAGTTGAAAAATCAATGGGCATCCAACAAAGACCAATTCTACTCAATCACAGTATAGCAAGAATGAATTATAGGGACAGTGAGAAAAGCTGTCCTAATGCAAGGTATGATCTTTTGTTCAGTTCCTGTAATTGATCTCTCTATCACATCCAGGATAGATTGAGTGAAGAAGAAACCTTTTTTCCAAGAAGATAGATCCTGAATTACCCAAGAAAAAAATATTTATATATGAATTATTCCCCTAGTCCTCTAAAGTTAACAGTACTAACAAGGTAACAAGGTAACAAAATACAGAACTGATATCCAGATATTTTGAGGACACAGGGTCTCTGTTCTTGAACACAACACATTTGGAGGGTACTTACAATTTCCATGTTGGAATGGGAAGGGGTTTGGTTCTAGTGGCAGAGGAGGAGGCTCAAGTAAGTAGTACTCTAGCTAAAATCTGGCTTCTGCTGCATCCACTTGGCCCATGGCCAATACAGCCATAATTTCCTTCATCCCCAAATATGTATTTGAATAAATATTGAACAGATATTTAGCACTTGGCAAAACATTGCATTAGTTTTTTGTCTCTGATATAAAAAGTACTTTAGTAAGAAAGGATCTAGAAATATCCTCTCCCATGTAGCCATGTTAAAATTTGTCCTGTGATTTTATCTCACAAAGTGTGGAGTACGGCCCATGTTCTGGTGAGATTTCAGATCTGTCCTGCACCCTCATTGCCCCAGGTGGTAGGTGTGTTTGGACACCAGAGGCTGGGTCACAACTTAATATTCTGTTGAGAAGTTTCCTCAGCCAAAGAGATCTTCCTTTGTCCAGGTTGCATCTTCTTCTCAGGTGCAGCCTAGATACAATGGATGTTCAACTTATCTGGCTCCTTTTCCCCAGTATAGTCAACTGTGAAGGGCTATGCTCTCCCATAGGATTAGCTGAGGCCTTTCCAGAATTTTAACTAACCCTCAATTTAGACACCCTGTCTGCACAGGTTTCCTTCTCCATGTCCTCCCAAGGAAACTTCCCACACTCCATTCTTCACCTCAGACCTCCTTCCTCATCTTCTGTGACTCCATTTTTAGAAATACTAAATAAAATGACTTAGTCCCATATGTTTTCATTTCTTTTTTTTTTTTTTTTTTTGCTTTTTGATGATCTTTTTTCTCTGTGTCTCTGTGTGGGTACTTTAATTTACCTACTTTTGAGTTTATGACTACTTAATGTCTGATTTGTTATTATACCTATGAAAGGAGTCTTGATTTTAAAAGTTATAGTTTTCAGTACTTTGATTTCTATTTTGTTTAAATGAATTATAATATTTATTCAACTTCTTTGACTTTCCATTACTCATTAAATTATCCCTACATTCTGCTTATCAGTTTCAAGGTTAATTTGAAGTCCTTTTTCTGCTAACTCCAACATCTGAATTAGTAGTGTGCTTGCTTCAGTTTTCTCATTCTTCACTTGATTATAATTCACCTTTTACTACCTTTTTGTTTCTAGCTACATATGATTGCATGCCATATGCAGGTGTCTCAGGTGTCTGCCACAAGTATCTCACTCTTAACAAGTGTAGGGCAGAGACTTCATGCCTTTCAGATGCAGCATTTCCTAGGTTGCTCAGGATTTATTTAATTTATTTAATACTGGGAGATATTATTTATTTAATATTGGGAGATATCTTCCTCATCTATTCTGAAAAAACCAAAACAAAACTGATTTTTAGAGATTCTTTAGCTGAGCTCTTCCATCTCTAACATCCAACAAGTTCATAATCTGACAAATGTCCTCAGGGAAGTATCCTTTCCTACATGTTGTACATGATAAATATATATATTGTCCAATAAAAAATTAAGTATAAATAAATACCAATAGAAAAGTTAAAAGGAAATTATAAAGGAAATGAGCCATGAAAATGATAGATCCATTCAGAGCTGGGTTAAAATTTTGAACAAAACCATAAAGCGATTGTTGAGTTTGTGGGTAATTTAAATGCATACTACTGCCATGAACTTTCTCATCAATAAAAGCATATCATGTCTTCCTTACACTTCTTTCTTTCTTGAGCCTGTGGGTGAATAAATTTTGATTATATTCTTTAGACATCTTATGTAGCCGTTGTTTTCATTTTCATCTTTGAATTGCAAAACAGTCTCTTATTTGGCTATTAAAGGGTTTGCAGGGTTCAGACTGATACATGGTTTCAATTTTCTCTAGTTTTAACAGTAACTAAAAATCTGTTGACAATTCAAAGCAGCTCATGATGTACTGTGTTTTCTTTTTTCCTTGAATAAAATGAGAATAACTTCCACAAGGACTTTTGATGATTTTTCTATTACATGTAATGGAAATAACTTACTATAGAATTCTGTAAACATATTTTAAATACTGATATATATTTTCTTGACAAATAATAAAATCTGTCTTTAAACTCTGCTATATGCAGTAGGAGCTGTTATTCAAACTACCTTCATTCTGGTAGTGAAATAACTGAATTTTATAGGGAATGATTAAACACAAGTAAACTGATAGCACAAACAAACAACTTTTAATGAGTTTCCCTCTCTGCAGTTTTTGAGAACTTATTTATCGACACACATATTAATAAAATTAATATAACAACTTCTGAGCAAAGAGGAGAATGGCATCTTAGTTATTCTCTAAATGAAGAAGATAAAAATAGACAAGATTTGTCTAAACAGTAAACACTTTCCAGAGATCATTCTGCAGTTATTTTGTAACTCTTAAGACAATCACACCTAAGGCTTCCATCAAGAGATATTTTTCTTTAAACACTCTTGATTTTTTCAATTACCTTGTGCTTTTCCCCACAGAGGTAGATTACCTTGTTGAGCCAATAATCATTGTTTGCATATCAAATATCACGAGTGTAAGAAATTGTATATCTTTCCCATTCCTTCCCTAACCATATCATTAAGAGATGGCCATCTGGGTAAATGAATCGGAGGACTGTAATGTTTGTTTAAATAATCAATTCTCCAGGCTAGACAGAAGAGCTGGGGAGTCAGCATGACTATTCTCGCTCTCTTAATAAGTCATGTCAACTAGTCCAGCTTTTATCTGGGATGAAATTGATTTTCGATCTGTTGGTTGACTCTTATGTCTTATTTTCCAATTTGTTTATAACTTGGGTATGTAAGAAAGGTACTATTGTTTTTGCCTCTTTAAAACTTTAATGATGTACATGTTGTGTTTTAATAATGCATTTAGTAAATGAAACTATAATTTATTATAACAGTATTGTTATGAATACCACCTAATCTATTTCGGAACATCTAGTTGAACTAATTGAAAATAATTTTTGCAGAATTATGCACCATACAACATGCATGACATATACTAAACTAAGTACTTGTTACTGAAGTTGAAATGCAATTGTATGCTTTATATTTTCATTTGTTAAAACTGCCAATCCCTATTGTCTCATATGGAATCATGATTGTTAAAATTTTTTGATTTCCTCAGGATGGAAGTCTAAAAAGACTTTCGAAATTCTTAGTATATTAAACCAACACATTTTAAATAAATTCATGATTAAAAGTAACATAAAAGATGAACTTTTATAAATGAAATATAAATTAATGTAAAAACATTCTGAAAATTAATATAGCATATCTCAAAATATACACTGAATGTAAGTTATTGGTATAAAGGATATAAAAATAGAACTAATTCAGGAAGTTCTGGATGTGTTTGATGGAAGTGATAAAACTCCAACAAACTCTGGAAACCAGAGATATGTGTACTCCTCCCTGCTTTGGAGTCCTTGGAGACAAGGAGTCTCACAGACATCTGTATGCCACCACAGAATGACTGAAAATGTCTGGGACTGATGGTGCAGTGTGTGCAGAGTATTTGAAAGACCGTGTCTTAGTCCTTCATGGTTTCCAAAGATGTACACAGTGGTAAGAGAACCTAAGAGTTTTCCTGATCCCCAACTTTTCAATTGAGGAGGGGCCAATAAACCCATAGTTATGTGAATAAAGAAGATACAAAGGGTCTGTTTGGAACTTAGAGACATATGTTGACTCCAGGACCAGATTTTCCTCCACACTGAGTCTTTAATATTGACTGAACTCCTGGCCACTTAGATGCATTAATGTTCTCTCTAGCTGATGAGGGATTTAGACAAATATTAAGTTTGGTACATGAAGCCTGTTGGAACAATTATGATTTCCTTTTTACTTTATAGGCACAATTTCAAATTAGAAAACAATAAATGAACATGTATATCTCCCAACTATTATTTTCTAATTGGCATACTATTTTATTCCATGAGGTCCTATATTGTCTACAATATGACATGTTTATTTATTCATATAGGTTAAATCCCTGTTAAAAATCTATTCTTTTATTTAGCAAAATTCTCACAACAATTTGTTCTACAAATTGTTTTCATTTATCAAGTTTCCTAAGCTATAAATATAGCATAGCTATTTACACAAATAATGACTTTTATCATATATTTAAAATTAAATACTAACAATGAATATGGGACACATCCATGAGTTAAATTAACAATAAAACAATGCTATATAAACAGTGATTTCATTTGTAGATTACAGGTTTTGACTGGAAAAAATACATTCACTGTGCATGCATAGAGCCAGATTTTCAGTTTTAAAACTGAGCTATGTATAATAGTGTTTTAGTCAGCTTTTTCATCTCTGTGACCAAAAGAACTGAAGAACAAGATAGAGGAGGGAAAGTGTATTTGGAATCATGGTTTCAGAGGGTTCTGTCCTTAAATGGCATTGTTCTGGGCTTAAGATGAGGCAGACCACCATCATGAAAGGGCTGGTGGAGGAGGAAGAAGCTCAGAACACAACAAATAGGAAGCAGAGAAAAAACTGCTCACCAAGGACAAAATATACCCCCCAGTGACCTACCACCTCCAGCCACACCCTGCCTGCTTACAGTTATCACCCAGTTAATCCATTTAAGTGGATTAGTGCACTGATTAGGGTAAGGCTTTCATAACCTCTAAACTTTTTTACCTCTCATTTTACCTTTAAACTTTCATGCACTGTCTCACACGTGAGCTTTAGGGGGACACCTTAGATCTAAACCTCAAAAAAATTAATGAATATTCAGAGGCACATGTTTACATACATAGAGGCAAGGACTATCTATTGCGCATCTCACTATTGATTTCTTTTTTGATGTTAAACTACAGACAGGTGTTGGATATCGCAATATCTTAGTTGCATTATTCAATGAGAGTGCCAGTCAGCTCTTTTCAAACTCCAACTTCTCAAACTATTCAGTATGTGCAAATAAGTAAAGTGCATTGATTTCCATTGTTTTCTAGTTGTTAATGCTACTTACATGTTTGTGGGAAGAAATACCTCCATTAAAGCACTTCTGTACTTAGGTGGCTAGATAGAATTTTAGTATTTGTGGATATTTAAAAAATCTTCATTTTTCCGTTTGACTCAAATGCACCTTTATTCATATTAGATGGAATTATTATTTACCCATATTAGATAAAATGAATAGATTTTATACATCTTCACTAAAAAAGTAAACAATGAAGAAAACTGTATATCAACAAAGAAAGGTTCCTTAATATTTTCATTAATGGCTTTCCACGTTAGGTTAAAATGAGAATAATATAGAGCATTGTAGGTTTTATAAGTATCATAAAATGTGATTATTTGTATGTATATTTTAACATAATGGATAATATCATGTGTGCATGTGTATATATGCATGTATGCATATATAATAAAATTTATGCATAACTTAAAATATAATCACTGTATAAATCCTACTACAAAGCATAACCTTCCCTAATAATTTTAGTAATATTTATGTTATTCCATTTCTATCCTTACATATCTCATCCTTCTCCTCAACTTTAACAATTGTATAATACATACTTCAAAGATAAAACATAATTTTTGTAAACAATTTAGTACTTAGGAGTATGCATGAAGAGTATCTGTTTTAAATGCTGTAATATTCAAAGATTATCAATAAATAAACATACATTTCACTTGACAAAATTTATGTCAAACATTGTTTAAGATAAATATCACAGTACAAAAAATACAGAAAATAATGTTGTATGATATGCACACAAATAATTATTTTCATTAAATTTTTGGAAAATATTAGAATTACTTTATTGATCTAAATCCAATTATTGACTCAAAAATTAGGTTTAAAGAATCTTTCCATATATTACTAAGTTGTAGATCACTAAAACTGAGCTAAATTAGGATTCATTTGAATATGTGAAAATTACCTATATTCCTATGTATTTGTCATCGTTGGGTTGTCATTTAAAAATGTAAATTTGTTAGAAGCGATATCACTATTTTAATCTGAATAACTCAATTTGGATGATTATTAATGAGATCAAAACCATTTATTTTCTTTGTATTCTCATTGAAGTATTGTACATCTCCTGAGAGTCATTGTGACATACCTGATGGCTAAAAGCTTGAAGAATGGTGTCAGATATTTAGTTAAATCCTAGATCTGCCATGTGACCTTGACCCAGTTATTTAGTTGCTACATGACTCATTTGCTATCTATAAAATGGCTGCAATACAAGTAAAGATCAAATGTAAATAAAATGAAATTTAAATCAAAATGTGGCATCTAGAAATCATTATATAAATAAATTATTATATGCTCATGTGAATTGTTCAATTTTGCCCACATTTATTTGGAAATTTATACACTCATTTTCTATTGTAAGAATTCCTAAGAAATAAATGATATTTTTCCCTTTGGGCCTATAATACTACCCTTCTTAATCTCTTCAATAAATAACAAGCTATTTATTAGATGATCCTAAACATAACATACTTTTATTTACAAAATAAGTTTAAGGCTGAATGATTTGGGAATGAAATAAAGGCATTTTTTTATCAATCTATAAATTTGTATTTACTAAATCTGTTTGGTTAAAGGGAATTTTCATTATGGTAATGAGTAATTACTCTGGTTAGATGTAACATTATATATTTTTTGTCTGTATTTACAGAAGCATGTATTTTCTTGAGTGATTTAGAAATAAAAAGTGGTTAATTAAAACACAGACCTATTTTTCCAGTGTTTTAGAGAGATCATTGATGCTAAGTATGCATAGTTGTGGTATTGAGATTTCCAGATTATAATTGTCACTGTAATTTTTCCTGTAAATAATGACAATACTTCAGAGGAAGAAATGCCACAGTTTCATACCTGATAAAGGAAAAAATAATTGCCCTTGATGACTTGGCACTTTCAGCTCAGACAACTGATTCCATCTCCCCTTGAGAAAACCACCACAGTAAAGAATAATGCCCCAAAGTTTCAAAACTTAAAAGAGAGTAGGAACTCTTGGTAAGGCACAAATTATAAAGAAGGCTTTGACATGAAAAGTAATCTGTAAAATGAAGAATCGCCTCTATCTGTTGGTCACCGACAGCCCCACATGTTCTATCTGTACAATGTCTCATCGGACAGAAGTTTCTGTATTTATAAACATATCCTAAAACTTTCTGAAAGACCTAGATATGACCTAGTCCTCACCATCTGAATAGCAAAACATGCCAACTTTGTGTCCTCTTGCTTCAGATCAGGCAGTGTAATTAAAAATGAGTCACACTTTGGGAAACAGAAAGACACCTTTTCTTGAAATTCAGGTACATTGCTATTTCTGGAAGATTCCAGTGGTCTTATTTATTCAAAGTGTCCAATAATAACCCATTAGGGACAATGCCTGGGGTCCTATCATGATGTTTCTGTCTCTCAAACCCCATGCTTGAAATAT
This sequence comes from Sciurus vulgaris, assembly GCF_902686455.1. Taxonomy (NCBI): domain Eukaryota; kingdom Metazoa; phylum Chordata; class Mammalia; order Rodentia; family Sciuridae; genus Sciurus; species Sciurus vulgaris. Next base: position 122,741,483 of record NC_136469.1, read on the forward strand.
AAGAAGATACACAAATTATTTTCTTGTGGCCTTATTAGTCCTTCAATACAACAGAGAAAAAATGTATATTTAATTTCTTCCAGCAGTCTAAGTGTGGCTCCATAGTTTATGTATCCATCTAGCTCTACTATCTGTTTCTCTAGAATGAGACTATATTCAATTTAGTCAGGAAAATCAGCATAAAATATCACAAATACTTAGACAATCAGAACCATAGAAAAATAACACTACAAACTATTTCACAATCAATGTATTGCATAAGTATATTTCTGCCCTATCTGCATGTGTATAATTTTATAACATACCTATGTGCGACTTGTAAAATAAGTAATGAATGCATAATTATATTCCCTCAAAGCCCAGGTCTCACCTTTTGCAAGTACATCTTCCAAAATGTCTACCACTGATTCTTCTTTGAAGGGACTCAAAAAGCAGTAACACTGAGGCTACAGGACAGTCTTTAATATGTAACATGACTGACAAAACAAAAGCCAGAAATAAAGAGATTCTCAAAAGCACAAAGAAAGCAAGTGTTTTGATGCCTGCACTCAATTACGGTACTATAAAGCATTCGTTCCTTTGGAAGGAACTGTTATTTTTCAAAATAATGCTAAGTCCCAGCAGGTGCCATCACTGCGCACCGTGCAGACTGTATCTCCGCCAAACTCCAGTAATTATTCAGACCAGTCAGACGCTGTGTGTACTCTACACAAAGTCAGCATTCAGATTGTTTGTTGGATCTTATTGTTAGGATCATGACATTCATTACTAGGGACTAAACCCTTCATTACACAGTTTGTCAAAGTCCTCAAGCAATAGAGTATTTGAAAATGAACAAGTGGAATTAGTTTCCTATTGGGAACTCTGAGAAGAAGAAGAAAAAAAGGAAAGAAAGAAAAAAGATTTCCAAAATACATGTTATTTTGTCACCAATTAGTGACAGTTTTTTCACTGGAACGTCAGTCAGATCAGTAAAAGTACGCAATATTTGAAAGAAATCAAGGAACATTGATAACAATAGTATAGTTTCAAAAGTTTACTTTTTCAAAATATTGTCTTTCCAAACAATCATATAATACATTTTACATTCAGTGGAATCTTGTTTACTTGCAACAGACGTATGATTTGAAAAAGTATAAAGTGATATTAGAATGAAACATTAATTATCATATAAGACTTGGGTAATCACTATTTTATTTCAGTGTGTTGTTCAGCACAAGTGATTCTTTCATGGCCCTATTGAAGTTTCATGAAAGCAAAACATCCATTGTAAACATTTGATCAATTATTGACTATTGGAAATTCCCAGAGATCACCTTTTATTTCTTAGTCATGCTCACTGTGGCCTCTAACTTTAATATAGCACACTTCCTAGTATTCTGTTCATTTTTTAAAAATAGTAAATCCAAGTTTCTCTTCAATGGAGCATAAATCCAAAGAAACTTGGCAGTATCCAAGAGACAGAACATTTAATGCATGCCAAATGTATTCATAGCCAAGAAAATGTGCATGTATTTCAGACAGTTGTGACCATAGGTTCCTCAGATGACCATTTCTGTTCAAATTACCCAGGCCTATCAAAAGACCCTGTAGTATGTCCTGTTGGTGAACTCTCTTTCTGAATGGGTTTGTTGAACTGTTTCTTTTCCTTTAATTATATATATCTTACTCTAAATCATAGGCTAGACCCAGTGAGACTAAGTGCCTTCTGGAGCTCTTAGTTTTGGGTTCCAATCCCCGGTACTATCTTCTCTTTGTTCAGATAGTTTTCAACACCTCCTTTCAATTCTGACTGTTATTCTTTCTGGTGTGACTATTTTGCTAAAGGTCATTTTTGTTAAAACACAACCCTCCATTAACCTTAGTTTTTCCCATCTATCCTCCTTGAAGTTTTTATGAAGCAATATGTTTTTAAATTATATAATATTAATTATTCTCAGAAGAAAAAGGAACAACTTCATGAAAGTCAAGTGACCTATAAAAGACAACAAATCCAAGACCAAACTGTAATTTGAATCTCTACAAGTTACCTGAGTATGTTGTAGTGCATGTGTATGAGACAGAGAGATTGCTCTAGCAACATAGGCCTATAATATCTTCTCTTTCTCTTTCTCTTTTCCTAGTCATTTAAAGATTTGACTTTCTCTAAACAGATATATATTTCCAACTTGGTGTTATTGATACCTGAGATTTTTTTTTGTAACAATCTAAATGAAACTGTCCTTGATTAGGACTTGACTTTCACATTTCAGCCATTTCTGATTCACAAGTATACAAATTTAACAAATTGTCTTGACCCCCTGCAGTTTCCAATTATTACAGTTTACATGATTTAAATTAAACTGTGGGCATAAGCCTGCCCTAGGGAGGAAGTCAATATAGGACTCCTTGTTTAGCATTCTGAGACCACAGAAGGGTGGGTCCCAAGCCTTCAGTGCAGCTTCAGAGAGGAAATAAATCACTGGAACTGAAGGAAGTTGCTTTAGCCCGAGGAGAAAAGCCCTTGTCATTTAGCCAAAGTTAAAACAGTAAGAATAAGTTTGAGGAAGAACAACTGTCATATCCTGAGCGGACTGTGGACTAAGGTGTCAGTAGCCATGATGCAAATAGGAATGACTGAGTTGAAGTGAATTTAAGCTGCCTAGCACTGAATTCCTATATTAAGATATAAATGCATCTGAATGCTTCAGTATAGTATTCCTTATTAAATGAAAGTAAATATTTATTAAATAATTTGAAGTTCATTATTCATTAATTTAATATGTACCCCTATTTCATTTTTGATAATCTTATGGCAAAAAATAGAGTGCCCTTCCTGCTCAATAGGGAACAAATCAAATTCTTGAAATATACTACTTCAAATCTGGAGTGATATTAAAGATCTGATACTTCACTCTCTTCCTCTGCCCCTATTCTAATTTTTGGGTGCTGTCCATAACTATCTTAGTAAAGAGCTGCCGAGATGGAACATAAACACTTCCAAAGATTCACATTGTCTTTTATCCAGTGACATATAGGACCACCAAGTGATTAATTATTTCACAACTAAGGAGGATAAGGTGTATTTTGGGAAACAGTAGTCCATATGATTCACGTTATGATCGTTTTAAAATCATAAAGACTTGGTCACCATTCAATTCAGTTGGAAGTTGCAATTCTTAGTTCCCTTCTACCTTGTTCCTTCTCCCTGATTGAATTTCCAGGACTTTATTAGAGGACATTCCTTTACATTCCTTATGGATGTTCCTCAATTTACAATGAGGTTACTTATGAATAAATCCATTAAAAGTTGAAAATACCCTCCATCGATAATCATTGAATATACCCACTGTAGCAGTCAACTGAGCTCAGCAACACCATACATTTTAGGGTATAATTGCTTTCTTCTAGGGACCATGTGGCCAACTGTGAATTGTGGCTATCTCCCATTTCCCAGCAATGAGACTATAACACTACATGTGGCTAGCCTTGGAAAAGTTCAAAGTTTGAAGCAAAGTTCTTACGGAAAGTTTATCACTTTCATACTATAGCAAAGTTTAAAAGTTAGGTTGAACCATCACAAGTCAGGGAACAATTGTATATTGCTTCTTTTTCTGAATATATATCTTGTTATAGGAGAAAATTTAGGGTATATTGAACGCAGAGTTATATTTTGCAGCAACAAATTGTTTTTCTCTCATTCAGCTTAACATCTCAGTTCTTCCATGTTATGTCAACTCATTTTACTTTTGAAGTAACTCCTCTGAAGATCATTATGTGGGAATGTTTTCATTGTTATTCTTGTTGTTTATCAGTTCCAAGATTGACAAAAGAAATTCCAATTTATAATATAGTATACATATATTCTATATTTTTACTAGAAAATATGACTGGATCTAAGTTTGTCTGTGGGAAATGACTCCACATGGTGAGTTTAAAGATACAATTGTTTCTGTGTAGTAGTAAAGGATTCACAGGAAAGGCACCACATTAGGCAGATAAAATTCTGATAGAGATCTTTCTGGATTGGAGAACTAGAGGAAAGGGTAAAGCCAACAACAAAAGATGCAAATGAAAGGAAAAATTCTGACAGGGAAAGGGCCAGAAACCAGGGGCCTAAAAATCTATGAACAAATATAACCTCCCTGTCTGCATGACCCCCAAGAAAGGTGAGCACCAGGGAGGACTACAGGCGTCCTGGATCAAAACAAAGGAACAAGACTGAAATTTGAGCTGCCACTGCACAAAACAGAATGTAGTGCTCTCCTACTCTTCTGTAAAATATAGAGTCTCTACAACATAGCAATCACAATATCTGCTATCTGGTAAATATTTTAAAATATGGAACATAAAAAAAGTTACACTTGGGACGACCCAGATAAGAAAACAGAGAGATAGGATTTTAGTTCAACTATTATAGCTCCGCTTAGTGACATAAAAGGGAATTCACACATAGTGAATGGAATGTATATCTGAATGTATTCAGCAGAGAGTAAAAACCAAGGAAACAATTTTGAACAGACCATCAATGCAAATAAAGTGTGAAATCAAGGTGGGAACTTGAGAGAATGGATAGTGGAGAAGATTAAACATACAAATATTCTGATTGTATGAAACTGAAGCATGACTTAAATGGGGAAAATTCAATATGCTTTTGAGAAAATGAAATGCATATTTCCTGAAAGAACATCTTAAAATTGCACATGAAATCATCTTCTGTTAAAATCTTGGTATTTGAGATACCTGTGCAATGAGTGCACAGGAAGGGTGAGGAAAGGGTGTTGTGGTGAGTTTAACTAAAAGAAAGATGGGATTCTTTTTATCTTATCTTTTGTGTCATGCATCTAGCCGATTGATAGAGTGAGGAGGGTTGGGGATCATTTTATTATTAGTTGGTTGAGTTAAAATATAAAAAATAGATTAGATTAATATCTAGGTATCTTTAGGGCTTCCATCTCATTCTGCAGGTGATGCTCATTCTTTTCATGAGGGGTTGGCTTTTCCAGGAACCTCTCCCTACCAGTACAGAGAAACAGAGTCACCATTGGCTCTCCACAAATATAATGATTATGCTAATCACAATTGATTAATAAATCATTCTTAAACATTTGTAAATGTGAAATTACAAAGTAAAATAGCAAAATAGGAATTCCTGTATTTGTATGTTTAGTATAGTCTCAGCCTGTGACCCCTCAAAGCAAACCCTAATAAAAAAAAAATGCGGACATGATTTATAGGGGATGCAATTCCTGAAACAGAAATAAGACTAAAGTGTAATGAAATGAGAATGGCAGCAAACAAACAAAAGAATATTTCCGAGCTAGCCACCTTAAGCAAACAAAGGATCAGAAACAAAAAACAAAAGCATGTGCTCTATCTCCCAGACTAATCTTTCAAATGAACTTCATTCATTTCTGTGCACAATGGTATCAAAATATCTGGGTTTAATTATTTCTCCAATATTTACTTTCCTAGAAAATGTCCACAATATCTTAGACAAGAAGTAATGACTGTGACACAAAACAGGTAGCATTTGGAGGATGGTCACAGGAGCTTTGGGAATGAGATCATCCCAACATCACTCACAAAAGACAGGGACCACCCTTCTTGTCACTCCTGACAGTGTTATCCCCACATCACTGTTGATGGCTTTAGTGAAGTTATGGCCACTAGACTCTCTTGAGGAAGTATACTGAGGGCTAAGCTCTCCGATGTTATGTAAGAAAATCACCAATATTCTCACTTCCCTGTGCTTTTTACTCACTTTCTCAATACTGTTCAATAAAACTCTGGCATTGCCAGTTCTTTTTCTAAGCCTACTTCAAAACTAAGTTTCAAGGAGACACTCCAGAAATTTATTAGAAACTTCCTTCCCTCCCTATCAGGTTTCTTCAGAGAAAGAACCTGAGGCAAAAGCTTGGTGTATGCTCTTTGAGAAGGAATCCTACTGTAGCAGCGAAGGGAAAGGGAATTGAGACAGCAGAGGAGAGAGCAAACACAAGGCAATGTGACCACTTGATAACCAGGCACAGTGAACACAGCTTGAGGGCTTCTCTTCCGGGAGGCTGTATGATAGACCACATCCTGGGAAGTTCATTAGGAAGAAGGAGGAAGAATTTATGCCCTATGTTCCATCAACTTTGACTAAAGGATTTTTCCTTTAAAGATTCCATTGGCAAAATTTCTTTCTCCTTGAGTTTGAATTTCCTTCATTTTCTTGTTTCTCACATATTGATCCTAAGGAAATTCCCATGGCAAATAATGGCTTAGCAGTAACTGATGATTGATGTCAGAACCCAAAGAGAATCGGTCATGAAAGTTCTAGCTGTGGTGCAATAAGTAATTGGCCATGAACACCAAATGACAAAGAGAGAATGAGAGGTGGCGCATCGGAAAGGTCTTGACCAACCATACCCACACTGAGATCAGAGTTCACAAGAAAACAGAGAAAAAGGTGTAAAGTTTTTAAAGCATGGGGATGATCAATTATGAGCCTCCAGGTGATATTACATACCTAAGTTGACAACTGTCCTGATAAACCAGTCTCCCTCCAAGATTGTACAGAGAAGTACAAGCTCTTCTGTGAGAGAACTACTTTCTACCTGACCACAGTAACCCCCATTGTCATCGGTGACATGAAAGTCAATATGACAGGACTCAACCTGAATAAAACAATGGATGAAAAGGAGAGAGACTAGGACAGTGTCAGAACAATGGCCAAGGATATAAATTTTACTAAGCTAAATTTCAAAATTGAAAAGGATTTTTATATTGTAAACTAGTCGGATAAAAATATTTTTATTTGATTTTACCTTTTAAAAGTTAAGCTAATTTAAAAATTCTGTAAGTTCTCATGCAAAGGAATAAATTTTACCTGGTGATAAGCAAAAGTGTGTTTGTCTGGATTTTTTACAATATGGCAAAGACAACAGATTAAATGGTAGAAATTAGAGCATGAAGTCAGGAATCTCATATTTGACCATTGGTGTATGTCAAATTCTTATAGTAATCACTGATGCATGTCAGATGGCCCGAAGATACTTTTATCAAGAATAAATGAATTCACATTAAAGGAACATAATGACAAATATTACTGATTAAATATATGATTATATTTTAAAAATTAGTGTGATATTTTTCTATTAGACATTTATTTTTAAAAAATGCATCAAATTTACTTTAAAATATCAATATTTATAACAGAAGTTATAGCCTATACTATCACTTAGGCATATGATAAATATATTATTAATATTTCATATTATATGTCATTGCACATGTTATGTATATTTCATAATGTTATACAGTGTGGAAATTACTTTAAAGAGCACAAGGTCAAAAACAGTTAGCAACTACTCATTTAGAAAGTATAAATGTACAAAATGCATATGAGGGTATTCTAATTACTTGGATGATCTTTTTTCCTTCAGCACTGACCTTGAATTTCTTGCAGGCAACATGAAAGACACCAGTTTTGTGGCAATGAGCAAGTTTGAGTTGGTCTCCTACAGTGTTCTGGTTTAGCCCCACACTGTTAGTGAAACTAAAGAAATAGTGCAAGTGTGAAATAATAAAAGTTACTATATTGAAATGTTCTGTTAACCTAAAATGAATGATTATGTTGAATAGAAAAATATATAAATCCTTATGGATCCTTAAGTAGGACTCCCAATTTTCTTTTCTTCCCTCTTTCCTTCTCTCACTCTATCATAAAACATCAGTTTCTGAAAGAATGTTATATATAAAATTTCTCTATTTAGTTTACATAAATTCCAACCAAATTCACCTTAACTCTATCACATATAAGTTCATGGATGTGATAAAGAAAACTGAGCCAGGCCTGGTGGTGTGTGCATGTAATCCCAGGTACTCAGGAGGATCATGAGTTCAAAGATAGCCTCAGCAACTTATGGAGGCCCTCAGCAACTCAGGCGACCCAGTCTCTAAATTAAAAAAAGAATAAAGGCTGGGGATGTGACTTAATGGTTAAGCACCCCAAAACAAAACAACAACAAAAACAGTGGTGCCTTATTTGAAATGTAAAAAACAGTTAAGATCAAAGAAAACTGTATATATTATATTAAGCTTCCATCAAATCTGCCAAAACTTTCTTCAGACAGTCACAACTAACATGATTTGTCTATTAATAAACAAATTGTTTAAAGGGAATAAACCCGTCAAAATACATTATCTTTTTCTTCATATTTCTCTGTGTCATTTTAGATGCTTGCAATTCATTTGGAACATTTGAACTTGCCATTTGTCAATGTAACCATTTTTCAAGAACCTGGTTAAAACTCGGCACTCCATTAGGGTTTTTCAGCCTATCAGAAAAAAAGAATCTATGTATTTCTTTGTGGTTCTAAAGCATTCAGTACATTGATTTTACAAGCTATCATCCCTGGTACAATAGCATCATCTTCATCTTTCATAATTTTATATTATACAGCAGTTATTTGTGAGTTTCTTACCTCTATTAGTATAATTCATCAGGCAATTGATCAGGCACTTGCATATCTAGTAGTTTATGTTACAAAACTTTAGCCTTTGTGATCAAAATACACGTGGTATAATTGACTCTCAAAGCTGTGCAGATTTTCAGTCACAGTCACATCCTCAAATTGAACTTGAACCATGATCATAGTTTGTAGACTTTATTCTCATCATCACTGTTGTGTTTTCATGTCTTTGTTCTAAAGGCTAAAAAGATCATTTAAAAAAAATGTTTCCCTACCTAGAATAGAATTATAACCATCATTCAAAACTACATACTAAAAATAGATCTACCAACACTCTTTTTAATCCATTTATGTTACTTCATCAAATAAGTATGCTTTTGAACTCAAATACAGACAGTTATGTTTTCAGTTTTTAAAAGATGTAAGAGAACTGTCAAGAACAAAGTGCAAAGCAACATGCTAATTCTACTGGCAGAATGTATTATAATTTAAACATATTTGTTGATGTACATAATTTCCTAATAAAACTACTGTTTATTTTTGAAAGTTCCGGCTTTCAAACTAAAGTGAGATTCTACTTCTGGGCTCTTCTTATTGTTATTTTGTGTTTATTTATGGTCATAATGTTCTTGGAAAGATAAATTGAAAACTAGATACAATTGTTATACTTAAAGCATTTAGAAACTAAGGAGAAAAATGCCATAGAGCAACACCAAGTACAAGTTCGATATTTTCTCCAGAGATTCCTAAGCCTCATATTCAATGGCAAGTAATGAATTCTGTTGATTTTGTACAACGTAGATTTATAGTTGTGCTGATCTTGACTGAACGATAACCTATTACCCAATAACTTTGTTTTCTCCAGGGGGAATAAAAACCACTTCACAAGAATCCCTTCCTTAATTCACACACAAAAAGAGGGTTAAGTTCAGAGACTGTAAGCCTACTTTGTGTTTCTGAGTGTGTGTTTTAGAACATTTTTTTCTGACCTAGCAATTGCATTTCACCTGCTCTCAAACACTCTGTATTTTCATTGCACCATGTGTTGATGTATGAAGCAGGGGATATTATAGTACTACATTCTGGAGTGTCTCAGTGGGAGGGATTAAAAAAAAGGAGGGAAAAGTCTTGTCTTTTTATAGGATTTCAGTGTTTCCCTATATTGTGCTTTTGTTTTAAAAAGGTAATTGAGTTTCATGAGGGATTTGGCACATTTTCTGAATGCAATAAAAATCATTCATGAGCTAGACTATTCTGAAATGGTATTTATTGAAAGACCCATTTCTTGCTGAGCTGCTGAAGTGCACAAACTGTTGTTTGCAAGATGTGTCTGCCGTGTGGTGGTCCTTCGGTATATAAAGAGGTGCCCTATATTGCAGATTTAAAGTGTATAAAGGAATGTAATAGGCAGCATTTACCAGAGCAATATGGAACAAAACAAGATCACGTTGTTTCTATTGAATGTCAATACTTCACATATTGGTGATCTATAATCCTTTGCACATTGGGGAATTATTTTAAATAAACTTCTGCAGTTAAATAAATCACCTATAAGTCTCACATTTGTGGAAGATATTTTCAACTTAATACTGTTCTCATCATTTTGAAACAGTTCTGGGAAGAGAGGTCATAACACTGAATGTTCTTCATATGCATGTAGGTAGAATCATTTGGTGAGCACTCTTTGAGAAATAATTCTTTGGTAGTTTAGAAACTCACTTGATTACTTTACTGGGGTCCAGTCTTAAGTATTTTATTTTGTCTCTCTCTTAGGAAACTACATTCAGCAGGCAGAAGAAGTCAGTAAACCTGGGTTCGATAACTGCACGTGTGTTTGATTTTGAAATGTGTGGAGCAGTGCTTTCCCTGTGGCTTCCCGGGAGTCCTTTGTTTCTGGCTGGGCTACTTTAACTTTGCATCTTACTTCCCTTTGAGTCTTGACTGCCCTCTTATGGCCCTGAATTTACTGGAGGTTCTCAATTGGATATGCAGGAAATTTCTATTACAGGGTAGAGCAGTTCATCTTCATTATCCTGCTGTGTTTCTAGTAGTAGGGCTACATTTCTGTTTGCTGTGAGACAAGAAGAAGGAAGGGAGGAAGGAAGGGAGGAAGGAAGGAAGGAAGGAAGGAAGGAAGCAAGGAAGGAAGGAAGGAAGGAAGGAAGGAAGACATGTGAGAAAGTGTGGGTAGGGAAGGGAAAAGAAGGGAAATGAAATGAAAGGAAAGGAAAATAAAGGAAGGGGGAAAGACAGAAAAAGTTGCAAAGAAATGAAAGGTTAAGAAAAAGGAGAGTGGGTTTAGTCTAAAATCACCCCCAGCATTGTACTATTGTGCCTTTATAGATGACTAACCCTGAATAAAGAGGCACCCAGACATGCAGTAAAATATTTCTACATTGCCAGAAGTCACCGATTATTGACTGCACTAAAATAAAATCCGTTGCCTCTACTGAAAACAGGAAGTGTTGTTTTTTTTTTTTTTGCCATGAGTTTAGAAAGTTAAGTAAATTTTAGAGTTATTACAGAGCCGATGATAGTTCATATAGGAAAATATTAAAAGCTGTTGGATTAGATACACACAGTAGAAAGATAGTTCAGTTCCATGGCAACAGTCCTTCAGGGTTCATCAAATTTACTCACACACACACTGCATATGCTTATATTCATAAACTCCAAAATAATTCTTTCTTTGCAGTTCCTTAACATCACTGCATAAGAAGATATAGTTTTAGCAATAGAATTAAAGCAAAAGTCTGGTCTAGGAACTGGCACGAACCTGCTATCACTGGGGAAATGTTTTCTTCCTTTTAAACCTGTTTCTTTACTATATATTTTCTTTTTAACAGAAAAAAAAGTCACGAAACAAAATCTTTTCTCCTTGTCCCAAACAAGTTCTTGACACTAAGTCGTATAAATAAATGCATCTCTTCCACCAACAAAAACATCATTGATCAGTAAACCAAGAAACCAAAGATTGGAATGGGGAATCTAACCCTAATTTATCTTAACCGTATCAATTCTAAACCTCAAACTCTCCGTTTTCTCAAAAATAAAAAAAAATTTAGAATACAATTTCTGTAATTTTCTATGATTCAGTCTTCAAAATCTCCACTTCTCATACACTTATCTATCTCATTTAGAACTCATAAGCCCACCTTAGTCTCACTTTTAAGCATTTGTTCACACCATTTTCCTCTCTTTGCTTCCTCTCTATATAGTCTAACTCCATATCCAATTATTCACCTGCAATATCTTTGAGTCAATGATAGATCTGTGTTTATGCTTTCACTGACTCTTTTCTCTCTCGCTTTTGTTCTTTTGTTTGGTACTTGCTATTGAACTGCCACCAAGCAACATGCCCGCTCTTCTTATTTACTTTTCTTTTATTTGGGATAGGGTCTCACAGGCCTGGCATGTGCCACCACTTGACACACTTGTTTTCTTTAAGGTACTACTGATGAATTTCTAAGCTTTCCCCTGAGTATTAAAGCTAATTTGAGATATATAAACCACAAGGTCCTTGAATTTTCACTTGCACCGGATGCATCACATCCTGAAACCACTTTATCCTTTTTAGTGGTCTGATGTCTAGTGAGTGGCACCAACTACTAATAAAAGAACCATTTAAAGACCATGAATATGCTGGGCTTGATGGAAGCTGAGGTGGGATGATAGCCACTTTGAGACTTGCCTGTGCAACTTAGCAAGTCCCTGTCTCAAAATAGAAAAATAAATAGATAAATAAAAGACTGGGGATATACTTTGGTGGTAGAAAACCCCTGGGTCCTGGGTTCAATTCTCAGTACCACTAAAAAAAAAAATTAAAAATTAAATGAAATAAACAGATACTAGCAGTAACTCTCTCTCTAGCAATGATGAGGAAACTTAAACCAATGTTTCACACAAAGTGGTGGAACTAGTATTTCCCACCATTTCTTTTTGTGTGCTGCCTTGCTATTTACAACCTAAAATACAAGAACCTGTCACTTGATTATATTTCCACTTCTTATGCCCGTATTCTTTTTCTACTGTGCTGCCAAGCCCCATAGTTCAACTAAAAGCTAAATGCATCCCCTACTTTTTAACGGAACTAACTTTATTCTTTAGTCTTACATGATGAGCCTGTTATTGTTCAACATGTTAGCTATGTTAAAGACTAACTTTCCCTATCACAAAGAGAAGTTAACATGCAGTGCCTCCTTAGCACACAGTTTAGATTTCTCTGTTCAAAGCAGCTGCTTCAGATATCATCCTTTTCCTGCTGTGAGGAGGAGCAATCTGTAAATTGCATGATTCATTTCTGCTTACACTGCTAAAGAGGCATGGCACCTGTGATTTTTCTCATCCACTTAGTTCTGGGCTGTTTCTGCTCAGAGAAACGTACTTCAGTCCTGGTTAAGTCACAGCATTTTAGAGATGTGGAATATGTTGCCAAAGATTATGGTCACTTTTATGTTTTATCCTTCTGAACTTCATAAATATTTACACTGAGTTATATAATTTTACTTCTTAAATCACTTCTAATTTTTTTCTGAATTTAAGTAATAATTTTCTGTCCCTGAATACTCTTAATAAACAGATACTTTCTCTCATTAGTCTTCAGAAACAACTTTCACAAATAATATTACCTGAAATATAGGCTTAATATAAAGAACTTAGAATAAAGAAACTTGTAACATTGATAACAACCTATCCATTGCAGACTTCTTTATTTAAAAGTAGGCAATTCAAAAAACTACTGCAACTGATTATTAAAATGCTTAAGTTAGGGACAGTTTGGGTGTATCAGTTCTAATTATAAGATTGTAAGTAGAGTGAAACATACCTCGTATGTAGTGAAGATGTTTTGTACTGACTCCAGTGTTCAAGATAACCCCTCCTGTGTGTGTGTGTGTGTGTGTGTGTGTGTGTGTGTGTGTGTGTGTGTGTGTGTGCATTTGTGGTATAATATTGAGATTGAACTCAGGGATGTCTTACCACTGAACTACATCCCCAGCACTTTTTAATTATTTTAAGAAAGGGTCCTTTGTGTTGTTGTGGTTGGCCTCAAAATTTTTAACCTCCTGACTCAGTCTCCCAAGTCACTGAGATCACAGATGTGCACCACTGTGCCCGGAGAGAGGGTGACCCTTCTTTTATGCATGTCTGCATAAAAGATCCATTGAAATAGCCTCACAATCTTGCCTAATAATGTAACTATGCCCACTTCCTTTTTCTTTCCTGAATGTGTCAGGGAGAGCAACCTACCTTGGATTAAAACAATCATCACTCAATACTCAGGCATTTGGAATGAAAAGTGGAAGAGGTAAGAGTCAAAGAGAGACAAAAAGACTGAGAGAAAGCACAGATGAGTCAGTTCCTCTATGCAACAGAAAGACAAAGACAGTTTTCAGAAATGACAAGGGAAGCAGAGACAATCCTAACTTCATGCTAATGCAGACTTGACCTATAATACTGATTAAAAATTTGATAGCATAAGCAATAAACTTATTGTGACTTTGTAGTGATGTTATACTACTGGGCATAATAATATTATTAAAACATAGGTCTAGAAATATGTCCTTGACTAAATCCAAACTTAGTCCAAAGTTCATAGTGTTCAAATGCACAGGATCCAAGATTTAAAAGTAGTAGTGTCTTCCAAGTGAAGGCAAATAGTAGAAGCATATTACCTAAGAATACCAAATGACATAAAATAAATTACTCTCTTCTTCCCAGCATGTTAAGCAAATGGCACAGTGCCAACTGCCTAACCTCTGATATAGCAGAATATGGTTTGCTTTCTATTGGGTGTGCTGATTGCACTTGCCAGAAAATTTAAAGGCACTCTGGAGCCCATATTCCCACAAATTACTCCCCTGAGGATACTGTGGTAGGGTAAAAGCATGGAAAATGAGAATCTTCCCTCATTCTTAGATAAGAATGATGAATCTAGTGGGAAAATGTAGGAAAGTTAAAAAGATGTGGGAAGTGATCTCACACTCTCAAAGCTCTTTACTGTTCCTACAAAGAGCTCTAGGGAATGTACTGGTGGAAACTCCTCGTCACTTCCCTGTTGTAAATCTATGGGGAAATGTCAGATAATTTTGAAGACTACAAATGATAAGAAACTTTTTCTCTTTGTCACATTTACGAAAAAGTTTGGAATCTCATTTTCTTCCTTTTTGAGGAGACCATTGCCCTGGTTGCTACCTGAGGCTTCAGGAACACAGGCAGTTTAATAAGAGTGAGAATTTATCAACAGTATCTCAGACAGGTAGGCAATAAAGAGGATCTATTAGAAGAGAGAAATTGAAACATGTTCAGAGAAGAAAATATATAAACTTGATCTTTAGAAAAACAGCTGTTGAAAAAATGTAGAACAAATAAATCAAGATATCAGGTAGATAATTGGAAAATAGAAGGAGGAAGGAAAGGAAGAAGAAAGCTTCTTAAATGGTAGGATACAGCCTATTAATTTTCTTCCTGAAATATCTCCCCTAAACTATACATTGCCTTTGAATTTGTTTAATTTATAACCTGCCAGGTTTCAAAGATGCATTCATTTTCATTTTTAAAAATAGAGTTTAAAAAGTCAGAATGCAAGAGATTTTCCTAGCATTCAACAATAAGCTAGATCAGAAATTTTAAAATCATAGTAATTAGAAGCATCAGAGAACGGAAAGTGGGAAGGTGAAGAAGCTGATTCATGGGGTTTTGGGGAAATTGTAAGAGAATCACATACTTAAGGTCATGGTCAATAGACACATCAAAATATAATCTAGGAGAGAATAATAGTTATTATTTCAACAATTATCCACTGGCTTATGACCTATTTTTTTGTCCATTTGTTTCATTCCCAGTTTGAACCCTCAGAGAATGGAAGGGACAGGATTAAATAATGCAATATTCACTCTTTCATTCGTATGTATTCATTAGTATATTTATTCAGCTTATATCATTGACAACAAACTATGTCCCAGGCATTCTGGTAGACACCAGAGATCAGGGAAAAGAGAATAGGAGAATACCAGCTTCTATGGCACTTAGAGTGCAATAATAAAAGCACAGATTCTCCACTACTAATAATAAGTGTTTTGATTGAGAAAATGAGAAAAAATAAAGACATAAGACTTTGAGGTTCAGTTTCACAATATAAAAATATATCTGTATGTGTTCACAATTCACCGATATTTAACACTTTCCATGTGTCTTTCCTGCTATCACATCACAAGGTACTTCCTCTGTGAATGTGGAAATAAAATGAATTCCTCTAATGAATGTGGAAATAAAAATTATGGTATCTTTGGAAGGTTTAACATAGAAAATGAGTTAAATCAGAAATTTCTGCCTGGACAGGTTGACTTCAAAGCCCATTTTCTTCTCTACTACATTGTATTTATGATCAGATTGTTCTGGGTCTTCATCATTTTTAATATTTCTTCAATAATCTGAACCCTAAGCAATTTTGTATAAATGAGTGAAACATTTTTAATATCTGTTTTTTATTGTATTTCAGATACTAATGGGGAAACTTTGCTAGTTATAATTGCTTTGAGCTGAAAATTAATACAGCATTATAAAAGTCTGATTTCTGTGTCACTTAACTTTTACATCATGACATTGGTCTACAATGAGTATGACCTGAAAATAGAGTAACTTAAGGATGTGTAGCAAACTTTTAATTTCTGTTAAGAGCAGAAGTCTTGTTCATCTTATACTCATGGTAATCTATGAGAAAGTGTGGACAAAAATATTAACTTAATTCACATTTGTACTGTGACCTTAATGGTAGTACACAAGAAATTATTCCTCAAGCTTAACAGCACATCCAAATATAAGGAAAATGAACACTCTTAGATGAATTTTGATGCATGATATACACTCCATATAAGAATCTTTGGCAGGGTAGCAAACTTCAAATATTCTTTCTGAATTTTAACCTGAATGGGTCTAAAAGAGAGGAACAAGATAGCAGATTCAGGTAAGTTCCCTTCAAGTTTCATTAACTGCAAACGACTGCTCAATATTGTCCCCTGTGACCCTTTCAAAAGATGAGAAAAACTAATAAAAGATCATTTCATCTAATCCATCACAAACTAATATAGATATCACAAAGTTTTTAATCCTGGGTACAATAATAAGAGACCTTAAACCAACAAAGTTTATCAGCTATCTTTTGAAAATGTGCTTTATATTCTTTTTCTAGGTGATTGTCTTTACAGAAATAGAACCCTGGAGTGAGCATACAGTTGGGCAAAGCTTTGAGATTCACTTCTTCATGAAAACTCCTTTTCCAACTAACTCCTTATCATACACTGACTTTTAAGGTGTTATAAAAAAATTATCATTAAATAATCAATTTAATATGATTTTGTATACATTAGTAAGATCCATTAATCATTTAATTATAACATTTAAAGGAAAGGCAAATGTTTCTTGTTTAACCTTCTGATACTTTTTTTAGTACTGTAGATTCTATAATTTTTAAATTTTGAAATAAATAGGTCATAAATAAAAACTGATTTTCTTTCTGTCAAGTTCATTTGGAAATTTAAATAAACAATTACAATTATTGATGTATTTATGATCATTACGAAGGAAATCAATGTCAACATCAAATTACTGCCAATCACAACTATAAATGATGCCTACTTATCACTCAATGCTTAAACTAGAAGAGGTTGAGCTGTGTGAAACATAAGTTATTTTTACATATTTAATTATTAGAGCATCCTAGCAAGATAGTCACTACAGTAATTAATGTTTTAAGGAAAATTGAAGCTTTCAAAGAAGTCAGGTAGGAAACTAGGATTATAACAAGATGGCTTAAATCAAGAGGCCATGTTCTTTTCTTGGGAGATAGAAATAAATACATACAAGCACAAATAGGGAAGAGGGGGAGAGAATGCCAAAACACAAAAGCATCTAAAAATATTACATTTGAAATAATGTAATGAAAATATGCATCATATTATTTTTAAATTTTTTTTTTTTTTTTTTACTTTCAATCTAGATGAATAAGAGACAGTATTTCAGGAGAGTTTTTCTGGAAGTATAATTGCAAATTTACATGAAAGTAAGAAAATAGGGGGTGAGGAGTAGAAATAAGAAGGGCAAATATTTTGGGTATCACTACATATTTCATTTAGGTTCCTGTGTTTTCAATAGTGTAAATGTTCCACGAAAATTTGGAAAAACACTATAGCAACACAGAAGTAAATATGCCCAGTTATAATGTGTGTTAATAAATATTGTAACCTTATTCTATGGTTGTTTCTTTTGCCTAGGTGATTATTTCCACAGCCCACAACACCCGTCATATCCAGTAGAGAAACAGATATTCAAAAGAAGGTATTGTGACACACAAGAACTGGAAAATGACCTCTGGTGCTATTCCTCTGCATTTAGCATGTCAGAATTGAGTCCATCTGATGGCCATTATAGCAGTGTTAGTGATAACTAAAGAGTGATTTGCATTTTAAAAAGCAATGTAACAAATTCTAAATGAATGGGTAGAAAGATTAAAGTGCCATACATACTCCAGCTGCTGACTCAAAAACTGGTTTTTAGTTCCCTTAATAAATAATATTTACCACACTGTATGTATTTTAGTGAATCAGAGAAAACTGTCCATGTATGCTGGAACTATTTTTTCTATTTTGACTTGTAATTTTACAAGCATTTTGATGCAAAACCAAACAATTTTTAAGTGATGCAGAACAAGTTAAGCTCTTCTACAGACAGCAAACATAATATTGAATCCACACAAGTTTGTAAGATGTGACTCTTCAACCTTTGGGCCTGGAGGCAAGTGTGATTCCAGTGACAAAGAGGATTATAAGCATTAGCTGAGTGTCTCAGAACTCTAATTAGCTCATCAGATTACTGGGTCCTTCCTTCCTATTGTATTATGCAGCAATAAGATACAATAGGTGATGCATGTCAAGGTGATTACAGTGTGCTGTGGGGAAGTCAGAAGAGAAAGTGACTGTTTCTAGCAAGAATTGCAATAATGGCTGCAGAGCTTGCTACCTTGAATGCTTTCTTGCTATCATTATACAAATAACAAAAATACGTCAATGGACTTATTTGCAGTTCTAGCATGATGCCTGACATGACTGACAACCAATTATAAAGTTGAATTGTTTATTGTGAGTCATAATATCAATTTTTACTTAATAAAATTTCTGTGTTCACTATAGTTAAGAAAAATAACATGCTAAAACTTTTCTCTGGAGAAAGTTTCGTTATAGACTTCATCAAAAAATACTTCTTTGCCCATTTGCTCACAATTTTTAGCATATAATATCTGAGGCTAATAAGAATAAAAGAATGCAGAATGTTGTTACTGACAGTAACTCCCATTTGACCGATAAATCCCTGGCTACACAGAAGGAAACAAGATGAAGTAAAGGTTAACAGAGTCTTTTTATATTTGATCACCAGATGATAAAACAAAACAAAAAAAAAAAACTGCAAAGAAGATGAGTTATAATACTATTCAAATAAGATTACTGTGGGGACATAAGGAGAAAGAATATAATTATCTAATCTGGATTCTATCCAGGAAAAGGGGTTTAGCTTCACTAATCCCAATACAAATTGTCACTATATTTTCAAAATCATGCAATTTGCCTCTGGTGATGGGCAGATATCAACATTAGCACATTTCCTTTATAGCCTTAATTGTACTTTTAATCTGCCTTGCTGACTTTACTTAATGGTGCTGAATAACAGTTAAGAAAATGCCAAGTCTAGTAATTCTATCTTCTATAATACAGCAACTCTGCTTTATAACATTTAGAGAGTTTTTGGAACCTATTTACAAATGTACAGTGAAGAGATACAGTGACTTTAATAGCATCATCATAAGAATTGCTACTTGTCTATGAAGGAAAGCCAGAAAGTTTAGCAACTTAGCAATTATGCATTACAGTCACACATGAAAGGTAAAGGATTTAATTTTCCTTTGTATTTTTTGGGGGGATACCAGAGATTGAACTCAGGGACACTTGGCCATGAGCCACATCCCCATTCCTATTTTGTATTTTTTATTCAGAGGCGGGTCTTACCAAGTTGCTTACAACCTTGGTTTTGCTGAGGCTGACTTTGAACTCATGATCCTCATGCCTCGGCCTCCCAAGTCCATGTAGTTCTTATTAAAAAATATATTTTATCTTAAATATTATCATTTAAGTTATTAATTTTATGATATAAATATTTATGGGTTATAGAACATTGTTTTAGATAATTTAATATGGTTTTATTGGAAAATTCATTTAAAATAATATGATATGGAAGCTATCCTAAAATCAGTCACAAGGAGTGATATTGATGGATTTGAGTAGAATTATCAAAGTCAATGATTGTATTGTATGTTCTCAGAATTGATTCTTGTTCCATCATATTTTCTTTTCCTTTGCTATCTAAAGAATTTTTCCTTTGTTATTTTCTTTCCTGATTCCAAGTCCATTCTGACTCTCCATATTTGTCCAAATTTTCTAAATAAAAATATGTGTCTGTTGGTGACTGTATCACTATTTTTGTTTTAATAAGTCTATTCCTGGCAATAAATAAAACTAAGATGAATTATTAACCTGAACTCTACCTTATAAAGCAGGCCAGTAATTCTAATACCTTGGAGATGGAGATGAGATTTGGACAAAATTATAGTGGTGCTTTCAAATAGGCCTCTGAGATTCACAGAGGCTTTCCTTAAGAAAATGAAAACTCAGGTGAAGTTTGTAATGATATAGTGCAAACAAGTATCCCAAGATGAGAGAAACAATTTGCCTGGGAAAGTCAATTGATTGCATATTTAGTGGGAAAGGATTGTGGACATCCTGGGAGGAGATGCTGTTATCAAGTACCTTGGTCTCAGGGAAACTTGTAAGACATTCTTGGGATGGCATCAAACAGCTGTTCACTCCTGCACTGGGTTCATTCAAGTCTGAAATGGCTCTTGCACTACATCTCTGAGACGGATAAAGTGAGTTTTCTGCAGTTTCAAGTGAGAAAAATGATCCTTACCTTTTAGAACAGGGAAGTGCTTTTTAATGACATCTTGGAGAAATCAGAATCTGGAATAAGATTACTCAAGATCATTGAAGGAATGAATTGTGTTAATCCGAGTGTTTTCAAAGTTATACAATTATTCTATTTTATTTATTTAACAAACACATCTAGGTGACTATATTACCAGGAATGCTCATGAATAGTTTATAAACACTAGCTCCTTTAATAAGGATCATAAGGAATAAAGAAATTTAGTTAAGTCACAAGGGGCACATGTGCAGTGAGCAGCAGAGCTGGGAGACTCAGGCAATGCAACTGTAGATTGAGTTTGCAGTTTCCCTCCACGCCTTGCTGTTTCTCTACTGAACAAAGAACTTCAGGATTATTTTGTAACTTTTCAGTTTTTTTGTAAATAAGTGGAAAATAAAACCTCATATTCTTTCTTTCTCTCTCAGTTGAAATAGTACATGTAAAAGAACTTCATAAAGTAGAATTCTAATAGCAATCAATTATAGTGATAAGTATTTATTAATCTCTCATGCTATAGCAGATACATTGTAAAGCCTCATATATTAGTTATTTCACTTAATATGAGAATCCTATGAACTTGAGAAGTCCTATGAAAACCATTTTAAAGACATGAATTTGCAATGAGCCTTTCCAAATTTATAATTACGATATTAAATAGAAGTCTTCCTAGCATAGAAACTTTCAAGAATGTTGTTACTAAATGCTTGTGTGTTACCACTAGTTATATAGATTTATAATTATTTACTACTAATAATAAAATTTCCAAATTTCTCTAATGATTTACTTTTAACAGTGTAAATTAGATCAGAAGTGGCATTATTCCTATAATAACTTCTAAAATTTTTGTTTGCATTTTGACATGCTTTCATGAGTGCAGAAAAATAATGAAGTAACAACTAGAATCCTAGGAATGCAAGATATTGTTCTGTTATATCTGATTCATTATTTTGTAAAACATATGCTGATGGGTTAAAAAGAAAGCACAAAAATATAAAGATACCCCCATCTCCTTTTCTTACTCTGTTTTGTGCTGCTGTAACAGAATATTTGAAACTCAGTAATTTTAAAAGAAAATAGACATATTTCTCACAGTCTGAAATGTTCAGAAGTTCAACACCAATCCACCAGCATCTGAAGAGGACTTTCTTGAAGTGCAGAAGGTGAGTGGGTGAGAGTGTGTGTTAAGGGAGTTAGGGAGAGACCCAAACTCAATTTTCAACAAAGACACTCTCACAATAATGAACCCATTCCCGTGATAGCCACATTAATCCATTCCCAAGGATAGGTCACTAAAGTTCCCCTCTCTCAACACTGTTACATGGCAGATTAGGTGCCCACCACATGAACTTGGGGAGATACATCCTTCTTTTAGAAACTTATACCCATAGAGATGTCCAATTTTTATCTCAATCCTGCTACTCTGGTGTTTGTGGACCTATTATTTATCTTGTACTTATATCCATTTGAATAGACTTCAATATGTTCAATAACATTGAATCTCAGCTTGTAGCCAAAATTATATCATAATAGTCAAAAGTCCTAATAGATTCCAATCTTATTTTAGTTAAATAATTATAATTTTTTCATTAACCAATTTTTTTTTTTTTTTTTTTTTTTTTTTTTTTTTTGCTGTGCTGGGGATTGAACCCAGGACACAATCTACCAACTGAGCTATCTCCCCAGCCCCATTAACCAACATTTTAAAAGCCAATATTTTTTTAATGTACCATGCATGATAAGTTTTAAGAATATGCTCACATTGGCTCATACTCTAATTGAGATTATAGGTTTCTATATTACATGGTATGATAAATACACTACTAGGGGAAAATTCATATACAGAGTTAGCCCATCAAAATAAATTGTCGACCCAGTTTGGAGAGATCTTGGTGGGCTTCTTTGAAGAGGTGATAATGGACTGTGACTCGGTGAAAGAATGTAATTTCACTTATGGTTCAAATGGGAGTAACAATAGTTAAAAACAATATACACATAGATATAATAACAAAGAATGTATATATATATATATATGCAGTCCAAATAGATGTATTTATAGTATAGTATAATGTAAGTAATGATATTCAAGTTTTGCACTAGCTTTCCTTAGGTCAATAAAAATCTTTAGTTAAACTTACAAAAGCTAAAATTTTCCCTCTAAAATTTACCATGAATATAACATGTGCACTCAAACTTAAGGGGTTAAGCTGGATGCCCACTCAGGACTCCCTTTTTAGTTTTGATATCATTGGAATTTAAAGAGATATTGTGTGAGATGAAATAAAAAAAGTAAGATTTTCTTGATCACCTTTTCTTCCTAAAGAACCAAACACAATAAAAATTTAAAGTATCTGAAACTGACATCATTCTTTATATCTCATCAGCTGCCTTTGAAGTTTATTTTAAACAGCTCACATTGCTCCTCTGCATAAAAACCTCTACTAGCCCCACAGTGTCCCCAGATTTCAAGAACATGGTGTTTGGAACTATTACAAACTTATTCTTAGCATCATTTCCTTCTCTTCTCCCAAATTCTATGCTAAGGTCACATCGAACTTTAAATTGCTCCCTGCATAACTTTTCCTAATTCCACGATTTTTGCATGCATGCAGACACTCTTCCTGAAATGCTGTGACTATATTTTGCCTG
This sequence comes from Sciurus vulgaris, assembly GCF_902686455.1. Classification (NCBI taxonomy): domain Eukaryota; kingdom Metazoa; phylum Chordata; class Mammalia; order Rodentia; family Sciuridae; genus Sciurus; species Sciurus vulgaris. The sequence goes on from NC_136469.1 coordinate 122,764,594, forward strand.
ATAATTTTAGGGAGAAACTATAAAGTTTGAATTTTATACTTTTTCATAGTGATATATAGTTCTTACATGTTCTCTGTCTCTCTCTCTCTCTGTATTGTGTGCACGTGTGTGCTAACTTTACTTATTTTATTGTTTAAAAGAATTAATTCTGAAATACTCCATTGACCTATCTTCAAGTTCACGGGTTCTTTCTTAGTCTTGTCACATATTCTGGTGAATCTGTCAAAGACATCCTTCATTCCTATACTGTGGTTTTGACTTCTAGCGTTTCCTTCCTATTCTTTTTCAGAATTTCTATCATGTTGCTTATATTATCATCTACTTTACATATTATCTACATTTTCCATTAGAAAGCTTAATATATTAATCACAGTTATTTTAAGTTCCTTGTCTGATAATTCGAACATCTGTGTCATATCAGCGTCTGGTTTTGATGATTGCTTTGTCTCTTCCAACTGTATTTGTCTTACCTTTTGTCATAGGTTGTAATTATTTTTTGTTGAAAGCTGGATCTGTTGCATCAGTTAACAGAAACTGAGATAAGTAGGACTTTAGTATGAGAATTTATGTTAATCTCTCCAGATGCTGATCTCTGTTTAAAATGTGTCATAACTATAGGAACCAGAAGCTTCAAATTTCTCTGGTGTCCTTTGCTTGATGTGCTCTCTTGGTTGAGGATTCTCTATGGACCAACACTGGGAGAGTGTCTGTGTTTTGTGTCCTTTTTCTTTAATCTACTGTTGTTATTTTATAGCCCTGCTGGCATTGTGGTAAATGGTGAGGTGGGGGAGGTTTCTATAATATTTGGATCCTAAGTTTTTTAGTAAGCTTTTATCCTGAGAATCGTTTTCACAAATATTTCTGTGCCTCCTCATATAAGAAATCAGAACTCCCCCTTCCTGCTCTTCACACTGTTCTCTGGATGCAGCATCCCTTCCTATTCCTACAAGCCCTATTCTTGGCCTACTATTATGCTTATAAGTCCAAGGGAGGCTGAGGGAGGAGCAATGTCACCTCCATCATCTGGGGTAAACTTCTTTGCATCCTGTTGAGTTCTGGCAGTGTTTTTGCAGTGGAAATTGGGCATTGCTATGCATAAGACTCCGCACATGTTTTATATGCTTCCCCTTCATCCTCCAAATCACAAGAACGTTTTCAAACCCCAAACACAAAAGATCTATGAAGCACCAAGACTATGTGTTCCCAACTTCTGTGAACTTCATCCATGCAAGTTCACAGAAGGTTGTCAGAAACACCATTCAAGTCTTCTTACTGCTGCTAGCTTCTGCCTAGGTAAACAAATCTTGGATGGTGTATGTCTTTGAATATACATCTCTTCAAAATTTGTGGTGGTAGTTTCCCTTGCAATATCAGTTCTCTGATTTGTCTAAGAAATTAATTTCCAGCTTGTCTAGTTTTATTCTCTCTCTCTCTCTCTCTCTCTCTCCCCCTCTCTTTTTCTTTTCTTTTCTTTTCTTTTTTTCATTGTTACAGGGTGAAAGTGACTAAGTTCTTTCTATGTTGAAGTTGAAATTGGAAGTTCAAGGTGATTTTAACTTTCCTTAGTCTCTTAATCAAAGTCAGTGTTCACTATGGTCTCCCACGCAATTTGCATGAACAGCTTACTCCTTAACATAATGTGTTACATGTTTTTAGTTGCTGATAGGTGTGCCTATTTATGTAATGTAGAAATAAACCCTACTGAGAACCAGGAGAGGTTAGTTATTCCAATCCTGCCTAAGAGTCAGTCCAGTTCAGGTGGTTTTTTTTAGACTCAGTGCAGGCAGGCAGTGTGAAGACTCTGTGGTAAAAAAAGGAAGGTTTCTACTAAGCTCTTCATTAGATATTGTTGGCATGTAAAATCTGGAGGTGGGTTAACAAGAAGGGCAACTGCTGTAACTGGTTAGGGAGCACCCAAGGCATTCTCTAGTTGTTCCTGGATTGGAACTGTTGCAGAAATTAGCAAAGCTGGCAGTCATTGACAAAGTCCTCACCATTTGGGGTCAGTTTCTGCACAGGTCATCATTTGGTTTTCTGGATGCTCAGGGTATAGGTCAGTGACCTATATTATATTTGCTGTGATCATCATCCATTCTGTACTTGGTTTCAGTAATATCGCACATTTCCTTAAGGATAAGATCTTAACTTCCTAGTAACTAGCCCATAGCTAGAACAAGTACATAAATGCCCAACACAAATTTGTTGAAGATACAAATTAATTAATAATTTAATATTTAAAGTTGTTATCACAATAACTTTGCAGCATTTTCAATATTAAGACTAATACACCAATTAATTTTTAGGTTAAGAAACTGGGGCCCATAAAATCGTATGCTTTCTATTAAGTAAGTGGAATATAAACGCTAAAACAGACCCATAATCCATTTCTGTTTTGGTTTATGTTGAAAGCTGCTTTGTTTTTCATATATTATTTTCAATTTTTACCTCTAATACATTCATATTACAATTAGCACATACCGACTATGTGCCAATTTCCATGTTACATGTATTCACTTTCATTATTTAACTTTAATGAAATCTTAACAATGCTTATATTTAAATATTACTTACACATAAATCAAGACACTTAATTTTACCAGATGTTATATCAATTTTAATTACAAGTTGTACTTGGCTATTCATACTAAGTATTTTAAACATTAATACAAAGCATTGTTATATATAATTCTTGATCTCATTTCTCCATTAAATTTTTCTTTGCATATTTCTCATAGGAAACACTGTATATCCTGTAGCAAACTTCTATGTGGTCATGTACTCCATATCTGAAGAACATCTTTCCCTTTTTATTAGACATTTCATGAATTTTCCTTCTCTATTTTCCATCCTTCCCTTCTCAGTCTCATAACCAAACTGTAATGTATCCCCCCAGATTCCTGAGTTAATGTAAAGCTTTGAGAGATTGCTAAAGCCAACAGGAATAACAATCCAAAACATTCTAGTTACGGTTATGTGGACTTCACTAGTAGCTTTTTAGTCTCCAGACACTATTTGCAACCATGCTGTATTAAAATAAGACTGATACAAGGTAGCTGAGTATATTTATTCATCTGTAATAAAACCATGTCTTAAACCACTAGAAGTGTTATCTTTTATTAGCTGAGTTTATAGATGTCCCAGAAGAGAAAAGACTGTAATACTAATAACAAATACAGACCAACAAATTCTCATATTCATTGATTTATTTCCAGATCTCTATGTAACAATCACCTATTCTGTTGGAACCTGGGGCAAACAAATGATATAAAAATGCAAACATTTTGAGTAAGAACAAATAAGACTCAGTCTTGCAGCTCCATTGCATTCAAAAAGCTTCCTCTATAAATTAGAGCCTTCTGGTCCAGAGGAAAGCTTGTGCTCCACTCCCAGAGGTTAAATGACATTAAGTCACAACAAATCAAGTCAACTATAAGGCCCAAGGACTGTTCTTGATCAAATATCCAATACTTATTCCATCTATTGTAAAAAGGTAAATTCTGGTTAATCCTAGATGGATTGAAACAGCAGGAAACATGAGACTTGAATATGAAATTCATGCTGAAAAGATCGCCCCTGCAGGCAATCTTAAGCAAACAAACACACTTATTTTCAGTAGGCTCAATGCACATGGAGATGGATCACAGGTAGAATATATGAAAATCTCTTCTGTTTTTTCAAACATGTTGGAATCTTAAGGGCAAAATGTTACAAAACATTGTGCCCACATAGTCACAAAACCCAAGAGTGACTAAGCAAACTATCCCTAAAAGAAGGATCTTATTGTCCTTTCCCTGTCTGTCCTCCTTCCAGATTAAGACTGGGGAATGTGTGCCACTAGCAGTGTTAAGGTAAACCTTCAGGGCTGTGAAAAATAGGTTTAGTTCATTAAGTAAAAGACAGGCACCAAGGATATGTGGGGGATTTTAAAGTCAAAGTCAAAAGTTTGAGACTATATAGGATAGTAACAATTATATAATTTTGAAATTATTAGTGGGTGATATGTATCATTCTTAGCATTTTAGGTGTGGTATTATTGCTCTCCACACTTGACACATAAAGAAAGAGGCCTAAATTGCTGACAATCATATGCGTAGTATGTAATGTTTACAGATCAAGCATGAGCCATATTAGAGAAAAGAATTTCATAAACTAGAGAATTCTATATTGAAGGGACCAGGAGAATGTGATGAGCCTGCAGCAGTTCTGGTGCTAGAGTGTAGGAACTTGACTATCAGCCACTAAACAAACCAAGGCAGCTAAAAAAAAGTGACATTCAGTAGCCTAGTTGTTTTCACTGACATAAAATGTTCTTTTCACTACAATTTAAAGATTGTATACAGATGCACACACATGTATGCACCCCAGCACACAAAAATAAGTACAAGGATAGATGGACAGATGGATGAATAGATAGGTAGGTAGGTAGATAGATAGATAAATAGTGAATCAGAACTCTGGATGAGTCTATTACATTTGTATGTTTCCTGGTAGTGTAAAAATAATTGCACTGGTATGTGGAAGTCAACACATCTGTCATTTTTTGGGTCTAGGGCAACTACAACCAAACAGTAAATTATTCTAGTAGAGCAATAATCCCAAGAACTGCAGTCATTTTTAACTTTTTATTCAGTGTGAAATAAGCCCAAGTTTTGTTACATAGTTTAATGGTAGTTGAAACCAAGGAGACTATAAAAAGATATGCAAATGTCTAAATCATTATTTTTAAAGAATATTTGAAAAGACGGTGTGTTAGGATTTCCGTCCCAGATCCAGTTTACCTCCTTATTAGCGTTTGGAATTCGAACAAGCTCTGTGCTCTAGTGGAGGCTCATTTTCTTTATTTAGTAGTGTATGGGAGTTGAGAATGCTTGTAGCATATGGATATGCTGCTGAAATTAAGTAATGCAACACCCATTTTGAAGAATATGTCCACAGGTTATTATTATATTACAAACTTTCAGTGATTCTTATTAAATACACTTCAATGATTTCCAGCAGATTCTAAAAAGCAGTATCAACATTTTAGGAAACAAACTACAGGGGAAACATAAAACACAAAAGAGAAAGACAGTTTTTTGTTTTTAATATTGCTATATAGTCAGAAATACTATATATTAAAATATCTCTGTGATCTACTTTATCTGAACTGAAATGTCAGATAAAGTAGAACTGGTCTTTGATGATTTTTAAAGTTCTCAACAGTTATGAATTCCTCTTGAGACTATACTACAACACATTTAAAAATCTTCATGGGGGATCAAACAGATAAACAGAGAAAGTGGGAAATGACAAAGATAAGACTTCAGAATAAGAAGTGGATAAACAGTAAGATAAATATTGACTCAATGTTTATAAAGAAGAAAGAGATTGAGAAGGTCTGTTGACAATCTCCTTGTCACTGGTTATCATTTAATATGAAGGATATTTTATTTTATTAAAGAATAAGATTTAAAAGACAAGCAGCTCATTCTTGGAATCTGAAACTTGATTTTGCTCAAGGTCTAGCTCTCTCTTCTGCCTGTGGTAAAGAGTGAAACAGAATTTATTCTTTTAGTTACAAAGAAGTAAGCATCCCATTCAACCTCAGATTTTTTTATTGCTACATTTTTGTGCTCAATAATAATTTATACTTTATAGGAGAGCTGGCTGGATATTGAAAAAATTGCTATTTTTTTCTGGCCACTGTAGTCAGCCAGGGAAAATTAAAATCTTCATTTTGATTAGGGAGGAGGTCCGGTCCATGTGGATACTACATTAATGTTTTCAAGTTGAGTGAAAAAATTTTGGCTACAATTTTAGCAGTAAAATTATGTTGACCTTCGTTAAGAAGAAATATTGAGTCCAAACTCCCTACATGTTAACTTTTGAACCAAATTAGTGTTTAGAATGATTATAATAATTTGATGTTTCTGCTAATAGTTTTTGTATAACAGCAGCATATTTGACCTTTTTAAAATGTCAGAAATAATATTTAATATTAATATGCTCCTCAGCCACTTTAAACACTCAGGTAATATTTAATATTAAAAATAATAATCTTGATATTTGTGCTCAAAATGTCATCATATATTGCTTGAAGGATGATTCAATGTCTCTCTAAAATTGATGAATTCAAATATTTCTTCCACAAAGTGCTTGTGGAATTGAAGTGGATAAAAATAATTTATTTAGAAAGGTAGAAATCAAGTAGAATCTACTCAACATAAAGTTAACTGCAACGAAACCCAGTTACACCAAGTAAGTTTTATTGTGGAACTAACAACAGTTTAGAAAATGAATGGTTGGGAGGAAAAATCTGTTATCAATGTTGTCTTCTGATCCTTGAAGTAAAAGGCTCAGATAGATAATATCATGATGAAATCCATGAAAATATTTGAAGCTGAAATTTCAAATGATTTTTACCCTTATATGAAAAATATATCTGCAGTTTTTCTTTCACTAATGATTAGTATAAAATGGAGATGTACATCTATACCTTTCATAGATCAAAATACATTTTATAATGTCAGTTTTGAACATCCAGCTTCAACTTATTTTAGCACTATTTTGAATGGCACACAATTTATATGAGTTCACATATAGTATTTTTAAGCAATTCATGGAAAGTAGTTCGATTTTTTTTCATGTATCTAGAATGTATAGGTATATTTTGTAAGAAAGCAACCTTACAATATCCTATCTGCTGCTTGTATATACTATATCAGGAGACATCTCTGTGATAGTTATTTTTCTCTTTGAGACTGTGTTGAAGGACTATTAACCATTCTCTCTCAAAATGCTTATGAAGACTAAATTAGGATGTGCATGGTCAATATGTAGTACATGGCTTGATGGTTTGGTCCATAGTAAATGCTCCTTAGGAGGAAGTAATGATTTTGAGAGGCATTATTGACAACTTGAAAGAATCTGGTCATGAAATAACAGACAACCTGCTGTTCATAACCTGTCTTTACACATTAGTGATTGTATGATTTAAGCAATAGTGTAAGTTTATATTTTAGAAAAAACAAAATCCAGTTACAGTGTAGAAAACAGTGCTGAAGAAGTTTTTATGATTTTTTTGTTCACTACTATTTTAGATTCTACTTCTAGAAAGAGATATGTTTTCCTACCTGTGAAACAACAGTGGAATCATTCCAGCAACTTCTGGTGGAAACCTTTAAGAGCTAAGGCACAAGTGACAACTTTCTCTTCTCTTTCAATTAAACTGCTTCTGATTTTATTGATGAATCTATGCATTTGAATCCCTTAATAAAAAATATGTGAAGCAGAAGTTAAGTACTATGAGTGTGTTGGTGCAACATTTGTAGGATTGTCTTGGGGCCAGGTTGTAGGCAGCAAGACAACTAATTTTGAAGACTGCAAATAACATCAAGAAATGCTTTTAGTAGAAGCCATTCTATTACTCTTACCTACAGAACCTCATGGTTCTAATGATTATCTTGAGAAATGGTTTTGAAGATCCATGAGATGAAATCAAAAAACAAAGCTTAAAAGTGTGTGAAACTTGGGTAGCTGCTGCTTCTAAGTAATTCAAATAAAAGAAAATTAGATAATTAGAAAATGAGAAAGAAAAGGAATAGATAAATTCCATGAATTAATGGCAGTTGAGAGTTCAAAGAGGATTCTTGCAACCAAGGCTAAAAAGCAAAATAAATAAAATTTTAGAGTTAGAGAGGATAATTTAAATTTAGCCCTTAGAGAAAGATCAAATTATGGTTGTAAGGAAAGGAAGACACATGTAGGGAGCAGAATTAGGGACACATCACTACCCCATCTGGATTTCAGAATCCTTATCTTCCTCTGCCTGAACCACTCATTCATCTCATTTATTAATCAAGAAGGGTTGGTGTATTAATTTAATTATCACATATTCCATTCCACCATGGAAGCTTTCATGGTGGCAGGGATTTGTATTATGCTCCATGTAGGGGTTTGCAGGGTGGAAGAAGCACATGAGCATGTATATATCCTGAATTTTAGTTTATGCATTTCTATATCTTCTGGAAATCTCATATTTTAATCAGTCCCGTGACTGAGTTGGGATTTGGATAACTGCTCCAGTCTTTGATGAGAACTTAGTTTATTTTATAAAGAAATTAGTTTGAATAATTGTTGAAAAACAAGGTGTATTTTAGAATACTGCATATACTAAAGTTGATTAGAGTCAAGTGAGCTACCTGGGGTGAAGAAGTGTGAGCAGAGGTGGTGTGTATTAGTGCTGGATGGAAGCCCACCAGGATCAGTACAAGATCTTCTATAGTCTTCCTTCTTTCCACAGAGCAGCCCACTAAAATAATAGTTACACAAAAAGCAGTAGAATTATCTAAGAAGTAAAATTTGATAAAATGAGATAGTTTGATGGATGTGGAGGAAAAAGGATAGAGCCCTAGGCAGTATGTAAATATATTGCTGAGTAACACGTGGATGTTGACATCTCCTATAGAAAATAGAAACACAGGAGACATTTGAGTCATGGTGTATAAGTGGGTGAAGACATATAATTGCAATTTTAGCCACTCAACTAGAAATACTTAGTGGACAGTTGAATAGAAAACTTGAAAGCTCATGAGAGACAACTGTGTTAAAATCCACACCTGAGAATCATTAGTTTGACGATTGTAAGAAATAATAGTTATTGAATTTGCCGAGAAAACTGTTTAGTAGGGGACAAGACACCCAACGACAGATTCCCAAGAACACTTGTATTTTAAAAACATCCAGGAAATAAAAAGACATTTAAGAAGAGGTTGAAAACAAGACCTAATACCATTAGAAAAAGGCTTAGAATCGGAGCAATAAAAACTAAAGGAAGAGAGGATTTCAGAAGAGCAGGGTAGGTCAACAGATTCAGTTGCTCCTGTAGGTTAAACTATATGGGATTACACAGACTTTCTGTTTCATATTTCTTGGGAGAGTGAAAATGAGTTGAGGGATTATTTTCAGGTAGTTACTGCTTGCTTTTTGAGGTAAAAAAAAAGCAGGGCCATTAGATCACATAGAGTGAGGAATGATCAGGTCACATGTACTGATAGAAATATAATTGGTTTAAAATAGTGAGTAGGAAACACAGAAGGATATCTTGGCTGTGCTAAGGGCATAGTTAAGGTGAGGGTGATTTAAGATTTTCTCCAGCAGTTTAGGAGTCATAGGTACCATACTAAGAATATAAACAGTCCAATTTTGCTGGGATTGTGGCTGTCCTGGACTGATAGGACACGAGGCCACCATGATAAGGGATTCAATTACGTTGGACATTGAGCTTTAGAAGCAAAAAATCAAGAGGTCCAAATGGGTTATGAGGAAAGAAGAGTGTTATGAAGAATGAAGATTAGAGGGATTGAGGGACTTGACTCCATACATTATCTAACTGCAGCTATAATCAGATTTATTGAGGGAGATATTTTAAAATATATAAGATTGTGGTAGAGTAGTTTATTTTTGTTTCACATTTTGAGACACCTCAGTACCTCTAGAGATCTACGCAGAATTCAGAATGACTTAGAATTGTACTGAAATACAGTCATATAGAGGAGAAGAGAATAAATAGAAATTCCATGTAATTATGAGAAGACAATTGTAAATTGCCAATAAAGAAACTGGATTTGGAGTTGAGGCTACCAGCATCTGCACTTTCTACCTGCAGGTTTATGGATGGAAGAACTCTCACTAGTAAGGTATTTCTGAAATCATGGCAAAGTGTTCAGAAAAAGAAATAAGAAATTTACGCATATGAACAGAAACACAGAATAAACTAGGCATCTGGAAAATGATTCTTTGTTTGTAAAGAAGACAGTAGTGGCATAGTATTTGTTTTAGGAATTACAGATGAAAAAGTAGTTTGAGAAACTATCCTCCAGTGTTCTTTAATCTCCAAATGTTTATGTTAAATCTTCCACAATTTTTTCCTATACTTACTTTACTTTTTCAGTCTTTTCCCCCCTCAAATTATAGGTAATATTTTTACTTGTTCTGAGAAGAAATACTAGATTTCATATAGAGAGAGAATAGAAGGACTTACATTTTACTTTTCACTATTAGTAATTTTGAGCTTTAATACGTATAAAAATCTCTCAAAATGTTGCCTGATGTCCTGTATTAAAACAATAATCATGTTTATGAGAACACTAGTGTGTTCTCATAAAATGAAATGCTCAAGTTTAGGGATGTGGAGAGTTCAAAGAAAAAGTATTTTCACACCTATATTATTGTACCACTGTAAGAGTAAAAGTAGTCTAATATTCAATGGTAATCATGATAAAGAAATAATCAAGTTTAAATTGTCCTTTATTACTCAAAAAATATACAGAAAGTTAAATTTTTCTCACCATATTTTACATTTTCTAGGTATTTATGAACAGATTTCAAATGTTCACATAGGTCAATAATGTAATAAAACATATGTCCTAAATAAATATGTCCTAAAATATATTATATATGTAGCTAATTTTGTGAAAAGACAATCCATCATGGATACCTCTCAGATTTTATTTTGAAAATCATTAATGATAACTTAATATTTCATTGCCTCCTTTGGAATATTTTAGTATGGTCGTGGGATGTTTCACCTTCATAAATCCGAGGTTATTATCAACAATGCACAAATCCAATCTCAGCACATTCCAGACAATGTCATACTCATTTTTTCACATAAATACTTAAGAATCATAGGTTTTCACTTATAATTATTTCTAATGAAAGGGGATTTGTTCTCCTGTCACACAACTAGAGATTTCATTCAATTTGTTTTCATCTAAAAGATTAGAAAAGACAGATGACAGTGAACATTAGGGGGCAAATTGCATAAAATTATTAGATTGAAGTTTTGGAAAAGGTAGAGTGCAAATATAGAGAGACCTGTGTGTTTAGCCTAGCAAGCATGGGGCAATAGGACTCACATCTGAATGTGGATGTCCTGCCGGGACAATAAGAGTTACAATCAAATTTACTGACAATAAAGGCTGTACATAAACTTCACAATGCAAGGACTTGCCAAGAGGTGAAATTCATTACACATTTGTTGTTTGGACACTTAGAGCCCAATCATGCCACAGTAAACTCATTTTACTGAACATTAAGCACGTAGTTATCATACACTGTGGGATGTTTTTACTTTCTGTGTTTATCATGTATTGTGAGCCCTCAAGACTCTGAGTTACAGGTGAGTAGAGATGTTTCAGTAAGTGCCACTTCATATCCTGTTAGCTTCATCTGTCTCCAACTTTCTGGTGACTTGATCCCATGTCAGCTACAAATTATTTTGAATGATTTCTAACCAACTTCACTTGTTCAGATCCATGCTTTGCACATCTGTGTCTCTCTATATTTGCACTCTACCTTTTCCAGAACTTCTTTTTTTTTTTTTATTGTAAACAAATGGGGTACAACTTGTTTCTCTGTACATGAAGTAGAGGCATACCATTTGTGTAAGCATACATTTACATAGGGTAATGGTGTTTGATTCATTCTGTTATTTTTTCTCCCCCCCACCCCTGCCATCCCTCTTTTCCCTCTATACAATCCCTCCTTCCTCCATTCTTTCCTCCCTCCCACCCTCCATTATGTAACATCATCCGCTTATCAGCGAGAGCATTCATCCTTCAGTTTTTTGAGATTGGCTTATCTCACTTAGCATGATATTCTCCAAATTCACCCATTTGCCTGCAAATGCCATAATTTTATTATTCTTTATGGCTAGGTTTTCATGAATGTTTTCCTGGAATTGCAGGATTGCATGTGTGGGATGCGATTAGGTGGACTGCTGCTGAAGTAGACAGATAGAATCAGGTTCAAGGGGTGGCAGGGATCCTGTACATAAACTCTTCCTTTCTCATCCTTCAGGAAGTGCTGAGAAGCAATTGCTTGTTTTGTTTCTCTGTTACACAGCAAGATTCAGTCACACATTGTCCTTTTTCCTCCCTTCTTATGCAGAAGTATGCTATATTTATATATCTCTTCCTGAAAATTTTCCCCTTTTATAATTACACAATTACTTTCTTTAATTTTTTATAGTTTTTCATTTAAGTCATGCTTCTGGGTGTATATTCAAAATAATTGAAATCATAATCTCAAAGTGTTTTCTGCTGTCCTCTGTTCATTGTGTAATTATTCACAATAGTCAAAGTATGGAATCCTTCTAAAAATCTATATGTGCGAATGAATAACGAAAATGTGATATATTCACATAATGGCATAAAGTTACTCATAAAAATTAAGGAAACCCTGCTGTATGTGACAGCATGGATGAACACAGAGAACTTTATACTAAGTAAGGTAAACCAGTAACTGAAGGACAAATGTTTCACAAGTCCATGCTTACATCAGGAGTCTAAAATACCAAAATTCATAGTAATAGAAAAGAGAACAATTGCTGGCATGGGTTGGGTCAAAGGATAATGTTGGGGGATTTTTATTTTCTCAATGTGTATGAAATGTCAGTTATACAAAATGAATAAGATCTAAACATTTATTATACAACACTGTGATTATGTTTAAAAATATTGTGCCACAAACCTAAATTTTTAACAGGACAGAATTCAATTTAATTATTGCTCACATTAAAAACAAAAGATAAAGAAAAAATATAATTTGTGAAACATACAAAAATAAATTATAATTTAATATGAACCATTAAACAAGTTTTGGAATCAGGCAACAGAGTTTGAATTCAACATTTGTCCCTTTGTCACTTTGTGGCTCTGTGTGGTGTCAGGTTGTACCTACCTCACAGGGTAATTAGCTAATAAAGTCAGCGAATGCGAGGTAGCATCTACTTAATGTGTATTTTATTCCTTTTACTTTAAAAACCATGCTTACTTTCTTGAAATTATGCATTGGTACTATTTCTTTACTGGTAATCATTATCTCCATCTCTCAGTGTTTTGATGTTTATTTATTTTTTCTTCACTTTCTAATACATACAGATTTCTGAAATGATATCTGACTTGGAAATTGCATTTTTTGCAGAAAAAGTGGCTTTTGACTGGTGTATAAGACAATAGCTATTTGCCAGTTTGATCAAGACTTAGAATAAATATTAAAGCTCATTAGAAAAATTGGTTAATGTTCAAGAAATAGGCTTTTAGAAATAAGAGATTAACAGCTTTGGCAACTAAAGATGAAGACAATCTGCTAGAAGTTGAAGTTGTTTTAATCAAAATTTGGGTAAATAAAACTTGAATTATCCTTTAGATATCTGACAATAATTTGAGAATAAGGGATTGAAAGGTTATACACAAGTCATTCTAGTAAAAATATTTATTTATGTATAAATATGTAGAATATTTTGAACTTTTAAACATGGTTTATTTTTAAATTTTTCCATTTTATTGTTTATTTTAGTTACACATAACAGAATTCATATTGACAAAATTATAAAAGCATGGAATATAATTTGTTCTAATTCAACCCCTAGAACTTCCCCATTTCCTCCCTTTCCCCCAGCTTCCCTTCCATCTACTCTATTGATCTTTCTACTATTTACTTAGGGTTTGTTTGTTTGTTTTTACTTACTGTCTTATGGCTGTGCATGATGATGAGATTCATTATGGTACCTTCATATATATACTTAGGAAAATTAGGTCAAATTCATTCCACTGTTTTTTTTTTTTCCCCTTTATGACATTACCCTTCCTCCTTTTATTTATAAAATCAAAGTTTAAAAAACTTCAACCTGATAATAATCTGCTAATTATAATATACAATTATAATATACAATAATAATAAATTGCTGAAAATAAAGTTTGAATAAAACAACTTTTCATTTTCTCTGCATAAATAGGAATATTATTTGGATTGTACTTTATCTACAATTAAATTTTTTTCAGTTCCTAGATAATGACCCCATAAGTACTTAAACAGTCATCACAATTTCCATTTTATGGAACTAGAAGCACCAATTGGAAATACCCATAAAAGAATGAAAGAAATAGCCTAGGGACATGGCAAGAGATTAGAAATAAAATAGTTCAAATTAAAGGTTGAATATTACAAACTATTTTATATCAATCTAGAAAAATAATATATAAATTTTATTGATTTTGTATAAATAACCAAATTTATAGAAGATGGTAACTGATTTATATATTTTATTAAAAGATACAAATATCTTTAAAGAAAGATATTCTAACCATAAACTAAAAAGATAAATTACTAATTAAATGTCAGAAAGAGATTATTATTATTATATTTCAAATGAGTGCTTCCTCTCATAAATTCATTTTTAAGGTGGAAAGTCACTTAACAGAACATAATGTAGCTCATTATAGAGAAATGCTATTTAATTATAGTGATTCAGTATCTATAAAAAGGAAGAGTTTCCTTAGAGAAAAAGCATGTATAATGAGTTATCTGAACAATCAGTTTGGGTCTATCAGGATAAGGATTTCATATGATCCACAGGACTAATAAAACTTTGAACAAATTGAATAATTTGGTGAAAATGAATACATTGGTCTATTTTCTGCACTGCCAAAGCATTTTAATCACTCTGTTATTACACATAAAGCAGTGCATTGTCATTGTCCTCTACATAGCTCAATTTTCTACTAGACTGTTTACTCCACAGGGGCGGGATCAATATCATTTTGGCATACCTAGTTTTATAACACATTGGTTCAAAATTCTTTCTGTAGCTATTTTCAGGGGACCCTGGCCAGTAAAAACCAAATCTGTCAGCTTTTTCAGTACTCAAGATGAGTTTCCATTTGAGTTAAAACCTCTGCCTGCCTTCTTTCTGCTTAGTTTGCTTATTCAAATTAGTCTCTAATCACCTCTTTAAGGCTGTCTGACTTTTTACTCCCTAGGAAATTGGTCCTGCTTCCAGGTTCTTGGCCTTGATGCTGATATTTTTTTGATTCATCACATTGTCACAACCAAAACCCATTCAATTATAGGGTTCAGTTGTGTGGTTTCAGAACTGTTAACCTATACCTATATGGGAAACGTTGTTAGCAATATTGCTTATGTGCAATTCCTTAATTCCTTCTGCCTTGAGTTTTAGAGACTCTTACTTTCCAAATTTACCTTAGGTCAACACTTTTTCCTCCACTCCTTTCAGGGAAGCTATTTAAAATATTTCTAGTATGGTTAAATGTTTTCTCAAGGTTGGCATTCCATCCTGGGATTCTCCAATTTCCTAAGTGATTTATGGTACTGCATCATTTATAGGTTTCACAAATACACACAGTCATTTCTCCACCATCACAGTAACATGCAGTTTTCCTGAACAAACAAGCTTGTTAATTCACATGTGCAGAACTCCCTTCCTTAAATCTCTAAATTTAGTATTCATTTACTGTCTCTATAGTTTTCCCTCGCCACCATGTCTTGTAAAGGCAGTTTTACAGCATATAATCTTATCACAGCATTTTTCATTTGCACTTGAGACACATCATACCTTTGCCTGACTCTATCACTCATTCCTTTTGAAGAGCAGAACAATATTCCATTATAGGGAAGTAAGACAACTTGTTTATCCATTTACCTAGTGTGGAATATTCTATTTGCTTCAATTTGTGTTATTATGAATGAAGATATTATAAACATTCAAGTGCAGGTTTATGTGTGGACATATATTTTCAAATAAGTTACATAAATATCTAGGAATATAACCAGTGAATCAAAAGTCAGACCATTTAACTTCACAATGAACTGCTAAAATTTCTTCCAAATTGTCTGTATCATTATGCATTCCCACCAGCAATGATTAAGAGTTATTACTTTTCAACACCCTTACCAGCAATATGAATGTTCAGTATCTAAGATTTCAATCTTTCCAATATGCATATGATGAAATCTCATTTTTCTTTTATTTCAAATTTCTCTAATAAAAAACTTTCAGTCATGTAAATCACATTTTGTTATCTGTCTACCTTCTTTAGTGATGTGTCTTGTTAAGGTTTTTCTCAGTTTTGAGTTGGGTTGTTTATTTTCCAATTACTGAGTATTACATGTTCTTTTTATATTTTGGATAGAATTCCTCTATCACATATGTGTCTTTACAAGTATTTTATCCCAGTATGTGGTTTGTCCTTTTATTCTTTTTATAGTGTCATTCACAAAGAAGGTTCTAATTTTAATGAAGTCCAAACAGATCAATTATTTTCATTCATGAGATATAATTTTGACTTTGTATTTAAAATACCATCTCCAAATCAAAGGCCACATAGCTTTTCTCCTAATTTTTTTTCTGACAGTTTATAGTTTACATTTTACCTTTCAATCTTTGATTAATATGGGGGAATTTTGTATTAATAAGTAATGTTCATGTCTAGGTTCATTTGTGAATGGTGGACTTTCTAACAAATTATTTCGTGTTTTTATTTTTTAAAAATCAGTGTATTTGTATTTATTTCTGAACTCCCATTTGTTTCACATTGCTGTATGCATCTATATTTTTGCCAATATGATTTTGTCTTGATGGATGAGAACACATAAGGCTTGTGAGTTCTCCAACTTGTTTTCTTCAGCCTTGGGTTTTTGGTTCTATATCTTTCATCTTCTCATAGACACTTTAGAATCATTTTTATGGGTTCATACCAAGCATCTTTCAGGGATTCTAACTAGGATTGCATGAATTGATTGATTAAGTTGGGAAAAAAACATAATTTTTATAATATTGTGTTTATATCCATGATCTCAGAATCTCTCTCCTTTTATTTGCACTGAAAGTATTTTTTTTTTTTAAATCAGAAGCTTGTAGTTTTCCACATAAAGAGTCTGTGTATTTTTCCACATGAAGATTCTGTATATTTTTTGTTAGGTTTATGTCTATTTTTTATTCCTAAGGGACTTGTAATTTTTTTTTTCATTTTTAATATCTTGCATAGACTATGTCTTCTGACCCATAAAATGATCCAATGATCCCATGAACTAAAGAAGAATGTGTAATCTGTGCTAGTTGGTATAGTCTATTATAGTCACCTAGATTAAGTTGATTGACAGTATTATTTACATCTATGCTGACATATTATTTCCTACTTGATTTATTGATTTTCAGTTGAAGTTGTAAAGTCTTCGGTTACAACAATGAATTTGTAATTCTCCTTCCCACTGAATTTTGCTCTACATGTTTTTAATGCTGTGTTCTAGGTACATCTATGCTAAAAGTTTTTACATCTTCCTGTACAAATACTCACCTTATAAATTTGTCATGTGCCTGTTCATTCTAATTTCTTATCTTGTTCTAAATTTGCTTTGTCTGAAAATACTATATCTCACGTAGCATTATTTTGATTAGGATCAACATGATATTTATTTCTAAATAATATGGAATATATTTTATTTTTAACTTATCAGATTCTTTATATTTAAAGTCAGTTTCATATTGATCTTTTTAACAAATTCATCTGAACATTTCTGTATTTATGTTGGTGAATTTAGACCATTCAAATTTAAAGTAATTATTAGTGACTTCAGATTAATATCTACCATGTTTTAACATTTTTGTATTAATTTTAATTTTGTTTCTCACCATTTTTCTGCCTTTTCTAATTTAAAGGGAAGATTTTGTGTGGTTCCAGTTATCTCCTCCTATAGCATATTAAATATGCTGCTGTTTAAAAATTTTAAGGAATTGTCCACGAGTTTACAATATTTATTTTTAATTAATCTAGCTTTCTTATAATTGTACTACACCATTTTACACGTAATGAAGGTAGCATTCATAAAAGTATTTAATGTCTTTCTCTTTTCCTTTTAACATTCACTGTAGTTTTTTATTTCATTTATCCACAAGCTCCATCCACCCTATATATTCTTACTGTATAGTTTTAAACTTGGTTATCTTGTAAGCTAAATAAGAATTAAAAGTAAACAAAATCAAATAATTAATTTATCTTAATTTATTTCTTCTCCAACATTCTTCCTTTATTTTTGTACATGCAAGTTTCTTACCCGCATCATTTTACTCTACCCTAAGAGTTGCTTTTATTCAAGAGTACCACCAGAGAAAATGATGAGGGAACAGAGTAGTCACAGAATATTCTGTGAAATCTCACAATTATACCCAATTATAAATTACTTACTCGAATAATACAGAATTTGCATGAATTTCTTTCTTAGATAATTGTTAAAATAAAAAATACTAATTAAAAAAAGAAACAGAAACAAAAAAAACAAGACCTACGAGATAAATTGAGGATTGCAAAGATTGTCATATGGTCCCTAGGATTTCTGAACCTGACTTGAGAAACATTCTTTCATAGATACACATGCAGGTGTGTTTTGATTTAACAACACTTGACTTATTTAAATATGTCATTGGATTTTCTATAACAATTAATGAAACATTGTATGTGATAATATTTTGCAAGCTATAAAGTGTTGTATGTATTTTTCTACCTCTTTCATTTTCTTCTTTCTCAAAGACTTTGTAAAACCCACCAAGAGTCTTGTTGATAAACTTCCCATTTAAAAAAAAAATTGCTTTAAAGTATTTTTAGGGTGTGTTTCCTGGAAATAAATTCCCTCTAATTTTGTTAGTCTTTGAAACACTTCTCTTGAATTATAAAGGGTAATTTTGCTTGATCAAGATTTCTAAATTGATGTTTTATCTATATATACTTTAATTATTTTACTTTATTTTCTCTTTGCTTGAAATCCATTGTTGTTTTTATCATTTTCTTTTATTGATAAAATATTCATCAGCATACTACAGTGATACAGCCACATCAATGTTTATAGCAGTTCAACTGACAATAGCTAAACTATAGAACCAACCTAGGTGCCCTTCAATAGATGAATGGATAAAGAAAATATATACCACAGCATGTGTGTGTGTGTGTGTGTGTGTGTGTGTGTGTGTGTGTGTGTGTATGTGTATGTGATGGAATATTACTCAGCTTTAAAGATGAATGGAATTATGGCATTTGCTGGTAAATGGATGGAGTTAGAGAATTTGATGCTAAGCGATATAAGTCAAATTCAAAAAACCAAAGGCCAAATATTTTCTCTGATAAGCAAATGCTAATTCACAATAAGGGGGTGGCGAGGGAAGAACAGAGTTGCTTTATATTAGGTAGAGTGAGTGAAGGGAGGGGAAGGAGTATGGGGGTAGGAATGATGATAGAGTGAAACAGACATTAATACCTCATATACATATATGACTGTATGACCAATGTGATCCTAAGATAGTTATAATCAGAAAGATGAGAAATTATACTCCATTTATGTATGATCTATCAAAATGTATAAATGCATTCTACTGTCACAACTAATTAGAACAAATTTTTAAAAATTAAAAAAAAAAATTCCCCTGACCTCATGTAAGTTTTCCTTAATGTCTTTGGTTTACTGCAATATGGATATGAAACACCCAGGTAAAGGCTGAATTTTGGAATTTATCTTGCCTGATATCTTCTCACCTTTCTCATTGTATGTTTTGATATCTGCCATTGATTTTAGACATGTTGTGGCTTTTATTAGTTCATATACTGCTTTTATTTGTTCTGTTTTGTCTTCTCATATTGTAGTAATGCAATTTTTAAAATTTTTCCCACAACTTGCTGAATTTTTCTTTTTCTCAAGTTTACCTCTTCCATTTAATTTTCGGAAGTTTGGGAGTGATGCAAGGAGCAGAGCCTCAATCAAAATAGAATTTTGCAAAGAGAAAATTTTCACTGGCTCCTCATAAACCAATTAACTTCTCGATTATTGAGATGATAATAGCTGGATTTAAATGACTGAATATTTATAGTGTTATGTCATAGTTTCTAGTCATATCAATAATAAAAACATCTGTAGTTAATCTCATAGCTTAGAAATTGGTTGTCAATTTTCAGAATTTAGTAGTCAGCAAAGGAAAAAAGAAAGAGTAAGACATTTAAATAAGTGGTAAGTTCTGATTGAGGAAAATTTTCTGGAATTACAAAAGGAGAAATAAGGGAATGAAAACATTGAGTTGAAAATCCTACAAAATTTTAAAATGGAAATATTAGATTAGATTATTATGACCTCAAAAACAAAATACCATAGATTTTTTTTAAACAGAAGTATATTTTCTCATAGTCTTAGAGGCTAGAAATAAAAGATCAAAATGCCAACAGGCTGGGTCTCCCTTCTGAGTGTGCAGCTGGACACCTCTCAGTGTGTCCTCACATGGACTACTCTCTGTATCTGTGAACTCTGATGGCTATTCCTCTTCTCCTAAGTAAACTGGTCCTATTGGATTAGGGATGCACCTGTGAACTGATTCAAACTTAATTGCCTTTTTAAAGATCCCATTTCCAATTACAATCACATTCTAAGGTACTGGGGTTTTAGCCTTTAATGTATGAACTTCTGGAGGAACATAATTTCATTGGCAACAAGAATAATAATTACAGAGGTGATTTAAAAATTTTGGGAAGATATTTCTGAGTGCAAAAATGTCTTCCTAATCCATTTAAAAATTATTTTCTATGGGCCTTTTCTGTTAAGAACCTTACTGCTGGGTATAGCCTTTGCTCCTAATGAGAGAACTCTTATTGCAAGTATTTTATTCTGGGGATACTTCAGTCTCTCAGATTACAGGAATCATGAAACCCAATCTGATAAACAAAAGAGGAGAAATTCGGGAGAGAGACTGTCTGGGATTGCTGTCATGTATTCTAATTCTTCCTGTGTTTCTGTTGTATGATCCAGATAAAGGCAGCTTTTGATTTTATTAGTTGGTTCCCTTTGTGTTTCTGTAGATATAAACTTGCATGAGTTACAGTAATGTTCCACTATGTAGGTTTCCTGGCGTCTAAAAGTAGAACAACAACAAAAACAAAAATTCCGTGTTAAAACATATTTCCTGGCAGCTCAGTTGAGTTATTATTAACAGAGAGGGAAATCTACTTTCATGTGCTGTTGTTGGAGCAGTGGAATATAATATTTATTAAATAGACCATTTGTTGACATCATATTTTTAAAATAGGGTATTTGTTAAGCCTGTTCCCAGAAAAAAGTGTAGAATGCTTTCATTTTTCTTTAGTCCACAGAATAAAGGTCCTAGAACAGAATTATATATTGCTAGGTGATTCTGAGGTCTGAAATCCTTTTCATGATAATGTCACTCACTCTAAATATTTTGCCCTACTCTGAGTGATAGATTTAGTTGTGAAATTTTTAAAGGTGTTCTTACAAGAAAATAAGTCAGTGTGGTGTTTTTGTTTCCATTTTGTGTTGTTTAAAGTTTTAGAATTAGTATAATTTAATTGGCCAAATCAAAAGGATTTGTTCTGTAAAATTGCTCTTTGTTCTAGAGTAGGAATTGAAATTGCTTCACTGAATGAAACAGTTATTTATCGTAGATTTTCTAGGGCAGTCTGATGCTTAATCACATGGACTTTCAGAGCAGATTCTGATTGGGGTGAAGAAAATAAATTACAGTGGCTTCTGAAGATGTATTATAAGTAACTGAGACAGAAGTAGATAATTATCTTAAATGAAGAACAATGAAAAATTCTGGGTCAAAAGAGAAGTGACTTCTGAGTATAAAATGTTAGCATCATGAGATCTACTGAGGAGAAACATAATTTTGCAGAAGGAAGTGCAAATTGACAATGAAGAATCAAAATGTCAGTATTTAAAGAGTCATGTGAACAGATAGGTGATATGAATTAGGTAAATTGGCTGACTGGTTTAAGGCTTCTGTCACCTGGCTTTAGTTTATCTGGAAGACCTCAGTTCTGCAAGGATGATCCAGTCAAATGAGTTAAGTCCTAAGTTATAGAAAAATATTATTTTAATGAAAAGTTCCTAAACTAGGCCTATTCACCAGAAAAAAAAAAAAAGCCCAAAACTGAGTGTTTTCATAATTTAGGAATACATAATCAGACCTGATTAGCAGCAAGAATAACTTGACACCAAGTCATAGTATGGTAGATGAATTATATTACCCGCCTAGACTGAAGGTGGAGCTTGATATAGTATTGATGGAGACTTGAGGAAGTGTAAGGAGCAAAGTTAAATGTGTGACATTCTGTGTGCTGTGTAACTTGCAAAAAAACAACTTATTTACTCTGTGCTGTGTAACTTACAAAAAACAACTTGTGGGCTGGGGAGATAGCTCAGCTGGTAGAGTGCTTGCCTTGCAAGCACAAGGCCCTGAGTTCGATCACCAGTACCGCAAAAAAAAAAAAAAAAAAAAATCTTGTGCTGTGAAACTTGCAAAAAATAACTTGAGTGCTCTGTGCTGTAATGAGGTAATGATGTGGTGTTGCCCCAAGATAAGACTGACGTTGCCCCCAAGTTGGAGACATGTGCAACTGACCCCGAGTAAGATAACTAACTTCCCTCGAACCAAGACAGGCTGGCAGGGTCTGATAGAAAGGATTTAAAAGGATTCATGATGAGCCTAGCTCCAGTCCCCGTTTTACACCAATGACGCCAGTGTTGCGCCAAGCCTGAAGGGAACTCACTGACTTGCTCCTTGCTTGATGGACCATCCATCATCCTGACTGTGACCGAGACGTTCCTGTGGAAGTGACAGTAGAGCTGCCTGTGTGCATCCTGCCTGAGACGTCTCCGCCTGGCCTGCCTGCCCTGACCTCGTCGCCCTCCTTTGCCGTCCACCCATCCTCCCTGATCAGGACTCCGGCTGGAGGGAGTTCCCGAGTGAGATCTCCTGAGCCGTCTTCCTGACCCACCTCTGGGAGTCGCTGCCCTTCGACTCAAGACACGTCACACAGGAGAGGACCTTAGGAACGGGTCTCAGTAAGGAGTGAGTCTTGTTGATTCAGGCCTTGTAATAATTTGGTTATTAAGTTGTGTGTGATATTGGTGTGACTAAAGGTTAGAATAACTATAAATGTGTGATCAGCATCAAATGAAAGCCAATTGATTTTGGTCCAAAATTACTCTCATTGACTCCTTGCTGCTCGTGACAGGAAGGTAGCCTTTAGCAAGTATGAATCTGAAAGGAGAGGAAAGAAGGAAAATCAGAATTTTCCAAATTTGAACATGCATGTGCCGTTTTTAGGAATTTTCCAAGGGTGTCATGTTATTATCTTGTAGAGTACACTGGAAATACTACCTCTTGAGTAGAACAAGTATTACAGTTATGAGGGTTAAGTTCAAGTAGAGGCTCTATGATGTGACAACAAGTACCTTTCATCAGAGACATGAGAGATGTTTGGGAATGTGTTCATATTTTGTTGGCAGAGAGGTTTTGTCAACGGGGTCAGAAGAACACAGAAAACAGCAATGCAAATTTGCAGCAGAGATTCATTCATACAACTGGTGCTGCCGAAACGAAGTTTATGCTGGTCTCCTATTACAGAGGCACTGAGGCAAATTGTTCAAAGGGAATGTGGCATTGAGAGAGGTGTGACTACAAACTACAGAGCCCGGCCTTCCTATCTTTTCCCAGAAATACTCAGGCACTACCTAATTGCTGTCCTCATTGATTATTGACCTTGGGCAATACATTTGTTCACAAGACACTCCAGTGACTATTAAGAAGAAAAATTGGGCTGTGTAAGTCTACAATGAGAAACAATTTAGCGTTTCCCACATCTCCAGGGATAAATGTGTACATTTTAAATGACCCAGACAGCAGAAGACAGCATCTATTGGAAGGGAGGCATAGCCTCAACCCCAGGCACAAGGGTCAACTATTAATTAATGATTGATCTTTATTGGTTGTGTTTATCTCTTTTCCTTAGGCATATGTTCTGTGTAAAACTTCAATTGCACACACACACACACACCCCCCTCAGAAACTACTGTCTCAGAAAAAGCACTTTCTGTTCCTTGTAACTGACCAAAGCGCAGAAATCATTGTGTAACCATGAAGAGAAAGGCCAACTGGCGAAGAGTGATAGACACAAAGAAAGAACAACAGCATGAATGGTCCTGCTGAGCTGCTAAGACAGTACCGGAAATCTCCCCTTTGCAAAACTCGGTATTTTGCAATGGCCAGAACAAAGTCAAATAACTGACCAGTTAATAAGGTATCTCTAATATGCAGATGTGGATCTAAATATTGAAAATCAAGTTCTCTGTGAAGCTCAGATTTGGCCTTTGTTTCTGAATTACCCCATCTACTCTTTGTACCCCAGTTTACTATGTCATTACGTTCACATCATATTTGCAGGATTCCTGTTACATACTATACCACTGGTCTCTCAAATACCACATTATCATGAAATAAACAATTAGGGCCTGCCTTCTATGCTATATCTGTCTTATTAACTTTATTAAAATATATTTTTAGTTGTAAATGGACATACAATATCTTTCTATATATTTATTTTTATGTAGTGCTGAGGATTGAACCCAGTGCCTCACGTGTGTGAGGCAAGTGCTTTACCACTGAGCTACAGCTCTAGTCCCTTTTATTAACTTTAAACATTTTATAAATGCTCAGTGAATAATAGTTGCATTAAATTATATAATTTATAAGTAAATATTGATTTAATTATTCTTTCCCTTCTTAAACTTCCTATCCCTTCTTTCCAGTGTTGATACTTCCACCTAGGAACCATTTTAAGAGAGTTGCATTTCCTACTAACTCTTCTGACAAGTGGATACAAACAATATTCCCTTGTCCTCTTTGGATTTCTGAGTCTAGCTTCATTTCTAAAATTCTTTTGCCCCAAAGACAAATGTTTTCTTGGATACGTTTCATGTTATTCTGGTATAGAAAAAATAAAGAGGCACTAAGAATTTTTAATGCTTTTAAGAATCTCTGCATATAAAATAAATGATACTGCAGCAAAAACCTTTACCAGATGAAAAACCTGAAATTACTGAATATCCACATAAATGAGAATATGTCAATGAATCACTTTAAATTCATATAAAAAATACAGTTAATATGATACTACAGAAAATTATGTAATAGCTTAGGAAATTGTATTCAACTAATTATTAATTAAAATCAGCGATCCAAAGACAATGTTACATAGTTTTGCTTTCCTGGAAATGTATATGTAGCTATATATTCAAAAAGAAAAAAATGAGAGCAGTAAATAAACATTGTCAACTTTGCTTACCTGAGTGGTGGCTATTTGATTTTTTTTCAAATTTCATTGCTTTTTTCTTCATTTTCTAAAATTTTGGCAATAAAATGTAAATGCATTTATAGTACAATAAAAATAAATTCAATCATCAAATCTTAGGGATTGATATAAAAATGTTCAAAAATATTTCTAGTGATACATATATTAAAATCACATTATTCATATTAACTATCATCTTTAGTTCCTAAAGTAGCTAATTTGTAATTTATTTTAAATAAAAATAAAACACCCTCTTTGTGTTTAGGACTTAATTTTTATAATAAATTATGTAACATAATTTTGAATTGTGTTCTTTAAGAAACATTTATTAACAAAAGATAATTAGTCAATACTGAGCTGGTTTGGAAAACATGCAAAATCCATTGTTTCCTTGCTTCCTTACCAAATAGAAAATTTTCTTCAATGTATCAGTGTTGAATTAGAATTCACCTCAGGCTGTTTCAGTCTAGGACTGCAATTTGATGCAGTTGTATGTCACTCTCCCTATTGATTTACCTTGCTTGAAACTACTAAAAAGTACAGGCTGCCACATGTTTTGGGAGAAATCATATTGGAGAGGTGGAGTCTTGGTTCACACAGTAACAAGCAGTTTTGACTAGTAATTTTTTTCTTTCCCCTACTTAGAGTAAACATTGTAAATTCTGTTAATGGATGTCATCTATTGATGGAACTGATAAAAGAAGTAGTCATTTTATGGTGATATTGTTGCTTTTTGTAGTTCTTTGTAGTGATTTTTGTGACTTCAATTTTCATCAGCTTCCTTTCAAAATATTAGACATAGAGGTTGATATTTCCTGTATACTCCTTCCAACCAGCAGTAAAACAGAATAGTTTTGACCATGATAGTCTGTTTTCTAGGAAAAAATAATTGACAGCTAAGATATCTGTCAGATGAATACATTAGTTTACTAACAAATATTCTTTTTCACACCTTATTTTATACTTTATCATTATTTTGGGATGTTTTTAATCCCTTATTGCTGTGTGAATTTTCCTATATTAAGAAAAGTATATGTTCTCTCTCTTTTTTTTAAATGAATTACATTATAATTTTTAAATTATATGTCAGCTGTAAATCATGTTATACTGCAATATGTATAATACAATATCATAGAAAGAATTGCAATATCATTTATTAAACATTGGTATGTCTGTACTACTGAGATAAATAACCCATCAGCGTTAATCCTAACCATAATTCTCAGTGTAGGCATGTGCACTTGCTTCTGACTACAAAGGCCATGCAACATTGATAACCACCAGAGAATTCTGATCCAGTAAATACAGTTACCTTTAGTTTTAAAATGGCATATTTATTCAACTTATCACCAAAAAATCATAAAAGTAGTTTTTGCTTTGTTTTCTGTTTTGTGTTCAGTGTGTAATTCCTCATTTATCTGCAAACACTAGAAGGATGATTTAATGGATAAATTGTTTGAACTGAGGCTTTTTTTTCATTCCCCACTCAAATAAAAAGTGAAAAACCTAAGATAAGGAAATTAACTTTGTCAATTATTACTCCAATTAATTGAATAATTAGATGTTTTTATGTGGTCAGATGTTTTAAAACATTTGCCTTGTAAAGGGTTATCAAGTGGTCATATCTTAAGTCAAAAGATTATATTTCAGCAATTCTAAATCATATACTGAGACAAAATACAAAATACGCAGATTTCTTTCCAATATGTCAATCTCTCCTACAACTTTGACCCTTACTGTACTGTAAAATATTCCATGTATCTAGTTAGCAAGTAGATTATACACTAGTATAAAACAAAGGGCAAATAGCAAACAGGTTATTGAGAAAATGCATTGTATATAAAATGTTTATGACATTTTATTTGTTTATGCCTCACCTCTAAAATAATGGAAAGAGGAGTTAAAATTGGCTAACGCCTATTTTGCTCCTTATAAAACCCAATGTATGGATGCATTTGTCACTAATATTTTAAGATTAAATGAGATACTATCTTGCTCAATGGTTTGGTGACTGCGGAAATGTCATCATGGCTGCAGTGTTATGTGATAGATTTGCTACTAATTCTGATGCATTATATTGGGGGATTTACCATGAGGTAAGTCAGGAAATCTAACTAAAACTTTATTCTGTGTAAAAGTAAAAGAAAAACATTGAATCTCTCCTCAGTCTTTTATGTTACTAATTGACAGTGTGCAAATAACTTCAAACACTAGCTTGAACTGTCAAAAGAATCCTATGTATGTGTACACATTACATATACATTTTTTTCTATGCAATTCAGGAAGAAGATAAAATTTTGCTTTCAGTATGGCATTTATATGCCAGTCCTTGATTTAGATATGCAGAGGTAGAAAGACATGTTAGCTGAAAGTAGCAATCCAGCATATTTCTAAACATGATATCCCACTTATATTCAAAATGATGTGGATGGAATCAATTAGGAGAAACAAAGTGAGTTCCAAGATAATACTTTAAAAATGCTGCAGAGTTGCTTAGTAACCTGATGTTATACTTCATTTCCCAACAGAGCTGTAAGGCTGTCGGAGTTGGTAATGGAGCACTACAGAAATGAATCAAGTCTCATGTGCTCTGTCAAGAACATGTCCATATTGGACATGCTAGATTCACTGTTAGAAGTTGTATATACATGCTTAGTAATATGTGCAGCAGGACAGTGATCAGGGAATGTGACTTCAAGTTGTTATTTGACATAAAAATCTTGTTTATTTTCTTTACATGCATTGTGTTGTCATAAATCAACTTGCCGTGCTTCCACCATTACTCCAGGGAAAATATTCATCCAGCTGTTTCACATTGCTGTAACGCTTGCCATTCACTTGGCTCCTCTCTGCCAGAACTCACTTACTGCAGTCTACGGCTCATAGTCCACGGCTCATTTTAGGATTTTGCACATTAAGTCATTGGTATTGTTAAGTTTTCTCATCAATGTCCAGGCAGTCATCCACCACTCATAAAGGTTGTATTCTTATATGGAACCCACATATATTGAAAATGTTAATAAATTTTAGTATCTCCCATACAGATAAAACCAGGGCCCATAGACATAAACTCAACTGTAAATATAATATAATAAAGAAAAATAATTACTCACACTCATAAAGCATTTTGACCTTTTTATTTGTTTTAACTTCCAACTTATTGTTTATTTGAATTTTCCAGATTAGAGAAAACATTATCGAAAAATTCTAGAATAACTTTTCTGAATTATAGTTATTAGCAGAGAGTTTATAAACAATGAAAGAAAGGGAAGGTAGAGATTCATTAACACACTACCTTCATCAAGCCACAATTCAAATGACAGGACATGATTTCCAAGTTAAAGATCTAAAAAGGAGATAATCTTCTATTATCTCCTACTCAGTTATTTGACACATAATCATTAAATTATTAATTCTTATATCATCTTTGTGAGATATATTGGGAACAATAATTCTTCTTACATCTTATAAGTAGAACAGTTTATAAGGTACTGCTTAATAAGATAGCATGTGACTGAATCCTCAGAAAATCAAAAGACTATTTTGTTGGAATATATATGTATATACTATAACCAATTATGTGGTTAAACACCATGCATAAATTTAGTAAAAATAATTTTTAGTTTACTTCCAAAATTCCCCATAGCACTTGGGGTCCTTTCCAAAATATCTTTGACATGGATTGTAGAACCAGAAATATAGCAGTAATATACTTTTCATCAGTGCCCACAGGATGAGCATACTGAATATTCCTCCTAAAATCATTTTTTTAAAGGGAGGCAACAAAAGAGAGAGATCAAGAGAAAAATCACAAGTGATCAGTTTTCTCTAGGATTGTTGCCATATGATATGTCACACTATGATCACCCATGAGTAAAAGAATCCAATGATATAAAATAACATGACGCTGATTTTATTTTTATCATTTGAGCATCAAGAAATGCTAAGAAGGCTATTGAAATATTAATTGCCACAAAACAGACCAAGGTCATAGTAGTTCAAGGGGCTAGAAATGATCAATTATGACGTCATTATGGTCTCACTATAACTTTGATTTAAAAGCATGTTGCAGTGTTATATAGCCCATCGATAAAATCTGCAACTGGCTAATAATTTATGGATGATGAGTATTACAAGTATTCAGTTTAAACCAGTCCTCAGAGAGTATGGGCATATAATCTGCAAGACCAGAAGAGAGAACCGTTGCTAATGTTTTCTCTCAATAGAAGCACAAAAACAGAAGCTACTTTTAGTCTATTCGTACTACTATAACAAAATACTTTAGACTGGGTAATTATAAAATATGGTCTTTCATTTTCTTATAAATTCTGGACACTGTGATGTCCAAAATTAAGTCTCCGGTAAGTTTGTTTGGCTACTGATGGTTGCTTACTCCTTCTAAGATGGCATTTTATTGCTGCATCTTCCATATGAAAGGAAAGCTGTGTACTCCCATGAGGGAAGCAAAAGAGAAGGAGAGTCAAATATTGCCTAAATCCTCTTTTATATGACCTTAATCCATGCAGGAGGGAGGAGAAGGCATAATGTCCTCTTATTACCAACACACTGACCACATCCAAATTTTGGAGGGGGCTATTCAAACCAATCACATCCCTTCCTCATCCATAAATACATAGTAAGTGCATTGTCATGAAATGCATACACATGATTTTTAGAGTCACAAGTTAAAGATTTGAACTATTCTGTTAAAGTTAGGCTTTAAAACAAATTCCAGTATTTTGAGTTAATGGTTTATATGGTTTATACTTTGTTCTGTTATTTGTAATTGCTGAAGGAAATGAACTATTGTATCTGCTCTCTTTTCTGGCTTGTTGGTTAACTTTGTCTCAGTCAAACAAAAGGCAGATACAGAATTCATATTTCTTTCCTCAAGAATTCCAATCACACTAGCCTTTGGCAACATTTTTCTGCTAGATATTAGAGTTTTTAATCCACATTTCATGGTTCCTAAATTTGCATATCTCTGGCAGAGAAGTCCTTTCCTCCATTTTTCCTCCCTCTGGGAATGTGCTTTCTCTTTTCTGCTCTGATTTTCCAGTATCAGCTGAAACATGTGTAGGGGAGTCCAGTAGACTCAAAATTTGTTGTGGACTGTTTTTCACACATAGACTTCATGAACAGTTTTTATAAAACTAACGTCTGTTGAATTCACAGAGCTCCTTGCATGTAACATTAGAGAGATGATTTTCACCCTTAGAGAATTCATAGAACTTTGAATTATTTTTATCATATTTTGCAAAGGCAGCCTTCATAGCTAAGTGACCAACATTTGTAAGACCTCTGAGCTAGTACTTCTGGAGTCAGAATTAGTACTTTTATTTGATGGTAAATGTTCCTGTTCATGTTTTTGGTAGAAGTCTGCCACACCCCACCCTTCCTCCACACCCACCCCTCAGAATATGGAGAAAAAGAAAGGCATTTTTAGTGAATGTACAAAACAACGACTGACCTCAATGCGTGCCATTTCAAAGAGTTTCCATCATACTAGTCCGTGCTACTTTGCATCTGATGTGTGTTCTATACTCAACTATGTTTCCTAAGTGATATGTATTTAATTTTAATAAGTCACAGTCCCATGATATTTAAATGAAAAATCATAGATCTATAATGAACATTTGAAGAAAGAAGATATATACATAATGAACCCAATGCTTGGCAAAAAATATAAATGCTTGAACCATTTTAATGGTTTTGCCCATCTCTAGGGTCAGCCACAACTTGCTTTGTAAAGTTTATTGTGTGGGAGGTGGGGGATGTGGAGTGAGGATAAGCACCTGCTCAGCTTCCAACCTTCACCTACCTGTGTTTTGCCCCATTTATGCTTTCTTTCCCTGCCTGCATAAGCTGGGAAGAAATTAGGAGTTCAAGGAGGTTGAGTGATTTCGATAAATAAATAGAGAACTTTTCTAGAACCCAGATTTCTTCACTTGTCAGTTTACACAGAAAACACTTTATAATCCATGCATTGATGCACTAATTATTCTAAATTATGACGCATGCATCCAGGAAAGCTTTGGATAAAATCACTAAGTAAATATGGAAATGTTTCTCAGTTTGAACCATTTGATACACACCATTTTTTTTGAGACTTATAATAGGAAAAAAGATATAAACCAAAGAGAATCACAGTTTTATGTAACTCTAAAATCTTCTTTTGTAAAGACTAGTTTAAAATTCTTCAAAGAAGCACAATAAAAAACAAAGAATTTAATCCTATATGTCAAATATTTGGGAGTATGTAAGCTTATAAAATATACAAATGTTTATTCAAAAACAAAATTGTTCAAGGTGGCGTTAGTAACTGAGTATTAATATTGTATGTATGTGTGTAAAATACATGGAACAAATATGGGTTTAATGTGAATTCTTCAAAAATTAGTGAATTTCTAGTCCATTTCTATTGGAGGAATTTTCAGTAGCAAAAATCAAAACATGAATTCAATAGAGAATTTGTTTCTAGGCAGAGAATTAAACCAATCTACCATCACTTAGAGATGTTAAGAAACTATAAGATGATTTAATATCAGATCACCATGATGAAGCTTGCCTCTGCAAATAGGATTACCTTTAGACAACTGGAATGCAGTTGAGAAGTACTTACTTTTCACGTTGTGAATGGAAAGAACTCTACACAGCCAAGTATGTCAGGTGGACTTTTCCCCCATCACTTTATTTCTTCCATAGTACTTCCCCGAAACCTGTAATCCCTCTCCCTTCTTCTCTCTTTCCTCCAAGTTTTTATTTTCTGTTTGTGTGTGTGAGAACTACGTTTTTATTCTTCATATTAACTATGAGTTAAATCAATAATTGCTGAAATAAATGCAGGTTTTGTGATAATTTCTGAAATATTTTACCAACAAAAATATTTACATGATATAATATAAAAGATTATATAACTTGTAGAGTTATGTCTACACAGAAATCCATGAGGTCATTTTTAGTGGTTCTCTATATATGTGCATTTAAATGAGAAAAGTGAATATTAAGAGAAATCTTCAGTATAAATCAAAACTATTAAATAAGAAATTTTAAAGTTGAAACTATCAACAAATACTTTACTACTCTTCCCATTAAAGGTAACTGATTAGAAGAAAAATAGTTTCTAGTCTAAAATTTAAAAGTTTCCAAGAAAATGTGAGTTGGTAATGATTTTAATACTCCATTATTATTTTAATTATAATTTTATTTATTATTTAGATTGGCTATGGCTTTGGTGTTTTCTACTTTGTAGAAATATCAGCAAAAATTTTCTACAAAGCATCCATTAAAGGTGAAACTTGTAAATTTGACCAATAGATGGTGCTAATCAGGGCATCTGCTAAAACATTGACAAGTCTGTTAAAAGGTTGAGCTTTGTTGAAATGGATTTAGTGAGCTTTTAGTGAGTGTCGTAATAACCTCAGTGTAATGCATATCTTAAATGAGCAGTCGTAGAATGTGTTCTAAAACCCATCAAGTTTTATTGGGAACCTGATAGGTTTTATTTCCAGCTGTACAGGTACAGTGAATCATAGGGAATGCAGGAAAAAAGTTCAATGAGGATTCAACCTTGAATCCTTCTAGTTATTGGAAATCCCAATTAGGAATAAGACACGTACATAAGATTTATATAGTGTCTTTCCTTCATAAGACTTAAGGTGACATACCTCTTAAACAATATCCTTTGAAAGGTTAACCATAACTCTGGGCAAAAGGGTTAAGACCAAAAAAAAAAAAAAAAAAAAAACTGGCTTGTGGAAATTAGTCTAATGGGGAAAGATCAATCTGATATAATGAAATATTATTATGGGTGGGGAAATAATTAAATTAATGTGATTTAATATGGATTGAAGAACAATCTTCAGATCAATAGAAACTTGGAAAAGGTTTTCAAATGCCACTGCTCTAATCCCTCTGTCGGAGGCATATTTCTCTGTCTTGCCAAAATGCATATGTGGATCACCTGGATTTTAAATGTCTTTTGAAGAAATTCCTCTTTCAAAATCGGTGTGATTTTGCACCAAATATTACCCTTTTGGATGCATGGTAACATGAACAGTGAAAATTGGGATACCAATTGAAAACATCATTGGCTTTATTTTGTATAACGGACTTGACTGAATTTAGGATGAACTCAACTTGTTACAAAGTGAAATAATTTAAATACCTTAAGTTTATTTTTATGTATATGCATCATTATCTATGAACATATTTAGCTATTTAGAATATAGTAGAAAACATTCCTATGTTTTATGCCTATACTTCACTTTTTCTTTTCAATCCATAAATATTAAGTCAAAGGGACACATTATTGAAGAAAAACTATCCATACATATCACTTTCTTCAAATGCTTCATTCATCTATACCATCATCAGGCCTG
Organism: Sciurus vulgaris; assembly: GCF_902686455.1. Classification (NCBI taxonomy): domain Eukaryota; kingdom Metazoa; phylum Chordata; class Mammalia; order Rodentia; family Sciuridae; genus Sciurus; species Sciurus vulgaris. Next base: position 122,797,943 of record NC_136469.1, read on the forward strand.
TTAAGAATCCATATTTCATTGATATACTTTGTGGTGCTGGGGTCTGAACCCAGGGCCTCGTGCTTACAAGGTAAGCACTCCACCAACTGAGCTATATCCCCAGCCTGTCCTTCTTGTCTTTGAAGGATGTTTTAAGTTGCAAGTTAATGTTTCTTTCCTTTTAATTACAAAAGTTTAGAAATTTGGATTTCATGGATAAATATATCCAGCACTAAGTTAGCCCCAGCTTTCTTAGGTCTAATGATAAAATCCGGCTATAAATATAGAAATTAGTGGAAGCTGTGAGAAAATGATAAGGATTAATCTTCCAGAAGATCAATGCAAACTGGTGAAAGAGAATAGTCATTCCAGTACTATAACTTTATCTGCTTTGTCAGAAAAAAGTGCTTCGTCTTTTTTGATGTAGTTTCCAAGGAATTCGTAAGTTTATAGTGGAAGGAATGGGGTTACAGAAATGGAAAAGGGAACTTACACTGTTCCGCTTAATAACATGTTTTTTGCAGTTGCGCTACCTGCAGCACAAATCCTTCTTCTGGCAATAACTCCCTTGTCAATTCACCCAATCTTTCTATACTTTATTATCTGTACTATTAGATGGAAATTATAATGATACCTACCTGTTAGAGGGTAATAATTAAATAAAAAATTGCATTATTAGGTTTTAGAATAGTGTCTGATATATTATAATCTCTAAGGTTGGATCCTAGCTAATTACTATCATGTTCTTAATTTTCTTCCTTATCAAAATTTTTAATTAACAGGTAATTAGTATGATTTTGTACATGAGGTGACATGAACTTACACTGTTTTCATATGTTCTGCTTTGTACACTATAAATAACAGCTTCTAGTACCCTGTTAGAGCACGCACAGTGTGTAAAACGTGGAATTCTCTGAGTCTTGATTAGTATTTTGTTTAGATGGGGTAAAACTGATGTTTTTGTAATTCATTGTTTTAAAAATCAACTGACTAGAGCTTATGTGTTAATTTGCAGGTAATGTGGCCAATATGGGCTTTAATTAGCTAAACCAATTTCAGTTGTCCCTCCCATTTGGCTTGGCAGAAATGGTTTGGGATTAAAATACTCACCCATTTGAGTTAAATACATTCAGTCTGACTACCAGGTGCCAAAGCAAAGATTGTTTCTTCTGTGGCTCTAATTGGTACTTGGATTAATTAATTACCCCACCTGGTTCAGTGTTTTACAAAATGGGCCACTGTTACTCACCTAGGTTCTCCCAAGGGTTCATTTTCATATCATTATCACCTTAACATACCATTCCATTATTGCCATGAGACAAATCCTGCAAACAAAACATCACTAAATCTCACTTTTATTGGTCAATTTATTCAATTCCCAGACAAGGTTTGTACTGTTTTTTTTAAAAAAAGGTATTTTTTGTAATGGAATTTGATTCATCTTTACATCATTTTACCAGAAACTTAAAGGGAAGAAAATAGATAAGAGGTAGATTAGGTGATGTCTCATATGAAGTACAAATTTCTGTCCGTGTTAGGTTAAATTATCAATAATTGCAGGGGAAATAATTTTAGTCTATTATAAATCAATGAGCAATTATATTTGCACAATAAGACACTAAAGATAAAGGTAGAATGACAAGATAGTAAAATGCATGGACATAATTAAGAATGATGAGGTATAGTGGAAGATGAGGGTAAGAGTATCATTTAAACCAGGTGTGGTGGTGTATGCCTGCAATATCAGTGGCTCTGAAGGCTGAGACAGGAGGATCACAAGTTCAAGGTCAGTCTGAGCAATTTAGTGAGGCCATGTCTCGAAATAAAAAATGAAATATAAAAAGATCTGGGGATGTTGCTCAGTGGTCAATTGACCCTGGGGTCAATCCCGTGTACAAAAAAAAATATATATTTAATCTCTGAGTTCACAAATAATAATTTTTGTTATAAAAGTTTATACTCCCTGGATCAATATGTGGAAAAAAGGATTAAAAGGAAAATCACAGGTATGGCAAGTAAGACAGACCACTTACCTGGGGCCAAAGGATGCTCTGAAACAGATGGATGCCTAAGTACCAAGAAGAAAATTTTGTTTTATTTTCTAAGTTTAAAGGCTAGGAGCATTACCCTAACACCTGGACTTTCTTACCTTGAGAGACATGTCCCATACGGCATTTTAAAACAGAACAACAACAGCAACAACCACCTCCAAATAGAGAAAGAAACCAAAGCAGATTGAGGAAATTCTTTTTACAATAAATACCCTCCAGGTTGAGTCATGAAGATGGTGAGGAGTTAAAGAAGTTGAAGAAGTACTACTCATCACTTCAGGGAGAGAGAATCATGAGGTACTGCAAACTAGGGTGGCGTGTTTACTCAAGGGCAATATTACATGACTTCTGTTGTTCACCAATAATATGCTTCTGTCTAAATTTTGAATTCAAGATCCTGGACTATTGGGAAGCATAACTACAGGATTCACATCCTCATGATCCACAGTGCCCAAGCTTCAGCACTGTAGGAACTGGTCTGTTCATTTAGTTTAACTACACCCCTACTTAAAACAGGTTGGTGGCGATGTATTATAAACTGTTATCTAAGTCAGACTTAACAGATTCAATATAAATTTGTTACTTGATTTTAAATGTATTTATGTTTCAGGAGAAACTGTGTTTTGTACATAATAATTGAATCAAAAGATGTACGTGAGGAAATATTCAGTTGAGGCTAATGACTTCTGTTTTCTTGAAAAACTCATTCACATGAAGTAGAAGGAACAACAGAAGAGATTGATGGGGTGAAAATACCTGTAGTGGACTTACGGCAAAAGAAAATATGTAATGATGAAATGGAAACAAAATGTGTGGACCTAAAGGGTCAGGTATCTGCTTCAAAAACAAGGTAATGTTATTCAGTTTTGAAAAGTACAGACTAATAGATCTGAAGAAAAAATGATCTGAGGCCATCAAGTGGAAATATAACCTGCAAAGCAGTAATGTCAAATGAATGCTGCTGTGCTTCACTGTAATGCACCTCCTGGCAGGTGTCTGCAAGTATTTTCCTTTTTAAAATTTGCCTACAGATAGGTTATTAAAGTCATTGCAAAGCAGAGCATGTCTTTCCCATGACACAAATTAAACTACACAGAAATAGAGGCAAAGTGAAGGACAAGAACATTTAGAAGGCACAGAGAGTTATGTGTGAATTACATGTTAACACTGAGAAATGCTTCTAGTTTCATTTGATTTGAAACAAAACTTTGATTTATGAAAAAAATGCATTGACAACTTAGCTGTAATTAAATACAGCAGTCAGGTCATTAAGGTATGCAAAACCTATGAATGATTCAGCACTATTAGTAGCACTATTAGTAGCTTGGAGAACTTGCTCATAATTTATAAAGGGTGGTCTTGCACTCCCAGGCACCCAGACCCACCCAAGTTTATGACTGATGTGTCAGCCTGCTCAGCAATGGCCTCCTCTTTTATACTCAAAATGTTTCAGTTGTATGCTCTGATGTATGTTTCTATGAATTCAATTACTAATTTGTGCAATTGTATGCGGAGAGGTGCGTATGTATGTGCGTGTGTGTGTTTACATCTTTCATTTTCTTTCATTCTACTATCATCTCTGCTTCGAGTGCAGCAGTGGTATTTGGTGTCCTTGCTCTTTTCTTTCCACTCCATCTCTCCTAAAGCATAGTTTCCAACTTAGGGTCAGGGTCAGAGTTACCGACAGAGAAACCCTGTGATACCAACTTTCAAACTTCCTGAAGATTTGTGTCTTCTTAGTTTCTCTATTACTGTAGTTGATTGAAAATTTACACAAAAATCTACCTTCTGCCCAATTTTCTTCAGCATGTCAGCAGCAGATACTATATTAGAGTTTCTTTTTTGGCTACAAACCACATTTCTCCATTTACCTCTTGTTCTCTTACCTTCTTCTGTTCTTTAATATTCAATAAATCTTGATCAGTGGCTCATAGATCCTTGACAGCTTGTAAATTGCTTTAAAATACCTGGTACTACATATGAACACTAAATATGAATACTAAGCAATGCAGTTTCCAGAGTGCCTTTAAAATCCTTATAGTCAGCATCCAGATATGTTAATAATCACATTAGGTACTTACTGATTTATTGAAACTCAAATAAATATGGAGCACTATCTGAATTAAATAAAAAAGGATCTCTGGGAACACTTCACTTTCCCATGTGGTCTTTAAAATAAGATGAACAGGAAGTCCTCTTGAATTCTTAGGCAAACCTATGAGAATATGTTTAGCATACAGAAAGAAATCACCTTGTTAGATAGAATGATCTTACAATCCATGTTTGCTTCCATATTCTTTCTCATTTATTGTAATTCTAGGATTTTTAACTATTACTCTCAATGAATACAAGGGCACATTCTATAAGAGGCAAGATTCTAGGTCACTGCATGTTATGGTTTGAAAATGTGGTGTCTGCCAAAAGCTAATGTGTGAGAGGATTCAAGAATGTTCACAGGTGAAATGATTAGATTATGAGAGTTGTAACCCAATCAGCAAATTAACCAACCAATACGGATTAAGTGAGCAGTCACTGTAGGCAGATAGGGTGTGGCTAGAAGAGTATGTCATTGAAGGCACACCTTTGGGGTGTATATTTTGTCCCTAGTGAGTAGAGCTTTCTCTTTCTGCTTCCTGGTTGCCACGCTCTGAGCTGTTTCCTGTACCACTGCCTTCTGTCATGATGGGCTGTCTCACTTTGAGGCAAGAGCTATGGAGTCAGCTGACCAGAGGCTGAGAACTCCAAAACTGTGATCCAAAATAAACTTTTCCTGTCCTAAGTTGTTCTTGTCAGGTCTTTTGGTCACAGTGACACAAAGCTGATTGCATTCTCAAAGAAAGTCAAAGAGATCATTTGGTGGCAATATTAATAGAGAAGAAAAACCTTTGCTACTATTTTTCTTTATATCCAGACTAACGAATATTTTTGCAGGAAGACACAGTTTGCATAACTTCATGTGATAAAGACACCACTCACACACAAGGAACCTCAATGTAAAATAATAATTATGCTGTATGCCAGGTTTTGGAAAAATTCAATATCCATTGTTTATAAATTATGTAGGGTTGGTTGTGAGTTTTAAACATGAGAAAGGTGGAAAGTAAACATAATGTTGCACTAAGCACTATCCATGTATCACCCAACAGTGGTGTTCCCCTGGGTCTGCCTTTGTTTCCACAGTGAACTTAGTCCCTAGCATCCTACCACTACATGTGACCTTATTTACACTGCTCACTTTAAGCAGGTACAGGAAATCATAAAACAAGAGCACCACAGTGTAACAAGCACAGCAACAGGATGAGGGAGATCTGCAGGCAATGGTGCACAGGGTAAAGCCAATTTTTGTTTTTGAAAGAGACAAAGAAGGCCCTTTTGGCAGGTCCTGAAATTGTTTAGAAATGACATTAGATACTGATTGTTATTGGATTGTTTATCAGATAGCTTCAGTCTATGGTAAGTTTATGCTCTATATGGAAGAATAGGAAGCCTACCATTCATTAGGAAACTCATCCATTTATTAATCCTTTCACTGAGAATTTAGTGAATACACAATTTATGTAGAAGAAAACCACATTATTGGCCTACAATGTGAGTGCTAGTCCTGTCCGAAAATAATAATATTATCCAGATGGACCTTTATGTTTTCAAAGTCACTGCCCTTATACCAGCTGTAATCTTTGCACTGAATGTGTCAATACTGAATATTCCTAGAAAATCTCTTGTGACTGTATTAAACCTTCAAAATGAAGATATGTTTTTAAAAGGTTCACTTTTATTATACACTAGAACATCAAATAACATGCTTAAAATCTCTTTGCTTAGGTAAATACCACATTCATAATCTCACAATGTGTAGGATGTTCCAGATACTAAAGTAAACAATTTATGTCAGTAGGGAAAATTTATGTCATTAAAGTAGCTTTTACGTTCCTAATTTATGTCAATTTATGTCCCTATGCCATTTAAACATCAGATAAGCTTATGATAAAAGTATTATTAAAATCCTCATAATACATCTATTAAAAATACAGAGACTGAAGAAAGGCTATGCAACTTGGACAAATTATAAAATGAAAGAAGCATGTTTTCTATCTCAGTGTTCATATACTAAATGTGAGTGTAAATGACTAGATGAATAAATGTCATATGTGAGGTGGACTATATGGTTCCTACCATAACTCCTGAACTATATCTTCATAGGAGGAAAGCAGATATGGATAAGATATAAATTAATTGATGTGATTGGGTTCTAATAAAACTTTATTTATAAAAAAAAGCAAATAGCCAGTTTGGGCAGAAAGCCAGTTTGCCAACCCCTCCTTGGAATCACTGTGTAAGTTGATTCCATTTTGATTATATTTAATACATTTCTAAAACATGGTCACTTGGAGACTACACATTTTTTAACTTACTGGTATTTGATTTACTTAAACAATACTACAGATATCATAAAAATAATTTCAATTTAAATCCTTTTATACTATGGCATATTTCAAAATATTAGAGAAGCAGGATTAATGTACTCTATAAATCTGATTAATGAGTCCTAAAACTGTAGTATAGGTTGACAACACATATTCTGAGTCTGTAAAATATTTTGTCACAACTAGCTTAATACTTACTTAAAATTTTCTCTGAAATTAAACATTTAAACAATAATAAATCCAATTTTTATTTCTTTAGTTTTGTGCTAATGGAATTGAGGATTATTAAGAATTTAAAGTTAAAATCAACTTTATTGCATTGTAGGGTAGCACAACATCAAAAATTAAGAACCCATGTAATTAATTTGTATTGTGCTGCTATAATTATCTACATTATGTCTGACAAGATCAAACTCAGCTATGAAGAAATAAATTAGCTACTAAAAACAATTGCATATTTAAACACATATTTTGTCACAACAAATCCTGCTGCATGTTGTGGTAAAAATTGTGAATCAGACCAAGAAAAAATAGAATTTGAAAGCCATAAATAAATCATTCTTATGCTTAATAATGAAGAAAAAAAATTGTATACTGTATGTTTGAGCCCAGAATGTTTTATAAGTTGACTTCCATGTTAAAAATGTAAAGTTCACATGCCTTAGAATTTTTGTACTTGCCATACATAATATGTTCAGTGAAGGCAATCAATAGTTGTTCCGTCACACTACAGAAGGGATAAGGTCACATTTGATTCCAGTTACATGAATGTTTGAAAGGGGAATGATGTGCTTTATTAGGGAAATTATTAAGTATTTTTTTTCTTTTGTACCTAAAACAAGGACCAAAACCCTGGTGCCCTGAGAGACAAACCTGGGTGTGACAGATTGTGAGCTGACTTTTACCTAGAATGTGACTTGCATCTTCTTACATTCCTTAGTTCTGTCAATTCTCAGAGAAGCACATAACTTCAGAGGATATATTTGCAATCCTATCGTATGCCTGAACATTGAGGCTCTGGACTATTGTCAACAATGCTAATGGGTAGTACTGTGGAGCCTTTCTTCACTGCACAGTTTATTGTGTGCAGAGTACTCAGAACTGTGTTTTTCTTTATGTGGTTAATGCAACATAGGCTCTTCCAACAAACAAACCTTAGAAGCATAGGGGAGATAAAATCTAGTAGAGTCGTGATGGAAACTAAGGTGATAATAGAGAAGTGTATTTAAACTGCTGTATATGCTGAGGAAAATGTGTAGTAGCCACCTCAAAATGTCAAGTATGGAATTATGAAAGGTTTTCCTTGTAAGATCATTCAAAAATTATGTATAGAAATTCATATATGACATTTGGAAGGGAAGAAGGCTTTCAAAATCATGCCTACACAGGGTAGGTAATTAGTTGATTTTGGCTGGAGCAGGTGGTGACAGGGATAGTGGACATAAGGCTTTGGCTTAATACCATAAATAAGTGACAATAAGAAGCCATGATATATGCCTATGGCTCTCTCAATTATTATTATCCATGTAATTTTGCATCATAAAAAACTGTTCAGGAAAATAAAGTTGGTTTTTAAAAGTAATGACTTTTAAGTATCCAGATACAGAGTCCAATAGGAATAGATGCGTAACATTATGATAGTTACAGAACGTCTATGAATTTCATTTTTCTCACTTAAGTGCTGAAAATCTTGAAATACTTTGTATGTGAAAAATTGAAGAACACGGTGCAAAAAAATAAATGCTTTCTACTGTGGTTGCCATGAAATAAGCATCTTCTAAAGGGAAGCTATAATTATTAATGCAAAGAGACTTATAGTTTGACACCTTTTATATTACTCTGCACTACTTAATTTATATTCTATCAATAGGATGAAATTTTCCATGGTCCATTATAAAAAGTTTTTCTTGACATTTTATGTAAAATTATTTTAAAACATTTTTGTTTTATTATCCCTTTCTTGATTTAATTGAATGGGCAAATGACAAGATTTGTTTATATTTAACAGTATTATAATAGTAAGGTAAAATATGAACTTCTCATTGTACAAATTCAATTTCATTTTATTTTGTTATTAAAAATAGCCAGTGAAGCATAATAAATCACATCAATTATAATACATAATACATACAAAATAATTTTAAGGGTAAATGAGAGACTCTTCCTTCAAACTGCATTTTGATGAATTTTACTTATATCCCCAATTCTTTATTATTTCAGGAACATATCAGGTGCCTGGTTAGCTTTACTTCAAAAAGTAAATAGTTAATATGCTGTGACTTCCAGTCTTTTCAGACTACCTTGAGAATCTGGATTTGCCGCAGGTGAACTTGAGGCCAAGAAAGCACCAGAAATCAGCAAATAAGGTAAACTGATATTTATGATTTCCATCCTATACACTCTCTGCTGAATTTTTTTAAAAAGCCAACAAAGCATACTTAATCCTACTTTATAGAAATGGTGTATATACATGAAATGACCTAGCCAAATTCACACAGTAACCAAAATTTGGTTTCCAGAAATTCTCTACTCTGGCAAACCTCCTTAGTTTTCTGCCTGCAAATTATTCTTGTCAAATTTTTTATGAAAATACATTACATGTTTTAAGAATCTTTTTTAAGAACTATTAAAATGGAAAGTAAAACTTTGAAAGATGTAAACCAGTAGGCACTCTTTGTTCTTTCAAGCCTAAGTGTGAAAAGGTAAATCAGATCTAGCTACCTGCTGGGGAATAAGAAAGCATCACTTCTGAGAAGGAGATGTTTTTGTGCATGTTATGTTGTCAGAGAGCAGAAATATAAGCTGCTAATTACAGAACATATACTTGAAAAAACTCTTGGAAAAGCTGTACTTTGACTTTGGTAATACTGAACGCCTATGACCTTGGCTTAGCCAACTCTATCTACTTGAACATCACCCATTGGCTGGTCAACAGACATGTGCCTTGGGAAACTGAAATAGCATCTTCTACTTATTTTAGTTTACTCCAGCTCTTGCTATGATTCCTTGTTTCCTTTGAAGGTATACATAAATTTTCAATGCTTTACTTTGAAAGCTACACTTCAGAATGAATGCCTAGTTCCCTAATATTAGATCTCAAAAATATGTCCTTGCCCTCTATATTTTTCCTGCTTCTGATCATTTGTGGTTGCTGTCCTCCTTCCATTCTCAATTCCCTAAATATATAAACTGCACAAAAGAGGAAAAATATCAGATAATGAAACTATTTATGAGTACACAATGCCTTCATAGAACTGAAATCCCCAACAGTATCTTAAGAGAGACTGAGACACATAAAGAAATAATCAGAAGATTTTTCCTTCTAACTATCCTCTCTAGATGGCATACTGCTTTCTCTTTAAATAAATCAAAGAGAAAAATCAAGTGAAATATCTTTAAAAAACAGCAGTCAGATTGTCAAAGATATTCCAGGTCTGTAAAAATTAGATTTATGATGAACATATAAATATCTCACTTAATTTTTTAATTTTCTTCTGGAGCTCAATACTACCATAGTTGATATCAAGTAATGGTTATATGTTGTCCATTTATGTGATTATTTTAAAAAGAATAATGGAATCTTTTACCAAAGACTTTGATCCAATATTCATGAAAAATTTTTTTTTTAATTTATAGGCTATATGTCATTGACTTTGACATAGTTCAATAGCTTTCCTCTAGTCCTAACTTAAACATTTTAAATGATGAATTCAAAGTACTCTTTCCTACTCTTTTTCCCTCATTTCTGCCTCTATTCACACACACGCACACACACACACACACACACACACATGCACACACAGAGAACAAGGAAGAAATCTGAAAAACAATTATTTGAACATGACTACTTTTTTTAAAAGTGGACACAGTTGGGAAAACAAACAAACCTCAACCCTATTATGAATATCATTTTAAAGTATTTTCGAGTGTTACCTAGCATCCTTACTCAACAAAGCATAGCAATAGGATTGTGGATGACCATAGCATTTAAAACGCTAAACGAAAGACTAGTTCAAATTCCAAAAGTATATTCTGAGTTCAGTTTTAATCTTTAGGGAACTGCCATTGTAAATTTTCTACTGGAGAAAGTTTGCTCACCAAGATATCTATTAAAATTGTGAAACGGATTTAGAAATAACAGAATTTTCAAATGAAATCTGTTACTAGGATTCCTCTGAGCAAATGTTGCCATAGAATACACTGGGAAAACACTGCCCCAGAAGACTCATATACAAGAAATAATAATCTAAAATATTAGCAATTTTTTTGTCGATGGAAGATTCTACCAATGTGAGAGTGACTGCATTATTTAGGATCTCTTGGTAGATGCTTTAATAGACAGAACCATCTTTCATACTGAGATTTGTTTGAAAGCTTCACATTGCAACTAGCTTGGGGTACCAGACTCAGAATCTCTAGATGCAAAGTCTCAATCTCAACTTGTTACCTTTCACGTCTTGTGAAGCTCTCTTAACCTTTTTGAATCTTGGTATACTTGATTCATTGGTAAATCTTCCAGTGAAGATGGCCTTTCATTCTCTTCTTTCTCTCTCTGTTATCTTTTCATCAAGAAGAACAATCCTTTCTTGGGAAGAGGAATAAGAATCTCCACATGAAAAAGTCTTCTCCAATTCTCTCATTTTTCCTTGTGAGCTGTATTGAAAACAGAAAACATGTTCTACTCTGCTTTCTGCTTTGTAAGGAATGGCAGTATTCCCTACCATGGGCAAGTCTAACTAATTCTGTAGTTCATTTTTATGAAAACTGTGTATAAATGTGAGCTATTTGTTACTTTTACAGGAAATATAAGATTTGCTGTAAAGAAGCTCTTGTTTTCTAGCCTTCTTATGCCAATCATCTGCATTTCTCAATCAATATAGAATTTTGAAAAGTGAAAGTGTGCTATTTATCAGAATAGTTCTAATTCACCAAGCCAGTGATTCATATAATAGTAAAACTTCTCAAATTATTTTAAGTATTTAGATGTCTAATGACATGAGCTGATATACATTTAAAACATACATAGTATGAAGCACTAAAAATTACCAAAATGTTTTCAGAATTATATTTTCATCCATCATAGAATACCTTTCTGTGTTGAATTAAAGATGACTCCAATTGATTCCCTCCACTGAGAAGTGAATTATTTCCTTACTTCTTCAACTTTGGCTGATCTGTGAGTGCTTTAATCAACAGAGGACAGTGGCAGTGATATTACAGCAATTGCAGGTCAGGCTTAAGAGGATGGCAGCTTCCTACTTGGTCTCAGGTATCCCTAGTCTGCCATGAAAGAAATACTAATATACTAAGAAGTGGTATGGAGAGTTCCTGAGACCACATGAACAGCTGAGCCCAATCTTCTAGTTACTCCAGAATAATGCCAGGCATACTCATGAGTAGGCTGTTCTGGACCCTCCACCCCAGCCAGACATAATATGAAATCTATCATGGACACCCCTTAACCACCCCTCCACTCCCAGATTTACCCAGTAAAATGCTGCCTAAATTCTGAATTCATAAAATTTTACAATGCAATAATTAATATTTAGCCACTGAGTTTTGAGGTAGTATGTTATGGTTTTATGGATGATAAGAATATCTCTACAAGAAATAAAGCAAAAGAGATATGGGTAATTAACATATAGCTGAAAACAGTAAAAAGCTTTAATAATATAAAGGAATAAGATGACCAGTTAAGATTCCAAGTCTTTTGAGAGATTAAAAATTCATAGAATTAGAAATACATGGAACAATAATGAAGCATAACTGCAATAATTTATTAATATAAAGAAAAATATGTTGCAAATCCTTTCAGTTCTCTTTTCTTTGATTACTGTGTTGTAGTTCTACAGACCAACTGGGTTCATTTTGACAAAGTCATACATGTGTGGAACTTAATTTATTCATTTTCGATTCCTGGTGTCTCATCTCCGTCCCCTGTTCTCCTTCTTCTGCTCTACTGGTCAGCCTTTCACTCTTTATTTAATTTTGATCAGTGTTTCAGGCTTTTTTCCATGTAGGAAATTCTAAAACCTGCATTTTAGGGATGAGATATATGTAGTTCAGTGATAGAATGTTTCTGGTGTGTACATAAAACTCTGGGATTGGTCCCAAGAAACACCAAAGCAAACAAGCACAAAAAAGAAAAAAAAAAAAAAAAATCACTAAAAACCTGTTTTTTTGTCACATTCTGTCTGTGAAACTTTAAATTTTATAAAATATATACATATATTTTCTTTTATAATAAAACATACTTATTAGTGTTAATGTTACCAGGAAAGGTAATTTATACAATTAGATTTTACATAATTTCTAGTGGTTGTTAATTTTGCATAATATATACACATGAGAAAATCATATTTTAGTGATAACATACTTTTCTAAGTAAAGAATTATACCATATTGATTCTTTCTTGAACGTTGTTTAGAAATCAGGACTATTATCGATGGACATGATATTCTATAGTATTTATAAAGCAAGCATTTATAATCTGTGCAAAACTGATGAGTAATTTAAAGCTGCTATTTTATTCACTCCTCACACACAAGAAAATGAAGGGTATAATTTTTTTTTCTGTATTATAGATATGGAAAATGAGGAAAAGAGAAATGACTCATGCAGTATGGATTTTAACAAGGATGGAAGCACAAATCATATTTACCTAACATTAGGAAATCTCAAACTAAGCTTATGAGATAAGAGAAATTTCACTTAATTATAGGCATTTCATGAAAGTAAGAAGCCAACCTAAAATATTGAATTTCAGCCTCAATTTTGAGTCCTTTAAAATCAGATTAAGTGAGCAATGTAATAGCATTTGAAACGGAAGCTATTGTCTCAAAAATCAAATTTTGATGCCCTTGTTGAGAGACAATCTCCAGAGACATAAATCGGAGAAACATCTGGGTCTTTCTCAGAAAAGTAGGTAAAAGAAACATGCTGTCTCTTCCTTCTGTGCTCTCTCATTTTTCCGGATACACCAATGAAGAATTTCCCTTGGAATAAGCTATGAGATGAAAATTAGCAGCACATAGAAGTGCATTGCTTTCACCCCTTATAAGATCATTTGCTGACATTTGGTTAATTCAGGTCTAAAGTCATGGTCTAGTGTTTTGTATGTCTTCATATTTGGGGAAACCAGGAGGACCTGAAGAGCCTAGCCATGAATTACCCTCCCAGTACTGCTAGTTCAGATATAGTCGCCTAGGAGAGCACTTACTCTTTATCATGAAAATCAAGCAGGTCATTCTTATCTCTGAGTGGAGAGCTTCCATTCCCTGACAACTCACAGACTTATTCAAATAGACTAATCATGTTTCCTCAAGGAACTGATGTCCCTCATACCCTTGAAACTATAGTTGACCTCTCACAACCTGGGATTTTCCTCTGTTCTCAAGTATAACTCCTGTGTGACCCTTTGGGCATGCGGTGCTTTTATCCTTTAGACTGTGATTAGATACAATTAATATACTCTTTTTTTTTTTTTTTGTATTTCTTTTTTTTTATTTATTTTAATTAAAATCATAAATTTACAAAGGGCAATATTGTTTGATTCATTCTGTTATTTTTCCCCATCCCCCCCACCCCTCCCAGCCCTCTTTTCCATCTATACAGTCCTTCCTTCCTCCATTCTTACCACCCTTCTTATCCCTAACCCTAAACCTAACCCTAACCCTAACACCAACCCCTCCTACACCCGCTTATATGTCCTCATAATATACTCTTTGATACTGTGTGTCCATGTTCTGTTACCCCATAACCCTAAGTCCCTAAGTCAGGACTTTCTTTCACCAATAGGGTAATAAGAGGAAGCCCTTGCATCCATAGGCAATTGACATAAACAGGGACATGTGTGAATATCTAAGGTAAGAGTCAACTCTTGCCTACTTCTACAATATACAGAAAAAATAAAACATATTCATTAGCTTCAAGTACTTTGCAATCTATTTAAGGAGAGGTCAAAATAATTAGATGAATCAACATGCTAATAAATGATCACTCTGCATTTTCCAGTATGTAGCCATATATTGTAGCAACTATAGCAACTTCAGGACTAGCTTTCACTTATTTCACCAAATCGATTGATTGATTATATAGAAAATTATAGAACACTCCTTGTAACATTGAAGGCTACTTTTTCAATACCAACCCTTTTCTGAAACAAAGGCTAGATTAGAGATAGGCTCAGTAGAAGAAAGAGACTGAATTAAAAATTATTTGTGTTAACAAGAAAAGCTGAAAGTTCAAATAGTGAAAAATTTCCCCTTCTTCTATGTCATTATTGGCTCCAAGAGGTAAAATAGTTAAGAGAAAATATAACCTAATTTTTATCTTTGTTGAGCAGTTATGTTACAAAATCATTATAATTCTGGAAGATACCATAGTTGACAAATAAATAGAAGTTTCAGTATCAAAATCCAGCAGCTTTCAGCTTAAGCATGTTTCTAGGATTTCTACAGTGTGCTGAGAATACTTGCTTTCTTAGGGTAGTTTAGATCTTTAGTTATGCTTTTCTGTATAACATAGTTTGTTTTGTGTTATGTTAATTGCTTTGTTTTCTTCTACCTCTCCGGAAGCTTTTTTTGCAGGGGAGAGTAGGGGTCTTAATTTAAAAATCTGTGCCTTCTGATCAAATGTGGGTGACACTAAAGACACCTAGTGAGTGTGTAGGATTATATAGCCACTAAGCTCTACATAAATGGTAAAAGTCTTTAAAATAATGTGGTTACACTATTTTAGTTATGTCAAAAGATACTTTGTTTTACTTAAAATATGAACATATTTTCGACAATTACAGTGTTTTTATATTTTCAGTGAATGTGAACAGATTTTTAGAATAACTATTTAATGGAATGCCCTACCGATTATTAATCAATTACTTCCACTCCCCTTGAGAAAAATAAAGATTTTAATTATCTATTCTTCTCTAGTGTGAATGTGAAATATTGAATTTCTATTATACCTCCTCTAGTACAACTTCCTACTTGTCTTAAAGTAAGCATACTGACTCCCATGTTTGCATTATTTTAAGTAATTCTAAAAAATTTAAATTTTCATTCCAGTAATTTATTTTTATGTAAAATATTTTTCATTTTAGGAAAAAGTGATATTAATGACTGTAATCATTGCACTTAAACGTAAGATAAAAATTTCAGAGATATTTCCAATATCGGCATGTTTCACTGATAGTCAAAAAACTTTACTGCTTTCCATTTCTAACTAAATCCTGCAGAGGGTAAGTAATGGAGTTTGGCATCGGGTACTCCTACCTGACAATTACAAATAATTCTTCATAAATTCTTTACTTTATTCATATGTTTTCCTCTATTTTGGAAACTACCTATGTCAACTACAGTTTTCAACACCCTATCCATTTTTTTTATTAAAGTCAACATTAGTGTAATTACTCATAAAATAATCTTAATTGTACTAACTGAATATAGTCAGTAATTTCTCTGAAATCCCATGGTCTTTACTGTTTCCTCTATTTCCCTGGAACTTAGTTCAAACTTTTCAAACTTTTTTTTTTTTTTCTTTTCTCATATTTATTTGGGCACATAGTCTCTAAATGCAATTATACTGCAGGGGATATTATTCATATATATGAATATATAGATACATAAAAACTAAAATGGCTTCTATATGGTCCCTCGTATTAATTGAGCATTCTTTCTAGCAGGGAACACTGATAAAAAGTAAAATAAATCAGTACCTACATATATATTTTCTTACAACTCTGACAAACGCTAGAAAAATACTTTCTCTCCGTATCTTTCTTTCTAAAGGGATAAAGAGAATGATGTGTGAAGGTGAATGGATTAACAAATAAAAAACATAATAATGGATTTAAAATGTTGAACTAAATTCCAAAGTAATTATCTGTTTTTATATTGGCACCATGAAAAAATTAGTGTAAGCAAATTTTTACACCTCATTTACTATCACATAATTCTGTATATTAGCTCTTACACAGGCTCTGCTGGCTTATCTCTTGTGGATGTGAGAGTCCAAAATCAACGCATTCTCTTGGAGGTTCTAGGGAGAAGCCTTTCTGTACTTGTCCAGGTTGTTGTCAGAATATGATTCTACACAGTTGTTAAAGCACTGAGCTTACTGTTTTCTTGGAGCTGTTCTTATTATCAACTTCGAGAGGCCTCCTGCATTCCTTGACTTGTTACCTTTCTTCTTACATCTTCAAAACCACAGTCAAGTCCTTCTTGGGCTTTGAATCCCTGACCTCCCTTTCTGCCCTGTTCAGCCCCTGCCCTGTTCTGCCACGTTTCTCAGACTCCTATGCCTTCCTCTTACGCTCTTAATGCGATTGCATTGAACCTATGTGGATGTTTCAGAATTATATGCCCATTTTAAGACTAATAGTAAACTTAATTCTATCTGTGAATTCCTCCACAGGGCTGCCTGTATTGGTGCCTACTGAATAACCTAGAACTCCATTGAAAACACTATGCTCCTTTAGTTTTATAAAATCTGTGATAAGTGTGTGCAGATGAGTAGAACTATATGCTGCATATTCAAATCATTAATTCAAAACGGTGAAACAGGCAACTGAATTTTGTTTACAAAATTCACATATTGTTGCCATATTTTCATATTTTCTAAATGATCATATTTGAAATAATGCAAAAATACTATGAGCTCTTAATTATAGCTTTCTGAAGACCAAGGCCTCTGTTGGTGTTGAGATATTTTAATTACCATTATAAATATATTATTGTTTTCTCGATGTGGGCTCTGCATCAGGTATTACAGAAACTACCAACTCTCCTTTAACTCTATGTGTCATAATATAGTACATTAATTAGCTCAAATATTATAATTAGAAAATAGAAATTATAAATGAGTACATATATCTCTTCAGCTCTCTCCAATCCCTTCCCCCAGTGTTTCAACCATTTTCTGTCATCAACGTGAATTTATCTTGTCTGGTTTCCATGGTACATGCTCAAACTCAGAAATGAAGTTTATTTCCAAGAGTACAGTTTCCAAGGTAACCAGATGGCAAACAAAACAAGAAGTCTCACTCAACATCAACATGTTCAATTTCTTGAACAGGTGAACATCTTAGTTTTATAATTTTGGCAAGAGTTACTACAGAAAAGTCAGAGATTATGATAGAACCTCCACGAAAACAGTTGAAATTGTTTAAAAAGGTAAATATTTTAAAGTTAACCATTTCACATATCTACATCTCCACAAGGGTAATGAAATAAAAGTGTTCATGCTAATTGTATTAATCTCTATTCTGTATTTTTTATACAAAACAGAAACTTCAAAAGTGACAAAGAAATAATACATTTTCAGAATTCCATTTATAAAATTAGAAAGATATTAAATATTACAATTTAGTGATAAAATAGTAATAATATTGACACACTGTATATATTACATTAATATGTAAAATATATGATTTAAGTAAATTTCAAACAAATGCATTGGGATTATAAAATATTTTAATGTGAAAGATAATTAAAAAATCTGCTAGTCAATGGAATTAGTTACTATATTATTATTTCTAAGTATTTAAAAATTAGGACATTAGAAAGATATATTAATTCTATATATAAATTCACAAATGATATGTTTATACAAGACTAGTGGTGTGATTCTAGTAGTCTTAATCTATCTCCTCAGGGTAAGTCTTGGAAAATCATTATTTTAATAACATAACATTATTATTTTCTAAGAAAATAGGAAGTAAAGTTTGTTCAATAAAAATATTAACAGCATGAAATGAATTGTAAAAATAATTTAAGAAATTTTCCTCCTTCATCTATATACTGACAACACTAACTTTGAGCCTTTTATACAAAAGTGGTATATTTTTTCCACCCCTCAAATATGGAGTATTGATGTGACTTTTTTGATCAAGCAGTGTTCACAAATGTGACTACATAAGAGACATGGGGCATCTTTCTCACTGTAATGTACCATCTGGTGCCGATCTTGTATCCCTCATACCATACACGAAAATCTGAGCTGTCCTGCTGGAGGAGGGGTGGAGTGGCTATATGGATAGGTATCAGCAGACAGTCATCCCAAGAGCCCCAGCAGTTGAACATCAAGCCAGGGTAAACTTCAGTTCAATTCAGCTAAGCCTTTCTCAGACAATCCTCTTGGTTAGATGCAGACAAATTTTGACCCACAAAACCATATAAATGTTTTCTTTTATTAAGTTATTAAGTACTGTGTTGCTGTGTCACACTATAAAATCTCATTGGCATACTACATTTCACAATAGAAATGGTATCAGTGATTTAGTGTGATATTGTGTTGCATCATAGCATCTCTTTCTGGAGATGTAGGTAAGTGGTAGAGTACATTCTCAGCATGCATGAGGCTGAGGGTTTGATCCTCAGCAGCACACACAGACAGACACAGAAAGCATATATATCATTCAGTAGTCTGCAAAGGATAAGATGTCTCTGATCTGAATTTGGAAAACAACATAAAAGATTTTCAATTTAAGTTCACATTTAAAAAGAGACAACTCTAATTCTAAAATAGTATTTTAGGTCATTTTGACTTATGAGATTATCAAGTATTCATATATTTCTTCTTGCAAACTCGCCACTGTCATAAAAATTACAAATTGACAAATACAGTATTTCACTAGAGTGAAATTTATTTTGGGAAGTATTATAACTCATTACATGAAATTAATACAGTCTGTAAAAATAAAAAACATTTTAATTAAAAAAATTAAAACTCATCTAGGATGCTGTTTTTTCTTGAACAAAAATTATAATTTTAAAAATAGTATGTATTGATATTTATAACTGGAAATTAAGTTTTAATTTATCAGTTCATCTTTTTTTTACCAGTTCTGCCAAATGAAACTCATTAATGCTGAATATTATCTTTATGTCAAATCTAATAGGAAAAGATGCTTGACAAAATAAAAAATATCAACATTTTAAATGAATTCATTTATTTTACCATGATCATGTATTAGTATTCCCAAATGAATTTGAAAACTAATATGATTTCTGCAAAATAATTAGCACTTGAATGCACATATATGGACAATTCAACTATGCTCTTCAGTGTTTCCCATATTTCAGTTCCTGACAACAATCTGCAATATGCACACAGGGATCTACATGCAACATTCAAAACTGTGGAATCCCCTTCTCCTTGATTTCCTTTTTATTATCTCTTCTCTCTTCTTGTGTATGTCCTCAGGCGTATTTTTAATATTAATGATTATATTCTCTAACTTTGAAATTACATAATGAGTTTATTATCTGTGGCAGAAACTGCATAATTCTTCCATCATTCATTTTCATCTTATTCATTTAATAAAAACATTTGAATTTTAGCATTAACACATGAACATCTACCAAGAGATTATATTTTTATCATTGCTTGAACTAGGACCAGTGATGTACCAAATTCCTCATTAATTGAACATAAGTAGAGGTGACATATACTGATTTAATGTTACAAAGTATATTACTTACCAATCACTTTGTATCTTTATGACCTAAAGAGAGCCAAAATGTAGAAATTTTTATGAGTAATATTATAACATGTTGACAAATATAATAGAAAATGAAACTTTTCTAATAGATAACTTAGTGAGAAAAGATACGTTTACTTTAGACTGTTAAGAGGAAAAAGAAAAAAAATATATTTAGTTCTCACCCCTATATTTTTGGGGTAGCTTTTTCTACAAAAGTATAGCTTGAATGCTAAATAATAAAGGGAATGGTAACTGAAAGTGGAGTCTCTAAGAGATAAAAGTGAAATATCTAGAAATCTGGTGATTTTTAATTTCATGCCAAATTACTTAATAAAACTATTACTTGCTGTGTTAAAGAAGGTGGTAAAATAAGACAGTTGTTCTTGAGAAAATAATTGAAAAAAATCAGAATGTTTATGTTTACCTTTTAGAAGTTTTAGTAACAATGCATAAAAGAAGGAAATATAGATGGTACTGAATAAATTGTGAGCCTGAAGACATTGGTCTGCACATGCAGTTTTTCTCAAGGAGCAAACTTAATTTCAAGTTTAAGTTCAAACAAATGGTTTGAGTCACTGGTAATTTTGAATCTCTCAGGGTAGTAAGACACAATAATTTGTGTATCAAAGATGAAAGTAAATAAGGCCATATTCTCACTGTAGACTTTTCACCTATTTCATATAGGCTTGGTAGGCAGATTACAAAGGGACAGAAAAAGTGATTGGATGAGGAAAATCACATAAGGTTTGTGAACAAAAATAAGGGGAAATATATAAAATAGTCTACATTTGTAAAAGATCTGAAAATACTGAAAAAAGAATAACATGTTAAACCTCTGTCACATTTTAAGCTATTACTCAATTATATGGATTATTATGTAAGTTGACCAATAAAAGAATATAGAAGTAATAAGATAATAGAGGGAAGAAAAGCCAATAAATATTATCCCAAAGGAGTTTAAAAAAAAAGGGAAGATGAAATGAAATATGAGAGGTGAGTCAAATTGAAAAGAAAAACTAAAGAAACTAAAAAAGAAAACTAAAGAAATGGTTAGAAGGGAAGAGCTGGAAATTTGAGTTTCTAACTGAAGAAACTAGAAACAGATAAGAAAAACAAACTATAGTGAAATAAAAGAAATAAAAATAAGATGAAGAAAATCCTTGTTGGAACGCCTTTGTAAGTGTAAAGTGTTATTTTTATTGTGATTTTCCATGGAGCAATCACTTTGACTTTAAGAATAGTTACTTCCTGCTAATAAAATTTTGCAGATTTCTTGAGTTTGTAAGAATATTGCATATGTAGGAAAGGGAGATAAGAGATTTTCTTATCTAAGAAAACATTCAGAAATGGAAGTGAAGAAACGAAAGTCAAAGAGTCATAATAGTTTAATTGTGGACTAAAAAACAGAGAAAGTACTGCCAGTTTATTTCCAATCCTGCTTGGGCTTTGAGATGCTATGCCTGAGAACTTGGAAATGTAGACTAAAAAAGGTTCATGGTCCCTGTGCAGACAAAGATCTGTATTAGTATTTTGTCACAGTGACCACAAATGTAATTCTGAGAATTTCGTTTAGAAAGGTAGCTTTGGTATTCATTATCCAAAATACATGCTCTCTATTTCTCTTAGAAGAGTAGGAAAACATTCTGAAGGAATCATTCTGGGAGATTCTTTTGGAGTCTATTTAAACTGCTAATTAATGGCAAGGGTTGGGGGAGCAGTAGTCATATTGATTACTCAGAGAACCATAAATTTATCATCTTGGATCATCTGGGTCTAAATTTTTAAAGCAAAATTATTCCAATCATTGTTCTCTGAATTATAAATCAAGTTCATATTGCTCTTAAGTGCAAGTGGCTGTTTAATATGATTTATAGGGTATTAGTAATAATGGCATTTAGCAGCATAAAAGATCATTTTTTATAGTCTTTTTAAAAAAGACATTTATTGGCTCTTCCAAATGTAGAAAGTCTTTTGGTTTTACATTTCCTGGGATCCATTAATGTTTTTATATTGGCAGCATATTTAATTCATAGTTTTTTAATGAATCTTGAATTGATTATAATAATTGAGGAAAGTACATGGGCATTTCAAATTTAAGCATTTGCTATCTTTTTGTAGCATAATTTTCTACAATATGAATGAAAATCCCAAAAGAAAAAAATAACGTATTTTTTATTGTTTATAACCTCATGCTGTCTTTTAATTTGGATCTTTCACACCTGAAAAACTGCAGTAAGACATAAATGACTAACATATTTCTAACATTGTGAAAAGAGACCATTGCCTATGCCAGCTTTTCTATATTATGAAAAATAATGAGTGTTTTTCAAATGTAATTATATAAGGAGCAAGAGAATAATAATTATAGCGATAGATAGTCCAAGACAGATAAACAAAATAGTCCAAATCTTATTTTGATGTGTCTCTGGTAATATGAAGTCAAGGTGTCACCTAATGATGCCCAATTTCAGAGACAGCAATCCATGAGTTGAGTAAAAAATACACCTAAGGGGACAGGAGGTTTCATTGTCTCAAAAGTATAGTGACTCCACATTCCTTCAGAAAAGATTAATGATTTATTCCTGTTTTTTCCAAGATTTTAAAATTAGAAGTATAATTTTAATAAGCTTAATTATATAAAGGAGATCAATTGGCTTATATTAATTAGCCACAGTGAGATTAATGGTATCTCTGTATATAAAGCATTTTTCACCCAGGTTCTCCATTACTTTACATTTGCTTTTACTTCTTAGTGATGACTGGAATATATGTCCCTGAAGATGGTTGGCATCCATCTTAGCCTTATTTCTTAACAGTTTCATGACCAGCAATTAAACACTGTTTGTAGTTTGAGTTTCATAAAAGGAAACCTTTCTATCATTCAGCTTGGCCTTATCTGTTGTCTAACCTTGAGAATAAGGGCCCTTGATATTCTAAATGATAATGCTCAGAATGAATAGAGTCACCAACTCATTGACCAATAGGGATCAGAGTCTTTTATCATAAGAACATATACAGGGAGATCATAACCATAACTACTAAAAATAGTATATCCAAGAAGCAAAGTGAAATTGGGTATGGTATACTAAATATCTAACAAATAATGTCCTGTTTTTACTACTAGGTTGCTTAAAGCATAGAATTCTTCTTAATCCTCTTCATTGAAAAAAATTACCATAAACACATACTAAAAATTTCAAACATTATAAGGAAATTACTCAATAAACTACATTATCGACTTCTACCAATACCACATTTCTAATTTTCTCCCAAGAAAGAATTCATTCAAAATTATGCCCTGGAGAAACATATATATTCATCCAAGTATACCAACAACATTATTGTAATCATAATTGTTATTATTTACTACTATTCAGAGCAGGATTACAACAATGTTTATAGTAAGCACAAAACTTTTAGATAGTATAGATGTTGAACTACATAAATGCCACTATTATTTGGATTGTCATAAGATCTGGAATTACTATTTCAAAGGAAATTAGATTTAATCTATCATAAGACATTTTTGTTTTCACTTTTTAGTAATGCATTATCCAAGTGATTTTAGCATAATTTGATTGACAAAATTTTCTTAGTACACACAAGTTAATGGTATAACTTATAACTAACAGTATCTTAAAGTCAGTGAAATATGGCTCTTGTTGGATTAATATTACAACTCTCCTAGCAAAGATATAGGACTGCATTAGTGAACCAGGACCCCTGGTGTGTTTTCTGTTAAACAGAGGTGTTATGAAGTGTAACAGGACATGGATCATATTTGGATCATTTTCATGGATCCTATGCTGTACACATCCACCTGCAGGTTGAAATGACTCCAACAGAGCAATGGAGTGCTGAAAGAAATAGGTGATTTGGTTGTCAGGCCTCCTTCGTCAGTTAGAAAACACATTGCAGATATCAAATAATGGAAGATTTGGGATAGTTTCTAGCTAATAAGATCTTTTTTAAAAACGTATGTTTAGTTGCTTATTAAAATAGAAAATTAAATGTTCTATATTTAGATGAAGTCTCAGCAGACAAGTATTGAACAGTATGCAGTCCTCTTGGAAAAAATATAAAAATAAAATAGAACCGTGGGATGCTTGGCATAGCATGTAAAGTTCAGGCTGATTTCCCTTTTGCCCTTGGAAAGTGCCAATGTTCACTCTTAGGAGATCCCGAGAGATGGGAGATCACTGAATAACGAACAAAATATTCCCACAACAGATGTTCCATCTTGATATCCACTATCTGGCATCATTACCAGATTATAGCAACAAATATATAAATAAAAGTTTTCTTTTATTCTTTGTGTTCTTCTAATTATTGTCCTTGTCACTGAGTTTACCCTTGGAGAAACTTAAAAGTTTAGTACTGAAGAAAAGAGAATTGGAATTTAACAGAGGAAAAAAAAATCAATCTCTTTCCCCATATACATATGCCATTCCGGGACACTGAGTCCTGGACACTAGGTTTTGAAAATAGTATGAGTTCACATATCAGTTTGGATTTTAACTTTAATTGACAATTTAAAACAATTTTTCAAAATGCAAGGTTAAATGATTTTTTAATCATTTAAAATCACTGCCCATGATTTTATCTAAAAATAATAAAGAATATATAATAACCCAGGCAGATATGCAGGTCTATACAAAAATATGTTTACATATCATCATTCATAATCCAACATGTAAACTTATTAAGAGGTTGATAAGTATCCAGGAGAATGGAGTCCTCATTATAAATAATAGAATACATAAATCTTTGGAGGTGGGAAATCAGTTTAACATTCCCAGAAACAAGATCAATTTAAAAGCAAAATGATAAATGTAAAATCATTGAATATATTCAGTCAAGTTATGAAGAACAAAAAAATCTCAATTATCATCTCCTCCAGAAGAGTATATAAAGTCAAAATGTTCTTTTCCTTTCCTATTCGGTGGATATAATCTGTAATGTCATCTAAGATAAATTGGTTAGTTTATATGTGCTCATACCAATTGACACTTACTCCAAAAGTCAGTCTTCTAAAATAGATACCTTAGCATATTAGGAGAGATGATAATTTTCTGACTTACTAAAAAACAATTATTAAAATGGAAACAATCAGGAGTACACTACTTTAAGGCACAAGATTCTGGACTTTTATTTCTTAGTGATTTTTTTTCATTTGCTTGTTTTCCACACATTACCTCCATTATTGATGCTCACCTGTAACTTGAGAGATCTTTTATAAAATTTCCTAATATTTTTAAATATATTATTCTTTAAACTATAAAAATTTCAATATTTCATTTGGAAAACAAAAATTTTTAATTTCTTAGTTACTTGTTACAGGGACACATAGCAATATGTAATATCAATACTAATAACATTATATATTTTATGTTTTCGTTGGTGCATTGTATTCATACATAATATTGAGTGGGGTCCATTTTGACATAATCATACATGCATAGAATACAATTTACTCCACTTCAGTTCCCATTGCTACCTCTGCCTTTGTCCCTTCCCTTCTCCCTCTCCCTGTTCCTTTTCATCTAACACACTGGCCTTCCTTCTATTTATTTATAGCTTTTTAAATGAGTACTTCATAGATACACATAAAGGTGACATTCCCTGTGGTATATTCATGTATGTAGATAACATAATTTAGTCAATTTCATCCCACCATTCCTCATCCTTTTTGTGTCTTTCCTCCCTCCTGTTCAATCCTTTTCCTCAAAACATCAGATTGAAAGAGATTAATTATTTTGCCTAGACGGTTTGAGAATGGAAAGAACTGGGGCTCCAAATGAGGCATAAAATGGAAAATTCCAGGTGCTTCTACGCTAAAGCATTCTGTTATGTGTAACTGGTATAGACAGTAACGAAAATACATGTACCAAAGAAGTAACTTAAAATCTAATGTTCTTCTTTTCCTACAGTCAAGGGGTTTTTATTTGGGATTTCTTTTAACCATATATGTTCTGATTTTTGCTCTAATTTACCCAATTTATTTCCACTGCTAAATCTTGCCTTCTATTCCTGATCAAGACAAACACGACCAATGTGAAGTGTCCTGTATTCTACATCTAAGCCGCTTTCAGAGCTGGTAGCGGCAACCAGGTCTCTTCACTCGGGCTTTTCAGTGCTTTTCCAATGACCCTGGATCAAATGCTGGCATCTCACTCAGGTCTTCAAAGCCGTTCATCTGCTGTCTCTGTTTGGGTCGCCTCTCTGCCCTCACTCAAACACAACCTACATCTTTAACTCGTCTCTTTGTGCTCTAACGTTTTTCATTTAGTGTATTTTTCCCCTCCATATGAGAATTTAACCTTAACTCTTCATGTTTATGAAATAATTTCGCTCCACAATATCAAATTAGATGCTTCTTTCTTCATCTTACTTGGTGAATAACAATTATTTCAAGATTATTTCACATATTGCTCACATTATTCTCAGCATTTGAAAATTCTAGAGGCAGCCTACATTTTTATTCCCTCTTAATAATTTGTAAATGTGGACACCTAGGACAGGTTATCTGTACTTGTCTGACACCTTTATTACAACCTTCCTAACTGTAGATGTTTTGATGTCTATTATGGAAAAAAACTATATTACACATGTTAAAGGACATATAACATCAAAGCCCAAAAGCACAGACTGCAAAAACATAATACTTACACACACCCCCCCCCAAAAAAAAAAAAAATAGAAGAAGGAGGGATAGTGGAATTTTAAAATGAAAGCAAAGTATTTTGAGTGGTTTTTAAGAGTATAGAAATTATCTTTTGATGGATTCCAATTCAGAATATGTTGAGCATTGTTATTACTGTGAAATCATTTGGAAATTTTACATGAGGAAATATATCACATTCTATGCATTGAAATCAAAATAAAAAAAAAAAAAAACTATCTACTGTTTTCCTTAATAGAGAGGAATTACTGTGCTTTACTGGTTTGTATTGCTTGGTTAATTGCATGGTTGAAAAAACCAAAGTAAAATATTTGCAGAATAATTGGAAGGGAGAGAATGGAAATACAGAGAATGTTTTCACAGATTTGTTTACACATGTATCTAAGAACTAAATGTGTCTCCTAGCATTTAACTATATTTTCATCTCAAAGATTTAGAAATTTCTTTTAACTTTACACATGAGTGAAATGTATTAGAGGAACATTCTAGTTATGTCATAATTCTGGCACAAAAAAGGATTTTAAAGACAGAATAAGTATGAAAATAGAAAAGTCACTCTAAACAAAATGATTTTAAAATATTAAAAATATCAAGAACTATTTTACCAATTAAACATTTATCTCTGGTTAAATCTGAATATTACATTTATATTTTCCCGTACTACACATCATATCTTCATTAAGTACATTTCTAATACTTAATAGAGTAGTAAATTAAACTCTTTACTCCACACTTAATCACTTTCCTTGAGTAAAAAGAAGGTTTCAGGAAAGGAAAGGATGTTCATACAAGAGGATGTGGGAAGAAGGGCAGTTGTAAAATAAAATTAAATACAGAAATAAAATTTTGTTTTAAATCATGGGAATTAAGATCATATAAATTAATGTTTGCATTATCTGCCAGAATAGAGGATTAATCTCATCTTCTCCAACCTCATATTCCAAAATATGGATGAATAAATTAAAAATTAATTTTATTAATTATAGAATCTATTAGGTACCTTTTTTTAGGACATAATTTCTTCAAAAATTTGAAGAAGTTATTAAGCAAATACCCAATAGTTTAAAAATCCTCCTGCCAAAGTCACAAATGATGTAAAAAATTTTATAAAGTCAGTGCTATTCCATATTATTACACAAGGAAATACCTTTAATAATCAATTAGGTTGCCATGAATGTTGTGATAGTTTCTGTCTCTTTTTGTTGACTTTTATTAATTAATTAATTAATTTAGTTATTTATTTTGGCTATTCTAACTTCCTATCAAACTTGCTAGGTCATGATTTACTTTTTGTTTTGAGCTGATATAAAGGAAGCTAAGAAAGGCAATCTGAACATGGCACATAAGTAATTAGAGATAATACTTTTAATTTTTCCCAACTTTCCACTTATTCCCCCACGTCTCTCATCAATCTACTATATGTAAGTGGAGGTTGGAATCATGTGGTAATAATTTGCTAAAAGTAGACTTTTTGAGGAATCTTATAACACACTAATAATCATGTTTACTTTAATTCCAAAGATGTGTTTAATACCAGGTAAGGTTGTGTCTTTCAATGTGTAGATGTGTAGAATGGATATGCCTAAGCGTATGTGTTAAATGTCACAGTTCATCTTAGGAGAGGAAATAGAGCAGAAATAATCCAAGTCTCTGGAAAAACCTGTCTTTTGCTTTAAATAAACACAAAAACAAGCCTGAACTAATCATGAGTGGTACATCAGCCACTGCTATTATCATGATTAACTATCATTAAAGCCATCACTGAAATGCATAAGCTTCCAGTTAAAAGGGGCACTATTTTCTTTCTGTTAAATGACAAGAAAAAAATCAATTTGAAATGATATGCTTCCCTATTTCTAAGTGTAAAATGCACATTTACAAAATATTTTACAGCTAAACTAATTGTTACTACACTAAACAATATTTCAAGATAGTGTTTTCATTATTCCCTGTAATTCTCAATTTCCTTTCTATTTTTCTCTCCTCATATTTCAATGTTTGCTTATTTTGCATCTTTATTGTATATCATTTATACATATATCCACCCCATTGGTTTCCAAATGCCTCTCTTGTCTCTATTTGGAATGTGTAATGGAAGCTCTCTTTCATATAAGACAGACATGTCTGTTGTTTATTGAAATTTTTATCAAGCCTTCATCTTGTCAAAGGGAACATATAGTCCAAACTGCATTTTCTTTTCTAGAATAATTTGATGATGATACATTGATGTAACTATTAAGTCAAGTGTTTACACCTTTTGTATCTAAAATTACTGTTAGATTTTCTTTTGCTTCTGCTTTCTTAAAATCTTTTCAATAGTGAATGATTATTGTGTTAGCTGATTTACAAATACTAGACCAAAAAGAATACCTAATGGCAAACTACTTATTATCTTTTCCCCCTTTTTGGAGACCACTGCACACCTTCACCAAACACACACCCCTCCACTCCAGTTCAAGCAATTTAATACACTTTGTAATAATGCTGGTTCCAAGATAAGCAATATTATAGAAGAGTATCTTTATTTATTTCATTATGTTTTTTTTAAACTATTTTACAGAGGAACTTCATTATTTGACTTTTTGCTGTATTATATTGTACTTATTTCCAAATTCCATTAGGGCATTATATTATCTTAATTTTGAAAACACTAAATTCATAATTTACATTGTAATTAATTCAAAACTATTATTGGGGTCAGTTTTCTCCCTTTGTTTTGGTCTCTATTTCTCTGCCCCCCACACAGGACCCCTCCTCTCCCTCCCACTTTCCCACTTTTGATTCTTATTTAATTTGTAACAGCTAACCAGGCATCTCTAGGCCCTGTCTAATATTACTAGCTCCTATAACAGCATTGCAGAATGTCTGTCCAAGGATTGTATTAGGGAAATTAGAGAGGGAGTAATCAAATCTTGGCTTCTGCAGCGTGTGTTTTCTTGCTTCCTTTCTTATATTAGATTTAGCACCCATGTTCTATAGCAACTTTTTAGAAAAATTAGTTTCCTCATAAAAGCAAAGTGGAATCCCAAATCAAAATGCTGATAAGTAAATGATATGATATGCCTCTTACTTTATCTGGATAAAACTTCTAATTCCCTTGTCTTCCTCTAAAACTGCATCTCTACTGCTCACTACTTTCTATTTATTTTTATTCTTTTCCTTCTTTTGGTTAGGTTCATTAGCTGTAACTTTTAATTACCTTTTTATTATAATCCATTTTCTAAGATTTTAACTCTCATTGTGTGTGTTCAGAGCCATGGATGTTGTGATGGTTTCTGTCTTTGTTGTTAACTTTTTAAATATTTTTTGAATATTCTTTCTCTTAAACTAACCCACTTTCAGATTGGGAATAATTTGAATTATAAAAACATTTTGTCTCAGAAAATAAGGGAGGTAACATTTGGTCTATGACATTGTGGCAAAAAAAAAAATAGTTTGGTTTTGAAATTAATGGGCTAAATTTAGCCTGAAGGAAAATAAAGAGAAGTGAAGAATACCTAATATTTCTTGAATAATCTTTTTATACTGTATCTAATATATCCCCCTCCTATTCTATTTTAATCCTTTTAGAGCCAGGTAATGAGTTTGCCTTGCTACTGTACAATTGAAGAAGAGATCACCAAAGACCCGAAGAATGATCACTTCTTTGTCTTTGTTTCATAAATTAAATTGAACATCTTTCAGACCAAACACTTTTGACCTCTACAAAAATCTGCTGGATTTGAACTGGTCTCTAGAAAGCCTTTTGTACTAATTATCAAAGATCTTTGCCATTCTGTTCCTTGGAGACTTAATTTTCTTACTTTATCTTAACTTTTGTCATTTTCTAATCACAGTTCTGGCATAAAGCCACAGTTTTTAAAACTTTGTACTCCTATAAATGTCAAGAATTCAAGCAAAAAAATAATTTAGCATTTATTGTTACTTGATCATCATGAAAAATCCTCGATTCTTATGCAAAATCCTTAATTCTTATGAACAATGTTTGTGGTCTAATTAAAATCCGTCTGTTATCTATCATCTACCTATCCGTCTATGCTATTTAGACTTTCATTTTGCCATTAAACAAATGAAATATAGTATGTTGCAATGTATTTCAAGTTGGCACAAAGGTATTAGGATAACTGGCATAAAACGTTAGTTGAAGAAAAAACGCTATTCATATTGGAGTTAGATAAAAGTGAGACCCAAATCTTAATGTAGTCCTTTTCAATCTAGGTTGAAGTGCTAAGTAATTTTTTCCCATTCTCAAAATGTATTTTATGAACTACAAACAAAGCAATGGGAAAGTTTTGATTTTCTATCAATTGCATTACCTAAACATAAGAATCTTGGATGTCATTGCCCTTTTTTAACAATGCCAATTCCTAACTATTCATCCTATGGTAGAGAATGACTGCTGACCTTTTCCTTAAACAAAGCCATCCCAGGCTATCAGTGAACTATACATAAGAGAAGAGAGGGGAAGATGATGGATAATGGTGCTCTCTCAGGGAGAAGCACACATGAACCCATAGCGGAATAGAAAAGAAAACCAAGCAAAACAAAAAACAAAAGTGAACAAGTAGAGAGAAAAAGGAGTGTTTTGACAGCATCCTATTGCACATATAACTTATAAAAATCATCACCCTGGAATTATTGCTCACCAAAAACCAATTTATGCTTATCTTTTATTCTTTTACCCTACCTGGCAATTTGTGGAAAGGAAAAACTCTTCCATATTTCTTTAATTGATAAAACTGACATACCTACCCCACACCACAACCTACTAATAGAAGATAATCAATACATACTCTTTAAGTGATTGAAGGAATCACTACAGTATTATTCTATTTAATAATTTTAAACTTATCTTCTGAATTCATTTTGGGCATGTCTGATTTAATCAAATAAGGCACCCACCCGTATAAACCCACAAAAGATATTGTCTTATCATCATATGATTACTTTTAGCAATAAAAGTATAAAAGGATTTGACCTCAACAACTTAGTAAGATCCTGTCTCAAAATAAAAAAAATTAAAAGAACAGGGGATGTAGCTCAGTGCTAAAGTATCCCTGACTTCAATCCCAAGTGTCAAATCAATGAATAATATAAAAAGAAAGCATGAAAGGTTTTGAAATTTATTTCAAAAAATGATGACAGAGGTCCAGCTCAGAGGTAAAGTATATGTTCTACATATGTTAAATCCTGTTTACCAAAAACAAATATCATGATTACCAGATATCTTCTTGGTTTTTCAATCATATCCTTTAAGTAAAAAGATCCATCTCTTCATTTGGTGTGATGTACCTAGTAAGTTTTCAAAAATTGTGATTTTATGGTTTAAACTACAGGATATATATATGTAATCAATAGTCAGAACATTGTATAAAAAACATCTCCTTCTCTCTTACATCTATCTTATCTTATGTTGGATACTGGTAATTTCAATTATTTTTGCAGAGTGGTTGAAAACAGGGAGTTTATTTTTTCCAAACTTGTAAACCTTATTATCATGCTTACTTCTTTGAGACTCATTGCTGCTAAGTAAATACCTTAAAATAAAAAATGACTATTCTGACACATTTCCTCATCAGGATCTCAGGTTTACTGCTTAGTGCTATCAAACTCACAATGGTTCGCAATAAATTTACTGCATCCTACATCATTTATGACCATGCTTGGTTCATGGAAATTTAACAAAAGAAAAACTGATATATCAGTTTAAACTCCCCTATAATTATTTTTTTAGCAAGACTTAGACCAGTTATAGAATTCTATAAGATCCTTCAAAATTCGAAGGTAGTGAAAACAATTTTATTTTCAGTTAATTGCTTGATTTTTATAATATCTAGTATATTGTATTGTTGTCAGAATCACTAAAATGTCTAATAATTACATTTTTATGCTTTATAGTGTATTGTGTTGTTTTTTAAAATCATGTTGCATAATACATCCATGCTACATTATTAGGATCTTGATTTAGCTTTTTTTTTTCTTTCTTTTCTTTTTTTTAATTTTACAAGATGTACAGCATTGCAGCCATAGTTTGTTTTAATAATGTTTGTTATAAGCCTTGAATATAATAAAAAGAAATTCATGTATGTAGAAATCCTCAAACAAGAGCATTCAAACATTTGTAGAGAGAAATTAGGTGTGTGTGTGAACAGACACAAGGAGAAGAAGGGATCAGAGAATGAGTGTGTATCGCACCCAACTCAAAATGAAGGCCTTTCAGAAAGGGCTCCTGGGCCCACCCTCAGACCCATCAATAGGAGAAGGCAGAATCCACTAACGACAAGTGCAGCACAGTAAAATATCTGAGTGACCAGTTTCTGTCAAGCTTAGTGAATCAAAATCATTTGAAAAATAAAAGAACTTCAAAGGGGGCTTCTGGAACCCACTAAGGGAGAAGCAAAGAATGTCCTCAGAAAACACTATGTGGATTGTTGAGGTGAGGACAGTTGTTAGTGGTCATTCATTATTAGGTGAGTTGGTTTACCTGAATAAACAGACTGTGATCTTATTTGAGAGGCTCAGGTGACGTGTTTTAAGAGAATATAGTATTCAAAGACTTTTTGATATTCAAACCTAATTTACTGAAAAACATTAGAAATGTTATTAGGAAATACAAACATTCAAATCAAAACCCACAAATGAGATTTCATCTAGCAGTATAACTAGATGGAGAACAATATTTTAATCACTTTTATGGCAATGTAAATATGAAATGGTATATGCTTATATTATATGAATTTTGTGCAAATATGACACATTTGTATATAGAAGCACTAATGATCTCTTTTCCTTTTCTGTAAAAATAATTCATGATTTCACAGAATCCTGTTTTGAACTTACTGATGTTTAGATTCAGATTACATGACCAATATTTACTTTTGCAGACATATTAACATGACGTTTGGTTAGGCTGATATTTAGCCAGAATACTTCTGTGGAGCTAGGTTAATTGATTATGAGTGGCATCCATTCTTATTGGTAGTTTTCCAGCTTCTGTTGTTCAATATATGAAATAACCCTTTCACAAAGCAATATCGGGGGAGGTAGGATATTCATGTGTGCTCAGTAAGGAAGTTAATATGAAAGTCAATGAAACCTTGAAAAACCACGAACTTGCAAAGACTCAAGTTAATGCTAGGTGCATTTGGTTTGTGGAAAGATTTATAGCTGTAGGATGTATTTTGATTTTGGTGTTTGCCTCAGTCTTTCTTACTTAATATAAAATATAACTTGACAGGGCTATCTAAGTAAATCGAATCTCTCATAAATCCCTCTTCAATCATTAGCCTGTCCCCTTTCTCTAATATGTCAGTGGATGATTACATTTACATTTTATATCTTCATTAATAATCAAATGTATAATTCACAGATTACATGACAAAGAAGGAATTTTTTGAAGCACAGAATCTTCATTAATAATTAGCAATATTTGCTTTTCACAGAGGTCAATGTAAGAAATACTTTATTTTATTTGTTTTTTAACATTTATGTTCAAATCAAACAATACACAAAAGTAAAAATTCTTTATAAAGGTCAATTAATCTTTAAAAAGTAAACATGTCCATAAAACAACCCCTAGAAGATGGTGTAAGCCATCGCCAGGAGCCCAGAGTCCCTTTGAATCTTCTCTCAGTCCATGAGAGTTTTTCAAATGTTTCTGCGCTTGTTCGGGGCCAGGCTAAAATTCCCTCTCTCTCACTCTCTCTTCATTGTACAATTTTCATATTTTTGACCTTGTCTTCCAGTTGTAGTGAAGATAACATGTTTTGTGTACTTGCTTTTTCAATTTTAAATTTTATTTCCCCCCTGAACAGTTAGCCTTCATTATTTTCAGGCATCTGTTAAAACATTTGGAAAATTGTCTTCTTTTATGTTTCTGAAATTATCATTCAAAAATCTCACAACCCAGCCAGGTATAATCTGTCCTAACTCTTGTTAATAAAAAAAAAAAAATGCCCCTTGTGAGAATAGATCTGTATTTCACACACTATACATCAACAAATATCTATACATGACGAATTAGAAATATTCTGTCTCTCCCTTGTTTCTCTTAATTTCATTCTTAACATATTCACTGATACCTAGCACATGAAAGTAAAGAAATCTGAACTGATCTACAGGGACATACAACTAAAATGGAATTGAATTTTTAAATTTTTGAAGTATACATTCATTTTTACATTTTCATATACATTTCTGAATAAAATAAGCTGTTGAGGAGTTGATTTGTACCCAGGAGAAATATCAAGAAATTTAGATTTTAAGCTTCCATATAGAAATGATAGAATGAACATATTTGCAAAGATAAAAAGTTCGAAAGAAACCTGTGCATGACAGAATAAACACTGGCAATGATCCATAGAAAACTAGGACTGCTCCAGTGACCCTTTGACCTCCATGAAAAGGAAAACTAAAGCATCATAGGTAGACATTTTAGAGCAGATAGAAATTGTCATTTCTATCATTAGGCACATCCTATTTCTTGCATTTTTATTTCACGTATATTGTGTTTTGAACATTAGAGATTCTTATGAAGTCTATAAAAAATTGTTACACATTTTAGACATTTGCTCAGTTCATATTTAGTGCATTGCTAGATGGGTTAGATATAAAGAATATAGTGCTACTCAGATTTTGCTAGTAAGAGGGTGATTATCAGCACTGTTTATATTTCCATTGGTTATTTCCCTGCAGTTGGCATTTCATTGTGAATAAAGTTTGTTTGTTTCTCTATATAAATGTAATCTTTATTTAAAAAGAGTAAAATAGTATTTTGTAATTAGTATTGTTTTATTTAAATTTCTCTGATATACATAAAGAAATCTCCCCATAAATCAATATATATGGCTCTATTTCAGGTACTATCTGTATAAATAGATTTTATTATAAGACTTATTAAAATGTGGAATAATAAGGTATAATTATTTCTATCATAACTAATTCTAATTAACTTTTTTAATAAAAGATATAAAATATCCAACTTTCATAAATTACCATAGAAATAACATTATAAATGTTTATAAAACTTTGTAATGTATATTTCTATAGAAAAATCTGAAATTTTTCATAAGGTTTTTCAACTGAAGTAATTGTTTTAGTTTAGTTTCACTATGAAATTTCATCAAATTTCTGAAGAAGCTTTAATTTCTAAAGATTGAAATTAAGTTTGGCTTCCTGGGTATATTTTCTATTCTTTTCTCTTTTCTTTCTCTCCCACTCTTGTATAATAACTGAAGACTGAAAAAAAGTTTAAAAAGGAGCCATTTATGAGATTAACAAAGGAGTTTAGCATACAAGGGAGGAATTTGCATTTTTTGAAGTCACTTCTTGATACACCCTCTTCCATGTTACAGGAGCGAAATACCTATGGGGAATTAAATATTCATGGATTATAATTTGCCACATATTAGTTACTTGCTTTTAGAGAAGGATAGTAAAATTAATTTACCCTTTTTTAGTAATCATGGCCTCTTGCTATTCATATTTACAGAATATTCTGATCCCAATGTATAATCAACCACCATATATTTTCTTCCTCAAATCTTTTTTCTTCCTTAACATCATGAGAAAATTATATTAGGATAGGATATTAAGTTTTTTATATATTTCTGTAAAGACTATTTGCATTTTTTAAAAAAATATTTTTGGGTGGTTGTAATACAGCTGTGTCTGGAGTCAGGCATGGAAGAAATAGTCTTCGCACTTCCTTGACCTCTATGATCGGAACAGCTACCTAAAGTTTCAGTTTTTTTCTTCATGCATTTTTATAATTGCACATGACTTTGATACAAAGCATAACTATGATCAAAGGCCAAGCTTCATTTGAGGAAAATTATAGACTTGTTCTCCTGAATACATAGAGACTAAGTTTATAAATGCACTTCAGCAAATTCTTTTTAAGTGGGGCATTTTTGATATGGTCCCTCCGGGTATTGGAATCTTCTACCAGGTAAAAATGTATGTCAAGAGGCTCTGAAATAAGCCTATTCTTGCAATTGTTAAAATTTGAATGAGAGTTGAAATGAGGTAACATAGTAATAGAGAAATAGAAAAGTTGGAAAAGAACTAGCTTCCCTGGAGATTCCATATTGACTTTCCATATGACTTAAAAATCTGATGGGTCTGCAATTATAAGAAAGGGCCCGTAGGGACCAAACTCCACTGTCCTAGCAGGGTTTATGTTTTGAATGATTTAACTGGGACAACTTCTAAATACTATGTGAAACTAGGTTGAAACTAATGGGTATTAGCCATTCTTATTTTAGTTCTAATACACTTTGTGTTTTATGGGAGGGAAGATTTAGTGCTTGTTGAAAAAACTTCATAGCAATATTGGGCTGTGTCCTATATCACAAACTTATAGCTTTATCAATTGCATTTCTGAATTTCCTTGTTATGTCAAGATATTCTGAAAATAAATAATGGTGCAGTATAAGCAAATTAAACAAGGTTCTATAGATTTGATATCAAGAATTTAAATAATTTTGCATTTATTAGAGGATTTTATGGAGCTCATTTAATTCAAAACAACTGAAATATGCAGAAATCTCTCAAATCTTATGTCATAATTAAAGTATCTTTAAATAATAAAGTCAAAATCATAATAATATTAAAATGAAATTTATTTATTGGAAGGTACTTTATTACATGTAGTACTTGTCTAAAATTATAGACATAAATTTAATTGATCCACTTTTTTGTTGTCATTTTAAATCATGGTCAAGAATTTTATCTGGGCTGGGCGTGATGGCGTATGCCTGACATCCCAGTGTTCTGGAGACTGTGGCAGGAGGATTGTAGGTTTGAATCCAGCCTCAGCAACTTAGTGAGGCTGTAAGAAACCTAGTAAGGCCCTGTCTCAAAATAAAAAATAAAAGAGCTAAGGATGTGGCTCAGTGGTTAGGTACCTTAAGTTCAATCACTGGTACTAAGAAAAAGAGAATATTATCTGGACTATGTATATATATATTACACATAAGTATAGCTAGATCAATGGATAGATAAGAATGAGTATATGTGCAAGGGGTGTGTGTGTATGTGTTTATGCATATATCTTACATTTTTCCTGAAAAGTAGTAGTTATTTACAACTAGTTTTTCATGGTTTATACATTCTTCTCCTGATACTTTTATGTATCCACCATCTGTGTCCACCTTTACCATTCTTCTCTAAAACATGAACTTTCCCAGGTGAAATTGTGCACAGTTCCTTTAGATATCACTTTCTCTAAGAGCAATATTCAGTGGGAGTTATTTACAATGAAGGTAAAAATGTATGTTCCATTGCAATAGAAGCAGACAGCTTCTTGAAGTTATGGTTCTCTTTTGTAAACCTTTTTCGAGATCTACTACACTCTTGTTGTTCAAAAAGAGTGAGCAAAGGAACTCCTGTGATTTAGGCATGTCACGATTCTTGTTGCTCCAAATAAAGCACTTGGTTTTATATTCTTGGGTCATTAAGTAGTGCTTGTCTCTGGATATCTCTGAGGATAGACTCTGCGATCTTCTAGACATCATCTCATAAGTAGTTCTCTAATTTCCACTCTAGTTTAAGTTTTTTTCCATCTTATAACTTCTGGCATTTGAATTAAGTAAGTCACTTCTAGCTTCATCAAAATAAGTTTTTATTTTTTCATTCTTCCTGTTATAGTATGATTTTAAGGTAAAGTTAAAGCCCCAATTTTATATCATTAATGATCAAATGGCACAGGGCAATTTATACATTTTAAAATACAAAATTGAATTTCAATAATTTATTTATATTTTGGTATAATATATTAATATATTATAAATAAATGTATTATATATTATATAATATTATGTACTATATCATATTATATTAATATATTATATATAATATATTAATTATACTAATTATTTTTTTGAGAAAAATCCATACCTGAAAGTTTTATATGAACACCTTCCACTGTGAACATGAAATCCCATGACAATAACTCTTCAAAGTTTAAAATTAATTAAAACAATGTAAGGACACATGGAAATAGGTGTGATAAAAAAAAGTCTTAAAAACAGGAAAAGAGGAAAGAGATACAGTTGGAGTATTTCCTACTTGACATTCTTGGGAGCGGAAGTGCAATTTTATCAAATATTTTTAGTGCATATATGTTTGACTGTGGCCAGGTATGGAATCTTCCACTCGTGGCGTCAAGTTGGGGATGAAAAACTTTCAGAGTTTGGAGCATTTTGGATTTTGGATTTTCAGTTTAAAAGCTCTACATCTGTATTGCATTTTATCTATTAGATTTATTTTTATGTTTTTATGAACACTTTGGGATTCACTGTGACATGTTCATACATGCACACAACATAATTTGCACATTTCATTCCCCTGTACTTCCCTTTTCTTCCTTTCCCACCTCCTCTTGATCCCCTTCCTATAGTTCATGGTTCTCACTCAATTTTCATGAGATCTCTTCTTTTTTTTTTTTTTCATTCATTATTTTCATATTTTTTGATACCAGGTCAAATGCCTTATAGACAGGATATTCACATAAACAAAACAAATTAATGAAAAACATGATTGTGAATTCTAGAAAAAAAGGCATAAGTGAAAAATTTTTCCATGTTTTTGGAACAAAAAGGTATTTAATTTTCATTTTGAATAAAGAAACCGAAAGGAGGTGAGCATCCACCAAATTGTGCCCTATAAACTGGTTTAAAAGGATGAATTGGATTTCTAATGTTGAGTTATGAGGGACTAAGACATAAACTTGTGCTTAGTTTTCCACTTTTATTAAAACAATGAACCAAATGAAAAGTTAAATGGAGATTTATTTAATAATTTTTATTGTTACATTAGAGTTGTCCATAACAGTGGGATTTGTCTTCACATATTGGTACATTCATAAAATACAGCAGTGTAATTTGTCAAGTGTCATTCACCAGTATTTCCTCCTTTTCTCCCCTTTCGCTTCTCTTCCCCAGGTCCCTTTGCTTTACTCTATTAACCTCCCTCAATTTTCATAGATTTTCCCATCTTTATTTTCCTTTTTCCTCTTTAGCTATGCCATATGAAAGAAAACACACAATCTGTATCTGAAACATTGTTCTCTTATTTCACTTAACATGATGTTCTCAAATTCCATCCATTCTCCAACAAATGTCATAATTTCATTTTTTTATGACTGAATGAAAGAAACTCCATTGTGTGTATATATACCATTTTCTTTATCCATTCATGTGCTGAAGAGCACCTGGTTGGTTCTCATAGTCTGACTACTGTGAATTGTGCTGATGTAAACATGGGTATGCATGTATCACTACAGGCTGATGACTTTAATTCTTTAGAATAAATATCATGGAGTGGTAGAGATGGGTCATATGGTGATTTCATTCCTCATCTTTTGAGTAACCTCCATACAAATTTCCATAGTGGTTGTACTAAATCACAATCCCACCAACAAAAAAAAATGTTGTTTTTTTCCTCTACACCCTATCCAGCATTTAATATTATTTTTATTCTTGATGACTACCATTCTGACTGGTATGAGATGAAATATGAGTTTAGTTTTGATTTGCATCTCCCTAATTGCTAATAATGTTAACATTTTTTTTCTCATAAATTTCTTGGGTATTTGTATTTGTTTTCTTAAGAAGCATCTGTTTAATTCATTTTGTCCACTTATTAATTGGATTGTTGGGATGTTTGTTGTTGTTGTTGTTGTTGTCTGTTTTGTTTGGTGTGAAGTTTTTGAGTTTTATGTTTTCTGGACACTAATCCTCTGTTGGAAAAGTAGCTAGAAAAGATTTTCTCCCATTTTTAATACTCTTTCTTCACATTGTTAATTTTTTCCTTTCCTGTGCAAGATCTTTTTAATTTGATTCTATCCCTTTTATTCACTCTTGGCATTATTTGCTGAGCTTCTGGGGTCTACTGAAAAAGGCATTGCCTGTGCCTATATATTGGTGTGTTGACCCTACATTTTCTTCTAGGAGTTGCTTAGTTTCTATTCTAAGTACTAGGTCTTTGATCCATTTTTGAGTTGATTTTTGCTTAGATTTTTGCTCATAATGGTCTAATCTCATTTTTCTATAAATGGATAACCAGTTTTCCCAACATCATAAAATTTAGTTTTTAATCTCTAAAATTTGCCTGAAATTACAGTAAAATGTCCATCAGAATGTCTTCTGAATCATTTTATAAACTGCATTTTTAACCTTTGTATGCCATCTGTAGATATTCGGAAATTTTATAGACATCTCAGTTCCTATCCAGGCTTCTGTGTCTTTCTTTCATATCTCGTAATGATCTTGGTTTTCTGTTGATCACAAAACATATTGCTGCATTGCTGTGGAATGAAAAATGCAAGTTTTTTATCTCAGAGTTCTCAGGGCTGAAGTTTAGGTATAGCACAACCTGACTTAGTCTCCATATAGTCTCAGAAGGCAGACATCACGGTGTGGTGCTGATTGCCTTTCTTTCTGAAGGCTCTAGGGAAGGATCTGCTCTCAAACTCATTTTGGCTTCTGGCTCAATTCCGTTCCCTGCAGATAAGGGACCAAAATCCTCATTTTCTATCTAACTGCAAGAAGTAGGCAAATTCATAGAGAACCCCAACTCCTTCTAGTGTTTTCCATTTGACAAATGTGGATGGAGTCTTTTTAAGTTTTTAACTTCTTTGATATTC
The DNA here is from genome assembly GCF_902686455.1 of Sciurus vulgaris. Classification (NCBI taxonomy): domain Eukaryota; kingdom Metazoa; phylum Chordata; class Mammalia; order Rodentia; family Sciuridae; genus Sciurus; species Sciurus vulgaris. Next base: position 122,839,207 of record NC_136469.1, read on the forward strand.
TCTACTGTCCCATTTTTTTCAATGATATAGATGGTGAAAATTATTGACCTTTAAGAGCTCAGGTGAATAGATTGGGTCCAACTACAATATTCAGGATAATTTCTTTATTTTAAGGTCTTTAACCCTAACAATACTGGCTAGACCCCTGCCACATAATATAACATATTTATTAGTTCCGGAGACATCTTCCTGGGAGTGAAGACAGAAAGTAGGAGGGATTAGAGGGAACACCTTGTCTACCACATTATCACTTTTACACCTTTGCCCAGCTTAATTATTTATTCTTATATTTTGTTGTCCAAAGATATGAGGCAAATATATTTGTCTTTAAATTCCAACTCCATTCCTTCTATCAATAGAGAAATAATTGGACAACTAAATAATATGAAATAAATAATATGGAATTGCTGATTCTACATTCTATAAATAGTTTAAAATGTGTCCAGATCAATATTTTGAACTACATATATTCCCTCTTTCTTTAAAATTGCCCCAAATTCCCACAGCTTCCATGCCTCCATCTCTCTCCCACACACATACCCACATTGAGTTTGATGTAAAGTGATAATGTTTTCAAAGAAACATTTTCTCAGAGTCTACACATCAGCTTTGAGTGTTTCTTTCTAGAATTCTATATTTAAAAGTTGAATTAACTGATTGACTAACTGGCTATTTGCCTAAAATTCTCACCACTCAATTTAATGGCAAGATTTACTTAATTTTATGAAATGTGTCTAATGTCATTAATCCTTATAATGTACATAAGTAATTATTTCTAAATATTTTATGGAAAAAATAACTTTCTAATGAATGTGGATTCAAGTATCTTTTTTCTTCATTTCCAACAATCATATTCAGTCAGAGATTGTGTGGCACAAAATAACCAGTTGCTCAGCATACCTACTTTTGTACCTGCTGGGGCATTCAGCAAGAATAAATTACAAAGTTTCCATGCAATTAATTTTCAACATTTGTGTCTGAGAGCTAACAAAATCATGTAGGTGCACATCCAGAACTTTACACCCTGCTCTTTCTTTTTCTGATATTGATGCAAACCAGGTGATGGACATGGAAGCCACATGTAGATAGAAAAACCACCAACTAGAAATTACCAGCCACTTTTAGTCACTACTGCAGGAGAGCCACCCATTCACTGACTATACCCCACTACTTTAACACTCTACATGAGCAAAATAAATTGTATCACATCACTGAGAGTTTGAAGTTTATCTATTTTTGAAGCACCATTGCAATAATTAGCACAGATAATGTGATAAAAGAAGCTCAATCTTACCCAATTATCTTGTTCACTATTAATCTTGTTCATTATGCTTGAACAGCAAGCAGCCTTTATATTAAGACTTAGGGTCTATAATATGTAGGATTACAATAGGTTTGCACCTGTTACATTCTACTTAAACAAAGCTATTTGTAAGTGAGCTTTTCCTCATGCAACTGTCAAATATGAATAGAACTTTCTTTGTCATACCATTGTAAGTTTAGCATATCCACACAGGGACCACAACCATGTGCTTAATTTCCATCAGTTTTACTGAGATTCGGAAATTCCCCTCCTTTCTTAAATTAAAAAAAAAATTGCTCTTGAGGAAGGAGATATTCCATCCAACAATTCAAAGAATTAATGGAGATCCTAAAGAATGAATAAAGCAGGTATGAAATTAACCACTTCATTTCCATTCCATGAGAAGATTCACATCAAGAAAAATAATCAAAACACTATACAATAATTGTTCAGATGGAAATTTAGTATGGGCAATCAATATGTTTTCAAAAATGGATATTAAATAAAATAAAACCTTCCATACCAGATGACTCACAAATTTAAAAGATGGGAAAAAGAAAATGACAAATATTTTTAATGCTATATTATTAACAGTTCAGGGAAAGATATATATCATTTAAAACATTGAAGAAGAAAGTAAAAGTGAAAAAAATAGAGAAAATGGGAGAAAAAATAAGATAAAGGAAGAAGCAGATTCAACAGTAGAATATAAGTTGCATCCTTGATCACTAAAAGAAAAGAATTTTTAAAAAGCAAGTAAATCAAAGTGAAGTGAACAATGAAGGTATGAAATTGATATCTTAGTTAAAAATTGATCAATAGAGAAAGTAAGCTTGTTAAGCAATATCTCTAATGCAATCCTTGTCACAGTTGGTTTTCATTTGCCCTGAAAATTTTATCACAGATTATCATTGACTTAAGAGTCAAGGTCAGACTAATTCTTGACTGTAAGTCTTCAACCAAAGTTTTTCATTTAACAATAAAATCTAGAAAATCTCTAGATTGAACAGGAAGACTAAACTAGATAATCATTAGAACAATTTTTTTTCTTGATATTTTGTTCACACTCAGAAACATAATTTAGTTTTATCCTGTAGTCATGGAAACATTACCCTTGTTTTAGAAATATTGCTTAGTTAAAATCAGTCAGACCTTGCATGACCTGAAGGCATGAAAGAACATTTCAAAGTTCCATTTACTCTTTTCACTTAAAATGAACAGGAAAATAAGGCAAAATTTTATAAAATTGTACTATACTTTCATGTGATTCTTATAAAATTGTGATGTCATTTTTAAACAGAAATTCATTTAGACTGCTTTTAAAATTACATTTTGAGAGACTTCTTAATATCCTCATCAGTGTATTAGATAACCTATTTTTAATTTATTTTACTCTTTATTTCCTTATAATATTATTATTTATTTGTTAATTCATTTATTTATTTATTTTTCTAGTGCTGACTCTTAACTTCAGGGCCTTGCACATGCTAGGCAAGCACTTTAAAAACTGAGCTACAACACCAAACCAGGGATCTGTTTTTAGAAAAAATTCTAAATAGAAAGTAACTTAGAAAATAATTAAAATATCCCACATTTCACCATAACTCAATACCAATTTTCAAACTAAAGAGAGCACAAATAAAGATCAGTGCCTTTAAAACCAACAAAAGGATAGGTGATGCCAGTCTCACCCTCAATTCTGTTATGCAAGAGCATAGCAAAAGAGAAAACTTCCATATAAATTAGCTGATGAAAGCTCTATATTTAAGAACATAAGTGGAAATACTAGTAAGTAGAGATTAAAATGTAAGAACTGCCCCCAAAAATGTAAAAGTAGCATTTTGCCAAATGTTGAACAAAGACAGTGCTGTGAGACATACGTGTAGATCTGCTGGGTGCAGTGGCACACGCCTGTGGTTTACTGGCTTAGGAGGCTGAGGCAGGAGGATTGCCAGTTTAAAGCCAACCACAGCATCATAACAAGGGCCTAAGCAACTTAGAGAGACCCTGTCTGTAAATATAAAAAGGGCTGGGGATGTGACTCATTGGTTAAGCACCCCAGAGTCCATCCCCGGTACCAAAAAAGAAAGTCTATGTAGATCTAATAGAAATCCTTCCCGTGTGCTTCTTCAGCAATGTTTATTTAAATAAATTTCAAACAAATATCAGAATCCATTATGATGCAAAATTAATTTTTGTAAATTGTACAATTTGTGCAACTATTTACAATAAATTGTATTTGTCCTACTTGAAAGATGAGAGTTTTCATGTACACATGGAATTTATAAAGTTCACAAAGAATTTGTGTATGTGAGACTGTTTGTGTGTGTGTGGTTGGTATTTCCTCTATAAAATTTCTCATGACTTATATATTTGTTTACTCCTTTGTTAAACATAAAACCTCTGGAAAATACTACAAAAATTATTTTCCACCCTCACATGCCATACAGGTAAAATTGAAACCCATTTTTCATTACCCATCAAATTCCCTAAGAATTTTAAATTGTATTTAGGATCTGATGTTCAACATCATTTGTTATTCTGATATTGACATTAAGTGTTATATTTGCTAGAAAGAAAACCCTCTGAATTAAAACTCAAAGACTGAGAACACAGGAGAAAATGTCCAATGTTATACAACCATTTCTATTCCTATGTACTCAACATTTACCTTGACACATATTACATAATTCCGTATTTCTCTGAATTAAAGTACAGCTCGATACTTTTAAAAAAGCACATATAAATTTTAAATAAGTTGAATATTACTTCAAAATAACAAATTTCTATGATCAAGGAAATGAATGTCTATAGGCAAACTCATGCAATAATATAATGTCTCAAATCTGTAAGTGAAGTTATTTTAATTCATATTGTTTTTTAAAGCAGTTGAATAGTTAAATTCTAGATACCATTATGCCTTTCTTAGTGTATTTTGACAATATAGATTTATTAAATTTCCTGGGTGTTTCAATCAAATTTTTCTCCAATTTTGATCTGAATTGTGCCCCAAAGTCCACATGTTGAAATCTTGGTTGCTAGCCTATGGCACTATTGGAAGGTAGTTCAAACTTTAGGCGGCAATACCTAGTGGAAGGAAGGAGTTAAAACATTTGGGTCATGACTTGAAGGGTATATTGGACCCTCAGACCTTTCTTCTGTCTCCTTACTTCCTGGCCACCACAAGATGAATGGGTTTCCTTTGTCACATGCTTCTTGAATGATGTATCACCTCACCACAGGCCCAAAAGCAACAGAACCAAGGAATATGGACTGAAACTTTTTTGAAACATGAGCCAAAACAAACATTTCCTCCTTTTAAATTGCTTATCTCAGGTGTTTCGTATCACAGTGATGGAAGGTGGAAAGCTAACAAGAGTTAAAAGTACATTTAAAAAAATATTTTAGACATAGAATATGTGCTCAAGTTCTATTTCAGATATTAAAAGTATAATTCCAAAATATGATTTAATATTGAATATATAGTTTACTACTCAATTATTAACATTGTTTGTATTATGTAGACTGAAGTAAAAACACACCACTTTTTCCTTTCATTATTCTGTTCAGAAGCTTTGTTAAATATTCAAATAAACTTTTCTTACTTAATATCTAAAAGAAATTTCATTTGTTTTCACTTTATTGGTTGTGTAGGTTTATCTTGAACATTTTTACAAATTTTTGTTTGTTTTGTAGAATAAGAGACCCATTTTTTTTCTATGCAGTAAACCAATATTCCTGTCCTTAAAGAAGACAGTTTTTTTAATCAAATATTTCTGTCTCCTCTAGACTCTCTCATAATATTTTATTTTAGGCTTTGATATATATTAGAGTTTCTTTCACTTTTGAAGCTGCTTGAAGATGGTGAAAGTTTGGGATTCAGCAAGTCACAATCATTCTTCTAATTCCAGAGTTATCACCATTTAGTAAAGTAAAATATGGTAAAAATAATCATAGTTTACAATATTTTACCGTTATACTATGTTTTCCTTAAAACGGATTATTAGGTATTTAGCATATAGTTTAATTAGAAGTGTGTGTAAATTGTTTTTTTCTTCCTGCATTTTTGGTGAATTTTTTTCTGTCCACAAATACGTGAAAAAATTGATACCTGACTGGTCCAAAGAATTCTGAAAATTTTAAGTTTAAATGCTATAAATTTAGCTTTTTCTTTGAAAATTTCCTTTACAATTATAATTTTGATTTAAAGGAATTTATTGAATTACACCACCATAATACATTTCAGTTTTGATTATAAACTTTTATTCTCAGGAAATCTGTTTCCCAGTGGAAAAACAAATCATTTGTGTATCACTATCACATATTTTCATAAACTTTGCGTGTTTTGCGTATGTATTCATTTCCTCTCACTCTTGAATTTTAGCTTGTACTTTGTAGCAGAGTAGTAGGTCACCCTGTCCTTGGGAAAATGATTCTTTGGAATTCAGCATCTGTTCTCTATAAACTAGATTAATTAAGTTAAATGTCTAGTTTTGGGGAAGAGTTTAATCATTTAAAAGGACAGCAAACACTTATTGTGCTCTGTGAAGTGAAATGTACTCAGTGTTGAAATTTTTTTTTAAAAGCATATGCAAAAAATCTAAAATATTCAATTAGGGGAAAATATTGTAACAAGTACAAATGATTCAATAACAGCAAATAAAAACATTAACATTCTTGAAAGCACAGCAATGTGTTGGATACTGAATATTTAAAAAGTTGTCACTAATTAAATAATTTATTATTTATATAATATAGGAGAAGAACAAATGAAACCTCCACACTTTGGCTGAAGTCCATTTTCTTCTACCTAATAAGTCCAGCCCTCTTAAAATTAAAGCTTTTCAGAGGCTTCCCATAGATCTTGCTAAAATGCAAGATCATTAATGTTATATATATCCTCATCATCCACATTCAAAGTATATCTTATCAGGGTATATTTGTTGAAATTTTCTTTGAAAAACTAGATGGTTTTGCCAAAAGAAAGTATACATGTCTCCATGAACAACTACTTTCTAATATTTCCCCATGCTTTTGCCAGTATTTTAGTTCAGAAATTACCAGTATCTCCAACTCCGAATCTGTTTGAATTTTATGGGATTGCTTAGAGGTCATTGCAAAATTTTATTTCTGCCATTTTCCAAAGCCTGTATGACTTTGCTTAAGGAGTAATAATTCTATTCAAACCTGATAAATTTGCCCATGTTTCCTATCAAAGTTACCCAAGTGAACCCTGCATGCCATGGAGTCTAGCGAATGTAATGTCCCTGCTTTTGGCTCTTGGTATAAGAACAGAAGCAGAAGAATTTGAAAATTGTAATAAGATATATAAAAAGACAATGTTTTTGTACATTTTATTTAATAAGCTTATGTATCTTTAAAATATTCTCTTCACAAGTCACAATATAACTTCATGGAAAGATTTTACTGAACAGTTAATTCGTTTGTCACATCCTTTATAGATACCATCTTAAACAACTTCTGACTTCAACCCTCAGAGTTAGCTATTCCTTCCTCTGTGACTTACACGGTATGTGTACATAATTTTATTACAGCAGTAGTCTTTTACATGTGTATACACCCAATCCTTCAATGAATTTGTATTGAGCTAAATGCACATTTATGTCACAAAAATTTTTATTCAGTTGTTTAGGGTGTTAGTTCTATCAAGTTTATTCATTTACCAGGCACATCATCAGTGTTCATTTTAGAATAAAGTATGGGATAAATAAAAAGTTAAATAAACTAATCAACTCAATTCTACTTTATAATTCTAGTGAGTAATGCCTGATTCTCAGTACAAAGCATATGCCAAAGATCTAAAGACATTTGCTTTAGTGAATAAGATAACTTAAATATAATTTTTTTTCTTTTTTTTTTTTTTTTTCACATAAGGGAGTTTATTAAGCAAACAGAGTGTCTCCCTGCAGGGTAAGAGAGAAAATAAGAGGAAAAGAAAGGGAAAGAGAAAGAGCACACGCTGGAGAGAGTGTGAAAGCCAGGAGGATAGAAAAAGTGAAGAGGACAGACAGAAGGATGAGAAAAGATGGCGGGGTAGCTACAGTAAAGCAATTGAATTCCGCAGGGCTAACAGGGGATCAATATTGGAGAAGGATACTTGCAAGCTGACTGATGAACCAATAGCTAGCTAGGATGTTCACAGATTGACAAGTGGTTGGGAGGTGGGGAAAATGGCTGCAACAGAAAGGTCAGGGGGAGCAGCTTTGTACATTACATTCCCCTGTTTCTGTTTTTATAAGAAAATCTTTTGCTCTCCAGTTCTTTCAAAGCCTTCTCTCTCCTTACTGCCTAAGTGACTGGGGCTGGTTTTGCAGGTGAGATGTAAAAAGTCCATTCTCCTTCCAGACTTCCAAAAGGCAGATGGTTTTCATGGACTTCATTTCCTCGATTTGACTGATCCCCTATTTCTACACTAACTGCCTGTCCCCAATTCTGACTTCATTTTACCCCTCTAATTCTAGGAACTCCTTCACTGCTGTAGGGAAAGGGGGTGTTGACCGATCTGGCTTCTTCGAGCTGGAAGCGGGCAGCGTGGGGCAAGCAGTTTGGAGTTCCCTTTTTAGAAATTGGGTCAATTGAGGGGTCCATGGTAGAAGTCCGGTTGGGGAAGAGCAGGTTGTAAAGGCATCTGGGGATGGGTGCTTCTATGAGAGAAGAACAAAAAGACATGAGTACTGAAATGAGATTGATACAATATAAATGTTGCAGAATCTGGAACATGCCAATGCATATCATAAAGATGACAGAAGTCAATAATTCCTCACCAGGGGGTGGAAAAACTGAGAAGTTGTCCCCATAACAAGGCCTAGCAAAGGCTGGAGAGGACAAGGCCTTTATTTGGGAACTTTAACATTGTCCAGATTATCAGGAATGTAAACACAACATTTAGTAGAGATCTCTATACTTCTGTTACTAGCAAACATAGATTAAGCCTACCTGTGTCTGTAGGCTTTAAACTGACTAAATCTTCTGACTCTGGCAGTTTCTCTTGATAGTTATCAGGCACATTTGCCTAAGAATCTCTTTTGTAGCTTTTAGTCTTTATTCTAGTGGGCTAACACAAGTGTACATCTTAAGTTACATTTAAGTATTATTTCTTTTAAATGCCCAAGAATGGCTATATTTTGGTTTTAACTGTTTTGCTAGGTGTTTAAGATCAAGTTGGTCAAAGTAACCTGTTCCTCTCTGTTAAAGAGTCAGCTGAGTTCCCACAGGGGTCACTCATAGAGAACTTAAGAGCAGCTTCTTAGCTCCATTAGTGCCATTGGTTAGGCAGGGTCTCCTTGATGAGGTGGCTTCCCTTGGAAGCACCAGGGATATCTCCCTTTTTCCTTGACCCTCCTCTGCAGCAGGTGCACTGAGTGGCTTTTCCTCTAGTGACCACGAGGTTGATCAGGAGGTTGTGTGACCCAGAGTTGCAAACCTCCTTAGAGAAGTCCTCTTGTTCCCTGGGTTCAGGCTGACTTTGAGGGCAAGACCCAAATATGGACTTTTCTTGACCTCTGTATTTAATCTCAATCTCTAAGTTTGATCTTAACCATCAAGAAAGTCAGTCTCACCAGTCATAAAGTAAGAGTACCGGGCTTTAGCTTTAATGTCTATAACTTTACAGTTATTTACCACCTTTTATCTAATTGGGGTCTACATTATCTGTCCTATAGGTGATGGCTTTTCAAGTTAATCTATGGTGTACTTCTGCAAAATATCAGGCAACAGTTAGAATTTACAAGGAAATAAAAAATGGGATCACCAACAGTGAAACATTCAGTTTGTGCAATAGCTATCTTGAATTTTGGCTCAGTTATTCATTATATCCCCTGGTTGAGATCACAGTAATCTTTACAACAAACATCAAACTTTTGAACACAACTTTAAATGAGTTAAAGTCTGGCTTACTTTGGAGCCATTCTAATGTGCAGCAGGGTTGTGAGGCAGAGCCTTATCTCAGGTAAGGCGGGGTTTCCTCTTTTGCCATGACCAGCATGACCAAATTCTCAAGTTCAGTGAGGGGCAAAGGAGTATAAACACAGATTTTGAAGATTAAGCCGAGATCAGATGGAACTCTGTTCTCTGATGGAAATGCAGATCTAAAGAGTTATGTCAGCAATCTTTATATATGTATGTAAGCATTATTCTTTGTTTACAGGAAAGTTACAGAGACTGGGACATTAACATAACTTTTTTCAGAGCTGCAAAGTGCAATGTTGGAGTTCTGTGTAGCTCTTAAGGAAGTCCACTGTTCAAAGTTACTGTAAGGTGGGCAGGAACCAGAGAAGGGAGCTGATGAAACACTGGTTATCTAGCAAAAGAATTCCTTCCTGCCCAAAAGCTGTGTGCCTGAGATCAATGTACTGCCACAGCAGTTAGGCATCTTGTGCCCCTGCACAGGAGCACTTCCAGGCACCAGGCATGCCACAGCCATGAGGTCATCAGAGACCCCAATCTCAGTCACTGTTGTCCCATTTTTGCTACTGCACATTACACTCTTTCTTAAATGTCATTATAAGAAGTTTACATATATTGACTCCTGAGTCTATATAAACATTAGTTAACACAACTTAACATTATATCTAAAACATGAATTAAAGAAAGGCTGAGAGAGTTTTTAAGTTTCCTTTTGTGTGGCAAAGTGGCAAAATGCTTTCATGTTTAACCTTTAAACAAATCATGCTCTCAATAACGTTTAGAAATACATTTAACAATTTTTACATATACCCTATTGATGACAGGTCCTATACAGAACATTAAGTGATGAGTTAAAATTACCATTACAGACAAGTTTAATTTGGAGAATAGCAGCTTGATAAATTTTCTGCTTTAAAGGCTTGTATACCTAGAAATATGAACACATTTAATATACAAAGAATAATGTTTTTAAGTATGTTACTCCATGAAATAACTTTGTAGATTAATTAGATGTCTCTAACAAACACGTTTGAGTAATCCCATACATGTCAACTCTAATTCACTCATCTTATTGTAAAAAAAAAAAAAAAAAAAACAAAAAACCAAAATATCAGACAAGTGTACCAACAGTATTTGCCGTCTCTTTCCTGTGGAAGAAAAGTCCTACAAAAATTGATGTTAGACATTTTATAAACATCAACATTTAATGAGTTTGACTACCTAGAGACTTGTGAGTTAATTGTAAAGACATTTTGCTTCTATTAGTTTACCCAATTTAAATTGAACCTTTTTAAATCATGTGAATTAAAAATATTTGGATCCATTTTTAAAATTTTAATTTTTATGCACACTTATATTTAACACAAAAGTAAAGGCCTTGTAATATTTATCTCCATTGCAATGTAACAGATGTTTAAAAATAACTCTAGAGTTGGACAAAAAGAACTGATCAAAAATCATTAATCTAGGTATGTAGGATCAAAATTGTGAGCTCGAAAATACAGCATTTAAGAAAAACAAAAAGTCCTAGAATAAAAATGATAATGGTCATTAGTTAAAGCATGAGAAAATGAGAAAGAGAGAAGAGGTGAAAGGGAGAAAAGTATTCTGAGTTGTAGCCCAGGAGAATTTTAAAATGGACACTTTTTTCCTTAGGTTTGAGACTGGTTTCCCACTGCACCTTCCTCCATTTACATTTCAATGTAAGCCTTGACTGAGATCTGAATCTTAAAGGGGCTAAAATGTTCTAGCAGAAACTTGATGCTTAGGTCCTTTTAACCCTTTTTCCTGGTTAGTAATTAATTTAGGTTTGTAGCAGAAAATTGTCAAATAATTATCTCCCACTACTTGTGGGGAATGGGGCTGCTTATATTACATGGAGAAGCAGGGGAAGATGGAGAAGCAGGGTCTGGAGGCGCTTGAGCCTGCAGGAAGAGCCAAGAAGCAAGAAAGAAGAGACTTTAAGATAAGGAATCCCTTTCCATCTGCCCGCTCGCTCACAAAAGCTGTGTGCCATTACACAAACGGATTTTGATGGCTTTAAGTCGGGGATCGGGCTAAGGGTTCCCAGGGCTGAATCTGCCAGATTGGAGGACCCAGATTCCATGGTGGGGACTGATACAGCCGAGTCTGTGGCCAGGGCGTCCCAAGGCCAGAGTACTGGGCTGGAGATGAGGGGCAGCATATTGATTGTGTCGTCACACAAGCACCAATGTGTGTGCCAGGCACAAGCTGAGAAGGGTTTGAGGACCTGATATCAGGGTTTTCGAGTACAAGTGCACCAGCACTAGATGAGCCTCAACCCTGAGAATCAATCTCCACCATAAAATCAGGAATCCACCCGGCAGATAAGATCGACTATAGGGGCCAGCGGTAACTATAAAATTGTGGCTGGGGGGACCCCACCCCTCATAAACCTCGAGGGTCCCAGATAAATCAGCCTAGGGGAAGCGGCCTAGAGGACTCACCAACCTGAAGTCCGGTGATGAAGCAGAGCAGACGTCTGGGCAGAATGGAAGGTGGGGCTGTGTCCGGGGGGCACTGGGGCTCAGATGGGGTTCCACTCACTTAAGAGACAGTGGAAGATCCCATCCCGAGTCACGGCACCAATGTAAGGGATCCCACGGAAACCATGCCAGACACAGGAAATCACATAAGAGAGTTTATTAAGCAAACAGAGTGCCTCCCTGCAGGGTAAGAGAGACAATGAGAGGAAAAGAGAAAAGAAAGAGAAAGGGCGTGCACTAGAGAGAGTGTGAAAGCCAGGAGGATAGAAAAAGTGAGGAGGACAGACAGAAGGATGAGAAAAGATCCTTAAATACAATTTAAATTAAGAACAACTATGCCTTGGTATCTGCAATTGTTTCCTACACTTACCACACCACTGGTGCTCACCCTTTTACATAAAATGACATAGTATTTTCACATAACCTATGTGTGTCAGTCTGCTTTTTGTCAGTGACCAAAATACCTAACAAGAACAGCTTAGAGGAGGAAAACGTTTCTTTGAACCTACAGTTTCATGGGTTCCAACCATGATGGGCCAATTCCACTGCTCTGGACCCAAGATGAAGCAGAGGAGTATGGGGAGTATGGTGGATAGAAATTATTCAGCTCAAGTTTGCCGTGAAGCAGAGAGAACTTGTGAGTTGCCAGGAACAGTTAATAGACTCAAATTATTAATCCACCAAATTAATTATTTTTCTGTCAACTAGAGCAATCTGATAAGGTTACAGCTCTCATAATCTAATCATTTCTCTCCCAAACATTCTTGTATTAACACAGGTGCTGTTGAGGGATACCTCATATACAAAGGATAACAATATTCATATCCTGCTGTGTTCTTTAAATCATCTCTACATTACTTATAATACTCAATATAACATGAATGCTTGGTAAATAGTTGTTATACTCCATTGGTTATGGAATAATGGAAGCAAAAAAAGTTGGTTCACATTCATATTAGACACTTTTTCAAAACATTTTAAACTGCAAATGATTGACTACATGGATGATGATACGGAAGGCTGCCTCTACTTTATGAAATGTACTATGGGTTAGAAAGGAAGTAATGATGATATTAATGAAAACTTCACTAGGATGAAGAATGTAAGCCAAACCCTGAAGAGCAAATGGAAAAATCCATGGGTAGAACTGAGGGATTGGGCTTCTTGGCCACGGTATGAGGACGTTTCCAGGAACGAATATGGTGCAAAACATTGGAATTGAAAACGTGATTGTCTTTCATAATCTTGGAAGAGTTGGAATTTAAACAAAGTTTGAAATTGAGAGAAAGACATTTTCCCAAAGACAACCTTGAAAACCATAAAAGTTATAAAGTGCAACATCTCTAGGTTTTCGGCACAGGCTCTGCCTCTAACTTCAGGCCCTATTCAATAAAATTACAGCTTTGATTGGTTTATTAATTACTTTTCATTTGTTCAAAAAATGAATCTGGGAGTATCCCTGGTTTTATGATATTTATATTTATGTAATTGACACAAAATTGTTATTTCATTTAGTTTATTTTATAAAGTGGGTTCCATATTACTGTACTTAGTAAAAATTTTTAAGATAAAATGTATTCGACTATGTAGCCTTTTTCTATGAAGCTTAAATTTTTACATAAATTAATAAAATGCAAATATTGGATTTATATTCCTATTCTTTATGATACATGTTTTTGAGAGCAAGTTATTGAGATTATTTAAGAATTTAATAATAATAAGTCATCTTTTACTGTACATATTAATATTTAATAGTTTTATTTTTGGATTTTTTTGAGGTGAATCTCAGCAAGAGTCACTTTCAAGATTTTCTAGTTCACAAAAATAGCAGGGAGAAAGTGTGCTTAAGAAATATTAAAGCAGAGAGATCCTGGGTTTCTTCCTGTTAAATTAATCATCAGTGAATGAATTTCTGATAGCTAAACGAGGTCAAGAGAATCAAAGGGAAATTAAAAATATTCAAAGCTGAAATAAAAGCTGTTGATTTCTTGCCCTTGAAAAGTTGCAGCACATTTTTGTCACAACTTTTTTTTAAGCAAGAATTAGCATCAATAATATTAGGAGAATAGTGTATTATAAATTTGATATCAGTAAAAAATGTTGCGAAGAAATGCATAGAATAAAAATAATTAATTGGGCCTCTTTTTCTTTCTTATGCCTTTAGTCTTCCTTTATTCCCTCATTGAACCCTGTGTATTGATTAAAGATGTAAAATAGATGAATATTTCCATAGGAACACCTTTGCTTCAGGTAAGCCTGTTCTTTAAAGTAGGACCTCCCAGGGAACACAGACCAATTTCTACTAAATATTAAAAGTTACTCAGGACCTTTACTTTGCAGCTTTTTTTCTCACAGTACATTTTTCCCCCCTAGGAAATCTCATCCTTCTTTCAGGGGTTCAATTAGATTCTTACCACTGTCTTTTGCATGCATATTTCTGCCATGAATCTCTCTACCAATTTCCAACACTTAAAATCAATGATAACATATTCATTTCAATGTCTTGCACATGCTTCAAACTTGGCTTTCAGGTATTGAAATAATTATCTTTATTTTCTCATAAAAATACCCTGGTCATTATCCTTTATGCCTTGTTTCAGTATGACAGAACATAAGTTAACCCTTTAGTCATTTTAACTTCAGTGTTTTAAAATGCTTGTGAGCCTACTGGTCACATGGGCTGACCTCCTTACTCCCTCACCTCCCAAATCCAAATTTGCAATAATTGCTGGACATTAAAATTAACCCTTCACCCACATTTTTCCTCACCATTTACCAAAGAGGCATCATTTTTCAAATGGATCAGAGCAATTAGCTTCAACATAATATCCAAAGTGTATCATTTGCCCATTTCTAATTATTCTCTACTGCCAAAGATAACTTTAAAATTTTAATACTACTTATGACACTACCATACTTAAAATTTTTATAGTCTCAACAGTAGTACATTTAGGATGAATTGTGAAAGGCTTGAATATTGATAGCTTTCATTATGGAACATGATCAAGAATATTTCTTGATTCTCTTATATTATCAATTACAAAATATACAGATTTTGTATTCTGCTTTCCCTCAGAGTGACGCTCTACAATACTTCCTTCTAGTCTGTACCTTTTAATTTTTTAATATAAATTGCCTTTATTTTCACTGATACATAAATACATAAAAACAGTACATATTAATAGGTACTATGCAATATTTTTATACATGTATACATTGTATAATGTTTGAATCAGGTTCAATGCATCATGGCCTCAAACATTTTTCATTACGTTTATGATGAAAAATTTCAAAACTCTTGCTTCTGACATTTTGCAAAATACACAGTTCATGATTATTTCTATAGTCACCGTACTGTGCAACACCACACCGAACTTCTTCCTCTTATCTAATTGACTTTAGTACCTGTTTGTTAACCTTCCCCATCTCTCCCTCCCTGCATCTCTCCACAGCCTCTGGAAACCACCATTCTGCTCTTATCTTCCATGAGTTCAACTTTTTGATCATGTGAGTGAGATCATCTGATATTAAAGTGTACCCGAGAACTTAATTGAAATGTATTAATGCATAAATATGTAGCCCTCCTTTATTTCCTCACATATAAAGCACACACACAGAAAGGATACAGTCTTCCCTGCAACTTATCCAGAGTGTAGTTAAAATACCCTTAAATGACCTTTGTTGTCATTTAGAGCCTATATTATTTGAACCTTCAAATAGACCTGCTTTCCTTTTCTTGTTTTATTTTTTACTCCTTCACCTTCCTCCACCTGTCCCCACTCCACCCTGAAACCTTGATCTCTACTGTTCATGACCTAGATTGTCAAAACTGGTAAGATCTTTTCCTTACTTCCATCTTGGAGAGTTCTTTTGAATCTTTGCAGATAATAGCCCTTTGTACACCCTCCAAGAGGAAAAGCTTAGGTTTTTCTCTAAGAAAAGCAAAGCATATTATTGTTACTATTGATAGAGCTTGTAGCATACTTTTGAAGTATTTTATTCTAAAAACAGACCTTTTCAGAAACTAAGCAGATGTAGCAGACATTAGATGGAAAACAAGAAGAAAAGAGAAATGTTCAGCTTGACCTTTTCACACGTTATGTCATAAAATCATGGAACATTAGAATTCTAAAAGGCACAGACATTAATATTTTATTTTTAGCATTATAATATTTTAAACTCAATGCATATGCGATCTTAAATATAAGATTGATATGAATATCACTACTCTGGCATTTGTTAGAGGGATCTCTTTTGACCTTATTCTCCCCACAATTATGATATGCAATAAGCAACTTACAAACCTTGGGTTTTCTACTGTACAATTTCAAAACACCACCCAGACTACTGCCAGCATTTGTCAGTATAAAGCAATGAATGCTAGGTAGTGGTAAAATGATTTTCCCAAATCAGCATGTTAGTGTAAGATCTAAGATAAGCTGGCATAGGGTTCTTACCACATCTCTTGCACTCTTTTATTCAACTTGGCTTTTTTTTCATATCTAATGCTTTCTGTGTTAAAAATATCTTGCTTATATGCATTTTTGTATAAAATATATAGGAAGTTAAAGTGAAGATATCCCTGATTACTTCCAATACAGTGATACTGTATTGGAAATTTTAAAATGAATACTGAGTGTCTTAATTTTTTGTAGGATGAAATTTTCAGCCTGGGGAAGTCCTTTACCTACTTGATTTTTCTTGGCTATTTATTTACTTATTTATTTATCTTTACTTTAATCAAATGGGGTACAACTTGTTTCTCTGTTTTTACATGAAGTAGAGGCATACCATTTGTGTAGTCATACATTTACATAGGGTAATGGTGTTTTATTCATCTGTTGTTTTTTCCTTACCCCCACCTCTCCCACTCCTCTTTTTCCTCTTTATAGTCTATCCTTCCTCCATTCTTGTCTCCCTCAACCCCCAGTATTTGTCATCATCCGCTTATCAGTGAGATCATTTGTTCTTTAGTTTTTTGGGATTGGCTTATCTCACTTAGCATGATATTCTCCAACTTCATCCATTTGCCTGAAAATGCCATAATTTTATTCTTCTTTATGACTGAGTAATATTCTATTGTGTATATATATATATATATATATATATATATATATACCACAGTTTCTTTGTCCATTCATCTATTGAAGGGCATCTAGGTTGGTTCCACAATCTGGCTATTGTGAATTGAGAAGCTATGAACATTGATGTGACTGATCTCTGTAGTGTGCTGCTTTTAAGTCCTTTGGGTAGAGGCCAAGGAGTGGGATAGCTGGGTCAAATGGTGGTTCCATTCCAATCTTTCTGAGGAATCTCCATCCTACTTTCCAGAGTGGCTGCACTAATTTGCAACCTCACCAGTAATGTATGAGTGTACCTTTTTCTCCACATCCTTGCCAACACCTATTGTTGCTTGTATTCTTGATAGTCACCATTCTAATTGGGGTGAGATGGAATCTTAGGATACTTTTGATTTGCATTTCTCTTATTACTAGAAATGTTGAACATTTTTTCATATATCTATTGATTGCTTGATCTTCTTCTGTGAAATGTCTGTTCATTTCCTTAGCGCATTTGTTGATTGGGTTATTTGTATTCTTGGTGTAAAGTATTTTCAGTTCTTTATAGATTCTGGAGATTAGGGCTCTATCTGAAGTATGAGAGGCGAAGATTTTCTCCCACTCTGTAGGCTCTCTTCACATTGCTGACAATTTCCATTGCTAAGAAAAAGCTTTTTAGATTGACTCTATCCCAGTTATTGATTCTTGCTTTTATTTCTTGTGCTTTGGGAGTCATGTTAAGGAAGTATGAACCTAAGTCGACATGCTGAAGAATTGGACCTTTTTCTTCTGTAAGATGCAGGGTCTCTGATCTGATTCCGAGGTCCTTGATCCATTTTGAGTTGAGTTTTGTGCAGGGTGAGAGATAGGGGTTTAGTTTCATTCTGTTGCATATGGACTTCCAGTTTTCCCAGCACCCTGTGTTGAACAGGTTGTGTTCTCTCTATTGCATGTTTTTGTCACCTTTGTCTAGTATGAGAAAACTGTATTTATTTGGGTTTATCTCTTTGTCTTTTATTCTGTACCATTGATCTACCTGTCTATTTTGGTGCCAATACAACGCCATTTTTGTTACTATCACTTTGTAGTATAGTTGATGTTCTGGTATTGCGATACCCCCTGCTTCACTCTTCCTGCTAAGGATTGCTTCAGCTATTCTGGGTTTCTTATTTTTCCAAATAAATTTCATGATTGTTGGTCTATTTCTGTGAGGTATGTCATTGGGATTTTAAATGGAATTGCATTGAATCTGTATAGCACTTTTGATAGTATGGTCATTTTGACAATATTAATTCTGGCTATCCAAGAACATGGAAAATCTTTCCATCTCCTAAGGTTTCCTTCAATTTATTTCTTTAGTGTTCTATAGTTCTCATTATAAAGGTCTTTCACCTCTTTTGTTAGATTGATTCCCAAGTATTTTATTTTTGGGGGTGCTATTGTGAATGGGGTAGTTTTCCTAAATTCTCTTTCAGAGGATTCATCAATTATGAATAAAAATGCATTAGATTTATGAGCACTGATTTTATATCCTGCTACTGTACTGAATTCATTTATGAATTCTAGAAGTTTCCTGGTGGAATTTCCTGGTTCCTCTAAATATATAATCATGTCATTGGCAAATAGGGATAGTTTGAGTTCTTCTTTTCCTATCCATATCACTTTAATTTCTTTGGTTTGTCTAATTGCTCTGGCTTGAGTTTCAAGGACAATGTTGAATAGAAGTGGTGAAAGAGGGCATCCCTCTCTTGTTCCAGATTTTAGGGGGAATGCTTTCATTTTTTCACCATTTAGAATGATATTGGCCATGGGCTTAGCATGGATAGCCTTTACAATATTGAGGAATGTTCCTACTATCTGTATTGTTTCTAGTGTTTTGAACATGAAGGGATGCTGTGTTTTATCAAATGCTTTTTCTGCATCTATGAAATAATCATGTGATTCTTGACTTCAAGTCTGTTGATATGGTGAATTGTATTTATTGATTTCCAGATGTTGAACCAACCTTCCTTCCCTGGGATAAAACCCACTTGATCATGGTGCAATATCTTTTTAATATTTTTTGTATGCGATTTGCTAAAATTTTGTTAAGAATTTTTGCATCAATGTTCATTAGGGACATTGATCTGAAATTTCCTTTCCTTGATGTATCTCTGTCTGGTTTAGGTATCAGGGTGATATTGGCTTCATAGAATGAGTTTGGAAGGGTTCCCTCCTCTTATATTTCATGGAATAGTTTTAGGAGTATTGAAATGAGCTCTTATGTAAAGGTTTTGTAGAACTCAACTGAGAACCCATCTGGTTCTGGATTATTCTTTGTTGGTAGGCTTTTGATGACTTCTTCTATTTCATTACTTGAAATTGATCTATTTAAATTGTGTATGTCCTCCTGATTCATTTTGGGTGAATCATTTGTCTCTAGAAACCTGTTGATGTCTTTGTGATTTTCTATTTGTTGGAGTATAGATTTTCAAAATAGCTTCTAATTATGTTTTGTATTCCAATAGTGTCTGTCGGGATATTTCATTTTTCATCCTAAATTTTAGTAATTTTAGTAATTTGAGTTTTCTCTCTCCTTCTCTTTGTTAGTGTAGTTAATTGTTTTATTTTTGTTAGTGTAGTTAATGGTTTTATCAGTTTTATTTTTTCAAAGAACCAACGTTTAATTTTGTCAATTTCCTCCATTGTTTCTTTTGTTTCAGTTTCATTGATTTCAGCTCTGATTTAAACTATTTCCTGTCTTCTACTACTTTTGGTGTTGATCTGGCTATTTAAAATATATTATGCATACTATGTTATGGTTTGGGTGTTAAGTGTCCTCCAAAACCTCCTGTGTGACTCAATGCAAGAGGGTTTAGAGGTGAAATGATTGGGTTATGAGAGCCTATCCCAATCAGTGAATTAAGCTCCTGATGGGATTAATTTAGTACTAAATTAAGGTGGGGAGGGTGTGACTAGAGGAAGTAGGTCCTCAGGGGTGTGCCTTTGGGATACATATTTTGTATTTGGTGAGTGGAGTCTCTTTATGCTTCCTATCCGTCTTGCTAGTGACTTCCTCTTATTTTTCTACCATGATGTTCTGCCTCACTTTGAGTTTCAAGGATGGAGCTGGCTGTCTATGGACTGAGACTTCTGAAACCATGAGTCCCCAATAAGCATTTCCTTCTCTAAAATTGTTCTTGTCAGATCTTTTAGTCAGAGCACCAAAAAAGAGGAGTAAAACATATTTTGATTTTTAAGTAACTGGTTTTTCATGTCAGATTTCTCCAAACACAAATGTATGCTTCCCAAATAGGTCTTGATGTCTGTACTTTCCTTCCATTTAAAAGAGTTTAGTTTTACAGGTATTAATCAATAAATAAAAGTTAGATGAGACTGAATTGAAAGATATTCTCCTAGAAAAGGACATGTAGAAATAAGCAATATAACTGTTTAAGTAAAAGCAGAAAAAGTGTGGATAAAATAGTCTCCAAATGCAAAAGAAAGGTGTTATAGATATTCCATTTTCAAGGATATTTAAAAATTATTAACATTCATGTGACTGCATTACTGTAGTATGCTAATTTTAAGTCCTTTGGGTATAAACTGAGGAGTGGGATAACTGGGTCAAATGGTGGGCCCATTCCAAGTTTTCTGAGGAATCTCCACACTGCTTTCCAGAGTGGCACACCAATTTGCAACTCTACCAGCAATGTAAAAGTGAACTCAATTCATAATAGCTAGATTGTAGAACCACCCTAGATGCCCTTCAACAGATGAATGGATAAAGAAACTGTGATACACACACACACACACACACACACACACAAAATGGAATATAATTCAGTCATAAAAAAGAATAAAATTATGGCATTTGCAGGTAAATGGATAGAATTGGATAATATCATGCTAAGTGAAATAATCCAATCCCAAAAAAACAAAGGCCAAATGTCTTCCCTGATAAGTAGATGCTGATACGTAATGAAGGTGAGAGTGTGGGGGAGAAGATGGAGAAAGTTTATACAGAGGGAAATGAGAGGAAGGAGAGGGTGGAGGTATGAAAGATGGTGGAATGAGATAGACATCATTGCCCTATGTGTATGTAAGATTGCATGAATGGTGTGAATCTATATCAAGTATAATCATAGTAATGAAAAGTTGTACCCCATTCATGTACAGTGACTCAGAATGCAGTCTGTAAAAATTTTTAAAAAATATTTAGATAGGCACATTTTTAGTTCATTCAAAAACAGTTAAAAAATTTTGAAGCTGAAAGGATAGCAATTATTTGCACTAAAAAGGTATCTTTTGTAATAGAATTATGAGCAATAAAGAGTTAAAGACTATTATTTTCTAACATGGAGAGAAAAGGGAAATATACTTTGTAAGAACTCAAAAACTCAACACCAAAAAATAAGTAAATAAATAAATAACCCAATCAATAAACAAGCTAAGGAACTGAACAGACACTTCACAGAAGAAATACATTGATTGACACATATATGAAAAGATGTTTAGCATCTCTAGCATTTAGAGAAATGCAAATCAAAACTACTCTAAAGTTTATTCTCACTCTAGTCAGGAAGGCGATTATCAAGAATACAAGCAACAATAAATACAAATATTGGTGAGGATATGGGGAAAAAGGTACACTCATACCTTGCTGGTGGGACTGCAAATTGGTGCAGCCATTGTGGAAAGTAGTATTCAGATTCCTCAGAAAACTGGGAATGGAAACACCATTTAACTCAGTTAATGCACTCCTCATTTTATACCCAAAGGACTTAAAATCAGCATACTACAGTGACACAGTCACATCAATGTTTACAACAGCTCAATTCACAATAGTTGTTAAACTGTAGAACCAACCTAGGTGCCCTTGAACAGATGAATGCATAAAGAAGATGTGGTACACGCACACAATGGACTAATACTCATTCTTAATGAAGAATGAAATTATGGCATTTGCAAGAAAATTGATGGAGGTGAAGAATATGATGCTATGTGAAATTAATCCCCCCAAAACCAAAGGGTGAATATATTTTTCTGATATTCAGATGCTAATTCACCATAAGGGTGGCTAGGGAAGAACAGAGGTACTTTGGATTAGGCAGAGGGGAGTGAAGGGAGGGGAGAGGGTATGGCTGTAGAAAGGATAATAGAATGATTTGGACATTACTACCCTATGTGCATGCATGATTACACAGCTGGTGTGATTCTACATTAGGTGCAACCAGAAGAATAAGAAGTCATACTCCATATATGTATGGTGTGTCAAATGCATTCTACTGTCATGTATAGCTAATTAGAACAAGTAAAAAATATGGAAAGAGGAATGTCAGAATGTGTGAAATGTAGAGAAGACTATTTAGTAGAAAATATTTTCTTGTTCAATATCGTTTGATGCCTAAGGTGATGAGAAAGAAGATTCCAGTTATTTCAATGAACAAGATGCAAAGTATTGAAAACAAAGCAAATTGTTAATTTAGCAATTTCAAAATAGGTATGTCATTTATAGAAACTGCATGACAAATAATCGTATTAGTACAATTCTTATGGCTAGAAGGGGAGAATGCCTTCATTTCTTTCTTTGTCTTATCATTGTGAAATTAATGCAACCTGTTTTAGTACAGAGAGCTTCACATTGTATTGCCTGAAGGTTTGTGAAAGACCATACAAAAACTGATAATGGTTTTATTTGCTTATTTTAATTTTTAATTTCTCATCTTAATTTAGAACAAAAGCAAATCAATGAAATTCTGCAGTTACTTTGGACAAATTATTTTCTGAGAAACTTGGAAAATAAAATGGGATCTGAATTTGCAATACCTACAGTCCATTCTTAGTACGCTTTGGAACTTGATGTATATTTTAGGGAAAGTAGAAACTCCTAGGAATCATATATGAATTGATGGAAATAAAGTTTCTATCTATGGATGTAACTGTCATTTTATGAGGCCATAGGGATAAGATTCTAACTCTTCTCTCATTAATCCTGTTTATTCTAAGAATTAAAAGTGTACTTGTTTATTTAACCCCCAAGGGTAGTTTGAATTTGAGATATTCAGGATTTACCATCAATAGAAGAGTAATTCATTACTTTGAACTAGACATTTTTTTCAAGTCTGTGACTTGTGAGCACCGATGACTTACAAGCTTTGGTATCATCATATTTATCAAATCATCAAAAACTTCAAAGAGTATGTGTAATGCTCTCAGTATTTTAGCAAAATTTTCTGATGATTCAATCTTAGTTTGGATATAAATGAAAGTAAACTGTACATATGCTTAATAGTTTAGATTTCCATATTATATCTTATTTCCACTGTGGAGAGTGGTGACAGAGGATGGGAGAACAGTGACTTAGATTGGGGGTCTCTGATGCCCTCATAGCTGGGGCATGCCCAGTTCCTGGGAATGTTTCTGTGCAAGGGCACAGGATGCCTAGCTGCTGTGGCAATGCCCTGTATGAGGAGGCTCCGTGCAAGAGTCCTATCAGTTCTGACCTTGATCGCAGGCATACAGCTCCTGGGAAGGAAGGAACTCTTATGCTAGACAACCAACTACAATGTTTCACCAGCTCCATTTCTCTGGTTCCTGCCTGCCTTATAGTAACTTTTAACAATGGACTTTCTTGAGAACTACACAAATCTCCTAGGATTTCACTTTGCAACTGTGGATTGCAACTATGGAAAAGTTACATAGGATATCCTAGTTTCTGTAACTTTCCTGAAAACAAAGAATAATGGCTGTGTAGTCTTTAACCTGATATTAAGACACATATCAATAAAGATTGCTGGCGTAACTCTTTAGATCTCCATCTCCATCAGAGAGCAGAACTCCACCTGATCCCAGCTTAATCTTCAAAATCTGGGTTTATGAATCTTTATTTTCCAATCCCTCATCACCCCTCACCGGACCCAAGAGTTTGGTCTTATAGTATGACAGGGCATACTACATTTTACAAACTTTAATTGTCCAAAAGGAGAGGATTAATTAACAAAATTAATATAAAAAACCAACCCAACACACATTCTTACCATTCTCCATATAATTCCATAAAAGACAAAGAAATAATAAATACCAATTCTTTACTAATGCTGTTACAATTGGAACCATCTGATTCATAATTACACTAGTTCTTTTTTAAACTGCAATGTTCACAGTTATGATTTTATTTCCTTTCTTACTACTTCCCTTGTACCTTGTGGGGTGCCTAGGTCTGAAAATTGAAAATGGGTTCTGGAAGTACGTAAACTGCTAAAGAATGACCACAGCTGGGCAGGGGTACAATGAGAGGATGGTGAGTGTTTCAGCAATTGGGGTGAAGTATTCATAAGCAAGGTGTTGGTAAATAGGCTTAGAATAGTTTAGAAGGTATAAAGAAACAACCTATTATAAATGAAAAAAATAAGGGAATAAAAGGTCTGGTAGAAGATACAATATGTATATGAAGGAAAATTCCAGTTGTCATTAGGAACATTCATCGTAAGTTATAAGACAGTCTCACAATTTAGTTCACAGGATTGGTATTGGACTATGATGGAAGTAACAATATATTAAGGAAAAGATAACAAAAGTAAGATCCACATAGGAACTCAGGTACAACTTACCTGAAACTGTAGAATTTGTGAGCTGCTATATCCTCTAAAAGTACTATGTTGACTGAACAATACAATCAAAGAGAATTAGACTAGTAATTAAGTTATTTAATCATTTTTGGTTTCCAATTAGTGTAAAACTGTCAGCTTTCTCATTTTTATGCTTAAGCTCATTCCTGCACATGGTTCATCAATTATATGAGCGTCCGTGCTTCACATTCATTCACACTTCCAGCAGTAGTGATGTTTAAAAAAAATCACCCTCCATTAGGTGTAGTTCTATGTTCAACATCCTCTGGGAAGTAAAAAATATCAAAGTGTGCTTCATTTATTCATTCATTCATTGAAGTAAAGTAGTCATACAGTGTACACACTTTTCCCCCCCAAAATTCCTGGCTACAGAAACAAACACTTGATAGCAACTGGTGGAAGAGCAGAGCCGAATTACACATATTAATGTTTTTCTACTATGATCTACTCCTTACCACTTAAACTGTTTATTGAACAAATTAACTGCATACCATTGCTTTCCATTCAATAAAATTCTCACTATTTAAGTTGGATTTAAAAAAATAAGTAAACCCAGCATGAATTAAAACTTCATTGCAGAAAATATATCTTTTCATTGAAAGTCAATCTACTTATGTCCGAAATCCACACTATGAGATATATGCCTCTTTCAATAACCAAATAAAGAATGATGATAGTAATGCTTTGTTTTCTTCAGAGTGTATTCACATTAGGAGGAAATAACAAATGTACAAATATGGCAAGCATTTTGTTATTACGTAAACCTTCTATGCATCTACAAAATTTTTAAAGATTAAAAGTCATTTGAGAACTTCATGTTATGATCAGGAGTCATTTTAATTCAGCCATATTTCAGCAGTTGATACACAGGATATTCATTGTATTGGGGTGGATGATATTATCATTAGTCTTAAACTTTTCTTCGTAAAGAAAAAAATGCAAGGCATCTTTGTTGTTATAACAAAAGTGTCCATTTTCAAAACCTGATTCATTCTTCAAAGACTTTTCCCTGTCCTTACCTCTCTTTCTTCTAGCATGAAAATTTGCTCCTTAAAATGTTATTAAAGAAATAGGCATTAATATATTTTAATTAAAAAGACAATGAATTTCTAATGAAAGTTATATGTTAGTATGATTTATTTTTAGATCACCATAAAGAATGCTTCTGTAATTTATGGCATATAAATCAGTGGTTTGGATAATGAATATTTATAAGACTATGGACTTCCTAATTTCATGAACAAGTACCATATTTATAAAGTGTTCACCTTATTTATAGCAAGTAATTAAAATGATTTTCATTAATAAAAATAACTTTTTAAAGTAAAATGACTGATACTATTGAAACTTCTTTAAAATCAACTGAACTCAAATTTGATTGTTTGGCAATGAAATATGTGAGGTTTAGAAAATTATCTATGAAAACATGAGTGAATTTATTATCTGCAGATTTATTTTGGTAAGTATATGTAACTTAACAACTTTAGAATTATTCAAATTTTATAGTAATACAGAAAGCTGCCATTATACCGCAAAGATGAAAGTTCAGTTTTTAAATTTAATTACATATATACATATACACATATTTATTTGCATATTTATGTATGAACAAAATTGCATATTGACTGATATATTCCATAAACCTTGACTATTAATAAACTTTTGATGTTCAATTTTAACTAGTTTTATATGACAGCTATTTTATTTTGTAAAGTTATATCATCCTGATGTATTTGCCTCATGTAGGAAGAAGATAGAATTCATGCAATTAATTTTCAGTTTATTTTGTTGCCAAATAGAAGTTTTAGTAAGAATAATATTTAATACCACTTATGATTTCATCTACTGTATTTATATTGCTAATAATCATAATTGATATTTACTTAAATTTAATCATATACTGTTCTATAATATTTAAATGGATTATATGTTTCCTCACACCAATGCTTGAATGTACTATGTTTCCATTTTTTAAATAAAATTAGGCAAACCAGATCTAGAGAGTGACTGACTCAAACTATATCTAGGTGATCCAGTTTCTGTTGGTGTCAGTATGTGAATACATGGCATGGAAGACCTAAGAAAATTTCTATATTTATATTTTCATTTCCCTCTTCTCAAAAGCATGCATATGTTACATATATCTAAATTCATTGCCAATACATTTAGCATACTTTGAAATAATTATTAAACTTTAAATTAAAATTTAAAACTCTATTATAAAGTATGCATGGTGATATCTGATTTATGATGTTTTAAATATCTTCATAAAAGTTATTATTTTCTATTCATGGGGTACTGAATACTCTTATCAGACTCTAAAATAATGCAAAAATTGATCTCTCCAAATAAGATCTCAATGATTTCCAACATCTTATTATAATAGCTAGAAACTAAAGATGACTCTTATATACTGAAGGAAAATGAACATGTTGAAAAGAGAAAAATAAACAAGTAAGTTGCTAAAGATGAATGCACCCTAAAATAATGAGCTTTTCCTGATTCTTTTAAACTCTGACACTATTGTAGTGAATAATGGTTAAAAAGATACTAATTTGAATAAAGTTGTAGACCTGAAGACAGAACATAATGAGATAAAAATCTAGACTTGAAAGATGAAAGCTGTCATCCTATGACAAGGCAAGAATACAGGAAATATCATCTGAGAGACAAATATCATCAAAATATCAGAATATTGGGCAGACTTTAATGGCAGAACCAATACAATCAATGATACTAGAAAATAAGAACTGCAGTGTAAAAATGGGATGATTTGGCAATAGATAATGGAGCATATATACACTTGTTTCAAAACAAAAAAAAATATCACCAGTCATAATAAATCATGTGAAATATTTTAGATCTTTTATATTTATTGTTGGTTTCAAAGTTGTCAATTACTATGCTAAAAGTATACAGGCATTTTTTATTTTATTCTTGTGAAATAAGCAATAAGACAAATATCATTTTATTATCCATAACTTGTGTACACATAAACTTTCTTAGTTTATTTTTTCTGGTTAAAAAATCATATCATTGGGAAATTGGTATATACACAGTGAAACTATAATTTTGAAGCATGTAGGAAATTTTAAAGCATATAAATAGAACTATTCACAAACTGATTCAATTTAAATTTTTTAAAAAAATTTGTTCTAATTAGTTCTGCATGATAGTAGAATGCATTTTGACACATTGTACACAAATGCAGCATAACTTCTCATTCCTCTGGCTGTACATGAGGCAGAGTCACAAGAGTAGTGTAATCATACATGTATACAGGGGAATAATGTCTGTCTCATTCCACCATCCTTCCCATCCCCACTGCCCCATCCCTCCCCTCACTTCCCTCTGCACACAGTTCCTTCTTTCTTCCCTAACCCTTCCACCCCACTGTGGATCAACATCCACTTATCAGAGAAAATATTTGGCCTTTGCTTTTTTGGGATTGATTTATTTCACTTAGCATGACATTCTCCAGCTCCATCCATTTGCCTACAAATGCCATAATTTCATTCCTCTTTAAGGATTAGTAACAGTTCATTGTGTATATGTACCACATTTTCTTTATCCATTCATCTGTTGAAGGGCATCTTGGTTGATTCCATAGTTTAACTATTGTGAATTGAGCTGCTGTAAACATTGATGTGGCTGTGTCACTGTAGTATGCAGATTTTAATTTCTTTGGGTATAAACTGAGAAGTGGGATAGCTGGGTCAAATGATGACTCCATTCCCAGTTTTCTGAGGAATCTGCATCCTGCTTTCCATAATGGTTGCACCAATTTGCAGTCCCACCAGCTGTGTATGAGTGTAACTTTTCCCCCACATCCTCACCAACATTTATTGTTGCTTGTATTCTAATTGCTTTTCTGACTGGAGTGAGAATAAATCTTAAAGTAGTTTTGATTTGCATTTCTCTAATTGCTAGAGATGATGAACATTTTTTCATGTTTGTTGAACAATTGTATTTCCTCTTCTGTGAAGTGTCCGTTCAGTTCCTTAGCCCATTTATTGATTTTTTTTCCTCAGTGTTACTTTTTTTGAGTTTTTTATATATTCTTGAGATTTGTGCTCTCTGAGGTGCATGTGGTAAAGATTTTTTTTCCCATTCGATAGGCTCTCTCTCCATGTTATTGATTGTTTCTTTTCCTGAGAAGAAGTTTTTTGTTTGAATTCATTCCATTTATTGTTTCTTAATTTAACTTCTTGTGCTTTAGAAGTCTTGTTAAGGAAGCCAGGTCCTAAGCCAAAATTATCAAGATTTGGGCCTACTTTTTCTTCTAGTAGTCACAGGGTTTCTGTTCTAGTGCCTAAGTCTATGATCCATGTTGAGTCATTTGTAGAGCAGGGTAAGAGATAGGGGTATAATTTCATTTTGTTACATATGGATTTCCAGTTTTCTCAGCACCATTTGGTTTTGGTATTTTATCTAGTATGTGATAACTGTAATTATGTGGGTTTGTCTCTGTGTCTTCTATTTAGTACTATTGGTTTGTCTATTTTGGTGCCAATACCATGCTGTTTTTATTACTGTAACTCTGTAGTATAGTTTGAGGTCTGGTATTGTGATGCCTCCAGCTTCACTCTTCTTGCTAAATATTACTTTGGCTATTCTGGGCCTTTTATTTTTCCAATGAATTTCATGATTGTTTTTTCTACTTCAATGACGAATGTCATTGGGATTTTAACAGGAATTGCATTAAATCTGTATAACACTTTTGGTAGTATGGTCATTTTGACAATATTAATTTTTGCCTCTCCGGGAGCAATGGGAGATCTTTTCATCTTCTAAGGTCTTCTTCAATTGGTTTCTTAAATTTTTGTAGTTTTCATTCTAGAGGTTTTTCATCTCTTTAAAGACTGATTTTCAAGTTTTTTTTTTCTTTGAGGCTATTGTGAATGGGGTAGTTTTCCCAATTTCTCTTGCAGCAGTTTCTTTGCTTATGTATAGAAATGGATTTGAGTTTTGGGTATTGATTTTATATCCTTCTACTTTGCTGAACTTATTAGTTCTAGAAGTTTTCTGGTGGAATTTTTTGGATCTTCTAAATATAGAATCATGTCATTGTCAAATACTGATAGTTTGAGCTCTTTATCTATTCATATTCTTTTGATTTCTTTCATCTAATTGCTCTGGCTACAGTTTCCAAGACTATGATGAATAGAAGTGGTGAAGGGCATCCCCATCTTGTTCCAGTTTTTAGAGGGAATGCTTTCAATTTTTCTCCACTTAGAATGATGTTGGCCTTGGGCTTAGCATAGAAAGTTTGTACAATGTTGAGGTATGTTCCTATTATCCCTAGTTTTTCCAGGGTTTTGAACATGAAGAGGTACTGTATTTTGTCAAATGCTTTTTCCACATCTATTGAGAAAATCATGATTCTTATCTTTAAGCCTATCAATGTGATGAATAATATCGATGTGATTGAACTCAATGTTGAATTCAGTCAGAATCAATTCAACATTGATTTCTGCATGTTGAAACAAAACTTTCATCGTTAGGAGAACCCCTCTTGATTTTGGTGCACTATCTTTTTAAAGTTTTTTTTATGTGATTTGCCAGAATTTTATTGAGAATTTTTGCATTTACTTTTATCAGGAATATTGGTCTGAAGTTGTTTTCCTTGATGTATCTTTGGTTTTGGTATCAGGGTGATACTAGCCTCAGAATGAGTTTGAAATGGTTCCCTCCTTTTCTATTTTTATGGAATAATTTGAGGAGTATTGGTGTTAATTCTTTTGTGAAGGTCTTATTGAAATCAACTGAGATTCTGTCTAGTCCAGGGCTTTTCTTGGTTGGTAGGCTTTGGATGGCATCTTTTATTTAATTGCTTGAAACTGATCTGTTTAAATTGTGTATGTCCTCCTGATTCAATTTGCATAAATCATATGTCTCTAAAAACTTGTCAATATCTTAAAATTTTTCTATTTTATTTGAGCATAAATTTTCAAAATAGTTTATAATTACCTTCACTATTTCTGTAGTGCCCATCATGATATTTCCCTATTCATCATAAATTTTATTAATTTTATTTTTTTTTTCTCTCCTTCTCTTCCTTGGTGTAGCTAAGGGTTTATCAATTTTATTTATTTAAAGAACCAACTTTTTGTTTTGTCAATTTTTCAATTGTTCCTTTCATTTCAATTTTATTGATTTCATCTCTGATTTTAATTATTTACTGTCTTCTACTGCTTTTGGTGTTGATTTGTTCTTCTTTTTCTAGGGCTTTGAGATGTAATGTTAGGTCATTTAGTTGTTGAGTTTTTATTCTTTTATTGTATGAGCTCAATGCAATGAACTTTCCTCTTAGCACTACCTTCATAACGTCCCAGAGATTTTGATATGTTATATCAGTATACTTAAAAATACTTACCTCTAAATATTTTTTTTAATTTCCTTCCTGATTTCTTCTGTTATACATTCATTATTCAATTGCATGCTATTTTGTCTCTAGGTGTGAGAGTAGCTTCTATTTTTTATTTTATCATTGACTTCTAGTTTCATTTTATTATGATCTGTTAAGAATGCAGGGTAGTTATTTCTATTTTTGTGTATTTGCTGAGAGTTGCTTTGTGGCATAACAGATGGTCTATTTTAGAGAAAGTCCATGTGCTGCTGAGAAGAAAATGTATTCTCTAGATGATGGATGAAAAATTCTATATATATCAGCTAAGTCTAAATCATTCATTATATTATTTAGATCTACAGTTTCTTTGTTTCATTTTTGTTTGGAAGATCTGTCCAGTGGTGAGAGAGCTGTGTTAAAGTCATCCAGAATTATTGAGTTGTGATCTATTTGATTCTTGAAATTGAGAAGGTTTTCTTTGATGTATGTAGATGCTTCATTGTTTGGGTCATATATATTTACAATTGTTATATCTTGTTGATGTATAATTCCCTTAAGCAATATGAAATGTCTTTCTTTATCCCTTCTCACTAACTTTGGACAAACTGATTCAATTTTGCTGATCGTTATTTGTTCAGATTCTTGGTGTCTAAACATACATAAAACTCATTTTAAAAATTTATGAATACTTCCTTTTATTTTTTATCAGAGAATGTAATTAGCAAGGGGAAATAAAAGTAGACATAAAAACACATTTCAGGGAAGAATAGGTCAAATCCTAAATGACATTACTAACTTAAAGGAATTTATCTCTGTTATGTCTACTTTTTAAGATTTCTTCCCCCATGTATTTATCATAATGTAGTGTAGATTCATAGCTTTTAGGGACTTCTGTGTCATGTTTTTCTTAACTACCCTTTTCAGGATTCTTCTTAACTCTGTGAATTAGGCTTCAACTGTTGGGTAACCTATTATAGCATAATTATATCATCTTAAAACAGCACACATTTACTATCTTGCAGTTTCCTGTGTCAAGAGTCATGGTACACTCAACCAGGTCATCTTAGGTTTCCA
Organism: Sciurus vulgaris; assembly: GCF_902686455.1. Lineage (NCBI taxonomy): Eukaryota > Metazoa > Chordata > Mammalia > Rodentia > Sciuridae > Sciurus > Sciurus vulgaris. Next base: position 122,871,036 of record NC_136469.1, read on the forward strand.
AAGATTGATATCAAAGTTTAATGGTTGACATTCTCTTCTGGAGCCTTTCTTCCTTTCCCAAGCTAATTCTCATTCTTGGAAGAATTCAGTTCCTAGTGGTTGTTGGACTGAAGTTCTTGCTTGATGCTTCTGACTGGCTGGAGAATCTTCTTAAAGCTAAATCTTCTCTCAGTTTCTATTCAGATGGCCTTGTTTCTAAATGACAACTGACATAAAACCAGTAAGAGAATCTTTCTTCAGTCAGCTAAAAAATATCTTTTATATACATTTTTGTTATATTGTATCCATAAGAGTTAATTTTCAATTATCTTTTCCAGATAACACAAATTAATCTAGGGAATAATCTTCCCACCAAAATTCACAGATCTCATTCAAGAGGATGAAGTTTTGTGTGTCATGTACATTACAGGGAAGACATCTTGTGCATCTAATAATTATGTGCAACATGGTACCTTATGATTAATTATCGTATTGTTACAACACCTATTATTAGAAACCTTATTGCCAAGAACCTGATTACTCATCTTTCAAGACTAAAATAATGGTCCTATCTAAAAAGTGTGAATTGGAGTAAGGCATTTGACTAAGGTTATAAAGCATCATAGTTATTTGAAAATTAAAACTCCAAAAGATAGATAGATCTTTACAACAACTCAAAAGACTTTCATCTTGGTAATGAGAATTTAACAAAGTACATATATTTTTTTCAATCAGAACATTAATACTATTTTAGGGTCATATTAATTTAGTACAGATAAATCATTGGGCTAAAAATTACAAATTTAAGTTTCACAGGACAGATATTATTATAGATAATTTTTTTCTGTGCTGGTAAACAAACCCAGGGCTTCATGCATGCCGGCAAGTGCTATACTGCTGAGTTATGTCCCTAACCCTGGGGACAGATATCATTATAAAGGAGAAATTCAAAACAACCTAAAATCAAAACCATACATTTAAGATAAAAATTTCAAAATGCTGTATTAAGTTGTATCAGTTGGTTCACTTCTGAAACACACCTGATATTCTGAAGGCTATGTTCTGGCTTTGAAGCCACCATAATCATTGCAAGGAAGTGAAGGTATCCTTGAATATCAGGGGCAATGACTTGTAGATTTAAAGTTAGATGACCTTAAGGCAGTTTCTGGCCAAACACTTTGAAGCATAATCTTTATTCATTCAGTCCAAATAAGATATCTTTCTCTAACAGAAATAGAAGAAATATTTCAATCCACTATGCATTTTCAAAACTCCCCAATAGAAATAGTGTTAGTGAAGATACCCATACTGGCTAAGGTACCACTGACTATGACAATTAGTTATACATTTTGATAGTTCACTCTATTTGAAAATACCAAATTACTAAATGTTTGAAAGAAGGATATACCTTAGATAAATAATACATCTCCCCAGTACAAACTAATAAGTGGAGTCTTGGATGTTCTCTGCAATGAATCCAGGAAGCTTCTTATTAAAAAAAAAAAAAAAAAATCAAAAAACACCCCAGTTTCTACTCCAATTGGTTACTCTCCAAATACTCTCAAAACTATTGTTCCATTCTTTCCCTCCTTTTTCAATAAATATCTAATGTATATTCACCATACATAAGAAAGCACCTATTTAAAAGAAAAAAATGACTATCTGTAATGTGTTATAGTTTTATTTTTAGGATTCTTCAGAAAATTCAATTTGTGTATTTTTCTACTTCTAAAATATTTTCTTAACATAAATTCCCTCCCCCAATATACATTACAAGATAAAATAACATTATTAGCTTTATGCTCAATGTTGCATTACACTTTAATAAGTGCCTCCTAAACTTGTATTAATACCAGCAATATAGGAAAGCACTTCTTGGAATTATACTAGCATTGGTTATTTTTTAAATACCTAGATTTGCTGTAATGGAAGTAAATCTTAGAAAAAATAAAAGCAGAAGTATATGACATGTTAATACCATGTATTGTCCCCATACAAAGAGAGAGAAGGAAGTATAATACTAATGTGCATTTTTACATAATCTTTGGAGTACACATTGTGATTGAGAGAAGAAATACATAAATTATTTTAAAGTACTGTGTGGAATGAATTACTGTATGTGATGTTACTCTGTACTTGTAGGACTCTAACTGGTATGCTGTGTTCACTTTGGGCCAAACCTTTAATCTTCAGAGCATTCTCACCAGAAAACAGAAGACACTGAAGAAATTCACATCCTGGCATTAAGTAAAGTTTTACAGTTTTACAGAACAGAGGATATATAATGTAGACAATAGAGGCTCAGAGGACACAAGAATTGACTGTCGATATTTGACATGCTGTCATGTGGAAGATGGAGATTTGTTTTATAATGTCCCAGAGGGCAGAAGTAAAATAAACACTAGAAGGAAACTATAGGAGAAGTGATATAAGATTAGAATAATGGGAAACTTTGTATTGATTAGATCTAGCCAACAAATGAATATGCTTTCTTGAAATAGGTTCCATTTGTGTTCTGCTTGTGTGTGTACACACCACTGAAGGCTCACAAACATTGCTTTATATTTTAGTCCAATAAACATCAGCCATATCAGATTCCTACTCTATAAAAATATCAACACACTTAATGATTGACTAGACACATAGACTGAAAATTTATACAAACTTCACATTTATAGGTTACAGATGTTAAAATATTAAAATTTTAAGACTATCGGGAAAAATGTGTTAAAATGTGTTGCTCCAAACTGTATAACAAAAAGAAGTTAGAACTACATTAGAGTTTATTTTCTGGTTCATAGTAAGACCTTTCTCAGACTGTACCTAATAACAAATAAAATTGACAATTTTAAAAGACAAGTAATTAAGTTCCTTAAAATACTAAAAAGGCACCGAATGACCCCTCACCGAAAAAGGTCCAGAGTACAGATGATCACCCAAGAGATACACAGTGCAGATGTTTGTGCATAGGATAAGGGGCAACAAAATGCATTATAGGTCCGAATGCATGAACCACTAGAACACAAGCTACATGTGTGTCACAACTGTTTTATTAATAAGAATAATCCTGGAACTTAAAACAATAACTTCTATACAGAAACAGTACCAGGTTCATTTCTGGCTTTCCTTAAATTTGTTCAGTCATGTTTTTTCCTGTTTATTGTTACTAATATCCCTTTCTGAACATTCCTCCTTAGCATTCACATTCCTAGAGGTGACAGAGAGAAGCATCCATCTTTGATGGAAGGTGTCTCCTTGAAGCTATCAACTTATTCTTAATGGAAAGGGCTAAAGTGGTTGACCTGTTACCAGATCTAATCACGTGACTGTGGGAGTGTTGTTACACATTAGCGCCAGACAATGCCTGATCTCATTAGGTATTGCCTTGTTCTTCCTCTGTACCAACCTAATAGTAACCGATATATATTAAATAATTTTAAAAAATGTTTAAAATATTTCTCACCTAAGTTTTAAAACAGGTCTGCCAATAGGATAAATTTTCTGAATAATACAGTGATTTTTATTTCCTGAATTTAAAGTTTTACTTATCAAGAATACATAGTCTTGGTATAGAGCCCAGATTTGAAGACTTCTGGTGTAGAACATTACATATTTATATTTTTTTTTCCAGAAAGTCATGCTTTCTTTCTCATCTTGGCAATTGAGATGTGGTTAATATCCACCATACTACTTGGAAAAACTTAACTTGGTTTCGTGGTAAAACTTCTAAAGTACATTTTTGTGCTGTTTATAGCTCTACTTCTGTAACTCACGTTCTTAATGCCTCGCTCAAAGGCAAATATTTATTTGATTGACTGCTTCCCTTACGGGTGATTGCTTTTCTGGCATAATATTCATAGTATCATATGAAGTCAAAAATGTGCCAGTATTGTCAGGATGCTAGGGGCTACATGAGATAGGACTGAGCACTTTTAGAAGTGGTGCTTCAGAGATGTCAGTCATAAAAAGAAAGGGTTGCAATCCAGTGTTCTGGGGTCAGGCTAGGTGTTGATTGCAGGTAGAAACACTGGTATGGGGATCACGGAACTTTCTAGTTTCAACATGAATGAGCTGAAATAAGGAATTTGTATATATAGTCAGTCTGCATACATTTTTCATTTCCCTCTAGTGTCTCAGTTGATATTATTTTTGTTATACATACGTATTTTGAAATAGTCTACCTATAAGCTATAACTATGAACAGTATGTTTAGCAATGAGAGTCAAACCCTATAGAATCATATTAATTTTATGCCAACAAATTTCAGAATTTAATGAAAGTACATTTTACTAATGTGTTTTCTAAGACTGTTTCTTTCTTTTTTTTTTTTTTAACTCTGGTGGAAACAGGCCAACTATTTTATAAGACTTTGGTTTTTGGATTGTTCTGGGAAACTTTTTGTTTTCAATTCAGCAGTGGCATCAATAGCTCTCCAATCAATGATAAAAACCAATGCTGATTGTGCAGATGTTTTTTTGTCATTGATTGGAGATTGCCATCATTATTTTCTTCCAGAAGAGATGGAATGACTCTCACACTGCCTTTTCTATGAACATTAGATTGAATTAGATGTATTACATTCTAAACATAACACTGTGCTTTAAGGTTGTATTCTTAATACATTTAGCGAGAAGGTAAATCTTATTTAATTAAAGTTTTTCTAATTTTGTTTTATGCAGAGGTTTGAAATACCTATATACTATTTCTAGTCTGTGTTTTCATTAAAATGTTACATTATAGTTGAATCTGTATTCCATTATTTCTTTAAAGAACTAAACAATTTGTATTGATCGGCTGGACATATGCTTTCCAGAATTCATATTACATTTTCATAATGATCACACACTATAAGAAAAGTGTCAAAATTAGATATTGCGGTAGGGGTAATATAATCAGAACACAGAGAAATAAAAATGGAAAATGACAAGGAAAAGATAGGAGAATCTTGAAATTAATATCTAGCCACTGAATATTATATCAAAGAGGAAATAAAAATTAAGGGTATAGTGCTTTATAATAAGATAAGCACATGTGAACACTATATCATATGACTAAAAACTCCTAAGGTATATTGAATAGGATACATATTCATGATAGAAAAAATGGAAGCTAAAATTGTTGGAAAAGGGAAGTAATATAGAAGATATTCACATGAATAGTTATATTTATATAAACATACACATATCTTCATGCCAACTTTGTCTATTCATCTGAAAATATTCATTTTAAAAATGTACAAAAATATAAATTTTTAATTCTCCAGGAACCTCAAGAAACAACTATTTGAAATAAGTTAGTTAAGTAGTTTTGAAAATGAAGGAAACATTTAGAAACTGTAGAAATCTGAAAAATATATTGCACATATTACATAGCTAGTCATTCTACAGTGTATAAATACCATGATAAATACTAAACAAATATAAACCAACAATACATAAAAATGTTAAAACATATTTACATATGTATACATAAAATTAAATAAATAATACATTCTTCCTATGCATATATATTTGAGAATTAAATAAGAATAAATCATGTATGCACTATTTAATGCCTATGCTAGCATTTACATTTTTAACATTTATAACTATTGACATCTTCTCTAATAACAATAAGACTAAATGAATATATTGGAGTGTTCTCCAATGAAGGTCCAGGTACAGTTTTCATATCAATTTATCACATTTAATGGTTAGAGATAATTCCCATGTTCTTTCAACTATGCTAAAGTCATAAAGCATATGTTAAAATGATTATCAATTTGTTTTATTTGATACAAATTTTGTATTCACAAATTTCCAAAACACAATACTGTGTCTTCTATAAAACTCTAATATGGCTTAGATGCACAAATTCTAACATATTTTTATTTTATTTTGAGCTTATATCATATTTGATATGAAAGTTAGAGACAAGAACATCAAATAATATGAGCATGCCAATCCTCATTATTATCATCATCAGTTACTTGTATACAGCTCACTCCATGCCATATGTTTTCCTGTGTGTTTTGTGTGCTTAATTCACTTAATTCATGAAGAAATCCTATGAGATAGCCCATCTCTATTTCCATATTAGATAGTGGTAAGTTACAGATATTCCATAACTCTTTGAAGGTCTCATAATGTTTTTGAGGCTAAGAAGGTCTATTAACTACAGGAAAGAAACTACTAAACCCATGCTTGCTTGAACAAAACAACAAAAGATAAATAATAGCAAAATAAAACTCCACTTTTTTGATAGAAGTAACTCACAATTCTCATAATATGATGAATTCTTATGAGAAACATAAGTAAAAAAAAAGGTCTGCAAATGTATAAATCAAAATAGGCATATGTTATGTGCATGTTGATTTGTTCAATGCTCTTAGTCTGAAATGCCTATTCAATATTATAAGAAATGAAAAGAAAAAGAGACATGTTTTGGTGAATAAGGAGATAGTTTTTTTATCTCTTTCAAATTATACATTTATTACCATGAAAGCTATAAATTCAATAGTAACATCTACAACATTGCTATATCATGAATATTATGTGGTTTCTACATTTAGACACATAGCAATAGTTAACATATGAGGGTGTAATAATCTGTGTCAATCACTATTTTAATAGGTTTGCATGAACTTTTTAAATTATCATAAGCATTGTTTTAGTCAGGTTTTTTTTTTTTTTTTTTTTTTTTTTTTTGCTTCTGTGACTAAAAGATCTGGCCAGAACAATTTTAGGGGAGGAAAATATATTTGGGGACTCCATGTTTCAGAGATCTCAGTCTATGGACAGCAGGCTCCATTCATCGGGGCTCAAGGTGAGGCTGAACAAAATGTCAGAAAGTGTTGTGGAGGGAAGCAGCTCCCATGATAATCAGGAACTAGAGAGAGACTCCACTCTCCAGATACAAAATGTATGCCCCATAGGCACGCCCCTAGTGAAGCACTTCCTACAGTCACACCCCACCTGCTTTTACTTAGTTACTCCCAACAGGGATTAAGTTACTGATCATGGCTCAATCATTTATCTTCCAAACCTTCTTGTATTGTCTAACAGGTGAGCTTTTGGGGGACACTTCACATCTAAACCATAACAAGCATGCTTTATAGAGTTATGAATTATACTTATTTAATCAAATCAAATAAATTATTCTATAAGCATGCCAGACTTTGCTGATGGGTCCATGAAGCTGTGTATGAACCGATCCATTTCTGTCTTCTGTATCTTTAACATGTTTTCCATTTTCGACTTTGGCTCATGAGTCCAGTTATCATTTCCATATCACAGTTGGGGAAAGGAAAGAAAGCTTCAAAGTACATCTGACAATGAGACATTTTACAAAAGTATCACCCAAAAGATATGTCACATATCTCTTTGGGTAATCTTATCAGAAATAAGCTAAAAAATGTAGGCTTTGTTTGCACATTATATTGTACACTGAAAAATAATGAGTCTCAGCAGAAGCAAGGACAGGAAGTTGTTTCATGGTGCCCAAACAAAAAAGAAGAGAAGATGAATCTTAAATTTGGAATTTGTGTTTGAAAAAACACAAATTCTCTTAACCAGTGCACTGAAGTATCAAAAACAAAAATACATACATATATCAGGGAATATTTCTGTAGAAATCATAACTAAGTAGAAAATATGTTGTATAAAAGTATTTGCTACAAGAATAAAATTATGAATTGATGAATAATCTTTAAAAGTAGACATAAGACTGTCCCCCACCCCCCTCAGGCTGACTGGGCTCACCCTCGCTGGGACTCCTCAACTTCTTTGAAGGCTGGTGCAGGCATTTTGAATTATTCCTGAGGGCATGGCCACCATCATTGGAAGGGCAGCTCCCTTTCCCAGACATCTACAGGAGACTGGAGGCCCTTTAACAGGTACCTCTATTTACTCACCGTTTACACCCTTCCCCATCCTCTTTGTTCACCTCTAGAAATAGTGTAGATAATAATCAAACTCATCCTGTTTATTACAATAATGTTAAAGTCTGTATAGGGGTTGTCTTGTTCAGGACTGCATTTTCTTTGTATTTAGGTGCTGCTAATATTGATCTTGCCTTCAAAGGAGAGGTACTGGAAAACTGCAGGGTCACAATAAGTCTGCAGGGGGGAAACTTCAGTACCTCAGATCTACACCACTAGAGGGGATTATACAGAAACAATATGAAAAAACAGGGGACTAAAGTGCCCCTAACAAACCAAGATGCTATTTTGATAGAATCCAATGAGAGCGTGGCAGTAGAAATGACAGAAAAAGAGTTTAGAATCTGCATAATTAAAGTGATCCATGAAGCAAAAGATGAGATAAGAGAGCAAATGCAGGCAATGCATGATCACTCCAATAAACAGTTAAAAGAGCAAATGCAGGAAGCAAAAGAGCACTTCAATAAAGATATAGAGATTCTGAGGAAACAAAACAAAACAGAAATACCTAAAATGAAAGAAACAATAAACCAAATTAAAAACTCAATAGAAAGCATCAACAACAGAATGGATCTCGTGGAAGACAGAATCTCAGACAATGAAGACAAAACATTTGAAAATAAAGTTAAACAAACTAAGAAAATGTTAAGAAATCATGAATGGAACCTCCAAGAATTATGGGATATCATGAAAAGAACAAATTTGAGAATTGTTGGGATTGAGGAAGGCACAGAGATACAAACTAAAGGAATGGACAAACTGTTCAATGAAATAATATCAGAAAATTTCCCAAATCTGAAAAACGAAGTGGAAAATCAAATACAAGAGACTTACAGAACACCAGTTGCACAAAATTACAAAAGATCCACACAAAGGCACATTATAAGGAAAATACTTCACATACAAAATAAAGATAGGATTATAAGGCTGTGAGAGAAAAGCCTCAGATAAGGGGAAACTATTAGGCATATCAGCAGATTTCTCAGCCCAGACCCTAAAAGCAAGAAGGTCCTGAAATAATATATTTCAACCTCTGAAAGAACATGAATGCCAACCAAGAATCCTATATCCAGCAAAACTAGCCTTCAGATATAATGATGAAATAAAATCATTCCATGATAAAAAAAATATTTAAAATAATTTACAAATAGTAGGCCTGTACTACAGAACATTCTCAGCACAATATTTTTTTGTGAGGAGAAAGTGAAAAGCAACAGTACAAGTCAGCAAAGGGAGGAACTATCCTAAAGGAAAAGACAATCAATGGAGAAAACAAGTCAAGTTAAAAACCAAAAATAAGCCAAAATGACCAGGAATACAAATCTTATCACAATAATAACCCTGAATGTCAATGGCCTAAACTCAATAATCAAAAGAAATAGACTGGCAGATTGGATTAAAAAAGAAGGACCCAACAATATGCTTTCAACAGACTGATCTCATAGAAAAAGACATCCATAGACTAAAAGTGAAAGGGTGGGGAAAATCGTATCATGCAAATGAACCCAGTAAAAAATCAGGGGTCTCCATTCTCATATCAGAGAAAGTGGACTTCAAACCTGATTTAGTCAGAAGAGATAAAGAAGGACATTTCATACTGCTTAAGGGAAGCATAAAGCAGCATGACATAAACATTTTAAATATTTATGGCCCAAACAATGGAGCATCTATGTACATCAAACAATTCCTTCTCAATTTTAAGAATCAAATAGAGCAAAACACAATATTAGTGGGAGATTTTAACACACTGCTCTCCCCAGAGAATAGATCCTCCAAACAAAACTGAACAAAAAAACTATAGAAATAAATAATGTAATCAATGATATAGGCTTAATGGACATTTACAGAGTATTTCATCCATCATCGAGTGAATACACTTTCTTCTCAGGAGCTCATGGATCTTCTCCAAAAAAGACCATATGCTATGCCACAAAGAAGCCATTAGTAAACACAAAAAATTAGAGATACTACCTTGTATCCTATCTGACCACAATGGAATGCAAGTAGAAATCAACAATAAAATAACAAACAAAAACTATTCCTACACCCAGAAACTAAATAATATGCTACTGAATAATGCAATGATAACAGAAGATACCAGGGAAGAAATAAAAAAAATTATTAGAGGTAAATGAGAACAATGACACAACATATCAAAATCTCTGGGACACTCTGAAAGCAGGACTAAGAGGAAAGTTCATTGCATTGAGCTCATACATTAAAAAAATAAAATGTCAACAACTAAATGACCTAACATCACACCACAAAGCCCTAGGAAAAGAACAGATCAACACCAAAAATAGTAGAAGACAGAAATAATTAAAATTAGAGCTGAAATCAATGAAATTGAAACTAGAGGAACAATTCAAAAAATTGACAAAACAAAATGTTTGTTCCTTGCAAAAGTAAACAAATTTGATAAGCCCTTAACTACACTAATGAAGAGAAAGAGAGGAAACTCAAATTATTAGAATTTGTGTTGAAAAAGGAAAAATCAGGACAAATAACATTGAAATACATAATTAGAAGCTACTTGGAAAATTTATACTCTAACAAAAGAGAAAATACTGAAAACATTGACAAATTTTTAGAGACATATGATCCCCCAAACTGAGTCAGGAAGACATACACAATGTAAACAGCTCAATTTCAAGCCATCAAAATAGGAAAAGCCATCAAAAGCCTACCAACCAAGAAAAGCCCAGGAGCAGATGGATTTTCATCCGAATTCTATAAGACCTTTAAAGAAGAAGTAATACCAATATTCCTCAAAGTATTCCAGGAAATAGAAAGGGAGGAAACACTTCCAAACTCATTGCATGAGGCTAGTATCACTCTGATACCAAAATGAGACAAAGACTCATCAAGGAAAGAAAACTTTAGAGCAATATCCCTGATGAACATAGATGCAAAAATCCTTAACAAAATACTGGAAAATCACATACAAAAATATATTAAAATGAAAGTGCACCATAATCAAGTGGGGTTTATCCCAGGGATGCAAGGTTTGTTCAACAACCATAAATCAATAAATGTAATTTGTCACATCAATAGACTTAAAGTTAAGAATCATATGATTATTTCAATAGATGATGAGAAAGCATTTGATAAAATACAGTACCCCTTCATGCTTAAAACACTAGAAGAAATAGAAATTGTAGGAACATAACTGATCATTTTAATGACTATGCTAAGCCCACAGCCAACATCATTCTTAATGGAGAAAAACTGAAAGCATTCCCTCTAAAAACTGGAACAAGACAGGATGCCCTCTTTCACCACTTTTGATATCATCCTTGTTACACTAGCCAGAGCAGTTAGGCAGACCAAAGAAATTAAAGGAATACAAATAGAAAAAGAAGAACTCAAGATGTCACTATTTGTCAATGAATGATTCTATATTTAGAGGATCCAAAAAACTCCAGTAGAAAACTTCTAGAACTAATAAATGAATTCAGCTAAGTAGCAGGATGTAAAATCAATATGCATAAATATAATGCACTTATATTCATAAATGATGAATCCTCTGCAAGAGAAATTAGGAACACCACTCCATTCACAATAACGTCAAAATAAAAAAAAAAAAAATACTTGGGGATCAATCTAACAAAAGAGGAGAAAGACCTTTACAATGAAAGCTACAGAACACTGAGAAAAGAAATTGAGGAAAACCTTAGATAATGGAAACATCTCCCATGTTCTTGGATAGGCAGAATTAATATTGTCAAAATGGCCATTCTACCAAAGGCGCTACACAGATTCAATGCAATTTCAACTAAAATTTCAATGATATTTCTCATAGAAACAGAGAAAGCAATCATGAACTTCATCTGGAAGAATAAGAGATCTCAAATGGCCAAAACAATCCTGAGCAGAAGAAGAAAAGCAGGAGATATCACAATACCAGAACTTAAACTACACTACAAAGCAATAGTAACAAAAACAGCATGGTATTGGCATCAAAATAGACAGGCAGACCAATGGTACAGAATAGAAGACACAGAGACAAACCTACCCTACATAAGTACAGTCACCTCATACTATACAAAGGAACCAAAAACATACAATGGAGAAAAGATAGCCTGTTCAACAAATAGTGCTGGGAAAACTGGAAATTCATATGCAGTAAAATGAAATTAAGTCTTTATATCTCACCATGTACAAAACTCAAATCAAAATGAATCAAGGACTTAGGAATTAGACCAGAGATCCTGCACCAAGTAGAATATAAAGTAGGCCCAAATCTTCATCATGTTGGCTTTGGATCAGACTTCCTTAACAAGACTATCAAAGCACAAGAAATGAAAGCAAGAATCAATAAATGGGATGGAATCAAACTAAAAAGCTTTTTCTCAGCAAAGGATACAATCAATAATGTGAAAATAGAGCCTGCAGAGTGGGAGAAAATCTTTTCCACACACAGTTCAGATAGAGCAACTTATCGCCAAAATTTATAAAGAACTTAGAAAACTTTACACCAAAAATACAAAGAACCCAATCCACAAATGGACCAAGGAACTGGAGAAACATTTTACAGAAGAAGACATAGAGGTGATTAATAAATACATGAAAAAAGTGTTCCACATCTCTCATAATTAGAAAAATGCGAATTAAAACAACTAAGATTTCATCTTACTCCAATTAGAATGGCTATTATCAAGAGCATACTTTTACATAGCTGGTGGAATTACAAATTGGTGCAGTCATTCTTGAAAGCAGTGTGGATAATCCTCAGAAAAACTGGAGTGGACCCACTTTTGACCCAGTTATCCCACTTCTCAGTTTATACCAAAAGGACTTAAAATTAGCATTACAGTAACACAGTAAATTACTACAGTAACATAATCACATCAATGTTTACAGCAGTTCACTTCACAATAGCTAGATTGTGGAACCAACCTAGATGACCTTCAACAGATAAATGGATAAAGAAAGTATAGTATACATACACAATGGAATACTATTCAGCCATAAAGAAGAATAATATTATAGCATTTGCAAATAAATGGATGGAATTGGAGAATAGCATGCTAAGTGAAACAAGCCAATAATAAAAACCATAGGTCCAATATTTTCCCTGGTAAGTGGATGATGATATATAATCCCATAGCAGGGTGGGAAGTGTGATAAGAATGGAGGAACTTTAGATTATATAGAAGGAAATGAGAGAAAGGGGGTATGAAAAATCTAGAATGAGACAGATATGGTTACCCTATACACATTTATGATTACAGGAATGGTATGAATCTACATTGTGTACACCCATTGAAATGAAATGATGTACCCATTTGTGTACAATGAAAAAAATAAACATAAAACCAAAGATTACAAGCTACAGAATTTTATTAATGATTTGAGATCACTGAAAATATGAAAAGAATACCATGCTCCTTAAAAAAATCAAATATTATAAAAAGGACAGTTTTTAATCATACTGACTCATAAATTCTAATTAGAAAAATGGAAGATCTCTGCTAAGAAGCCAAAGAATAGTCAAGGGAAAAGGAAGAACAGGGGGATTGTCATCTTTCAATTTTAAAATGAAGTATTTAGGATGTGGTAGTGAGATAGTGATACACAATTTAACAGAAATCAATAAATATTCCAGATAGCCACGGCATTGTATTAGGAAGTTTAATTTATGATAAAGTTATTTATCATTAATTGTTTAAAGGAATGTTGCATACTAAAGGGGCAATGATCTACTCATAGTAAGAATTCATCTGGAAGGACAATGTTTCCGCTTGCCGCCGACCAGCGGGACAAAACGGACATGTACTCTACAGAAGTTCATGAAGCAGCTTCCGCTTTATTTGGATATAAGCGGTCTCATGCATATGCAATTGTAACTAGATATGTCCATCCAATCCTATTAAAGGTCAAGTGATCACGAGCTCAAGCACACATGTAAGGTATATCTGTCCACACGCTAGGCGGCTGAACTAATTATCATACAGCCAATGGTAAACGCTTCCTGTTTTTCTCAAGGCGCATTCACCATGCCCTTTGGCTCTCTGCCAGTCGCCATCTTTGGATGCATGTGGCATAACCCTGGGCCCCTGGTCTCGCCCGCCACACAATGTGTCATTACTAATATTATGTAATTGATATATTTAATCCTAGGTAGGTATGACATTAATTTCTAGATTAGTTTGTTTGATAATTTATTAATTCATTCAAAATATATTTGTCAAGCATGTGCCATATATATTCTTCCAGGAACAGACTGTGTAGCCTCTCTCTAGGATTCACACTTCAGATAAAGTCAGATAATTACACATATCATTGCACTCAGTTCATTACATAGGGTAAAGAAAGAGTTCAACTTCTTTTGAACATTTGCTTTTCCTACCATTGGTACCTAGAACACAGGTGCTTCCCTTGCTAACAATATCTCATCAACTTGATCTAGTAGTACAGTCATGTTATTAGGGGATTTACAGGATTTAGTTTTCCTTTCACAGAGGTAGGATTAGGGAACAGGAAAAGGATTTTGCACAAAAGCAAACAGGCAAGGTTGTATTTTAACAAAAGAGTAATAAGTAACCTTATCTGTCAAAATTCCCTCTTAGACTCAAAGATTGATTTTCCCATTGAAATTATTATGAAAAGTCAAATGTTTTAACAAAATACTGCAGTCCAATATAAACACACAACAGTAATTACTGAAAGACAAGGAAACTAGGCTAAGTCAAGAAGCAAATTTCTTAAGTCAGTGCTTTCTTGGACAGATCTTATAGTATTTACATGAGCTTTTTAACAGTTTCAGGGATTATCCTATGTTACTACCCTCAGAGGCGATCACAGCCTTATATCTTTAGACACATATAAATTCAATCGTGATTTGTTATTTCTTTCTTGCAATGTATATGGTCACAATCACATTATTTTATCAAGAAGAGGTCATTATTTTGCTGCTTAATCCACCATTTTGAATAATACTCCAGATGACAATTCTTAGCTGACTTAGCTATATTTTTCTACCTTTCTTTTGGATATAGAAAGATGCAATATATATTTTTAATTTATTGACTCTTAAGCACTATGTTTTAAAAGAACTTTAAACATCCAGAACAGTCTTGTTAATATTTTTTCATTATGTAAGTTGAGAAAAAAAGGAAATAAGTTCAATAATAAATTCTGCATATATGATTATATTTCTAAATTTATTGAGTTACATAGTACTTCTGTTTATTCTGTTAGTGTATTATGACTGATAATTTCAATACAACTAATATTCATATAAAAATATCTGCACTAATCAAAAGTGAGATAAATGCAGTTTTGACTGTGAATTTAAATACTTTTAATAAATATATATACCCAGGTGATCATTACCCCATTTTTAATATAGATTTTTTTTCTTTTTCTTCACACATTTTCTTATGTTCCTGTTTTGTAAAACTCTTTTTCCTGTACAAACACTTTTGATTTCTGTCTCCTTAATTTAGTTTCACCCTTGGAATTCATAAAAACAATATGATATAGTGTGTATTCTTCTTTATCTGACTTTATTTCTCAATATAACATTTCTGGTACTAAACCATTTATTAATGTACTATTTTGATTAGAAGTATTCCACTTTTGAATATTCTACAATGTGTTCACTTGCTCTTCTTTTGGATGGAAAATTGAATTGATTGTGATTTGGAACCATTATGAATAAAGTTTCTATCAACATTTGCCCACAAGTCTTTGTGCAAACACATGCTTTATTTTTTCTTGAATAAATACCTAAAAGTGGAATTCATAGAATGAAATTTAACATTATAAGGAATATCACACACTATTCATAAGTTATTATAAAATTTTATAATTTTCTAGCAATATGTCATCATTTCAATTTTTCCACATCCTCCCTGACATTCAGATTATTCATTATTTTTAACTTCAGTCTTCTTGGTTCATTTGCAAAGTGTCACTTTGTGGTTTTAACATATTTTTTTTATGACTAATGAGGATAAAGATACTTCAAAAGAATTACTGGTCATTTTCCTTCTATTGTTAATAATCTCTTAAAGAATTTCCCTCTTTTCTATCAGTCTGAGTAGTTTATCTTTTAATTATTGAGTTACAAGTTTCTTTATTATTTTAGATATAATTTTTTTTTTTTTTTTAACCAGGTGAGTGTTTTATTTCAAATCTGTGATTTGGATTCTTTTTCCTTAATGATAACCATTGAAAAATCAAAGGGTCCAGACTTGATAAAGTTTGGATCTTACAATTTTGTATGCTCAGTATTTTGTTCAGTCAGGAACATTTTTGCCTAATCTGAAGTGGTGAAGATTTACTTCCACTTTTTTTTTTCCATAAAATTAGTAAAATTTTAGACCTAACACTTAGGTCTTTGATCATTACCAGTTAACTGTTACATGGTATAGACAGTAGTTTTTCATTATTGTTGTAATATGCATATCTAGTTCTCATATCAATTATTTAAGAGTTTTATTTCTACATTAAAGTTCCTTAGCTCTTTCATCAAAAAACAGTTACCAAAGTGAAAAAAGATAATAATTAATTATAGATTTTTATCTAATAATTTATGATTTAAGTAAATAAATGAATGGCAGAAATAACTAAATAAAGTCTCTTATTAAATTGGTTTTTACTAGAACTTTAAGTCTCTGCCCTATAGCTTTATAATTATATAATTGAGATACTTATCAAGTCCTGAAGTTAGTTTATTGTTGGAAGTACTAGTGTTAATTTGTGACCATGCCAGTTATTCCTCATTCTGATTATAAATAATATAATAGTTTTCTTATAAATTATTGTGCTTCTAATAATTGGACTTTAAATATGGAGAATATAGTTCTTACATGTATATATAAAGAATACAATTAAGAAACAGGACTAATATTTAAATATAAAAACAGAAAATACTTTAAAAATGATTAATTACAGGCATAATGAGAGTAAAATATAAATTTAAAGAAACAAATAACAAAAAGTATATTTTTTCTTATTTAGCTGGAAAATTATTTTAGTTTTTTTAATGAGAAAAGCTAGATTTCACACAATTTTTTTAGCATACCACCTTCATAATTGTGTAATATTTGAGGGAATTTTTCCAAATTTAAGAAAGACAGTCAAAAATTTTGCATGTGGAATTTGGCCTTCTGCCATTTAAGAAGCCCTTAAAAACTTTTAATTGCTGCATTCAGATTTCAGGTGCCACTTAGTGTCAGCATAATGGGAAGCAGGGCTGATGATCTTCTTAACTAAACAAGGGCCTGAGATCCATCCGTGGATGTGACAGACGAGTGGTTAGCAAATGTTCTACCAGCCAGGGTATTTTAGCACATGACACTGTATTGTCTGACTAATTATGGGATAGCTCAAAGTGAGGGTTTGTGCTGATAATCAGGAATCAGAGTCAGTGGTATGCTAATTGTAGGGTCAGAATTGCATTCTTGGAGGTGGTAACTGTGTCCTGATTTATTAACAAAGACCGTAGTAAGAAAGGATCAATCATGCCATTTAGCAGATAAATTATATCCTTGTTTTGGCAAAGAAAAGAAAGAGCATAGCTTTTTTGCATGTTATAAATGGATAAATTTCTCATTTATTTTGCAGAATCCAAAATAAAAGTTACTTCAATTTTGTATTTTAAAGAAAGACTATGATATAGAAAGAATAATGTCTTTTTTTTTAAGTGCATCTATTGTGTAATAAAGAGTTTTGAACTTTTCAAAACAAAACAAAACAAAAAGAATTCAAGCTTGACTCCACAGCTTAGCTATTGTGACTTGAAAGTGTTGTATTACTATAAATGCAAACCAATTTTCAACTATTATTATTGTGTATTTCAGCTATATCATATACCAAGTTTATAGATGGGAAAACAACTATATAAACATCCCATGCTTTTTTGGGGGGTGAGGGGAAGGTTGCTCAATTAAATACAGGAATAAGCAAAGTATAGCACCGCCCAGAGACAGTTTGCCAGCTGTGGTTGTAACTCAAAGTGAGAGCCTTAATGAAATTGGTGCAGGTACACACAGGGAGGGCACTATCAGAATGACTGAACTTCCAGACTATTTCATAAACCAATAGAACTAAGAACATTTCTAATAAAAAGGAAGAAAGAGGAAAACGGGTTTGAAAGAGATGAGAATAGCATTTTCAAACATTTAATCATAGGACATCATCATTAGAGAAATTCTACAACATCTTTAGATAAATTCTAGAGTTACTCAAAAGTCTGGAATAAGTAAGGATTAGAAAAAAAAATTGAGGTGCAATTTGAGACTTTCCATTATTGATTTTCTAATCTTTGAAACTTAAAAGAGTCTCTTCTATGGACATTCTTTCACCAAAAATTCAGGAAGATTTTATATAAGTTAATTTAGGTATATTGAGATTGAAATCAGATAGTTTCATGTGTTTCCAGAAAGTACAGTGGTTTCACTTTCTACTCTACATTGAATTATACATTTTTTTTTAATTTTAGTTGCAATATAGATCTACAAATTGTATTAAAAATAACAGTCCTGGTGTTCTATGGCACAACAGGATCATTTAATTACTTTACTTCCACTACATTATATATCTCAAAATAATTAGAAGAGAAAAATTTGAATGTATTAACCATAAAGAAGTGATAAACATTTAAGGTGATGGATATGTTAATTAACATAATCACTACTTCAATGTATACATGAATCAAAGGATCACATGGTATCTCATAAATATGTACAAATATTACATGTTAATGAAAAATTAATAAAATTTTAAAAACCTAAAGGATAGGGCAACTTCTACAGCAACATCTTATTTTAGAAATATGTCACTTTTATCATTGCAGTCAAAATTGGAAACACCATGGACTTACCAAAGATAAATAGATAAGGGACTGAGGATTTGGTTGAATGGTAGGGCACTTACATGGCTTGTTAGGCCCTGGATATGATCCCCAGTTTCTCTCTCTCTCTCTCTCTCTCTCTCTCACACACACACACACACACACACACACACACACACACACAGTGCATGAAACCCCTGAAACTCTCAGATAAATGGCTCACAGAAGTTTATTGATACTTCAAGAATAAATCATGAGGGCTTCCATTTAGCTCAGCAGCAGAGCACTGGTCTAGCAGGTATGAGGGCCTGGGTTCATGGTACAGAAGGACTCCTAGGGATTCGGCTTCCGGGAAATCTTTCCCATCTGAAATACAGTGACTGAGTTCAAACACTTTCTCCAGATGGGTACAATACAAAATCAGATGGATACTGGTAATCGATTCCCAAATATCTGAGTGACATGTAGAAATTCTAGTTGGTGAACTGGTGTATACTTATTTCCTTACTGACAAAAAAAAAAAATGCAAGTTAGTTAGCCTCAAATCCATTTCTACTTTGAAATTCTTTATGAGACTTTCATTCATATTAAAGCAGTTTATTCATCACCTTCGAATATTCTGTGAAGCATGTAAGAAATAACTGCTTACCAAGTTTCATAGAAATTCTTGGATATGTGGAACTTCGCTATCCTATTCAATGACTCCTTTACTTTTGATCTGTAAAATTCTCTAAAATATTCTTTACTTGAAATATATTGACAGTGATGTCACCTGTTTTTAAGGACTGAATCATATTCCTTAAAATTCACATGTTGAAGCCTTACTTACAATGCGGCTACATGTGAGCATAGGGCCTTAGGGGGGAATTAAGATGCAATGAAATTCTAAGAACAGGCCCTAATCTAGTATGACTAACATCCTTATGAGAAGAGAGGGAGACAGCAGGAACGTGCATGCACCAAGAGGACATGTGAGGACACAAGGAGGGGTCTATGTGCAAACCAGAACAGGATATCTCAGGAGATACCAAACTTACTAACTTGAAGTTATCAGATTTCTAGACTCCATAACTATAAGAAAATATTGTTTAAACCACTCAGTCTGTAGTATTTTTTTTAGGGAAGCCCTAGCAAGTTAATAAATCTACATAAAACAAGGTAACTGATTATTCAGACAAGCAAAATTGTATGTTTCAATTATTTTTTTTTTCTTTGCTGTCCTAAGAGAAAGAAAATTGCACAAGACACAGGAGTCAGTTCTAGAAACTATTCTTACTCTCCCATAGAACCTGATTCTAAAGCACATGCATCTTAAGTCGAAATCATTGTTTTAGTAAGCTATTTTGCTGCTGAGATATGACCAGAATAATTTTACGGGAGAAAAAGTTTATTTGGGGGCTCACACATGGTTTCCAGAGATCTCAGTCCATAGACAGCTGGCTCCATTACTTGGGGCATCTGATGGGGCAAAACAACATGGCAGAGAGTATAGTGGAGGGAAGCAGCTCATATGATAATCAGAAAGCAGAGAGAGATCAAGCTCAGCTCAACAAATATAAACCCCAAATGTATGTCATCAATGACCCACCTCTCCCGGTAATACCCTCCCTGACTTCCATTAACGTCAGCAGGGGATTAATTCACTGCTTTGTTAAGGCTTTCAAACCAAATCATTTCACCTCCGAATGTTCTTCCACTGTTTCACACATGAACTTTTGGGGGACACCTCACATTCAAACTATAAAATAGTTTGAACTGGCACAGAAAATAGTTTGAACACATTAAACAGCTGTATCTAATGTGCTACCTGGAAGTATTAGTGAATTTATGAAAATTAGTCATTTGAACAATGTCAACTCACAGTTGACTCTACCAATAATATCTAATAAATAATATATCTAGCTGCCAGGATATTAAGTACAAATGCTTAGAACTGATTTAAATTTTTCAAAGAACAATTAAAACCCTTATTATGCTCACTACATATGTTTATTTATTGTTCCCATGTATTTGTATGGGAACATATAGAATTTGATAGAATTCACTTCTAGTTAGTATATTATATATCTAGTTCATATATAGATATTATATTTAAGGTACATTTATCTACTGCAAATGAAATTTTTATAATTGTAATAAAAAATAATGTCCACACAAGTTTTAAAATCCAATGCTTAAACATAGTAAAGAATTATACATTAATGCTATATATATATATATATATGCACATTTTTTCATTCTACTTATAATTTGCTTTATTTATGGCACCTGAAATTTGTTTAAGCTAGTTTTGATATATTTTAACACATTTATAAATTAACGTGCAACATACATCCTTTCCATATTCATGTAAATATAAAGCATCAGTTGGTCATAAACTGATAGCAAAGAATGAATGAGGGTGTATTTGTTTATTGGCTGAGTGACTGATGGCCAAAAATATATTCTGTAAAACACATTCCAAACATTCTTTAAAATTTTTAGTAAAGAAAGAGTTCAAAATATCTCCATGGTCACAGTCAGAAATGTCACAGTCAGAAAGTTGCTTCCTGGTCATGAAAGAGGGTTACCAATAGGAGACTCTCACTACCTTCCTTCATCCCACTGTTGTCAACCTCTTGGTCTCCACTAGATATGCCCAGGCATAGCCAGAGTATTTATTCTAAACTTCAGGTAGAAAATCACCAAGCTCCCAGGTGGCAGTCCCCACCAGCTTGTCTGTAGACACCTACATATCTCTAGAGCAAGGATGACCCCAATGTTCTGTCTGGCAGGGATTTATTCTGATAATCAGGTGACTTCTACCAGATGGCAGGATGCATTGTAGACACTTTGCCAATTATATTTCCAGCCTGCAGCACCCTGGGGTCTCTCTGGAACCTTTGTAGGAGAGATTAAAATCCTCCAGAGCTCCTAAAACACATTTTGATGAAAGAACAGAAGCTATAGGGCATGTGAGTTGTCCTGATCACATATTTTATTCCAAACGAAACTTTTCGTTATATATTTCTGGGAAACTTCAGAAGTCCTGGATTCCCAAAAGTCCTTGGAGAGTCCTTTTCACTGAATCATGTTTTTATAGCCAGATGAAACAAAACACTAAATCCCAGCCTGAAACTCCCTGCATTATAACTCCCTTCTGAATTTTCTATTTTATGGAGTGCCTAAATCAGTTCTTCCTCATATAAACAATCCATTGACTCTTCTAAAAAATGTACCCCTTAATCCGCATTAGGGACTATTTTTGAAACCCTTCTTTTATGTGGAAAAGACATCATAAAGCAATCCAAAAAATTTAAAAAGTTGAAGTTTCCCTCGGCTCAGAATTTATTACCTAAGTTATACTCTGCAACAATTCAAAGTACAGTAACTTTTGGAATGCAAATCAATAAAATATCTTAATCTTTACACAAATTTAGTCCTAATGTTCTTGGTATTCCTGGTAGGCTATATTCTTAGACATTCTCATACTACTTGGAATATTTTAGTATTTAAGCAAAAGGCTATTTTATCTTAAAAATAGAAATTTCCTGAGAAGTATATATTCAATTGGATGAATAAAGATGGGGGGAAAAACGAAGGAGAAAAAAACATAAACCCTTGCAGACTAAGGAAGATTCCAATTACATAGGTGGTGGAGAGAAAGAAATATATATTCTTAGAATTTTTTAAAAAAAGAAGTTGAAGAGTTGAATGTGTAATATAAATATATTTTTAAATTTTTCATCATGAACAGTATAAATATGTACGCCACTCCGTCACAACTCCAATTCTTTAGCAAACTTCATGTGAAATCTATGTTGAAAATCAATGTAAAATATGCTAATTAGAGGAAACCAGAAGATACCTACAAAAAAAAAATCAATACCAAACTCAAAAAACAAATTTTATCTTCAGTGATATCTTCTTCCCTACTCAAATGATTATGTCAAAAATGTATGCTTTCATATAGGAACTAAACTGGCTAAATGTATCCCGGGAAAGAATTTGGTATCACCTAGCAAAGACGAGTTACGACAGATTGATATATTTAAAAGGAGAAGGGTCGGGTGTGCTGGGGATTGCAGTTAGCCCTGTAGCTGCATTTCCATGAATCCCAGACCATGGAGATAGGATGGCATCATGGAAGCTGGGGTCACATACTACAGTGATGTCTCTACAAGCCTTGGAGTATGAGCATTGCTGACATCACCCACAGCTGTGAGACACACCTGAAACAGTTTCTCCTTAGACTCCAGGAGGAACCGACAATTCTGGTCTTCAAAGTTCTAAGAGAAAAAGTTTCTGTTAATCCACCCAGATTTTGGTGCTTTGTAATGTCAGTCCTAGGAACCTAATATGAACTTAACTCAGATTTTTATTTATTCAAAATGTACCAGAGGGAGGTGGATGTCCAAGGATATACAATTTCATGTAACATGACATTTGACCTGAAGCTCAGGTCTAGAAGGTAACCAAGGTTTTAAAAATCCAACCTTCCTCTGTTCAGTTAAAACGCTCTGTGAACTGGGAGCTGTGGTACACACCTGTAATTCCAATCACTTGGAAATCTGAGGCAGGAAGATCGACAAGTTCAAGGTCAGCCTCAGCAACTCAGTAAGGCCCTAAGCAACTTAGTGAGACTCTATTTCAAAAAAAAAAAAAAAATTAAAAAGCTAAGGATGTAATTCAGTGGTGAAGGTCCCCTACGTTCAATCCACAGTACCAAAACAACAACAACAAAACATTTTGTGAAATGTGATAATATAATTAATATTAAAGTTATCTAGATTTGTTAAGAGAAGTTCATTATCTTATATTCAATAAGTCAGGAGTGATTGCTGTGTGATTACAACTATCGTGCTGAATCCTAGTTGCCACTTTATGCCTCACTTGAGAATGCGAATGTCATTGAATGGCTTAAGGAAGATGAAGACCTTGAATGACAGGGATGGGGGAGAACATACAAAAATAAAATATTAGAAACAGCTCAGAAACTTTTTTGGGTAAGGCAGGTACTCTGAAGTCATGTCAGACTTCAATATAGAATATCTTGGTCCTGAAAGAGAAGATTTTATTTTCTTGACTATTGAATTTCAGGGTCGTTAAGGAATTTCACATGTTTAATATCAATACAGGTTCTCCGAATAATTTATAAAATTATGTGCCAATATTGTTGCTCCCACATTTCTTGTATTAATGCAAATAATAAGGGACTTTTTTTTAAAAAAAGTGAATATGCAAATAAACCAATACCATGGAAAGAAGAAAAGGAACATCACTCTAAGTGCATCCCGACCAGGTTGTGTTGAAGATGAGGGATGCCTTCCTGACTGTTTTTTGTTTTGTTTTTGGTGGTGCTGGAATTGAACCCAAAGCCCCAAGCATACTAGGCAAGCAATCTACCAACTGAGCTTTATCTCCAGCCCCTTGTACACTGCATTTTTAAACAGAAGAGTGAAGCACATCCAAGCTTCAGAAAAAAAATGTGTTCTTTGCAGCAAAGTTTGTGAAAGCCTCACTGGAGGCCCCAGACTTAGTTATGCATCTGATTAGTACTGTCCTTGTGAAAAAGCACTTCTGATGCTAGCATATAGGTCTGTCTTCTTAGGCACCTCCTGTGTGGTTGAAATTAGCAGCCCACCTAGGTAAAGAGTGCTACAGTGCCGCTTGCCATGGACCAGCGGGACAAAAGACAGGTACTCTTCAGAAGTTCATGAAACAGCTTCCACTTTATTCGGATAACACCCTCAATATATAAGCAGTCTCATGCATAAGCAATTGTAAACAGATACGTCTATCCAATCCTATTAAAGGTCAAGCGATCAAGCACACATGTGCTCAAGCACACATGTAAGATATATCTGTCCACGCGCTAAGCAGCTGAACTAATTATCATACAGCCAATGGTAAACACTTCCTGTTTTTCTCAAGGCGCATTCAGCACGCCCTTTGGCTCTCTGCCAGTCACCATCTAGGATGCATGTGGCGTAACCCTGGGCCCTGGGTCTCGCCCGCCACACTCCAGAGGTCTCCAGCATTTCTAGTCCTCATTCTACATTCTAATGTGACAGCCATTCAAGCAATTGCATAAATACATTTTTGTGTCGCAAAATAAAAAAAAGAAGAATGATAAGTGACATAGATAATTATTGGATTAAATGAAAAATTAATGCATGAACACACCACTTAAATTTGGATAATGATGCCTTTTATTGAAATTCTGCAACGTACACCATTTTCCTTAAGGTTCTTTACATAGAACTCATTTAATATTCAGAACAATCTGAGACAAAGTTATTGATTTAGTTTTATTTGGTATGAGGTTATATACCTTATAAGTGAGAGATCCTAGATTTGTCCCCAAATCCAGATTTTCTTCTACTTTGTTATAAAAGTTCTATTTAAAGTCACAATTAATAATTGGTAAAGCTGGAATTAGAAGGTTATTTTCCTCTTAAAATTTGCTGTTCTACTAAACTTCTCAGCATATTGACTGCTTTGTCAATATAATACATTGACCAAAAAAATTTCCAACAGATAAAAATTGATCTCTGCTCTGAATAATGCATAGAATCTCATTTGCATAGATACTTGGGTAATAATGAGGATAATAATGACAAAATCCCTGTTCCTGAGTGACTTAGTTAATAATATGGTGTGTCAAAATGAATAATTTTTAAAACCCAGAGTTATAGGCAGCTAGTTTTATGACAGATCTTGGTCTAGAACCTTAGGGAAGCTGTAATTGTACCCCAACTTTCTGCTTTTATAACTGAAACAAGTGTTTCACTCATTCCAGTCTATCAAATTTGACACAAGGCCTGTACTATCCTCCAGAAAGGATTTATGACCTGAAAATTATTCTGACCTTACTATGACACAAAAAATTAAATTTGTAATAAGTGCAGATTTCTGACTATAGTACATACTTCCAAAAATGTTTTTCCACAGCATTGTTTTGATTACCTCATCACACATTTATTGTTGTAAGAGGAAATGAAAAGCCAAGTAAATAATTTTATGTCACAGAATTACACAAAAGAAGTACTAACAAGACATATTCTGGTGGTAGTATTCCAACTGAGACCAATTTTGTATACTTTCAAATGTCTACAGTTTTCTACAATGTTAAATCTTTGACTAAAGTTTTGAAGCAGTGCAAGCCTCCAATTTCTTTTTACTTTTAAAGATTTGCAATATATAAAAAACATATAAAGGCATTTTCTGAAAAGGATTTAAGGTGGTAAAAACCTACTTTTATAAGTTTAGGAAATGCCATATTAATTATTGATATATTAATTACCTACATAGATTATTTGGTCAGTCATATAGTGACTTTTTCCCACCAAGATCAATAAATAGAAATTCATTTATTGAAATGTATATTGCATGAAAATAAAATAGAGATTTTGGTGAGGAGAAAAACTTTGAGCCAGTACACTTGAGTACACTAATTTGAGAAGAATCATTAATATAATGCAAACCTACCAATAAATGTCACCTGAAATCTTGCCCCAACACGTTTGCTTTCACAACAGTACTAGTTTTGTATTTGTGTCTGTGATTTTGACCTTGGCATACAATTATGTCCCTATTTTTGCAGTCCAAGGTTCTCTCAAGGGTGGAACAAATAGATCAAAAGTTATGAAATTAGAAGAGAAAAACTGTCATAGAAATACACAAAGAGTACATAAAAAGGGCAAAGAAAAAAATGTTTTCAACATGAAAATAAAATGAACTCTTACTAGGGCAGTGTTCACTTTGCTTCTATCATTTCTGCACCCAAGACAGGTGTCTCTGTTCCTAAAGGAGTTTATTACCCTCATAATGTGATAGGTCTGTTAGGAAAAAAAAAAGAAAAAAACGAATCCATGGCTCATTACTTTCAATCTCATTTGTTGCTCTGTGTTATACATTTAAGAAAATGAAAACACATTAAAATGCTCACATACCAACATTACCAGTTAGGGAATTTCTAGTTGGATTATGCCTAAGGTATAGCACAATCTATTAAATCAGTTGAGATGAAAGAATTTTTTTTATAAATGCAATGGAAGATATTTAGCATAAACCTTGTGTTTATTCCTTGTGTTATTCTATAATGCAAACAGACACTTCTTGGAATCAAATTTTTAATCTAAATAATGAAAAGGAAAATAATGAAAGATTATTTTTCAAATTACTTCATTTGTAGTCACAAAATTTCAAGCAATCATCCTATTTTCTGATGTTCAAAACAACCAGAATATCAAATTTTTCTTCTAAATTAATTATGGTATTTTAAAAATTTCCCATATTGGTTTGCACTACATTATATATTCTCTAAGAACAATAAATTCTAGGGTTCAGGGAAGCTAATAAGTCATAATTCTTGTTTTCTCTCAAGTTCAGAACTGTTCACAATATATAAAAGACACAGTAAATACATGGATATTAAACATAAGTTCATGTATTTACCGGGTTAACATCGAATTTGTTGCTTGACTTTGAACTGTGTTGCTCCTGGTTGATCCCTCCTGATTTAAGTCTCCTCCCTGGAATCTTTAGAGGACTATAACCTGTCCTTATAAACATGCTGTGTAGCTAGGTAGGGCAACGGATGCTCAGTTCATCACTGAGATGAATAATTTTGGGGAAGTACAAGCAACTCCCATTATTCTCTCCTGATGCTTACTCTCATAAGACTTAAGTTTAGCAAATAAACTTCTGATCAATAAGATGTGACTGAACTTCGAGTAAGATATCTGAAGTTTATCAGAATTGTCAGAATCCATGGATTGACCTTCTGATAACAAACACCAATCTTTGTGCCCCTTTTCAGGAACTTTGCCTACTTGGAGTACATCTAATGAATTGACTAAATTGAAATAAAGGAGGGTTGTTGTTTGTTACTTTGCACTGGGTTGGCTGTTTTCCCTAAGTCAGGAGTTATTATTCCAAGGGCTGAAAGAAGAACCTTACATTTTTCTTTTGATGCCATCTTTAAGACACTAATAGCAGAAACCCTGTCACAAATACCTTTTAATGCAGCTTCCTGGGAATGTCTTCCCTTTAGTATATAGGATGCAGTAAGCATGGTATATTAATGATTCCAAGAAGACCACCACATTGACACTTGGAGGATTGGAGCCATATGAACATCTTGATACATCAGACTCAACTCAAGGTACTGATGTTCTTACACTGGTCCTAGTCAATGAAGTGGTGCAGCTATGAAGAAAGAATCAGAAAACAAATATCAGCACAAGTAACTGCTAGGAGCCCCTCAAGTGGTCACATGTAGGCTTCTTTAATACATCTACAGGATGCAGTTCCTCTTTGAGATGATAAGCAGATGCAGTGGTAGAAGTAATCGGAAAAAGTCAGTTCTTACCATATCTACCATATCGAGGGTTAGCAAACTACAGTCTGTGACCCAAATCTGGCCTTCCAACTGCTCTTGAGTATCACATTT
Organism: Sciurus vulgaris; assembly: GCF_902686455.1. Lineage (NCBI taxonomy): Eukaryota > Metazoa > Chordata > Mammalia > Rodentia > Sciuridae > Sciurus > Sciurus vulgaris. The sequence continues at coordinate 122,899,173 of NC_136469.1, forward strand.
TTTTGGGCCACAGTGATACCCATTCCTCAGTGTGTTTTCTATGGATAATTTTATGCTATAATGGCAAAGTTTCTTAGTTAGACAGAGACTATGAGACCAGTTATGAATAAAGTACATCAGATTTTTATGGAAGAAGTACAGCAATTCCTTGTCTAGATGACAAACCTCTGCAAAGATCTGGGTGACATGAGGTATTGATTTAACTCCATGAGTGCTGTAAGTTCACGTAAGACTGCACAAGAAAGGTTTATATTTCCAGTAAGCATGTAAGCATGTTTGAAGAGTTTAGAGTTACAGAGGAATTTATCAGGATGATCTATGTGTCTAGAAAAGGCTTTAACTCAAAAATCTCTCCAGAACAAAGCCAATTGACAAATATGTACTAAATGCCTTCTCAACTCCATTCCCTGGATCATTTGCCAATCTTATGATAGTCAGACAGTAAAGAAATAGACTTGTTTTAATGTATCTATCATCCAGGCAAGACAGACGAAAATAAACACATACAATTCACATTGATATAAAAGTGTATGCAGAGCCCAACTGAACCCTTGACAATGGTCATACAGAAGGAAAACAGGCATGCTAATTTTTGTATACTACTGTGTTTTAAAGTTTGTTACTCACAATTATTGTGACAATACTTAATCAATAAATAGCACATTTACATCTAAATATAAACCCCTTCTTGTCTTACAGAAGTCATGCCATCTCATTTTAGTTATCTTTCCATCATCAAACACCAGCCTACTTTTTGTCCACCATATTCCAGCTACATTGGTATGCTCCCTGCCCTTAGACACACCAAGAACTTTTCTGACTCAGAGGCCTAATCAGCTGGCTGAGCTGCTTTTTCACCATTTTCCTTGCTCCTCTACGCCACCCTCCCATATGAGAATGTGTCACTGCCTCACAGAGAGGTGCCCTGGTCACACCACCTAAAATAGGTTACTACTTATTCTCTACCTTGTTTGCGTGCTAATATTTCATCTTAGTTCTTTTTAAGAACTGACATTATACTATATATTTTACTGTTCACTTATTCATTGTCTTCTCAACTTGAATTTTAACACTATGAAGACACAGACTTTGTTTTATTTTCTCTCTCCTTCTCTCTCTCTTTCTCTCTCTGTCTCTGAACTAGCCAGAAAATAGTATCCACAAATATTGTAGTTATTCAGTAATATTGGTTGAATAAATAAATGATATTCAGTAGCATTGCTGACAGTTTACTGACTGTTAGGAATGTCATCCTGTTGTAAAAATTATATATATATATATATATATATTTATATATATATATATATAAAATGCATGTGTGTTTGCACATATTTGTGTGATTTTTCTTAAAACACAATAAGATTTGTTGAATAACGAGCTTGTTTTCATAGTCTTAGATTTCCACAGAAAAGTTCATGACTATGCTTGAGGTTGAAGAAGAATAGGAATAAAACTCCATGTAAATTATATTCAGAAATGCTTGGGAGGGCCCTAGAATATTTGCAGTCACATCAGTTAAGAACATATTTGCAATTTAGGAGTAATTCAAAAAATCTAGTAAATACAAACATATATGTGCTTATAAAAATTGCCTACTGTTAGAATTGGAAAAACTATTTGTGTTAGGAAACAGTAGTATATTATCTGAAAGAAGATGATCTTCTCTTACTACTACAACCTGCATTCTTAATAATCCATCAAGAGATTATGCATTTGTGTACACGTGGTGTTTTAGGAAGAGGAGTACTGTTGAACACCTAAGGAAACATTAAGCAAAAATAATGTAAAAAACAGAAAGATACTGTACTAGTTCAGGAAAGAGAGTAAAAAATGAGTAGGAATTATATTTTCCAAAAAGTCACAAGTGTTACACAAGAATATTTTTTAATTAAACAGATGTAAACTAAAACCATGATTTTTATAGCTCTTTGAATATGCTTTGCTTAAAAATAAGACACATCACAGAAATTAAAACTTTTTAGGAGAGTATAATTAAATGTGCTACTTTTTCAAATATTGGACCTGTCTTTTATTTTTTAGGAGGTATAGGGTTTTAATTACGAATCATTAAATTTTAAGATACCATTAGTTTCTAGATAAATATTTGCAAATTTTCATGATAAAAGTACATTTGAAAATAATTGCTAATAAATGGTTAATAAAGAGAAAAAGTACAAAATCTTTCGGGAACTACTGAACTTTTACAGTCTCAAAAATAGCACAGCATTATTGTTTAATTACTAGAGAAGGTTGTAATTGTATATCTCAATGACTGATCCATAGGACCTTAGTTTTGGACACTACAGAGATTCTGAATAGATCAGGCTGACTAGGTCAGTGAAGTTTATTGACCCTGTTGTTGTTCCTTCTCCATTTATTTTGGGCATACAAGCATAGTTCATGCCCATATAACCCAAATACTGGATTGTAGCAAGGTCGATTCACAGTTTTCACCCATAGTAATGACTGATTTGGACTGTCACCTAGTCAATCTGATTGATTGCGTGTAAGTTGGCCAACAAAAGTCAGGTTGCTTTTCAATAGCTGCTTTTATCATGGAATACAAACACAGCTGTTCCCTATCTCTCCAGAGAAGCACTTGCAAAGGGTTTTAGTAATCGCTCTGTTTGATCTACCTGTGGGGTGTCCAAATGAGTCTTTTCTCCCTTGATCCAACCAGGCAACTCTTCTCTGAATCACCCCCTACCACTGCCATGGTCTAGATCATTGAAATATGTGCAGCTGCCATGAGTCCACTTATTTTTGGCTCTTACCAAGTATTCATTTCAGTGGGGTTTTAGAGCACTTACTTATGTTCATAAGTTATTTAAATATACTGTAGAAATAAAGTTAACATTTTAAAAGGGTTTGAAGAAATTCCTTTTTAGCAACAAAATGTGTTTCTTACCATATTATTGACAGTCCACTTATATTTAGTGTTCCTCAAAGAAGCAAGCTTATCATTGGCTTCTTTGAGTGGAAGATTGGTAGTTAATATATGATGATTTTTTTTCATAAAGTTACACACATAATTAGCAAATTTCACAGTTTTATGTATGTTACTAAGAATAGAAATTATGTTTTTCATTTTGCCACTTAAAATGGAAGAACTTGAATAGAAAAAATAAAAACATCCAAAGCTTTGACTTCCAAATGAATTCCTTATTGTAATGAAATTTTGAATTCTAACATTAATATACTTAATTTCTAATTTGTAGAAATTCTATACTTAAGTTTGGTTGATACAAAATTAAAATACAAAGCTTTATTGAATATCTCCTATAGTTTAGGGATCCAGATTTCACAGCATATAGCCAAATATTAAATCCATCAATTTTTTTGGGGGGGGGAGGTTATCAGAAATTGAACCAAGGGGTGCGTAAGCATTTAACCACATTCCCAACCCTTTTCATTTTTTTTTTTTTTTTTTTTAACTTTGAGACAGGGTTTCACTAAGTTGCTTATGGACTCACTGGATCGCTAAGGCTGGCTTTGAACTCAGCCTGACTCAGTCTCCGGTTACTGGGATTACAGGCACAAGCCACTGCAACTGGCTAGTTTTATCACTTTATATAGATCACATGAGTAGCAACCATGGACTGATATTAAAGATTGAAAGAAAATCTGTAAAAGGGATAAAAAATACAAAAATGAAGAATGAACAAAGAAAAAATGATCTTTACATTGTAATGTATAAAGCTGCTGCCCTGCCCATCAGGTGCAGTAATTTTCCCTGCCTTCCAACCACTTGTCAATATGTGAACATCCTGGCTAGCTATTGGTTCATCAGTCAGCTTGCAAGTATCCTTCTCCAGTATCGGTCCCCTATTAGCCTGGCGGAATTCAACTGTTTACTATAGCTTTCCTGCCATCTTTTCCCATTCTTCTGTCCGTCCTACACACCTTTCTCTATCCTCCTGGCTTTCCACTCTCTCTAGCGCATGCCCTTTCTTTTCCTTTCTCTTTTCCTCTCATTTTCTCTCTTACCCTGCAGGGAGACACTGTTTGCTTAATAAATTCCCTTATGTGATTTCCCGTGTCCAGCGTGATTTCGTGTAAATTTCCTTACATACTTGAAATCTAGTTAGGTAAGTTGGAAAAAAGATACAAAATGTAGCAATCATGATTGCTAAATGAAAAAGATAGTTCGAGGCAAAATTAAAAAAAAAATGATACTTGTACAGAAGTTCTTGAAGCAATTTATTGATGTCATGTGGAAGGTACCTTGTTAAGGTGAGATACTGTTATGGGGCACAACTTAAGAACAGACTGATTGCCACTGAGAAGTCCAAATTTAAGAGTCTTTATTAAGCTAGCTGGTTGACTGTCTCACACAATGCCCTAAAAAATGGCTATTGGGAGAACAGCCCTGACCAAAGGGTTGTAGGGGTTCTTATACCAAAATTCACATCAATCATAAGTGTCTATTGCTGTGATTCGAAATTACAAACTAATATCATGAGATCATCAACAGAGAGGGAAATGGATCACCTAGGTAAAACTAAAGAATGGTTACTAGTAACCACACGATTACTGTTTACATGGTACATTGGTTAGGAGCAAAAGGGATTAAAAGCAATTTTTTGTTACATAAGAATTGTCATTTTATATTGTTAAACATGTCACACTAAGTATCTGATGATGGGTACAGAGGCAGGGTGTTCCCATAGGAGAAACTTATTTCCTATATAACATGGAGTCTCAAAGCAAAATGGAGTCTGTTTAGTCATTTCCCTTAGAGTCTGGCCTATAAGATTATCATGGAGCCAGATCTGTCAGCCCATCACAAGACTTTGAACTAAAGAATCTGGGAATGTGAATCAAGAGACTAGGTGTTTGGGTCAGCTTTTTTGCTGCCATGACTAAAAGATCTGACAAGAACAATTTTAGAAGAGGAAAAGTTTATTTAGGGGCTCAGAGGTTCAGAGGTGTCATTCCAGGGATAGCAAGCTGCATTCCATGGGGCTTGAGATGAGGCGAAAGAACATCATGGTGGAAGAGGGTGGCAGAGGGAAGCAGCTCACATGATTTTCAAAAAGGAGAGAGAGAGACTCCACTTGCCAGGTCCAAAAAAATACACCAAAGCATGCCCACAGGGACCCACCTCCTCCAGCCACGCCCTACCCACCTTCAGTTACCACCCAGTTAATCTCATTAGGGGGACTTATTCATTGATCATGTTAAGTCTCTCATAACCCAATAAATTTCTCTCCTGAAAGTTCTTGCATTGTCTCACAATGGAACTTTTGTAGGATACCTCACAACCATAACACTGGGCTCAAAATTTGAGGGAAAAGAATAGACAAAGGGATATTTTTTATGAATAGAGATACCAGTGTTTTTTAATTTAGTTCTTTAAAATTTTTTTTTTTTTTTTTTACAGTTTTGATTAAAGATGTTTGAATACTGATAGCCAGCAGTTTTTGCAAGGAGACCTGCAGATACAGCTGAGAGTAGAGGTACAAGAGATTTCAGGAGAAGCTGTAGATTCTGTCACTACTAGAGCAGTTGTAGAGAGGTCATCGAGAGGAGGAGAAAGGGACCCATCTTTTATCCTGTGAGATAGTTCTTGGAGGTGCAAATGACCGACTTTTTATTTAGGGATATCTATGAAATGGCTGAATCATGAAATTTAGTCTTTCCCAAGTAATTTACAAACATCATTAAGCTCTTGTGCCTTTAACCAAGTTTTTCAGCACTCTGAAATTTTAATTCCAGGTGAGAATTAAACACAGAAGATAATTTATCTATTAAAAAAAACTAGCAGTTTTATCCAATGTAAAACAGAATGAATATGATAATATTCCAAAACACTTCTTAGTATTGTCTGTATCTAGACATTGGCTATGCTATTGACTTCTGCTGCACTCTAGTCCCATGTAAAAATCCAGTCATCTATAATGGGAAAAAAATCATACTGAGGACACTTGTTTGATTAGTTATTCATGATTGTTTAATTTCAGTTGAATTTCTGAATTCTAATTTGATAAAAACAAATATTTGCAAGAGGAGAGTCTGATAGTCTGTTTCTTGGTTAAGCTGTCATATGTGCATTCTTAGCTTAGTGAGTTTCTAGTAAAGAAAATTGAGGTTAGAAGATCATTATGTTCTCTGCATTGTTTTCATTATTTCAGACTTTGCAAAGTTATTCTTCACAATGACACTTTCTTTTTTTCTTCAAACGCCAGCAATAGAATTTGCTTTGACTTTGTTACTGTGCATTTACTATAGGTCAAAAAAACACTATTAGTAAAAATAGAAGTTTCAGTTATTATATGTAGTTCTGAAATCATTCTATACTTCTCAGGTTCTTAAAGTTCCTTGGTTTGACCTGTAACATTGAGAATTGTGTTGTTACTCTGAGTAAAAGTAAGTGTAACTGCAATAATGGTGTCATGTCATAAGTTAAATGAAAATTTAAATAACATTACTCATAAATTAAACTGTGACAATGATATAAATACTTCTTCATTAAAGTTTATTTTAGCAATTCCTCCCCAAAAGGGCTAAAGTCAAGTAAAATAAAATGAGCATGCTTGAGTTATGCCTGCTTTTCTGTTGTACTGAAAGAAAAACAAAAATAAATGACTGTTTTTCTACCTTTAGGTGTCAGAGAAACATTCCAGGTAATGATGTCTGTCACCTAACAGTTCTTGATTTACAATAGTTAATTAAAAAATGATTGTTATATGAAGGATATGAAGACTTAGAACATAAGGAACTATTTATTGATTACACCATTTATTTGGTTCTGAACACATGCATTTTGTGTACTTTAACTTTTATTATATCAATATTATGGTTTGTATGTGAGTCGTCACATGTGAGACAATGCAGGAAGGTTCAGAGGAGAAATGATTGGTTGTAAGAATCTTAACCCAATCAGTGAATTAATCCTTGAGGGGATTAATTGAAGTGATAGGGTGTGGCTGGAGGAATTGAAATTGGGGCGTGGCTTTGGGGTATATATTTTGTATCCGGAGAGTAGAGACTATCTCTCTCTATGCTTCCTGATGCTATGAGCTGCTTCCCTCTGCCACACTCTTCCGCCAAGATGTTCTGCTTCTCTCAAGACACAACGAATGGAGCTGGTCTTCTATGGACTAAGACCTCTGAAACTGTGAGACCTCAAAGAAACCTTTCCTCCTCTATAATTTTGCTGGTCAGATCATTTAGTCACAGCAGCAAAAAAGCTGACTAAAACAGTCATGTTGATAGGTAACAGTTAACATGAGCAGAAAGAACACGAAATTAAATGGATAATTCTATGGACTGGGCCCATGTTCTGGTCCACCACAGATTTTCTCTTAAAAAGCAATTTACTTAAGACCTGGCTTAAGTCAATAGATGATGTTGCATTCCCTGGCAAGCAACTTACTATCTTAGAGCTTTAACACTTAAGGTCCTTGATTGTATGATTCTTGCCTGCTGATAGGAACACAAGTTACCCTGAAGGGGATACTATTATGATACTTATCAAAGCCCACTGACCATAGAATCTGTAAACACACATTCCAATGAGAACAAATCATCGGGGGCAAAGGTGATGGCACAAAATTCACATACATGTATGCAACTTAAACAAAATTCTTCCTAAAGATTGTGACTTGAGGATTAGAGGACTAATAACTGAATTTGCACCCATACCCTCATCTCTACTGTGCCATAGAATGTGTACTTCCCTGTGTCAGGAAATGTCCCACGTGTTTACTTGCATCATTTAATTTGAACCGTACAAGAAATGTATGAACTTTGCAATATTATTATCTTCAGTTTGAGATGAGGAAAGTGAAGATTACAAAGTTTCATTAATTTGTGCAGAGGTGAAGTTTATAAGTCTTACTGCAAAAATAAATAAATAATAAAATAGGCACCTTTATTAATGTGATAAAATCTTAAGATGTATGAAATACGGATTATTCTTTCTTATTGATTAGTTTTGCCAAAATGGAAGAAGAAAAGAATTCTGAAATTCAATACGGTGTCTTCTTCTTTTCTGAAGTTCAATCCACTATAACCTTAACATTCTTAGTATCTTTACTGTAATTGGCTGGAAAGGAAAGAGGGTTATTTACATGGGGTTCACTTTGTTTACGGCAAGCAGAGTGAAACCACAGTCTCTTAATCAATCATTATCTTTTTTACTGTGGTCACCCTAGGCTCAGTACATCCTGTCCGTATTCTGCATATTTGCAAAATATGTCCCTTACATCATACTTATTCAGTTGTTATTTTCTGAGTATAAATCAATGAATACTGGATAAAATGAATGAGAAGATATATGACATAGCTGAAGCTTACAAATGCATCGAGAAGTCTTTAAAACACGAAAATTCCAACATCCATTTGATCCATATTCATATTAAAAACAATAAAGTTGGGCTAAGAACAAATACATAAACTATTAATAATAAAATAATACTTATGTAATGTTAATTTAATAGTATAGAAAAGTAAGATGGAAAAAGAAAGTGACAGAGACTCGGGAAATTGTTGTAAGACACAGTGAATCTGAAGTAAACCCTCCAAAAGAAAATAATTGAAAACAATTTATAAATTAATTATCTCCTTATTCAGACAATTATTCAAATGAAAATTATTTGTTGCTATTAATGCTATCATTGTTTTTAGTATTCTCCATAAGTAGCATTCTGAGTACTTTTAGAAAAGAATGCAATAAAAACAAGTTGAGATGAAAGTAAGCCAATTTTATATACAAAACTTCTTTAATCATATTCCAACCCCAAACCTTGGATGAAAAACTGGGATACAGAGTAGAATAAAAATATATATCAGGTGATTAAATAGTTTACAACAACTGGCAGTATGGAAAGTGGTAACCAGTTGGCTTTATGATAAGCGAAAACTGAAGCATGACTTTCAGAGTCAAGTGCTGTGTTTTCAAATTCTAGTTTACACCACAGGAAAAATGACAACTTGATGAGATTTTATGGCAATTAAATTAGATGATGCATATTCAAATCTGCCAAGTAATGGGTACTCTACTCTTCTAATGTTATCCTCCTAACTTAATCCCAGAAAACTTTTTTATTTCAGATCTTCTTTCTGTAATCCCTTTTGAATGACAATATCCACTGCCTGATAAGGGTAGTGATGATGGAAACTTGGGTCCTGGTCCTTCTAACCATTATGACAAATGGTAATAAAGTTTGAACTTTTTATGTGAAGAACACATTTTGTTCTCCAGAGATTTTTAAATAGTCATGCAATTTTTCAAGTGGGTGTAAAAAATCAAAATGGAAACTTCATAACTTCATACAGAAAATTATCTTGAAATATAACAGGGATGATACTAAAACTTGTAAAGGCATTGTGGTACATCAATATTTTTATGTTCTACATTAATTTATACATAGCTATTATTCAATGAGCCATTATACATTTAATTACATATTAAAAGTAATTTGCACTATTTATACTCAGATTATATAGTTGTGGTTCTTTGTTCAAGGATAAAGTGTTGAGTGCAATCTGTTTAATCAGATACAGCAATTATGACAGACTACACAATTCTGCTTTTTTACATTAAAGTCTGGGATGTTTTTCTCTGAAAGATTCACTAAATTTTCAAGCAATAACTGGGTTCAAAAATAAAAGGAAAATGTTGTTGATGGATACTTTCATAAAGAAAGTGAATTGCATTCATTACATGTCTATATTTGGATCAGTGATTTTGTTTTGATGTAACATTATCCTCTTCACTCCTTTTTTTCTTCATATAATGCTGAAGATAATTTTAGCTTTTCTGATATTTGTCTATTTCTCTTATAATTATGCCTTTTTAAATTACACATTCTAATAGGTAGGTGGGGCAGAGAAGTCCCAATCTAACCAGGATCTATATTTGTAGATATGATACAGAATTATCTAAACATAATTGCTTATGAGCTTAGTTTTTCCTCTAGTAAAAGAAAAATTTTCTTCATTAGTGTAAAATACCAACTAAAATAATATAATGGCACCCAAGAGAATTTATAATTGATTTTATGTGTCTTCTACATTACATCATGACTACTGTGTGTGTGTGTGTGCATGCATGTGCGTGCATGTGTGTGTGTGTGTGTGTGTGTGTGTGTGTATGAAGAGAGAGAATCCTTACAAATAGAGAATCCTGTCTAGTATACCTAAAATACTCCAAACCACTGCATGAGAAAAATTTGTAGGGACATAGCAGGAGAAAAAAAATTAAAGTCTAGTGACCTTCCTTAATTCAGATGATAAGGGAGGACATAAAGGAAAGCCAAGGTAGCCAAAATTCTCAGAGCTAGATAGTGTAGTAACAGATCTGCTGCAGACATGTAAGTTTGGATACAATCTAGTAAGAACTTGCTGTGAATAAAATGCTTGGACAAAGGAAGGAGCCACTCAAATGTATTAGATAGGAGAGTCTGCTTCCTTCACATATGCCTACTATGGCGCCTCTTTCTGTCAACCAGGACAGAAACCATGATCCATGTTACCATAACTAGTGGACTTGTAAATCTTTCTTAAGTAGTGAGTATTAATTATCCTCAAACTGAGTATTGCTCATGTTACAAAGACATCTCTAAACCAAGATTTAAAAAAAAAAAAACATTTTCCAACAATTTTACTTCCTGAAAGAGGACATCTTTAGAATTTTTAGAAGAATATAAATGCATCTAATATGAACAAAATAAAATCTATAATATCTGGCTTTAAATAAAATTGTCAGGCTTGCAAAAAGACAGGAAAACAAAACTTAATGTAAGAATACAAGGAAATTAATTAAAGAATGTGAAAGTATCCTAATGTTATAATTGGCAGACACACATATCAAAATGGTTATACTAACTGAATTTTATGTATTTCCAAAGTTGAGACCTGAAAGTATAAAACACTGATATTAATCTGTAATATACAAATGCTATAATACAAAAGAAATTTACAACTGGTTGGACATTGGAGAAATATTATTAAAATAGATGCCATAATAATACAAACTAGAAAAAAAGTAAGAGAGAGAAAAGAATGAACAACTGAACAGCTTAATTTAAATGTGGAACAATCTTATGTGGTATGTACTTTCAATGGAAATTTATTCATCCTCAAAAAAGTAGGAAAGTGTCATTTGGGTCAACATGAATGAATGCAGTGTACATGATGCTAAGTAAATAGCCAGTCACAGAAGAATAAATACAGTATGATTCCATTTATATGTTATCTAACTATCATAGGAGCAGATGGTAGAATAGTGGTTATCATCAGATAGGAAAAGAGGGCAATGTGAAGTTTTATAATTTCAGTTTTTTTAGGATGAGTAAGTTTTACACTAAAATATAGACAAATATTGACAGGTGATTAAATTACTAATCAGAAATTACATAGAGCATTAACATGTCAAAAACAAAGAAAAAGTTGAGAGACTATGACTATGTAATTTTAAGAATTATTACAAAGTTACAAAATCTAAGAACAAAATATGCATTATAATGGTATCAAGATAAAGAAAAAGTACAATCAGAACACAGAATGGAGACATACATATACATTTTTGAAAATGCAAAGGCCATTAAATGGAGAAAAAAATAATGTTTCAAAATTTGATATGGAGGGGTGAGAGGGGTGGGGGAAAGGGGAAAAATAACAGAATGAATCAAACAACATTACCCTATGAAAATTTATGATTACACAAATGGTATGCCCTTTCCATGTACAAACAGAGAAACAACATGAATCCCATTTGTTTACAATTAAAAAAAATAAATTTGGTATGGAAAAAATGGTATCCATATGAAAAGAATGAACTTGGTTTTACACATTTTTTTTTAAAAAGTGACTGAATTTAGATCATAGACCTAAAAGTGAAAATTTAAAACATAAAATAAAAAATACAGGAAAATCTTTGTGAGTTTCTGTAAGGAGCAGATATTTTTAGAGATACTAAAAAAGCACCATCATTAAAATATAAATTCATGAATGTATTTCCTAAAAATTAAAACTTCTGATATTCAAAGGGCACTAACAAGAGAATAAGGCCACAAGACTTAACCTGCAGAAATTGTTTGCACTTCTTTTATCTGCAAAATGACTTTTATTCATAATTTATAGAGACCTCTCAAAACTCAATAATAAAAATATAAAGAGATTATCAATATAATAAAGGAGATGAAATCAAAACCATAGAACACTAAAGAAAGAAATTGAAGAAGACCTCAGAAGATAAAAAGGCTTCTCATATTCTTGGATAGGCGGAATTAATATTGTCAAAATGACCATACTACCAAAAGTGCTAACAGAGTCAACATAATTCCCATCAAATTCCAAGGATATTCTTCAAAGAAATGGAAGAAGCAATCATGAAATTTATTAGGAAAAATAAGAGGCCCAGTCAAAGGAATCCTTAATGAGAAAAGCAAAATAAGATGCATCACAATACCAGATCTTAAATTATACTGCAGAGTATAATAATAAAAACAGCATGGTATTGATGCCAAAACAGACATTAAGACCAAGGGAATAGAAGACACAGAGACAAACCCACACAAATACAATTACCTCATACTAGGCAAAGGAGCTATATGTTTATATGTACATGGTGCTGAGAGAAAAGGAAATCCATTTGTAATAGAATGAAATTTAACCCCTCTAATTCACTTGTCCAAAACACAACTCAAATTGGATCAAAGACCTTGGAATTAGATCAGAAATCCTGCACCTGCTATATGAAAACATAGTCCCAACATTCCAACATGTCAGCTTAGGAACTGACTTTCTTAATAAGACTCCTGAAGCACAAGATGTAAAATGATTACTCAATAAGTAGGATATTGTCAAACTAAAAAGATTCTTCATAACAAAGAAATGATCAAAAGCATGAAGAGAGTGCCCACAGAATGGGAGAAAATCTTTGCCACTTACAACTAGGTAGGGTGTTAACATCCAGGATATATAAAGAACTCAAAAAGTTTAACACCAAAAAAACCCCAAATAACCCAACAAATGAATTAGCAAAGGAATGAATAGAACTTCTCAAAAGAAGAAATAACATCAATAAATACTTAAAAAAATGTTCAACATCTCTAACAATTACAGAACTGAAAATTCAAATGACACCAAGACTTCAGCTCACTCTAGTCAGAATGACAATTACCTAAATTACAAATAACAATAAATATTAGTGAAGACGTGGGGAAAATGGTACACTCATATATTGTTGGTGATTATATATTGGTGCAACCACTCTGGAAAGCAGTATGAAGATTCCTCAAAACACTAGGGATGTAACTCCCATTTGACCCAGTTATCCCACTCCTCAGTATATATTCAAAGGATTTAAAACCAGCATATGACCGTCATTCTACCACTTCAACATATTTAGCAGTCCATTCACAATAGCTTAGCTATGGAACCAACCTTGGTGCCCTTCAACAGATTAATGGATTTTTAAAAGTTGTAATACACACTACGGAGTATGACTTATCCATCAAGAAAAATGACAGTGGCATTTGCTGGTAAATGGATGGATCTGGAGACTATCATGCTAAGTAAAATAAGCCAATTCCAAAAAAATAAATAAATAAATAAAAGGTGGAAACTTTTCTGTGATATGTGGAAGCTAACCCACAATTACAGGGGATGTATGGAGGAAATTGGAAGTTCAGTGGAGCAGACAAAGTGAAATGAAGGGAAGGGAAGGGGGTTGGGAAAAGGAAAGACCGTGGAATGAATCTTTCATAACTTTTCTATGTACCTATATGAATACACCAAAGTGAATCTCAACATTTCACAAGAAAGTAGTTTAAAAAATAACTATGGGTAAATATCAGAAAGATCAATACAGGGAAGGGAACTGGGGTGGGCAGAGGGAAGGGAAGACTAGGTATTGGTGTTTGAATTAGAACAGATGTATTCCATGCTTGTATAATTATGTCAAATTACTGTCATATATAACTAAAAAGAACCAATAAGAAGAGACTACAAAAATGAGTAAAAGTTGTGAAAATCCTGTTCAAGAAATAAGTCTATATGAATAACAGACCTATGGAAAATGCTCTCCATTATTTGGTATTAGGAAGGTGATAGTTTAAACATGAGATATTTATTATACATCAAATGGAATTGCTGAATTTATAGGGACTGATAATAGCAAACATAGGTAAGGGTGCATAGAAACTTCCACTCCCAGATACTGAAGACAGAAATTACAAAAAACAATTTCCTTGGAAAAGGTGTTTGTCAGTTTTTTATAATGTTAAACGTGTACCTCCTATATGATCTTAACCTTCTACTTATGAGTATTTAGAAAGAGATGAGAAGCCTCTGTCCATACAAAACTGGTAGTCAAATGTTTGCAGAAAATTCATTTATGATAGACTAAATTGGAAGCCAAAATGTTCATTAACAAAATAATGAACATGCAAAGTGATACATCTAGACAACAAAATTCTACTAAGCTATAAAATGGGATAAACTACTGAGGTTCTGAATACCAATCATAATAATCAAATACAATTATACTGAGTTAAATCACCCAGACATAAAAATACATATGACACTGTTCTTATTCTATAAAGTTATAAAACAAATCCTTGATATTTGCAAAAAACTTATCAGTGTTGATCTTCCAAGGGAGATAAAATGACAGACTGGTGATAGGGATTACAGAGACATAAGAGAAGAGGCTTTGGCATGATGGGTATGTCCTTTGTCCTGAATGTACAGTATCACAGGTATATTCATACATCATAACTTTTGAAACTATATGTCATGTGAAATTTATTACATGTTCAACATATATATTAAAGCTATTTAAAAAATCAGACACTCCAAAGCTGATAATAGTATGTTAAATAATGGAACAATTTCATAAAAATGTTTTCATTTCTTGCAATTGTCAATAAGAAAACATTGATGATACTGCACCCCCAGTTCATATTTGTGTGCTTGCGTGTGTGTGTGTGTGTGTGTATACTTGTCACTACTTCATTGTGCAAAGATTCATGTAGGTGGATTCACTGATTGACTAAATAGTGTCAATCAGTGTTTTACAGTCCAGTGTAAATTCCCAGGAAAGGTTTTATTATTTCTATGTACTATATAAATACCATTTCATTTTCTCAGGATTCATACTGGTGAACTTGTAATTAGGTGATCATTCCACAGATATTTCCTGGGTGTGAAGTGTTCTGACAGGCACTTTTCTAGATA
The DNA here is from genome assembly GCF_902686455.1 of Sciurus vulgaris. Classification (NCBI taxonomy): domain Eukaryota; kingdom Metazoa; phylum Chordata; class Mammalia; order Rodentia; family Sciuridae; genus Sciurus; species Sciurus vulgaris. The sequence continues at coordinate 122,914,362 of NC_136469.1, forward strand.
TTGGGGGAGCAAAAATAGGCTAGAGAGCTCCAGAGTCATTGAGCTTTCATTCAATCTGGTTGAGATAGATAAGACTAGGCACTTATCTAGTTGTGAGTGCAAGTGAGAAAAAAAAAAAAGGGTCTACCCAAGTAATGCTAGGAGGGCTATGAAGGACAGGAAAGTTGGGTAATATCATGGCATGTGATGTGTATTTTACTCAAGAAAGTCTTCTTTGACTAGACAACAGTTAACAGAGAACCAAATGAAGTAAAGTACTAAACCCGTCAGCTATCTCTGGAATTTAACCAGTGAGCTCTCTCCCCAGGAGGAGTGCAAAGACTCAGAATCAGGAAGATGCTTTGTCATAATTTGGTAACAGTTTCAAACATCTTTTCATCTTGGGGCCTATGTATCTCATCAAACTCTCTTTGCTACTATAGAATGGTGCTCTCACTGGGATATTTTGCCTTATCTTATCTATAAGAAGTCATGATAATATGAATCACTTAGGAACACCTGCAATGCATTCCTTTTATTTTTTTCTTTAAAACTTCATGAAAGCAGTATCTTCTATAGTGCCTAGAAGATAATCTAGATAAGCAGGTTCTGAATTTTTAACCTGAATGAAGAGTTGTGTAAATTTCCCTTGTCAAATGTGTCTTCAAAATCATTAAATCTGGTCATTACTATTATGGGAAACACAAAGATGTAATTGAATTTGTAGAACTAGGAAGAAATAGATTTTCATAGTCATTTTTACTAGCTTGATAAAATATTGACATGCTTCTTTATTTATTCCACAATCTAAAACACAGGGCAAAGTAGTAGTAGTCACTAGAAATTCTCAGATGCTAAGAGTGAGGCATATGATTAGGTATTGGGTGATATACCATCTATCTTTTAAAGAATGCCACTACTTTCTCTGTGTATTTTGGCCATTACTATTATCACATCATGTTTCCATGCTACATTGGTCATCTTTATCATAAGCAAATTGTTTCCTGTCACTGATAAATAAACATACCCATAATGTTCACAACTCCCCTTACACTGGAATTTAGCAGTATTTGGAGGAACTATCAAGAACTGTATACAAGAATGAGGATAAGGAACTTTAAAATCACCTTCCAGATCACTACCATCCTCTGATTGCACACTCAAATATGCAATCTGTTTAGAGTGTCTTTGAACTTCAGTAATCTTTTTACACATAGTAAAATATGTTTTTCTTTCAGTCTGTGGTCCTAAACATAGTATACTTTGGAAAATATGACAATTTGATTTTCTTAAAGGAAGCCTTTTATTAAAAGACAAACAAATCTCATAGTGTAATGTCATGTCTAAACACAATTGGTTTCACTGTTGGGAAAAATGTTATACAAAATGAACTAAAGCCAGGGTTATTTTTGTGTGTGTGTGTGCTAGAAAATGCTTCTTGCAACTGCATGGTGCAAAGTAAGTGAATAATGCTTTGCATTGTTATTCTGAGCTCCCATCTCAATATTGGCTTCATTAAAATAAACAGTACACCTGGCCTATTTGATCCCCACACAAATGATGAATAGCTAAGCTTCTGCCTGAGCCCTTAGATAAAGATTTTCCACATTCTGTGCCCTTGGCTAAAGGGAAATAATAGTTAAGCAAATCCAATTGGCAGTGGCAGTCAAGTAGTCTATTATTTGAAGATAGTTTTAAGTAGCTGCCACAACACTATTGGCATGCTAAGCCTTTGGAAGATCCTTGTGTATCCTTCTTTTCATTTCAAGTGTTAATTGGCAAAAACATTCAAATACATTTGTATAAATAAAGGTAGTATTCTGAAAAATCTCTAAAGTAAGCCATTAGAACTGCAATGGGGCTTACAGTTAGATATACAGGAGCAAAACGTGGGCATTTGTTGATTAAATTCAACATTTTTTCTCCTAAAATGTGACTAAAAGCATTGCCAATTTGATTGATGCATACTTTACCATAAATCTAAGCACAGGATTAGAAAGAACACTAAAAGAAGAAAATGCAGTATAACTGGTACCTGGTTACTAAGATGAAGAAGGCAAATAATCACAGGATACATATGTTAGTCCATTTCAAAATTTCAAGTGGCACATCTCAATAATGGGCTACATTAGTTTTGCCATAAACAGAAAATAACCATGTGTTTGTAATTGGGGCAGTCCAATTTAGACTGTTGACAGAAGTATTGCTCACATTTTCTTGTCAGATAAGTATAAAACAACAGTGTTCTGATTTAACAAAATTATATTTCTGAGGTTAGTATGGATAATGGCATAGAGAGACAGCAACCCATCACTTTCAGGGGCAAATTGGGCTTCTGCTACAGCCCAAGTTTCTCCTAGAGGGATATACCCTAGCCAATGCCACATTTTCAAATTGCCTGTTTCAAGTTGCCTGTTTATCTAAACAATTTAAAGCAACAGAACTAAAATAGTTGATTAACTATTTTAGCTTTATTATTAGTTTTCTAGTTGCATTCACTCTATTAGCTTAAAGAGTTGCAATTTGTGAGTTACAAAAGAGTTAAAGTAAAATAACTTCACATTTTTACAAAATAATTGTGATTTATTCCAATGATCGAAGAGTGATCAAAGAAAATGTTGGTTCAAAATCAAGGTACTTTATTAAATAACTAATAAAAATCATCAGTATTATCATGGTTTTAGTAATAAAATTTCTATAAATATCACATCTTTGCTCTAGTGTAAACAAAAAAGTATTTTTAAATATAAACATTTGTTCCGTTCAAAAACTTTTAGATATTTAATTTATATTAGGCAATCATTAAATGTTCATTTGAATTTTTTCATGTAGATGCCCTGTCCTTTTTGACTATAATACAATTTGAAGTAATCTGTACACTAAGAAGAAAAAAAGAATCTAAATGTATAAATCACTTAAATTAAAATCTGATTTGTTATTATTTCCTGCTAAATAATAACTATTTTGAAGGCATTAACTATATTAATAAAAATTGTCAGGGATTACTTACTACTTTATGAAATGTCTTAAACATGATAGGAGGAAAATCATGAACACTTTTAAAACTCTGCTTGTTATGTTCTTAGAGAACATATTCCTACCACATCCTGTAATTTTGCTTTTTGAGTGAACACATATTGATATTTATTCATGATAAAGATAAATTGATTTTCTCACTACTTGTCACATATTTTAGAGAATTACATTATAATGTTTAAAAATCTAATAGCTCTGATTATTTATCCATTCTAATTAATAAATGTAATAATTCATCATCTACACAGTCTACAAATCATGAAACCTTATTGTTGGACATTTCGAAAGCTTTGGGAATGAAATTTGTCTGCTACATAGCTAACATTTTAAAAATGTATTACAAATTATTTTAAAAATAAATAATAAATTTGTATATTTACTTCATTAATATATTTAAAATCCTATGATCTTTTTAAAAGTCTGGAAATTGTGTTTTGAATATTTTCTGTTTTCAATCTTGTTTGTCAATATGACTTAATTAAGGGATGCTGAGAAAATTAATAACAACACTTCTAGGTGTATCTGTGAGGGTGTTTCCAGAAACTATTGCCATATATATGTATATTGCCATATGTACACACATATTTTATATATATATATGAAAAAGCAATCCTTTTACTAGAAAATCATCTACTCTTTATATTACAAACAGAAGACAAATTTTGTGTATTGTGTATATACATGCATATACATATACATATATGTGTATAATATACATATTTGTATTTATAAATATATACACGCCTAAACCTGTATATATATGTGCACATAGACATATTTTGTTCATGATAACATCATCTGCTTTTTAATCCATGATGTTTGTATAATTGATTTTCTAACTCATGCCATTCACCTCCCTTCTTTGCTTTTTTCTTTCTTTCTTCTGAGGCATCTTGACTCCTAAAAAGCAAGCAAACAAACAAACAAACAATTTCTCTTATTACTGAAAGTATCATATTTATTTCTCTCTGTTATTTATGCTCCATTCATTCAATTTTAATTCTTTAGGAGGACTAGTTATTAAATTATTGCCTCTCAGCACCAAACTTAACCTTCATTGCCTGTGTGTTCTGTGAAAATGAAACTTTGCTCTACGAATATTTGTCCTTTGCCAGCACTCATGATGTTAAACTTTGTCCGTAGAAAACACCAGAGAGACACTGGAAGTGGTAAGGTCTTCTCTCCTAGTACTGGTGTGCTCTGATTTGCCAGCTCCTGCAGTGCACATGGCTTCTCCAGCATCAGGGTCTTCAAGTGTAAGTGTGGGCAGCTTTCTTGGACCAGCTTCTGAGGCATGCTGAAGCTGTTATTTATTTATTTCATTTACTGAACATGGATTTCTCGGTGTCTGCATTTCAATAGACACTGTGCTGATAGATGCGTACACTAATTATGTTTAATGAAAGACAACAAAGTTCAGGAATGTATCACAGAAAATTCAAAAGGAATGCCATTTAGTTTCAGAACAACCTAACAGAAAATATCTGGGTACATCCATGCTAAACTAAATGTTTTTTGCTATTTGGAAATTCCTTCAATGGAGCACATGCAGGTGAAAGGGAGGAGGGCATTGCATATAAAATTAATGACAAAATTTTTTTTAAAAAACCCTGCTATATATATATATATATATGTCATCACTTCACATTCCTAACTCCTGCTAGAGAAAAACTGTACCCCCTCATAAAATAGGCCATGGTTTTATCACCAAAGACAGGTGTTATAGTTACAAAATTTAGTTACAGTATTTGAGTACTATATGTGCCTTCCAGAGTAATGATTAATGTGAAATAGCTTGGTTGTTAAAACATATTCTATATATGTTAATTTTGTTTCATTTTGATTTATGCTGTCGATATTGTATTTACATCCAACCTGATATTCTCTAACTCTTCAAAGGAATAGATCTAAAGGGAGAAATTCGTATCTTTGCTATCTTCCCAGCTTTCTAAGAGGCCCTCTCTCTTTCTCTCTCTCTTTTTCTCTTTTCACCCAGTCTACACACACACACACACACACACACACAAATAAACCTTCCATGTACGTGTATATGGAAAAACTGAGAACCATGGAAAACAATCATCTGAACCCTTCCCAACCACTTATGGCAGCAACATTTCTATTTTATTGCACCTCTTTGACCTCCAGGATTCTATTTATAAATGGGAAACACCCTTTCCCCTCATTAGTTCAGTCAGTAAATATAGACTACATGTTTTTTATTTGATTCATTTTCAGGATTATCAAAGACGGATAACATCAATTCTGTAAGTACTATTCTCTGAATAAATTTGCAATCTAACGAAGGATTTTCTTTATATTTAGGAAAACTTTTTATAGAGAAATCCCTCCCTCCCACAGATGACACATAGAGTAGGGAGAATGTGAATTAAAACATCTGAGGTTATAGAGAAAGCAAACAAAAGCATACATTGTGTTACAGAAACAATGACTAGTTTATGATCCTCACTAAGTGAGAATAGGCCTATGGAAAAAATTATCAATGTTAGATCTTGAAGGATTTTATGTTGTCTAATTAAAAGTTAGAATATAGGCCTGTGCATATAAATGATAACTTTTAAAATAATTAAGCCAACTCGTAGGTTTTCCATATTATTTAGTAATAAATCAAAGCTAAATATTGAGATGAAGTAAACAAAAGAGAAGAAGCTAATTTTATAATAGTTAAGTCATTTTAAAATATATAAACAGTTTTTGAGTCTAACGAAAACTAATTTTACTTACCGGTTTAATTAGTAATGAAAATGAATTAATCCTAACCTAATAACTATGGGTGTATATGATGGCTACATATGCTATAAACCGAAAGGGAAAAATGCAGAGTAGATATGTGAGTTACTTCTTGCTTAAAATAGCTTTTAAAAATAGGATAAAGGAATAAATTAGCCCTCATGTTACTCTGCAGATTATAAAACAGTTCTTACCGACTCCTTAATCCTCTCTCAATCAGTGCCTTGAATTTAGTAGAACAATTTGAGAAAGTTTATGCTGGGACTTAACCTACATCTAATCATCAGTTCACCTTATCAAATGCCTTATAAATTACTTCAGTGCATATTTGAGACTCTGAGTCTCAGTGCAGAATTGTCAAATGCTAATTACTATTTCATCCCTATCACACAGAGAAAAGTACTCTTCAAAGAGGAAAACTTTCAGGGAAGTAGATATGATCCAGTTTGAAAATAGATCTTGAAAGCTAAAGCAACCATTCTATTTTGACTTTGTTTTGGTTTTATTTTGAGAATGAACAATACCATTTTGTGCTTTTCATATTATGCAAATAAAATATAGAATATCTATTATAAAATATACTATGATTTCATTGTTACTAGATTACTTGAACACTGACAAAATGAAAACAACTGCAATCAACATTAGAAAAGAAAAAATATGTAGCACAGGGACCTGCAGTTATAAATGTTTCTGTGATTAATGGCAATGAAAATATAATTAGAACATGTATTACAATGGTATTACAATGGCACAATTGTTGGACATGTTTTGTAAGCCCTTATGGAAGATTTAACCTGTGAAGTATGTCTAAAACTATAGAAAAATAGATAATAATAACAACATTACAAGCCGGGTTATGAGTGTGTGCAACAAATCTTTTTGAAGAGATTTCATTATGAAAGAAGTGCAGAATGGTCTAAACAAAAAGTTTGGAACTTTATGTTGCAGATAATCTTATAAACATGAACAATATATTTCTTCTTTATTTGTTATGATAAACAAAGTTCCACTAAGGTCATTGGGAAGAAATATAATCATCCAAACAATACTTTGTGAATGCTGATATTCAGCAGTTTGAAAATATTAAAATATATTGAAACCCTGAAATTCAATTGACCTATGTGAGTGACATTGATCCCTTTGAAATTACAAGAATGTTTTAGGATAAGTCCAAAGACTGTGGCCATGAGAACCAAAGGCATGAACAGTATGGTATCCATTAAAAAAATGAGTCTTGATAACTTAATGATTCCCAATTTTCAAGAATGAGATGTCGATTAAAACTGACACTTTCTATTCTGAAAATAAAGAGTGTAAACAAATTGAGTATAGAAAAATGCGGAATGGCTCCATTTGGAATAACCTTTGAAGACATAACAAGATGATTAAATAATTAAAATTAAGAATAGCTCTTACCTGGAAGATGACACATTACAGAAGCCTAAAAAAAAAATATTTTAACAAAGTCAACAAAGATCATTTTGGAAGGAAAAACGTCTTCTCTATTTTGCAAGGGAAAAATTTAAAATGTCTTAATAATTTTAAATGTCATATTAAAATGCTTTCAGAGCCATTTAAAAACTGACTTTAACATGGAGTGTTGGGCACACATCTTAAGTGGAGCATCTGTTAAATGAAGTCCAGTATTAATAGAAGAGCCAGAGTAAATTTGAGTGAATTCTTAGGTTGTTTGACATCAGATGTGTGGAATACATATGGATAACTAACAACTCAATGAAAATGAAGAAATTTAAGGAAATAAAACATCAATCTAAAGTTAGTAGGATTGATAATTAAAATTAAAATGTGAAACCAAGATACTAATATATAAATTAGGATAGTCTGCTATTTGCTATAAGAAAAAGCCCTCAGATTTTAATTGCTTGACACTTAGGTTTTATTTTTTACTCATGCAGAGAATGATGTGTACTAGGTCTCTAGTGGAGACTGAGCAATAGAGGATGCTTTATTTCTATGGATCCATCATCTCAATTACAATCTTCTAGCACTGGCATGTTAGAAGACAATATGGAGGATTATTTCAGCAATTAAATATTTCCACCAGGATATGACATATCTTTCACAACACAATGGCCAGACTTATTGACTATCCCTTTGCCTCAATGAAGTATAATGAACACACTGCCATCCTTTACACTGAATGTGAAAAAACACTCGATGCCATTGAGTATAATTAATATATGTAACACATATATTGAAAAGCACCTAGGAGGCATCTCAATATTAACACTCTTAGTATTTAGTTCTTTAACTGTTTTTTCCATTGGCAGTATTTATGTAAAAATTACTTTCCCCAAAGGTCACTTGGTATATGGTACTTAGAGTTTCTGATCATCAAGAACTTCCTATAATGATAATTTCTGATAAGACGAAGAAATAAAAGCATAGAAAATCTTCACTATATAATTAGCCATTACTTTGGAAATAATAAAAATTCGTATTAGTTTTCACTGCTGTATTGTGCAGCTCTATGACTGCTCTGTTTGGTCCCGGGAACACATTACCTATATATATCAGAGAGGTCAGTTTTAGTGTGTTGGTCCTACCAGATTTTTCCTTGTATCACTTTATTATCTTTCAAATAGTCTTAGGTTAAACTTGATAAAGTTTAACAATTTCCATAAACTGTCACAATCTGGTTTGCACTTGTTTGTTCCTACTCATTGTCCTCTCCCTCTTTGTACTTCAGTATTAATGTGCCAAGTACCTGCCAGCTCAAATCTCCCTATTATTTTTTATTCTTAATAATTCTTTACCTTGTGAATTCATTCTATCAACTACTATTGCATCTCTAGTTTTCAGTTGAAATGATTCAATATTTATTCATTAAGAAATTATTTTTCTTAATCCTATCTTTGTTGCTTCAAAATAGCTTAATTTTCCCATATAAAACTGGAATATAATTGGGACTTGGTATCATAGAAATTTTGTATTTATTTGTTTCATATCTGCCTTTTCTTATGTGAAAATTCCATAAAATGATGGAATTGTTTATTGCCACACCCCTAGCATCTATCACAGAATTAATTTCATAAGTATGTGCTGATTTTCAAAAAAAATAAATAAAACATTTAAGTTGCATATTAGTTATACTAATATTTCAAATAGGCTTGGGTTCTTTAAATATGAATGAGCAGAATATTCTGTTCCCCATTCACCTGTATTTAGAAAATAAATGTAATCTCTTTTTTCACCAATGTGTTCAGAAGGGTAAAAATGTCTTTGAATTATCAATGTGTAATACCATTCCAATTGCATTAATTTTGAATATATCTCTGTCTGCCAAAATAATAATTGAAAGGAAGATAACTAGAAAGAGAAGGTTCAGAAAAAAAAAAAAAAGGAGAAAGTAGAAGGAGGAAGTATAAAATTTTCAGAAGAGGAAGAAGAAGATGAGGAAGCAACAGAAGCAATATCAGTTGTACCCCATTCACCTCATAGCTTTTCTCAATGAAAATGACAATCAAATCAGAATGGGTTCCATTTCTTTAAGATTCAGGGCAGGAAGTGAGTGAGCTTACAATAGAATATGCCCACTTGCAATATGTGAGTATTCTGCCTGTTTCCTTTGATTGTGGCCACCTTCCAACTCTTTTTGGATATCTCATGCTGGCTAGACTCCCGGAATTGGCTCCCAGCCCAGGTCTATCATGTTTGTCTGTGGAATTCTCCACTGAGAAAATTTATTTTGAAAGGAGTACCACAGAACTTAGATTTTCAGGTATGATCAGTACTGTGTGCAATTGAAACAGTGCATTCTCAAGTTCTTTCCTAGAATGAGCTAGAAAAACAAGTATCTGGTATTTCCATTTGAAGTTAAAATGTGGACTACACCTGGGCACAGTTTCAACCAGGCCAAGAAGAAAACAGTAGGGAAGTTGAGTAAACATTAAATAACAAAATGGGACCAGACTGAGTCAGAGGTCAAGTAACATGATAGAGCAAATTTTAGGTTTGGTGTAGTAAATTTATATGACTGACAAAGAAAAATTACATTAATTTAGTATCTAAACTGAAATTTGTTATCTCACAGTTCTGAAGTAAAGACTCTGGTGAAGTCTGTTGGATTCTCTGCTTAGAGTTTCACAAAACCCAAACCAAGGTGTCAGTAGAACTCCGAACTTGTCTGGATACTCTGGAGAAATAATTCTTTGATTTAGATCATTAGCTTCCAGATTCTTGAAGTTGCCACCCAACTCATTTGTTGCCTGGGTCATTTTGCATTGCTAGAGGCTCCCTGCCTTCCCAGGATCATGGCCTTCTTCTTTGAGCCATAAACCAAAGATGAAATACTTCTCACACCTCAAGTCACTCCTGCTTCTTCCACTGTACCTCTCTGATTAGCTGGAGAAATGTTCTGGTTTTTATCTTCCAATTATATTGAGGTAGAATTGACAATTAATAATTGCATGCAAAATGTAAAACTTGATCATTTTATATATGTATGCAGTTTTAAAAGTTCACCACAATCTCATGCTAATTAACATGTTCGTGATATCACATAGTTACCATTTTCTATTCTGGTTTATTTATTTATTTAATTTTTGTTCCAGCATAAAATTTAAGACCTAAACTCTTAGCAAATTTGTAGTGTAAAATACTATGTTTAACTGAAGGCACATTTTTTGTACATTAGATTTCCCTAGCTTATTCATTTTACATAATTAAAACTTTGTATCTCTTAACCAACATCTAATTTCAGGCAAGGCCAGCTCCAACAAACCACCAAACTATTCTTTGTTTTTATGAGTGCAATGAATTTAGATTTTACATAAAAGTGAGATCGTTTGGTATTTAAGCATAGCTTATTTCACTTAGCAAATGATTTCCAGTTTTATCCCTGTTATCCCAAATAGCCGGATACCCTTGTTTTAATTTTTAATGTTTATATTTCAGTGTGTGTATGTGTGTATATGGGTGTATACGTACTTATAAGTTTTTTCTTTTCTTATTCACTCATGGACTAACATTTAGAATGTTTCTGTATTGTGACTATTGGGAATGATGTGACTGTGAACTTGAAGATGTAGAGATTTCTTTGGAATCCTATGTCAATTCTTCTGGAAGTATATCCAGAAGTGAGACTGCTGGATCATATAGTAGCTCTATGTTTAATAATTTGAAAACCTCATACTTTTCTATGGTATTTTCATCATTTTGCTTTCCCTCTAACAGTGTATACAAGGTTTCCTTTCTCTCACCAACATTAATTATCTTTCATTTATTGGTAATAGCCATTCTGTTTGGAGTGAATTGATATCTTACTACAGTTTTGATTAGCATTTTCTTGTTGGTTGCTGAGGTAGAGATCTTTTTCATAGTGGCCATATATGTTTGATTTCATAATGTCTATTAAGATTCTTTGTCCATTTTCCAAATGGGTTTTATTTATTGATTCACTGCTTCTGAGTTGTACAATTTGCTTATACATTTGAATATTAACACCTTATCATAAATGGTTTGTAAATTTTTTCTCCTATTTCAAAAGTTGCCTGTTTACTCTGTTAATTTTTTAACTTTGCCTTGGAGAAGATTTTCAGTTTGATGCAATCTTATTTATCTAATTTTGCTTTTGTGACTTGTGATTTTATTGCCATACCAATAAAAACAAATCATTGCCCAGGCCAGTGTCAAGAATCTTTTTCTCTATTTTTGCAGTAGTTTTATGTGTTCAGGTCTACCTTTAAATTTTTAATCTTCCTGAATTTATTTTTGCATATGGTATGAACATAAGGGTCTAATTTGATTCTTCTGCATTGGACTACCCAGTTTCCAACATCATTTATTGAAGAAACTATACTTTCTGCACTGTGTGATCTTGACACACCTGTCAAAGATCAGTTGAATATAAATGCGTGCATTTATTTTTTGTCCAGAGTTCTGTTTATTTTTACACAGTACCATACTCTTTATTTGAATTTTATTGTGGTAAAATCAACAAATAAAAATTGTGTATACACAAAGTGTACAGTGTGTTGTTTTGATACATATGTATAATGTGAAATGATTACCACAATCAACCTAATTAACATATACATAATTTTTTATAGTTTTTTTTAAGTGATATGAAAATATGTGTTATTTGCTCTCTTAGCAAGTATAAAATATAGTATAACTAGCTATATACATCATGCAGTATATTACCTCTCTAGAATGTATTAATCTTATAATTGCAAGTCAAACCCTTTGACCTCTGGTAACTAATCTTCAACTGATTGTTTTAGATCTTTTTTTTAGTATTTCAACTCTTTGTTTGGATGGTGTTAGATTCTACATACAGGTGTGATTACGCATGATATTTTGAATATAGTAGATTTTTGTATATTTTAAAATTAGGAAGTGTGATGACTTTGGATATGATCTTGCTCAAAATTTCTTTGACTGTTTAGGATATTTCAAGGTTCTATATGAATTTTAGATTTTTTTTTTTTTTTTTTTTTTTTTTTTTTTTGTGGTGCTGGGGATTGAACCCAGGGTCTTGTGTTTGCAAGGCAAGCACTCTACTGACTGAGCTATCTCCCCAGCCCACAATTTCAGTTTTATTTATATAAAGAATATCATTGTGATTTTGATGGGGATTTCATGGAATCTATAGACCACATTGATTCATATGGACATTTTAAGAATATTAATTCTTCCAATATATGAATGCAGGCTGTCTTTCCATTTTTCTGTACTTTAATTTTCTATACCAATGCTTTATTATTTTCAATATTTAACTTTACCCTATTTAAGTTTGTTTCTAAGTATTATAATTTTTATTGTTATTATTAATACAAAACTCTCTCAACAACATCAAAAAAGCCTAGAACCAAAAGTTTTCGTCTAAACAACAAAAGAAAGAACATTTTCAAATTATTAATTATTAATGGGATTATTTTCTTATGGTTGTTTTATTTATTAAAATGTAATTGATTTATGGATGTTGATTATTTTTTCTGTAACTTTAATATATAGGTATATTAGTTCTGCAAGGGTATGTTGTTGTTGCTGTAGAGTCTTTAGAGATTTTATGTACATGGTCATGTCATCTGAAAACAGATCATGGCACTACTTCATTTCAATTTAGATGTTTTTTATTTCATATTTATATCTAATTGCTCTAGGATGGGCTTTCAATGCTGTGTGGAAGAGAAATGGTGAGCGTGGGCATGTGTTCTTTGTATGGGGATACAGAGGGAAAGCTTTCAGAATTTCCCCACTGCTTATGGTGCTAGCAGTGGATTTTTCACCAATGATTTTAATTGTGTTGAGGGAAGTTCTTTCAATGCACATGTGTTGAGAGGTCAGGTGGGTGTCAAACCTTGCCAAGTTCTTTTTCCCGATTTACTAGGTGAAAATGTGCAGTCCCTTATTTTGCTAATGTGTTACATCACTGATTGCTCTGTGCATGTTAAATCATCCTTATGTCCCAGGAGTGAATCCAACTTAAGAGTGAAGTGTGATCCCTTTTCATTTTTTTCTTATTTTATTGAATAATTTTCCTTCTGTGTTCTTCAGGGATATTTGCCTATAGTTTACATTTGGGGTAGTATTTTTGTCTGTTTGGGTATCAGGGTGCTACTGACCACATGAGTAAATTTGAAAATGTTCTTTCTTTTGTTGTTTAGAAGAAAACTTTTGGTTCTAGGCTTTTTTGATGTTGTTGAGAGAGTTTTGTCATTACTGATTCCATCTCCTCATTTGTGTTAGTCTGTTCAGACTTTCTTTTCGACTTATTTTGTGGAGGGTCTATGTTTCTAGGAATATATATACTTCTTATAAGTTAACTATTATTAGGCATGTGATTTTTAAAAAATAGTTCTTCATGATCCTTCTTATTTATGAAGAATGCTTTGTATCACCTCTTTCATTTCTGATTTTCTGATTTTATTTGAATATTCTCTTTCTCTTTTCTTAATCTAATAAGGATTTGTCCATCTTATCATTTTAGGCAAAATATTTCTTCCCTTAGAGGGTTTATGCAATTATTTTAGGCACAGTCCAATTTATCTACCATCACTCTCCTCTTTCAATATTTTATATCACTTATATTATCTATATAACCCTTTTTGAAGTGTAACCTAACAAATTAAGAGGTTCCAGAGAGTAGGGTGTGGATAGTGGGTGGGGGGAGAGTGGCATTAGCAGCCATTATTAGTTTACTTTAGGCTAATAGACCTGAGTAACTATCCATTCATTCTTTAGAAATGAAGAATGACAAGTATATCAGAATGCTGTCAGAACGAATCACAGCAGAGTCATACCAAAACTGGAAGAATATTCCCTTTACTAATCCAACTACAACCAAGATTAGATGCCCATATCTTTGTTAAAGGCTGTTATATATTAAACATATTTATTAAGATATGTCTAAAAGATATGACTTGTCTGAGAGACAAATAGATTACCAGGAGTCAATATGATTTTCCCCACATTTATTGACTAACATTATTACACGTGGTACAATATAGTCAAAAGCTGGTCTTCACAGAATACATGTAAAATGTATGTTCTGAAGTAACTTTCTTAGTAATGTTAAGCTTTATTAGCAGCTAAAATAATGTGTGCTCCCTATTTAGAGTTGTCTTCGAGACATTATTTTATATTGGAATCTTCTTTTTTCTCTAATTTTGTCTTTTTGTCAGAAAAAAATAGAATTAGTAACATCTAAATATACTTCATAGTATATTTAGGGACCTGAGATTCTCATGGTGATTTCTCTTTAAACTTCAGTCCAAAAGACATCCAGTTTCTTTTTTTGTTTTTTGTTTTGTTTTGTTTTGTTTTTTTTCTTTTTTTTCTTTTTCTTTTTCTTTTATTTTAAGGGAAATACTGGCCTGGTGAATTTCTACTTAATGAAGGAGAATGTGATAAAACTATGCATTTTGAAAAGTGCAGGAACTTGGTCTTGGATTTTTGAGGCACTTCTGGTATTTCTCATTTAAAAAAAAAATGATTTAATAAATGAAGACCCTTTGGTAATGTGGGCAATGCCAAAGTACCTGCAAATCCATTTTGGCACACTCAGATGCTGCTGTATTCTCTACTTGTCTATTTTAGGGAATTCATAAACACAGCTTGGCTTGTTTATTAGAGTTCAAAAAAACCTGGCAAAGTACATCACTGAAGCTCTTTTTCATCTGCTGTGTTGACACAAAGATCAGTGACCCCTTTTGAATGATCGGGATTTTGACAGCTTAATTTCTGTGTCATGAGTTGCTAAGGTAACACTATTTTTGTGAATTCCTCAGTTAATAAATCCTTAAGAAATGTCTTCCATTTTTAGTTTTGAAAGTAATTTAATGTTAAAGTTAAAAGATTTATTTCTTGGTTCACTTTACATTCACTGAAGAAACTGGTGCTACCTGTGGACTGCTGCTTAGCTCTGGGAGTAACTGATTCAGTCTAGAGAGAAAGAGACTTAAAACAAAATGACTTACAACTGGAGAGAAATAAAATATATCAAAGAATTAAATGAGACCACACTTTTCTGATATCTGGATTATGCAGGATAGCTTTCAAAGCTAACTTTAGATCTGAGGGTTTGCAATTTTTTTTTCCAAAGTGTGACTTAACACTCAATTTATATTGACATACCCATAAGCAGCATTTTCAGAGAAAAGTAGTGCATTCCTTTTCTAGAGCTGTGTAACAAACTATCACAAATGTGGCTACTTAAAACAATATCATTAATTTTCCTATTCTTGGATCAAAACTCCAAGCATGGTTGAATGGAGCCTTCTACTCATGTTTTCTGAAGGCTAAAACCAAAGTGTAATTTGGGTTATGTTTCTTTCTGGAGCTCAGGTTTCTGAAAATGTTTTGTGGTTTTGAAAGAATTAAGTTTCTTAATGTTTGTTTAGAATAAAGTCTTAGTTTTCCTTCTGACTCTTGGATGGAGCTACTTTTATCTTCTAGAGTCCACAGGCATTTCATAGCTCTGTGACACTCGGCATGGACATTCTCAATTCTATGAAGAAAGGGCCCAGTCTTCTTTGGGGTCTTATTTGATCAGATCCAACACCTCCAGAAAAGTCAGTTGATTAGTAACAAAATCATAGAAATGATATCCCATGACATTTGCATGTCCTCCTGACAGTAAGGGGAGACGATTTTACAAAGTTTATGTAACAAGGTAGGAATGATAGGTGCCATCTTAAAATCCAGTCTACCACTAATCCATTATTTTCATTCAAACAAAGAGCATCACTGTTCATGAAATAATTTCAGGCACAGTTTTTTAAACTTTTAAAACCATTTAAACATCAAATTCTAGAGTTTTTGCACTTACATAAGTCCCTTTTGTGATACTAATGTTCTTATAAAGTAAAAACATTCTAGTAGGTCTACCTATTGACTGACAGATGATTGAACTGCAAGATTTACACATACTACTTTAAAAACTGTGATCATATTTTATAACTACATACCTTATATACAAAACCATTTGGATACAATGATAAGAATTTTCTCATATAATTCTGAATTTTAAAAATATGACATATCTTAAGAAAAATTTCAATTTCAATTCTGAGAAAAATATTTCAGTTTTTTGAAAGCATGTATCATGTGAAATATAAAGAAAGTCTACAACTGGAGAAATATACTAGAAACAAAGAATTTTGAATATTTTACAGAAATCAGAAACTTTGCTGGAGAAGAAAAATAATTGGTTAGATATAAATCCAGGGGGAATTTTGAAATGAGAGTAAAGCTTATATGAGAAATTAATTACCCTTTATAATCAGTGAGCAACATTATATTGAGAATTGGAAATGAAATCATATGAATGGATATTACATCTCCATGTCAGTTATCCATCAAACAAATTGACTATGAACCCATTCAGAAGAGAGATTTAAACACACACACACACACACACACACACACACACACACAACACATACACACAAAATAAATCTCTACAAATCTCTTCTGTAAAGGAAATATCCTTTTGTTGGATTATTATGGAAACCCTTAGCACTTAAGCAAATAATTACTAAGTAATTTTACACAAAAATATAAACATGCTTATTAAAACTGTATAAATGTGAATAACTAATGAGGAATTCATAAAGGAATTCAAATTAATTTGTGGCTTAATATGTTAATAAGATCTAATATCCACATATTTAAAATTGAATTTGTTTTCGACCATTGCAAAGACTTTTTTTTCCCTATGTTCTAACATTCTCGGTTGATGTTACCACCATCTATTTAGATTCAACACATTGTATCACAACCATCAGAATCAGTAATCAAAGTATTTGATTCTTGTTCAGAAAGATGTCTTAAGTCTATTACAGTTTATCTACTCATTTAAAATTTCCATTTGTCCTTTTCATTTTACATTAGAAAAATTTTAACTATTGAAAATTTTAATGTGTTTGTAATTGGGCCTCTCCCCCTAAAATTCTAATTTAGAAAGCCTGGATTACAGCCAAATCATCTATCTTCTTTAAATGTTTCATATGTTATTCTAATGAAGTCCTTGGTGAAAATTATTATTGAGATTTTGTCATTCACTATTGATATATAGTCTTAAGTGGTATTCCTTTTAGTAATTTATTTTCATTTTACACATATTACATATAAAGTACTCAAACTAAACAACCATAAAAATAACCATCGTATTAATTTTCTATTCTCAATCTGTATATTACCTCATCCTTAGATAATGAAGTTAGAATTTTTAAGCATGATAACAAGACTCATCTAATGTATCATTGCTGATCTCATCTTTCACTATTTGTTGACTTTGTTCCAAATATGAAACTTGCATTATATTTTGGTATATGCATTTCCACAGTACTGTGATCCTTTTATACACTCTTGTTCAGTTTGCTTACCCAGCCCAAAATATAATTACCTATTTTCCCAATCATAAAAATTTCTACTCGTGCTTTAAGACATGACTTAAAGAGTTATCTTTTCAGTGACATCTTACCTTACCTAACTAAAGATAGTTGGTGACTCATATTTGGTTACACAAAATGTTTCTGCATGCCTTAGGAAAATACTTACATTTTTATAAGTCTTCTACATGAAATTTCTATTTCTATAAAAATTTAAGCTACATATTACTCACTAGCTCTAATCCATATTATTTAGTACAGGTCAAGACTTCCTTAAATATATTTTTTTCATAAATAGCGAAAGAATAAATGAAGGCATGCTTTCATGAATAATGGGAGGATTTTATTTACTTCTAGAAATTTTTTCCAGGACTATTGAAATACTGATGGTAAAATTATGATCATTTAAATAAATATAGAAAATAATATTTACCCCCAAACTAGTTGTGGCAGTATATTGTTGGATCTTGATCAATTTGTATTGATTGAGAAATATTAAAATCTTCAGCATAAGTAACGAGGGAACTGGTCAAGTGCTTTGACTCCAAACTTTAAAGTAATTCATCACTACATTTTGTCAGGATCTCAGCTGAGCTTAGAAAGAGCTGAGGTGCCAAAAGTCAGATAGTTGTAAAGCAACAAACCAAAAGTGAAGGAGTTAATCCTTTCATCAATCTTTGTAGTAGTATAAGCAGGAGTCTTAAACCAGGGAAGGAGCTGATCCCTTAGTGGTTTTCCATCCTGGAATAGTGCTGACAGAGGGTCAGGTAAAACAATGCAGACCTGGGGGTTGGTCCACATGTTGAAGGAGTCCTAAACAGCTGGGGCAGAGGGGCAAGGCAATGAGAGTTTCATGGACTGGGGTTGAGGGGAAGCCAAGAGGTTAGGGCTGAGTGGAATCTATAGCATATTGGATCAGAGGGGGAAAGTGACTTCACAATTTCCCCTTGTCTCTCCAATAAAGAAGCCTTAGCAATGGTAACTAAAGAGAACTGCTGCCTGTCAGGAAACTATGCATGCAAATGCTGTGACTGGAAATTCAAATAAATACATGAAAGAGAAGAACTATCTGGTTCCCTACCTGAACCTCCTTTTAGAACTACAGTGTACTGGCTGTGTTCCAAGTCTGGTGTGGGAAGGGCAGCTTTCTCCCATGATGCCCACCAGGTAAAGCTTTTGCAATTATTTATGGCCTGGCTGAAAAACACATAGAATTTAGGCCTGAAACTAGATTGCTCAAATTGAAAGGAAGTAAGTGATAAGTAGTGACAGATACATACATTTGATATGCAATGGAAAGAAGAAAAAGGTATTTTAGCAACAAATTAATATTTCATATAATAAATGTCTTCTCATTTTTTAAGTGATGTCCATTTGCATCATAACTGATAAATCTCCAGCTGGTAAAAATCTAGAGATGACTGAGGAATGAGGTAGGATCTCTGCATCAGAAATACTTTTCAGTAGAATTCTTGATAAAATGATCCCAGCATAGTTACCAAATTAAAAATATACTGAAATATTTCATTTTTTAAAGATTTAATTGGAGTTTCATCATTTAGTAACTATTAAAAGGAAATTTATCTTCTGCTAAAGACACAATCTCTGATTTAACAAAGACTACAGTGGAGACTCCATGAAGGCAAAAATTCCATATTTGGAGAGTACAGCAAAATGGAATTTAATATACAAGTAAGTATTGAAATCTTGAAATATTGGCTTGCAGTGAGTTTTGGGATACTGGACTGGATTTGAGATATTCTTTTCAGTCATCAATTCTTTAAACTATTTCAAAAAATGCTATTTGTGATTGTTAATTTTATGTGACTATTTGGCTAGATCACAATACCCAGATATTTGGTCAAACACCAGTCTACATGTTGCTAAGAAGATAGTATTTAGATGTTATTAACTTTAAATAGTGTATTTGGGGGCACATGGTTTTAGAGGTTTCAGTCCATAGAAGGTTGACTACATTCCTCAGTGCTCAAGGTGAGGCGGAACATCATGGCGGAAGAGTATACTGGAGGGAAGTGGTTCATGAGACTCCACTCAACAAATACAAAATACATACACCAAAGGTACACCCCCAGAGACCCACCTCCTCCAGCCATGCCCTACTTGCCTTTAGTTATCATTCAGTTAATCTCATCAGGGGATCACTTACCTGATTGGATTAAGAGTGCCATAAGTTGATCATTTCTCCTCCAAAACTTCTTGCATTGTCTCACACATGAGCTTTTGGGGATACCTCACATCCTAAACATAATATTCCATCCCTTCTCCCCAAAAGTTCATGACCATCTCACAAAGCAAAACATATTGTGTTCATTTCCAAGAGTTGGCATAATTTCAACAGTTCCCAAAAGTTCAAGTCCAAAGTCTCCTCTGATACTCAGGGCAAGTTCCCATCATAAGATTCTGCAAAATCAAAAGTGATGTGCAAGTTACAAGTATTTAATATGCAAATATACAGAGTAATCATTTAGATTCATAAAAATAGGGCATAGAAAGAAGGAATGGTACCAAAGCAAGAACAAAATTCAGCTGGGCAAACATGTCCTGTACTTCTGTGTCCAGCATCTGGGGCACATGGCATAGTGATGATCTATTCAAAGGGCTATGTAGCTCTGCCACTGTGGCCTTGTTTGTTACAGCCCAAGTGGCCGTTTTGTTTATTTGTCTCAACTGAATTCCTGTAGCCTTTTTCAGTGGACATTCCATTACTGGCATTTCTTAATCTTGGTGGGTCTCCACCAAAGTTTTGGCTGCCTCCTCATATCTGCATGAATCACTCTCTCAGGGAATTCCCACAGGGACTCTAACCCTCCTGTTCTTTGCCTGGCCTCCCAGGCCTTCTTTTGAAATCTTGGTGGAAGCCTCCATGACTACCTAACTCCAAAATCCTGCATTCCTGCCAAACCGACACCACATGGTTGATGCTAAGGTCTGCCATAATCTCTCGAGCGGTAGTCAAGCTTTCAGGGACTCACACTGCAGAAACCTCTGAGTTGTCCAGGTAGCTGAGCATGTTGAAAAAACTTCCCAGGACCCCTTGTGCAAGAAGGGTGCCCCACTGATCTCTTCTCAAGGCAATTTTTAGTTTTACTTCCTTGAGTCTGAAATGGATATGATCTTGCCAATTCCTGAGATACCCTCAAGCCATCTTTTTTATTGTATCTGGGCAAAATCTTTATCGTTTCTTACTGGTGGTAATGCCTTTAATAATTGCATCTTCCTTAGTCCAAATTTTACTTCTGCATTTCAAGTTCAAGTTTTTCAAGTTTTCTGCTCTGTTTTTGGCTTTTGATTATCGCAAAAATATTTTTGACTAAAAGCCACCAGCAAATACATGTCACTGCATAAATGCTATAATTGCCTAGAAATTTTTTCTACCAGATTAAAAAGTCCATTGCTTTTTAAATCAGCCTCACAGAAAGTCTCAGAATATGGGCAAAATGCAGATAACTTCTCAGCCAGAGCATAATACTAACGACTTCTAGTCCAATTTCCAATAGAGTCCTTCTTTGAACCCTCTTGAGCCCTCTTTACTGTCCACAGTTCCATTGGCATTCTGGTCTTCTGCTCTCCCATGAGAATCAGACATTAAGCTCTGCTTACAACAATCTAATGCATTTCTACACACCTCAAAATTCCTCCAACCAATTCCGAAAACCTCCAAAAGCTTCTGAACCTCATGGTCAGGTTAGTCACAGCAATGATAAAGCTGACTAAAGAAGCATATATCTTCTAAAAATCACTACAATGCCTAGGAAAAGTTTCACATGTAAAAAGTAGTCAGTAAATGAATTGTAATTCCATTTAATAGCAGTTTAGAGGTTAGCTATTCAATTTGTTTCTTAGATCAACATCATTATTCCATTTATCTGTCACAAAGAGTTGTGTAGGGCCTAATGTATGCGTCTTACATGGTAGCCCTGTTGAAAGAGATAGAAGTGGTAAATTCAAAAGGGGGCTATGAATGGATTCATGTTGAATATGTGAGTCAATATGTCATATGTATAAATGGAGAGAAAAAGAGAAAGTGGTGCACCCCGTTCATAAATGAGAGATTCTTCTAGAAGAATTTAAGAATAGCTTGACGATACCAGTTTTCTAAAAAGAATAGACTATCACTATTGTGTAATTAGTGAAAGGAAAACACCTATTTAACTTGGGGTGTTTTTCCCTGTATCTTTAGAGGAAGCTTTACATGCTATGTTTTGTGTACATGTACAGTCAGTTAAAGGGACCCTGATAAATTCATGAGTTGCATACTTTAATCATAATACTTTGAATTCATCATAAATGGATCCATATGTCAATTATTTCTGAATCATATCTTCGGGGAATATTCTAGGGTCCTAGAAAATTTTTACTTTATTTATTTTGGTAAATATTTGGCCCACATAATTTCTGATGAAATTTTTTAAATGATTCATATAGATTTTTTCCTTTTCAAAGTATTTGTGATATTTTCTTCTTGATTAGAATTCCAGGTACTTGTTGAACATGTAAATCTCAATGAAACAAAAAGAATTTATAAATAATTTATACACTGATATTTCATTTGAATTTTTAAATGTAATTCATTTTCAAAATTTTATATTTATTCAATGCACGTTAAACATTATCTGAAGTCCAATCCATCTCTTATTGAAACATATGTTAATACATTTTACAAAATATTATCTTGATTTACTCCAAAATTCTTTGGTTTTCAGGAGGTACTTATTGAATTAAACAAAATTTAGACGTATAAGACTGATCATAGCCAAAAAAAATGCTAAATTTATGATTAAAAAATTAGTGCAAAACAATTTGTCTGGAATATTTATCTTTTGACAGAGGCATAACTATATTGAAAAATTAGTTTTCAATTTCCTTACAATCCAACTGTAGACTAAATCATATTATCTGTATAGAAAAAGTAAGGCAGTAGAGTTTGCACACTTAGTCATGGAAAATATGTATTTAAGAAAGAATTTTGAATATATAAAGTGTGTTACTTTAAAACACATGTATCATTTTTTATCAAACAACTTTTTCTTATTTATACCAGTTCTGCTATCTTGGAATCACATATACTGTTCTCTAAGATGAATGCCAGCTATATATTTGAAATAGTTCTTATTTATGTCAATTTATATCCTTCTATAAAATGTCAGCAGGAAGGAAAAATGAGTTTTCCAAAAAGTGAAGTTGATATAACTATTAAAAACAGAATTATATTTGAGCATTGTTTGACTGAATCTAACTTCAACATTTTCTTTTTTTTCTGGGTCTTTGTGATTTCTAGAGTATCCAGATAAGCTTATGTGAACAGATAACTGCCTGTATCACATGTCACTGGACTGAAGCAGGCCTTACAGATCAATGATTGTGTATCTGTTTTTCAGACTTACATTTTATGGAGTCATAACAGAATATTGAAGTAGGTACAAATTCATATAAATGGAAACTGTTCATACAGCACATTCTTAGCCGTGGCAGATATTTCCAAAACCTATTCTCTAACAACAACAAGAAGTGCAGATTGAAGTGTGGAAAAGGAATTTTAAAGTAGTTAGAAAATTTTAAAAGAGCTAAGGAAGGAAAATAGAGGCACAAAGTCAGATTTCACAAAAATAATTTATGCACAGTGAATGGAAAAAATTGAATTTAGCATATGTTTACTTCTCTCATTATTTCCCTTTTCTCATCAGAGTCTGTCTGCTATAATAAAACCTTTCTGGCTTAGATTTTCTAATCTTATAGAAAGTCCCTAATAAATACCTTTCAAACCACATAATACTATACAATCAACTTGATCCATGCTTAGTTTTTATAGCACACACAAATTAATTGACAATTTTATATATTTTTTAATTTTGTAATTACTCATTATTCTCTTTTCTTTAGCGTATTTATAGCTATATCTCTTTGGTTATTTTACCATAAGCTGGTAAAAATCACGTCTTAATCATATTAATATTTCTACTGCACAGCAGTGCTAGTCATACACAAAAACTAATCAATGAATTATAATTAATTATTTCACTGATAAAATCTGGTTTATTACCAAAAGTTGGTATTCTACTTTATTTGTTTTACATTAGTTTTATTCAAATAAAATCGAGTGTTTACATTGTATGGAAATTCCATCTTTTGAACATTGCAAATTATTAATCTTTTTTGTTTTTATTTTTCTTTCTTTTATATAGCATAGAAATTTTTATTAAAATACAGAAGAAATACAAAATACAAAATAGGTATAATATGAGGATGAAAGTTGTTTCTTTTCCTCGTGAAAAGAAAGGGGGACACATTCTCTTTTCTAATCATGTAAATTGACAGTGATGGGTGAACCAAAGATAATTCCAGAATTACTGTCTCTTTGGAGTTAACAGTTCACTTTCATGAAAATAAAAATGATGCAAGTCACAATACCAGACTTAAAAGTGTACTACAGAGCCATACAAACAAAAATAGCATGGTATGGACACCAAAACACATATGCAGACCAATGGTACAGAACAGAAGACACAGAGGTAAACCCATATAAATACAGTGGGTATGTCACACTAGACAAAGGTGGCAAAAACATACATTGGAGAAAAGATAGCCTTTTCAACAAATGGTGCTGAGAAAACTGGAAGTCCGTATGTAACAAAATGAAATTAAACTCAACTTTCAGCCTGCACAAAAGTCAACTCAAAGTGGATTGAAATTTAGGCCTTAGATCCAAGACACTGTGCCTAATAGAAGAAAAAGTAGACCCAAATCTTCACCATGTCTCCTTAGACCCTGAGTTTCTTAACAAGACTCTTAAAGCACAAGAAATAAAATCAAGAATCCATAAATAGGATAGATTCAAACTATAAAGCTTCTTCTCAACAAAGGAAACAAAAACATGAATAGAGAGTCTACAGAATGCCAGAAAATCTTTAATGCATGCACTTCAAATGGATCATTAATTTGCAGGATATATAAAGAGCTCAAAAAACTTAATACCAAAAAAAAAAAAAAAAACAAATAACCCAGTCAATAAATGGACTAAGGAACTGAACAGACACTTCACGGAAGAAATACAAACGCTCAACAAATAAATGAAAAATGTTTAACATCTCTAGCAATTATAGAAATGCAAACCAAACCACTCTAAAATTTCATCTCACTCCAGATGGCAATTATCAAGAGTACAAGCAACAATAAATGTTGGTGAGGATGTGGGGAAAAAGGTACACTTAAATATTGCTGGTGGAATGCAAATTGGCGCACCCAATCGGGAAAGCAGTATGGAGAGTCCTCAAAAAACTTGAAATGGAACCACCATTTGACCCAGTTTAAACCCAAGGACTTAAAATCAGTATACTACAGTGACGCAGTCACATCAATGTTACTGCAGCTCAACTCACAATAGCTGAACTATGGAACCAACCTCATTGCTCTTCAAGAGATGAATGGTTAAAGAGTGCTAACTCACAATAAGTAGGCTGGGGTTGGCTAGGGAAAAACAGAGGTACTTTGAATTAGGTAGAGGGGAGTAAAAGGAGGGGAATGGGTATGGGTGTAGGAAGGGTAGTAGAATGAATTGGACATAATTACCCTATATGCATATAGGACTACAACCAGAAATGAGACGTTATACTCCATTTATGTATGAAGTGTTAGAATGCACTCTACTGTCATGTATAACTAATTAGAACAAATTTCAAATTTTTTTCCATTAAAAAATATGATGCAAGGACAATTTTACTGAAGTGATTATCAGGCCTAAAACTAAACGACTCAATTTTCATTTTAGTTATTTGCCTTTGAGATAATTCATGTTTTATAATTTCATAATTACTATGTTTAGAATGTCTTACTGAAATTTTTCTATTTTTGAGGAAAATAAAAAATCACTGCTATAGCATTTTGCTTTCCAAACAATAGAAATAATGTAATGAATGAAATAAAGTTCTTTTCCCTCTTAAAAAAACCCAAACATGGCTCATATGAATTCTGATTTTGGATAAAATAATTAAGCTCAAGTAATATTGTTAAAAGTAACAATGATAAAGTAACTGATAGATACTTGATGTTAATACACAGGTGATTAGAAAACTAGAGTCTCTTTTGAACAATAGTTTATTTTCATGGAAATATAAAGGAAACCAGGACACATTTTTCTGAAGTGTTTATCAAACCTGTGGGTACATCGCTCAGTTTTATTTTAGTTACGTGCCTTGGAGATAATTCATGTTTTAGAATTTCAAAATTATTATTTGAAAAGTTTTTAATTAAAACATTTAGTAATATTATAAAAATATAAAAGTTTAAGTGATGTGTCATCAGTTACAGTCCTAGAAGAAAGCTATATATTCAAGTTGGGAATTTGAAAACAATTTAATAAAGTTGTTATTTACAAAGTTTTGTACAGAATATAGGGAATCCTAAAGTTAGAGTAGTAGCTATTGTTATACAGCAGGCCTAAGTACCACTGTTTCTTCTGAAACCTTATTTTTTTTCTATTGTAAAAAATAAAACTAAGAGGTATGCACACATTTATGTGTAGATTCATTTAATTTTGTAAATTAAATGTGCAGAATAGGACATATTAAATGAAACATTTTTATTTGTACAGAAATATATTAATTCTTTTGTTATTTTAATATTTTTAAAGGAAACATTTAGACCTTTGGAGATACATTTGTACAAAATTACAATAATATGAAGTGCAACATTGGATAAGCTTTAAGATACTTGTCTACTATGGGAACACCATGATGAAATAATTTATGCTTAATTCCCATTGTTAGAATGCCCTCAAACTCACTTGGCCTAACATAAAATGTCATAAAATACCTGATAACTTGAGCAGTAGACCTGAGGATGCTAAGCATTTTCAACACTAGGCATCACTTAAAGTTCTCTTGAACAATCAAAAACTTAGAGAAGCACAATACTTGCATGGCCAAAGAAAGTTAAAAAAATAAATAAATAAATAAAGATAGTAAAAATGGGTAACTTTTCTACTAGTTTTCTGTTCTTACATTTTTGCTCAGCAAATACGTATGTATAGTACTTAATTATTCTCAGCCCCATTCTAGAAAAGTCAGTTAATCAGTCTTCATTAAAGCCCACTATCATAAGCTGTATTTCATTTTACAGATGTTGAAACTAAGGCTTAGTGAAGTGTTGAAACTTGTCAAGTTCATACAGATGGTTAGTTGTGAAGCTGAAAATCTATCATGGGGATCCATATTCTTTTATTAATTAAATACTATTCAATTGGCACATGATGATAGAAATGAAAAAGAAATGTGAAGCATTCAGACACAGATCTAAGTATGTATGAAAACCTGGCATCAAATAGGCAAAGGCATTGGTGAAGTGTGGACTGATTAATAAGTAGTTTTGAGGAAAAGACCTTGATATACTGAAAAAGAAATGAAATTCTACCCTCACACCAGATACAAATATAAATTCTAGAAAGATTAAAGTTCTAAAAATGAGGAGAAAATCTAAGAGAATGAATAATTTTATTCCCTTCAGGTATGCAAAGACATTTCCCAGTCTAGACCATTAATTCATAGAACTCAAAGGAAAACACTGATATATTGGATAACATCAAAATGAACAACTTCTGTATAAAAAATAAACACTACTAGGAGAAAATAAAAGCGACAGACAAGAGAAAATATTGGTTATACAAATAAAAGAGAAGTAATATCTAAAATTGGTATAAGTTTCTTTTATGATAATGATAAGATACCTGATTTCAAAAAATTGGAAAATGTTCCTTATGAGGAAGTCACAGAAAAAAAAGCTATAAAACACATGAAAAATATACTCAATTTCACTCAAAATTTGTCTGAATTATTGACAATTAATGAAATTCAAATTGAATAATATATTTCATTTCATAATATCAAATCAAAGAGTGTAGCAATGCCTAAGATTAACAATAATGTGAAATAAGGAAACTTTGAAGTGATATACTCATTTTTAATTGGAGTTTTGCTATAACAAATAAGATTTAACATATGCATATCCCATAATGATAATTCCTATTATTTGTAGCAATGGAAATGTGCAACTTAAAATTGTGTACACAAAATTGGATTGGCAGATTTTCTCTTAGGAAAACCACATATTGCATCTATATACAAACAATTATGATTATAAATTTCAGGAGTAATGTCAGGAAAATGGCCAACTGGAAGCTCCCAGCACTCTTCACCCCACAAGACGAAAATTAATAAATAAACACCTATATGTTAACTAAAATAGTTAAAGAAGAAGCCCAGAGAAGAGCAAAGAAGCGACGGAAATCTGATAGAGCACAGAAATATAGGATAAGGAAGAGAAGGGAAGGCATTGCCTCCACCAGTTCATACTACCACTGGGATCAACTCAGTATCAAGAAGGACTTCACCTCACAGGAAAGAGGCAAGAAACGACACTTCAGCAGTCTGCATCTCCCCTATGGATACTTGTAGTAGTTGCTATCAAAGCCTCCTTTAGAGGCTGAGTCTTCATAGCCTCTGAGGGCAGCTGTAGTGTCTCCCCAGGGTCCACATGCTGAGCTACTTTATAGGAAGGAGACAAGACTGAATCCTGCTACCTCCAGGTTTGGGCTGCTCCATCTTTGAATGAAGCTACTGCTAGAACTCATCTTACTCTGTAAGTGAGCAGGGAGCACACTTCTCCATCACGGAGGTTACCACTGTAACACAATCATCTGAAAGTATGCCCTGTGCTACACAGTACTCACTGATGCCAACCTACTGTGAAACTGATCCAGTTCTCCCATTTTAATCACTTATGCTCTCTCCCTTTAGGGCATAGATGAAGCGCCACCTAGCTTCCAGGGGACTTTTGGCCTCTGGTGCACTGGAGTAATCATGGATATTTGTGCCACAGCTGAGACAGTGCCCCATCTCCAAAAGAACTCAAATCCCTGGTAAATCTCTGGTAAAGAACAGCAATAAGCTGCCCCTTCCTACCGTGCCACAGTTAAGGCAGCACACTCTTTCCAGGGGTTCTGAGCCTCTGGCACATGCAGCAGCTACAATCCTTAGTGCCACATTTGAGGCAATGACCCACTGCTCAGGCATCTGAAAGTTCTTGCAAACTCTGAAGCCATGAGTTCTAGAATATGAGAACATTTCTGAGCAAATGCAACATCCTGCATCCCAGGAAATCTCAGAGGCCTGAGCTATGCCACTCAGGTTGAACTAACAGTATTCTACCTGCCTGTACCAGGTCTAGTCCTCCAAAGTCCAAGCTGGTGAAGTTCCCTGCCTCTTCCTGGAACAGAACTAGTGCTGTGCTGCTCCCTTTGCCACAGAACAAAAATACCCCAGCCGAGTGGGAGAATTGCGAACACTTGTGTATTATAAAGTGAGCCCATGTCTGAAGTTCCAGGTACTACGGTAGTTTCCCAAACCCCCGAGCCCAGGAACCCAGCTCCACAGCTGCTTTGAATATCCATGCCCTGGATACCTGTATTCCTGTGGCTGCCTGCGGGCCCTGTCAGATTCAACACAAAGAGAGATTTCTTCAGTTATGGATCTTCACTCTGAGAAAGACAAGTATAGGAGGATCCCTACTTGCCCTAATAACCTGCAAATCCATTATCAATGTCACAGACACCTGCGGCCTACACCACTGAAGAACCCATAGTCATCCCTGACATCAATCATGAATGAAGAAACTGCATGGACAGTATACAACTGTGCCACATAAAGCCAGAACCCTTGAACTCTGCTCAGCCAGCAACCCCAAACCTTCTGTAGGTGAGGTTTTCCCTTTTGACAGTAATGCTGTGAAGTTCGGATTAGTTAACTATGTCACCAGATACAGTGAAACAGGAAGTATGAAACGTAGAAGTATGATTCCACCAAAAGAACAAAATAATTCTTCAGTACCTAATCCCCCCCAAAATGGAAATTTAAAAATTGCCTGAAAAAGAATTAAAATAACGACCTTAAAGAAATTCAGTCAGATGCAAGAGAATATAAATAATTCAATGAAATTTTAAAAAAATCAAATAAAATTAACACAGATGGATATGATCAACAGCAAGTAAATAAAAATCTTGGACCTGAAAAATTTAGACAATGGAATAAAAAAGAAAACAGAGTTCTTAAATATCAGTCTATATAAGCATAAGAAAGAATGTGAATTTGATGATAGATCTTTTGAAATGATGCGGAGAGGGGGAAAAGAAGAAAGAATGAAAACAACCAATGGGACACAATTAAGTAGGAAATATATTTGTACTATGAGAATTCAAGGAGAAAAGGCATAACAAAAAGTTTACTTAATGAAATGTTGTTGAAAACTTCTCAAGGCTTTGGAAAAGTGTGAGCATGCAAATCCACGGAGCTCAGAAGTCCCCAAACAAATACATACAACGGAGGTCTTCCCCAAGCCACACTTCTTACACTTCGTTAGAAGTCAAAAACAATGAGAAAATGTAAAAACATCAAGAGGAAAGCATCAGGTCATATGTAAAAGAATCCTAATTAGACAGTCAGCAGATTTCTCAGCAGAAACCTTGCATACTTGGAGAGAATGGAATATATTCAAAGTACTAAAAGAAGGAAAGAAGGAAAGGAAGAGGGAGAAAAGGATTTCTGGAAGGAAGGAAGGAAGGAAGGAAGGAAGCAGAGACTGCTGACCAATGAATACCATACCCAGCTAAATATCTCCTTCAGAAATTATGGAGAGGGTTCTTCCCAGAGAAAAAAAAGTTGAAGGAATTTATAACAATTAGATTCCTGCTTCCAAAAGGAGTTAAGTGGGGAAGAAAACAAAAGCTTAAAGGAGTTCTTGAGGTGGAAACAAGAGGATGCTTTATACTTAATACCGTGTGCTCTTACAAAAGTATAAAACTCTCTAGTAAAGGTGAATATATAGTCAAATCCAGAATAGTTGAATTCTATAATGGCAGTCAATAAATCATACATATCTCCAGTATTATTATGGATTAGATATGTGGTATTCCCCAAAACTCAGATGTGAGGCAATGCAAGAATACTCATTGCAGAAGTGACTAGAGTATGATAGCTATAACCTAATACTGGGTTAATTCAATGTGTGTTAATCAGTTGGTAACTATAGGCAGGTAGGTGTGGCTGGAGGAAGTATGTTACGGTGGGCAAGACTTTGGGGCACATATTTTTGTCCCTGGTGAGCAGAGCTTTCTTTCTCTGCTTCCTGGCTGCCATATCTTCAGCAATTTTCCTCTGCCATGCCTCTCTGGTTGATTTTCTGCCTCACCTTGGGCCCAGAGATATGGGCCAACCGTGTATTGAACATCTGAAAATTATAAGCCAAAATAAACTTTTTATATTCCAATTATTCTTGTCAGATATTTTGGTTACAGTGGTGTGAAAGCTGAATAAAGCGAGTATGAAAGTTAAAAGCCAAATGGTGAAAAATAAATAAAGCAACACTAAGCTATAGAATACACAATATAAAAAGATGCAAATTATGATGGCAAAAACATAAATTTTAGGTCAGGGCAAAATGTGGCAATTCGTATGTGGCAGAAGTTGTTATCATCTTATAATAATTGATTCTAAGATGTTTAATGGAAACTTCATGGTAGTCACTAGAAAAAAAACTATAGCAGATATACAAATAATAGAGGAAATAAATCAAAGTTTAGCTACAGAAAATTATGAAGTCGTCAAGGTAGACAATAACAGAGGAAGAAAGGGACAAAGACCCTACAAAACAGTAGAAAACAAATAGAAAAACAACAATAAGTCCTTATCCATCAAGGATAATCTTTAAAGTAAACATACCAAATTTTCCAATCAATGGACATAGCATCAAGGAATATGAAGTCTAGTTAAGTGTTAAGGTCATACATAAAATAAAAGGGAAGAAATGAGTAATAATCCATGCAAATAGTAACAAAAGGAAAATGGTAGTGGTTCTCTGAGTAGACATCAAGAAAAAAGTCAGAATTGAATAAGAATGTCATTATTTAAAGTTAGAGTTCAATTCATCAAGTACACTTAGCTATTAAGATGTCTATACACCCAACATCAGAATGCCTAAACACATAAAGCAAATGTTAATTGGCATAAAGGGAGGTATGGCTTGCAATATTATTATAATAGAGGATTCCAATTGTGGAGAGCAGTGACAGACTATAGGAGAGCATTGTCTGAGATTGGGGATCTCTGATGATCTCATGGCTGTGGCGTGCCTGGTGCCTGGGAATGTTTCTGGCATAGGATACCTAGCTGCTATGATAATACCCTGCATGAGGAGGCTCTGTGGAAGAGTCCCAGCTTCGACCTTGATCTCAGGCACATAGCTCCCGAGAATAGAGGAATTCTTATGCTACACAATGTTTCACCAGCTCTTCTCCTGAGCCTGCCCACTTAACAGTAACTTTAAACAATGGACCTTCTTGAGAGCTACATAAAGCTCCTCGCTTTGCACAATGGAACTACAGAGAGATACACAGTACCCTCCATTATCTATGAAAAATACATACGAGATTCCAGTAAGTGCCTAAAATTATGGATACCGCAAACGCCATGTATGCTGGGTTTTTATCCTATACACAAAGATTAATCAAAAAGTATCATTTGTAAATTAGGCATAAAGGAGACAAACAGTAATTCATAGTAACAGAATAGTTAAAACAATATAATCTAACAAAGTTATGCATATGTGATCTTTCAAAATGCTGTTCTCAACTCGTCATTCTTCTGTGATAACGTGAGATGCCACAATACCTCTGTAATGAGATGAAGTAAAGAGAATGAAGTAGATGTTGTCCTGTAGCATTGGGTGACTCCATAAAAGTACTCATGCATAAGTAATGCAATACTGCAACAGTTGGTCCAATAACCTATTAAAAAACTAGTGGATAATTAACACAAATGGCATGACTATATTGGGCAAAGAGATGATTCATGTCCCAGGAAGTATGGGGCAGGTTGACACCAGGTTTCATTCTGTTTCTCAGAATGGTGCACAATTTAAAACTCATGAATTATTTATTTCTAGAATTTTCCATTTAATATTCTCACTGTGATTCACCATAGGTAACTGAAGCCATGGAAACCAAAACTATGGACAAGACAGAACAACTATATAAAGAATTTTCATTCAAAAGCAGCAGAATACACATTTTTCTCTACCTGGCATGGAACATTCTTCAGACTAGACTGTATATTAGTCTGCAAAACAAGTCAATAAATTTGAGAAAATTGAAAAGATATCTACTTTTGTTTTAGATAACAATGGTTTGAAACCTGAAATCAATAAGAAGAAATATTGGAAAATTCACAAATATGTAAAACATGTTCCTGAATAAATGTGTTCAAGAGGAAATCACAATAAAAATTATTTGCAATTAGTGCCTAGGACGAATCATTTAATCAGTACACAAAATTGTTTTTCCAGCCTTGGAAAGAAAAAGAAACAAGACAGAAGACACTCAGGAGGCTCCATCAAGCCATTTGAAGAACTTTTAGTTGTCTGGGAATGTCATAAAAACTTTACAGCCACATGTGCTCATTCCAGAGGCAGATATGTGGAGGTTGTCATGGAGAAGTGCAAGAACTTGAGTGTAGGGAAGTCTTTGATGTAAAATGCTTATCTAGAAAGTTCTAAAAGTAAATATACTGCTGAGTAGATCAGTGTAGATGCTACAGTCACAACCACAAACACTCAGGTTACACTGTGGAGACCTGGATATCTACTACATCTTCAATATCAGAAGTAATCCAAAGCAGGGAATCTGAATAAGAAATTCCTCCATCTGGGAAACATTAGCAAAGCGTAATTTTTTATTTCACTGGTAAAACTTTATATATCGACTTGATAGAGTTCCTAACTGTATAAGAAATTGTGTTTGGTAATCCATTTTCATGCCATTTTTATCAGTAATGTTATAATATATAGAGATATCCATGCTATGATTCTTCTCTAATTTGATTATTATAGTTTCTTCTCATTATTGTTGTCCTCAACTTGCTATTACCTTTTCTGTCTACTCTTTTTCCCAACTCCCATTTGAAAAAAATTCTTCTGTAGTTGATTTATAGTAATTGATTATATTTTGTTTCATTTTTGTTGGTGGTAAGTGGGGATTGAACTGAAAGGGGAACCAGCCACAAAGCTGCCTCCCTAGTTCTCTCTACTTTTAGTGTTCAGAGAGTGTCTTCCTGGTCACTGGCTCTATTATCCTCCTGCCTGCCTCAGTCCACTGAACCGTGGGGGTTCCAAATTTGCACATTAAATCCTAGCTTTTTCATTGTTAACTACTGGAATTTTTTTCAAAAACGTGAAAATTTGTTCTAATTGGGCCTATTCATGCCTATTTTCCTCAATGCCCTCTCTTTTCTCACTTATCAATTTTTCTCCATCCTTTGCCTGTGTCCTTGCTCTCCTCCTCACTTATTTTGTGTTATTTTTTTAAATGTGGGTCTGGGAGAGCTAGCAAATGTAAATTGTTTTGAAAATATGTATAGGTGGGTTTTGATATTTAGTTCAGTTTTTCTTTTGCTGGTTTATTTAGTTTAGTTTTTTTGTTTGTTTATTTTAGATTTATTCATCATATTTTTAAATGTTTACTTATTGTGTGTGTTCCTTTGTTTTTTATGCTCAGGCTTTCTTCTCTCTCTCTCTCTCTCTCTCTCTCTCTCTCTCCTCTCTCTCTTTTGATTTGGTTTGCTTGGTTGTTTTTGGTTTTTTCCTATGTAGTGGAGGGCTGTTTCTCATTTTATCTTTTTAAAGTCTTGTATTAACCAGAAATATACATTACAACTTTTCTTCTACTTTCTTTAATTTACCCTCTCTTTTTTCATCTACTTAGTTTTTCATTTTCTGCCTTTCTTCTTTCCACCTACTTATTAATTTTTTCTCTTTCCCTTCTTTTTCCTTTCATCTAACATCTTCTTTCTCTTTGATTTTCATATATTATGCAGTATAATATAAATTTCATGCTTTCATACCAGTCTTTCAGGTGGTTTTAGTGTACCATCCTTCTGTTCCACTTTGGACATATTAGAATTATAAAAAATATTTTAGTAAGCTTAAAGATGTTTAGTATATGGATTGCTTTTAAGTATTTATAGTTGCAGGTGATCATTTCTCCCCTTAAAAGAGTCTCAGCAATTTCTCAAAACACCAAGAACCTAATGGCTGGCCCATTAGACATGGAAACATTTCCCTGGCTTGGAACATGAAGTAAAGTGAAAGAGTTCTCCAGTCAACTGTAGAAGAAAGATCCATTCCAGCAGATTGGCAAATCTCATATTAGATATACTAGAAATATGAGAAAGCAAGGAAATGTACTGCCTCCAAAATTATATAACCCCACTGTCCAACAATTAATACTCAGATATTGAAGTGGATAAAATTATAGACAAGACATTCAGAAAGTTGACGGTTAAAATGATCAAGGAACTAAAAGATCTAAGAAATGAACTAAAGAAGAATAAACAGGAGGTGAAAGGGTATTTCAATAGTGAGATACATGTTTTAAAAAATTAAAAACAGATAATCTGGAAATAAAGGAATTTACAAATCAAATGAAAAATTCAGTGGAAGGTATCATTAATAGATTATACCATACACAATAAATATTTCCAGGCCTCCAAGACAAGGTGTGAAATCTTGAAAACCTAGTCAGCAATGAAGTAAAATTACAACACAATGATCACAATATTCAAGAAACCTGCAACAACACAAAGTGACCAAATCTGAGGATCACAGGAATTGAGGAGTACAGTGAGACACAAACTAAGAAATTGCATAACTTTTTCAATGAAATAATATCAGAAAATATTCCAAGCTTTGGCAATGATTTAGATATCCAAATACAGGATGTAATTAGAACATCAAATAGAGAAGGTCAAAATAGATCTTTTCCAAGATACATTAAAATTAAAATGTCTGATATTCATAGCAAAAGACAGAATTCTAAAAGCAGCAAGACAAAAGCTCAGGTCATATTTAAGGATAAACAAATCTGAATCACACTGAACTCTCAGCCCAGACTTTAAAAGTCAAGAGGGTGTGGAATAATGTATACAGAGCTCTGAATAATAATGATTGCCAACTAAGATAGTTAAATCCAGCAAAACAATCTTTCATGATTTAAGCTAAAATGAAGTCCTTGGATGATATGCATAAACTCTAAGAATCTATGACACCCAAACATGTAATGGAGCATATTCTTAAAGAAATATATCATGAAGAAATTCAAAACAAAATTTAGAGCTAGCAAGTTAATGATTTACTAGAAGGATAGCTTAGAAGAAGAGCAAATTCTGAATAAAATATTATAAATAAGTCAAAATGACAGGAAATGTTAACCATCTCTCTAAAATCACAATGAATATAAATTAGGAGACATAGACTGTAAGAGTTGATACAAAAACAGAACCCAACAATATGTTGTTTACAAAAGACTCATTACAGGAAATGACTCAATATGAAGGGTTGGGAAAAATATACAGCAGGCAAAGGAGACTAAAAGCAAGCAAGAGTGGCTATTTCCACAACTTAAAAGGCAACCTTCAAGCCAAAGTTAATCACAAATGACAAAAATACATCATTTCATATTGAAAAGTAGTCTATACAACAAGAAGATACAATGATTGTAAATGTTGATGTCCCAAACATTGGTTTAACTACTTAAATAATACAAATATTACTTGAGGTAAAGTCAAGTAAATGTGTACTTTGAATGACAAAATAATTCAGGGGGATTTCAACATAACTCAACCAATAGATAGGTGATCGAGCCATTAACAAATTAAATACTCTACAGACTTAAAAGATACTATCAAATAAGTAGACGTAAAGGACATTTGTAGAATATTTCATTCATTAACAACCATATTCACAGTCTTTACAGTTGCACCTGGATCATTAGCATTGACTTTATTTTAGAACAAAAAGCAAGTCTTAACAAATACAAAAACATCAAGATAACTCATTGCATCTTATAAGAACTTAATGGAAAATATTAAAAACCATTTTAGCACATAGAGGTGGAATAAGAAACTTTTGAATGAGGAATGAGTCTGAGAATAAATCAGGGAAGAAATAAAAATATTAGAAAGATACAAGAACAGAGATACAATATGTCAAACTCTCTGTAACACTACATAAAGGCAATTCTAAGAGAAAAGTTTAGCACTGAGTACCTCCATTAAAAAAAAAAATTCTACTGTTTCATCTCAAGGTCCTTCAAAATTAAAAGCAGACTTATTCCGAAACCAGTAGAAGACAGGAAATTATTAAGAACAATTTGAAATTAATAAAATTGAGAATTAAAAAATAATGCAAAGGATCCATGCAGCAAAGAGTTGGTTCTCTGAGAAGACAAACAACATTAATAAACACATAGCTAAACTTAGCAAAAATAAGAAAGAAAAACCCAAATAGCAAAATCAGAGAATAAAAAAGAGATATAACCACAGACAATGCTGATAACCAGAGGACCATTATGAATTAAAAAAAAAACAAAAAACAAAAAAAAACTTATGTTTCAGCCAATTTAGAAACCCTAGAAATTATTGACAACTTTTGGGCACATACTACTCTCTCAAGTTTAATCAAGTGTGAGAACACCAGAGCAGCATTCATAAATCAGTAGCATTTCTTTGTTCTATTAATTAATTAATTTATTTTTATTTTTATATTTTTTACAGACTGCACTTTGGTTCCTTGTACACAAATGGGGTACACTATTTTGTTTCTATGGTTGTACAAGATGTAGATTCATACCATCCATGTAATCATACATGTACATAGGGTAATGATGTCTGTCTCATTCAATCATTTTTCATATCCCCCCTCCCTTATATTTCCTTCTACATAATCTAAAGGTCCTCCATTCTTCTCTCTCCCCACACGCATTCACCCCTATTATATATCATCATCCACTTATCAGGGAAAACATTCGACCTTTGATTTTTGGGGATTGACTTACTTTACTTAGCATGATATCCTCCAGTTCCATCCATTTATCTGCAAATGCCATAATATTATTCTTCTTTGTGGCTGAATAATATTCCATTGGGTATATATACCACAGTTTCTTTATCCATTCATCTGTTGAAGGGCATCTATGTTGGTTCCACAAATTGAGCTACTATAAACAATGACATGATGTGTTACTGTAGTATGCTAATTTTAAGTCCTTTGGGTATAAACGTAGGAGTGGGATAACTGGGACAAAACATGGGTCCATTCTAGGTTTTCTGAGGATTATCCACACTGCTTTCTAGAGTGGCTGCATCAATTTGCAACTCCACCAGTTATGTAAAAGTGTGCCTTTTCCCTTTTCCCGCCATTCAGGCCAACATCTATTATTGTTTGTGTTCTTGATAATAGCCATTCTAATTGGAATGAGATGAAATATTAAATTTGTTTTAATTTGCATTTCTCTAATTACTAGAGATGTTGAACACTTTTTCATTTATTTATTAATCACCTCTATGTCTTCTTCTGTAAAGTGTCTGTCCAGTTCCTTGGCTTATTTATTGATTGAGTTCTTTGTATTTTTGGTGTAAAGTTTTGTAAGTTTTTTATTAATTTTGAAGATAAGTGCTCTATCTGAAGTGTGTGTGGAAAAGATTTTCTCCCACTGTGTGGGCTTTTTTTTTCGCATTATTGATTGTATCCTTTGCTGAGAAAAAGATTTTTAGTTTGAATCCATCCCATTTATTGATTCTTGCTTTCATTTCTTGTGCTTTGGGAGTCTTGTTAAGGAAGTCTGATCCTAAGCCAACATGATAAATATTTGGGTCTACTTTGTCTTCCTTTTGTTGCAGTGTCTCAGGTCTAATTCCTAAGTCCTTGATCCATGTTGAGTTGAGTTTTGTGCAGGGTGAGAGGTAGAGGTTTAATTTCATTTTACTGCATTTAGAATTCCAGTTGTCCCAGCACCATTTGTTGAACAGGCTATCTTTTCTACATTGTATGTTTTTGTCTCCTTTATCTAGTATGTGCTAACTATATTTATGTGGGTTTACCTCTGTGTCTTCTACTCTGTATCATTGGTCTGCCAGTCCATTTTGTTGCCAATACCTTGTCGTTTTTTTTAATATTGTTCTGTAGTATTGTTTAAGTTCTGGTATTGTGATACATCCTGATTCACTTTTTCTGCTCAGGATTGCTTTGGCTATTCAAGGTCTCTTATCATTCAGATGAAGTTCATGATTGCTTTCTCTGTTTCTATGAGGAAAGTCATTGGAATTTTAATTGGAATTGCACTGAATCTGTATAGCACCTTTGGTAGAATCGCCATTTTGACAGTATTAATTCTGCCTATCCAAGAACATAGGAGATTTTTCCATCTTCTAAGGTTTTATTCAATTTCTTTCTTCAGTGTTCTGTAGTTTTCATTTTGGAGGTCTTTCACCTCTTTTGTTAGATCGATTACCAAGTATTTTATTTTTTTGAGGCTATTGTGAATGGAGTGGTTTTCCTAATTTCTCTTTCAGAGGATTCAACTCTTACGAATAGAAATGCATTAGATTTATGCATATTGATTTTATATCCTGCTACGTTGCTGAATTCATTTATTAGTTCTAGAAGTTTTCTAGTGGAGTTTTTTGGATCCTCTAAATATAGAATCATGTCATTGGCAAATAGTGACAGCTTGAAAAGCCCAGGACCAGATGGATTCTCAAATTCTACAAGATTTTAAAGAAGAACTAATACTGAAAAGGGAGCTAAATCAGGGCCATGACAGGCTGCATTTACGGCATGAAAGATTTCAGGCCTAGATAGCCGATTCCAGGAAGGCTACTAGATTAGGACTGGTCTTTGGCAAACAACTAATTGAGAGCTAACAAGCCAATGCCTAACATTCCAAACCATATATGTCAATATGTTAAGACCTGGGTACCCTAAGCCTGGAAACATGCCAAACAACACATTTTAGAAGATCAGCCAACTGTGTACTTTGCTTTGTTCAAATTTCCCGCTCTACTGTGGAGCTCGTAAAAATCCCACTGAATCGAGACTCGGGACCCTCAGCCAGTACCTGCTGTGTCAGTGAACCTGTGAGTCTGAGCTCCAGCTTGCAATAAAGACCCTTTTGCTTTTGCATCGGAGACGGCTCCCTGGTGGTCTTTGGGGATTCGCGATCTGGGCACAACAATACCAATACTCCTTAAAGTATTCCAGGAGATAGAAAAGGAGGGAACCCTTCCAAACTCATTCTATGAAGCTAGTATCACTCTGTTACCAAACCAGACAAAGACTCATCCGGGAAAAAAAAAAAACTTGGGACCAACATTAGATACCAATAGTCATCTTCATGGAACTAGAAAAAAGAATTCTACAATTTGTATGGAGGAAGGAAAGTCTAAGAAGGGGCAAAGAAATACTGAGCACTTAGGGTGTTGCTCATGATGTAATACTTGATCTCAAATTATACTTCAAATCTGTAGAACAAAAACATAATAGAGATATTAAGACCAAATTATGGAATAGAAGACTCAGAGGCAACTACAATCATTTGTTCCTTGACTAAGTTGAAAAAATAATACATGGGATTAAGGTAGCATCTTTACAAATGATGCTGGTAAAACTGAATATCCAAAAGTAAAAAAATAAAACTATTGCACCTTGAACAAAAATAAACGAATTAGATTAAGGATCTAGGAATTAGAGCAGAAATACTGCCACTTCTAGAAGAAAATATAGGGTAAACAATGCAGAATATTGGTATAGGCACTAACATCCTTAAGAAGGTCCTTAAAGCTCAAGAAACAAAACCAAGAATTAATAGGAAGAATGGCTTCAAATCAAAACCTTCTACAAAGCAAAGAAAATGATGAAGAGAAGGAAGAGTGAGCCCACAGAGTAGGAGAAAATCTTCCAGCTACTCTTCTGAAAGGAGATAATATCAAGATGAATTGTGAACTCAAAAAATTACACTAAGAAAATATATATGGGCAAAAGATTAATCAGACATTTCTCAGTATAATAAATACAAATAACCAAAAATATATGAAAAACATTCAACATCCTTACAAATAAGATAATTGCAAATCAAAATCACACTGATATTTAATCTTACTTGCATTAGAATTGCAACTATCAAGAATATGTATGATGATAAATGCTGACAAACTGCATGATAAATGCACGAACATGGGACATTCATGCATTGCTAGTAGTACTGCAAATTAGTACTGCAAATTAGTGCTTTGGGCAGCAATATATAGATTACTCAAAAGACTAAGAATGGATCCACTATGTGACTCAGCTATACCACTCTGATTTTTGTCCAAAAGAATTAAAATCAACAAACTACAGTGATACGTGAATACCAACATTTATAGCAGTACAATTCACAATACCAAGTTATAGAACCAGACTAGATGTCCTTCAAAAGAAAATTAGATACATAAAATGTGGTATATATGCACAAATGAGTTTTACACAGTCATAATGAATAATAAAATTATGGCAATTACTAGTAAATATGTAGTAATGAAGAATGTACTAAGTGAAATAAGCCAGGCTCAGAAAGCCAAGGGTTAAATTTTCTTTCATATGCAGAAGCTAAAGATAGAGGATTTTAAAAATAATGAGTTCTCATGAAAGTAGAAGGGACAACAGTGTAGTAGAGGAATGAGGTTGACAGGAAGGGAGAAAGGGTGGAAAAGGTGGAGAAGCAACAGAATAAAACTGACAAAACTGTTATGTGCATGTCTGAATATATCACAATGAAAACCTGGTTTATGTATAACTATAGTATAACCATTAAAAAATAAATCAATTCCAGGAAGACCAATAGGGTCAAGGAATACAATCAGAGAGGAAAGCTGGGGGAGAACAGACAGTAATGGAGACTGAAATGGAGTAAATTATATTATATGCATTTATTAATATGCCAAAATGAATACAATAATTATGTATAGCTCTAATGCAATTAAAAAATTTTAAAACAAAAGATACCTGAGAGAAACAATGCAAACGCAATATATTAAAACCAATGAGATGCATCAAGCACAATTTCAAGAATGAAGTTCATCACAATAAGTGCCTGGTTTTAGAAGACATGAAATATTCCAAATAAATAGACTAACATTATACTTTATGGAATTAAAAATAGATAAAGCAAACTAAAAAAAAAAAAAATCAACAAGAGGGATTTTCTATGGTTTGAATATGTCCCCAAACAGTTTAGGAATTAATAGCTTGGTCCACAGTCTGGTAGTGTTGAGATGGTAGAATATTAAGGAAGTAGGGTCAGGTGAAAGATACTTTAGTCAAGGAGACTAACACTACCATGAATGAAATTATACTGTTTTTTTGGAGTGTTTCTTCTCTTTTCAGATTGGACAGTTTCTAGATACAGTTGTTATTAAAGAGTGAACCTGTCTTCTCTCTCCTCTCTTTCTTGCTCATGTGGTCCTTCTACATGACCATTTCCTTTTTCATTGTCCTGCCATAGTGTGATGCAACTGGAATGGAGTGTTCACCAGGATATCTGCATCATGCTCTCTTAACCTTCAAGCCACCAGAATCATGATCAAGATGAACTTCTTCTTTTCATTAAAGTACCCAACCCCAGGCAGTTTTATAAGCCACACAGAATGTACTAAGAAAGAAAGAAGTAATGGAAATCAGAGCAGAACAAAAAATCTAATATAGAATGAAAACTGAAACAGTGTAAATAAAACTGATTATTTTTTTGAAAAAATAAAATCAACAAAACTTAGCTAGTATAACTAAGATAAATATAGAGAAGACTTAAATAAATAAAAGTGAAATCAAAAGCAGAGAAATTTCCAGATGCCTCAGAAATCAAAAGGATAATAAGTAACAATTATGAGCAATTATATTCCAACAAGTTAAGTAGTCTAGGGAGTGGATAAAATTATAGAAAAATAAAATCTATCTCTTATGATTTGGATCTGGAATGTCCTACCAAAGATCATGTCTTAGGCAATACAGCAAGTTCAATTTCTGTGTTAGTTAACTTTTCATGACTGTGAACAAAATACCTGATAAGAATAGCTTAGAGGAGTCGAGATTTATTTTTTCTCATGGTTTCAAAGGATTTAGTCCATTGTCCCTTGGCTCCAAGGTGAACAGATCATGGTGGAAGGACATGGTGGAAGAAAGAAGCTGTGCAACTCATGGAAGGTAGGAAGCAGAGACAAGAACAGTTGAGGGACAGATAAAGTTCCTAAGGCCCAATTGAATTGCTTACTCCAACATGGACTACTTGAATATCATTTTCACCACTTCCCTGTAAATCTATTCAAAATTTAATCCATCAAATGGGTTAATTCATTGATGAGGTCAGAGTCCTCATTATTTATCTTTTCACCTCCTGAACTTTGACACATTACATAACACATTACTTTTGGGGGGGGGGGGGCGGTTATTCCAGATTCACACAATAGTACTTCAATAAATGAAAAATGAAGAAAGAGAATACATGGATGGACAAATTTTAAAGATCTTCCAAAAAGAAGATTTTAGAACCAGATTATTTCTTGGCCAAATCTATCAAATATTTAAAGGAGAACTAGTACAAATAGTTCTTTAAATTTTGCAATAGAGCCAAAGGGAAAAATTACGTATTCTTGTAAGATGTCAGCATTATTTTCATTTCTAAGCTGTATACAAGAAAGAAAACAAAAGGGCAGGGTAATCTCTCTGATGGAATATTGATAAAAATGCTCAATAAAATAATAGTAAATAGAATTCCACAGCAGTCACAAAGATTTTGCATCATGACTATCATAATATGCATCATTGTATGCATCATGGATT
The DNA here is from genome assembly GCF_902686455.1 of Sciurus vulgaris. Taxonomy (NCBI): domain Eukaryota; kingdom Metazoa; phylum Chordata; class Mammalia; order Rodentia; family Sciuridae; genus Sciurus; species Sciurus vulgaris. The sequence goes on from NC_136469.1 coordinate 122,957,753, forward strand.
CAAGCCTAATTTAACACATGCAAATCTATCAATGTGACACATCACATCACTTTTTAACAGAATGTAAGATAAATATGGTAAGATTATTCCAATGGACACTTTAAAAAGGATTTGATAAATTTTAACATTATTCCTTGGCCAAAAATATTTTAAAGATTTAGGTATAGGTTTTCAGTAGCATGTCCACTTTTCTTGATCTTTTTTTTTTTTTTTTTTTTTAATATCATGGCATGAAAACACTGAAACACTCTAAATGTCACCAATAATGGAATGATAAATTAATGAGGATGCATTCATAGGACTAGATATCAAATAGGATGTAAAAATATCTTGATAAATGACCACATTATTATGTTAAAAGCAAAATAAAGCAGACATACTTAAGTATTTAGTGTGTCGTTGCTCATTAAAAGTATGTTATCATGTACAATGAATTATAACAAATAAAAAAGTTAAAAAAATACATTGAAGGAAGCATTTCACTTTAATTGCAGTAGAGATTCTGTATTTGTTCCATAACCATTATGGAAATCATTTTTAATCATTACTGTTATAAAATAATCACTTAAATAAATACATATTCTTTCTCTAATAACATACATATTGTAATCATCCACGTAACGTTTTTTGGTTAACAATGTACTGATATATGATGGTGGATTCATAATATTACAATGGAGATAGAAAATTTTCTTACATAGTAATGTCGTAGTATATGCAATGTGGTAACATAACACACTATTCATTTGTTTCTATGATGCTAGTATAAATAAACCTGTGCAATGCACAAAGTGCTAATACAGATTCAACACAATTCCAATTAAACTCCCAATGACATACCTCACAGAAATAGAGCAAGCAATCATGAAATTCACTTGGAAAAATAAGAGACCCAGAATAGATAAAGCAATCCTTAGCAGAAAGAGTAAAGCAGGGGGTATTGCAATACCAGAACTTCAACTATACTACAGAGCAATAGTAACAAAAATGGTATGGCATTGGCACCAAAATAGACAGTTAAATCAATGGTACAGAATAGAGGACACGGACACAAACCCAAATAAATACAATTTTCTCATACTAGATAAAGGTGGCAAATACATACAGTGGAGAAAAGATATCCGCTTCAACAAATGGTGCTGGGAAAATTGGAAATCCATATGCAACAGAATGAAACTAAACTCCTATCTCTCACCCTGCACAAAACTCAACTCAAAATGGATCAAAACCCTTGGAATCAGACCAGAGACCCTGCACTTATAGAAGAAAAAGTCCAAATCTTCATCATATTGGCTTAGGATCAGACTTCCTTAATATGACTCCCAAAGCAAAAGAAATAAAAACAAGAATCAATAACTGGGGTAGATTCAACCTAAAAAAGCTTTTTCTCATACTTCAGATAAAGCACTGATCTCCAGAATATATAAAGAACTCAAAAAACTCTACACCAAGAATGCGAATAGCCCAATCAACAAATTGGCTAAGGAAATGAACAGTCACTTCACAGAAGAAGATCTACAAGCAATCAACAGATATATGAAAAAATGTTCAACATTTCTAGTAATAAGAGAAATGCAAATCAAAACTACCCTAAGATTCCATCTCACCCCAATTAGAATGGCAATCATCAAGACTACAGGCAAGAATAGGTATTGGCAAGGATGTGGGGAAAAAGGTACACTCATATATTGCTGGTGGGGTTGCAAATTAGTGCAGCCACTTGAAATTCCTTATAAAACTTGGAATGGAACCACCATTTGACCCAGCTATCCCACACTCTTTGGCCTATGCCCAAAGGACTTGAAATCAGCATACTACAGTGATGCAGCCACATCAATGTTCATAGCTGCTTAATTCACAATAGCCAGATTGTGGAACCAACCTAGATGTCCTTCAATAGATGAATGGATAAAGAAACTGGTATATATACACAATGGAATATTACTCAGCCATAAAGAAGAAAAAATTATGGCCTTTGCAGGCAAATGGATGAAATTGGAGAATATCATGCTAAGTGAGATAAGCCAATCCCCAAAAAACCGAAGGACGAGTGATCTTTATGATAAGCGGATGATGATATATAATGGGGGGAGGGAGGGAGGCAAGAATGGAGGAAGGATGGATTACATAGAGGAAAGAGAGGGGTGGAAGAGGTGGGGGGAAGGAAAAATAACAGAATGAGTCCAACACCATTACAATCAAATGTATGATTGCAAATCATGCAAATGTATGATTACACAAATGGTATGCCTCTACTTCATGTACAACCAGAAAAATAAGTTGTACCCCATTTGTCTACAATGAATCAAAATAAATAAACTAAAAAAGATATAATGCATATGGTTATATAGCATACATAATGCTTGATGTTGCTAATAAATGACTATTCCTTGTTTGTGAATTTATTATACTACTTTATCATTTTTGCACATAATGTTTCTATATGAAAAACAAATGTAGTCTGATTTAAAATAGTATGCTGTGTAACACTGGCAGTGTTTCATACATTCTATTTGTGTAGGTCTTTTGATTGCATCAAGAAGCAACATTGAGTTTATAACCTATATTGTCTAGATTTGTGTATGTACACTCTGATGTTTGCACAGCAATGAAACCATCTAACAATGCAGATCTCAGAGTGCATCTCTGTTACTAAACAATGAATATCTACATTTGTGTGAAATAGAAAAGGAGTATTGCACTGTCTAATATAATGTAATACTGATAACATATTTTTGGTTTTATATTCAGAGAACGTTTAAACCCTAAAAATACTTTAAGAGAAATACTTCCTCTTCTATAAAATATTTGAATTATATAAAATCAGGCAGTAAACTACGGCTACATATATATGTGCCCTTTATCATGTACCTAAGCATCATGTACCCATTTTATTTCTTTTTAGAGTGAAAATGTGATTACCTCTGAATCAGTCATAATTTACATCTCACATGGGAACAAAAAAGAAATGAATTGTATATCCACTTTGTTCTCCCTTTCAGTAAAAATTCTTAAAAACGCCATTAGATACATCAACCGTGTTTCTAAGATTACCTAAATAATATTTGGTTCAATAAATAATTAACAATGAACTAATGGAAGATCGTATATAAGTCAACTTTTCATGTTTATGATCAAAATGTCCAGCAAGAACAATTGAGAGGAGGAACAGTTTTCTTTGGCTCAAGGTTTCACAAGTTCGATCCTTGGTCAGCTGATTCCATTGCACAGTGTCCGAGATGAGACCGACTTCATGGCTGAAGGACGTGCAAGAGAAGTGCAGACAGGAAGCAGAGAGAGAGGGTGGAAGTGGCCAAGGGAAAATGAACCTTTTCAGGCTGTGTGCTCAGTGATGCAGTTCCTGCAGCCATGCCCCACCTGCATTTCACCTTTGAACACTCATGCACTGACATTAGAGCTTTTGGGGAGCATGTTATACCCATATCATACAGACAGATTTAAAGTACAAAATAGAAATACATATCTTCTATAATACTGTTTTTAAATTTATTTTCTTTCCTTTGATTTAAACAGTTAATTTTATTTCAAAGTCAGGTAGCTTAACCCCCCTCCCCCCACACTGACACAGGCATCATCTTCAAATTTTACTTTGTCAGAATCATGGGGTTTGTTTCTTTTCTCTCAGAGTTTTGCATCTCCACTCCATAAACAAAAAATTTGAAGAGTTTTTGTCTTGAAATGTTATTTTATTGTTTATTTCTATTTGGATATATCATAAACATTGTCAGTTTAGACATTACCAGTTAAATTCAGCTGAGTTTCATTTTTCATCTTATTGCAAACTCCTAAATGAAGATACTGCAGCAAAGAATAATCAAACGTTTTTGAGTTTCAATTTAAATAAGACATAAATGATATGATTCATTCAATTTCCAAAACTAAGAACAAATATTCATATTTGTTGTATTTTTTAATATTGATTTTGAAAATCTTAGCATATAGGACTGGGTTTAATCATATTGGCACTTCTTAGTAATATTCAAATAACAAAGATGAAAAACTTACGTTAGAATCATCAATTACAAATATTTCCTATCATCATAAAAATTAAAAAAATAGTTATTAGCATTATAATAATTTTCTAATTATTTGTTTTGAAACAGACTTCACATTCTTGTAAAGTATAAAATTTGAGAACTATTGTAAATAACAAAACAAGTATTTGAAAGTGAAGGCACTTTTAATAATTAAAGTGTCATGATATGTATTCAAACAAATGAGGAGCACATTAAGAATAATTTGAGAAACTACAAGCAATAGTAGTGCTCTGATTTTCTCTTAAACATCCTTTCCCTTCAATAGACATTTAATATGCTTAGTGCATTGTAGATTCACACAAACAAGGCATTTACTTGCTTTGAATCAGTCAAACTATAAATTTATAATTTCTTGTCCAAATTATTGTAATGCAAGCACAGAGATGTTGTCCATGATCTGCTTGAGATAGGGAATCTTTTCATGTCTGAAGCCCATTCTGAGCACACACATTATGGCACTAAATGTCTTGTCCAGCGAGTACAATGAAGACTCGGCTCTCAAATGAAGTTTTAAGGTCTTTATTTTTATGGGAGAGCTTCTGAGCCGAGTGCCTGGTTCTTCCTCCTCCTCCATCGCCGCCGTCTTCTTTTTCTTCTCTTGTCCCGCAGCTCTCTCTCTCCTTCTTCTCTTGAAGTGCAGTTCTCTCTCTCCTTCTTCTCTTGAAGTGCAGCTCTCTCTCTCCTTCTTGTCGTGCAGTTTTCTCTCTCCTTCTTTTCTCTAGTGCAGCTGTCACTTCTCTCTTCTTCCTCTCTCGTGGCGCCATGGCCGCCTCTCCTCTTTTCTCGTCCCACAGCTGCTGCCTGCCCTCCTTGCCTTGCTTGCTCCGCCTTGCTTGCTCCCGCCACCGTGCAAAATACGCAGCTTTATGGGATATAACAGCCGATCACCTTAACGGGTCAGGTGTTTGGCTCCTGGAGACTTAATGGTGGGTAATGAGGCCCTGTACTGATCTCGAGCTAAGCACGGACGCGGAGGAGATCAGTCAGCCAATAGAAAGCACTTGCAGCTGGGCTTCTCAGAGCCATAGGGCGAGGCCAGCCACCACTGCGGGCCCTACAGGGCAGCGGCCTCCAACAACTAAATGCCCTCTACAATTTGGCAAACCTAAATTATCAGCTGCCAAACTAAAGTGTGATAACGAACTATAGAAAAGAGTTCTTTGCAAAATTAAAAGTAATAATAAAATATTTGACTTGCTCTGTCTGGGTGGTAGAGAGAGGTAGTAAGTGCTTGAGCATGATTTTCCTATTGCTACGAAATTTCATGAAGTTAGTATTAAAACACAAGTGTGGTTTTATAACTAGGGTGCCTGGAAATGAAGGAAAGGAAAAGTAATGTTCATTGAAATAATTATTTGCATTGTGCTTTTTTGACATTATTCCATCAGGCCTCAGTAGCCTAAGTCACACTCCTAGATAATAAGTGACAGACAAAATGAGTACTTTCAAATAATGAAAACATCGCACTTCAGCCAAACTATGCTAAAATCAGTTATCTGAATGGAAAAGGGAATAGTACTTAGTAAAGGTTTCATAATGTTGGCAACTTAAAAATAAGAGTCCTTGACAAATTCGCCCTTATGTAAAATATCTTTCACAGATGACACTGGTAGATGTGTAGAGCTGCACAACATAAAACTGCTATTGTTACTTGGTGAAAGGTGTCTTTTTTATATTTGGCTATTTCATGAAAGAATGAAATCTAAATTAGAAACATTACAAGGTACATTCTGGAAATCCAAAGAAAGGGGAAGTATCATAAAGACAGCTTTTCTCTTACAAGGAAAAAGAAAATGAAAGAGCTCAGGACAATGCAAATAATCACCTTTATACTATAAGCCCCAAGGCAGGTACTTTATATATATGAATGATTACTAGCCTAATTTTCTTACTCTCCTCTTTTATTTTGGATACCTGCTCAATAACATGAATGATATTAGAAGATCTGGCAGCTTTACTTGAGGTTCAGCTTTTTGAACTCTGCAACAGATTGATGAGAGCAAATTGTCCAACTTTTCATTGTATCCTTGGCCAAGACTTCAAACTTTTTCGGAATGAACAGTTAACAAATATTTGTTGCATGGAAGAATAATAGTAATGATCTATAATGATTTATATGTATATGTGTGTGTGTGTGTGTGTGGATCTATGTGTATTTGTGTGTATGTCTATCTGGTGTATGCCTATTAAATGATTTTTATATACTATCATCTGTTCAAGGTGCTGGACAGTAAGCTAAATAAAAATATCCAATAATAGCTAAAAGTTTATTAACATTTTGTAGCTCATCTGAAAGTCCTGTGCATATACTGTTGTCTTCTTATGCATAGACAAAAATATCAGACCACTTTCTACACTAAGAGATACCGTAATTTGTCCAAATTTCTGTTTCCTATAAATTTAACTTCAAGAAAATGGAATGTATTATGAAAAATAAAAAACTTCTGTCTTTTAGGCTATATGTTAAATTGAATGCACTAGAAAGAGTATTCAAATCAAAAGCAAAATAAATAAAATGTATTAACATTTTTCATAGTTCGACACAAATTATATGCTTTAATTTAATGAGTTATATTTTAAAGACAGTTATATAAGGTTTTTTTATTTTTTATTTTTGGTGATTGTGACAGAGAAAATACTATATATATTATGTAGTATTTGTATATCTATATAGTAAACTATACATAGGAACTATATATAGTATATATACACAGTATATATGTGGAATATGTATTTGTATATATAATGTATATTTAGTATATGTATATTTGTGTTCATGTATATATATACATATGTATATATACATATATATTACTATTATAATAATATAATATTATTATATTATTATATATTATTATATACATATATTATTATATATATTAATACATATATATTATATGTATATATACATATATATACACACACACACAATATATTTACCATACACACCCCCCCACACACATACAGGAGGGACAAAGATATATTTTAATGTAATTGACCCAGGATTTATGAAATCAGACAAGTTTCAATACCCGCAGGGTGTATCAGCAACACAGAATGCCAAGAGAGCTGATGTTATAGCAACCATTTGAGTTGAGACTCAGGATTGATGTTCAAGTTTGAGTCCAAGAACAGAGAAAAAGCAATGGTATCTCATTTCGAAGGTATTCAGGAGGAGAAATGTCTTGCTCCAGGGAGAGTCAAACTTCTTATTCTGTGAAGATCTTCACCTGACTGAGTGAGGATCAACCACATTAGAGAGAGCAATCTGCTTTACCCAATCTAATCATTTAAATGTTAATCTCCTCCAAATGTATCCTCATAAAAACTCCCACTGAGATGTTCGACCAAATATCTGGGCATCCTGTAATTCAGTCAAGTAGACACATAAAATTAACTGCTGTAATAAATAATGATTATTTTATCTACCATGTTGATTAAAACCATAAGATAGGAATAGCTTTCATGAAAGAGCACCTCAAAATAATGTGACCATTGATGGTATTAAGATTTTAGGGCATTGACTGATTAAATGGTAAGTTTTCTTCATTAAATTGGGTGAAATCATTAGTACCCAGTCATACAAATATGAGTGAGATATAAAGACTAACCAAGTATTAGAACAAAGCCTTTAGCAACAAATATGAAAACAAAAAAGAAAATCTAGCTAAAAGATTCAAAAATATGGAAAATTGAGGAAAAGAAAATGAATACAGAAGTTCATGCACATATTTCATTAAAATTCTCAAGGTAATATACTGCATCTATTACAAATTTACAGAAAGCATAAAAATTACATTTAGATAAGAAATAATTCCTTTAAAGTATATACACATATGTACAATCTCACTGTGAGAAAGAAAGAGGGGAGACAATATATTCAGTGGATGGGTGAAGGAAGACATCAGGAGATAATGGAGCCTGGGCATTTTAGAACAACAATAGGGCTAGAAGAAAATAGCACAGGGAGAATTTAAGAATTCTGAGATACTGATTTTCAATAAATGATTCATAAAGGATTTTTATTTTCTTCAAATCAGCCCTCAGTGTTAGAGAGTACATATTTTGCAACACAGAAAAATTGAAAAATTTAACTTCTTATTCTTGAATTCCTTCAAACTTACTATAGGATTTAATTCAACCAAAAGAGTATTTAAAAGAGTGAAAAGGAGTGTAGATGTGCAATACAGGAAATAGAGGTATCACTGCAGGCATTTGAGTGAATATACATATTTCTACCCACTACAGTAAATTATAGCACTGTGATTAAAATCAATATTATCTTCTTTTGACTACTAAATTAATTAGCAATTACAGGATGAAATTATCTGTTATATAACATTTGAGAAATGTATTTATTACTAATTGTGTTATTTAAAGAAGCAATTGCAGAATATTTGTACAATGACCTTTAAAGTTTTCACACTTTCAGCATTATTAAGTTACACAAAAATGGCAAAACAACATTCAAAAAGCATTCATGTTAAATCTATGTATGCTATTCAATTAAAGAGAACTTTTTTGACTCTGAAACGTCACTACATTAGCTGTTACTTTTAACATTAATATTCCAAGTTTTTGTATGGAGGGAAAAATATAACTGGTCATAGATGTTGGTTAAACATCAATAAGTGTATTTAAATAATGTATATATTACATAATATATGCATTCAAAATGGGTTTTATTTTTATCAAAAGCATGCATGAAAGTAGATAGAATTTAAGCAGCAATATAAAATGTGAATGGAATCCATAGACAGCCCTCCCGTTCCTATTTCACCCAAGTCTTGCTCCAGCCCTTTTCTTTCCAACAATATTTACATTTTCCTCAGATATTCAAATGGATGTTTCTAAGTAATGCCATTTATCTACTGTTTTTATTTTCTAATTTTTGACATTATTTGCTTTTTATTATGATAAATGAGGTTTTCAGTTTTTTTTTTCTTTTTTTAACAAAACAACATGGGAGTTGGGGCAATGAGGGTGGACAGGACAAAACAAGTCTAGCTACTCTTGGTAGCTGGCAGCAGTCTCTTCATCTTGAAATCCTCATGAGGGGCTCCTGGGACTCAGCTACCCCAGAAGAGTTCAGGGCTATAAGGTGCGGGCTTCCTTGTGTTTCACTTGGTAAGTCCACAAGTTCTTAAATACTGTCCAGAGAGGCCTGGAGGTACTGGGTCCTCACTTCTACCGACCCCTTCCACCACCCCTTGAAGCAGCTCGCCTTGGTGGGCCAGAGTTCAGTTGTTTTTTATTTATTTATTTATTTTTATTGTAAACAAATGGGATACATGTTGTTTCTCTGTTCGTACGTGGTGTAAAGGCGTACCATTTGTGTAATCATAAATTTACATAGGGTAATGTTGTTTGATTCATTCTGTTATTTTTCCCTTCCCCCCACCCCTCCCACCCCTCTTTACCCTCTATACAGTCCTTCCTTCCTCCATTCTTGCCCCCCTCCCTAACCCTAACTCTAACCCTAATACTAACCCCTCTCTCCCCTCAGTTGTTTTTTATAACCAATACCCTTATTTCTAATCTTCCTATATCATCAAAACATATTGCATTATATTAAAATCAATACTCAATGCTCCTGCTATTCTGAGTATGGAACAATTCTTATTTATTAATCAACGAATGATTTCTATATTTCCTGTTATATATAGATTTTATTTAATTTCTATAGTTAATAATACATTTGCTATATCACACCTAATGGTCTCTGTGCCTATAAGGCTCTTCAAGTGTCTGATAATTTTTTCAAATAGTAATATTATTTTAATTGACAACTCAAATTGTATATTTTTAAGGTCTACAGAGTGACATTCAGTGTAATATCATATGTATGCAATGTGGAGTGATTGAATCAATCTAATCTATTTAGTCATTGTCTTTCTTATCATTTTCTATACTGAGATATTTGAAAAACTCACTTATTTTAAAATATATCATTCATTATTTTAGCAATAGATAAGAATATTATGCAATAGATCTCAAAATTTTTCTTCTTGTCTTTTATTGTAGTCATTGATTAAAAGTTCCACATCCCCCCAACTCCTACTGGTCTCTAGTAATCATCATTCTACTCTCTACTACTATGAGCTCAAGTTTCTAAGACTTTGTATATAAGTCTATGTGGGATCTACGTTTCTATATTTAGCTCATTTCAAATTGTTATAAATTCTACAGGTGATTCTGATTAACACAAAATTTGGAAATTTAGTGTTGTAGGTAATTGGACAATTAGTTCATTTTTCATTTTCATGGGGGACTATTCTAGTTAGTGAACTGTGCTAGCATATTGCTGTATGGCTTCTTATCAAATTCAGTATCTCTGTGCCTATCAGTTATGCCCAATTTCTTTGAACCTAGAGTTTCTTGAATCCCATTTCCCCAGTAATTGAGCCTCCTCTTGAGTATATGTAGGAGAATAGGAAGTAACCTAGTCACTCAGCCTGATTCAGACTGAGGCAATAAGGGGCAACCAATATGTAAACTATCTTTGCTATTTTATTCCAGTGCTTTAATTTCTTAGGATTGGGAAATCAAGATTCAATAGTTCCAAAACATAACTATTTAACATTGACTATGATTCTGATACGAGACAGAGGATAATATTTTGTTGCCACGTCTTTTAGGAGACTTCCAGTCAAGTTCCTGAAGAACCACATACTCATCCATAGGAAATAAAGTACTTATTCAGATAATACACATTCATGTTAATTTAGAATAGTTAGAGATGAATGGAAATTGCAATTAATAAAATTACCTTATTGAACTGAAGTGTTGATTCAGGTGGAGAGAAAGAAGCAAAAGTACATTCCAGGAAGGCTAAATTGTTATCAGATGAGTTAAAGAAAATTTAAAATTCATGCAAATATCTTCCACTTTCCTACTCTAAAAGTTCAAAAGAATATCTCTTCAATGTAGTATACATTTTATCTATATTTCATATATTCCTGTAGTATATTTCCATTAACATATATTGGCCACTAAATATAATGTATTTTAAGTATATGTAAATACTTTTATATAAATAATACATTTTAAATGAATTTCTAATATAAATTTTACACATTATATCTAAATTTTCATACATAATGTTCATATATATACATAGGCTAGATTGCATGTTAGGGTACACATCTATATACATGGAACACTTGAGTATTTCTAGAACCAAACCCACCTGCTTACTTCACAACAGACTTCAAGAGACTTCACAACTTCATTTCAAGTGAAAAGGTTTTAAGACAAGGAAGATGACTTTATTAAAAAACTAGCTGGAGAAGAAGATATAAGACTTGTACAAAATTCATCTTGCCAGGATGAATTTAAGAGTGGTTTATGTAGACTGGCAATGGGTGTTCTCAGACTGGTTAGTGCTTCCTGATAGTGGATGATGTGTAATTGCTGACCAGCAGGCACATTCTCACAGCAGGTGAAGGTTCTGGATTTATGGCCAAATGGCACACATCTGATCTTTATTTCTCAGTCACAAGATGTTTTTTTCAGTTCTGCAAATCTCAAGAACAACAGTGATTATTTTTGTGACAGTTTACTGTTTCAGCAGACTATTCTGTTATTGATTAGTTTGCCAATATTAGGTTCCTGACATATTACAGAATGGGGAAGTTAAAGGTTATAGCTGCCCAGAGAAGAAAGTTAAGGGTCAGTTGTACTTAAGTATGTAGCTCTTAATGCTCAGTTTTTGAAGCCCTAACGTCCTTTCTTATTGAATCATCAACACACTCCTAACATAGAAATACTCTTATTGTTCTAATTTTTCAGATACATATACTTTGGCTTGTCCACAGTTACACATTCATTAGTTAATGGAAGAAAAGGGATTCAAACTCAGATGGTTCATCATGACTTAGACAAACAACTGCTATGCTAATGACAACTGCCTCCCATTCAAATTAACCACATTAAATTAAAAAACAAAAACAAAAAACAAAAAACAATACACTGGATACTTTTCTCCTAAGAAATCAGCAAGGCTCATTTTGGGGGGTCCTAAAAATGTTGAGTTTTCTATCAAGTTGAAACTAGATGAAGAAATAAAGCATTTTTTAGCACAGTTGAGCAGGTTGATAAAATACATGCCACCCAAGGCAATTACTTGGGAAGCAGCCAGATTAAAAAGGGCAAACCAGAGTGAGTCAGAAATGGAAAGTGGTAGGCAAAAAGGGCGAAACTGGATAGGAGCCCAAGAAATAGAATACAGCCAGCAGTTGAGAATGGCTGGTCAGTTAGGCAAAGGCAGCAGTGGCTAATTGCCTAGGAGGATTTATACTCAGCAAAGGCATCTGGAGATTATCTGGACATTATTTCTTTTGAATCACTGAATGAGAAATTCCTATTTTTTATTGTAATTTCAAATTTTTATCACTCTGCAATTATAAAATAATGTCATTCATTTAAGCTAAAGAAAAATTAAAATTTGAGATACTACATGCCTGTTAAGGGTTAGCATCAAGATCAATAACTCCTCTTTTTATACATTATCCCTCAAATAACTAAATAAAATGAAAAAAGATGGTAGCACTTGCATTTTTTGGTAATATGGCACACTGAACATGCTAAAGATTTTCTGGCAAGGTATTTTTGAACAATATTAGAAAGAAAGTTAAAAAACATAAAAAAGAAAACAGAAGTAACCAGAAAAAAAATTCAGAGGAAATCTTACAAAGATGCTACAATTGTCCTGAGGAACTAGGCAGAATCTAGGAGATTAAAGTTAATCTTATGATTTTAATCCAACAAGTGCAAAAAATAAGCCATGGTAAGTTAAAAATTCAGACAAAGAAACCAATATAAAGTTGTAACTCTGAACATGAATGATCACTAAATCTAGCTAAAAAAATAAATAGCACTCTTCCATATAGGGAGATAATAAACAAATACAGTGGAGGAGAGAGTGAGGTACCAAGACCCTTCCTTGATAATTCATCACTTCCAGTCTGAAGCAGGCGTGAGACTAGAAAATGTATGACTTATTGAACCAAAATGACCTAAATCATAGGCATTATGCACAATTTCTGAGTATTGTCAACAGTCTAGACACTTGTAGAGTAAATGTAGTCTTCATTATAGCAACAGATGTTTTCATAGACCTTCATTGTTTTCTGAATACTATAGGGCCAGAGTATATGGAATATATATGTAGCATATTTATAAGAAAATAAAATAACCAAAGAAAAAAGTCTATGAGTTTCTGTTGGATATATCCTGTAAAAGTTAACAGAATATAAATTTAAAAATTAGATTCAGGGTATTAAATCATGTATAATATGCTTAAACAATAATAGATGTTGCCCAAGCATAGGAAGGAAAGGAGGCTATCAAAATGCTGAATCTGATTTGGAATATACAAAAATTAAAATTCTAGAAATGTAAAAGAGCTCCTCAAATAAGATTAAACAACAGAATAGGCAGCAGAAAGGGAGAAAGGCATGAGAGGACTGAAATACAGATATTAGCAGAATTACTGAGAATTCGAATAGAGAAACAAGAGATAGGAAAATAAATGGGAAGTGAAAGATTTGAAAATAAAATGAGAGATTTCAATCTAGATGTATTTGGAGAAGCAAAAGCAGCTGGTGAAAGGACCAGATATAATGTTATACAATTTGGGACTGAATCAGAACTGTTCTCAGATAAAACTGCTCAGATTCTGTAATCTTCATGAGTTGTAGGCAGGAAAAATGAATATAACTCAACCTTAGAATCGTCATAATATAACTATAAAAGAGTATAGACAAAGAAAAGACCTCAAATAAAGCAGGAAAACTTACATATGCTATTTAAAGGCACTAACTTTGAACGGAGTCCTTCCACCTACCATATTACTCAAAATCAATGGAATAACATCCTCGAAGTTTTGTCTGCAAATGACTTTACCTAGATTTCAATAAAAATAATACATTGTAAGAACCAACAATGAAATAAGGGCACTGAAGACAAACAAAAGTTGTAACATTCATTGCCATTTCATCTATAACGAATAATACCCAAAGGAAAAGGCGTAAAAATGTTAGAAGATAAACATAGGCGGCCAAAGTATAGGAAAAGAAGGATAAAAGGTGAATATGGAGTGAGTGCTTACTGGGTACAAGGTTAGCCTTTGCGGTGCTGATGATGTTTTAGAAACAGATACTGATGGTATTGAAAGTTCTAAATTCCACTTGAAGTTACACTTTAAAATGATCAAAATGGTAAATTATGTCCTGTGTCTTGAATCACAACAAAATAATATTTACAAAAATGCACGGCCAGAACACAACAGAGTATAAAACTGTTGGGCTTATACAGTTTAGTCTTTAAGAAGTTGCTGTGTTTGAATCCTGACTTTACTACTTATTATGAAGACTTATGAGTTAGATTTTTCAAGTCATCATTAACAAATACTATAAATTAGGTAACTTACTAAGAACAGAAATTTATGTCTCACTCTTCTGGACACGGAAGTTCAACATCGAGGGTGAACTGGCATCTGTCTGGTGAGCACCTGCATTCCGGTTCCTCCTCATGGTGTCTTCATATAGTAATAGGAGTCAGTGATCACTACCTGTCCTCTTTTATAAGGGCCTGGATTCTATCACTAAGGGCTTTGCCCTCATGAGTAGACCTTTTGCCAAAGGTTCTGCTCCTAATACCATCACCTCTGTATTTCCGCATATGAATTGATGGCAACTATTCAGAACATAGCAGATCACATGCATACACACATATTCTAAATTCACGTTTACTCTACTGAAAGTTGTTTATATCATTAATACATTATTTTTATATTTTATCGTCTATATTTTTAATTTAATGTTTGTCTTTGTAGCACTGAAAATGAAAAGCCTCTCGGAGTCTCTCATATTAAGGTGGTAAAGAACTTAATAACTGAAGGAGAGGAACAGAGAGGGGGAAATGTAAAGAAATCGGCCGGGGTGCGCATGTGCGCCAGTGTGCTTTGCCTCTCCGGGTAAAGATGGCAGAGCGCGGTTACAGCTTTTTGCTGACTACATTCAGCCCATCTGGTACACTTGTCCAGATTGAATACGCTTTGGCTGCTGTAGCTGGAGGAGCCCCTTCAGTGGGAATTAAAGCTGCAAATGGTGTTTTATTAGCCACTGAGAAGAAACAGAAATCCATTCTGTATGATGAGCGAAGTGTACACAAAGTGGAACCAATTACCAAACATATAGGTTTGGTCTATAGTGGCATGGGCCCAGATTACAGAGTGCTTGTGCACAGAGCTCGAAAACTGGCTCAGCAATATTGTCTTGTTTACCAAGAACCCATTCCCACAGCTCAGCTGGTACAGAGAGTAGCTTCTGTGGTGCAAGAATACACCCAGTCAGGTGGTGTTCGTCCATTTGGATTTTCTTTACTTATTTGTGGATGGAATGAGGGACGACCATATTTATTTCAGTCAGATCCATCTGGAGCTTACTTTGCCTGGAAGGCCACAGCCATGGGAAAGAACTATGTGAATGGGAAAACATTCCTTGAGAAAAGATACAATGAAGATTTGGAACTTGAAGAAGCCATTCATACAGCCATCTTAACCCTAAAGGAAAGTTTCGAAGGGCAAATGACAGAAGATAACATTGAAGTTGGAATCTGCAATGAAGCTGGATTTAGGCGACTTACTCCAACTGAAGTTAAGGACTACTTGGCTGCCATAGCATAATAAAGAAGTGACTGAATAATCCAGAATTTCAGATAATCTATCTACTTAAACATGTTTAAAGAATGTTTTGTTTTGCAGACTTTTTGCATACTTATTTCTACATGGTTTAATGGACTGATGTTTTTAAAAATGACACTTATAAATCATAATAAACTATTAAATCCAACTTGCAGCTTTTTAGGAGTTAGTAAAATTTTAACAGTATTTCCTGCTTTTTATCACAGTTGATTTCTAGAAACTACATTGCAAAACAGAATGATGAAATCATTTTTCAGTTTTAGTGCACTTTTGGTTAAGTCAAATCTTGTTGACCCTTTACCATCAGATGCTGCCTGTTTCCATAAAGCAAAATGCTGATTTTAATAGACACTACCTTTAGAACTGGGAGAATACACAGACTTTCAGGGACAAAATATGAAGCATAGGGGTTAGGCACCTTTAGGTGTGAATCTGAGATCCCGCAGTGCACTTTGTGATTGTATTGGAGCTATGAAGAGGGTTCAGCCAAATACGTCTCCTATGGAAGATGTGTCAAGTAAATAAACCACGATTTACTGTTTCCTGTTGGTTTCTCCATCACAAGTAGGTAAGCATATTTAGAAGGAACTGTAGATGGTATTAGCTAATGGTTTTTTATTTTGTTTTTTGTTTTTTTGTTTTTTCCCACTTTTGAATAAATGTCATTGGTCTTATTCACAAAAAAAAAAAAAAAGAACTTAATAACTAATGCATTCAAAGAGTAAATATTTATTAATTCAGTCTATGGACCATTCAAGGATTTTGGTATTTCAAATATTCATTTTCAAACTATTTTTTAATAGTTCTCTTGTTTCAATCTAAGTGTAGGTAGGAAAGTTAAAGTACTTTCTGACACAATGTAAACTTCAGAAGCTTTTACAAAAGTTAGGTGCACTGATTACCATTCAGATCTTTTGATTGATTCTGGAAAAAATATTTTCCCCAAAGGACAAGAAAAATTTGAAAATTGGAACCTTCAATATGCGTATGAGGTTTTGTTTCAGTAGAGTTCTTCTTTGTCTAACCACATGTTTGTCTAACACCCAGAATATGACTCAAGCAAATAGCATGATTAAAATGTGAAACAGTGAATATCCCATAATGTTATTATTGTTCCACAATGGAGGACAGAGGGGTTTTGCTGTATCCTATGTCTTTTTTTCTATTGGGAAGGAGAAGCAGAGAAAAGAAAGCTCAACAGTTGTCCTCCATACTTTTGTTAAGTTCCAGAATGGAAACACATTTGTAAGCAATTTTTATCCAGATACTGAAAAACTTGTAACGACATATTATATCATGTCTAACTGATTTCATTTTGATTACTATTGGAATAATGCTTGACAATTTCCATGGATAATAACTAAATTGTTGTCAACACATTTTAATGATTATATACTTACACAGCAGTCATTTCATACAGCTTTAGGGGGTAAAGATGCATCAATTAGTGATGTTGGCTTGATTTTATTTAAACAAATGATTTTTCATTTTGTGATATGTATGGTCCAGAATTTGATCTTTTTGATGAATTTAAGAGAGACTTAAAATGGAAACAAGTTTTTCTGTACTAACATCATAATGAAATTAAAGCAATAAATAGCACTATGATAAAGACTCACAAGTTTCTTCAAGACTAACATACATTATTCAAAATTTCCATCAAGGAAAGCAGTACATTTGCTACTCTATCCCTGAGGCATTTGAAATTTGTGTAACACAACAGATAAACAATTTCATTTGGCAAGCATGAATTGGAACGTCATGCCTGAGGAGTATTTATTTTGGGGATATGATTCACACATATTCAAGATATCATCCCAAATAGGAAATGCTTTCATGAGCAGAGAATCCTTGGGTGGCCACAATGTGATTCAGGGGACTCATCCACTTATCCAGTCTTTTATAGAAATGTTAAAATTGCATCTGTGAAATATTGTGCTAAAATCTTTGGAGTGACCTAGAATGCTGTGTTCTGTTGATAATGGCTAAACTGGGCAAGAAAGAATTAAAATTTCAGTCTTAGTTTTGCTGCATCCACCGAGAAAATCAAGCCTTTAAGTAATTTATATGTGTATTTTCATTCTGCTTCATGTTGCATCATTACACAGATTATCTCTCATGCAATGGAAATAAGAAATGCCATATTTTAAGGATATAATAAACAATGTAAATTACATAAGTAATAGTCAAAAAGGAGTGAGCACTTTATTAGAGATCACTTAATCTTTAGGTTTCATTCCTCTTCTAAGAGAAATTTATAAATATTCACTCTCTGTCAATATTGCCATTCATTTAACATGTAGATGCAGGCTTCAAACATGAACAAGACCTGGACTGTCCACAAAGAGCTTTCAGTCTAATAGTAATGTCAAGTAATACAAAAATAAATGCAGATTTTACAAATACAACAGTGCAGGAATATACACCATGAGATAACAAAAAATACAGCAATGTATTCTGATTGAACAACCTTAAAAACAAATGAACAAATGCAAAAATAAAGAACACAAGCCACTTCAAGTTATATAAAAAATATGATTCAACACAGAATAAAGCATTAGTAAGATGGATAAGAACACAAAATTGAAAAAATTGATTTTCGAGGAGGAATAATCCAAAGGAATTAAAATTAGCGTACTACAGTAATGCAGCCACATTTATGTTTATTGCAGCTCAATTCACAATAGCTAAATTGTGAAACCAACCTAGATGCCCTTCAACAGATGAATGGATAAAGAAACTGTGGTATATATAATCAATGGAATATTATTCAGCCATAAAGAAGAATAATATTATGACATTTGTAAATAAATGGATGGAATTGGAGAATATCATGTTAAGTGAAGTAAGCCAATCTCAAAAAACCAAAGGCTGAATGTTTTTCCTGATAAGTGGATGATGTTTATAATAGGGGTGGGAGGTGGGGGCTGAGAAAGAATGGAAAAACTTTAGATTATGTAGAGGAAATGAGAGGGAGGGAGGGTACAAAAAATGGTGGAATGAGACATACATTATTACCCTATGTACATGTATGATTACACGAATGGTATAAATCTACAATGTGTACAACCATAGAAACAAAATGATGTACCCCATTTGTGTACAATGAATCAAAATGCAGTCTGTAAAAAGTTAAAAGATAAATTTAAAAAAGGCATCCATTTCTTATGTCAGAGCTTCATAAGTCCAATGTCTCCAAAAGCTTAACTGGGCTCTCTGTTAAGGGTCCCGAGGAAGCTGAACTCTTATTTGCAGACTAGTGCAGAAGCATTCCCAAGTACATCCAGGTTTGTTGACTGAATTCCATCCCTTGTGGATGGCAACTGAAGTCCACATTTCCTTGCTGGCTGTTGTCTTGTGTGGTTGTCCTCAGTGTCTAGAATCTACCTGTATGGTTCACTTCATCTTCAGGGTACATGTCATTCATGTAATATTTTTAGTTATTCAAGTCTGTCTTTGATTTCTGTGTATTTAAAGAGGCCATGTAATTAACGTAGGCCCTTGCAGATAATCCCAATATTTTAAAACTAACATAAAAATGGTCTTATATTCACAAAACTTCTTTAAGGAATTCAGCATTTGGTTGAATGAGAGAAAAAATTTTGCAGAATTGTTTTAGAATGTTCTTTACAAGTGACAAGGGTTATTATAGTTTTATAAAATGAGATTGTTGCCATTCCTTCCATACCAGCTAAATTATTATTATATGATCCAAACTTTGTTGGTAGAAACTAATGGTTAAAAAAATCAATTTATTGATATGTGGTAGAAATTTTTGGTAAAAAATTAGCCACAGCTCATTTTTTTATAATTGTTTTTATCTTTCTAAATGAATTCAGAGATACAAAAATATGAAGAAACAGGAGATGAATATGACTTCATGATCCTCTATAATATTGCTAAAAATTATTTTACTATAAGCTTAGATTTTCTTTTTTCTTCCAACTACTCAAGTAGTTTTATTTTATGATATTTAAGTTGGATAATCACATCACTCATTTTCAGACTTTATTCTTCTCAAACATAAACATGTAAAGATGCGTTTTCCTCTAGATTGTAAAATGCCTTTTACACATTTTTTGGAATATGGTATTTCTATATTAATATAAATATTTTTGATGACTATGAGTATATGTATTTTCTAATTTCAAAAATATTATGAATATGAGCTCTTTATGTTATTTAATTTTCATTTTCAAATGTTTGTTGCATTTTTAATAGATTGTTCGCTTGATTGCTTTGTGATTGAAAAAAAAAATTCAAATTATCCTTTATGGTTCAATTTTCTTTATTTGTGCCTATTCTTTTTGTCAATAAAATAGTCTATTTTGTAAATATTACACTACATTCTAAGGAGAATTAGTGTTTCAAAGTTTTTAGATTTAAAGTTCAATATGTATTCATTACATCAAAATGATTATTTTTGTTCTATTTTGTTTTTAACATTTACTATTGCTTTTCCTAAACAAAATTTCTTAGAAGTTTTTTTGATGAGAAGTAATTTTTAAATAGTGCTTAAATGAAAATTCTAAACCAAAGACTCACAAATTAAATCACTTAGCCAGATAGATCCTAAATTTGTGCATCCAGAATATGCTTTATAATGTTTAAATTTTTATTTATGTAGTTGTTCATATATTTGGTAACTTTTAATTTTTTACACAAAAGTTATTTTTAGGTGGATTACAATAAGACATTAACTAAAAAAAGATGATGATTCAAAACCATAAATAAATTATGAACACAATTTTTAATGTGTCAAGATATTACCAGTAATTTTATCTAATATATTGATAATTGTTTTTTTTTTTTTTAATGCTTGAGTCACATTGATATTTCCTTAAAACTTCTTTCAACATGTGAAAGGATAATCTATTTTTCATAGGTTATGGTCTATATCTAACTTTTTTTCAGTTTCCTGAAAACTTTGTAATATTATGTTTAGTAAATGCAAACTAAGAAAAATTATTTTATTAAATAGACTTAAAATTATCAATGGAATATGTAATACAGTAGAAATCAGGAAGCATGCAATCTTCCATTACTTTAATATTAACTTTTACCAAAGTTTCACCAAAGTATTTCACCACTCCATGTCAACATTTATACGACTGTTAGTTAACAAAATATAATAGAATTAAAATTTCTTTGAAATAATATTAAATATCATTAACATGATTTAAAGTACATTTACTTTAGTTGCAAAAGTTGTAAAACTTATAATTCTATAAATTCTTTAACTTTGAATATCAAATCACGTAAAGTTTTATTATTTTGAACTCATTGAATAACCCAATCATAACTAATTGATTAAATATATATAGTAGATTAGTTTAAGACACAGTCATAATATTATAAGTAACTTTTATATTAAAGATAGTCATGTCATATTGTTGAGGACTCTGAAAGATCTGGAATGTTATATTTCTGGAAAACTAAAATTTTAACCTGACACAGTGTCATGGATAAGGATAGAAAACATGAGATCCCAAGGTCAGAGACAAAGGGTTTTATTACTCTGCACACCAGGCAGGATGCACTTCATGCTGAGAATTCTCTTTGCTTCCCAAGTTCCATGGTCATTTGGAGAGGCTCAAGTAGAAGTTATACTCACTTGGTGGTTTAGCATCACAGCTGAGTATCCTAGCGCTTAGAAAACTCTGATCTTTTAAAGGAGCTACCAGCAACCTGAAAAACCTTTATCCTGAAGGTAGTCATCCTTTTTATTGTGGAGAAAAAAATAAACCTCCCCTTAGCTCTCTTTGCTAACAGGAGAAATTATCTCAATCTTCCAATTCAGCTTGTCTTATAAGCATCCTTGAAAAAATAGTTAAAAAAAAAAAAAAAAAAAAGCTCAGATAAGTCATGGAAGTCATGCAAAATTGTGAGAGATCTATGAAAAAAGTTCTCCCAACATAAATGAGCAAATTCTATTACCTGTAACAAACTAGTGGATGATATTTTTCAGGTAAATTTGGCAGACTGTGTTCTGGCATTATTTTTACTAATACTTATATTGTTGTGATATTGCCCATTATAATAAGTCATCCAAATATATAATCAAAATGAGTAAAACTAATCTATTTATGGGAGGAGGTGTTACATCCACTCAGAAATAGTCATAGTAAAATCACAAGAGATGTTGACATAAAATAGAGACTATGTTCCCTGATGAGGTAGATTCTCCTCAAAGTCATTATTCCACTCAGTGTCCTGAGGGTTTGACTTGATTTTTCTAACCTCACTGGAGTAAAACTTGGATGCTGCTGACTAGGTATAGGCCTCATATTGAAGACAATGATAAATTATCTGAAGAGAATATTTCCCCTTAAAAATACTCATATATAGGTAATATATGTTGTTATGTGTGTAAATTTTAAAAATGAATAAAATATTTTCAGTCTTTTTCTTTTCTTCATACATCATACTATACACCTGATTCATTTAGATCATTGACCTAAATGAAGCACTTTGATTATAAAATATTTAGGAATCATACATATATTATTCAAATTCATTCTTCACTCTTGAGTCAAAAGCATTTAATTTAATTTTTACTTGTGCCTGGTATTGTGCAAGATATTAATGCACATAATGAAAAGAATAAAGGTCATTTAGGAATACTCTAAATTTGATGAACTGGTGAAACTAAGATTACATTATTTTCTACAACATAATGTTTTTTTAGAAAGACAAAGTTTAAACTTTCAGAGAGACGTTAAAGTAGATTTGAACAGGTAAGGATAGTTAGCAGGTTTGGTTAGGTGACTAAATATAGTTCTCATTTTCTCCTCATTATTTAAGAACATCCTTATTTAAGAACATCCTTCAAATCATTAGAGGCAAAAAAATACATTTAAAGTGGACTTGAAAAACTGTTATTCTGCTGACTCCCCCCATTTCATCAGTCCACTCCTTTCAACTAAAGAGAAATTAGGAAATGAAGATGTATCAGTGGGTTTAAGTATTTGCAGTTAATGGTGAAACACTGTTTCTCTCTGTGTGTCCCTGTATCTGTTTTTCCACCTCTAATAGGCCTGACTCTGAAAGAGATTAGGAACATACATGTATAAATTTTACTTTATGCTAAATTTCCAAAATATCTCTGGACATGCTTATTGATAAATCTACCTGATAAGTTTTAATATGAGAATTATTTGTCATGAAACATATGAGGGTTTGACTTGACTTATTTGACTTTTTCTGCCTCTCTTTCAAAAGTTTGAAATACATAATGTTCATATGAGAAAGATTCTCTTTCAGTGTAAGAATCAGTCACTTGTTATTTTGATGGATTTTACTTTACTATGACTCTCTTGAATAAAGCACAGGTTTTCATTGCCAACTCTCATGAGATGCTTTTCACAGATCATAGCAATTCTAGTGATTTTGTTTCCAAATGGGTATATTGTCTTTTAATAGTTACCAGTGGTTATGCAATTAAATGTTTGCTACATAATAGATCCAAGCACCGAAACAAATAAATTATATGGAAATTAGAGCCATAACATTTTAATTCAATGTAGCAATGAAAAAGAACCTACTGAACTGATCTATTTTACCAGATTAAGCTCTTGCCACTCAAGATTCAGTTAAGTCATGACATTTCTCTCCTCTCCCCTGAAACTATAGATTTTCCTCTAAAAAAGAAAGAAAAATGTGAAAAGAAGACTTTTACAGAAAATTCGTATCATGTATATATCTTGTTAAAATAAAAAAAAAAAAATCCTTGTGGAATATACGATTATGAAACAAACTGTAAGCAGACAACCTATGTTATAATTGCAAATGTGTTTATGTGTTTCAGTGGTCATTTAAGTATTTTAAAATGATGGTAACGTTAAATGGTCTATTCAAGAAAACTTTTATTTTCTATGCTCAGAAAAAAATATATATTCAGTGTGAATATTTTATTCACTTATAAATATATGCATCAGCAGGAATGTTTTAACCAAAATGAAAATGCAATTTTCTTATAACCAAAGGTCTCAAAATACTGAATAAAAATTTTATTTTATTTTGTTAAATTGGGAACACAAGCTCCAGAAATTCAGGGAAAGAAACATAAATTAGAGAAGTCAATTTTGTTGGAAGCAGTGCCTTTGACAGATTCATGGCAAGATGGAAGAATAATTTTTGTTTTGAACAGTAGGTTGAAGGATTAATGATAAGAAATAGAAAAATCATTTTTATTGGGAGATGCAGGGCTAAGAGATTTGCGACTTAAGATTCTTTTTTTTTTCTTTATTTTTGTAAACTGTGGACCTAAGAAGTTATTTTTTAAAAATTTCTTTAATTTACCATAGGTTTTCCTAGAAACCTCAGCTTATTATTTTGTAGGAGTTACCACTAAAGTTTGCTGACAGTTTTCCCTTGTACTAAGGTTATGTTATAGAAATATATCATAAGAAAGTTATTTTACAAATACATCCTTACTCCTGTACATTCATCTGTTTATGTCAAAGTTAAATATGCAAAGACTATAGGAGACTTGATGACTCAGATCAGCAGTTTTGCCCATATTTTTCAATTCTATGTTTTAGTCTTCTGATACTCAATTTAAGGGAAAAATTATAGCTATAAATACATTTTTCTGTGAATTCATTGGTGATAATTTCCTCCCAGTTAAAAAATAATTTGTAAGATATATTCACCATCAACTTTGTCTAACATCAATTCCTTACATTTAGGCACCAATTAAACTAACTTTATTCATACATATCCCTATATAAAATTAATTAAGTTAAACTGTTTTTCTAATTGCATTCTACTAATTCCACATTTCATAATTATTTACGTTGAAAATTTTTTGATATTCTGATTTATTATAAACATTTCTGTAGTACTTTTCTTTTTTACCATTCTAAATAATGTCATTCATCTTTGGAGGTCTCCATTACATTTCAACATTTCCATTTAACTTGGACTGAGCCCTTTAGTTTATAGCTATATAGTCCTCTGAAGTTCTGAATTATTTACCGTATATTCTCTACATCGTTCTTTAAAGGTCTGTATTATTTACTTTCCATTCAATAATTTGGCACATAATATGTTTCCCACCTTGAAAGATAAGTGTTTGATAATTTTTTTATAAATTATATTTTTAATAAGTGAACTAATGCTTCTCTTTCAACTAGTTTTTTTAAGCACAAAAAACTTAATCTATACAACCTTATTTGAAGTAATGTGATTTATAATGTAGAGCAGCAAGTTCATAGATAAAACTAAATGACTTGCTAATTTGTATCCTTTTAAAGAATATTCACTCAAGGATTCATTCATTTATTTTAAAAATGACTAGTTATCCATTTCAGTTATTATTTATAGTTTTGGAGGAACAATAGAAAATGGGCCTGAAGAAGTAATGTACTCTCCTAGACATATTTTCATGAGAAAAAAACAAAAACAAAAAACAACGCATTTGTGACAAGTAAATTTAAAGACTGCATAATTGATTTATGCAGTAAAGAAAATAAAGAAACAAAAGAGTGATAGGAATCCACAGTTTGTTTTGGAGGGAGTAGTCAAGGAAAAATAGGGGACAGTTTACCACTAGAAGCCAAATAATGCCATAAAGCATCACTATTGAGATGAAGCATGCCTGTAATAATTTGAGACCAACATCTCTCTCCTGAGGGTTTGCTGAGCTCAGACCATGAGTTCCACCTTGGAGTCATTGATCAAATCATGCTGAAAAGTGGGTGAGAGAACTAGGCCTGAGTCTCTTGGAAATGATCAACACATGAAGAAATAGACACTGATGATTGCTTCTCCCTATTCTCTTGTGATGTCAGGAGTTGGTGGAGTCATCCTGTGACATCAAGTAATGTCTAGGTATTGGGTTGGAAGACTGAGAAGAAAAGGAGGAGCATCGTTGTTCACATCCCATCATGATTCATTCTGTTTTAATCTGAATGTTTCCTGAAACTTACAGGGAAGATTACAATTAATAGAGAAGAATGAATGAATAGAAGGAGGAGGAGGGAGAGGAGAAGAAGGAGGAGAATGGGAAGGGGAAAAGGAAGAAGAGGAAAGACCCAGTGGCTGCTCAGGTGTCCACTACTTGGAAAAGAACTTTGAGGCATTGGATCTTTGGGGAAGACCTGAAGGAAGACAGGTCTGTGCACTGTAAAGAATCATCGTGAGAGAGGAACTTGAAGTGAAACCATCTAATCCCAAAGGAGCCACACACCCTATCAAAGGACTCACTCAAGTAAAAGCTGAAGAGGCTGAGGGAATACCAGTATATTAGTACAGTTCATTATAGGTACCAGAAAAAAATCACACACGAGTTGAGAGTGGCTCATCAGATAATCCCAGGATGTAAAAATAATTCCTACTGAAGTACACATGCTTAACTTATCATTCAATTTGAATTTTGAATTAAGCTTTGTTGGGCTCAACTCTTTTCAATGCTAATGAAAAACTGTTTGCAAGTGTCACATGCACAAAAAGAACATGATTCATTACACACACACACACACACACACACACACACACACACACATATACACTTTCCATCCTCATTTTAGTTATAAAAGAAAAAAGTTCCACAAACTTCTTCCTACAAACTTCTGGTGTTCAGCATCTTAAATTTAATGAGAACTTTTAAAGGCGCATAAACTAACGTATGATTTTTAAGATATAATAGAATTCATTTTGCTTTTCAAACAAGTTTACTATTATTGTAAATGTAAAATGCCTGAATTTCTCTATTGTTAAATGTACAGTTATCTTGGTAAAAATCTTACTTTACAATTATTGAACAGTTGCTCATGTATGGATAAAATTACAACTAATAAATATTTATAAGCTATACAAAATTATTAGACTATTATACACATATGGTAAGTATTATAAATTTTATATACAAAATTGATCTCTGTCAAGGCAGGAAAGTAAAATTCTAAAGGAAACACAATGAAATCCTTTTGCCAGCCACCATTTCTTGTTTAGTTTCTGACAATTGTGATTTTTATGTTGCTTCACAGTGTCTCATGACTTAGACTCATTATTATTAAACTGTTTAATGTGATGCTTCCACTTTAGTGGAAGGACTAAGCAGTAATAATGAGTAATTAAAAGGTTCATATTGATATTACATTAACCTAAAACATTTTTAAGGGAGTGTTATAATTTAATTTAGGCTCTAGAGAATAGAGAACTGGAAACTGCCAGACTTAGGTCAGTTTATCTTTCCTGGTCTAAATTATTATCTGCACTTTTTCTGAATGTGGTAATTTTAGGTCTCTAACATATGTGCCATAATGAAAAAAAAATATGAAGTTTGTTCTATCTGGGGAGAGGTAGATAGTCTAAGGCAAAACCAATAATGTATTTCATAAGAAAATAGTTATACTAGAAATAATGGTATATAAGAAAAAGGATCTTCTTTTTGGTCAGCAAATTTAAGTGTGCCTGAAAGGAATACATATCAGTAAGCCAGTTCATGGATTGCTAGCTGGGTTACCTTTGCTCCTGGGCTGTTTTTCCTCCAAAACATCACTTATCAAATGGAAGCAATGATCGGGGGAGTTCAGAGAAATGTTGTATGAATCACCCTAGTGTCACAAGATGAAACAAATGAGGGAGAGTTATGTGTCTGAGTTATAAGTATTCAGGAGAGCGCAACTAAGTTGGTGTGTAGAGAAAAAAAATAAAAAATAAAAAATAAAAAAATAAAAAACAAGAATCCTCAGAAAACTTGGAATGGACCCAGTTTTTGACCCAGTTATCCCACTTCTTGGTTTATACCCAAAGGACTTAAAATTAGCATACTACAGTACTGCAGCCACATAGATGTTTATAGCAGCTCAATTCACAATAGCTAGATTGTGGAACCAACCTAGATGCCCTTTAACAGATGAATGGATAAAGCAACTGTTTTATATATACACAATGTAATATTATTCAGCCATAAAGAAGAATAATATTATGGCATTTGGAAATAAATGGATGAAATCAGAATATATCATGCTAAGTGAAGTAAGCCAATCCCAAAAAACCAAAGGCCAAATATTTTCCCTGATAAGTGGATGATGATATATAATGGGGGTGGGGTAGTGGTGGGTGAGAGAAGAATGGAGAAACTTTAGATTATGTAGAAGGAAATGAGAGAAGGGGGTATGAAAAATGGTGGAATGAGACAGACATCATTAACCTATGTACATGTATGATTACAAGAATGGTATGAATCTATATGGTGCACAACTATAGAAATGGAAAGATGTACCCTATTTGTGTACAATGAATCAAAATGCAGTCTGTAAAATTAAAAAATAAATAAATCATTCAAAAATTTTTGAGGATGAATGAAGTTAGAATGACATTTGCCAGGTCATAAATGGAAACTTTTATTGTAACTGACATTCACATGGGGACATAGGCTGCTCCTAACATGGATCCCATATGGAAATTACAGAATATGATGCAGAAAGAGGAGGCTAACACAAAGTATCTGCATCAAATGTACCCTCAAAAAATCTCACCTATTTTGAAGATTACTACAAGTCATTTTGTAAACATTGATACAGAATATGTATCCATTTAGTATATTTTCACCTAATTCAGCTTCTATCTCTAATATTTTATAGTGGGCATGGTGATGAGAGATAGAGTTGCAAAGACAAAATAATAGATTTTTCTGTATTAAAAAAGATTAAAGAAATGGAAAGTCAGTCAAATATTGAGCCTACTCCAAGCACCAAATATGCATGCAAGCAATGAAAATAAACAGGCTAACATTGAAGTCAAATTTGTAGTTGGTGTAAACAAGGTTACTTGGAAAATATAATTCTTGTATTGAATTACAAATGAAAATTTGGTGCCAGTTACATAGAATGAGAGAGAGAGATGAACAACATTTCTGTAAAAAAGGCATATGAGTTCTAAAGGAACTTCAACAAAAGTGAAATCACACATTTATTAATACCATTGATTTGAGGAAATGAATGAGTCAGAAAAAGAAAGAGAATCCCAATCATGAACATTAATAGTCTGCAAATTTATCAGACACGTAATATTCCATTTACTTTATTAAAAAGTGCACTCCATTTTTACCGCCTTGAAATGAGTATCTTAAACTAAGAGACATATACACATAACTTTTAAAACCTCAATGTAATGTATTTTATTTGAAAGATAGTCTCACTATGTTGACCAGGATGCCCTCAATCTCATGATTCCTCTGCCTCTGCCTCCCCACGAATCATAGGGTTTTGTCACCAGACCCCTGTACTATCTTTAATATTAACAAGAAATTAGAATAAAACAAGACCTACCAAAACATTATGAGTGTTAACAATGAAATGTTTGGGTTCTATTACATAAGAAAATATATGAGGTAGTTATATCTTCGTGTCTACCAAAACATTTGTTACTCAAGAAATAAAAACACTGGGAAGCATTGCAAGAATTACTGTGAGAATATGAGCGAACAGAGGAATTTCTGTCAAGCAAAATGAGATCAGAGTAATGTTGACATTTTACAATTAGTTTGGAAGTATTCTTTCTAGGTAGGTAGCATTACTATTACTTCTCCATTAACAATTTCACAGAATTCAACAGCAAGACCATTTAACAATACAGTTTTTTAATAGGATGTTTTTTAAGAGAAAATTGAATTTCTTTAATAAACAGAGGCATTCAAATTTTGTATTTCTTCTTGAATCAGTTTTAGTAATTTGTCTTTCAGTGACTTTGTACATCTATGCTGTTAAATTTGTTTGCATAAAAATTTGATTAGTTTTCATTCAGTTAAAATATTCACCATTTTCAGTTATGAAATCTTCATTAACTGAAGGGTTAATGTGGATTGTGCTTACTTTGCAAATACTAGGGGATTTCTCAATTATCTCTGTCTTACAGACTTTCAATAATTCTGTTTTGGTCAGAGAACATATTTCATATGATTTAGTCCATCTAAATGTACAAATACATCTTTTAATACTTAAACTTATCTTGGTGAGTGTGTTTTCTATTCACCTAAAATACAAGTATATTTTTTTATTTTTTCATTTTAGTTATTCATATTCATATCAGAAGAGACTAATTTGACATATTTATACAAACATGGAGTATATCATATTCTTATCTGGACCCCAGTCTTGTGGATATACATGATGGTGAGATTCACTGTGGTGTATTCCTATATGTAAGTAAGAAAGTTGTGTCAGATTCATTTCACGATTTTTCCTAATCCTATCCCTCTTACCTTCCCTTTATTCCTCTTTGTCCAATCTGTTAAACTTTTGTCCCCACCTCCATTGTTCTGTGTTAGTATCCACATATCAGAGAAAATATTTGACCTTGGGTTTGAGGGGATTGGCTTATTTCACTTAGCATGATACTCTCTGGATCCATTCATTTACCAGCAAATGTCATAAAGTGATTTCTTCTTTATGACTGAGCAATATTCCATTGTGTATATTACCATATTTTCTTCATCCATTCATCTGTTGAAAGGACCTTAGTTTGGATCCATAGCTTATTTATTGTGAATTGAGCTTCTATAAATATTGATATGCATATGTCATTGTAGTATGCTAATTTTAAATCCTTGGGATATATACAAAGGAGTGGAATAACTGAGTTAAATGGTGGTTCCATTTCAAGTTTTCTGAGGAATCTCCACACTGCTTTCCAGAGTGGTTGCATCAATTTGCAGTCCCATCAACAATGGGTAGTTGTACCCTTTTCTCCACATCCTCACCAACATTTATTGTTACTTGGATTATTGATTTTTGCCATCCTGACTGGAGTTATGTGAAATCTCAGTGTAGTTTTGATTTGCATTTCTCTAATTGCTAGAGATGTTGAGCATTTTTTCATTTATTTGTTGACTGCATTTCTTGAGAAGTTTCAGTTTAGTTCCTTTGCCTATTTATTGATTTGGTTATTTTTTGGGGGAGGGGGGAGTGCTTAAGGTTTTTTTTTTTTTTTTTTTTTTTTTTGAGTTCTTTATATATCCTGGAGATTAATGCTCTATCTGAGGTGCAAATGGCAACGATTTTCTCCCTTTCTGTAAGCAGTATCTTCACATTCTTGATTTTTTTCCCTTTGCCATAAAAAAAGTTTTCAATTTGATTCCATCCCATTTATTGATACTGATTTTACTTTTTGAGCTTTACGAGTCTTCTTGAGGAAGTCAGTTCCTATGCTGACCTGGTGGAGTGTTGGGCCTACATTTTCTTCTAGTAGGTGTGGGTTTTCTGGTCTAATATGTAGACTTATTTTAAGTCAAGTTTTGTGCAGGGTAAGAGATAGGGGTTAAATTTCATTCTGCTATGAATGGATTTCCAGTTTTCCCAGCACCATTTGTTAAAAGGGTTATCTTTCCTCCAGTGTGTGTTTTTGGAACCCTTGTCTAGTATGAGATAACTGTATTTATGTGGATTTGTCTTTGTGTCTTCTGTTCTGTATCATTGGTATTCATGTTTTCATGTTTTGATGCCAATACCATGCTGAAAAACAAGTATATTATGCTGCTGTTAGTTTCAGTGTTCTATAATAATCATTGAGGTTCAGTGGATGATGGTGCAAACAAATCTACTATTCTAGATTTCAGCATAATTACTCCACCAATTACCAGTTCTGGCTTCAGTAGTTTCCTCAAAAGAAGTTGAAGTTATTCTTTTCTTTAGAATTCCACATAACATGTCATTGTGGTGTCAGTCTAATATTTTTTCACTGCTTTAAGCATTTTGATTTTGATGTTTCTTGAAGAGGAATTTTGTGTTTTCATTTTTCAATTTTATCCAGCTTGGAATTCACTGGAACCCTTGGACTTTGAATTTCCAATTTTTATAAAAAGGCAAATACAGAACCATTATATTTTTAAATATCCCAGGTCTCCTTGAGATTCCAATTATTTGTGAGTAAAATGTCTCATGATTTTTGGTTTACTGATTACATTTTCTTTTTGTTTGTCTTCCTATGATTCTGTTTAGATAGCTTCAAATTCTGCCCTCAAATTAAATCATTTTTTTCTTTCTGAACTAACTAAATTTCTATGATTCTATCCAGTCAATGCATTGGTTCCAACAGTGCATTTTGAATCTCAAGAAGTTGTATTTGTTTTTTTGTGTTCATCTTCCATTACATTACTCAAGATGCCCATTGTTTAAGTATTTAAATTTGGATATCTGTTCATTTTTTAGTCTTTCAACAGTGCCTTTTGTCTCTGGGGGAAGTATATTTTTCAGAAATTTTTTTATCCTTTTCCCCTAATAATTGGACTATGCTCTCACTTTTTAGAGGTAGGGTCAAGGATATAAGTTTTCCCCAATACACAGAAAAATATCAAAAAATAAAAATGACATTGTATCTCACAGATTAGTTTTAATTTTAAATTTTCTTCGAGATCATTAGGTAAGTAAAACTAGATTAAACAAAACAAAAACACAATAAACTCTAGAAACAATTTTAACTAACTGAACCTAGAATCTTTCTTTTTAACAAACATGAATCTGACATAATTTTCCTGTATACATATAAGAAAACATCACAGTGAATCCCACTATCATATACATCCAAAAGAATGGAATTCTAACCAGAATAAGATATATTCATGCTTGTATATCAAAATTGATTCTATTGTCACGTATAACTAAAAAGAAACAACAAATGAAAAAAAAAATACTTTCCCTGTTGAACACCAGCTATAACATTCCAGGAAATCTGTTACCTCTGAGAAGGTAGAACTTGTGAAGGGATAATAACTTGGGGGAGTGGAGAAGTAAACAAGTATGTATTTTAGTGACTGTGTTCTGAGATATAAATGAAGGTTTGGCAGGATAATGGCAACAGGGAAAGAGAGCAGATCAATTAGGGAGTTATTTCAGAGATTTGAGTATGAAGTTATGAATATAGATATAGAATGTTTAAATATATCAGTGTGTAACAGAAGGGAAAAACAAGAAAATAATGCATGTTTTATAAGCTAAAACGCTGAACTTCATAAGGAGAAAACTGATGTTAATAGATGGAAAAAGAAGATGAGAAAGGAAGGGCAGAAGGGCAAGAAGGATAACTACTCTGATATTTTACTTAGATGATAGTGGAAATCTACCCAGAGTAATTTAAAAAGTGGGAAGACACACGTCACAATTTTGGAAATAGAGAAGGAATAATCTTCAGAAATTTTAGGAATATCTGAGAGAACAGTCTTATAGAAGGATTTAGATAAATGTAGAAAAGTAATTTGTAAATTAAAATAGAGACAGCATTTGGATGGAGTTTTAGAAGAACTATTGATGTTTTTGAGATTATTAATAGCTGATACACTTTCCCCTTTCTTGTCAGTGCTGAGAAAAGTAGATGGAATGACTCAAATTAATTAACAGACTTTTCAGTTCCAAACCAAATGCTCATGTTTTTAGGAATAAAAATACACTGTAAAATCCTTGAGTTTTATGTTCAACATTATTATGCAATATATGTCGAATCACACACCATTATGGGAAGAACCTAACCTGTTTCTAACTTCATATGAACTGAGTTAAATGCAGTATTCTAAAGAGATTCATAAATTCTGAGCAATGAAAAAGACCAGGTAAAAGAAGATGAAGCCATCAACCTCTTCTGTTAGGGGCAAATTGTTTTGGAGAATATTGACGGACAAGCATGATGCAAGATTTCAAATATTTACTGATCAAGCTATCAATTTATTTTAACAATCATAAATTCAAGAAAGAAGAAAGAGAAATTGAAAAAAGTCTAGTAGCAGGATGAAGGAGAAGGAAGGACAAATTATGAAATAGACACAAATTAAGAAAAATCAAAAGTACTAGGATCATTTTGAAAAATAGACAAAAGGCCTATCATGAAATATTTTATTAAAATATTTTAAGTTCTTATGTGCTGAATATATGTGCATTTTGTATGTGTAATATTTACTAACTCATTTTATGTAGTGTCTTACTAAATTTAAATTAAATAATAAGAACTTATTTGGATTAATGTAACATTAAATTAGTTGAATGCATGAATAAGGTATAAAATTGGCCTCCATTTCATAGAAATACATGAGTCAATATATGGTTTGAGAAATTGCTTGAGCTCTTGCATTGCAATAATTCAGAGCTTTCTTTAGTCAACTTTTTTCAATTTTGGTAATGCCTTTATTCATAAGTTTAAAAGGGATTTTTATGGTTGCTCCTTTTATTACTACTTTTTAGTGGCTCTCTTTATCTTCATGTCTTAAGTTTATAACAGAATATATTATATAAATGGCATAATGCCAAACTCTGCATCTTATTCCATTTCTTCTGCAGTCTGAAAACATTTTGGAAATATCAAGAAACTAAGCTAAAGATTTTTAGTGTGATAAACAGTTGTGTTCGCATGAATGTTTTATGTGGGTAGTGCTGTATACTCATTCGATTAACCAAAAATTATTGCGGTTTTAAATATAACATGTAATTTAAAATTTGTTATTTTAATAAAGGATATATAATTCTTGTTTATATGTATTCCTTTCATGAGTGGTATCTCTTGGTTCTCTATTTCATAACATAAATATATGGCTTTAATTGTTATGTATCCTTTTTTGGACTTGTTCCATTGACATCCCTCAGTCAGCCTTCAGGGGCCAAGGGATGCTCTACTTTGATTTCCTTTGCAACAAAAGTTTTAAGTGGTATACTCAAGGAGAGAAGAGGTAACTCTGAAAAAGCTTTTGTCTTCAGGAAAGCTAGATGTACATGACCTTGGTATGATGAGTGAAATTAGTAAATGAGCCACATTAAAAAATCAAGGAGTTTCTCTTTTTTTCAAAGCTATTTAGGAATTAATACATTTTAGTAGAAAATAGTGAATTTATATACTACTTACACCAGTAAATCACTCACTATTCACTCTATACCTGGGACAAGCAAAACCAAGATAAAGATTAGCAAGATCATTTGGATGATGAAAATGAATGTCATCTCTCTCAAAACCAACATCCAAACTTTGGCAGATTTTCCAGTGCCTACAAAGTGTCAAATGTAACTACATTTTCATCTGTCTTAGACAATATCAAGGTAGTTCAAAACTTACTTAGTAGGATTCCATAGTTGGTCCTGGCTTATCACTCTGTTCATTCAGGTGCTTTGCTATATTATCATGACAAACACAGACCCATCCTTCAGGACCCAAATTAATTGCCAGGTCTCCAAAATCCTTCTTAAATGCTGAAACCAAGATCATCTTCCCCTGCCCTGTGTTTCATATACTCTGTGTTCATATTTTGATATGGAATTATTTCTTCTTTATGTGCCTCTTTCTTGAGCCTTTGAGATGAGACTTCAAACCCTGTTATTCCTGTGATGGAACACTGTGCCTGACAAGAAGTAGGTCCTTACAAATGAGAAACAAATAACCAATGCAATAACCATACTGCTTCCACATGGCCAACAAGTTTCCTAGAGTAAACAAATAAAGTGAATCAACTATTTTTAGTTATTCAGCTTTTGAATACTATAAAAACCCAACATACTTTATATTAAAGTACTAATATAATTAAAGGCAGATTGGTACCTGGAACTAAAATTTTGAAAACTAAAATACAGAGATCGGAAAACTAATGAGAATTAGATGTGTAAACCAAAAATATGCAAGCATCCTTCTCCTTAAGAAAGACACTCGTGCATTGACTCAAGAAGGAAAGACAATAATTAGAAGAAATTTCAAGCATAAGAAAATCAATGCATTCATGATGAAAATAAATATATCTTAAAACCACATGACACTTTTATGTGACTAGATACCAAAAAGCAAATGGCATTCTTCATTCTGTGTTATACTAAAAGAAAAATTGTTACTATTAAATTCTAATTCTTTTCCATGAACCCACCTTGGGTACACTGAGCACATGAATGGGGTTATGTACTTACATTTTCCATGGAAAACTTGTAGATGCCGAGTCCCTATAAAATTGGTCTAGAAATTATGGCATGAATAGAGTTCAAAACACACGCTTAATATCAGAGAAAAGGGAAATAATTTAGATTAATTCATACACAGTGATGGTATATAGTTTAGCTTATTTTATGTATAATAAATTTATTCTATTTGGTAAACAATAGTCTTATGAATTTACACACATGCATGCAATCATGTAGACGCAATCATAGTCAAGATCAAGAACGGTTATAACCATCCATAAATCTTGTAGTGACAGCTGTTTGCACTCAGTAGCTTCCCCTACCACAACTGTGGCAATCGCTGCTCTGCTTCTTTTGATTTTGTTTCACGTTAACTAGGGGACACTTCACAAATTTGTGTGTTATCCAGAAAGAAAGACATGCTGCTAATCTTCTCTGTGTCATTCCAGTTTTAGTATTTGTGCTTTCAAAGCAAGCAATAATCTGCTTTTTGTACCTGAAATTTTCCCTTTTCCAAAATATCATATAGGCGGATTCCTTTGTTGAAATTGCTATCCTTCGATTAGCAGGATAGATTTAAGTTTCCCCATTTTGTTGCATCTATTAATTCTAACCACTTTACTGTTTCACAGTATTCTTTACAAATGCATACCAGAGTTTGCCTACCTCGTCATAAAGCACAATTATATTTTAAATTATTGGTCAAATTCTATGACAACAAATGTAACTATACACACACACACACACACACACACACACACACACATATACACACACATATGTATATATGCTAAATTAATTTCCAGTATTTCACTTCAGCTTCTAATATCAAGTTATTACTAGTATTAAAAATGTTTTGACAATATTTAGGACATACAACAAATGAAGTGTGTTTTATTTTATATTTTAAATATTTAAATATTTAGTAAGAAATTCTAATTTAACACTTCTTTAAATTATTTTGAAAATCATTTCAGTTCCTTAAAATAGTATACTGGAACACATATGTGTGTGTGTAAATACAAGCACATACATACATAAGCACACACATAAAAATTTATTTATTATTCCTGCCTATTAAATTTGTGAATTTTCTTATCACAACCTTTTTTGTATGTTTTCTTTCTTCAGAATATATCTCATCCTATTTTTGTAAAGGCAAAAATATATTTTTTAAAGATTTATTAATATAATAAATGTATTATTATGATGTCTTACTCTACTTTATTAAACAAGCAAGATGTCATCAGGACTTAAACAAATTCAACTTAATGCACACTAGTTAATAGACTTTCCATCAAAGCATTATTGGGGAACATTTTAAAATGGCAAGTAGCCAACAATACACTCCATGAAGCTGTTTTTTAAATTAATCTATCCATCTCTTAGACCAGATTAGACAGATTATACAATTAAACAGTATTGCTACCTTCCTAGAAATTGAATTTCTTCAGAGAAATGCATATGGATGGAAATTTAGACATCTAATGTTAAAACCTGTTAGCCAAATTATACTGTCCACATTATTACACAGAAACTGTATAAAGTATCTGTATATTAATATATTCTCTCTAATGTTTGTTACATTTTCACCTTTATTTCTATTTGTATTATAAAATTAAAGTATTAACTAATTTAAAAAGGTTTTCCACCTATAATAGCCTGAAATAAGGTAAAATACAGACATCTCATTGGCTTAGAAGGACTTCTTTTTAAAAAGGCACCATCTGTGAGATAAATGTGACATGTATAATCATATATAATATAATCATACTGGAGAGCAAACCTGGAGTTTTACTGGAATAAAATATTAGATCATCACATATGCCTCATAAGGTGAATAATAAAGCATAAGAAAGGAGAGCAAATCATACCACACACTGATTACACAAAGAACTGTGCAGCAGGAGGCACCTGCCAAATGGAAATTAGAGCAAAATTATCTACTAATTTTTTGTAACTACATTATTCCAGGTCTAATTTTACCAAAAATAAAAAGCAAACACTGGAATTGGGAGATGGGCAAGAAAATATTAACAGGAGCAATTTCTCACTTAAGGAAGAGCAGTTACTAAATTCATAATAGAAAATGTTCATCTAAACTTTTAGGCAAATACAACATTAAGAACATATTATTTTATCCACTTCATTTATTCCACATATGTTCCAGGCTCTGTGTAAGGAGATTAATTCCACTGAGGAGAAAGACATGTTAGGTGAAAGTATGAGATCCTATTCTGAAAGTTTTTGATGTGAGCATAAGGACACCTGGAAGTCTGAGAGTATAACAGCAGAGAAAAAAACAATCTGTAGCTGGAAGGAAGGTAAAAAAATATCCAAGAATAAGCAAATATACAGGAGTGAATGGTAACCTAACTAATACAGAGGAGAAGGTTGTTTAGAAGGGCATAAAAATGCAATACAGCCAGTTTTGGGTAAGGAGTTCTGCTTCTTCAGATGTTGAAGTTTGAACATTAGAGAAGCACACCAAGGCAAGCATATGAAGCAGGTTTTATTTAAAGGTACTTACATATACCTCTCCCAGGAGGAAGAAGGGGGCCATGGTTGGTGTTCTGGTATCCCCAAGAAGTGAGAGCTCCCTGCATCTTTTATAGATGAGAGTCTACTTTGTTCTTCTGCTATTTCCCCCCTTATCTTTCTCCTTCCTGCCTATGTGACGAGGCAAAGGAGATGCTGGTGAGATGGCAAAAAGGTGAGAAGCAGATGGGTAGGGGGAAGGTCCAAATAGAGTGATTCAGGCAGGTAGGGGCCTAGGAGCATTAATTAGCAATTCCCCACCTTCTGCCTTTTTGGGTGGGGTAGTATTTGCAGGTTACCTTGGTAATCAAAGGGCTCTGAAGACAGTGATATTCCAATCTCCCAGGGGTGGTTTCTAACTTCCCTGACTCAGATGGCTTCCATTTCCTGGATTCCATGAATTCCCTATTCTACACTAACTGACTGTCCTCAATTCTGGCTTCATTAACCATATGGAGATGGAAGGAAAGCAGAGTTTGGAGTTTCAGATAATTCAATATGCTGAAGGTCTGCATGTCTAATAATGAGTAGTGTAAGAAAAGGAGAAAGGGAAAAAGTCTGCATCCCCTAATAGATTGAACTTTGTTCTAAAATCAACAAAGAACCATCTGAATGCTTTAAATACAGGAAGTAAATAATCAGATTTAAAAATGAGACTCAAAATATTAGGAAGTTTGGGAGGAAGCCAGCGTGAAGGGAGAGCAACTCTGAGGCTATTCCAATACATTCTGATATTCAGAGTTTCGAGATGTTCTCAGAGCAGAATAATTTATGTATGAGATTCTCCACAGAAAGAGGATTTGTTAAATATCATATACATCATGGGACTCCTGTATTCACAGAGTATTCAGAGCGCATCCTGCAATTAAGAAAATTTTCTGTTTGTTTAATGCACTTCCTGATCTTTATTCCCTTTTCTTCATCTTTTTTTTTTTTAATAAGAAAACATACTTTTAAGAATCAAATAATCAGTGGTTCATGATACAAACTAAGGGAACTTCTTCCCTCAACAAATGTGTGTTAGGGTGGAAAAGGAGTAAAACAAGAACAAAATAATCATTTTGATGGTGGAATGAAATATAATCAGGTATGGATTAAATATATGAGATAACAAAGGAGAAGATTTAAAAAGAACCTTTGGATTTTTCATCTGAAAACTGAGTGTTTATTGTTTACACAGTTTGTGTCAGTAAATTACACATAATCTTATGAAAAGGGCATAAGAAAAAGCTATATAGAAAATTGATAAGCACTACTTAAGTCTTTGGGATAAACCACCTAAAAGGTAATGTACTAGAACAAGGAAGGCGATTGCATTTAAGACTGAGTTGTAAAATGCCAGTGTTATTAAAAACCCAGATGTAAAAGTTCGGAATGAGGTCTAAAGTGAGAGACTGGGCTTGGAGCTATTAATGTAATGTGGGAGTTGTGAAGGCAGCAGATCCAGAGTGTCAGGGAGCCTGAGACCTGTTGTAGAAGATCTAGAGTGAATATGAAAATGTGAAATGTGTAAGAGAAGGAGTGTTCCACACACAGAAAGACACACAGACACACACAGGACTGAGAAGAGATAAGAGAGCTTGGACAAGAGCAGGGAAGCCATTAGGAAAACATGGCCTCCGATGCCTTCACCTGCCTGTAGGCACCATTATGTTCTTGGGTCCTGCCACTCTCCTCTTTCCTTCTCCATTCAAATACTCGAATTGGATTCCTTATCCACTTATTTGCCTTCAACCACTTTCTATTGCCTTGAGTCCTCTCTAGCTCTGATTCAACCCTAAGCCACAGCATTATATCTCTATCTGCTCTCCTTATCCTCTTGTTTTCTTGCTCCACACACCATAACTATAAAAGAAAGACTATCTTTTAGAATAACATTCCACGGTTCAAAATTATCTAACTTCTCATCTCACTCCTCTGGAAATCAACAGACCTTTAATCAGTGGACAAGCCCGATGTATGGGATGGCAGAAGCAAATGCCTTTCTTGCCTCAACTTTTTTATTTATGCTGCTCTTTCCTCGATGCTACTTTCTCTTCTACTCACTTCATCCACACTGATCTCCTATGGGTCCTTTTTGTTCTCATGCATAAGAACATTCCTTTTTCTAGGCTTAGTGCCCTTGGATCTCTGCACTTCTGGACCCTTCATATTCAGGCTTCATTCATATACCATTTGATAAAGTGTATTTTCCTCCAGTATCGTCTCTTAAACTGACCTTATCCCCTATTCCAGAGAGTCTCCACCTCTTTATTATTTCTCTTAATAACCAGGAGGCATACTAAATTTTGTTCTTACAAATTTGGAAATCAACCCTTTTTAGTTGTAAACTGTCTGAGGGCACTTTCCCTCTTGGTTCAATATTACAGCCTTAACATATATGGCAATGTCTGACCTAAAGAAGGTGCTAAAAAACATCAACCTACTCAATATATAAATATGATTTATGAGTAAGGAAAATATCATGTATTCCAATTTTTTAAACCAACCAATATTAGTTTAATTCTTAAGATATTTGTTGAATATAAATATATCTAATGATATACTACAAGGAAATCAAACTTGGAATAAAGAATTTTGACACAAACTTTGGAATAAAGAAGTTTGATAAATTAAAAAAAAAGTGCATCTATTGCTAAATCTAAATCATTTGCCTTGAATATCAAATTAATTATACTGAGTGACATATTACAGACTTTTAAAAAGTATACAAATTATGATTTCATTTACATAAAACCATAGGAAATGAAAATTAAAGTAAAATGGCATAAAGCAGAACAATGGTTACCTGTGGATGAAGCAGGTGTGGGGAATAAATGTCAAAAAATAAGAGGAAACATCAGAGGTGATGAGTAGGTTCACTGATTCAATTAAGGTGCAGGTTTCATGGATGTGTACATTTATGAAAATGTACACAATATCAGGAGCATATTGTACACCAATTACACTTTCTTAAGGCTGTTTTCAAAGTAAAAAGTAAAACAATTAATATAATAATTTGTTTACTCTAAAAAATAAGAGGTATATATTCATTTTGGTTGCTGTCAAAAACAAGGTCAAATTGAATTCAGTGAGTTATGAGAGTAGTACAATTTTCTTTGTTTTGGCAATTGATAGATATTGATTATCTTTCTGTTGGTTAATTCATATGTGCACATTAAAATTTAATAACCCCAAACTACAAATGTCCAGCTTTCCCTCTGGGAGAAAAATAGAATGCAATTTTAAAAATTCAATTAATTTGATTGAACTAATATGTAATAACATGGTTTTGACGAATTTTGAGTTAAAAAAAAACGGGTATGAACAAAGTGGTCCAAATATATCAATAATCATAACTGATTTACTCTACAATATAATCCTGAAAGTCCTATCCAATGAAGTAAAAATAAACATGAAAAAAGATTTCATGAGGACTGGAAACCAGGAGCCATAATAATTGTTCTTTGTAGAAGATACATTTGAGTATACAGAAATCCTAATGATTCTGTCAGCAAATACTTTCTAGTTTAAGACACTCAGGGTTCCCCAAGGTTGACTGAACAGACAAAACTCCATAACAAAAGTCACAGCGTTTCTATATACTCATAGTTATGATGTGGTATGTATATTAGGATAAATTATAATTACCACAAAATGTAACTTCAAAATCTAACAAGACAATTGCAAAATAAAATTAAAGAAAATATAAAAGGTCATATAGAAATGAAGAAATTATTACATATAAGAAGAATCAATATTTGAATCAAATCTCTTTAATAAATTTAATGCCATTATAATCAAAATTCCACATTTTTCTTATGAAACTACACAAAGTAGAAAAACTCTCATCCATAAATCTTTAAAGTGGGAAAATAAGGATGTAAGATTAATATTCAAGATAACATAAATAATTTTAAATTAGGGTAGTGGAATATAATTCCCTCCCCCTCACACACACACACACACACACACACACACACACACAAGCAATCACAAATAACTTATAATACTGTGTGGGAAGATACTTTTTTTAGAACTATAAGGTATGATATAATGGCATATATGTATTAAAATTAACTTTTTTTAACTTCTATTTTATTTTTATTATTTCTTAAAGTGTCACAGATGCAATACCTGGGTGCCAAGTCAGAAGCTATTACCGTTTTAGTAAGAAGAGTTGTTTCTAATTTGCAGATGTCATTCTTAGATTTCCAGACCAATCACATTGAGTACTCTTAAGGTAGCCACACTGTACCTCAGCCTCAGAAATCTGTGCTTCAGTTCTACTGACTTCTTCCTGCAACCTGCTGTGATTAAGTCAACCCAGGAGGACCCAAACTTCAGAGATCATAGTATCAGCCCCATATCCTTACTATCAACTTCTTTGTACCCTCAGATTCCTTAGAAAAC
Organism: Sciurus vulgaris; assembly: GCF_902686455.1. Lineage (NCBI taxonomy): Eukaryota > Metazoa > Chordata > Mammalia > Rodentia > Sciuridae > Sciurus > Sciurus vulgaris. Next base: position 123,000,313 of record NC_136469.1, read on the forward strand.
TTGGAATATTAGTATTTTTATAATAAAGACTCTGACAGTACTAAGTGTTGCCATAGGAAACGTGCAGAGTCAATTATGCTCTTATATTGTTGGTTGAAATAAAAATGTACTCACTTTTCAAAATCAATTTGCAAATATCTACTAAAACTGAAAAAAAATATAATTGTTTAATCCAAAATTCAGATTCAAGTTATATAGCCCAGAGGAATATTTGCCAATATTGCTTGCCTCTAATGTTTCTGCTCGAGGTAGAAAGAAGATGGCCTTCTGTATCATTTATCAACTAAAAAACTAGATATATTCATAATGATGGCAACAACAAAAAATCAAATAAATACATGCTTATGTATTTATGTTTTTGAACACCATATAGTAAATGAAATTTAAATTTCCAGATAAATTAATAAATAAAAATTAAAAAGCTTGGAATGCAAAATATTGAAAATAAAATTACATTGCAAACTTATAGTTTAAATTTTATATAAAAATAACTGTTCATTAAATAACATATTGCTCATAGATGCAAACATACCTAGTAATAGCATTGAAATTTGAAATCTCAAATTGTATACGAGTTGTTTTTGCACAATGTAGGGGAAGGAAATGGAGACTTAAAATTTATATGCAATGTCCTAATGCTTTCACTCAAAAAAAAAAAAAAAAAAAAAAGGTTTGGAATGGTGGGTACACCAGTGTTTTTATTTATTTCCTAAACTGGGGAATAAATTACTACATATGTTGCCATGAAATTTCCCAGACCTATTTTGTCGATTTTAATATTATCATCATATAGTCTTGCTTCTTCTTCTAAAAGACTGTAACAAATACTGTAGCATTGCTCAATAATTTATCATTTGCCTTCCACATGAACTATTCCCTTAGCCTGACAAGTTTATGAAAATATACATATATGTATAAATAATACTTTTTAAAGTTTAGAAAATAGAATTATCATAAAAATATAAAAGAATTTTGTTAAAAGTGATTTGGATACAGTAAGGTATGTAATTTTATCACTTGTTCAAAGAACGTTTGGAAAGATATCAGGAAGAGCAATTAAAGAAGTATTAGGATGGTGTTGTTGGGTTAGGTATAAAATTAGCTCCTATTTACAGAGTAATATTCATCTAGAGTTATCTGCTACACAATTAATTGCATTTCTAATGGGCAGCAATTTACAAGTTTAGCATATAAATTCATTAAGTTCCGGAATATTTACTAAATAGTAAACCAAAAGTTGATCTTAGTATATCTGCTTGAATAATCACTGAGTGGCCTGTACCTCATAGAACTGACAAGATTTTATGACAGGCTTTCATCTTATTTTCATTATGTGTAAAGATCCTGAAGGCATACATCTTAGTTCAAATACATTCATAAGCATTTTTCTATTTGCAGAGCATTCTATGTTGTGTTGCTGCTTCTTTCCTCACAAAGTAGAGGTCTTTGCATGAACATACTAACCCCACATTATTATAACTTCTTTGTTCATATTTATTTCACTTTCCTTATATAAATTTTATCTCTTTTTTCTTTCTAATGCAATTTGGTTGAATGAAAAGACAGATACAAAATAATATTTTCACCCTATTTTCCAGGTATTATATAGTAGCCACATATTCAGTAGATGAAATTACTTTGCTGTCATTTAAAAATATTTTCAGAGATTGAACACAGTATAATTGTTAATCATCTTCTAAGGATAATTTTAAAAGTTTGTAAGTGAAGCTTTACATTTTCAAAAGAAAATTGAGATGTTAACATTCATAAATATTTTTATTTTCTTTTGTATTCTCAAATATATATATGTATATATATATACATATACACATATATACACACATATATACATGTATATGTACACAAACATATATGTACACATAAATGTATATACACACATATATATACATGTATATGCGCGCACACACACACACATACATATATACACATACACTCATACTTTGGTATTTTTCATGAGAAAACTTGGATTTACAAACAGATTCTTAATACCACTGATAAAACCAAAGCTTAAGGAAAATATTTTAGAAACTTGCAGATAAAATCAGAAACTCAACTAAATATTTGTCTTACCTATAGAATATGGCCAATAATTAAAAAGAGATCCCTTTCTGTTGGCAGCAGTATTCAAGTGCCTTTCTAAATGTCTTAAAGGAGAGCTTTTGTTGCTAGATGCTAGAAAGATAAAATTTTGATTGCAAACTGACTGGTTTACAGAAATCTACATTTTATTGACAATTCCCTCAGAATGAGAGAATAATAATTCAGGCATAATGAATTCCAATATTTTAAGAAAATAAATTGTTCAGCTTAAAAGTTCATAAACAACTATTTGTAAGTAAATACAATAACTGAATATAGATATTTCATCATCAAATTGTAATGGTATATAGTATAACAGATTTAGGCATTAAGAATAAATTGTCAAACTTGCATATGTGTAATATATATGGATATATGAATAAGTCATATGTTTACATAGTGTCAAAAGTTTCCTAATTGTAGAAGCCATGAGTAAAGACAGTAGTGATTAATTAATTTCAAACTGGAGGAAAATAAGTCTACCAGACTATTAGTATATAATTCAGGCAACAACATTTGATGTCATGAAAATGGCATTATTTTAAAAATGGTGCATGAAGATAATATTTTTCTACTTTCTCTTAAACTTTAAGCACATACAAAATGAGCCTAGAAATCTACTGCTTTGATTTCTGCATTGAAAAAGAATCAGTTCTTAACATTTGATTTTTAATAAATCAGGACATGCTGATAAAAACCGTTGACTTTGGGTGCTTCAAAATTCTGAGAACACAATGTTTAAATAGATTACTCAGTTTCTACAAATAAACAGGCTGATTAAAGCCCTTTTCAATAGTATTTCAATATGTTTGTTAGATAATAGCCAAACTAATACAGCCAAATTTCAACAGTGGTTATGTTTTTTATTGGATTCAGCCATCACTCTTTGTCTCTGCATTTTCTTTTTTCTCTATAAAGACTGTTATCATTAGACTAATACTACTTTATTGGATTTATTTCTTATGCAGCAAAAGTATTCAACTGAACTAAATGAGATAAATTAAGGCAGTTACCTATTTTCTTTACATAAAGGGCATTTTTAGACACTTTTTACATTTTTCCAAGTTTTTATTTTAATCAAATAATATCAATAAAACTAGGGGAGTAATTAACCTCATTCACAATGTTTGAGTGCTATTTTGCTCACTGATATGCTTTTAAATGACAAGCTTGCTACTCTCTGAGGTTAAAATACATGGACAGCTCTGCCAAGATAGATAATAACCTGTCTTTTATTTATTAAACTTGGAACCAAACACCCCTCTTGCAATTGTCACTCAGAAATGTTTCTCATATCCCATGATATAACACAAATATATAAATACTTTATCATCTCATTATGTGCATAATCCAGTTATCCAGTAAATATTTATCCACAGTGTCACAAGTCCACAAGGTGAACACGAAATGAGCAAGAGAGACATTCACCATTACTCTCACAGAGGTAGGGGACCACTAGGAAAGATGAATGTTAAAGAAGTAATTAACTGCCACTTACTAGTCTTGTCATCTTGGACAGGCTACCACAATCAGAGTCTAACACTTGGTTTTAATACGGGGATAATAGTATGGTAGACTCTACCTCATGGCACTATTGCAATGATTCAAAGAGCTAATGACTGCCTGACATATAGTCAGAGCCCCCTAAATATTAGTTGCCAAGTTCTCGTCCCTATATTCCCTCCTCCTTATAAAGAGGCTTTGGGATCCACATACAAATGAAAATAAATCTAGATTAAGAAGAGACTTCCTGAAGAAATGAGACTAAAGTTGAGACCTAAAGGTAGAATTGAATGAGAGTCACTTCAGAGTATTTCAAGCTGTGGAAGGTGTACATGGAAGGTCTGAAAATATAAAGAGATTGCAATGTTAGGCAGCAGCATGCCAGGCAGGGATTCCTCTCCTTGAATGTCAAATGAAGAGTTTTGCATTTTATCCAAAAGAAAATAAGATTCTAGGACAGGATTCTTTGCAATTGAATGACATGATTGCATCTTTGCTTCTAATATCTGCCCTCCTGTCACTGTGACTTCCCAACACTGAGCACATCAGCCATAGTGCACTTTTGGCTGTGGTTTGCTAGCATCAGAACACAGGAAGTAGCATGGGGCACTTCCCTTTTAGCCTCTTTTCTGAAGAACATTAAAATTAAAATTGCATTACTCTAAGGAGTCTGGAAATGTTGTGAATCTGGCCTCTTTTCAAGTATAATTTCTTTTGGCAGCCATTTATATTGGGTAAGTAGCAAAGGCAACTCACCTCATTTTGGCAATGACCCTGGTCCTTGGCAACCTTTGTTGACTATTGCTGTAATATGATTAAGAAAGACTGATGTGATCTGAAGTCCCTTTTTTCCTAAGGTGAAAGGGAAAATAATACAAAAAAAAAAAAAACAAAAAAAACCACTATTATCAATATCATGGCTAATTAGTCCCATGTCTAAGCTGCAATAGATTTTAAAAACAAACTTCATAGAAAACATCTAAACAAAATAATGTTATCACTCATTACCTTAAATAATTTATCCACTTATATGGTTGGTTAAAGTTCAACCACCTTTCCTATATATTTTTAATTACCTTAATTGAAGGTAGCAAAGGTGAAAAGGAATTTTGTCATTTCATAAAAAATATGGTTGGAATTAAGGGTCTATAAAAATATCAAATGCCATATTTAAAGATTCTTCTAAAATAAATATATAAGTAAACACACTTACTTGAAATAGGATTTTCACTTTCTAACATATCTTTGTGCTGTCAGACTTTCATATGCTATATATTATAAACAGAAGATTATGCTCTTTCTTTTTGCCTCTGTAATGATTGCAGGAATCAATGTTCTTTGGATTTTTGACACATGTGTCTTCCAAAGGGATATGTATAATTATACACTCCATTCACTTTTTAAATTTATTGAGTTATTTCGTTGTAAATTAAGAAGTTTTTAAAGTATTTCCATTCAAATTCCGCATAGATTTTTATCTCAATGTAAGACAGCATAGTCCTAAAAGACTGTCATCTTTTCTTCACCCAAATACACATAATACATATAATTTAACATATCTTGTGATCATAAATGTCTTAATATAAAAATAATCTTATACAATTTTATTAGATATTAGTAGATTACCACAGCATAAAAACTTAGGGGTTCAATATATAATTTTTTATGTCAACTTTTGTTGGAAATGCTTTTATTAATGAGATAGATTTCCTTCTTCAATTATTGTTTACTATATCTGTGGGTGAATATTACTTATTTCTAGACTAAAGCTGAATTAGGCATTCCTCTCTCTTTTTATTTTTTCTTCAGGTTTGTAGAGGTCAGTGCCTAATTCATAACAATAAAATAACAATGCCAAGTTTTGTTAGCATGATGCTACCCAATTCTCTAAAACTGTTTTATTACACACAGATATTACAGACAAATTGTCTGTCAGCTAATGACTTGATTTGGTCATTAACTTTTTTAACGAGTAAAACTTGGAAAAACCATATGATTTTACGAAAGTTTTTATTAACTTAATCCATATCTCCAAAAGTTCCTGTTGGGTGACAAGTGAATCTGAAAAATGCTTGAGAGTTAAAGTTTAGGAATGGTAGGAGATGTGTGTATGTGTCAGAATAAATTCAGTATTTGCAAAATTGAAGAACAATTGAAAAGGAGAAAGGTGTGGTGAAGGTGTAATGTTATCATAGAGTGCACTCTCAGACAGATCAATTTTTGAAAATGGCCTACATGAAAGTTGAGAATCTGGAAATTGATTCCCTTAAAACTCATAAGATTCTTAGAAAGCTTTCCTGTACCCTTATGAGTACTTTTGATTTAGTGATCCTTTATCAATCATCAAATATAGTACTGTCTCCACAGTATTCCAAAAACCAAAAAGACAATTATTCTCTTTCCACTAATGGAAAAGAAACACATGAATAACTAAATCAACCAAAATCCTGTCCTGATTTTTCTCACTAGGTTACTTTTGTCTTTTATAACAACGGAGTAATAAATGTGAATATATTTTGGGAAATGAAAAGTGCTACTTTAAAGTTTTAATTTCAGGGGAGCCAAAGTGGAGTTAGAAGGGGAGAGGCAAGGAACTTATTTTTTAGTTTTCATTTGCTCAGCAGAGAGTTTTATCTTTTCAAAGTGAAACTAACTTTGAGTCACAGTTTACAGTTTTTTTTTGGAAGATAGATAATATTATTATTTTCCATAATGAGCTCAGAAAGTTTTTAGCCTGGGTAGAAATAAATAGCATGACAAGGAGGTTTTTAAACATGAAAATGAATCTTTCTAAGGAGAACATGATTGGTTACAAGATCCGGGTTTGCTAGTTTGATGCTCCCTATGTTCAAGAGCAAGCACGTAACATTTGTTCATCTTTCATTCATTTTGTACTCATCCTATCAAAATCTTCTCAAGACAAACAAATAAAAAACAAACAAACTAAAACAGTCAAGTCTTCCATGTTCCCATTGTCATTATTACAAGTGTCAGCTCCTGTTATTAAATTACAGAGGGGCTAGAAGAGGAAAACAGAAGCAGAGTGCTCACTGTGCACACTTGAGTGGAGAACAATCGACCAAGGAGTACCATTGAGTGTGTTCGTACCCCGACATGCAGACTTACATACATATCTATGTTTTCATCCTTTTTAGGTTATCTCTGGTTAAGTCTCCTATTAGGTCACATTTGTTTCCTAAATTCACCTTGACCATCATAGGAAACAGTCAATGTGTAGAATAATATGCAAAAGAATGGGCTAAAGGAGAATTATTTGATCTGAGCGTTTGTAATTACTTTTATCTTACACAATTTTCTTCTTTCCTGTGAGATCTGCTTTGAGTTCTGAGCTCTGAGTTTAGTTTACATCCTACACAGGGATTTGGTGGAATCTAACTGAGGCTCAAGAATCATCTTGTCTGCCAGTTCACAGATGTGTGTGCACAAACACATGGCCATGTCTTTGTCTTCCCTCACAGGATGAATCCACCATTGTTTCACATAGCTATTTTCCAGAGGGAAGGGCTTGGCAGTAGCAAGAATAAGTTTTGTATTCAAACTGTTTTCCATTCCCAATTGAAGACTTTTCAGATTATATAAATTTTAGACTTCACAAACTCTAGTCTTATTCTGTTTGTGATTGGCCTGTCTCAGTAAGGCCCATCTATTTGCTGACACTTACCTAAGTATGGGATAGATTTTCTTAGGCAATTCATTTTTCTCCAACATGATTTGCCATTCTTTACCATAACTTTTTGATAAAAGACATTTCCTTGAAATTATGGAGGAACTTGGGAAATAAGGTAAAGAAATGGAAGTGATTGTTAAGGGCTACCTTAAATTTTCCTGAAAATGTTCAAACTCAGCAACAGGGATCCCCACTTACCACATGAAAAATATTGACAATAAAAAGATGAACTCTTATTTCATTTATCTCAAACATATTTTAGATGAAGAGAATCACTGAAATATATCTGTGACATGTTTTCTTTCAGCAATTTCAACAACAGAAAAGAATGTCAAAGAAAAATTGCAGTAGATGGAGTTAAACAGACAAGAAGGACTAATTCCGTGCTTTTGCAGTAGGAGTCAAGTCCATTTCAGTAGGAAGAGAGAAATTGAACTCAAATTTATTGAAACAAAAGGCAGTTTTTATGCACTGAGATGAGCTAGTGGAGAAAGTGCTAGAGGACACGGGTATTCCAGGTGTTCAGACCATCTGTGTTCACTCATTGGCAGTTATCTTAGTAAGTCTCCTACCCTACCACAGAGATTGGAATACAGAACCCTTTCTTGATGACCCTGTTTCAGAGGGAAGTTATCTATGTCTTTGGAAAAGATATCCATGGGTTATAAAACTGGCAAGAACATGGGAGAAGACTTATCCTCAAAGAAGCAGAAAAAAATACTTATAATTTAAATTAATAAAATTTAACACTCAAAGAAATTTGGAATGAGAAGCCTGTATTCTGGAAGGAGACCCTGAAGTCCAGATTGTTATTGGTCATGGATTAGAAAAGCCCTCTTGGAAAAGAGGAGACCTCTACTAAAACCCTCTGGGCCCTGGATAGTCATTCTAGAAAGGAATGTCAGGATTGGTCATGTTTCAGAGCAGAGGAAGGGGTTCCTTGACAAAGCTAAAGACAAATTCAAGGGTAGTGTGGGAAGACTCAAGAGCTGAGCTGTGCCACAGACAGGTGGGTTGTGGTTTATGTTGTTTAGGAAATTAATATTCATAAGCAGTATCTGAATATGAATGAATTTCTCTGGAAATGGGAAGTCCTTTTGTGGAATGCTGCTCAGCTTCATTAGCATCAACTTATGCAGTTAAGGAGTATGCATACATATGGTAATTAGTCATAATAAACAGAAGGTAAAGTTTGGCCAGGGGTTCTTCTGATGTGCCCGCCAACAAACCAGTTGAAGCTCAAGAGCATGCCCACCTTGTGGATAGTAGACTTTTAATGTATCCAACAAGATGCTGAAAGGATGGCTATGATTAGGTCAGTAGTAACCTCTGTATGAGCCTGATTCATCAGCTATCTGAATTAGTTGTTTCTCCAAAACATTTTTTCCAGATTTCTTTCATGGGACAATATAAGAAGAATGTTAAGGCTGCCTTGATCGCTACCCAACTTGGAAAATGCAAACAGGATATGTAGGTTGATGTTCCACAATATATAACATAGTGATAAACTTTGACAAACTTTATGGAACAGGCAAAGTTAGAGACTAGATTAAAACTTGAATGTGGTTGAGATGAAATAATTCGTGGTTTATAATATATGACAAAAATGTTAAAGTGATAAAATGGAATTATTTCATTATTTTATTTAAAGGAGTGAGCAAGAGGAAAGAGAAGTGATAAAGATTATCAGAGAAAACTTGCTTTTAATGCAACAGGCAGTGAGAAAAATCACAAAGTTATCATTCTAAAATTCAAAGACATATCATTCAGTACTGCCAGTATTGAAAGGTAAAAATCTTTCCTTACATTGATTTTGTGCTAATTAGAAATACAGGGGTTTTGCCCCTGTTAGAGGTTAGGGTGCAGCCCAAATTCTCAAGCTAATGTACAGTTTTAAGATTCAGCCTCACTTTGCCACATATGAAAGAACATTTATAAGCCTCGAGTTCTTTAAAATGAAATCAAGATCATTATATTCATAGAAAGGTACTCCACAGGTCTTCAAAGATTTGTCTTCAATGAGTCTCATAGGCAACTAATCAAATATAGCCCTGAGAAGAGTTGCAGAAGAATATTTAAAATATCCTACTAGAATATACCTCATTTGTTATTATTATGGGGATTTTAGTTTTTAGATCCTTTTTAAAAAATAAATCTATTATGATTTAAGCTCAAAAATTAAAATATTTGTTGAATAACTGTTAATATTGAATATATCTTTTTTCTTGCAATACAAAAATTGCACCCAATAGATTTTGCCTGTCATGAAAATAAATATTAAGAGCTATAGCAAAAGAATAGTTGATGAAGTACTGCCATCTTTTGGTTGTATAAATTAAGACTATAGAAAATGTAGAGAGGTTAAATATCCAAGGAGGTGATTTGTGGAGATCATAAATGTTCAGAAATTAAAATTTTCATGAATTGCAAAAATATTAGATCATAAACATTAGGTTTTAGAAAAAGTAGGCAAAAATCTCTCCAAGAGAATTCTTAAAGGAAAATTGTCCAACTATCAACATTAAATTTTTTGGTATAAAATGGAAACAATACAGAGCTGATAGTATTTGTAACACTCTCATTTGACACATATACTCTGTAAAAAAGGAAAATTAGGTACTTAAAAATAGTTTTTCTATGAGTACATATTCACTAAAATATACGCTTTGGAAATTCATGTGTAATGTTTATTGTACAATGATTAGTCAGTAATTATGAAATTTTTCCTCTAGGAAGGCAAATGAATGTCTTAAATTTAATTAATAATATTTTCCAAAGTCAATTATTAGACTTAGATGCATCTTTGCTGTAACATAATAAATCTAATAAAGAAACTGAAATTTTATTTCAGTTTTTCATTTTCTGCAATTGAAGAGGTAGAATAATTAAACATCTCACATTTACTGAAGAATTTTTAGTTGTTTTCACTATTTTAATTAAGCTATTATAAGAGAAAAATGGTTGGGAAGCTTAAATTCTTCCTTGCTGAGTAATAATGATAACAAACTGGAAATATCACAGATATATTTAAGAAATCAAGGTGTGTTTCTAATAGAGCTTATTTTTGGAAGAAAAGAAATCTAAACAGATCACCTCATTCTATTTTAACTGAGTCTTGCCTATGCATATTAGTGGGACTTACAGAATTATGACAATCTGATACTTTGCATTCTGAAGTTAATTTGTTATTAAAAATAATTATGTAATATGAATGCTTGCAGAGATATAACCTAGACTTCATAGTTATTGGTATATATTAATCATGCTTCTAAAAGGTTTTATATATTTGTAATTTCAGTGATTCTAAGGAGAATATGAATTAAGATTTTTATAATATGTTTTAAAATTGAAATAAAATCTAAAATGGAAATTATTGTTTAAAGAGAGATGAATATAGTCCAGACTGAAACCAAAGCTTAATTTTATATATTAATATTACTGCTGGTGGCTAGAAAGATTTTCATTTTTTAAAAAATTTTACAAGTCTTACTTTATACTTTTTTTCAAAGCCACTCCTTACCTTGGATTTATACTCAAAACTCCACTGTATTTACTCTAATACTGGTGTATTTATTTTTACATTCCAAAACCAAATATTTAAGCAGAATATTATTCAAATAAATTTTGTCTATTTACATTAGAATATGAAATTTCTCAATTGCATTTTATTGCAAGTTCATTTTGTAGTTCTCATAAAAGTGTTGGATCATTTAAAATTAATTATTTTTAAATTTTTGTCCAGGAAATGTAATAACTTCATTCTTTTGATGCCTTTTTTTGGGGGGGTTGTGTACCGGGAATTGAGCTCAGGGGCATTCAATCACTGAGCCACATCCCCAACCCTATTTTGTATTTTACTTAGAGACAGGGTAACTTTGGGTTGCTTAGCGCCTCACTTTTCCTGAGGCTGGCTTTGAACTTGCAATCCTCCCTCCTCAACCTCCTGAGCCACTGGGATTACAGGCATGGGAAAACATGCCCCGGCTTGACATCTTCGTTTAAGAAATAAATTGTCTTTCCTTATATTTTCCTCTTTAAAATTACTATAATTTTTAACTTTAAAAATTCCTTCACACAAATCTCTTGAAATCGTATAATTCAATCTACTTAATAGATTTTTAAAGACTTCTTAAGCATTTGTTAATATCAGATGAGATTATTTGCATATTTTCTTCATAAGTCTTTAAAAGTAGTTGAAATTCTTCTGCATGTATTTATTTATTTATACAGGTAAATAATAGCCCACTATTTCATCCAATTCATGCAATATTAGCATTTGATGATACTTACCTCTTCCCTGTGTTTTTATTATATGTATATGTATTGGATGATTTAAATTGGATGCAGAGTTTTATTCAAGGAATTCTAATTCAGAATTCCCAGAGAGGTAGCATAAAATCAGGCTTCCTCTAAGATATTATTTGGTCATAAAAGGACATGATTTTTCCAAGTTAATATTGAGACTTACTTCTTTATGCCTCTTGGTCTAAATCAATTGCTGCCAGTGTTGGGCATGTGACTCAGTTATCTCACATAATATGGAAGGTTTTCTGGGAAATATAATGGAGAATTTCTGGCAAAAAATATTCATTTATTTGTTTTTAAAGGATAGAATGCAGGAAAGAGTCTCTTTGTGTCTGTAATTGATTTCTTTGCTGAAGAGGAACTGGTCCATACTCCAAGAACATCAGGACCAAGATATCTTTCTTTCTGTCTTTCTTCTCTGTTCCCCTGCCTCCACTTCTTCTCTCTCCCTCTTTCTCTTCCACCTTCCCTGATATATTTGCATAGCTTCTGTATTAACACCTCCATAATGAGAACACAACCACGTGACTCTAGGGATTCTTAACTGTACACTTCACTGCATGTTATGTGGTTAAGGCAGCCTGTCACACGACCCCAAGACCTAGCAAGTAAAACCAAATTTTATTATTACTCTTCATAGGCTTATGATATGCTGGGCTTTAGTTGTTGGTTCTAACTAAGAATCTCTTACATAAATGCAGTCAAGTGAGGTAAAAACTGACTTGGGTAGAAGTCCTCTTCCAGCTCAGCATGGACAATTAACTAGAATGTCTCTATGGAGACTTTCCACATAGTTTGGGCTTCTCAGAATGTGGAAACGTGTTCCAAAAGAGATTGTTTGGAGAACGAACACTCTAAGAATACCAGGTAGGCCTTGGAAGGATCCAATCAATGCTTGATAGTAACAAAACATCATTTGGACTGTATTCTTGGGGCAGAGCAAGACAGGAAGACCAGCCAAGATTCAAGTTTAGAGAAATTAAATTTCACCTTACTTTGGGAGAATAGTTAAATAATCTTCCTTCATTTCAAAAGTAGCACACTCAAAGGTCAGTGCCTAGGCTACAAATAGGTGTTCAATAATTTTTTGTTGTTGTTAAGCCCAGGGGCGTTGAACCACTGAGCCACATCACCAGTCCTTTTTTATATTTTAGTTAGAGACAGGGTCTCAATTAGTTACCTAGGGCCTCCCTAATTTTCTGAGTCTGGTTTTTCACTCTCAATCCTCCTGTCTTAACCTCCCTCCTAAGCTTCTGGGATTACAGGCATGCACCACGTACCCAGCTTCAATAAATATTTTTAAACTAATGAATGAGCAAGGAAATCTGTTTCATGAGGTCATCTTTAAGCTTAAATTATAGCTAACTCTAGATCCATCTTTCCTCCTATTGATATAGTAAATAACCTGCATTTTAGCTGGTAAAAACTGTTTTTCTATTAGAGTTAAAAAGCAACCTAACATATAAGATTACATATAATAAAAGCCTCAAGACCCTAGGATACTTGAGCGGGGGGAGGTGGATTATTGAAACCGCATACACTTATTGAACTTGCCTAAATCCCTCAGCTTCCAGATGAGAAATAATATTCTGACAATGTCCAATTTGTGTACCAAAACTTTGTCATAAAATTTCTCCTTTTACCTGCTTCATAGAACTCCAAAATAATCAAGATGATAATTTTGCATTCCTGTATTTCGGTTATCTGAGTTATGATAAAAGATAATAGTCTGGAATGGAGATTACATAAGTGGCAAGGGTTGTTTGCTACTGCATTAATTTTTTACTCAAGTTTATAACCAGATTTTTAATTTTTTAATGTGTTCTCTTTAGTTACGCATGGAAGTAGAATGTATTTTGGTAGATTACACATACATAGAGTACAACTTATTCTATTAGGATACCACCTAAATAGAATGTGGTTGTACATAATGTGGAGTAATCCTGATCGTGTACACAAATACAAGACTAGGAATGTTATGACCAATTAATTCTACTGTCTTTTTATTCCCTCCCCATCCCTTCCCTTCATTTCCCTTTGTTATACCTAATCTTTTTGAACAGATAATATCTTGTTCTTGATTGTTCTGTAACAGTCACTGATTAAAGTCCTATTCAATTCCATACATGATGATTTACTCAGTTTTTCCACTGCTGTGACTAAAAGATTTGACCAGACCAATTGTAGAGGAGGAAAAGTGTATTCATGGGCTCACAGTTTCAGAGATGTCAGTTCATAGACAGCCAACTCCATTCCTTGATGTTCAAGGTGAGGCAGAACATCATAGTGGAAGAGTGTGGCCAAAAGTAGTTGCTCACATGATGATCAGAAAGCAGAGAGAGAGAGAGAGAGAGAGTCCACTTACCAGATATAAAATATATGTCCCAAAGACACACCCCAATAACCTACCTCCTCAAACCACACCCTACCCACCTTCAGTTACCACTTAGTTAATCCATGAGGGGATTAATTCACTGGTTGAGTTAAGGCTTTCATAATCATTTCTTCTTTAAACCTTCTTGCACTGTCTCACATATAAGCTTTTGGGGGATACTTCACATCTAAACCATAATATATGCTATTAGTATTTGTTGATCTCATAATTCAATAAATCAGATGCTTTTCTGTGTTCTGCAAAAAAATCTATCTTTGCTTTGTAGGTACTGGTTCCTTCAGTAATTATTGTAGTTCTTAATAATCTCTCCCTCATCTCTTATTTCATAAAATTGTATAATACCGTAAATTGAAGACCATTTTCCTTCAATATATTCCGTGAAGCTTACCTTCTATAAGTGCCCAGTATTTGAGACAGATCCCTGTATGCTGTGCAGGAATCCAAGATGGACTTCTATTACATACCTGAACTTCAGTGCAAATCTTCATAGGGAAAATTTCCAGATAAAATGGTCAAATGGCAAATGTATATACTTAAGCTCTTGATCCTGATATTTTCCATGAGAATATCAAATATCTCCTATGATGAAGTTCATGATAACTTATATTTTTAATTTGTGTCCATACTCTATGACACATAATTTTTTAAATTGATTTACAGAATTTTCTCTAAATATTGATTTCAGATCTCTTAGGACATTCTGGTACATCTGTTCAAATATGATTTTGTTGGGTACATTTGAGTTAAGGAACTAACCAAAGGTTAATACAATCAAATCATGTCAATTGTTTTAGTTAAGTGAAAAAATGGACAAGTCACATTTCTACAAATACCTGATTATTATTATTTTCAAAAAACTAAAAGCTGATTTGACTAAGCACATTCTCACTGTGACTGAATACTCTTGCACTCCAACTGGCTTGGAGATGTAGCTAGTCTTACTGCTTTTTCTGTCACCAAATAAATGATTGCATCCTTCCCATTTTAAAGAAAAAAGAATTTATGTACATTGGTGTGTGTGTGTGTGTGTGTGTGTGTGTGTGTGTTGCTGGGAAACTGAAGCCAGAGCTTCACACATGCTAAGTGAACACTCTACACTGAGCTATGCTCCCAGCCCAAATTCATGTACTTTGGATTCTAAACACAGAGAATGAAAATCAAGAAAGTGGAAGAATGAAGATCTCTGATGGATCCAGTCACTGTTTTTAGTAAACTTGATGCTAGACTGTCAGAAAAATATATCTTAAGAAAAGAGGAAAAAAGTACATATAATTATATCTGCAAAGAAATTGCAGCAGTTCTGTCCAGGCACCTACAATTAATAAAAACTGTGACAATAGCAGAAATAGGAAAATAAAATATCCGTGTACATGTAAAGTGTAAGAAAATCTTCCCCTGTTTATAAGTGTGCTAAGGGTAAAATGAAAAAGATATGTTATTTTCAAGGATTAAAAAATAATACCACTTCTAAGTGAAATATTTTAAGATAAAAGTTTTCTCCAATATACCTTGGAAGATGAGCTTATTACCAACCATATTTTTTCTGATATTCTTATAATTTTATCCATCTGCTCTACCTAATTTTAACTCAATGCTTAAAATATTTTAAAAAGTCTCTAGACCTGATATTTTAATAAAAATCTTTAATTTCTCTAGGGTTTGCAAATCTCATCACAAACTACATGTTTTATTGAACGGTAATTTCAAATGGACCAAGAACCTATAAGAGATGCTTTTAAAATTAAAAAAAAAAACTGAGGTCAATCTGAGAAGCAAAGAGTAGACATAAAGATTTGCATAAATGTGCAATTGAAGAGTGGCAAGTGTGGTCTAGGTTCTGATTTCCAATATAACTGCTGTTTCAGAGCATGAATCCTCAGGGGCCTGAGGCATTTTTAAAATATTATGTTAACTACCCTTCAGTACCATTAAGAAGTAAGCTGAACCTATTATATCCAATTTGCAGGTGATAAAAATAAGTCAATGAGAGGTTAAGTAGCTTGTTCAAGGTCACCATGCAAGTTCTAGAGTAGCTAAAAAGGAATGTCTCATCCACTTTGTGTGATGTCATGTGAACAGGGTCCTTTGTTCAGCTTATTATGCTAAGCACATGAAATGGACATAAAAGCACTGATTTCAATAGACAGAACCTGAAAAGAAGAAGACAAAACTGTATTTATCATGCTAAAAAATTTAATTTGCCACATTGCTGCTGACAATTCCTAATTCCAAAAGCACATTGTTTTTGAGAAAGAATGAAATTAAGGTATACTCAAATGACAATAAAGTTGATGTTACCACATGGCAGTGCAAGCTTGCAGACATCTGGGAAATTTGGGACTATGATTGCTTGATTTATAAATATACTGCTAAGGCACCAGTAGTTGTCTAATCGATGTAGCCAAATTATTAGTTTTTGTGAAATTAAAGCATGATTATTTGAATTTGGCCCAGAAAATGAGATTGCACTGCTCTGCTCTCATAGGAGAATGAGAATCACTGAAAGACATTCCAGCTGTTCAAGCAGCAACTAGACAGACAAACAAATGAAAATGCCTTGTGTTTTTTCATGCCAGTGTCTAAAATGGTCAGTTATTGACAGTTTTCAGAGCACAAAGGTCATTGCAAAACAGCTAATCAATTTTGCGTGCTTCCTTTATACAGTCCAATAAATTATTTCCCACTGAAATCATATTGATGATTTAGGAAAAACAAAACAAAAATGTAACATACAAACCATTTCAGTAATTGGTGGCTTTTTAGAAGGTAGAGTTTATTTTTTATTTTTTTCTTCTGTAAAAATATAGATATTCTTTCCAAGATTTGAGCATTAGTGAATAACTAATGATGTAAAATATGTTATATGATATACTAGAACTGTAAGGGGATATTTTAACACATAAACTTGACAAATGAGGAATTTAATGAGAAAAGTTTAAACTGGCAACACCTGCTCACCTTGGGTGCTTTCACAGGCTGACTTATTCCTCCAAATGCAATGGAAAACTGAACATATATTTAAAGCAGAAAAAAATATCAATAAGTGTTTTTGTCATGTCTTGCCCATCATAGCTTTTATGGAATCTTTTTGGATATAAACACCCCAGAGAGCTAATAAATTCTCTATCTTTTATGCTTATCTGAATTGGTAATAAAACTCATTTCATGTTAAACACCCAGGAGAGTAGCAAAGTTGAGATTTTACCCAGTGTTCTGGACAACATTCAGTTTCACAAATAAAACAGGTTCTCTAATGACTGCTGTGCTCAATTGGCATCTATGTTTACCACATGACTGGAAGTGATATATTTAAATCCCTTGACAAGGTAAGATGTCATGAAGGAATTTAATTTCTCCCCATCCTTTGATAGCTAAAATATCTTTTGTTGTTATTTTGTAATATCTAGAATCAATGAATGACAATGCAAACCAATATTTTGTCCACTCTGGATTTAGATTTTCTAATGGGTTGAGCACAGCATGTTCTACCAGTCAATCATAACATAATTTATTTTCAAAGTATTACCTGTTGGCCACATTGCCAGTTTCTCTGATTCTAAATAGCAATGCCAGAGGCTTTGTACTCCAGAGATAGAAAACTTCTAATTTAGAACTGTCTTTCAAATGACTATTGTCAGAATTCCTTATGAATCAGTCAATAAACAACATATTGCAGCAATGCTGAAAGCCAGAGTTGAACGTGTACATTTTCCTGCCCCACTGCAGAGCAGCTCTAGATGTTGGTGCACAAAGTCATTCAGAGTAGTTCCGGAAAGATCCTTAGTGGTTTTCCCTTGCTTAAACAGTATAATACATTGTTAAGCTGATGTGCTGCAATTTCTGTCACTTAAGTGTCATACATTACCTAAGATTTACATCACTCCTATTTTTGAAACCCCTGCTCAAAAAAAAAAAGTATTTGTAAAAATTCCATGCAATAATGTTCTTATACACTTTTTGTTTGTTCCCCTTTTATTTCTTTTTCCTCCTAATCTAATCCTAAATAAACCCTTTCTGAAAATTTCCAGCATCAAGTTATCAGTATGTCTTACTCCTTTTTTCTTTTCTCCTTTATTGAAGAAATAGGGATAATAGAATCTCCTAGGGTGTTTTTCAGGGTAAAATAAGACGGTATCTTTAAATAATTTAGCACAGCTTCTAGATCATATGATCATAGATCCTTCTTCTTGCTTTAAATTATATGTCCTGGAATTCAACTCTAATGACATATTAACTGATAGTTCAGTTAATGATATATTAACCAAAGCCAGACTGTCATAAAATAAAGAAATGCTTAGAAAATTGGTCAAAATGTATGAAACTTCTTGAGAAATTGTACTGGTGCTTTAGAGCCAGGACTATTAGGTGAGAGAGAAAAACAAGGTAAGCCCATGACCACCTTACCTTCCATGTGAAATGAACTAATGCTACTAGAGTCAAGAAGGAGCTAAGCGTATCCTGAAATCTTGTTTGAGTGAGAAGACTCAGGGAAGTGAAGGGGGAATGGGTGTGGGGAGTGGGGAGGAGGCAGCTGAAATTTGTAGGGCATAGTAATAGAATGAGCTAAACATAAAGTTCCAGAGAAAACCTCCAGAAAGATGCATAGGCATCACTTTGAATCTCTGGCTGACTGCAAAGCCGATCATGTATAGGAAGAGAATCCAATCAGCACCTCAGGGAACAACTAGAAGATACATAATGACCAATGAGCTGTAAGCGAAAGATCCACCAGGGTACAACATTTGAATATTTCAGGATATTCAAATGTTGACTACCCAAGAAAGAAGAACCTCATTGAATATATAACACATTCCAAAAGAACACCAGAGAGGCCAGTTCTGTGCAGTAAGGCTAAAAATGCCCTAGAGTAAAATCCCCAGTCTAGTCCTAAAGTAAGAATGTTTAATATAAAGCTGATTTATGAGGATGTTTTCTGAAGAACAAACCATTTTTAAAGAAAGACAAGAAAAACTATGTGCTCAACATCATTCCCCATATTCGCTATGAATTCAAAACAATACTTTAGACTTGCCAACAATTAAGAAAATTGGACCTATGATGAAATGACCCTGAACTGATTAAAACATATTTTAATGTAGAAAAATTATCAAATTACTTTACAAGAACTTAAAAAGTTTAGAATTGAACAATGAAATATCTGAAGTAAAAAAAAATTAATATGTGTTAATAGAATATTAGGCCTTATAAAACTAAATATAGGGAAAGATGAAGATAATGTAAAAAAAAATGTAAAGGAAGTGCACAAAAAATATTCCAATAGACTTACCAGAGCTTCAGTGAACTACGAGAGAAAATAAGTAAATAAACAAATAAAAGCAGTTTAACTTGACTCAGGAAAATACAAGGGTACAGAAAATTAAAGGAAGAAATGACACTAAAATAGATGAATTTAATAAAAAATGTTAACTAAAGGATTCAGTCTTAAACACTGAAGCTTAAACATTTCATGTATTTTAAAATTAAAGAAAACCACATTAAGACTCATCATTAAGTTACTTAAAAAGGTAATAATGAGAAGACAATTGAAAGTACACATAACAAAAAAAGTCATTGCATTAGAGAAGAAACAAGTCAATCAGAAGGTTGTGGAATACAATTTTTGAGCTGTTGAAAGAAATATGAGTGTAACATTCTATATCCAGTGAAATATAGAAAATGAAAATGAAGGTAAAGATCAAACGATTTGTGGTCAAAAGATTGGAATGATGAGAAATATTAAAAGAAAGCTTTCAGGCTAAAGGAAAATTAGGGATTTCATCTTTAAATAGGAAGAGAATTCAAAGTTAATAAAAATAATGTAGCAAAAAGCAATATTAAGAACAATGAATATGAAATAATAAGAAATTTGAAAGACTCAAATTTTTAACTGGATAAGTAAAAATGAATGATGTGTTACTCAGCTTTTCTTTTCTTTCTTTTTTTTTTTTTTTTTTCTGTGAAAATACCTGAGAAAAACCTAGAGGAGGAAAGATTTATTTTGGCTCATGTCTTCAGAGTTTCAGCCCACAGTCAACTGGCCTCACTGACTCCTTTGCTTTGGGCCTGAGGTGAGGCAGAGCATCCTGCCACAAGCGTATGTTCACTTATGGCAGTCATGAGGCAGAAATGGAGAGGAATGAAGAAAGGAAGGTGCCAGAAATCAGATGTAGGAGTCCCCAAGGGCTTACCCCAACTGACCTGATTCCTTTAACCATGTTCCACCTGCCTAGAGTTTCCACTTCCAGTCATTCATTCAAATTATTAATAGATCATGTGGATTAATCCACTCATGAGGTTACAGTGTTTATGATTTAATCATTTTCTGAAAGCCCTACCCCTGGACATGGCTGCATTGGGGAACAAGTCTTCAGCAGATGAACTTTTAGGGAAAATTCAACATCCAAACCATAACAGGTAAAAATTAAGCTTACCTATCTATACTTGAAATGAAAGCGGGACATCAGTACAGATCTAGAATGAGTTAAAGATAGGAAAGGGTCTTTAATACATTGTCTAGATCTAATGGTGACCAGGACATAGTATTTAAAAATAATGTTGATAAGTTAAAACTCTGATGAAATATACAAATTCCTTGAAAAATGCAAATTTCCAACAAAACAAGAATAAATTTGGAAAATCCCTCAAACCTCTATTAATTGAATTTTATCTATAATAAAATTTATCTACCAAAAAAATTTCCAAACATAGATTTCATTTCTTTTCTCGTTTTTTTTTTGTTTTTTTGTTTTTTTGTTTTTTTGTTTTTGGCACTCAGGATTAAACCCAGGGACTAATCTGACATACATTTCTTTGCAGGTAAAACCTATTAAAAACTAAAGAATGCAATACTTAAAGTCATGCATAAGCTTTCAGGAAACAGAAGCAGAGCAGTACTTGCCAGCTCATTTTATGGGATAATATCACAAAAAAGTTAAACCACAAAAAAGTGCACCACCGAAAGATAATTATTTATGTGTATACATCACAAGCGCAGAAGCAACATACTCAACAACATATTAGCAAATTTAATGTGACAGCATATCAAAGGATAAGGTATTATGATGAAATGGGTTTAATTTTAAAAAGGTTGCATAAAAATTGCTCTTATTATGTACTGAAGATCTTAGTGCAATAAAATGGGGAAAACAAAAGTCCTGTAATTTTTCAAAGCAGAGTGAAAATCCTGTTTGTTCATAGACAGTGTGATTCATTATGTTGGAAGTGTTAAGGGATGTTATTAAATATCAACTAAAAGTAATATTCA
This sequence comes from Sciurus vulgaris, assembly GCF_902686455.1. Classification (NCBI taxonomy): domain Eukaryota; kingdom Metazoa; phylum Chordata; class Mammalia; order Rodentia; family Sciuridae; genus Sciurus; species Sciurus vulgaris. Next base: position 123,021,568 of record NC_136469.1, read on the forward strand.
CTTTATAACAGTTGTAATACACAGGGTCAATATAAGAAATGGATTGTATTTCTATGTAACACAGCTTTCAATTTTAAAACAAAGTTTAAAATCAGTGCATATAAAACATTAAAATAAAGACAAATTATTTTTAGATAAATGGGTCAAATTATTGGACAACCTACACTCTGAACAAAACAATCATTAGCAGGATATATTTTTCATAAATAATGCCCAAAGTATTGTACAATTTATATCAGAATGCAAAAGATAAAGAATAGCTAAAAATATTTTCAAAATGAAGTTTTACAATTTTCTAGTTCTTGAATTCAAAATTTAGTTTGAAAATATTATGATGACTGCATGGTATTATTTTAAGAATAGATTATGGCAATGATGTAAAATAAATGATTTAAGAAGACAACCTTATATATCTATTCTATCCACACTTGATGAAGAATGTTAGATTTTCTCAAAAAGTCAAAATTCATATAATCCTCATTGTGATCTCAGAGAATATGCAGCAATTATTTCTGTATCAGGCACACACCTACCTTCACAAGTTGAAATAAAATTTCTAGAAGTTAACATAGAACACATTCATGACTTTAGGTAAAAATTTCTTGGGACATGTAAAACATGATACATACATATAATTAACAACAATTAATAATTCAAGATAGCTAGTAAAGAGGATTTTTAATGTTCTTGACACAAAGAAAATAAAGATATTTCAGGGAATGAATATGTAGTTAATCTAATCATTACACATTTTGTACATTTGTTAAATGTACACATGGCACCTTGTAAACATTCACAACTATTAAAATTAAAAATTTTTTAAAAACTTAAAATTTCAAATATAATAGAAAAATATTTAAATTGGTTGTCATCAATATTAAAATCTTCAGGTCTAGAACAACACGATTAAGGAAAGTAAATAAGTTAGTGGACTGAAAATACGTATCTCCCTCATTAGTGTCTGAGAAGTAATTTGTATTAAGAATCTTTAAAATATACTCAATGCTCAATACTAAGACAAAACTATTAAAAATAGACTAAACTGAGTATCTGTTAGGTAGATAATCCTAAAAATGGCTTATAAGCACTTGACAAGATATACTCAAATTACTGATCATTAGGGAAAGCAAATTAATACAATTAGATAATACTGCACATACATTAATATGACTCATTGGAAGGATATAAAGCAACCAAAACTCTTATGCATTGAGGTTGAAATAAAAAAATAGCACAGTCACACTTGAAAACAATTTGATAACTTATTATCAGATTAAAAATATGTTTACAGTATAGCTACCAATTCTCCTCCTCGGCATTTCCTGAAGAGAATCAAAAGGATGTCCCCTTGTAAAGATAGTTGCAAGAATGTTCATATAAGTTCTGTTCTATAGACCCAAGTGGAAAACAAAAATCATTAAGAGATGATACGATAAACAAATATTGACAATAAAATGGAAGGTGCAACAGGTACCCTCCAAAACGTAAATGTATTTCAATAGTGTGCTAATTATGAAAGCAAAACAGGAAAGAGCACAGTTTGCAAGACTCCCCTAAGTGAAATCTGAATATTACTGGTCCATTGCACTTAACTGAAGATTATTATTTGCCTTAAAAATGAATGGACTTGGAGTTTTATTCCAGTAAAATTTATTTTCAAGTCTACTTTAAAATGGAAATTAACTTTTTTATAAATACAAATATATTTCTAAATATAAATATATTTATATATATAAATGTGTATATATATATTTGTTGGAAAATAGGTATAATGTAATAAATCTCTAAAAAGAAACTCAAGAAAAAAAGTAAAAATCAGCATAGCAAATTTCTTTCTATTTATAGATTAAATGAGTTGTTCCAAGGATGACTGTTTATGTATTTGGTAATATGTTTAGGGCATGATTTCTCATTCTTGGGGCTACCGACTTTAATAGTACTTTGTTATGGTGTCCTGTCACTGTAAGCTGTAAATGTAGATGCCATGCATGTGCTAGTAGCGTCCCCTCCCCACCAAAATCATTTTCACACATGGTCAAATGCCTCCTAAGAGAAACCAATGCCCTGTTTGAGAACCACTGGCTTAGAATTCTTCACAAACACACTAGGCAGAATTTTAAAAGTGTATTGTTCAAGAAGGGGGAATATATCAGTGAACTTTTATTCTTGATGTCACTCATGGCTTAATTCAAGGAGGATTTCATATTTCCAGGTGCATTTCAAATTCCTGTAACTCAAATTTAATAATTATTCAATACTTCCATCTGTGCTTCATGTTGTCCAATATTTGTCTAAGTGCTTGAATCCTGGTATTGATTCCTGAGACCTTCTTTTTCTCATGAAATTATGCCTTTCAATTTCAGCAGCTCAAAAATTTGTCTCCAGTTTTGTGCTTCCTGAAAAACAAGAGCTTATATTCTTTCTTCAAGTTTCTAGAAATCAATTACCCTTATTTATAATTTTTAGCAAGTGAATAGTAATGGCATTTTCCAAGGCTTTATAGAAATAGCATGTGCTTTCATGTAGAGAGCTCTACTTTATACACCACAAGGGTACAGCATACTACAAAATATTCTGCATCCTTAATTTTTGTTCTATAGATAAATGTATATTAAACAAAAATGAAAAACTGGTCATTAAATCCTATTTCTTAAAATCATAATACCACAAAATATCACCAGAAAAGAGAGTAAATGAACAACAGAAAGTTAGAATTCTTTAATATTGTGACCCACAGAGGATTAAAAATTAAATTATGAAAATCAAACAGAAGTTTTCACAATGATTTTCTTTATAAGGAAATTCTCAAATGAAGGTAGCAGGCAAACAAAAATTATATGGAGACATATCTCCAATTCATACAGTTTTCTGGGCTGCATATTTGAGAACCATTGTTTTTTTGTAAGGAAAATAATAATGTCCATGTCTTGAAAGTTAAGTATTTTATATAATTTTAAAAATAATTTAATTTTAGTAAAAATTACTTTGTTATAGAAGTCAGAGGCATTAATTTAAATTTTATTTAAATCAGAATTCATAAATTAGATTTAAAAGGTGTGGCTTAAGTGAAAAAATGTTTGTCAACTCTATTAGTACAACAACTAGACAAAAGTTAAAAAGCAGAATAAAGTGTAGGGTATATAAATGTAGAATAAAGATACTTTTGTATTTTGCACAAATTTTTAATTTTATAGATCAGTAATGTAAGGGGAAATAAGGACAGGAACAATGATAGAAAGAGCTATATGTTGGAAAACTGTTTTATTTAGTGGTCATACATATTACAAAGCAATATTTCCTAAGTAACATAGAGCACTGTTAACCCATGACAAAAGATCAAGAACTCAGAAAACAATGAAAACTTGAGTTTCTTAATTGTTCCTGAGTAAGATAGTAACTGGAGATGATCTAATCTCATGTATTAGTGGAAAGGTATTTTTCCTTTTGTTAATTTTAATGTTTCTTGTATTTACTATTTAAACATTATACAGGTTATCCGATATGCATTTTCTTAAGAACAACTTTAATGCAATTCTATGTTGGTAACTGTAAATTCTTTTGGAAAGTTTAATCTTTTATAAAATCTCAAAGTCTGAGAGCTATTCACTTAAAAACCTGTCTTCAAAATATATCCCATTTCCCTTGGAAGTCACCTTCATCTCAATTTAAGAACTGATTAAAAGAAGGAAAAATTTTTGGAAGACATTTGCTTTGCAGTCAGTTTTTCTTAGATGCATTTATTCCTTAAGGTGAAGGATAATAACCCTAAAAAAGTATTTGAAGACTAAAAAGACTGAAGAATATTAATAGAAGAAAAGAAGACTGAGATGTAATAAACCGCTGTAGGGATCACCTTCCTGGATATCATTCTTGGCAGGCTTCTGCAGGCATTAATATTTCTTTTTAAAGTGTTGAGAAAAATCTGAATTAGAATAACAGTCCTTAAAGAGACCACAAAATGGTGAGTGTAAGCAAGATAAAATTCAATATGTACCAAGGATTCCGTTGTCTCAAATAATTGCTTTCAATACATTCAACCACATATCACCATGTTTTTATAGCAGTTTACATAATTTATTAAAACAAGAAAAGTTGTTAATTTTTTTTCTTTTTTAGATTAATGTTATAAGAATATAAGACCTTTATTTGGTGTGTTGAGTGATGAATTTTTCTTAATATGATAAAGATTTAACTGAAATTTGTAACTTGCAAACAGGCAAAGCTAAAATATATACATTTCTTCCCCTTTAATTTAATTTCATTTTGGGGGGATATAATATTTTTTTCTCATATAGGTAGTGAATCACAGTGTTAAGAAATCATGATATAGTACTATAATTTCTGAATTTAAATTCTGCACCCAAACTTATTTATACATTTATTCAATTGCTGAATGAAATGTTTCTTTCCATATCTGTGCTCATGTACATTTAAGTGTTCAGTACGTGTAAGTCATTTTTTTATCATAACAAACAGTTTAAAGACATTTGATGTTATTTTGGCAAACACTGTGTATCACAAATTTTCAAAATTTTTTTCTCTTTTGTTTTCGCAGTGCTGGAGATCAAACCAATGGCCTCATGCATGCTATGCAAGTGCTCAACAACCAAGTAACATCCTCAGCTCCTCAAAATATTCTTCACAAATATAATATTTAGAAAGTATTTTAGTAATCATCTAGCATAGGCATTATGTGTTCATTAGGTAAGGCTTACACTGGTTACATGGAATGTTTGGGGTCATGACAGGTGGAAAGAAATCCATGATTTTCATTGTCCAGATTTAGGTTTATAATGTCAATACTTGCAATGAGATGTCTTAACTGTGAGTGCTCCTAGGAAGGATTCTGGTATGGCTGAGATGCGAGGTGTCCCCCAAAAGCTCATATGTGAAAAAAATTCAAGAAGATTTAGAGATGAAATGATTGGGTTATAAGAAGTTTAACAATTAATCCCCTGGTAGGGATGGATGTGGCTGGAGGAGGTGGGTACTTGGGGGTGTAACTTTGGGGTATGTATTTTGTCCTTGTTGAGAGCAGCTGTCACTTTGCTTTTTGATCATCATGTCTTGAGCTTCTTTCCTCCACCGCAATCTTCTTTCATGATGTTCTGCCTCACCTTAAGCCCAGAAGAATGGAGTCGGCTGTCTATGTGCTGAGACCTCTGAAACGGTAAGCCCCCAAACTTTTCCAATGAATTGTTCTTTTCAGGTCAGCATTCCTTTGGCACATTGGTCCCAGGCTCACCTTCCCTATTGCCTTTGGACAAGTAGAAGTAATAACAGTATGCTCTTTATCTCCAGGTGTCGCAGTCACCATCAGGAGAAGGACAAGCACACAGCTTTACCTTCTGTTTGTATGACATCCTATCCAATCCCACTCCTGATTACAGATGTCCTTACATAAGTCCTCTGGAACTCCTGCAGGGCTTGTATGGGATCTGAGTGCAAGGGGTAAGAACAGAGCTGGAAAAGTTGTGTTTGAAAAAGAGGACAGGTAGATGCTGACTATGTCAAACTGCATCCTTCATACTCAGCCTCCGAATTCACCTACCCTTCTTGCTTAGAAACTTGTGCTTCAGTCTGCCTCATGATCTTTCTCCATGTTTCTTCCCTTTACACTTCCAGTTAGAATCTCAATGAATCAGATTCATTGTTCCTCATTATAGTCTTATATTAACAAAATCTTAGCAAGTTTTTTCTTAATGCACAATGCTGTTTTATCCGACTTTCCCATTCTTCTCTTCTATATAATCTTGATGCATGAACTATTTATGCAATCTCCAAGTCCTTGCAGATACTATTTGTAACCAAAAATATAGTTAATTTTTCATTTAACCATAAACCAAAATGAATTTTTTCCCACCTACTTTTATAGAAAGGGAGAGCACAAATTATAGATTAAAATTCTTAGAAGTCAGAGTGAGGAAGAAAAATTGATAATACAAGTAAAAGTTCCCTTGGTACTTTACCAGAGTAATAGATTAGTTGTTCTCTTGGTTAAAAATGATAAACATTTATTCCAGACAAACTAAGTAAAAGGGAAGAGCAGAGAGGTTGTTCATTCAGGAAATCATCACAAATGAAGATCATAATAATTCAAATCAATTAAATTGGAAAAGGAATGTGGATATATATTTAAACAATTTTATACAACATGCTAATAAGCTTTGGTGTCATTGTTAGACCTATTGAGCCATGTAACTATTGATTCAGAATGATTTTACTGCAGTTTTATTCTGATAGCAGCATTAAGATTAACAGAATAAGGCTAACAAGATGCAAGAAGAGTCAAGACAATTTGCAGTAACACTGGCGAAAAAGCATAGAGACATAGAATGTATTATTTGGAAATGGAAAGATATGTATAAAAAATACAAAGAAGTAGTTTAGCCTTGATATAAGATAACTGTAATGAGGGTCACAAAGGAAAGGAAAATTGGGGAGGGCACATGTGTTGCTATTCAGTATGATGACAAAGGAGAAGGAAAATATTCTGGTTAGAGAAGATAATGAGATTATTAAATGGGAGTTAGTGGGAAAACAAGAAGTGAGGTCAGCAAAAGCAGAGGAGTATTTAAGGAAGCTTGTTTCTGAAGAAAGAATCAATAATGCACCTTCAGAAAATAATTTTCTAGTATGAGTTATACTATGCTATGATCTGGGAACATTATGATAAGCAAACCATGAAAGGAGATCTTCAACAATAGCCGGAAAGGCAAACTTGTTTCACAATGTGAATTCCTTTTGTTCCTTTAAAAAGATGATATTTAACATAATGTTAAGCTTCAAAAAAGACAGGGCAAAGCTAAAAACAGAGGGGAATGAGAAATAATAAAGGGCTTGTATGGAATCCTAAAGGGCTTGTATGGGATCTGAGTGCAAGGGGTAAGAACAGAGCTGGAAAAGTTGTGTTTGAAAAAGAGGACAGGTAAGATGCTATGTCAAACTGCATTTTATTTCTAAATATTAGGATAAGACACCCATGTGGTATATCATTAATGACCTCAATTTTTTTTTTCTCATGGAAATATTAAGTCAAGTTCTAAGAGATGAGGGATGAGCTTTCACAGAATTCAGTTTTAATTATAATGGTTCTAAACTTCAGTAGTGCTGCTTAGCATTCTGGATGAAGCAGATGGTTGGTTAGATGCACTTGAGTTTGGGTGCTAGGCAGAGAGTCATGGATGTGATCTACACAGAGGAAAGGTAAGGACATGATTAATTGGGAGATGAAGTAGCAGTGTTTTTAAGTCAATGAATTGTATTCTTCCATAACTGAGTGTTTATGGACTGATGGAATCTAACTGAAAAATGACACACTGGCATAGGGAAAGAACTCATTTCAAGTAGAAGCTGAAGTTACCTCTTCGCCCACAGGAGGCCACTTGGGAAGTTAGGCAATTGACTTTCCTGAAAGAATGTGTTGAATACTCTAGAGGAACATCCATACTGTCAACCTGCAGTTACCCTGTGCAACCTCCCCTAGAACTATTCTCTTCCCTGAATTCCCTCAGATATTTCTTCTATGGGCATAGATCCTGTCTACTAAATATTTTAATAATTTGTGTACCTTTCTTTGTAAAGCCCATGTGAGCATGAATCAGAAACTGAATTACTGCAATAGATTCACAGCTAATTATAAGATTTATGTAAGAGACATTACAAGTAGTTCACTCTTATTCGAAATCTGAATCTGATGTATAAATAGACTTCTAAGAACTAAAGATTATTACAGAGAAAGCAATTTTCAGTTTGGCAGCAAATGTGTGACATAAGCAAAGAAAGAATTCACAATATCTAATTCCATGAGTAATGCAGTTATTCCTTTTCTATATTTTGTTCTTTCTTGAGGAAATACTTAACATAGCTGCTTGCAAAATTTTATTAAGAATATATTTTCTTCCCACAGATACCTTTTGGGACCAGTAACCTCTGGAAATATCTGAACAAGTACTGTAATGGGAAGTAGTATTTAGTTCACTGACATAGGTTGTTAATATTTCTTCTCTTTCCTCCTGTGTATTGTTGTAACAGTTTCTATTTTTGATTTTCCTTTCTGAAATTATATATACACATGTATATATACATATATATCATTCACATGTAAGAGTTTTCAAGATGAGATATTCAAGATGAAAATAATCTATTTATGTGGGCATATTAAATCAATAAATGTTTTTATTTTCATAAAATGATTACACATATTGAATTAGATTGGTTCCAGATACATTATTTTTGTCTTATATTCTGTGGTCATTTTATTTTTGTCTTATAAATGTATTCTATATTTCCCAAGTGATGATTGATGATACACAATACACACAAACACACACACATAATTTTTATCCATAAATAGTACTGAATTTTATTTTCAATTATTATTAATCTGACATTCTACAGTTCAATTATTTATAAATTATAGAACTTTTCTTTCTACTGCTCTTCTGTACTTTCCATTACTTTTTTTGCACTAATACAATATATAATGACTTCCACAGAGGTGAAGGCAATGAACCTTTACATATTTAGCTCTACATATGGAAAAAAAATTATTTCCAGAATTCATTCATTATGATCTTCTCTTTGGGATTAAGCAAATACCTATTTTGGGTCAGAGGTGTAGCTCAATGGTAAGTGCTTGCCTACTAGGCCCAGACCTGGGGTGGCATAAGCCCAAAACCACACACACACACAAGAAGAAGAAGAAGAAGGAGGAGGAGGAGGAGGAGGAAGAGGAGAAGAAAATGAAAAACAAGAAAGAGAAAGGAGATGCAATTTTTGTCTGGGATTATATGGGTTGTTTTTGTTTATTTTATTTGATTTCATTTTTTTATACTTTTGAATCCTGAAATTGAACCCTGAGGCATTTAACCATTGAGCCACATCCCTGATCCTTTTTTTTAAATTTAATTTTTTATGTGTTCTAATTAGTTATGCATGACAGTAGAATGAATTCATGCATTTTGATAATCTTACATAAATTATATATATATAAAATCATACATGATTTTACATATTATAGGATCACATCAGTTATGTAGTCATATATGTACATGAGGTAATAATGTCTGTTTTACTCTACTATCCTTCCTACCTCCATGCCCCTTCTCCTCCCTTCACTCTCCTGTACCTAATCTAAACTAACTCTATTCTTGCCTAGTGCCCCCCACCCCATTGTGAATTTGAATTAGCATCTGCATATCAGAGAAAACATTCAACCTTTAGTTCTTTGGGTTTGGCTTATTTCTCTTAGCATGGTATTCTCCAACTCCATCCATTTACCAGCAAAAGCCATAATTTAATAATTCTTTAAAGCTGAGTAATATTCCATTATATATACATATGTATGTGTGTGTATGCAATATATATATATACACAATGTATATGTATACTATATATATAGTATACATATACTATACTATATATGTGATATATATATATATATATATCACATTTTCTTTATCCATTCATCTGTTGAAGGGCATCTAGGTTGGTTCCATAGTTTAGCAATTGTGAATTTACCTGCTATAAACATTGATGTGTCTGGATCACTACAGTATGGTTATTTTAGGTCCTTTGAATATAAACCATGGAGTGGGATAGCTGAGTCAAATGGTGGCTCCATTCCAAGTTTTCTGAGGAATCTCCTACTACTTTCCATAATGGTTGTACTGATTTGCATTCCTACTTGGAATGTATGAGTATACCTTTTTCCCCACATCCTCACTGACACTTATTATTGCTAGTATTCTTGATAAGTGCCATTCTGACTGGAGTGAGATGAAATCTTGGAGTAGTTTTGATTTTCCCTCTTTATATTTTATTTTGAAACTCTCACTAAGTTGCTGAGGCTGGCTTTCAACTGATCCTCCTGCCTCAGTTTTCCAAGCTGCTGGGATTATAGAAGTGTTCCACTGTGCCTAGCTTATTTTGTTTTTTAATCCTGAGTTGAATATGAACTTTAAAATTTTGAGAAACCATCTGAGAAGTTAATATGATTTTTTTCCATTAACTAATTTATTGAAGGGAAATCACCTTTCTCAAAATGTAAACATGTTTCACTCTTTATATAAACATTTAATTTTTTTGGAAATTTCTAATCATATTATGTTTTTCATTATTTATGTGTTTTCATCTTATTTTTAAACAAATTTCATTGCAAACACAAGATAAGTTTAAACTGAATCTTACAATTTCTAAAGGTGACTTTTGTTAGTAAATGCTCACTTTGATCATACATATTTCATGTATTTTCTCCAACTACTGGGTACAAATTCTATGTGATTTTTTTGTTATTATTTTTGTTGTTCAAATTATGTGTAGTCTTTTTGAATTTTATCCAATTGTTCACTTAATTATCATGAAAAATGTGTTGAAATCTCCCATAAAAATAACTGTTGGTCAGTTTTTCTTTGGAGTTACATTTTTACATCATATACGTTGAGGCTATGATAAGGTCATACAAGTGTAGATTTTTATAGTCTTTGTTGAATTATACTTATGGTTGGTATGAAAGAAGTATGGTTGTTTTTGGAAATACTTTTGGTTGCAAAGCCTGTTTTGCCTAATTTTTCAGGTTACTTCTTCTCTCTTTGGGTAATTTCCTATGACCTTATTTGCATTCATGGTTCTTCCAAACTTTCCACTCTTTAATGTTTCAGATTGTCTCCTATATAGAGAATACAAGTGGAAGATCTTTAAAAATGGAGGTGAGATTCCTGTGTGTTTGGTGATGTGTGCAGGAGTTCTAGGAAGGGTCTGGGAGGCCTGGGAAACAGGGCTGGCCCAGTGTCATTCAGGGCCCTAGACAGTGGAAACCGAATGATTTCAAAGATTTGAGGAATACCGTTTCTCATTTTCACATTTCAAAGCTATGCATATGATGGAGACTAGATGGGAATAGAGTAGATTTGATGCAAGCATGTGACTCACTGATGAAGTCACTGCACTTATTAAAGAGCTATCCTTCAAATTAAAATGAGAGAATTGAATAGACTCAGTTACCCACATACTACTGAGGAAATTTCCAAGTTAAACCCAATAATAACAAAAATACATTTTCACTTTGACAGTTACACATCCTTCTGTACCCTTAAGAAAGCAATTGTGGATGGTATCCATCAATCTCGCCCCACTTTGTCTTCAGTTGGCTCTGTGCAGCTTCATAATACAGAGACCAAGTCAGAGATGACTTGGCTGCTCTCTCTAGCTTCTCCCTGTGGACTCCTGATAAGAGGTTGAAAAGCCTACAGCTTTTATGACATCATCTTTGCCCTCCTACAGTCCCTGACTTTACTTCAAAACAGAATTCAACTATGTCAATAGAAGTGCTTTACAGGCTTCTGTTGGTTTGATTTCTTCCATCTATCTCTGACTCTTCAAACAGTTAGAAATATACTTCAGTCCAGGAGAGGAGTATCCTGTTCATGTACACTAATGCTACCTTGCAGGAACATGTTGCTATCAAGATAACTTGAGTTGTGTACATGTAGCAAAGCAAAAACTGCTTCTTTGGTTATGCAACACCATCTAACACTTTGAGCAGAGTCCCAGGATATTAGAACAGGAATAGTAAGTCATCTTCAGCTGAGCTAAATCTGATGCCTATTTCCTGGGCAAGAGAAATTGGAAAGATTTATTCCACACTTTAAATCTTAGAAAATATCTCATTTCAGCTTTTTGTCATAGATACTGAAAATGAAAAGTATGAAAAATTCTAACAGACTAAATTTCTTTTTTTCCTAAAATGGGTAGTTAGAAGCTTTAACTCTTATGTGACTATATTTGGAGACAAAGCCTTTAAAAAAAGGAAATTAAGGTTAAAGGAAGATGAAAGATTGGGCCCCTACTCTAGTGTGCCTGGTGTCAGAAGCAGAAGGAGAGGATGAAGAGAAAGAGAAGGAGAAGAGGAGGAGAACATGGGGAGAGGAGAGGCAGGATGAAGAGGAGGAGGAGGAGGAGGGAAAAGGTCAGGTGATTCATCCATCTGCAAGCCAAGCAGAGAGGTCATGGAAGAAATCAACCCTGCTGATACTTTAATGTTGAAATTTTAGGTTCCAAAATTTTGTGAAAATAAATTTCTGTTCTTTAAGCCATCCAATCTGTGGTATTTTGCATGACAGTCCTAGCCAACTAGTACAGAAACCTAATGTTTTCAGAGTACTAATTAAAGAAAAATGCACCACCATTATGGTGTTTAGGAATCCTTTATGTGGTTTTTTGGAAGTTAGTCTGACAGTCTCATACTGCAATGTGGTTTGCACACACATGCATTATATTTATACTGTTCTTTATCTACAAATGAATAAGAAGCCAGAAAATTGTGCTGATACTTTTAATACTAGATTGTATTACTGTGGAAATTTCAATTGCTTCTCTGATGCTGATGACACTAAATTCCAAAAGCATAATCCTCTTGACATTACTTGAGACTAAAAACCAAAACTCTGAATGTATAGCCAGTCAACAGTACTCAAATATAAAAATTTCAATTGTGCTGAATAAATCTAGTGTTCAATGAGATAAGAAAGAAAGTGGGTGTTACTCGTCTAACATTAGAAGGCTTACTCTCTGGTAAAAGAAATTTACTTTATGTTGGTAATACAAAGCCATCTAACAAAAAGGACTTTTTTCTTCTCCCACCACCTTTTCTAAGTATATCTAGTATGGCTTCTGCTTATTTTTCTGTTATTATATCTTTACTGAGAGACTATTAGTCATCTTTCCATTATACTCCAACATCAGTCATATCTTTAGACATGTCAAATTTAGATTTTTTATTTCTCGTATTGTTTTTAATACCCACCAGTACTTTTGTCTTATAATTTTGGACATTCTCACTTTATCCAAAAGAGCAATAAGTAAGTCTTTCTCAACTAACAGACCCTTAAGAAAGTATTTCTCATTTTAGGCCATTGAGCAACAAGAGTACCACCAATAGAAGTGACATTATTGGTATCACCTATGGACTAAAAAGAAAATTTTCTGGGATATGAACATGATATTTACCTTTCTTCAATGTATTTTTCTGCCCCATGCAAACATATACACTCTTCTTAAGCTAATTCCTATAAATCATTAACTTTGCAACATTTTCCCTAATTTCAAATATGCTGACTGTGTTAGATGCCTGTCCTAAAAGTTATCAAACTATCATATGCTTCACCTGTTACTGCTCTTACCAGAGTATTTTTGTTTTATGTATTTTTGATTACCTATTTGCTGGACTACCTCACCTACTGTATTCTGAATTCCAAGAATAATAATTATGTTGTATTTCATGGGCTGGTCAATCTAAGAGGTGATAAATAGTATAATTAATTAGTAATCCCTTAAATTTGCTAAATTTTTCAGATATTTGTTAGAAGCAAAAGCCTCTAGAAATAGCATCTACTTTTTAATGGCTAGCATGCAGTATAGACAAAACATTAATTCAAAATTTAAAATACCTGAATTTTTAGATGTAAACATTTACTTCTAGTCATATGAGAGTGAAAGAAAATAGGAATAAGGGATGTTAAATAATATACTTGGAGATGTTATTTGTCACTCTTCGAGAGCCTCACTTGACTGAAACAATGTATGCTTTTGTATAGCAACAATCTTCTTGAAATATTTTTCAGTGAATTAATATATATATATATATATATATATATATATATATATTCTACTTCAGAGGATGCTGCAACTTTATCTTTTGGCACATAATTTCAATGGATAGTGTCAGTATTCCTGCCTCCTTAAAAATGTAACATCTATAGGTAATTTTCTATATTCTCTCTTTTAAACATAATATTCAGTTAAGAATGTTATCTTAAAAACTAAACATAATAAAAAAAAGAAAATATAAAGAATAAATATGGGCAATCCAAAATGGCAGACTAGAAGATGACTGCATCTCCAGTCGCTCCAGAACCCAGGATTCAAGAAGGGGAGGCATTGAGAGACTCGGACTAAAATAGAACCGCGGGGTGAGTCTCCCCCACCCGATGAAGCTCAGCCCAGGCGGCAGGCCTGGATTCCGGTGGCTTATTAGAGTAGGGCGGGGCAACTAGAGTCTTCTCCAGGCAGCCCTGGGCACTCCAGTGGTGGGCTCCTCCCACATGGCCAGCTTCTCGGAGTAGGCCCCCCAGTGAGAGCCTTTCCACACAGAGCCAGCTCCAAGCCCTGGAACCAGTAGCGGGCTAGGGGCAGCTTTCTTCAGAAGCACTGAATTATCAAGTTACTCCAAGACTTCAGGCTACTGAAGGCTGGGAGGAGATACACTGGAAATTTACAGGGACACTATAAGCCAATAGAGGAAATCTGCAATATCACACAGTCCCACTGATACCTGACCAATATGAGAAAACAAGGGAAGAAAATGTCCCAAACAAACCTAGATACTATAGCAATAAAACCCAATGACAGCACAGCAGAAGAAATGTCAGAAAGGGAGTTCAGAATGTACATAATTAAAACGATCAGGGAAGCAAATGAGGAGATGAAAGAGCAAATGCAGGCATTGAAATAGGAGATGAAAGAGCAAATGCAGGCATTAAGTGATTGCACCAATCAACAGTTAAAAGAGCAAATACGGGAAGCAAGATATCATTTCAATAAAGAGAGATACTGCAAAAAAAACAAACAGAAATCCTTGAAATGAAGGAAACAATAAACCAATTTAAAAACTCCATAGAAAGCATAACCGATAGGATAGAACACCTGGAAGACAGAACCTCAGATATCAAAGACAAAATATTTAATCTTGACAACAAAGTTGGCCAAACAGAGAAGATGGTAAGAAATCATGAACAGAATCTACAAGAACTATGGGATATCATGAAAAGGCCAAATTTAAGAATTATTGGGATTGAGGAAGGCTTAGAGAAATAAACCAAAGGAATGAACAATCTATTCAATTAAATAATATCAGAAAATTTCCCAAATCTGATAAATGAAATGGAAAACCAAGTACAAGAGGCTTATAGGACTCCAAATATACAAAATTACAACAAACCCACACCAAGGCACATTATTATGAAAATACCTAACATACAAAATAAAGTCAGAATTTTAAAGGCCATGAGAGAAAAGAACCAAATTACATTCAAGGGGAAACCAAAAAGAATATCAGCAGATTTTTCAATCCAGTCACTAAAAGCTAGAAGGGCCTGGAACAACATTTACCAAGCCCTGAAAGAAACGGATGCCAACCAAGGATCTTATACCCAGCAAAACACACTTTCAGATTTGAAGATGAAATAAGATCCTTCCATGATAAACAAAAGCTAAAGGAATTTACAAAAAGAAAGCTGGCATTACAGGACATTCTCAGCAAAATATTCCATGAGGAAGAGATGAAAAACAATGATGCAAATCAGCAATGGGAGGAACTAGCCTAAAGGAATAGCCAAATAAAGGAGAAACTAAATCATGTCAAAAAACAGAAATGAGTCAAATGACTGGGAATACAAATCATATCACAATAATAACCCTGAATGTTAATGGCCTGAACTCATCAATTAAAAGACATAGACTGGCAGATTGGATTGAAAAGAAAAATCCAACAATGTGTTGCCTGCAAGAGACTCATTTCATAGAAAGAGATACCTGTAGACTAAACGTGAAAGGATGGGAAAAAACATACCATGCACACGGACACAGCAAAAAAGCTGGAGTATCCATCCTCATTTCAGATAATGTGGACTTCAAGCCAAAACTAGTCAGAAGGGATAAAGAAGGACATTACATACTGCTTAAGGGAAGCATAAATCAGCAAGACATAACAATCATAAATATCTAGGCCCCGAACATTGACTCATCCATGTACGTCAAACAAATCCCTCTCAATGCCGGAAATCAAATAGACCACAACACAATAACACTAGGCAATTTTAATACACCTCTTTCACCGCTGGATAGATCGTCCAAACAAAAATTGAATAAAGAAACCATAGATCTCAACAACACAATCAACAATTTAGACTTAACTGACTTATACAGAATATACCATCCAACAAAGAACGAATACACTTTCTTCTCAGCAGCACATGGATCCTTCTCTACAATAGACCATGTTTTATGCAACAAAGCTACTGTTAGCAAATATAAGAAGATAGAGATACTACCTTGTACTCTATCAGATCATAATGGATTGAAATTAGAAATAAATGACAGAATAAAAAAAGAAACTTCTCCAATACTTGGAGATTAAATAATACACTATTATATGATGAATGGATAACAGAAGACATCAGGAGGGAAATAAAAAAAATTCTTAGAAGTAAATGAGAACGAAGACACATCGTATCAAAATCTCTGGGACACTATGAAAGCAGTACTTAGAGGAAGATTTATTTCATGGGGCGCATTCAACAAAAGAAGTAGAAATCAATAAATAAACGACTTAACATTACAGCTCAAAACCCTAGAAAAAGAAGAGCAGACCAACACCAAAAGTAGTAGAAGACAGGAAATAGTTAAAATCAGAGCTGAAATCAACGAAATTGAAACAAAAGAAACAATCGGAAAAATTAACAAAATAAATAGTTGGTTCTATGAAAAAATAAACAAAATTGATAAACCCTTAGCCACACTAACAAGGAGAAAGAGGGAGAAAACTCAAATTACTAAAATTCGGAATGAACAAGGAAATATCACGACAGACACCACGAGTGAAATACAAAACATAATTAGAAGCTATTTTGAAAATCTATACTCCAACAAAACAGAAAACCTCGAAGACATCAACAAGTTTCTAGAGACATATGAATTACCTAAACTGAACAAGGAGGACATACACAACTTAAATAAATCAATTTCAAGCAATGAAATAGAAGACGTCATCAAAAGCCTACCAACAAAGAAAAGTCCGGGACCAGATGGGTTCTCAGCCGAGTTCTACAAAACCTTTAAAGAAGAGCTCATTCCAATACTTTTCAAAGTATTGCAGAACATAGAAGAGGAGAGAACCCTCCCAAACTCATTCTATGAAGCCAATATCACCCTGATACCTAAACCAGACAAAGACACATGGAGAAAAGAAAATTTCAGACCAATATCCTTAATGAACATTGACACAAAAATTCTCAACAAAATTTTAGCAAATTGCATAGAAAAATATATGAAAAAGATAGTGCACCATGATCAAGTGGGTTTTATCCCAGGGATGCAAGGTTAGTTCAACATTGGGAAATCAATAAATGTCATTCACCATATCAACAGACTAAAAGTTAAGAATCACATGATTATTTCAATAGATGCAGAAAAAGCATTCGATAAAATACAGCATCCCTTCATGCTCAAAACACTAGAAAAAAATTGGGGTAGTGGGAACATTCCTTAACATTGTAAAGGCCATCTACACTAAGCCCATGGCCAATATCATTCTAAATGGTGAAAAACTAAAAGCATTCCCCCTAAAAACTGGAACAAGGCAGGGATGCCCTCTTTCACCACTTCTATTCAACATCATTCTTGAGACTCTAGCCAGAGCAATTAGACAAACCAAAGAAATTAAAGGGATACAAATTGGAAAAGAAGAACTCAAACTATCCCTGTTCACTGATGACATGATTATATATTTAGAGGAACCTGGAAATTCCACCAGAAAACTCTTAGAATTCATAAGTGAATTCAGTAAAGTAGCAGGTTACAAGATCATTGCTCATAAATCCAGTACATTTTTATACGTAAGTGATGAATCTTCAGAAAGAGAAATTAGGAAAACTACCCCATTCACAATAGCATCGAAAAAAATAAAATACTTGGGAATCAATCTCACAAAAGAGGTGAAAGACCTCTACAATGAGAACTACAGAACACTAAAGAAAGAAATTAAGGAAAACCTTAGAAGATGGAAAGATCTCCCATGTTCTTGGATAGGCAGAATTAATATTGTCAAAATGGCCATACTTCCAAAAGTACTATACAGATTCAATGCAATTCCAATGAAAATCTCAATCATGTACCTTATAGAAATAGAGCAAGCAATTATGAAATTCATCTGGAAGAATAAGAAACCCAGAATAGCTTAAACAATCCTCAGTAGAAAGAGTGAAGCAGTGGGTATTGCAATACCAGATCTTCAACTCTATTACAAAGCAATAGTAACAAAAACGGCATGGTATTGGTACCAAAATAGACAGGTAGATCAATGGTACAGAATAGAGGACATGGGCACAAACCCAAATAAATACAACTTTCTCATACTAGACAAAGGTGCCAAAAATATGCAATGGAGAAAAGAGAGCCTCTTCAACAAATGGTGCTGGGAAAACTGGAAAACCATATGCAACAGAATGAAATTAAACCCCTATCTCTCACCCTGCACAAAACTCAACCCAAAATGGATCAAGGACCTCGGAATCAGACCAGAGACTCTGCATGTTATAGAAGAAAAAGTAGGTCCAAACCTTCAACTTGTTGGCTTAGGATCAGACTTCCTTAACAGGACTCCCATAGCCCAAGAAATAAAAGCAAGAATCAACAACTGGGATAGATTCAAACTCAAAAGCTTTCTCTCAGCAAAGGAAACTATCAGTAATGTGAAGAAAGAGCCTACAGAGTGGGAGAATATCTTTGCCACTCATACTTCAGATAGAGTGCTAATTTCCAGAATATCTAAAGAACTCAAAAAACTCTACACCAAGGATACAAATAATCCAATCAACAAATGGGCTAAGGAAATCAACAGACACTTCACAGAAGAAGATGTACAAGCAATCAACAGATATATGAAAAAATGTTTAACATCTCTAGTAATAAGAGAAATGCAAATCAAAACTACACTAAGATTTCATCTCATTCCAATTAGAATGGCGATTATCAAGAACACAAGCAACAATAGGTGTTGTCGAGGATGTGGGGAAAAAGGTACACTCATACATTGCTGGTGGGGTTGCAAATTAGTGCAGCCACTGTGGAAAGCAGTATAGAGATTCCTCAGAAAGCTTGGAATGGAACCACCATTTGACCCAGCCATCCCACTCCTTGGCCTATACCCAAAGGACTTAAAATCAGCAAACTACCAAGATACAGCCACATCAATGTTCATAGCTGCTCAATTCACCATAGTCAGATTGTGGATCCAACCTAGATGCCCTTCAGTTGATGAATGGATAAAGAAACTGTGACATATATATACAATGGAATATTACTCCGCCATGAAGAATGATAAAATTATGGCATTTGCAGACAAATGGATGAAATTGGAGAATATCATGCTAAGTGAGATAAGCCAATCTCAAAAAACTAAAGGACGAATGAGCTCGCTGATAAGCAGATGAGGGGATATAATGAGGGGTAGGAGGGATTAGCGTTAGGGTTAGGGTTAGGTTTAGGGTTAGGGATAAGGAGGGTGGGTAAGAATGGAGGAAGGAAGGACTGTATAGAGGGAAAAGAGGGGTGGGAGTTGTGGCGGGGAAGGGAAAAAATAACAATGAATCAAACAACAATGTCCTATGTAAATTTGTGATTTTTAATAAAAAAAAAGAATAAATATGAATCCGTGCTGGACCCTGGAGCATGGTACCCTACAGGCCTTACAGACCTTGAGAAAACTTTTTATTCATAATGTAGAAACCAATATGCTTGCATACAAACCAGGACCAAAAATTTTGTTTTTAATAAAACAGTATAGAAACATAGAAAATAGCAATGTATTTCTAAGAGATATACTATTTTGGATGGCAAGGGGTATAATCAAAGAAGCCATGGAAAACCTTAGGGTCACCTGTTAGCCAATGTGTGTACAATGAATCAAAATGCAGTCTGTAAAAAATAAAAAAAATATTTTTATAAAATGATATACATATATACATCTTGCAGATATATATCCATCCATATGCCTATCTATCTATGTATCCATGTATCTACCAATCAAGATACAAGTGCTACAAGGGGCAAATTTGCCTTCATTTAATGTAATTTAATGTTAAATATTATAGATAAGAGGGTTTCCCTTTGATGTAAAGTCTTCCTACAGTTCGAGAAGATGAAACAGGAAAGAAATCAGTCATAGCTACCATTTCACATGGTCTTAAAATTAAAACATGTGGCTGGGGATGTAGCTCAGTGGTAGAGCACCTGCTAACCATATGAGTTCCTCAAATGATCCCATCCCCATGAAAACGAAAAACAAATGTATGAAGACCGATGAAGAATAGAGACTGAAAGTTGATCATTATTGCAAAGAAACCTAAAATATTTGAAAAAATTCATACAAACATACATCCCCCATATTTTCATTACCAATGGACTTCATCATTTTATTTAAGATATGTAATAAAATACATGTATTTCAAATATATTTCCTATCATAAACTACAGGAAAACTATGCTTTAAAGCTGAGTGTAAAAAGAAAGTGATAAAGCAAAAATATCAAATTCTATATAATGCTCTTGTAATATGTATTTTCATATTACATACTTGGGGAAAAATTATTTTTTGTGTTTGAATAATAATTCGGGGTGGGTACTGGGAATTAAACCCTGGTATGATTTACCACTATTCCCAGTGCTTTTTGATTTTTATTTTGAGACAGGGTCTCTCTAAGTTGCTGAGGTCCTTTCTAAGTTGCTGAGGCTGGCCTTGAACTTCTGATTAGGTGATTTTTTTTTCAATATATATTGTGACTTCAATAACATTAACAAAAAGATGATAACAGAAAATAAGAAACAGTCAATTAGAAAAAGAAATGAGAGTATATTGTGAAGGGAGCTAAGAAAAAAATCAGAAGACTATTTTAACAAAAGTCAGAAATATTATATTGATATCCTTAGAAGCCTTAAAAGCGGATATAGTATTTATGGTATTTAAATATCATGGACACCATACAGACAGTATTTCAGAACATAAATAAAAAAGTAAAATTGCTCTCATTATAATTTAGAATGACTAAAAATCCAATATATTGATAATTGATAATCCTCCTAGCTGGGGGTATAGCTCAGCATTTGAGTGCATGACCAGCATGTCCAAAGTCCAGGGTTCCATTTCCAGCAGTGAGAGGAAACTGAGTGAATTCCCATAAGTATATATTTTAAAAATTACACCAGAATAATTCTCATATGGGTTAAACTCTACATTAGGTGTATGTATTAGTAAGTTCTTAACAAAAAAATCATGAAACTCAATAGACTAAAAGACATGACTGTCTTGTTAGCTCACGATTCTATGGGATTTCTATCTTGTTAGCTTAGGATTTTGTGGGTTTTCATTGTGGTCGTACTCTCTATGTAAACTTAGCTGAAATCTGTTTGGTGTTTTATGTGCCTATGGTCTGCTGGAAGGTTGATTGGCAGCAGAATGTGTAGAATTTCTTGCGTGTCTATTAATTGGCAAACTCTAGTGTAATGTTTGACTGTTAACTTGGGCACCTCAGTTGTAGTGCAGGAGGCAAGTTAAATTTTGCTGAAAGTGATTTCAGGATTCTAAGTGCAATAATGTGGATGCCCCAATGTGCAAACACTGTTCAAATTTCTGTTTCCATTACATTGCTATTTCTCCCTTTGCCAAGACAAGTTACATAGCCACAAAGGATAAGGAAACCTGTAACATCACATTGCAGGGGTGTGGATGGAGGGGGAGTAATTTTTGCTTACAATATGTTATACTCTTAGCTCATGAAACAACAAATCACATAACAGCAGTACTGAAATATAGTCCATAAATATAATGTTTGGTTGAATTAGTACATCGGGCTATAAAAACATATAACACATTCAATAAAGCAAAACACTTTTCCCTCCAAATCTAATAGGAATCACCTGTTTTGGTTGTTTTTATTGTTCCTAATAAAATGAAGATCTAGCTGGAATTGGAGTGGTCTAACTTAAAAAAAACAATATGAGTTGTAGGACTGCTCAGCAGAGTCAGATATGCATAATTTCAGAGTCATAAAAATTGGTACATGAAGAAAAAAAAATAGACCTAAACCGTACCTCTCTTCCTCACTTAGAAACAAGGCATAGTAAACATGTACCATGTGGTATACACCATCTACTCCCTCTTTCTCCCTTCCCCTTTTATCTCAACATCTCCTCTCTTGCTTTGTTATTTTTATAAGTGCAAATAAGCAATTTTGAACAATTAACTAGAGGAAAATATAGTGTAACTGTAGTAAAAAAAAAAAACCCAAAAATCTCAGGCTGAGAATAATAAGATTGAATCAAAAAGGAAAATGCAAGTCTAAGGACCAAAGTCTAGAAAGAGTCTAGAAAAGTCCATTAAAATAATTTCCAGAGGATAGGAATAAGTATTTAGATTTAATAATAAAGTCAAATACCCTCTTTTTTCTGAACTAATAATAAAATGTGGCAAACTTGAAAAATTCAAGGGGAAAAAATGAAATGTGTTATTTATAGTTAAATAGCTCTAATGAACCTATACCAGTTTTACAACTCTTCTGTAAAACCAGAATTATCTCAAAGTTAAGTAAAAATATTCCTTTGAAGTTGTCAAAATGTAGCATCTAACAATGACATATCAGGTATATAAAAACATGAACAAGACAAAATTGTGCCAGATGGTTAAGGTGAAGGAATTTCTATTAATACATAATAGATAAACCAATAAATAAACCAGGAATTGCAATATTCAGAATAGTACATGTTAGATTTCAGAACAAAATAAATGGGAAAATATTATAAATTTCACATAAAACTTGATTACATATATAATTTGAAATACAAATAAACATATAGGAGCATCATATGAAAATACAACATTGTCACTGACTTTTTTAAAATTATAATTTATACATTACAATTTATAAATTACAATTTATAAAGAACTCACAGTAGGACGCACAGTTGAGGTATGGTAAATAGGCTTTATAGTCTTAGTTCTGAGAACTTAGACAAAATTCATGTAAAGAAGGAGACAGACATCATTACCCTATGTACGTGGTGTGAATCTACATTGTGTAAAACCATAGAAACAAAAAGGTGTACCCCATTTGAATACAATGAATCAATATGCAGTCTGTAAAAACAAAAATAATTAAAATTTAAAATAAAGGTAGGAAAATCTAAAAAATCTTCTTAAAAGTATTGAACATGTATGTCTATTTGTATTTCAGTTCTGTTTCACTCAGAAAAATAAAGCAATCTGGTATTCCCAAAATAAGAAATTCTGCAGAGTTTACCCAGATTACTGATTACCCAGATGATAAACAAACTTAGAAGGTGGACAGGAATTACTAAGCAATTTAGGAGAGGAAGAATCAGTCACCACCTCAGGAGATGACTGGGCTCAGATTAGGAAGATTGCCAGAAGCCACAACACAGGACAGAGAACAAAATGGAGAGACTATTTTTTTGGATCCTAGGAGCTAGCGATGAGACTATCTGCTTATACAAAAGAGAGGGAGAAACAGACCTTGATTCTCTTTTGTACTTCATACTCCAGTCTCTCACCTGTGCCTCTCATTGGCCCATTCTTGTCAGAAGTCAGTTAGAAACAATAGCAAAATAAGTGAACTTTGGTAGTGAAAGGTGAGCAATTGAATTTGAAGGCAAATCTCCCATGATTCCCTTGATAAATATATGCTCACATATGTTTATGTCCTCAGTACATTCTATACAACACAAAATAGTCTCAAACTGAACTATAAGAAAACCAATAGGGGTTAGAGATATAGCTCAGTTGGCAGAGTGCTTGCCTCCCAAGCACAAGGTCCAGGGTTCAATCCCCAGCATCACCAAAAGAAAAAAGTAAATAAATATATGTAATTTAAGTTTTGCTCCTAGATATAAACATTTCCCAGTAATAGAGCAAAATTGAAAATCACAAAATAAAATTTGTTATTTTAAGTTTTCTAAATGTGAAGAATAGGCGTAGATTGAAAGTTATGGAAGCAAAAGACAAATGTTTTGGTTGTGTATGATGGTACATGCCTGTAAACCCAGTGACTCAGGGGGCTGAGGCAGGAAGATTAAAGTTCAAGACCACTCTCAGCCATTTAAGGAGATCCTAAGCAACTTTTAGAGACTGTCTCAAAATAAAATTAAATAAATAAGAAGAGGGCTGTGGATATACCTCAAGAGTAAAGTACACCTGAGATCAGTCCTTAGCATCCTCTTTGCAGAAAGACAAATGTTTTAACTTACCTGTATGGGAACTTTATATAATTTGTAATGGGAACTAGCTAATCTGTAAATAGAAATTGTGGGAATTCTTCCAGATCTACTTGATCACTTTTAATACCATTATACCCCGCACCTCAAATTATGAAAATTTCACCTCAGAAGTCCATGCTTCAGACTTAGAGAGCTGCCCTAGTTTTATTGGATGCGCTTACGTGATATACATGGGGTTTTATGACCCCATATCTCTTGGAAGGCTCTTAAAAGATGTTTGATATGCTGGAACATCAGAGCTCAATAGCCTTGTCTTGAGTTGCCTCAAATCCAAGGTATAATTGCCTGGT
The DNA here is from genome assembly GCF_902686455.1 of Sciurus vulgaris. Lineage (NCBI taxonomy): Eukaryota > Metazoa > Chordata > Mammalia > Rodentia > Sciuridae > Sciurus > Sciurus vulgaris. The sequence continues at coordinate 123,045,981 of NC_136469.1, forward strand.
AAGAGTTTCCCTAAAAGATCTATGCTCTGTGGGAATTTGTGTTAATATTCTCATTGCTCGGCTTCTTCCCCACCATGTTTAATTTGTTCATCTTTTACTGAAATCTCTCTGAAACATTCCCTGAGCATGTCACTAGCATTTGAAATAACATGAATTCCCATTTCCAAAGCATCTGGGGAATGCAATCCCTAAAACAGTATGGTTGATATGAAGGTAGGCATAGTGGGTAACGGGTGGTCAGATGGGGCCTGCTTAATAATAAGTAGCTCTGGATGACAACCCTCCCCCATATGTGTAAAAGGAGATACAGAGAATGCTGAAAAAATCATTGAGTCTAAACAGATGACTCAAGAATAACAAACGATTTTCTTTACTTTATTCTATTTTATCTTTCCTTTCAGAAAAGTTGCTTCAGTTATAACATAGTAAACGGATAAACGGATGAGGAAAGGACTAGATTAGATTGAAGAATACAATGTAAGAGGTTATTGCTGACATTTGGATGAGAAATGATAGTAAATTCAAGTAGCTTTGTTGACACAGAGGAGTGTATTCAAGTGATGCAAATGAATTGATTTCACGGGAATTGATCATGGATCAGAGGCAGGAGAGAGCAGAGGAGTTTAGATAAGGGATGCTTTGCTATTTTCAAACGGTTAAAATCTTAAGTGTGTGTGTGTTTGATTCTTTAAAACATTACTTTCTTTGGGGACACAATAGATATATAATAAAAATTTAACTCATTGACTGCTTGTGGATATGAAATAAAACATTTAAGGCATTTAGCACAGTGGCTCTTACATACTAAATGCTTATTAAGTGTTGAATATGGTGGTATATAAGGGGAAAATAAAAAATGATCTTGAGGATTTAGCTTAGTTGGACCAATATTTAATTGCAGAGTCTCTGATTTATGAAGGCTGTTTCAACTTTACAATGGTGTGACAGTATGCAAATTTGGTAGGAGTCCTATCTCAAATTTTCAGCCTGGATCTTATTCCATGCTAGTGACTCTATTGTGGTGTAGGGCAGGACAAAGAGCCCCACCTCTCAGTCAACCACCTGATCACAAGGGGAAAGAACCTATACTTAACAGTGTGCTATATTTCCAGTTAATTTCATTAAAAACATTTTCAACTTAACATATTTTCAATTTACCCTGGAATTATTGGGGACATGGCTCTATGTTAAAATAAGGAATATCTCTATATAGAAAGTAGTAGATGAGCAAGTTTGAGAGTTTAAACCTGTTTATGCATAATATCTTCCCCTCCCTTTTATTTGATCTTTATTTTTCTCATCTGATGATCTTTTTATAAAACCCATGAATCTACAACTTGGAGATGAGTTCACAAAACATTTACCTGATAAATCACTGGGGAAAATTTTTTTAAAAATGTATGAGTTACAAAATTCTCCCTGATACAAGAGCCATTGTAATGACTGTCATTCTATGAAATGTATAATAATATTGATATTCAAGACAACATTTTTATATGAAAAAATAAATATGCTGTTGATATTTTTAAGGAATGTATATTAGTAGATACCTGTGGATTCTGACATGAATAATTAATATAATTTAACAATCTAACTTGCATTTTACTGTGGGTAATAAAACTAAAATACTTCAAAATGTAGTCATATAATGGAAGCTAATGGGAGTATGTCATTCCATCTACAGAAGTCTCCCTGACAAGAAATTGTTTTGTGTTGACCAAGCAGCATTTTTTTCTAAAATTTCTCTTTCTGTAGTGTCTGTCAACGTTCTGTCACACTTCTCTATAATAAACTCTAGTTTCTGGAAGTCTGTGCATTGGTCAGACACACAGGGGCCTGATATTTTTTTTTGCAGAGCATGGTCTTATTCTGAAAGTAATTTTCCTTGTATAATTTCTATTTGAAAGTCCATTCATTTGTGACAGCAGTGTAAAGAGAACATTAACTTTAATACTTTGGGGATTGTTTTCCTTAGTGGCTGATGCAATATTGCTGAATACAATAGCAAAAAAAGTGAAATTGACAGACGGCTGGCAGCCTCCAGGTAGAGAGCTCTCAGGGCATCTGAAAAATGGGCTTCATGTAAGTTCAGTGTGACTAGTTTGAGGTCCTATATACCAAAAATTGAACATGTTTTAGGAGAACATTCATCCAATGGTATACCCACCACTTTTATAAGATATATTCTCTGTGGAAGAATCCTTTTTATTTTTTATTATGTTTTTGAACTTTAAGGGATTTCCAACTAGAATTTGGAGACTGAGAAGAATGAAAATGATGGATACAGCTGCAAGTTGCAAATGTTCTGTTTCAAATAAGAGCTTCCCTTTTAAATGTAGTTACTTGAAGATGTAGGTCATAGAATTTCATTTCTTGAGAGTCATGGAGAATGTACTGCATAATGTAGGTTTTCTCAAACTGTCTGAGTAACACCAGGGTTGTCTGTTAAAGTAGATTTCTAGGTCCCACCCTGTGTTTCTTTCTCTAAGGTTCCATGTTATTTATGTTGATTTTGGGGGAAAATACCAGTGAAATGCTTAAAAATATGGGTTTTGATAGAAATGGATGGCTATTTTTGGTAAGGACAGCCATTTCTGCAATTTACTACTTACTGATATCAGGAAAGTATCTAATCTTTCTTTATTTCTGTTTCCTCTATAAAAAGAATATGTGCAGGAAATTTCCCATTGTATGATCATTTGAGGAAGCTGGTTTTGATCTCTTATCAAAACCACTGGTCAAAACACTTCATCCTCAAAACTGCAGGATCATAAATTCTTTAAGTCCTTGAAAAACTAGACATTCCATAAAATGTACTTGAAAATTCTCTATGGTAATGTAAATGAAAGAGTAATGAAGGTCAAACTACAGTCCTAAACCTAATTTTTCAAACAAATCTGAATTTCTATGCTATACTAAGAGTAAAAATTACCATGCCTTTATTTTTATTTATAATAAATTATACCTGCATTAAAGGCACTTACTTCAAAGTTTCAACTTTTTTGGTCATTAAAAATTATTTTTTCTATATTTATTGTCTGTTTCTGACACTAGACATTAAGCTCTGAGAAAGCAGGGTGCCTAGCAGTATTATTTACCAATGTATTCTAACACCTGGTGTAATGTCTGAGGGATGGTAGCATTAAAATAATAGGAAATAGTGGATGCTATTCACATTCTCATCCTTCTTTATCCAAATCCAGAATTTAAGTGATTCCAGAGAAAATGGGAAGCTCACTGATACACTATCATTTGTTTAAAGAGCAACTGTGGTTGTAGCATCTTTTGTTACCTCATACTACCCACTGTCCTAGGTGTAATAGTGCCATGCCCTGTGCACTGTACATCCTGGCACCTGTGAATACATTCTGTTACATCCTCAGGGAATTAAGGCTGCTAATCACCTGATCTTGAAATAGATTATCATGTATTATCCAACTGGGCCCAATATAATCATAGCAGTTCTTGAAATTTAGTGAAGGGAAGCAGAAAATTTAATAGCAGAATCAGAAAAAGACAGAGAAATATGAGGATGCTAAGCTCTCTCCTTGAAGATGTAGAAAGGGGCATGTGTTGAGGAAAGGAAGCAATCTTTAGAAGCTGGACAAGGCTTCTGGAACACCCAGAAGAGACACAGTCTCCACAAACCCCTTAATTTTAGTCCAGTGAGATCCATTTCATACTTTTTACCCACAGAACTATAACATAGTAAATCTGTGTTGTTTTTAATCACTAAATATGCACTAATTTTGTTGCATAATCAACAGCAAATAAACAGGTTATTTAGGGTGAGTGTTTTAGCCTATCTAAAATGAACTAATCTCACTGGTCATTTTGATCCTCATGGCTCTTTGTTAGGTATCTAAATTTAGGAGCTTTATTACCCAGCTATCAATAGGCACTCCACCTATGTTCTACAAACTCCTTGTTTCTGAACATTATCTTCTTCAAACTATCAGATATAACTTACTGTTGTTCTAAAAAGTTAGCTTAATTTCCTAGACAGGCGTCCAACTTTGAAACCTAAAATCACCTTGGGAGTGATCCCTAGAATGACCCTTTCAGAATGTAAAATGAATTGTTGCAACAGAAAATATCCATGTCTTTTTTAATGGCTACAGGAATCCCAATATTAAGAAACATCATTTCCTTCTTTTTTTTTTTTCCTGAAGGGTCTTAAAAGCGAAAAGGAATAGAGAATGAAAGTAAATATCTAACTGCACCAGACCATTCTTTCTGTATTTCTCACACTGCATTGCTCAAAGGGCTTTTCAGATGTAAAAATTAAATATTGACTTGAAATCATTCCTACCTACTTAAGACTCTTGTAGGTAAAAGGAAACTAAAGTGAAAAAAGTAAATATTCACGAAAAGATTCAGTTAAATATTGAAAACATTGCTTAGCAATTTTGCTTTTGTTTCCATGATACCATCTTAATTTTATGCTATAATTAAAATATTTTACAGTATATTTCATGAGTCTATATTGCAATTTAAATCAAAATATAATGTATCAGCAAGCTAATACTTATCAAAGATGTGTTGTGTTCCTGGCACTAAGACTTCAAGTCCATTGTTGCATTATTTATCTTCATGACTACCAGTGAGGCTGTGTTTTACTCTGTTCTACAGATTTGGAAACTAACATCCACAGAGATTAAATAATTTGCCATAGGTCACAATTTCTTAATATGAAATTTCTCATGATGGTCAATAGCTCACTCATATTCTGATAGACAGACTACCAAACCAGCAAGTAAGGAAGGAATTAAGAATTTTACCCTCAATGATCTCTGTACCTATGCATACATACAGACTCTTTCTCTTTCTCTTACCTGTATGTGTGCGTGTCCATGTAATGTATATGAAAGTTTTAGTAAAGGACTTCTTCCTTTTGTCTAAGTGTGGTCCTGTATTATGTTTATGTTATACCTCTCCTTTTGAGAATGACACAAACACAGATCTGTGTCTAACTGCATTAACATGTTCCATTTCTAATTTCATCTTACTTTACAAAATGTCTGCAGACATTTCTTCACTTGCAGCTTCTGTATTTAGGTCCCTCCAAGTTTTATTTCTATAGTCAATTGACCTCATCTTTGTCTTTATTCACTTTTAGGCCTACTCCTTCTTCTCACATACCTTCACAATTATAAGATCAAGGCTTCTGTTTGTTGATTTATTTTACTTATGTTCGTGAGTTGACCCTGTATTTTAAGCTATATTTCTGAGTGTATGCAAATTTTTTTTAACCAGAAGTACTGATAAAATTACAAATTTTGACTTTGATTGCAAATAAGGAATAATAATATTTCAGACTTTTATTGTGATTGTAAAGCTATTGCCTAATGCATTAGCCATTTATATCAGATTTTCTGCCATTTTATTTTATCTATTTTCAATTGAAAGAGGCAGCACTGAACAGCAGGTATGTGTTTATGCCATAAAGAGTCTGAGATCAAGTATTTAAATGTTTTATGATCTCAATTAAATACACTTATAAAAAGCTGTTATTAAAATTGATATACATTTCTATAAATTGCATATAAAAATACAATTCCTCTAATTTAGTTATAAAAACAGAAATGGAAAAGAAATATTTATCTACATTCCAAAGTCAAGACCATCTCTGGCTTTGCATGAAACGTTCTGTGTTATTCTTTGCATTTCTGCCTGGAATGTAGTTCCAAATCCAGAAGCTATTGCTCAGAGGTCTGCCCTGCTCAAACACTTGATGACCTCTATGCACTAAAGCTGTGGTTCCAAACACCTGTCCCTGAAGCCACATGGGTTCCAGTGGAAGGTCTCATTGTATCATTTGCATAAAATAGGGATACAACCACACTTACACTTCAAGCAGTACATCAAGCAGTATCTCCATTTGTGAAAAGTCTCATTATGAATGACAAAAAGAAGAAAGTAACTAACTTAAAGCTAAAAAAATGGATTTAGTAAAATTACCCACCAATTGGTCTGAAATTTATGTTTCAGACTTAATTTAAATTGAAATGTCCATGCTGTGTGAAATTCCAGAAACCTCTCTATACTTATGAAGAAATTTGTTTACCTTTTTATAAAAGTTTTCAAACATATCCTTTCTTTTGTTTAAAATTTTATTCTTTCTAACCCAAATTTCAAAAGGAAAACTTAAAATGCAAATATTGGACTCTGTTGTTCCAAAATTTATTGAGGTTTATAAGATTCAAGGCAGGTAGACAATGTGATGTCCTTACATGCATTGTGAACTGATTACTGCAATCGGGCTAATTAACATACCTATCACCTTGCATGGTTTTATTTTTCCTTTTGTGTGGTGAGACCCCAAGGCTCAATTCTCTTAATAAATTCCACATATGAAATGAAATAATTTTAACTATAGTCATTGTACAGCGTATCTCCAGGGATTATTCATTCCATACAACTGAGCTTTTGATCAATATCTCTTCTCCCACTCCAGACTCATGGCAACCATTTTCTATTCTCTACTTATGTGAATTTGACTTTTTTCAATTCTGCATATAAGTGAGATCGCAGATTTATCTTTCTGTGTAGAATTTGTCTTTATTCACTCATCTAATGGTGAACTCTTAGGTTGTTTCAATATATTTGTTCATTGTAAATAATGCTGCAATAAACTTTGAAGTGCAAATAATTCTGTCATGCTGATTCCATTTCCTCTGAATACATTCCGAGAAGTGAAATTGTGGATCATAGAATTGTTTAAAATTTTTTCAGTCGCTTCCATACTGTTTTCCATAAAAACTATAACAATTTATGTTTCCACCAGCAGTATAAAAGGGTTTCTTTTTCTCAATCTCCTTGCCAATGATTGATATCTTTTGCCTTTTTTAAGAGTCATCTAACAGGTTTGGTGATATCTCATTGTGTTTTGATTGGCATTTGCCTGATTATTTATTGTCATGGAACACCTTTTCACAGTCTATTGTCACCTTTAATAATATTTACCTTGTCATGTTTTTTTGTCTCCCCGAATAAATGTCAATTCATTTCTTACTAGTTTTTAATCAGGTCCTTAAACTTTTTGCTGTTGATTTCATTGAACAACTTGTGTATCTTGGATGTTAATTCCTTATCTGATATAAGGTTTGCAAATATTTTCTCCTGTCCCATAGGTTTCCTTTTCACTTTGTTGAATGTTTCTTTGTTATGTGGATGATTTTAGTTTGATATAATCCCATTAGTTTATCTTTTGTCTTGCTGCCTGTGTTTCTGATGTCTTACACAAAAAAAAATCATTGTTCAACATGTCAACAATTTTTCTGTTTTCTTTAGTATTTTTATGATTTCAGATGATATCTTTTACATCTTTCACCTCTTTTTGAGATTTTCTTTAATATATTGTATAAATAAGGTTCGAGTTTCATTCTTCTGCATACAGATATCCTCAATATTTCACTCTTTATAATGAATAGATCATCCAGACAAAATCAATAAGGAAACAGAAGAACAGCAACCTGATAGACTGAATAGACCTTACAGATATACAAAACGTTTCTCACTCAAAAGCAGAATACATGTTCTTCTCAAGGATCCATTGAACATTATCCAGGATATATCATATGTAGGTCACAAAAGTTTTCACAAATTTAAGACGCATCTGCCTCTTTTGAAGTTTTCTAGAAATCAAATATTTTGACATCCCATTTTCCTGTTTCCTCCTATTATTTCTAATAATGTTTTTGGAGTTTCTGCTGAATTCTTCTTTATGGTATATAATTATATGCCTATTAATTCATCTATTTAATTTTACTACAACATCTTTTTTTTAGTTGTAGATGGACACAATAAGTTTATTTATTTATTTATTTATTTATTTATTTATTTTAATATGTGGTACTAGGGATCAAAGCCAGTGCCTCACACGTGCAAGGCTGCAACATCTTTTCAAGAAAAGAATGTTGGATACTTGTCATAGATTGTGCTCCACTTTGTATTGCTCTGTTGGCCCAGCAGCATAGAAGAAAAGGGGAACACAAATTAGGAGCATACTGGCCACTGCTTTCGAGAGAATACATTTCAAGCCACTAAGAGTAAAATTTCCAACCACTTGTAATTTTAGCATACAATTTGAAGACAAATCTCCCTGGAGTAGACTTTCATCCATGGAGGGAGATCAAAATAATCCAGAAAATTCTTCAATACTAAGATGAACAGTGGAGTTTTAAAGATTACCTAAATGGATGACCACTCCAGGGACCTATGCCAAGTATAGCTATAAAAATCAAATAGCCTGAAAGAAGATTTCAGGAATAAGGCAATACTTCACTTATCAGAACTGAGGGAAATTATCTGCATTTTACTAGTGGCTAGAGTAACTTTAGAGTGATTACAGAGCTCTACAAATTCTTCTCTTTGATTCTGAAAAGCAGGGTAAGGCCAGAACCTGCAAATGCCTCTTTGCAGTTCCAATGGAAGTAATGAAATGTGGTCTAGTCATGAAAACATTACTCTGAATATAGACCTTGGCAATTAGAAACATGCTCCTACCAAAGTAATAATTGCAATTTTTAGTAAACTTCAAGCACTATTCTTGGCATATCAAGACCACCATGAGAGGGGTTTGGGAAGAAAAACATCAGGCAATTAAGAAGCCAGTAAGAAGACACAAATAAGAATGATGTGTATTTTGATCACTTCTGATGTGCAGGCTGGTACAGGTGAGTCCTTCCTTCTCTTTCTTTCTTCATTCTCTTCCTTCTTTTCTTACCTCTACCCTCTTTTATTTTTTCTTTCTTCTCTAAAATTAGTTATTTAACCATCCAAAATACATAGACAAATTACTGACTACAAAGTACATGGAATTCATAGCTTCATTTAAAATATCTTATCTATGACAGCTGCAACTTACAGGAGTTAAAAAGAATAGGAATCCATTGAACAGTTTTTGAACATGATAAAGATATCTGCATGGAGATTGGTAGAGATTTTCAACAATTTTTTACTTTTTTCATATGTCTCATAAATTGACTAGACAAGCTCATTATCAATGAGGTTGTTAAAAATGGAGATAAGCTTTTTAAATAAAAGTTAGTTTTGCTAAGCTGTGAAATGTGGGAAATGACACCAAAAAATCTAAAAGCTAGGTAGCTGATGATGAGCTGAAGAGAGATGCTTGAAATTGCTACAGAGAAAGAGACACTGAGAGTTGAAGTCCAACTTCGGAGTATTAACTTTCTGAAAGGACTGTGGTCCACGTGCCATCCTGAAATAAAGTCTACAGAAATGAGGAAACTCTTTATCAACAATGTCATGTTTTAGTTCACCAGGTGAAGAGGTGAGGAATTAGAGCTGCCAGCAGTGACAAGAGATAACATATCTAACTTTTAATCTCAGTTCTAAACTCGGACAGTTGCACGGTCAGTAAAGTGTATTTTTTTTTTTTCCAGTGTCCTTCTCAGATATTTAAGATTCCTTATTCATCACCACCACACAGAGCCACTTTCCATTGAAACAAGTCAATGCTTTATTATTTTCACCATCTTGGTCAATAGATGAGAATGACACAGGCATTAGGAATACCTAAGTTGTCTGAAAACAACAAATTAAGAAAATGTCTAATGTTATGACCAATATCTCAACTCCATTAATAGACAATTTATACCCAACATGAGATTTAAAAATATCAGAAACTAGCCCTTTAATGCCATCGACAGGGAAATTCATAATGTAGTTCTGACGAGATTTTCTTGGAAAGAATATTATGTGATCTTTCTTATTTACCACTGAATACTTTCATTTGCATTTAATCAGGTAATTATAATAATACTAACTTTATTAGTATTTTATGTGTATTAATTCAGTTGATATTCATGAGAACCAGAAGAGAATGGTATAGTTATTTTTTTTCTTTACTCTCAAGTATACACAGATATTAAGTAACTTTCCAAGATTACAAGTGATGAATGACAGACACTTCCTATAAACCCAAGATTGGCAAATTTAACATTCCATTGCCCTAAAAATGCTTTATCTTGAACCAGATGCAAGTCTGCTTGGAAAACAACAAATAACCACATTGACACAATGCTTCTTCTTTTCAGATGCCAACTTTCAACCATTAGGTAGCATTCAGTGATAGATGGGACAGGGGTTCACTATCATGTGAATCTTTATTTCATGTTATAAAAAAGAAATGCTTAAAAAGAAAAGAAAATTTGAAGAAAGATACTAATCATATATTATTAAAACCATTTTAGCATGTCTCTTTTTACCCATAAGAAAGGAAGAATTCAAACAATTTTCAAGAAAAAAGTATATGAAAAACTACTAGAAACTCATTTATTTCTTTATGATGATCCAGCATACCCATTTCTCTTCTTATCTGTATTCCTGACTTCTCATGCCATAAACAATGCAGGAACTGACTCATTCAGACCCCTGAATCATGTTAATCTGGCATGGTTTTTAAGGTAGAGAATTCCATGCCCAATTCTCAATTCTAACAGCAAAGATGCTGCTGACCCACCTGAGACTACTCCTATTGAACCAACAGCAGTCATAGAAAGGAGTCACATAGAAAACAGTAAGCATATAAGCAATTTCAGATTCATTTCCTAAAAACAGAAAATAGCTTATTTGTTGCCTGTAACCAGATGAAAGTATTCCTACAATAATGACAGACATGGGTTGGCATTTGCAACAGGAGAGTAAAAGGCATATAGTTGGACTATTTCTCTGGAATTGACTTGAGCCCATCTTAAGCAGACATTTCCTCATAGAACAGACTTATTCATTGGTTACAATCTCTGAATAGCCAACAAAATCTCAACATAAAAGGTAATTAAAATTAAAAAAGAAGGTTGGTTTTAGCCATGTAGTACTATAGATTAATAGATTGATATTAGCAATTCTAAATTTCATGTTTCTTTTTTGATTCCATAATACTTACCCTTTCACCATATATATATATATATATATATATATATATATATATATATATATAAATATTTTATTTTATATTTGGTCATGCCTAGTCTTCCCATACTTTGGTTTAGGGGCTCACATAAAGTTCAGGGGATTTTGGTGTCAATCTGTTTTTCAGTTTAAAAAAATTGCTTTTAAGACACTTTTCCTGTATTAAATAGAAACCTTCCAGCAGTGACTTAGATAAACTTCCTGAGAGGTAAACACATGGACTTAGAAGGACATCGATAATAATCTTTCATTCATGGCCTCATTTTCAATGCCCTGATCTTCCCATTCCCACACAATTCAGTTCAAGAAAAAAGTCATGTATTGAAGAGTGGGTGCTTTGGACGAGAGAGCACACTGAAATGAAAACAGATATTGTTTCTGCTATCAGTGAGAGTAAGATAGTGAATTTGTGGAAAAAGACATTCCCCTCCCTGGTACCGACATGTGATGAGTGATATTAATCTTTTTAGAATTTCTATTATGAAGGTACACAAAATTGCAGCTTCTCCATGTTCCTGGAAGAGATCAAACTAGTTGGTGCTATGCAGATTTAGGTTCAGTTAAGTATTTGTATGAGAGAGAAAATTAAAAAAGAAATAAGGATATGAAGTGATGCTCATTTGATACACAAATAACCACTGGTATCTGTGACAAAGTTACTTTCCTGAGGCAGGCGGAACCCGGGGCCCAGGGTTACGCCACTTGCATCCAAAGATGGCAACTGGCAGAGAGCAAACGGTGTCCTGATTATGCCTGGAGAGAGGCAGAACAGGGTTTATAATTGGCTGCATGATAATCAGTTCAGCTGCCTAGCGTGTGGACAGATATACTTTACATGTATGCTCCAGCGAGTGATCCCTTGACCTTTAACAGGATTGGATGGACATATCTGCTTACAATTGCTTATGCATGAGACTGCTTATATACTGAGGGTGTTATTTGAATAAAGGGGAAGCTGCCTCATGAACCTTTGAAGTGTACATGTCTTCTGTCCCGCTGGTTGGCCTGAAGCGGGAGAAGCTGCGGTTTTAGGTAAGGGAAAAGAGCAAGAAGTGGCACCTAACCGCTTGAATAAAGCCAGGCAAAGAAGCCTCGGTTTTCTTCTGTAAGCAGAGCTGCTTGGAAAGAAGCCGCAGTTTTCCTCCTTAACCGGAGCCCCTTGAAGTAGCCCTGGGGCAAGCAGTGGTTCTCGGACTTTCCTGAGAAGAAAAACATATCATGACTCATTGAACATAATCCTTAAAGAAGCAATATACACTTGCAAATGCCTCTTGTAATCTTGAGAAACTAACCAGTTGCTCTAATTTTAATCTTCAATCCCTCATTTCAGAAATTTAAATTGGAAATATCAAGAGATAAATCTAGTTCGAAAAATAACACTGGCAAATAAATTATGAAAATCAGGTCACTCATATGAAAGCTACAAGTTGAGGGTATTGGAGATTTATAGTCATAAAACAAAGAAAAACCTCCAGAGTCAAAAAACATGATAATTGTTTTATCTTGTTTTTGGTAGAGAATGAACACATGATTGCTTAATCACTGAGCAACATCCCCAGTCCTTTTTCTAAATTTTAAGACAGGGTCCTGTTTTGAGATAAGATAGAAGAGGATATATTAAGAATAGCATGCAGTGGGGCCAGGTAATCCCAGTCACTTGGGAGACTGAGACAGGAGGGCCACAAGTTCAAAGCCAGCCTCAGAAAAAGTGAGGTACTAAGCAACTCAGTGAGACTCTATCTCTAAATAAAATACAAAATAGGACTAGGGATTGGCTTAGTAGTCGAGTGCCCCTGAATTCAATCCCTGGCAACCCCTCTCCCCAAATAAGAATAGCATGCAAATAAGTAAAACAGGAAGTAGGTCAAAAATCCAAAGAACATCACCAGTTAAATCAACAGAAGCTTAGACTGAAAACCAGATAAAATAACTTCTTATTCCCCCTTCACCACTTCCATTTCTCTTGTTCATCTTGTGTTATCTTCATGCACATGTTGAAATTTATTTCAGCTTTATTTAAAACCTTCTGAATGTGGAATGCATTAGAAACTAAAAAAAGAGTGACTATCCTTTCAAGGTGAAAATTTAGAAAAGATCTCATAAAAGAAGTAGAAATGAATTTAAAGTAAGATTATTTCAGACATACATTTAAAACAAACCTTGCAAAGATAAATCGATTAATCTGTAGGTAAGTTAAATTAATTCCAGAAACATAATTAAAAAAAAAACTCCTTTAAAAATCCAACAGAGTTTAACATTCAGCAATGTAAAATTGACAATGAAGAAATAGGAACATGTGATTCCTAAGAAGTTGAAATATAAGACAATAGAAAGAATCAACAAATATAATGATGATGGGAATAGCAGAAATAGCTATCGAAACTACCAATGTATTTGGGAGTAGTGGCACATGCTCATACCCCCAGTAACTCAGGAGACTGAGGCAGGAGGATGGCCAGTTCAGGTCAGCCTGGGCAACCTAGTGAGAATCTGTTTCAAAATAAAATAATAAAATGGGCTGGTACTGTAGCTCAGTGGTGGAAAGTACCTAGCTTCAATTCTTTTTGCAGTAGTGCAAAAAGGAAAAAAATCACAATGACCACTATAAAAACATGCTAGATTCAAGGAGAGATGTGAAGGAAAATAAGAAGAAAGGAGAAAAATGAAAATTGGTATTTCAAGAAATAAAAAGTGCAATCGGAAAATAAAAATATAACTATCAAAATAGATTGGATGGTTCAGAAAAAAATCAAAATTTGAAAATCTAGTAATAAAATCTATGCAAAATAAATCAGAAAAAAAGAATTGAAGAAAAAATGTAGAGTATCTATTATTATTGAATAAATATCAAATGTCATTGGAGCCCAAATTAAGGCATAGGGGAGAAAAATAAAATTATTTGAAGATATGACAATAAAAGGTTATTCCAGATTTGAAGAAAGTTATAAATTACCAGGACAAAGAAAATTGACAAACAAAAAGAAAAGAGAGGAAGGAGAGGAAGAGAAGCAAAGAAAAAATGACCAAAGCTCATCTATTACCAATTGCAGAAAATCTAAAATAACGAGGAAAAAATACTTACAATAGCTGCAGTTAGAAAAACATACTATACAATGAAAAACAAAATCATATTGGCATAGCTTTCTTGGTTTAAACTATGCAACTCAGAAGACAATGATCCAATATCTTTATAGTACTGTAAGATGAATGTGGTCAAGCAAGAATTCTTATACCAAAGTTAAAGTGTCTTTGGAAAAATGAAGGTGTCATGGATTCTTTTCCCGACTATCAAAAGTTAAGAGAATCTGTAAACAGAAAAGCTGAAGTAACAAAGCAAACCAAGCCAAACATAAACAAATAGTAAAGGAAGTTTTTTAGTGAAAAACCAAGTGACACCATTTAAGTACCTTTATCAACAGAAAACATACAAAGTGTGACAAAAAACAATATATGGATTGTCATAAAACATATTGTTATTTATTTCAAATCCATTTCAATGGTAATTTGATTGTATTATTGAGTGTTCTGCAAGAGCAGTAAGATATGTGCATCTTTATATATTAAATATATACATAACTGGAATTAGTCTATGAGTGTTCATGCTCACAAGGGCAACATCTGTACTATGTAATCTTGAGATGTAAGGGTAAGGCTGATTTTGCAACTGGAGTCTGAAGACAGCCTGGAGGTAGAGTTTCCTAATACCTAGTGGTATCTCAATCTCTTTCCTCTTCAGGCTTTCAAGAAATTGGATGAGGTATGCCAACATTAAGGAGAGCAATCTGCTATACTCAAAGTCTACTGATTTAAATGTCAGATTTTACCTAAAAACATACCTCCACAGCAATAGTCACACTGGTGCTTGAAAACACATCTGGGTACCATGGCCTAGCCAAGTTGACACATAAAATTAATCATCAAAATGATCTCGAAGTACAACAATAATTCAGTGAGATGTTTCTAACAAATATACTAGTAAACAGCATGAGAAAAATAGTAAAAAAAAAAAAGTATGGTGTGAGAAATAGAGTAGAATATTCCAAGGTATTCACTACACATGTGATCTATTATACTATTACTGGAATGGAGATTTCAAAGATTTAGTAAAAATTATTGTAAACCTAAGCAAACACCAAAATATTCAAACATGGGGGAATACCTGAACATTCAAATTATAGGAAAAACAATTTTCAAAATCTAAAGAAGGCAAGGATAGAAATAATAAAGAAATGAAAAATGATAGGAGCAATAGAAAATAAAGAGCAATATACTATGTTTTAAATCCAAATGTGTTGTTAATTATATTCAATATACAGTGTATTAGCAGTCTTATTGAAAATTACATATTATAAAATTGGATAAAAATTCAACATTCAAATATATGCTATCTGCACCAATACATGGTAATAATGAAAATATTCAAAGCCTAAAAATTAAAGTATATATAAAGATATGCTATGAAAAATGTTAAAAGTGAGCTTGAATAGTTATATCCATAACAAATAGACCTCAAAACATTGACTATAACAATGAAATATGAGCAGCATTTTGTAGTAATAAGTCAATTCTTCAAGATCATCAAAAATCTTACATACGTGATTTAAGAGCTTTGAAAAATATAAGTAAAATACTGATAAAACCAAAATAAAATGTATGCATAAATCCACAATTATTGCTGTGAATTTTAATTATTTCTTCATTAATTAATAGAATCGGAGGTCAGTAACAATATAGATGAAGTGAATACCACCATTAATCAACTTGACATATTTAATATTTATAAGAACAGATGAACATATATTTTAAAGTTGCATATGAAATATTTACAAAGATAGAATATAATCTGGACATTAAACAGAACCTCATAGTCTAAAAATATTGAAATCAGACGTACGTTTTCAAACCACAATGCAATTAAATGAGAATTTAATAACCTTTAAGAAATCAAGGAACATTTGGAAATCAAACTGTCCCAAATAAATTAATGTTCAAAGAAATCACGAAGAAAATTAGAAATTGTTTTGAACACAATGAAAATGAGAAGTTAATCTTCCAAATTCATGGGGTGCAGATAAAGTCATACTTAAAAGCTTACATGAAATCTGAAATTACCTACTGGGTAATTGGAACAAAAATAAATTGGCATTCTAGAAATCACCTAGGATGCAGCGAGATTAGGAATATGCACACCAATCTGAATGCTGAACTTCCGTAGCTTACTCCTGTCTTCTATTCTGCCCCTTGTTCCTTTATTACATGCCCTTAGGAGTCATCTAGCTACTTCTGATGCCCCACGTCATTGATTACTGTGTTGTTGGAACACTTCGAGATTTACTTTACAAATATCTCAGATTTGAGGGACACGCCTGCTGGCAAAAGTTAAAAATTCTAAGCAGGACCAATTTGCTTGATAAAGGGTGATATTTATTGGATGATGTGTGGATATTTTCATAATATTAATTAGAAGGAATTATTCTTACAGACTTAAAGAAGGAACAAAAGGAGCAAAGTTAGAGGTCACACTAATCATGTGACCAGCAGTGTCTCAGGGATTTGTACATTTATATTAATGTCAGTGCTTGAACCTATCAAATTGAGGACATTCATGGTTGATAAGAAGATTTTATTTTGAGGGAATTTTTCAGAAATTTAGATGATGATCAGCAAATATGACTGGAGGCCCAGCACACAGCTGGAAGTAGCATATAAATGTGAGATGGACTCTGAGTGGACATAGGACAGGCCTTCACCCTTTCCCAATGAATAAACATTCTTCGATAAGGGAAAGGGACATATAGGGAGATGGATATTGATGTTTAAACACAAATTTTACAAATATATATGAAAGCTCGATCTATACAGAAACAAGTGTACTAAGTAAAATATCAGTTCATGTCTCAGGCAGGGCTGGTATGGAACACATTGCCATAACACAAAGATGTTTTCACCCTCCCATTCTCTTTGTGACAATTTTACTGAATATGATTTTTAATGGGTCCTTTTCCTCAGCTGCCCTATGTAAAGTACTCTTTCAAATAGTTCCTTGTAGTAAAGTAACTAGTATTAGTAATGAAATTAACATCAGTTTATGTTTTTTATGTTTGTTTCTCAAAAATCAAATCATTATGACCATGTGAAGAAAATGTCCAAGGTACACTTAAATTGAAGTTTCACCAAAATGTGGATGGATCTCAACAAAAATGTGAGACAATTAATGTAAAATTGAAGAACCTCTTTTTAAAATACCTCTCCTTATCATTCTATGATTTCGCCTATAATGTTACATTATTATTATTTAATTTTTTCTTTCTTAACTATATTAAGCATTTCCTTTTTATCAGTGTGAAAAAGAAGTAAAGTGGTGCACTATTTTAGGAAGAACAATCATGACCAGAGAGACCAGAGAAATAAATCTGCTAATTTCAGCTAAATGGGAGTTAAGCTAAAGGCCTTAACGGAAGAAAATTATATTACAGGTACTCTAGTACCTATGGACCTAAGGCCTAGAATGTGGCAGAAAAAATAACAAATACTCTAGTTGAGCAATTCCATTTACAACAGAGCAATTCTTGTGTGATTCTGGACATGACTGCAATGTGTTGTAAAATCCTGGTTGGTATATAGCTACTTAAAGGAATAACTCCCCTCGAGGGAGCAGAGCACACAGTGTTTGAGAATCAATGATATTATTGGAGAGAAGAGTTTGAGGAAATTGGGCTTATTCATTTTAATAAAGGACCATTAGCCTTTTTTGACCTTATTGAAGTTACAGAATTCTGAAAGGCATAGATAAAATCAATCCTCATAAATTCTGTCCATTCTAAATGTCAATATGAGGAGAAAATGATCTTGAAATTGGGAAACTAGGGATTAGATATGAAATTCAACTATATGCATTTCATTCACAGCATGGAAGAAAGTATGACTGAGACTGTAACTGCAAGAGCAGTTGTGCTTTGTGTGTGTGTGTGTGTGTGTGTGTGTGTGTGTGTGTGTTGTGTGATGCAGAAGAATGAAGGAGTGAGGGAACTTGGAAGAGGAGAATGCAATATCACTGAAAGGAATGAATCTACATAAAATGTTACAAATTAGGAGGTGCCATTTTGAATATATACATAAAATCTGGATTGGACCAATGTATTTGTTTTAATTTATTTTCTAACTTCCTTTCTTTCACTACTTTTATTGCTTTTTTTTTTTTTTTTTTTTTGTGGTGCTTGCAAGGCGAGCACTCTACCAACTGAGCTATATCCCTAGCCCACTTTTATTGCATTGTAATTACAGATAATCATGGGATTCCTTGTTAATTTGGCCAGTATGATTCCCCAGCATTGCCTCTTTCCCTCACCTTCATCCCTTTCCTCTACTGATTTCCTTTAGATTTTCATGAAAATTAAAGGGATTGGATCAATTTAACGAAGCAAATGATTTCCATTGTTATGATTATCTTCCCTGGAGGTTCTTTCTGTGCACTGATGCTAGATTTACCTTCAAACATCACTTTCATTACTTCTTTCTAAATGGCATCATATTTCTCCTATAATTAAATCTAAACTGTTCATCTTGTCATTTAAGCATTCTAGAATTGGACCTCAAAATAGCATTCCAGAATCACTTTTTTAGCTTCTCTACTGTGTTGTTTTGCAAAGTGTACATTTTGAAACAGGAGTCTCCAGAAGAACTCAAGAAGGAGAAAAAAAAATTTAAAAAAGGAGGAAAAACAAATTTCTGGAGAGTAAATCTTCAAAATAAAAATATATTAGAGATAGCATCCTAAATTTATTTCACAAGATATTTTTCCCCAAGGGAACCTGTGTAAGATAATATCTAAAGACTGGTATTCCATGGAACATGGTTTAGTAATGACAGTTTTGGACACAATTAATGTTATGTTAATCTGCTTTGATGTCAAATAGACAAACATGAATTACAGGATAGAAAACTCTAGACCATTCCATAATCCTCCATATGCACTAATTTTGTCATACGATGTGGGAAAAATTCATAGACCCTCTACTAATGTCCAGTATTAAAATTCTTACTTTTCATATTTTTTAAAACTTATCAATAGGAACCACATGATATTGACTATATCCTGATAATTAATTCAAATTTAAAATTAAGTGGTAATTTTAAGCAAGTTAAATGTAAGTAAATTCATTGCAGTTTAATTTTTTCAAAATAATCACTGGAATATCTTATTGATAAGAATTTAAATTGTTCATGAAATATCAACTGTAATCAGATTTTGTATTGTTAATCCAGAAGTCACTTCTAAAGGCTTTGACAGCTTTTACTCGAAGGTTGCCTGAATGCTTTGGTTGGAAGAAATCTAATTCAGTGTGAATGTCTATTGTAGAATGTATTGTATTCTTTCTAAGCACATTGCCTATCTTCAAGTTGAGTGTTAACTGAACTCTTGAACAATAATTATATAAAAGTGTGTATGGGTTAGAATGATGTATCTGGCATCAAAATGAATGTTGATTTTTGCAAAACCAGAAGCCATTAACATTATTTTGAAAAGATGAATTTGACAACTTGGGCCTTTATTGATTCGAAGTGCAATTCTTTTAGAATCTATCCTTTGGATAGATTTTAGATATTGATATTGCTCCAGAAGTAATCAGTATTGGTGAATCTGTTTTCTAAATCTGTTTATGATTTCCTTTTGCATTCCACTCATAATAGATAAAAATAAAATTTATACTTAGGTCTTCAATAGTTCTTAGTACAATAAAAATATGGCATTTGTCAGAGTTACTGAGCAATAACTTGGAGTATATAATATATTGTGTAATTTTTTATGTGTTTTTCTCTATATAAGATCCAATAATTACTTATGGTTTTTAGATATTTTCCATGGTATATAGAATGTTTCAAATCCTAGGAATATTGTACAAAATAGTGGGTACACATTCTTACCAATATGCTATGTGGAAATCTAATAGATTATGTGTATGTGTGCTGTAGTTTGAGTGGCCCCTCAAAATTCATGTTAAAATTTAATCACCAATGCAACATGTTGAGAGATGTGAATTTTAAGAGGTGATAGATCATGGTGGCACTGCCCTCATGGATGAGGATTAAGTACATTATCTGGAAATGGGTTAGTCATTTTGGAGGTAGTGAGTTACGCAGGAGTTTTGCTCTCATGGTGCTGTCTCACCGTATGATGACTCCCACCATGTTATGATCAGCAAGAAGGTTCAACACTAGATGGAATTCCTTAATCTGGGATTTCCCAACCCTCTTCCAGAATCATGAGATAAATAAATTCGAATTATTTAGAGTTTCCCTGGTCTTCAATAGTCTGTTATATAAGCAGAAAATGAATTAAGTCAGCATACATATGGACAGATATAAAGCAACACATAATATACAGACAAAAATATTCATGGTATTGATATTACTCATAAATACAAATAAATCTGTGTGTTGTGTGTGTGTGTGCATTTGTATAATGAAAGGATTTTTAATGGAATTCTATGATGATGAAACTGAATTTTAAAAGTCGTAAATCACAACAGCATCCTCTTCTTCCTGAAGAAAACTGATAAAATGTCAGATCTGTTTCCCCTGGATTTCCACAACATGAATGGATCCTCTAATTAAAGTGACTGAAATGTAATGTGCAACTTAGGAAAATTTATATGGGATAATTCAGAGGACTTGTAAAAATTATACCTCCTTTTGAATCTGTGAATCAGTAAGATTTGCTAATCCAAAGCAGCAAAAACTTTCCTTCAATTAGACACTTAGCTTCTAGACAGCCTCATTTTTACTCTTAGTTGTTAAAGTTTTGATAGGGAGAGAAGGTTACATACTGAGTGCTATAAAGGGGCATGATCAGGGCACAGATCAAACAGATACATAAGATTAGAAGCAATCAGGGCAGGCAACTGGATTAAAGGGCAATTGGATTTGACAAGGGCTGATTTGACATGCACTGGCATAAAATAAATCAAAAGTTTGGAGTACACAGGCATAAGCTCCACCCATAAAGCATCTATAAAATTATTCCCTAATAGACCCAACAGATAAACCATTCCTAAAACGATTCTTAGTCTCTGTATACTAAGGGAAAGAACTCTTTCTGTTGGGTATTATTTGGGCATGATCCTTTAAAAGCCTTCCTGTTTTATACTACATCTCTTCCTAGAGTTACGGGAGCCAGTTTTCCTACATATATTTGAAGTTATATGGCCTCTTGAACTAATAGTTTGGCTAATCCAAACTTCATTTATTTTTTTCCTTTGTCCTTTAAAAAAATAGTAATTGCTTAGATACTTCATATTCAAATACCATACTTTATTCACTTGGAATAGTTTAATTGTAAGTGTAGAAAGAGATGTTAAGGTGATAAACAATGTATTATGAGCATGCAGAAACATCCATTTTGTCATCATAAACATCCATTTATCATCATAGCTCTTTTCAGTGACAATAAAGTTACTCCGTGGCGTTTGTAGATCTTTAGTTCTAGAACACCTCATAGACACCAAAATCTGCACATGCTCAAAGCCTCACATATATAGTATAATATTTGCATATAACCTGTACAAATCCTCTGGTATGCTTTAAATTGTCTCTAGATTATTTAAAGTATTTTAAAATGTAAATGGTATGTAAATAGTTGTTTAGAAAATGATAAGGGAAAACTTGTACACATTCAGAAGTTACAATTTGGGTAAGGCTAACCACACAGTATAGGTCAGTAGCAATTTAAATATTATTTCAAATATTATCCATCCTCAACTGGATGAAGCCATCTATGCAGATCCTGAAGACATGGAAGAGCAGCCGTATAATTTTTTTATTTATTTTTTTAATTTTTACAGACTGCATCTCGATTTATTGTACACAAATGTGGTAGAACTTTTCATTTCTATGGTTGTGCACAATGTATATCACATCATTCATATAATAATACATATACATAGGTAATACTGTCAGTCTCATTCTACTCTTTCCTTCCCTTACCCCTCCTGCTCCCGTTTTCTCTACACCATTCAAAGGACTTTCATTCTTCTCTTCCCCATTGGCACCCCACTTCGTTATGTGTTGTCATCCACTTATAAGAGAAAACATTCGGCATTTGGGTTCTGGGCTTGACCTATTTCACTTAGCATGATATTCTCCAACTTCATCCATTTACCTGCAATTGCCATAATTGTATTCTTCATCATGGCTGAATAGTACTCCATTGTGTATATAAAACCACAGTTTCTTTATCCATTCTTCAACTGAAGGGCTTCTCAGTTGGTTTAACAATCTAGCTATTGTGAATTGAGCTGCTATGAACATTAATGTGGCTGCATCACTGTGGTATGCTGATTTTAAGTCCTTTGGGTGTAAACTGAGGTGTGGGATAGCTGAGTCAAATAGTGGGTCCATTCCAAGTTTTCTGAGGAATCTCCATACTGCTTTCCAGAGTGGCTGCACAAATTTGCAACTCCACCAGCAATGTATGAGTTTGCCTTTTCCCTATATCCCAGTCAACACTTGTTATTGTTTGTGTTCTTGATAATAGCCATTTTAATTAGAGTTAGATGAAATCTTAGGATGGTTTTAATTTGCATTTCTCTAATTACTTGGGATGATGAGCACTTTTTCATATATTTGTTGATCACCTGTATATCTTCTCTGAAGTGTCTACCCAGTTCCTTAGCCCATTTATTGATTGGGTTCTTTGTATTTCTGATGTAAAGTTTTTTAAGTTCTTTATAAACTTTGGAGAGTAGTGCTCTGTCAGAAATGTGTGTGTCAAAGATTTTCTCCCACACTGTATGCTCTCTTTTCACAACATTGATTGTTTCTTTTGCTGAGAAAAAGCTTTTTAGTTTGAATCTATCCCATTTATTGATTCTTACTTTTATTTTTTGCATATGGGGTTCTTGTTAAGGAAGTCTGGTCCTAAGCCAACAAGATGGAGATTCAGGCCTACTTTTTCTTCTGTTTGGTGAAGGGTCTTAGGTCTAATTCCTAGATCCTTGATCCATTTTGAATTGAGTTTTGTACAGGGTGAGAGAGAGGGGTTTAGTTTAATTTTACTGCATATGGATTTCCAGTTTTGCCAGCACCATTTGTTGAAGAGGTTATCTTTTCTCCATTGTAAGTTTTTGGCACCTTTGTCTAGAATAAGGTTACTGTACTTATGTGGTATGTCTCTGTGTCTTCTATCCTGTACCATTGATCTACCTGTCTATTTTGCTGCCAATACCAAGCCATTTTGTTACTATTGCTCTATAGTCGAATTTTAGGTCTGGTATTGTGATACCTCCTGCATCACTCTTTCTGCCCAGGATTGCTTTGGCTATTCTGGGTCTTTTATTCTTCCAGATGAATTTCATGATTGCTTTCTCTATTTCTATGAGAAATGTCATTGGGATTTTAATTGTAATTGTGTTAAATCTGTATAGTGCCCTTGGAACTATGACCATTTTGAAAATATTAATTCTGCCTACCCAAGAACTTGGGAGATCTTTCCATCTTCTAAGGTCTTCTTCAATTTCTTTCTTTAATATTCTGTAGTTTTCATTGTAGAGAACTTTCACATCTTTGGTTGGATTGATTCTGAAGCATTTTATTTTATTTTATTTTTTTTGATGCTATTGTGAACAGAGTTGTTTTCCTCATTGCCCTTTCAGATGTTTCATCACTTATGGATAAAAAAGCTTTAGAATTAAGCATGTTAATTTTATATCTTGCTATTTTGCTGGATTCATTTATTAGGTCCAGAAGTTTCCTGGTGGTGTTTTTTGAATCCTCTAAATATAGAATCATGTCATTGGCAAATAGTGACAACTTGAGTTCTTGTTTTCCTATTCGTATCCCTTTAATTTACTTGGTCTGTCTAATTGCTCTGGCTAGTATTTCAAGGACAATGTTGAATAGAAGTGGTGAAAGAAGGCATCCCTTTCTTGTTCCAGTTTTTAAAGGGAATTCTTTCAGTTTTTCTCCATTTAGAATGATGTTGACTATAGGCTTAGCACAAATAGCCTTTAAAATGTTGAGATATGTACCTACTATTCCTATTTTTTCTAGTGTTTTCAGCCTGAAGGGGTATTGTATTTTCTTCAATGCTTTCTCTGTGTCTATTGAAATAATCTTATGATTTTTAACCTTAAGTCTATTGATATGATGAATTACATTTATTGATTTTGATGTTGAACTAACTTGCATGCCTGGGATAAACCTCACTTGATCGTGGTGCACTATCTTCTTAATGTATTTTTGTATGCAATTTGCCAGAATTTTGTTAAGGATTTTTGTGTTTATATATTCATCAGAGATAAAATTTTCTTTCCTTGATGTGTCTTTGTCTGGTTTTGGTATCATCAGAGTGATACTAGTTTCATAGAATGAGTTTGGAAGGGTTCCCTCCTTTGCTAGTTCATGAAATACTTTAAGGAGTATTGGAATGAGTTGTTCTTTGAAGGTCTTGTAGAAATTGGCTCAGAATTCATCTGGTCCTGGGCTTTTCTTGGTTGGTAGGCTTTTGATGGCTTCTTCTATTTCATTGCTTGAAATTGATTTGTTTAAATTATGTATTTAATTTACATTAAATTAAATGTCCTCCTGGTTCAGTTTGAGAGGATCATATGTCTCTAGAAATTTGTCCATGTCTTCGATATTTTCTACTTTGTTGGAGTATAGATTTTCAAAGTAGCTTCTCATTGTGTTATACATTTCAGTGGTGTCTGTCATGATATTTCCTTTTTCATCAGGAATTTTAGTAATTTGAGTTTGCTCTCTCCTCTTTGTTAGTGTAGCTAAGGATTTATCTACTTTGTTTACTTTTTCAAAGAATAAACTTTTTGTTTTGTCAAATTTTTGAATTGTTTCTCTTGTTTCAGTTTTATTGATTTTAGCTCTGATTTTATTTATTTCCTGTCTTCTACTACTTTTGTTGTTGTTCTGTTCCTGAAGATATGGAGGAGCAGCTGTATAATTTTATTAATTAAGTATTTTAATATTTTCACTTCTTTTTCCAGTAACCTTCATGTTAGTAACTGACTTAATCAGTTTTTTTCACTGCTGTAAACAAAAGACCTGACTAGTACAAGTAGAGGAGGAAAAGTTAATTTGTGGCTCACGGTTTTAGAGGTCTCAGTCCATAGTAAGCCGACACCACTGCTCTGGGCCCTGAGTGAGGCAAAACATCGTAGCAGAAAGACATGGCAGAGGAAAGTAGCTCAGAATGCAACCACTAGGAAACAGAGCAAAGAACTCTGATTAGTCAGGACAAAATGTATACAGTAGAGAGATGACCCCAGTGGCCCACCTCCTCCAGTCACATCCTACCTGCCTACATGCCTACAGATACCATCCAGTTAAACCAAGTGTATTAATGCACTGATTAGTTCAATGCTTTCATGACCTGATTATTTCACCTCAAACCTTTCTTCCATCATTTAACACAGGAGCTTTGGGGTATCATATCTAAACCATAACAGTGACCTGCTTTATATTTTTTTAATTTTTTCTTTGGTTCTTTTACATGGTGAATCTCTATTGTTAGATCAGGGTTTGGGTTAAAGTAACTGAGAATATTAGGTGAATACATGCAGAGATTATTTGGAATAACTTTATCTAACTGATCTGGAAGGCTGAAAAGTATTTCAAATAGAGGAATAAAAATAATTAATGAAATTTTAGATGAAATTGATTTTTATTTATAATGCACCACATTGTAGATGATATTATACATATGATTTCATTTTTATCATCACAAACTGAATCACAAGGTCATTGTCATAGACAAGGAAAATAAGTCTTTTCCAAAATTCAAAAGTAGAAGAAAGATCAAAACACTTTTGAATTCTCATAAATTTTCTACTTAATAATAATGGCATACTTTAAATTCAGAATCAAAATGTTTAAAATTTAACATTTAACTACAAATAAAAAAGACACCTCTATTAGTCAGAATGCACACAAGACTTGTTACCAGAATTAAGTATCTCTGTTGTAGAAGGCATTATCCTTAACTGGTAAATCATGGGGATCTCTACAGAATGGTCTAAATTGTGACAGCAGGGTTTTATGGGGCTTAGAGTATTGGTTACAAAGCCCATCTTGCCATCAAGTTGATTTAGGGGTGGTTTATGTTAGCTGGATGATAAGTGCTCCCTGATTGGTAGGGACCTTCTCATAGTGGTGGACAGATGAGCCTTATAACCCAGTCATGAGATATTCTGCAAATCTCAATAACAAAGATCATTATTTCTTTGCACTATTCTTGTCACTGATGTGTTAGATATCATACAAAGGACAGGCCAGAGCACAGTAGCTGTTCCTAGCTCCCTTGCTGATTGTGAAAACCCCAGTAATTCAGGAAAAATCTGTAATAATTGTTTCAATTTTAGTATGCCAAGTTTTGGACTTAAAACTTGACTAGTTTAACACATTTACAAAATCCATGATAATTCCCACATACCAACAGAATTATGTAAGTTAGTATTCTCTGTATTGTTTTCACATAATACGTATCCAATGATCAAGAGAATTACATCAGTTGTAATTTATATACATCAAGTTGAAAATAATTTTCCATTCTGTGACCCTTTTATAATTAAAAAACAAATTAATTTGTAAATGACAACATTTTAAAATTTCTTAAGATCAACTTACACAAAAAGTCAATTTGTTGTGTATTATGTCTTCCTGAAATACTCTATACATTGCTAACTGAGATTTACTAATCTTTACATTCCCAGCAACAAACATAGTAATACAAATGGCATGAAAAATAAGGTTTTTTTTAACTGAACCATTGAAGTTTATAAAGTAAAAGTACTCTAGAGTACCTATCAGAGAGATGTGTAATTTATTCCCAAACTATAAAATGACAGTTTTAAATTAACTAATGAGGATTTAGAAAAGTTTGGCACTATTTTACATCAATATTTAGTTGTAGAATTATTGTTTGCCTTGAAATTATGGAATATTTATTTATATATAGTAATGAAACGATGCTGACTTTAAAATTGTGTAAAAAAAAAAGAATCAAATGAATGAAATCCAAGAGTATTCTAACATGAACAAGAGTATTCTAACATGAACAAGGTCTCCATAACATTGTGTTCCATTTACTCTTCATTTGAATGCAGTGAGTTTTGAAAGTTTTATAGAGAAAGAAAACTCATATTTGAGTGAGTATTGATAAATGCCTGATGCATCCATCAAGTGTTTTGGCGGTCGACATGTAGCGGGGATAGTTTGCCCTGTAGTTCAAATCAATATGTTTTTGTTGTCAGGTACAACACAAAGTAGTTAAGTATTGCTTTCAAACTACAAAAACAGTAGTTTACAATAATCTGTTGAGGTCTACAATGTAAGAACAGATATTATTCCCTAGGAATAACATGCATCTACTGGATAAAAGAAGCTGAAGCACAAAGAGTTATGGAGGGAAATGCAAGTTGATTTATTTGATAGGAACTTATGATTTTGATACATCTTTATAGAAAGTACATTCAAGTAATGTCCAAAATGAAAGAAGATACTTGTGAAACATTTATAGTTATCAGTAAAGTGCTGATAGCTCAAAGTTTAATGTCAAACAGTTTTATAAATCTCAGTTCTCTTTTTCAAGAATGAAGATGTTAGCAGCATGATTTGAGGTACCGAGGGGAGGTTATAAGGTTTGGCATAAATAGATGAATTAATAGGTTTCCATTGATCTTCACAAACCTAATTTTTGTTCTAACAGTGCTTGTTATTTGCAAATGATGTACAGTCAATTAATTTGCCTAAGAGAATGTAAAATTAGTTTCCTCCTGCCCTAAATGTTTCATCCCCTTTTTGCTCTATGAAATAAGGAAATAAAAAAGGTTATTTTAAATTTTGTAACTTAGTGATCTCTTTTATATGCATTGTGTTTAAGGAATATTTTCTTAATTTGATTGTAGGCAAGAGTTTGCTATTTCAAAGTATAGGTAAGACAAAAATTGAGGGGGTTTGGATTTGTTTCTTTTAGCATCCCCCTGCAAAGAAATCTTAAATAATTTTAAGCATGAAATAAATATCTGTGTTAAATTAGTTGTGTCACTTCAAGAAGTATAATTTGATATCTATTTAATATGTTTCTTTTCATTCCACTTATACTGACTTCATCATGATAAAAGCCACACTGAAGTATAGTTAATATTTCTGATGTTATTAGGTACTATATAGTTGCTCTGAAAGCTCATGAAATCAGAGCACAGTGTATTCCAATTACCATAGCACATCCATTATGTTTAAATTGCAAAATAATGTTATGTTTCTATAGTCACTTTGTATTATGAGTTAGCTATAAGTTCTCCCCACAAAGACAAAAGTTCATGTGTGAGACAGTGCAAGAAAGTTTAGAGGTTAAATGATTGTATTAAGAGAGTCTTAACCTGATCAGTGCATTGATCCCCTGACAGGGATTAACTAGGTGGTAACTGTAGGCAGATAGGGTGTGGCTAGAGGAGGTGGGTCATTGGGAACTTTTCTTTGGGGGTTCATATTTCTGTCTGTGATGAGGGGAATCTTTCTCTGCTTCTTGGTGTCGTGTTCTGAGCTTCTTTCTTCTGCCACACCCTTCTGCCATGATGTTCTGTCTCATTTCAGGTACAGAAAAATGGAATCTGCAGTCTAAGACTGAGAACTCCAAAACCTTGAGTGACAAATAAACTTTTCCTTCTTTAAATTTTTTCATGCCAGGTCTGTCAATCACAGCAACAAAAAAAGCAAAATAAAACACCTTGAGAATATATAGCCTAACAGAAACAACAAAATACAACTAAGTCTAGGCCCTAAAGACTTTGATTGCTAATACTTAACATTCTGCATTACTTTTAATAAATGAGTGAATGAAGTAATATATCATGCCTTTTTATAATTTGGTATTTAATGCTTTAATACATTCATAGAATATTTAAATTTTCTTAAAAATAAGTCAGCACAATGATGTATCTATTAATAGAAAAGTAAATTTTTACTCTAAAATGTGGTAATTAAAGGTAATCTGATTGCACAATTGACACGAGAGCAGACCTAAGTTAAGACTGTATATTAGAATAAGAAACACTAATGACATTAAGAAGCCATATTACTCATAGTACTCATATGATACATAAAAGGAATTTGAAACATAATGACCTGAATTAGAATGTCTATAGAAAAAAATGATAGTGTATATCTATTTTAAATGTGAAATATACTCAGTTTTGGGTGAAAGTAAGCCTGCATGTCTGAAAATATCAAAAAAGTCTTTCACTAACATTCATACTCTAAAAAATTTATCCTTTTTTTTTTTTTTTTTTCCTTTTTCAGTACTGGGTATTAAAACCAGGGATACTTAACCACTGACCCACATTTTCAGTCTTTGCAAAAATACTTTTATTTTGAGAGAGATTCTCTCTAAGTTGCTTAGGGTATGACTAAGTTGCTAAGGCTGGCTTTGAAATTGCAATCCTCCTGCCTCAGTCTCCAGAGCCACTAGGATTATAGGTGTGCACCTCTGTGCCAAGCTCAAGAATTTATTCAAAGCAAAGAGTCATCATTGTACATATTGTGTTTGTTTCTTCAATGATGAAACATTACATTTTAGAACAAAAACTAGAAAAATAGCCCATAGGCCACCATGATGATTTTTTTTGGTGAAATGGTTATATACATAAAACATCCAAAAGATTTACAGGAAAATATTTGGGATATGTAGGGTTATTCAGTAAGATTGCTGAGTTCAAGATGAATTGAAAGAAATTGTGTATATATGTGTAAAGTTTTATAAAAGTTATGCAAGTTTCTCATTGTGGCATGTTCAAAATATTATCATGGATCAAAAATGAATAAAGAATAACTCATATTAAAGGTCATAGACAGATTCAGTTTGTGAAACATGCCAATTCTACCCAATCAATTTAAAAATCTTAAAAATTACAGACCCTAATGCCAAAATTTCTGTTTAAGGGTTCAATATGAGAAATAACTGAAACTCTCTTGATGAAAAAGTAGGATGAGTAGACAGAAGGGAATTCAACAGTTCAAGTTGTGTTCTCTCACAAATAAAAATGGAAGATAGGAAGTAAGAAAGAAAACTGAGTAGGAAGGTTGGTCAGCAAGAGGACAATTGGACAGAAGGAAAAAAATATGTAATTATTGGTCTCTGATGATCCATAACTTGCTGCTACATATTTCTTTATTACTGTCTTTTTGCTATACATTTTCCATGTATTTCTTTCATGTTTTGCATTCAGTACTTGTAAGTATTCCAAAATTCTTATGTCAGAGAATATCGTAATGGTGCAACACTCATTAGAACACTAAGAAGAAACATTGCATGCATCTTGGCGAAACTCAAACTCAGAAATTTGAAGTGTTTTAAGGAATTACAAGGAATTCTTTGACTATAAAAATTGTTTTAATTACCTGATCTTTAGGATTTTCATTTTAAAAATCTGTCTTTTATCTCATAAGGTTAATATGAATAGCAAATAATCTTTTTCTAAAAAGTTTATGAATAAAACCCAACAAATAGTATCTTATTAATTTCCTTCTCATTTTATGTTTATATGCTAAATAAAAATAACAGTTTTGTTTACTGTTCAAAAATGAGAACACTGTGCAATAATCACTTTTAAGTAGATTTTTAATAGTTATGTTAGAGTAAATTTCCTAAGTAGATGATGAAATTTATGTTTAAGACAATCAGGGCTGGGGATGCGACTAAGTGGTTGAGCACTTGCCTAGCATGTACAAGGTCTTTGGTTCAGTCTCCAGAATCAAAAAAATAACAAGTAAATAAGTAAATAAATCAGTAAAATGTATAATTGAGTGATCTTTGACTTGTGTATACACATATATACTCATCTTCACAATCAACTTTCTTTCCTAAACAAGATAAAATAGTTCCATTTTTACTTCTTATGTTTGAAGCATTATATACACATTTTTAAATACTCAAGTGCTCCGCAAAATAGATATTAGTTTCATAATTGTATACAATAAGAATTTCTGGCCTAAAAACACAGATAGCTTGCTTCTGGTTAAAAAAAAGAAAAAAAAAAGAAAGAAAGAAAGAAAGAAAGAAAGAAAAGAAACTAACAATACTACTAATAAAAAATGAAGCAAACAAGCTTTCAGTTTTGAAGTTGTTTCCTATCTGTTTTGTCCTAAGACCCTCCACTCTTTCAATTACATCAAATTTCTCACCAAAATAACATTTGCCCTATGTCCAGATAAACAAATCATGATAGCAAACCTGTAATTCAAAAAATAATTATGTCATTTTCTTCTGTGTGTTTGCAGTTGCTTTAAGCAAAGATGCATTTTAATTTGATATTATCCAGTTCTTGTTTTCTGCTTCTAGCCAAGGATGTGGGAGCATTGCCTATTATTCATCACTTACATTTTAAATATTTTTGCTAGAAATGGAATTGTAGGTAATTAAATTCATTTTTAAGAAGACAATTTACTTATGAATTGATAAACTTGAGTCACTATTTCTGTAAGGTTACTGACGGCTTATGATCTTCATTTTGTCGTGACTTTATGTAGACTTTTTTTTCTCCTAAGAGTTGTTAAATACAAATGTTTAAAATTTAAAGTGAAATCTAATTTTAAGAGTGTCATCATCTTCACATCCCAGCTTTGTATAAAAAATGGTATAATGGACTAATTAAAGTTGTCATGCAACTTTATGTCTCCCTGAGCTTCAAGGAATGTGCTGTGACTTTTGTTCTGAAAGAAACAAAGCAAAGCAATCTGCTTCTCCACTCTACTCCTAAATTCTAAATACTCTCCTCTACCAGTATTCTAACCTTTGAGTCAAGTACTATCAGGTAACAAAATAATGAAACCTACAAGGCCAAAGTGCCTTCTTGACTTTTTGTAGCACTCTGCCTTTGGTACATCATTATGTCTGCAAAGACAGCTCAGAGTTTTATAACACTTTAAACAACAACACTCTGTATTGCTGACTCATAGGCAATTCATTGCTCACCATGAGCCTCACGTAACAGATAAGTGAATCACAGCAGAGACCCATGCCTGGAAAACTGCTTGCCAAAGGAATAGCACGTAGAATACACCCTCCTTTACAGAGGCAGCTCTTGGCTAATACCACATAGACCATTCAGGGCATTTTTAAAGTACTTTCAACATTGAGGATTTCTGTGTATGTCAGCCTACTGGAGGCTGCATGAATATTAAGATATAACTGTCGAGCTGGAGAGAGAAAAGAGACAGGGGAGGTTTCAGAGACACAAATCAAATTAAAAGTTACCAGGGAATCTCTTAATTTAGATGTATTTCTCATCTGAGTTTTATATTCTGCTAATATTGTACTAAATGTTTACTGGACTGAAATAAGTCATGTAAGACTTTTCATACCATCCTGCTTTATTTCCCAAAGCAGGATTAATAGAAACATGACATGATAATGTCAAATGATATTTTAATATAATTATTATAAATGTAATATTAGGAATACTATTATAAGAAATAGATTTCTTACATTTCTTATAATGGTATAATATAGAATACTTATTATGTAATTGAATTTTATGTATTATTGTATTTATAATGACAAATTACTGAGAGCTTAATATTTGCTAATTGTGGCCAATATTTTACCCTCACAATTATACAAACTTGGTGCGATTATTGATAACTTATTAAGTGAACAGCTTAGTTCCCAGAGGTGAATTAAACAGTTTGAATCAGAATTGAAGCTAAGTCATTCCTGGTAACAAAACCTGTAGTTGATTCACTAAGCAATCACATTTTCAAATCTGATAATATTCAGATTCAACTAATTTTTATATTACTTCCCTTAAGATCAACTTTATTTGCTTTTCTTCATGTCTAATATGACACATTAACACTAAGAGGATAGCTGCCTATTTGTATCATAATAAAAACTTTTTATTTCTACTCTGCATTTTATATCTAGAGTGTTGCTACATTTGCTGCCGTAATGTCACATCTCAGTTCCCTCAGTTCTGACTTTCCTAATCAGTTTTGGATTTGAAGAATTTCATATTGACCTGTATATGTATCTCTATAGTAATAATACTTCTGAAATGCCCAGATATTTTCTTGGAATTCTATACGAAATTCATCTGTCAATATGCCATCATTAATCACAACACTAGCTAGACCCAGGGAATATTCTGTGATTTAGCTATTGGCTATCTAATAAATTGATAACTCCACTGGTATTTAATCAATATTATTGAGCTTCGGCATTCAGAAATAGGCGTTAATATACCCAATCATCCATTTTTTGTAACTATTTCAGTTAGGCTGCTGTTATACCTGCAAGACACTCACCATTTTAATCTACTTTAAAAAAGAAGTAATTTTAGAAAGCATAGAAAACTCCTGAAATTGCCCATATGTTAAAAATATGAGGGAATATGTGTGAAAAGCTGTCGCTGGCTCTTTGCGGTTCCAAAATCCATGGATATTTGTCACCGCCTGCAGCAACAACTTGCACGGGTCTTATGGGTGGTGGAGTGGAAACTGAGGCACTTCTATCTTTCTCTTTAGTGCACTGCTTTCTTGCTTGTTTACTTATAGAGGATAGAGGAAATGAGGTTTACTTGCTTTGAGAGGAGAGAGACTTTGCTTATCAGAGAGAGAGACTTTGCTTAAGAGAGAAACTTGCTACGCCTTAAAGTCCTGCATCCTATTAACTAAGGGTACGTCCACCCAAGGTGCCCTAGTGATGCGTCTCAGTTCTCTGTTCCATGATCTGCCTTCCGCCACTGCCCCTACTCACTGCTGTGTTCTTTCTTCTGGCTTTTTTGCTAATGGCTGCTGCGGCGTGTCTTCTCTGGCTACTGCTTTTCTTCTGCTAATGGCTGCTGTCCGTGCTTTTCCCTCTGGCTGCTTCTAATGGCTGCCGTGTCTCTGTCTCGATCCGCCTACGCTTATATCACCTCCAGGAGGTGGAGAGCAGGGCCACGCCTCTTACGCAAAGATTAGGCAAGACGCTCCGAGCAGGCAATTAGTGCTCGAGAACACATGTGCATACATTGTGTGCGTGGATGAGAAAATCACCTGAGTGTGCTTATGTCAATTAACCTCCTCGCTGCCGATGTGATCAGGCGCCATCCTGGCGTCGCCAACATGGCACAGCCCCCAACAAAAAGCAAAAGAAAAGAGGCAGTAAAAAACAATATATTTTATTGAAGACCTAGTATATTTGTATGCAGTCATATCTAAGACAACTTCAAGCAATTAAACAAACAAGCAAACATTCACTTTTGTGTTCTGAGCAAATATTTCATTCTAAGGTTAAAAGTACACTCAAGAAAATGTGTTCTTCAGCACACCATATATAAAACTTACGACAGAGTTAAAAATGTAGTAGATTTCTTTATTATCATCACAGGAATTCTGGACATCTATAATCAAACCACTTAATAATAAAAATAAAGCAAGGTGTTAACAGACCATGAGGGAGACAGGTCTGTTTGGCTTGCTATAACGAAAAGACCTCAGACTGGGTAAAAATTTTTTTTTTTTTTTGGTACTGGGGATTGAACTCAGGGGCACTCAACCACTGAGCCACAACCCCAGCCCTATTTTGTATTTTATTTAGAGACAGGGTCTCACTGAGTTGCTTAGTCCCTCACCATTGCTGAGGCTGGCTTTGAACTCTCTATCTTCCTGCCTCAACATCCTGAGCTGCTGGGATTATTGGCATACACCACTGCATACCCCTAGACTGGTAATTCAGAAACAACAAAGACTTAGTATTCACATTTCCAGAAGTTGGGAAGTTCAAAAGCAAGGCAGCAGTAGGTTTGGTATACTGTGAGCACTCATTCTCTGCCTCATACATGGTACTTGGTTGCTGTGTCCTCACACAGCAGAATGCATGAGGATTCATCAGCTCTCCTAAGCCTCTTTTATAAAAATATGAAACCCCTTCATAAGGATTCTGCCCTCCCAAAAGCCCCGTTTCTGAATGGGGCTTTACCTTAGGGTAAAGTATATATGATTTTGGGGTAAACGTATACATTTAGACCACAGCAAAATAAAAGAATAAAAGCCATTCATTCCATGATAAAGTGAAAAACATGGAAACTATGTAAGAGAATCCAGATACTTTTCTAAAGGTGGAGTTCAAACTGAAAAACTAAAGTTAGCAAAGACTTTTCAGTGACAGAAAGGGAAATCTTCATAAAGAATATGAAAAATGTGTATCAATATTAAAGAAAAGACTGAACTCCAGAATTTCAGAAATTGAAGAAATGAAGAAAAGAATCACTTATTTTGGTAAGAATCCAAAATATTAATCACTGTGAAGAATGAAGTAATCATTTTGTCAGGATACTTAACATTACCTTTTCATTGCTCCATAACGAACACAGATTTAGTTTTATATCTTGAAATAAAGTTCTTTATTATCCCATGATTTTTAAAAAGCAAAAGCAAAAACAAAAACTGGATTACAAGTGATGAAGACATAAAATGAGCTTACGTTAAAAGGAAATAAAAAAAGAAATAAAAGTACTTGTAATTTAAAACAGAACTATATCTACTATTTCAACTCTATGAACTATACATTCCTACACTCAGATTATTAAAATATCCTAAAACTTCTCTTGTTTCTGCTTCATATCATCATTGTTACATGTTTTTACAGATAAAAACACATAAAATATACATATAAAATATGTATAATACTTAATAAAAATATACATAGTAATAACTAGATGGACAGATAGATGTTTTGTGTACTTTTTTTTTTATAATACAGTTTTAAAAGTCAGACTTAAGAGAAGTATACATCATTCATGTCAAGGCTTTTGAGTGGTTTAAGAGAAGAACTATGTAGATAGGATGGGTGGCATCCGATATTCAGAGGGAAGGCAATCGGGTTGAGGTCCAGAAACTTGTTTCAACAATCAAGACCTAGAAAATAGGAATATAGGATAAATATGATAGATTGGTGCAGCCTCATGGAAGGGCATTATCAAAATATCCCTTCGTGAAAGAATTTTCCATCAACTGCAAGTATGCATTGAGCTGACATTCTTCTGCTACTGAACCTTGGTAATCCACTGCAGTGTTTAAACTATTGCTCTGCTCTTCCCTGGCAGCCATGAGGCAATGACTACCTGCAATGATGGTGCTAGATTCTGGGCATAGCTCTCA
Source organism: Sciurus vulgaris (assembly GCF_902686455.1). NCBI lineage: Eukaryota > Metazoa > Chordata > Mammalia > Rodentia > Sciuridae > Sciurus > Sciurus vulgaris. The sequence continues at coordinate 123,082,065 of NC_136469.1, forward strand.
TTGTGGGACTCCCCCTGTGGTGAGTGTTGGCCCAGAGCTCCCAGTGAAGATGGCCAAAATTCCCTCAGAGATGTACTGCCATCTGAGGGTCACTCCTCCTCTCCCATATTCTCCCATCACTATGTCTCCTTTGCTCTGTTGTCCACGGGTATTTCCTGCCTACTCTCGCCCCATATTCCTTTCACATTTTAGAAATATCATGAAAAGTATTTTCTTCCACTTTTAGTTTCATCTCGGTACATTCAAGGAGAACTTCATTTATCTGAACGGGTTCATAAGACACAGTCTTAGAAGGATCTAAATATGATTTCCAGATTCCTTGAGTAAATTTTAGCATTTTTTCATGTATGTGGGATTCAGTGGATTAATCCAAGGAGACAGACTACAAGCAACTGAGCTTACACTCATTTTAAAAATTGTTAACTGGTAGAATATCATTTCAGAAATAAACTAGATGCCAATGCAGTGTCTACCTTCCTCTCCCACTGTGGTACCTGATTTCCACAGTGCCTCTTCAGGACCTTTAAGTACTATCTGAATTCCTGGGACCAGGCTCACAAAAACCAGAATTAGTTTGGAGGATGATCCACAAGCATCTCTGAGATACACATTTTTGCAGAGGAGAATTTGTTTTGTTGCTGTTAAAGTTGTTGTTCAATACTAGTGGACAAGTAGACTATAAATTTCACAGAACAGCAGTTTTGTTTATTTTGTTCATTCACGAATTATGTGTGATTCCAATAGTGCCTCAGATATAGTAACTGATAACTGCTCTTAATTGAAAGAATGAAGAGCTTTTTGTGTTTGATGTTGTACAGTGTGAGGAAATGCAACTACTTTGACCACTTAATACTTTTCATGATGTATGTTCAGAGTCAACATGCACATCTTTATTCAGGAGATGTGAGGAAATGTATATAATGGAATGTACATTTGTAGATAAAGTTAAGATATCTGACACAGGAAAGCCAGGAACCAAGTTTTTCCCCCTGACTTAAGACAACATGACAGAGTCAGATATCCACATTAGATTGTACAGAAGGACAAAGCATAATTGTTTCAAATTGGAGTTGGGAGGCATTCCCAAGATATTAATTATTACGTACAAAACATTTTTGCCTTTGTTTTATCTGATATAAAAAATACTATAGAATATAGTCCATACCTTTTAATGCAGTCATAACTCCAACTTTACCTCAAGTTTTACATTTTATATCTATTGGCTTTTTACTCATTCTTTATGGATTAAAGTAAATTTTATGTCAATCCAGTTACTATTTTAGTGAGATAAATACAATTTTACACACATATTTATAAACATCTTAATTAACTTTGTTTTCATGTTACCTACTTCAAAATTGTGATATATTTTCTCACGTTAACTGTGCTACCATGATATGATAAACAGCACAAATGGCTAGACAATCAAAGGGATCATTCCTCATATTTCACGCTTTGTTCCATGCCAAGCATACTTAGTCTGTCAGTCACAAAATCTTTTCCTTTGAAATGTGAGTGTATACAAGCAATTCAATTTCACCAGCATGAGATAAAAGATTCTTCTGTTGGAGGGTGGGCGAATGCATACCTAGCCCTTGTATTGGGTTAAGCAGAGAAAAGAATGGATAGCGATTGGGGTAAACATCCATGCACTTTTGGAATTACTGAACATTTCCCCCAACTTGCCTTTGTCTTGAAACTGTAAAAACGGAGTTCTAAACACAGCTTTTGTGCTCTATTGACAACTCTCTAATGGGAACATACTCTAAGCAACTGTTGTTTTGAAGTTCATTTAGTGTCCATTTGTTTCATTTTGGTGATGTGTTACTATTTAAAATGACACCCAAGCACAGAGTCCAAGTGCTAGCCAGTGTTCTTAAGCACATGAAAACTGATCAAGCACCATAAATGTTGTTTTAACACTCTTGGGTGTGAACTCACGCTAATTACAAACTCTCATCCTTTCTCTGTATGTACCATATTGTTAATGAATTGCCATTGAACTTACGACAGTAGCACAACTCATCTTTAACAAAGTCTTCATAACATACATATTTTCTCTATAGAACATACTACAGTTTACACTATACACACATAAATGCAAATATGGTAAATAATATCAGAATGGGGTAAGTGGGAAAAATAGGGAGGTACACATACTATTTGAAACAAATGTAAAGAGTAGTTATCTTCTTTCATTAATTTCTTTTCAAACTTTAGCTGGTATTTAGTGTGAGACCTATGCTCTTCCAGGACAAGGAATCCAGAAATAATGTGAAGAGAAAAGTTTCCTGATTTCAATTCAGTTTATCTTATAATGGAAGGAAAGATGCAATCATAAACAAATGAAAAACAAGATGGTAACTAACAACTATATTCTTCAGTGAAAAACTAACTGATACAGTGCAATAATGCAGTAATGACTGGAGCCATTTAGGTAATTATCAAAAACTCTTAAAGGAGGTTATATTCTAGTCAAGATAGATTAGAAGCCAACCATGTGAAAACTCAGCATAAAAACTTCCCTTATATGAGACTTGCACTTAATTCTGCATACAAGTTTATTGCCAGTTTGTAAAGGAATATTTGAAGATAGAGTCAACACATTGAAATAAGAACAGTTTCTAAATATTTCAATGAATGAAAATATAAAAATGAATTTATCACACCAACTAAACTGCATTACTAAGAATAATGAAACAATCACAATGTATAGAAAAGGTAAAACATTTTTAAAAATGTCTTTCCTAACACTGAGAAAACTGGACTAAACCTTTATAGGGATTTGTGCATTTTCAGTTTGTAGCTGAGTAAAGTCATCATAGAAACAGTTTTTCTAAAACTGGCAGTGGTTTGAACATCCAAGTCAGAAACAGGAAATAAAAAAGACATACAAAGAGGAAAAGTAGTGAATAAAGTTAACTAAACTTTGAGGCTCTCACATTTGATTTAGGTCAACCTTGAATTTTAGATGAATACTTGAATCACAATTCCACTAAATTAGGTCATCCATCCCTGGTGACATATGTATTTCAGAAATTAGCATTGACTTTCAAGTCATTGAAAATGTTTCTATGGAACTTTGGAAGAGTTTCAAATAATTAAATATCCAATTTCTATTTTAGATTTGAATTAGAAGACTGTATTTGAAAATTAAAGAAAAAATTAAAGTCTCTGAATATATTCCAAATTGTAATATTTTAATTGATCACAAAATTAAATTAATAACAAGAACTCTGATATTTAATTGTATTGTGTGTGCTATATTATAGCTTTTAGGATCTTGTTTTCCAACAAGCTAAGTTTGTGTAAACCAAGCTGCTTTGACAATTATTTATGGATGGTTAAACCCTCCATGCCGATGATACACTGGAACACCTAAACAAGTGTGTGCATGTTTTATGTAAGAAGTTTCTTCCTGGTTTCTCTCTGCCCTCCCCAACTCAGGCCCAGGAGAAGCAAGATGACTTGTCTAGTTTGTGAATTCAGAAGACAAAACTGAGGCTGTCACTCCTTCCTTGCCTCACTGCTAAGGCCACTGTGCCTGCATAGAGGGCAATGTGTCTATCTCTGCACTTGAGGCAGGTTTGATGACCAGGCACTCTCCCACAAAGAAGCCTACTGGTGGCTTTTCTGTCTCTTCCATGGAAATCCTCTGTCCTTCAGAGATGAAGTCTTCAAATAGTGCTGAAATCAAGAGGGAAAGAACAGATATTATTTCTTAACCTTTAAAGTCACACCAATATGGAATACACATATTTTTAGAGGAAATTGAACCCAGAAATGCTCTACACTGGGCTATCTCCCCCATTTTTTTTTTTTTTTTTTTTAATTTAAGACAGGGTCTTGCTAAATTGCTGAGGTTGGCATTGAACTGGTGCTTCTCCTGCCTCAGCCTTCCCAATAGCTGGGATTACAGGTGTGTGCCCTTGCCTAGATGGAATATGGAATGATTTTTTAAGGGACAAAGTGTGTTTTGACAAAATATATGGACTTTGAAGTCATTAGATCTTGAATTCAATTCTTAGCTTTGCAACCATCTGGATAGAAACAGGAAAATTACTTATCTTTTCAAAATCAATGTTTTCCAAGTACAAAATGGAAATACATCTTGTAAGATGTCAACTTGTAAGACTTTCATAAAGATTGAAGGTTTTGGATACACATTTTACAAGACAAAGAAGGTTTTAAAATAATGTTCAGTAGTACTATTAATATTATTTTAATTTTATATTGATACTTTAAACTTCTAAACTTAAAGTTATGATGGTGTTAAAGATTTTTAAGTCCACATAATTGCAATTGGCATTTCTTCATCATCACAATCATCATTAATTCTTATTAGTGTCCTAAGAAAATCTAACACTATTACACTAAGAAATGAATTAGTAAATCTCATTTTCATTTATAGTATCATGACAAAATCCAATTTAAGTAGATTAAAAGATCATGCACTCAATTCAATCATCAAAGAATAGATATTTTATCTATTACATTTTCTTAATACAAGGCCTACATCAAAACTTTCTTATTTCTTCTGTTTTCTTTTGCCCCTTTTTCTATCAGCATGAAAAAATGACCAAGTTATTTCTTGCAGTATAGTTTTGCTTCCAACAAAGCAGAACATATAGGGAATAGAATTTGAGTTTTTTTTTTTTTCACAATAAATAAAATCTGTTATGTGATTCCTAAAGAAGGTACAAAAAAAGAATTTTTGGAAAAAAGCAATGACTGAATAATTGGAAGCTGTTGCTGCTTCTACTAGCCTTTTGGAGTCTCATGTTCTTTATCTATAAAATAAAACTTTGAATGAAATGATGGACTGAAACCATCCCGATTTTTGATTCAATACTAAGTTGATGCTGTCCATCGATCATATGAATGGCAAGTTGAGAAGCAAGTTTTGAAGGATTCTCTGGGCAATGTGTCTCTTTTGTCTCATTGAACATATCAGAATGGTTTCAGTGTTTTGACAAGGTGCAAAGGAATTTCTAAATCCTTGGACATGTCTATATTAAATTGTAAGCCACAAAGGTAATCTCAAGTATGTTATATTGTATGATGTGTAAAAGTACTTCCTACAGCACACCAGTATAAAATTGTATCCACAGAAAAAATGTCATTACTGAACTTTTTAAAATCCATCTTATCTGCTAATTGATGACTTGGAAAAAAATCTATCACTTCTGTCATGCATTTAAGACTCTATTATGGACTTTATATTCTCATGTCCACTCTACCTAGGATGCACTATGTGATCCAAAAATAGAATTATCAAATGATCATGCCTTGAATATATTTAGCATGTATTCTTATCATTCCTCTCTATATATCTCTCCTGTATTAAAAGTGCCCTTTTCTTAACTATTTTCCAAAAGCAAACTAAAATCTCCATTCTTCATTAAATCCTTTTTTGACACTACCTGTACTTCCTATACTTATTTATGCAATAGTCCATAAGCGGCAGTTATCACATCTGACTTATAATTATACCTATATGCTTGTCTTTGTCCCCCACTATTTTCTCTTTCATTCCCTCTGTCTATACCCCTTACCAAGAAAAGATTATAAATTCTGGCAAAAAGGAGCCATATGTTATAAAACTTTATAGCTTCAAAGAAATTACTTCAAAATTTAAGTGTAAAAATCAATTCCCAGATTCTTTTTGAATGAAAATGTAAAAATTAAACTCATATGTAAAATGGAAATAATAAAATATACTCTGCAGTCATGAGGAGAGAAATAAAATGTTAAAATATTGTGATGTGTGTTATAGGTTTGTTATTGGGAATTATATTATAAAAATGACTACTAGGTATATTTTTGTCTTGCAAATGACAAAGTCCTAGGTTTAATATTTAGAATGGTAAACTCTAGATCGTTAAGACTATCAATTCTCCTTGTAGTACATAAATTTTAAAATGTAATGTATACTATCATAAAGTCTGCCCAATTGGGCTGGGGAGATAGCTCAGTCAGAGTGCTTGCCTTGCAAGCAAGCACAAGGCCCTGGGTTCGAACCCTAGCACAGGAAAAAAAAAAAAAAAAAATGTCTAACTAATAACCAGCAGAAAAGAATGGAGAAATAAGAGGTAACTGAATTTTCCTAATGTGCATGAAATGTTCAATTTCTATTCAAATCTTCTGTCACTGGCTCCTCATTGTTTTTACTGGTAGCTTGAGCACTGGTTTAGTAGATTTCACTTTAACTATTGTTTAGAGTTTAACCATGATGAGGCAGACTAACCATAGGCTTTGGAGAAAGAAAGGTCTTGTAAGAAGCTACAGAATACTTTCTCAAAGTAGATTCACGATTTAAGCATTGATTTCCAAGGATTGCCCACCTTACTATGTATTTGTGCATTTTGCTACAATGGAAGAAGTAAATTATATAAAGGTAGGTTTTGCCTTTATTTTTTTCCTTCTCTGGGTTGGCATGAGAGTATTTGAGATAAGTAGACTTAGGTGTTCATGCCATAAATGGAGGCTAATAAAGTTCAACACTACTGCACTAACCTAATGCTATACCAGTAAAGTCAATGATACAGTAATGAAGTTTATAGTACATGTCTTTGCCAACTTCATAGAATCTTATATTAGATTTGTGTTTCAGAAGTGTGATTCAAAATAGTTCTTATTCTCCTGTTTTGTCTTGACATTTCTCAAATACCTCTCCACCCTAGGAATAATTGATTCATTTTAAGCAGCAAATATGTAAATGTATATATAAACATATATGCACATATAGATACATGTATTTTAAAACACCTCTTCTTCAAGTGGTTTTAGAAGTTTCTCATTTTTCAAAGCAGGTAAGAAAAACATTATATATCTTTCCTAATTGTGTGAAAGAGTGTATAGGCATGCCCCAATGAGGAGCACTTTCACCCAAAGCGTGGGTTTTAGTTTTCTCTTCTAACACTGCTCTAGTTTTTCTCTAATTCTTTATCTTTTCAGGTATAATCAAAAGTGCTTCATGTCTCCCTTTCACATCTCAAGTGGTTTCTCTATTGTTACTTTTGTCAAAAAAAATTTTAAAAAAACCACTCAGACTATAAGCAACTAAAACATGAATAATTTATACAAATATTGGGGGATCATTAGGTTTAAAGATGAGGCTGAGTAAACATTGTAACATCTTTTCCCCTACACCAAATATGTGACTTTTCCCAACATGCAATACACGTCATTTTCCAAAGTCAGTTCTCTAATTCAAATGGATGCTCAACAAGTCAAACAAATTCTGACACCATGTGCTATTAGAGCAAATCTTGAAACAGACGATTCAAACCATGGAGACTGCTACCACTTTAGAAGCCAGCCTCAATGGTCTATCAAGCAACCTACATTTCTGACTGGTTAACTCACAAAACTCAAGGAAGTGTTCTATTACCATCTCAGTTGATTATAAAGAATATAACTAAGGGACACTTAAGAATGGAGGACACATAGGTAAAGGTTAAAGGGGTTGGGAGCAGACCTCCTATATCCTCAGCAGATACACGATGGTCTCAGCACCTGAATGTGTTTGACAGTCTGGAAGATTCCCCAATCTATCTTAGGGTTCATAAATGTGGTCACATTATGTGGGCATGACTGACTTGATCATTGGCCAATAGTAATTGATGTCAATTTCAATCCCCTCTTACCCCTCAGGAAATCAAGGAGTTGGGCTAAAATATTCCAGCCTTCTAGTCTAGTTGATTCCTGAAGACCTGCCCCCATATTGAAACCTTATAGGGCCCTCCCATGAATCACTTCATTAGATTCAGGTATGTGAGAATGTTTATTAATAATAACAAATAATGCTCATATAGCTCAGTAAATTTTAAGGGTTTTAGAAGTTCAAACCCAGGAACTGAATAGGACCCAAAAACAAATATGTATTTTTTATTGTGCTACATTTATGGAGGCTAAGGTTTATTAAACTTTTCCCTTCCAAGTTCTCCTTCTTTAACTATTAGAGAGGATAGTTCCCACTGACACTTTGGCATTTAAGACTGATTAGATAACTGAAGAATTATTTAGCTTCCTATTATCTTCCTGTTCTTTTTGACTTATGGTAATGATAGTTTGGCCTCTCTCCCAGATGTTAAGAAAGAACAATATTTTAAGTCTGTTGATTCAACTATTTTCTTAGTTGTGTTTATCAAAGGTCAATAAACAATTATAATTACTAGACAAAATAAGTTTAAGGACTTATATGTATATTACCTGCATATTCAGCTTAATAAATTATATTAGATTATTTTAATATTGTTTTCTGAATATAAATTTTTCTTATGCAAAAAAGGCTTTATGTAAAAACTGTTTTAGGAATAAGTTTCTTTAAGCATTTGCCATATTTTCACAAAGCACTAGACTTCGATATAATAGAGATTTCTTAAAGTTTATATGATTTGTATTTAATAACATGTATGTACACTTGACATTTTATATAATATAGAAGTGGTATTTTTTGAATTTATACTTGAGTAATGAAATAAGAAATACAAAAAAAGGAAAAAGGAGAGCATTAAAGGAAAATAGGTACTTTTTAATTGTGGTATGAAAAAATTGACTCAATAAACATAGTGGATCTTCTATGCAGAAACAGTTGAAATAGAGAGGAGATTAAGAGCCACTATTTAGAAAATCCCAGGTTATTCTCACCATTACTAGTATGGAGTGCTAAAACACTTGTTCAGGTGTATTCTTAATTTCCCTCTTACTAAGAAGCATGGCTGATGAAAGTCTTTTTCTTTTCTAATGCATATGTTAGAACCTCATATGAATTGGCTACATAATTAGCCCTTCCCCCTAAGATGCAGACAAATAAATAACAATGAAAAAATGAATATAAAATAAAACAATACCACTGAAGGTAAGTTCATATGATTATTCAATGATGAAAATAAAACAAAGAAATATGAAGACTGTAAAGAATCCTCACTTCTGTTACTTGATTTCTCACTATGTTAGCCAAACTCCAAGAAGCCCCTGATGAACTTTGTTTCCATCGATTTATGGTTTTTTGGTAGTGACCTCCCATGCTGATTCAAACCTGACATATGTGGTCAATATTTTTAATGTGATGGTGTGTGACCTTCAAGGAGCAAGCATTAATAGGAAGGTAACTTTCACTTTGTTCTCTTAGCTTGCTCATTCTGGAAGAAGTCTTCTGCCATTCCATGAGAACACTCTCACACTTCCCTACATGCCTGGAAGAATATGAAGGCTATCTACCAGCAGTCAGCAATAATTTATCAATGATATGACAGAGCATTTTGGAAGAGTTACTCTGGCCTCTGGAAAGTCTCTGGATGATGTAGGTCCATTTACTAGAAAGACAACTTCATTAAAGACCCTTAGCTAGGAACCAAATTACTCCTGTATTTATCACCTGCTTCTGTATTTATCACCTACCACAAAAGATGACAAATAATAGTCACAGTAACTTACTGAGTCTTGAAATAATATATTTTGAAGTAGTAACTAACACACTCATTTCTAAGACGATAAATAGAAAAACTGTACACACAAAAGGTTACAATCTGCACACATATCTGTGCACATTTAACAGACAGCATGGCTCTTTTAACTCTTTTCTATTTTTACCATTACTCGAACTCTTTATAATCCCTGAATACCATAATTCTAATTAGTATAAATTCTCATAAATGCCTGTTTCTCCTATGCCTCAAGTTAACTCTAAAATTATTTGGTTCAGCAATGTAATTATAATACTTAAATCATATAAACTGATATTTTTATTTTACTATCACATAAGACATAATTATGTATAAAATATCAATTATCTTCATTAATGAGATATTTTCATATAGCATACATTATATATATACTATTAATTATTTTTGTTCATAGACAAGATTTTCTTTTTCATGTGCATGTTCAACTACAGTGATTTTAATAAAAAAAGTATTTGTTGATTCCCTTTCATGTTGTGGCACTAGGTGATTATGGTCAAAAAAATGAAAAAAAATATACTTGGTCTTTCATGCATTTCATATTCTATTGTAGTTACATATGAATAAATAACTGCATAAATGAATATATGATTTTATAGAAATGAAGGACTATGTAAGAAGAGTATCAAGGAATAATTTCCTGAGGGAGTTAACTGAGAGTTGAATAGCTAGGGAGTAAAAAGGTAGGTGGCTACTCCCCTGTTTTCAAGAGTGGAACAGCAGGCAGCAAGATATTAAAGTCAAATGTTACATTCTTGAATAGTTTTGAATTGTTTGTTGAATGTTTAAAAAGTGTTAAATGGCTTAAAAATAATTAATTGATTAAATTGAGCATAACAAAATACTTTCTTAAGAAAAATAAAGTCGAATGGTCTTAGTGTATAAGAAACAACTTTATATTTGAAAAATGTCTTCAAAAGACAATTAAAATGACTATTATAAAATATAAAATTGTATAATATGGTAAAATGATACACCATTTAGAATTCTTCCTAGAAGCAAAAGAACCAACTTTAGCTTATTCTTATTATTATTTAGCTTATTTAGTAGCTGGTACAGAAGAAATTTAACAGCTCTTAGGATCATGATCTTTCAAAAACTAAAAGTCACCAGACCAGAAAAATAAAATAACCAGAAATAATGTCCAAATCACCCTACCAGAGAGCCAATCCACAAATTTATGAAACCACACTTGGACACCTGCACCAAAACTCATGTCCTGCACTAAAGCTCATGTCAGCAACCTAGAGATTAAATGTCAGTGTTAAAACATCATCTGATGTCCCCTCAAAGAGCTTGATAATCCTCCACCGGATTTCACCTCGAGCACCAGGAACACAAAAGTACCTGCTTCGCAAGAAGACTCTTTCAAACTATAATCTTATAAAAATATCATTGATTGCAGGAGTAAAAAGTAGATTAAAATGTTTTTAAAAAATCTCTATTTTGAGAATGTGGTATTCATAAATTGAGAATTTCTTCAGATTAAAAAGACAGTGTAGAAGTATTACAACATAGAAGAACAAATAGAAATGTCTTAAACTTAGAAAATAGATTTTCATATGAAGAAAATATTTTTCCTTGAAACTTGATGCATCCAGATATAGAAGAAGAAAGTAGAAAGTAATTTCACTGTACATTATAGCTGAATTCACTTTGGTTTTCATTTGTCTTTCAATTTATTTTGAAAATATTTGTTGATTCCCAACAAACTTACAGACACTGTTCTAGATGAAGAAATTAGTCAATGAATATAAGCCATGAGGGAACTCAAAAGGAGGGGTTAGAAAAAAGAACAATTATGCAATTAAAACAGGTAATACATTCTATAATGAAAAATTTAGTTCTAAATGAGAATAGAGTGAAAAGAGATGTTCAATGTGTTGTTAATTAAGACAAGGATTTTGAAAGGATGTTCCTTTTGCTGAATAAATAGATCCTGGACATTCTTCACAATTGGAGAATCTAAGCTCATAAGACATAAAGAAAATCTACATAGAATCCTACACAATGAAGAAAAGATCCACATGCCAGTGGAACAGTGAGCATCCTGAGTTCTAGAAATAAACATCTGGAATGGGTCTGCCCCTAGCACAGTTGCTGATGGGAATGTTATTATCAAGATACTAACCCTCAGGGCAATTGTCTGTGACATACTCACTAAAGCTGGGATCCTGAGTCTAGGCAGGACCCTCGGTGAAGACTACAGTACCCTCCAGGTATATGGAGATATAGCCACTGTCAGAAGTAGACACAAATATTCTGAAATACAGTTTTTCCAAATTAGTTCTGTAAGTATCCCATAAAGAAGTATAAAGTGATCAGTTCACATTCCAAAGACATTTAAAGTCTTTTCATATTCCAAGTAAATTGGAAATACATGAGAAAAACTAGTCTAAGTGATATTCCATCAAAAAAATATATCAATGGGTTTAAATCTGCAGATATTGGAATTATTAGATGTAAAATTTCAAACAACCATGTGTGAAATGTGTGAAAAGAATCTGCAAAATCAATATATAAAATGGATCCGAAGAGATACAAATAAGTTTATGACCAAATAATTAAAGTCAAATGATTGAAAACTAAAGGCAAACATAAGTGCCTTAAAAATGCTGAAAAATAAAAAGGAAAAGTCACATGTAAAGAAATCATATTTTTCTTGACAGCAGACACCTTGGCAGTAACAATGGAAGCCATGTACAGTGGAATAATTTCGCTAAGGACTGAGAGAAAAAAAACGGACAACCAGGAGTTGTATATACAGCAAAATGACAACAAAAGAGGTGAAATAAAGAAAAAAATAGGGATAAGCAAAAAGTAATATAGTTCATCACCCAGACACCTAGTCTAAAGGAACTTAAACTGAATATGTAGGAAGAAAGACGTTGGGCACCAATGAATAGACTAAAGGAGAAGATGAGTGCTAAACAAAATGCAAAGTATAAATTGAATGCAAAGACAATTTTCAAAACTGATACAATGATAATAGCAGTCTAGTTTATGGATTTAAAAGTAACTAAATATCCTGGGAACATGTATGCTTGGAAAGGGAATTATAATCTAAGTGTTTTTGGTATGCTTTATACTATTCCTGTGGATACTTAGAACAGCATTTGAATTGTTAACGTAAATAAATATGTTGGGATTTTTAAGTAACGTTCTATAGAGTAAGAGTTGGAGAACATTTTCTCTAGGTATATAGCCTTTGAAACTCAAGAAATCTTCATTTTAACTACTCAACTATGTCATTGTTTTTTGAAAGTGGACAGAAGCAATATGTAAGCAAACAAACTTGGTTATGTTTCAATAAAACTTGATTTCCAAAACATGGCTTAAGCCAGATATATCTCCTAGGCTATAGATTGTTATAGAATATAACATATTCAAATGAGTGGAGAGACAGAGTAAAAACGAAAGAATGAGATATGAAAATTGAAAAGATATATTCTTCCAGATCTTCTCAATGTGCACCTGGATTGTCTCTACCATCTCAAACTTCTTTGCTAATTTTAACCTCAGGACAGAAATTGTCTTTGAGTTTTCATGGCAAAATATAGGAATTGTTTCCAGAAGAGTTTCTTTAATATATTGGTACTGAAGAAATTACTGATGTTGTTGGACAGGTCAAAGAAAATCTGACTCCTCTTCTTATGGAAGTGGTCACATAGGCAGGCCACATCCCTGGGCATGACAAGCCTGTGCACAGAGTTAATGATATGACCTCTGGTTGCCAGCAGATAGATGGCATACTCCCTAAAAACCAGACCCTTCTTCTTGTCCTGCAAGGACTTGGCATTGCCTGGATAGAGATTCTTATTGTCAGTGTTAGTCTGTCTGCTCAGCACACAGCAACCTGTCTTGTAACACTTACCCCACAAGGTCAATCAGTCATTTTGCCCTTTTGGTATCCCTGGGTTCTATAGAGAGTCCTCCATGATGTCACAGGTTCTCAGGGCTTTGAACAAAAGAGTAGCAGTGGTAGGCCTGAATGAGCCACACTATATGAGTCTGTAGTTGGTCACATTTTCCTTGGAGTCAGCCAGGTAAGTTGAAGTAGCACAACCTACTTGTGAGGACCATCTTCACCATGTTACCTCCAAGACATATTTTACTAACATCTTGCCATCCCTGAGTTGAGCTTTTCAAATCGTTTCCTGCCAAGTACCCCAGTATGAAGGACCTTGATGACTCACATTGGGTTTAGAAGGTATTAAAAGAGAGATTCTCCTGCTACTTGGTTACCACCTCCTTGATAATAATGGTGTTCAGGAGCCTGATGATCTTCACAGAAATCTTGTGCATCATGCAATGCCAAGGCAATTCCTTAGTCTACACTTCTATGACCTACTCAGTGCTCCAACATGGTTGTCCTATCACCCTTGAAGTTGCCAATTGGCACCTAAACTGGGGTCTTTTTGAAGAACTCCTGTATTTGGATGTTGGTGAAAATCTCCTCTATATGTATGTGGACAATCTTCCCTGAGATGGCAGCAGGATCAGCCTTGTCAGCTTCTCAATGCTACATCACATTTGGAGTTGGCAGTGAATGACTGCTCCTATGTGTAGGGGGCATAGTAGACACTATGTCTCTATATCCTAATAGAATATTGTTTATCTCATCAAGCAGGTAACCCATGACATAGGTGATGTCTAAATGTGTCTCCAGCCAAACATTTAAAATGTTACCTATGGACAATTGTGTACATAGCAGTTGTAGGCCATGGTCTCTGAAGATAAGGCTCATCTTCAGATCCTAAAATGTGTAGAATCTCTGCGTAGGGTAGGTGACCTTTTAATCCATCTCAGAATCCTTTGCACCGAGCAGGTTCTTATACATCTTGGACTTTATCAGTCCATCTTTCTCAACCTTTTTCATGGTCAGCCCACAGTGCATGGGAGGTTTAGCAGTGTCTGATGCTCTCCTGGGACTCCAGTGAATTCATGGACATCTCCAATGGGTCTTTCCTCAGAAAGTCATAGATGCTAGGCTATTGCTTATTTCCCTCAATTATATATCCTTGGTCGTGGTATGCTGTACATTCACATTAGCTACCACTCATATAGAAAGCTAATCCCACCATCACTGCATTAGAAGTAATAATGACCTTTCTGTCAAGCAGATCAGTCACTGACTTCAGGGCTTACAAAGACTTGAAGCAAAAACTGTCCATTATGCTTATGGTCCTGTCTACATAATGGATGTACACAGTAACTCTTAAACCAAGGGCAGACAGAAACATTTAACATAAATTCACCATAGTTCTTGGTAATTAAGTAATTATTATAATAAAAGCAGAAGTAGGGTAAGTGACAAAACACAACAAATCAAATGCATATGTCTTTCCCTCTTCTAGAAAGAGACAAACACATACATATTTTCTTTTTTTTTTTTTTTCAAGAAAGGCTGCAATGTCTAGTTTTATGTGTCAGTTTTACTGAGCTAAGAGTGTTCAGATAGTTGATTAACTATTACTGCTGTGTATGTCTATGAGGGTGCTTCCAGAAGAAATTATTATTTGAGTTAGTAAATGATGTAAGAATTGCCCTCAGCAACATTGATAAGAACATTCAATCAATTGATGACTCAAAGAGAAGGGAAAAAAGCAGAGGAAGGATGAATTATTTTTCTCTTCTTCAGCTGAACCATCCATTTTCTTCTGCTCACAGACAAGGGAGCTTCTGGTTCTTTAGTCTGTGTACTCACACTGAGCCTTAACATGATTTGTAAACCTGGTTCTAGGGTGTTTGAATTTAGACTAAAACTCTACCACCATACCACCATATCTCCTGGGTTTCCCATTGGCAGACAGCAGATCATGAAACTTCTTAACCTCTTTAATCATGAAAACTAATTCCTCATAATAAATTACTTATATGTATATATTTGTGTATATTGTCATACACACACACACACACACACACACACAACCACAAACATATCCTATTGATTCTATTTCTCCAGACAATCCTAATACAGAGACATTAAAATGAGATCACCCTGTCTCTCAACTAATTACCTTTGATAAAAAGACATGAAAACAAAACAAAACAAAATAAACAACAGAAAAATCTCTTCTTTGAATTGCAAATACTTTCTATTAATTTTTCATGATGTTAAGCTTCTTTAAGCATGGGACCAAATATGTTATGAATTTGAATGTCTATATGAAAGACCAGAAGAGTAAAAACAACCACCAAAAATATTTCTTTTAATGATAGCACAGTTTTTATTTAAGTTTTACTGAAGTAATGCATTTCTTACAATCTCAAAAGAGACTGAAAAGTTAGTTTTGCTTTCTTTTAACTGCATTTTCCCTACAACTGAGGTTATTTATAATTTATAACAGATCTAATTGTGAAAATGGAAACTGACTTATGTGGAGTTTTATGCAGCAAAGGAAGCTGGATTTTTTCAAACTGAAAAGTACATTTTACAAAGAAAAGAAAAATTTAAAAAATGTTACAGTTTGAGAGTTATATAGGAAAGCAGAATCATATGGATCCAATTTCCATTTAAGTAAAATCTATTGTGCTAAAATTTCAAGAAAAAGATTACAGTTCTACAATGAAAGAGGGCTGCTGTCACACCATCATACAAATAGAAAAGTTGTGGTGCTCAGGACACATAAATCATGTAATTAAAACTGGAGTGAATAAGACCTCCTAAAGGTTGTCATGGCTTGGTCTTTTAAGCAGCTGCCCTTAGAGGAACCAGAGCCTTCATTTTCAAGACACAGAATTCTTCATATTTGTATAACCAGATAAGGAAAACTATTAGTTCACGTAGTGGGGTTCTAGGAAGAGATTTCTTATACGACTGGATATGGACATTTGAATCATATCATCAATCTTAAATATTTTTCTGTCTCTGATTCCTTCTCTCTGTCACTTTGTCTGAACTATTATTTCTGGTTTCTTTAAATTGGCTTGATTCTCAAGCACACTGGCAATGGTTCAGATCTACCTCCAATCAGCTTACTAAAATCCATAATTCAGAGAGTTCCAAAGAACATCCTGGATTGTCTCTTGGGACCATTAAGGTCCATCCATGATTTAGCAGCCGGGTAGGACAACAGAACACAGATTGGGCTGTCCTGGATATTGTGTCCTACCTTCAAACCCCAAGTATGAAGTCGAAAAGGACCTAGATTTAGGGAAGCCAATTCTGCAGATAAAAAATTTTGGATGATGTGAAAAGATGAAGTAAGAGTCTAGCATGGTAGCATGCGCCTGTTATCCCAGCAACTCAGGAGGCAGATGCAGGAGGATTGCAAATTCAAAGTCAGCCTCAGCAACTTAGTGAGGCCCTATATCTATTAAAATATAAATAATAGGGTTGGGGATGTGATTCAAGGACTAAGGGACCCTGGGTTCAATTGCCAGTACCAAAAATGAAAAATAAAAAGTAAAAAAGAAGGAAAGAATATTTGGAACTAAAAACAAAAACAAACACATTAAAAAGAAAACCATTTGTTGCTATGTTTTTATTGTCCTTACAATAAGTACTATGTATTGGAAAATATTTTGTAGTGTTTACAAAAAATTAGCGTAAGGATTTTAAGTACTCTATGTCAAGGTCTGTGTATGGGTATTTGCACGTGCATACATGAGATAATCTGTCTTAGGACACGAACTTCATTTGAAAAAGTTCTTAAAATGATGCGACTTCCAAGGGTCATAAACTTGTCCACTGGATCAATAAGTGGGGAAAAATGAAATCCAGTGTCTGTCTCTCCCTATTCAGCCACTATATGTCCCCCACTACTATCAGAATTCCAGGAAGCTTATCTAAATCAGTAACCTAACAAAGTTGTAAGAAAGTCAGAAAAAAGTTTGGAGGACAGAGCAAAGCAATATAGAGCAATCCAAAAGGAACTGTTTAACAAATAATATATGCTGAGTCCTTTCTAATAGTTTTGTTGTGATAGTGCCTTTGAAAATTATCTTCTTCCAAACATTTCCTTTAAAAAATAAAATACAATAACAAAAAAATGCCTTAATCATACTTCAACCACTCACAGTCAAATGCTGCTTCTCATTTGTCTGCTTTCATAATGAGAGCTAGAAGATATGTGGATAATGTTGCAAATAGAGAACAGTAAAAGGAAATGGTAAAGAGTTTCTTTTTTTCTTATTTATCTGCCAAAAGAGCTTTTAAATTTTCTTAGCATCCTCTGTCTCTCTATCCAGAATTAATCTCCCTTTCACACCTCAAAATGTCAGCACTGTCTGTATTAAGATCTGATGCCGCACTTTAAAAAATATTTATTTCATTGTTGTTCTTTGATTTTTTTCAGGCACTCTATGAAAGAGAATGTATTTAGGTCTTTCAGAAGAAAACTGATTATTTTGATGTACACTTCCCGTCTCTGTATTTCTGGCATTTGATATGCAATTTAAAATAAAAATTGGCTAGATTTAAACTTATTCTTATGATTCATTTTTGTGCCATAGTTTTTATTTTATTTTAAACAGAGACTTCGATGTTTTTACTAAGATCCTCAGTTGCACTTCCACCAAGTCTTCAGATAATTCCTATGCACTTAAAATAGGACTGGTCAATGGAGAAGAGATACCATCAAAGAAAACTGAAGGCTAGGTAGTGTGAGATTGCCTATGAAATACTGACTGAAATAAACCCTGTATTCTGAGTCCATCAGTTTAGACGTTATCTCACAAATTGTTAGATGTCTGAAGAAAAAAGTTGACTATGCAGACATCCAAAAGAACCAATATGGATAATGATAAGCTCAAGACTTCAAGAAGATCCAAATTCATTTATGCAATATGTAAAACAAAATAAAACATGAAATATAATGATGTCTGATATAATACAACTTACTTTAAAAATATTTTGCTGGGAAACAGTGGCATCTATTTAAATATAAGTTAAAACTCAGTATCAACTTACATGCTATTACTTGAGATTTGAATTATTGAAGTTGAGAATTCACATTCCAGGTCTGTTTGGTTAGCATTTGAAAGACTAATCAGAAATGCATACTCTAAAAGTTATACCAAATAATCTATATAGCTTCAAATAATTCTGTACAGACCATTCAATAATAATTATGCAAAATTTTAGATATAATTTTTGGTGAAATAAATTTAAGTAGATGCTTTGAAAATCTGTACAATGTTTGCTATTCTTATGAAAGAGTGTAGAATCTGGAAGACTTGCAGTTTGGAACTGTGAAATTCATCTCTAGGTCAAGATTTCTGGTTGATCTTGTGCCTTCCATTCCCCACTTACTAATGGAGGATTCTTTTGTCTGATCCTACCAGATATTTGATGAACCTGTCACCATAACATGGTTTTCCCAGACTCTAAGTAATCTTGTCTTTCTTAGACATTATCATAATGCCTGCAGTCGAAAGCAAGCTACAGAATGGATTTATGCTTCTTCACAGGAAATGTTTATGCATTGGTATTAATTAGAGCTAACTTTCTGCCAAACCTATGACCTGGCTAAAAGTATCCATAATTTCATTTCTCTCTAATTCCAGGAAGTGAATGACATTCATTTATCCATTTTACATAGACACCTGTGTAAAATATTACTTCTTTTAGAAATTCACAATACTATTTGTGTATTTGAGTATTTTGAATGAATTATGGTGTAGGTAAGCACTCTGTTTACATAATCTCATTCAATATTTTTGCAAAATGAAATTATTTATGACACAATAACGTAGTAAAGACAAAGAGCATCAGAAAATTAAGGAGATGATTTTTATCTAGGCTACTATAATAGGAAGAATATTTATTAATGAGGAAAGTCTCAAAGAAAAGGAAAAGATGTTGGGTTTTACAGAGGAAGGTAAAAGAAGGTAAAGAAAGATTATATCCTAAATTCTTATGGAAGTTATAAGGAAGAAACCAAAAGTATCTTATCTGAGTCACTGGAGAAAAGATGCAGGTGGGTTTTACCTCAGAATAGGCAGTCATCTGGGAAAGGGCAATGTTTTCAATAAGCTATATCTTTTTTAAAAAAGTATTTTTAGTTGTGAAAGGATACAATACCTTTATTTTTTTGTTTGTTTATTTTTATGTGGTGCTGAGGATTGAAACCAGTGCCTTGCACGTGCAGGTACTCTACCACTGAACCAAATAAGCTGTATCTTGAAACACAAAAGGGTGAGTAGCTACTGAACAGTTGCTGTCATCCAGCATCACAAAGTCCTAGTAAACCCAACATATTCAAAAGAAACTGAGTAGTACTTGGTTAGAATCCTATCCAAGACTTATAGATATTAAACGAAGTTGTATGAGAAGCCTAAACGTTATCCTCTACTATTTCTTCACCTTTAATAAGAATGAGAAGGAAGTTTCTCAGCTATATGGCAAGACTACCTGAAATAGACCGTGAAAATAGCCAACATCAATAAACTTTCGGTAGCACAGACTCAGTCGTTGAATAAGAGTAGCACACAGTCAGGGATAGGTCTTCCCCATGTTTGGATGCATATATATATATATATATATATATATATATATTTTTTTTTTTTTTTTTAAAGACATAACCCTTTTAGTTTTGTATTATAGCCACTTGCATACGTGTCCTGATTCTTCTTGTGGAGTTCAAATTCTCCAAATAAATGAATATCAGGAAGTTTATTTTCATATATCTACATGATTTGTGTGATACATGTGTACAAGATTTTAAACCCCTTAATAAGCAAAGGGAAATTAATGAGTTCCAATTTTCCCAGTAAATAGGTTTTAAATTTTTTTTAAGATATCCTTTAAACAAAATTAATCTCTCAGAGAAATCTGCTTATATTTTGTTGAAAGGAAATAAACATTTAGTCTTTCAATGTCCCCAGCATATTTTCTGTCAATTAGCATTTATCAGAGTTTGCTACCTATCTATAACTTTTATGTTCTTGTTTGCTAAATTAGATTTTAAGTTACTATAGGACAGAGATTATATCTCTTTCAGATGCATATTTGATTTAGTGCAAATAAGTACTTAATACAAAGTATTTACTAAGATCAAAACTTCAAAAAAGGCTGCAGCAGTACTGGTTAATTTTTATTTTTTATCGCAAGTCAGATATCTTCCTGTCTGTTCAGTAACAAGGCAAAATCTTAGAAATTAAGAATTCTGAATTCTTTTGTACAACATTTCCTACACTGTGTGTGTGTGTGTGTGTGAGACGACTTTGTCTTTGCATCATTGAGAAAGTGACTCCATCTGGTATTATGTCCCTGGCTTTTAGAACTTCCTCCATCTTTTGAAAACATCTACACTAAGGTTTACCCAAACTCTTTTCTCTTTAGAATTCCTCTCTTCAACACCGTATGATCATATTAATCTCTTTCCAATGATGATTTCTTATAAGTAAGCAAATGAGGAAGTGAACGAGAGAGTATAGAAAAGAGTAGAGAAAAGCACTGTCCTGGAACATATCGCCATTTAAATATCTAAACTGGGAGTGATGGTACAGACTTGTAATCCCAGCAATTTAGGAGACAGAGACAGGAGGATGACAAATTCAAGGCCAGCCTCAGCAACTTAGCAAGACCATAAGCAACCTCGAGAGACACTGTCTTAAAATAAAAAACAAAAAAAGTGCTGAGGATGTAGCTCAGTGGTAAAGCATCTCTGGGTCCAATCCCCAGTCAAATAAATAAAAAAAATAAATAAATAAATAAATCTAAATATTTAAATATCTAGAAGAAAGATGCAAAAAAAAAATCCACTTTTGTAAAGTGGATACAGTTTCATCAGAAATATTGAAAAATGAAGTTTAAAAAATAAAAGAAGAAAAGAGAAACAGTAATGAAAATAATAATGTTTGTCACTGTTAAGCACTTACAGGACATCAGACAGGCACTAGGTTAAGTGCCTGGTGTACGTGCATAGGTAGTCCAGCACTTAATTAACAATACAACTCCTAAAGTTAGGCTCAGGTTTTTAATGTTGCTGTTACTGTTTTGTTTGTTTTTAAACTATAGTCATGGGAGATAGAAGAGAATAATGAACTGTTCCTCTCTTCCAGAGATGATAAAATATTTAGGAGATAAACCTAGTATTTCTCTAACTTCAAACAAATACAGATACAACTGAACTTAAACAATTCATTCTTCAGTATTGTGGGAGCAGATGTTTAAGACAAATCACCCTCATTTGCATCTGTATAGGATGTTGGAGAATGAAGTATCCAGCCACAAATGATTTCAAGAGAAATGAGAAAAAAGATCTTTAATATTAAGTGTGATTCTAAATGGTTGATTGAAGACAGAACTCTGTACAGATGTAAAACTGCAGCTTATGGGACAAAAGCAGACCTCAACGTCCCTGAGTTCCTATAGCTGAAGGACCTGGTTGAAAAGAAATAATAAATATGAATAGTTTGGGTGTGGCTATATTGCAGAGATGGTTTTAAATGCATTTACTCTTCATGGAAATGAAACAAAATTTAAGACCAGTGAACTTGTTTTCAGACAAGCAAGATCTAACTTATCTCAATTAGAAAGAGTGCCAAGACATGAGTCATTTCAATACAAGATGATTGGGAAATAGCAAATGGAAAGAATTCAGAACACAGTTTTCTTAATATATCACAAGGAAAAGGAATATTGGGGAGATCTTTTCTATAGCAGCAATCAGGATTTTCTGACTTTATTACTTGCCAGATAAGCACACTACCTTTTTCATAAAATAAAACTTAATTATAAACAATTTGAAGTTGTAGTACATAAGAGTAAATGCATACACCAATACAGAATTGCATTGTGTGTTATAAAAAAAGTATTAAATCATCGATATTTCCAGATTATATAAAAGAAGATAAGAAATAAAATTTTTTTAAAATTTCTTTTTGACAAGAATTTTACTTGTAGGATGAAGAATTACATTCTAAAATTTTTAAATGTAATATTTACATTTAATGTTTCAATAATATCTAATATTATTTAGCTAAATAATTATGAGATTGAAAATGATATTAATTCCTGTTTGACCCACTCCATGTTTTCTATAAATTGAATATTAGCTTAAGAGAATTTGCTGTCATTTGCATGGTGGTAAGAAGAGTTATGATATAAGGATGCAGAAAAGATTATTCTGTGTAAATAGGAAGGTGCCATTAGGTTTATGTAATAAATTGATGGGAGCGATAATAGTGTCAATACATAAAGCAATTTACAAAGAAGTTATTTAAATGACCAATATTCAATTTATTAGATATAAAAACTATGTAATACTATAATTGCTATTTTATGCTATGTTGCTCTCTTCAAATAGGATTTTAAGAACAGACATATTTATTCAGAAAATCAAGGGTCAAATGTTTTCTCTCATGTGTGGAAGCTAGAGAGATAAGAACTAATAAAGAAATATTAAAAAGGGAAAAATATCTTACAAAAATAGAAAGTTGACCAATAGAACAGGGTAGGAATAAAGGAGAGAGTGAATGGGGAACTCCTTTGAAATGGACTACACCAAATGATGCTGCTATATCTGTGTAGGAGTATAACACAATGAATCCTGTTTTTATATAATTATAATGCACTAATTAAAATAATAATATGCGGAAAATCAGTAGAGTACAGCTAGTAGTTCAGGGAGAGGGAAGACGGGAGAAAAAGCGAAAGTACTAGGGAAAACAATTAATCGAATTATGGGATGCACATGTACAAATATGGCATAATGAATCCACTATTATGTATTATGTAGTACCAATAGAAAAATTAAAAAAATAAATAATAAAAAAATAAAAACAAGAGCAAAGTGGCTCTTATATTCAAAGGTGATATGTCACTGTAATAAGGTTGTCATTTCCACTGAATATATACGTAGTAATTTACTGCAAGATTGTTGAACAATGATCCTTCATTTACATATGAAAAGTGCAGCAATCACATATGTATGGGGTGATAAAGTTTTAGGAAGTGAACAACCCAACACCTGGGAGCGGCCAGCACCCAGATAAAACACATAGAACACTGACAATGACCCAGATGTCCCCTTTCTTCTACTTCAAGAATAAGCATCACCCTGACCTTGAGTGAAACCAGTTAAGGTGCCTGTGGCATGGAATTTAAGGAGATCACCAAACACACAAAAGAAAATCATATGTGTAAGTTACACATAAAAGATTTTGTAAAACAGAAGTGTTCACATTTGATATTTCAGATAGACTATTTCCATATGCTATATTGCTTGTTTGTTACAGCCACAAATCTAGGCTCTAAATTTTTAGTGAATAATTTCAGTGAGCTCAAGCTGAGTCATAGATTTTCTTTTCTATTTTTCCTCAATAAAGACCAATATCCTACATTTCTGGAATTTCCTTTTATCCGTTGATTTGTATTTCCTAGAAGAAGCTCCATTCAAACATCCACCTCACATTTTCTGGACTTAGATAAGTTTTCATTAATTATTTGTCAATTAGTGTTATGGTTCAGATATTAGGTGTTCCCCCAAAGTTCATGTGTGTGATGATGCAAGAAGGGTTAGAGGTACAAAGATTGGGTTATGACAGCCTTAATCCAATCAGTGCATTAATCCCCTGATGGGGATTAACTGAGTGGTAACTGAAGGTAGGTAGGGTGTGGCTAGAAGAGGTGGGTCACCAGAAGCTTGTCTCTGAGGTGTGTGTATGTATATATATAATACGTATATATATATATATATATAATTTTTTTTTTTTTTTTTTTTTTTTTTGTGGTGCTGGGAATCGAACCCACAGCCTTGTGCTTGCAAGGCAAGCACTTTACCGACTGAGCTGTCTCCCCAGCTGAGGTATATATTTTAAATCTCTGCTATGAGGTGGCCTTGTCTGAAGCCACATCCTCCACCACACTCTTACACCATGATGTTCAACGTCACCTCAGGCTTCAAGGAATGGAATTGGCAGTTTATAGACTAAAGCTTCTGAAACTATAAGCCCCTAAACAAACTTACTTCTCTAATTGTTCTTGTCAGGTCTATTGGTTGCAACAGCAAAAAGCTGACTCAAACAACTACCGATAAGGAACATCACTGAAATCCAACAGGTATTCAAAAAATATGTTACCTCAACATTTTTCTCATCCTCAGGTAAAATGTTGATTGTCTTTTATTTTTAAGAAAGAAGAAAGAGTTGAGGGAGTTCAAGGGATTTTATGAGTTAAGACTTGGCTTCAACTTAAGCCAAGGGATTTTGTGGGCGGATCCATTTGGGAGTCAGGATAATTAGAAATTGGGAGTAAAGATTTTTCTCTAGAAGTTCATAACAGACAAAAACCTGAAATGGCAGTAGTTATTTATCATTGACTGGAATACACAGGAGAATTTGCACAATGTGTGCTACTGCTGTCTATAGCAAACCTTTTTTTAACTTCCTAGAGCTAAATGTTTACAAATACTTTATAACTAAAAATAAGTCTTATTTTCAACATGATTTCTCCACTCAGCATTTTTTTTTACATAAGACCATTCAATCTGACATATGTCAGAGGTAATTAGCAGTCTTCGCTAACAGAATACCTGCCCTACTTAGCAGGCATTTCTTGTTCCTCATTAACCAAATTATGTTCAGGTCATATATCATACCTCTGACAATAATGCCATTTTTATGCTTAATTGGTTAAATAAATGTGTAATTATGGAGCTATACTGAGTTACTATTGCAAATTCTTGTAACCACAGCATTTGCCTAATGTAGATTGGAATGTTATTTGAGCTACAGTAAGATATAATAACACTAAAACTTAATGTAGCATTGATTCGATATCAATGAATATCCATCCCAAATGTTAATAACATTTTAGGAAAAAATGTTAAAAACTCAGTCAACTCCATTCTAAATATTCTATTCCATGAATGTATAGTACTTTTATAAAAATATATCTAGCATTAGCCCAGAAAAATAAATTGGTAACTTGTAAGCAAGTGGGAAGATTGAAAACTTGACATATGGTAATTAGCAGAATTTATATCTTGCTGTGGGGTATTTACAGTAATGACTACATTCTCAGAATACTTTTGGATCCCAGCAAATATTGGCTCATTGAAAATCAAGAAAATCATGTTGGAGGAAGAGGAAGGATATTAATAGTTGTTGTAAATTATTTTCTGTAACATTTTTTCCTTCTAATTAGCACTTTTCTAATGGGTGCTAACAAAATGAGACTTTGACATAATTTTTTAAAAGTTTTTAAAACCTCAACTAAGAATAAAATAAATGACATATGGCAAAATGCTAACATGGTAAACACTGAAATATATTGATTTTTAATATGAAAAACTATAAAATATTAGGTATCTGATCTACTAAATACTAGATTTGTTGATAAAGATGAGATCCAAATACATTTCACTATATACGGTTGAAAAGAATCATGGAGATAAGTAGTCCAGTCTTGTTATACAATTTCCATAATTACAAGGAATATAGATCCTTCTCCTTTCTGTTCTATATTCTCAGTCAGGTTAGGAAAACTTAGGAGGCTAGATATGATGTTTGTAGGTCACACAGATGCTATCACAATTACTAAACTTCTGTCACAAAAGAGTCACCTATTCTTTGTAGCACAAAAGTCGTCTTAGATATTGTGGACATGAAGTCATGACTGCATTTCAGTAAAGCTCTATGTACAAACACAGGTGGGAGACTGGGTTTAACTCCTGGGCCACAGTTTACCAAGAGCATTCAGAGTGTCGCTTTCATGAAGGATGACCTGAAGGTTAAGTCATGATCCAAGAAGGTTGTTAGACTTCTAATATTAAAGGGAGAAGTAAGAGAAATCACAAAAAAGGAAGGGCAAATTGGTTTCCTGCTCAGTAAAATTAGTTATTTTAAAATTTATTTCCAAAAAGGATCATAACATTTTAATTATATTGCCCTGTAATCAAACATAATAGGCTCACCCATTGATGAGTGCAAAGTCACTAAGCAAGAGCAAGAAGTAAAAGCAAGAAGAAAGATTTATTAACTGTTCAAATAAGGAGAGCACTGGGGATACCTCACAAAGCAGTGTCTCCCCAAATAAAACAAAGGACTTTTTGGGGGGAAACACACCCCTATTCACATTGAAAAGATTTGTTATGTTGTCATCTCATGTACAGATTGGCACACTCCTGTGCCATATGCTCAGGTAGAGATCTTGCTTCACAGGATCAAAAATATTGTACAGGTGAAACACAGAGAATTTAACCTTTCAGTGAGATTCCAATAAGCAAAGTCTACTCCAGAAACTAAAAGAGTGAGTCAGAGTGAATCAGTGGTTTTGCTGTGGGTTTTTTGTTTTTGTTGTTGTTTTACATGTGTGCGTGCATGTGCATGCGTGCATATGTGTGTGTGTGTATGTGTGTGTGTTTATTTGTAAGGCCTTATTAGGAGTCATTTAAAGGGGCAGCAGTCTCTTTCCCACATAAGCACAGTCGATTATCCCCAAAAGTTCCTACCTAGGAACTAATGTCTGTATAATAAAAATTGTGGCTCATATTTACTATTGATTTGTGAAAAGTAAACATTAAATCCTTGATAAAAAGCATTTGGTGTTTTTTGTCCCTGGTGTTTGGAAAGTAACATCTAGGTACTTAAAATACATAGAGCAATAGAAGTATCTTTGTTATTTGTGGTGGGCCTCTGGGATTAAACTTGAAAGTTAAAAGTTAAGAAAAGGACTCATGTGGGTCTTTAGATAGTTTATGAAATCAAGATGACCTCTTGATAGTGCTATCTATAAGAGAAAGACCAAGTATTTAAGTAGAGGATTGGAGTTTTGGCCAAGGTGATATTAGCCCAAATTCCCAGGAGGGGAGATGACTAGAGGTGGAGTTCAGTCACATGGTTGACACAGATAATCATCACATTAATAATACTTTCATAATAAAATTCCAATAAAACCCCTGGATACTGAAGTTTGAGTGAACATCGGCTGCTGTTTGATTCCTTCTTTGAATTTAGTTTCATTCCAACTGTCTCATTGGCTATCTTCATTTGTATATCTGAGAGATAACCTCAATCTAATTTTACATGTGCAGATGTGGAGCTCTTAGTAAGTCTGCCATATCAGAACCTCCTGGCATTTGGGTGAACTCTAAAACTCAGAGTCGTGCTTCAGTTCTTTCTTTCCTTCACCTCTCAGACCCAACCCATTACCACAACCTGGTGAAATAATGTACAACATATTGAATATTTCCAGTTCTACTCATCCCTCCAGCAGCTGCGGTAGTCCAAGCTAAATGGTTTTATCACTTGCCTGTGTAATGGAATCCACCCCAGCTTCCATTTATTCCCTGCTATGAGCTATTCTCCACAATTTGTCCTTTAAAAATTAAACCATTTCATACTACTTGTTTGATTAAAATCCACTAATTGTTTTTCCAACTGCATTTAGTGTAAATCAAAGTTCCTTTTTCATGTCAGAGACGGACCTGCCTTTCAGTATCATGCTTATTTTTCCCGACCTTTATTTTTCTCTTTACTTACCATATTCAGGTCACAACAGCTTTTCTCTTCTCCGAACATGTCAAACCATTCCCCTTTCAGAGCTGTGTGGTTGACAGACCTTGTCTGAAATACTCTCCAGATCTTCTCAGGTTTGACTGCCATTCCAGTCTCAGTTCAAATGTTAGGCCCTCTCAGGGTCTGACCTTCTCTGCCCTGACCAACTCATTTAAAGAAACTGAAACCTGTCCCAGCCACTTTGTAATAATCTTCTTCTTGTAGTGCCTCCTCAGAGTTACCACTATGTTTATTACTTATCTCTTTCTCTGATCAAAACTAAATAAATTGTCCGAACCCACACACATATACAGAGATCAGCAAGGATCTTATTAAAATGTAGATTCTGACATTTTGCATTTCTAGTAAGTTCTTAGGTGAGTTTATTGTTCTAAGTATTTTCTCACTCCCCCTTGCTTCTTTCTTAAATTTTCATAGTTTCTCAGTCACAGTTTTGTTAGTGAGTATAAATAACTAGATGAAGTAGTGGGTTAATATTGACTTGTAGACTCGTATTTATGACCCAGGCACCTATTATAGCTTCCATTGAAATAGCTCTTTTAACTTTCATTTAAAATTCCATGTGACTCAAAAAAGAATTTAAATGGTTATGAAGAGAAAAATAATTAAATATAAAACTTGATGCTCAAAGCACCTGCCTTCCCACCAACAATCTAAAGGCTTGATATTTTAAGATTACAGTGAATTATACTGTATGAGGGTTCCCATTCTCCATGTGAGTAGCTATATAGCTTCCCAAATCCAAGACATTAACAATTCAAATTTAGATGACAACTTTGGCAGTAAGGCAAACCTCACAGTCCGAGGCAACAGTCATCACGAAAAGCGTTCTTTTAAAGATATCTTTTAAAGATATCTTTTAAAGATATCATTTGCAAGTTCAGAGGTTCCCCAAAACACCTGTATTGCAGATCACCTGGCAACAAATTCAAGGGTTATTCCCATAGCTATCCTGTAGTTCAGTAATTCACCATAAAAATTCAAAGAACTCAAACGTCTATCTATACTTACAATCAGAATTTGTTATAGCAAAGGGATGCAGATTCAAACCATACTCAAAGGAAGAGGGCAAAGTCTTAGAGGTAAAAATGAGAAGCTTCAATGTCTTTAGGAACACATTATCCTCCCATTTTCTGTGTGACAATATGCATGAGACATTGTCAATTGAGAAAACGTACCTGAACTTTTATTCCTTTGGTTATATACGAGTTTATTATATTAAACACAGCTAATTGAATCATCGATCAAGTGGTTGATCAAAACCCAACTCTTCGATCACATGGACTTTCTTTTTGGCACAACCAGTCCCAATACTTAGATAACACATTAGCTTCAACTATCAAGTGTGATATTCACTTATAAGATGAATATATTCTGGAGAAAATATAGCAATATAGCATGATAATCATAGTTAACAATAATGAATACTTGAAGCTGGGTGTGATTTCACATGCCTGTAATCCCAGCAGCTCGGGAGGCGGAGGTAAGAGGATCACTAGTTCAAAGCCAGCCTCAGCAAAAGTGAGGTAGTAAGCAAACCAATGAGACCTTGTCTTTAAATAAAATACAAAACAGAAGTGGGGATGTGGCTCAGTGGTTAAGTGCCCCTGAGTTCAATCCCAGGCACCTCCCCCCATAAATGATAATGCATACTTGAAATTTTTGAGGAAATGAATTTTAAGCCATTCTCCCTACTCATACACGTACATGTGCAAAATGGTAGTTGTGTGAGGTGATAGATGTCCTAATTTAATTGTAATAGCCATTTTGTGATAAGTGCATATGTACATGTACACACGTTTTCATGTGTATATGAAAACATCACTTCTTAGACCATATATATAATTTTATTTGTCCATCAGACCTAATAAAACTGGATTATAAGTTAATGATCAGGTATAAATGAAAAAAGTTCTTCATGTTACTAATTTCAATCAGGCTACTGAAACTTCTCCTAGGTGCATTGAAGTACTTCCTTATAAAATCCAGTTTTAGAAATGAAAATATGCTAGTCAAGAGAGAACCACCGGTTCCAGATCTGATAACACTTGGTATCCCTCAGGTGACACCTGACTACTCAGGCTTGTCTCTAGCATAAAGTTTCTTAGGTTGTGATCAATTAGTTGTAAACACCACTGCAAAGCAATAGTAAGAAAAACGGCATGGTATTGGTACCAAAATAGACAGGTAGATCAATGGTACAGAACAGAGGACATGGACACAAACCCAAATAAATACAATTTACTCATACTAGACAAAGGGGCCAAAAATATGCAATGGAGAAAAGATAGCCTCTTCAACAAATGGAGCTGGGAAAACTGGAAAACCATATGCAACAGAATGAAATTAAACCCCTATCTCTCACCCTGCATAAAACTCAACTCAAAATGGATCAAGGACCTCAGAATCAGACCAGAGACCCTGCATCTTATAGAAGAAAATGTAGGTCTAAACCTTCAACTTGTTGACTTAGGATCAGACTTCCTTAACAGGACTCCCATAGCACAAGAAATAAAAGCAAGAATCAACAACTAGGATAGATTCAAACTGAAAAGCTTTCTCTCAGCAAAGGAAACTATCAGGAATGTGAAGAGAAGGCCTACAGAGTGGGAGAATACCTTTGCCACTCATACTTCAGATAGAGTGCTAGTTTCCAGAATATCTAAAGAACTCAAAAAACTCTACACCAAGAATACAAATAATCCAATCAACAAATGGGCTAAGGAAATCAACAGACACTTCACAGAAGAAGATGTACAAGCAATCAACAGATATATGAAAAAATGTTCAACATCTCTAGTAATAAGAGAAATGCAAATCAAAACTACCCTAAGATTTCATCTCACCCCAATTAGAATGGCAATTATCAAGAATACAAGCAACAATAGGTGTTGGCGAGGATGTGGGGAAAAAGGTACACTCATCCATTGCTGGTGGGGTTGCAAATTAGTGCAGCCACTCTGGAAAGCAGTATGGAGATTCCTCAGAAAGCTTGGAATGGACCCACCATTTGACCCAGCTATCCCACTCCTTGGCCTATACCCAAAGGACTTAAAATCAGCCGACTACAGAGATACAGCCACATCAATGTTCATAGCTACTCAATTTACCATAGCCAGATTGTGGAACCAACCTAGATGCCCTTCAGTTGATGAATGGATAAAGAAACTGTGGCATACATATACAATGGACTATTACTCCACCATGAAGAATGATAAAATTATGGCATTTGCAGGCAAATGGATGAAATTGGAGAATACCATGCTAAGTGAGATAAGCCAATCTCAAAAAACTAAAGGACAAATGATCTCGCTGATAAGCGGATGAGGACATATAATGGGGGGTAAGAGGAGTTAGAGTTAGTGTTAGGGTTAGGTTTAGGGTTAGGGATAAGGAGGGTGGTAAGAATGGAGGAAGGAAGAACTGTATAGAGACAGTTCTATACAGTTCTATCCAGAGGTGTGGGAGGGATGGGGAGAAGGGAAAAAATAACAGAATGAATCAAACAACATTGCCCTATGTAAATTTATGATTACACAAATGTATGCCTTGACTCCATGTACAAATAGAGAAACAACATGTATCCCACTTGTTTAATAATAATAATAAAAATTTTTAAAATGTTTCTTTGGTTACTTTAGCCAAAATCTCTTTCACTCTTAATGTTTCATCTTAGTGCTTTTTCATCTACCAACTTCTACTGTGCTCCT
This sequence comes from Sciurus vulgaris, assembly GCF_902686455.1. Lineage (NCBI taxonomy): Eukaryota > Metazoa > Chordata > Mammalia > Rodentia > Sciuridae > Sciurus > Sciurus vulgaris. Next base: position 123,113,710 of record NC_136469.1, read on the forward strand.
TATTCATAAATTCCTACTTGCCCCTGCTGTATTCAGTGTTTAGACCAATACATCATATCCACTGAAAAATCCCTTTGCTGTTGGTCTCTATAACTGTCACCATGATCCTGAAAAAAATCTTTACATTATTTTAAAAAATATTATGAAGTAACTTTTCCTTTACATCATCCAGAAGCTCACCACAAATAACAAAAACTTTCCTATAATTGAGAAAATCTACTAACTTCTACTAACTGAGATAAAGGACTGTGCTCTTTTTCAATTCTTTTCTCCACAGCTATCTCCACTGTGAATTCCTTTCTGATTTTTATTTCTAATATTTGGGAAATAATTTTCTATGCTCTTCTTTGTGCTACTAAAGCATAGTTTTATTTTCTATTTGCAGACAAACTCATTAACAACCAAGAGTTTAACAGTTTCTGGCTCACATCTTTGTTGCTCCTATCAAATAATGGGCTCCTAACAAGAAAGAGCCAGATCATCTTGGCTTTCTCAAAAATTAAATCATAACTGGAACATCAAGAAATGCACATATTTTTTTCTTGTGCTATCTATTTCTCTCTCCCTTCCCTACTCTTTCCCTTCCTCTCTCTCTCTCTCTCTCTCTCTCTGAGTATATGAGTGTGAATGTGGCATACATATGAAGTATAAAAGGAAGAATGTAGCTTGATCCAATAATTTTGTCACTCCCACATACCCAAATAAAATAAAATGCTATAGAGTAATCTTATTAATCAGAAATTTAAAATTATATCTTATTTAAAAGAAGAATAATATGTTTTTGGACTCCTAACCATGTAAAAAATTCAAAGAATTATTTGCTTGGTGGTTTTAAATCGATAGTTCTCTTCTTCCTGAAGATATTGAACAAATGAGATACAGGCAAAGAAAATGGAAGAGGATGTAGATGCTTCTGGAGTCCCAGTGATACATACATGACCACCTTACTGTGATAGAAACCTTGAAGTTTCTAAAATTGACATAAAGTTCCTTCTCAATGTCTCATAAATAGTACCTCCATTTCAAAGAACAACTTGACTGGATAATTGACTTATTACACTGAATTTTGATCTAAAATTTGAGTGAGCCCTTCTATAATTGTCTTTAATATGGTCATAAAAGGAAGGTAAAAGCTTTCTTTCAAGAAGACAAGCAAAAGTACTAATGCAGTAAATAGCACATTTGATGCCTCTATTAAAGCTCTTTGCTTAAATGGAAATTGACTATATAACTGTGTTTTCACAGTCTGAGTGTTTTAACATTTGAGTAGTAACATGGATAATAAGATTCTGCATATTGAGGTTTTATGGAAATAGAACACTTTCAGTTCAAACACTTAAATTTCTATAAATGGGAATTTAATTACAATAAGATTATGCCAACAACTTTCATAGTTTTTGTGACTATAGCAAAAACAGTTTCTACCTAATGTTATAAGAAAATGTAAATCTAAGCACAGATATCCAAAGGCAAACTAAGATAGTCTGATGCCTTAATCTTTATAGAAAAATTAGAACTTACTATACATTTAAAATTAGAATTCATTCACTATGATACATTTTAAATAGCCTCACACTTTTTTAGCTTTCAGTCTCCTATTATCTAAATACACATGCTGTTAAGTAAAATGTCTAAGAGCCAGTCTATGAACTGAATTATTTCTTCCCCAAATTTGTATGTTGAAGCACTAACTCTCAATATGATATATTTGAAGATACAGGCATACTTCCTTTTATCGTGCTTCATTTTATTGCACTTTTTAGATGTTCAACTTAAAGGTATTTGGCAATCCTGCATCAAGTAAGCCTATAAACACAATTTTTTAAGAGCATGTTTCTCTGTGTTGCACTCTGGTTGATCTGTGATAAATAATCTTTGAATTTACTCCTGCAATTGTTTTGATGTTCCACAAACCAAAAAATTGCAAATTTAATCAATAAATGTGTATGTTGTGAGTGACCTCTCTCTTTCATTTCCCCTAGGTCTCCTTATTCCTTAAGACACAAAAATGTTGACATTATGTCAGTTAATAACCCTACAATGTCCTCTACTACTACTAAGTCAGTATAGCAAGAACACTTCACATCTGATCCCTTTGACATCACTCAGGTGATACCTGTTTATCCTGACTTGTCTCTTGCATGAAGCCTGTTAGGCTACTTTAGACAAAAATCTTTTTTACTCTTAATGTTTCCTCTTAGTAATTTTTCACCTACCGACTTGTACTATCCTCCTAATTCATAAATTCCTACTTGCTCATGCTGTGTTTGAATTTACTATTGCAATTGCTTTCATGTTCCACAAACCAAAATACTGCAAGTCTCTCAAGTGAGAGTCACACATCTCTCACTTTAAGTCAAAAGCTGGAAATGAGTAACTTACTTAGGAAGGAATGTTGAAAGTTTGGATAGGCTGAAAGCTGGGCATCTTGCTTAATCAGTTAGCCAAATTGTGAGTACAAATGAATAGTCTGTGAAGTTCTTTAAAATACTATTCCCTAGACCATGCAGGATGCAAGAGCAAAATTACCTATTCCCAATATGGGGAAAGTTTTAGTGCTCTGGAGAAGAGATGAAGGTGGCCACAGTGTTTCCTTAAAATAAAGCCTAATCCACAGTGGGACCCTAACTCTCTTAAATTATATGAAGACCAATAGAGGGGAGGAAGCTGCAGAAGAAGAGTGAAGCTAGTAGATGTTGGTTCATGAGGTTTAAGAAAAGAGATTATCTCTATAACATGAAAGTGCAAGGTGAACCAGGAATTGCAGATGTAGAAACTCCAGCAATTTAGCCACAAGATTTAACTGCAATCATTGAAACATGTCTAAACCATTTTTTTCAGTGTTTACAAAACAAACCTATATTGAAAGAAGATGCCATATGAGACTTTCATAGCAAGAGAGAAGTTAAAGCTTCAATTCAAAAAAGCTTTGAAAGACACGATTTGTGATAATCCATTTTTTTGTCACCTTAACCAAAATACCTAAGAACAACAACTTGGAGGAGAAAAAGGTGATTTTTTGCTCATAGTTTCAGAGTTCAGTCCCTGGTCAGCAGACTCTGTCACTCTGGGACTGAGGCGATGCAGAGCATCCTGGCTTAGTGGTGGAGAGCTGCTCCAGTCCTGGTAGCAAATAAGCAGAGAGACCAAGGGGAACAGGTTGCAGGGAAGGTGAACCCTTCCAGGGCACACCCCTAGGGACCCACCTCGTCCAGACGTGTCTACCTGCCTGGGGTTACCAACTAGTCCATTCAAACCAGAATGGACCGATTAGGCTATAGTTCTAATTATGTAAACATTTAATGAATACATTATTCCTGCATTAACACAGTAGCTTTGGGGAACACCTGACATCTAAATCATAACATTTTAAGTTGATTTTAAGTTGAAACCAATTTTCACTTAGGATTCCAAAAACTCTCAAGACCTTTAAGAATTATACTAAAACTACTCTGCCTGCACACTATATATGAAACACTGAAACCTGGATGCCAGCACATATGTTTAGAACTTATATTACTGAATATTTTAAGGCCACTGTTGAGACCTATTGCTCAGGAAAAGAAAAATTTTCAAAATATTATTGTTCATTGATAATGTTACCTAAGAGCTCTAATGGAGATGTTCAATAAGTTTAATGCTGTTTTCATGTCTGCTAATACAGTAATTATTCTGCAGTCATAAATCAGAAGCTATTTGTAATTCCAAGTGCTATTATTTAACAAATATGTTTAATAAGGCTATAGTTAACAAAGACAGTGATTCCTATGATGAGCTGAGCATAGTAAACTGAAAACTTTCTGGAAAGAATTCACCATTCTAGATACAGTTAAGAGCATCCATAATTCTTTGGAGGAAGTCAAAATATCAATATGAACTAGAGTTCGGAAGAAGCTTATTCTAACTCTCATGTGCCATTTGATGAAGCCACTGGAGGAAGTAATTGCAAGTGTGGTGAAAATAGCAAAGTAACTAGAATTAGTAATGGAGTTGAAAGATGTGACTGAATTACTGTATGTCGTTGTTCTGACAAAACTTCAACAGATGAGGAGTTGCTTCCTATGTATAAGTAAAGAAAGTATTCTTGTTTTTGTTTTTTGTTTTTGTTTTTGTTTTGGAACTGGGAGTTGAACTCAGCGGCACTCAACCACTGAGCCACATCCCCAGCCCTATTTTGTATTTTATTAGAGACAGGGTCTCACTGATTTGCTTAGTGCCTCACTTTTGCTGAGGCTGACTTTGAACTCGAGATCCTCTTACCTCAACCTCCAAGCCACTGGGATTACAGGAGTGCACCACCAGGCCCAGCAGAAAGCAGTTTCTTGAGGTGGAATCTTTCCTGATAAACATGCTTAGGACTTTATTTAAATGTTATTGAAAGATACAGAATTTTACATAAATTTATTTGAGAGGACTGAGTCCAATTTCAAAGAAATTTTACTCTTGGATAAAATAATATCAAAGAACATTGCTTGCTACTGAGAAATATTTTATGAAAAGATAGTCAATCAATGTAGCAAACTTCATTTTTGCATTATTGATAAGAAATTTCCATGGTCACTCCAGCATTTAGTGGCTATCACCTTGATCAGTTAGGTTCAATGTTCCACCAGCAAAAATATTATGATATACTGAAGGCTTAGAAAATTGTTACTATATTTCAATGGTAAATATTTTCACTAAGAAATATATTTTATAGACATAATGTTATTGCATACTAAATGGACTACAGTGCAATGTAAAGATGATTTTTAGGTGCATCAACAAAAATTTCATGTGATTCACACTTTCACAATATTTGCTTTATTGTGATAACTTAGAATGAAACTTGCAGTTTCTGCATGTTATACCTGTACAGAGTTTAGGAATAATTATGTTTGGAAGAAGTTATAAATATTGGGGGATAATTTTTAAGAATGGGGGCCTCAAAAGAAAAGGGAAAGATCTTTCTCTTTATCTATTTATATGCACCAAGGAAAGGACATGGAAAGGGAAGAAGGTGGTCATCTACAAAAGAGAAGGACAACCTTTACTGGTATCAAGTATTTTTCAGGTTCCAAAACTGGGAGAAATAAATTAATAAATACCATGATCTCTACCCAGGACATGGAATTTTATTATGGCAGCACAAGTTAAGATAGTCAAAAAATATTTTAAAATATATGTAACACCAAATAGTATTAACATTTAATATAAATGTTATCTAACATTATTTAAGGGGATATAAACATTTTAAAATGTAGGTTACACTTTTAAACATATAATGTTTATAATGTTAATTCTCCTTCATTCATTTATTCATTTGAGTTTTGTATGATTTGGATTTATGATGGTTAGTCAAAAATAAGAGTATATAATGCAAACCTATGACTTGCACTAGTTGGAAAGCCCTAAGGAAAGTTGTAACATAATTGGTAACTGAAACCTGCCCTTTCATTGCCAAACAGACATGCTTTAAGAAAAAGCATTAAAGAGCAGATGTGGCTGAGTGGCAGGGCATTTGCTTGGCATGACTAACGCCCTGGATTTGAACTCTGACACTACAGTAGCAAACAAACAAACGAAATAGACAAACAAGAAAAAGAGACTCTAGAGGAGAATGTAATATCTCATTTCATTGTTATAAATAGTCTTGCCAAGGTAACATGTAGTAGCTCAATGCAGAGTTAGGATTATTTTTATTTATTACATGTGTGACCTAAAGGTGAATTACTCAACCTTTATCTACCTCATCTTTTAAAAGAAACTGATAGAGTTAACTTGCTTCCTATACATTCCTATTTTACAGAAATGTCTGAACCTCAGCATGTCATTTCCTTTGAAGCAGAGTGCAGATTCACTACCAAATTCTTTTGAATCTATAACTCTGAATTTTCTCTAAAATAATTAGTAGACCTTATAGTTATGGCTTTCTTCTATCTAAAGCTCCAACTTTTAAAAAGTAAACCTGTACACACTATTTCCATTTATATGCATTCGTGCTGGCCAATTAAAAAGTTTCTTTCTGGAAATCTTGGCAAGCTGAAAATAATATGAATTGTGTTACTTTGAGCAGAGAGGAAGGACTTCTAGAACAGGTAAAGAGGCAACCCAGGATTATCTGAAGGTCAAATTGTAAGCTTATTGAGTTGGAAGAATGAGAAGGGTAGAAAAAAGCAAACAACTGAAATATTTACAGCTCAAAGATATGGTGAAAATATAATTAGTTGGTATAGGTAAATTGTTTATAAAAATGCATGTCACTATAAGGATGCAAAAATTTTCACTTAAAAATAAATGTCTGCAAATCCAGATCAGATTAGTTTTTACTGTAATTGTAGGAACAAATATCTATTTTATAAGAAAAATTACATGGGTTAAATTGTATGTCCCCAAAAGATATGTTGAATTCCTGGGCGCCTCTGTCTATGAACATGACCTGTCCTGGAAGTTGGTTCTTTGCAGATTTAAATAAGAAGAGGTTATCACCTTGGGTCAAATCTAATATGAGGACTGTATGTACAGGAAAATTTGGACATAGAGGTAGGTGGGGAGAACAACATGTGAACACAGAGGCAGACTCTGGAGCGATGTGTATGCAAGTCAAAGAATGCCAGGATCTTCTGGTTGGCATCGGAAAAGAGGGGAGGAAATGAAATCTCCCTCACAGTTCTCAAAAGAACCAGCACTTAATTTCCCATATCTTCTAGCTTTCAGATGGGTGAAAAAAATCCCTTTATAAAAATTTTAAGACACTAAGTTTAGCCTACTTTGTTATTTTTGATTCAGGACACTAATACACAAAACAAACATAACTGGTTCTGGTATGACAGATATATTTTTTTAAAGATGAAAATTTATATTATTAATACATTCTTATAAAAGATTTACAAATTCTTGATAAAGATATATGATTTGAAAAAGGCCAAATAGGACTACATTATGTTGGGAAATTTCACATTCGTTTTTGAATGAGATGCAGAACATTTTGAATGAGTTCCACCATTGTATATTGACTGTTCCAAAATGAATTAGAACAAAGATTGACTTGTGACTTCCTCATACTAGAAATCTCAGGGGTTGCTAAGGAAAATTCTTGTGGTGCATACAGTATCACAGAGTCAACTAGGATATATCTGAGATTGCATGCGTATGTGTGTGTGTGTGTGTGTGTGTGTGTGTGTGTAAAAATGTCTTGTTAGAAGTAAAGAAGAACATTGGGTATTTGATTTGGGTACTTCATGTCCTTCAAAAAGTTAGTATGGTGCTGGGGTTGTGGCTCAGTGATATGGTGTTTGCCTAGCATGCGTGAGGTGCTGGGTTTGATTCTCTGCACCCCATATAAATAAATGAATAAAATAAAGGTCTATCAACAGTATGTTTCTGCTTTGGCATTTTGTTAAATGTAGTGTTCAGAACCTACTTGATAAAGTTTCTTTTAAGAATATAAAAGGCTTAGAAGACATTTTGAAAGTGTTAGGCATCATCATCATCATATTTGATTCAAAGATGTTCCCATCCTGTGATCCAATTTTGCTGAGATCACATTGATGATTTGATTATTCCTGACGGGTAGGTTAGAAGTTATTTTTTTTTTTTTTCCAATCTGTGGACTTGGAAGTAATAAGTCTTTGAGAAAAGAAAATTTGGTCCTATTATCAAGAAGGAAGAAGCCCTGTGTTCATTCATTAATTCATTTATTCCACAAATATTTAGTGAGGATCTTACTATAGAACCAGTTTCTAGAATGGAAATAAATCTGTGAATGGAACATAAATACCTTGGCTTCATAAGAATTATATTTAGTTACCCACTCTAAATATTGTGTCAGTGATGTTGGTTTTCCTGTGATTAAAAATCTATATGGAACAAACAAATAAGAAAAATAATGACAAGAATAATAAACAAGTCCTTACAACTTATAAATAGATGCAATAAACTTAAATAACATTATGTCCTCTTCTGGGATGAAGCACACTGAGACATCATAAAATATCCTGTTGAGAGACTGAAAATCATTCTGTTCAAGTCCCTAATTTTACATGCCAGAAGTTGAAGCTCCATGATATAAATCAAATTGCCCTAGTCAGAGAGCTAGTCTACATCAAAACCAGAACTAATACAAGACTTAATGATGCCCTACCAAGATTCTGGTCACTACTATAGGCAATGTCATCGCTACTGTAATTGACGGTGATTAGCCAGCCACTCCAGTGTGTATCACGAAACAATTGTCACACGTAGATCCTTGAACAGATGCTAGACTGACCACGTGCCTATTACCCCAAAGAGGGTGAGGTCAAAACTGTAGTTCTAGGTTAGTAAGTCTATGAAGTCAAGTTTATAAACTGCTCCAGAAGAAGCTTCAGACTCATCATGAATGAAAGGCAGAACTCATCACGGTGGCTCATGACAGCAAAGGACCTTTTTGTGAACAGATTCTTTCGTTGGCTAAACTATAGGTTTTATGTGTAAACTACATGTTTACATGTGTTTTGTGTATGGAAAACACTAATGAACACAGACAGCTCATCAGTGGAAAGACTTTGATTGAATAGGGTAGACAAAATTATCAATGTTTCTTGACTAGCTTCCTCCTGACAAATTACAGCATTGGGGATAAAAATAGAAAATTTATAACACTGCCCTAGTGAGCTGTCCAGGAAAGAATGATGTCTAGCTCTCTATAGAATGGAATCTCCATTCTTTGTACCACTGACATGTTTATATGTTATATAGAAACACTGAAATGAGATATGCTATCATATATAACTGTGACCTCTACAACTGTCAAGATAAATATTTTAAACATAAAATATAAGAGACCAGTCCGAAATCTAAGAAACTAAAATTAAAATCCTGAAAAATACAGTAAAATTTAAAATTTTATTTATGTGTAAAATTAAATGGCTTATAGACTGTATCATGCCACGGCATATCAACTCATTTCTAGGGAAAGTAAAGGCACTTGGAATACATTTTCAATAATAGAAAGTCCTTTTATATTTAGGAATATTTTAAGATTAATCTTTACCAGTGGCAGGATTATTATAATTGTATTATAAGTTATGATTATAAGTAAAGTTTTTATACCACAGGCATATTAGCTCAAGAAAAGTTTTCCAACAGAACACCCAAAGTTTATTCAGAACTTATATGGTCTATAAATACTACAATAATTAATATCAAAAATATAGTGAGTACTGTTAAAGAAAAAGTTTTGCACATTAAGCAAAAATTGGCAAGTATGAACTATTTTGCTGGTATTGCAAAAAATTGTAATAAATCATTTTGCACTGGTATAGCATGCTCATTTTTGCCATAAGTAACAATCCCTTTCCAACTGCAAAACTTCTTGCATGAGTTACACCTGAGTGCTCATTAGTGCAGGAAGGTCTCCAAAGGAAAATCAGACAAGCTGACTTTCACCACCATGAATCAGAGAACCTGAGGGGAGTAAGACGAATGAGGCTTCTTGGTTTTTGGTCTTATTAAACAAAAGACATAGAGTCAGGCTATAGGAAGCAACACAGACACTTTTCTCCCCACAGGTTAAGGAGTAAAATGAATAATGATTATAGTACTGAAAAAAAAATCAAAAAACAAAAACAGAGTAAAAAAAAAAAACCTAAACAAAAATGAAAAATGATTTAATTGGTTAGAACTTCTTTCCAAAAAATGAATAGGAACTTGATAGTCACAGTTTTAACAAATGACTTAAGGAACTTTTATGCTGATTATAGTTTTTATGTTCTGAATATATTGATCTTATGGAAAAAGTAGTGCTTCTTTTTACTTTTCATTTGATCTTAGGAATCTACATGCCTTTACTACAAAAAGAAAAAGCATTAACTTGCTTTTCTCAGATATCAAAATTATCTAGAATCAAATATATGCAATATGTTGGCTGAAGAACACAATTTCATTCTATTAAATAATCTTATATCAGGTAATATGGACAAAAATTATTGTGTAAAGAAGTTTACAAGTATTTGAAGAAAGAATGATAAAATATTATAAGCAGAAAAAATCAATTGCATTCATTCTTATTCAAATATGATTAACTATACAAGATAAAAACTAGATATGCAAAAATTAGCTATGCATATCAAGAGAATTTATTAGGGACTCCTAGTTTCACATAATTATTCATTTCCAAATATACACATGTTCATATGTATATATGAAAATGAAATAAGAAGTAGAAAATAAGACTTATTAGAAAAGTTTCATTTCATAATTAAGAAAAAATGACAAACTTCCTAGTGCATTTTGGAACATATGTGGAAACACTACTGTAGTAATTTAATCATTTACCATGTGATCTGGAATATGATTCATTTTTTTCATGTTAGATCACAGATTCAATAGAATAAGCACATTTGAGCTCTAAATTTTAGGGTTCAAATTTTCACTAATTGGTCTGCTTAGTAATTTTCACCTTAGTCTACTGTTCTATGAGTATGTGAATATCTTCTCTAGAAGCAGGACAAACCCTGATAAAAAGATATATGAAGAATAAAGGAAAATTATTTACTTACATAAGAAATTTAGAATTAGGATGTATTGAAGACTTTCTTTTGTTTGTTGTTTTTAGCAGCTCACCAAAGCTATGGTTCCCTATGGGCTCATGTATGATTTTCTTGTGGTGTCTGAGTCATAAGGTAGTTGCAATGCAAACCAGCACAACCTTTTGGAAACAATAAAAATGTCTCAGTCAGAGCTAAAAGGAATGTGTCAAGTCTTGTTTTTAAGAATAGGGTAAATTTTTCCTTAAGTTTTGCAGAACATTGTTCACCTTCTCTCAAGGATTTATCCACTCTTGTGACTATGTTCAGGTGAATGGCATAGACAATGTGACACCATGGCTGCCTTCAATCAAAAACGACTCGTTCTTTGCTGTGAACCCCAGTTCTCCTGTCATGTGAGTCATGGCTTCCCCTCTGAGAAATGCCATGAGCCCATAGTAATGCTCACATCTATGAATACCAGCATTGCCACGGTCATTTTTTCAATGGAATTTTAAAAAAATAATACAGGAAAAATATAATGAAAAATAAAATACCTAGATAAATAAACATGGACCAAGAAGGCAACCCTGTGAAGCTGACAATTTGGCGGGTAGATTGCATCATCTAACCAGAGTTTGAAATTTTATATATTTGGTGCACATAAATGAATTTCATTGATGACAGACAGCAACTGACAAAATTAAAGTTTTTTTTAATATGAAATTCAATTGGAAAAGAAAAATTTTAACCTACTTTCACAGTTTCCCACCTGCCAAGTTGCACAGCCAGCCTAGTTAAAGGTGGCTGCCTAGAAGCAGTGGTGGAGCAGTGGAGGGGCAGCCCAGGTAAGTGGAGCGCTGGTGCAAACCTGGCCTGGGAGGGTGGAGCTCACTCCATGGACAAGGAAGTCCTGAGGCGCTAGCTGGGAGTCATGGCTCAACAACCTGTCCTGCTTCTGTGGCCAGGCCTGGGAGCAATATGAATGCCTGGGGCAGAAGCCCACTCCAAGCAGCGCTGCAGCTGGGAATCTGCAAGCACAGAACATCCAAAGACCTCAACATCCAGGTTCCTGACCTGTAGCAAGAAAATGGAAATGGGGCAGATGGGAAAGGAAATTGGGACTCAAGAGCTGACCAATAGAATTAGTACAGTTTCCAAACTGTAATTAGCATAAATTTGGACCAATAGCAATTGGTACTTTTTTCAAATCACAATTAGAACAAGTTTGGACCAATACCAGTGACCCTAGTACTATATAAACCCCTAGCCTAGCTTACTGACCTGCTATGGGGTTTTCTCTTGCACTGCAAGAGTTCTGTTCCTGTTCCTGTTCCTCAATAAATCCTACTCTTACTCTCACTCTTCTGGTCTGCAAATTTCATTCTTTGAAACCCTGGAAGAAGAGACTGATAGGTGCAATACTTCTTGGCTGCCAAGGCCTGCAACATTACACAGACCTCTACCTCCAGGAACCAGAGAAACTCCAGTTTCACCTGCCAGCAGAAGCAGGTAATTGAGTTTCACCTTAAAACTTCAGTTTCAATATTATTAGATATTTTATACTGAAGTTTTCTGTTCTATATAGAAAATACTCTTTCAAAAATAAATAATAATATAGTTCAGAGTTTTCTTGAGAGTATGTAAATGCTTTCATTATATCCACAGCTTTCCAGTTTTCTCTTTACCTATAATTTATGTACCAAAAAACTATATATATGAATTGATCACTGGGGATAAGGCAAATAATGAGTCTACAGAAATTGTGCCTATCCTTTTGGTTCATATAGTCTATCAGGAGAGACGGACAAGTTTACCCTCTGCGTAGAATAAACTATGATTAGAGAGAACACAGAGGGAGGTGGGAGCACATGTGGACACTGCTCATCTAGGCCAGGGGTCATCAGGGCAGGTTTTCAGAAGACGTGCTATTTATATGGAAATCTAAAGATAGAGTTACCAGTTGCATGGGGAAGATGAAGACCATTTCCAACAGAGAAAATACTATAAAGAAGATTCTTGAAGCAAAAAGAAATGTTGTTTCAAATGGAAATTCAATTTGATTGTAGAGTAAGATTTTGAAGTGAAATTGTGAACCTGTCCTGAGAGCATGCAATCTGCACTCTAATACCCAAAAGGTGACATCATCTCAAGGACAATGGCACATAATATAATTGTTTCATTAAGTACATGGCATAAGCAAATTTGTCTTTTAAAAATATTTGTCTGTATAATGGGGACAGAGTTAGTGTGTGCATGTGGAAGTAATAGTGGAAGTAATAGTAAAAGCTATTTTAAAAGCCCAGGTGGGTCATAATAGGAGAGTGAACAAAGCTCATAGAGAGGAACCATAGACATGCGTATATCAAAGGAAATACTACGTTCAAGTGGTCAAAAAATTAGAGACTAGGTAGACAAAGGGGGTTAGGAAAAAGTGAAGAATCAAGTCTGATTCTTCGTTTGCTTATTTCATTTACTGATGGGAAATGATTACATCACTAAGATATGGACTTGAAGAGAAGAGAAAAACTGCTGAACATAATGTATTCTATTTGTAAGAATGATCGGTTTGTGGTATTTGGTGATTTCAAAATGTAGATTTCTTTAACTTACTGGGTATAAAGATCTATGTCCCAAGAAGGCTAACAACCCATGAATGAGTCATCTGGTATGGACATAACTTGAAATTAAAGTGCTAAATTATAAAGGGGAGAAGAGAAAAAAAGCACAAAATAGAACGCTAAGAAAAGCCAAACATGCACGTACTTAAACAAAAGACCAAGACAGAAGTGGGAAAACAGTATCAATTGGTCAAAATGAATGTTTAGAAGGGGGAAGCACTATCAATGCAGGTGACATTCTCAGGTTTTCCCAGCTTCTGGTGGCCAGCATCTCTGATCATAGCACCACATTATTCCTAACTTCTCAGATGCTTTTTCCTCTTCTGCATGAGTGAGTCTGTCCGTATTTCCCTCTTATGAAGGAAGGATACATGAGATTGCATTTAGGACAACCAGGATAATCCAGGATGCTATTATATCTTAGGATCTTCAACTTAATTACATCTGCAAAGTGTGGTTTTCAATGTAAATTAACATTTAAAGGTTCATGGTTTAATAGGTATATTAATTTGGTGCATCATTCAGTCCACATTAAAGATAAAAAAGATACGTTGCCCACATGGTGCTCGTAAGAAGTATTAACAGAAAAAGTTAATCACAGCCAATAGTGTCAAATGCCATTCAAAATACACAAAATAAGTGTTATAGAAACTCAGAGTTATAAAGATCATATATGACCTGAAATTTTTACAAAGAGTTTTCCATCAAAAGGCAACAGAGGAAAATATTTCTTTTAAGCAACTGTATCATACAAAATAATTGAAATTTGTGATTTTAAAGGTGATATTTGTAGTAACAAGTAAAATTTTCTTTTTTTTAATTTTGATTCATTGTATACAAATGGGGTACAACTTTCGTTTCTCTGAAGTAGAGTCACACAGTTTGTTTAATCATACATGTACCTAGGGTAATGATGTTTGTTTCATTCTATTCTCTTTCATTCACGCAACCCCCTCCATATCACTCATTTTCCTCTATATAATTCATCCTTCTCCTTTCTTGCCTCCCCCCAATACGTATCATCATCCACTTATCAGAGAAATCATTCGGCCTTTGGTTTTTTGTGATTGGCTTATTTCTCTTAGCATGATATTCTCCAACTACATGAATTTACCTGCAAATGACATGTTTATTCTTTTTATATCTGTATACTATTCCATTGTGTATATATACCACAGTTTCTTTATCCATTCATCTGTTGAAGGGCATCTAGGTTAGTTCCATAATCTAGCTACTGTGAATTGAGCTGCTATAAACATTGATGTGACTGAATCAGCGTAGTATGCTGATTTTAAGTCCTTTGGGTATAAACCGAGGAGTGGGATAACTGGGTCAAATGGTGGCTCCATTCCAAGTTTTCTAAGGAATCTCCACACTGCTTTCCAGAGTGACTGCGCCAATTTTCAACCCCACCAGCAATGTATGAGTGTACCTTTTTCCCCGCATCCTCACCAACACCTATTGTTGCTTGTATTCTTGATAATCGCCATTCTAATTGGGGTGAGATGGGATCTTAGGGTAGTTTGATTTGCATTTCTCTTATTACTAGAGATGTTGAACATTTTTTCATATATCTATTGATTGCTTGTAAATCTTCTATGAAGTGTCTGCTCATTCCATTAGCCCATTTATTGATTGGTTTATTTGTATTCTTGGTGTAAAGTTTTTTGAGTTCTCTATAGATCTGGAGATTAGTCCTCTATCTGAAGTGTGTGTGCAAAGATTTTCTCCCACTCTGTAGGCTCTCTCTTCCCATTGTTGATTGTTTCCTTTGCTGAGAAAAAGAACTTTTTAGTTTGAATCTATCCCAATTATTGATTCCTGCTTTTATTCTTGTTCTTTGGGAATCATGTTAAGGAAGTCTGGTCCTAAGCCAACATGATTAAGATTTGGACCTATATTTTCTTCTATAAGGTGCAGAGTCTCTGGTCTAATTCCTAGCTCCTTGATTTATTTTGAGTTGAGTTTTGTGCAGGGTGAGAGAAAGGGGTTTAGTATCATTTTACTGCTTATGGCTTTCCGGATTTCCCAGCACCATTTGTTAAACAGGCTGTCTTTTCTCCATTGTATGTTTTTGACTCCTTTGTCTAGTATGAGATGACTGTATTTATGTGGGTTTGTCTCTGTGTCCTCTATTCTGTACCATTGATCTATCTGTCTATTTTGGTGCCAATACCATACTGTTTTTGTTACTATTGCTCTGTAGTATAGTTCAATAGTCTGGTATTGTGATACCGCCTGCTTCGCTCTTTCTGCTAAGGATTGTGTTAGCTCTTCTGGGTCTCTTATTTTTTCAAATTAATTTCCTGATTGCTTCCTCTATTTCTATTGCTTTCTCTATTTCATATGTCATTGGGATTTTAATTGAAATTGCATTAAATTTGTACAGCACTTTTGGTAGTATGGCCATTTTGACAACATTAATTCTGCCTATCCAAGAATATGGGAGATCTTTCCATTTTCTAAGGTTTTCTTCAATTTCTTTCTTTAGTGTTCTATAGTTTTCACTGTAGAGGTCTTTCACCTCTTTTGTTAGATTGATTCCCAAGTTTTTTTTTTTTTTTTTTTTTTTTTTTGAGGCTATTGTGAATGGGGTAGTTTTTCCTAATTTCTCTTTCAGAGGATTTATCACATAAAAAATGCATTAGATTTATGAGTGTTGATTTTATATCCTGTTACTTTTCCAAATTCATTTATGAGTTCTAGAAGTTTTCTGGTGGAATAGTTTGGCTTCTCTAAATACAGAATTATGTCATTGGCAAATAGTGATAGGTTGAATTTTTCTTTACCTATTCCTATTTCTTTAATCTCTTTGGTCTGTCTAATTGCTCTGGCTAGTGTTTCAAGGAAGATGTGTAATAGAAGTGGTGAGTGAGGGCATCCCCTCCTTGTTCCAGTTTTTAGGGGGAAAGCTTTTATTTTTTCTTTAATTAGATTTAGTTGGGCATGAGCTTAGCATGGATAGCCTTTATAATGTCATGGTATTTTTCTACTATCCCTGTTTTTCCCAGTGTTTTGAGCATGAAGGGGAGCTGTAACTTATCAAATGCTTTTTCTGCATCTATTGAAATAATCATATGATTCTTAACTTTATGTCTGTTAATTTGGTGAATTATTTTTATTGATTTCCAGATGTCGAATCAACCTTGCATCCCTGGGATGAATCCCACTTGATTGTGGTGCACTATCTTTTTAATATGTTTTGTATGTGATTTACTAAAATTTTGTTAAGAATTTTTGCATCTATGTTCATTAGGTATATTGGTCTGACGTTTTCTTTCCTCGATGTGCCTTTGTCTGATTTGGGAATCAGGGTGATTCTAGCTTCATAAAATGAGTTTGAAAGGTTTCCCTCCTTTTCTATTTCAAGGAATACTTTGAAGAGTATTGGAATGAATTCTTTGAAGGTGTTGCAGAACTTGACTTGACTGAGAGTTCATCTGATGCTGGACTTTTCTTGGTTGGTAGGCTTTTGATGACTTCTTCTATTCCATTGCTTGAAATTGATCAGTTTAAATTGTGTATGTCCTCCAGATTCAGTTCGGGTGGGTCATTTTCCTCTAGAAACTTGTTGATGTCCTTGAGATATTCTATTTTGTTGGAATATAGATTTTCAAAATAGCTTCTAATTATGTTTTGTATTTCAGTAGTGTCTCTCATTGTATTTCCACTCTCATCAGGAATTTTATTAATTTGTGTTTTCTGTCTCCTCTTTGTTAGTGTGGCTAAGGGTTTTTCAATTTTTTAAATTTTTTCAAAGAATCAATTTTTTGTTTTGTCAATTTTTGAATTGTTTGTTTTGTTTCAATTTCATTGATTTCAGCTCTGATTTTAATTATTTTCTGTCTTCTACTATTTTGGTGTTGATCTGTTGTCCTTTATCTAGGGCTTTGAGCTGTTATATTAGGACATTTATTAGTAGACTTTTACTTCTTTTCTTGAATGTGCTCCATGCAATGAATTTTCCTCCTAGTACTTCTTTCATAGCATCCCAGAGACTTGGATATGTTGTATCATTGCTCTCATTTACCTCTAAGAATTTCTTTATCTCCCTCCTGATATCTTCTGTTATCCATACATCATTCAATAGTATATTATTAAGTCTCCAAGTGTTAGAGTAGTTTCTGTTTTTTATTTTATCATTGATTTCTAATTTCATTCCATTATGATCTGATAGAATACAAGGTGGTACCTCTAATTTTTTTTTTATATTTGCTAAAAGTAGCTTTATGGCATAACATATGGTCTATTGTAGAGATGGGTCCATGTGCTGCTGAGAAGAAAGTGTATTTTCTTGTTGATGGATGGAATATTCTATATATGTCTGTAAAGTCTAAATTATTGATTGTGTTATTGAGTTCTATGGTTTCTTTGTTCAATTTTTGTTTTGAAGATCAGTCCAATGGTGAGAGAGGTGTGTTAATTTCACCTAGTATTATTGTGTTGTGGTCTATTTGGTTCCTGGAATTGAACAGGATTTATTTCACACACATGGATGAGCCTTTTTGGGGGGCATAAGTATTTATGATTGTTATGTCTTGCTGATTTATGCTTCTCTTAAGCAGTATGCAATGTCCTTTTCCCTTCTGATTAACTTTGGCTTAAAGTCCCCTTTATCTAATATAAGGATGAAAACCCCCACTTTTTTACTGAGTCCACATGTGTGGTATGTTTTTTTCCCATCTTTTCACCTTTAGTCTTTTGTATAATTTTCTATGCGATGAGTTTCTTGAAGGTAGCATATTGTTGGGTCTTCCTTTTTAATCCAGTCTGCTAGTCTGTGTCTTTTGATTGATGAGTTTAAGGTATTAACATTCAGGGTTATTATTGAGATATGACTTGCATTCCTGGTCATTTTGGCTTGTTTTTAACTTAACTAGGTTTTTCTTTTAATTTGCTTTTCCTTTTGGGTAGTTCCTTCCTTTACTGACTTAGATTGTTGTTTTTAATTTCTTCTTCATGGAGTATTTTGCTGAGAATGTTCTGTAGTGTAGGTTTTCTATTTGTAAATTCTTGTAGCTTTCATTTATCATGGAAGGATTTTATTTCATCATTAAATCTGAAGGTAAATTTCGTTGGATTTGGGATTCTTGGCAATCATTTTCTTTCAGAACTTGAAAAAAGTTGTTATAGGCCCTTCTAGCTTTTAGGTTCTGGGATGAGAAATCTGCTGATATCCATATTGGTTTCCCCCATATGTAAT
This sequence comes from Sciurus vulgaris, assembly GCF_902686455.1. NCBI lineage: Eukaryota > Metazoa > Chordata > Mammalia > Rodentia > Sciuridae > Sciurus > Sciurus vulgaris. The sequence continues at coordinate 123,132,021 of NC_136469.1, forward strand.
ATGATGCTTTTCTCTCACAGTCTTTAAAATTCTATCTTTATTTTGTATGTTAGGTATTTTCATTATAATGCATGTTGGTGTGGATCTGTTGTAATTTTGTATATTTGGTGTCCTATAAGCCTCTTGTATTTGATTTTCCGTTTCTTTCTGCAGATTTGGGAAATTTTCTGATATTATTTCATTGAATATTCATTCTTTTGGTTTGTAACTGTATGCTTTTCTCATTCCCAATAATTCTTAAATTTGGTCTTTTCATGATATCCCATAATTCGTGGAGGTTCTGTTCATGATTTCTTACTATCTTTTCTGTTTGGTCAACAATGTTATCAAGATTATATATTCTGTCTTCATTGTCTGAGGTTCTGTCTTCCAAGTGATCCATTCTATTGGTGATGTTAGTAAATTTTTAATTTGGTTTAGTGTTTTCTTGTTTAGGATTTCTGTTTGGTTTTCTTTTCAGAATCTCTATCTCTTTGTTTAAATGATCATTTGCTTCCTGCATTTGCTCTTTTAACTGTTTATTGGTGCAATCATTCATTATCTGCATTTGTTCTCTTATCTCATCTTTTGCCTCTTGGATCGTTTTAATTATGTACATTCTGAACTTTCTTTCTGACATTTTTTTCTACCATGCTGTTATTGGATTCTATTGATATAGCATCTGGGTTTGTTTGGGGCACTTTCTTCCCTTGTTTTTTCATGTTATTCAGTGATCTTCCCCTCTAGCAGTAAAAATCCCAGGTATTGCAGTTTCCCCCCTGTAGATTTATAGTGACCCTGCAGGTTTCCAATACCTCACCTTAACATGAGAGATCAATATTAGCAGCATATAATACAAACCAAATTCATCCTTGACCTAAATAGTTCCTATTAAGATATTAACAGTATTTTCTTAATAAACAGAGATGATGAGTTTGATTATTATCTACAGCATAAACAATAGATTTGCAATAATGATCACAATGTCTAATGGTGGACAAAGAGGTTGGGCAGCAGGTTAGGTCTAATGTTAATCAGCTAAGAAGTGCTTCTATAGAGGTACTATGTCATAGGAATAGTGAAAGTGGAATTAAAAGAAATTGGTTGATAGCATAAGAAAAGAGAGAAAGAGTCTCCAAAGAAACAGATAGATAAGAGGAAAATAGAGTGAGAGAAATAACAAACAAACAAAAAAAAACCAGAAAAGTAGGAATAATATTAGGTATAATAGGAATAATTGTAATAATACTACTAATAAATAATTATACAACAAAGCTATACTGTACTGTTCAAACCTCTTAGTCTTCAGTAGCCTGATGCCTGAGAGGTACTTAATAATGCGGTGTCCCAAGAAGGTTGCTGCCCCACTAGGGATGGTGGCCTGCAGGTTGGTAATAATCCATGACAATGGGCAGAGGAGACCCCACCTGTTGGTAGATGGTCAGCTGCAGCATAGGAACTAGACTGTGCAGGGTGTGGGTGCTAGACCACAGGTGCTGGACTGGGTTGCTGGACTGGACTGAGGCGCTCAAGACTATTTTTTTTTTTTTAATTTTAACCACACATATCCTATGGTCTTGAAAATAGATTTTTATCCTCAAATTTTCTTGACCCACCTTTCCAAGCTATGAAGAAAATAGAAAGAAATGATAGTGTATAGAAAGCATGATAATTAACATTTTGCATATTTCTCTCCCCATTTTTACAAAGGTCAGCAATTTCTAAAAGAAGACTAGAGGAGAAAATTGTAGTATGTAGCTTTATACAATAGCTATCAATGTCTAATCATTTATTATATGCACTAGGAAAAAATATACTGATTATTAATAGAGATTGAGAAGTGTTTTAAACATTTTGTTTTGGATCCAACTAAACAATGTATGCTTATTGAGTACCTACATTGTCCAGAAAGTTAGTTCCAACCATAAAGACAATTTTAGGAATTTTAGCCCTATTCTCATATACTATTACACAACACTTTAGTTGTATATAGTTTATCATCATAAATATTGTGGGGTCTGGTTTTCTTTATTCACCTTTTACTATAACCTTGAGATGGAATTTCTCAATTCATTTTAGATATAGAAAAATATAGTCTCAGAACTTTTAAATGATGGAGCAGAAATTTGAACCATGTACCAAAATTTCTCTTCTGGGATTTTCTACAATACAGTGCAGTGTCTTTGTCAAGCAAAGTGTATAGAATATACACAGTGTAACAGTAAAGAACAAGATGCAATTAGCACAGTGAGCCTTGACATTCATGAATGGTTTCCTGGAAATATTGAGAATCATAAACAAGGCAAGAGAAAATGGATATCAATTACATCGAATGAGAAAAAAAAATAGTGGGAGGAAAATATTTTAGTTTTGAGAAGTAGAGTGAAAAAGATTTTAAAAGCAACAGCATGAGACCTATAAGGGAAAAAAAAAAAAAACTGATTAGCACAGAGCACACAGTGCCTATTAAACTCTTTTTGTGTTTTTTACTTTTCTATTGAATGATAACAAATTAGCATTTCCAAAGAATGGTATGTTATTACACTCCACTTGGAATGAAAGATTTAAATTAAAGAAAAAATATTGAAATAGTAAATCAAGAGTAGAATCATTAGTCTTCGAAATAAATTTGCTAATTCATGAGGAATCTAGCAGTGGTAGTAGAAAAAAATTGTACTCATTGGACTTTCATTTTGTTTATAGGGGAGAAGCTCCGAGTTTAAAAAGTCTCTGGCTTTGAAACCTGTCCTTCTTCAATGGCATCTCTGATACAACCCATTTCATTTCTCTTCTTAGTTCCACTAGAACATGTAGTACAAAGACAGAGTTATTACTGGGATATCATAAAGGTAATATGCCTTTGCTGACAATATTTTATCTCAGTTAACCTTGTGTTTTATAGTGCTTGCTCTTTTTTCTCTTTTCTGTCTGTTGCTTTGGATTTTCTAATGGATACTCAATGCAGTATGGAAGATTTGAATGGTGATAGTCAAACACATTTCACGAAATTGTGCTTCAATATGTTGGAAAATCAAAGTTTTAGTACACTTCTGAAAACTCTTAGAAATGTAGTTCCTTCAAAGATGTATATTGAATCTGTTACATAAAAATAATTAATCTGAAAGAGAAGCTTAGGTAAAAGGAAAGTAGAAAGTCCCTGTTTGTGGCCCCTTGGGTATTGAAATGACTAAAATAAGTGGAAATGGAGCAAGACTGAAGAAATGATAAGAAAGGATACCAGAAAAAAATGAGAGTATAGAATTGACTTTTTCCCTGGAAGTCAAACTGTAGAACTCAAACCAATGTTATAGTTCTCATACTTATTATATTTAGGGCTCTTTTCCTGGTGCCTCCTGGGCTTTCCCTACCTGCACTGAATGTTTTCCCCCATTAAAACTCTCAATCTGTTTAAGCTGTGGGGTAAAGGAGAGAATGTGATTAGTCTACTGCTTAAAGGGAAATTAAATCTACAGTGGCCTCCAGAAAAATAAAAATATCATACCAAACCTCCTGTCTCACAAACGAGAATACAAGTAAAATAAGTCAGTATACCACCGCTCCGAGCACAAACATCATTTTGCTGAAAGCTTCTCTTAAAAACAGCCATAAAAGAGCCCTCACTAGTCAATGTTATATTCTCTCGGAGTTTGGAATTGGAGGGTTGGTAATACTTATTATAATCAAAGAATCTAGACATAAAGCATGATCTTAATAATTACTTGGTTTAATCCCTGTTATGACATATCAGGGCAGCATGTCTGAGAAAGATTCAGAATAAAAGACTGACCTCCCACTGTGTGCTCTTTTACCCCACAGGCAATGGTAAGTTTTCAATTTTTTTTCTCTTCTTTTTTTTGGTTGTCAGCTTTGGTTGCCATAAGAAAACAGCATAGACTGGGTGGCTTCTGAATAACAGAAATTTATTATTTATTTTTCACAGTTTTGGAGTCTGAGAATCAAAGATCAAGAAGTCTAAGATCATGTTTCAAACATAATCAGGTTTGATGAGGACCTCTTCTATGATATAGACAGCCAACTTTCCTGTGTCTTTATATGAAGGAAAGAGTCTTAAGAGAACTCTCTGGAGTCTCTTTATAAGGCACTAATCCCCATTCATGAGAGTTCCTTGCTTACAACCTAATTACTTCACGCATGACCTACATCTTAATACCATCACACTGGGAATTAGGGTTTCAATATATGAATTTTAGGGGACAAAAGCAATCACTCCATAAAAGACTTCTTCTTTGTCTATATAATTTCAAAACTTCTGCATAAAAATTTTAGTCTCTTGCAGTGTTTATTGTTAAACATCTTTTTTCATGGATAATATATTATGTCCTTTGCTATATGCTACTGTGACAAGATACAGTATGTTGAAATATTTATTTGCATTTTCTCATCCTCATACTTGTTTCCTCTCTATTTCCAAGGAGTCAAATAGAATTTTGTATCTCTTTACTTTATAAATGTGTTTTAAGGGGAAAAAGCAGAATTTGAGAAGAAACCAGTTCCAAGGACACTGAACTCATGCTAGTTATCCACAGCACAACCTGGACAATTTCATGCACTTAACAATCTAGGTGAATTCCATCATCTAGGTTCTTTAGCACCTCACCTGTATAACTATTCAAAGTAACCCTACTACATCATTTAAAAAAAAAAAACAACAACAAACATTTTATAAGCTAGAAAGGTGTAAGGATGACATAGGGATCTATATGAAAGGCAGAGTTACTGTGAGTATAAAAATAAAATGTGTGAAGGAAACACTCATAGTCCACATGAAAGTATGCAGCACTAATATCTCGATTAGGGTTTTAATAAATTGTATTTCCATATCTACTAATTTTTCAAGGAATTACCAAAATCCATAATTTTAAAATTTGGTTAAAAATTGTGTTGGCCAAAAATAACAGATTGAAAAAACATGGTATCTCTAGAATAAATTCAGAATATATTTGCTGGGCACCATGGTGCACACTTGTAATCACAGAGGCTCGGAAATTTAGGCAGGAGGCTCGTGAGTTCAAAGCCAGCGTTGGCAAAAGTGAGACACTAAGAAGCTCATTGAGACTCTGTCTCTAAATAAATACAAAATTGGGCTGGGTCTGTGACTTACTGGTTGAGTGTCCCTGAGTTCAATCCCTGATACCCTCCCCCACAAAAAATTCAGAATATACACTTTTAATTCACGACCTCTAAATTAGTTACTTTTCTGCTACTATTTTAGGTGACACAAGTTGACAGAAAGAGGTAATGAATAACTTTTGGGCAAAAAAGCACAAGTATGAGAAGAGATGGGTCTGAATCCCATGACTGAAAGAGAGACAGGCAAGGAACCTAACAAACCCAGAAAGTGAATCCTAAGCCACTACTTCACAGAGTCCTGGAAATGGAGAAGAACATCCAAATGACATGACCATGTGAAGAATTTAGGAAAGTTCAACCATACATTTTAGGACTATCTTGTCAAAGATCCATAAATAAGGACTAGACACAGAACATTATGTGTTCTCATCTTGCTGGTGCATAACACCCTCCCACTTTATCCTTTATGGTCTCTTTCCATCTGCACATACTCCTGGTGTCACTTCCTCTTGTATTTTTTAAGGATAGGAGGCCTGTTGGATAAGAGTCAGCCCTGATGAGCTCATTTAATATTAATTACCTCCCTAGAAACCCTGTTGCCATATACAGTCACATTGGGGTTGGGATTTTAAGCTGTGGACTTTGGGTCATGCAATATAATATTCAACCTGGTTTGAATGCAAGTGTTTAGCTTGTTTATATTGAAACATTTCAGAAATAATGATGATATAGTAAAGAGAGAAAGTATAAATCTATAAAGAACAGAAGAATACTGCAGGAGTTACAGTATGAGCAATGTCAATGAAATTGTGATATTTGTAAAATAAGAGATGTCATTAAAGGATTAAGTTTGATTGCTTTAAAACAGAGACAATGAGAAGCAATAAATTTGCTTTAGAGGCATCAAAATTATATGGAATTGGAGGCAATATTACCTCTGAAAGTTGAAGTTATAGAGGAGAGGAGACTGTTCTAAATAAAGTGGGATTAAGTGAAAATATATAATTCCATTAAATCTAGAAAATACTTTTCTAGCCTCATCTTATCAATCTACCTACCCATCTTCTGACAAGATGGGGGAAAATTCACTCTTTGATTAATTAACCAGAAACATTTCAAGCTTTGGGATGCTGAAATCACCCAGAGTGACTGCAATGCATGACTGCAGACTGGGGGGTTATCTTCCAAATAATGCAAGGTACTCCTGTCCCATTTCCCCTTATTACATCGTGAAACACATGCACAGAATTATATTCCAAACAGGATATGTTGGAGAAATGGAATATGTTCTGGAGAAATGGTTTAGCCTAAGGAAAATGACTTAAAAATAAAGTCATTTGTACATCTTCCAATAAATTGTCAGAGGCATTGTAGAAAAACAAAATAAAACAAACAGAAAAACTCACAAGACATTGTCCCAGAGCCTCTATTAGACTTTTAGATGCCTTCTTCTTCAAAATAAATGAGTCACCAGGCTGCAGAGGACAATTTGTAGGACTAGTGTGGCTTTACCACTTTTCCCGCTTCCTTCTTGTTTTCTCACTTCTCCCTAGAATCAGGGATGTTTGTTTTGCAGGAATTGATTGGAAGGGGAATTTGTCAATGAAAATATTTTTCTCTTCTTTTTCTTAAGAGAGAGAATGTGTGTTGTTGTATTTTAGCCTAGAGTGAGGCAAGACTCCTTACTTCTGGATATTGTGTTATAGAACTATTTTTGTTATCATTTCAAATGCAAAGTTAATGGCTTTGTGCTTATATGTGTTACAAAGAAGTGTCAGTTCTTAAGCCTGATAATCAGTCATTACATCAGCTTCTGAAAATTAACTGTCCATTTCCCAACTGGCATTTCTGTTTCTTCCCAGGCCATTCTTTTGTGGAAAAATGTAATAGAAACTGTAACTGTGACACACTAGTGAAAGTCCATCCTAGAGTAAGGTATGGATATTATGTTACTAGACTACTTATAGCAAAAATAAATGATCAACAGCAACAACAAAATAAAACTTAATGCCAACAAAAGGGGAAATGCACAATAAGCTTTGAGTAGATTGTACAGGAAAAGTCTGTAGTAAAAAAGACTTTCTGCTTGTCATTATAGCCAATAATGTATTCTAAACTGCAAACCAACAACTCAAACAGTACCCTCTGACTTTGATGATTGTCTCATACCTAAGTTCCCCATTCTGTTTCATACCTCCCATAATTCTATATGGTTCTTTAGAGGAACAGAACCAACAGGAGGTATGATTATAAAAAGGGGATTAATTAGATTGGCTTACACAAGCAAAAAGTCCACAATGGTCATCTGGAAGTTGGAGAGCTGGGGAACCAATATCTGTTCAGTCCAAGATGCTGAAGTCTTAGAACAAGAGGAATAAATGATGCTACCCCAGTCTGAGACCTAAAGCGTCTGGAAACTCCCTGAAGAATCTCTGGCTAGCGCGCTTTAGAAGAGAAAAGGAGCTAGAATTTGATACCCTCAGGGAATGGCAGCACAATCAAGAACCTGTTAAAGCTGCTCAATTCACAATAGCCAGATTGTGGAAACTCTGATTATACACACACACACACACACACACACACACACACACACTCACACACACACAATGGAATATTACTCAGCAATAAAGAAGAATAAAATAATTATGGCATTTGCAGGCAAATGAATGAAGTTGGAGAATATCATGCTAAGTGGGATAAGCCAATCCCAAAAAACCAAAGGACGAATGATCTCACTGATAAGCAGATGATAATACATAATGGGAGGGGTGGGAGTGAGGCAAGAATGGAGGAAGGAGGGACTTTATAGAGGGGAAAAGAGGGGTGGGGGCGAGGAAAAATAACAGAATGAATCAAACATCATTACCTTATGTAAATGTATGATTACACAAATGGTATGTCTCTACTTCATATACAACCAGAGAAACAAGTTTTACCCCATTTGTTCATAATTTTTAAAAAAAGAACCTGTTCAAGCTGGGCTTAATGATCTACACCTGTAATCCCAGTCACTCTGGAGATAGAGATAGGAAGATTGTGAGTTCAAAGTCAGCCTCAGCAACTTAGCGAGGTGCTAAGCAGCTCAGTGAGACCCAGACTCTAAGTAAAATACAAATTAGGCTTGGGGATGTAGCTCAGTGGTCAAGGGCTCCTGAGTTCAATCCTCAGTACCAAAAAAAAAAAAAAAAAAAAAGAGCCTGTTCAAGAAGAATGGAGCTTGCATCTGATGCTGCTTCACTGTTCTTCCAATTTTTATTCCATCTAAACCTCCCACCTATTGGATGGTGCTGCCCATACATAGAGAGGGTCTCCACTTCAGTTAACTATCCCACATGCCATTCATGCTTTGACACACCCAGAAAAGCCTCTTAATTTCTGGCATATCTTAATCCCATCAGGTTAACAAAACAAATTAACCATTACACTATAGTAAATACAAAGTGCTCCTAATATCTTTAAGGGAAAGCTTCATACTTGAATTAAAGTCTAAAGCCATGACTTTAGGCAAATGACATATTGATAATTATGTACTAAGGCTGAAACAATTTTTTTTTAAAAAAATCTCTCCAAAAGGACACCTGCAAAGTATGAACAAAGTCCAAGCACCATGTCACATACAAGAATCACACACAAGAGATTTATTGTCAGTAGCACATGGGCCAACCGACAAGGCTGTCCCTGCATGGAGAGAAGCAGCATGTCAGTTCTTACGGAGCAGTTTTATAGCCTACAATAGGAATTTTTATGCATGTTTAGAGATTGCATCATGGGCTGGGGTGATGTTGACCTTTTCATAGTAGTCACATGTTTTAACGGGAAGCTGAGCACACATTGCCTCAGAATCAAAACTTAGGAGCCCCTAGGTAAAAGGGCTTTCAACCTAAAATGGCAGATCTGATCCCAATATTCCTCCCTTTTTGTTTTTCTAGATTCCAGGGGTGGGGCAATAATGGTCTTTCTTCTGTAGCTTCTTCCTGCTGGTTAGGGAAGAAGAGTATCACTCCTTTAAAAGGGGGATCAGGGAGAACTTTAGGTGGGAGCACAGTTTTTGGAGCCGGAGCTGTCGATCGTGAGTCGTAGGTCTCAGCTTTGGGTGTCAGGGGCTGGTAGTGTTGAAGGAGAAGCAGTTGATTGACTGGTTGGTAAACTTGTGTATCTGATCTTGTAGGAACTTCTGTAGGCAATTTAGCAGGCATGGTCCTATTAGGAGAAACATAAAGAGGACTAACAGAGGTCCTGAGAGGGGAGAAGCCAAGATCAGACTTGATTAACCATTCCCCAGAGACCTGTTGGCTTAGTTGTTACCTCCTCTTTTCTAGTTGTTTTTTTCTTGTAGTTATTTGACTTTGTCATTTACTGCTCCTCAGCAGGTTGACATAAAAACAGCATACCTCTTTTAGATATAGGTAGAAGCCTCCTTTTTCTGCAATTAATAGGTCCAGTCCATGGTAGTTTTTTAGGACCACATTTTTCCCAACATTTTTTAGGACCACATTTTTCCCAAAAGCTAGGGAATCCAGTTGATTTTGGAGAGTTAGAATAGACTTGGCTACCTCTTGGATGTCACTTAGCAGTTGACTGGAGAGCTGATGATAAAGGTAATGGATGGTTATTCCTCCCTTTCTGGTAGCTAGGCCTGACATGACCGCCCAGGGTGGCCAATAAAGGAATAAATTGAACAGCCTGTTTTTGCCAAGGGGTCATATGAGCCATGAGAGAGATAGGGATTTCCTCATGCCCTGAGATGATGTCTATAGATGGAAATAAAAGAACTAAAGCACATATGCCCTTCCATCTAGGGGGTAGGCAATGATAGACAATTGTCCCGCACAGGAAGGAAGCCTTGGGGACTGGTGAGTAGTGAGAATTTTGAGATACTTTGTATGGAATGATCAGTCTACATTGACCCTCCTGCAAATCCCTGACTGATGTATTCCCTGATGAGTTAGAACATATTGGAGGGAATTGGAAAGGGGTATTCCTGAAAGCTTAGGTGAAATGTCGGCAGGGTCTGGAGAGGTCTCACTGAATACCGGAGGGCTGCTTAGGTTTAGAGGGCTAGCTATTAAATGAGAAAAGTCAACCTTCAGGCACATCCAACATCCTTGAGCCAGAAAAGGATTAGTAAGTTTTAGCAGGTAGTGAGTGATGTTGATTATCTGAATTAAGGGAAGATCCTTGGCATGGGTGCCCATCTTATTGATAGATTAAGGGGTCGTCTTCTGGGAAAGAAGATGTTGTGGAGTACTTGGGGCAATTCAGTGAAAAGGTGTTCCTTGTGAGCCTGATCCTCAGGTTCCATCCAACATCTCCTTGTGGGTTTGATAAGTGCAGCAGTAGGTCTTGAGAGTGGGTCGAGTTGGCCAGGGACATTGAGTCAATCTATCTTTGACATTTGATTGTCCTGTACCATTTCTAGTCTGACCCCATTTGCAGAGGGTTGCCCGATCATAGCAGTCTTTGCAGACATGGATATAGGCAGCAAAGTACCTCTGGGAAGAGCAGGTGGCAGGACACACTGGGACATTAGCCAGATTTGGCTGGCAAGAGGGTAAGGAAGATTAGAGCCATGGCGATAAAGGGAGATAGCCATTTGGTTACTCATCCTAGTGTATTGTAGCAGCCTCTTGGCAGAGAAAAGCCTTCTTCAGGAATCAACGGGAGCTCTGGAGTGTTTATGGCCAAGGTTTTGGAGATGTGTAAAGATAGGGGCCTGTGGGGTTGCCATATAGTGAGATGATGTGGACAGTTTGAGGTGGGGGTTGTGAATCCAGTGCGAGATGCCTTCAAATTTGGCAGCAAAGTGGGTAGTTAAGATTACCGTAAATGGTCCCTTCCATTTGGAGGTTGGTGAAGGAGAGGAGGTGTGGAGGGGAGAGAACAGGACCAGATCTCCTGGAGTTAGAGGAGAACATGAGGTTTTAGAATTAGGTAGCAGCTGATCAATATGGGTCCACGTATTTCTGAGACAGCGCAAGAGGGGGGAGTCATTAGATGAGGCGGGATGGTGGGCTGGTGAGCAAGAGTAGGAGGAAGCATGGGGCGGCCATACTTCAGCTCAAAGGGAGAAATGTTTAGGGGTTTCCTTGGCAGGGCCCTGACCCTGAGTAGGACTAGACAAAGGAGTTTAATCCAGTTTAAATGTAACTCTAATGATAGTTTGGTCATGATGGATTTGAGGGTTCAATTGGTCCATCCCACCTTTCCAGACTACTGAGGATGGTAGGGAATTTGAAAGACTTAGGGAATATTTAGAGCCTTGGAAATAATTTGGGAGATTTGAGATGTAAACTTGAGACCATTATCAGTCTTCAGTGAGTCAGGAAACCCAAATCAGGGGATAATTTCTCTTATTAAGGTGTCAGCCACCATTTGGACCCTTTTCTTGGTTGTAGGGAAGGCCTCTGTCCATCCAGTGAAGGTATCTGCCAGGACCAAGAGATATTTAAATCTTTTTATTGTGGGCATATGGGTGAAGTCCATCTGCCAATTAGATGCAGGCAAATGGCCTCAGGCTTGATGGATTGGGAAGGCAGGGAAGAGGGGTGAAGGTTTAAGTTGGAATTGGACCTTTGGCAGATGTCTCAAGCAGAGAAGGTTTTTAGAAATTTTGAGTCCTTGGGAGAAAGGGGAATATAGGACTTAATGTATTCTTGCAGAGCAGAGGTGTTGGGGTGAAAGAGGTTATGTAGATAAGGTAGTATGGCTTGAGTAGTTGGGATCTGGGTTTGAGGTGAGAATGAAAGCATCATAATGGGGGCCTTGGTTGGGGGACCTTAAGGCTACCTACCTTCCTGCCTCATATAGCTTTGTTATTTCCCTTGGAAATTGTATAACTATCAGTCTGATGGGATCTGCAATGAGTTATTCCTGATGCAGTGGGGAGGTGGGAGGCCTCAAGCAGGGGCATAATGTAGGGGGCACTGACCACCAAGGTCCCCTTGGTGGTGAGGAGTCCCCTCTCCTCCCATATGACTGAGTGTGACAAGTGGATGTGGAAAGCATATTTGGAGTCGGTGTAAATGTTAAGATGTATCCTTGAGCTAGAATAAGACCCACGAGAAAGCAGTAAGTTTCACCTGTTGGTTGGAGGTGTTGTGGGGTTACAGACTTGACCTCAATGATTTCATTAAGGGATACTATGGCATATCCAGCCCTGTGGGTACACTCATGAAGGAAAGAGCTCCCATCAGTGAACCATGTGTAGGTGGCCTGTGGCAGAGTCCCCTCTCATATGTGGATAGGGTAAGGTAGAAGGTCTTCTAGGGTCTCTTCACAGAAGTGCAGTGGATGAGGGGAGTTTCTTGAAGGAGGAAGAAGACGATGAACCAGATTAATCAGTGGACAGGTTCGAAAAGTCAGTGTGGAGATCTCTATAAGAGCAACTTGAAGGGAAAGAATCCTGGAAGGATGAAGGGTTCAAAGACCTTTGTAAGTGAGAAGTTCAGAGAGGTGATATGGAGGGAGAACTGTGATAGGAGATCCCCTTCTTCCTCCTGGAGAAGGCTATCTCTGTATTGTCCTTTAAATAAAACTTGCTTTCTACACTAGCTTCCCTGTTTCTTAGGAATTCCATCTTCACAATCTGGGAAAACTGAACACGGCCCTGACTCTCATTACCAGTGATATCATTAAGGATAAAACAATAAAATTTAGGTTTTAATTTCAAGGAAATTTGTTTATTTGCACTTTAACTTGCAAGAAGATTTAATTTTAATTTTTTATGTGTATTTCACAATGCAGTAGGTGAACATTCAAGTCACCTCTACAATACTATAATTTTATCTCATTGTCCAATCTTTGATAGACTGTTTTGGTTACTACTGTTATATAAAATCTACACTGCATAGAAGAGTAAATTTTCATATTTAGATAGACCTGACTTGAAGATGTTTCACTTAATGTTCAATCCTAACCAATTTTGAGACCAGAATCTGTATTTCCAATTTGTATCCTGGGTGGGTACCCAGAGAAAATTTCTTATAAAAGTAGACTTAAGCTCCATGAAGGTTCCTCATACAAGTTTCAGGGTCTCTTACTTACATGGTCCCTTCTAAGGACTTGGGAAGGACCCAGAAATATGTTCACATGGATGTGTATTTGATAAGATTTTCAACAGGAAATATGATATCTAAAATCTGGTGAGACCATTATCTCTTTTTATTCTGACTTCACTTCCATCACAGTTCCATGATGTTGGATTCAAGAATCTGCAGGTTTTTTTTTTTTTTTTTTTTTTTTTTTAATCTCAGTACAAGGAAGATGGTTTGGTAGTACATTTAATGCATGTGGTTCATGATAATGTCTGCATAGTGTTTAATTACTGTGAGTATTCCTGATATAGAAGTGGTTTCTAGGAATACTGGTACTGCTCACCAGGCTACCTCCACAGACTTCATAATAATCTGCAGGGCCAGAGGTAATACAATTCAAATACATTTACTAGTGTCAATACCAGAAGAATGTGGGTAGTAGAGATTATAGAGAGATAGAGAATTGATAACAAGTATGGAACATTCAATTAATTACTAGTTATAAAGGGGATTTGCTTCTTTTTTATCACTGTCTAGTCTAAATTATAGCTGTCTCATATCAGTGCTGTAAAAACACACAAAAATGAAGCAAATTTAATTATAATTGCCCCACACATTTTCAATTTCAAAATTGAAATTATACAATAGCATTTGTCAGAATTCCTAAGTTTGTTCTACAAACATCAAAAATGATCTTATAAAGACACATGTTATGCACTCCAACTAACTCCAACTATGAATATTCAGAAAATAAGTTCTATCCACCAGAAATGAAATAAAGACTAAAATGCTTTCTATTTTTTTCTACAGCAGATTATACTACAATTATTTCCAAAGTGAGGGGAAATCAAAGAGAACAAAGGAAAACTTTTGTTCTGTACAGTATTACATCTCTTTAGAGATATAGGAGAATGTATTTCTACCATAAATGAGCAGGAGTCCATATTAAAAAGACATTCAGAAAATAAGAACTCTTAGAAATATGCAGACAATAGGAACTTCTGGAGATTAAAAACACAATAGCAGAAATATAAATGCCAAAGAGGGTTCTAAATATAAACCTGAAAAACATCTTCAAGAAAGTAGAACAAAATACAAATATAGAAAATGAGAAAAAATTTAAATGCATTAGTGCATTAAACCAGAATATCTAATTTGCCATTAACTGAATTTTCAAATTAGAGAACAAAGAAAATGAGGGAAGAAAAGTAAAAAGTAATTCAATTTTTTCCAGCATGTGACAAGCATATATTTCCAAATTAGAAGGCCTAACCAAAATGCAATTGCTCTTAACGTAAAAAGAAGCATGGCAAGACACAGTTAAAAAAATTTCCAAACACTAGATTTGAAAAGAATGGTCTACTAAAGAAATAAAGGCTTCTGGAGAAAGAGAGAGAGACAGACATAGGAAGAGAAAGGGAAAATTTCCTATACAGGGGCCAGAATCAGAATGGCCTTATACTTTTGAATGGCAAGATTAGATGCTTCCTTTTAGAATTTTGAAGCTGAATTATTTCCAACCTAACATTCTACATCCAGACAACTTATCTATTTCAATCAATTTACTATCCTAGATTGACTAAAATTATTTTCAGACAAACACAGTCTTAAAAAGCAAAGTTCTTTCATGGTATTCTTTCCCTTAGGAACATATTGAAGGACATGTACCACAAAAAATGAAAATATAAAAATGAATGTCTGGGAGACAGGGAAACAGTAGACTCAGCAGTTGAAGAAGGGGGAGGACATGGTCATGATGAGCACTAAACAGAAAGTGTAGGGGATGATCTGGGCTCAGATGTTGCTAGCAAACAAAATCCGTTCATACTGTAATAGTCACTTCGATGTTGAGTGCATTAGGATTGTTACTGCTGTAACAAATCATCACAAACTTTTGGCCTTAAAACAACCACCATTTATTAGCTGATAATACTTTAGATCAGAAGTTCATGGGCTTGGCTGCAGGCCTAAGAAGCTGCTTAGGGTTCTGTAGTCTAAAATTACGGGCTGATCAGAGCTCTTACAATGGAGGTGTGTATGGTTGGGGCATCTATTTTGAAATGTGCTCAGGCCATTGACAGAATTCAGCTCTTTGATTTTACCGGATGAGGTCCAAGTTCCCTTCCTGACTTTTAGCAGGGACCACTTTCAGATGATACCCATATTGCTTGACTAATGCTTTTCTTAGTGTTCCAAAGACAACAGTGGTGATTGAGTCCTTCCCCTCACTTCAAATCTCTCAGACCTCCACTTGATTCTCTCACCTTCTCATGTGCCACATCATCTTGAGTCTGCCTTTCTCTTACTAGTGATCCAGCTAATCCCGCATGATCTCCATATTTTAAGGCCAATTGATGAAGAAATATTTATATCTTCTGCAAACTTTTTTAAAGCAGAAGCTGAATCAGTGTTTGACTCGATAACCAGAGGATCGAAAGCTTGGGACAACATATTTTTAATCTCTTATGGAAACCACAATGAGCAATAGTTGAATAAACTCTACAATGTAAACATTGATTTGAGTAAATTTTTGTATGTACAGATCTCAAAGACTCATGGTTTGGATATGTGGTGGTGTTCCCAAAAAGTTCATGTGTGAGACAATGCAAGAACATTCAGAGGTGAGATGATTAGATTATTGAAGTTGTAACCCAATCAGTGGACTAATTCACTGATATGGATTTGCATTAACTGGGTGGTAATTGTAGGCAAGTAGATTGTGGATGCAAGAGGTGGGTCATTGGGGGAATGTCCTTAGGGTTTATATTTTGTTCCTGATGAGCAGAGTTCACTCTTTTCTTCCTCACCATGTCCTGATCTGCTTTCCTCTGTCATGCTCTTCCACAACGTTCCTTCTGCCTTGCCTTAGGCCCAGAGTTATGGAGCCAGCCATCTATGGAATAAGGCCTCTGAAACTGTGAGCCAAATAAACTTTTCCTTCTCTACATTTTTTCTCATCATATCTTTGGGTCACACTGATGAAAAATCTGAGAAAAAAAAAAAAAAGAAAAGAAAAGAACCAAGGATATAAAGTAGGTACATTTCTGCATAAATCTATGAGTTTTTTGCAAGAAAGTACAGGAAAACCAAAATAATCTTTCATATAAAAACAGGCCAATAAACAATATATAAATTTGATAAAATTTGAAATAGAATAATATAACTTAGATATATGCAGATAAATGCTAAGGTAAATGGCTAAATGAGTTAAAGGGGCATTAGTCTTAAGAGTAAGGTTGTAAAGATGAGATCTGAGAGATAGTAGTCTCCTTTTTCTAAACAATTATAAACCATGTAACAGTATTTTATTTTCATAAATTAATCTGTTACTTGGAATTTTTTTTTTTTAAATCAGAAGATGACATAAAAAACTGTGACTATTCTTGTTTAAATTATTGGCTCAACCCTTTCATGCCTAATATAGGGGCTTCTCTTGAAAGCTTATGGGTTATATTTTCTTTCTTTGATACGTGTTTTATTCAAAAATGTTAATTTACATTGGTAAAATGGGACTATAGGGGCTACATTTATCTGTGTTTAGAATTAACATGTTCAAATAAAGATGCAAATCTTGGTCTCATTAGCTTTCTTACAAATAAGCTATAATCTAAATTGGTTGACTGAGTTGGAATTAATGAGCCAAAGTAGTGTCTTTGACCAGTTTACTTTAAGAATACAATTTACTTAAAATATATTTGTAAAGACATTTACGACTAATTGACCAAAGATTTAACTCCTATAACCAATTAGTATTTTGTAAGTGCTAATGGTCAGTATAGCACCATAATAAGGAGGCCATGTTTCTCTAGAAAGAGAACAAGAACAACAATAAACCCAGTCCAAACTCTACATGAAACTCCTTTGTGATCTTTACTTTGTAAAAGTAGATGATGACTATTATCCGTATCTCAGACTGAAAACTTTTTGATAAATTAATTTCAAACACAATCTCTTGTGCATACAGGTTTATATTTTAATCACATAATTATTTTTACAAAGAAAGCAGGAGAAGATAATTTTCCAAGGTTATACAACAGAAGAAAAAATTAAATATTTTTAAAATGTTGTTTTTGTAGAGATATTTATACATTGTATATTTTAGTACCAATTAGTGTAAATTTATTCCAAAGTGTACATTATGGATTATTATTGACAGATAAACTAATTCATTCTAGAATTTTCTGTAGAATGTTATATTTATTATTCCAAGTAAAATTTAAATACTACAGGTGCCAAAAATTCCTTCAGATAAATTTCTTTAGTAAGTACTTAATGTTTAAAAATGAGCAATTAGTCATATTTAACAAAAGAAAACAGATGCAGTAATTAATTACTTTTTAGGGGGAATAGAGGAGTAAGGAAATGTAGATGAGTTCCATGCCATGGTATTTCAGTAATACAGGAACTATGAAAAATTCAGACTAAGCATTAATCATTCATAGGACAATTAATTTTAATTAAGGCAAGTGCAGAATCCCATATGGTTTTAGACATCATCTACTCATTAATGCAAACAGTCTGAGAAGAGTTGTTTGGAGCATTTGGGTTGGGAGCAATGGTGGACAGCCCTGGAGACACCTGGTTAAACATCCTCTAATTTTTATCCTGCTGTGCATCAGTGGGCAAGTATCCATGTTTAACAGTCTTTGGCATGATGGACTATGTGAGAAGAATTTATTGGGTCCAATTTCCTTTGAAAATCCATATCACAGACTGAGCTTTCTCCTTGGTAAATTGGATATGCTCACTTCACACATTTTTCTGATATGTTCTCTTTTGGACTCATTTTGCAGATTCATATTGTTTTTTTCTTTTTCTACATATCAAGAAACATATACACATGCACAAATTTATATTAATCCTCGAATGGTATTAGTATAACTTTTTGGTGTATTATTTTGTGTGACTATTAGTTATATGTTGCTGTATAATTACTCTTGAAACTTAGAGCCTTAATCAAATCTGAGATGCATTATATCAAACATATTCTTTAGGGCAGGGATTCAAGAGCAGCATGACTGGTTCTGGCTGCACTCTCTCATGAGACTGGAATCAAGATACCATCTGTAGTTGTAGTCATCTGAAGGGCTCTATAGTCATCTGTGACTGGAGGATCTTATTCCAAGGTGACTGGTTCACACATTTGTTAGTAGGGGACTCTGTTTCTCACTGCCTGTTGTCAACAGCATTCAGATCTTTACCATGTCAACCTCTGTTGTGGAATCTCTCTGTTGTGACTTTGCAACAAGGCAGCTAGTTGATCCTAACATACGTTATCCCAAAGAGTGAGGTGAAAGTTGCAATGTCTTTTATGAAAAATATGTCATATCTCATAATAGGCTACTTTTCATATATGTTAAATCTACTCAACATGAGGGAGTGACGCAAGCGCATGAGAACTAGCTCAGTCAGAGGAGGCCATCTTAGAGGTTGGCTACAACACTGATGATCTGTTTGACCTTACCATGAAATCTCTAATCCTAGAGAGTCATTCTTTCTTGCTGTCTCTGTCAGCATTTATCATCAAATAACACCACATATGGTATAAATGAAGAAATATTTAATAAATAAATGACTTTCACTTGTTATACATGCTTATCCTTATACAGGTCTCTATTCTATAAGTTCATGAAAAAATTGATTTCTCAATATGAAACATAAGAATCATACTAAATTGAAGGCATTAAAATGATTATTTTGTAAAAAGTTATTGGATTTTAGATATATTAGTTTAATATAAATTTTTTTAGTAGGATTTCTTTTAGTTTTCTGAATTAGAATTTAGTTGCTGATAATTTTTTCTGTGAAATTCCAAAGGATCATCAACATGAAGTAGCTAAACTCTTTTTCATACCAAAACCACAGGGGAAATGTTTTCTGATTTGTGAATAGAATGTTAAAACACTTTCATATTAATCAATAGAACTTACTTGGCCAAGTCTTAATAGACTCTATGCCAGTTTATCCTGCTTGCCAGTAAGCACTATTAGCATACCTTCAAGTGCTATTACTTGGGATTTTATTATTTTTGAGAGCTGAAAATTCAACACTAAAATTTCATGTCATTTTTTTTTAGTATTAGATATAGAAAGTGTTACTTTTGAAGAGTAATTGCCTTTACTTTCTGTCTCTTGCATAAAGTGATGACTTTTAAAGTGAAAGAAAATAAAGAGAAAAGAAAAAAGTTTTAAGCCAGTGAAAATAGTTCACTTTTAAAGCAGCAAAGGTAGTAGCCAGTTGTTGAATATTTTCATACCCTTTGGTTAAATTTACCTCTTTCAAATACTCATATAAAAATATTGTGTTAATTTGAACAAGAACAACCACCACAAACAAAATTTAACAGTATACAGCAATCAAATTATTTTACCTGGATTAATTTTGATGTGGTTAATTAGAATGTTTAAGAGAAGTTGAAATCTTATTTTAAAATATTATGAGCAATTTATTTCATCTATAGTTTTATCATTTCATAATTTTTACCCTCTTTTATTCCTTAAAATTGTAACCTGGGGAAAATGAATCTTTCAATTATTCCATACATATCATTTATTAACATTTTTCCTTACCAAGAAATGTGTTGCTTGCGTGACATGAATTTATTCTTTTATTGGAATAAGAGATTTTAAAAATACCAATGTTTAACATTTATATGCATAAATATGAAGTTTAACATTAATAATAAGCATAAAACATTAACATTAATGTGTATTCTGATTTTTTTCTATTTCACAATGTGATTTAATTACAAGACATTTCTTTTTGTTTTTTAGTATTGGGGATTAAACCCTGGGGAACTCTATCACTGAGCTATATACCCAGCCCTTTTTACTTTTTATTTTGAAACCATCTCACTAAATTTCCCAGGCTGGTCTTAGACTTGTGATCCTCCTTCTTCAGCCTCCTGAATCCCTGGGATCATAGGTAGAAAGTAATCAGTCCACTTATTTTAGGATTCTGGTTCAATGCATTCTGGATAAAATTTGGTTTATAATTTTTTCAATAACTTTAATTCTCATTGTTTTGTAGGACCCCCCAAAAGGAAGACCCTTACTCGAGTCTCAGGATGGTGCGCTCCAGGAAGCACGAGAGACCGGCTTGATGCAAAAGCATGAGGCACTTTAATAACGGAGCTCCGGGCCAACACGTATCTCAAGCAGGAGATAGAGGAGTTGACCACAAGGCTCAGAAGTCAGGGGTTTATATAGGAAAAGTTAGAGAGTTTGGCGCGGGTACACATAATTGGCTGATTCAAACATAAGCGGGCACATGACTACATTGATTACATCAGCAAGTAGTACGTGCAAATTGACATTCCAGCAATGTGGTAGGGCAGTTTATTTTGGTTAGCAGGCGGTCAAGTTAACCTTAAAGAAAAGGGAAGAAGGGGGAAAGTGGGTGACACCAGATGGTCCACGGCCTTGTGGAGATTGTTTATCCTCCATGGCCAGTTAGTTTTTGATGATTTGGCAGTTTTATTTTAGGCTTGTTTAGGTATGTTCAGGCCTCAGGCCTGTCCCTCTTTGTTTCTTTTTCCAAGTTCATTTGCTAGACTACAGATTCTGTGCTTTAATTATGGGCACTTAAATTTTAACTCCTTCAGTTTAAAAATTTCAAAATATTGAAAGGTATTATATTAACCAACAATTCTGCATAAAAAGGTAACACAAAACATAGAAGCTTGCAAGAAACCCAACATTCATTATCTCAAAGTTCCCACTTCTAAATTCATCCATGTGCGTTTTGGCAGGATTGTTTCTCTCAGTTATTTGAGGACACTTACAACCTCAGTGGCTGTTGCATAGAGGCTGTTCTCAGTTACTTAACAGCTGGGGTTCTCTATAGTGCAGCACATAATAAGCCAGTCAGCTTTATCTCATAAAAGAGGTGAGAAAAAACAAAAGAAAGGGTAACCTATTATGGGAGGCCAGTGATCCAAAAATGCAGGCCCTGAGGAAGATGTTCTCTGCAAAATCAATAGCAGGTGCAACAGGATTCAGTTCTCCAAAGCACCGAGAGTGAGCATCATGCTCAACTCATAACTGGAGGCAGGATTCCTATCAGTTCAGCCCCCATCAGAAAGTCCTGCAGAATGTTGTTGGCCATCATTTCTGGCACCATGACTCTTTATCACGTTATTCAGTGATACCAACAATGATGCCAATATGCCAAATGAATTCAATGAACTCAAGAACTTGAGATTTTTTTTCTGCTTAAATTATTCAGTGAATTTTCATTATCTGCACCTATATTTCATTTTCCTCATTCATCATTTGTAATTTTTCTAATAACTGAGTTATAAAATGACTTAAAAATTAAGTCAAGAAGTCAGATGTACTTTTTTTGACAATGAACACTAATTTTTATGAACTTTTATTATTCTGCAGTTGTAATTAATTAGCGCTATATGTAGCAATTGAAATTTTTTGTAAAATATTTCTAGATGCCAAGTATTGTTTTACAATGTTCATATATATTGTTTCTTTTAATTATCATGACAATTATCTGAGCTGTGGTTTGGTTAGTTTTTCAGATAAGAAAACTCAAATGATGAAAGATTAAATAACTTCCCAAGATGATATAGATGATAGAAATAGTAGTATTCAAAATCAGACAGTCAAAAATCTGAAACCAGGCTTTTGAAAACAATGATAGCATACTTTTTTCAAAGTCTGTATTAGACAATAAGAAGCAGAACAATTCAAAGAAAGATTAACATTTGACATAGCAAACAGGGAAAAATAAAGGAAAATTATTACTCATTAAACTAAAGCAGTAATTTTGCTTATCACAAATGACCATTAAGAGAGTGAAAAAGACAAGTCTTAGATTATAAAATGATAATATATCAATCTGACAAAGACTCATTCATAATAGAAAACGTCTACAAATCAACAATAGTTATCACAACACTTAGTAAATTATGACAATGGATATGAACAAAGATCTTGCAAAGGAAATATATAAATGTTGAATTAAATGTTAAAGTATTTCAGCAGGGAAATGTAAATTAAAATCACTAAGAGATACTACTTTGTATGTTCTCTTCCCTTGCTCAAATGAAAAAGATTGACAATGTGCATAGATTTGGAATATTTTAAGTGCTTATATACTACTTCTTGGGTATATATTTCCACATTTGGAAAGCTTTTTGTCAATACCATTGAAACTGAGCAAATGTAAATCCTACAACCGAGCAGTTAGAATACTACATATGTAAGTGGAAAATGCTTATACAACTTGACCAAAGACATAAAAATATGTTTAACAGTATTTTCAATCTTCAAAACAAATTTAATACTAATTAACAGTAAGTTGCATAATTATTTTTGTGGTATGGTCAGACAACGATATACTGTATTTCAATGGGACAGCACAGATCTTCTGCTATTAACATCACACATAAGCATGCGTCATGAAGGTATAGCCTGATGAATTTTCAAAATGTGAAGTAATCTGAAAAATTAGATCAAGGCCTAGACTACACTGGCCCAACAGAGAATCCTTTCCTGTTGTCCCATCCTAAAGTCCCTCTCAAAGGTCACCACTATTTAGATTTAGAGCAGAGTAGGATTCTTCTTTTTATGTACATTGAATCCATCAATATAATTGCATCATACTCTTTTCTGTTGATAAACATTATTCTTAAGCTTTTTTTTTCACAGAGATGGTATCTTGGTTTAGTAATAAACTTTTTTTCAAGTTAAATCAAAAAATGGTCATTATATAAGAAATAGATAGCTCAGTTGGTAGAGCGCTTACCTTACAAGTGTGTGAGGCTCTGGAATCAATCCCCAGCACCACGGCAAAAAAAAAAAGAAAGAAATCAATTGCTCAGTTTTATTATTCTGACTGTAAAAAGTTTGGCCATTATTAAAACATAATAAATGGAAAAATAAATTTACATCATATAAAACAAATAATTATTATTCAAATATATGAAGACGCCCTACAAAAGGCATAATTAATCAAAGAACGAGCAAAAAAAATTCAGGTGAAAATCCACAGAAGCCAAAACTGAGGTACCCAAAATGAAACCATGTTAATCTTCTTAACTGCATGACAAGTTATTACAAACTTAATGACTTAAGAAAACCTTTAAATGAGATCATGGATCCCATGGGTGGAATTACAGGTGTAGGTTGGAAGGCGCTCACTGGCTAAAATCAACGTGTGGGCTAAGATCACTCAGTTTGCTAAAAAACATTCAGTTCTTTTTAGGAAACTTCACTTTCTTTTTTATTTTTTTTATTTTGGTACTGGGGATTGAACTCAGGGGCATTCGACCACTGAGTTACATCCCCAGCCCTAGTTTGTTTTTTATATTTAGAGACAGGGTACCACTGAATTGCTTAGCACCTTGCTACATTGGTGAGGCTGGCTTTGAACTTGTGATGCTCCTGTGTCTGCCTTCCAGCTTCTGGGTTAACAGGCATTGGCCCACCCACTCAATGTAAACTTCACCTTCTTAATGGCTACCAACTGGGGCTATCTTCAGCTTCCATTGGCTCCCTCTGATTTTTGCCTCATGACTCCTTTCATTCATAAGGTATCCGTTAGTGTCTTCGAGTCCAGCTGCAAAGTGTCCTTGGCTTTGAATTTGTCCCCTTTAAAAGGCTTCCAAGTAATAGTCTCATCCAAATAATCTAACATAATGCCAATTGATTGAGGACCTTAATTACTTACACAAAAATCCCTAAACTTAATTAAATCTCAAAAAAATCCCTTTGCTAATGGTATAACATAATCACATAAGTAACACCTTATATTCACAGTCTCACTTGTTTGTTAGGGTTTGGATATCAGGTGTCTCCCAAAAGTTCACATGTGAGACATTGCAGGAGGCTTCAGAGGGGAAATGATTGGGCTGTGAGAGCCTTAACTCAGTCAGTAAATTAATCACCCGATGGGATTAATTGAAAGGTAATTGAAGGCAGATAGGCTATGACTGGTGGAGGTGGGTCATGGGGTATATATTTGTAACTGGCAAGTGGAATTTCACTCTCTCTGCCTTGTGATCATCATGTGATCTGCTTCCCTCTGCCACACTCTTCCTCCATGATGTTCAGCCTCACCTTGAGCCCCAAGGAATGGTGTCTGCTTCTATGGATTGAGACCTCTGAAACCATGAGCCCCTAAAAATCTTTTCCTCCTCTACTATTGTAGTGGTTGGGTCTTTTAGTCAAAGCAGTGAAAAAGATGAAATGCCCACGTGCACAGGGATTTTTTTATACATCAAGGGATGGGATTCTAAGTGACCATCTTAGAATCCTGACAAATACAAAACATTTCAAAATGCTCAACCTTTTCGTAGAAAAATGAATAGCATGTCATATCCACCCTACCTGATTGGGGGAATAATATAATTCTTGGTTAAATGGTCAGGATTACAGAAAGGGGATCTTTTATCAATTGTTTTGGGGTTTTTAAAACTATATGAAAATCAAGAAACTATGGAAATATATAGAAAGTGGAAAATGAATACAATTTATATTATACATATACATGTGTATGTACACACAGGCACTTTCACAGAGATATTTTTTAACAGCCCAATAGAAAGTGGATTAGGTTTCAGACAGAAGAATGAAGGTAAGGATGAAAGAGCAGTCAAAATATGAGGGAAAGTTGAACAAATACTGATGGACAGATCACGATTAGAAGCTCAGAAAATAAAAAGAATAAATAATTTAAAAAAGTACTTGTCTTGCATCATCTTCCACAGCAGGGAAGGAGTTGGAGGCTGATTTTAGAACATATAAGCATTTCAATTTGGAGAAACTGTCAATCATAATGTCAATGTCACAAAACTTTTTGGAGCTTAATAAAATAAATCCTTAATGAATGAAAAGTTCCCATGGTCACCACTGATCTCACTTAAGTGTGTGTGTGGTGCTCTAGAATTTGGTACAATTGCAGAGATGGATACATGGCATTTGCTGCACAATAACAATGTGTTATTATATAAAGAAGTATAGAATCAGGACCTAAGAGAGGCCACAGTATAGGAATTATAAGAGATCAAAGGGTTCTACTGAGCTAGTTGGAGGAAAAAAAACCTTGTTTTCAATTGTTTATTTCAATATATTATTGTATTTGTTCCATAGGTACTGACATTCAAATGTAAAGCTGTTATAAAGACAGCATGTTGCAATAGCGGATTACATTAGACTAACTGCCATGATTTTGCACTTAGAAGTGGCTTGCTGTTATTCTTTCTACTACAGAAATTGAAGCTCTTCTTTAAGAAGAGGTAGCTCATAAGAGTGACAGATTTGTTTATCTCTGTTCTAATCACATTCACTTAGAATAAAATCCAAATACCCGGAGAAACATGTCAGAATAAGAAGTTACATATCCCTTTCCCCCATGGAAAAACCAACTTAACCCAATATAAAATATACAAATATAACACCTCAAGCTTTTAAAAGTAAACAAAGGAAACCATTTCATGGAAATGAATTTGGCAATGAATTCTTGAATATAACATTAGAAATACAGGTTACACGAGGAAAAGTAACAAATGGACCATAATAAACTTAGAAAAGTTATGCACAGCAAAGGAAATAGCCATCAAAATGAAAAATTAATATATGGAATGGAAGAAAATATTTGCAAAGTAAATATCTATAAAATTGTTAATATCTAGGAAATTAAAAGAACCCCTATGTCTAAATAACAACAAAGTAACAAATATCCTAATTGAAAGATGGTCAAAACTTGAATAGAAAATTCTTCAAGAAAGATATGCAGTCAACAAGCATACAAAAAGCCATCAGCGTCTCTATTCTCGAGGAAAAAAAAAAAAACAAGCACATAAAAAGATTTCATTCTCACTAATAGAGAAATGAAAAACCACAATGAGAGAGAACCCGTTAGGATGTCCATTTTCAAAAACAAAAATAAAAACCAGAAAATAACAACTGTTAGCATGGATGTGTAAAAGACTACCTGCATGCTTAGGTAAAAATGTAAAAATGGTTCAGCTACTGTGAAAACAGTATGGAGTTTTCTAAAGCATTAAAATTAGAAATGTCATGTGATCCATCAATCTCAGGTCATGGTATGTATACAAAAGAATTGAAGAAGGATCTTGAAGTGGTATTTTCATAGACATGTACTGCAGAGTTATTTATGAAATCTAAGAAGCAGAAGTAACTTAAATGTCCCTCAAAGGATGAATAGATAAAGAAAACATGATATGTTCTTAATGAGGAAACATTATTCAGCTTTGAAAAAGAAGGAAATCTTGTCCTATGCTATAACATGGAAGAAACAATTATGCTGAGTAAAATAAGCCTGTTACATAAAGATAAATACTGCATGATTTCGTTTAAATGAGGTGTAAAGAAGTTTAAAGTAATATAAAGTAGTAGTTATAAGACACAGAAAATAAGATGTTTTTTTTCTGGGGTCACAGAATAGGGGAAGAAAGGCAAGTTTTTATTGTTCAATTGGTATGAAGTTTCAGTTTTCCCAGATCTTTTGGAAAACAGTGTGAATATAGTTAACATCAATCTCCTGTACAATTAAAAATGATTAAGATGGTAAATTTTATGTTGTATTTTCATCACTATAGTAGTGATCATGATAACAATAACACAAGAGGAAAAAACAGTCACTGATAAAATATTGATAATCCTTTTCAATTTCTGAAGCAGGGGCAAGAATTTTGGAATATATATCAGCCACTATAACTGCAATAAAAAAAAAAAAAAGGACCTCAGAAACAGGAAGTAATCTGTGTAATTCCAGTACAAAACAGCACTTAGAAACTTCTGTGGGGAATCACTGAAATAATTTATGCCTTAAATGGGCTCAGGTTATCATGTGCTCAGGCTGGATCTGTTGTCGTGGATTATAATTATCTCAGGAACAATTATGTTACAATTGATTTGTTTTGTTGTCTGTAATTTATGACAGGTAGTCTGTGCTGATTGCATTTTTAAAAATTTTTATGTAAATATAGAATATTCTTATAGCACCATAATAATTATTACTTGACCCAAAGTATTAAGTGTTGAGCTTTCTGCATACAGGAAAAGTGAAAGTCAGGAAAAGGTCACCACTGATCCAGTCTCATTATTGCAGACAGATGGTTGGTGAATTACGTTTTTGGAAAGATTAATAATTTAATAGATAAAAAGAGTGCATGTGTCTTATGAAGAAAGGCCATTTTAATAAATTGTGGCCTTAAAATGATTCTTAAATTTAAAAACAGCATAGTGATATTCCCTGTATTATACTAAGGGAATGGGGCAAGATGTAAGCCACAGTGGGAAAAAATGACACAAAAACATTTTCCTGCCACACTATAAGGAACGTCATGATAATAGAGTCTATACAGAATGAAAAATGAATAACTAATTGCCTTTAAGAAAGATAAGAAATTGAACTGGATCTAGAAGTATTCTAAATACTATGCTAAGGAGAATAAAAAAAAAAGCAAAGTATTTTGGACTGAAGGAATCACAGAAAGTTTTCTTCTTTAAAAAATAATAATAATTTACAGGGGAGGTTGATGCTGGGCAGTGTCAAAGACAAACACTGTTGCTGTGAAGACTCCTGGGGTGTGCATGTCCCAGGGCTTCCCGCATAGCAGGCCCAGAGGGAGAGCTAGCTCTGAAGCTAGTTCAGACTAGACGAAGTACTGGCCTGGATGCCACCAGGGGAGATGGGGCTTTAGACTATACATTATTCCTGATTATCTCAACAGAAAAAGAGAATCAAACAATAGACCTAAATTTCAGTGTTCCAGGAAGCAAAGCTAATATAGGGGAAAGGAAAATCACAACTCAAGACACTTACTACTTTCTCATCTGCTCTATCAGTTTTTAATTTTTCCCAACTCTTGGATTTAATATCAAGAGACCTAATTAAAAGTAAATTATAATCAAAATGCTGAGTCCATGGATTTCTGTTGACTGTTCAAGTAGGTCTATGGTCTCTGAACTTCAGACATAATGTGAAATCACGTGTTCTCAGAGTTTCCTTCCTTGATTTTTATCTTTTTGTCTTTTCATATAGGAAAGTATCCTGGTGAATTGCATGACAATAATCAGTGACATTTCTTTAGGTTTATGTTATTGATTTATAGTATTATCTTTAAAACACAAATATAAAGAAATACGACTTTGACAGGAAATGAAGACATTTCATAATGAAATTAAAAGGAGATTTTGAAGGGAAGAAAGATCACTTGTGGAAACTCTAAAATTATACCACTAAGAAAAAATACAAATACTACTCTTACCTTGTTTAAATATATACGTGAATGTTTCTCTGTGCAAGGGTAAAAGCTAATTGAGAAACCAATTTTCTTTAATAGAGAATTCAGTTTCAATAATGGAAGAAGACTTCGTTAACATAATTTAAAATAAATTAATACTATTTAAAATTTTAGCATATAGTAGATAATTAGTAGAATGCAAATTAGCAATTTATTTTGCATCTACCATATGCTATTCATATTAACTATTTTGTTTTATACAATGAACTGCAGTTATATGGAAATTTTAGTAAAATTAACAATACCTGTTTGAACTTCAAGGAGGTAGTTTTAAGAATGATTCATCA
Organism: Sciurus vulgaris; assembly: GCF_902686455.1. Lineage (NCBI taxonomy): Eukaryota > Metazoa > Chordata > Mammalia > Rodentia > Sciuridae > Sciurus > Sciurus vulgaris. Next base: position 123,160,700 of record NC_136469.1, read on the forward strand.
ATATGAAATGCATCTGAAGAATGACAAACAACGTTGCCAAGCAACTAATGGAAATCTATTATCCATTTTGTAGATTTGAGGCAATATATTTGTGTTTAAATTCCAGAAAATGTTAGAGAAAAATATATGTTCCTTTTTAATGTCCAAAATTTTACATATGTCAAATTCTAAATTAGATTTTGCTTTGTTATGAAAAGAAAAGGAAAAAAAAACTTCAGTTTATGGACTAGTAAATTATTGGTAATTCAAATGAAGTCAGTAAACATCTAAGCGCTTTATGAATATTACTAATCTTATTTAGAAGTTTGGAGTTATATGCTATATTATGTATACACATAAAAGAGAATTACAGCTTTGAATTTGATGCTTAATTCATCATAATAAAACATTTAAACTAACCGTATGCAGATTATTTTTCCCGGAAATATTGTGTCTTAATCATACAATTACTTCTTTTACTTTAAGTTTCAGGGATAAAATATTGGGTTTAGAAATTACCATTTGAATTTAACAGGTAAACTACAATGCTAATAATTCTATTTTTCATTTTTAACATTATTTAGTGTTCAAATAAATTTTTTTCAGCTCAAATTTATTTTCTTATATTGCCAACTAAAGTATAAAATATAATGTTTTGTCTCCATAACATTTACCTGCAAAATCAAATTTATATAGCTAATTAGTTTTATGTGATTTGGGAATTTTGTGTAACTATATCTTACGATATTCAGTTGCAAACATTCAACACTTTAAAATTACCTTTAAAATATGTGATTTTTAAAATTTCTATTCTGTCCCAATTAGTTTATAAATAGCTTTCTCTTGGATGTTTTAAGATTTATGATAAATAGAGGTATTTTATTGCTTTTATATTTTATCTTTTTCATACAAATAAAGGTTAATGAAGGTAAAGTAATAGTTTTTGTCTCTCAATGGACTATTAGCATCACTTTCACAGCACATGCTATTATTCATTGATTCATAATGAATATATTAAAGAGTTATTGAAGAAAAGTCACCATGTTATTTTAATTATAGAATATTGATACGCAAATTATTTTCATGTTTTCAGCTGTCTTTTGCTATCATTCAAACACAAAATCCTACTGTTCAAGGATGTGTGCCTCCATGTCTATCGTAGGACACACACACGCACATATTCTTGAACAGCAGCATTATGTTGGACAGCAGGCCTAAAGGACAGTTGCAAAGATGATGAAGTCCAGGGGAATCACAGAATCTGTCTCTTCCTCCAGCTTTCACTTAGGGATGAGAATTCCCCAAGCAGCCCCAGCAGCTGGGTCCTCATATCTCATTTGAGATAATTGGATCAAATGGCCATTCATGAATCATTCAACACCAGCAAGGATGTAATTAACAGTATTGGTTTAGATTAATCATTTTAGATAGAAAGGCTCTCAGGGACACAAACGTAATATCCACCACAGAGCACATTTCAGAAATTATACACACAGGTGTCATTCCTAGACTTTCTTTATTTGACACTATTTTATCTGTACATGGGACATTTTTGTCTTACTCATTTTTGGTTTTATCTGCTTTTATTAACTCGTGGCACAGAAAGAATATTCAATATATGTATGTATAAATTAAATATTAGATGATAAAATGTGGGGCTTAAAAGAAAAGAAGAAACATATTTGAAGTTGCCAGACAGGAAGGCTGAGGTGATCTCTTTAACTGACGTAGAAGTATTGGAAAAGAAATAGGTTTCATTTCCTCAGAGATGGGCAGGAAATGTGTTCAGTATTTGTTTCCCGAGCTTCAAGGCAGCAAAACATTTATATACACTTAACCAGAGGAACAATGAAAATAAATTTCTAAGATTTAGTAAAGGAGCTATATTTGAGTAAAGATTTATTAAGCATTTGTGATTAGCATAATTGATTTCTGAAAATAAAGAAGTTTCCCGAAGCCATTTGAGAAAGACAAAAATGGAACACCTTAGCATGTAGGGTGTCAGCAAGCAAGTTAAAACCTGTGGGGGAAAAAATCATTCTCAGAAAGAATATGTGAAACCCCTAGAAAATTTCACCAGGGTGAATAGACTAATAGAAATACAGAAGGAGAATTGACTTCATTTATGAAGTCATCATGATGCTATTGAGAATGGTTTTAGGTTTTAGTGAGTAAAAGGTGTGGAAAGCAAGGATTAGTCATTCTTTCAAGAAGTCTGATGCTGAAAGGAAGATGGATGATCTAATATGTATGAATAGGGTAGGAGGTATTTACACACCGAGGAAGAAAACTAATGTGATCACAAAAAAATAGATGAAAGCTAGTCCAGAGAATAAATTAAAGACTTAAGTTTGAGAGAGTGATTGATAGGTCATTGCTGTAGAGAAGTCAAGCCAGGTTAAAGGACAGTGTAGAAGTGAAAGGTTTAGCTTCAGAGATAGTAGTGGCAATTTCCCCTTGACACAGGAAGACAGGATGAGTAAATAAAAGCTTTAGAAAGGGAAAACAGGTGGAGATATTTAGGACTACAAGTATCTGTTAAAAATAGTTTCTTTTTGAATAAGAAGATGATGATTATTCAAATAAAAGATTATAAAGAAGTTAATCTTTCTAAAAATGAAATGTATTTATTTATTCATTTATACTGGGAGTTGAACCCAGGGGCTCTTAACCACCAAGTCACATCCCCAACCATTTATTTATTTATTTATTTATTTAGAGACAGGGTCTCCTAGATTGCTTAGAGTCTCGCTAAGTTTCTGAGACTAGCCTTGAACTTTGGATCCTCCTGCCTCAGCCTCCCAAGTATCTGGAATTACAGGTGCGCTCCACCATGCTCAGCAAAGAAGCTAATCTTTAATAATTTCCTCACAATGCACTCTGTTCATAGTAATTTTGCATTTAATCTTCAATCATAATTCCTTGCCACAAAATTTGATACACAAATTTTGTACATGAGAGATTTGAGGCACAAATACCTTAAACAAACTGCCCATGGTAACTCAATGAGCAAGTTGTGAGGGCAAATTTAAAGTCAAGTAGTTTTATTTAAATGTCCACACTTCTAACTTCATGGTAGCAAATTACACTAACCAGATAGAATCAGTTGCTCCAAATACTACATAACTTAGTCAATAAATCTAATGTAGGTATAAGTAAAATAGATTTTAAGCAATACTATATATTACCCAAGACTTAATATGTAATAATTAATTTCTAATGACAGACTTTTGGTTCCAGATATGAGAGTGTGAGTTTACCAAAACTGCCCTACTCTTCCCAATCACAAGAAAAAGATAAATAAAATATGTCAAAACTTAAAAATGCATATTTATAATTCAAACAAGATAAAATATGACCATTATTCAATGATACTAAGAACCAACAATCATCTGTGTTCTGCTGCCATAATACTTGACGTACTCTTCTATTTAGCATGATTATTTAGTTGCTAAAAAATGTATCAAATTTCAGAACAGGAGTAAAAAATGAAATCATTCAATATATACAACATAGTTGTCCAAAAAGAGTAAGGGAACAAATATTAAGGATACTATTATTCATGTTTTTTCCTTTACTAGTGTAATAAAGTTCTCCAAAATCCTGTGGCTTGAAACAACACACATATTCTTACAGTTCTGTAGGCCACAAGTCTGAAATGAATTCTACAGGGCTAAAATGAAGATGTTGGAAGGGCTTCTTTCTTTTGTGGCTGCTTTTAATTAAAATCCTTTTGTTGCGTTTTCCATATCTAGAATGTGCATCCTCAGCTCAGGGTTCCCTTCCAGACGTCCTCAATGTCAGGCCACAGTGATGGCTGTGGAGTGACATGACCTGCATGGAGGTTAATTCAGGAAACCAGAGGAGGTGATAGGAGATTAAGAAAGACAAACACACAATGAGAGAAAAAGCTGTGCTCCAGTGGAGCACTAAACCCTGGGAGGAGACAGTGACTCCACAACCAACTCAGCATGTCTGTTAATAAGTTTCAACATCAAAGGGTTGTTATGAGAATGTTTCTTTCAAACAAGCAGAACCAAGGTCATAGGGATGAGTAGCCCAGGTATGATTAACAGCTTGCACCCACAATATTCTACCCCTGGATAACTGGGTGTCTGAACTTCAAGTCAGAAAACTGCTAGCTCCTTGGCTGACACAGAACCTCCTTTTGAACAAGGTATCACCATAGCAAATGGGCAGTCCTCATCAGCACCTTGGTACTGTGAGTTCCCAAGAGATGGATCACCTCTGTCCCAGGAGGTGATCATAATTGATCTTAATGATCATAATTCAGCCACCACTCTCAAGAGCATAGCTATCACAATGACTCCTCTTCTGACTCCCTTTTCTACATCTATAGGATCTTGTAATTGCATGAGACCCTTTGGAATAATCCAGAATAATTTTGCCATCTCACAGTTCACTGATCAGTAAACTTACTTGATCTGCAATCTTAGTTCCTCTTGCCACGTAATATAGCCTATTTATGCATGCTGTAGTTTAAGGATGCGCTTTTCTTCATCACACCATTCTTCAGCCTACCACACATGATGAACTATAAAAACTAGCCTGTTAAGCCAAAAGCAAAAACTGAAAGGATTAAATACCTAGAAGTATATTTTAAATTTTAAATGCTCTAAACACCTTCAGATGAGAAAATAAGAATATCATGAATCAAGAGCTACTTTTTTTCTTCTCAGTTTTCTTAGGTTTGTTGTTCTTGTTTTGCTTTTCAACAGTTTCACTTACAATTTATGTGATTTAACCTATGAAATCTAAAATTCTGTCATTATGGGTGGACACTAGTCATTATCTCCCATCATCTTTCTTTATGAACCAGGCTTCTTAATGTGTAAAGTACCTGGAAAGAGATTGCTCACTGTCAGGCGTCTATCATCCACCATTTGCCTGCCTCTCGCCTGTCCATCGCCTGCCTTACCCCATCCGTGACCCAACGCTCGAGGTTCACCTCCCGATCCTCTGATAGCTGCCAGCAGACTGACCATGGACCGCCAGTGGAGAACCAGCTGCCTGCTGCTGCCTGGAAGTTCACTGTTACAGTACCTGCAGGTTTGATTACACATGGCTGCCGCCATTTTGAGACAACAGCCAGGCCCTGTAGGACCCCTGGCCGTATTGACTGAGTCCCGTCTCCAGGATCCCTCAGCCCGACCGATCACTCCCTGCCTCTGGAGCCCTCACATCAACTGACGCTCCCTGCCGACAGGACCCCCAGACCAACTGAGGGCGCCCTATCACCAGGAACCCAGACCAACTGATTGCACCCTGGATACCACAGCCACACCAAACACACCCGACCTCCAGGACCACTGCCAGACCAACTGCATCCTGCATCCTGTCTCCAGGACCTCCAGGTGACCACGTCCACCCCTGAGCTGCAGCTCCCATTTGCCAACATATTTGGAAGCCAGAGCAGCCATCCTGGATAATCCTGGAAGCTGTAGCTCCAATCCTCGGGTGGGGCAAATCCCATCCTGAGATGCCTGCTGGGGCTTGAAGCTCATTGTCAGAAAGGTTTTGGAAACCTATAGGGCCACTATAAGCCTATAGGGGGAAATCTGCAATACTCCAGATTTGCAGCGCTAGGGGAAGATACATGAACAACATGAAAAAACAACAGAAGAAAATGATCCAAACAAATCTAGATTCTATAGTAATAGAATCCAATGACAGTATGTTAGAAGAAATGTCAGAAAAGGACTTCAGATTATACATGATTAAGATGATTCATGAAGCAAAGGATGAGAGAAGAGAGCAAATGCAGGCAATGAATGATAATACCAATAAGCTAAAAGAGCACCTGCAGGAAGCAAAAGATCATTTCAACAAAGAGATAGAGATTCTCAAAAAAAAAAAAAAAAAAAAAAAAAAAAAAAAAAAAAAAAAAAAAAAAAAAAACAAACAAACAAACAGAAATCCTTGAAATGAAGGAGACAATAAACCAAATAAAAAACTCAATGGAAAGCATCACCAACAGACTAGAACACTTGGAAGACAGAACCTCAGACAATGAAGAAAATATTTAATCTTGAAAATAAAGTTGCCCAAACAGAGAAGATGGTAAGAAATCATGAACAGAATCTCCAAGAACTATGGGACATCATGAAAAGACCAAATTTAAGAATTATTGGGATTGAGGCAGGCACAGAGATACAAACCAAAGGAATGAACAATCTATTCAATGAAATAATATCAGAAAATTTCCCAAATCTGAAGAATGAAATAGAAAATCAAATACAAGAGGCTTACACAACACCAAATGCACAGAATTACAACAGATCCACACTAAGGCACATTATAATGAAAATGCCTAACATTCAAAATAAAGATAGGATTTTGAAGGCCGCGAGAGAAAAGCATCAGATTACATATAGGGGGAGACCAATACAGATAGCAGCAGACTTCTCAACCCAGACTCTAAAAGCTAGAAGGGCCTGAACCAACATATTTCAAGCTCTGAAAGAACATAGTTGCCAACCAAGAATCCTATACCCAGCAAAACTAACCTTCAGATTTGAAGATGAAATAAAATTCTTCCATGATAAACAAAAGTTAAAAGAATTTACAAATAGAAAGCCTGCACTACAGAATGTTCTCAACAAAATATTCCATGAGGAGGAAATGAAAAACAACAATAAAGATCAGCAAAGGGACGAACTACCTTAGAGAAAAACCACTCAAAGGAGAAACCAAGCCAACTTAAAAACCAAAAATAAGCCAAATGACTGGGAATACAAATCATTTCTCAATAATAACCCTGAACATTAATGGCTTAAACTCATCAATCAAAAGACATAGACTGGCAGAATGGATTCAAAAGAAAGACCCAACAATATGCTGCCTGCAAGAGACTCATCTCATAGAAAAAGACATCCACAGACTAAAGGTGAAAGGATGGGAAAAAACCTACCATGCATATGGACTCAGTAAAAAAGCGGGGGTTTCCATTCTTATATTAGATAAAGTGGACTTCAAGCCAAAGTTAGTCAGAAGGGATAAAGATGGACATTTCATACTGCTTAAGGGAACCATAAATCAGGAAGACATAATGACAGTAAATATTTATGCCCCAAACAATGGTGCATCCCTGTACATCAAACAAATCTTTCTCAATTTCAAGAATTACATAGACCACAACACAATAATTCTGGGAGACTTTAACGCACTGCTGTCACTCCTAGATAGATCTTCCAAACAAAATCCAACCAAGGAAACAATAGAACTCAATAAAATAATCAATAACCTAGACTTAATAGACATATATATATAATATCCCATCCATCAACGAGCAGAAACACTTTCTTCTCAGCAGCACATGGAACCTTCTCGAAAATAGACCATATGTTATGCCACAAAGCAGCCCTTAGGAAATGCAAAAAAAAATAGAGATACTGCCTTGTGTTCTATCAGATCATAATGGACTGAGAGTAGAAATCAATGACAAAGTAAAAAAAGGAAATTACTCCAACACTTGGAGATTAAATAATATGCTATTGAATGAAATATGGATAACAAAAAACATCAGGGAGGAGATTAAAAAATTCTTAGAGGTCAATGAGAATGATGATACAACATATCAAAATCTCTGGGACACTATGAAAGCGGCACTAAGAGGAAAATTCATTGCATGGAGGGCATTCCAGAAAAAATGAAGAGTCAACAATTAAATGACCTAACATTACAGCTCAAAGCCCTAGAAAAAGAAGAACAGAATAACAGCAAAAGTAGTAGAAGACAGGAAATAATTAAAATCAGAGCTGAAATCAATGAAATTGAAACAAAAGAAACTATTCAAAAATTTGACATAAGAAAAAGTTGGTTCTTTGAGAAAGTAAACAAAATAGATAAACCCTTAGCCACACTAACAAAGAGAAGGAGAGAGAAGACTCAAATTACTAAAATACATGAGGCAAAAGGAAATATCACAACAGACACCACTGAGATACAGAACATAATGAGAAGCTACTTTGAAAATCTATATTCCAACAAAATAGAAATTACAGAAGACATTGACAAATTTCTAGAGACATATGCTCCTCCCAAACTGAACCAGGAGGACATACACAATTTAAACAGATCAATATCAAGCAATGAAATAGAAGAAGCCATTAAAAATCTACCATCCAAGAAAAGCCCAGGACCAGACGGATTCTCAGCCGAGTTCTACAAGACCTTCAAAGAAGAACTCATTCCAATACTTCTCAAAGTATTGCAGGAAATAGAAAAGGAGGGTACTCTACCAAACTCATTCTATGAAGCTAATATCACCCTCATACCCAAACCAGGAAAAGACACATCAAGGAAAGAAAATTTTAGACCAATATCCTTGATGAATATAGATTCAAAGATCCTTAACAAAATATTGGGAAACCGTATCCAAAAACATGTTAAGAAAATTGTGCACCACGATCAAGTGGGGTTCATTCCTGGAATGCAAGGATGGTTCAACATTCATAAATCAATAAACATAATCCATCATGTCAATAGACTTAAGGATAAGAATCTATGGTTATTTTAATTGACGCAGAAAAAGCGTTGGACAAAATACAACACACTTTCACGCTCAAAACACTAGAAAAAATAGGGATAGTAGGAACATACCTGAACATTGTAAAGGCTATTTATGCTAAGCCCATGGCAAACATCATTCTTAATGGAGAAAAACTGAAACCATTCCCTTTAAAAACAGGAACAAGACAGGGATGTCCTCTTTCACCACTTCTATTCAACATTGTCCTCATAACTCTAGCCAGAGCAATCAGGCAGACTAAAGAAATTAAAGGGATACTAATAAGAAAAGAGGAACTATTTGCAGATGACATGATTCTATATTTAGAGGATCCAAAAACCTCCTCCAGAAAACTACTAGACCTCATCAATAAATTCAGCAAAATAGCAGGCTATAAAATCAGCACATATAAATCTAAAGCATTTTTATATGCAAGCGACGAAACAGCTGAAAGGGAAATGAGGAAAACAACTCCATTTGCAATAGCCTCAAAAAAAGTGAAATATTTGGGCATCCATCTAACCAAAGAGGTAAAAGATCTCTACAATGAAAACTAGAAAAAACTGAAGAAAGAAATTAAGGAAGACCTTAGAAGATGGCAAGATCTCCCATGTGCTTGGATAGGCAGAATTAATATTGTCAAAATGGCCATACTACCAAAAGTGCTATACAGATTCAATGCAATTCCAATTAAAATCCCAATGACGTACCTCACAGAAATAGAGCAAGCAATCATGAAATTCATGTGGAAGAATAAGAAACCCAGAATAGCTAAGGCAATCCTGAGCAGGAAGAATGAAACAGGGGGTATTGCAATACCAGAACTTCAACTATACTACAAAGCAACAGTAACAAAAACAGCATGGTATTGGCACCAAAATAGACAGGTAGATCAATGGTACAGAATAGAGGACACGGACACAAACCCAAATAAATAAAATTTTCTCATACTAGACAAAGGGGCCAAAAATATGCAATGGAGAAAAGATAGCCTCTTCAACAAATGGTGCTGGGAAAACTGGAAATTCATATGCAACAGAATGAAACTAAACCCCTACCTCTCACCCTGCACAAAACTCAACTCAAAATGGATCAAGGACTTTGAAATCAGACCAGAGACCCTGCATCTTAAAGAAGAAAAAGTAGGTCCAAATCTTCACCTTGTTGGCTTAGGATCAGACTTCCTTAACAGGACTCCCATAGCACAAGAAATAAAAGCAAGAATCAATAACTGGGATAGATTCAAACTAAATAGCTTTCTCTCAGCAAAGGAAACTATCAGCAATGCGAAGAGAGAGCCTACAGAGTGAGAGAATATCTTTGCCACTCATACTTCAGATAGAGCACTAATTTCCAGAATATATAAAGAACTCAGAAAACTCTACAACAAGAATACAAATAACCCAATCAACAAATGGGCTAAGGAAATGAACAGACACTTCACAGAAGAAGATCTACAAGCAATCAACAGATATATGAAAATATGTTCAACATCTTTAGTAATAAGAGAAATGCAAATCAAAACTACATTAAGATTCCATCTCACCCCAATTAGAATGGTGATTATGAAGAATACAAGCAACAATAGGTGTTGGAGAGGATGTGGGGGAAAAGGTACACTCATACATTGCTGGTGGAACTATAAATTAGTGCAGCCAGTCTGGAAAGCAGTGTGGAGATTCCTTAGAAAACTTGGAATGGACCTACCATTTGACCCAGCTATCCCACTCCTCGGCCTACACCTAAAGGACTTAAAATCAGCCGACTACAGAGATATAGCCACATCAATGTTCATAGCAGCTCAATTCACAATAGCCAGACTATGGAACCAACCTAGATGACCTTCAATTGATGAATGGATAAAGAAACTGTGGTATATATATATAGAATGGAATATTACTCACCTATAAAGAATAATAAAATTATGGCATTTGCAGGCAAATGGATGAAATTGGAGAATATCATGTTAAGTGAGATAAGCCAATCTCAAAAATCCAAAAGATGAATGATCTCACTGATAAGTGGATGATGACACGTAATGAGGGGTGGGAGGGGGACAAGATTGGAAGAAGGAGGGATTGTATAGAGGGAAAAGAGAAGTGGGAGGGGTGGAGGGTAAGGAAAAAATAACGGAATGAATCCAACATCATTACTCTATGTAAATGTATGAATATGCAAATGGTATGCTGTTACTCCATGTATAAACAGAAACAACATGTATCCCATTTGTTTACAATAAAAAGTAAGTTAATTAATTAAAAATAAATAAAGAAAAAGTCAACAACCAAATGACTTAACATTACATTTTACAGCCCTAGAAAAAGAAGAACAGATCATGCCAAAAATAGTAGAAGACAGAGGTGAAATTAAAATTAAATTAATTAATTAAAATCAGAGGTGAAATCAATGAAATTGAAACAAGAGAAACAATTCAACAAATCAACAAAAAAGTTGGTTCTTTGAAAAAGTAACAAAATTGAAACCCTTAGCCACACTAATGAAGAGGAGAGAGAAAACTCAAATTACTAGAATTTGTGATGATAAAGGAAAGATGATGATAGACACCATTGAAATACATAGCATAATTAGAAGCTTGAAAATCTATACTCCAACATAATAGAAAATATCAAAGACATCGACAAATTTTTAGAGACTTATGATCCTCCCAAACTGAATCAGGAAGACGTACACAATCTAAACAGATCAATTTCAAGCACCAAAATAGAAGAAGCCATTAAAATCCTACCAACCAAGAAAAGCCCAGAACCAGATGGATTCTGAGCCCAATTCTACAGACCTTTAAAAATTAATACCAATACTACTCAAAGTATTCCAAGAAACAGAAAAGGAGGGAACCCTTCCAAACTCATTCTACAAAGCTAGTATCTCTCTGATACCAAAACCAGACAAAGACTCAACAAGGAATTAAAACTTTAGATTAATATCCCTGACGAACATAGATGCAAAAATCCTTAACAGAATACTGGCAAATTGCATACAAAAACATATTAAAAAGATAGTGCACCATAATTAAGTGGGGTTTATCCCAGGGATGCAAGGTTGTTTCAACGTCCAGAGATCAATAAATGTAATTCATCACATCAATAGACTTAAAGTTAAGAATCGTATGATTATTTCAATAGATGCTGAGAAAGCATTTGATAAGATGCAGTACCCCTTTGTGCTTTAAACACTAGAAAATATAGGAGAAACATTGTAAAGTCTATCAGTGCTAAGCCCAAGGTCAACATCTTAATGGAGAAAAACTGAAAGCATCCCCTTTAAAAATTGGAACAAAGCAGGGATGCCCTCTTTCACCACTTCTATTCAACATCATCCTTGAAACACTAACCAGAGCAATTAGACAGAACAAAGAAATTAAAAGGATATAAATAGAAAAAGAAGAACTCAAGCTGTTACTATTTGCCAATAACATGATTCTATATTTAGAGGATCCTAAAAACTCCACTACAAAACTTCTAGAACTAATAAATGAATCCAGCAAAGTAGCAGGATATAAAATCAATACACATAAATCTAATGCATTTCTATTCATAAGTGATGAATCCTCTGAAAGAGAAAAGGAAAACCACTCCATTCACAATCGCCTCAAAAAAAATAAAATACTTGGGAATCAATCTAACAAAAGAGGCAAAAGACCTCTATAATGAAAACTATGGAACACTAAAGAAAGAAATTGAAGAAAACCTTAGAAGATGGAAAGATCTCCAATGTTCTTGGATAGGCAGAATTAATACTGTCAAAATGGCCATTCTACCAAAGGCATTAGACTGATTCAATGCAATTCCAATTAAAATTCCAGTGACATATAATCATAGCAAAAGCAATCATAAACTTCTTCTGGAAGAATAAGAAAACTTGAATAGCCAAAACAATCCTGAGCAGGAAAAGTGAATCAGGAGGTGTCACAATACCAGATCTACAACTATAGTACAGAGCAATAGTAACAAAAACGGCATGGTATTGGCACCAAAATAGACAGGCAGACCCATGGTACAGAAAAGAAGACACAGACATAAACCCACATAAATTCAGTCACCTCATACTAGACAAAGGAGCCAAAAACATACAATGGAGAAAAGATAGCCCGTTCAACAAATGGTGCTGGCAAACTGGAAATCCATATGCAGTAAAATGAAATTAATCCTCTACCTCTCACCCTGCACAAAATGCAACTCAAAGTGGGTCAAGGACTTAGGAATTAGACAAGAGCCCCTTCATGAAAGAGAAGACAAAGTAGACTGAATCTTCATCATGTTGGCTTATGATCAGACTTCCTTATCAAGACTCCCAAACCCCAAGAAATGAGTGCGAGAATCAATACATTGGATGGACTCAAACGAAAAAGCTTTTTCTCAGCAAAGGATATAATCAATGATGTAAAAAGAGAGCTTACAGAGTTGGAGAAAATCTTTTCCACACCCAATTCAGGTATAGCACAATTCTCCAAAATTATAGAGAACTTACAAAACTGTACACCAAAAAATACAAAGAACCCAATCAATATATGTACCAAGGAACTGAACACTTTAGAGAAGACATATGGACAATTAATAAATATATGAAAAAGTGTTCAACATCTCTACTAATTACTGAAATTCAAATTAAAACAACTCTAAGATTTCATCTTACTCCAATTAGAATGACTATTATCAAGAACACTAATAGATGTTGGCATGAATGTGGGGAAAAAGGCACACTCTTACATTGCTGGTGCAGTTACAAATTGGTGCAGCCACTCTGGAAAGCAGTGTGGAGAATCCTCAGAAAACTTGGATCCACCTTTTGACCCAGTTATCCCACCTCTTGGTTTTTACCCAAAGGACATGAAATTAGCAAAATACGGTAACACAACCACATCAATGTGTATAGCAGTTCAATTCACAATAGCTAGATTTTGAAACCAACCTAGATGCCCTTCAACAGATGAATGGATAAAGGAACTGTGGTATATATACACAATGGAATATTATTCAGCCAAAAAAGAAAGAATAGTATTATGGTATTTGCAGATAAATGGATGGAATTGGAGAATGTCATGCTAAGTGAAATAAGCGAATCCCAAAAAACCAAAGGCCAAATATTTTCCCTGATAAGTAGATGATGATATATAATTGGGGTGGCAGGGTGGGGAGTGAGAGAAGAATGGAGGAATTTTAGATTATGTGGAAGGAAATGAGAAGGAGGGGGATATGAAAAATTGTCAAATGAGACATATTACATTACCCTATGTACATATATGATTACACAAATGGTATGAATCTATATTGTGTACAATTATACACATGAAATGATGTACCCCATTTGTGTACAATGAACCAAAATGCAGTCTGTAAAAAATTAAAACTTAATTTAAAAATATCATGGCATTAGTATTTTCCATAATCTAAGAATTTTCTTCACTTGAACAGTATTAAAGTCATTGCCAAATACAAGCTAACAATACATATAATCAACCTCAAACTTCAAGATATTTCAACATAATATTACATTTCTAAATAATTAGTCCTTGATTACAGATTATGAGTTTATTGCAAATTTTAAAGTTAACAGAAAATTAAGAGTTTTTAAGATTGATATGGCATTTCTGTTCCTTCATGAGAGGAAGAAGTGATGGAACATTTTATTTTCATAACAGAGTTGGAATAGTATTATTATACTTTTTACAATATAAGGAAAATGAAAACAAATGTCATATAACATTTTCTTGTTTGTACATAATTTAAAATATCTTAGGAAATTTTGTGCTGTGTCTGAAACGTTTTACGTTTTGTAACACTTTGCCAGTTTTCCCATTGTCAGTTTCATCCTCTGGTGATAATATAAATTTATACAGTTTCCAAAACAATAAAAATAACCATCTTCACAAAAGACTCTTTCTGCTGATGTCACTAAGAAAGTGCTGGTCATAAGGTTGCAAAATTCAGAAGTGGATAGTTACTCAACTGTCACATCATGTACCCTTCAGAGAGTTGATGGACATACAAACTGGAGCATCAAAATGCTTCCTTTCTTAGTTATTGTCTTAGTTAATTTACTGATGCTATCGCAGAATATCGGACTGGGGAGTTTGTAATGAAAAGAACAAATTTATATGGCTCAGAGTTATGGAGGCTAAGAAGTTTAAGATTGAGGGGCCACATTTGGTGAGGATCTTCCTGCTACCTCATAGTATAATAGAAAAATCACATTGGAAAGAGCCAACAAGACAGCACAAGAGGAGGCCAAAATCTCCTTGATAAGGAATGTACTCCTGAGATAACAAACTCACTTTTCAAAAAAAAAACAATTATTGATTTAAAAACAGAGTTTTCATAAGATTTAGATACTTCCTATTAGCCCTCCTCACCCAATGCTATTGCATTGGGGATTAAATTTCCAATGTACAAGCTTTGGGGGACACATTTACTCCATAGCACGATAGTTCCTTTCTTAATGGTAAGTTGAAATTAAAGAATCTGAGGTGATAATCAAGAATAACAATATCAACAATGTACCCCTAATTAAGCATGCATCCCAGTCAGTGGGATGCAACCATAGCTTGTACCTCATGTGGTTCTGTCCTTGAAAAAATCATCATGTGGAAGAATCTAAGTAAAGGTTAATTTCCTGAAATTAACCAGCTGTCAGAGATTGGAAGGGAAACTTTGAACTTTATGTGCTTAGTTGCCTTACCAGACAACCAGTGAAATAAGTGGCATTTTTTTCCTAAGGAAAAAGTTTATGAATTAACAGAGAAAATAAATTAGAAAGTCATGGGAGGGTAAGAAAAGCATGATACCACTAAACTATCATGCAAGTTTATGATAACTGTTACAAATTATTTTGCATAATATATACTCGTTCACCCACATCTGCATATACAAGGTGGGTCATAACATACGTTTGATGTAAAACTTTTAGAGTATTTTTAGAAATATTTCTTTGAACCAGTGAAACAGCTATACTTCTCCATTCTTTATGAAACTGAAGAAATATCTCATGGAAAGATTAAACCAACAAATCAAAAATATGTATTTTTTCCCCTCCACACTCTGTACTTTAGTGACACTGACCCCCTAGCTCTTATGCCAAATGTTAATACCAATTGTTTTACAAGAAAACAACCAAGAGTGTCACTTTAGAATATTATAGATGGCACCATATACTGGAGGCTAAACTCGTTATTTGATGTTAATGGAAATATATTGGTATAGTCTGATTATTAAAAAAAAATCATAATTAGAAAAAACAAAATTATAACATCATACATACAAAATAATAGAAGAAAATTTGAATTGTCTAAAGATTATTCTGTCAAAAGAATGTAAAACATGTTGAACAAAAGCGTGACATTCTAGAATCTAGGGATCCCAGTGGAAAGACACTGGGATAGTCCAGACAAATATTCTGGGATAGAAAAACCAAAAATGAAGAATAAATCCTTGTTTACAGTTAACATTCTTTGTTTTCCATGTGTCTATCATTCCCAGATCAGTTTGTATCAAATTAACTTCAGCCTGTATTTCTATACATCGCTTCTTTGTATTTGTTGAGGCTATAGCCTTGACATACATTCCTTAATAGCTTACATAATCCCTTTTAACTATTGTGAGGAATGTGGTAATGTATGAAAGATTTCTCAGATTCAGTGCTCAAATACAGTGTTTCTTTACCTTTGTCTCAATAGGCATGTGGGAGAATACCTTGAAAATTGAAAACTGAATATTTTACAAAGAAGTAGGATAGGAAGGAAAGGCCACATACAATGATCTCTTATTAGATAAAAGGAGATGGGAGTGTAGTAGGGAAGAAGATGATCATCAAAGGCTCAGTTGGGAAGTCAAACCCCAAATGAGACAGTGCCAAACATTTTAGAAATCAGAGAAAATGAAAAATGGAAAAAAAATATGTTGATGGGAGATAAAGGAGTATGTCATAGAGAAAAAGGGAAGCAAGCTCTCTTCCTTGTTTTTTCTAGTACTGGCGAGATTTTCAGTGGACAAGTGTTTATTATCAAGCAGAAGTGGGTCATGTTATTCATTCTTCTTTCTTAGGGTCCCTTTTGTGAATATTTTCTTAAGTACTTCTAAAAAGTCTATCACTAACTGTTTTCTGGGTTATGTTGTAAATTATAAATCTCCTATTTCTCCTGTCCCTGAAACATCTTTCTTTAAAGTACTCCCTATTGTGTCATATAATATGCTTTACTTGTATATTTACTTTCTGCCTGACTTCTTATAGTGGAATACAGGCTCTACAAAGGCAAAGATTTTTATGTTTTGTACAGCTGTGTCCTCAGAATCAAAATCATCCTTACTATATAGTAGGCATACAAAATATTAATAGAAATAAATGAAGGAGTGACTGTGTGGTAAGAAATCTATCGTATATTTAAGACTTAACCAAGTATGCAAGGACAGAAAAATGTTAAAATAGTCTAAGTGATAAGGAGCAATGCCTAACCTGCAGATTCATAGGAATCAGGTACTTACAATTAACATAAACACGAAATAATCCCTGAGTCCTTCACACTGTGTACTATGTGGCAATGTGACTGTATTCTTAAATCTAAATCAGAACACAGAATAAAAAATGAAATATTTTGTTCCAAAATTTTGGTTCAGCTGATCTCTTAATAGCACAATATTGTGCCTGAGAGAATCAACTGATATTAGTTCCTGAAAAATAATTCTTAGCTTAAATTTTAATATTTCCAAGTAAATTTCTCCATATTATGCCTGACCAATCTTATCGACTCTCTTTGCTTTAGCATCGTGAAAAGGTGGGTGGTATTGGTAAAAAGGCAGATTTATCAACTACAATTTCTAAGATTCAGTAGTGTTTGGGCATGTCAGCGAACCATGCCCACTTTAGTGGGCTAAATACACAATTAAAAAAAAAAAAAGACACTGTTTTAAATAATGCCTGACAAAATAACCAGAATAAAAAAATACAGCAATATATTTAAGACTCATATTTTAAAAAATGACAAATGATAAGGCTGGATAAATAGCTCAGTGAAAGTGTGCTTGCTTAGTATGTGCAAATCCCTGGGTTTGATCCCCCGTATTGAAAAAAAAAATGACAAAAGATAGATATAAAGTCATCTGATATTAGTTATTCCTTTTTATTTCCTGTCCCTCTCATTTCCCACATAGGACCATTATCTACTAACCAAATCAAAATCATCTAAATTACATTTCCATACATGCTCTCTATAGCTGGGTTGGGTATTACAAGTAAGAAAAAATCCAGGACATAGAATTACACGTGTAAGCATGGATAAGAAAAAGAAAGGTAAAAGAAAAAAATCAATTCATTTATGATGCTAGCTAGTACCAAACCTGAGACAATGTAAGGTCAAGGAGCAAAACCAGGAATCTGGTAGGTGATCAATTGTCTCCTCCTTGAGGAGTCCCTGGAAATATAGACTTTCTTGTGTTCAATTCCAGTTACTTATCTCAGGGTCTAGAAAGGTATAGTGACCAGATGGAATCTGTTGACTTCAGAAATATTTTTAGAATATTTAAATATTTCAGAGAAAATATTTTTAATAATCAAATTTAACAATATCATTCTCTACCATATTTGCTAATTGTTTTTGTTTCTAGCTGACAATCCTTCAATAGTTCATAGGGAAAAATCTCTTGGTAAATGATGCCATCAAGGAACACAAGCTCATGAGGTGTACAGGGAGTTACATTCTTCATCATTGCATCAATATTTAGAAATTTCATTTGGGTTTAATGCCTCCAATGATCAAACTGAACTTGAACTTGATGATAACAGGACACACAGAGGGGAGAGTACAGGTTTAAAAGTTGAATGGTTAGAATTGAACCATTGAACCACATCTAAGCACTTTTGTGGTATATTAAATATAACAACTCACCTTGTTTCCTTTCTTAAAACTATTTGGTAATATGAAATCTGCACAACCAAAACAAAGTATTGAATTAGTGAATTGTCCCCATGTTTCATGATTTAGACTACAGTTTGCAAGACAGAATTTCTATTTTCAATGAACAGGAAAGGAGTTTGAAAGGAATAAACACTTTTTATTACCCTAACATCAAAACTTTGTAGGCATCACATTACATTTTTGAGACACAGCAAGGGTTCCAAAGGTCTTACAGTCATGTATGTTTAGATAGACCTAAACATATATGTCTCATAGCCAGCGTGGGTGAGGGAAAGGGTTCCTGTCAGAGGGATGGACTGGCTGCAAAATAAAAGTATGAAATTTATTTATCAGAAATAATGACAGAAGACAGAATTATCTTAAAAGCAGGGGCATGCCCCATTCTAGGTCTAACAGAGGAAGGAGCTCCATGCTTGCTCTATTGTTAGCAGCACAGATCAAAAAGGGTAGGAGCTCCTTCCACAATAAACAGGATGGGCTGTGGAGGTAAGAAAGCCATTGGGTCACTCCCACATCCAGTGATTGTGTCTGAACTTCAGCAGTGAACCAAAGCAGGATAACCATATGACACAGGTGTTCTTGAACAATTGTCAGTGAGCTCCTGGTTAATGGCTCAACTACTCTTGATTCTCATACAAGCCATGGATGGACTCCTGCACTGAAGTAAATGTAGAAAACTGACTTCTATACTCTTTCTTCTTCTTTTTGTCCAAATGTTACACTTATCCCAAGACAGGCAAGTCGAGTATATATTTTTTTTTCCTTCATAGTAGAATTACCTGGCATTAGAGAGTGGGTATCTGAAGTATTTTAGATTTTGCTTAGATTTGGTTAAGGCTTCTGGGATTGGGTTATAGATAAGGGAAAGGTAAAAATCATTCATGTTTTCCCCAGATAGAAGATCTTGATAATTTATGGTTTCTGATACGTGGAAGCCAGGTAGGATGATTTGGAAGGAATCACATTTCATACTGGCTTCCTGAAGGCACAAGTCCCATAGGCCTCCTGAATTTTATAGCATAAGCCTGTGATTTGCTAGATAATAGAATGGCAATATGACTCTAGGGACCCTGGGAAAAACAAGCTTTCCTGTGTGTGCTCATTATGGTCTGCAGAGATACAGTGACAAAGAAATAGTAGCTGGATGGGAACTGTGGAATCAAGTAGTTGACAGAATATTTCAGTTCAAGCAAACTATCATTTACAAAATCTTCATAATTTATGTTTCCTACTCTGAATCAATATTGAGACAGAGAAAAATTTCACTCATAAGCAGGCTGGCAGACTCCAGGTGTCAATGTATTGCATTAAGATTTCATTGAAAAGAATAATCACCATTATAGCCTAAGTTCCTAAAGGGTAATGGATATAAAAGGGAGTTCTGGTGTTACTAACTGGGTAGCAGAAAGAGGTTATTATCAGAAAAATGTGTTTGAATTAGGAAATGGGGTTTTATTTAGAAAATTTAAAAGAGGAGGAACAAGAGAGGATGAGGAAGAAGGTATGATAAACTGGGTACAGCTGAGGAAGTAACTTCTAGGTTGAATAAAAGATTCTGCACTATAAAGAATATGGGTAGAATTATTAGAATGCAGGCTAGGAGAAAAGACCAGTGTCATATTTTTTAAAAGTCGTGATAGTGAATACATAAGTCAAAATGATGTCCTGAAAGTTTAACTGTATTCTGCTAACAAGAAGCAAAATCATATCCACTAGTCTTCTCTCCATTACATTTCAGAAGATGTTTTAGCTAGAACCTTGTGAGGCCTGAAAGGACTGTTTCAATACAGCTTTAATAAATGAATGAAAATATGTTAATTAAAAAAGAAGACTTAGCTTCTAATCTAAGTTATTTGGATTCTATTTTCTTAGCATCTACCATATTAGCTCAGATTATATAGTTAACCCTTTATAAAAGAAAATTTTATTAGACAGGGCTAAATATTATACATGCTAATGTATAGGAATGTAGCATCTCATGATGCCCATAGAGATTCTTTTAATAATTTCTGTATCCTTCATACTTAGGGTGAACAGGTTTTTTTTCCCAGTTTTCCCCGGGATTTCACTACTTCTTAACACCAAGCAGTGAGTAAGACATATATTATCACAGCACCTGTTGACATTTTACACTGGGGATTTGTGAGTGATTAATTCTGGAGTTTGTGGTTTTGTACTTCTATGCTGGTTTACTTCATAGTACTAAGAGTTGACATTGATTTTCTCCGTAGTAGTTTGGTCATTTACTGTTTTTCCCCTGCTACCTCATTCATTTTTCTCTACAAACAATATAGTGCCTGGGAATTAACTTCACATTCAGACTCACCTGAAGATTTTAATATTTTTGTATACTTTCCATACAATGATATATTATCCTATTTATGAATAAGGCAATCTTTTTTAGACTGACTATTTCTTGTCAAGTACTTGGAATATTTCACAGTCCTGTGCAATTTGATATTCACTCTTGTACAAAAGATTGACTGATATAAAATTGCTTTATTCTCATATAAATTAGTTTTAGAAATTTCCAGTTGGCTTTACCTCTGTACATTTTTTTCTAGATTTTATGTATCAATTCAAAATGTGGTTTTCTTTATCTCTTTCTGCTGTGGCAGGGGTAAAGAGCTCTCTCTCTCTTTATTGGTTACTTGGGCATCTCACAACAGTCCTAGTTGTGCCACCTTGATCATGGGAAAGACTATAATTCCAAATAACACATGTAGTGTTCATACCCTCAAACCTACTGTTCTTGGAGTAGAAATATATTTTGATATGCCCTAAATCACCAGAAAATGAACTATTGAAATGTGAAATATAATGGCTGAACAGATTGCAACGCACACCCTCTACAGATAATAATAGAAACCTTTATTATTTCAAGTGGACTGTTCTTTGGGAAAATAAAACAGAAGTATCTTTGAAATAGCTCAACAGGATAAAATTTTATTTCTTGTTCTCATGACTCTCTTGAGACTTTTGTAGATCTACAAGACTTAAGTGAGGAAGACTAGTGTTTATCATCTGGTTCATTCAGGACACAAGTAAACAGAGGTCCTTCCATCTTCAACAGTTATCTTCCATGACCAATGTTGTTGATTCTGTTGCCTATCACTTTATAAAACAATATGCCATAACGTAGTGGCTTAAAACAAACATACAAATAGCATGCTCAGCATTTACCCATCATCTCTGGATTCACATGGAAGTGTCTTCAGTGGGTCTTATCTGAGCAGCAGCCAAAATGAGTTTTTCTGCTCCATTCTGCCGTAGGAGACATCCCTCACCTAGGGTATTGATTTGGGTTTCAATCACATGCCTAGCAGCTCGTAAGGAATAATTCAAATAGTTTGAGGCTGACAAAAAATTCATAGCTCAGATGGAATTGCTAGAGCAGTTAGAGACCAGCCAGGAATTTCTCTTTCCATATTGCCTCTCTAACAAATTACATGAAAATTCTTTCTTGGTGGATCAGAAATCCAAAGAGTTAGTGTTGAACCTGTCATGACTGTTAAAAGCTAGTCCTTTTAGTGGAACAGACCCTACAGTAACTGGATATTATCTGCCTAAACAACTCACATAGTTTTCAGAGATGTGTATCTTGATGGGAAGAATAGCAAGGAACATGTGGTCAGATCTCATGAACCACTGCAATTGTCTTTATTCAGTTAATCGAAAGATATAAGATCATGGAAAGCCATAGGAAGTTGCATTGGTTTTACTAAGCATTCCTGGAAGCAGCACACATTAGTCCTGTTGATTTTCTGGGGTAAACTGCAAACATGGCCACAGATCTTCCCATTGCAGTATTCATGCCACTCACATTGAGATTCAACAGATTGCTCTACTAAGAAATCAATTAGATTCTTATGAATCTTTAATTTGGATTTACCTATTTCTTTTTTCTTTTTTTAATGGATAGTTTCAACCACATATGACACAAATGGAAACCTGAAAAATAATTGATCTTTCAGGCTTAACTTCTCTTGCTGTTTTTTGAAACCCTTGCTTCTATTGTTTGCTATATGAAAACGTTAGATAGTGAAAAGGAGAAAGGGATATTGGTAAGAATTTTCCATTGCCCAAGAAGACAGCAAACAACCTCTGAAAATAGATCCACACTAGTATCTAATGTATGTAAGGCACTATGTTTGGAGCTGTTTTTTCATACAGGAAAAGCTAACTAATAAATACTTTACCATTTAAAATTTAACTCCACATAACTACAAATGAAGCTCTATTGTATATTTGAGTTTTGTGCCATGAATGAAGAGTGATTACATTTTGGTAGAGTTGGTAGTCATCCACAGTGCAAACCTGTGATTGCCAAACATTCATTTGCACCCTTCGTTCCATGCCTTCACTTAAAATATACTCAATAAATATAAACAATTTTTTTCTGGTTTCTTCTAATTGTTGCATTCATCTACAATGTCCTGAGTTTCTTGTTCTTTGTTACCTAGATGTAAATTTTCAAAGGAAAGCTGAAATACAAAATAAAAATGCAAATTATCCAATTCTGCAACTTTTCCTTTTCCAATATATAATTGTGGAACAAAGAGAGAATATACATAAAAATCCCTATTAATAAAAGGAAGCAACATCATTTATTCATTTATTTATGGGATGATTTAATTATACTGCTAAAATGTTTTATGACCCAGAAATGGGGGAAATTTAGTACATATTCATCTCTCTGCATAGAACTTACTCATCCACTAGTGTCTGTGGCCACTGCTTCTGTCATTGTGTTAATTATATTTTGTCCGTTATTTCTGTAGTCACTCCCGAAGAGATCATTAGGGAGTGTAACTTGAATCATGTTGTAATGTTTTTATTTTCCAGGTTTTCACAACCACAGGTCTTTTGAGATAAGTTTATGGTTAACCTCCAAAATATATCAGTAGATATATTTTTGGTTCTATCCAGTTCTGTAAGCCAGTAATTTCTACAAAGTTTCATTCCAAAAGAGAGTTCTTGGTCCTATATTTACTTTGTCCTCACACCTGTCTACTTTATTAAGAATCAATTCAACAGTGGCACCACATAAAACAATGAGTTGGTTAGAAAATATATTCAGTAGTTTGGAATCCAGAGCGTTTGGTGTTTCCTCTGTGCAAAGCTTTTAATTCCTTGACTCTTATCTTCTTCAATCTCTGCTCTCAAAGCCAGCTCTTACCTGAGTTAATTTATTTTTATTAAAACCTTGCTTAATGCAGCAATATTAAATTCTCTCTAAATACTATTGAATTTCTTAGAACTAGAGTACTTGTAGACTCTGTGCCTTATAAATTTTTGGAGTCACAGTATTAGCAAATATTTCTCTTTTGTTGTTGCTATTGTTCTTGGTTTAAATATTCTTAATCAACCTGTCATAGAAGCCCTCTTCATTCTGTTTTTTTAATAACAGCCTAAAATATGACAGTTATATTCAATATTTCTGTATTAATTAATGTAGATTAAGCAGCAATATCAACTAGTACAAATTTCAAATAAGTCTTAACTATATAAATTTTTTCTTGTTTACATAAGGGTCTTGGGCAGTATTCATGTGAGTGAAATAGTCTGCTTTACACATTTTGAGGCCCAGATGAAGACATCTGTCATCTTTAACACATGACTTTCCAGGTTGCCATGGGTTTCTCTATCAACTTAGTAGAAAGAGTGAAGTTCATAGCGGAATTATTTTGAGAAATTTATATGGTGAGG
Source organism: Sciurus vulgaris (assembly GCF_902686455.1). Classification (NCBI taxonomy): domain Eukaryota; kingdom Metazoa; phylum Chordata; class Mammalia; order Rodentia; family Sciuridae; genus Sciurus; species Sciurus vulgaris. The sequence continues at coordinate 123,184,843 of NC_136469.1, forward strand.
GTGTAGAGGGAGGCTACTTCCTCTCACTTTTTACTGGCTATATATGAAAGCTTGGGAAATGTGGTCAAGATGTGCACTAAAGAAGGAAGAGAAAAGGAGCCAGATATGATGAATGTTAGCAGCTCAGTTACAGAGTTTTTCACCAGTAAGTATCAAGTGAGTCAACTGAGTTCATAATCACTTTCCACAAAAGCTACCAAAGTTGCTTGCCAGGCTATTTCTCCTGTTACATAAATTCATGTTTTATTAGTTTACTTCTTCATTAGTCACACAGACCTTCTTTATCTTCTTCTCTGTCCTGTTTTAACTTTAGTTTTGTACTTGGGATAAGTATACCTCTTATGAATATTCTTGACTCAGCTTAGGTCACAACATTGTGACCCATAGAGTCTGAACATGTCTTTTTTTTATAATTTAAATGTAGTGATTATACTACCAGTTGCACTGAGGTGATGTTTGAAGTGAGATTATTGAAGTTAAAATGGCACTCTGCATACCATTTCATCACTCTCTGGTGAAAGCAGTGATGAGGAATCAGTCATCCTTTTACAATCATATAAGCTACAGACTGCTCTATTGTGGAACATAGATTATGTACTGCTCTTTTGTGAAACTTGATTATGTTCTACTCTATCATGCAACACAGATTATATGCCACCTCAGACTCCAAAATGGGGAACTTGGTAAAACGATTTCTTACTGTTGGAATTTGCTGGATTTTTCTTGCATCCCTTAGCAACTTCTTAAAGTAAAACAATCCTACTAGAGAACCAATCACTGAGTTCAGAAAATGAAAAAAAATATATATAGCTTTTCAGTGGAAAAATTTCTACTTGGGGATTCTAAAGTATGAAAACTAAAGAAAATAAGGTACAATGTTACAAAGTTGGGAAACCCTGAGAGGGAAATAGAAAGAGATATTTGGGGACTGTAGTAGAAGTCTGGCCGCACAGGGCTTTCATGAACACCTAATATCCCATCTATGCTCTACAGATACCACTATTTATGATAAATGACATTACTTTGACAGTGTAACTTAAGTACCATGTAAAGATAGATACAAATTATTGGCACTTATTTCAAATTTCCTCCAGGTAAAGTACACATGAAAACATTCAGGACAATGATGTATATGAGAATTGACAAAAGAAAACAATTTCATGTTTTAATAAGAGTAATTTAAGATGCCTATCCTAAACTAAAAATTACAAAATTATCGCTAAAAAATATCTTTGGCAAATTGATTGGAAATGGATAGAACAGAAAGCTATTCAGTTTCTCTGTAGGAACAGCACAATCCTGGTTATTAGAATATGTGATTATTCAATTCCTGAAATAATCTCCATACCTTAAATTGTAAACAAGCAAGAGTGGCCTATGGAATAGTGAGAATAATGACATGCAGATAAAGGCCACATTCGAAGAGGTATCCTAAGTTATGAAGAATCAACAAGAGTAAAATTCAATGATTCAGTCAGACTGCTCCAAGAAACACAACCTGAAATGCCAGATTGGAAAGTGGAAAAAAAAAAAAAAAAGACAGACTAGTAATATCTTTTTATTTCATACTGATAGACTATGATATCTGTTATGAACTTGTGTGTTTTCAAATAGGTGTTTTATTATACTTGCCCTGTAGTTTTTCCATAAGGTCATGACTGACATCTTGAGCCTGGTCAAACTTATGTAACGATAGGTGATCATGACGAGAAATCAAAGAAAAAAAGTGTAAAAATGTTAATGTCATGTACCTGAATAAGGTTGATATACCCTATTTCAAATGTCACATTTTTAAACAAGAACAGTGAGCTACCATTAAATTTCATAAATTGGCCTTCTCATTAACCAGAAATACTGGGTATGAAAGAAAATGTAGTAAAAGATAAATTTTTCCTTACATTTAGGAGGAGTTAAATATAGTTACAGCTTTTGACATATTTTTAAAAGTCATTTATGAGAAGACATGTTTTTCAAAATTCTTTCCAGTAGTCAGAGTTGAGCTGAGATTGATGTTTAAGCTCTTCTCATCTCTTCGTAAGAGTAGTTCATATTTTCCAGTCACATAGTTTAATTGAGATTGACCCTCACATCTATGTTCAGACACATGACTGATTGGTATAATCTTATACGTCATTCCCTGGTTATAAATCCAATTAGACTTATAGAACTTTAATTCTCTCTCTCTCTCTCTCTCTCTCTCTCTCTCTCTCTCTTTCTCTTTCTCTCTCTCTCTCCCTCTCTCTTTTACTGGATTTGAATATGAGAGAATGTAGTCCTGAGGAATACTAGACAGACATCTCTTAAATAGTAAGGTTGAAGTTTCTAAAAAGAATATAAAATAAAGTTGTTGAGCTGGGAAATATGTAGATGAACTTGAGCTCTGATCACATATATTGATCTATCACATAAAAATTTAATTTTTAATTTGCTTTAGATAATAGGTTCTTGTCATAGTTAAATCTGAATTTAAAGCAGTATCTGATGCCTGCAACCAGAAGTGTTCTAAATGAAACACCTTAAGAGGAAAGGAATATGGTTTAGGATGACTCATGGAAAGCTAGAATTCTATGTAATCAAAATATTTAAAATGTTAACTAAGATTCTTGACCATGGCAAGTTTTCCTAAACAAAAGGTATCACCATCTAGATGTCATATACCTGAATAAGGCTGATCTTTCCAATTCCAAATGTTGCAGTTTTAAGCAACCTCATGATCCACTCTTTTAGATTCAATAATTCAAATCAAAAGACATGACCAAAGGACACAAGCATAGGTGATTTATATAGACAAATAATCTTTAGAGATATGACTAAAGGCAAACAGTCTTGGTATCTGAAGAGTATTCATGACCAAAGAATGAAGTGTAGAATGAGAAAACAGACCCAGTAATTGCTTTCAATTGCTATGCAGTATGTTTCATACTTTCTCACATTGATATCTGACAGCATTCAGTGTAACTCTCCAGGGAAGGTGTGGGTTTTCCTTGTTCTAAGGTATTTTCAATAAATATTTAGGACCAAAAGATTTTGCCATCCATTTTTGAGGATATAGAGCTGTATACATAATAGGCACTAGTCCTTCTCCTTTGTAACATTTATTACAGGCTAATTACCTTGCCCTACCATGCAGAATAAGTTTTGTGGGATCAAAGATTGAAGTTAGATCTGTATGACACCAAAGCAAAATATACATTTACTTTCTCTAAAATGCCCCTTGCCAGTAACATGGAATATGAAGTCCATTCCAGTGTTGACCTACTCCCCAGACAACCCAAAGGCTACAAAGACAACAGCATATGGTTTAAGTGCAGACTCCACAGACATATCTACTATGAGAATAAGAAGCAAACAACTCTTCCTAAAGGCACTCAGAATTTGGGATTAAAAAAAAAATATCTAAAAGGGAGTTTAGATTAATAATCTAAATATTATCATTTATCTGCAATATAACTTCATTTTTTCTAAATAGTTGTATGCACATTTATTTGTAGTAAACACATGTATTTTTCTTAGTGATGCTTAGTACTGAGTATTATAATTGACCTTTTATGTGATTGCAACAGTATCCTCCAATAGCAGGTGTGCAGTTATAAATATTCTGTTAAAGGTATATGATTCCAATAGCTCATATGACTGTTGATGTGGTAGAGAAATATGAAAATATTATGAAGATTTATATTTTTGGAGTTCCTTTTTCTATTTTTGAATAGTGAGGAGGAGAATGCTATCATGCTATATATGAGAGTCACTTACACAGCTTTGCCCAAGTGGTGAAAACAGTTTTTCGTATTTGAACCTGAAGTTAAATTACAGTGTGCATCTATTACCAAGCTCACATTAAAACGAAAAGGGTGTCATTTATTTCTGAAATTCTTTAGGCATCTATGCTATAAGAGTTACCAAAATAAACAAACACACAAACAAAAAAAATAAAATAAAATTTGCTCAGTTCTTAAACTCTTTCAAGATTCTAGAAATTGTCCTCATATTTTGATCCCAAGAACATCTTTTATTTAGAGCAGACTCTATTTTCTTAAATTTCACAAATTTACTCGGTTCTTTAATAAAGAGGAAAATCAAATCAGGAAGAAGCCTGGGGAGAAGATGGTGGTGTGAATATAGGTAGCATCCCCAGCCCCTCCAAGGTTGGTTAACAAAAGCAGTGGAAGAACAGCTGACCTGAGAGACAAGTGACAGAGTAAATGCTCAAAATCTCAATATTTGACGGATTGAAATTTGGAGTGATGTAAAGTTTGGTTACTGAAGTAGAAAATAACAACAGAAATCTTTAACCCCAAACTTGGACCAGGGCAGAATTGAGGGGGAGGTAACAAAGAGAGTAAAAGGATGAGGAAAAACATGTAAGATAACTTCCTTAACAAGAGCTGGGAAGAAAAGCAAAGCAAGTTAAAACACAAAGAACATCAAAGTCAGTGAAGGGGACCAAGAAGTTACTAAATTGTAGACCGAAGCTGCTGGATATGGCATCATTTTGTGGAGTCCCAAACTAGTTGGCATCCCTATAAGGTTAAATCAGCACACTTTCTCTCCACTTTCATATAGCAACAAATAAAACCAGGGGAATATTCTAAAATGGGATGTCTCAATAATTCCTCTGAAAAGAACTTGTAGAGGGATTTCTGCTAGCTAATAACTACTGAAATACCTTCCCCATCATAGTGGACAGAGGAAGTGGGTAGAGCAGATGTGAGGAGCAATCACTCCAGAAGAATGCTAGCTCTGACCCAGTGCTCAACACAGCCTCCAAAGGAGATCTGGCAAAGATGGGAGCTGATGCCCAGGAATCATGGCTGTGGTCAGTGAGAGCTCAGACACAGGTGAGCTAACCATCTCTATCATAGTCAATGGGGGGGTAGCAAAGCCCTGATTCACAACTGTGGGCAGTGAGAGCTCAGATGCAGACAGTCACCAGGGTCTATGACACCATAAAGAAAACGCTGTGGAGGGGAGCAATGAAATTGAAGCAGCAATTAAAAGACTTCTAACAAAGAAAGACCTAGGACTAAATGGATTTTCAGCAGATTCTACCAGACCTTTAAAAAAGAACAAGTGCCCATCATCCTCAGAATATTTCACAAAAGAAAATGGGGGGAAACCGTGTCAAGTTCATTTTCATGAAGTCAGCAAAACTAGATAAAGACACACCAAGTAAAGACAACTTTAGGCTGATATTCCTGATGGGCATAAATGCAAAAATCCTTAACAAAATGCTGTCAAATCACATTTTAAAAACACATTAAGAAGATAGTGTACCACAATCAAGTGGTTTCATTCCAAGGATGCAAGGTTGGTTTGACATACCCAAATAAATAAGTACATTTCACCACAAAAATGGAGTTAAGGTCAAGAATCACATGATTATATCAATAGATGCAGAAAAATCATTTCATAAAATCCAGCACCCATTCATTTTTAAAATACTAGATAAACTAGGGATAAAAGGAACTTACCTCAACATTGTAAAGGCTATATATGACCAATCTAAGGTCAGTGTCACACTCAGTGGAGGGAAACTAAAAGAATTTCCTATAAAGACAGAAGTAAGACACTCCTCAACTCTGACCACTTCTCTTCAACATAATCTTTGAAACTTGAGTCAGAGCAATCAAGCAAGAGAAGGAAATTAAAAGAATACTAGTAAGAACAGTAGTCAAATTATCTCTCTTTGTTGATGAAATGATGCCATATCTAGAAAATCCAAAAAATTGCAGCAGAAGATTTCTAGAGCTAATAAACAAATTAGGCACAGTAGCAAGATACAAATTTAGCATACATAAATCAATCGCTTTCCTATACTTCCATAATGAATCTGCTCAGAAAGAAATCAGGAAACCTATCTCCTTCACAGTAACCTAAAACAAACAAACAACAACCAAAAAAAAATCTTAAGAATAAATCTAACCAAAGAGATGAAAGCCCCTACAATGAATACTATAGAACACTGAAGAAACAAATTGTTCTTTGATAGGCAGAAGTAATAGAACAAAAGTGGCCATATTATCAAAAACAGTATACAGATTCAATACAATCCATGAAAATACCAATGAAATTCTTTACATAACTAGGAAAAACAGTTCTAAAAATGATGTGGAAGACTAATAGACACAGAACAGCCAAATCAATCCTGAGCAGGAAGAGAAATACTGGAGGCATCACAATATGGGACCTCACATTATACGTCAGAGCTTAATAACAAAAACAGCATGGTATTGGCACCAAAACAGGCATGAAGACCAATGGAATAGATGACACAGAAACAAATCCATGTAGACACAGTCATCTGTAACTCAACAAAGATGTCAAAAATATATACTGGAGAAAAAAATAGCCTTTTAAAAAATGGCCTGGGAAAACTGGATATCCATGTGTAGAAGAATGAGGCTAGCTTCCTATATCTTAGCCTATACAAAAGTCAAACCAAAATGGATCAAAGGCTAGGAACTACAACAGTAACTCTGCAAGTGCTAGAGGAAAACACAGGGTCAAAACTCCAATATATTGGCACAGACACCAACTTACTTTACAAGACTCCTAAAGCACAAGAAGGGAAACCAAGAATCAATCAGAGGAATGATATCAAATTAAAAACTTCTGCATAGAACAGGAAACAAGAGAGTGAAGAGAAAGCCTGAAGAATGGGAGAAGATCTTTGCCACCTGCTTCTTAGGGGATAAATATCCAGAATATATAGTTCAAAAAAACATAACGCCAAAACAAACAAACAAATTAACAAATAAGAAACGACTGATAAGTGGGCTAAAGAAACGGGAAAAAGTTGAGCACGATGGTGCACTATTGTAATCCTAGCAGCTCTGGAGGCTGAGGCAGGAGGATTGCAATTTTAAAGCCAGCCTCAAAAACTTAGCAAGACCCTGTCTCAGAAAAACAAAAGAAAGAAGTTAGTGGAAAAGTAGAATGAAATTTGAAATTGACCAGGCTATCCTATGCACATATGAATATGAATATGAATATACCATGGTGAATTTTACCTCTATGTTTATCTATAAGGCACTAATTTAAAAAGAAATCAAGGATATTTAATGTTTAAAAAAAGCACATGAATATGTGCATTATTATATACATAAGAAATTCAGATTATATTTTATTATTATGTTTACATTAGTAACTGATGTTTTATGACAAATATGGAGATGTAATAATTAATTCCATAAATCCATTTGCATATGTAGAAGCTGCTCAATGTTGATGTTTCTGGATGACATGCATAGTCTTGCCAGTATAACTCAATCTGAAATTTGAAATAGGAATTCTCAGTGAGTTAACGCTTAAGTGGATTGGCATTATTCGTATTTATCAAGTTTTGTTTTTTTTTATTTTATTGTAAACAAATGGGATACATGTTGTTTCTCTGTTTGTACATGGCGTAAAGGCATACCATTTGTGTAATCATAAATTTACATAGAGTAATGTTGTTTGATTCATTCTGTTATTTTTTCCCTTCCCCCCACCCCTCCCAGCCCTCTTTTCCCTCTATACAGTCCTTCCTTCCTCCATTCTTACCCCCTCCCTAACCCTAACTCTAACCCTAACACTAACCCTTCCCTCCCCCCATTATGTGTCATCATCCACTTATTAGCGATATCATTCGTCCTTTGGCTTTTTGAGATTGGCTTATCTCACTCAACATGATATTCTCCAATTTCATCCACTTGCCTGCAAATGCCATAATTTTATCATTCTTTATGGCTGTGTAATATTCCATTGTATATATATACCACAGTTTCTTTATCCACTGTAAAAAGTGGATAAAGATGTGGCTGTATCTCTGTAGTATGCTGATTTTAAGTCCTTTGGGTATAGGCCAAGGAGTGGGACAGCTGGGTCAAATGGAGGGTCCATTCCAAGTTTTCTTAGGAATCTCCACACTGCTTTCCAGAGTGGCTGCACTAATTTGCAGCCCCACCAGCAATGTATGAGTGTACCTTTCTCCCCACATCCTCGCCAACACCTGTTGTTGCTCGTATTCTTGATAATCGCCATTCTCATTGGGGTGAGATGGAATCTTAGGGTGGTTTTGATTTGCATTTCTCTTATTACTAGAGATGTTGAACATTTTTCCATATGTTTGTTGATTGCTTGTAGATCTTCTTCTGTGAAGTGTCTGTTCATTTCCTTAGCCCATTTGTTGACTGGACTATTTGAATTCTTGGAGTAGAGTTTTTTGAGTTCTTTATAGATTCTGGAGATTAGTGCTCTATCTGAAGTATGATTGGCAAAGATATTCTCCCACTCTGTAGGCTCTTTCTTCGCATTGCTGATAGTTTCCTTTGCTGAGAGAAAGCTTTTTAGTTTGAATCTATCCCAGTTATTGATTCTTGCTTTTATTTCTTGTGCTATTAGAGCCCTGTTAAGGAAGTCTGGTCCTAAGCCAACATGTTGAAGATCTGGACCTACTTTTTCTTCTATAATCTGCAGGGTCTCTGGTCTGATTCCGAGGTCCTTAATCCATTTTGAGTTTAGTTTCCTGCATGGTGAGAGATATGGGTTTAGTTTAATTCTGTTGCATATGGATTTCCATGGAGATTTAAGACAATTGAGTATGCAGTCTTAGATTTTATACTCCATAGCTGTAATTCTTGGACACGGGATATAATTTATCTGAAGATCAGTATCCTCATGTGGTAATGATCAATTTTTTATAAAAAGCCATTTGTAGGATTGACTAAAGGAGCACAATATTGGACATAATTCCTGGGACTGGAAAACATTTAATGAATATATTCTCATGCTTATGTTTAGATGAATCATTTTATACTTTAAATGATGTCATTTTTTGAGCCACAGTTAGCTAAATAAAATATGGTTTGTTATTGAATTAACTTGGACAAACGGTCATTCTGTATCTTCAGTTTAAAATAAATTGCATCTTTTAGCTCAATAGAAAAATAATCTGCTTACTCATTTCTAGTTTGATAAGCTCATGAAAATTATATTGATGGTTCTGGGACTTCCAAATGACTGTGAAATGTGATAATGTTTTTTATAATTTTGAATAAAATGTTACATATATGTGAACCAGGACCTGTAACCTTTTGATTGGCTAGAGGTCAATGAGTAACAAATGCCCTAAATAGAGAACTATATTTTGATTTGCTTTTTAATTTTTAAAGAATCACTTGATATATAGAAAACTATTCTTAGCTGCTTAATGTAGAACAGGGAGTAGTGATTCCTTTTTGCAGATGAGTAGGACAATTTATGTACCTGAAAGGTTAATATTGTCATTCTCTTGGAAGCTGTATCCATGTAGCTCTGAGCACTTTCTTCTACACTTTTCTTTCTTTCCCTAGATTGCTATTGTTATCTGTGTCAAGGATTTGGAAATCAAAGAATGAAGCTTTTCCTTTTAAAACAAGAAGTCATTGCTTTCTTTTCTATTTTAGCCTTCATTCATCATGAACATAAAGGAAACAGGTGAAAAATAAGGTCACTGATTTTTGCATTGAAGAGTTATCAGTATCAATGATTTACATCATAGGGTTTTTTATTAGAGAGATATCAAATGATGTCTGTGAAAGACTGCAGGATGGTTTAGTCATTTTCAATTTCCTGCTTTATAAGGGTGATATTCTTAGGTAGAATAAAGGCTAAATACTGCAGCCCACACATGTTGATTTCCTGTTTCTAGAAATTTCCATTTCTGAGTCTAATACATTATCGTAAGTGAACAAAAAATAATTTCCACTGAAAATAACAACTGATTAACTAGTGTCAGCTGGTACCATCTACACTGTGCCTGAGTCACAGACTCTACTGTTTGGTATTTCTCATACAGAGATTATTAGCTTTTAGAGTTCACATCCATTTAGAAAGTTGTGGTACAGATTATGCCATTCCAGTGTAGCACCTTAAGAAATATATTCACATTTATGCCTGACATGAAAACATAGTCTATTTTGTATACCACATATCCATAGGAACAAATGTCATCTCAGAAAAACATAACTTTGAACTGTCAAGACATGAGAAATTGGCATTGTGAGTAAGTAGCTCAAGTGTCAAAGTGATCAAATCAATTGTTTTGTTTTTTTATTTGACAGTTTTCTTTGCTGGAATTCTTTATATCAGATGGCTTTTTTTTAGAAGTTTCGAATATAGTAGATAAATATTCCCCTGTGACTTAAATTAATTTATTTTCTATCTATTCTTTGATGTCCCTTATCCATGATTCTAAACAAATGAAGTTTTCATTTATTCTCATAAGGAGTTTTTAGCTTATTTTATGCTTAACAAATGTTTCTAAACAAATGGAGTTTTAATTTATTCTTATGAGGAGTTTTTGGTTTATTTTGTGCTTAATTGTGTCCATATGGTGTTCAATTCAACCATAACTTTAATTATTCATTCATAAAATAAGATATTTTGTGATCTCTGGTCTACCTAAGCCTGTAAAAATATAAGGATGAACTGACATAGTTCAAATTACAGTTTATACACATAGAACCCAGCAATTGCAATGCATGTAGTAATTGCTATAGTGACACTCTGCAGTGGATTTAATACAAATATGAAAGAGCAAGAAGACGTAATTTGGTCTGGACTAAAAAAGAAATGCCTTATTGCAGGGGCTTAACTGGAGATTTGAAGAATAAAGTTGCTCGAATACTCTTGGAGTACTTGTGAGGTACCAAGATTTAGGAACATATACATTAATCCAAAATGAAAAATGATTTAATAAAGAAATCTTCAATATTTTTGTAGATTAATAACAAATATAGATGTAATCTATTATAGCCCCATTTTCTCAGGTAAATAAAATTAGTGTTATGAGAATTGGGTTATTGGAGAAAGGCATGGTGACCCATGCCTGTAACACAGAGACTCAGGAGGCTGACACAAGAGGATCACAAGTTCAAAGCCAGACTCAGCAATTTAGAGAGGCCCTATGCAACTTAGTGAGACCCTGCCTCAAAGTTAAAAAAAAAATAATAAAACAGGCTCAGTGGTAAAATACCTCTAGGTTAACTCCCCAGTACAAAAAATTTTTTTTAAAAATTGACTTCTTTGAAACTAAAACCTTGGAGTTTAATGTTATTTTTTGGATTCATTTATAATTCTAATTTTATTATAAGTTTACATAAATATTATAAATATATAATTAATTATTATGATTAATATAAAAAATAAGAATTTGTATACAAATATATTTACATTTATATTATTTCATGTGTATATAATTTTCTCAAAAGATGAAAGTCAACAAAAATATTGATGACATCATAAACAATATGAATAAGATGGCAGATTGTCATTGATGAATAACACTTAAATTGAATTTGTGCTAATATCTTAGTTCAAGTTGTATTTTATTCAGCTGTTTAATGTTGAAATTCAAGTATATAATCCTAGGCTTATTGATATATATAAGTTAGAGTTTAATAGCTTTAAAGAAAATGTGCTCAATTATCCACATATTAGATTCTGTATTTGTTGCAGCTAAAGGGTCTTTCCTAAAACTTCCCCCAAGTCACCATTAATGTCAAGAATCCATAACTTCATTTAAAAAAAAAAAGAAGTCTAAAGCTCATTTTCCCAATGTGGTTCTAAAGATTACTTTATAATCATTTGAGGAGCTTGCTAAAAAAGATTCCCAGGCATACTCTCAGAATTACTACAGTAGACTTTCTATGTGTGCATCTACTATTTTAAGGCATTGTCACATGATTCCCATCATAGCTTAGTATGAGAAGTAGCAATAGAGAAAAAAAATTTTAATTAAAAGGTTGGAAAAATACTTGCTAACAAAGACATCAAAAAGAGATCATATAACTTGTCAGCATGCTCTAGCAGCTGTGGAGGATAAGAGTGGAAATGACACATATGCATTTATGTCAAGACTTACTTGGGATAGTAATAAATAAAGTTTCTCCAAATACAAAATTTTTGATTCCACAAACTTATGGACAGTGGTGACTCAAATCCTGGTCTCTAATTCCCTTGTGGATCCATTTGCACTGGGAGCTGACTGCAAAAGTGCAGGCCATGGTGCCCCATTTGCTATGGAAACACCAGCCAGGGCTGGCTATATGTGAAGGCATGTGGCACTAAGAATCAGAAACTTGGATTCAGCCACCAACTCCAGGGGATAGAGAATTCTGGGCATAACAAGATGACCTTGATGTCTTGCAAGTTTTGCGGCATCCTGCAGACTGTCTGATTTGCTAAAACTTTCTCACAAATAACCTTCCGATGACAAAACCCAAATAATAAATGTGCTGAGCTACCTCTGGTGTCAATCAAACTTCACCAGGGCTTGGCTTTCCCACAGGGTCTCAACTTTTCCTCTATGGGCCTATTTATCTTTTCCCCATTGCCCATTGGGTTCCTGAGTTAACAGCTGTACTGTACTGGTCGCAGCACAAACTCTTAACATGTATTATGCTAAAATCAACAAATTATTAGATTGGTTCTGTTTTGATACAGAGCAGAGGATATCCTATACATTGAATTGTAAAAGTACTTTACTATAAAAGTATGCTCCTTATACTAGGTGATGAAATGAAAGATTTTTTTTTAAATCAAAGGCAAGATAATGAATAATTTTGGCTTCATTGACTGTATCACAATTACTCAATTTCTCTAAGGGACTGTGAAAGTGGCCACAAACAATATGTAATGAGATTGCACAGCTATGTGTCAATAAAACTTTGTTTATAAACAATGAAATTTGAATTTCATGAGATTCTCATGTACTATTACTCTCCTTGATTTTTGAACCATTCAACCGTATAAATTAAAAACTTTATTTCATGAGCCATACAAAAACATGCAATGGGCTAGGATTAGCTCAAAGGTGGTGGTTGGTCACTTCACATTCTAGATGAATAAATCACTATCTGTTTTCAATATGGTTTCTTAACATCATATTATAAAGAGTCTATTCCTTACCCCAATGACTCAGGAGGCTGAAGGAGGAAGATGGTTGGTTCAAGGACAGTATGGAAAAATTAGCAAGATCCTCAGCAATTTAGCAAGACCCTGCATCAAAATAAATGGGCTGGATGCTTGCTGGGTGTGGTGTCCCACACCTGTGATCCCAGTGACTCCAAAGGCTGAGGCAGGAAGATGGAAGATTGAGGTCAACCTCAAACTCTTATGAGGCCCTAAGCAATTTATTGAGATCCTGTCTCAAAAAAAAGAACTGGGAATGTAAAGTACTTTTAGGTTTGTTCCCCATTGCCCCTACCCGCCAAACAGTCTGTCCACATAATTGACCTGCTGTATTTCTTGATGTAGCAACTTTTTAAATATTTAAATTTAGAAATTTAAATTCAAAAATCTAAATATTTAAATTTAAAATTCAAATTTAAAGAGGCAAATATTTAGATTTAGAAATTTAAATATTTAAATTCATGACCTTATCTAGTCACTGACATCAGAAACATATGAAGGGTTCAAGAGTCTCTCTTTTTCTCTTCCATGTAATGTAATCAATTATCAAATTCTACTGAGTCCACTTGTAATGATACTTGTAAAGTATCTCTCAATTGTATACCCAATTAATTAATTCAGAGTCATACCTCTGAGGACACAAGAGTAATGTAAAGAAGGAAAGCAAGTAATCAGGTAATTAAAATACAATGCAGTAATGCATAATTAAGGATTTGCATAGAATAATATGGGGATATATAAGTAGGACACTTTAATTATTTGACTCCAGAGGAGAGGGGCTAAAAAAAGAAAATTTTTCAAGAACTGGGTGCCCCCAAAACTATCTAAAAATGATCACAATTTCAATATAACTTCTACAGTGTCTTCAGGTTGCAGGCAGCCAATATCTAGAAGGAAAAATGCTGGGAGTATCTTCTTTCTACACCCTAACTTATCAGAGCAGATAAAGAGTCCCCAGATGGAAACTGGAAATAACACAAAGGGAACACCTGTTTTTACAATTTTTTGAAGGTAGAAAATAAATCAAAATGTGTGTCAAGAATATCATAAGTGGAAAATATAATACATTGGACAAAGAAGATGCTACCTAGAGAAATCAAAGTTTGCAGTTGAATTGTTTTTTGGAGTGTCTATGGAAATTTTGCATATTTATTATGGTCATTAGGAAATACAGAAATAGGAAGAAACATAGATGAACATGGTAGAAAAAGATACAATATTAACTTGGAATATTGAGCCAATTCCATATTTTGAAACTAGAGAAAGGAAAGTGCCTCAAGAGACTAAAGAAGTTCTCAAAAACACATTCCTAGTTATTTAATTATAATTTGTTTTTATGATAGCAAGAAAAGAAAACGCACCTAAAAGCTGTAGTATGAAAGGCCAGGGAGCTTTCTAACAAGTACAACTTTTTGAAATATACAAAAGATGGATATAAGAATGCATAACTAAACACAAGTATAAATGAGAAGCAGAAGTCTCCAAAAGACTAAGCCTGACTGGAGTTTAAGAACAACAATGAAAATGTTACTTTAATTTCTGTTCAAACAAAAAGGTGACAGGAAACAGAGAAAGAAATAAACATTCTTCTTAGAAATATGTTCCACAGTTAATGGATGGCAATGTGAAGGCAGAGTATTAAATAACAAGTTGTTGATCTGTTGTTACCTAAATTGAAAATGAGGATTGCTAAAAAAATAATCACAGAAGTAAAAGTAATTAAGAGAATGCCAATATATCCCAGAATCTTGATTCCATGTCCTATTGTATTCTACAAAACCAAGAACAAGAGGAGATTCCCAATGGTATAGAATTTTGAATACTATAATCAGGTTGGTACATTATTCAATAAGCGATGCTTTTTGTTTCCTCCTAAAGGCAATTCCTTGCCCAGGACCTGCTAAGTTTCTGTTTATGGCCAATACTGATGCACTTGTTTAAAATCAGTGGTTCCAACTGATAGAACTGTATGTTATTTATATTCAGGGAAGTCATCTTACCTTGGAAATAATCATCTCCATCATCTTGGTATGTTGGTGAAGAATCTGTATTTGATAAAAATAAAGTATATAAGTGACACAATACAGCTAATTGAAATTTATGTTCCAGGTTTTCTTATAAAAATGTCAAATTTTCATGTTACAAAAATAGTGATATGCTGAAAATAATTGTTTACTTACTTTTTTTAATAAAATACTTTTGTCAGCAAGTCTCAGGTTCCACACACATTTAAGTGCAATAACTAAAACTTTGATTATATGTTTCTTTGGGTTACAGCCTCTTTCCTGCCATTTTTGTCACTTATATGTTCAACTTCATTATTTTCCCTTAATTCCAGTAATTTTGTATTATTATTAGCTTATATCACTTGGACAGTTAGCATTCTCTCAAAATATTTTTTTAAGAATTCAGCATGAAAAATGATATTTAAGATCTCTACTTTCTTCCTAATGCTTAGTTACATCAAGTACTTACTGTAATTTTGGACTATCACCAGAAAAAAAAATATATATAATGAAAGACTTGTCCAACCCTGAGATTAAATCTGTCTTAAAAGTATCAAATTGTTACACAGAAGTTTCTCTTGATTCAGAGCCTGGGGTCAATGTATTTATGATTTTTTGACTTTGTAAGTTTAAGATAATTTTCTTCAAAAGGAATAGGTGTGCAGACAATGGAGGGCGTATTAGGTTTCTATTGAAGCTATGACACATTAACACAAACTTGGTAGCTTAAAACAGCACAACTTCATTTCATCATGGATCTGGATTTTGGAAGCTTCAGACAGGTTTCCCTATTGTAAAATCAAGGTGTCCCTAAGATCGTATTCTCTTCTAAGGACTCCAGAGTCTAACACATTTCCTTACTGTTTCCAGTTTTTAATGAATGGCACGCATTGCTCAGGTAGTGCTCACCTCCAAATCCCACATGGCCAGTAAACCTTTCTCACATATCACTGGCAGGAACTCTTCTACCTCCCTCCCATTTAAGGGCCCTATTATTATATTAAACCAGGTAATCTCCCTTTTTAAAGATCAGTTGACTAGCAACATTTATTCCACCAGCAATCTTAATTACTTCTCCCAGGAAAGGGACAGTTTTCAAAAATTCTGTGGATTATGTTGTGGATAATTTGATATGCCATCTTTCTGTCTACAACAAAAGAAGAAAACTGTTTCTGAGCTATTGTAAGATACATATCTGAATTTTTATTCAAACTATTTTAAATATATGATTTGAATTAAATAGCAATTCAAAACGACTGGAAGAAGTGGTACTTATAATATATTAATTCTTTTTTATGACAGAGAAAGCATGTGACGTCTGAGCCAACACTTGCTTTATTTCCCCTATCCCCAAAGGCATGGCATGGAAGCTCTACTGTAGACCAAGAAGACAGGGGCTTCCTCACACCTTCATCCTAGTCTGAAACTACCATTTCAGGCCTGAAGTCCAGGATGCTGCTGGCCTCTGTTATTCATGATCCCTGGTCTAAGGCTGCAGAAGCTCTACATCAGTCAGGTAGTATAGACAGATCCAAGTGTATTCAATCCCTCCTCGCTAATAAAAGTAATCCTATCCCAGATGAGGTAGGCTGAGAATACTGGAGTTGTGATTGTCCCTGCACAAGTTTACTTGTAGGTTTGCATACCAGAAAGTATAAGCAAAAAGTCTGCCATTCTCTTTCCGTCAGTGCCAATTTGTAGAGTTGTTTTATCACATTGGGAAAAGCATGTCTAGCTCCAAGGTACAGTATAATGTTGCAGAGGGAAAGGAAAATCCTAAGGGCTAAGAGTTTCAAAGATGTGTCTGAGAGGACTAATTTTATTTGGAAGAAAGAGGGAACTCCATGCCTACAGGTGTCTGAAAACAAAGCAGATCTTTGAGTAGACTAATTAAAAGGAGATGGGAGCCTTGATACAAACAAAATAGCAGAATAGCCAGGAATTTAAGAGAGAGAGAGCCAAGGAAAGAGGGGCATTCTGGGACCAAAGAGAACTGTGGAGGTCAGAAGTCTGTGTGCATAGGGTTGACTGCACTGACTCAAGAGCAATCAGAGCAAGAAAAGGGTCAGAGTTGAGAGCATTCTCCAAACTGCATACAGACCCATCATCACAGTCTGAAACCACACTGGCACAAAGGTCTTAAAACACAACCTCTGACCAACCAGTGATTAAGCAATAAGCCACCTTAACCTTCAGGAGTCATTCCTTCTAGGAAACCAAGAAAACTTGCTGGTAGTTTGAAAGGTTACATGAAAGCCAAAGGCTGAGTGCTTTTCAGTAGCAAGAGAGAATCTCCACAATATTGGTTCCTAGCTGAATATGGAATAACAAAATAAAAATTTTCTAAACTCTGATGACAGCCTCCAAGCTACATCCCCTGCACACACTTGCCCATCAGAAAAGGGCAAAAATGTAACATGCTAAGGAAATTTAATTTAATTTTTGATGAATAAGTGCTTTATACCGACAAAGTCTACTAAAAATACAAAATTAAGGACAAACATCTGGACAGGACAACATAATCTGTACACATGAGAAAAAATGTACTTTGAAGAATTAGTTCAGCAAGTTCATCAAACAAATAAGCAAATGATAAAGTAATCTTAAACTTTGGGCCTAACAGGAAGTATCAGTATCCAAAATTGGTTTAAAACATTATCTAATATATCTAATTTTAACAAAAAGAAATAAACAAAAATGTCTATGTATACACAGAAATATAAGTAGGCAATAGAAAGTGCTTTTAAGACTTAAGAAATAAAGACTTCAATGCAACTAGTATTTGCATATTTGTGTCTGTGTGTGCTTATACATATACATATATAGATATATATTATTTAGTAAAGAAATAAATGAAGATAGTGCTTGAAGCTCTAAATAAGTTTCAATGAAAATGTCTCAGTAAGTGGGGAATATAATAGATACAAGTCATGAAAAATATACAAAGAAGGAATTCTCGAGTTGAAAAATTGAGAATTTATATGAAAATTTCACTGGAGAGAATAAACCTCAAATTTGATGCAACAGAAAAGAATTAGGAAACCTGAAAATAGAGCAGTAGAGATAATGTATTCTGAGGAACAGATAAAACAAAATAATGAAGAAAAATGAAGGGTCTGAGAGAAATATTGTATACTATCAAGCACAAAAACATAGTTGTAATTATAGTATAAAATAGGATAGAGAAAAAGAAAAAAAAAGGATATAAAAACTTTACAAAGAATAATGGTTGAGGGCTGGGGTTGTAGCTCAGTGGTGGAGGGCTTACCTAGCCTGTGTGAGGCAGTGGGTTCAAGTCTGAGCATAACATATTAATAAATAAATGTTCATTGACAATAACAACAACAAAGCATTTTTAAAAAGAATAATGGTTGAAAGTTCACAAATGTGAAGAAACATAATCATCTATACATATGTGTCCCAAAAATTGGAACTAAGCTAAACCTCATGAAGAGACACTCCTAGACAACATATCATGGTCAAAATTCTGAAAATAGCAAGAGAAAAATGACTCATTCTTTAAAAGGCATCATCAGGATGATGAATAGCAGACTTTTCATTAGAAGCAATGAAGGTGAAAAGACAGTGGGATAATATTTACATAATATGTATAAAGTGATGATAGTTGATACATTTTCATCCAAACAGCTTATATTCAGCTGAGCAATATTCTATAAATCAAACTGAAACAGCTACTCTAAGATAAAGTCCCCAAAAAATATTGCTAGAAAATTTCCCTTGCCAGATATACTATATGTAAGTCTTCATGGTAAAAGCAAATGACACCAGAATTTTATGCTGTGTGAAACAAAGAGTGCCTGTAAAGAAAGTTATGAGTTACTACACAAGAAGTTATAATTTTATGTTCCTGACTTTTCTTTTCTTCTCTTCATTGATTTATAAAGCAGCTTCATAAAACAGACTCCTTTTGGTGTACATGGCATGTTAGTTCAAAAACTTTCAGAAATGAAGTACATTTGACAATAGCAGCACAGAGAAAGTGAGGGGGAACCAAAAGTTACTGAATTGAGAAGACATCATTAGAGGATAACTAAAATCCATAGAAAGAAAATAAAAGAACCAGAAAGAATAAGGAATAGAAGCAAAAATGTTAGTATAGCAAATCCTATACATGTATATGTCTACTTTCTTCTAACTACCTTCTAATCACAGCAAAGTTTTCTTGAATTTGTAGAAAATGTAGATAGAACAGCATAATAGTAATATGACTTCAAAATATGGGGAGGAAATGTTGCTCTGGAGTAGATTGCTTCTATATTCCACCAGAACTAAACCTTGCCCAGCAAACCTTGCTGGTGAATTTCAACAGACACTGAAGAAGAGTAAACATGCTTTATTCACAAATTGTCCTAGAAGTAGAAGAAGAGGAAAAATTTGTCAATTATTTGATGAGGCCAGTATTACGCTGACAAAAAATAAGACAAATGATCATAAAACTAGACTATTATCTATAAAGAATATGGACATAAAGGTCCCCCAGAATATGTGCTTAGCATACACGAGACCCTTGGGTCTACCCCAGCACCTAACAGCAAAAAAAAAACACAAAATTTCTCAATAGATATTGGTGAATCAGATTTGTCAACATGTAAAAAGGATTATATACTATGAAGAAGTGACATTTACCCTATAAATACAAGGTCAATTTAACAATTGAAAATCAATCAATGTAATAAACATATAAATATAAAAAAGAATAAAACCACATGATCACTTCATAAACTCAGATATATTTGAAAATATGCAATAACCCTCAATGATAAAAATATTTAGAAAACCACAGATAAAATGGTATTTAAATATCTGTAAAAAAAAAAAAGTAGATATGAAAACCTCACAGTTAATATTACATAGTGGTGAAAGTCTGAATGTTCTGCCCTAAAATCTGCAAACTGGCAAGTAATTCTAATTTGTTTTTCTATTTAATACTGTACCACAGATTGTAGTTAGGGTGGTTACTTGAGAAAATAAAATACAAGATATTTTTATATTTTCCAATAATTGTATTGGAAATAAGATGGAAAACTATCTCTTTCTTATATGATATGTTCTTATGTGCAGAATATCCTAAGGAATCCACCAAAAATAGTGCTAAAACTAATAAATTCAGCACTCTTAAATGTGAGGTGAATATTTCAAAATTCATTATAATTTCACATACAATGAGTAAACACCAAATAAAATGAAAATAATAAAATATGCAATATAACCAAAAGGAGATGATACTTAGGCATGATTTTATGAAATGTGTAAGAATTAAACATTTAAAATGAAAAGGAAGTGAGCAAAGAAATTAAAGATCCTATTAAGTTGGAAGACATCACATTTTCATGGGTTGGAAGACAATATTCCTAAGATTAGGTACTTACCTAATTATGTACTTATCTAATTGAGCTACAGAAGTAATACAATATCTAGCAAAATTTCAGACAGTTTTTGCAGAAATTGATAAACTAATTCTGAAATGCATATGAAAATACAAAGGATCCATGACAGACAAAACAAAAATCTTGAAAAGAATGAAGTGGGAAGATCTATATCTCCAAATTTGAAAAATTAGTATAAAGTTAAATAATCAAGACAGTGTGTTTTGGAATAAGCATACCTTTATAGGTCAATGGTCTATACAATTAAACTTAGGGTATAGAAATGAACTGTTACACATGTAATCAAATGAATTTGACTAAGATGCTAAGTTCATTCTTTAGGAAAGAAAAGTCTCTCTAATAAATGGTACCAGAATACTGGATACCCACATGTAAAAGAGTCAAATTGTACACCAAATGCACATTTTTTTTTTCAAATTAAACCAAAGACCAAAGTAATAACTAAAAGTAAAAATATTAAAATACAGTATAGAAGTGACTAGTCAAAACCTTGGATTTATAGTGCTTTCTTAGATGATGCAAAAAAGCTCAATGGACAAAAGAAAAAATAAATTGTATTTATAAAAGTTAAGTTGATTTTATGCAAACATAATATCTTCAGGAAAGTGAAAAAGAATCTACAACATTGAAGAGAAATTTACAAATCATATTTTTGTTAAGAAATAAAAAATATATAACCAAATTTAAAAATCCAGTAGTTAAAAGACAACACTATTTTAAAATGGGCAAAATATCTGAATAGCCATTTTAACAAGACATACAAATGGCTAATAAGCACATGAAATTATGCCATACATCCTTAGCCATTGGGCAAATTTAAATCAAAAGCCCCATTACATAGTTCTTCAAAGCAGCTAGGTTTGCCATAATTAAGAAGACAAAGGATAACAAGTGTGTTTGAGGATGTGAAGAAATTGAAAACTTCATGCATTCATTGTGAACATGTAAAATCTTCCAGCTGCTTTGGAAACAGTTTGTCAGTGGATGTGCAAGCACTGTATGACTTAGTAATTCCACTTCTAGGTTTAGACCCAAGAAAATTGCACCAAGGTTCTGTAGAGGAAGAAAATAAATATAAAGACAGACTCTACTGTCATGTATAACTAAAAAGAACAAATAACACTTTTTGAAAAGGAAGAAAATAAGAAATGTATAGGCATGTTTATTAAAGGCACAGATTCATTTATATGATCAGAAGCTGAACAAGTCCACAATGGCCTTAAAAGAGCTCGAGAATCCAGGAGCTGCTCTGTCCAAGAAGCTGGAGCCTCAGAACAAGAGGTACTGTTGATGCAGCCCCAGCCTGAGACTGAAGGCCTGAAAACTCCCTGGGGATTTCCTGGTGAGAATTAATATCGGAAGAGTGAGGAAGCTGGAATCTGAGGTCCATTAAATGGCAAGTGCAATAAATGTACTGCTCTAGAAGAACACAACTTGAATTCTCTGTGACTTCCTCCTCCCTCTGCCTCTTGTTTCATTTGGGCCTCTCACCAATTTATTAGACAAAGTCACCATATTCAGAGTGGGTCCTCCCCCTCAGTTTGTCCCATATGCCTGTAATCTCTGGAAATACCCTTGTTGATATACGAGAAGTTTCTTTATACTAGGTATCTATCAGTAATTAATACTTAATACTAGGTATCTTTCAATCCAAGCATGTTGACAATACAAATTAAACACAAAAATGTATATATATATATATATATATACATATATATATACACACACACACATATATATACATAAACACATATATATGCACATATATATACATACTATATATACATATAAATTATACAGACATATATACAAATATTTTATAGGCATGCCATAGCATCATTATTCATTGTAGCCAAATAGTGGAAACAAATGTCCCTCAGCTGATGAATGGATAAAGAAAATGTACTGTATCCAAACAATGAAAAGTTACTCAGCAATAAATAATAAATGATGTACAGATACCTGGTAAAACGTGGGTGATCCTTGAAATCATTATGTATGCTATGTGAGAGAATCCAGTCACAAAATACAACACACTGTATAATTCTTTTTATACAAAATGTCTTGAATAGGGAAGATTACAGAAAAAGAAAATAGATTAGTGATCACTTAGGGTAGAAGTGGTGATGATTAAGGGAAAAAGGAAAATTGATTGTGAAGGGGCCCAAAGTTTTTTCAAAGGGACTTAAAATGTATGCTATTATATTGTGATAATGTCTGAATAATCTTGCATATATACCAAAAATACTGAATTATATATTTCTTTTAAATTGTTAATTATATGATGTGTAAGTTATATCCATCTTTTTCCTTCCTCACTAAGTTAAAATATTTGTATTTTATATTTTTCAATTTAATGCAATTTAATCAGCATAATGTGAAAAGTTATTTAACTTTTGACATAATTCATAATTTCTGTATCTGCTACAGAAGTTTTTCCATTTCTTATAATGTATTTCCAAGGAATTGACTTCTAACTAAAATTTGATTCAAAAGTCTAAAGAAGAGGCAGTAAAAATGTTATCTTGCCATAAAACTTAGAAAGATTTGACCTAGGAAAAGGTTGATTCCACATTTTCAATTATGTATAAGCAATGTGAGTACCTGTGAGACAGATATACAATTGGGGTGATGGTGAGGATTTTCTGCAACAGTTCAAAGCACCTAAAAAAGTACCTGGACCCACCGCATTTTCATATGCATTGTCCATAAAAGAATACAAGGATGAATCCTTTTGTTGTTGTTAGTACAACCATATGAAAGAGATAAATGAATTGAATTATTATATAGAAATATTTACTCTCAATAAAAAATCCCATCCAAGTGATTTTAAATTTTTGTTAATGGATATTAAGCTACTATTCTTATAAAACAAAAAAAAAAGTTATCTTTGCTATTTACATGATAACTTCTGAAGCAAAATTTTACCATCAGCAAACAGCATAATTTTAAGCCAGATGATATGACAACTATCTTTTTTTTTTTTTTTTTTTTTTTTTTTTTTTTTTTTTTTTGCGGTGCTAGGCCTTGTGCTTGCGAGGCAAGCACTCTACCAATTGGGCTACCTCCCCAGCCTGATAACTATCAATCATTCTAACTAATTTGAGACCTGAAGAAATAGAAGGGAACAAAATTTAGGAATTATCAGATCAACTTCTAGCACCAATTGTTTGGTATTCTTAATGTACTACTGAACATTTACTAAACTGGTAAAGGCCAAAATCTTGCTTTTCATGTAATCAAAAGAAAGTCATGATTTATGAGAAATTATTTACATTTTTCTTGCTAGTTCTTCCAATTAAATAAATAATACAGATTTTAAGTCCTTTGGGTATAGGCCAAGGAGTGGGATAGCTGGGTCAAATGGTGGTTCCATTCCAAGTTTTCTAAGGAATCTCCACACTGCTTTCCAGAGTGGCTGCACTAATTTGCAGCCCCACCAGCAGTGTATGAGTGTACCTTTCTCCCCACATCCTCGCCAACACCTGTTGTTGCTCGTATTCTTGATAATCGCCATTCTAATTGGGGTGAGATGGAATCTTAGGGTGGTTTTTGATTTGCATTTCTCTTATTACTAGAGATGTTGAACATTTTTCCATATGTTTGTTGATTGCTTGTAGATCTTCTTCTGTGAAGTGTCTGTTCATTTCCTTAGCCCATTTGTTGACTGGACTATTTGAATTCTTGGAGTAGAGTTTTTTGAGTTCTTTATAGATTCTGGAGATTAGTGCTCTATCTGAAGTATGATTGGCAAAGATATTCTCCCACTCTGTAGGCTCTTTCTTCGCATTGCTGATAGTTTCCTTTGCTGAGAGAAAGCTTTTTAGTTTGAATCTATCCCAGTGGTTGATTCTAGCTTTTATTTCTTGTGCTATGGGAGTCCTGTTAAGGAAGTCTGGTCCTAGACCAACAAGGTGAAGATTTGGACCTACTTTTTCTTCTATAATCTGCAGGGTCTCTGGTCTGATTCCGAGGTCCTTAATCCATTTTGAGTTTAGTTTTGTGCATGGTGAGAGATATGGGTTTAGTTTCATTCTGTTGCATATGGATTTCCAATTCTCCCAGCACCATTTGTTGAAGAGGCTATCTTTTCTCCATTGCATATTTTTGGCCCCTTTGTCTAGTATGAGAAAATTGTATTTATTTGGGTTTGTGTCCGTGTCCTCTATTCTGTACCATTGATCTACCTTTCTATTTTGGTACCAATACCATGCCGTTTTTGTTACTATTGCTTTGTAGTAGAGTTGAAGATCTGGTATTGCAATACCCCCTGTTTCACTCTTCCTGCTAAGGATTGCTTTAGCTATTCTGGGTTTCTTATTCTTCCAGATGAATTTCATAATTGCTTGCTCTATTTCTGTAAGGTACGTCATTAAAATCTGCATACTACAGAGATACAGCCACATCAATGTTCATAGCTACTCAATTCACAATAGCCAGACTGTGGAACCAACCTAGATGCCCTTCAATTGATGAGTGGATAAAGAAACTGTGGTATATATATACAATGGAATATTACTCAGCCATAAAGAATGATAAAATTATGACATTTGCAGGCAAATGGATGAAATTGGAGAATATCATGCTAAGTGAGATAGGCCGATCTCAAAAAGCCAAAGGACGAATGATATCGCTGATAAGTGGAGGATGACACATAATGGGGGGGAGGGAAGGGTTAAAGTTAGGGTTAGGGAGGGGGGCAAGTATGGAGGAAGGAACTACTGTATAGAGGGTAAAGAGGGGTGGGAGGGGTGGGGGGAAGGGAAAAAATAACAGAATGAATCAAACAACATTGCTCTATGTAAATTTATGATTACACAAATGGTATGCCTTTACACCATGTACAAACAGAGAAACAACACGTATCCCATTTGTTTACAATAAAAAAAAAAGAAAAATAAATAAATAAATAAATAAATAATACCAAGTAGTGGTCAATATCAGATTAGTTTTAACAATTAATTGGTTATGATATGAAGGAAAATAGTAACTAAACATTTCAAAAACAACCAAAGAAATTTGAATGAATATTCAGTTGGTAAACAACCTGTAATTTCCCTTTGTGATACACTAGAGTAGGTTTTTAAATTTATCAAATAATTCTGTTAGCATTGAAGCAAAAAGGAAGAGTACAGCTAAAGATTTACTTGAACATGAGTTAGGATTCACTTCAACAGCCCACTGCAATGATACTTAAGCATGAAATAAACATGAGTCATCAACAGCAATGATAAAAATGGAAACACCATTTTTTATACTTTTGGGAAGAAAGTCACTCAGGTGGACAGCCATGATGGCCATTGCCACCCACCCACCTCATTCCCTTCCTCCAATCAAAAGACCAAAAGCAAATTCTCTAGAGTAAGTGAACCAGAGATACCAAGCAAATCAGATGAAGCAGAACTTGGGGATCAGATTGCAACAGGGGGATTCAGAGAAGTTGTCCATCTATACAGAAGGACCTATGACCCCTTTCCTCCCCGGAGTACTTTTGAAATGCAGTAAAAACTACACCAACTCTTCAAGAGAAACACCTGCACACACATAGCACTCTTAGATACTGGAGATCTTTGAAGAAGTCATCAATATCCATCTTCAAGGACAATAGTTGACAACTGCATAAGAGACTAAACATCACCCTTCAGATCCCAGTCACCCACTAAATTTTGAAGCAGTTAGCTATTCAATAAAAGATAATGGACGTAAGTCCAAAAATCATATTCACTTTCTTAGGATTCTGCTTGTTTCCCAACTCTTCTGCAACATAAATAATCCTATCATTTCATTTACACAATATCATTTTTTGGAATACTGCTAAATAAGTTACAAACATCTGCTTTTTTGTAATAATGTTGCATTACATAAGTGTATTTGGAATAAGTAACTAGCTGTTCATCTTCCTTTTCTATAGAAATGTTCATTTCAACCATGCTTTGGTACAAACATAAAGAAGGCACTTTTTAAAATAAAAGATAGATGAGGTACTTTGCAGATTTTGACACACCCATTTTTACATTTCTTCTGACTGCTCACACAATCATACACAGATGTAACACTCAGGGATAAACAGATTAATCCAGATTCAAAAGTCCTGATGGTTTCAGTCATCTACTGGGGGAAAAAAAACCTCCAAATATAATATCTTCTAGTGATAGTAAAAATCAATGCACAGCTTCTATTTGGTTTAGCAAATATTTATTGAGAATTTGTATATGTTTGTTCTTGATTCAAAATGAATTTAAAAAGTGAATGAGCAGCACATTTATATTTTGAGCTCTTTTACACAACACTTAAATTTTACTAACCAGCAGAAGAAAGCATGTCAGGATCACACTTATTGATGTGAAATAACATTCAGGGGTGAAGGAAATAGATGACCATTATACCAAACCTCGCTTTCCTTTATACAAAGCCACTTTGAATATTGACATGGAGGTTCAAAACTAGAAGAGTGAAAAATATGGAAAAGCAGCAAGAACAGTCAGCAATTCTGATGTGTGGGGGAGAAATTAGATATGATTATTGTTGTATAACTCTAATGTACAGATGCTTTCTTGGCAATCAGCCTGGGATGGAGAGTCAATGGGATGTGAGTCATCCCCAGATGATGTATTACTTGGCCAAACATATCCAAGAGTAATTTCTAGAACTTAACCTAGTCTCAGTTCCATTATTTTTCCCCAGGAGAATCCTGGCAGACTCCCCAACATTTTTTGTAGCAGTCAGCAGAGCTAATGACTGAAATCACTGTTCCAGTCACCTTGAGTCTGTAGTACATCTGTTCCCCATGCCACCACTTTTCTTCCTGGTCTTTTCTGGAATTCCCTGGACCACCATCCCATCTCAGCATCTCATTTACTTGAGGAAGTTTCTGTGTACTCTATTCTAATGGAGTCTGTCCACTCCCAGCAGAGCAAGTAGACCTTATCAATTCTCCACTTTCTTGTGAAGGGTAATATAACTTAAAAAGTCTCTTTTTGTGTAGGAAGAAATTTATTTCCTGTTTCTTTTCACCTTTCTAGGTTAAATCTGTACTTTTCAGTGTTAGAACAAGATCAGTTTCTCTCTTTCTCCCTTCTCTCCTGTCTCTATCCCCCTCTATACTTATCTCTACTTTAATATCTGCTTATCAATAGCTGTCTCTACTTGCATGTCTCCTGCTCTACCAGGGGATGCCTGCATCCTACTACCCTTTTGCCCCTTGCTTTCTCTCGTCTGTCTCTCTGATATATTCCTATACAAGGGCATCTGTCATTTTCATAGACTTTTTATGGCAAACATCAGAATGGGTACATTTACATATATTAGTCTCGGTGCACACTGGTGGAACGTTTGTAGGAATATGTTGGAGAGAATCTTCAATGTCAGAAATAAAGCAGTGGAGCACATAATGATGTAAAGCTTAGTTCATTTTAAGGAATTACAAATCTAGTAGGGAAGAAAAATACATGCTTCATGAAAAGTTGTCAAGGTCATAAGTGGTTTGGATCAATGCCTTTTAAAATTTCAGACAAGGAGAATTTCCATTTTGGCTTAAGCAATACTGAAACATCAGTGTATCGTGGGTCAAATTTTTAGGAAGTGGTAGAATCTCATAGAAAAGAGAGCATCGAAATGAATGTGGTATGAATTGGATTGGGATAAAAGTTCCCACCAAAGTAGGAGTAGCATAAGAGAATGGGACAGACCACTTTTCACAGGACACAGAGCAAGGACACTTAGCAGAGGGCAGTGCCAACTAATATTTTTATACATCTGACTCTTCTCGGCCTTATCTCAAATAAGAATAATAGTTGAAATATTACATATCTAAAATCTCTTGAGCTTCATTATTATCATAAATCCTACTCAATATTTTAGAATATTAATAATATAATCTGCATTAAACTGTCCTTTCGTGGATTTTTCACAGTATGATGTTGGGAGAAGGACCTGTTATGCAAACTGCTTTAAGGAGGCAGTCTATGAACCACTCCTCCATTGGCTTTTCAGTGTCCCCTCTGTGGAAATCTCCCTGGCCAAGACACAGAACAGATTACTCCATCCAGCTCTCTGCTTTGTGGACAAATGGACTCATGTGAATTGAGAAGGACCAAATAGAGAATGAGTTTATGGCGTGTGCTCAAGTCCCTGTTATTTCTTTTCATCCTTTATCTAGAATTCTAAATTTCTTCATTATCACCAACTTCTTTAATCTGATTATCCCCATTCCATCACCTTATCAAATTATAATGGATTTTCTGAAAATATAAAATAAATTAAAGTCAGCTGGAAAAGTGTTGGGGCATCATTCTCCTTTCTTTATAATGGTCTTATCCTGAAACAAAGAGAACCATTCTTTTTCATGCTGCACTTTAAATAATAGAAAGATAAACTTGTGATTACATAGACAGAATAATCTTATCTGAAGCTGAACTAATTGTGGAAAGTATATTTTATTCTTAAAAAAAAAAATCTTACCTTTTACATTACCTTACCCAATTACTGTAACATAGCTGAAGTACTGGCATTTGTGATCCCAGCAAAGGAAGACACTGGCTTTACCACAGTTTGTAATGATTCTGAGTAATTCCTTGGAAACAGGTCTTTATGATAATATTTTCAAGGTATGATTAATAAGGAACATTTTTTTCTGAGAAATAATACTTGAGAAAATTTTGGGTACAGAGAACTAATTCGTTTTCTTCTGTTTCTCATAATAAATATTCAGTAATGAATTAAAATCTCTGGGATCTAATTTCACTATAGTGGCCATTGAGCCCCTTAGCACATTAAATGGTAGCTGGGATAATTGCATAAGGCATATTATTTCAAAATGATGCTGAAATAAATGTATTTCTTAAAGTAAAATTATTAATTAAAATAAGAATTCCTGTGTCTAAATTGATCTCAAAATTTTCAGTGAAGACGGAAAATGATTATAAATGAGAGTTTCCCAATCCCATGATTATTTCCAGTTGGATTTGACAATTTTTTGTGTTGAGGGACTGTCTTATTGATTGCATGACGTTTGAAAACATCCCTCGTTTCTACTCACTGGAAGCCATTGCATCCTCTCTGTAATGATAAGCAAAAAGGTCAAGTATTCCTTGGGGAAAAAATGCCCCTTTTAAATAATCAGCAACCCAGATATGAATAAGATACCAAATCTGAAAAGAACTATTATAAGTAATAGCAATCATTTATTGAATATCAACTCTTAGGCCATTGTCTGTGTTAGGCATTTTATATAAAATAACTGTCATGTGGAAAATGATCTTGATGGTATATCACTTCCTCACAAGTTATCCTGAAGGAAGAGAACAGACATATAGATCAAATTAAAATGCTCAAATTATATGTTTAATTAATTCAATGTAAAAACTAGCAAGAGACAGGGAAAACAGAATATGGTAATAGCTTTGATATAGAGTCCAAGCATATATAACTGAATCCATGTTAAGCAAATTTCTTATGTGCTGTCTTCCCTTTGCCATATAGCAACTGGCTGTAGTGATGTCATAGAAAACAGGGTAAATAAAGGGTGAGGTTTGAGCAAGAGGGCTCACAGAAGGCACATGGCCTCAATCTGTTGCTAGTGAACTGTGGGTTTATCCTGCATTTTTTAAACACAATATATTTGTGACCATAATTAAATTTCACTGGGTATTATCAATAGGTGTCCATTTAAGAATAACAATGAATCAAAATACAGTCTATAAAAATAAAAATATAATTTTAAAAAAGATAAAATATGAAACAGCATCTTATGGAATTTAATAAACATACATCAATATTGATTGATATAACAATGTCAGTAATAGCTAATAAGTGTGCAATATAAATAAAAGAGGCTTATTAATAGAAAAAAAAAAAAAAAGAATAAAAAACCAGCAGCCCAAACTGGCATCATCAAACCTCATTCCTACAATCTCTTCCTTTAAAATGTATCACACTTATTTGTTCCATCATAAGTTAACATGATTCTCTCTTTAGCATGCCTCACCAATTACTAATTTACTTACTATTCTGTCTCCTCACAATGTGCTTGGTTATTCCTTACCTACACCTTTTAATGCATTCCATGAATTTATTTTAAGGTACTACCCTACATTAATGCTTATTTTTTCTACAAATTTCATTTACTTGATAAATTCTTTCTTTTAAATAAAACCAATGCTAAAAATAGGAAAACTGTATTCTAATTTGAATAATAACTAATTATAGTGAAAAAATTAACTCAAGTCACTTTGCTTAAAGTTACACAAATAGTGTAGTTTTGAAGAGAGATTTCAAATCACCTGTATGTAAATAAATATACTTTGTATGTTGTGTTCTTGTTTGTTTATATGCTTCTGTGAACTCTAGCACAACACTGTTTTGAGTGTTAATTAGCAAAAATTCTGGAAGCAAGAAAATACAGGAAATGAATGGTCCAATATATAAGCTTGAATTTTACAATTAACACTGCCATCCTGTATGAAGACATCATAAAGGCCATGATGGTACAATTTCTTTCAGCTTCACTAAACTTGACATTAATGTTACCCTCTGTGTTGACTAAATTTTAGTCTTCTCTCTGACTCTAATCACAGACCTCCTTTTTTTTTTGAGTGTTTACTTTAGAAAACTTTTGTAAATTCTTTCCCACTTTGTGATACAAATATTTTTAAAAGCCTCTGTCCAGTTTTACAACAAAGACATTCCTTTGAAATACTAGTATCAAGGGGGTTAGAGCTTTTCTCTCCTAGGTTCTGTGAGAGGTTAGGAGCCCAAAATCTTGTCACCTTTAAACAAATTGTAAATTGCTTCCCGTGATGAATACAAGGGAGTTCACTTTTTCTTTGCATAAACTAAAGGCTGGTCTAAGACCTTTTCACTTCAATCTAGTTTTAAAAAGTTTTTCCACACTTTGTTCCTGCTGAGTTGAGATGGTCAGTTCTGGTTTATCTGTCCCTTTGCAATAGTCATGAAAATAATAATCTTGCTTTTTAAATCTACATATTGTCAGGAACACAATGGTGTGCCAGGTGGGCAGTATTCTCACGTTCAAAGATGATATTAGGAAGTTGAGTGAGCAGTGTTCACTGCCTCCAACTGCTGCTGGACCAGGAAACTGAAGGACTAGTCCCAGTTCTGGATTGCCTCTCCTTCAACAGACACAAGTCTTCAGATGGAATCTGGTGTATGACTCAAAGAGCCTTATAAAGCGGTTGCAACTTCCTAGATCACTTTCCTCCTTCCTGAAGACTAGCTGACTCATTGGCTCCTGAGGTTTAACCGAGACAAGATGAGACTAGCTGACTAGGTTGCACAAACCAATCAGCACAGAGAAACACACACTGTCCAGGATGGAGGATACCTTGGGGGACCAGGCCTTAAGCGAGTCTGAACCCAGCAGCCCAGATTTCCCATCCCAGGGCACACCTTAGGATCTCCTGTTATTTGTCAACTGCCCATCTTGACACTCTGAAAGGTGGGTCGCAGGCTCTGCTCCAGGGGATTCTAGTCAAGGAGGCTTGAAAATATTAGCTTAGCTGTTTCAAATCCCAAAATAGTAGTTCCTAAAGCTCAAAGATCTGTGGGAGCTTGTCTTTGACTGATACTGATATTAAGCTAGTTCCTGTTAGCATTTAATATCCAGAAGGATGGAAGGGTGAATGTAAAATTGAACCTTATTTTTAAAATATTTTATTTTTAAAAAAATATAATTTAAACTTACTACAATCGTTTTAGGTTATATTATATAAATTAATTTTAACTCAAATCCCAATTGAATTAGTTTAGGATGAGAATAAGTGACTAACACACATACACACACACACACACACACACACACACACACACACACTCAAATCTTTGTTTCCTCTGCCCTGGTATCCAAATCATATTTCTCCCATTTTAATGTATCAGTTTGAAACTCCTGTCAGTATGAAGGGTGAGGTTAAGAATATATTATAATATGAATATATCATTAATTTTATTCAAAATATCATATTCTATTATGATAATTGTCTATAAAATATCAAAATGTTATTTCATGTGGGTGCAAATATGTAGCCCTACTCATAATCCTGAATCTATTCAAAGCCGTGATCAATGACTGCTTAGCATATATCCTAGATGCTAGGCAGGCTGCAAATACTTATTCAAGTTTTGGAAGACAAAACATGATATTACAACCATTAGAACCATCCCTCTTCATTAATACAGGGATATCTGAATACTTACTATAGACTCTTTTGTTACTTATTGTTTTACATCTAGTTTTTCCCTCATGGATCTTTCAGTCTAGCTCTGTGTTTCTGCTTCATAAGTTACAAAATAAAAAATATTGGCAAGAAATGAAGGATGTCCTTGGCATCTTCCACAATAATGGAAACATAAGACCGTTGCTAGAGAAGATTTAGGAGATGGTTGCCAAAATAATAATAATAAATAATAATAATAATAATAATAATAGACTGATATTCTCTTAGAATGCTGAAATCTCACCAATCATAAGGCAATTCATCATCCATATCTCTATTAAGCATTAACTGCATTCACCATTGCACTGAGGACCAGGAGCAAAACTGAAAAAACAATATATAAAGAAAGCCTTACATTCAGATGCGTATAACTGATTTAAGAAGCATACTACATATGCAATAATTAATCTGCCTTGTACAATCCTGAGTATTTCAATGTTAGTTCCAAGAAAACAGACATCAACATGCACTGAAGTAGTTTTCTGAGAACATAAATCTATTGCAATGTGGAGTATGGACTGGAGTAGAGATTAGTCGACAAGATACCTACCTGAAATGAATGTAGATAAGTTTCAGAGAATAGATCATGAAGGTCTGAACTAGGGCACTGCCAGTGGAAATGGAGTGGCAAAGCCAGATTCTAGAGATATTTATGAAGAAGCATTAATAAGTGAATGATTGGATGTGTGAGGTGAAGGAGACATCAAGAATCAGGTTGGCTCTGTGGTTTCTGTCTTGGGAAACCAAATGTCTGTGATGCTTCCTGAGATAGAAACACCAATCAACTATCTCCAAGATTTCCATGATGTGTATGCTTTCCTACAGTTCCACTGTGCTTTCAGGGAGAATTCATCCTGATGTCTCCATTATGTGAGGCAAGATGTGTCAGTTACAGCAAAAATGGCAGCACTAGTGTCATGTTCTCTGTTTCATTAAGTCCCAAGTATTCAATTCTATAAATACTTCAATGAATTTATACTTATGTATTAAAATAGGTCTATGTTGTGATTTGTATATAAAGGATTCCCCAAAAGCTCTTGGGTTAGTGCAAGGATATTCAGATGTAAATTGATTGGATTATAAGGATTGTGATCAAACTAGTGCATCCTACTCTGAATGGACTAACTGGGTAGTAACTGGACTGGAGGAGGTGGATCCTAGGAGACATATAATGGAATGGTTGACCTTCCCTCCCTCCCATTTTCTTTGCTCTCTCTGCTTTCTGGCTGCCATCAACTGGAGCCACACTCTGCCACCACACCCTTCCGCTATGATATTCTACCTCAATGTGAGCTGAAAACAATAGAGTCAGCCCACCATGGACTGAACCTTTGAAACCAAGAGCTAAATTTTTTTTCTTGCTGAGTATGTTGGTTAGTGATAAAATGCTAAGTAACTCAGAAATCACAATCTAAAGCTTATATATCTTTTATTATCCTTAAGAACAAAAATACAGATTGTCTTATTAATAGGACACTGGGACAGTAGGGTGTGTTTACATATATAAGCTGTCCTACAAATAGAACATTGGCAAATATGCTGTCTGGAAGACTGGGGCAAAATGGGTTAAAAAAGACAGGGTATTCTCACTCTGTTGGAGCTTAAGGTAAAGACAGAAAAGGAAGTTTCCCCATCGCTAAAGAGGAAGGTTTCATTTCACTTTCCTTATTTTCTTGCTATAAGTGTTTACACAGTCTGAATTCCTTGACTAGATTTTCTGAATCTATAGCATTTTATTTATCTTAGAATGATCATCAGGGCAGAGAAGGTATAGTTCGACAGTTACGTAGTATGCAAAAATTTCCATTGAACAGTACTTGTTCCTTTTAAAGATTGCTTACAAAATAAACAAATTAATGAATAACATTAATTTAAGATCATAAAGAAACAAAAACTTAGAACACTGGAATAAAGTAAAGATATTTTGGTATGACTCTCACTTCTTTAATATACTACCTGTACCCTTTGGAGCTCAGCTATTATTAAAATCAACTATAGTTCTACCTTCTATGAACATTTTCTTTATCATTAGAAACTAAGTCCAAACTAATTTCCCTGGGATACTGATAGCAGCTCTGTCACATGTGGTCTGCTGCACACTAGGCCTAGGATTAGAATAGGTGGGTGCCTCATTCCCCCTGTCAGTCTGAAAACATTCTTCCATTCTCTTATATCTTCTTTTTTTCTTTAATTTTTACAGACTGCATTTTGATTCATTGTACACAAATGGGGTACAACTTTTCATTTCTATGGATGTACATAATGTAGATTCATACCATTAGTATAATCATA
Organism: Sciurus vulgaris; assembly: GCF_902686455.1. Lineage (NCBI taxonomy): Eukaryota > Metazoa > Chordata > Mammalia > Rodentia > Sciuridae > Sciurus > Sciurus vulgaris. The sequence continues at coordinate 123,219,712 of NC_136469.1, forward strand.
CATGTCCATAGGGTAATGATGTTTGTCTCATTCCACCATCTTTTGTTGGAGAATATCATGCTAAGTGAAATAAGCCAATCCCCAAAAACCAAAGGTCAAATGTTTTCTCTTATATCTTCTAAAAATTCAAATTTATGTCCCAAACTATCCACTTCACTAATTCTCATCTATCATCAGTACCTGCACCACTGATCCATAATCTCTCCATGATTTTGACCACTGCCTTACTCTAATCATCAATTTCCAATGCCCTAACATAAATCTCATCATCACTAATAAAAGCAACATCTCAGTTTCAAACATTTCACATTTCTGGCACCATTACCTGTGTTTCTTATTCTCAGGACCCTAATGTTCACAACTGAACCCAGAGGCATTTAACCACTGAGCACATCCCTTTCTAATTTTTATTTTGAGTCCAGCTAAATTGCTGAGACTGACTTTGAACTTGGAATTCTCTTGCTTCAGCCTCCTGCTTCACCAGGATTACAGGTGTGTGACAACACTCCAAGTTTATAGAATTTTTTTTAAGTGATGCATTATAGATACACATAAAGGTGAAATTCACTGTGGCATATTCTTTTCTGTCCATGGTACCATGTGGTCAGTTTTATTTTGTAGTTCCTTCATTTTTCCATTCCTCCTCCCACCCCCACTGCTGTTATTTTGAAATTCATTAAACCACTTTCTTCCAGTTTTTTCTTCCCTTGTTCTCTCTTACACTAACACCAATTATGTTTTGTGTTCATCTCTCCCAGTAAGACTACACTAGTTTATGTCATATATGACCTCCATCTTATTCAACATTTTGGTACTTGCTCAATTAATCGTTTTCTCCTCTTTGAAACATGTTTCCATTCGGTTTGCATCACACTCCCTTTTCTTGGTATTTCTCCTTCATGTCTTTACTCACTTTCCTTCTATGTGTCCTCCTGCCCGTAGTGGACTTAACCTTAGAGTGCTGTAGTATCTGTAGCTGGACATCCTTGGGATGACAGAAATGCCTTTTGAAACAGTCTTGGGATTCCAGCTGCACTTCCAGCAAACATCTTTAACATGGCCTTGAGGGACCCTCAGTGACCTAGCCCCCAGTTATCTTTGACCTCTTTCCTCCATTTTTATGCTTTCCCTTCTGCTCATGCTGATTGGCTACACACTGTTTCAGTTGTTGAATATGCAAGGCATGCTCCTGCCTCAGGATCTTAGTCCTGGTTGAGATGCTCTTCTGCTCATTGAGCTTCCTCCCCTCCTCCAGGTCTCCCATCACAAGTCACTTTCTCAAGGAGGCCTTTCTTGACATCTTGCAGCATTTTGAGTTCAATGAAGAAATCACAAACTGATTTAAATATTAGAACAGAAAGGGAGTTAATATTTGGAAGTATGTTAGGAAAAATGTAAATGTTTTTGAGGGACTGAGGACGAAAATACTTGAGGCTACCATCTGCCATGGTAGCTACCTGCAGATGCTGGTGAATCTGAGTACTGACATTCATAACTACAGTTGTCCTCAGAAAAGAAAAACCACAAGAAAATTGTCTTTATCTCATTTTCTCCTTAGTAGGTGACTAAGCGCTTCACACTCATAAGTGCTTTATACACCCAAAATCCTAGTTTTTAAATTTTTTTATTTGTTCATTTTAGTTATACATGACATTAGAATGTATTTTGACATATTATCCTTACATGGAGTATAACTTCCTGTTCTTGTGGTTGTACATGATGTGTAGTTATACTGGTTGGTATTCATATATAAACTCAGGAAAGTTATGTCCCATTCATATAACTATCTTTCCTTTCCCCTCCCCATTCACTTCTCTTTATTCACCTTCATCTAATTCAATTCCTGACCCCCTTAATATGTGTTAGAATCCTCTTATCAGAGAGCACTTTTGGCATTTGGTTTTTGGGGATTGGCTTATTTCACTTGTCAGGATAGTCTCCAGTTTCACCTATTTACTGGCAAATGCCATAATTTCATTTTCTTTATGACTGAGTAATATTTCATTGTTTATACATGTCACATTTTCTTTATCCATTCCTCTGTTGAAGGGCACCTAGTTCCATATTGAGAATTGAGTGTTATAAACATTGATGTGGCTGCATGGGTATAGTATACTGATTTTAGTCCTTTGATATAGACTAAGGAGTAGGATAACTAGGTCAAGTGCTGACCAAATCCTAGTTTTAAAGGTTTTTGGGAAATGCACTTTTAGACTTTTTAGATGGTATTGTACAAAGAGTCACAAAGAAAGATGAAAATGAATGCTTCATGCCAATAGATTTAGGTAGGCAGTATGCCACACTTTAAAAGCCATGTAATTCTCATTTTAAAATAAATTAATAATATTATTGCAAATTAAAAAAAAATTATGTGTCCCACTAGCACCATTACCAATTACACTTTTTTCTTTATTTTTCCAAGGCATTTAATAAAATTCACATTTTATATGATATTCATTAATTTAATTTTGTTTCCCTCTTTCCCAATTGAGATTTTTGTTCATTTTTCTTTAATCTGGAATCTAAAACCTTAAATAATATCTCTCAAATAATAAATATCAGCAATAGTCGTTGAATACATGTGTGTAAATATAAAGGCCTTATTATTTCTGCCATGATAATCTGGTTCTGATATCAGAGAAAAATTAATGATATTAAATTTCTAGGTGATTCTAGTATTGCATGAAGTAATTTATATCCATAGTAAAATGCCTCACTAGGTTAGATGCTATATACATAAAAAGTTAACATTTGAAATTTTTATTTATTTTCCTTATTCTGTGTTCAGTATACTGAAGAAGAATTTATTGTCCATTTCCTTTGGCACTCATTCAAGTAGCACTTGGCTGTACATCTCCTTGCCCAGCAACACATCACCTTGATTCTCCATTCATTAATCTTCACAAATGGTCCATTTTAACTTGTTGAGCACTGTCTCCTAAAATTTATTATTTCCTCTTCAGATTTTTTCGCCACACTTTTCTGTCTCTGCAGAAGATGTGGAGTATAAACTACCAGTATCCCAAGAGGATGAATATATGTTTATAACAGATAAAGTCAAAGAGCTCAAACCCAGAGTCAAAAGGTGGGATGGGAATTGTACAAATTGTGACTGAGTCACAATTCAGCATGGAAAGGTGAAATTATATTAACAATATTTGAAAGTACTTGGGGAAAAAAAGCAGCAACAATCCCTTCTGCAAGCTCTACAAAATTTTGTCCCCAAATTACCAAGTATTTTCAAGTGTGTGTCCTACGACAATTGAAGTTTTGGTGGTGGTTGGACTACCTAGTTTGGGGTAGATAAAATATAAGGACCCTGATCTATTTTGAGCTAAAAAATTAGGGGTAGTGATTAAGTCAGTTTTTAATTTACCAGTGTGTTTTCTATTCTTTAATGAAATACCTGAGTCTGGATACTTTATAGAGAAAAGAGGTTATAAAGCCCATACTTCTGGAGGCTCAGTAGCATAGAGCAAGCATCAGATCAGTTCTGGTAAGGATTTACAATAGATGGCATCAGGATGAAAATATATGCAAGGGGAAGGAATCATATGATGAGAAAGGCAATAAAACAATCCTGTGTTCCCAAAATAGGTTAATCTTTTCTGAGGTGATGTCTTCAATATCTAATAACTCCCACTGGGCCACACATCTTAATTGTCCTACCATCCCTTAACATCACAACACTGAGGACCAAGTTCCCAATGTGTGAACTTCTGGGAGACAAACCACATTCAAGCTATGAAAGACAGTACATAAACAGACACAAAGAAAAATGGAATGCATGTAATAAAAAATTAAATGGTAATTCAACCAAATTAACATTTCTAGTTCTTAGCCAGGAAATTTGAATAATGACAATATAACCCAGAACACCATGAGATTATGTAGTTCCATGGATTTACCCTTTTTCCTCACTTGAAAAAATCAATATTTTAGTCAGTTGACTTTATTCCCAGATTTGAGCTAAGCCAATGCAGAATAGCAACAAAGGGCATATTTTCAATAACAGGATTTATATTCCTGATTCATTATACATTGGCTCTGCCACAATCAACACCATTTCTTAACTTTATTTATATAATGAATAATTTTTCTTATGAATAAAAGTATATCTTTAAATATTTAAAAAAGCAATGTCCCTTACTACATAGAAACAATTGGCTTTGACATACTTTGACACAAATTTCTGTTCCCATTACCATTAATGCTTTCTTCTTGAAACAAGATAATTTTGTCATTTTGATTAAAAAGGATTTCTAAATATCTCACTGATTTCTTATCACATTTAAAAATATGTATGATCTAAACACTCTGTTTCAGTTTACTAGAAATGACATCCACTAATATCAATTTTTACTTTTGTAAAACTATAGAATAAAAGCAAATTTAGATGTGTTTTTCAGTTTTACCAATTTGTATGGGCATGCACTAACTGGATAGAAATCAGCTTCAATAGGAAGATGTTTTCAAGGGAAGTAATCACTATCATCTCACCACAAATCCCAAAGTAACATGAGCTCGGAAAATAATCCATTTTTATTATTTTTAGAGCAAAATGTCCAAAATGTGTTTGCCATCAGAAATAGACAAGAGTTTTGCGATTCCTGGATTGTCCGGTGTATACTCTTGTTAGAGTCAAGATGACATTTTGTAATTTTCCCAGGCTAAATTAGTAACAGATCTACCAGGTTTTCAGCTGCTGGAAGGAGTGAACACATATGGAGGGGACATCAGCAGACCAATCCACAGAATTCATCATGCTGAAGGTTCCCAATGCTACAGCGCGGAGTGGAGCTAGAAGCAACTGGACTTCCAAAGCTGTTTTTATTTTTTCATACATTTTGAATTTTTACATTTTACTCCTCATTGAAGATATTCAATAGTGAATTGATGACAATCATGATTAATAAGAGTGGTGATTTGATAATCCTGCACTTTTTAGATAATGTCTAAGTCAAAGATTTGGAGTCTGGTTTTTGAAGATCTTAGGTACTGATTGCTCTTACTAGCCCTTCCCATGTTCCTGACATTTCCACATACTATTAAGTTTCCAATGCCACACACACAAAAAGATATCCCTCCGTGGCATAACTTAGTAAGAATTACTGAGTGGGACTAGGGAGGAGAATCTAATGTGCATTCTAGGCTGTGAGCAGTGACTCTTGAAATTTCGTACACATCAGTTACTGCTAGGATACTGCTAAAATTAATAGCCCTGGGCCCCATCACCAGCAATTTTGATTCAGTACTTGTGAGGAAGGGTTGAATAATCATCATTATTAAGAAGTACTATGAAGAAATATCCTTATAAAGCCAGTCCAGGGACTATAGTTATAAGAGTTTATTGAACAAAGTTATAAAGTTTAAATGGCAGTGATACAGGAGAATGAAGCTCATAAAAAATTTCAGGAAATAAATAATATTGATAATTTAATGGTAATATGGAAAAATGTGTATTTGTTCATCTTAAATAATACTTATTTCTTAAAGTTTTAAAAACACAAGATACGCATGGAAAAGTGCATTAACTTTTATACTTTAATTTCCTATATCATACATAAAATCTTACATTTTAATTGTCAAGGGATATATATTATAATATGTGTTAAATGCAGACATTGAAAACCTAAAATGTATGGAGTGGTAAAAGTGTAGAATTGTTTTATACAATTGAACTTGTATTAGTATAAAATAGACTGACAATAGTGAATGTGTACCTCTCCAACAGACTTACTTCATGGTAACTATGAGGCTTACATAGAATGTAATAGAAAAGATACTTAATTTTTATGCATATGAAAGTAAATTTTTTATTTCTGTCATTTCTAAGTTTCTACTCTGTTACTATCACTTCATTAGTAACAAGTTAAATTTTGCATAAATAGACAAGCTTAATATTTTGAAACATAAGAAAAAAACAGTTTGAGAAGAAAAATAACAACAACAAATATTACTTTATTCTTCCTCACTTATCTCCAAGAGTAGTCCTTCCAATGCTCCTGAAATTGTATTAAAGCAGTTGGAATTTGACAATGTCCAAGATCTAATAAAAATGCATAGAATCCCTCAAATGATTAATCAACTACTCTAAGTTCTGTGAACATGAATGCTCTGTTCAGAGATAAATATGCCTTGTAAATAACAGAATTAAGACTTAGTTTCATTTCTGTACAAGAAAACATGAAGAAAAATACAAATGGTTTGAGACAATTTGAGGAAATGAAAAAAACTTACCTAGCCTTACATTACAAAACATGGCAGGACTCAAAATTTTACCAGCAGAAGTAAATCCCATATAGAACTTCAGTTGGCTTCCCTTCCACCTCTATTTTCCAATTATGGTAACATGTTCACTTTTATGGTCCTCACTTATTCTTGGCCCTTGCCCCTGATTCTTTTTTGCTCCCTAGATCTCCTATTTTTCTTTCAGCAGCTGGCTTGACCCTCTGCTTTTCAGTGGAGAACCTGGGAATTGAGCTCATGTGTTGTTTTACTCTAGACTTGACCTTAGAAATCTGCTTTATTTGAAGTGGTAAACTTCAACTGAAGTAAGACAACACTTTCTTATTCTGGATATTTTGGAGCTTACTCGTCTAGAGGTTTATTCCTCTTTGAAGAATTTCTGTCTCAAAGCTCTCTTGGGGCTGTGCCCAGATAAGACTCAACTCTCATTTCATCTCCAGTTGTTTTTCATTTCTGTCTTACTCCCATTAGACACTGAGTGTCAATTAATGTAATGACATTGATGTCTTAAGGGGATATGATAAAAATCTCTCTCTTTATACTTAAATTGAGCTGTAATAGTAAGAGCATTCAAAGAGATTGTTGGACTACTTTGGTCACTCTGAGAAAGTGTACAATGAAGAATATTATAAACATTAATTAACCTGGACTAAAGTAAATTAGCAGTACTTCAGGAATTGGAAACATGAATTTCTAGGAAACTTTAGACTTTAATTTTTCTGTTATTGGAAAATTTAACCAGTGGGTAAATAACAAAATATTAGTGATTTTTTTGAAAGAGGAATTGAGACAAACTCTCCAAAAGATAAACAGAAATTTTGATAGCTTCCAGCTTTTAAGCTCAAATGTCCTATGTTAGGAAGTATTGAAAACCTTAAATCTAATGCAGCCCTCTGATGTGAGACCAACATTCTTTCAATGGAAAAAGCATGATGTAAATATAGATTTGGGGAATTGAATACCAAAAGCTGTGGGAACCTTCATCATTTTTTCCTTGCATAGTGTCACTAATGTGAAAGACAATATGTCCCATTTGCCTCAAGCTAAATGGGTTTCTGAGTGATCAAGGATGAATGTGAATTCGAATGTTACTCCAGACACTTCTAGGCTGCTACAATAGGAAATGAAAACATCTCAGAACCTGCTGCTGCATTAAAAGGCACATGGCTGCCTCCACAAGAGACTGTATCAGCTGTTTTAAAAGCATGACTATATAGTAGAAAAATTGGTAAAATGTCAAACGAGAACAGATGGGAAATTCATTAACTACTCTGATCTCACATAATACAGGATGACTTCAAATATGTTCAAAATTAATATGAAATGCAGTGAGTGCTTTCAGTTCTTCACCTCTTTAACTTTGTTAATACCTTTCTTTTAGGGTCTGTAGAAAAATTAAAATTAATAAAATTAGACTAACGTGTCCTGTGGAGACTGTGATTTCCAATGAAGGTTATGAAGATTCTTGCTTGTGGTGCTTTGTGAATTTCATTGATAATGGATTGCTACTTGTATATAAAAGAACTATGGTGGAAAGAATAATGCTGCCCACTTTCGAGTAAGTAATTTTAATACCTTACATAGCAAAGGGGAGGTAAGTTGGTAGATGAAATTAAACTTACTAGTCAGCATGGGTAGGTTATCTGGGTCATTCAGTTTGACCCAATGAAGACTAAGGATCATTTAAAGTCAAAGAAAGAGGTAGAAAAGAAGAAGCCAGAGTGAAAAGATGTAATAAGGACTCAGCCTGCTGTATCTGGCCTTGAAATTAGAGGATGGTGTCAAGGGCCAAGCAACACAGGCAGCCTGTGGAAACTGGAAAAGACCCGAAAACAGATTCTCCTTGTAACACATCTCTCTTGATGCCTAAATTTTAGCTCAGAACAAGTCACGTCAGACTGATTGAAAGAAATTTAAAACTATAACTTTGTGTTATTTTATTTATTTGTTCCACCAAACTGATATAGCAATAAGAAACCAATTCAGAACAGGTACCCTACCAGTGATAGGTTTTATTGCCACATGTGTAATTTTGGAGATAAATTAAGATAAACCTAAACTTAAAGCAGAAATGAACCTGTGGTGGTCTTGGATACCTTTTATTTTATTTAATCTACTAATTTAGTCAGTCTATCACAATTTAATTGTGTACTGAACTAAGTGCCAAAAATCTTTTTTATTTTTTTTTAATTTTTTTTATTTTTTACAGACTGCATTTTGATTCATTATACACTGATGGGGTACATCATTTCATTTCTAGGGTTGTGCACAATGTAGATTCATACCATTCAATACATGTACATAAGGTAATAATGTCTTTCTCATTCCACCATTTTTATTACCTCCTTTGCTCTCATTTCCCTCTACATAATCTAAAGTTCCTCCATTCTTCTCTTACCCCCCACCTCTCCACCCCCATTATATCATCATCCACTTATCAGGGAAAACATTCAGCCTTTGGTTTTTTGGGATTAGTTTATTTCACTTAGCATGATATTCTCCAATTCCATTCATTTATCTGCAAAAACACTTTAGATACAGAGATTTAAAAATTATTTCCATGTCTATCTTCTTATAGGTTAGAATTTTTTATGTTTTTCTTTCAACTATTGAAAGAAATCGTTCTCATAAATATACTCCAAAGTATAACAGACTTGAAAATCAAAGGTAATGCCTTACACCTGCAAATCACAGAACCAGTTGGATACCCTCCTGTCTCATTCCCCTTCAGACTCAGTTACAGGAATAGGAGTGAAAGAGAGCTCAGAAGATCTTGTGACGTATCTCCAGGGCCAGAACTGAAAGTGACAAGGGACTTCAGGCATATTCCATTGGCACAAGTTCAGTAGTGCGCCCACAACTAGATGCAAGGAAGGCTAGGAAAAATAATCACCTGTAGACACAGGAAGCAGAAACAGGATTGGGCTGTCTTTCATTCATCCTAAATACAGAATTCTCTTCTAGGTTATAGTCTCTCTTCTTGTGTCATGTGAAGGACACTTTCTCCTCAATGGGGGAAACATCATGTATCTGCATTTATTGGAAAGGACTAGAATTTGTAGTGATGCTCTTTTCTCCATTTCTTATTCAATGATCTCAAAACAAAGCAAAATGTTTCTTTCCTACTATCCTCGCTGATACTGGATAAGGTTAAAGTAAAACAATTATAAATACTCACATTTAGAGAGAAATAAAGACAATTATATCCATCTGTTGATGATTATTTAAAATCTTTGACACGTTTTTTATGAGGAAGTCATAGCTAGAACATACATAAAAAATCTGTCAGGTGATATTCACTATCACAGGTATTTTGGAGATAAGATTGGTTACATAGGCTTTAAAAATTTTTAGAGAGGCCTAATGAAAAATCAAATATGTTTTCCTTTGTTTAGTTTATTTTAAACAGTTTTGTGATAGCACATCTAGTAGCATAAGGTTAATAATATTCACATAAAGCAAATATCTAAGCACAAAACTAGTTAATATTATGGACAGTATATCAGGTCTTATTTGAAATCAACCAGAATAGGTGGGATCAATGCAAAATGAGCTAACTAAATATCAGCTTTATAAAATTCACAAAATTTGAAATATTTCAAAAGAATCGCTTAATTTGAAGACTGACCTGATTCTAGCTTTTTATAAAGTTCCTCTGAACAAAGAGATAATAATCAGTTTTATCCAGTTCAATGTGGATAATAACTTTAACAGACGTGTGTGTTTTGCTTTAAGGAACACCTAAAGGATTATAATAGTAATGCTATGATTATACTTTTATAATGTTTATGACAGATTACTATTTAAAAGTGTTAAGTGATTATATTTCACTTTCACGCTCAACATTTCTGATATTTGTTATGTTTAACCCTCCCTGTTTCCATCAGGCAAATGGAGTGAGGTACTACTCATTGGAGTAATGAGACTGAGATAGTGTTTGGAAGACAGATGGAATCTGCTACACTGGCATTTAATTCTTGTAGACCCAAGATCACCTACTTAATGTCAGAGCAGGGTCAAACCCAGGTATGTTTAACTCTAGTGTTTAAGATTTAAACATAGGTTCTTAGAGAATGGAAAAAATCTAAAACTGATTGACAACCAAGTTTCCATACTTCTACACATTTTGTAATTAAGTTTTCTTACAAACCCTCAATTCAGAATGCCTCTGGTAATAATTCTCTAATCATATTTAAAGGTAAATGCAAGCCCTGATCATACTCTAGTGCTTTAAGTCTTTTCTTTTCCCCTTTAATTTCATAAACACATTCCTGCCTTGAAGCTTTCACTTCCTCCTCCCTTTACCCCAGAATGAAATTCCCCAGAGTTAGTGAGCCTGCTTGGGACTCACTGTCCCCATCTCATCTAAATGTCTTTTTCAGAGACTTTACCTGATGCTTTGACAGCATTCTTTCCTCTATCATTGTTGTTACTGAATGGGAAACTATCTATCACTAATCCACATGATTCTCTGTCTACCTACAAAACCATTAGATCTTCTATCCAATTCTTTATGTAATGATAATATAAGCTAAATGGAGGAGACATCATTATTTCTTTCACCTATATCCCAAGCACCCAGAATAGCTTATATGTATTTGTTAAACAAGATATGCACAGAAAAATAAGCAGAAATTTAATAAAGCTTATAAGTCCATAGAGTTAATTACTATTTATGCTTTCTCTTTTGCTACTGGGGATTGAACCCAGGGGAGTTTTACCACCAAGCTACATCTCCAGTCCTATCTATCTATCTATCTATCTATCTATCTATCTATCTATCTATCTATATTTTGACAGAGGGTCTTGCTAAATTCCTGAGAGTCTTGCTAAATTGCTGAGGCTGGCCTTGAATTTACAATCCTCTTGCCTCAACCTCCTGAGTGACTGGTATTGCAGGTATGCACCACCATGCCTGGCTATATGTCCTTCATTTTTATTGAATGAATTTTCAAAAAAAAGGAGTAAGATTATGTAGTACTCCATGAAGAATTTTCACATTTTATCTCAAAAAGCCTCCAGATAGAGTAATTTTTTTTTTTTTTTTTGTGAACATGTTTTGTCTGTGTGTTCTTTTCTATTTCAATAGTGGAGACTCTATTGTCTGTATACAAATATTATTCTTTGAGTATAATATATTTAGTTTATTTTCTAGTAGGATTCAGTCATGTATTTTAATAAAATGCAATATAGTAAACAGTATAAAAGAAAATTTAATCATAATAATTTATTAGAAATTAAATTTTAGGAAATACCAATTTCTTTTATTGCTAAATTTTAGCTAAATATAAATTGGGAAAACTTCAACAATGGATGAAAATACATAAGGTTCTGTGCAAGAAAACCATAGAAACGATCTTCTTTAGTGAACTTCTGTGGTACCCTAAATCTTAGTGATGAGAGATCCATTCTGTCTTAAGCAGAGTGACAAACCTTAACTTCTTCCCCCAGCCATGATGGAACACCAGAGACAAGCTTTACTGTTCCACCTTAAACAAATAAAAAATAAAACAGATAAAACAATACTTTTTTATAGTTCAGGAAATAGGCAGCAAAGAACAGTGATGCCTGAGAGACAAAAGCAAATTCAGGGGTTGACTCAGCTTACTGCCTGTACAATTTTCAAGCCACATTAAAGTGAGGAGGAATCCAAAGAGACACCAGCAATCTTCTGCAGTTGAGGACAGATGGTTAAGAATTTGAGTTCAAGGCAGAAATAATTTTCAGGGGAGTAATTTTTTATTATTTCAGTAATAGAGATACTGCAAAAAGGAAATATAGATCCATAGAGATGAGAGATCTGCTCATAGTGACAGACAGAAAGAGAGAGCTAGAGAAGGGAGAATTTTCTGGCTTTCAAAATCTACAGAGGATTCCTCTCAATTTTCCAGCTGAGTACAATCAGTGCACATGTATGAGAAAAGAATATATGGCACAGGAAAAGAAGCACAGACAGACAGAACTCAGACACACTTGCTGTTCAAGGAATAATGCCTAGCACCAACAGTAAGGGTGGGAATACTTATAATTAATAGGACATTGGACAGTGAGATAAAACCTTTCCTTGTTAGTGGGGAAAATCAGATCTAGGCTTCTTTTTTTCCAATTAACAAAGTTTTACAATCTGTTAAAGGATCAAAGTTCTTTCATATAAATGTACTGTATCACCAAAAAGAAAAGAACAACAACAGCAATAACAAAAGCCCTCAAGAATATTTATACAGTGCTTAACACAGTAAAATTTATAATTTTGGACATTCAACCAACGAAATTCACATGCGGTAGGAAACAAAATCACAAATAAAAAGACCCCAAAATAGTGAGTGTAATTAGTCAGTCAAATCTGACTGAATTAGCAGAGATGTTAGGATTTATAGACAGGGTTATTTCCATAATCATCATAACTGAATCTTATACATTTAAAAAACTGAAAAGAACATAGAACACAGGAGGCATACATAAGAGGATGATATAAGGGATCAAATTAAACTTCTAGAAATAAGAACTATCATGTCCAAGTCAGAAAATACTGCAGGGACTGAAAAGCAGATAATACACTGTATAAAAATTGATTGGTTAATTCAATGGCATACCAATAGCAATTATTGAAAATGAGACAAAAAGAGGGAAAATATAATAAAATCATTAGTGCTTCAGTGAGTAGCGGGCTAAGTGCCAGAAGTCTAATACCTGTATAATTTGAAAACCCCAAAACAGGGAATGAGCCTATGACAAAATATTTTTAATTAGTGGCTCTAACTTTTGCAAGTTTATTGAAAACATAAATAACAGATTTAAGGACAATTAAATTATTAAGTACTCATTATAATTTCATCTAAACAATTAGAGTGAAACTGCTTAAGACTGGTGAGAGAGAGAGAAAGAGAGAGGGAGAAATTTAAAAGCAACCATATAAAAGAGACATTTACAAACAGAAGAATACAGTTTGGAAGGACAACAGACTTTTTATCAGTTAAAATTCAAGCCCGAAGATAGTGGAGCAAGAAACTTTAAAGTGACAAAAATGAAAAAGCAAAAGCCAAAGCAAAATACTTTCAACTTGCAATTTTAATTCTGTGATAAGATCTTTTAAAACTGAAGACAAAATAATTTTTAAAAACTTTTTAAAATTGAAAAATGTTTTCTTAAGCCTACTTGCAGTACAAGATAAAGGAAGATCTTCACTAAATGGACAAAAAAATGTTGTGTACATATACAGAGGAATATTAGTAAAGAAAATGAAGAGATCTCATCATTTGCAGCAAAATGAATAGACAGGAGGACATTGATAAGTGAAATGATCAGCACAGAAAGACAAATACTGCATGATTTCTCATATGTGAGAAACTTAAAGTGGTTGATTTCACAGAAGTAGAGAGCAGAATAATGATCATTAGACACAAGGAAGGGAATAGAGCAAGAGGAAGAGAGAGAGTCCAGATAAATGGGTAAAAAATACAGGTAGTTGTGAGAAATAACTACAAGTATTCTCAACTGGAGTAGAGTGAATACAAATTACAACAATTTATTGTGTATTTTATAGAAAACTAAAAGACAGGAGTTCAAAGTTTCTCAGCACAAAACATGATGACTATTTTAAGTATATGGAAATGCTAATAACCCTAATTTGATCATTGCACACTGTGCACCTGTTTAAAGTTAACATGCTATGCCTAAAAAATATGTATAATTACAATAATAAAACAATTTTAATGGAAAAATACAGAAGATGCAAATGGATGGAAATCAGCATTTTACGATGGAAAGAAGAGAATTGAAAACAGCAATGTGTCTCACTCCCCACCCTCCCATCCCCATTATATATCATCATCCACTTATCAGGGAAAACATTTGGCCTTTGGTTTTTTGGGATTGGCTTATTTCACTTAGCATGATATTCTCCAATTCCATCCATTTATTTGCAAACGCCATAATATTATTCTTCTTTATAGCTGAATAATATTTCATTTTGTATATATACCACAGTTTCTTTGTCCATTCATCAACTGAAGAGCATCTAGGTTGGTTCCACAATCTAGGTATTGTGAATTGAGCTGCTATAAACATTGATGTGTCTGTGTTACTGTAGTATGCTAATTTTAAGTCCTTTGGGTATAAACCAAGGAGTGGAATAACTGGGTCAAAAGGTGGGTCCATTCCAAGTTTTCTGAGGCTTCTCCATAGTGCTTTCCATAGTGGCTGCATAATTTGCAACTCCACCATGTAGAAGGACATGAGAGGGAGGGGGATTATGAAAAATTGTGGAAGGAGACAGACGTCATTACCCTATGTACATGTATGATTACATGAATGGTGTGAATGTACATAGTGCACAATCATAGAAATGAAATGATGTACCCCATTTGTGTACAATGAATCAAAATGCCGTCTGTAAAAAATAAAAAAAAAATTTAAAAAAAAGAAAAAGAAGATCACAACCAGACAGTAGGATGGGGAAAAAAATTTAAAAATAAATAAAAAGGCAATGTGTGTAAATTTTAAAACATTTTTCCACAATTTAAAATTATTTTAAAATAGTAAGTAAATATGAAAATGCAAATATAATGAAAATATACTGTGGTATTTATAACAAATGCAATATGTGTTTAAAGAAAGTAACAAAAAGGATGGGGATGAGAAAATGAATGTATGTTTACAACTCTTAGTAATCTACAGGAGGTTATTCAATTTAACCTAAAGGTAGACTGAGAAGTTAAAATTTTATCCTGCAAACCCTAAAACACCACCATTTATACATATACATGCATATATATATTTTTGGAGAAAGAGATCAGAGTCAAATAGAGTCAGTTTCTAAAGAAGAAAAACAGCACTTAAAATGTCAAAGCTTATAAAGCTGCAATTTGTTGCAGCAAACTGATAGAACATAGTGAAAGCACTAAAGTAAAAAATATGCTTTGTTACTAAAGGTGGCCTCACACAGAGCAGTCTGCAACAAGCCCAGACTTCGATTGTCCTCCCTTGGCAGGATCATACCAGGCCCACTTTTTCCTTCAGATCAGGAACCACTAACCCATGAACCAGAACACCTCAGGAACAGTGCTCAGTGTGGGATTTTGGCTGGGGTTTCTTATATGCTGCTTGTCACATAGGCATATTATTGCTATGTGACCAGTCACAATGATAGAAGTCTGTAGGAATCTCATCAAAACCAGGTGCAAAAATCAATCTTTCTGTTGCTAGTAATACTGACAGGCTTGCACAAATGTTCTCAAAATCATTTCAAATCCAAAGTTACAAAGAAAAAAGAAAACATAAACCACAGTCACTCAGTCACTCGGTAGGTACATTGGTACATGACCAGAGGTCAGTGAAATGCAGATACATCTCCACTTCAGAAAAGTTTCTGGCAAATTACATACCTATTGGAATGAAGTCTGATGTCACTGTATATTCCACTGACTTACCAGCAAGAGCTTAAGAGCTTTGTATATAACAAAATTATTGTTTCTACTTTGATAGGAAGGTGTCAGTATTATAACATGATGAAATTAATTCGATGATCAAAATGTGTAGATACCTAATATTTGCAATAATAAGTGATATAGATTTAAAGACACAGCTTTGGTGTATAATAATAATCCAGACTTCATGTAATATGTTTTTTAAAAATATAACAATATTTATTGCATTGTACAAATGTAATGACTATTTAGACTGTGTTTATTGGTGTAATTAATTCCCTCTTACCATTTTGTAGTCATAGAACTATTCCAGACAGAAGACCAGATGACAGAGACATAAATTACCCTAGACTGAAGAAATATTTCACAAATGTTTTACTTTCTCAAATGAAAATTATCTGTGATCTTTAGTATGTATTTGCTATCTTAAGTATACATTTGCTGTCATTAGTCATATACAGATCTTGTGTGCACAGAGAATCCAGAATCAGAGTCCCAGGTAGAATGTACCTCATGATTCTTACACCTGGCTGCAAAGGTGTATTATGGCTACAAGACTAGTTCCAATAGCAGAGAACTCTGAGGGCTCATTGAAAGCAGTTCAAAACCATGATGTGACTGCTTTCAATAAAGAGCATTGTCAGGTCAATACAGATAGTTCCAAAAGTGTTCTCAGAAACAAGATTAACCAGGGTTACAAAATAACACCGATAATAATTTTATTTCATGCCTTGACCAGGAATCTTCAACAAACAGTTACAACTTTTACTTTAGTACAGCACATCAGACTAAGTCCAGGCATGCTAGAATGAACCCATATAGCGCACCAACAATGTAGGTATAATTTAATCATAAAAAGTCCTATTAACAATATTAAAACAGAGTATGGTGGCCTATAATCCCAGTGACTCAGGAGGCTGAGGCAGGAGGATCAAAAGTTCCTAAGTCACTTGGCAAAGAGCCTGTCTCAAAATAAAATTAAAAAGGATTGGAAATGTGACTCAGTGGTTAAACAGTCCCGGGTTCAAAACATAGTCTCAAAAAACAAAACAAATAGAAAAGAAAAACAAAACAAAACAGACCATAAATAGGAAGAGGAAAACAAATTATATATGGGGTAAAAAGAAAAGAAAGGGGAAAATGGAGAATCAATACCCAGACAAATCAATACACAAATGAAATAATCACATAAAATATAAATCATCTAAACTACCCAATTAAAATGCAAAGGTTTACAATTGAGTTTAAAAAGGCAGAAATGTTTATATGTTGTCTACAAGACATCCATTTTAACTAACAATATAGATATGAATAAGTTTAAAAATAAAGGTATAAACAATAATATACTGTGTTAATATGAACTAAAGTAAAATGGAATGATTATTTTAATATCAAAAACATTTCAGAGAAAAAATATAATAAGGGATAAAAATGAATACTTCATAATGATATACACAAGTTTACCCAAAAAGCATAAGAAATCTAAATGTTCATGTAACTATTGACAAAACTTCAAAATTAATAAGAAAAATGATCCTGACTTACCTAACTGGAAACAGATGAATCAGTAATTATAGTCAAACATTATAAAATCCCTATTTCAATAATTTGTAGCATGAGTAGATACAATTCATGTATGATACTTGAATAACACTACTGGACAACTGGATCTAATTCATGTTTATAAAATATCCCAAAGCAGATCTTACATACTTTTCTAGTCTGCAGAATATTTAGTAAGCTATGTTATCATCTGGCTCATAAAATAAATCTCTGATTTAGAAGGAATAAATTCTACAAAATATGTTCTTTGAACATTATGATATTAAACTAAAAATAGCAACATAAAAAATGAAAAATCCCCAAATATTGGGAAACAACAGCTTTATAAGTGATCCATAGGTCAAGAAAAAAAAAATTGCAAGGGAATTTAAAAATTTTAAAATAAATAAAGATTAAGCACAATATAGCAAAATCAATTATATGTATTGAAAGTACTTCTCATAGAGAAATTTGTATCCCTGAATGCCTATGCTACAAAGAGCAAGGTATCAAGTTAATAGCCTCAACTTCCCCTTTCACCAACGTTTTGTTTTTTATTATAAAGTCAAATTGTAATTTTGCTTTTTCTCTAACTTCCTTAGTGCCTGTCACTGTGATTTCCAGCAAAGTAACAGTATAAAGGATGTATTAGGACCTGGAGCAGTTAAGTGCATTATGAGTGAGACTCATTTATAGGAATGAAAAGTTAGCACCTTACTTCAAAGATGCAAAACTCATGTACAATGATTTTTTAAAAAATCAAACTAAAAAAGTAGAATGAATCAGACATAATTACCCTATGTGCACATATGACTACAAGTGTGGTATGATTCTATATCATGTACAACCAGAGGAATGAGAAATTGTACTCCATTTATGATGTGTCAGAATGCATTCTCCTGTCATGTATAATGAATTAAAACTACAAAACTACAAAAAGAAGAAAAACACAGAATAAAAGTAAGTTAATTGAAAAAAAAAATCAGAAGAAACAAAGACAGATCACTTTTTCCAAGACTAATAAAAATCCCCAATATTTGGGGATTTTTCATTTTTTATGTTGCTATTTTTAGTTTAATATCATAATGTTCAAAGAACATATTTTGTAGAATTTATTCCTTCTAAATCAGAGATTTGTTTTATGAGCCAGATGATAACATAGCTTACTTGGTTTGATTAATATGGGCTGGCTAAGAGGGTTCATATTAGCAGATCTCTTTGAAATTAAAAATTGTATTAAAATGTTAAAAAAAATCAAACTAAAGAACACACTTCTATTTCAATGAATAATGCTGGCATATAAGAAACAGTAAGTGTATATGTTGTAGAGAAAATGTACATAAAGATTATTTATAAATAAATTCTATGGACATGTAACAGATTAGACACATTTCATATGCTATATGTACATATTATAACAAATTTCCATCTATGGTGTATATGAAGTATTCTGAGGTTAAGTGCTGAATTTGAATTTCTATGTAATAGGTTTATTTGTAAATATATGAAATGCTGTCCAAAAGTGGTTTTTTTTTTTTTTTTTTGGTTTTTGAAAACAGTTTATGAAATACAAGGGAAACAAAGATATAAAATAAAGGTCAGAATATTTGGAATGGAGAACAAACTCAGTTGTATTTTGGTATCATAAAATATAATAAATATACCAAGTCTTCTTTAGTAGACCTATTTTAATAGATGATAGTAGTTACGTAATTTTTATTTTCAGTACCATTTTTTGTCACTGTTTTTCTTTGAAATTTTTATAATAGTAAAAACACTTTTAAAAAACTCGTTGTAACCCCTAAACACTACCAATTCAGTAAATTCTGCTCATAAAACCCCAAATCATTACATTTTGAATAAAACTTTTAATTATGATATAAAGACACGGGTATAAATGTGACTAATGTAAGATGCCGTGTTTATGAATTACTGGGTTTCTTCCGGAATGGAGGTGGACTTTCAGCTGCAAGGACTCAATTTCTAGAAGGGCAACAGTAGGTCACACTCCAATTTCAGTGTAATAAGTTCAAGATTTTAAGAAAATCTTAAATGACTTTTTTTTAGCTCTCCATATTTAACCTTAAAATATAGAACATCTCTAAGGCAGAAAGTATGGACACAGGGATTCTAATAAATATTTATAAACAGCAATCAAAATTTGCTTTGCGAGTTATTTACCATATAGAAGTAGGTGAAATAGGACATTTTTATTTTCCTAACTCCTTTGGGCTCCAAATATGCTATTTATCCTGGCAATACACCTTCTAGTGCCACTCATAGCTGTGTTTTTGGCGGGAGATGGGAAACTTCAAAAGGAAAATACAGGAGGTGGGAAATTTCAAAGTAAAATAAAAAAGGAAAATACAGACTGCATGTGGTCTCTTCTATCGAAGGCCCTTCAGCACCTTGTTTCTGCCCCCATAGTTCAATAGTTAAATGTCAGAAACTGAGAGTACATATTTTGAGAGGGTCATAATAGTATCTGAGAACAGTAACAGTTCCCAAATCTGACCTGTTCCCTGGAGCAGCTTGAAGATGGCTGTGGCCCAGTCAGAGCTACTTCAGGCCTCCTTCACTAAGTCAAAGAGTTGCTAGGAGGCAGTTATCTGATGCGTGCATGAAGGTCTTGATACAAAGAGAGTGTAAATATTTTGGAGGATCGAGAGAGCACTGTCAAAGCAAAGATTGCATGGAGCAAAGCTGAACAACTGAGGTAGTATTTATTTGAGGCTATTGCAATTGGAGAGAGAGAGAGAAACTGGAACTCTTGTCTGAAGTCAACTCAGCTCAAACAAAGATTGGGAGAATTTTTCAGTGCTGGAATGAGGGGAAATGGGCCAATTCCGCCACTTGACATTACCTAAAGGAGAAGTCAATTTTCTCTACCCTTTGGAAAGGAAGTAGTTTATCTTGGCCCAAGGCACACACTGAAGTTGGAGTCCCACATAAATGGATTGCTAGGATTCTATCTCACTAGATGCTTGTAATTCAACAGCCGCCAGCTCCCTGACACAGTTCTCCTTGGATGTCAAAGTTGGAAAGAAGCTTTCAAAAGTTTTACATCTCCAAAAGGCAGAGAAGTTACTTTCAATTACAAATTCCCTAATGAAAATAGTCTCTAAGAAAATGGAGATCAGAGTAAAGAGTCAGGGAGGTTGTCTACAGTTCAGTCACACTGAGGAGAACATTAAAGCCAGCATGGTCAGTGTCATTGGTGTGGAATCCTGAGATAATAGGAGAGAGGACTGGGGCTCCACTGGCAGCTTCACTGGCAGTGGTCATTCATGCCTCAAAGATGGATCAGGAGAGAAGCAACAATGCGGAAACGCTCTAGCTGACAGCCTGGTATCCATGCATGTGGTGAAACACTGTGTAAAGGAAAGGGGATTACCAACAATTAAACCAGTGGAGAGTTGTATGCATAGAACTGTTTAGAAAGGAAGGAAAGTGATTTCATACTCATGGCTACAGAGACGTGGAATATGTGTAGTGAATTACACTTTCCTGTGATCTTTTGTGTAATTGTGTGATCTAAGTCAGTTTCAGCAAAGTCTTCCTTCGGTTTATAAAGCCCCAAGTTAAATAATAACTATGGCTACTCTTATTTAATGACCTTTAGATGCATATTATTTGTCTCTAAGTGCTAGAGAAAATGGTGATGCTTCTATGAGCAAAACCAGATAAATGAGCTTTCTCCTATATTTAAATAATTCTTTCTTAGTTCTTCTATTCTTTGTTTTCCTTTTCTTTTCGTTTTTTCTTCTGAGTACAGCATGAGATAGAAGAGAATATTTTTTCTTTTTTTCTTTCTTTTTTTTTTTTTTTTTTGCTAGAGAAGCAAAAATCAGACCAGAATTAAGGGAACGCAGTTCATTGTTATGCAGAGAAATAAGCCTTCCTTTGAAGAGGTGCCTTTTTGTTTAGGAAATGAACAGTTTGAACAGGTTTACTTTTCACTGTGGGGTTTCTCTATGTAGTTAACATACTTTAAATCTACAAGGGAGAGATTTAAGATGTAAATTTTCTTTAAATTTTATTTTGCCACACATCTGTTGTCCTTAAAGTGAGACTAATATGTTATAGAACTAGGGTTATATAGACCAATGCTAGAAAAATTATGCAGTTCAAATTCTTTCTTTTCATTCCACAGAGACAGGAGTAAATATCTGTGGATGGATGAACTGAGCCTAGAAGAGCCAGCAGATTAAGTTCTCCTTCTCCTGTTCTGTAAAAGTCAATCTGTACAATCAAAGAAATTCATTTGTGAAAGAAGATTAGCAGACATCATGACCCAAAAGACTCACTGATGGTCTTGACTCAATTTATGCGATGTATTAGTCCTGCTTGGGGGTGTTCTTCAACTCTTCTACACATAGCTGATCCCTACATTTGTACAGCAATAGTTTTGATGCCCCAGCTGATCATTTAATTTTGCTTCTGAGTGTTCCTTCCATGTACATCTTATTGTTTCCATTCTCAAATCTCATAGATTTACATTGAATGGTCACAAATAATTTCATTGCCTTTATAGTTTTCCTTAAAATTTTGTGAGGAATGTCAGTTGTTGGTGTGGCATCTTATTATTTCAGGAAACTAAAACATTTAAAAAAATAAATTCTAAGATGTCATTTCATGATGTGTGTTTTCACATTTTAATATATTAGAAATTGAAATGTGTCATAATTGATGATATTTCAGGACAGTTTTGGCCTGGTGACAATCAAGATATAGCTGTGTTGTCACAAAACAAATAACCCAATTAATAAATGGGCAAAAGATCTAAGCAAACAATTCTCAAGAGAAGAAATATAAATGACCAATGAATATATGAAAAAATGTTCAACATCTCTAGCATTTAGGGAAATGGAAATTAAAATCTTTTTGAGATTTTTCTCTTACTCCAGTCCTAATGACTATTGTTAAGAATACAAATAATAAGTGTTGACAAGGATGCATTAAAAAATGTAGAGTCATAAATTGTTGGTCGAACTGGAAACTAATTCAACCATTCTGGAAGGCAGAAAGGAGATTCCTTAAAAAACTTGGAATGGAACCACCATATAACTCAGGTATCCCACTCTTTGGTATATAGTCAAAAGATATCAGAATACCATAGGGATGCAGCCACATTAATGTTTAGCAGCATAATTCACAATAGCCAAGCTATGGAACCAAACTAGGTGCCGTTGAACAGATGAACAGATAAAGAAAAGTGGTATATATACACGATGGAATATTACTCAGTCATAAAGAATGAAATTATGGCATTTGCCAGTAATTGAATGAAACCGGAGACTATAATGCTAAATGAAATAAACCAGAGAGAAAGTCAAAGGTCAAATGTTTGATATGTGGAAGCTAGTATAAGATAAGGAAAAGAGACAGATGGAAAGAAGAATTTGGGGGGATTCTATCAGAACAAAAGAAGGATCAAGGGCATAGAAGGAGGGGATTGGGGGATTAAGGGAAAAGCAGTGGAATGACTCTGATCTAACATTCCTACATATATATTGAATATACTACAGTGAATCTCACCATTGTGTATATCCATAAGTTACTAATGAAAAAGAAAAAAACTAATTACCAGAAAAATCAGAATAAAGGAAAGGGAACAGGGGAAGGGAGAAGGAGCGGATCAGGATAAGTACTGGGGGTTGAATTGGAGTAAATGCTATTCCATGCATTTATCAAAATGAATCCTAATGTTATGCATAATATGTATCAATAAAAAATGAAGAAAAAGGTATACCTTTGTCTATGAATGTGTGCAACATTAAAGCCTTCTTCCAAATATTCAAATTAGGTTCCTAAGCTAAAAAAAAATCAGATTGTAATGGGATTGTGTTAATACACAGGAACCAAAGATTGTGGGGAAGTGATGGATCAGACATGTTAGTAACATGTCAGAGTCACAGCAAAGACTAGAGCTTTATAGAGGCAAATCCCGGAGAAACACATGTCAAAGGCTTTCAGACAGTCTATGGGTTCTTTTAAGGAATGATATATCACAGTGCTCCTAAAGGCATTCATGATGACATTATATAGAGAAACATGAACCTGAAGGTCGTGAGTTAAAAGGTATTCAGAAATTTGGACCTTGGGAGTGAGAGTTTTAGGAAAACCTTAGCTAATTTATTTTGTATTTGAGTTATCATTTTATGTATATGCAAGGGTTTTGTATCTGAAATATACATCTAATCAATTTGACAATAGTTTTGGAAAATAAAATAAAATTAGTTGTGACAAAAGAGATTGTTTCATGTTATGGTTGGCAGGATATTTTTGTTATTTGTTTAATTATATATAATGTAGAATTGACTGTTAAAATTCATGCTACCCTTAAAGTCAATAGAATGTATGAAATGGTATTAAAATTAATGTTGTACTTATCTTAATGAAATATGAATATTTTGAAATACTATATTTTCTCAGTTCTTAAAATATTAGCCAAAATAAAAAAAATCTTTAAAAATTTATAGTATGCATTTTAATCTATGCTTAAAATTAAGCTTAATGTAAGCTTAAAATAAGATGTTTCCTTTTTCAACAAACATAAATTCAATGACCTCAATCCTGTCCTGAGCTAATTTTGTTTAGAACTCCTGAAAATTCTATAAAATTCTAAAATTTGAAAATACCCAAGTATTTATAAATAATTACCCACGAGTAGTTAAAGTAATTTTTGAAAAGGAGTACCGGGAGGGGGCTTGTCCAGCCACATATAAAATATTCATTTATATTAAATGTTAAATTAAATAATGTGGTGATGGTGGGGAGGTAAGTATGGAAATCAATGAAGCAGAAAAGAAAATCTAAACATTATACAATAAAGTTAATGACTTTTAGAAAGCATTAAATCTTTTTCCAACTCAAAATGCATTCGTATCAGTAACTCATATAATTTATAAAATGATTTTCTAATTCTAATTCTTCAAAAACTTCAAAATATTAGCAATAAATTCAGAAAAATATGGTTATGTTTTTGGTGTAGGTCATTTGAAAAAACAAATGCAAAAGCTAGATGGAAAAAGAGAAATAAACTTACTAAATCAAAAATTCAATATTATATGTACGACCCAATGCTGGAGAAATATTTGAATTATACTGCATGAGGAATACACAGATAATTCTTTGAATAAAAAAATACAAATAGGAAAATATTTGAATAGATTATGCCATAAAAGGAATAGCATATGAAATATGATGAGCCTAATTACTAAGTTATTATACATAAGTTAATTATGAATAAAGCGCTAAACTTAGTTATTAATAAAATACAATAAACACAAAAAAGGAGGTGCAATTTGCATCCAATTAGCATATGTTAAAAATATGTTGACATGGCTTTCAGGCACTGCTGTAGGAATCCTGATTTTAAAGGCCAGTTGGCAATTTAATTTATTAACAACTGCATTCATTTTCTGAGGTTGCTGTACTATTAGCTCAAACTGTTGATTTAAGAATACAGAAATTTATCATATCATGGTTCTGGCCCCAGAAGTTCAAAACTAACATCACTTGTCTCAAAGTCAAGACATTAGAATGATATGTACCCTCTGGAGCCCTCAAGAGAAATTCTATTTCTTACAGCCTTCAGCTTCTAGTGGCTCTCTGCATTCCTTGGCTTGTGACTCCATCTTGTTATAGTTTTTGTGTTTGTTGTTAAATCTTCCTCTGCTCTACTCTGCTGATGATACATGTGATTACATTGAGCGTCTACCAGAAAAATCTAAAATATTTATTATCTCAAGATCTTTCATTTAATGCTATCAGCAGACACTATTTTCTCATATGTGAGTACACAGATTCCAGATCATGACCTGATATCTTTGGCAGTCATGACTGTGCCCAATACAGTATTTGTTAAAATTTTCAAATTGGATGTCTGATGACTCAACAATTATAATTTCTACTATCCTTTTTCAATATAAATATTTAGTATGCATGATGAAATATATACACATATATAGTTACTTTCACCTTTTTACAAATGTGGAAAATCAAAAGATATATTTGAGAAATTTTCTTTTCTTATTTTTAATTCAAAGTTGAAGCTTCTTTGAACCTTCTCAGATCAAAATATGCAATGGATCTAATTTCCATGTGTAGCAGTCAAGAAAATTTATTTACACTTTTAAGTTTCATGCTTAATTCTGATAGTAAGTTCATATCAACCACTATTTCTGGTAGTAGTGTAAAATTTGGAGTTGACTCCTACTTTGAATTACTATGCACTACATACATGGTATGTAGATGGTAAAAATATTTTGTGAGTTTTGTGAGGCAATTAAATATATATAGTTAGACAAAAACATCAGTAAGACTAGCATTAGAAACATGTAAAATGCTTAAAATTTTGAGCCATAAGAGACTGGCATGTGTAGACTCATTTCATACATAAACACCAGGTTGACTTGATCCCTCCCTCCAGAAGTTCATGGTTTAGTGGAGAGAGGTGCTTTGAACAGAAACCATGTATGAATTGGGAGATGTGTTTTCTCCTGTAACACCAAATGAGTAGAATAGGTTTTCTTTAGGGATGTGAGATAAGCCTACAAGTCAGAAAACAAAAAAAGCGCTTTAATTGTATCTTCAAGGATTATTAAAATGTTAGTTAAAATGTGGACTAAAGGCACTGTAGGACAAGGGAAACTTAGGAATGTAATAATCTCAGGTTGGTGAGTAATTCAAATGTCTGACAAATGGGATGTATTTGCCAGATATATGTTGGTATAGTCGAAGGCAAAAGAGAACTTGGAATTACAACTGCCTTATTGTGAAATGAATCTATGAAAAAATCATAAGAATTTATTTTTCCCTTCTTATAGCTTTAGAAACAATATTAAATATAAAATTTTGAGCACTTCTTAATTATAAATCTTTTCTTAGTAAACATATAATTATTTCTCTGAACAAAACCTTAATAATTGTTGACAACTGACAACCCAGCAGCATGTTTTCTTTCTGTCAACAGTGAATGTAAGTTTGAGCAGTAATATATCTTGTAAAATTACATTTTTTCAGAATTAAAGTCTCAACTCCAGAAATACCACCCTGAGTTGAGAAAATAAATAATACCATTGAACAAATTTCGACTCAGTTATTCAAAATGTTTAGTATGTTGCTAAAATATCAAGAGATATGCCACTTACGTCTAGAGAGGACATGTGAATGGTCTGGACATTTTTTATTTATCATAACAGCTTAGGAAAGCATTACTGAGAAAATGTCATAGGAACCTGATAGAAGGATTGAGAATTCAGGGACAGCCTCAGCAACTTAGTGAGGCTCTAAGTAACTTAGTGAGATCCTCTTTGAAAATAAAAAGGGGTAGGGATATGATTCAGCAGAAGTGCCCTTGAGCAGTTCAATCCTTCGTAACCAAAACAAACAAATAAGCAAAAACTTGATATAGCATTTCCTTTGTAAAATCAGAGATTGAAAATAATTTTAACTCTCTCCCTCTCTCAATCCTTCTCCCTCTTTTTTGTCTTTAGCTTCCCAGTCTAGTTATACTATCACTTAACAACATAAGAACTTTTAAAGTAACAAAGGGTAGCATTAATCTGTTTCTCTACTTTGTAAATAAGCTTAAATGCACAATATTTTTCAGATCAAATGGTTTTACCTTTTAAAATTTCTGAACGGAAGGAACTTTTGTTGAGCTTTTGTGACTCACAAAAGTTTTTGGTATAAAAGTGACAGCAGCAGTTGCTGAAGGGTAGCCACTGGGGATAGGAACAAAAACCTACATAATGCTGCTTGATTCGACTCTTTAAAAACATTCCTGTGAGTTATCAAAAATATTGTAAAAGCAACCATCGATACATTTTTATAGGCACAAAATACTGTGCAAGAGCATCCGCTTAATCAAGACCCAGGGGGAGGGGAAGATAGCAAAAGTTTCATTGCCAAAGGCACCAAGAAAAGTAGCATCATGGCATCTTACCTGAATGGAAGACAAAGGGAGTCAGTTTCTGGGGGACACTGATACAGTGAATTTTATGGTAGACATACTTAGATCCAGCAAAGCATGCACGTTGCTATTGTATGTGTGTGTGTTTTATGTAACACACACACACACAACACACACACACACATATATGTTTTATATATCGCATTTGTCTATGTATATATGTATATTAGTTTGTATATGTATATGTGTATGTGTGTGCACAAACACACACACATATATATATATACACATACACACATACATAAACACACACACATATATATATAATATATATATATATACACACATACACACATATAAACATACATGTATTTTTTTTTTTTTTTCTTTTCAGGTGAGGGTGCTGGTAATCCTGTAATATGTAGGACTAAAAATTCAAGTTGAGGTCAGGTTATACTCTTAACTATGAATTCCCAGTGCAGCCATTTTAAAACTCAAGTAGAATTTCTATGCTCCAGCCCTAGGGAAAATTTTTCTTGAGGTTTACAAATACCAGTTCTTGTTCTTAGAAACTTCAAATGACTGGATTACACCCACCCACATTAAAGATTCCATTCTATCTGGGCACTGCCTTCTCAGTTCCCTGAGAAAAAGAAATATGGTTCATCCATTACTATGAAATTCTTATTACCTGGAGATTCTAAGTGCCCATTTCAAGCTCTCAAATTAGAAACTCTGAAGGCTCCAACTGGATCAAAAGTTTAATCTTTCTTTAACACCTGTCTTTATCTTCTGTGTTTGTCCATTTTTCATCACTGTAACACAGTAACTGAACTAATTAACTTATAAAGAGAAAAGGTTTCTTTTGACTCATGGCTTTAGAGGTTACAGTTTATGATCTGGCAGAGACTGGCTTCTAAGCCTCTGTTGGTAGTGCCAGATGGCAATGGTAGGGAATATGTAGATGAGCAAAACCATTCACTTCCTGGCGGGACACAAGAAAGTAAGGAACAGGCAGTAATCCTATAATCTCCTCTGAGCCTACATCCCCAGTTACCTAATGACCACACTAGTTCTCATCACTTACAGGTTCTACGATCTTCATATAATGCCTCCCTGGGAACCAAGCCTCCAAAAAAAGAACCTCTGGGGACATTTAATGCTCAAATTTTGACATCTTGTGCTTAGAGAGTTTGAGGGGTTACATAAGTAGGTAAGGCACACATAAGTTATATATATATTTACTCAAAAGGATGTGTAATTTTTCAATTATGTTACAATGACTGAAAACTGAATCGTAAAACATCCTGTCCTTCAAAATCTTCCTCTTGAGCTAAACACTGTTGGTTTTGTAAAAGAAAAATAATAGGTTCATATTATTAAATTTAATAATGAAGGGGCTGGGGTTGTGGCTTAATGGCAAAGCGCTTGCTTGCCTAGCATGTGTGAGGGACTGGATTCGGTCCTCAGCATCACATAGAAGCAAATAGATAAAACAAAGGCATTGTGTGCATCTGCAGCTAAAAAAGTTTTTAAAAATTAATAAGGAAGACACATAAGGAGAAAATTCTCACTAAAATAATAACACAGCATCACTCTTGTCCCAATGACACTACACTTTATTTTTTACATTCAATGTGAATACATAGTTCTAGAATTCATTGGCCAAGCCTCAAGCCCTGATTTCAGGTCAAGAATGTGCCTGGCAGCAACTCTTAACACACAGTAAAATGTGTGGTAAAGTTAATGCCATTTTTTTTTTTTTTTTTTTTTGTCTCAATGAAAATAGGACACATTTTATTTTCCCTTTCTAATAAGTGCCTACTTGTGTTATTTTGAATTTTCAGCTCATCTTCACTTTCTGTTTTTTTCTTTCTTGTTTTAACTCAGTCAAAGAAATGATAGGAAGTGAATCATGCTTTTCCATCTGAATTATGACTAACCCTGTTTTTTCCACATAATTGCATCTTCATTTGTAAGTTAAAGAAATGAGCAGTAACTTCATGTTTCTTATAGTTTTAATAAGCCATCTAGTCTGTAAAATCCCAAAATCTCAATTAAACACAATATGAGCACACAGTAAAGGAAAACAAATCAAAACTTAAAACAGTTGTAGTTAGCAGAAAATGTAAGTATTATCCACCCACAAAAAGTAAACATTCATTCCAAAAAACTGAGATTTTTTTCATTTCTCAACTTTTCTTTGTGACTAAGACTTGCAAGTACTACACATATTGTCATTGTCAGGGAAATTAAAGGGGATGTGGTAAACAGAAATTACCCATGGGGTCATCACAAAATGAGGTTAGTGAAAGAAAGTTCAAGAATGATGGTTTTAAATATGATTTTGATTTTTCATGGTTATAGTTTGCACTAAACAAGAAAATTTTGATTAGTTTTCCAACATCAGAACGATTGGTATTTTGAAATAGACTATCCTTTAATATAACAGGGTGCCCTGTTTATTATAAGATATTTAGTGACATTCATGACCTTCGCCCATTAGAAGGCAATAGTACCCTTGTCATCCCTGACCTTCCCAAGTAGGGAACCCCAGAATTGTCTACTACCACACTACAAATTTCCCAGTTGGTACAAAATTAAAAATTAATTCCTAAAATTAAAAGCAAAGGTTAGGTCACAAAACAAATCTATAATAATTATGAAATTAATCTGTTAGAATTTACAGAAATTGGGAAGAAGGGATAGGTCATTACCAAACTATTGATTGAGACAGATGTTATGCAGATCCAAATTTTCCACAAATCTCTGAATATCATCACAATAAAAAAACAAATTGTATAGATGTTTCCAGTCTGCATAAAACATTGAAAAGTATAATGTGAGATACCTTTGAACTAAAGGGGCAATGCCTTCTCCATCTGTAAACTATTCTGAAAAATATTTCAATAAAAGAATGTGAAGTAGCCAAACATTTTTCATATTATCATCACTTTGGAAAGAGAAAACAGCAAAATATACTCTAATTATATCAATTAGCCACAAATTGAATGATGAGTTTTGCTTGAAAGTATTTATTTTCTACTTTATCTAGAGGGCAGTGGTTAAACAATAATTATTCTAATGACATGAAAACTATGAAGTATAGCTTGTTTATAATTATAACTCTGAACTTTAGAAATTTTGATCATTAAGAGTTGTATCCAGAGATTTCACATCGATGAAAGAGCATGCTTGCTTTGCTATTATTTTATACCATTTTGTTTTTCCTTGAGAAGTCTAATTCTGATGTTTCTTTATGATGAATACACTGCACTTTATTTAACACTACATTTTAGAGATTCCTGCATTCCTCACATAATAACCAATCTAACCCATCAGGGATTGAAGCTATTTGTAGTTTCAGATATTTATTTGTCAAATGAGGAGTTTTCTTCTAAAATATTTTGTTTCTTAAATAGAGGCAGTCCTTATTTGTAAAGAAATGACATTAAAATGGTTGTGATGGTTTTAATTTCACAGGATCAAGAAAAAAATGGAACATCTTTTTCATTTATGAAAACTATCTGCAAGGAAATTATTTTGAAGAGAACTAGTATAAAGATAATATGTTTTATTTGAGTATAAAAATTCGAAGAGGCTAAGAAATAATACAATACTTTCCAAAGAACATATATTTTATCTGCTGATTTCTTTTTATTTTCTTGTACAAGCCATATTTCTTTTAGTTCTGTATAAGTACTTAGATGATACTCGTGATGTAATTCAAATTAATTATGACTTGTGATTCAAATTAATTATGAATTGTAATTCAAATTAATTATGAGTCAACAAGTGAGAAATGTGTCTAACGGTTGCCATGCAGATGCTAGTTACACTATGATTAATCACAGGGGACGACAGCATGGAGATGACTGTTACTTTTAGAACAAAAAATATCTGAATTGATTGTGACTAAGAGGAAAGATTGTTTAATTATATTAAAAAGTGGTAGTGTTGTCTTTCACCAAATATCCAGGTGCCATAAACCATTTCCATGGGTCTGGTACTTACATAACCAACATCTTCTGTCTTAATTCAGATCCCCAAAAGATACATGAATAGATACAACAGTACTCTGAAGTTGTTATTTTGAGGACACCCAAGTGACAATTTTAGCAAGTTCAGCAACTATTAAAAGAAGTTAGCAACAACTGGAAGCATAAAATACAATTTTTGAAAGATGAAAGAGAAGCAATCCAGGTGTAGGGGAATTTCTGTGTATTATTTTTATCGTGTTTTGTAAACATAAAGAAAGAATGGTGCAGGTGAAAGATAAGGAGGCCATATTTTTGTAACTTCTACCATATGAGATTAGATAGCTCAAAAGAAAGCATGGAGTCAACACATTATCCAGAGCCAGAATGAGAAAACAAAGGGGACCAACCAGCTCGAAGGCACATCCATAAATCACATCCCACTGAAGGTACAGCAGAAATGAATTGCACCAATTTTAAATTTCATATTTTTAACAAAATTCTATACAAATACAAACATCAACAAATCCTAATAATAAGTATATTTTATATATTTTTTATTTTATCATGGGAGATTTAGTAACATTTGACAGATTTTAAATATAAAAAAACCTAGGAAGTGGGTATAACTCAGTGGTAGAGAACATACCTATGACCCTCAAAGGCCCAGAGTTCAATGCAAATACTGCACAAAAAAAAAAAAAAAAAAAAAATGAACACAAATTCTGCAAAAATTAGTAAATGGAGATTTGAAATCATATACCAGTTGTGGTTGCAATAGCAACCACAGCTATGATACCTGGGGTGGAAATTCCAAATAGTATTATCACACAGAATAGTGCCATAACAAAACTTAAACTTGCCTGTTTTATATAGTTAGTACTTCTCTAACTGGCCGATGCAATATCAGTACCACTTTGGAAATAGACATGCAAATTCCCTGGACCCACTCTAGTCCTCTTGTCCCAGAAACTCTAAGCCAGAGCTCAATGATTTATTTGGGTTTTTACAGACTTTCAGATAATTTGGATGCACAGTCCAGGTAAGAATCAGTGTGTTAAATAATACCTTGGGTCATGCTAATTTCACAAATAATGTAAAGAAGTTTGGTAACGCATGCAACATCACATAAACTGGCATGAGAGTTCTCATTTTCAAAAAAAAAATAGTAATGCCTCTCCATAAATGTCCTAGTTCACTGCTTTTAGAATATTTCAAATCAAGAAGCTACTTCCCAGCACTCAGGTGTCTTGCAGAGTTTTTCTGCAGGGAGGAGCTCTAAGGAGAATTATTCATGAGGTCCCCCAAAGATAATGGTGATGAAGACTCATGGCATAGGTTGGCATCATTTCCACTGAGCAGATGGCTGGCAAGAACACTTCGACAGAAGAATGAATTTTTTACTCGTGAGAAGAATAGGCATTTAGCTACCAAGTTCTCTGGAGCCAGGCAAGGTTAATTTTCCATGCATCTGAGGACAAGGTGGTCAGCTGGAGGGGACCAGCAAGGTTCAGGCAGTAGCTACTCTTCTTGCCAACTTATCTGGACAACATCCCAGGCTTACACCTCTTAACATTTGGGCTCTTCATTCCTTTGTTAATTTTTCCTTGAATGTCTATGAGTTTCATGACATGCATTTTAACACAAATGCCCTTTATGGTCAGTCAAAGATAACCTTAATGATCTATTAAAATCAAGATATTTCAATGTTCCATTTCATTAAAGAAATAACAACAACTAATGTGTTTCACCTTCCTGCATTACTGGAAGCATTCATTCTTCATATAACACATTTGGCTGTTCAATGTGCCCTCGTTCTGTCTTATAGAAAGTTCTTTTCATGGTAAATGAGCACAATCAGTCTTTTGCATGAAGCAAAGGAAAGAAAAGAGCTTGTATAAAGTGAATATAAATACACATTATACTCCAACATGAAGAAAAACAGGTATTATTATTAAATAGTGTCAAATAAAAGAGAGATTGAAAAGAAAGGAAAATGGAAATAATAGTTGACATTCCAGACTTGAGGTATTTGTACCTTGAACTTGGTCAATCCCAAAGAAAGAACTGAGTTCACTGAGTTACATTTTCTGAGTGTTCCTATGTGCCAGACAGTGACGTCTGAGCTTCAAAATTCATTCTATTATTTCTCATTACAGTTCTCTTAGGTAATTGTTATTGCCAGTATATTCAAAGACTAAGCAAGATTCAGAAATGTTAAGTAAAATGTAGAAAAGCATTCCTATATGGTAAAAGCAGAACCCCCTCCCAATACTCTCTGACTACACAAATCATACTGTTTCTCTAAACTAAATTCAGCCAACTTTTTCTGTGGATTACTAGATAGTAGTTGTGTGAATCATTTGGTCTTTGTGACAATTCTCACCTTTGTTATTTGTGACTACCAGTCCTAGGTATACCTAAGCAAAATGAGTGTGACTGTGATCCAGTATAATACTATTTACAAAGCAGAATGTAAGCCTGATTTGGCCAAGGTGCTACAGTTTCTGATCCAATTCAAACGATAAGGTTGCAGGAAGCCCAAGTGGATTCCATCCAGATTGGTGTCCCTGGGTTACTGTCTCACCTCCCAGCTCCGATGTGGCCATAGCTTCAACCTTCTCTGCAGTGTTGTTCACAACTGATAAGATACATGAAAAAACGTTCAACATCTCTAGTAATAAGAGAAATGCAAATCAAAACTACCCTAAGATTCCATCTCACCCCAATTAGAATGGCGATTATCAAGAATACAAGCAACAATAGGTGTTGGGGAGGATGTGGGGAGAAAGGTACACTCATACATTGCTGGTGGGGCTGCAGATTAGTGCAGCCACTCTGGAAAGCAGTGTGGAGATTCCTTAGAAAACTTGGAATGGACCCACCATTTGACCCAGCTAGCCCACTCCTCAGCCTATACCCAGAGGACTTAAAATCAGCATACTACAGAGATGCAGCCACATCAATGTTCATAGCTGCCCAATTTACAATAGACAGATTGTGGAACCAACTAGATGCCCCTCAATTGATGAATGGATAAAGAAACTGTGGTACATATATACAATGGAATATTAGTCAGCCATGAAGAACAATAAAATTATGGCATTTTCAGGCAAATGGATGAAATTTGAGAATATCATCCTGAGTGAGATAAGCCAATCTCAAAAAACCAAAGGACTAATGATCTTGCTGATAAGCAGATGATGATACATAATGGGGGGTGGGAGGGAGGCAAGAATGGAGGAAGGAGCAAGGAGGAACTGTACAGAGGGAAAAGAGGAGTGGGAGGGGTTGGGGGAAAGAAAAAAAATAACAGAATGAATCAAAAACCATTACCCTAGGTAAATGTATGTTGCACAAATGTATGCCTCTACTTCATGTACAGAGAAACAAGTTGTACCCCATTTGTTTACAATAACAAAAAAATTAAAAGTTGCAAAGATTAAAAAAAAAACTCAACAAGCTTTAAATTAAAGAAATACGGTGGGTATCCAAGTTCAACAAGCTCAACAAAGAATATCACTGTGATGAACATTGAGAACAGATGAAAAAATATTAAAAAGGAACAGCAGTAGCAACGAAATCAATACAATTAACAGGAGACTTCAAAATAGAAATGAGTAAGATTAGAAAAGAGTAGAAAAATATTTTAAATGTGGGAAAAATATTTGTCCAAGAACAAGTTTATATTCAGAGAAAATAATTTTGAAAAGTGAAAGAAAAAATAGGGACGCATATGGATAAATACAGAGAGAAGAAATCAGCAGCAGAACTTCAGCAAAATAAATAGTTGAGTATTTTTTAAATATATATATATATAAATATATTTATAAATATATATTTTATATATATATATTTGTGTGTGTGTGTGTGTGTGTGTGTGTGTGTGTGTGTGTAAATGATGTAAGGAAATCAGGAAGCAAGACATATAGATATCTTAGGGAAGAGAACTGAAGGCAGATGGGCTCAGTCTCCACAAAGGCTCTTAAATGAGTTCATGAGAGAGTGTTCCTGGAACTCGGTAAGCAATTGGGAGATTAATAAAAGATGAGATCAAGGGAGTTCCAGATTATAGGGGAAGCCAAGATCTTGCTTATGTTATCTGGTTTATGTTTTTAAAGAATTTCTCTATTTTTGAAAAGTCGGAATTAAGAGTGAGGCTTATTTTTCTATAGCTAGCATTAAGGTGGATGAATTGTGGTTTGCTGAATAGAGCATACTCATTTCTTGACACACATGCACACACACACTGTTTTCTAACAATCACAACTGCTATATTGACATACACAATCACAGAATACCTAAAATTTCTATTTTTATGCACATTGATCTATTGACAAAGGAAGAGTCATTATTGTACCTTAACAAGGGAAAGCTGAGACACTTTTGATGGACCTGTTAAAGAAAACTAAATTAGTGGAAGAGACATTAGTAAAATTCTGTTGTTATAAATGATATCTAATTCTTTTTCATTAGAGTCCTATTGCCACATAGTAACATTTATAGGTTACTATTATGTTCAGGAATATCTTATCAACTGAAAGAAATGAGACAGAATACAATTGGGTGCTTTTAAAACTGTTGTGTTTGAAAACTTACTCTTGAATTACACTATGGAAATGGGACAAAATTCTGATAAAGACCATATCCATTATTTTATCGCAAGCATTAAATTTAAGAAATGTGAATGAGGACTACTGAAATTTGCATGGTACCAAAGTGAAGATATCATAACACAAAAGTAAAGAAAATAATTTCAAAACTGTTATTAAAATGTGTTTAAAAGAATAGTAGTTATTTATTATTATTTTCCAATCTAGGAAACTAAATTTAAAATATTTTGGGGAGTTTTTAAAGTATATATAAAGTTATATAAGCATATATTATTGAACAATTTACTAATAAAATATTGATACAAAGCAGTGATCAGTAAACCTGTTCTGCAAAGCTCCAGTTATATGATCTGTGAGATTTACTCAACTTAGCCTTTGAGCAGATAAAAATAAATTTATATTTAAAAGTATACATTTACATAATGTAAAAAGTGTAAGTGGTTTATTGTGGCTATGTTTCAGTGGAAATTGGTGTACAAAACAAAACCGAAATTGCTCCACAGATATAGTTATTGATAGTGACATGCACTATTGAGAAATAGATAATAACCTTTGATTGACTAAGATACAGATCATAAAATTGATAACCTCTCTTTGAAATAGCTTTGGCACATATCTAAAGGAAATCAAATATTTCATGTTTGTTAGCCTCTTAAAAATAAAACCTTAAAAGAAAAATCATAAAACAAAATTAACTGGAACATTTTCTTGTTACCTTGGCAATTTAGTCATGTGATTTTTATATCAATATTTCCCATCATTTAGCATTATCAACCTAAAGATTATTTGCAATGTAGTTACCTTTCAGAAAGGATATTAATAAAAATGTCAGAGAGTAAATTAGTATAATTAGTAGTTCTATTGAAATCAATTTTAGTAATCATATTCTATATTTTGAATAAAACTAGCTTAAGTTGATTTGATAATTAAAAGAAAAAACTTTTCTCAAAATATTTACTCAAATTCAGCTTACATAATCTATGCAAGTCCTTATTAACTTTTTAGTGTATCACCGATTTGGTAAGTGGTTATCTATAATTGTTATTGCTCTTCCATAAATATGACTATAAAAGAGGAGCAACTGAGCAGGAATTAATACAAAAATATAAATATCCTTATTTACTTTTAATATTCTTTACATTCAATATTGCTTCTAGTGATTCTGCTTTTTGGGAATGTCCAAAAACTGTTATTTTAAATTTATTGACATAATTATCATCAAACATATTTATTATATTCTTCAAGATTTGCCCTGACAACCTGTTTGAGTAAATTAAAATGTATTTTTTAAAATTTTTAATCATGATATCTAATATTAATAATTGATATTAACTCAAAAATGACATTCATTATCTTTGTTTTTAATTAACTAATTCCTACACTTATTATTTTTCATTTGTTCTTTTCTTTTTGTTTGGCATGTGGGATTTGTTCTTCTATTAGTTCGCTTCCAAATGAAAATTCTTTCCTTATCCTGGAATATAAATTGGATCTAGAAGTTAAAATTCAAACATTTTTGGTGGAACTGCAAATTGGTGCAACCACTCTGGAAAACAATATGGTGATTCCTCAGAAAATTAGGAATGAACTGCCATTTGACTTGGCTATACCACTTTTTGGTATATATCCAAAGAATTTAAAATCAGTATATTACCGTGATGCAGGCACATCAGTGTTTATAGCCCCTCAATTCAACAGGTGAGTGGATAAAGAAAATTTGGCATATATACATAATGGAATATTAGCAATAAAAATTAATGACTTTATGTCATTTTCAGGTATATGGATAGAACTGGAGACTATGCTAGGCAAACCAATCCAAAAACCCAAAGACCACATATTCTCTCTGATATAAAGGATGCTAATAAGGGGTGGCAGATGGAAGAAGAGAAGTTCAGTGATTTAGACCAAAGGGAATGAAGGAAAGAGAAGGGGGACAGGAATAGCAAAGATGGTGGAATGAATCTGACATAACTTTCCTATTACATGCATGAATATACAACAGTCACTCTCCACATAATGTACAACCACAAGGCTGGAATCCTAATTAGATTAAGATATATTCCATGTTTCTATAAATATGTCAAAATATAGTCTCCTGTCCTGTTAAACCAAAAAGAACAAATTAAAAAAATCATTTAGAATAACTAATTTAAACTGTTTAATCTCATCATTTTAGGAATTTTTCCCAACTCTAAGACACTTGATAAACCCTGTGGGGTTTGAATATGATTGCTGAGAATAAGTACATTGCAATAAGATGTGAAAAATATAATTTGATGGCTTAATATTTTTAATATGTCCTATATTTGTAGGTTCAGGATTAGTTTTTCTTCTTTATTCAATTATAATTATTAAATGTATAAATAATTATTGATACCTGTTTTTTCTCAATTCCAAGAATTTACCAATGTCCTGTGGTTTGCTTCTGGGTGCACAGTTGATATATCTCGTGCCCTTTGCATTTATGAGGCCCATGTGATGAATTTTAGCTTTGGTCCATGAATGGAGGTGATAGGTGCTTATCAAGTAAGGCGGTGCTGAGGTCATGTGCAGCCCTCTTGGGTTTTTCTTTGTACTTTGATCTTCAAGAACTTGTGCTCAAATTATGGAGCCACAAGACCAAAGAATCCTGGATTGCCAGAGAAACATTATCCTGAGATTCCCTTGGATTCAGTGTACTTTGAAGAAGTTAGGAGTAAATCTTTATTGTATTTTGGGGGTTGCCTGTTGACATATAGCAGCCCAACCCATCATAACTTGTAAAATCTAGACTCTGAAGGAAAAAATTTAAAATCAGTAACCAGAAAAATGACAGAAAATTACCCCAAAGCTTGTGATAAATATGAATTAAATGGCATTATTCTTTGCATATTATCTTGTAACCTGCTTCTTAGATTAACATTGCTTCATCCCTATTTTCTAAGCCATTAAATATTATTCCATAACCTAATGTTTAACCACTGCATAATATTATATGGTGATGGTCTATTAAAATTTATTCAACTAACTTCCTATTCCTATTTTCCTATTCCTAACTTCCTATTCCTATTTTCTTAGAAAAAATAAATTGTTCAGAAATTTTTTCCACTAGAAACTATGTTGTAGTAAACACTATTACAATATATTAAATACACCCACAATTACTTCTACAGAACAAATACTTAGAAATAAAATTTCTATCACTAACATGATAAAATGCTAATGCTTCTGCCAAATTATTTGCCATAAGTATACTACTTTACACCAACATTAAGAGCAATTCTTTTCTAT
This sequence comes from Sciurus vulgaris, assembly GCF_902686455.1. Classification (NCBI taxonomy): domain Eukaryota; kingdom Metazoa; phylum Chordata; class Mammalia; order Rodentia; family Sciuridae; genus Sciurus; species Sciurus vulgaris. Next base: position 123,258,710 of record NC_136469.1, read on the forward strand.
TTAGTCTATAGAATTCTCTCCTAAATTCTTAATAACATTAATGGTATAAGGCTTTAGACACTTAATATTTTCATCATAAAGAAATGATTTAATTTTACATCTTACATATTAAGTAAGTGAACTTGTGAACAGTTTGTCAGAAATGACAGAGGAATTAGGGTAATCAATTCAACTCAATAACCCTATGTTAACTATTGATTGTCTATCTCTAAAGCACCAAGTGAGTCAGCATTAGATATGAGTGTAAGATGGAAATGTCAACTCAAACTCTTCAAGTCTCCTTTATCATAAATCATATTTTTAAAATGTGACAAAGAACTTCTAATTCATTTACAATTCCTGGGAAATTACTCATCTTGATTGTCTTTTGTCAAGTTGTCATGGTTATAACTCCTCTGAAAGTGTTTGAAGCATATATATGTTTTTCTTTTGTTAGAGTTAAATGCCTGAAAATATATTTAGTTTCATTTTATGTTCATTTATTTGGAGACTCACATTGCCAATCTCATCTCAGCAATTTTACATAATTATTATTCATCTCAAAGGGGAATATTCTCAATGTCTCTTGATGGATTAAAATCCTAAGTCTTGCAGCACCTAATTTGGTACAAACTGTGTTATATTGTATGAAAACAACTATTTCTAATGCAATTCCCCCTGCACTGGAGGACTGTCAAAAGGGGCTGGAGGCTGTTGATCTAGCTCACTTGCAGATCACCTGTCAAGAATATGGGTTCAGGCCTCAGAACCACCAGCAAAGGGGTCACACCTGCACAAAAACCACAATACCATGGATGTATAGGATTCATTATTCTAGTTCCTCTTCTATAGTCCTATATGCTTTCTTAACATTCATTACAAACATCAGAATGTGCAGCCATCACCTATGGAATCAACTTCCTGTATACATTTTCTAATAAATAATCAAGAACTAATTAATAATCTGTCACTGTGCCCTCTTGTGCACCACAGAGGCCAAGCACAGTGCCTGACACATACTACAGTTACTACAACTTTTGAAGTACCATAAACTATAGTCGCACTTCTGTGGTATAGAAAAATGTGTCTTCCTCCTACCCAACTCTATAGTTACCTGCTACCTGAGCACCCGTTCTCCCTCTACCTTTTCTATCACTTTCTACTTCTTTGAAATTTGCCTTTTTAGATTCCCAAATGAGATAAAACAGACATTATTTCTCTTTCTGTTCATGACTTTTCACTTTACATAATGCAATATTGTACCATGACTAAAATTTATAACTATTTTCATGTAGTTTGTAAAGAATTAGAAGACAATAGTTTATCTTGTCAACACAAGTCAATGTTTAAGGAGATGAAAACGCTAAATAATACCTTTATTTGACCATTACAGATTGTGTATATTTGTTAAATTATTATATTGCATCCCATAAGTATATAAAATTAGTTATAATTTTCAATAATAGTTAAAAATAAATAAGTAGACATCATCCCTTATCTTAAGAAACTCAGAACCTGACTGGAAAGAGAAACTCTTAAGTAGATATTCAGTCCATGATGATATGGAAAATTGAAGGATCACATGCTAGGTGAGGTGGAACCTCAAAAAGAAATTCAACTCAATAATAGTATATGCAATAAGCTTTCCCATTCAAGTATGATAAAAGTGTGTGCTCACTATCATGTTTCTTTGAGAAGGCTGCAAGAAGTCAAGTCAAGATCCAGGTCCTTTGAACTGGAGCTGAAAAGGAAAAGGGATAGTCCAGATAGAGACACGGTGACATTTGCTTTTCAGTTCATGTTCAAAAAGTATGCTTTCTTCATGAGATATTCAGTTCCAAATCTTAAAACCTTAACAAATTATTTTAAATTCTTAATTTTTAAGATTATGAATTTAACTGAACTATTCTGATAAATCTCTACCTCAACATCACTATTATGCTTGTGATATCACTATCTGGATTTAAATGTGGATGCAGGGTATGGGATTCTATTGTGCTCAATGCTAGTTAACCTTACATCTGGGAGTTGAAGCAAGTCATCAACATTAGCTAAATAAAAATTAACCAAAACTATTTAATAACTATTTCAAATGCCCACAGTCAGATTGAGTTACTCAGAATGAAATATTTCATTAAATACCCATCAACATCTGCAAGAAAAAAATCATAAATATAATATTAATGCAATCAATAGTCATATGGAGTAATACCATGATTTCATAAAATTATAGGATCTATGATTCTGTGACACATTAACTAAAATTGCCTCTCTGGGCTTTTGTAATTTTATATACATAAAGTTTTGAAATCACATAGGACAGGAAAAGAAGGTTTAGAATCTTATTAAAGAACATGAGCTTTAAACATGCACTGGTTCAGCTCTAGTAAAGAGGGAGTAGGTAGGTTCTTCCTCTCCCCTCTCTCCCCTTTTCCTCTTCCTCCTCTTCTTCCTTTTCTTTCTTTTTTTTTTTTTTTTGCCCTTGTGACCCTGTTCTTCCTCTTCATTGTCCTCCTTAATAATTTCACTACATCTAGGCCAAAAGAAATTTCTACAAAATGTTCTTGTTCTGAGTTAAAAATAAAAATTACAAATCTAAAATCCTCACCATGACTAAAACAGAAATATTTATTTAATGTTTCAACATCTGTGTGCTCAATACAACAGATGTTACTTTGTTGGGGGTACTAAGTAGACTCCAGAGCTAATTCTCTGAATTCAGAACCTAGTTCCATGACTTGATATCCATTATTTTATGGAAATCTCATATAGTTTCATTGTACCTTATTTTTCCAACTAAAATAATATGTACATGTACACGACAGGCTTGTGAGGATTAAATATCAATAGACATTAGACAACAAAGCCTGACACATCATACTTACAAAGAAATGTGTGTTACATCATTTAACAAGAAAAATAATTTCACTTTAATGACCACGTAACCAATATTATCAATTTTATGCATAACACTGAAGAACCACAGAACCCAAAGGACAGACATTTGCACAGGAAGAGGAAAGTTTAAGGTACAGACAGAATTCTATAATATTCAGGAGGTCTTCTCTTCCTATCATTTTCCCACAAATGTGAATTTTGAGGTCAGAATATTAATCTACTGATTGAATAGATTAGTGCTTTCTTGAAAATGCTAAAATATTAATTTCAGGAACACTGTGATAAGGGTGTCGATAATTTTTTTAACATATGAATCAATATTCTCTAGTACAACCAGAGAGATAGGAATCAATACATATTAGTTTAATGTCAAAGCCAGACATGCAGTTTTAAAAATAGGAAATTGCTTTCTGAGTGAAAAATAAAATGATTTCTTCTTAAAGTGGAAGATCTTTTCTGAGCTGAAGTTATTCCCTAGTGACTATTTTTAAGGCTGTACCACATGTCTCATGATGTTAGGTTGTTATTAAGCATTTTGGCATTTTGCCATTTATAGTATACATTGATTAAATTTTTTTACTCCTCCCTTGAGGCAGCACTTTCTTTTTACAAAATGCCATCTTGTAAAATATGCATAATTGTTTATTGAATTTGTGGTATTGTTTGTAAAGTAGTAAGTTTACTGTTTATATAAGCACATTTTCTTTTAAGATAATTTGCAGTATATGTAATCACATATTTTAGCTTACAATTATTACAGGGTGTAGAATGGAAATTTTATAGCAACTCTGATCAATTCTTTTTAAAAGAAACAAATACACTGCTTTTACAGTGAGCTGCCACTCTCTCAAACTATTGCCTCTCTCTAAGAATTACCAAAATTTGTAGGAAGGGAGTTCATGGTCATGTGTCAGTAATCAGATGTCCATGCTTGCTGCCTATGTAGACAGACGAGAAAGACACTCAGGTGGTAACACTCTACATTTTCAAAACTGCCTTACTTATGTCTGTAAGTGGGTTGCCCCTATTTGATGTACAGATTTTAAAACCTTGTGGCAGTTGACCTGGTCATTAATCTGCCTTTGTGCCCATCTATAATTGTAGAGAAATGCCAAAGAATAAAGCTACCCAAAGTGTATACTACACTCCTCCATGTTATATATCAAAGATGTGTGAATGTCCTGGGAATGAAAGCTTTTAACTACAGAGCCTGGTTCAACTGGGCTGTTTAACCAGTATTCAGCACTGTCTGTTCACCCATGAGGTTCTAGAAACAAGAGATAAATAAATGAACAAAGATGGCACTTGGAGGTGGGCGGGAGTGCTGTGTGGAAGGCAGTACACTAAGGACTGGGAAGTGGGCAAGTTTTGTTGGGTTTTTGGAAGAAAGAAAACTGTTCCAGCATTTAGAGGTTTACCTTGTAGAAGGTACTGAATGCAAATCATTTTATCCAAGAATTTAGAAAAAAATCCACAAGGAGAAAATTGAGTACATTTAGTTTACTTGAGAGATATTATTAACATGAGAATCTCTCATATCTTCAAGTGAGCATGGAAAGGGCACAAAGAAAGAGCCAAAAATACACGTTACTATTCTCAAGTTATAATTCAAGGTAACAAATTATTAAACAATGTTTATTCTACTTTTGTACCTTGATGAATATACAATCATAATGATTAAAAAGAAAAAAATATGTGTGAGGTTATATTTTATTAAAGCAAATTGAGTTTAATTAATGTTCAAGTCTAAATATTTTACAGATGGCAACAGCTATTTAAGCGAGCAACAAAATACATGCATAATTCATAATTTTTCTATTTATTTTAACTGACTTTTTCTTGACTTTTTTTCAGAAAAAACAATAATTCAACTATGATCAAGATTTTCAAACAATTTATTTGGAAAGAATACTAAGACTATAAAAGGACTTAAAATTAAAATGTATTTATATTGAAAATATAATAATGTAGATATTTATACACAAATGCAAATCAACAAGTGTAAATATGTCATATAATTTTAAAATATATCTCTTATAAATTATAAACAATTATTTAACATTTAAGGACAAAATATAAAATTTCAGTATCCACATAAAACATAAAATGTTAGAAATTATTGAAACAAATATTTTATTTTAACTTGCTGAATTGTAAAAGTGGATGCTCGTTGGGACCTTTCCTCTATTTTTATTGCCTCTCACTTACATTAAAGTGAAAATGGTAAATCCAAGAAGAAAAAGAGTCCAAGTTCCTGTATCACTTCTCCAGATCCATTAAATCTCAAACATGATTCATAAATGAAGAGTAAAATTAGACGCAATAGTGGATTATTTTATTACAGGGCGTGAAAAAAGTTGTGAGAAAGCAAGAGATGGTACACTACACAGATCTACTCATGATTTTTTGAAGAGTTCACTAATAAACCAAAGTAATCAACACTTGGAAGCCAGTATTTGGACAGATTGCATTTGATAGGTAGAAGAAAAAAATGTAAACAAACCTTAGTACATAGAAACCAAAACAAAATGAACACATTTTCATCTTTACTCTGCTTATCCCTGCTCCCCTAAATTCTTCAATTCTAAAAAGGACAGAAGCAGAAGAACTTGGAAGAGGAGTGGTGGCAACAACAAACAGAGGTTAGATCTTTGCCTTTCTCTTCCACATTGTTGGTCTTGAGTCCTTGACGAGATGTGAATTTAGGGGAAGGCACAAACTTAAAACCGGATTTAAGTTTACAGTTGTAATTTAACTAAATTCTTGTCTTGTAATGTATTAAACATATTCAAAATGGAAATAAAGTTAGACCATGGGACCAAGATATTAAAGGGAGCAAGGGAAAATTTTTGTCATGATTGAATATAATTGTAGAGAAATTCTTTTTCTTAATTTTGCCCTATTCCATTTACATATTTACATCCAGTATTGCTCAGTTCACCCAATAAGGTTACATATTTAGCTAATCCATTGACATGTAGACTTTTCTGTTAATATTTTGCTACTGTAACTTACCTCACAAAAATGTGTAATGACCTTATAAAACGCTCTTATTTTTCATAAGTTTAGTAAAAACGCTTTTATTGATTTAGATTTAATTTTCTTTTATGTTAGCCAGCTTTTTGTTGCTATGACCAAAATATCTGAAAAGAACAACTTAGACAAGGAAATATTTATTTTGACTCAGTTTCAGAGGTTTTATTCTCCGTGGTCAGTGGGCTCCACTGCTCTTGGCCCAGAGGTAAGGCAGAATATCATGGCAGAAAGGAGTGGCAGAGAAAAATTGATCTGCTTGTGGCAGAGAGAGAGAGAGAGAGAGAGAGAGAGAGAGAGAGAGAGAGAGAGAGAGAGAGAACGAATAGGGAAGAAGATAAGTCCTCAAGGCACACCTCTAGCGACCTATTTCCTCCAACTAGAACTCACCTCACAGTGATACTTCCAGTTATTGGTGATAAGTTCTGCTTCCTCAAATGTTGAAGTCTGAACATTAGAGAAGCACATCGACACAAGCATATAGAGCAGGTTTTATTTAAAAGTAGTAACACAGACTTCTCCTGGGAGGGAGAAGTGGGCCACAGTTAGTATTCTGGTATCCCAAGAAGAGAGAATATCCTGCCCCTCTTATAGACTAAAGTTTCCTGTATTCTATTGCATTCTTCTCCCTTTTCTTGTTCATTTCCCCTTATCCTGCATGGTGATTGAGAGATGTTGGTGGAATGGCCAGGGGGTGAACAAGTAGATTAGGACCAAAGTGGAGTGCTAGGCAGGAAGGAAGTGTCAGCCCAGGGGGTACTGATTAGTAGCTCTCTGTCTGCTCAGGAGTTGCTTTATTAACAACCATTTTGGGAGGGGTGGTCTCAAAGGCCTCTGGAGACATGAACATTCCAATCTCCCAGGGGTGAGTTCCAACTTCCCAGACTCAGATCAGCCTCCATTTACTCGATTCAACACAATTAGGTATTCTGTACTAACTGCCAGTCTTTACTTCTGGCTTCAACAGTAATCCACTCAGGTATCAATGGATTAATGCAGCAAATGATTTTAAAAGTATTTAAAAATGTATTTAAAAGTATTTAAAATGCTTTTATTTTTCTTTTTCCATTTTTATCATTTTTATAATTGTCGATGATGGGATTCATTGTCACATATTCATACGTGCACAAGTTGTAAAAATATAATTTGGCCAATATAATAAATAATTTTAAAACCATTTGATGCATTAATCTACTGGTGAGGTCAGAGTCCACATGATCCAATTATCTCCTAAGGACCCCACCTCTGAACTCTGCTACTTTGAGAAATTTATGACCTCAACACAAAGATTTGGAGGATAACCCAAATACAAACTATGCCTTAATCTATGGAAGAACACAATTTGAAAACTTTATGATATAGCAAACTTGGAGTAGTTATGGTTTAGATATGAGATGTCACACAAAAGCTCATGTGTAAGACAATGTAAGAAAGTTCAGAATGAAATGATTGGGTTATGAGAGCTTTAATTTAACCAGAGACTTAATCCATTATTAGGATTAGCTGGGTGGTAACTGTAGGCAGGAAGAGCAGGGCTGAAGGAGGTGGGTCAATGGGGCCACATCTCTGAGGTATTTATTTTACCCTTGGAGAGTAGAGTCTCTCTGTCTCTGCTTCCTGGTATGATGCCCCAAGCTGCTTTCCTCCACCTCCACCACACTCTTCTGTCATGATGTTCTGCCTCACTTCAAGTGCCAAGGAATGGAGCCATCTGTCTATGGACTAAGACTTCTGAAACTGAAAGCACCAAATACTTTTCCTCCTCTAATTGTTCTTCTCAGGTCTTTTGTTCACAGTGCTGAAAAAGTTCATTGAAACAAAGAGCTATTGATAAATATAGAAATGAAAGTCTTAAAACTGGAATGTGTCGTAGGATGTCTTGAATTCCAAAAGAAAAAAAAAAAGAAAGAAAGAAAGAAAGAAAGAAAGAAAGAAAGAAAGAAATCCCAAGGAATACCATTTGTTCAGTTTAAGCCAAACATCTGTGTGTTCTAACAACCCCCTTAGCTTGTGGCAGATGGAACACCCTAGGGTAGCCTCTCAGTAATGGTGTAACTCCTCTGATTAAGTAGAGTTGACATGTATAGGTTGTTGCTCACCAAGAAAATTTTGCAAACAAGATGGGCTGACCCTCCCATGTGTACCTCATGCTACACGGTAACAGTGAAGAAATTTCATCATCACCATCATCATCCTCAAGTACATTATCCTTTTAAATATTTTTTCATAAAATTTTTTAGAAAACTTGCATCTGAGTAACAATTTTGGTAATGAAATCTTTTCTTTGAATTCTGAATATTCCATCCAAGTGATCCTTGTTATATTAATGCTAATAAAATTGTCCAAATCATACTTCATTTAATGGAGTTTCAATAAAGATTTGAGTCAAGATCCAAGATGGCGAACAATAGGGAGGCTGCATTCCTTGTCACTCCATAACGCTGGATTCAAGCAGAGGATATCTGTTTTTCCATGAGGCAGTTTTTGCTGCTTATGGATCCCCTGGTGTTTACCCCATTTGTCTGCTGTGATGACCTGCAATCTGCCAGCATATGGACGCCTTTTTTGAGAGCAGATTGCTCACTGTCAGGTGTCTATCATCTGCCATTTGCCTGCCTCTCGCCTGTCCATCGCCTACCTTACCCCTATCCATCACCCAACGCTCGAGGTTCACCTCCCGATCCTCCGACAGCTGCCAGCAGACTGACTGCAGACCGCCAGTGGAGGACCAGCTGCCTGCTGTCGCCTGGAAGTTCACTGTCAAAGTATCTGCAGGATCCCACAACTACACCAAACACACTGGACCCCCAGGACCCCTGCCGGACCAACTGCATCCTGTCTCCAGGGCCTACAGCTGACCACCTCCACCCCTGAGCTCCAACTCCCCATTTGCCAACACATTTCGAAGCCAGAGCAGCCATCTTGGATAATCCTGGAAGCCATAACTCCGATCTTCCGGTGGGGCAAATCCCATCCTGAGACACCTGCTGGAGGCTTGAAGCTCATTGTCAGGTACCTCTCATGCATCAGGCTACTGAACACTGGGAGGTTTCATTAGTATATGACTGTTATACAGTAGATTTTCTTTTTTCTCCTTTTTAAAAAAAATTTAAGTTTTTATTTCTTTACTTTCATGCTTTCTTTTCCTTTGTTTACCTGTTCCCTCAGAGTCTCTTGCTCCCTTTTTTGCATGCTAACATCTGATTTCTTTTGATTACACTCTCACCCTTTCTATTTTCTAGAACTTCTGTATATTATTTTCTTATCCCATTAACAGCCATATTCTACATCCCTCTGCATCCTCTTTGTCCTCCATTAGAAACTGCAGACCTCACTGCAAACCTGTTTGTTTTACCGAAGATGACATTTGAACTCATTTTGTTTATTATGACAATTTTGTTATTGTCCCCATAGTGGTTATTTGGTCTAGGATTGCATAGTGTCTGATTTGGGCACTGTTAATATTGATCTCCCCTTAAAGAAAGGGTTTTGGAAACCTATAGGGCCACTATAAGCCTATAGGGGGAAATCTGCAATACCCCAGATCTGCACTGCTAGAGGGGAAGATACATGAACAACATGAAAAAACAAGGGAAGAAAATGATCCAAACAAATCTAGATTCTATAGTAATAGAATCCAATGACAGTATGTTAGAAGAAATGTCAGAAAAGGACTTCAGATTATACATGATTAAGATGATTCACGAAGCAAAGGATGAGATAAGAGAGCAAATGCAGGCAATGAATGATAATACCAATAAGCTGAAAGAGCAACTGCAGGAAGCAAAAGATCATTTCAAAAAAGAGATAGAGATTCTCAAAAAAAAAAAAAAAAAAAAAACAGAAATTCTTGAAATGAAGGAGACAATAAACCAAATAAAAAACTCAATGGAAAGCATCACCAACAGACTAGAACACTTGGAAGACAGAACCTCAGACAATGAAGACAAAATATTTAGTCTTGAAAATAAAGTCACCCAAACAGAGTAGATGGTAAGAAATCATGAACAGAATCTCCAAGAACTATGGGACATCATGAAAAGACCAAATTTAAGAATTATTGGGATTGAGGAAGGCACAGAGATACAAACCAAAGGAATGAACAACCTATTCAATGAAATAGTATCAGAAAATTTCCCAAACCTGAAGAATGAAATGGAAAATCAAATACAAGAGGCTTACAGAACACCAAATGCACAGAATCACAACAGATCCACACCAAGGCATATTATAATGAAAATGCCTAACATTCAAAATAAAGATAGGATTTTGAAGGCCACGAGAGAAAAGCATCAGATTACATATAGGGGGAGACCAACACAGACACCAGCTGACTTCTCAACCCAGACTCTAAAAGCTAGAAGGGCCTGGAACAACATATTTCAAGCTCTGAAAGAACATGGTTGCCAACCAAGAATCTTATACCCAGAAAAACTAACCTTCAGATTTGAAGATGAAATAAAATCCTTCCATGATAAACAAAAGTTAAAAGAATTTACAAATAGAAAGCCTGCACTACAGAATGTTCTCAACAAAATATTCCATGAGAAGGAAATGAAAAATAACAATGGAGGTCAGCAAAGGGAGGAACTACCTTAGAGAAAAACCACACAAAGGAGAAACCAAGTCGACTTAAAAACCAAAAATAAGCCAAATGACTGGGAATACAAATCATTTCTCAATAATAACCCTGAACGTTAATGGTCTAAACTCCTCAATCAAAAGACATAGACTGGCAGAATGGATTCAAAAGAAAGACCCAACAATATGCTGCCTGCAAGAGACTCATCTCATAGAAAAAGACATCCACAGACTAAAGGTGAAAGGATGGGAATAAACCTACCACGCATATGGACTCAGTAAAAAAGCGGGGGTTTCCATCCTTATATCAGTTAAAGTGGACTTCAAGCCAAAGTTAGTTAGAAGGGATAAAGAAGGCCATTTCATACTGCTCAAGGGAACCATAAGTCAGGAAGACATAACGATAGTAAATATTTATGCCCCAAACAATGGTGCATCCCTGTACATCAAACAAATCCTTCTCAATTTCAAAAATCACATAGACCACAACACAATAATTCTGGGCGACTTTAACGGACCGCTGTCACGACTAGATAGATCTTCCAAACAAAATCCAACCAGGGAAACCATAGAACTCAATAACACAATCAATAACCTAGACCTAATAGACATATATAGAACATTTCCTCCATCAACGAGCAGATACACTTTCTTCTCAGCAGCACATGGAACCTTCTCGAAAATAGACCATGTGCTTTGCCACAAAGCAGCCCTTAGGAAATGCAAAAAAATAGAGATACTGCCATGTGTTCTGTAAGATCATAATGGACTGAGAGTAGAAATAAATGACAAAATAAAAAAAGGAAATTACTCCAACACTTGGAGACTAAATCATATGCTATTGAATGAAATATGGATAACAAAAAACATCAGGGAGGAGATTAAAAAATTCTTAGAGGTCAATGAGAATGACGATACAACATATCAAAATCTCTGGGACACTATGAAAGCGGTACTAAGAGGAAAATTCATTGCATGGAGCGCATTCCAGAAAAGAATGAAGAGTCAACAATTAAATGACCTAACATTACAGCTCAAAGCCCTAGAAAAAGAAGAACAGAATAACAGCAAAAGTAGTAGAAGACAGGAAATAATTAAAATCAGAGCTGAAATCAATGAAATTGAAACAAAAGAAACTATTCAAAAAATTGACATAACAAAAAGTTGGTTCTTTGAGAAAGTAAACAAAATAGATAAACCCTTAGCCACACTAACAAAGAGAAGGAGAGAGAAGAATCAAATTAATACAATACATGATACAAAAGGAAATATCATGACAGACACCACTGAGATACAGAACATAATGAGAAGCTACTTTGAAAATCTATATTCCAACAAAATAGAAAGTACAGAAGACATTGACATATTTCTAGAGACATATACTCCTCCCAAACTGAACCAGGAGGACATACACGATTTAAACAGATCAATATCAAGCAATGAAATAGAAGAAGCCATTAAAAATCTACCATCCAAGAAAAGCCCAGGACCAGATGGATTCTCAGCCGAGTTCTACAAGACCTTCAAAGAAGAACTCATTCCAATACTTCTGAAAGTATTCCAGGAAATAGAAAAGGAGGGTACCCTACCGAACTCATTCTATGAAGCTAATATCCCCCTCATACCCAAACCAGGAAAAGACACATCAAGGAAAGAAAATTTTAGACCAATATCCTTGATGAATATAGATTCAAAGATCCTTAACAAAATATTGGCAAACCGTATCCAAAAACATGTTAAGAAAATTGTGCACCACGATCAAGTGGGGTTCATTCCTGGAATGCAAGGATGGTTCAACATGCATAAATCAATAAACGTAATGCATCATGTCAATAGACTTAAGGATAAGAATCATATGGTTATTTCAATTGACACAGAAAAAGCATTTGACAAAATACAATACCCTTTCATGCTCAAAACACTAGAAAAAATATTGATAGTAGAAACATACCTGAACATTGTAAAGGCTATTTATGCTAAGCCCATGGCCAACATCATTCTTAATGGAGAAAAACTGAAACCATTCCCTTTAAAAATGGGAACAAGACAGGGATGTCCTCTTTCACCACTTCTATTCAACATTGTCCTCGAAACTCTAGCCAGAGCAATTAGGCAGACTAAAGTAATTAAAGGGATACAAATAGGAAAAGAGGAACTTAAGCTGTCACTATTTGCAGATGACATGATTCTATATTTAGAGGATCCAAAAACCTCCTCCAGAAAACTTCTAGTCCTCATCAATGAATTCAGCAAAATAGCAGGCATAAATCAACACACATAAATCTACAGCATTTTTATATGTAAGCGATGAAAGAGCTGAAAGGGAAATGAGGAAAACAACTCCATTTGCAATAGCCTCAAAAAAAAAAAAAAAAAAAAAAAACTTGGGCATCCATCTAACCAAAGAGGTAAAAGATCTCTACGATGAAAACTACAAAACACTGAAGAAAGAAATTAAGGAAGACCTTAGAAGATGGCAAGATCTCCCATGTTCTTGGATAGGCAGAATTAATATTGTCAAAATGACCATACTACCAATCTGTGCTGTACAGATTCAATGCAATTCCAATTAAAATCCCAATGACATACCTCACAGAAATAGAGCAAGCAATCATGAAATTCATCTGGAAGAATAAGAAACCCAGAATAGCAAAAGCAATGAAACAGGGGGTATTGCAATATGAGAACTTCAACTATACTACAAAGCAATAGTAACAAAAACGGCATGGTATTGGCACCAAAATAGACAGGTAGATCAATAGTACAGAATAGAGGACACGGACACAAACCCAAATAAATAAAATTTTCTCATACTAGACAAAGGTGCCAAAAATATGCAATGGAGAAAAGATAGCCTCTTCAACAAATGGTGCTGGGAAAGCTGGAAATCCATTTGCAACAGAATGAAACTAAACCCCTCTCTTTCACCCTGCACAAAACTCAACTCAAAATGGATCAAGGACCTTGAATTCAGATCAGAGACCCTGCATCTTATAGAAGAAAAAGTAGGTCCAAATCTTCACCTTGTTGGCTTAGGATCAGACTTCCTTAACAGGACTCCCATAGCACAAGAAATAAAAGCAAGAATCAATAACTGGGATAGATTCAAACTAAATAGCTTTCTCTCAGCAAAGGAAACTATCAGCAATGTGAAGAGAGAGCCTACAGAGTGGGAGAATATCTTTGCCACTCATACTTCAGATAGAGCATTAATTTCCAGAATATACAAAGAACTCAGAACACTCTACACCAAGAATACAAATAACCCAGTCAACAAATGGGGTAAGGAATTGAACAGACACTTCACCGAAGAAGATCTACAAGCAATCAACAAACATATGAAAAAATGTTCAACATCTTTAGTAATAAGAGAAATGCAAATCAAAACTACACTAAGATTCCATCTCACCCCAATTAGAATGGTGATTATCAAAAATACAAGCCACAATAGGTGTTGGAGAGGATGTAGGGAAAAAGGTACACTCATACATTGCTGGTGGGACTGCAGATCAGTGCAGCCACTCTGGAAAGCAGTGTGGAGATTCCTTAGAAAACTTGGAATGGACCTACCATTTGACCCAACTATCCCACTCCTTGGCCTATACCCAAAGGACTTAAAATCAGCATACTACAGAGATACAGCCACATCAATGTTCATAATGGCTCAATTCACAATAGCCAGACTATGGAACCAACCTAGATGCCCTTCAATTGATGAATGAATAAAGAAACTGTGGTATATATATACAATGGAATATTACTCAGCTATAAAGAATAATAAAATTATGGCATTTGCAGGCAAATGGATGAAATTGGAGAATATCATGTTAAGTGAGATAAGCCAATCTCAAAAATCCAAAAGAGGAATGATCTCACTGATAAGCGGATTATGACACTTAATGGGGGGTGGGAGGGGGACAAGAATGGAGGAAGGAGGGACTGTATAGAGGGAAAAGAGAGGTGGGAGGGGTCGGGGGGAGGAAGAAAATAACGGAATGAATCAAACATCATTACTCTATGTAAATATATGAATATGCAAATGGTATGCTGTTACTCCGTGTATAAACAGAAACAACATGTATCCCATTTGTTTACAATAAAAATAAATTAAAAAAAAAAAGATATGTTGAAGTCCTCTAAGAAGGTGACCTTATTTGGAAATAGGATTGTTGCAGATGTAATTGGTAAAGGTGAGGCCATACTGGAGTAGGCGGGCCCTTAATCCAAAATCATTAGTGTCCTTATAAGAAAAGAGACCTAGAGATGGACACATAGGAAGAGAACACCATGTGACAAGAGAGACAGGGATTAATGTACTACAGCAGCAAGTCAGGATTATTGATAAATACCAGAAGCCACAAAAGGATTCTCCCAAAACATGATGCTGTTAACCTTTGGACTTCTAGATACAAGTACTATGGGATAATAAATTCTGTTGTTTTAAGGTAAAAAAATAAAAATAAAAATAAAAGGAGTTGGGGATGTCTTTTGTTGGTATAGTTCCCCTGAACTCAATCTCCAGTACCACAAAAAATAAAAATAAAAAAAAATCCAGATGTGGGAAGATAAACATGTGTACTTTCAATGTGTATAAAACCTTTAAAGCATGTTAGGAAGCATTGATCTACTAATAAATAGTCTGCCAGATTATGCCTCTCTCCTACTTAAAGCCATCCAATGTCTCCCCATTGCCAGAATAGCCTTGGTTCATGCTAATTTCCAGTCATATCCAGTCCAACAAGAGAACTATTCAATCAATAAGGGTATATGTATTGAGCAAATGACTTTGTTGTTACTTAAACGATGTGTTATGGAAAAATATTTAATGCATAGAAAATTATCAATACTTTAAGTGGGGTAAATAACAATATAAATAGTACAGTTTATGCATCATCCTATTTTTTTGGAACAAAAAGAGCATGCTATGCATTTACAGGGAAAACAGATGTCAAAACACAACAAAATCTTAATGATTAGTTTGAATAAAGAAATTTTGAGTTTTTTTTTAAAAAAAAGAAGAGTTGAGTCAAAAGAAAATAGTCATGGGCCTGTTTTCTTATGTTCTCTCATGTTTACTTTCATTGCCTTTCTTTACTCATGACAGTGCCTGGTGCTTCTCTCTCTGCCCTTAAGATATGTTTTCTGGTTTGTTTGTTTGTTTGTTTGGTATTCCTAAATATCTCTTTTAAATTTTTTCTAAACCTCACTATGCCTTTTGACTTCCATCAACTAGATTAATCTTTTTAGGACTCTCATAAACTTCAGACTATACATTTTACTATGTTAGGAGAAGCTTAATTTTCCATAGTAACACCATAGTTAAATTGCAACATTTTAAAAGGCAATGGAACTTGATTTTCATTCACATCAAGTTAGTTAAGCAAATAACAGAGGAAAGTGCTGGTTACGGTAATGAAAGGCCACTCTCTAGTTGAAATTTCTGTTTCTCTAGGAAAAACTCACCATCTGACTTCAAGATAAATGTAAAACATCAATAGCATCCATTCTTCCATCTTTCATTTTACAACAAAGTACAGTAACAATATTCAATATGTTCTTAAGACATAATCTATCTTTGCTCTAAGCATGTGGACCTTGAGTAATTTCAACATGATACATAATTCAGAAGAAAAAATTATCTTTGTTTGATAGGTAAAAATTAAACTTAAATTTTCTATTTTGTTTTAAAGGGTTTGGTAGTGTTAATATCCATCCAATAACAGAGGAACATAGTAAATTCAGTAAATATAAAATACTTATAACTTTTCTTTTTTGTACTAGGGAATGAATGAATGAATTCAAAGGTGATCTACCACTAAGCTATATTTCCAACCTCCTTTTTTTTTTTTTTTTTTTTTTTTTAATTTTGAGGCAGGCTCTCTCTGTAAGTTGCTAAATTGGCCCCCAATTTACAGTGCTCCTACCTCAGGCTCCCAAGAAGCCAGAAATACAAAGCTGCACCCCAGTGCCTGACATTATTTATTTTTTTTTTAATCCTTCAAAACTTAAGTTTAAAAGAAAGTCATAGTGACTTTAACCATCTTGTGGTTTAGCCACCAGAAATCTAAGAAACTAAGAGGTGGTGGGGAGTAAAAGTATTTGAAGTAGGAATATAAACAATATAGTACACTAATCAAGATAAAGATAATTTCATATTATAGTTGTCTTTACAAAATCTTTAAAGAAAGAATTTGTTATGAAAAAATACCTTTCCTTTAAAAACATTGAAAGAAATTCTCACACATACATGAATATGCACACACATATACCCACGTGCACAGACATGGAGGACTATTACAGAAGATAACAAGACCCAAGGGATAGAAACAAGGAAGTAGAATAAGTTTTCTTTCGAATGAGACCTGCATATTTCTGCTTGCCTATATGAAAGTCCATGATTGTCATGGGTTATAATGAGATCTTTACTCTATGAGGAATGTGTCATTCTTCTAATGAACACTACTCTACAAAATCTAACTTGGTACTTCAGTATGAATTTCTACAAGGGGAAGAAGAATAGATTACCTAACAGTTTTGCAATTCTGAGATCATGTCATATTTTTTTCTCAACTAATAACTTTGTGTATAACTTCAGTTACATATTTAACCTCTTAAACTTATTTTAACCCCACTTAACTGATAGCTTATGACAAAGTTAGAAATTATATGTCTTTAGGATTTCATATATGATGAGTCTTGTTTGATAACAAACATGCAGTATTTGATATTAAAAGGGAATATGTTGTAAGTACATGGAAAAGGAGATTCCAGGCAGAGAGAAATAAAGAATTGGAAGGCAGAAGAGACAAAACCCAGTAAAATAGTACTAATACCTTTAAATTTTGATATATATAGACTGTTTGTATTCTAATCAATGATGTATACTTAGTACCTCTGAATATTGGATAGTTTTTTAAAAAATTAATTCTCATTAACACTTTAATTCAAGTTTGGTTAAATGTTAGTGCAATTGAGGAACAATACAGAACCATTCATTTCAATTGAAAACTTTTCCTTTCTTACTTTCTTTTGTTCAAGATATACTTTACAAATTTTTTCATTAGTGTAATTAATCATTTCTATACAAATACATGATATGTATTATGCATGCTTTCTGATTTATCATTTTCTTTATCTTTCATAAGTATTCACAGTCAAACATATTAATCTGTTACTTGGGATTACCAATCTTTTTTTTTTTTTTTTTGAGAAGTGAGGGATTCAATTGTTGAAGGAATTTTCAAAAGATTGACCCTGTTCTTGCTGAATTTGGACTAGTAGTTATTGTGCATGTTATGCTTATGTTGCTTTTTTATTATTATTTTTATTGAACTTTTAATTTTTTACGGACTACATTTTGATTCATTGTACACAAATGGGGTACATGATTTTGTTTCTATGGTTGTACACAATGTAGAATCATACCATTCGTATAATCATACATGTACATAGGGTAATGATGTCTGTCTCATTCCACCATTTTTCATACCCCCTCCCTCTCATTTCCTTCTACATAGTCTAAAGTTCCCCCATTCTTCTCTCATTCCCCACCCCCAACCCCCATTATATATCATTCTCCACTTATCAGGGAAAACATTTGGCCTTTGGTTTTTTGGGCTTGGCTTATTTCACTTACCATGATATTCTCCAATTCCATCCATTTATTTGCAAATGCCATAATATTATTCTTCTTTATGGCTGAATAGTACACCATTGTGTATATATACCACAGTTTCTTTATCCATTCATATGCAGTAAAATGAAATTAAACCTCTATCACTCAACCTGCACAAAACTCAACTCAAAATGGATCAAAGACATAGGAATTAGACCAGAGACCCTGTACCTAATAAAAGACAAAGTGAATCTTCATCATGTTGGCTTAGGATCAGGCTTCCTCAACAAGACTCCCAAAGCACAAGAAATCAAAGCAAGAATCAATAAATGGGATGGACTCAAGCTAAAAAGCTTTTTCTCAGCAAAGGATACAATCAAGAATGTGAAGAGAGAGCCTACAGAGTAGGATCAAATCTTTTCCACACACACTCCAGATAGAGCACTTATCTCCAAAATTTATAAAGAACTTACAAAACTTTACACCAAAAATACAAAGAACCCAATCAATAAATGGGCCAAGGAACTGGACAGGCACTTTACAGAAGACACACAGATGATTAATAAACATATAAAAAAGTGTTTGATATCTCTAGTAATTAGAAAAATGCAAAATAAAACAACTCTAAGATTTCATCTTACTCCAATTAAAATGGTTATTATCAAGAGCACAAACAATAATAGATGTTGGTGTGGATGTGGGGGAAAAGGCACACTTTTACGTTGCTGGTGGAGTTGCAAATTGGTGCAGCCACTCTGGAAAGCAGTATGGAGAATCCTCAGAAAACTTGGAATGGACCCACCTTTTGACCCAGGGATTTTTAATCTTTAGTATTGTGCTAAATATTGCTGAAATGAATATTGTATAATAATAATAATATCTGGTGGACCTACTCATAAGTCCCATTGTCTCACTATATTCTTTCCATGTGTGGGTTTGTATCAAGGTACGTGAAGATAAGCACTGACTGGACACTTAAGCCACTGGTAGGCTTTACTAGAATGAAAGAAAAGGGGTCAGAGAATCAGGGCTAAGACATAAGCATCTATTCATATCAAAACAAAGACAGTATTACTCTGTACTCCATTGCTCCCTAAATCCTTACAGATTGGCTAATTTTTTAACTGGCTTTTAAATGCTGTTGTAACAGGAAATTTCTCATTTCCGTGCTAGATACTCTTTTGAGTGATCATAATGTTCATTTGCTAAGTGAAAAATGATTTTGAGTTGTCAGAATATGTCTACTAGTTAGACCAAAGGAAGAGAAAGCTATAATGCATTCATCCAGAAACAATGTTTATCATAGGAAAAATTCCAGATACCTTGTAATAAGTTTCTAGATTTTCCCCATTATAAACCTTTTTCAAATAGCTGGTCCAGCTATTTTCATTCAAAAGAGTGAAATAATTAAATCAAAATCAAAGCATATTTGAGGGTTGGAGTTGTGGCTCAGTGCGAGAGTGCTTCCTGGCACGTGTGAGGCACTGGGTTTGATTCTCAACACTACATATGAATAAATGAATAAACAAAGGTCTATCAACATCTAAAAGTAATATTTTAAAAAAAGCATATTTGTACATATAAAAAAAGCCAAAAATGTCATAAATAAATAGGAAAAATAACAAACATCAACAAAAACTATAACCGAATAAATAGTTATTTTGACCAATACCACCATGAATTTTAAAAAGGAAGTAATGAATCAAATTCTATTATACAATAAAAGCACAAGGCATACATATGTTGTGTATGTATATGTGTATATATATGTACATATATTTATAGGCTTAAATACAAACAACACAATTCAAGAAACAATAAAAGTAAAATAGAAGTTCTCAATGCAGAAGAAATCAGTAAAAGTTGAAATGACCTAAGAACAAGAATACAGATTTGATCAAATGTTTGATCAAGAATAGATGTGAGGATGGTTTCCTCCAAAAATGAAATACATAATTCAAGATATAAAAATTAATAGTTATACAAAACCAAGAAATATTAATGTAGAAATATCCATAAGATATTTCCAAAGGAAGGTTGCAATTATAAAAGTTAAGAAAAGAAAAATTGTAGCCACTATGGTAGTAACCTTCTGCCGTTTTTATTCTGAAAATTTTTGAAAAGAAATCTATTTAAAATTCACCTAAATTTATTTTCATAGTAACAAAACACAATTTTTCTAGGCCAGTTTATTTCTGAACATGCATAATATAATATGAACAAAATGTGTTGGGTATTAATGCTTTATTTCTGACAAAACATTTAATCAAATATGAAATTAAACTCTAAATTTAAATTATCCTGAATAATGAAATCTCAATGGAAATAGCAAAAGTTTAGCATTTAGTCATGATTTGCATTAGTTTATTTTAATTAAAATCTAAATAAGATATATCAAATGTGCACAAAAAATAATATAACTTATTTTACAGTATTTGTGTACATTTTCACATAATTTAATAATAAAAAGAAATCCAACAAAATTTAAAATTAAAAACAGTGCAGATGCTTATCTCTGATCACAACTCAATAACCCTAGAAAGGAATAACAGAATGACTGCAATAAATACAGAAAGAGATATATTTTATCATATACCATTTTATATTTAAATCAATGTATATAATAAAGTTCTTGAAGTAAAATTAACAGAAAGGTATATAAATGTTGAATTTTCAATAATCATAGTTTACCAATTAAACACCTACCAAATAGTTAAGACAATATCAATACAATATATTTTAACATTCCCGATCTGAATAAGTGATTTCATTTGGTTTATATAAAAATCCAATGTTAAGTATTCCTCTGACCACTGCTATAATCTATATAATGTGGTCTTTTATTATGATAGCATGATTTCATAAAATTTCTAATTTAAAATTGCAAATTATAATTTATTTATAATTTATTTCTTGGGACCTTGCCAAGGAAATATCAGATCAAGTCTAGTTATTTTCCATGTGTTAAAATTCACAAATTTTTACAAGTCAACATAATAAATTTAAAAGGTATTAAGTAAGCTTATTATTATGATAAATTTGTTTTGAAGTATGCACAAAGTTCTAGAATTTGTCTCAAAAGTTCATTGTTTATTGCAAGGTTGAACCAATCAATGTCTGTATTTCTGACTTTTATTCATATAACAAAGACAGCCTGCAAAATGTATATTTTGCATAATTTAGATGAACTGAGATCCAGCTCATTTACTTTCATACCACCTAAGATAACTAAATTCTTGGTAAGTAAATTATTTTTAATGATCATGTTTATTCTGAAATAGAAAAATAAAAAAATTCCTATTAAAACCATCCAAATTTATATTTATAATCAATTATATCATTTAATTCCACTATAGCATGTTATTTAATGCCAAAGAGTAACCCCAACATTTACAACTATTGAATTGGCAGCAGAAGAGTTAAAAATGTTAGTACTATCCGTAAGCAGCATCATGTGTTGTCAATAAGTCTGTCAAATTTTTCTAATGGCAATATTTTTAATGGTTACTCATATAAAAGCGAAATGTTACTAGGCATTACTTATTTCTGTAATAGAAAGTTATGTGAAAGACATCAAGAACTAATCTTAAATTTCAAGTTGGATTCTTTTCTCCATCTATTATCAAATTTTCTTACTTAAATCCTCATTTTCGTTTAGCTATTTAATTAGCAATAACTTAAATTCATCACCATTCAAATGCTCTCCGAGGGCCTTGAGTATGTAGGTAGCTGGAAAGGAAATATG
Organism: Sciurus vulgaris; assembly: GCF_902686455.1. NCBI lineage: Eukaryota > Metazoa > Chordata > Mammalia > Rodentia > Sciuridae > Sciurus > Sciurus vulgaris. The sequence goes on from NC_136469.1 coordinate 123,280,561, forward strand.
ATTTCAACTTGACAGGCTTAGTGGTGTAAATTGAAACATACACTGCAGCCACCTTCTATTAAAATGTGAAGCGAGGAATTCATTCAGCTTACAAAGATAGAGATTATAAGGAAAAAAAAACTTTAATTTTTTATTATTGCATTATAATTATACATAATTGTGTGGCTCACTTTGACATATTCATCAGTGCATATCAAATAATTTGCTCCATTTCAATTCCCTGTACTTTTTATAAAAATGAATTCTAGATGATCACACTGTTGAGAAAGTGGGTTGTATCTTGTCTCCTGTGATGTAACCTTTGCCTTATGCTTGTGGTTTCTGAGCTGTGATTATTTACTCAACTTTTTTTCCAATAAATCATTTGTAATTAACCCCAATATATATGGTTAGGTATTTACATACATAGAATATCATGTGCCCTATAATTTTAGTTTTCCCATCCTGTGGACTTATTTGCAAGAGTTATTCAAGGATTCAGAATCTCTCCTTCCTCTCAAAAGTCAAATTTCAAAAAAATCAGAAGTGAAAAAATAATCTATGTTGCCAAACAACCCAGGGGTTCTTTGATGGACTGATCCCTACCCTTTCTTTGAATTTTTATTTTTTAATTTAGCTGTGGCACTGATGGATATTCTTCTGAGAACCTATAGAGCCAATCTATGGAATCCTTAAGATAATTTCTGGATCTATTTGCAATTGTTTATTTTAGTAATGAAGTTCTCATGCACAGATATTCTTCTTTCTTCTGTATTTATAAAACTTGCTTGAAATGGCGATTTTTAGATATCAGTCTCCTGAAATAAAACTTAGTGTTTCTCCATTTTGGTAACCAAAAGAAGGTAAAAATGAGACTAAGGTGTGCTTTAATTATAGAAGTGTAAGTCACTTTCATTCAGACGCAAAGATTTTATCTAGTATTCTCCTTGCCATCTAACAGAAGAAATTCAATCATGTCATTTTTCTAGCTTATGGCTATAGATGGGAATCATACTCACCTATAAATTTTCCATAAAGATTTTTTTTTTTAAATTATCAGATAGCAGAGCAAAAGAATTAAGGTCACTTTCAAACTTAAATCTCCTTTGGGTCAGGATGCTAAATTGCTATAAAGTTACTGGGTCAGATTTGAATTTAGAATATATATATATATATATTCTCTAACTCAATTTTCCTGGTTAAAAAGACATAATAAGCAAGTATTTAAAAGGACAAAGGGGCAAGTCAAGGTCAAAAAATAGATAGCATCGGGAATAGGATTTCAGATTTTTTCTGTAAAAAGTTATATTTCTACCTCCTTTATATATTAAAGTTATATAAATAGTTATATATTTACCCTGGATAACAGGGTAAATAATTTAGCTCATAGTTCAATCATTCTAATGTCTGAGGAAGAAAAATAATGAGTGTGAAAGATACATACCATTCTAGTACTTTTCAACTGTGAAAGAAAAGATACCATCAATTTTTATCATCTCTATTTCTGTTATTTTAAATTACAAATCAATTCTTGTTCTTTCAAAACTAAACAAGAATATGTTTCTTCAAAATTACTGAATCTCCAAATAGAGAATTATAACTTGTAGAAAATCATTTGTATCCATTTCCTAGTGAAATGTCAAATGGATTCATGATGTCATGTTAAGAGAATGAGAGAAAGAGAGCATGTGTATGTGTGTGTGTGTGTGTGTGTGTGTGTGTGTGTATGAGAGAGATAGAGAGGCAGACAGAGCATGTGTGTGTGTGTGTGTGTGTGTGTGTGTGTATGAGAGAGAGAGAGAGGCAGACAGAGCATGTGTATGTGTGTGTGTGTGTGTGTGTGTGTGTGTTTGTGTATGAGAGAGAGAGGGAGGGAGAGAATGAATTTTGGAGTGGACAGTGGAGTATTTAAAGGTTTCTGAAAGATACTGTAACAAATCTTGATTTAGGAGAAAGCCTGTTGTACAAAATAGAAAATTATTTTCCAATATTCAGGAATGATCTATTTAATTGTTTAATATTTCTTATTAAAAAACTGTATTAACTCTTTATTCACAGAAAATGTATTTGTTATTTGAAAGTTCTTTATCATATGTTGATCATCTCGCTTCAAAAAGATAATTTAAAAACCTATTTTTACACAATCGTCTAATGAATCCAATTGAGATATCCTTGTTAAAATATTGAGAATGGAATATTTAAGGCACAATAGAGCAATATTAAACTACGAGATTTACATAATCTTGGATACAGATGCTGGATTTTAAAAGCCAACATCACCTTTCATAATCGAAAGCAAGGTACTTTTGCAAGAATCATTTATTAAAACCAAACTACTATTTCAATAAAGCATTAAGATTTGCTGTGAAGAATGCCCCTTGGGCAGCACTCTGAAATAATAGTGAATTGCTATTCTAATCCACAATGGAACATTTTAATAAGTGTGATAAATGACTCACAGAGAGCTTCTGATTTCAATGTCAGTGGAATTAGAATCAGGCAAAAGCTTGCCCTGGGTGATGGATGTAGAGGATTTTCGTGGTAAACACTTTGCAATGTCAGGACAATACAAGCTTATGGAACTCTCAGAAGAGAAATTCATGTCCATTTGTCAACTTTCTGCCTGAGGGTAAAAATGTAGGCAGAACACTAGTCTTACTTTAGCAGGTAATATACTCTCTTCAATTCTGTAACCCTTCAAAATGAAACAAAGCAAAGAAATTAAAAGATATAATGTATAAAAGAAAGCATCACTTTACATTTAGAGACATAGCAATACATTAATAGCCTCAGTAGTAGTATAGATTGGAGAAATACATTATGGTCAACTGAAATTTTTTTCTTTCTTAAAAATATTCTTCTTTAGAAAACATTTCTTTTTTCTTTAGGTTTCTAAGCTTTATGAGAATACAAATGTCTATGTGACATTTTTTCTTTTCCTCACAGATGCAAATCATGTATTTCAAACAATTTCATCTGATTTTGTTACCTTAGAACACAGATGAGAGTCAGATTATTATGAAATTTAAAAATATACAAATACTATATGGAATAGTGCCTTACTGTATACTACTATTCAAATTTTTAAAATTTGCCCTATGTGCATTTTCTCCAATGATCTTCTTGCAATATTATTTATAATGTTTCCAAGGTAAAAAACTTGTGATTCATGGTTCAAGTTTTCTAAGCTAACATCTCCCTCACTCTTTTTCCAAATTATAGTATGCATTGCAGAAGTATTATGCTGATACATGCAAAGTATTTTTAATAATATATTATATTTGAATGGAACTTAACAAGAAGAAACCAAACAGACCTTTAAAAAAGTGCTGCCAATATATGTACACATAAGCAAATAAGTTTTATTAAGTTTGGTATAGATAAAACCTTGGGGGCTGGGGATATGGCTCAGTTGGTAGAGTGCTTACCTTGCAAGCACAAGGCCCTGAGTTCAATCCCCAGCACTGAAAAACAAAACAAAACAAAACAAAACAAAAAAACCCTTGGAACACTTCAAATTTCAAAGATATGAGACAGTTATTTTATAATTATAAATAATACCAGTAAACATTATTAGAATAAAGTAACTTTCAATATTCTGTAATATATCTGCAGAATTCAAAATTGGCTTTGGGCATGGTTGAATAAATTGGGGAATCTTACTCAAAGGGAGGTTCTAAGGACCTGCATTTCTCACAAGCTTCCTGGTGAGCCTGTCTCCTGATGTGTAAAATATGTCTTGTTGGGGCAGGAAAATAGTACTCTTCCATGATTTCATCGCTGGTATAATGTTCAGGAGAGGTTTTGAAGAGTGAAAAGACTCTATGTTGCTTACAATTAAATACATAAATTTTATGCTAAAAACTTTATTCCTTTTGATTTATTTACTGTGAGGAAACGACAGAAAATGATTCTCATTGTCATTTATGAGCATTTACTGTGCAATCAGACACATGGTCAGATTTCCATCTTCACTCTCAGAAAGTGGTGTTAAATCCTCACTTGTACATTTAAAATATTAGTAATGGTTACATCGTAGCATTCGTGATTTATATTAAATAGGTAACACATCTAAAATGCTCAGAATATTTCCTAGCATATTTTAAGTCCTTAATAAATCATATTTATATGAAGATGCAGAAATCATTGACCTGGAGTTAGAAAATTTGAACTTGATTTTAATTTTTTTTGAAAGAATGGAATATTTAAGGCGTAATAGTGCAATATTAAAACTATTACAGATTTCTGATCCCAATTTTTTTATTTTATGAAATCTGAATATTTACATGTATTTCCAAGGATAGCTAAGGTTTTAGGATAATGCCTATGAGTATTTTATAAATGTTAAAATTTTATAAGTTGAAGGTATAGTTTTTTGCCTTTCGAGTGTGAAAATTTGGGGAAAAATTACTATTAAAATTGCCAATTTTTGGTATGAATTAGCAGTGCACAAATAATTCTGTTCATTCTTTCTTTTATCTTACTTCTGCCAAATAAATTTCCCTCAACAATTTTAGCAACTGTGCTCAAATGGAAGATGTTGAACTCTGCTCACATTTTATTACTGTTTAGAAATAGGAATGAAAGAATAAACATATACAAATAAAATTTCCTATTCTTTCATAGTCATATAGTCTCCTTTTGTAATTTTAAAACATTATATATTTTAGTTGGAAATAGTAAAAGAAATGAATTCTGTAACACTTGAGCCCTAAGAAAGAAATCAGACATTCAGTAAATAGATGTTGAAGAGTGAATTCAAAGATAGTTTATTCCTAATTCTATTCATGTCTTGTGGTGTGTCCTTAAAAATACACTTTGTGCCTTCAATTTCAAAGTAAAGCAAGTAAAGCCGGACTATCAATAGAGGACTTGTTACTTTCAGGCATTACAATGAACTACTGGAATTAACCAAAATGATGTCAGGTAAAGAAAAGTTGTATAGAAACAGAAACCTCTTCAAGGCACTAATGACTTTTAAAAGAAAGAAAAAGAAAATAGGAGGGAGGTAGAGAGAGAGAGAGAGAGAGAGAGAGAGAGAGAGAGAGAGAGAGAGAGAGAGAGAGAGAGAGAGAGAGAGAGAGAGATAAGGAGAGGATAGCATGAGGGAAAGAAAAGAAAGAAAGAAAGAAATGAAAAAGGAGGGCAAGTTAGAGCTCAGGAGTTAAATTTCTTTTATTCCAAAAATGAAACCATCAGACAGGGACATTGAATTTCTTTTCAGGATTCAGTGAAAGGGTTTTGTATCATATTTTATTAATTACTAAGAAGGAAAAAACATGTTCAATTAGGCAGGAGTTACAAATGCCCAGAAGATCAAAGATATAGAGGTTTCAGAGTAAAGAAAGAATAATAAGAAATCTTGGAGACCAAAATTAGTGAAATAAGAAAAGCCACACTATCAAATTTAAAATCAATACCTATGAGTTCTTTAACCAAAAATTGTATTGTTCAGAACCATAAATCCATGATGTTATTATGATTATTATCATGAAAGACCTAACTAAGCAAAAATAATGTATAGCATGGCTCAGTTGATGAAGCTGCATGTCCATGGTATGAAAAACAAAGTTAAGGTAAAATCATGTTTCCAGACCAAATGGAAAGTCTCCTTTCAGTGCTGGCAGTCAGGTAGCTACTCAGCAAATGCCTTATCCTGATATTCCATCCCTAGCTAATATTGCACTAGCATGCTAACAAAATTTAGGATTATGAAGCTACTATTTTTGTAAAAGAAAAGATGGGAAGAAAGAAGAAAGCAAACCTGACCATTTAGCTAAATCACTATGAAGAAAATAAAGGCAAATAATTTTGTTAACAAGTTTTTGGAGATTGATTTATATCTATAAAAATTCCAGTTTTTATATCTTTCATGATCCAAGTTGAATTGATCAGATTCTCCCTCAGTGATTATTTGCATAAGTGTGTGAGGCATGCGTGTGAAATTGATTTTTTACAAGATTATTTCCATTAGTGAGGAAAAAAAATCAGTGTTCACCTAAATGTGTCATCAAGACAAGACGGCATCTGATGTACATAATATGTCATTAGTAAATGCAAATTAAAACCACAATGAGATACTACTACATATCTATCATAATGAGCAAAATCAAAATCCTTGAAGCTAATGAGGATTTAAAGCAAGAGCAATCCCACACAATGTAGTAATAGGTATGCAAACTGGTATGGCAGTTTGAAAGAGATGGGTAATTTCTTACATAGTTGAACATATTCTCACCATATGATCCAGCAATTGTGATTCTACATATTTATCCAGATGGGTTGAAACTTATGTTCATACAAAAGTCTGCACATGAGTGCTTGGAACAGCTTTATTCATAATCACCAAAAGTTGTCAATAACAAAAATGTCCTTCAATATATGCATGGATGAACAAATTGTGATACATCCATGCAATTGAATTTTATTCAGTGCTAAAATATGACTTATCAAGCCATGACCAGACATGGAGAAAATTAGGTGCATATTGCTAAGTGAAAGACGACAGTATGAAAAGACTGCTTTCTGCATCATTCCAACTAAAAAGCATTTTAAGATCTATCTTTGCCAGAAATTCAGAGAGAAGGAGAGAGGAATGAATATGTGAAGCACAGGGAATATTTTTAGGGCAGCATAACTATTCTGAATGACATTATCAACGTAGAGAGTTCAGGTTATTTATCAAAATCCATGCAGCTATACAATGCAAGCAGCAGATTCTAATGTACATACACAAAGTGCTCTGATGCAAACTACACCTTTTAATTAATAATAGTTCATCAATATTGTTTCATTAATTGAAATAAATATACCACACTATTACAAATTGTTAATAATAATAATAGAAACCGTGTTGGAATTGGGCATGGGGATTGTGGATATTTGGAAATATGTGTATTCTGTAATCATACTTTATGCAAATATGAAATTGCTCTACAAAGAAAGTATGTCATTTCACAACCTTCTGGTCTTTATGGTTTCAAATAAGGAACCAGCCATTGATCAATCATACTGAATCTCCTCTCTACATGGTGATTTCCCCTAATTTATTCAGTATTTATTTAATATTTCAACAGTTTTAGTGTGAATTTACTTTCAGCATTCTAGATTTAGAACTACCTTGAAGTATACATTAATGTGGATTTTGATTGTTTTTCTCCTGAAGGCCATTTTGTCATGTCTTTATTGGTTTTATTGTTGTTGTTGTTATTAAGTAATTTGTACCAACACACCAGCAAAGTCTCAGTCTCATGTGGTAAACAGGCACAATATCTATTACTTCTGCTTCTGTTTTATTTGCTTAGATTTTGGTTTTAAATTCCAGACTGGCTCTTTAGAGATCACTACTCAACCTGTGCAGTGTAGAGGTCAGTCTATGTTCTGAAAAGTGTGTGCAACCACCTCTAACCAGTAATGTATTCATAGGCAGTAGGAAAAAAAAATTCTGGCAGTTTTCAAGTGTTGCACATTATTTAACAACAATAACAACAAAAAGACCCTATTTTGGTACATTCGTCTGACTTCTTTGAGTCGAACAAGAGTGTGGCTGACTTTAGCCTTCTCTTCCTTGCTGCTCAGCTCCACATGCTGCCATAAATAATCCTGCTGCAATTATAACTGCAAACTCTGACTAGTTCAGTCACTGAGCCCCTTCACTCATCCAACTCTGGGATTGCTACATTCCATCAACAATGCTGCTGGCAGGGGTAGGTATTGTCTACTCCTCCAAATTAAGCAGGCCTCCTTTAAGGCCTGAGCTCAAGATGCAGTTAGTTTTATGGTCCTGCCCTGTCAGAACTTCTGCATTCACTAAGCATAGAGTTCGGCACTGGGGGTCCTAAGAACATCTCCAGGCTGGTTCACCACAGAGTACTAGTGTTCCAACTAGAAGTTAAGATTTTCTCCAGAATAGATACTTTTTATGTAAGCATTGATAAACTTTACAGTTGCTTTTTAGCAAGTTGATTTAAAAATATCTTGGCTATAATTAAGTTCATATGACCACAACATAAGTTTCTAAACCCTGGTTGAAACAGATTCTTTGATTATGTGTGTATATATATATATATATATATATATATATATATATATATATATATATATATATTTCTACATAATTATATATATATACATATACATATATATATACATATACATATATATATATTTCTACATAATTTTAAATTGTCTAACTACAAATTATTTCTTTTTAAACAGCGACAGCGAATACTTTATGTTAAAGAAAGCAAAAGATTCCAGAAGGAAAAAAAACTTTAAAAAATTTCTTATTTAATAAATATGCATCTATCTCTACATTATAGCTATCCATTTAATTTTTATGCAGATAATGTTAATTTTCGAAGCAGTAAGAAGTATTCTAAACTGGTCACCAAGTTTCATGCTTTGTGATCATGCTGTAGATGGCAAAGGTGATGAAGCCTGGCCAACGTGAGTCTTTAATCAGTTAAATTTAAGTTATTCAAAAGGCAAATTATCATGGCAGGTCCTGGCATAAACAACTCAGCCCTTTAAAGCAAATCTCCATATCAGAGATACTTGAGTCAACACAGGCATATTCCTTTGACCTGAGAAAGCAAAGTGCTATGTCACATGGCAGATCACAATGGGGGGCCTCAAAGATCTAAGAGATTCAGTTGGGCCTACATTCACAAGGAAGTGAATTCCATCAATAATTATTGAGCTTAGAATACTGTTGTGAATGTTAAATTCGGCTACTTCTAGGCTTACATCTTGATTCAAGCCCTGAGAGGACCTAAGCAGAGGGCCAACTCAACTACAGAGGAACTTCTCACTTGCAAACGCTGCCAGGTAATAAGGGGTGATGTTTACAGCCAGCAGGTAGGTGGCAACTGTTTCCATAGCAATGGAAAACTAAAGCAATGGACATATCAAGGTAATATTTTAGTTGATGCTTCTGTCACTGTGATCTTTGGTTTTTCTACCCTTCTTTAGGTTGAAAATACTTTCTCTAACTTGACACACACTGCAGTGACAAAGTACCCTACTAATCTTTCTCACAGTGCTAGAAGTTGGGAAATCCAAGTTCCAGGTGCTGGCAAATTTAGTGTCTGATGAACACTTTCTGGTTCATAGATGGCTATCTTCTTCTTGTGTCCTCACATGGCACAAGGGGAAGGAATCTCTTTGGACACCAATCACAATGGACTTCTGGTCTCATGACCTAATCACATCCCAAGGACCCCCACCTGCTAATATTGTCACATTCGGGGTTAGAATTTTAACATATAAATTATGAGGACACATAAAGATTCATTCCATCACATTCCCTAAATTTTCACTGAAATTATAAGAATTTCAGTCCACTTCTTCATTATTAGTCCACACTATTCTGTTGGATCTAATTACCTTCCTCCACTACAGGTAAATACATTCATTGTGAGTTAAATAAATTAGAGTTCTGTGTAATTTATTCTGTGACTGTGAGGAAATAGTTGTGTGTGTGTGTTTGTTTTTGTTTTCTGCTGGAGGTAATATGTTGATAGAGCGAAATCCTAGAATTTAGTCATGTTTACCACAGAGACAGTACGTTAAAAGGAAAGCAATAGAGAGCAAAAGAGAGATTGGGTAGATTTGAGAAAGCCTTTATTTTTGCCTGTTTCTGAACATAAATCTAACTCCAAGAATAGCAGTTAGGTTAGTCAGTCAAATCAAATCTGCCTCATTTTTCCTTAGATTACGCTGAGCTTGATTCTATTTCTTATAAGTGCAAGAAACTGGACTAATGAGGAAATACTGAGCTTAAACAGGGACTGAAAGAAAGATTTAAACTGAGCATGTGACTGCATGAAGCATAATCAACACAGGACACAGAAATCACTGACCTTCTTTCCTACTTTTCCAGCTCGAATTGCTGGTTGATCTTTTTACTTTGCTTCTTAGAAATAGTTTTAGATCCTCATTGCAATTTTCTGGATTTAGTATAAAAATAGAAACTGATTCCATTCCTGACATAGAATAATGATAACATTTATATATATAAGAAGACCTGTTTCCATTCCCATTTGATCTCCATATTCAGTGTTCCACATCCACAGATTCAATCAATGTGGATCAAAAATATTTGGGGAAAATGTTTCCATGCTAAACATCTACATATTTCTTTCCTTGTCATTATTCTCTAAAGCATACATTATAAAAACTATTTTAATTTCATTTATATTGTATTAAGTATTGTAAGTAATCCCGAGATAGCTTAATATAGGTGAGAAGATGTAATTTACATAAGGGACTTAAACATCTTCAGATTTTTTACCCTCCCGGTGATTTGGAAACAATTTCTGCAACTCCCAAGGCACAACCAACTGAACTTGCATGATACCTGTTGTCTGTTTTATTTTGCTTACAATAAATTTAAAAAGGGGTCTTTGGATAATAAGTAGATATGGATCTCAGAAGAGTATTAGGAGTTGTATTGGTTGCTGAATGTGTAATTCTAATTTTGGGTACTTTATCACTTGTTAAGATATTTTCTCCCAAATTTATGACAATGGGCATGCATATTTTATATGATATTGGAGAATAGTTAAAATATCTAACAGTGCCAACATAGAAACAATTTGCATGCTCTATATTAAACTAAGCAGTCAACATAATTCATAAAGTAAACTCTAATACAAATGCTGTCATTTAAAAGAATGAGGGAATCATTCAAGTATCTAGTTCTTAAGGTTTCAAAGAAGGCTAATGTAAGAAATATATTTCAAATTCTCTGGATTATCAAGATCTTGGCAGCACATCAAAATAATCAAAAGTCATTTATCTGATTTTCATATGAAAATGTGACATATTGATTTAAAAGTGAATATTTAAGAAATATATTAATAATTTAAAATATTTAATTAAAAATAATTTCCTGCTTTATATTTATTTTAAAAAATTAAGCAAGGTTCTGCAGAATTACTCATAATACTTTGCACATACTTTCATTTTATATTATCACAAATTAAAATAATTTTCTTGTAATCATAAATATAAAATTGAAATTGTTTACATTAAGAAATCATCTTAAATATGTTAAAAGATAATTCAAAGCAAAGGAACACTCAATTCTACAGAGGGTAAAACAGACTGTGTGCATATTGTAATCATCTAATTCTAAAGGGGTGCCAAGTCTGCTTAGAGGATTACTGAATTGAGACCTTAAAATAAGGGAAAATGAGGAGGGATTCTGGGAATTTAATTTGCTTAAAGGAAAAATTTAGTTAAAATAACTATGTTGAACTGCAATTTTAAACTGATTCTTAGATTTAAAATCTTAATAACATATATTATGTGTGCTCCAATAGTTTAATTGATTTTAATTTCTCCATTATATAAAGATGTAAATGAATTATATATTTTAAAGTTATAATTATGAAACATAATAACTAACATTTGTTTAAGGCCCAAAGATTTTATTAACTCAATGTACATTGCTTAAGTTAATCTTTGCTATTATATTAAGAAGTAATTGCTACCACATCAACTTTAAAGATGAGAAAGCGTGTCCTGCTTTGATATTAAATTCAGATAAATTATGATATAACTAATGGAATAAATACTAAGTAGTCACTAAAATTGTATTATAAAATATATTTAATCCATGAAAACATTAAATATATAACTAATATATAAATAGAAAAATTATACTAAATAAACAATTGCTATTTGTGAGTTTTGGCATTGTGAATAAATTTAATTTCATTCTTTCTTTTCTTCTAAATTTTCTACAATTAATTTGTACATTATTTCTAAACAAGAAACTTTCATTTATTATTTTATAAAGCAGATGTGAAATTAATTATAAGCATTAACATAAACACATTTCTTTATATTATTGCCTTCAAGTGCTTTACTATATATGTGTCTCAAAATAACATAATGAATCAGATAATATTATTATTATTACCACCATTTTATAGTTGACAAACTAACCCTGAGAGATAAGTGTAAATAATTAGTGTGAATAATGTGACTAAGATCAAGGCTAATAAAGTACAGTTAGGATTAAAAGAATGGGAACACTTTCCTTTCTAATTCCCTTACTGATACAGTAAATAATTTCCTGTGCCAGGTCTAAGGTATTGTCCCTCATTATTTCCACTTTTTGGATTCCCAGACACTCTAACTCATTATCGAATGCATGTCTTTAAAATCTTTCCTTCCTATTTGCAATGTGAATGCACAGTGCTTGCTTTTTTTTGTTTTTAAATGTAATGCAGAATATTCTACAAATACAAAAAAAAATTGTAGAAAAATTAGAATTGTCAGACATTTTCTTGCTTACAACTGAACTCCACAGCCCCTAAGATACTGCAGTAGTACTGCCAAGAGGGAGGATAATAGCACTGGAGACTCAGGTGACCTGGCAGTCATTTTAACACAATTGTCCTATTCATTACTGCAAAATTTCCCTTAATACTCTCCACTGTTAGAGTCATTGTGAAAATAGCAGGAGGCAGAATTAGCAGTTATAGATATATGTTCATTTCTCTAGTTATTTTTAATTTATATTAAAGACCTTTATATATTTGAAAAAGATGCAGATCTTAGTTCATATGATTAAGATGCTTTTGAATTTGCATTTAAGACAGTTTCAATCTTAGCAGGTCATTCAATCTATCCTATAATATGACTAAAAGAGCAAATTTGCAAATACCTCATTTGCCTTTGGGCTTTCAACTCATTTAATATACTGTTGATGATGATGTTTATAAAGCTAGTTAAATAAAATTCTTGGATTTACCATGAATTTAAGTTAATTTATGAAAGAGAAATTTGCAGATTTTTAAAGAACAGGTAACACTTTATCAGGCATTTAAATAATTAAATTGAATATCATTGCAATAATGCCAGTTGCTGCATGCAAAAATAAAACATGCTTTATGTTTGTCAAGGAAGTGCAAAGTATATATTTTGAAGCTATATTTTGATTAATGCCTAGAATAAGTTAAAAAATAATTTATGAGGTTATAATTAAAAATAAGGCAAAACAATATGAAATTTAAAATATTGTCTTGTATGTATATTTACATAATTTTTTTCTCATACAATTGAACCTCAATACAAAGTAAAATAATTGAAAAAGTATAGTCAAAATTTGAATTTTTATAATTTAAGTGTAATAATTTCATTAGAAAGAGAAGGTACTTGAGGTAAAAATTCACCTGCCACTTACCTCTACTTTTGAGGAGATGAATGAAAATTTTAATTAATTATCTAATTCCAAAATGACATGATAGTTTATTTTAGCCCAACTTGCAATTTTCTTAAAAATTTAACATTAGTATCTTCAAATTATTAACCTCAATATTTGAAATGGGAAAAAATATAGCAAAAGTTAATTTTCCAAATTTGACCTAAAAAAATTTAACTGTTTCTGAGAACAGAGAGAACTAAATTTTGACAAGAGCTAGGTATGTACCTTTTAAACTAATTAAAGATGATAAACCAGTTGGATGCTTCATCACCATAAAAAGCAAAACATTCTTACATAGATTTTTTTCTTGTTTGATATTAGTAATACTAAATTCTACATTGACAGAGTGACTCTGAAGACAAACCCAACAATATAGTATAATCATATACATGTATATTTTCTTAGAGAAAGTAAGACTTAGAACATGTTAGATTATTCCAATCAGTGTTCTATTTTGCTGAATTTTAGCCTCCCAAATTAAGCCTGTAAAAGTTGGGTCAAGGAACATTTGTGGAGAAGGAGAATTGGAAGGGAATAAGGGGTATAAGATTAAAGCAGGAGAAAAGAGCAAGTATGTAAAATGAGATTTCTTATTTGGGAATGATAAAGGAACCCCCAAAAGAAGTCTTTCAGTTTCAAAGAATAGAAAAAAAAAAAATGTGAAAGTGAGTAGACTGTAAAATTAAACTAATGATTCCATGGAAATAACAAGAACTTTGCCCTAGTGCAATAGACATTAATATCAGGAATCAGAAGCAAGCCATGATGTCTAAAAAAATGCATCCTTAGGAACTGGATTTCTTATTGTATAATATTTGATTGCCTTTTTGCACTATTATATCATTGAGAGAGATAAGAGCTGATCAACTCCCTTGAAAGGAAGCACTACATCCTCAGTAGGACTCTTTCCTACCTGAGACTCTGCTTTAGGATTACCTCACAGCATAACATGTATATCTGGATTCTTTCCTGGGGAGAGAGAGGGAAAGAGAAAGCCAAGACGGAATTGCAGTTTTATAAACTAATCTTAGAAATAAAAGCCCATCAACGTCTTTCAGATTCCACTTATTTAGTAGTGAGTCACTTAGAATTGCTTGGTAGCTTCAAGATTGATTAATATATTTCACCCTGTATCCCCAAATATTAACATCCTACATAAACATAGTACATACTTTAAAATAGTTAACTAACAGTTGTTAGACTTTACTTATTTTTTTTACCATTTATAACATTTTATTAATAATTTATTACATTTTCTACTAATGTCTTTTCACTCTCCTAGCATCTAATCTGGAAATCCACCTCATATTGTATTTAGCAATCATTGTCTACTTAGTCTCCTCTGATCTTGACAGGTTCTCATTATTTCTTTGTCTTTTCTTGATCTTAACATTTATGATGAGTACCATTCAAGTATTTTGTAGAATGTCCCTTTATTTGGGTTGGTATAATATTTTCTCACGAATAGACTGTGAATATTGTAAAAGGATACAAGCTGGGATATAATATCAGCATAATTTATGACTATTGGCATGAACTTGCTTTTTTGGTTACAGTGGTGTTTGCCAAGATTCTTCACTATAATGTTGTTATTTTTCCTTTCCAGTACTTTGTTCTCTAAAAGCAAATCACTACAAACAGCCTTTAAAATAGATTTTACTACCTTATCTGATAAGCTCAATGCATTTCAAAGGTCCTTAAATGTGATCAAGAGTCGGTATTGATGTGAAGAGACTTGTACTCCCATTGCTGACTGTGAAGATGGAGGAGACGTGGAGATATTCAATGGAGGCAACCTCTAGAAACCAGAGGAAGCATTGCAATTATCCCCCTAAAATTTACAAAAAGAAACTTGTCACTACCAACACTTTGATTTTAACAAAGTGAGATCCATTTTGATCTCCAGAATGTTACATACTAAATTTGCATTATTTTAGGACACCAGATTGTGGTACTTTCCCTAAAAATGCTTATCAAAGGTAGAACCTATTTTTCTGCCTTTGCTTTGTTAAACACCATATCAATATGCTAAAAGAATTTTAAATATCAAATATAATTCCTTTAAAAGAATAAGTAGTTCAATGATGATGCTTTATTGTGAATTCCTAGTTGCAGTGTTGAACTGTTATTAATAGCTAATATATACACACATACACAAACACACACACATTTATATACACACGCAGTCTGCCAAACTGGGAATTGTTGACATTACACGGTGAGAAACATTTTGTAAATAAGGCAAATTATGGCCAAGAAAAGGAGATAGTACCAATTCATAATCTTAAAACTAGCAAATTGTAAATAACATGGGTAGTCAAACAAAAACAACAACAGCAACAACTCAAACTCCTACCCATCGGCTTTCCTTCCGGAAAAATAAAATTCTATTTAGCATCTGTGAAAACAATTGAGTGTTTTCTCCTTTATCCTTTATCTCAGAAAATCATTTAATGATTAGTAAAGTATACATTTTCCTTTCTCATTACTAAGAGATGGTAAAAAAGAAAAAAAAAAAAATGGTGAGATACACCACAGCCAGGTCTATTTTGGCAGAAATCACAGCTGCAAATGGAAACTAAAATCACTATTACTGCTTTTCTAAAGTAATGGTACCTGCTACCTATTTCCTTTCCACTCAAACTACCTATTCCCTTTCCACTAGATTTTTATCTCTCTTTTTTTTCTTTTTCTTCTTCTGCTTTTTTTTCTTGCTGCAGTCTGACAGAAACTATGGGCGGAACACACATCTCACATTTCTCCTCATCCTTCTCTGGGAAACTTGCTCACTCTGTACGTTTGATGTATTATTTCTTCCAAAGAAAACATTCATGCCTCAAGAAACAAAAGATGAGACACAAGGCTCAGTTTTGCCTGGTGCATGGGGTAGCAAACAAGGTCACATTTGAAAATTAAAATGAGATAAAATAATTAAATAATGGTGGTTCCTTACACACTGGAAGGAAATGAGAAATGCATAATTTCTATGGGAATTCACAGGTAATTAATCGTTAAAAAGACAATTTGTATGAATACATATGATGATATGAAGATTCTTAATTTTTTTAAAATTTTTAATGTCAGAATTCTCTTCGACAATTGGATGAAACTTATGGACACTCTCCTTGGGAATTACATTCAAACACACACACACACACACACACACACGCACACACACAGAGACATGCTATTTTGCAGAATGTTTATAGAATTCTTGAAACTATTCCTTCTTATTGAAAGGTGTTCTAGGTATCCAAGATCAGACTAAGATCCAATAGTTTAAATGAGTATAAGTAACTGTTGTTTTCTATTATGCATTATTAAATATGAATGGTATGTCACATCTAGAGAGCAACTAACTTTTCTCAAAGTGAATGAATTTAGTTACAGTGTATCCTATGAGACTTTCAGAACAAAAGGCAATGAAATTCCCTGACTGGAATGCAAAAATGACTCAAAACATTTTGTCAGGCATTACAGCAGTGTTCAATGCCCGAGGCAGGGATGGTGGCAGCAGAAGTGTGGTCCTCAGGCAAAGACCAGAGTGAAAGAAAGTCCTGTGGTCCCGGGTGAAAGAAGAACACCATGGTGAGGTGATTTACATGATGACATATAGAGCTGAAAACTCAGAAATTTCAAGGTCACGCTGACTGTTTTGTAAAAAGGATGCAATAAGTCTGACCAGCATAGTAAGAGCTCATTTTGAAAGTAAGGAACAGGATCATGTGAGGAAAAATATAGAGATTTAGGAAAACGGTTCATGGATTTGGTACCTATTCTCCAACTTGGGATAGGATGCCAGGTAAGACTATGCAAACCATTTAACTCAAAATGCCTAAATTGGGGATAGAAGCAATGAAGCATAGCACAGTTTGTGGACTCAATTTGATATGGTTCAACTCTGCTATGTAAGTACTCTCTTAGCACAAGAAGGCAATTTAATCTTGCAAAGTCTCAAGTTTTTTCATTTATCAAATCAGTGAAATAGCTGTACCTACCTCATAGCATTGTTCAAAAAATAAAAAATAGGACAATATATATAAAGTACTTACCACAGTGCTTTTTAACACAGAAGGCAGAAGAATAAAGTTGCTATTGGTAAAATTATCACAGAATGATAAAACCAATCTGCATTACATGAGATTAGCTTTCTTCCCAATGTACAATTATTGGGTTAGTAATATTTTAGTTGCTATTGTGAATTGGGGAAAATCCTGAATTGTATTTACTCATCCAACTAATATTTATATATTCAGATTGTACCCTAACCCTAACCATGCATTTCTTGAGGCACTGGAAATAAAGTAGAAAAAGAAAAAAAAAAATCCCTAACCTGACTTTCTTCCATCATATTGCGTTTGGGACAATAAGTAGTAAAGTCACAATTATTCAGAGATGTGCAGTATCACAAGGTTGTGAGTGGTTTAAAGGAGATTAAAACATTCACAAGGAGTTTGGAGAGTATATGAGGTTGATAATGTCATTTTGTTTAGAATGGTCAGAAAGAAATTATTGTGGCCTTGGAGCAGAGGAATAACATCGTCTGATGTATTTCAAAAGGAGCACTCTGGCTATTGTGTTGGAAATTTAACTACTGAGAAGTCAGGAGACTATTGCAAGAAATGCTATGGGTTTTTATGCTATCTTATACCAGGATGGTGGCAGTGAACAGATTATGGATCTATGATAAGGCAGAGCAGGGAGAGACAGAGTGATATCAAGATAGCATACTCTTTCACTTAGAAAATGTGATCTTTAGGCAATAATTCATATTCATGAACCTTTATTTACAACAAAGGCAGTATCATTAAAGTTATCACAAATATAATATTACCAAATCCAATCCAATATTGTAGTTAAGTAAAAAATATATTGAACTGCTAATGCAAAAAATAAAAATGGTTATCGATACAGTCATTTAGACCCTATGAGTAAGGGCTAGATGCCACATTCCCTCTGAATCCTAGAATGACTTGGTTTTTCTTTTTTAGTGAAAGTTTCCTTAAGTATATTTAGAATGTATAAAATATCATCTTTATAAAAACCTATTAATGTTTAGATAATCGAATGCATGTCAGAAGAGGGTTTTTTTGTTCCTTTTGTCAAATAAATTAGCTCACATTCTTTTGAGGTCTGCTGGAACATAGAGTATCATCAGTAGTTCATGGCAAACTATTACCCTTAATCTTCCCTTAAAAAGGCAAATAAGTGGAAAGAACAAAATAGCCAAGAAACATTGAAAAAAATGTTCAGAGTGAACTGAGAAAAAGCAGCCTGCTTTACTACAAGCAAATATTTCTTTTTTTCTTTATTTATTTTTGATACTGAGGATTGAACCCAGAGGTGCTTTACCACTGAGCTGCATCCTCGGTCCTTTCTAATTTTTATTTTGAGACAAGGTCTCATTAAGTTGTTAAGACTCAATTCCAACTTGATATCCTCCTGCCTCAGCTTCCTGAGTCACTGGGATTACAGGTGTACACCACTGTATCTGGCTATGAATAAATATTTGATCACTAGATATTTTATGATCAGTTGGTGAATAGATTCCAAATATATCCAAGATTGCCTATCTGATAATCCCAACTTGTTTTCATCGATAAATTTCATGCTACTACTGTATTAATAGAAATCAATATTATATGTCTGGAAGGAAAGACTAGTGCATGGTGTGAAATTATTTGAATGGAAAATTATTTTTGAATTCCTGCAGTAAGTCATTGATTGCATGACTGTTGTTTAGCAGAAACATAATATCTTGTTCTCTCTTTTCCCCTTTATTTTTTCTTTTTTAAATAACTGTGATTTTAATTTAACTTTCAAACTTCACATTTGGTATCCTGAAAAAGAATTGCAAGCTCCTGTTCTAAACATTTTAAACCAGACATTTTGAAAAAAATCTGAGAAAATATGGCATACATAAAGAAGTACACAAGAAGAGAAAAATTATTTAAGTATCATTCTGTCATCATTCTGGAACTCAATTGCTCTGCAATTAAGATGTTCGAAAAATCTACTTAATACTCACAGGGTTGGTGTTTCTTTAAATTTTATTTTAATTTATGTGCTTCATTGGGAAGGATTTGCAAAAATCAGAGGAGAAATGATGTTATTTTTAAAATCTACAATGGAAAAGAGGCTAAATGACCAACAGCAGCAGGAAAACTTAGCACCTAAATGGAAATGTGATAGTCCATTATGAAAGCACATGAAAATACAGAGAGATTTGTCTCTGGAGTTTAAAGATTTCCAATCATGTTTATATTATGTACTTGCTTCTCTATGTTAAGAACCATTCTCATGGTTCTAAGAATATTTTCAAACTCAGCGTCTTTCAAGACAAAAACTGTTCAGCTTTCCTACTGTCAAACATTTTTAGAGCACTATACACTATCTGCTTTTTCCAATCATAGTCATAGATAGCACCATGTATTTTTGTGCATTGACTGCCTTTCTTAACCTTGGAGTCTCTTTGATGTTACATAGAAATATATCCACAAAACAAACTGTTTTATTATTTGATCAAATATGAACTAATTTATAACAAATATTTTGTTATAATCTATTTTTATTCACAAAGTATAATGATGAAGCTCATCCTGCAGTATCTTACCTATATAAATATACATATGTACATACATATGTATGTGTATTTTTAATATATTACATGATAATAAAGCAAGTGTAATTTAAGAGCTTGTCTATGTTTTTGGGGAATTTCATATTTTGTGGGTGAGAAAACAGATTCAGAAAGGAACATCTTGTTGCTTTTCTCCCATTATTTTTAGCACCTGCATTATACTTCTGTCACTGTTTTGTTTTTTTATTTTTAATACTCTACCTCTTTAGGAACTTTCTTCCCAGTGGTCTACTACCAACTAATATATTTTATTTTCACAGTAATAATTCTCAAAAGACTTTAAATATTGAAAGAGCAGAGAATATTTAAAACTTGCAGCAGTCTGCTGAACAAATTCAACTAATGGCCATCCTCTTTTAGCCAAAGAAGCATAATGTGAAATTCTAAATATTGTACATAGGTTAAATGCAAATTTTTGTTTACTTTAAACAGTTAAAATAGTTCTGGGGCTAATGATTGTTGACATTTTTTCAATGTAAGAAAGCATGTGATAATAATTCATAAATCTTTCAGATCACTATATTTATGAAAGAAATTGTTCAGGTCTTGACAACTCATCTCTGGACATACTAACTATCTTCAAATCAACTACAGCATAGGATGTGAATCAACATACTACTTGTAGCACTGAGTTCTTATGATATAGTATATGAACTAATTCTAAACTATACCTTAGAATTGGAATTAAGTTGAAATTTTTAAAAGAACGTGTGATTGTTTTCTTTGAGATAATTGTCTTAAGAAATAGATTGTCTTGCAATGTTGTGTTATTGACTTTAGCGATTTGCCTATTTACCTTTTGTCAAACAGTAAGATGTGTGATGATACGTTTTTTTGGTGGCAAGTAAGAGAATAAACATTTGAATAAACCAAGGAGACTCTAGATACTTTTGGGGAAAAAAAATAAAGTCATTGAAAAATTATTTTGGTCAACAGAGATCAGATTCATCCATCTAATTAACAAAGAGGACAGTCTCCCTGCCACCCTTGATTCTCATTTACCTTCCAGTGTCCCTCAGAGAACACCAGCTTAGTTGCCTCATACATTTTAGATGTTTTAGGATGAGAAAACCATGCTAATATATGGGACATCTGGGGTAGTTAATTTTATGTGTCAATCTGGCTAGGCCAAGTTGTCAAATTATTCAGTCAACACCAATATAGATGTGACTATAAAGATTTTTTTATGTGATTGACAATTAAATCAATAAACTTTGAGTAAAGCAAATTACTCTCCATAATGTGGGGTCTTATCCATCTAGCTTAAGAGCAAAGACTGAGGCTCACAAAATAAAAGCAATTCTCCTAAAACACAGCATAATGATCCTGATTTTCTACCCTATGATGTGAGCTCATACAGTGCATGAGCCAATTAAGAAAAAAAAGAACCCTCTGTGTGTGTGTGTAAAAGGTGTGTGTCTACATATATACACATACTCATATATATACAGATGGTATGATATGGATTATATATGTATATATATATATATTTCTCTAGAGAACCTAATACATTTAACATCTTAGTTTTTTTATTTATGATGATCAATAAAAAGCTATCTGATTATGTTTACTAAACATTAAAAATTTTATGTTTCATTCTAATTTTCCCAGAGATGAGCATAACAGAACAATAATGTTCCTGATTCAATTTATAAAAGTTCTTGAATTTAAATTCCTCTTCCTGTTTATTAGTTGTATGATTTTTGTCAAATCATATGACAGCTAAAATATCAGTAAACTTATTATGTACTAACAACAAGAAGGACACAAACTTTGTAAAATTGCTAGGATATTAAATAAAATAGTATGTGTAAAGTTCTCAAGACAGTAACCAGAATAGTAAGATAGAAAACTAAATTTCAAGATTTAGTCATATTATTTTATCATGGATATTAGTAGATTTCCCATCTAAAGTTGACATGAGCACAAGTAAAAGAAGAAAAACTAATTTATGTATGATGTCAAAATTATTTTGATTTATAAAATGCATGAACTTTTCATTTACTTGAAACTATTTTGGATCTTAAATTAATAACCTAATATGACGATAATTCAGGGAAATAGAAAAAAGAAAACAAAGTAATCCAAACTTATCAGAATGAATGAAATAAATCTCAGAACAGAAACAAATGAAACAGTGAATAGAATAAAAAATGAACAAAACTGAGTTGGTTCTTTGAAATAAACAAACAGAAGTGTCAAACTCTTAACTACACTAAGAAAAAAAATAAGACTAAAGTAAAATCAGAAATGGAACACCAGAAAAATAAAAAAAAATTAAAAGAAACTATTATGAACAAATATATGCCAACTTCCTGAATAGCCTGGAAGAAGTTTATAAATACCTAGAAACAAAGCCACAGGACAGGGCTGAATCAATATAAAATAGAAAGTCTTACAGAGTTACAAAATAAAGCGAATAGGATCAGAAAGAAAAGTTCAGGGTCAGATGACTTCACACGAGTCCTATCAAATGTTTAAAGAATAAATGTTAAGTAGTCTTAAACTCTTTCAAAAAATAGAAATAGAAACATTTATGTCGCAGTCTCGTCTTGATACCAAAGCCAGCACAAAATATTGTAAGAAAAATAATATATATGCTAATTTCTGATGAACATGGATGCAAAAATTTCTCAGCAAAGTATTAGCAAACTGAATTCAACACTTCATTAAAAGTATTTATGACATGATCTGGGTGAGATTTCTCACTGAGGTGCAAGGATGGTTTGAAAATGCATATAAATGAATAGATTGAGAAATACAGATGACATAAATCAGAAGAAAATATTAAAGTACTCTGTTTTATATTAATAAAATGAATAAAATCACATTATCACCTCAGTACATTCACAAAAGTATTTGACAAAAGTCAACATATTTTTTATGATAAAACTCACAAAATTAGGTACATGAAAAGCATATCTAAACATAATAAACGTATGCAAACAGCCCATAGTTATATGTACTCATCAGGAAAATAAACTATTCCTCTCAGATCTGGTGCAAGATAAAAATGCTCACTCTCATTCCTCCTATTCAACAGTGTTAGAAGTCATCCAATCATAAAAAATGTAATGAAATTATCTCTGTTTACTGATGATGTGATTATGTATTTAGATAACTGTCACATCCTGCACAACAGTTTTATTCAGGGATACAAGAACTGGTTGATGAGGCAATTAGGAAAAGACAAAAAGACACAAAAGTAGAGAAAAAGCAGGGCTTGGCAGTTCATCCTGCCTCTGATGGAATAAGACTATGAGCAAGCTCAGCATGTTTATTATATAGGTTTAAACATAAGAAGCTTTTATTGTGACAAAGCTTCTTCAGGATAAGCAAAACTGAAACTGAGGGTAAAAGTAGCTCAATTAGAACTTATCAACTTGCATCCATAATTCTCTACCTCTGGGTAGCAGACATTTGAACCCAGGGTAATGAACTAATAAAATTCCTGAGCTAGCCAGGAATTTCCCTTTAAACAGGATGTCACCATACAACAGGGAGGTTTTCGATCAGTGCCTTTGCATGGACAAATTCCCTAGGGAGATGTCACCTCTGTCTGTGGATAGTTCAAAGACCCATAATTCATTCACTGCTCCTAACATACAGCCTTAAAAACTTTACAAAATAACTTCTTGTAAGTAATATACAAGTTCTTCTGCAAGGTTTGTGGATACAAATTTGATATCCAATATTAACTAAATTTCCATAAAAATTGAATTAACAATGAATTCTCTGAAAAATAAGAAAATCAATTTACAAAAGTTTCAAAAAGAACAAAATTCTAAATATATATATTTAACCAAAGAGGCAAAGAGTTTTACACTGTAACTGTGAAATGGCTAGGAAAGACAGTAAAGTAGACAAAGTTAAATAGAGAGATGCTCCATGTTTATGGATTGAAAAATTAGTATCATTAAAATGTTCATACTATTCAAAGAGATCCAAGGATTCATGCAATCCCTCTCAAAATACCAATTTTTTTTTTTTTACAGAAGTAGAGAAAGAATTCTAAAAGTCATTTCAAAGCACAAGAGTCCATGAATAACTGAGGATTCTTCAGCAACAAGAACACAGCTTGAAACTTCACACTTATTAAGTTTGAAATACATCAAGAAAGTATTGTATTTAAAACAGTATGGTACCTGCAGTAAAGGAAATATATAGACTAAAGGAATAGAATAGAAAATATGAAAATAAGCCCACCCATACATGGTCAACTGATATTTGACAAAAATGTCCATAATAGATGATGGAGAAATTATAGTCTTTCTAATAAATAATGTTAGAAAACTGGATATCCTTATACAAAAGAATGAAATTAGACCCTTATTCAAACAATACACAAAACTTGATTTAGAATAAATTGGATGTAAATTTAAAACCATAGAAGTTATAGAAGGAAAAGAGAAAAGTTCCTTAAATATTGGCCTTAGCTATGATTTCTTGGATGACATCAAAAGCACAGGCAATAACAGTAACAATTTAAAGGTGGAATTTGAGCTGAACATAATATCTCTTATAGGATAAATTTAAAAAGTCAAATGCATAAAAGCAATGATATTCACTAGGGAATGGAGGAGGGAGAACTGTGAGACATTATGAAAGCATACAAAATTTTCATAACATAAAATAAATATGTTCTAGAAACATACCATAAAGCAGAGTAACTATGGCACGATTTTCTGTTATATACTTAAACATTTGCAAAAAGCGTAAATCTTCTGTCACGTGTTATTATCACTCATAAATATCATCTTCATCATAAATAAGAGAGCAAGGAGCACATTTAGTATATGATGGATAGGTTTTTGACATATATTATGGTTATGGTCTCATAAATTTTGTTCTGGTTTGAACTTTTAGTTTCTCATGTGTTGAAAGCATATTCTCCAATATATCTAGGTTCAGAAGTGGGGCTTAAGGTGAGGATTATATAATTCATTTTATGGATTAATAATTTGAAAGGTCTACTGTAAGCAGGTGGGGCATGGCAGCAGAAGTGGAAAATGTCTTGTCCTTGACTTTTCATTCTTTCTGCTCTCTGTCTGCCAGAGTGTGATCAACTTTCCTTGGGCAGTTCAAAGACCCATATGCCCTTTGACCTGATATTCTTCCTGACCTCAGGCTTGGAGGAATCGACTTAGCCAACCATGGATGGAAACAGCTGAAACCATGAACCCCAAATAAACTTTTTCTCCTCTAAGTTTACCTTGTATGGTGCTTTGGTCACAACAACAAAATCACATTTAAACTTAGTTTATCTCCACATTTATCAAGATTTTTATATTAATTATGTATGGCTTTTGGTATGTCAATGCTTTTTTAAAAAAAGCAAAGTATATATGTCAAAATACACTCTACTATCATGTTTATCTAAAGAGAATAATAAAATAATAAAAAGTAAAATAATTTTAAAAAGTAGAACAGCCACCCCAAACCAAGGTCAGACACCATAGCTGAGCCTGCCTGCCTGCTCCCTACTGCTGAGGGACACTGCGCTTGCCTCTGTGCTGACACCACGCACCCTCATGGGGGCTCCCCAGCTTCTTTGGAGGCCAGTGCAGGCATTTTGAATTTCCTGAGGGTGTCACCATCATCGTTGGAAAGGTGCTCCCTTCCTGAGATACTTACAGGGGACTGGAGGCCCTTTGACAGGTACCTCTATTTACACATTTACATCATACACCCTTTCCGCATCCTCTTGTTCACAACTAGCAATATTATAAATAGTAATTGAACTGATCCTGTTTATTTTAAAAATGTTAAAGTCTTTATAGGGGCTGTCTGGTTCAGGGCTACATTTCTCTGTATTGGGTGCTATTTGTACTGATCTCCTTTTCAAAGGAGAGGTAGTGGAAAACTGCAGGGTCATAATAAGCCTGCAGGGGGGGAACTTCAGCATCTCTGATCTTCACTGCTAGAGGGGAACATACAGAACCAATATGAAAAAACAGGGGAAGAAAGCATCCCTAACAAACCAAGATGCTATTGTGATAGACTCCAATGACAGCATGGCAGTAGAAATGACAGAAAAATAGTTTAGAATCCTCATGATTAAAATGATCTGTGAAGCAAAAGATGAAATAAGAGAGCAAATGGAGGCAATGCATGACTATTCCAATAGACAGTTAAAAGAGCAAATGCAAGGAGCAAGAGAACACTTCAAAAAAGAGATAGAGATTCTGAAAAAAAAAAAAAAAAAAAAAAAAAAAACAAAAAACAGAAATACTTGAAATGAAAAAACAGTAAACCAAATTAAAAACTCATTAGAAAGCATCACCAACAGAATAGACTTCGTGGAAGACAGAATCTCAGACAATGAAGACAAAATATTTAATTGTGAAAATAAAGTTGAACAAACTGAGAAAATGTTAAGAAATCATGAATGGAACCTCCAAGAATTATGGGATATCATGAAAAAACTGAATTTAAGAATTATTGGGATTGAGGAAGGCACAGAGATACAAACCAAAGGCATGAAGAACCTGTTCAATGAAATAATATCAGAAAATTTCCAAACCTGAAAAATGAAATGGAAAATCAAATACAAGAGGCTTACAGAACACCAGGTGCAGGAAACTACAATAGATCCGCACCAAGACACATTATAATGAAAATACCTCACGTACAAAATAAAGATAGGATTTTAAAGGCTGCGAGAGAAAAGCATCAGATTACATATAGGGGAAAACCAATATGGATATCAGCAGATTTCTCAGCCCAGACTCTAAAAGCAAGAAGGGCCTGAAACAACATATTTCAAGCTCTGAAAAAACATGGACACCAACCAAGAATACTATACCCAGCAAAACTAACCTTCAGATTTGACAATGAAATAAAATCTTTCCATGATAAACAATAGTTAAAAGAATTTACAAATAGAAAGCCGGCCCTATAGAACATTCTCAGCAAAATATTTCATGAGGAGGAAGTGAAAAACAACAATACAAGTCAGCAAAGGGAGGAACTACCCTAAAGGAAAAGCCAATCAAAGGACAAGTAAAAAACCAAAAATAAGCCAAAATGACCAGGAATACAAATCATATATCAGTAATAACCTTGAATGTCAAAGGCCAAAATTCAATAATCAAAAGACATACTAGCAGATTGGATTAAAAAGAAAGACCCAAAAATATGCTCTCTTCAGGAGACTCATCTCATAGAAAAAGATATCCACACACTGAAGGTGAAAGGATGGGGAAAAACATACCATGCACATGAACCCAGTTAAAATGCAGGGGTCTCTATCCTCATATCAGATAAAATGGACTTCAAACCTAAGTTAGTCAGAGGGATAAAGAAGGACATTTCATACAGCTTAATGGAAGCATAAAACAGCAAGATACAACGATTTTAACTATTTATGCCCCAAACTATGGAGCATTTATGTATATCAAACAAACCCTTCTCAATTTTAAGGATCAAAGAGACCAAAGCACATTAACAGTGGGGTCTTTAATGCACTGCTCTCACCACTGGATAGATCCTCCAAACAAAAACTGAACAAAGAAACTATAGAACTAAATAATACAATCAATCATGTAGACTTAATGGATATTTACAGAGTATTTTATCCATCATCAAGCAAATATACTTTCTTCTCAGCAGCTCATGGATCCTTCTCCAAAGCAGACTATATGCTATGCCACAAAGAAGCAATTAGTAAATACAAAAAAAAAGAGATCCTACCCTATATACTATCAGATCATAATGGAATGCAATTAGAAATTAATGATAAAATAACTAACAAAAGCTACTCATACACCTGGAGACTAAATAATATACTATTGAATGATGCAATGATAACAGAAGACATCAGGGAGAAATAAAAAAATTCTTAGAAGTAAATTAGAACAATGACCCAATATATCAAAATATCTGGGACACTATGAAAGCAGTACTAAGAGGAAATTTCAATACATTGAGCTCATACATTAAGAAAATAAAAAATCAACAACTAAATTTCCTAACATTACACCTCAAAGCCCTAGAAAAAGAAGAACAGATCAACACCAAAAATAGTAGAAGACAGGAAATAATTAAAATCAGAGCTGAAATCAATGAAATTGAAATAAGAGAAATAATTTAAAAAATTGGCAAAACAAAAAGTTGGTTATTTGAAAAAGTAAACAAAATTGATAAACCCCTAGGAACATTAACGAAGAGAAGAGAGAGAAAACTCAAATTACTAGAATTCTTGATGAAATAGGAAAGATCATGACAGACACCATTGAAATACATAACATAATTAGAAGCTACTTTGAAAATCTATACTCCAACAAAATAGAAAATATCAGACATTGATGAATTTTAGAGACATATGATCCTCCCAAACTGAATCAGGAAGACATACAAGACATACACAATCTAAACAGATCAATTTCAAGCACCAAAATAGAAGAAGTCATCAAAAGCCTACCAACCAAGAAAAGCCCAGAACCAGACTGATTCTCAGCCATATTCTACAGATCGTTAAAGAAGAACTGATACCAATACTCCTCAAAGTATTTCAGTAAATAAAAAAGGAGGAACCCTTCCAAATTCATTCTATGAGGCTAGAATCACTCCAAAACCAGAAAAAGACACATCAAGGAAAGAAAACTTTAGATCGATATGCCTGATGGACATAGATACAAAAATTCTTAACAAAGTACTGGCAAATCGCATACAAAAATATATTAAAAAGACAGTGCACCATGATCAAGTGGGGTTTATCCCAAGGATGCAAAGTTGATTCAACATCCAGAAATCAATAAATGTAATTCACCACATCAATAGACTTAAAGTTAAGAATCACATGATTATTTCAATTGATGCTGAGAAAGCATTCGATAGAATATAGCACCCCTTCATGCTTAAAACACTAGAAAAAATAGGAATAGTAGGAACATACCTCAACATTGTAAAGGCTATCTATGCTAAGCCCACAGCCAACATCTTTCTTAATGGAGAAAAACTGAAAGCATTCCCTATAAAACCTGGAATAAGACAGGGATGCCCTCTTTCACCACTTCTATTCAACATCGTCCTTGAAACACTTGCCAGAACAATTAGACAGATCAAAGAAATTAAAGGGATACAAATAGGAAAAGAAGCACTAAATCTGTCACTATTTGCTGATGACATGATCCTATATTTGGAAGATCCAAAAACCTCCACTAGATAACTTCTAGAACTAATAAATGAATTCAGCTAAGTAGCAGGATATAAAATCAATACACATAAATCTAATGCATTTCTATTCATAAGTGATGAATCTTCTGAAAGAAAAATTAGGAAAACCACTCCATTCACAATAGCCTCAAAAAAATAAAATACTTAAGGTTTAACAAAAGAGGTGAAAGACCTCTACAATGAAAACTACAGAACATTAAAGAAAGAAATTGAAGAAAACCTTCAAAGATGGAAAGATCTCCCATGTTTTTGGGTAGGCAGAATCAACATTGTCAAAATGGCCATTTTACCAAAAGCACTATACAGATTCAATGTAATTCCAATTAAAATCCCAATGACATTCCTCATAGAAATAGATAAAGCAATCATGAACTTCATCTGGAACAACAAGAGACCTCAAATAGCCAAAACAATCCTGAATAGAAAAAGTGAAACAGGAGGTATTACTGTTAGGGGCAGTTATGGTTCGTCGCTAGCTCCCAGAAAACGCTCCACAGATACAGGTCTCACACAAGGAATTTTTATTGTATGCAGACGATTCATGTCCGCTCGGGGAAAAGGGAAGAAAGAAAGAGAGAGCACGGAACAAGGTTTCTCTCAGACTTAGGAATTTCATGGGCTAAGAGGAACCAATCGTGGAGGAGAATTCTTACAGACTGACTGATGGACCAATGACATATTAGAACGTAATGTGTGAGGCAGGAAGATTACGGCAGCATAAGCTGGAAATTCCTGTATCGTGAGAGGCGGGAAGAACGCAGATTGACAGGTGGTGGGGGAAGCCAAATTCCTTACAATTACAATACCAGACATTAAACTATACTCAGAACAATAGTAACAAAAACAGCATGGTATTGGCACCAAAACAGACAGGCAGATCAATGGTACAGAATAGAAGACACAGAGACAGAAACACATAAATACAGTCACCTCATACTAGACAAAGGAGCCAAAAACATAAAATGGAGAAAAGATAGCCTGTTCAACAAATGGTGCTGGCAAAACTGGAAATCCATATACAGTAAAATGAAATTAAACCTTTATCTCTCACTCTGCACAAAACTCAACTCAAAATGGATCAAAGATATAGGAATTAGACCAGAGACCCTGCACCAAACAGTAGAAAAAGCAGGTCCAAATCTTCATCATGTTGGCTTAGGATCAGGCTTCCTCAACAAGACTCCCAAAGCACAAGAAATCAAAGCAAGAATCAATAAATGGGATGGACTCAAGCTAAAAAGCTTTTTCTCAGCAAAGGATACAATGAAGAATGTGAAGAGAGAGCCTACGGAGTGGGATCAAATCTTTTCCACACACACTTCAGATAGAGCACTTATCTCCAAAATTATTATAAAGAACTTACAAAACTTTACACCAAAAATACAAAGAACCCAATCAATAAATGGGCCAAAGAACTGGACAGGCACTTTACAGAAGAAAATATATAGATGATTAATAAATTTATGAAAAAGTGTTCAACTTCTCAAGTAATTAGAGAAATGCAAATTAAAACAACTCCAAGATTTCATCCTACTCCAATTAGAATGGCTATTATCAAGAACACAAACAATAATAGATGTTGGCATGGATGTGGGGAAAAAGGCATACTTTTACATTGCTGATGAAGTTGCAAATTTGTGCAGCCACTCTGGAAAGCAGTATGGAGAATCCTCAGAAAACTTGGAATGTACCCACCTTTTGACCCAGTTATCCCACTCCTTGGTTTATATTCTAAGGACCTAAAATCAGTGAACTACAGTAACACAGCCACATCACTGTTTACAGTAGCTCAGTTCACAACAGCTAGATTGTGGAACCAAACTAGGTGCCCTTCAGCAGTTGAATGGATAAAGAAACTTATATATATATATATATATATATATATATATATATATATATATATATATATATATATATATATATATAGAGTGGAATACTATTTAGCCATAAAGAATAATAATAGTATGGCATTTGTAAATAAATGGATGGAATTGGAGAATATCATGCTAAGTGAAATAAGCCAAGCCCAAAAAACCAAAGGCCGACTGTTCTCCCTGATAAGTGGAGAATGATATATAATGGGCGTGGGGGGGTGGGGAATGAGAGAATAATGGGGGAAACTTACGTAGAAGGAAATGAGAGGGAGGGGAGTATGAAAAATGGTGGAATGAGACAGACATCATTACCCTATGCACATGTATGATTACACGAATGGTATGAATCTACATCTCGTACAACCATAGAAACAAAATGATGTACCCCACTTGTGTAATTTGAATCCAAATGCAGTCTGTAAAAAATTAAAAGCTAATTAAAAAGTATAAAAATTTAATTTAAATTAGTTTTAAAAAAGCAGAACATATATTTACCATATCATTCAGCAATATTAGTTATAGATTTTCATTCAAGGGTAATGAAAGCATATGTATATAAAAGGGTTGCTTAAAAGATAGTGATCTTTGCAGTTTTTTTTTATGACAGCTGCAAACTAGATATGACCCAAATTCTCATCATTGTGCATGAGTAGTTAATTCTGGTGCATGCATACAATGGACTACTACTTGGCAAATTAAAAAGAATGAACTATTGATGCATACTACAGCATGATGAATTTCAGAATGGTTTTTCGGAGCAAAATAAGTCAAATTAAAAGGATACATCCTGTAGGACTCCACTTATTTTAAATCTTAAAAATTGCAAATTAATCTAGAGTGACAGAAAACATATCTGGGTTAACTGGTGAGGTGTGTTAACAGGAGGGACAGAGCTGATTCAAAGCATCGAAGAGAAACTTTTGGGACTTTGGGTTTGTTAATTTCTGGATTGTGGTGGTAGTTTTACAGGTGTAGCCATATGTCAAAATTTATTATATTGTGTTCTTTAGATATGTGTAGTTTATTTTAAGATAATCATAGCTCAATAAGACCATAAATAATGTGTGACTGAATTTCTTCCTTATGTTATGGGTCAAAAATAAAATTGTTTGCTGGTAGATGGCTCCTGGAAATTAAATGAAAAAAAGGAAGTGGTGAACAACAGTGCTTAGTTTAAATTATGGGTATTTGATCAAAAGAAAATTAAACTGTCTTGCATAATAGAAGAATACTGATTTTGAAATTGTGTGCAGGTCATGACAACACTGGGGTTTAAATACCAGCTGGATTCGAGGAACTATTAAGAGAGAAGAACAGGTGGTAGACTTGTCCCTGAGCAGGCAATGTGAGACAATCATGTCTGATATTCAAGGTGAAGTGCTTTTTTTTTTTTTAATCTTTTATTTACAGTGAATATCCTTCATGAAGTGTTTCTTTTTTATCCTTTTTCTTCAGTGAATGTCCTCCATACACTCCAACATTTTATTAAAGTTCTCTTATACATGCAAAATGTAATAAAACTCTTCCAAATTTAGCTTACAAATCTTTCTGACTTTAATCTATTCCACCATTGGTGAATTGAACATTGGTGAATGTCAACGGTAAGGTTTTTGTCCTTTTGTGGAGTGTGAGACCCTGCTATACGCATAAGATAGGAAAGTATTAGTTCAAGTAAGTTTCCTGTGACCTCCTCTTCTTTTCATAAGAGTAAGCTTGGTGTCCCCAACATACTCTTCTAAACATGTTTATCCTTGCATCATTTCCCCTTTCCTATCACTGCATTATTTTAATAGAAGAAATAATTCTGCTTAATAATATACTTAAAACATTCACATAAAGGATGAATGAAAAGATAGGTCTGCTGTTGCTGGATACCTAGACAAATGAATTCTAAAATCATTCTTTGGTTATTCACTTTACTTTTGATCCTTAAGGTGTGTTTTGGTTTTTCAAGCCACTCAATTTTAAATTCTGCTTTTTTTAATCTCTTGACCAAATGATGTTTCTTTTAATATCAGTGAAGCTCACATGACTTAAATTACCATTTTCTCAGTTAACATTCACCCCAAATTACCTGTAATATGTCAAATCTTCACAACTAGGATTATGTTGAAAATGGATTATAGGCAGACAACAAATTCAAGAACTGTCATTCATCTTCTCTAGAGAGCTCATTAACCTTTAAAGGTTTGTACATGATTCCATAATTATCTTGCAATGGGATTTTTATTTCTCTTGTATTTCATCAGGCTGCCCCTCTGTATGGCATGCCATGAGGCTGACATTAACTCTTTGAGCTGCCAAAGCAGTTGGTGACACAGAAAAGCAATATTAAGCAAAAATGATTTCTCTAATCCCCCTCCATGACTCCAGCATTTCCTTCAGACATAGTAAAAAGGGCTTCTTATACATATAGGGTAAATTAAAATGGCTTTAAATAATAGACAATCTATTTTATTTATTTTTCATAATTTTAGTTTCAACTCTTATTGAATACCTACTTATATAGTTCATTCCTGCTCCAGCTTGCCTATAAACTTCCCCTCTTGCATCTATACATATCATTTTCTACTTGGCCTACATGTTATTTTTACTTGTCTTACACTTAGTACTGATGTCCAGACTTTAATTTTTCTTAAGATAAATAATATTTAAAATAAAACTGAAATAAAATATATGGTCACCATTTCAAGCATTTATGTATCTTTTATGTATATTTTAATTGTTAGTAAAATTTTAATTATTTTACTATTTTAGAAAATGCATCAAACTTTAGAATTAATGGAAAAAAAAAAAGAGTTTCTTCATTGTAGACAGTTGGAGACCAATTTCTTTTTTTTTAACTCATATGACTGCTGTTGTCAAAATCACTCAAATTGACACTTTACTGTGTTAATCTTTTCCTCTATAGTGTGAAGATGGGTAATGTCCCCTAAAGTTGCATATGCTAAAGACTTAGCCCTCAGGGTGGCACTATTTGGCAGTAGTATGAATTGTTAAGAGGTGGGACTAGTGAGAAGAACTTAGGACATTGGAGGGGGGCCTTTGGATGGCTTTGTGAGACACACACCCTTCCTCCCACTTCCCCCCCCACCCCCACACCCGCTTCTTGTCTCCTGATGTGAGCCCTTACTTCCACACATTCTCCTGTCATTCTGCTCCATCCTCACCAAAGGCAAAAACCAAGGGACTGCTAGACCTTGCACTTGTACCTCTGAAACCATGAGTCAGAATAATCGTCTTTGTATTTCACTAGTAGCCCATGTCAGGTATTTCATTAGAGTGATGTGAAGTTTACAAAAATATCATCCATTCGCTCTGCTCGTGGGAACCCTTTCTTCAGAAGACAATAAGACGGATATGGTTGAGAACTGAAATGTAGATATCCTTGGTGTATACACCAAAACAAAATCAAAGTGTTGGGCACAAAATAGGTATGTTATAGATTTTCATTGGTTCAGTTGACCAAACTAATAACTCAAGACAAATTTATTAGTGAATCTTAGAACTAAAAATGTAAATGTCATAACATCCTTCATAGTGACTCAAGTGGAAAGCTAGGGTATAAGCAATATCACAGAGTGCATGATCAGCAGAATGTTGAATTTTGAAAGAAACACATCCTTGTTTTCATTTTGAATGAAAAACACCCTTATTGAATATTTCCCTTTTCCCAGTCAAGGTGTTCATTACACGGGTTCACTTTTATTTGATAAATCTATGAATCCTTTAGCAGTTGTATTTACTATTATGTAAAATTGATCATTCTGAATATAAGCTTCTCCTATTTGTCTTGAAACATGAAATAATAGGACTTTTTGCTCCTTCCTGATTTCCCCACCCTTTGCTCTATAGAGCTTACTGCTTTCCCACACGATTTGGCGCCATTGTGCTAAATTCTTCTTAGAATCTAAAATTGTATAATATTTAAAAATCCAGTTATCTCAAAGTAAAACATTTCTTATACCCTCTCTGCCAATTCACTATTTACATTTTATATATTGTTAATATCAACAGATGAAGAGGACACATTTTGCATTGAAGTTCAGAATTCATTTTAATGCCTAGATTAAAAATGCCAGGAACAAAAGTGAAAAAAAAAGTTACCAATGGAAGTACAATTTTCAAGTATGACAACAAACTATTTTCATATTCTAATTATGAAATTTTAA
Organism: Sciurus vulgaris; assembly: GCF_902686455.1. Lineage (NCBI taxonomy): Eukaryota > Metazoa > Chordata > Mammalia > Rodentia > Sciuridae > Sciurus > Sciurus vulgaris. The sequence continues at coordinate 123,315,622 of NC_136469.1, forward strand.
TGAAAATTTCAGTTTCAGTGAGATCATTCCCATTATTATCTTGTCTGACAATATGTTTCATATGTTTTCACCCCATTAAAGTCTTCTCAATAGTTCACTCAAGTGGCATCATGGCTACTTGGAGTGGGCAAGATTCTTAACATGTCAGAACCTTAGTTTAATATTCTGACATATGAAGATAAAATCACATGAACTATAGTTTATTGCTTAAGAGTTAAATGTAAAACTCTTTATATATGTTCTACAATATAGTATGACTTCTATAAATATGTTGTAGATAGAATTAATATTCTGTCCACACAGTAATTTTATGAGATTAGTAGTTTGAGTAACGGTTATGGGGTGAATCATGGCCCACTTTGCTAAACATTTACATATCAAAGTCCCAACGCTTAGTATGTCAAAATATTACATTTAGAGGTAGAACCTTAGAAGAAATAATTATGATAAAATAAGTTTCTAAAGGTGCACCATAATGCAATATTACTATGGCCCTGTAAGTAAAGGAAATTTTGACATAGTCATGAAGGGATGTTGGTGTGAAGAGAGAAGTGAATCATCCATAAATCCAGGAGGCATGCTTGGACCAGAGCCTCCCTCACAGCCATCATGAGGAACTCACCCTCCCCATACCATGAACTTGGACTTTCCCCTTCTAGAACTGTAAGAAAACAAACTTGGATTATTTAAGTCCATAGTCTGCGATACATTATTATCCTTGCAAACTAATAAAATAATAAATAAAAGAAAACCACTCAAACTGGTTAAAATAAACAAGATTATTGTAAGGATATAGATATGAATCTGTGAGTAAGGAATAAAGTTGGGCTTTATAGGTGAAAAAAAGATTTCAAGAAAGTAGTAGTATTCTCTTGAGATCAACATATTTTCCCTCACTTGTTTTTCAATGTCTATCTCTGCTGGATTTTCTTGTCTTATTAAATTATAATCTGTTGATACTATCCAATGTTTGGTTGGTCAAACAGAATCAACTATATGGATTTCAGGCAGGAAAGGATTTTATACAGAAAGTTAGGTGTTTAATACCACATTTGGATGAGCTAGGGGAACGAAGGTCACTGAAAATTCCCAATGTTCAAAAAAATCAGGAAGTTTCAGAAATCATTGAAAAAGAGTGTTGTTATCTCAACTTCTTTGAGTAATGCAGTGTCTGATTAACTGAGGATGATGGAAACTACAGAAAAATTTTATGTCTGGTGTTTCCAGAACTAACTTTGTTCCAGAGTTGTCATTGTTTTGCTTCTTTAATTTTTAAAATCACATGCACTGTCTTCAAAATGGCAGACCATGGCAAGAAAATCAACAAAACACATTTTCCTACATTTTAACTCATGATAATGAAAATATCTCAAATTGTACATGTTCCATTTAACTTTACAGTTCACCTGTCCATCATAACAATCAAATGATGTTGAGGATTCCCCAAAGCAACATGAATTCCAGGTATCTCTCCATACCCAGGCACCAAGCCCTCTATTCAGCCACAGGGAAGGACTTCAACAGCTTTACTTTACTTGGAAAGCATTTGTGTACCTCAAAACTCTATGTTTCTGGCAAGTTTATGACTACTCATATTGTCTCTGACATTCCCAACCTTACTTTCAATATCTGATTTAAAAAAAATAGATATCCATCATATTACCCCTTTGTTAATGGAACATATCATAGAAATCCTAGGACTTCCAGGTCATGCCTCATGTCTCAGCATCACATCAAATCTATACATTTCTTGGCTCTCTGGGGCAGTATCTCATCTTCCTTGCTCTTAATATTCCTTCTCTGATTAGTGTATTTCTGTAACACTTATTATCATTTGAAATGTTAGATAAGCTAAGGTTTTCTTGTTGTTGTTTACTGCTAGATCCTTAGATTTTAGAATAAAATGATGTTTGAGACGTAATTGGGGCTCATAATATTTAATTGATTCAAAACTGAATGATATTAAAGATTCAATATTTACTATTATCTTTTTAGGAAAAAAAATCTATGCTTTTTGTTTATGTTTTTAAGGGTATCATTTGATTGTCCCAAGACAGCTCTCTAGATAGATGGTTATATAGCAATTGGTTGCAATCAAGTGGAGTCAAATGCTTACTCTCATTCAATCAACCCATAGCTAAAATTCATGCTATGGTTTACTTGGTACCTAGAATGTTTCTTCCAGGTAGTTAGGTTCATGTTTTCTCTAGAAGATTCAGTGGTTGTGTAAAAACAAAATAAAAAACACTACTTGTCTATAAACGGTGCATGCCATGTTCTAATCTATGTTGAAATAAAAGTTTCATAGGGAGGATCCTTGACACACACATACTGAGCCACACTTATTTTCTGTTATTGAAAATGAATATTTTTGTGGTGTCCTTAAAAAGTGTTTTAGGGAGCAATTGAATGATGAACATCTTCAATAAATTTTTCTTAAATGGTGCCATTAATTAGATAATTTGGGGCAAAAAATATAATCATTTTGTTTTACTAATCCTTTATAAAAATGAGATTATCTCTTCTAGGTACTTATGAAAATGAAACCCAAATATTCTTAATAAATGTTGCATTAATTATCTGTTCAAATATGAATGGAGTAACAATAAAGTATGTGTCATTTCAATTTATTCCTTTCAAATATGTTTTAACTAAAAATATATGTTTAAGGTAATATCAAAATTTATATAATACTTTGTTTACACTTAAGATTCTTGGAATAAACAACAAATTAACATTTAAAGATTAAAATATCAACTAGTTGTTATTCTACTACTTCAGGTATTTTCAACATTACTTTAAAAAGGTGCAAATTAATACTGTGAGTAAAAGGGATTTATGAAAAATTGACTGTGTTAGATACATTAGGGAAATAGCACAAATGAGATAAAAATCTTTGTACTCTGGGTAGCCATTAGTCTTGCTTTGGGAGTGTCAAGCAGACAATAAAAGATTGAAAAATCACAGCTAAATAAATGATATTTGGATAATAACATATATAGATAAGAAGTAGGTAGGTTATGGGTACAGATAGATAATATAGATACAAAGATAATAGACAATTGATAGATAATACCTATATACCAACAATATCCAGAGAGTATAATGGAAAATGGCAGGAAATAGGCTATATTGATAGATGGAAACTGCTATTTCACATAGGAAAGTCCTTTGATAAAATAATGTTAAATTAATCTTGGAAAGAATTGGGATTGGGGAAAAAGATGGCAATATATGCAGCAAGTGCCTATTAGGAAGAGCAAATATGTTGAATCATGAGTGAGGCTTATATTTATGATGAAATACTTAGTGGAAAAATAGAAAGAATAAGGAGATCTTAATTATGGTGTTAAGAATAACATTAAGGAATTTTGCCCTCAAAATTTCCTGAGTAAATTAGCAAGGTCTATGAAATGAGGAATTTGTCACTAAAGAATTATTAATGTGGACATGAAAAATCAATAAGTAATTTAACCTATTTTATCTAAAAACTTCAAGTATTATTAATTTAATACATTTTTGAATATCTAATAACATAGTTTTAAGAATAATAAGTGGGGATGGGGAGATAGCTCAGCTGGTAGAGTGCTTGCCTCGAAAGCACAAGGCCCTGAGTTCGACCTCCAGTACCGCAAAAAAAAAAAAAAAAAAAAAAAAAGAATATTAAATGAATGTATTTCTTGCTATCATAGACAAACTTAATTAAGGAGATAAAGCATAGTCAGATGATTATATAATGCAAAACAGAAAACTAGGTCTAAACAGCAATTATACTTAACAATTTTCAATAGTAAGAGACCATATGAAACAAACAGGGAATTCTAAATTAGGGTGAAAGGAATTTGAAATTACACCAGGAAAATGTTCGATCTTTAAAGATTTTCTGAACCAATAAATTTCAGCAGAGGAGGAAAAATATATGTTTCATTGACAGAAGCTATTTGGAAAGTGTTAACATTTGTTTTAAAATTTGAAGCTATTTTATGAGTTTTTTATAGGAACTTCAGAAACTGTAAGAATGTTTTAGCAAGTAAACTACAAAAAAATTTAGAGAAACATGTAAAGTTAATACCCACGTGTGATTTTAAGAGGAAACATGAAAGAACAAACTTAATTGTAAAATATTTCTGTGTGGATTGAACCAAGTCCATAAAAATACAATGTGAATACACTGTGAATTCATAGGTATCTCTTTGTGTCTGCTCACATCCACAAGTCTCTTGGCTCCTTTTGAAAAGGACCAAAAGTTAGTCTATAGAGGGTCACACTAAGGACTGCATAAATGCATATGAAGGATGCTTATTGAACAGAAGAACAAATTAATTACTATAATATAAGTCCTGACTTCAAACTCCTCTAAGTGTTTGAAATGATACAGCCTCTCCAAGGTTGGATGATTTTCAAATGAAAACTGATATTTACCTCTCATGTGTCAATGTTTCCTAATATTATCTGAAATAAAGTAATGAGATGAAGAACAAATGTGCTATTTGTACCTTGGATAAAGAAAGAAAAGGCTGAGCAAAGGAGGAGTTTCCTTTATGAGGGATTTCTAATTACTTCTAGAAAAATATGTGTGGCTGCTTTAATCATTTAGGAAATAACAAGCATAGTATCCTATAAATAAAGAGAGGTATTGCACCTTTCAAGATGGTTTTTAGCATAGATAAATTTAGAATACGGTAAAATTAAATATTGGCAGATGTCTACTGAACTCCAAGTTCAATGTTAGTCATTGTAAGTTGTAAAAAGTAGAGAAAATGCTGCATCTGAGAAAGCAGTTTTTAAAAAGTAATTCTGGGAAGTATATTAACTATATCTGGAAAATTTAAGTTCGCTCTGCTGTAAGGAGATATTCACGCAAATGGTAGAATTACTAGGAGATACAGGGGTTGAAACTTATCTTACACATTTTAGATTGATGTTACTGGAAAAAACATTTGAAAAAATGAGTTTACTTGAACTTTAAAGACTAACAATTCCATGCAGAAAAAAAATTGTTAAGATGTATATGAGAATAATCTCTCATTAGCAGAAACATAGTAGAAACAGACAGTATTACCCTATATATATGTATGATTACATTAATCGTGTGAATCTACATTGTGTACAGCCATAGAAATGGAAGTTTGTACTCCATTTGTGTACAATGAATCAAAATTCAGTCTGTAAAAATAAAAAAAGATTTTTATAAAATAAAAAAAGAGTTAAAAAACAATCTCTCATTAGCAAACTCTGGTACAGAGAAGAGTCCAGTTTACCTATTCAGTCCTGTGATGAATCTATATTTTGTCTGATAATGTGTTCAAGTTTTGTTATATTATCCATCTAAAATGTTTCTCCTCAACTATAATAATTTTAGCACAAAGTATTCATAATGGTATTAGTTATATGTGTATATAATAAAAAACAAGCTGAAGATTTATTGATTCCAAACCATTAATTCATTTTTCTAGTTACTGGAATATATGAGTTAAGAAGAATACTCCATTCCCTATTGGAATTTACATTCTAAACAAGGTTGTCAAAATTTTTATGTAAAAAGCCTTAAGTAAATCTTTCCGTTTTTCAGGTCATACATTTCTGTTTCAAGTACACGACTTCAGCAATTGTACCACAAAGGAAACAATAGATAACATCTAATTCTTTCAGCATGACTTCGTTATGATAATATTTCATTAACAAAAATGAGAGTTGGTCCAGATTTAGCCAATAATATGTAGTTGGTCAATCTTAGCTATAACAGAATATTTTACAAAATACTACTAGGTTCCAAGTCCTAAGGGGGCGGGGGACCAGAGAGGTACAAAATAGGGAAATGAAAGAAGGGAAGTAGATTAAAAGTTCATAGGAGTTATGTACAACTTTACCTCTGGATGAACAACTTCATCAGAGTGGAGTACCAAAAGACTACAAATCTTTATAGTCAATGTACAGTTGATGGTTTTGATTCAAAGAGAAATGGGGAACTCTCATTCAAAATTATATATAGTAATGATTACTCACAATATTTATTCACAATTTTATATTATAATGGTTGTATAACTTGCAATTGCTGAGAGGTATGAATTAGATAATAAAAGTAAATATAGTAGTATAATAATTTGTGTATGTATTCAATAAAAATGAAATAGTATGATTAATACTGGTGTTACTGTTTTTTAACTAACCATGAATTTCACAGTGTGGTTAAAAGCAAATCTTCTGAGAGTAATAAAAATACAAGAAGTATGAGGTCATGCAGGCAATTGGCACAAAAGGAAATAATATTCTTTCTCTCTCTTGGAAACTTCTACCTTGTCCAGCCATTGGCTCCTATGGGAGGTTGTTAGCAAAAGTGGTACAATGAATTATTCTTCTTTATTTGTGCTCATTTACTACATTGACTTCAAATCTTCTCTCATCAACAGTCTATTTCTTCACCCCTTGTGTACAGACTATCTTTGTGAATCGCCAAGGCCAATAGACAGCAGAAAATGCAAAATGTTGGTTTGGACCTCGGTCTCAGGACCCTGCGATTCCCTTGTAGAAAAGTCCAGGGTATTCCAGAGATGAATGAAAGAAACATTAATCTACCCTTAGTCCCAGCTGAAAGCATGCCAATCACTAGACCTGTGATTGAGTTTCTCATAGATGACTACCCATTCAATAACTGGCAAAAATTAAGCCCATTTGACAATAACTGAGATTTTTTATATCAACAAAACCACCCATACACTTTGGAGAAAAAATAATGGTCAATATTTTCTAATACTAAGTTTTGGAGCGGTCTGTACATAGCACTATATATATATATATATATATATATATATATATATATATATATATAATCGGGGTTATTTATTAGGGATGAAAGCTCACTGGACATAATAATAAAAAATATAAATGTTTTGAGTCAAATAAGAATTTTTATTGTCTCCCTAAAACAACAAAAGTAGTCATATTATGTCTCATAATACGATTAGGAGTTCGAGAAGAACTCAGGTGGGTAGTCTTGGCTCAGAGTTTCATGTAATCACCTTCAGTAGCCAAAGCTGATATAATAGCGTGCTTGAACATCTGTAAAAATCATCAGACAGCATGACACCTTTCTCTCACTGCACGTAGTCTAAGGTCCTCTAATGTAGGTCTTCCCTCAGTCTAATTTGGGCTTTCTCATTGTGAGGCAGTATGGTTGGGTTTTTCACATCACAACATAGCTCAGGACTCCAAAATCAGTCTGAGCAAATGAGACAGAAGTTCCGTTGTCCTCTGTGACCTGTCTTCTGAAATCATGAGGCAGCACTTTCACCTCATTCAATTAACCACGGAGAGTTAACGGAGTGATAGACCCTCCCGGATTCAAGGGTTGAAGAATTACTCTCTACTCCTTGTACAAGCAGTGAGTTCAGAAGGCGAAGAAGCAGGTGGGGTAAAGTTACTGTGTAGTCTTCTCTGGAAAGCACTGTCTCCTCATGAAGCAGTGAATATAGTTCAGGTATTATAAATATTTATCTCTTTTTTTTCAGTAGAGCTAAAGTAGGATTTGCTTCTAACAATAGCACACTGAATGCTGTCAATACGTCAAGATCTCATACATTCATTTGGATTAAAAATTACTTTTAATCCTGACTTTTAGCTACGTTGTGAGGCTTTAGTGGAAAATAACTAATCTCAATCCGATTTTAGTGTTATAGAGCTTCCTAGACACTGGGACTAGCAAATAAGCAAATAGGTCAAAAATGCTTATGAGCATCTTAGAGTAAGAACACTAAATATAAGGTGGACTGAACACTACTTATTGGAAAAATTACAACATTATCTTTAAAATATTTCCCTTATTTCAGTTAATTATGAAATAAATTTTCAGATTGCATAATTAATCTTAGAATTGACTTATAAATCTAAACCAGCATTTTGTCCACAACATGAAAAATACTTGAATATAACAATCTTTTTTTTGGAATTTAAAACCTATGAAAAATGGGGAGAAATTAAAATGGTAAATGTAGTACGCTTTTGTTTATGCTGCCAATTATAGAGTCCCCTGTAAAACAGTAAAAATGAAGTATATCTTTATAGTAAATAATTTTAAATATTCACTATTCTCCTTGTTTCAGGGAAAATAATTAAAATTACATATGGAAAATATGACTATTCTGTGGAAATGCACTTATCTATATATTTATGATGTTTTCTGATTATGAGGATATATATTCATAAATAATTAATACTAATATCTTGGCACTGTTAATTCATGTAACTGAGCATCAGTGCAATTTCCTGTGCTTTCCAGAAAGAAAAAAACTGCCATAACAGACATAAATGCTTTTTAGTGAAATGTTTGTTGTGAGAAGTTGCAATTTATTCATATTTTAAATCTCAAATAAATAATAAAAGCATGCATTTAACCAAATTTTCACCTGAATGAACTTGAACTCTTCAGTGTTACCAAAACAGAAACCACACAAATGCCAGGTCTTTTGTCTGCATTATTTCCTCATCCATCCCAGGCACCTAGAGTTAAGTCTGTCCTGTAGAAGACTACAGTAGCAGGTGATTTGAGTAAAAGTGTCACATATTTTTAACCAAGCTCCAATTTTAGTCAACTGTGCCTGAGTACTGATTCACTGCAGCTATGATCAGGAGAAGTCTGAATCATATCTGTGAGTTTTCCACAAATGCCAAGACCTCCCAAGGGCTTCTGGAGTATAAATTCCAGTAAAATTTTAACTCAGGAGTATGTGGGACAGCTCTCCATTACTAACTACCAGATGGAATATGGTAGGAAATGTTTCCTTTTTTAAACTATCTACTGGATGATCTGGAAAACATTCAGTATACTTCACAATAAAAACACCATCAGTCAATCACATGGATTCATCTTATAAGTAAATTAGCTAAACCTCAAATAAATTTCCAAATAAACTTTAAAAACACCTCCTGGTTTCAGGCACTATTCCGGAACTTGAACTAAAACGACACTCTACAGCTATGTATGTTAGATTTGGGAATAAGTGTTTAACAATTTAATTATTCTAATTTTGTGGCGTACCTTTGCATTTTGTTATTAACTACCCTGGTAAAGGTGTGGATCTTGAAATTTTCATAAGATATAGGAAGAAATAAAACACATACCCTAATAAGTTGCTACAAAACAAAGCTTGTGAAAAGAGCCACCTTTCTCTCTCTTAGTAAAGAGAGATGTATAACAGAAAAAAGCACAGGGAATTTGGATTTTTTTCCTCCACTTATTTAGTAAATTGATATTATATAGTACATGAATAGGAATGGACAGTGTCGGTCAAATAAAAGAAAGATTAATACCTACAACTTCACATTTGATACACGTGTCCATTCAGTTTTTCCCATTAACTATTGACCTCACCCCTTTTCAGGTACTGGGAAGTAGAAATGGCACCACCAAATTCTGAAGAATAAATTACCTGTTTGAGACTGAGATATACCTGACTTTTTTTTCACACCAATGTCAATAAGTCTGTACTCATATTTTATGTGATCTAAATAAATCAATTTTAGAAATATAAGCATGTATAGTTATTTTATTACTGTCATCATGTTTAAAATATATCTATAAATAGTACACGTATAGACCTCAAGGGAATTGTACACTATGTGTGTGATTAAAATTTAGCTCAAAGCAGAGATAATGCACTGTAAAGAAATTCAATGTGTTCAGAAACAGATCATAAATTAAAACATAAAGGACTTTTACTGACAGAAGATAAGTAGGCAGCAAGACGAATTAAAGAAGTTTTTAATGAGACTAATTCAATTTATACCTTAACATAAATGTGTATTTCAAGAGAACATTTTCCTCATTGGGACTGTACATTAATTACTCCATAGTAACTATCACTGTAATGTTTTCACATCAATATTTTTATTGTTAAAAATTAAATTTTCTTCATTTTAGTCACTTTTTATTGTGGAGATTGTGAACAGAAGGAAGATCAAGAAAGTAGAGTAAGGAGATTAGGGGGAGGGATCAGGACAGAGAAAAGGGAAGTACTGGGGACTGAAATGGAGCAAACTATGTTGCATGTATTTATAAAAATGTTAAAATGAATCCACTATTATGTATAAATATAAAGCACTAATAAATATATTTTTAGAAATCTTTACTAATGCGAACTTGCAATCAATTCTCCACAAAATGTTGTAGTAATTTATCCATAAAAACTTATTCCCTGAGCTGGAGTTGTGGCTCAGTGGTAGAGCCCTGCTTTCCTAATGTGTGTGAGGCACTGATTCTCAGCACCGGATTAAAAAAATAAATAGAATAAAACTTCATTGACAACTAAGAAGAATATTAAAAAAAAAAAAAAAAAGTTCCCAATAAAAAAGTTTGCTCAATTGGGGAGCTATGTGTTTTTTATTTAACTTTTTGAAAACTACAATAGTTTTAATTTCATCTTCCCTTTCTTTCCTTACTAAGTGAAGTAATAAAATGTGTTGGATAGTTAGTTGTGTTCTGAGGGTGGATAAAAATAGGAATTTGTTAAAAAAAAATGTACTGAAATTTCTGTTCTAGGCCTCCTGACATTGGTACCTAATAGGTTTTCTAAAAATTACAGAAATGACTTATCACACCATGACCAAAATGTAAACTAAGAACATCTCTGCACTACTAAAAATATTAACTTCTAATTAGCAATTAAAACATGAGAGCAATACCACATAAAGAATTGGAAAAATAATCTTTTGGTTTAAAGGTGAACTAATTGATTCACCATAGATCATATCCTTCCTACATGAATAGTGGAGAGAACAGATTCATAAATCAAAAGATACTTTCGGTCTAGGGGGGTACCTCAGTTGGTAGAGTGCTTGCCTTGCATGCACATGGCCCTGGGTTCAATCCCCAGCACCACCAAAAAAAAAAAAGAAAAAAAAAATACTGCCAAATCTCACTATCTTAAGCATGTACTTGGATTAGTAATGGTAAGAGTGCTGTGCTTGTAAGTCAGCTAAATAGCTGGCCTCAGAGAATCACTGCTAGGTACGTATGTAATGTTAAGACATACAAGGCTCTTTGGCACATTAGAAAATAAATGATCTCATTAATGCTCCCTGTAGTAAAATGTCGGTTCCTTGCATATGTTTATGTGTATTGAAATATACCACTTGTGGAATTGTGGAGAGTAGTGACAGAAGATGGGAGTGCAGTGACTGAGATTGGGGGTCTCTGATGACCTCATGGCTGTGGCATGCCTGGTGCCTGGGAATGTTTCTGTGCAAGGCGCAGAATGCCTAGCTGCTGTGGCAATGCCCTGCAAAAGGAGGCTCTGTGCAAGAGTCCTATCAGCTCTGACCTTGATCTCAGGCACACAGCTCCTGGAAGGAAGAAATTCTTAGGCTAGACAACCACAATGTTTCACCAGTTTGGCTTCTCTGGTTTCTGCAGGCTTTATAGTAACTTTAAACAGTGGACTTTCTTGAGAGCTACACAAAGCTCCTAACATTGCACTGTACAACTGTGATTACAACTGTGGAAAAACTACATAGATGTTCTAGTTTCTGTAAATTTCCTGAATACAATGAATGATGGTTGCATATTCTTTAACCTGATAATGAGACATATATAAATAAAGATTGCTGGTGTAACTCTTTAGGTTTTTATCTCCATTGGAGAGCAAAGCTCCACCTGATCTCAGCTTAATCTTCAAAACCTGTGTTTGTGAATCTTTATTTTCCAATCCCTCTTCACCCCTCTCTGGAACCAAGAGTTTGGTCACGCTGCTCGTGGCATAGAATGTCAATGTGCCTAACATTCATCTGGTTGCTGGGAATACGAAAAACGCATGAGGGACAATTTTTTATAACCTAGTAGGAATACACAAGCAAGGTTACAGGAAAGTTCAGTGGTTCAAAGGTTATCAGTGGTCCACGTACTGGATGCTATGGAACTACAGGAGAGTCATTGATCCTCACCTCAGAATAGCTACAAGACAATTATTTAAAGGAAAGAAAGAAAGGTATTGTAGATGTAGGCAAGCAGGGGACGGAGGCAAGATTATGGGACATTTAGGGAATTAGTTATTCAAGTTTATCAAAGTCAATAATTTGATGTGTTGACTGATAAGACAAGAGACAAAGGAAATCAACAAGTACAATTGTGGATAGATTGATGTAAGAATTTAAGGTATTTGATAGTTCATCCTGAAACCAAAGAGGAAAGACAGAAGGATTTCAAAGCAAATAGTTACATGAACTAATCATATTCTATATTTCGCTTATATATCATGTATTGAAATATTTTTACTTACTATGAAATGTTTTATCCTTCTGTCACTTTAAATGGCATATTGAGCTGAACAATTCTCAATATTTTAAGGGAGCCCATTTTATTTGCACAAAAGTATTAAATATTCTAAACAGTGATTAGAAAGATAATCATTGTTTAATACCAAGAAATAATTCAGATATAGCTCCATTCACAATATAAAGGACAGTTTATCAATGGAATTATTCAATCCAGTAAATTTTTTCTTTGTCAAGTATCCTGTTATTATCATTATTTAAAGTACATAATGACTGGAAATACCTAGGTAAATAACAAACAATTTTACTTTGTTATTTTAGTCTTTTACTGAAATCATTCTTCAGGATATCTTGATTAAAAATTATCTTCTCTTTCCAGTTTTCTGTCAAAAACCATGTTAAATACATGTTATTAATAAATAATCATGCACCATGATTATGATATATGCACTTTTACTTGTCAAAAGAAAATGTCTGCATTATTAATCATTAGGAATACATCAAAGGAAAACATTTGAATCACACAGTATTCAATCACTCTTGTGAATATATATTGTTGGAAGTAACATGCAAAACCAACTTTAAACTCTGCAACATTCCTTTTAGTCCATCTAAAAAGAAGCAAAGAAAACAAAAGTAGAAACAGAAAAGTTTTTTGCTTGTTTTTACAAAAAAACTTTTTAAATGGCGTTATACAGGTGTTAATGATGTGATCTTAAGCATTGTATGTTGCAGGACAGTGACTACTACTATATACAGCTGCTGCATTATGTATAAGCATATATAATATATAACAATATATAATCTGTTTTAATTGGGAAGAGGAGAAAGGAGAAGGAAGGCAACTGATAATGAAAAAAAATTAAGGAAGTACAACAGACACAAAACAAATTACCGCATTTGTTTTTGAAACCCTAAGGTAAGTGCTTGATAGCCATAAATTACAGATCACAGTTTATGAATTAACATTAGTACACACTGAAAAACTAGCTAATTTTCTCTCCTTCCCACCATAAAGAAAAAACAACAACAAAGAAAAACAACTCACTGAAATATGAGAGAGTAGACATGATTGTGGAAAACTGCTTTATTCAGACATTTAAAATTAACATAGGAGAATGAAAGCATTTCTTTTTTTCTTCCCCCTTAGTTATTGAATTAATAACTTGAAAATATAGAATACAATTTTCATGAAACTTCACTTCTATACCTTTTCACTGCTGAACGAATCTTTGTAATCAACAGGAGGGTCAAATGCTGCATGCAGAATGAAATAAAAACTCAGTGCATTTGTATTCATTTGCTCAGATCCTAATCAGATGTGGCACAGTCTTGTTGGAAGGTGTGGTACAAGCATAATGTTCTGAGTTCAAGGTCTTTGATGTGCAAACTAGTCATTAACTATGTATTTTGAGTTTTATTTGTCTGATTTTCAATTAATCCACCTATGATTACTAAGCATTGACCATATATCCTGTGCTGTGTCAGGCACTGGGAATAAAACCACTGACCTAGTTGCTGTCTTCAAGAATCAGTAAACTGGGTGCTATGCAAGTTGTCTCTGTAATCCCAGTGACTTGCAAGGCTGAGGCAGGAAGATCACAAGTTCAAGGGCAGCTGCAGCAATTTAGTAAGACCCTAAGCAACCTTGTTTCATAATTAAACGAATGAATGAATGAATAAATAAATAAATAAACAAATGAATAAAAAAGGGATAGGAATGAGACTCAGTGGTCAATTGCCCCTGGATTTAATCTCTGATACAAAAAAAAAAAAAAAACAGAACAGAACAAAACAAACAAAAACGAACTACCCAATAAATAGATTGGTGCATCATTCCTCTTATCTGCCCAGGAGAAGTACTTTCTATCCTACTGTTTGGAGATTAATAAGTCACATTAGATCAGTTTATTGCTTCTGTGTAATGATCTCTAGGTCTCTAGGTCCAGGGTGCTTTACTCTGCTTTTAATGGTTGCACCGAGTTGAACCAGGCCTTCCTCCTACACAAAGAGAGTGAGGAATCAGGCAGAAGTGACTTGGCGTTAGGATTTCTAATGTTTCCACCGAGTTGAACCAAGCCCTCTTCCTCCTACACAAAGAGAGTGAGGAATCAGACAGAAGTGACTTGGCGTTAGAATTTCTAATGTTTCCATTCCTCTCTTCACACACTCCTTCAACATGGGACAAAATAAGAGATGCAATTATGCTTCATATCTCCCTGTATTGCCACATAGGATAGGGAGACTTGAGCTGAAATTACAGATAGACCCAGAATTACAAAGATGCAAATGACACATTTTTTTTTTCCTACATTATATAGTGCAAAAGAAATCTGCACTCAGTGGAAACCACACTAAGAATTCTGGAATTCGATATCTAGGCTAGCAAAATACAGTAGAATAATCTCTCAGGATGCTGGACAATACCAACAAGCTGCAGCTTCCAGTAGCCACAAGATCACTAGGGAAACAACCAAGATCCTCTATAGCCTACTGTGTTGCTAAGCTATCATGTTTGGCAGTTTAATTGTATCAGGTGTATTTTTGACTTACTGTATATTCAATTTATTATGGTTGTATCAGGATAAAACCTATCATGAGTCAAAGAGCATCTGAACTTGACTTTTCCCCTGAGAGCATTTCTTTAATGGATTACAAGTGTATAATATCATGGTTTATTTCTGAGTAACCAGACTTACAACAGTGATCAACTGGTATTTTCTATATTTTCTGTAATATTTCTATATGTTCTGTAGTATATGTCTCCAACAATCCTTTGTAACATATTTATTATTAAAAATGAGAACTATAGCCTCAAAAATTGATGCAGTTTACATGTCCAAATAAAATGAGTTTATCTAAACCCTCTTTAATTTTTAATAACTAAAAATATGTAATCTACAAGTGGGAGAGCCTTTGTGGTTTTATTTTATTTTTTTTAATTTTGAGGTCATGTGATCTAGTGATTTTAAAATCCTGGCTCCTCTTTCTGAAAGCAGCAGGAATTCAGATTTGTATGAATGAAAGATTTTGTAGGAGAAAAATTTATGTCACCATTTATTGTTCATTTTCTTCTTATTATTATTTTTTTGAAATAGAGAAAGTTTTAATGTAAATTTTATAAATACACCATTTAAATTTATTGATACACTCAAATCATATCCATGAATGTATAATATATATATACAAATATTTATAATTGGACCTATCAAGCAAAATACACACCAATATTCACATGATCACATGTGTTTTTAAGTAAAATTAGGTTTAGTTATTCACATAATGTTAGGATTAGTATTAAATTTTTGATTGGTTTCCACATATTGTTAGGGATTAAATATATATATATATAAATATATATATGTCATGAAATAGGATAAAAAATACACATAAATATTCCTATTAGTATACATGCTTTTATGTAAAATTAGATTTAGGTATAGGTATAAGATTAAGGACAGTGTTAAATTTTAAGTTGGTGTAGTGAAAGAGTATGTATATCAGGACATGAATAGTCATAATTATGTACATGTGAAAATATGTTTAAAAACATTAAAATACATGCTTGGAAAAAGGGGATAGTATCATTTGAGTTGTATGAATACAGTTTTTCTAAAATGTGGATTGGAATGCTTGCATATATCATATAATGAATATGTAATTATGTGAATGCAAATATACCATAGATAACTGAATAGGTAAGTCAAAATATACACAAATATTAATATTATTACACATGCTGTTATGTAAAATTACATTAGGTATGGGGATACATTAGTGTTTATATTAAATTTAGGATTGGGATAAGTTTTGGTTTATGGAATGAATATGGATATTAGAACAAAGAATATTTCATAAGAATTTTTGCATGAAAATATGTATGATAGCACATATAAACATATATGTTCTGAAACAAGAGGGGTTTAATGTGAGTCACAGGAATACACATTTTTAAATTTAGGGATGTTATATATAACTTATAAATGAATATGTAAAAAGTATGTTAATACACTGATATTTTAATATACATATGTGAAAATGCATATAAATATGCATGTTAGTATAAGTGCTTTTATGTAATATTAGGTTTATATATGGATTGGATTAGGGTTAAAATTCAATTTGAGTTGGGCTACAGTTAGGATTAGGGAATTAATATATATCAGTAAATGTGAATTTTCATAAGAATGTATGTGTGAAAAATTTTTTTGTTTTTTTATTCAGTTTTTTAAATTTTTTTAAATTTTTAGATTCAAGATATTTTATTAACAGCTGCTAGGAACAGTAAGGTATATGAATTAGATTACCAAGTACAAAATCAACATGCAAAAATCAGTAGTTTATGTATATTCAAATGAACTTTTGGAAGACTTAATGGAAGAAACTATTTCATATGTAACAATAACAAAAATACATTAATATATGTGTCGATAAAAATGTGAGACCTATTAAAAATAAAGATTAAAATACCACTGAAGTATAAGAAAAACAGCCTTTCTACAAATAGAAGACTCATATTATTGTGTAAATTAATTGATAAATTTAACAAAATCTCAATGAAAATAGTTTTAAGTTATATCACCTGATGCTAAATTTAGTGAAAAAAATAAACATAGAAGTGAGACCAGCACTAAACCATTAAGGTTTTTTTTAAAGTCTAACTAAGTTAAGAGTATCATACTGGTCTATTAGCAAAACAGAATGCCCAGATGTAAGTACACTCAGATACAAACAGAAATTGAATGTATAAAGAGGACATCATCTTAAATCACTGGGAAAAAGATGTAGTCAATAAATGTTATAGGGATAAGTAAAGTAATATCCCTGCCTTACCTCATATACCATGATAAATTCCATATGTACCAAAGATAGTTTTTAGATAACACAACCATTAAATAATAAGAAGAAAACTTGAAAATTTTTTCTTTACAAATCTGGAGTTAGAAGAACTATGTAAACTTTCAAGACTCAAAATCCCCAAGTAGTAAATTATTTCACGGATAATTTTGTTACATAAAAATCTACTTTTTATGGAAAAAAAGCATCATAAACAAACTTTTTAAAAAAGAAAACTAAGGGAGCTATTTACAGCTCATATTACAAAGAGGTATCCTTCCTAACACATAAATTGAAAAAATCATAACACTTTTGGAACATAGAAAAAGAAGTGAAATTTGCTATTAATAAACAACAAGATAGTTAACTTCACTCATTAAAAAAGAGAAATGTAAATTAAAACTGTGGATGAAAGACCATTTTCTCTCTCTCTATTGGCAAAAATCCAAAGATAGCTAACATACTCTATTGATAGGACTCTGGAGGGGAAAGCATTTTCTCATGTATTCCAACAGTGGTATGTTAAAGTCACCCAGAATTATTGTGTTGTGGTTTATTTGATTCCTGGAATTGAGAAGGATTTGTTTGATGAACCTGGATGCACCATTGTTTAGGGCATAAATATTTATGATCGTTATGTCTTCTTGATTTATGTTTTCCTTAAGCAGTGTGAAATGTCCTTCTTTATCTCTTCTGACTAATTTTGGCTTGAAGTTCACTTTATCTTATATAATGATGGAAACTCCCACTTTTTTACTGAGTCCATGTGCATGGTAGAATTTTTCCCGTCCTTTCACCTTTAGTCTGTGGATATCTTTTTCTATGAGATGAGCATATTTTTGGGTCCTGTTTTTTAATCCAATCTGCCAGTCTTTGTCTTTTGATTGATGAGTTTGGGTCATTAACATTCAGGGTTATTTTTGAGATATGATTTGTATTTCCAATTATTTTGACTTATTTTTGGTTTTTAACTTGACTTGGTTTCTCCTTTGATTGGCTTTTCCTTTAGGGTAGTTCCTACCATTTCGGACCTACATTGTTGTTTTTCATTTCTTCCTCATGGAATATTTTGCTGAGAATGTTCTGTAGCACAGCCTTTCCATTTGCAAATTCTTTAAACTTTTGTTTATCATAGAAGGGTTTTATTGTGTCTTCAAACCTGAAGGTTAGCTGGGAATAAGATTCTTCGTTGGCAGTCATGTTCTTTCAGAGTTTGAAATATGTTGTTCCAGGCCCTTTTAGCTTTTAGGGTCTAGGCTGAGAAATCTGCTGATATCCATATTGATTTTCCCTTATATGTAATCTCTCACAGTCTTTAAAATTCCAACTTTATTTTGGATGTTAGGCATTTTCATTATAATATGCCTTGGTGTGGATCTGTTGTAATTTTGTGCATTTGGTTTTCTGTATCCTCTTGTAGTTGATTTTCCATTTCATTCTCAGTTTTGGGAAGTTTTCTGCTATTATTTAGTTTAATAGATTGTCCATTCCTTTGATTTGTTTCTCTATGCCTTCCTCAATCCTGATAATTCTTAAATTTGGTATTTTCATGATATTCTACAGTTTTTGGAGGTTCCATTCATGATTTCTTACCATCTTCTCTGGCCAACTTTATTTTCAAGATTAAATTTTTTGTCTTTATTGTCTGAGGTTCTTTCTTCCACATGATCTAGTCTCTTGGTAATGCTTTTCATTGAGTTTTTTTATTTGGTTTATTGTTTCCCTCATTTCAAGGATTTCTGTTGTTTTTTTTTTTTTTTTTTTTTTTTCAGAATCTCTATCTCTGTTGAAATAATATTTTTCTTCCTGCAATTGCTCTTTTAACTGTTTATTAGAGTGATTCTTCATTGCCTGCATTTGCTTTCTTATCTCATCCTTTGCTTCACAAATCATTTTAATTAAGTATGTTCTAAACTTCTTTTCTGACATTTCTTCTACCATGCTGTCATTGGATTCTATTAATATAGAATCTTGGTTTGTTTGGAACTCTTTCTTCCTATGTTTTTTCACGTTGTTCATGTATCTTCCCCTCTAGCATTGCAGATCTGGGGTATTATAGTTTCCCTCCTATAGGCTTACAGTGACCCCACAGGTTTCCAAAACCTCTTCTTTAAGGGGGAGATCAATATTAGCAGCACCCAGTACAGACAATATGCAGCCCTAAACCAAATATCCCCTATGCAGACTTTAACAATATTGTCATAATAAACAGACAGGATGAGTTCAATTATTATCCACAGTATAAAAAATAGATTTGCAATGAGGTCTACAGTTTCTAATGGTGGACAAATAGGATGGGGAGGGGTACAGATTGTAACCGTTAATGGGGTAAGAAAAGAGTATATAGAAGTACTAGATCATAGTAAGTGTGAAAGCAGAATAAAAAGAAGTTGGTTGTTACCATGAGAAAATGGAGAAAGAGACTCTGAGGAAACAATTAAACAAAAGGAAAATAGAATGAGAAGAATAAAGAAATAAAACCTTAAAACTTTTCAAAAAGGAGAAAAAAAAATCTACACTATAACAGTCATATATTATTCAAACCCCCCAGTTTTCTGTAGCCTGATGCATGAGAGGTACTTGGCAATGAGCTTCCAGTCTCCAGCAGGCATCTCAGGATGGGATTGGCCCTGCCTAAAGATGAGAGCTACTGCTTCCAGGATAATCCCAAATGACTTCACTGGCTTCTAAATGTGTTGGTAAATGGGGAGCTGCATCATGGAGCTTGGGTGCCAAGTTCATATAGGGTGCAGTTGGTAGGGCTGAGGATCTGGGGGTCCTGGAGGCAGAGCTTGATCGGTTGGGCCAGGGGTCTGGCAGGTCCTGGCTGTTGTCCCAAAACAGTGGCAGCAATGTGTAACCAAACCTGCGAGTACCGTGACAGTGGACTTCCTTACAACAGCAGGCAGCTAGACATCCACTGGCAGTCTGCAGGCAGTCTGCAGGCTACTGGTGGACAATCACAGGTGGACCTCAGGCGTGGGTGATGGGTAGGTGAAAGATGATGGGCAGGCAAAGGGCAGACAAATGGGCAAATGGCAGGTGATAGGTGGCAGTCAGTGAACAATCTGCACTCAAAAAGTAGTTGATATGCTGGCAGACTGCAGGTATCAAGGTGGGCAAATGGGGTAAACAGCAAGGGATTGATGAAGAGCAAAGACTGCCTCACAGAGAAACACACTTTCCTCTGTTTGAAACCCAAGTTCAGGAGCGACAGGGAACGCAGCCTCCCTCTAGTCCACCATCTTGGATCTCTCATTTTCTTATTATTTTTTATTTAGGAAATGACTTATTTGGAAAAGGGCTGGTTAAAATGATTTAGTCTTAGTAGATATTATTCTATAAAGCAGGATTTTGGCATAATTCAGTTTTTCTTCTGACTTCTTTTTTTCCTTGTGTGTATAAATTGCAGTTACTTAAAAATGAGGGGTCTACTGAAAATGAGGTAATTTCTACTTTTAAGAAAGGATGACAAAAAGAATACAGTGATATATTTGTCATTCCTACATGCTGAGTATACAAAAATCCCTTTATATTTTATAAGGTTATATTTACAGACCAATTTTTCTAATTCTTTCAGTTGTTGGCTCTGTTCTGAGAACTATATTTGGGTAGAACAGATTATTTCTCACAACAGAATATAGAATGATTGAATAGGTTTGCAAATTATATTGAATGAAGAAGAAGCAGATTATCGTTTTTAAGTCCACACTCAAGCTACAAATGATAAGACCTTGAACAAATCACCAACAATCTAATATAAAACCCAAAGACTGTAAGTACTATACTTTTCTTTAAAATTGTATTCATTGTATTACGATATTGCGTTTTGTCATCTTTCATCTCCAGACACAAAAAACTCGGTATTTGATGCTGAATAAACCAAAGCAGAGCTTGGATGAAGGTTTATGTGGTTGTGATTTATTTGGGAATATAATCTCAGTTGCAGGAGAATGAAATGTAGGAGGGACAGCAAGTACCTGGATCCATTATAGAGTTGTTCACCTGTTTGGGCTTGTGAGAACAATTCTTTGAGAAAGTCTAGAAAGTCTAAGAGTTATGTCAGGGCTATCCAACCAGGGAAAGAAAGAGAGAAGCATTGATCCATTGTTCTTGGTTCCCCCTAATAGTAGCCCACAGAATAATACTCTGGTTTCGTGTTGTAAGGTCTAAGGCATTTTTTTTGCAGGGCTCTGTTCCTACAACACCAAAAGTGATCTAGGACTGTTATATTTTAAACTGAAAAGAGAATTTTTCAATATGTGTCTACGGAAAGTGGTTATAGCACTTACGGCTGGAATACAGAGTGAAGTTTCAAATAATCAATGTAGTACATAAGCCATTAGCCCACATGTTAAATGAGAAACACATTTTATTGTGATAAATCACAGAAATACCATAATTTATTTGTTACTACAAATAGTCTTACTTGCCCTTCTCTTGTAATATTTTGCTTCTATTTCAGTCTGATAGATATATAATAACATGAAAGTTTGAAAATTTACAGAGCTTCAAATTTTTTCACAGCTTTTATAAACCCAATAGGCTAATTTTATTTGTCTTCTCTAGATTTTCTGAGGAAAGATGGATAACGAGGTGGTATGACTGCGTGACCCCTGTGATCCTACAGTATGTATAATCAAAAAATGAGAGATTACAAGCCATTTATGTATGATCTATCACTATGTATAAATGCATTCTACTTTCATGTACAACAAACTAGAACAAATTTTAAAAAAACTTAAAAAAAAGAGAAAATTGGACCCTTATAAACTCTTCCTCTACTATTTCTTTTTGCATTATGTAGCCAAGAAAATGAAAAAAACTATGTAGGAAGACCAAAGGACTTCTTGCTTGGGGGTATAAATGGAAATTTTCATTATATAATTATAGAGTCTGGTCAAGAGATGATCTTTCAGGTGGTTTTTTAAAGTTGAGTTTGAATGCTTTCAAATCAGGCCTTGGCTTTGATAGGGATGTCTGAAGAGGTTAGAATGGCTGATATAATCTTGTGAGGCCTCTGGGTTTGAAGGCAGAGAACACTGAATGTTGGCTACAGTAAAGGCTTTGTCTAGTTGGCAGTAGCTCAGCACATTCACAGAACTTAAAAGAAGAAGCATCAAAATATAAATCATGTAATAATCTAAAATGCACAGTCCCTAAGGACTTACAGGAAGATGTTTACATTTAAGTTTCCAAAATAGAAAAGAAAATAATTTCAAGATTATTAATTCAAACTGAACTTAAATTAACTAAAACTAAAACCATGAGACCTTTTGAGAAAGGGCTTTGCCTAAGGTTCCATACAAATTGAACTAAATTAAGGTTTGGAAGATGCCAACACTGAATCCTAAAATTAAAGATGAAATTCAGTGCAATGAATTTAAAAATTTAAAACTTTATTTGGTATTGATGAGAGTAAATATATCAGAAACTAGATATATTTTTTTTTAAATGTCATCTTTATCATGGTGAAACCTCTCTAAACCAATACACTCTAAATTTAGAAAAGCAAATTGAAGCAGAAAAGCAAAAAGACAGAGAACAAAATAGTATAAGTAAAATCAGTGTTCAGGAAATACATACAGGTAACATTCTGTTTGTAGAAACAGCCAATTTATGATAATTAAGAAGATAAGAGTTTTTCATAGTGATTAACAGAGTAAAATTAAAGATAAAATTGAACTGCAGAAAACATTGTAGATTAGCATGGTCCCTACAGGTTTTTTTTTTTTTTTTATTACTATTTAGTATTGCATAACATATATGGTATTACAAAGAATGTGAAGATGATAAAATGAAGATAAAAGAAGAAATTTATAAGAAAGTTTTGAATAGAAAAAATCTCACTTCCCTAACAATCATTCCTTATTCATTTGCAAAACTAAGCATGCCTGTGATCATTTTCATGCAAACTCTTTTATCAGTGTCTTACTACTACACAATTATATTTTCTAGTAAAGTGGATAAATAGAAAGTTATAGCTACAAAGATATTCAAGAGCATTGTTCCTATCAAATAATGTTTTAAAAAAGTTTTTATAAAAAAATAATAAAAATGATAAAAATTATATTCTGTTCCTCCATGATATTTATCAATTGAGGGAATTATATTGAATTAAATTTTTAAAAAATACTCTTTCTTTTTTTTACTGCAAGATTTGCAGTGTAAATAATATTGCACCCAAAGCTTTGTGTGTCCTTATGATAATATCACTGGCAATAATTGGTTTACCCAGTGATATTAAAATAAGAATGTAGCATGTAAAAACTATGCAGTGGACATGAATGGATAGTCTACTAGTAAGGGTAGCAAAAAATATATATATATTGCTTTCTTATTACCCACAAGCCAGCTACATTTTTCTCTTTAAAGGTCAATCAATGACAGCATGAACTTTTTCTTTTCCAACACTGAAAAGCAGCAATAAATTGCTTTTACTATACATGGTAGAACTGTATACTCTTGGATAAGTTTTAATTCCAAAAATCACAGTAAATGACCTTCTTTATAATATCACTATTGTTTGTCTAGTGTGACAGTATTCTTAAGTTTTCACAATTCTGATACTTCTTGTCACGTTGTCAGTCACAGAGCAAATTTACATTAAAGCAGATTTTTTTTTCAAGAATTTCGATTTAAAAGTTCAGATACAATCCAAAATGACTAAGGGTTCCATAAAATCTAAGCCATGTCACATAGATATTTTTTAATTAAGATAGGTAAATACTTGGGAAAGTTGAATAGAGCAAATACATACCTAATATATTTAAACTTTACCAAATAGAGGTTAGAATATTCTCTTTCCAATGTGCAGAATCATATCTCTTATTCCTTGGTCACATCACATATCCTTTCAAATAACATGCGGTGAATGCAATTTGTAAGATTGATACTGTCCAATCAGCACTATCTGGAAACACATTGCAAAGGAAATTGCACACTACCTAGGTCAGAGTTGATAAAGAGTTTACAAAGGTAATTTAGCTTATTTATTGGCAGATGTATTGTCCTTAAAAGACAAGAATGTGAGCTGAAATCCCAACTAATCCTGTGTGAGTTAATTTCCCTTCAGGTGAAATTGCTTTTGAGTGATTTTGATCAGCGCCTTTAAAAGTTAACCCCAGTGATTGTTAGATATTTATTGTGTATCAAAATTGCTTATGGAACTTTTGGTTATAAAGCAGATCCCAGAGTTTCAAAACTGAATGAAAAATATCTAACTCTGGGGGTGGGAAGCAACATAAGGTTTGGAGGGGAAATGGCCCTTGTAATTCTTCTTGCAAAAAAATTCAAACGCTGCTGATTAAAAATGATAATAGAGTCAGGATTATATTTTGGTTATTTATTCATCTTCTTTTAAATGCTCTGGAGACAAATGCAGTGAGATTTTATTTTTCTCAATACAGTTTTTTAAGCATGCTTTTCAATTTAGAAAGATTGGCTTTTTGTTTACCACCAAATTCAATATGATACTTGTTATGAGAAAACTGCAGATATTAGTAGAGAAAATAGCATGGGCTTTTGAGACAGATGTGCTTGCATTTAATTCTTCATTCGTTTATTGCACACTGTGAAATTTGGCAAGTTACTCAAATTCCCTAAGACTCAGTTTCCTCTATATAATAATAATAATAGCTTACCTAATGGAGTTATTATTATAACCAAAGGGATATATAAATTAGTTAACATGATAACTGCAATTAGTAGTCATATAAAGACTAGTGTTCCCTCCTAATATTTTAGAATTATGATGAACACCCAGCTTAATATTAAAAAGAACATCACATGATTGAAGTCTTCCTTCCCAGCTATCCATTGGGATAGAAAAAGAAGAATGAAGGGAAGGGAGGAAGAATAGGAATACGAAAGAGTAGAATGAATCGGACAGAACTTTCCTCTGCTCATAAATGAAGACACCACCAGTGAAACTCTACATCATGTGCAATCACAAGATGGTATCTTAGAATTAGTTATATTCCTTGTATGTCTAATGTGTCAAAATACACTCTGCGGTCATGTATATCTAAAAATAACAAATTTTTAAAAATATTTCACCTACCAGCTGGGCATTTCAATTAGCCCAGTATTTATATTTTTAAATACTGATTTGTCTTAATAACAATTGCTGAAGTCTTTGGAGCTATTACTAGGTTGAGAGGACAGGTTCATAGCCAACTAACACATAGATCACTTTATCTGTATCTGCTAGTCAAGTATACCATTTAGAATGTTTTGATCTCAACAAGGATGTGAAGACAGTGATATTAAACAATGCTAAAGTTTAGTTTGTCAAGTCTTCCAATGTAATAGTACATCAGAATGATGTTGTTCATAGAGTAGCTGCAGGATAACACAGAATTAGTGATAAGAAGACATAGCTGCTCCTAGTACAATATCATAAAACCAGCAAATAATAAATTGCCTAACATTTTTATAGAAAATACAACCTTGCATAGGAACTCTCCTCTAATATTCCTTGAGTAAAACATAAGCCTTTTTATGCCATTCTCCCAGTGGAATAAATCTGTTACTATCTACCTTTCAGTTCCCTCAATTCAAACCAGGATCCCTCTGGAAGGGCACATTCCTTCATTCTTGTCCCAGCTGCTAATTTATGCTGTCTACAGCTACAGCAAGGAGCATGCTGCCTCCTTTCCTTGATGTAGTTCGCATTCCCTCTGCATTATCCATCAAACACTGCACATCAGTAAATGTGGTGTTTTACTTATATGTAGCCAGTTTCACAGTCCCTGGCCTTTTCTAAATTTTAGCTTTCCCAGTGCTAGTTTTATGTGTAATAGCAGGGGTGGTTCCCATGATTCTCAAATTCAGGCATACCTGTTGATTTCTCATTTCAACTTACTTTTTGATATTCTGGAAGAATCCTTGATCTCAGTCTTTCTTATAATCCACTCTGATTGTAGCCTGAATAGTTAGAAGTGAAGAGGTCACTGGTTTCTCCATGAATCTCTCTGTCTGTACAGGCAGTTTTTCAGAAATCCACCACCCTTGTTTGTGTAATACTTCATTTCTAGCAGCTTTGATGCTTTTATGTCTCTCTTTTTTCTAACTACCTCAGTTACAGAAAACCATTTTATTTCTCATACCCTACATAGTTCCTGAAATCCAGAAAAAAATATCATCTGACTCTTGTGTTCAGAGCACTATGCGTGACTCTCATCTATTCTTTCCCTAACCTGGGAGAATCTTAAATCTTAAACTTGAGTAAGGTTTAGGATTTAAATTTTCCCTGGAACAAAGAAATGGGAAAATTATGGCAGAAAAATAAAGAATTCAGATCATGTTTAATACTATCAGTCATATATATTTTGTCCATTATTTTACATTGATCATCCCTTTTATTTATCTTTGCATGCATAATATCTTTAATTTTTTTCCACTAGCATCATTAAATAGTATGCATTTATCCATTTATCTACATCCACATCCTCATTCATATCTGTATCAATTGAATTATTGTGCATGGACAATGTCTGTATGTACTTTCTAATTTTAAAATGTTGCTTATCTATATCCTACTGTCTCATAAATCCTTTAGATAGAAATAAAAACCACATTCACATATGGAACTAAGTTCAACCAGCTTAACCAGTTTTGTTTACCGGAGTTTTCCTAAATTCTAATATCAAGCTCAGTTTAAACTTGAAGATAGAATTTTACTTTCATTTATCATTGTATTTTATTGCATCTTCCTTAGGAACATTCTAAGAGAGACTATTAGAACAAGAGTGATTTAGCATTTTCCTATGACTATGAAAATATAGGAAATAATGCTTTAAATATCTACGTAAATAACATCAAAACTTTTCATCCCAATTAGATGCTTGATTTGGAATGAATGAGTTGCTTTTGATAGGGGAGGATGAACCCATAGATACCAGTTTATCTTAACTGTTTTATGATCTTCACTGTGTTCTTTTGCAACAAAGGCCTTTTTTGAGGTCTTAGACCTATTCTGCTCCTCTTAACACTGAACTTATGGATATAATATTCCCTCTTCTAGGATTATCTTTTCTACTGCTTTGACTATTTAATTCCAGTTTCTCATAATTTTTATCTTAATCTAAGCACTACTTCTCCAAGGAACGTTTCTAAGCCTTCCCTAAGTAGTCTAGGACTCACTTTAAAAAACTACTTGATACTTCAAAACTACTTCTGTGACTTGGCTGAACTTATGCCACACTCAAAAGACTGAAGCTTCATGAAATCAGATCCTTTTTCTTCTCAATTGCCTCTTCAGTCCATTCCTTGGAATTGTATATGGAATAAACATTAATACTTTTGAAGTAAAGAATTCTATTCCTGTAGCACATTGTATGTGGTTTTCACATAACATTTAACACAGTTGCTTCTGATATGTATTATAATTACTTTTTTATATATTTTCCTTTTTAATTTTCACTTTCTTGAAGAACCTACATTTTCTCTTGAAATCTGGTACACTACAAGGGTGTGTATTTACAATAACTTTGTTAAATTATAAATGCATAGAAAAAGTTCTTTTCAATAATTTATGAGTGATAATTATTTATGTAAATTTATTAAAAAATATAATGGTATTTATGTATTTAATATAATCTACCATAAATTATAGCATCTCTATTTTAAAATCTTTAATTATTTAAAATAAAATATGAACTATCTTTCATTAAAGCAATATAATTAGTTTTGTATTGTAATGAGACAGAAATGACACTTTCTTTGAATTAGAAGGGTAAAGAACAATGAAAAATGCAAAATTAATTCTCTAATACTTACAAAATTGAAACTAAGAGCTGGATTTAACTTTGCTTTATGTATTAAACAATTGATTTAAAGTGCCTTTATCACATTAATTCATAGAAATTAGAATCTGCTTTTTGATAACTAGTTTAACAATGTCCAGAAGAATCAAATTTCTAACAATTACAGTGTCTTACATAGTACTATTAGATATTTAAATATGTTCATTGACTTTTTTTTAAATAATGACAATTACAAAGGGACACAGTAATTGCAGTTAAAAAATGTTCCATGGTACTTCTGAAAATGTAAAAGATGAGTATTAAGTGCAGAGAGCTGAAGTAAATTTTTAAAATGGTCCAGCTGCTCTTTTAATCAACCTATTAATGTAGAATAGTTGAAGTTGGACACACGAGGAATTTTCAGGAAGCAGGTTTATTTACTGCAGTAGTCGGGAGGTGCTAATACCTAACAATTTCTGGACCTCAAGTCTGGAAATTCTTTAAACTTTATGCTCAGTGGGGTGGTTACATGTCGGTGGGTGGGTACATAACAGTTACTCTTTGGCTCATATTCTTAGGCTAGATAGAGGTTTTACAAGTTTTTCCCAAGTAAACAGAGATAGTATCTTTTAGTACAACAAGTTCTCTCTTTGAGACAAACTATCACACATTTCAGTGTGCAAATCTGCACTTAGAAGAAAGAGGAAGCTTCAAATCACATGCCCTTTGGAGAAACTCTGCTGATGGTCTGTTGATTCTCTTTGTAAAATCTTGGCGACAAGAAGTGTAATTATGGGGAGGGTCTTTGAAGAAGCTTAATTATGGCAAGGATCTTTGGGTAGGGATACCTCATCTGCTTCATTATGAGCCCCCAAATTATTTCTTTTCACATTTTATCTGTGTATTATAATTTTATGTTTATTATTTTTAATTTTGCTGGAGATCATTTGCCTACTATCACCAGGATTTCCCCTTATGGATTTGCATAAAACTGAGTTAAAAATGTTTGCTAAATAGAGTAAAGATGCAACTAAAGATGTGTATTCACTGAGAGGATCCTGACCCCAGTATACTTCCTTCAGTTCCTTACCTGGAACTGGTAAAATGCATGATATTTCCCTAAGTCTCAAATCTAGAATGGAATAAAGATGAAAACAGTGTATTCTGACCTTCTCATTTGGAAGAGGGTCTCCTATTCAGATTGTGAAGTTACAGTATTAACAAAGCCTGAATGGTTGTATGATTGCATATTGGACAAAGGCTCAAGAGATCTGCATAAATGATAAGAAAACTTACCGCTGAGCCATTAAAACTAGGGGATTTGTTGTTATTTTTGTGATTTATTTTTCATACGACAATGAAGTGTATCCTGATTATCATTACAAGAGTCTAAGATAGAATTTGCCACATATAAGCATGTGTTAGATTTCTACTATTGCATAAAAATTTCCACAAATTTGATAGCTTAAAATAGCAGTCTTTATTGGGTTATGATGTGTGGGTCAGAAGTCCAGTGTGGCATGGTCAGTTCTCTGGTGAGTGTATCAGAAAGCTTCAGAGTAGGTATTGTCATTTGTAGGCTGAGTTCTAATCTGGAGCTTATAAGGGCAAGTCATTCTTATCTACAAAGCTCATTCCTGTTGGAAGAAATTAGTATATTGTGACTGTAGCATTGAGATTTTTATTTCTTTAACATCATCTTCAAGAGGGCACCAAATCATTTTTTCCTATGCCCTTCCATCCTCAAATCAGCAATAGTAGATCAAATCTTTCTTGTACTTCGGACCTCTGCAACCCATTCTTTGGCATGGAAATTAAATGCAATGTAGTATCTTAAATTGGATTCTGGAACAACAACATGACCTTACTGTGAAAACTTGTAAAAATCTGAATAAAGTTTTTGGATAGTTAATACTAATGAACTCATGCTATTTTCTTAGTTTTGAAAAGCATGCAGTAGTTACATAAGATTAAATTAGAGATATCTTGTTGAAAGGTGTTAGGAACTCTAATCTCTACAATTTTTCTGTAAGCAAAAATTATTCCAAAATAGAAAGTTGAAAAGTTAACATATTTAACATTCTTAATTATGAAAAATAAACCTCCTTAGGTTATAGATAAATGCAGCTTTGGAATCTAATGGAAGCAGACATTCAATAAATGCCCATTTATAATTATAAAGTTTATAGACTATTTTGACTAAAAGGTACTTATATGGCTCCTTAATGAAAGGAAATGAAAACACATGTTTAGGCATACAAATACCTGTAGATGAAACTCAGCATGTCCTAAGAATAAGAACAGGAGATCTTTAAATCAACTCCCGGATCGACGCTATCAATTTCTGGCAGTGGTGTACTTATTAGCAATTTGTTTTTCTAAACTCCAGATTCATTCCTTGTGAAATGAAATAATACTAATCTAATACATATCACAGCATTGTTATGACATTTAAACATGAGAACCCATATAAAACATGCTCAGTATTGGTGCATGGTCAGTGCTTCTGAAACAGTTATTAATACTATTATTTTTGGTATGTACTCTGTGTCTACAATGAAAATGTAGTCTTCCATTTTCTCACTGAGTGAGAGTGGGAATTAATATGTGTTGAGCAATTACTAAGTGCCAAGCACTATGCTAGATTCTTATAAATTCTTTGTCACAAACACAAATTGATACATCACATTATTCTGATGAATAAACAGTGAAGTGACATGTACAAACTTTGGACATTGCTATAAAAAGTAACAGGATGTTTAGTTTGGCCTGGTTAACTCCAAAATGTGTTTTCTGAGGTATATTTCTTTCATGAACAATTTCCTATACTTAGGAATACAAAATAATTAGGGTATGTGAAAATAAATTAAGAACAGATAGAAGAATGATTAGCATAGAGAATACCTTCTTAATAAAAGACTATTTATACTTTAATTTTTAACGGTTAATAAAGCCCAAGAAGAAAGAATCATCTTATTTTATACAAGATTTGATCTCATAAAATAGGCTTTCAGATTCATTACGTTTGTTTCAAAGATTCTTTGTATTTCTCACTGTCTTCTTAGTCCTTGTTTTGTTACATGAACAATATAGCTTTGGAGAGTTGTATTATTGCCATTTTCTGAATTATTTTCCATTTAAAAATCTAACTACACTATCAAGAAAAATATAAAGAATGGATACCAGCAAGAATAAAGGTGCTTAGGTTAAAGGACAACAAGGTCTTCACAGAATTGTGAAAAGCATTTTTTTCTGAAAATAACATATATTGTATCTTTTAGAAAATAGATAAATGTCATTAAATAGATAATTTATAAAGCATATGTATCCTAATCAACAAAATTATTTAGGAAGAGTAGATATTTTAATAATAAGACTGAGTTATTTTGAGAATGTGTGCAAGGTTTAGCAGCTTATGGAAGAGGGTGAGAAAATGAAACAGGATTATAAGGAGAAATCTATACCCAGAGGATTTTTCCTGTCCCACAGTTTATGACTAGGACTGTTTATGACTAAGTAGCTCTTGCTATTTCAACCATCTCTTCATAGGAAATTAAACAAGGACAGTGCTCATAACAGGTACAACCACAGGTCTTACGTGATCTGCTGTCCCTTGAAATGAGCTCCTGGGTAATCAGTACAGTCTAAGAGCCCCTCCCCATAGGTTCAAGGCCAAGTTGTCAAGTAAGAGTGTGGGGAAAACTTTCTAGTCATGTTTTGTGTTATTTTTTATCACATGGGAATCCTATTTATGCAGCTAATATCATAACAGTTTATTCTTCAAAATTCCATTTAGTTTTAGCTTGTCTTTTACCTCCCCAAATAAACTTTGGCGTCTCTACAACTTGTGATTCAAATGCAGGTTGGGACTGTTGAAGAATTTATATCAAAGACTGTATGAACACAGAGGGACCTTGAAGGAAGGTGGCCTGCTAGTAAGTAGATGATTCTTCCCTTGATTACTTTAAATGCAAGATCCAGAAGGAAGCTGAATTTCTCTGTTATAATAATAATAATAATAATAATAATAATAATAATAAAGACTTTTCAAATATGAAGAGTTCAGGAAAAATCACAGATGAAAATTAAGGAAAAAAGAGGAAGTAAGAGGAACTCAAAAAGAAAAGTAAAGGTGTGATTGTGGATAATAAAACTGGGCAAATACTTCTTTATTTTTTATTGTAGGGGTTATAGGAGAAACATCCCTTCTGTGTCCCAGATAAAAAAAACTACAGAAAATAAGACTTTCTCAGGTATGTTTTGATTAATAGATTTTTCAGGAGAACCTGAAAAGCTGTTGATTTTTACATCAAGGTATAAACAGAGGACCAGGGCACTAGGAGCCACAGGAAGAAAAGATAATTGATACCCTCCTATAAAAATGACATCTACGAAACACCCATCTTCTTCAGTGAATAGGGCTCTATTATCAGGTCACCTGAAGCTTCCTGACCCTCTTCTTCTTGGATGCATTAATAACAGAAAGCCCTTCTGTCCTTTGTTCAGAAAGATTGCTGAGTATCTCTCCATTCATGTTTGAATTCAGGTCATGAATGCATTTAAGCTCCAGGAAATTAGCCTCATCCAATGTGTGATATAAGGTATGAGTAATTTGATTCATAGCCAATGTTTTAGATATTTCTTCCATAAATATAGATTTAAAAATTTTTTTAAATATACATTTACCCTTATTATAGTTTTCAACCAATTAAGCCATAATATGAAATGAGGGAAAGAATTTTTAAGAACCACAAAATTCTCTTCATAGAAGACACTAAGTGACCTATCTTGGAAGAGTTACTACTGTTTATTTTATTTCATTTTAGCTAAATAAAATAATTTTTGAAAGTGTCAAGGAATTATTCTACTGATGTAGAAGAGGCAGCTATGCCACCAGATCTGAGAGCAGATATCCAGTATCAAACATTCTCAACTCATTGGGTACCAGAGAACACTAGACACATGGAGCTGCCTGCCCAGGATAGTGGTTGCTCTCTGGGCACCTTCCTCTTTCCCTATTAAAGAGACCTGCCTATAAGATCAAAGCATCTAGCTGAAAAATGACTGGGCTCTAGGAGGAAATAGTAGGGTGTATGAGAAGGAGAATCTGCCTGACAAGTGGAAAAGCAGAGAGAGGAACACATCCATCAGTTACCCAGTGTTTAAACTCCTCCCCCAGACAGCAGTGATACCTAGACAATAATGTCCAGAGAAACATGAGAACCAGCTGAGGGACAACCAGCTGTCTTACCTGTGAAGTTGAAACATTTGTCCATTCTCTCCAACTCAGCTCAATACACTGAAGAAGCTCAGCCTTCAAAGAGAAAGAGACAGGGAATGTCTCAGATAAAAGATCTCCGTTCAATTAACATAAGATGTTGAAGGATTTCCATAGAATCGAGATTTAAATCAGTTTAAATTTGAACAGATAGTACTTTAGTATTTCCTATCCTTCCTCATCCTAATAAAGGTTTCACTTTCTTTATGTCATAGTAGGAAAACATCCTTTCTTGGCTTTCTGTTCAGAGTGCTCCACTGCTTCTCGACTCCGGATCTGCCAGGGGTTGTCATCATGGCCATCACCTGTAGCTCCTGAGCACAGACAGAAGTCAAAAGTTGATGTGATACCATCAGACCCCTTACTTCATTTCTGTCTATTTTTGCAAGTTCATCCATGGAGAAGCATTAGGTGCATTTTCTACTGATGGTTTTAAGGATTGGGATAATTGAATAAACTTCTTAAGAAGAAACAGAAAAATTAAAGTTGTAGGTAATGTGACAGCATTTATCCTCCTCAAGTGCATACCTTAGGTTAGATCAGGTGGTTAAGCAATGAAATAACAGGACTGAATTTCATTTATCAATTAAGATCTTGGTGAGATTCCTTTTTTATTCCTTTGATTCTCTCTCACTTCTACATGTGAAACAACATTTGGTCTTTGAGTATCTGAATCTCACTTATTTCTCTTAGTATGATGTTCTCCAGTTCCATCCATTTACCAGTAAGTGGAAAGGACAATAGCAGAATAGAGGAACGAGATCTTGAGTGGGTGGTAGGGAAGGAAGAAGGAGATTCTGAGAAATGAAATCTACTCAATCACTCTATGTTGATATAAGAATATCCCAGTGAGTTCCACTTTTGGGTATAATTATAATGTGCTAATTGAGATAAAAAATAGAAAGGAACCAGTAGAATAGAAGAAAAGGATCAGAAGAAGGGAGGAGTGAAGGAAAAGGGGGGGTGGATTGGGAGAATGAGTTTGATCAAAATATTTCATGTGCATATACAGACATGTCACATAATGCACCAATAAAAACCATAAAAAGGAAATAAAACTTTGGTAGCAGAGACATGATTGAAATAGACAAGTATACGAGTGGCGTTAGTGAAAACAGGATACAAGATGCACATTTGTACATCAAAAATATGCCAATCAATGTATCTTAAGAATTTATCACTGTTCTATGTTTTTTCCAACACCACATGAAAACCACAAATTCCATTTCAAGAAACATGGGCAGGAATAAAATTTCTCAATTTCAAGATTTATATGAATTTCTACTGTATTCATGAAGGAGTCCTGTTCTTTGAGTAAGGGAAAAGATCACATCAAAATAATTTAAATGATAAGAAACAGTGATTATCATACTTCCATCAAGTTCCAAGTTCCGCCATACAGTCACTTGAAATACTACTATGGAAATATTTTTTGAACAATAGCTCTTTTTCTAGGTATGCCTCTTCTACAAAGGAAGATACATGTTTTAGGACTACTCTTCCCCTTACCCAGAAAACTTCACGTCACACTTATTGCTAGGATTGGCTCATAGACCATTCTTTAATCAATTCATTAGAAAAGAAATTAAATTATCTTCAAGAATCTAGGGTGCTCCATCTGGAAGCAAGCTAAAAATTTAAACAAGATTGAGACACTGCCAACTATAAGAAGGAAGGAATGACTATGAAGCTGGCACTGGCATCCAATAGTTACTGTTAAACTATATAAAGACTGAAATATCGTGGACTTTAAGAAAGCCCCAGCAAAACTCGAACTTAAAGTCATTGGAGTCCATATTTCGACAGCATGCAAAACAAAATTCACATTTAAGAAATAAATGCAGGGGGAAAAAAATGAATCAAGGGGAATGATAAAAAGTGGATAGATGAAATGAAATCAGACCTCCTAATCTCAAGATAGAGTTTCAAGAATAATGTAATCAAGTGCTTTAAATGTTTCAGATATAATAAAAATATATGTAGAAGGAAGATTTTGCTATGAAAATACAGTCTTCCCTTCCTTGCATTGCTGAAGGTAAGTATTCTCACCTCCGAACCATGAAAGAAATGTTTGATTTCTTTTCCAGGAAGGCAGCTCCACCTGCAGCTCTACAGTCGAGTGTTCAGCCACATCCACTCCTGTCCTACTACAAAGATTGGCTTGGGTGGTAGAGCAAAGCAGGTATGCCCTCTCTCCTTGATTGCATACATTTAACCCCAGTCCTCTTCAGTGATTCTCACTGCTGTTTCCCAAAGTCCAGTGGCCATTGCACTCCAAGTGAATCTTTCTTTAACCATTGCTTCCTTCTCTCCAGTATTTCAGAGAATTTGAAAACATGGGAATATAAATGAGACTAGCCTGGTGTAGAACCTCACCTCTGATGACATCATATAATCTCATGTGGATACATTTCCTACTCTCAATTTATTCACAAGTAAATTAGGAATCAAATATAGAAGAGCTTTAAAAAAATAAATTTGTACTTAGAGTCTAGTTAGGTGTAGTGCTTGCCCGTCATGCAGTAATTTTTCAATATCTTTTTATTAAAAACAACATCTAGTACATTTATAGACACAACATATGACTCTTCACTTTGCTATTTATCTCCCATTTCTCTCAGGTTTTTCACAAATGAGAATTCTTCTCTGTAGCTAAGATGTATGTATCAGCAAAGCTAAGGAGAATATTTCTCTTAGCTTTATTTGGTTAAAGAGGAAATTTTCTGACTGTCCCTTAAAGATTTTGACATGTATCAGCTATGTTTGTGGCCACAAATGCATGTTTAACACACAGTCCAAGTGATTCCAATCAGGTAATCCATGAGTGGCATGAGAACCATTATTCTGCCAGCAAATGAGATAGCATACTTTGATGAAAACTCACTTAGAGGAATAAAGTGGTAAACTCAGAATTCTTCCAGCTATGCCATTTTACATGCTGCATGGTCTTGAAGTTATTTAAAGAAATATCAAGAAGATAACATCAACCTTTCAGATGTGAAATTGATTTGTATGTGCAAAAGTGACATAAATTTCCCTCAATATA
The DNA here is from genome assembly GCF_902686455.1 of Sciurus vulgaris. Lineage (NCBI taxonomy): Eukaryota > Metazoa > Chordata > Mammalia > Rodentia > Sciuridae > Sciurus > Sciurus vulgaris. The sequence goes on from NC_136469.1 coordinate 123,351,794, forward strand.
CCTATGATCTCTTTCAGGAATTGTTTTAGCTTTATTTTTGTCACCCAAGAGCATTTAAAACATACAATATAAGCAATAGGAAGTTATTTATCCATTGATTTACTATCACAACTGAACTATGTGGACAAATTCCTCTTAGTTTGTATCCAAATGTGATCATAAGCTCAAAGAGTATGTAAATAACCCAGTGTAGAATGATCCTCAAATGTAATGTCCTCAGTAGTTTTCTCTTGTTTCCTTTACAAATGCAGAGTAATAGCCTTTTCACCACTTCTCTAAAATATTAATAACTGTTTTTATGGGTTTTCTTAAGCAATCATAGAAGCAAAGACAATACAAAGTTAATATAGAGAGTAGGTCATACATTCCCTCCTGGGACACATTATTCCCTGCATTACACTTGTTCAACTCTCCAGGGCTACGTTTTTCCAATAACGTGCATGGGTAGTTCCATTATCATCCAGGATAGATGAACATTAATGAATCAGTCAGCATAAGAAGAATAATGTTCCATGTCTTTCTGAATTTTCTAGGAATCTATCTAACAGTAGTTGGCTAAGTCTAAGAGTCTTCCCTGAATTGTCATTCTTATTTTCGACCTAGATTGCTTGAGTGCATTAGTGTGCAAGCCTTTATAAAATACATTGGATTTTAAGATAGTGTCTCTTCTACAAATATGAATGCTCATTGTAGTATTTTTCTCTGAATGTGGACAATTAACAGTGATTATAGTTTATTTATTTTATCCTTTTGAACTACAGTAGGTAAGCAAGTCAGCCCAAAAGAAGAAAGATTTAAAACTTCTGGAGGTTCATACAAATTCAGTCTGGAACAGAATCCACTTAGTTAGCTGGATGAAAGTTCTTGACTTTCCAGCCCTCTGGAATACTGAGTGGGTCATTTAGGAAATAACTATCATTGTTTATTTTTATGCATTTGTTTTTGACAGGTTGTGATCATGAGCTGTCTACATCATATACACATAAATATAGTCTTTGAAGAAGAATGGTATATGATATTTGGTTGGCCAAAGACTATCGTTTTCTAATATCCATTATTGTGACAGTTCTCCTGGTGTTTTATAGGAATCAATAATTTTCACTTACCAAAACTTGGGGGGGCGGGGAATGGCAATGAGCACCCCTTGTGATAGGCATGCTTTGAAAATGGTCCTTCAAGTGTACCACTTCTTGGTACTTAAGCCTTTGCATAATTCCTTCCCTCCTGTTGATTGTGGGCTGGAGGTAGTGATTTGCATTTAATGAGCAAAACATGACAGAGGTGATGGGATGTCACTTCCATCTTGTTGGCGCTCTTGTTCTCTCACATTATCAGTTTGATGAAGTCAGCTACCATGTTTCAAAATGAATTATGGTGAGAATTTTATTCAGCTTTCAGCCAACATGTGGACTAGCCAACAATGAAGTCCTGTGACCCAAAAGCTCAGGAGTAATTGAATCATGCCAAAAACCCTGTGAGGGAGTTTGGAAAAGATTTGTCCCCAAGAGGGAGATGACTGTAGCCTTGGCCAACACTGCTTGCAGACTTGTGAGAGATTCATGGTCAGAGGATACAACTAAATCATTCCTAGATTAGTAATTCATGGAACTATGAGATCATAACTCCTTGTGGCTTTAAGCCACTGAGATCTGGAATAATTTGTTGTTATGCAGCAATGAACAATGAATTCTCTTTGCAATGGTACTATTACATACACAAATAATATAAAGTAAGAAAAAACAAGGCTGGATTTATAATCTTCCTTCCCCTAAATGCTATTATAGTCAATTAACATGTTTACCTATTATGTATTTCCAATTGTGTAATATTTGCACAAACTACTTATTTTTATCATAGTGATTCTACTTTAATGTATTTGGTGTTGAATATTAAAACAGAAGTAAGTGTTCTCACACTTAGGTCATACTAAAATTTACTAAAATATTATCTATATAACAACAAGACAAACATTATTTTAAAACATGTATACATGTATACTAGGTGCATAGTTGAGTCAAGTCTGTTACTTTATAGTTGAAATTTCATTAAAAACCAGAGTTCTGAATAATTTCTGACCAATAAATTCCTCATGTTGCTGCAGGTTCACAGTAAATTTTTACTATATTACATTTACATTGTTTTATTTTCAGAAATCAATGGTTTATGTGTGAATATACCCAATATGCAGCATATAAAGTAATAATTATATTTATGTACTCATATATATAGAGAGAAAAATAGTTTATTTAAAATTTTGCAAATATGTTCTATCACCATTATCTTAAGAGAAAGATTTTATGGAATATTATTGACTAAATAAAAATACTATTAAATTCAGATTAAATTTATGAGCATTTAATTATTCTTAAATGTGTCACTTGCTAGTCTAAGAGATAATCAATAACATTAAAATATTTGTTAAAGTAAAATAGGATATACTTGAAAGCAAATTCCACAGTGCTATTTTATTTAGGCAGCTTATGTTAGTTTAAAGACATTTAAAATACTAATAAAATAAATGCAAAATGTATGAAATAGCAGAAGTTTTTTATACTAACAATGCAAATATCACTGAAAAGAATTAGTGTAATTCTTGTGAGGATAGTTTGCAATTATTTATTGTCAAGTGAAGAATTAGCTGTGACGTCCATATTAAATATTCAGAACTTTTGTATTATTTTTGTTTTAGAAATATGGTTTTGTCTGAATTCATTTAAAAAATAATTAGCAATATTTTCAAATAAAATATTTTAGCTACATGTATAATTAATTAATTGGTGTAGATAATCTTATAATTATATCATTTAAAGAATTAAGCAAATTTTAAAATGGTGCTAGTTAAGTTCTAAAATTTTGACACACAGTTTGAAGTAGGACTGTTTTATTAGAATACAGTTTCTTTACTTATCATATAAATCCTTCTCTAAGTAGAATTTGCTTTGGTCCTGGTTTTTTCCTGCAGGAATTCTTCCCACAATATTGTACATTGATTTTACTTTAATTAAAAATATAACTTGACATTTTGTCCTTTATATAAAAGTATAAATAAGTTCTAATAATGTATATTGTTACATAAAATGTGGGCAAGTTTGAAGAGGGCAACTAAAAGATAAATTTTGACTTATAACACAATGTTATATGCATGTTAGACAGGTGTTTCCCTAAAACTGAAAAAATTCAGACAAATTTTAAGTGGTAAAGTGAAATTTTACAGCATTAAGTGTTTTCGTTTAAAACTTTAAAATTTATTCAGAATTTAAAACTTCAAAAGTTGAAATATTTAAAAACTTCTATCTTTGTTGTATTATTTATTTTAAACATGTTATAGAAATAAAACTAAATTGAAGATATTTAACACCTAAATTAGACTATGACCATGTACTTTGTTATGCTGTTATCTATACTTTATTGGGATAATATTTTGTTGAACATTTGGCAAATTACATATTTTTATGCAAAGCCTCAACTCTAACATTTACGTTAATATTTCTAACTTTTCTTTCTCCTTTTCCTAGTGGAGCACCACATACTAATTTAATGAATGCATCATTTGACTTTTCCAAATCATAAGTTAAATTTTAGCAATGGATACCTTATTTAACTTTGTAATTTATTAATGACAATGACAGTGATCTCTTTGTATTAGGGTGTTTTAAGTTCTTAAAAATTAATTCTGAAAGACATAGTATTATTTCTCTGAGATATAACTCATGAAAAAAAATATTCCTTAATTCCTGTGCTTTAGAACATATTTTTTCTACTTATGATATACAGTATTAATTCTCTACCTCTTTATGATTATCCAGACTTGGCATTCTTATATTAACCATAGTAGAATTTCATCATTTATTCCTATCTGTATCAGATTTCAAGTTGGTGCGGAGACATGTAGCAATTATGTGAATCAGCAAAGTTCAACTTTATGCACTAGTACTGAAAAGAAATAATTTGTCTGATCACAAAGGTAGGTTAAAGCATGAAAGCGGTATATTTTTATGGAGAGAGCCAGGGAGATGGCAATCCATCCTACTTGATTCCTGGTCACAGACCCTTGTTGTGGTTGTGGTGTCACATGATCTCATAATACAAATCATACAATTTCTATCTATTGAAATTATTTCAATGGATTCTCATTGTCTTTAGGATTAATTCTAAATATTTTAGCACTTAATGTGGCTCCAAGCCTCGTGCCATCACAAGACTTTGTTCTGGGATAGTCTCCTTGTTTTGTGTCCTCTTAACTACATTAAACAAAACATTATTTTCTGCTAGCCTTATCTGATCTGATATTTTCTGGACATTTCTCTTTCCCATATTCTACTGCCTCGCTTATAATAGAAAATTCTTGATTATTATTCATGTTGAAGAATAGATACCATCTTTTCAGGGAAGCATAGAACTCTTTTATTGCCTAAGATACCCAGTTGCTTAGCTCTCTACATTTGTGGTATCATCAGAAAAGATAGTAACATATTAGCTAAAGCTTATTTTATGCCTTGTTTCCTTAGAATTCCTGCCTTTTTGCATTCTTCTTTTAGCAGATACCTTTCTATATGTTGTGTCCGCTGTCCTCAATCTTAAAGCTTGTGTAACTCAATGAAGGTCAAACGTTTTACTTTTAGTTTCATGTTAGTATCTTGATATTCATAACAGAAGGCAGATCTTGACATCACATTTGAACTGCAAATGGCATATGCTTTTGAACAACAAAAAGGCTAGTGATTTCAAAGGTTGCCTTTTAAATAAAAGGCTTTGAATACCTGCATAAAAATTGTATCTATTAAATGAGAGAATCAATAATATCGAAAAGAATGAGGAACTCTATAAGTTATTTTTCTACTCCAAAGACCCCTTGGAGTGAGTTTGAGATAAAAGAATTGGGGAATTATTTTTCTGGCTCATCAGTGGAGGCACATTAGTCACTTCTTGGCCCAAGAAATGTGGAGTCTGATATGGGGAGAGCAGTAGGGCTGAAAGAACAGCCGTGAATTTTAGGAATGAATGAGGAGAAGCATCATCCCATTTTCTATTTGCAACTCTTTAGAAAGGCAACATCACAGAATTCTTTGTATGAGATGAACAGAGTGAAAGAGAATTGTCATCAGGACAGATCTAGGAAGTGAGGAAATGAGATGAGCTGCTCTCTACTTCGAACTCCCTAATGTATCGTACCCTAAGCCAGTGCAAAGAAATATTCTAAGATTCCCCTTATAAGACAGGTGCAGGAGTTGCCTGAAATTTCAAGCAGTTTCAAGGGCATCCGTGATTCAGAGAAGGCATCACTATGTACATTTTACCATAGAAACAAGAAGGAAAAAAAATTGCACCTTTTACAGGCTCTCTTATGAATAACTTCCGATGACCATGGTGCAAATGTCTTCCCAAATGGATCTTTGGTCACTGCAGGAAGAGGCAAATGAGAAGGTAAGAAAGAGAGGGATGAATTTACTGAATTGATGGTGACTGGCCGTCTTCAGTTGGAAAGACTGCATTTTCTGCTACCACATGGGAAGCACATTGAGAAATAAGTGAAAGTCTATATGTGAGGAAAAAAAATTTTATTTTGAACACCTTGTTCTCATTTCTTAGATACCTAAATACTTGGATGCTTAAAAATGCAATTAGTTTATTAATATCTACCTCTTCTTTTGAACAGTAACTTAATTCCGATAACCAGGACTCTGTGTATTATTTATCACTTTATCCCTAGAACTTTGTTCTTGTGACAGTGGAGTTCATTCGTTGAGAGATGAAAAGAAAGTGGAAGGAAAGGAGAAAGAGAGGCATAAAAAATGAAAATTAAATAGGACTTCACTAGAACTAGATAGGTATTGCATAGACTGTATTGTCATAACCTATGATCCTGGAATGCAAGTGAAAAAAAATGACTTTGAACAACATATTTAAATCATTTTGCTTCATTTTTGTAAATACTAAAATGTAAAAGAAGAAATTCTGTACACCACATAAAATCTCTACTGTGTCTTAGCAAAAAATTTGCAATGGACCAATGAATCCAGCAATATATCCTTTCTCCTGCAATTGCTCCAAATCTCTTGTATTCTTATTCTACTTAAGGTATTTATTTATCCTCTAAGGCTTTTAATATAGTCTCTTTAACACATTGCTAATTGCAAACCATATGCATTACTTCGAGAATGAAGAAGAAAACACTGCAATTTCTATAAAGTGACAGTAACCTCATAAAATTTTTAATAAATCATTTTACTCTAAATGTCATTAAGTGCCACACTGTAAGCTATAATCAGATGTTATCTGCTGATGAAAGTAAGTATTCCTTACTTTCTCTATTGAGGAATGCTTCTAATGAAGCTAGAGGTGACTTTTCCCAAATTCCACAGTGCATAAACTTAAATACACTTTTCTCAACTTCTTCATTAAAAGTATTCTGAAATATATCAGACTGGTTTTCTTTAATGAATACTAAAATTTTCACTATTACACAGAGTTAAATCAGGCTTCCAGATTAGGGACGCTTCCAGGAGTCTCTGCTTAAGTGGTTCATGTTCATTCTCAAAACCTTCCATTCTCCCTTTCCAGAGCACTGATTAAAATTGTGATTCAATAGTTACTACTTCATGTCATCTTTCTCTAGAATGTCAATTTTGGGAGGGATCTGTGGTACTGTCTTTCTCAAGTCTGTGTTCTTCATTCTTTGCAAAAATGCTTGACATATTTATTGATTAAATATTATTGAATTTATTGAATAAAGATGAATTTTAAAGGATTGAACAAAGGAGATCAAACCTTTAAGAAGGATATGCTGCTTGAAAATTACAGAAAGTGAACTTGTATAAGTTGTAGCAAAGAGGGAAATTTGCTCGAAGAATTCTCATTGGAAGAAAAAAACTGTGGTTAAAAAACAGAAAAGACTAAAACTACCAGTACAAATTTGGGCAGATATCATTCCCTCTACCAATTAATCATTGTTTGAAACCTGCATGTATCAGCTTTATTCTCCTCTTCTTCACATTGACTTCTGTCCACATGGCAGAAATGTGGACACCAAGGATCAGGAGACTAAAGTCTCACACTGTAGCCACAGAAAGGAGCCACCAACTTTCATTCCCTCCAGTTCAGAAATCCCAGGTGAAAGCTCCTTTCAACCTTGAAGTCATTGCTGGACCAAGTACTGTGTCCTAGGACCTAATGTGAAATGGTAGGCAGCATGACATTCCTTATAGATCTCTAAAATTCAGATCATGGCATTTGATTTTTTAACCATTTTGAGATAAATACATTTAAAGTATTGAGTTTTATAATATGGATTACTCTCTGGAAAGGCCCCAGGATGTACCTGAGGTCAACTTGACACCACATTTAATGATTTTCTTATAACTGGGCCAAGCTGTATAATATGCTACTCGTATTCCTTTTAAAAAATATTTTAGGGTCTTGTTGCCTCGTCCCAAAAGTGAAGACACATATACCTATGAAAATCAAAGTATTTATGAAGTCTTTTATAATCTGCTGCTGGAAGTTGATTTTTATGTTTTGTGTTTCTATAGATAAATGTAGGTGCATGTGACCCACTAACCAATATTTCAAGTATGATATTTATGACTGGATATAATTATAACAATGTAATGTGCTTCTCAGACACTTAAAGGCACTACTTTTAATCAGTTGTATAGGATTTAAGCTTGTGATCACTTTGAGTAAGGTCATTTTACATGAGGTCTATTTCTGGTTTATCTAGCTGACTGAGAGTCTAGAGAAAACAGGACTACAAGTACTTAATACACAGGACACAGACTTTGGTATCAGTGTATGAGTATTTCAATTTCCATTTAATTGAATTCCTAAATCTTACTAAGGTCTGATCTAGTTACAAAATATTCTAATATGATCAGAAATCTTTTTGTAGTATCATATAGGTATAGGGAGTAAGTTGGTTATCAAGACTGGACAATTTTAAAGATCACATTTCAATTTGTAAGTATCCCTGTTCAGTAACTATGAAAACAATCAGCTTTATAATTTCATATTTACAATTACATCTGTGATACTTACACTGTTAACAAGACTGAGGATTTATGGACCTTAATTCAATATTCTGGGCTGGAACTCCAGATCTTTGTTTTTATTATATTTTAGTATTGTCTTTCAGTTTTCATGAATTCATTCCCTCAGCTGTGAGGCCTGTTTTCCCTAATCCACCCTGCATGTTCAATTCCCTGTTTCTAGATTCCTTTCCTGTGAGTAGAATGTTTGTTGTTAGAACTTTGTAAGTGGAGTTCATAGTCAGGTAGACCAGCCTTGGGAAGATGCTTAGAGGAGTTCCCAAAATAATTCAATATTTTTAACACACCAAACCTATTCTTTTTTTTTTTTTTTTTGAAGAAAAAGAACATATATTACAAATAATTAAGACAGAAAAGTAAATCTAAAAATGTTTATCAAAAACTCAAACTCAAACTTTAAAATGTACAGCAGAAAAAGATAATGGAAGCAGCGTTTAGAGGGTGAAATGTGTCCATTGTTTACATAGTAGATGAGTTCATTCTGAATGTCAGACACGGCTTTAGGCATAGACTTGGAACCTGCTCTCATGCTGTTTACACCAGCACACAACTAAATTGAAATCAATAAATAAATCAATAAGAATGCATCAAATATAAATGTGTGCCATAAAGAGAATTAAAATGGGGAACATCGTATGATATTAAGTGAGTATCAATTTAGACTAGATGGTCCAGTAAGACTTTTCTGTATGCCTTATCTTTAAGATGAAATGTGAATGATAAACAAACCTGGGTCCGATCATTTTCTTTGCTCATTCAAGGAAAGATTCTGTAAATTATTTAATATGCATTGCTTGGGAAAAGTTAGGTTCTAAAGTTTCACAACAAATTATCACCAACTTGTGCAATTTGTAAGAATCATTTTATTTTGTTCGTGGATTCCATCGGTCTGGAATCCATTCAGGAATAGTAGAGATGGTTCAATTCTGCTCCACTGTACCTGGGTCTTCTGTTCAGAATAGGACAGCTTAATGTCTGGGGTCTGGAATCACTAGTAGATGTCTTCTCTTGTATCTGATGATTGATGGTGACTAATCCCTGGGACATCAGCTGAGACTGTCATCTAGAACCCTAATGTGTGACTTATCCAAGTGTCCTGAGCTTTGTTACAGCATGGTAACCTTGGAACTCTCAGCCTTTTAATGTGGTAGATCAAGAAAATTAGTTTTCTATGTTATGTAACAAATTACTTCAAACCTTGTGGTTTGACACACCCATTTACTGTCTTTCATTTACTGTCTTACCATTCTGTGTGTGAGAAGTCTGGATGGACTTGGTGGGGTTCTTTACTCAGTGTCGCACACTCAACTCGTTGGCCAGCTGCATTCTCAGTTGAAAATTTGCAGAAAATTTTGCAGAATTGACTACCTTGCAGAGGACCCCATTTCCAGTTTGTTTTGGGAGGACTGCTCCTAGAGCCCAACTGTAGCTGTGTGCTCTTGGTGTACTTATGGACCTTCTGACAGGCCCACATTTTATTACGGCTAGCATCAGTAACCCCTCACTTGAAATTTCCACCATGCTGCAAGTCTCTAACTTCTTATTCTGCTGCTGGTCAGGAAAGTCTATGACTTTTATTAAGTCAGGATCTCATAATCTTTCTTCTGATTAATGTGAAATGATAAGTATCCTCAATTTTATCCTGAAAATTGTCTCTTTCTGTGTTTTATAACTGCAGGTAGTGTGATGTACTCATGAAAAAGGTAGGGAATTGTGAGGACCCATTGGGAATTTTGCGTGCCATGCTGTACAAGATGGGATCCTGCTCCACTCTTTCACACGTAGTGCTAGAGGTCATGTAATGTCACAGCTGGTACATTGCTTTGGTTAAAACTGAACCACTCTGGTCAGTCCAGATTCAAAGGAAGGGAATACTGAACCCAGTTTCTGATGGGAGAGTTAAATAATTTGCAGACATTTTAAAATCACTAGTTGTTAAACTTATTCTATGGGAACATGTTGGACTGGGTTCTATTTATCTACAATTGTAATCCTGATCTGTGTCATTATAATCTTGAAGTGCTACATAAACTTCTGTGGACACACAAGGCAGGTCCCTCTTATCCAACTTGGAATCAGGAAGGGTTTCCTGGAAAAAAAAAATCTCAGGCAAAGTAAAAATGAAGTAAAGTTTGGAATGCCAAAGAAGGGATAAGCAGAGAGAGAGATATTCCAGGCTGGAGACAAACTGTGGTACTTTTAGGAGTAGAAAGAATTTCACTGTGAGAAAAATGCTGCATTTGAGACTAGGGTGTGGAAAGAAGTAAAATCAAATATGTCAGCAAGGACCAATCCCTAAAAGAATTTGGGAGCCAAATGAGTACAAAATAATGAAAAGGGAATGAAGAGAAGAAACAGGGAGTGTCAGTTGTAAAAGGTGAAGAACAGAATCAGAAACTGACTGTATGTCAATGACTGAAAGCTTGAACAGAGGATATCAACACCTGAGCAGCAGAGATGCGCTATCCCATAACAAACGGAGGAACAATTCTGATGCTCACTGATTTGTTTATGAATCTCCATTCCCAGGTCCCTGCTGCCATGCTCAGTTTGTGTGAATGATGCTGTGATCTATCTGGGGCAACCGAATAGCCTCTTTGGCAATTAGAACAGCCTTCCTCGGGCATCAGCCTCTTCCTTTTGCCCACACAATGCCTGCTCATTCCAGGTCTTGGCATCTTTACTGCTTTCTCTGCCTCCTTACAGTGAGCTAGTGTGTTCTGAGACATGATGTTCAAATTTGCTACTATATTCATGTGGTTGGATTCAAAGCTTCTGTATTACCTATGCTTTTAGCCAGGCATAAATTCCCCTGACATTTAAATGGCATCAGTATAATCATTAAAAATAATGTACACTTATGTACTGCTTCATCTTGTTCAAAAATTTTCAAATTAATTTTTTAACTGTATTTTTCTCTGAACTATTCCCAGTTCCAGCTCTAAAACAGCAAACCAGATAAGAAGTCCCCTAATTACCTGGCTGACTCTTTTCTATGTTCTCTCTTAGTCTCACATTAAGCTTGCTTCCTCACATGCTGCTCTCACACCCTCACAATAAGTCTAAATTCCAATCTGTTACATTAGTTTTTCACATTGTATATTTTTTCCTTTAAAATTTTTTACTGATGTCTATTATAATTTGTCTAATGTTTGTGCTTCCCATGATAACATATTCTCTCATAGGAAGTTATTTGTTGTTATTTTGTTTAGTTCAGTTTTTTGCTTTATTTCTTACCTTTCATTGTGTTAGCATCTAATAGGTTTTAATACATATTTGTTAAATTGATGTATGGTTCATTTCCAGGGCACAGTATTGAAATAGAGATGAAATATGCAAAATGTGAAATAAATATCACCAGGACTAATTAAAATTTGCTTTGATTTGTAATGCAAAGTATAAGTAAGAAAATTATTCTTTCTAAGCATAGGTAATATGAATCTATATTCAATAACTAGCCCAGTTTATCCCAACCTTAAAGAATATATTGGCCTAGTTATCAGTCTTTTTTTAATGTGGATTTTATATTTGTTCTTTTTAGGTTAACATGAATACAGAGTTTATTTTGACATAGTAGACACACATGGCATACAACTTCCCACTTTTGTGGTTGGACATGATGTGGAGGTACACTGGTTGTGTATTCATGTATAAATATAGGAAAGCTATGTCCAATTCATTCTACTGTCTTTCCTATTCCAATCCCTGCTAACTTCCTTCCATTCCTCTTTGTCTGATCCAATGAACTTTCATTTTTGCCTGCCCCTTATTGTGTGTAAGCATTCATGTGTTAAAGAGAACAGTTGGCATTTGGTTTTTTGGTATTGGCTGATTTTACTTAGAATGAAAGTCTTCAGTTCCATCCATTTACCCACAAATGCCATAATTTCATTTTTCTTGATGGCTGAGTAATTATCCATCATCTATATATACCACATTTTCTTTATCCATTCATCTATTGGGGGGCACCTAGGTTGTTCCATAGTTTTGCTATTGTGAATTGAAGTGCTATAAACATTGTTGTGGCTGCATCACTGTAGTGCTGATTTGAAATCCTTTGGGTATATGCTGTGGAGTGGAATAAATGGGTCGAATGGTGGTTTCATTCCAGTTTTCTGAGGAATTCCCATACTGCACCAATTTGGAATCCCAATGGCAACGTATAAGTTTATCTTTTTCCCCACATCCTTGCCAACATTTGTTGTTACTTGTATGATTGAAAATTGCCATTCTGACTGAGATGAGATGGAATCTTAGTGTAGTTTTAATTTGCATTTCTCTAATTGCTAGAGATGCTGAATATTTTTTTCATATGTGTTTTGACGGTTCCTATTTCTTCTTCTGTGAAGTACCTGTTCAGTACCTTTGCCCACTTATTGACTGGGTTATTTATTTATTTATTTATTTATTTATTTTGGTGCTAAGTTATTTTGAGTTTTTTTAAATATATCCTGGAGATTAATGCTGTATGTGAGGTGTAGGTGGCAAAGGTTTTTCTCCCATTCTCTAGACTCTGTCTTCATTTTCTAGATTATTTCCTTCACTATGAAGATTTTAAATTTGATACCATCCTGTTTATTGATTCTTTTTGAAAACTTTTATTTATTTTTGTTTTTACAGACTACATTTTGTTTCATTGTATACAAATGGAGTATAACTTTTCATTTCTATGGTTTTGTACACAGTGTAGATTTATACCATTCATGTAATCATACGTGTACATAGGGTATTGATGTTTGTCTCATTCCATTATTTTTCCTTGATTTTACTTCTTGCACTTTAGGAGTCTTGTTGAGGAATTCCATTTCCAAGCCAACATGATGGAGAGTGGGACCTAGGTTTTCTTCTACTAGGTGCACATTCTCTGATTTAATGCCTCAGTCCTTGATTCACTTTGAGCTGTGTTTTGTGCATGGTGAGAGATACAGGTTTAATTTCATTTTACTACATATGGGTTTCCAGTTTTCCCAGCACTACTTGTTGAAGAGGTCAGCGTTTCTCCATGTTTACGGCAACTTTGTCTAGAATGTGATAACTGTATTTCTGTGAGTTTGTCTCTGTATCTTCTATTCTGTACCATTGGTCTTCATGTATGTTTTTGTACCAGTACATGCCATTTTTGTTATAGTTCTGTAGTATAATTTAAAGTCTGATATTGTGATGCCTTCTGCTTCACTTTTCTTGCTAAGTATTACTTTGGCTATTCTGGGCCTCTTATTTTTCCAAATGAATTTCATGACTGCCTTTTGTATTTCGATGAAGAAAGTCATTGGAATGTAATAGGAACTGCATTAAATCTGTATAGTGCTTTTGGTAGTATGGCCATTTGGACAATATTAATTCTGCCTATCCAAGAACATGGGAGATTTTTCTATCTTCTAAGGTCCTCTTCAATTTTTTCTTTAGTGTTCTGTAGTTTTCACTGAGGAGGGCATTCACCTCTTTTGTTAGATTGATTTCCCCAACATTTTTTTGAGGATATTGTGAATGGAATAGTTTCCTAATTTTTCTTTCATTTAATTCATCACCAAACTATCAATTTCTTATGGAAATTCTGGAGCTGCCATTGGAATGGAGCAATATGCTTGACCATTTCTAATAACATGTGAAATGAGTTAGGGATGATATTCAGTGGTTACAAATCTTGTCTATGAATATGAAGTAAATTGGTGGCCAAGTCTTGGCTGTGTAATAGATGTCACGAAATCATGATTTCTAGAACCAGACTTTTGATCCCAATTTTCAACTGCTTTTGCCACAGTTTTTCTAATTTCATTAGACTACATTCTTCCAGTTGATCAAACAAAAACCTAGAAAACACCTAGATTTTTCACCTTCTCTCATAACCAAGATCTTATCCACCATCAACCCTTGTTGTCTCTTCCATTAAAATACTCAGAAATGTAGTGTTCTAGCCACCCAGCACCTGCCAAGCCAGTAGTCTTTATCACCTTTATCAGGTGATATTCCTTATCAGCATTGATAAGCATTGCCTCTTTGCTTTTCAGGTACCCCTGTTTCAATTTTGTCCTCCACAGTCTATTCCCTTCTAAGTAGCCAGTATGTATATGTCAAATGTACCAAATGTATTATTTTTCTTCTCAAAACCTTCCACTTGCTTGCCATCTCATTCAGGAAAAAATGAAAGATCCTCAGATGACTAACATGCCCCCCTCACTCCCTTCAGACCTCCTCCCTTACTCATGCTCTCCTTGCCCACCAGCTGTAACCACAACCTTGTTATTCCTTCAAATCACCCAGTATTTTGCACTGCTGTTCCCTCGGCCTGAATATTCCTTTTACTCAGTGTTCAAATGCCTCTCCTCTTAATTCAAGTGCCTCAACTGGTGTTTAATCTGGTATCAGATGTCTCAATACCACCTCATAAAAGAGTCTTTCATATTTATTTTTTACATAAATTATCATGCAGTTTATCCCTAATCTCTGTTTAGATCATGTACCACCCTCCCCTACATGAAACATTGTGTGATAATTTTATGTGTCAACTTGACTGGGTTAAAGGATGCCCAGATAGCTGGTAAAGCATTATTTTGTTGAGTATCTGTAAGAACAATTTTGAAAGAGACTAACATTTGAATTGATAGACTAAGTAGTTCCTTCTCTCCAAATTGAACATGACACAATTCATTGAGAGGCTGAAAAGTAGAAAAGGTGGAGGAAAATCAAATTGCTTTCTGTTTGACCTGGCACATCCATTTTCTTCTGCCCTCATGTATCAGTTTACTTGGTTATTGGGCACTAATCCTTGGTCTTGTGCTTACACCACTTGCACAAGTTTGCAAGTCTTCAGGTTTGGACTTATACCATGTCACTGGTTTTCCACATCCATGTGTTTGCAGAACATGGGACTTCTCAGCCTCCATTTTTACGAGTCCATCTCTAATAAGAAACCCTTTCTATGTATCTGCATATATCCTGTTGATTGTTTCTCTGGGCCATTCAGACTAAAACACCTTGAGACATGGATTTAGGTGTAGTTGTTTATTCAAAGGCGATCTCAGGAAGAACATGAGACAGAGTTTGGAAGTGAATTTGAGGAGACTTGAAAGTCAATACAAAGTGACATATTGAGTAACTGTGGAAAAAAAATACTGGAGAACTCAATGAATTTCATAGAACTAATATCATAGTTGCTACGCTGAGGGGAGAGAAGGCTATTGCTGCTAGGGTATTATTTCCTAGTATTTCTATCTCTCTTACTTATAGGTCCAGCACACTCAGTTGAAAAAATAGAAAAAGACCTAGCAAGGTAGGTTTTGTTTTCATGTACATGGAGACAGAGAGCACAGATGTGTGGATGAGATTCTGATGATATATATAACATCCTCTTTATCACACTTGATATTTCATCTCAAATCCTATTTTATGTTATCATATTGTGCAATGTCCATCTCTTTTCATATTAGTTATTTATCATTCTCCTTCATCTAGTAAAATATGAATAACTTAGAGGAGATGTTAGTTTGGTCACTGCTCAATTCCCCATATCTGCCAGGTTAGGTTTCCCAAAATTACATTTCAGTTGAATGAGAAAAATCAAAGTTAACATCCATATTTCTGTGTTTCAAACCTGATCTACTCAATGAGTAGTACAGTATGCAGGACATTTTCAGAAGATATGAGGCATAAAGTGGTATGGTTCACATGGCAGGGGTATAAAAGATTGTCAAAAGTTTTATCTATTTACTAGCAATTATAAGACTGTGTGATTTCTTTTTTATGTATAAAATCTTGTTTAAGTAAAAGAAATCTAACTAGCATTTCAGTATTGCAAACCTTGAATCACATGTAGGAATGTATATTAATAATACAAAAAAATGAGAAGTTGATAAACTTTCTGTACTTTTGCACATATGGATGAAACAGATGCTGTCTCTACCTCTTCCTAGAGCACTGGCAATGAAATTAATGTCTATCTTCCAGAAAAACCTCCTGCCATTGTGGGGATCAAATATTGTTTACTTTAAAGTAACTAATATGTATTTCCTCATGGTACAATTACATAATATTGAGTATATAGAAAACATGTTCAATGTTCCTTTGTTTTAATCATTCTGTAAGTTAGATAGCATTGTACAAGAGACTCTATGAGTCCTAAGAATAACTAGATGTATCTCATTCAGATCATTTATCCATCATCTTCCTATGAGATTGTGCAAAAGAAGAAATCACAGTTGACATGTAGCCAATCCTTTAAAATATGGGAGAAATCTCTTTAATTTTTGTAAAATGTTTTCAGTTTTCTAACACAAAAGGAACTAGAATTATAAAAGCTAAAATAGTAGTTACTAAGAAAAGGATGTTAAGTGGTTCATATTTTTATTATATATGCATAACTTCCTGAAAATAAAATGTAAAAGATGCACCAAAGATTTTTATTCTACTATTTTGATATTCCAAGATTCTGGTTAAGAAAAAGTTGAAACATAATATAAATCTGTTTTCATTTAAGAAGTCACCTCTCCTTTTCTCTAAACCTCCTCTTATTTCAACCTTCCTGTACATTTGCACATATGGATGAAGCAGACGACTTCTCTACCTCTTCCTAAGCCCTGGCAGTGAAGCTAGTGTCTCTCTTCTAGAAAAAACTCTGCCACTCAGGTAGTTGTAAACATTACCTCTTCGTTATTGTTTAGTTCATCCATCTCTCTTCAATTATAGCTTATTTATTTCAGATACTCCAATACAAAATTCCTCATTGTATAAATTTAGTCTAAAATTTTGAAATAATATGAATTATAGCTAATTGTATATGTTCACTGAAACATTTTTCCCTTTCTGTCCTAATTCAACTTTTCCAGGAAACGTCAGCTGTAAGAGAAAAACTGAGAAGATTCTTCCCATCTCCTAAGATGTGGAGCCTGTTTCCATCCCTTTAATGTGAACAGGACTTGTTCCTACCTTGACTTGTGTGACAGAAGGGATAATCTGGATCCTGAGTCCAAACTGCAAAACTAGGTTATTTCTCAAAAGTTAACACTTCCATATTGACACACTGTAGGTTACCGTGCCAGAAAATTAGAGAGAAGGTGAAGAAAAGCTCCTTACAACTGTTCCATGCAAGGCCATTACATAATACCCAGTCACAATTTCAGGTCTAGTTGATTGTAACTGTACAAGTGATCCTGAAGAAACACTTTGCTGAATCTAACCCAGCTGTTTCATAAGATTCATGAATGTCTGTGGTAGGCAACACTGCTCTCCTGCAGTATATGTATGTATATACAGAGTATGTAGATATATGCATTCTGATTTTTTTTGCTTTCATGATTGAGTTTTTTATATGGCAGAGATTACTTTAAGATTATCTGAGTAAATCTAATCTAATTATATAAACCTTTATGAAGTTCTTTCTGGATTTTCTCATAAGAGAATGCTAGGAAACATGAGAAGGATTTAACTCAGAAGTTCTCCATGACCACGAGACAGGGGGCTACCTGCCGAAAATCCGAGAACAATCTCTTGAAACTGAGGCAAGCAGTCAATCAGGAAAATGTCAGTTCTGAAATTCTGACAAAGTAAATTTGGCTAACAGCCTGATCATACTGGAAGCAAGTCTTTCCCAAGTTAAGCTGACAGGTAAAGAAGCAGGCAGCAAATAATTTGATTGAAACTTAAAAGATTCTGGGTAGATGTAGAACATACTAGATTCCTGACAAATGGAAATTGTGAAATAATATTTTGCTGTTTTAAGTTGCTAAATAAACTTCTAGGAATTTGTTACACAGCAATAGAACACTAGTGCAATTGCTATTTATTTTGTGTTGATATTTTATTATAAAATTATGTTGATATTGTTTTATGAAGCAAAACTTAAAATACTGAGAACAGAAATAATAAAATTGAATTAGTTGGGTGGCCTGCAACTACGTCCTCCTGAAAATAATGCATATTAAAATGTTCATTCTTTGGAAGGTATTTATTTCTCTTACTCCTCATTTAAGGAAACAAAAAGTCTCTTCTTTTTTCTGTGTCTCAATCATAATAAAGAGAAACAATTAACATAGTTAATAGTAGTACAAATGGCAAATTGTTGAGCTCTTGTTTTCTGTTTCTTTCTTTTTTTTTTTTTTCTTTTTAATTTTGAAATTTCCTTTGGAGGTATCCATAGTAACAGTTATTCTAGTACAAACTGTAGGTCACTTCAAAAAATTCAGGTTATTCCTTTGAATACCTGGCTTGTGCCTCCATTAGCCTGTTTTCTCATTTGCCTTCTCAGTGTCAGCTTAGGACAGCAACTTAAAAGTAGGAGATCAATAAGAAATATGTTGAATTAATTGAAAACTCTTTCAGAAAAGAACAATGATGTATTGTAAAATAGTAGCTACTCTTGTAACTTCTATAATAGAATAGAAAGGAAAATCAATGATTTTATCTCATCCTTGTCATTTTTCTTAGATTACTCTAGATAATTGAAACAGTGAGACTCAATTGCAAATATATGTTTAACAAGAGTTAGTAAGGTTAATGAGTAAGAGATTTTCATAGCAAAGACTTGATCCTCAATCAGATTTATTTAAGTAAATATTTAGGGACTAAGATAAATATAGGGAGAAGTAAAAAATAATATATACCAGACAACAGGGAAGCAGGTCCCAGAGTAAATTAACACAGGCACATAGTAGTACTGAAAGTTCAAGGAAAATATCAAATATTACTTAAAATTTTCCAAAGTTAACAATCCTTTTAAGATAAATGTTTTTCTTACCTTATCTAAATCTGGAAATGTTCCTCTTCTACCATCCCTTTTATTACTCTACTTGGGAAATATTTCTTTATCTCTAGTTTTCAAACTGATATAAGATTTCAATGTTATGGACTTAATGTTTTATAAGGAACTTTCTTATAAAGAATTCTTCCATAATGAGACTTTCTTTTGTCAGCCTTATTATAACTGTGAAAATTCTACTTAATATCTCAGAATAATAAAAAAGTAGATACTTTTTTAGTCTATTAGTTCAAATTTTAATTGCACTTCTAATTTGCAATGGAGTTAATCATTTATGGCCCATTCAGTAAAAATAAAACAGTTTGTTTATGGGTATCTTTGATAAAGTTTTGGGATTATATTTGTAGATGCATAAATTCTTCCAGTTTTTTATTCAAAACTGAGAGCATTAAATTGGTGAAACAGAAATGTGAAGTCCAATTTAAGAAAATGTGAACTCAACTCTTCCTGATAATATATTTAAATAATAACTGAATGCAGAATAAATTATTAAAAGACAAGACAGCTTATATCATTGCCTTCAAATTATTTTGGAAAAGAAAGGGACAAGTTAAATCTCTAAGTACTTCCAAATTTATGAGATCATGTTTTGTTAAGTAACAGGCCAAAGTAAGAACATAATTTCTGTCAAATTAGGAATAATAAGCGCCATTGACTTTGTTGTTATTATTATTTTTAGGACAAATGAGAATAATCCAAATAAAGCCTAGAATTGGCTCAGTGTAGAGCACTTCAATAGCACATGCGAGGCCACCAGTGTCATCCACAGGACCATACCAAACAAACCAGCAAACAAACAGCAACAATAAAAACCCTCAGAAGTGTGAGGAAGGCCTTCAAGAAGACAGGAAGGTTAAGTCATCATTCTGGAAATAGAATGTCTGGAAAGGACTGTGATTGAAAAATCAGCAAGGACTGGAGTTTGGAGACAGAGGTTGAACACACAATATACACATTCATTCCCAGGGTCAGCAAAAATAAATCAAGCACCATCTATGTTCTAGGCTCTGTGCTTGGTGCCATGATGCCTTGGGCATAAGACAACATCTGTCCTCATTCAAACTACAATTCAGCCAAGAGCAGCAAGAGACAAGAATCCAATAATAACATAAAATGATGGATGCCATGTCACTGTCCAGTGTTAAGATTTCAAAAAAGAGACAAAATCGGTGTTTGGAAGTCAGAGAATATGCAGCTGAGAATATGATGAATAATTAGTCAGGGAAATAATTTGGGTAAGTTTCAGTGGAAAAAAATTAATAGAGTATGGAGAGTGGATGATAAGAATGCACAGCATGCACAGGATGTGTGGGATGTAACTTCCAGGGTAAGATAAAATAAGTAAGAAAGACAAGGGAAGACTAAGGCATCATAAAGAATTCAGACCTCATCCAGAGAGCACAGGGAATTATACCAAGGACCTTGTGCAGTGGAGTGTTAGCTCATAAATAATTGTGTTCATAAAATTTCTAATGATACATATGCTCACTTGACCCATATGTGCTCTGTGTTCTCTATTAACTAATAGCTTTGTGGTGCATTCCACAGAGCAAAGTGAATAACATCATTTCAGAAAATTCTACCATGTAGAAAAAAATAATTTCAATTGTTTGATGTGTCTTCTAATCCTCTTGCATGTTTCTCCTGGTTATAGCCTGGGCATAGTTGGTTTTGGAATATCATTTAATAAGTGCTTAATACATGCTACAAACAGCTCTTAAACTACTACAATATATTATATTTCTTCCATTGTAACATCAAGAATTTTTGGCTTTCTGTAAAGTTGATATTTTCAATTGTTTTCCCCAATAGGTAAAAATTTTTCTCCTTCTACTGGCACTTTGATTTTTAATGTATAGAATTTCAGTGTTTTGAACTGTGAAAGGTGGGCCTTTTCTAAGTATCTTTAACACCAAAAATATTGTTTTCTGAAGACTAAACTTTTATCATTTCAATTTCCCAACAGTATTTGATATGCCAAATTATGTCCTATGAGTGTTCAAAATTTTGTCCTCAGATTCTGTAAATGATACCTTATTTATATAGCAATAGCATTTCTTTCTTTTTTTTGTTTGTTTGTTTGTTTGTTTTTGGTACCAGGGATTGAACCAACGGGTGCTTAACCACCAAGCCACATCCCCGGCACTTTTATCAAATAATTAATTTCTTTTTATTTCGAGAGAGGGTCTCACTAAGTTGTTTAAGGCCTTGCTAGTTGCTGAGATTGCCTTTGAACTTGAGATTCTCCTGTCTCAGCCTCCTGAGCCACTAGAATTATAGGCATGCCCCGCTGGCTATAGGAATTTTTCAATTGAGATAGGGAAAACGTTTTGGAGTATCCAGGGAACTCCATGATATGCTTACAACTGTCCTCACAACAGAAAGCCGAAAGGGTAGAAGGTGATGTGGTGACAGAAGTAAAGATTGGAATGATGTTTCTAAGGTGAAGGAAGGGACCACTGGAAAAGTGTCCGAAGGGAATTTTCCCCTTGGAGGCTCCAGAACAAACCTGTTCAGCTGACATCTTGGGTTCAGTCAAATGAAACTGCTTTTGGACTTTTGATGTCCAAAACTGAAAGAAAATTAATTTAGGCTTTCTTTGTTAAGTCACAATGTTAGTGGTAATTAACTATAGCAAAAATGGGGAACTAATATAAGGAAGCTATTAACTATCTAAAGTCAGAGACACAGTGACTGAGAGCTGGTCAGCCCCTGAGCTGCAGTGTAGAAAGACTACAGTGTTTTTCTCCCCTCAGACTCCTATAGGATGCTTTTTCTTTCAGAAGGATAGAGGTCATGCAAATTTAATAATTTACACTAAGCTCCTGTTACCAGCTAGCTAATAGTCTATTCTGTTAGGAGAAGAAAAGACAAAAAACTATTAGAAGTAATAAAATCTTGAAAAAAAATGGAAATACTGTTATTGTTAAAAAAAAATTGCTACAGAAAAGCACATTAATGATGACCAGACAGTTAAATAAATTTTTTAGTATTCTCTGTTCAAAACACAAAATCCTATAAATCCCTCAAAGTGGACCCTAATATTTGCTCCTTTCCCCTTATAGATGATTTTTATCCCAACCAGAAACTGATTTTCTAGTGTTGCGCTTCATATAAGTACCACCATAGAATAATTCATTTTACTGAACTTTGTGTGTGGGACTCATCCTTGCTGTCACTTGGCCTAGGTTCTTGTATTTTGCAAATCTACATCTTCATTTTTCTCAAATTAATGACTTCATTCCCTTACTGAAATCTTTACATTTTATGCCCTCATTCTGAAAATGTTCTTCTCTTGGACATTTGAATATTCCCTTCATTCATGTCTCTGTCCAAGACTTACTTTCTTTAGCAAACTTTCCCTGAACATGATATTTAGAACATCCTGTCAATATACTTTTCTCTACATCTCCTTTCTATATTTATTATCCTTCATAGTGTTCTGCTTAATATCTTGTTATATATATATATATATGCATATATCAATACATGCATAGACATATCTGTGCATGTTTATTTGCCAATTGTCTATCTCCCTCACTAGAATACAAATTTCTAGAAGTCAGGAGATTTTCTGATTTTCCTCATACATCTCTCTCATAAATTATTTTCATGATCTCTCTGAAACCATTAATAATTATGCCCAGATGACTAGACTAAAACATAAGTGATTTAATTTCAAATTATTCTCACTGAATTTTTTACCAGAACTTCATTGCATATCACAGTTGACATCGAGACTGATCAAATATCAGGATAAACACATGCTCATGATTTCTAAGCCTAGAGCTTATGAGGGATGGTTTGAGAAATCAGAGAATGTAGCAGCAGACAAGAGTGATTAGTGTAGTATGAGTAGGTGAGAAAGAGATAAATGTGCTGGGAAATAGAGACAAAGACAATAGTAAAAAATGAATTTGTCTCCCTTTGAGCAAACTCTACCTGAAACAACAATACAATCAGTAACACATCTGCATGTTATAGATGATGAGAACAAAATTCTAGGAGGAGGAAGAAGAATGAAACGGACAAAGAAATCTCAAAGACATTGGATGTGGCAAGTGACCAAGAAACGGCTTTGAACATCATGTAGCAGGGTCATTTTGCCATAACATTAAGGCCAAAATTTCTTTGTTTCCTAGCAGGGAAAGTGTCTATTAATGTTTAATATCGGGTACAGATATTTCTTTAAAATTGAAACCTTGGGCATGAATCTTTAATTAGTTTGATAGTCAAAACCATATCATGTTTCTTCTTTGAAACTAATTTTCATCATGAGTAAAATGAAATTGCTTGACAATAAATTTTTGAGATCCTTTTCGTTTTTAAGTGATTAAAATTCCTATATGAAAGTCAAAGTCAATGCATACCCTCTCTTGCTAGCATTTTCTAGGTGCAAAGATTTTATGATATCAAACTTAATATCTTCCACATAAGTCTGAAATATTAGGGTATCCTCAGTGGACTCGGTAGGCAGCAATAGATAGAGGAGAATGTCATTGGCATAACAGTGATGAATCAGGCTATTCTGTTGGAAAATTGAAGCCCACGATGGATAGATAGTGAGGAATTCATTTGGTCAGCAGGCAATCTCTCATGAGAAAGATTTCCCAGTCATACACACTAATATCTTCTATTCTTCTTAAATCTTAGTAGTGTGCATTCCACTAGTCACTCATTCACTAATTAAGATGTGCATAAATATAATGTGTGAGAGTGGGTTCAAATTTGTTATTTGAAAGAAACTGTAAGTATTGACCGATTTAGTTAAAATTTGTCAATTCAGAGCGTTCATTTTTAAAAGGCCAATTGGGAAAAATGCAGATTTTGGCTTGTAAAACTCTTACTAATTAACAGTCTTTTTCTCTGCTGATTAAATAAATCTGTGTCAACTTTGATATACATATGTATGTATGTATTTGAAAAACCAAATACATTAGAATATAACCTTCAAAAAGAGTAGCAAACTTCATAGGCAAGTTGCTTCACCTTTTCATTGTGACAAGACACCAATTATGGGTATACCTCTGACTTGCTTTGGAATACAACAAAAATGGCAAGTTAATAAGGTATCATTCAACTTTTTAGGTTATGTCGTATTGCAATTTATATGTAGTTTGCTAAAATATGTTTTCTCATAAGGTGGAAAAGCACCAAGGTGCTTCATATCATTGGTAAGGTAATCTGACCATGCATGTGAAATTCAAGCACTTTGTCCTGCAGTGATAGGAAATCAATACATGACCCAGGGAAAATGATACTGTAAACACACTGCACGGTCCAGTGGCAAAGTATAGGAGTGTATCAAAACAGTAAATAATGCTGACTACTGGTTTGCACCTGCATGTGAAAGAATTACATTAATCTGCCCAACTGTATTGCCTGTTTCTGGCCCAGTATCGCAGTCTATTAGGTATATGATGAGTTATGTCAAAATCTGAGATTCTTGAAAGATCTGAGATACTTGGAATATTTAGGAAAACAGTCTGATATCTCAATCAAATGCTATGCCAATGGAAATAAGAACTATGTGAAGATGATGTTGTTTAAGAAAAATATACCTATGAGGTCAATGTTTTTACCTCAGATCTAAAGCTGGCGGAACAAATGAGTTTAGGATGCAAATATCCATGGTTAGAATCCAAGCTCTTTAATTATCTTGCTGTAAGGAGTAATTGAACATTCGTTCTTTTAATATGTACTTATTTTTAAAATAGGACATTTAAAATTCTGTTTTAGGTTCATTTTAAACAAGGTCTTATGAATTGTGCCCAACACTTAATAAGGGCTCAATAATTATAAATTGTTTTGTTTTTCCTAAAATAATCCAGATATACAACACTGCCTTTGAACAATTGAGTTTCCTTGATTTTATACCTTTTATAAAAGCTTTTGATTTTTCTAATGCATTAACACTAATGGGGAGACAAAGAGGCTAGAGAAAAAAAATAAATAAATAACACATTACTCTAATAGCTAGGCATATTTTAGAAGCTACTTATATAGCTTTAAACATTCCCTAAAGCATATTCTTCCTCATACTTAATGACTGACATTTTCTAAGATGTGCTAGTTGATCTTAAATTGTTACATTTGAGAAACTTTAGTTTGTCAAAAAAGTAAAACATGAATTCACACCCTCTTTTCTCTTCCTCTCTGTCTACTGGTTTGTCTCTCTTTCCCCAGCTGTTTTTAAAAGTGATTTTAATACAAGCATAATCACCAATCACCACAACTCTGGGAATGTTGTCCTCATTTAATAAACATGTGGAAAGGAACAGTGCATGCACCTTTTTTAATTCAGACCCTCAGACTCTGCTTCTGGAACTTGTGATTATAGTCAGGCACATTCTAGCATCACTTTCTTTGGAAGGAAAGTAAACAATTGCTTTCCTATCTATGCAAATTCCAGGAATAGAATCTTCAAACCATAGAATTCTGAATTAAAAACCAATGTCGATCAGAGGCTTGGAATGGTCTGTCTGGATTTAAGCTCCTGTTTCACCATAGGAACCAAATATTTCCTTTGCTGTGTTGAAAATTGTGAGCTATGCTCTATGACAAATATCCTTTTGATTTAACACCCACTCACATTTGTCAAGGTTCTGTCAAGTGAAAATTTCAGATTCTAAGGGGACCCTTATCCTCCAATTATTTTGTTCAGAACATTTGGTGTTTTGATTTCTGGGAAAGTTTGCTTTCCTGCAGTATGAATGAGTCTTGCCAAGTACTGAGATGATTAGTACCAACAGTAATAATTGAGCCATCATGCAAGGGGAACATTTGAATATGGATGGATTCTCAGTTCTTGCTTTATAAAAAAAAAAAATTCTATGAAAACCAAGGAACCATCACAGCTGTGAAATTGCAATTTTGTTTTATTATTAGAAGTTTCAAGAAAATAAATCTCAGCATAATGATCTAAGGCCTTTTAATGTTATAAGAAAAAAATCATGTCATCAATCCAGACATGCTCACTTCAAATGAGTTACTAATTACTAATTTGGGTGGAGGGCAGGGAAAAGAGAGAGAGAGAATTTTTTAATAAATATTTCTTCGGCTAACATTAACATAGTCACAGTTGAATAAAATTTTAAGAAATTTCAGTTTCACACTAAGTTGAACACTATAGGTTTGGTTTCTCAGTTGATAGGTATTTGGTAATAATTTTCATGTTATATTTGTACAATTGAAATTGAAGAAATACTTTTGCTGTTAAAAAGAGTCAGCACTAGCCTGGTGCAGTGGCATACGCCTGTAATCCCAGTGGCTCAGGAGGCTGAGGCAGGAGGATCATGAGTTCAAAGTCGGACTCAGCAAAAGCAAGGTGCTAAGAAACTCAGTGAGACCCTGTGTCTAAATAAAATACAAAATAAGGCTGGGGATGTGGCTCAGTGGTCAAGTGCACCTGAGTTCAATTGCTGTTACCAAAAGAAAATTTAAAAATGTCAGCACTAATTCTTTGAGGCTACCGTTAGAGTTTCTAAGTTTTAATCCCATGAATTATTTAAATTAAATACTTTTCTTACTGTCTGTTCAGACAATAATAGCCCCAAAATATATTTACATAGGTCAACAATATATTTATTTATTCATTCATTCCTTCTACAAGTATTAACTTCCATTGATGAATGCAAAGAATGTGTTAGGCAAGCAGTATATTCAGAAGCATGAAATTTTTGTGACTCTGGTCATCATAGAACTAATATTCTGATAAATGATATAGAATTTTAAAAAATTATAAAATTAGTGGTTTTGAAATATCATGTATCCTGATTTATGTATACAAGTTTTGTTTCCATGTATCATTTGAAAAATGTATTTAAAAAATTGTTTTAATTATTTTTATTTCTTTATTATTTACAGACTGCATTTTGATTCATTGTACACAATGAGGTACATCATTTCATTTCTATGGTTGAAAACAGTTTAACTAAAATGGTGTTATAGCATTATAAAGTGTAGTAAGAGTATGTGTTTGATATATTTATTATACTCTTGAAGATTAGCAAAGTTAACAGGGCTAGCAAAGGTTTACTTAAGGAAATAAATCTTGGAAGAATTTTTAGGTAGAATCAGAGGAAACTTTCTGTATGGAAACTGTAGAATATTTTTTTAAAGGGCTTGAAAGAAGTAGAGTCATGAAGTCAAGGAGTCATTACTTCCACCTAAAAAACAGCTTGAAAAGGCCTCATGACAATGAGAAAGTAAAAACTTTTCTTTCTAATCAGCAGTTTTCGATCATTCCTTCTTGGATGTTTCCAGCAGGGAATTCTACATTCATCACTCTTGGCATTTCTTTTCCCTAAATAAAGTTTCTGATATCTACTTCCTTCCTTCTATTTTGAGAACTTAGAGCCTTTTATTAGTGTCATGCTAAGGCATTCAATTTTCATATCTTCTAAATGGTAGTTTTGAAAAGAACCCAAATTTCCATCTCACTGCATTACCACACACTAAACAGAAATTATCTAGAAAACTTTTTAAATCACTGTGTTGATAAACTGGGACAGTCAATGTGTTTACAATACGGACATCAAAATTAGTTGTGAAAATATTTAGCTTGACCCAGAAAGTATTGGTACCAACACTATTAAAATATACTATTTTAATATTTTAAAATAACATATTTGATAAAATATAAAGAATGATTTACATAATATTGAAAAAAGGACACAATCAGAAGTCAGATAATACCTTTCTTCTAAATTTACTATAAAGATATATGGTGCTCAAAATGATATGGAATTGACAAAAGAATGGACATATATATGAATTTGGGATAGAATAGAGAGACAAGTAATATACCCACATACAGTATCTTTCTTAAAGGAAGAAATACAATATGATAGAGAAAAGATACATCTTTTCCACAAATGGTGCTGATACAACTTGACATTCACGCACAAAAAGAAAAATAAATCAGGCCTTACACACAACATAGGTTAATTCAAAATGGATCATACCTAATTGCAATAATTCAAAACTATAAAATTCTGAGGACAACAAAGGAAAATACAAATGACCTTGGAAAATGTAATGGCTGGTAGCTGTAACACGAAATTCAGTAGAAATGATTAGTAAGCTAGACTTCATTAAAAATAAAATGTGAAGAGAAGACAAGCCACAGATGGAGAGACAGTGTTTGAAAAAGGTGTATCTGCTATTCAAAATATTTAATGATTTCTTTAAAGAAACAAAACCATAAGAAAACAACTACCCAAATTTTAAAAAAGTGGATAGAAGTCTGAAAAGAAATCTCATCAAATATGATACACAGATGACAACTAAGCACACAAAAAGATGCTTGAGAACATAAAAGTATTAGAAATTGTAGAAAAACCTAACAATAAGATACCACTACACGCCTATTTGAACTGGCCAAATCCAAAATAACTGAAATCACCAAGGATTGGTGAGCATGTGAAGCAGCAGGAATTCTGCCTTATTGTTGGTGGGAGTGCAGACTTGCATAGCCACTTTTGAAGAGAGTTTGGCAGCTTCTCATAGATTGAAACATTGCTGTATCATAAGATCTTGCAATGAAACTCTTTCATATTTCCTCCTTCCCATTTGAGATGCGGTCACAAAAACCTACACATGGATGTTTAGAGCAACTAATCATAGATTGGCATTTTAATCTTTCCCTTCTGCCTATAATTGCATGAGAATTAGTGTACACAATCTTGACAGAATATTTTAATATCCCTTCACATTTGTCTGCATCACAATTGCCTGAATCATAATTAAGAGGTTCTAGGACATATTAACAACAGCAACAGTCCTTGATCGGTTGTAGTTGTCTAAGTTAATGATACGTTAGTAACCTTCAACAATATTTCCTATTGATCAAATATGGAATTTCTCATATAGTAAAATGGGGATATGACTAATATTGAGTATTCAGTGATTCTTTTGAGAGCCGAGTGTTATCTTTCTCATATAAATGATCAGACCTGGAACCACAATGAAAACATCATTGATGATAAACAAATGGAAAGCTGGGATGGAAGACCTAAGATCAAACTTGAAATCCTAAGGTCAAAATTTCACTGTAATGACAGATAGAGTAAGGATTACTGCAACGCAAAAAAAAACAATTTGTGTCACTTTAGTAAGGGCCCACTATTTCTGGAGACATCAAATCTTAAACAGAAAATACAAACAAAGTGTAGGATTCGATTCTGTTCTTGCCACATCTTTTTTACCAAAAACATATCTTCACTCTTTCCAAGCTTAAAAGGAGTTCATCCCAAATTATTTCTATTGCGTTGTCTGACAGACCACCTGGACATTCAGGCAGCCAGAATTCTTCTGGATAATGAACACTATGCCATGGAAAAATTGAAGAAAAGAGTTCTGGAATACTTGATTGTCAGGCAGCTGAAAAACAACCTGAACGGCCCTATTCTGTGCTTTGTTGGCCCTCCTGGAGTTGGTAAAACAAGTGTGGGAAGATCAGTGGCCAAGACACATCAATGTTTATAGCAGCTCAATTCACAATAACTAAGCTATGGAACAAACCTTGGTGCCTTTCAACAGATGAATGGATAAAGAAAATGTGTTATATATACACAGTGAATATGACTCAGCCATAAAAAAGAATGAAATTATGGCATTTACCAGTAAATGGATCGAACTAGAAACTATCATGCTAAGTGAAATAAGCCAGTCTCAAAAACCAAAGACCAAATATTCTGATATGTGTATGCTAACACACAATAAGGTGTGTGAGGGTGGAGAAAAGAAGTTCATGGGATTAGATAAAGGGGACTAAAGGGAAGGGAGGGGCAATGGGACTAGGAAAGATAGTAGAATGAATCAGACATAACTTTCCTTTGTTCATATATGAATACGTGACATTATGTACAACCACAAGAATGAAACCCTAATTAGAATAAGTTATACTCCATATATGAATAATATATCAAAATATACTCTATTGTTATGTATATCTTAAAAGAACAAATTTAAAAAACTGCTATGTTCAAGAAACAATTTGCTCGTTTACATTTTTTAACAGACTAAGTAATAAAATATAATATGGTTCTTACTATGGAGGTTTTCTTGAAATGCATTATTATTTCTTTAAAAAGGGTAAAAGAAAAATATTTAGAAATAAAAATATAATTAAGATGAAACATTGTTATATAATTTATTTTGAATTTGGTTATAAAACTATATATATTAATTGTTAACCCATAAATAAATGTTTTTTAGACAATCGACTATAATCACTATAGCATAATTTTCATATAAATATGAATTTTGAAATGGTACCTACAAATCTATTCTTTTTTTAAAAATTATTACTATGGTCAAGAATTGAACCCAGGGGTGTTTTACCACTGAGCAACATCACAACCCTTTTTAAAAATTACGAGATATGGTCTCAGTAATTTGCTGAGGCCTCATTAAGTTGCTGAGGCTGACCTTGAACTTGTGATCCTCCTGCTTTGTCTCCTGAGATGCTGGGATTACAGCCTTAAACTACCATGCCTGGCTATAAATCCATTCTTTAGTGACTCTCATATTCATTGATTTCAAATGTTACTAGTATCTTTTAACTAACTTTGCAAAAAAGGAATGAAAACTATTAGAATATCATTACTACCTACTATCACTACCACCACCCTGACTATATTTTCAATGAACTACTATATTAGTCTGTACCAAGAATGTGTGGCATCTTACAACACTTTTCTCATGTACTTTCAAATAGGAATAATGATATCTGAGGTCTGAAAATGTATGTATACTGTCTGCAAAAGGGTTTAAATTAAAACTTACTAATAGTTTTCTCACATGAATATAGAAAGGGCATTCAAGATATGTTCAGATTGCTTTGAATGTTTAATGACTTCATATTCAGGTCATCAAAATTGAAACTTTTTTCAAATGTATTCTAGGGAGGTCATCATGACAATATAATTCTAAGAGAAAAAGCTAACTTCGAGTTAAAATTTTAAAGTTATGGATTACATAATGTCCTCAATCATTTTTATTGGCTCATAGGTTTTGGAAATGTTTACTTCCCAAAGTACTTTCGTGTGATCATATTTGTAAAGAGATCAGATCAATAAAGGTAAGGATTTTGCCCATTTTAACAAATTAAGCTCTTAAATGTTATCCTTGATATCAAAGTTCTCAAAGACAAATTTTTTTGCATATGCAAAACTGTTTTCTTATGGGAAATATAAAGAGGCTGACAAAAAATGAGATCACTTTGAAAAATTCACCCATATGTGAAACTTGTGGCTGAATTCTTACTTCCTTTACATGTCTCAAAGTTTATAGGAACTGATCCGTTATGAAACAATCCTTTTGGGATATAAGTAAATCCTCTAGCTCAGCACAACCCCAGTGAAAATTCTGGACTGTTAGATATATGCAATTCTTTTGTTCTTTCTTCTCAGCAGTTATCCCTACTGATATAGTCAGTGTTTCATCTCAGCATGAAATAACATCAGATAACACTGCACTGTGAAAAGTAGATAAAATGAGGACTCTCAAATGAGAATGAATTAGAAATGTCCCCACAGTCGCAACCAGGAGTTAAAAACATGAAACTGACAAATGTACTACAGAGGGGGTTTACAGAGAGTTTTCCACTCCAACTTCTTATTCTTCACAGAGATTATTAGTAGTGGAAAGTGTCAGACAGAAAATGATGAAGCTGGCCATGACAGATTTATGATATGAAGCAAAACCAGCTGTCTAGTAGATACCCAACTGATGACAGCTTTTAAATATAAAAACAAATAAGCAAGGCATTTTCTCAAATGGTGTGAAAAGTTTCTGTTTCACGGGAGGGTAGAGTGGGGAGGGAGTCTTATCTTCTTACACTTCTTTGTGATACTGATAGAATTTACAAAGGAATGTTATTTTTCAAATACCTAGGAAAGATGTTAGAATATTTAGCAACATATGAAATCTCTTCTGCTTAATATTTATATATATTACAAACTAAAATAATTTTTTCTGAAAGATATAGAGTTTACCGTGGGTTTCCTTTGAAAAAGTATTTCCTTTTAAATTGTAACAATTATTTTAACTCTTTAAAATAAACTGAGAATGTAACTGAAAACAAAAAGGTGTTTTTTTGCATGAGTATCCATTTTGCTGTTGATTTATTTTCTTCCTGAAAGCACCATAATTATTCATTCCTGTCTTATTTTGACATTTTGAAAGGGTAGAAATATTTATCTGTCAGCTGGGCACTATATGTTTATATAAAGTTATTTACTCAAAATAAAAATTTTCCAGGTTTCTGATACACCTTCAATTTCACTGAGTTGAGAATTTTTGATTTTATCATTACAAATGTAGCTAAATAACATAATACATATCAGTTCTGATGATTTTTTTTTTCTGGTGCTGGGGATCAAACCAATGGCTGCTCTCATGCTCCACATCATTCTGCCACTGAGTGACAACTCCCATGCCCCAGAGGATGAATTGTATTGAGTTTCTGTTCTGGATCAGATACTATTATGAACTTAAACTGGAGAAATCATACATGGGCATATGAACACACACACACACACACACACACACACACACACACACCCAGGTTAAGCATTTTAAAACATGCTTTTACTGGAATAACAGAAAATTAAGGCAGTGTTGCAATTAAGTGTATAAATTAACATGATAAAAGAAGTACATAGTATTTTGAGAAAGTAATATATTTGTCAATAATCTAGGACACATGAGAGTACCCCACAGAACATGAACAACAAACTAATACATAAATGAGGTTAAAAAAAAAAGGCGTTCCCAAATTAAGGAGAATGGAGAAATTAAGTCAAAACCTCTTGAATCAAATTTTCATATAATATGCAGCATTTTTTCTCTAAATATGATAAATCAAATCTCTGTGTGTTCTAAATCACTAAATCACCATCATTTATTTAGCAGTTACCACAGGCACCACAAAATGTTTTCTACTAATATTGTTTATTTTTGCTTTATGGAAATGTCATGAAATAGAAATTTTCTTCACTTTAGAGAAGATAAAATTGAGGAGGACCTGCAACATGAAAATCAAATGTCCTCTAAAAGGCAGATATGTTTCTCTCCAAAATTCAGAATCTTAAGAGTAATCCTGAATTTCATTGTTTTTCATTGCCACTACAAACCATAGCTCCTAAAAATCGTGAACATACTTGAATGATCTTCACATTTTCTGAAACTTTCTGAAACACAGTCAAGAGAACCCTTGTTTCCAAAAACTTGACTTAGTAAATTTGTCACCATTGAATCTTTCCCTTTAGTTCATTTGGTTGATACTAATTAGAAAAATATTTTCCTCACTTTTTCATACTAATTTGTGAAATAATTTGGAAACATTTTGATGACTTAATTTATAGTGGTAACAGTTGGAAAATATTGAAAATATTTAAGACCAATAACCAGGTAAAGGGTCATGCCAGTAGATGTGACTGCAACTTACAGATTTTATTTAAATCTGTCACTGTTGTATTAAGTGTGGACATACAAATTTATTGTTTTCAAGGGACAAAGTGCCTCTTATAATATCAATTTAAATTAATAAATTGTTTTAAATGCTAGGGGTGGATATCTAAGAAATAGTAGTTTATGAAAGCTCACCATATTCTGACACATTCAAATAAAGCAACTCTTTGTTCTTCTTTTATCAATGAGCTATGAAAGACAAATTTCCATTAATTTAAAAACTAATAGTTTAATGGGGCTGGCTAATGGTAGTTGAAAGAGGGAAATAAAAAACGAACAAATAAATATGTTGGTTGTCCCTTATTTGCAAGGGACTTTGCTATTCATTACCTGGTTTAAAAGCTACACCAATGCTCTTTTAAAACATCCTCTAATAAGGAGCCTACACATTAGAGAAGGTAGGTTGCTATAGGCCATGAGCTAGAACACATTAGTGTCAAGGAATGACTTGGAAAATTCCTCTTGTTTTAATTAATAGATAAGCTAAATGTCTAATAGAAAATAAATTATAGAACTTTAGGGAATTCTTATTTTATTTGTATGTGGGTGACACAGACATCATCTAATTTTGTTCAAAATGTGCTGATATTTGATAATGAATTATTTTGGGGGGAAGGGGATTAATGCAAAGCCAAACCTCTATGAGCAAGGTCTTCTGCAGAATCTAAAATGCTCTTACTTTTATGGTTTTCAATATTTCTACCTCTTCATCCAAACACAATATTTCTAAAGGTTGTAGACAGACCCATAAAAGTGAACAAGAAAAGGGGATTATTATTTTATAGCAACTATAAATAGAGTTTGGGGAAATAGTGAATACCTGCCTCAAGAAATATTATAGATTTTTGACCATTTTTTAAAAAAGATTGATTGTCTCTTCTCTCTCTCTCCTGCACATACAAATATTTTGCTGACAATATTTTATTTGGTGAATGAATGCACCTTTGGAAAGATCTGAGGTGCACAGTTTTTTATTAACAGGAAAACTACATATTTTAAGTAAGACATTAAGAATAGTTATAATTGCCAGTTTAGAAAATAAGGCATGATCAATTGTTTGCTAAAAGAGACTATTTAAATGCCATTACATATGCTCCTTGAGGATTCTAGTGTTATCCTTGTTTCCTTTCAGCTTCAGCTCAGCTGTTTGCAATTCATGATATCTTTTGCAGAAGTGTCCCACATCCTCTCAGGAAACAATGAGAGCCATACCCAAGAGCTTAATAAACAGCCTCACCTTTTTAAATTGTAAAGGTAGAGTAATTGCTTGCACCTTACCAAACATAGAAAATCTACAGGTACACCCAAGGAAAAAGCGAACATCTGTTTCTTTCATTTCCTGTCCTACATGCTGCTTCTTTCACAGAAGGGAAAATTTGTCCTTGGGGGATGTCTTCCAGAGCCACCATTTGGATCTGCTTTCCTAATGTTTTTCTGTGATCCCTGTTGTCTGGGTAATGATTCTCTCCCTGCTTTTCACCTGTAACTTTTACTCATCTCTGCTTTTATTGATGTTTACACCAGTGGCATATATATTAAGTCAATCTCCTGTTCTATACAGTCAGATGTAGTTAGACATCGCCCCCTCTCTTTGAGATCTCCATGTCTCTTTGCATAGCACATAGGGTTTCCAAAAATTCTCTTGATTTATAAATGTATTCTCATTTAGGGACTAGTACTTTCTACTTTTATTTCCCCACAATGAAGCAGATTAACCAATTTCTGATATTAATTGTAAAAAAATGATGACAACATGGCAACCTAAAGGAAAAAGGGATAAACTCTTTAAGGAACTGTTTTTAACAATAATTGTGAAGATAGAAAAGTAAAAGCAACTTATCGTTGAGCAATGAAATATGGTTAAGAAAATTATGTCACATCAATTAAATACAGTTTTTTAAAATGTTATCTACCAAGACTACAGAGTTATCAATTCAAAAGACAAAAAATATCTATGCTGTGATAACTTCCATATAAAATCATAAACACATGCACACATACATGTGCAGATTAACATATATGCATACTGGAATCTAAAATGGGGTATTCAAAAGGTAATGGTTTATTAGAATGTAATTGTGAGTAAACATTTTAATGTCAATTTCTGTTGGTATAATACCATTTACGTATATTAAATGGAATAATTGGTGGATATAATCTAGGTAAATCATTTTAGAGCAACATCTGCAATGCGCAAGTTAAACATCAACTGCAAAGTTTGTTATCTAAGTCATATTTATCTAAAAAAAGTAGCAAATATGCAGCCAAATAAATCTTAACTACTGCATTAGGACATAACATATAGTCATTATAAAACATGAAAATTTATATTTTTTTCATAATACTTGCAATTGAAGTGTTCATAGTTTTAATAATCATTTTAGTTCATTTGAGTTGGATACATTCAAAACTCTCTGTTTTCAAATGGTGAGGTAATAGAACAAGTGTCAGAAGATTTGTTGGTGAAATATATACCACAGTAGAGTTTCTTGGGACTTTTTTGTGTGTTTCTTTTGAAAATAAATTATATCCATAAAAAAAGAAAAAGGAGTTTACAATTTCATATAATATATGTACCTGCTCACATCCTGATTTTTTTACATGAATTTTCATGTTCCATATCCCTGAGAAAAGAAGCTAAACCTCATCATTACACATTTGATACCTGAACTTCTGCAATGGGGCAAACAAAAATGGTTCCATGTTATGGTTTTCCAGTGATGAATAAGACACAAAATCCCTGTCTCATAAACCTTACCTTCTACTTAGAGATAGAAAATAGATGAACAAGTAAATAAACAATGGAGTTTCAGAAAAAGGTAAACACTGTAAAATATAAAACTTCAAAGCTTATGGAGTGAGTTCTCTTTCTGTTTTAGAGTTAATAGGCTATCATCACATCAATAAATGATTTTAATTCTAATGGTAATATTATTATAGTCAAAATGGGTTTATAATGTCTATACTTTTCATTTGCACAAAATCATGTTATGTCAATAGTTATAGCAAAATTGACATTTTCATATATAAATATATATCATAAACACATTTGATAATACTAAAATTTAAAATACCTACAAAAATGAATATAAAAATCAGTAAATGGTTTTATATACATGAACTCAAAATCACATTAAAATATCACAACATAACATTGTGAATCATTAATGTGCATATCCCAATTTGAAGTGGACATGAATTTAATCATCCATTTTACCATTTGATTAGTGTATTAACCTGTGTCCTTTTTTCATTTGACAAATAGTTTCATAATAGTTTGTAAATAGTCTGATATCTGACCATGTCTTTTAACTTACTGTGAAGTACTTAATTTTTCATTTGACGTTGGAAAATATATTGTGCTGTAAATATTTTATTGTAATAAACACAAAATTAACATCATTTTATATAGCATTGTCCCACAATTATATAAATCACATATATTAACTGATGGTATAAGGTGATTGAATTTTTTAAATAACCTTAAAATAAAACAGATTCTCAAATGGTGCTCTACAACTCCAGTATGGCAACTTGGTGAGAGGACCAGTCCAGCTCCCTGGTTCTGAATAATGGTTTTGGGATCAAACTGCCTGAACTTGAATTCTGACCTGCCATTTAATTCCTGAGCAATGTTGAGCAAGTCTTTCTAATTATTTACATTTTGGTTTTTTCATGTATACTCTCAACAAAATACTAATATATATTACAAGCTGTTGAATAAGTTAACACCTGAAGTACAGGTTATGTCATGAGGTATTTGCTACTTAAGTCTTAGTGATTGTTATTCTTTCATTCTGAATTTCTGGTCAACTCCCCAAGGAGAATTATAGGTCCTTGTTAGGACCATGATATAGTGTTTTGTGTGTATTAAAAAAAAATGATAGGGTGAGAAATGAGCCTGGAGAAACAGGCCAGGATCAGATCATACAATAAAATGCTAAGTCACAATAAAAGGAAAAAAGAAACACACACACACACACACACACACACACACACACATACATACATACATATATATGTATTATATATACACACACATATACATATATATTATGGATAGTGTTATCTGACAGAACATTGGTTGGGATACTTTAAAATTGAATTAATTATACTGTGATAGCATTTATTATTGCTAACACATATCCCTGTTAATGCATATTAACTAACTATATAGAAATGTCAACTATTTTTTATGTATAAGTATGTGGGAAAATAAATTAATCTATTTGTAAGAAAAAATATATATGGGAAAAAATAAACTGACCACAAAGTGAACTTTTAAAGGCTAAAGTTTGGAAAATAAAAATAAGCCTCAGAATTGTCCAACAACTGATGAGAACATGAACAGAAGTAAGGGTTGAAATGATAAAAAGGGTGAGCATAGAGTCATTTTAGGAGAACGCTGCTATGCATATCTTTATTGCTATTATGAGATTTATTATTATTATTACCTCTTGCATTCTTAGAACAGAACAAAGTGCATAATACATGCTCACTGAATTTAGTTGTGCAATGGATTGTGAGTAGTGGCTATAACAGATGAGAGAGGAAAAATATTACAGACTGCAATTTCTTTTTGAGCATCTAGGAACCTAGTCATGCCATTAACTTCAATTCTAAACAGAATAAAAGAGAAGACTTTGCAAGATGAATAAGTAGGAAACTACATAGTTTGGGGTAAGTTTGAAGCCTGTAAATTGGCATATCACATGTGATACATTTGCTGTAAGTAATTCTCTTTAAAGAGTGAATTTAATATAATTTACCTGGCCGAGCTAAATTAATTTAATTTAGCAATGTGCTGGTGATATAGGTCCTCTACTAGTTTGCCCTTTTACAAAGTAAAATGGACATTTATTAACTAATTTCAATTCAGTGAGTATATACCTACTTCAATGGAATATAGAACAAAGTCCTGTAAGAAACTCTCTTCTTCTGATGAGAAAAAAAAGAAAATTGGGGAGCACATTAGGAAAAAATTCTTTAGAACCATTTTTTCAAGAATGAGTTGCAAAGTGAGAGAAGATTGGAGGTGGTGGTAAGTAGGAGGACCACACCAGCTTCAAGAAAACTCAGATTTGAATGTGACAAGTACTGGGATTATAATGAGGATAATAGAATTTTGTAGTGTCTGCATTTATTTTTGCATTGTTTTTTCTTTGTTATTTTCTCCCTAAGTTAAATAAAAGGCAGAATTTCACTTTCATCCACCAAAAAGCTAGTTAATGATTATAATTTAGATGCTAGTGTAGGGCAATAGCTATTTATACAAATTATTACCCTAAGCACCTGCTCCAATTTTTCATGTATTATGCTAACAGTGTTTTTTGTCTTAATTAAAAATGTTAATTAGTGGTGATATAAACAGCAAAGGAAGAGCTGGTAACATATGCACAAGAATTTTACAATATGTGCATAACTTTTTTTCAAATTGATGAACTAAGCATGAAAGTAACTGAAACAATTACAAAGAGTTGCAAATTTTAAAATGAACCTGAGATCGTTCTCTGAGCATCAGATTAGGTTAACATATGATTGTTCTCAGCTTTTACATATTTTACTTCTTGCCTAATTATTGCACATTTATGGAATGTGAACACTGCTATCTTCTTTTAAAATTTATATTTGGAATTCTAACATGGTTTTCCAGAATGATTTTACATTTTGAATTTTTCTGATCATACCAATTTATTCCAAAACTGTTTTGTAGAATATTTGGAAATTTCTTCCTTACAAATCTTTTATTAAAGTATTGGAATGTATCTACTCTGCTCTTCAATCAATATGAGGGGAAAAGGGAGTAGAAAGATGATTTCTAAAAGTATAAATGATCTTTTAATGTTTGTATTTTCAGGAAAGAATTCAAAGGTAAAAGAACATCATGAGTTTTGATGCAACTCACATATAGATAGCATAATTCTGAGAGAAGAAAATAAATTAGAGTTTTTTGTACTGCTTTCAAGTACCTTTTTTTTTCATTTTTTTTTTTTTTAGTTGTAGATGAACACAATGACTTTATTTCATTTATTTATTTTTATATGATGCTGAGGATCAAACCCAGTGCTTCACACATAGCTAGGCAGGCACATTACCACTGAGCCACAAACCCAGCCCCAACTTTTAAGTATCTCAAGATGTTTTTTTCTCCATTAGATTAACCTAATAGATTTCTGGCTATTTTATCATCTTAGCAAACAACAAATATGGAAACTGAACAATTTAGTGAAAAAGGAAAGAAGAAGGACAATTTTCTTACCTACATCACATGTGACTTTTATGTATTTGATATGCTCTGCGGGAGAAAAACATCAGTATCTTTCTTTCCTTAAGAGAGGTTAAGCCCTACAGTATTTACTATAGGTTTTATAATTTAAAGAATAAATGTGTAAATTCACGCTATTCCTTCAACAATGTTCTATCTCCTTCGGTCATGTAAAGGGAAATAGAAAACTACATAATCAAAAAGCCCTTAGTATAGTAAGACATATGAGGAAATTAATATATGGGAGTTTTATGAACCAGAAATAGCCCATTTTATTGAAATGGTGCTCTGTAATTGAAAGCACATTGAAGCTTATGAGATCAGGACTCCAATTCCAGCTCTCCCTGTGGCTACTTTTGCTTGTCCACTGCTTTCTGCTGGAACAATACATTTTCAAGAGGGTTTTCTCAACAGTCTGGCCCAATATTGTCTCTTTCTACTTATTACCATACAAAATCTGGCACATATTTGTTTTCACTTCATTTCCTTTCATTTTCCTTGTGCTCTTTCCAACTGATAAAATTATTATATGCACATGTTGCCTGCTTTATTCAAGTGAAAGATCAATGACAGAAGTGAGCTTGTCTATTCTTCCCGCCCCCCACCCCCATGTTTTCAGTGGATGGAACTATGTCTGGTCCCTGATTGAATGTTTTTGTTGAATGACAGAACTGTCAGTAAATATTGATAAAGAACTAGAAACTGACTGACAGTGCAGCTGGATGGATTCATCCTGACCTCATTTATTCAAC
This sequence comes from Sciurus vulgaris, assembly GCF_902686455.1. NCBI lineage: Eukaryota > Metazoa > Chordata > Mammalia > Rodentia > Sciuridae > Sciurus > Sciurus vulgaris. The sequence continues at coordinate 123,392,084 of NC_136469.1, forward strand.
CCAAAAGTTTAATGACAAATTAAAGGCAGTTCTCTAGATTCCTGAAGTCCTATACTCTTTAGATGCTGAGCCAGAATTTTTTCAATTTTAAACATCCAAACATGACCCCTCACTTAATTTTTAACATCAGAAGTGAGAGTGATGACATCAGAGTCATGGCTCCAAAGAGATTTGAACAGGTTGATGGAGAGAATGAAAACAGCAAAATAGCCTGACACTGAAAAAAAAATTTAAATGGTTTTAGGCTTGAACCTTAATGCAATAATTGTCAATTGTTCATGTATACACACACACACACACACAAACAACACACACATATAGACGTATGATTTTGCAAAATATATTACAAATATAGTTATGTGTATTTCTACTTAAATCTAATATAATCTTTCACATACATAAAGGAGGGGAGAGAATTAAAAAAATGAACATCATATTCTGGCATTGTTGTATGCCAGATTTTTTAATCCACCCTAACTTTTTTATTGTCAGGGTACCGTTCCCTTCATAACTCAGATGTTAAGAACCTAGGTGTAGTTCCTTTGGTTCTCTGCACTGTGGAGGAAAGATAAGAGGGGGGAAAAAGGATACATTTTGTGAAAATGTATATTTTCTCAAATGTACAGAACTTTCTGGACACATGGACACCATGTAATAGACATTGGCAATGACAGGAGTTTAGAAAGCACGGGTGTTGGATGTGGTATTTTCAACTTACCACAGTCTCTTAGGGTTCCAGAGAGCAAGGAAGTAGGATACACAGTACAAGGAATGATACTTCACAGTATGAATGTGAGCAAGGTGCACCAGGTTACAGTCTAGTGAAAATTACGAAAAGGTAATTTGAAAATCAGTCAAGAATGTAAGGAACTCTAATGTTGATTTTGAAGGGAGGACCAGTTAGAGGCACATAGCTATATGATAGTCCCATAAGGCATAGAACTAAGCTACATGCCAGATAGACAGTTAAGTATTTAATGAGTGGGATGCATGTTTGTATTTAACTATAAAATATTACTGTTACCTCTCCTATTTTTTTTCTGTTTTTTATTTATTTTTATTTGTTTACAAAGTTCTATATACCTATGATCTAATCTGTGATACTGTGTGTATATCCAACACATGATTTCTAACTTCCTAATAACATATCGTAGTGTCATCTGATGCATTTTAACTATCCATTCTTCAGATGATGGACAACCAAATTGCTTCCAACTTCTTTCCTTGGCTAAGAGCACTGCTGTAATAAATAACCTTGGACATATCCCCATATGGAGTTTTCTAGAGTGACTGCCAATCCTCAAAATCTTACCAGCAGAGAGACTCATATTCAACCAACACTTGGCATTATCCAGCCTTGTGATTATTGCCAGTACAATAGGCAAAGTCACATATTATTGTTATTTTCATTTGCTTTCATCTGCTTAAAGGATTATAAATATTCTTCATATATTCATTAACTTTGGTGATTTCTTCTTGTAACCTGAGTCTTTTGCTTTTGCTTTTATTTATTTTTGACTTGTGTTTCTGTTGATTTGCAAGATTTCTCTACCTTTTCTACGTATCTGTCTGTTACCAGCTTTAGATATTTAGAATTTTGTTTCTTATTCTGTCTTATGTCTTTTAACTTTGGCCAGACTCATAGTCAATGAGCAGAAGAATACAACTTGAGGCAATCACATAAATCATTCTGCCATTATTTTTATGCTATTCCAAGTACAGAAAGATATTTGGTGTTTATATTAAGTATACATTGATTCCTACTAGAATACTTTTTTATGTGTGGCATTAGAAATACAATAACTTTTTTCTCTATATACTCATCTAGTTTCCTAATACCATATGCTAAACTTTCTGACATTTCTCCCATATATGAAGTGTTGATGCCATCTGAGAATTTTTAAAATGTCTATTTAGATGTCAATCTATTGTAATTGCTCTGCTTCCTAACTTTTTATTTCTTTTGCGTTAGTACACTTTATTGTTGTTGATGTTGTCCTGTTTATGACTTTGAATTGTTGAAGTATTTTTCTTTCTCCAGCTAAGCCTACTCTTTATGATTTTTAATGTTGACTTAGCTGCAGATCTTCTTCAAATCCTATCTACATAATATACATATATAATATGCTTGTGAGAATAAGTTTATAAATGTTCTCAAGAATGAAAGTATTAAGGCTGCATCAAAATCATACAATACTTTGTGAATATAAGGCATGCTTTTGTACTGTTTGGTTATCTTCTATAAGAATATAGATGATTCCTCTGTTTATTTAGGTCAGTGATAATTCTGTTCCTTGGAGCACACTGAACAATATCTCTAGAAAGTTTTGGTTGTCTCAACTGGGAAAATCAGACAAGAATGCTGAACACCTCCTATGCAAAGAGTTGCCTCTGTGAGAACAAATTCTCTGCTCTACAGTGTCAACAGAACTGAGGTGAAGAAAAGCCGATTTAGAAAATATTTCTTTTTCATTAGTAGTCCAAGATGTTTAGGTGCCCATTTATTTTTTAGTAACTTGATTTTTAGATGTTTAAATGTTTACATTTTCTTATGTATCATAATTTTCATTTGTATTTCCAGTATATTATTTGCTGCTGTAGAGAAAATATACTGACCTGGGCATACTAAATTTTTTTTTCATTTATAAATTGTTGCTCAAATTTTATCAGTTCCAATATTCATTTATTTTACTGGATGTTTTAGGTAAATGATTCCATCTTGTTCAAATAAAAATAAATTAAGCTTCTCTTTTACTATTCTGTGATAAGCTTTTCTGAGGCCTCAATTACACTGTAGCAATAGAAATGATATTTACCATTCTTATTTCTGATGGCAAATGGGATATACCTAAAAGTTTCATTAAGAATATTTTTTGAAGATTTTGATAAAGAAAAATTAACTTTTACATACTTAGGAAGTTTCTTTTTCTTTTTATTAAGCATCTATCACAAATAGGTGATGAATTTAATTTTGTACAATATTTTTGTGCAACAACTGGTTTTTTCATTAATCTGTTGATTACTAATTACAGTTGTATATTTATGAGTTTTTTTTTGTGACTGCAACATTTTCACATCCATGGATCAAACTTCTCTAACCATAAAGTATGTATTAACTGGACTACTGGAATCGATTATATACATTTTGCTTTGAATTTTGGCATTCACATTCCTCAGTAAAATGGGTATTTCTTTTTGTTACATTGTTTTATTTATTTATATTTCATCCTGAATCTGGTTTTGTATACATGACTATAAAGGCATATTAGATGAATTAAAAAATTTTACTACAACAAACTAAAAGATAAAATAACCCTTTCTTGGAAGTTTAATAAAGGTAGCCCACACTCTCTTTTTAATTAAGATTACTCTTAAACCATCTAAGTCTGAAATTTGGGTTTGGAGTTACTGGGTATCTATTGTTTTTTCTATAATACTTGTTATAACTCGTGTTTTTTTTATGTTCCACATAACTATTATATTAGCTACAGTTCACAGGGTTTTCATAATCATTCAGTCCTAAATATTTATTCATTCGTTTTAAACCAATCGTGATATGTCAATATGCTATGTTGTTACTAAATACATGGTCTTCAAAATTATTCTGTCATCACTTTCAATTTTATTGCATCACAGCTATAAACAGATATTTATTAAGCACTTATGGTAAAATGAAGACAGAGTCACTACCCTAACAGAACATATTACATGTTGTGGAAACAAACAGGAACCAGGTGCTGTCATGGCAATGGCTGTTATTGTGGACGATCAAATATGCAGTATAGACTCTGAAAGAAAGATCTACAACATTTAAAACCTAACTCTAAAGTCAGGTTAACCAACAGTATATGTACTGGGGAACAAAAATGACCAAGTCATATTGTTCTATTCTGTGTTCATATATGTATGAATACATATCAATGAATCCCATCATTCTGTATAATTGTAATGCACCAATGAAAAATCATCTAATAAAAGATCTAAATCATAACTGAAGTTCCAAAGAATGGGAGAGAGTCACTGTATGCTTGGGAATATCAAGTCATTAAGTTAGAATAGAACTAATTTATTTTAAAAAACTGTAACACTACATATTAATTAGTGACTGAACAAAGAAAAGAAAAATGAATAAATGGAAACAACGTTAGTACCATATCTTTTATAGTTCATAATATATTTTTACTAATTGCAGAAAACACTGTAGAAAAGCTAAGTGTAAGTAGAAACAAAAATCTTTGTATCTCGGAAACTTTCTTTTGACTGCTGTTTTACTGAGACATGAGATGCTCTGCCAGGGTCACAATTCTGGAAAGAATTCCTAGCTGCAGGGACTGCAATCAGAAGACAGCCTTCATTTGTCAGTTTTTTTCAGGGTCAGCCTCTGGAGCAGAAAGTCTCCTTAACTGAAGTTACATTCTTCCCAGGGCAGCCCATAGCCGAAGGACAGAAAGGCCCAGACATTTCGCTCAATAAGAGAGTTTCAATGTACACTATGCCCTCTAGAACTTTCTCTAACTGAATCAAGTGTTTGTTTTTGTATCATACTCAGGTACATTTCTGCTTACTCCTGATTCTTTTCAAAGATTTGCTTCCCTAATAGACACCTTACATCCCAAACTCTGTCTTGACATCTGGTTGGAAATGGTTTGTAGAGGGCAACAGTAACTGTTGGGAGATTATTGTTGTAGATAGCAGACTGTCCCCTGTTCTGAACTGCTTCATGATATATGGGACAGTAGTTTTCAGACAGTGTCATTTTCCATGTTTCTTTGTTGATTTCCTGGAGGGAATAGACTCTTGTGTTGAGGTTTTTCCAGTGTTGCAGGGTTATATTCCTGGAATGGCCTCAGTGTCCAGGTGTTCCTAAGTATGTCATGTGTTGTTTGTCTGTTGTGGTACATAGTTTTGTCTGGTTGTCTGTTGCGATATGTAATTTTGTTTTGGTATGTAATCTGTCTTAGATGTATTTGGCTTACTAAATATTCTAATGTTAAATGTGTAAAAACTTTTGGCTTGTGATGGACTCCAGTTGGAAATAATCTTGTCTTGAATGTTATTTTGTGTGATTCATATAGTTCTGATGATTGTGGTGTGTCATACATGTTCTGCCAACCTGCTAATGCCATCACAAATAAAATTTTTAGACATTCTGGTGCACATATTGTAAAGCTCTCTTTACTTCATTCGTGACTGGTAGTTTAAATGGGGCTGCATATGCATTTGTCTACTTATATATCATTGCTAAGATTGCTAATATTCTGGTGTTCTTAATTGCTTGATCTGAAAGTGTCCATTTTAATTTTTCCCCAAATTTTGTGGAATCACAGTAAGATCTGCTCTCCAGCTTGCTGCCATCCAGTTAGTCTCATAATGACAGGCCTCTGGGTGGTTCGTTGTGAGCCTGAATAGCTTATGATTTGAATTTTGATTTTCTGCTAAAGAGAAATTGGATTCATTTCAAAACTATTTAAGGCTTTAGTATGTGTCCCCCATTCCACCGGTATACTTGCCAATCAGCATCTGTGGTTTGTTTTTGTGTAATATCTGTCCTAAGTTTTTGGAATTGTGTCATGGTGTATTCCATGTCTTATACTGTGCTTTGAGGCCTTCCTTTTCCATTCTTATAATCTATTATAAGCATGTTTTCTAGTTATAATTGATTGAGCTGCATAGATTTTGCCCTGGGAATCATTAAAATCTCTTAGGTCCTTGGGATGGGGTCCCAGGGTTCCAGGAGATCATTTATTACACTCCCTGTCATATCCTCTGCAGATTTATGTCTCACAAGTACTTTAAGTGCTGTTTTCCCTGGTTCCTGTTCTAATCAACTTGTGACAGGCATTTGGACAATATTGCAGGTACCTCTTCTTTGGGCGCTCTAAACATTAATGAGTCCACATTATTAGGATCCTGTCAGCCAGCCAGTGATCGCATTGATAATTTTGTTCTGATCTCTGCCTCTGTGGGCACCATGATCTATAAAAGTGTCAGTTTAGAGAGTTTCCTTTTTCTCTGTCCTCTATCTTTCTTCCCAGAGCTAACATTTTTTCTCCTTCATTTTCTTGCCCACATGAATAGTTTCTTAGTATAGTGTAACTCTCCAGCCTACCTTACTGAGTAGTCACTGTCGGTATGTGGTATATGGGTTTGCCTGCCTTCCTTTTTGCTCTTTTGTATGTTTGATTAGCCATTACAATCCTCCTTAGATAGGACTCTAAACACTGTAGGCAGTTTGCCTTCCAAGCTCTCCAGTCTTTGACCCTTGACCTACATAGACAGGAGGCGTGCTCCCATGCAGTGCCCAAGTTGGGTTTCAGTCCAGTTTGTACTGTAAAGAGAGCCAGGCCTTGGGTTGGCAGAGTAAGCTTTCAGTTTCTGTCATGAGTCTTTGGATGTGAAATTTTATCTATATTGCCAAATGACTTCATTTGTTTGAAAAAAATTTGTGTATTCCCTATTATTTTGCCAGTGGTCTCTTTATTAATTGGGTTCTTTTACTAAATGCAAATCTGCTAGCTATGCCAATTGTCTTGAGCTGAGAGAGCCATGCCATTAACATAGATGGGGCACATTTCTGTCTTTGCACAATGTCAGAATTTTTTAGAACAATAAATTGACAAGGCTCATCATTTTCATTGGCCTTAACCCACCCAATACTCATAGTCCACTTGGTGTCATTTCATTCCAATCTTATTTACTAATATCTAGAATACTCAAGTCACACATCACATACTTACAAACACACACACATGTACCCTGCAGAAGGGTTAGGAAAGGATTAAGATAGTCACAGAGTTTCACAAAACCTCCCAAGAGCACAGGCAGAGAGCAGATTGAAATGCAAAGGGTCGCTAAGCTATGGGTGCTCACTTAAAAAATTTAAAAGCCAGTTCTCAGAGCAAAGGCAAGTATCTGGTAGGTAGACTGAGGCGTCAACCTGAAATGATTAGTGACTCACCATCAGGGTAGGAAAAACCCAATGACTGAAGTCTGGGTAAAGATAGTTATAAGTTCAAAAGTTCCTTGTTGTGGTGATTTTCCTGGACAAAGCTCCTGATGAGCGACTAAGAGCTGGGGTCAGTGTGCAGCTGTGTCCAGTCTTGTGTGGTTTTCCTCTTTTATGACTTTTAGATGAGGGTGTCATATCTAGTAAAATTGATGAGCTTCTGTATTTCTGATATGTTTCGATATGCCCAAGTGTCCATGAACACTTTTAATTTTATAAGTTGGCACAAATAATTTATTTATTAATTTTTACCTTTTGATTATTTTGGACAGATGGTGGTTGTTTACTTGTATAAACTAGTTGTGGACTCATTCTGCTTTAGGACTTGAACTCAAATGTAGTAACTCCTGGCGAGGCACAGCCTGGAACTACTGGTCTATACGTCATGGAGTAGCTCAGAGCAGGACACACTCAGTTCTCCACAATTGTAGCAATCATTTAGACAGAAATATACCAAGGGACTATGTATCTGAAATTATAGTTCTCAATTATAAAAGTTGTTTGTGCACAAAATTGACTCAAACTCTGAACCCATGTTTAACTAAATGACAACTTAAAACTGGTGACCTCACTTGTAAAATATAAGTATCCTGTTTTAGGTAGTGTTACTTATGTGATGCTTCATGACTTATTCTAGTTTGATCTCTTTAAAGACAAATGATGTCTCCTAAAAAGAGCACTTGTCTTATTTTATTCTATGTTTTAAGAAATACATGATGCTCATCATCTTGCTTACATTGTTTTGCCATTGTTCTACAATGGAAGGGTGGATTTTATACAGTCATTGGAATTTCATTACTTTTATAAACACCTAATACATGAGTGAAATATTTTCTTTCATAATTTAATAATATTATATCATCTTATATGCTTATTCACAGAGCACATTAATTCACCTTAGAAACAATATTCATGTTTCTAGCAACACCTATCCTTTCAGAATCATGGTGCCAAGAGTGTACTGATCTAATCACAGATTCGAGTCCATAAAAAGCATTCATTGTTTTACTTTATGAAAATAGATCAATGCATTGTCAAAAATTCTGTCAAGAATCAATGAGTGGTCAGAAAAAAACCCTGTCTCTGAATATCAAAAACTGAGTGAAATTTAACCATTATCTCATGACAGAGTACCTCAATAGATACCTACAGGTACAATTTCTGTATTTGCCCAGACATTTTCAATGCTTTTACTGAAATACAGTGTTGTGGTCATTGTTTTCAAAAATGACTTCTCAGAATTGTTTTTAGGCCCATAAAAATTTGCTGATGACAAAAATGTACAATAATCTTTGATTCCTGTATAAGACTATAAAGAGTCCAATGTACTACTCTAAAATAAATAATTATCCATCCCACTGAAATAACCATTTTAAATTTAAAGTAGTAGTCCCCTACAACTCTGACCAATCATGGAGAGAATGAATCTGTGAAGAAAATTTAAATGAAAAACATAAAATCTCTATCTTCAATATTATGTACTCTATTATGGAATATGAGACTGTTTTTAAACAATTATAATGCCAGATAAATGATCGAAGATGATCTAAGACTTTTCAGCTGCTGTAGATAACAGTATTGATTATGAAAATCCTCAAGATTCTTCCTGATATATTTCATCAACAACTTTTTAAACACCTTTTCTATAGAAATTCCTCTACCACATAGACCTGTTCCGCAATGTAGAAGTGTCAATGAGAAGGGCCTGCAGAGCCAGCAAGTGCATTTGTGACTTCTGCACCATATGGGGCTGTTTGTGAGTTCTGGTCAATGGAGTCTGGGCAGAATTAATATGGATTTCAAGGCATAACTTTTTTTTTTGATCGTAAAATTGCTAGTTTATTTTTATATCCTATGCTTTCTCCTGATTCTTCATTCTTTTTTTATTAAAATCTTTTTTTTATTTTTACAGACTGCATTTTGATTCATTATAGACAAATACTTTTTAACACCCCATGCCATCCTCCATTTTTTCACTCTTTCCTTTGCTGAGTAGATGGTATTGGTGAAGATATTCTTAGAAAGTCACTGGACTAAAATGCAAAGGAAAGTTTGGCATGGTGGTGCACACCGGTAATCCCAGTGGCTCAAAGGCTGAAACAAGAGGACTCCAAGTTCAAAGCCAGCTTCAGCAACTTATTAATGCCCTAAGCAACTGAGTGAGATCCTGTCTCAAAATAAAAAATAAATGTAAAAAAAAAAGGGAATGTGACTCTGTGGTTAAGTGCATGTGGATTCAAACAAAGTAAAATACATTGTTTCCTTTAGTTTCTCAGTGTGGAGCAAAGTGGCTTATCATATCATAGAAGGTAGTGAAAACTTACTATTAAGATAAGAATAAAATATTACGTGATTCTATTTGTTCTTGAATATATATATAGAGAGATGCAGATATGAATAGTGAAACTCTACTATTTTTTAATTACCCCCCAAAACAACAACAACAACAAAAATGTTTCTTGTGAAGAGATCTTTACTACAGCATAGAATAAGAAAAATTTGTCATTTTCCATTTGCTTTTACCTTCCTCTTGTTGTTATCAGTCCTTCTATTCCTCTACACAAATCTTGCAAATGACCAGAATTAGAAATTCTTTAAAATACCAACCTTTTTATTCTTCATTTTCAGTAGCTAGCATGGTACCTGATCTGTTAATTTAATAAGTGGTATATTAAAAATTGCATTAAATCAATGAATGAATGTGTAAGAAAATGAACAAATAAATTGTAACTTGACTTTTTTCTCTTTCTGGTTATTCCTAATCATCTCTGGATGTTTTTCTTTTTCTAATTAATTTTTTTTTTAATTGGGGCATTTTCTGTATCATGGAGATTTTCAAGATCTTCCACAAAGCTTTCTAGCACTTTGTCCAAGGGAGTCATTTCCTCTAAGTGTGAACTCTTTAAGGAGACACAAGGGATTTTCTCTTCACTTGGAATATTTATGGACATTTTTTAATTACAAATTTTATCTTTATGCCTGTAATACTTTTATAGGCAAGAATTTTTTTCTATTAGGGCTGTAGGCAGTACAGTCAGCTCAGCTTAGAGGACAGAAGCAGAGAAGGGGTGCCTTGTCTGTGGAGACTGAACTTGCCTCAAGGGGCCACGGAATAACAAGTTTGCTTATTTTTTTGTTATGGATTGTAAATTTTAAACACTAGCTCTGACTATCAACTGGTTAAATTGTTTTACAGAATTAAATTCAAATATCCTCATATCAAAATGCTCCTTTTAATCAGGGAGGTTAGTTTTTAAAAGTTCTCATGTATAATGTGTATAGCATAATCTTACAAGCAGGTTATGCAAAGACTAAAATCTCAGGGGATCACTTCAAACAAGTGATTAGAAAACATTTTCAGTAAAAGACAGGATAGAAAATATCTTCATTTCTATAGATCATAATGACTCTGTCACAACTACTCCACAAAATTATTGTGAGACAAAAGTGATCAGAAAAATAATATGTCAAAGAATGGGCTTGGCTATACAATAATGACATTTATTGATGAAGTCCTAATAAGGCCAGTATAAACTAAGTGTCAGTGCATTCACCTCACCTCCATTATCCACCATGGAGGTATCTCTAAAAGGCATCCCCAGGAATGGCTCATTCTCCACCTGTTGAGATGCTTTCAATAGTGGAAACTTGATACCTTGTGTTGGTCATGTCCGTTGCTGCTACCATGGAAGGTCCAGTCACTTCAAAGAGTGTAAGTTAGGTTGGATACGACTTAACAAGTAATCAGCTTAACATTTCAAGTAGTAAATTTCTTCTGCCATCCAGTTACTCTCCATCAATTAGAGGTGGTAAGTTACCAGCAGAAAAAGTCGAAGAAAGTAAATTGCTAGTGGAGTTACATTTTTGATTACTGATGAAACACATGTGGTTCAGGATTCAGGAGTGAGCATTACTGGATCCATCCTACTGATGGTTCTTGGTCCCTCTTCCTTTGAAAGACAGCAAAGACCTATTGCCTACTAAGTGTTGCTTTTGTGTACTGATAATTCCACAGATTCATTTCAGTTTTGACAGTATTCCTCCTTGACAACCTTTCATGAAAACTGAAGCCATGAATTACGTTATTTCCCACATAAATAATATGACAATTTCTCTCAAAACTTTTCGTGGCCAGGCAGCATGGTGTATATCTGTAATGCTAACAACTTAGGAGGCTGAGGCAAAAGGATTGCAAGTTCAAAGCCAGCCTCAGCAACTTAGTGAGTCCTCTAAGCAACTTAGTGAGACCATGTCTCAAAATAAAAAAAAAAAAAAAAAAAGGCTTGTGATGTGCCTCAGTGGTTAAGTGCCTGTGGGTTTAATCCCTGGTACAAAAACAAGCAAACAAATAAACAAAAACTCCATTTGACACCAAAATACTAAGAAAGTGGTATGCTATTTTTGGAAGAGCACTGTATCAAGAATCACAAGAATGGATTCCACCAGTCTCTTACTCTGACTGTGCCTTTTTAAAAATCCAGCAATACTTCACTATCCAAAGCTCTCACTGATTAATTAGTAAGTCAACAAGCCTTACTGCATCCTTTGAGGCTGGTAATGTGCCTTGACTAGGTCACTATTGGCTTCAAGAAAATCGACATCAAATAGAGGATGCAACTGCATCCCTAATGAGAACAAAAGATTTTCTTCACTCAAATTATTACTAGACTATGATGATCCCCACGGGCCTGGCAGGATTATTTTTTTCCTTTTGTATTGAAAATAGCACTTGTATTTACTGTATAGGTTTAAAAAGGATTATCAAAAATAATTCTAATGAATCATGTTAGCAAAAAACATTTTGAAAAGGAAAAGCATGATGTGACTCACTTCACATAGCAATAATGAGATAAATCAAACAAATGTGTTGCCTTCAATCATAAGAATGGTATCATCAGAGCAAAAATCCAAAAGTGAATGAACTGAAAAACAAAACAAAATCCACAATGAGCAATAGGTTGGACAGGATAAACTCATATTTATAGAAATTAAAAGTTATATTTCTGTGGCACAAATATACATGTAAAAATTATTAAAAATTTGCTAAGATATTATGCAGTATTATGAAAGCTGTTTTCTTGTTGAAAGTGTCTTAAGATGCACTGCATCTTTGCATATTTTTTAATCCATTGTCATAGTTAGGAAGATGTCATCTTCTGTTAATTTTTTTAAGAGAAAGAGAAATTTTGTGAGACATAAAAAAGACTCATTTGGACTCAAATACATATGCGCATATATGTGTGTATATATATATATATATATTTATGTACCTGTAGAAGCAAATTGCATGATATTCTCATTTAACTCTAAATTTTTATCTCCCATCCACAATGGACTGCAGACCCTGAAGAAATAAAAAAGACACAAGTCCTAAAAAATGAGTGATTCCTCTTCCTGTAAATTCTGTTTAAATCATGTGTTTATATCCTAGGTTGAGATCTCAAAATTCATAGATGCACTATATAAGTCAATCTGAAAGAATAGATCTGGACAGTAATGTTTCGGTACCTCTGGGAATTTTGTGTGAGATGGCATTCTCCAAGTCTTTCATTGCTTATGAGCTGGCAACACTTATTATGTAGATGCACATATTTGCAATAAATACAAAAGGATTTGTTTCAAGTTGTGATACCTGAGGATCAGATCTAATCAGGGAAAATGGAGATTTGGTATAAAATACAATATAGTCTTACCACCTATAAAATTAATCTGTAAATATACCTACAAACCCATATTTCCTCAAAAGTCTCTACATATTTATGTATGATTTTAAAATATCATATATTTATAATGAATAGAAAAAAAGATGATACTGTGTAAGGCAGTTTCACATCTATTGATAAACTTTAAACAGGAATAGAAAAGTTCTAATAACTAATTGCCTATACAATAGAATTGTTATGTGGATAAAAGTTAAACTCAGAGACAGGCATGGTGGAGTTTAAGGCAGGATGATCACAAGTTCCATCAGCCTCAGTAACTTTGAGAGACCCCTCAGCACCTTAGTGATTCTCTACATCTAAAAAGAAAGAAAGAAAGAAAGAAAGAAAGAAAGAAAGAAAGAAAGAAAGAAAAGATTGAGTATGCACCTCAGTGATAAAGCGACCCCAGGTTCAAAGCTCAGTAGTTAAAAAAAAAAAAAAAAACAAAAGTTGAAGTCAAGAAGTATTACATTCAGTATTGAAAAAATACATTTACTTCTCTTATTAATTTCATATTATTATGTGGTGCTATAAACCAATCTTATGCTTTGAAGTTAAATGTGAGAATCCCAATTCTACTCTATATTATGTGATTTCCTATAAACATTAAATGTTATATATCGTATTAACAGAATTACCATTCATGAAAAATATTTAGAAAATTTATTACTTCTGAGTACGGAGAGAGAGAGAGAGAGAGAGAAACTTAACAAAATATTTTGTAGCTCAATTTACTAGGAGCTTCCTAAACTCAAGAATTCTGTTAGCACCCTGGATATATAATCTCAGTCACCACTTAAAGCTATGTGAAAAATTTACAATTATACACTTTTACAGGCAAATAAAATGAGTTTTCAAGAACTAAAGTGGATTAACCAAGCTTACATATCAAGCAAGTGACAGAGTTAAAATTTGAGCCCCAGATGATCCTAACATTAAATTTCATGCTCAGCAAAAACACTGTAGTTATTGTTCAATCTCTCCTAGTTTAGGGCAAATGAAGGAGATTAAGTGGCCTGGTTTTATCAGTTCATGCCTTACTGTTTTATGGTGTCCCAGTATCATGTGTCATTTCTTAGGAGAGGACTATCTCTGAAACAGATGTAGAGAAAGACTAAGATTTTCGTGTATGGAGTTTAATTTAAGATCATCCTTTGAAAGAAGAAAATCTAAATTCAAATCCAGGTGTGAGAGCTTCCCAACCTGTTTGATGAAGCCATGTTCTTAATCAAGAGTGCTAAGGGAGAGGGTAAACCACAAGCCAGTTGGAAGAGCGACTGAACAGGTGCAGTGGCAAATAGCCTGAAAATGAACAGACTCATTTCAGAAGTTTTGATTATCCTGAATGCAGGTCCTTTCCAAAGTAGATTTTCTGATTCAAATTTCTTGTGCTTCCATAGTCCTCCACAGACATAAATACTACAAATGACAGAGAAGAGTCATTACTTGAACTGGAATCATTTCATTTGCTCACCAATTATTTTGGACAGCGTCTTGGAAAGATAAGAGATGTTTTCATCAATGGCACGTTTGCTTCCCATACACCATCATTATCATTTTGGAGGTATTTGTCTTCATAATGTAATAGGGTCAGTATCTAAAAGTAAAAGTTGCCAATGTCTTCCTCACTTTTACAACAAATATAAATATCTGGGTCAGTATTTATTATTGTAAATCAGGAACTTTGGATCCTGGTACAAGGCACCAGAATGTTCCCTCTTGAAAAAGGGATAAAGTTTCTCTGATGTCAGAGATACTCTCTGACTTCTAGAATCTTAAAATAGGATGTTATTCACTCTGTCTCCTGTTCATGATTTTCCAAGAAATAAGGATTCATTCAAATGAATCAGATGCTGCATTGAGAAGAGAGAAAAAGATGCTAAGGCACTTTATGTCTTATAGCATGCTTCAAGCACCCTGAAAACTGAAACTCTCATGGCTTTTAAAACAATTGAATAAAGAAAGACATGCATGATCTGATCTATTTGGGACACTTTAAATATTGTACCCTAGACAGTATATGCTCTCTAAATAATGGCGTATACTTAGAGAATTAAAATATAAATTGACTTGACTCTCTTTGTACTCCCATCTCAATCCTGGATATAAGAATGCTCTCTCTCTCTCTCACATGTGCACACACACACACACACACACACACACACACACACACACCACACAAACACAAACACATAAAGAAGAAGGAAAGAAACATTAAATTTATAGCAAAATAAACAAAGGCTGAATTTGTAACTTTATTTTACAGTTTGTTAATATGGATTTCTCAATATCAATTGAATTCCCTACCCCAAATTATAAAACATAATTTATTTTTTGAAAACAAATGTGAGAAAGTAAATTTCTTAGGAATTGCTGAAACTCAATAAATTTAAATTTGTGAATTTCAGTATTGCTTCATATTTAGTAATAATTTTGTGGATATAAGGATATGGAAGTAGAATTGTGATTTTTCCCTCCAGGATCATTTTTCTTGCCATTTTTTTATATTCTCATAATTTTAATGATTTTAAAAATCATCTAAATGAGTTCATGAATCCCACCAGAAAAGTCAAAGCAGAACAGCCTGATCGCTGGGTATGACACTTGGTCTGGTTGGATGAATTAGTAAAAGGAGCTTGAATCTAAGCTAAGATAAAGTTTGAATTTAGTATGGCTATTTAGTGGAAATTGAACTTGAAAAAGTACTCCTGGGTCCCAGGTTCATCATTTCTACTATAGCCCATTTTTAACCTTTTCTCGTATTCTTATAGAGAACAGACTTCACAGAGAGTAGTAAGATCTAAAAGCTATTCATTTTCCTCATTAACTCACCTCCTGTTTTTGTATCAAGGGCGGCTGTTGAGTGTGCTCTACCAACAAATGACCAACCACATTTTCATGAGAATTTCTCTAACTTGTTTAGAATGTGGGACAACGTGTTCTCTTCGGATTTATTCCAGTTGGAGCTCTTTTAGTCTCTTAAATTTGTCCTTTTTAATAAAGCTTTAGAAAATTATGAGGCTTTAAATCATGTCTATAATCAACTAAAACATATTAAGTTCCACTTTGGCCATCTAGTTACTTTATTTAAACTTTTATAAGTTATATTAATATCAAGTCCCACATTGCTTAATAGTCACCCCTACTACTGTTGGCAGTTTGAAAGCAATGTTCAGATATCAATGAATGCTAAAATAGTTAGAACTCACTTAAATTGTTTTAGTCTGAGGGCTTTTTGTTAAATCTGATTTTTCTCATTTGATTGTTCTAAGATTACAAAATTAAAAACAGTATACTTAGAATATTTTAAATGGGTAGGTTTCATTTGTGAAGTTTTCTTTTCCTCCTTTGGGGCTACATATTTTTCTCATTTATGTTATGAATGCAATTCAGACATCAATGTATTGCCATTCTCAGTCACTACCATGTGACATGTTAGTGACTTTTTCAGAGTACATCACAGTATGTTACATATGTGAGACCCTGAATAACAGGCAGAACTAATCCTGCAGAGTGGAATTTTCTAATTTAATAATTATTTTCATGAGTTAATCAGTTATCAGAAAGTTCTTAGTGGCAATGGATATTTATTGATAAGCAACACATTTCTCAAGTGTTCATTTCACATGTCTCTTCTGGGATATGTATTAAAGAACATCTATCATGGAAATATTGGAATGGAAATATTTGGATCTCAAGGTAAAATTGTCAATGTGAATTCTATTTAAATTTGATGAAAAATCTAAGCAATATATGAATTTAAGTATTTCTATAACTACGATATCTGTAGGTATTTGGTTATGAACATCTCTGATATACATACATAGAATTCAGAATACTAATTATTACTACTCTAATACTTCTATATTTCTTCTTAAAATGATTTTAAGAAAACATCAATATCATATTCACTAATATAACTAGAATTAGGAATGATATAGCATTGTAAACTGTAGTTTCTATTCAAAATAGAAATATCCAACCAATAGGTAAAAGAGCTGACGTTGAGGTTATTTTTTGTTAGATATTCTTGGCAAATATCTAAAAGTATTTTTTTATTATTGAAAATTATCTGCTTATTCCTTTTCACTGTCCCCATGAACTCAGAAAAGACTGGGTACCATTAGACAAATTTCTTAGGAATGTGTCTGGAGGGTATGTCATTCAGGTAACTTGAAGAAGTACAGAAGTCCAGCTCTGCCGCCCTTTCACGGTACTTTAAAGTTACTAATAATGCCATCCAACAGAATGAGGAGACACTTTTAATATTATTTCCCACAAGACCTTTCTTGTGCTGGCAAGTGGCATGCATCCTCCCCACTCTTAATGTGCTGATAAACGCCTGCTCTTTCAAGTGTATAGGAAGTAGTATGACTTGGCCTTGAGATTTCATATTTTATAGCAAAAAAACACAGAACTGCTCATGTTCCAACAGTACTGGCTAATCTTCTACAGCTGAGGCTGATTTTTAGTTGATTTCCCTAATCTGATCCAAAAACGGGAAGACTGATTGCCTGCCTTCACTCAAATGGCTCATTGCTCAGTTCCATCACTGTGGTAGGGATAGACTGAAGATGAAGAGAACCAGATTCCCGTGGATCTAGATCTCAGTCTCCAAAACCATGAAACAATTTAGGAATGGTGATGTTTATAACAACTTTGCTGGTCATTCTACATCCTTTCTGAACATGATTCTTTCGTGTGCGTGTGGTGCTGAGGATGGAACTGGGGACATTTTCCATACTAGGCGAGCCCTGAACCATTGTGCTACAATCTCAGCCTAATTGTTTTCTAGAATCAAAGACATTATGACAAATTTTAGTACAATATGTATTTGTAGGAAAGCTGAAAGAAGATACTGTGCTGTTGGTCCCTCTTTTGTTCTATATATGTAGTTGAGAGTGACTCAAGTTTCAGATTAGAAAGCAACTAATTTACACAGGGCTGGAAGAACAGTCAAATTTCCTTAAGAAGAGGCTAGCAAAATCCAAGGGAATGTATAGATTGTTTATCAATAAGTAAAAAGAATTGAGTGTCATATTGAGCATCATACTTTGAATCCCTAAGCTTTCTTCATTAATAACCAGCTTATTTTCAATACCCAAATAACTCCAAAATAACTAACTTCTTGAAATGATAACAGCAAATGTGAAGTTTAATTTGTCTGTTTTTCATGACTTATTTTGGACTCTCATTATTGTGGTTTTGTCATCTTTTCTTGCTTTCTACTTGTTTATACATGTCTCAGGACATTCATCTTAAAAACTATTTTAAAAATATTCAAATATGTGGAGAAGTCGAGTATTAGAAATGAACTCAAATACTCTCATCACTCATTAATCATCATTTCAAAGTCAAACTTTTTTCATCTTTACCCCCACTAGCTTTGTTTAAAGCAAATCTCAGACCTTCTATTATGTTTTCTATAAATATCTCAGGACACCTGTTTAAAAACTAAAGACTCAAAATCTTAATAACTATACCATTATTAAATCTTTAATATAGTAACTATTGTTTAATACCATTCAATAATCATTATGTGTTTCATTGTTTAATTTCTCCAATTATACTCTAGAAACTCTGTAATTCTTTGGAATCAGGATAGATCCACATGTTAGGTAAATCAATAAGTTGTTTTTTGTTGATATATCTATAAAGTCTCTTAAATCTATAGGTTACTTTCTTTCCTCCTTTGTTTTTCCTTGCAGTCTTCTTATTAACAAAATTGGATCATTTGTCCTGCAGAGTTTAGTACATTCTGGATGTCACAGATTGTTTGCTTATAATGTCATTTCACATGTTTTTCTGCCAGCTATACTTCTGTAAAATAGCAGTTTGAGCTCAGGCTTGATCCAATTCAGCTAGATTACTTTTGCAGAAGAGGAAGACAGGATCCTTCATAATAATGCCTGTCCTCTCAATTAGAGGCACAG
This sequence comes from Sciurus vulgaris, assembly GCF_902686455.1. Taxonomy (NCBI): domain Eukaryota; kingdom Metazoa; phylum Chordata; class Mammalia; order Rodentia; family Sciuridae; genus Sciurus; species Sciurus vulgaris. The sequence continues at coordinate 123,410,725 of NC_136469.1, forward strand.
AAGGTCCAACTGTCCCTTGGTGCCATGTCAGCAGCCACTATGATCCTTTCATAGACTCATCATTTCCTTAGGTGTTTGTAAAGATAATTCTTTATTTTAAATTTTGAAAGAATTACAATATATAGCAATAAAATGCATAGCATGCATTTATATTTTAGATAATAATATGTATCTTTCCGTTAGACTTAGAAATAAAACATTATAGTACAAGGAACCCCTGTGTAGCTTATTCAGATAATATTCTCCCTTATCCCTGCCAACAATAACAACTATGGTGATATTAAATTAATTATACCCCTGATGCTTCTGAGAAAATCAGGAAAATAAAATTGCACAATTTATGGAATGCAATGTGAAGTTTCAAGTTAGAGTAATTAACACATCGATCACCTCAAACACTTAGTTGTCTATGGTGAAAGATTCAAAATTCTATCTTCTAACTATTCGGAAATACATATTATTTTTGACTATTGTCACCCTACTCTTCAATGGAATACCAGGATTTATTTCTCCTAAGTCTAACTTTGAACACATTGACTAGCCTCACTGCGTTCCCATCCCTCTATCCTCTTGGGTCACTCTACTACTTTAACTTCAATACTTTAAGATTACAGATATGAGTGAGAACATCCGGTATTTGTCCTGTGCAGGTTTGTTTAACTTAACACAATGTCTTGAAGGCCATCCATGTCACAAATGACAAAATTACATCTCTCGTATGGTTGAATAATGTTCCATTTAATATTCTAATGTTATCATTTCTTTTTCATTTATAAACTGAAATATGTATAAGAGTGAGTTTTCTCTGGTCAACTATTTCATTATACTGAGTATAGACTGTAGAGGAGAAGGAGAAATATACTTGATTTCCTCAATTTTGTCTTATTTATTAGCTTAGAATAATCTTGGTAATCTTCAAAATTAAAAACCTAGTTCAATTTTTAATTTGGATTATGAAATTATCTTTGTTATGTAAGTTTAAATGAATTTTAGTCATTTTTCTTTCTTGATGATTGATAGAATACATTATTTACTTGGATTATTCATTATTTCCTCTGAATCATATTCTTATCTTTTTTTGCTAATAGAGAAAATCTAGGGAAAATAGATCTCTATCAAAGGAATCTCTCTGCCTCACTGACTTTGAACTTAACCTCCCACTTTACTTCAGCCAATGGAATGTGAATGGGCTGGACACAAGCCACTTTCCAGCATAAGCTTTTGAAAGCAATAAAAGCTGGGTCACCCTTTTTCCTGCTATCAGCCTTGAATGGACAGAAGGAAGAGTGATACCAGTTGCCACTGTCTGTGCTGATGTTTAGAGCTCTTTCTCACCCCCACTTCCCTATGGAGTGTGCCTTTCAGAAGCCGTTCTGATTGCGCAGGTTCTACATCACTACAAATATTAAATATGTTTACTATCAATCCTGTATAAACTTTTTCAGTTATGAGACCCAGAATATCAAAATATGTGTAGATTTAAGCAAAAGGAATTATCACATTGCACCCCACATATATGTGCAGTTATTATGTGTTTACTGAAATGAAAAAATTAACCGGGCACAGTGGTGCATGCCTGCAATCCCAGTAACAAGGAAGGCTAAGACAGGAGAATTGCTAGTTTGAGGCCAATCTCAGCAACTTAGTGAGACTCTGTCTTAAAATAAAAAATAAAAAGCTCAGAGGATGTAACTTTGCCACTGTAAAGCAACCCTGGCTTCATTCCCTAGTACAAAAAGGAAAAGAAAAAAGAAACTTAAAAAATAAGGGTATATATTAATTCACAATACAAATCCAAAGGTTGTATTTAAATCTGCTAAATTCAACAGCTCCAGCATGGATGTTTTGCCTCCCATAGCTATCTTTTAGGATATTTCTACTTTCTATGTATGGTATGCCACCAAGTCAAGTAGTAAATCTTCAATAATAATATTCAAAGACAAGACTCAAAAAGTTTCTCCCTTTGTGTTTTTCTTTAATAAGACAAAGAAATCCTTCCAGGAGTCTTCATCCAACTTCCTTTTACATTCTATTACCTATAACTAATTTCTTACTGCTAAGCCAGCATTAGGGCTTGGATCTGGACTGTTCCCTGCTCATGTTCTTAAAGACTTGATCCCCGATGTAGCAACATCCATCAATGGGGCTTTTAGAAAATGATTGGTTCATGAGGGCTATAATCTCATATGTGGATTAATTCACCTGACTGATTAATAATTTGGACTTTTTGGAGGTGGTGGAAACTATAGGCAGGTGGGGCCTAGTGGAAGGTAATATCACTGGGAGGGGAGGGTGCTTTGGTGACTCATATCTTATTCCTTATCCCTTCCCCAAGTACTTGTATCGTTCTCTCTCTGTCCCTCTCTCTGTCTCTCTCTGTCTCTCTCTCTCTCTCTCTGCTTACTAGATGTCATTAGCTCAGCAACTCTGCTCCACCATTACCTTCCATCTTGTTTTCCCTCACCTGACACCCAAAGCAATGTAGTCTGCTGATTGAAACTTCTGAAACCTGAAACTCTGAGCAGGAATAAACCTAACCTCATCTAAGTTGTTTTTACAGGTATTTGTCACAGCAACAAAAGCTGACCAACAAAGCCAATAACCACCTAAAATGAATTTTGGTTAGCCAATCACAATCTTTTATCTGGAGCAGTCATACACTTGCTGAACCATCATTTATATTGGAACAGCAGGGAGGAATGTATAATAGCCCATGGGTATGCAGCCAGGAGTATTTGCTCTAAGGATCTACTGTGAACTAACTTTTCATTTGTGCAGATATTTCAGAGATCAATCTAGATAGACACACAAAGCTACTATTACATTATAAACATGTAGACATAATAATGTATTTCACCATTCCCAATGAAATTTCTTGCCCTGTGCACAATGGATTCATAGATACAGATACAGAAAGCTATATAGCATATATTTTAGATCAAAGTTTGAAAGTTGAATACTTCGAAGGATAAAGAAAAATTCTATAAAACTTTTGCACAAATGCATATATTCAGCAATAACATAACATTTTATGCTGTTTTTCAACAATGTAATATTATACTTTTTATCTTTGTCAACATAAAATGAATAAAAAAGTTCTTACAGATATAACTTCTATAGTTTTTGTACCAGCAACTGTGGATGGGCTTAAATATCTTATATGTTGTGAGACATTTTATTTATTTTTTAGTCAGCTAAAATTCTGTACTAGAAGATCAGTGTTCTTTTACTTTAAAATAGGATTCATTCTGTTCCATTTGAAATAAAATGTGCAAAGTTCATATGGGAAATAAATAAGTGAAAATAGATGATATACTTTTTGTAAAATAATGGATATTGACTTGCATTCTCAGATATTAAAATGTTTCATAAAATATGATAATGAAGAGTTTTGCTTCAACATCAGGAGAAAGAAAGGAAAATATAAGGGTCAGATATAGAAAATTAAGTATAGTTGAATCTTTAGTGTGTTATGATTCCCTTCCAAATTAGGGAGAGAAAAGGTGAAATATTAATATTGAAATAAATGCCCATAAAAATAATAAAATAAACAGAATGCATTAAAGGTGCATTTTATGTTCAGTTTAGATTTGGAGAATTCTTCAGCATGAAATCAAATTAAGAAAACCCAAAGGGAAAGACAGTTTTGATCAATCTACTGATTCTTTCCCAGTGGTGCACAATTTCATCCTAGTGCTTTCTATTATAATAGCACTTTATTGACCTTTTAAAATCTCTTCATCTCTCACAACATGTATTTCAACTTTTATAAACTGCCTCGTCCTTTCCCTCACCTCCACAGCGAAGCTTTCTGAGTTGTAGTCACGTTTGGCTGCTTAATTCTCTCTCTTCCCTTAACTAATAGCTAGTTCCATTGAGCTTCTCTTGCTACTACTGCCCAGAAAATCTCCTTTATGTGTTTTGCAACAACATCCTTATAAGATACAAAGGAATCTCCTTTGTTCTCAATTCAAAAATTCAGCCCGATTTTATAAATCTTGTTTCGAGCTTTGTTTTGACCTCAGGGATGCCACACTCATTCAGGATAATCTCCCACATCTTTGTTCTGTAATTTTCAGTCTCCTTTGTTTGCCCTCCCCAATTTACCTGAACTCCGGAGACAGAAGTACTTTAGAAATCAATATCGTTCCTCTTCTCTGACAAACTTTTTTCCTGTAGTCTCATCTATTTTCATCATTTTACATGTCATCTATATGCTAAAGACTCCCTGACTTACTGCTCTGTACTTGATGTCTCCCCTGAGTTAAAGAACTTCATATCCAACTCCTCGGTGGTTATTGGCATTAGTGTTTCTAAAAGGGATCTCACAAACTTGTTATAGACAAATAAGAAGCCTTGATTTTATGCTCTGATATCCATTCTCATCTAACCAGTTTCAGTAAAAGAAAAAAAATAGAAAAGAAAGAAAAAAAAATCACCATTCCCCATTCCATTGCTCAAGATATTTAAATGGTTTTTAGCTTTGACTCATTATTGTCTCTCCTCAACATGCAATATATGCACAGAAACATACATATGCATAGAAATTCTGATTTTCTCTTACTTAGCTCCTTCCCTACAGTAAACACCATTCCACAACTGAATAATTACTTCCTAGAGTCCTATCCCCACCCTGTTCTGGATAATTGTCCTTTAACCAATGGAAACTATTCAATATATCAAAAGATGTCTGGGAGATTGTACCAGTCATGGCCAGTCTCACTAGCATAGGGCAGTGTAGCAGAGTCCCAGGCCTCAACAAGATACAAGTGTTGTGGCACAGTTCAGAGGCCAGAGTTACTCATGAGATCAGTAAAGAGGATAGATTATTCTTTGAAATCCTCCTTTGCTTAGCATTTTCTCTGTCCTTCACAAACTCCCTTACAGTTTTCTCCTCAGAAAACTCAATCATTCACTTGCACAAGAATCACCATCTCTGATGCTGTTTCTAAGCAAACTTAAACATCAGCCTTACCAACAAGGGGATATGAAGTTCAAAGTGACATGAGAGAAGAGAATTGGGAATGATTTTTGCCTGAATTTTTTGAATAAAGTTTCTATAGATAACGGAATCAATTCTTGTTTTAGCTTTATGAAGGATATATTTAAGAGACACAATATTTTAAGGTTTTATAGGCAGTTAGAATATTACATTTGGGAAGAAAATAATAGTATTGTGGATCTGAAAGTAACATAGTAGGGAATAGTGGGGAAAGTGACTACAGAATGAAAGTCAAGGGAAAGATCATGAAGCTACCTTGAATGGACACTTAGAAATTGCTGAAGCTGTTATTGACATGATTAAAATTTTAAATTAGAATGTTATCTTGGTTGTTCCTTTCTGCTCAGCTTAAAGTTTCCAGAAATATTGACATCCTAATGCAGAGACAACCTTGCCCTGAAACTGCCATTGGCAATATCATTAAAACTCATGCTTCCAACACTTCTATTTCTTGTTTAATTTGGATTTTTCATGCCAAGCTTCAGCCTACTTTCATATGTATCATACTCTGTTTTCAAGGCAGGGGCTTTGCTGTCTGTTTTAGGTTTTTTTTTTTAATCTTTAAAACGGTATTCCCAGTGTCTTGGGTTTCACACATTGCTTACTAAATAGTAAATAGTAAATGTTATGGGCTTGTTAATATTTGGAGTGATCTAAATTATAATACATTGCTAAAAATGTAGTGAAGTAGTTTTTGTATTTGCAACAATATATTTTAATATAAAAATATTGAAGCAGGAAATAAATAGAACTATCTGAATAGAGTCATAGAGAATTATACCTTCAATAAAAAATATTTTTTCTTTTTATCTCTCCACTTTTATAAGGTTTATTTGATTTTTTGCAAATGGATTTTGCATTAGAGACTGTAAGTTTCCAACTTAAATCTTTCCTGAGAAAGAGAACTCTTCTGACCACCCCAAGAAGCTTACTTTTTTTTTTTTTTTTTTTTTAATTTTGGTAGGGCAGATTAAACTCAGGGGAGCTTAGCAACTGAGCCACATCCCCAGCCATTTTTATTTTTTTATTTTTAGATGAGATGTCACTAAGTTGTTGCAGGTGACCTTAAACTTGTGATCCTCCTGAGCTGCTGGAATTACAAGTGCATGCTACTACTCCTGGTCCCAAGAAACTTATCTTAACAGCTGGAAACCCTATCTATACAGGCTTGCTTTTTGTTGGATCATAAAGAGTCCATTAGTTACTTCTATCTACCAACTCATGATCTTTCTCAATAAATATTTCAAAGTATCTTTATAAAACAAATCAGAGAAAATCATGTCTCCGTTTGCCCATTTTTCTATGACTTTTCATTTAATGTACTAGACGACCTCTATTTTTATCAATAATTATTTGAAATGCATTATTCGTAGATGTGTAAGTTATCTCAGATGCTGTCTAGCAATCCTCCCTCAAGAGTAAGTGTGTCTGCTTTTAATGTGTATGTGTAGGTATGTGTTCTAGATGCAGTGGCGATTATGGTTATTTTTGTTATTGCTGATGTGTCATAGCAATAGAAAAATTGGGTTTCAACTAGTTCAAAACTTAGATTAAAAAATGAGATACCATTTTTATTTTAGAAAAGAAAATTATGAACTAAATTTAAAATTAGGTAAAATGCCTTAAGATGTATTGCTATTCTGACTTAACTTTTACCTTTTCCTTCCCAGTCTGTACTTTCTCCCAGTCAGTGGCCTCTGCCTATACCTCAGGTCTTACCTATCCAAATGAAGCAGCTAAAAACAATTATTTTTGTATTCAATGAAATTAGTGTATCTTGCTTGCCTCCAGATGCATTATAAAAGCATATTCATCAAAAATTCTGACAGCAAATGTGTGCCTCACAGCAAATTGGAAGAAGCAGGGGTTTTCTTTAGGTTAACACGCTGATACTGAAAGAATAATAGGAAAAAAGAATGTAGGAATCTGTGAATTTGATAGAATTTAAAAAAAAAAAGGTTTACATACCTCAGTAGTTGCCTTCAGTACTTGCTTTCATTATCTACAAAATTGTTTGATGATAGAGTTCTATCATCATAAAAAGATGGCCTTACATTCAATATAGAGTTCAATACAAATATGTGATAAGATATTCTATTGTAAATTGTTTATAACATTTTTTCACATAAACATTGTTTATCTGGATCAAATTAATCCATTTCCTTAGAAAAATCATCTGTTTAATGTTGAATAATTTCTTCAGAGTCACATATTGATTCTTCAATAGTCTGAAATTAGAAAGAAGTACTCAAGAGACAGGAAAGAACATTTATTATAATACAGATAAATGAGTGGGAAGAATCCTTTTTGAAGTAGCATTTTTTTCTAACATTGGAAATGATTTGAATCATAAGATACAATTTCAAAATGCTCATAAATACTATAGATAGTAAATAATTTAATATATGCTTTCTAGGGTTTCAAATAAAGTATCAAAATCCTAGTGGTTTAAACAACAGAAAGCATACTATTTTATCTGGGGACTAGAGTGGAAGATCAAGCAAGATGTGGGAAGAGTTTGTTTCCTCTGAGCTCTTCTGAGGAACAAATCAATTCCAGTCCTGTCCCCTTGGTTTCTAGATTGCTGACTTTGTATATCTTTACATCATGTTCTCTCTGCTGTCTGTACCCAAATAACATCTTTGAAGGGACAACATTTGTATTAGGTTGGGGTCCAACCTAATGACCTCATTATAACCTGATGACCTCTGCAAAGATTCAAATATTGTCACATTCAGAGGTACTGAAGATTAGGACAATAATATGAATTTTAGGGGACACAATTCAACCTGTAACATTTTATATTTTAAGCAATTAAAGAGAATGTGGTACAATTTATCCTTTATTCTAAAGAAATCTGTTTTTAGAATCATAAATATACAATGTCCATGATGTCATAGCAGAGTAGCTAATGCATGTGTGCGTGAGAAGGAGAACAGGCAAAACATAAATCCAGGGGATAAAATCTTGCTGAAAAGATTGATATTTTATACTTTAAAAATTCCAGTTTTAGTGGTTAAAAATTGATTTCTAAGTATGAACTTGTCCAAAGATGAAATAATTAACACAACTCATTTTTTGGATGTTTACCTTGATTTGGTTTAGTAGTTACTTTCAAATATCTAATGTAATTTTACAAGAATACACTTTCAACTTGTAATGTAAATGTCAAATTAAAGGTTTGTTACTAAGATTTATTTGTGAGAAGTGATTCCTGCTGTGACAAATTGCATGTATCAAACTTTATCACAAAAATTCTGATATCCATGAATTCATTTTATAATTTTTATAATTAACTTTTAAAAAATGAAATCAAAGTGACTCCAACAGTCTTGGTGTTTTACTATAAATATTACATGTCCAAAAGCACATTTTTGTACTTTATGTATTATGCATTCAATAGTTTCTGACTCATGTTTAATTGCAAATTGTAAACATGTCTTATTTTTACTGTTACTGAAATTCATTTTATGTCTTACAAATCAAATGTTTAGCCTGACAAAGAGAAATAACACTTGACAAGGAATGTCACATAGATATGTCATTAAATGAGACATTATGTAATTCAACCTTGATGAAGGGCTTTATGCAAAATTCATAACCTCCATTTGAGTTAAGCACTTGTATATTCATTTATCAGATAAGTAGCACCTTGAGCAGTCTATTTTTTATAGCTATGATCTCTGACCTATTTCTCATCTTTTTAAATGATGGTGATAGAAAATGCTTCCCAAATGCTTAAAAATATTTTATCCTCAGTGACATTTTATAAACAGTTCACTTCTGAACAGTTGCTAAGTAGACTGTGAGAATAAGGTGTATAGAAAAACTAAGTTTAGTAGAATCTAGGGTCAGATTTGCATGAAATTTCATCGAATGCAATCACAGCAGCACCACCTATTGGTGATTTTTTTAAATATAAGTTGGACACAATATTACTTATGATAAATATTTTGAATTAAAATCCAAACATTTTTCTGTTTTTTATTTATTTATTTTTGTTTGTTTTTTTTACAGTGCTGGGAATTGAACATAGGGTTTCACACATGCCACACAAGTGCTCTACTGCTGAGCCACATCCTGAGCCATTACAAACATTTTTTTCTTGTACTTAATTTATAGATTATTGCTTAAACCATGCAGTATGTACTGAATGAAACCTTCTTTTTTATGTGTGATAAAGTCTACATAAAAATTTATATTACTATAAGCTTATTCTTACATTATTTAATGCTCATTCGTAAACACTAAATATTGTGAAGATGCAAAATTCAATGTAGACTTTAGTGCAATTTTTTTCCTTAAATAATGCCATTGGTTTATTTCCCTGTTTTTAAGAGACTAACTAATTTTATTTTTGAACCAAAATTAGAATTTTCTTATTCGTTAAAATTGCATTCCTTTTCATTGCTAAAGTCACTGTTATCTCTTGGGATCTTATGTCTGTTGTATAAAGAAATATCCTAACCATAAAAGAAGGAAGTAGAAATGGATATAATTGCTTCTGCTAGCATAGGGAATAGTTCCTGTGACCTTTCTTTGTCACAACATAGTTAAAATAAAATATGAATCTTGGGGATCTCTCATAGATACCCACATATGATAAATTGTAGTACTATAACATTATTAAATATTAAAGAAGATAATGTCAACTGCATAAAAATACACATTGAGGTTTATGGGCATTTTACAATATTGAAAGTGGTACTGGTCCATTTCCATACAGCGTAGGAAATAGGAAAATTAATTTAATAAATTTTATGAGAAAAGTCTAAAATTACCTCTAGTGATCCTAAAGATTTTTAAAAGTAATCTATTATATACTGAACAAATTGGGGGTAATTTAGTAATCACAGATTGATAACATTGATTCACATATCCTCATTTTTTGAAATTTGCAAGTGAGCAAATGAGCAAATGAACAATGGGCATTTTTAGATGGTTCATATTCATTTAAATAGAAATATTTTATCCAAAAATTAGAAAATTAGAGGTCTGCCATGTAAATAAGCACTTACCACGTTAGAATTTTTGCTTAAGTGTAATCAGGAAACCTGTGCAGACGACCATTATTTAGATTGCTTTCTCTTTTGCTAAATAAAATAAAAATCAATGAAGTGGATATAGAGACACAGAGTTATCTTAAAATGGAGAATTGCAGAATATGTTTTAAATTATTGAAAGTAGTGGGTAAAAATGAAAAGTCTTTCTTAGTCCAAGATTTAAAAAAATAAAGAAAAGAAAAACCTCATGAAAGAGTTTTTATTTTTTTTTTCATGTTGCTATGAATGCTAATTTGTTTCTTTGACATAATTTCTGGATGATGTTATGTTCAAATATATTCATGAATACACAGATCTTTACCCTCTGAGGCTCACTAACTCTCCGTAACAGACATTTTCAAAAGGACAGAATTATAAAATGACCTTCTGAAATGGACTGACTTGTGTCCCTCCAAAATTAGATGTTGAAGTCTATCCTCCAGTGTGACTGTTTTATAGATAGTCCTGTTAACGAGGCAAAGTTAAATAAGGTCCTAAGGGTAGGATCCTAAAGCAGTAGTACTGGTGTCCTGATCAGAAAAGGGAGAGATGTTCCAGAGCTCTCCCTCTCTGTGCACACATGAGGAAAGGTCATTTGAGGACACAGCCAGAAGGTGGCCATGTACTCAGCAGGAAGAAAAGACTTGCCAGAGATTACCACTGGACTCAGCACCTTCTAAACCATGAGAAAACAAACATTGAATGATCTCACTCAAAGGTGAAATCTTGAAGTGTTGATCTCATAAAAGTCAGAAGTTAAATAGTGGATTTGAGAGGCAGGGGGAATGGTGAAGGAGGCAGGGAAAAGTGGTTGATGGGCACCACGTTAGAGTAAGATAGGAGTAAGATGTTCTAGTGTGCTATTGCACAGTAGCGTGTCTATAGATAGCAATTGTGCACCGTACATATTTCAAAAGAATTGGAAGAAAGAATTCTGAGTGTTTTCACTATAAACAAATAGTAAACTTTTAAGAAGATATGGTTATCAGAATTTGAACATTGCACAATGTGTTCATGTATGTAAACATCTCACGTTACTTAATAAATATGTGGAAGTTTTATGTATCAGAATAAATAAGGAAATAAATGCCATTCTGATGTTTATGCCAACAGGTATATAGCATTTATATATGACATTCTGAGCAGACTAATATCCTCACAAAAATCATTCTCTCCCTATTATACTACTATTTCAGAATTGTATGCATGGAAGATGCAAACACATCAAATTAATCATGCATTTTTCTTTAGTGTGCTTTTGGTCCTGAGGCCTCTCTCTTTTATCTATTTTATTTGTTTCCTCCTCCATTCTATATATGCACTCCTATTTCCTTCCTCGTGCCATGTCTTCAGACGGACATGTGTATATACCATTCGTATTTAGTTAGTTCTTGCTACAAAGCCCATGATTCCCAAACTTAATGACTTCAAGCCACCCATCTTTTTCTCAGTTTCTGTCAGTGAGAAATCTTCTTAGCTGTGCTCTCTGCTCCACAGTCTCTTGTAAAGTAACAATCAGGGCCTCAGCCAGGATCCTGAGTGTCATCTGAAGGATTAACAGGGAAAGGTTCTCCCTCTAAGCTTACTAACATGGTTGTTGGCAAGAATCAACTTCTCAAAGAATATTTGAAGTTTTAGTTTCTTGTCGATTGTTGACTGGAGGCCACCCTCTGTTCCTTCTTGTGTGGACCTCTTTAATTGAGCCCTCATATAAGTGGGGATTACATGAGAGCTGAATATCAGCAGTCAGCAATTTAGAAAGTCATATCAAAAGTTAATGGTATGTGGTATCATATTATATGCACGTGTATATGTTCTTGGATAAAATATATGCTTTAGTTTGAAAGTAGGTAGCTTTAATCTAATCTTCATAACATATTCTGATATTCATAGGTTTAGATATGATGTCCCTGTTTGCTTCATCTAATATGTATACACCAGTGTAACTAACTTTCATTCTGTTTTTATTATTTTCTATTTTGAGACAGAGTCTCACTAAGTTGTTTAGGGCCTCACTAAATGGTTAAGGCTGCTTTTGAAATAGAGATCCTCCTGCCTCAGCCTCCCAAATCACTAAGATTACAGGCATGCACCATCACACCTGGCTCATTCTGTTTTACTTTGTCTCCGTGTGTCTTTCTTTTTCTCTTTCCTATATACGTACAACCATATGTGTGTGTTTATCTATCATCAGTCTATCATCTATTGTCATTCATCTATCATCTGTCATCTATCTATCATCTATCTATCTATATCATGTGTGTACACATCTTTTACATATGTATGATTGTGTTTGGGGTATGTGTTTTGGAACCATGCTATAAATGCACATTATTATTTTCAACACTTTTACTTTAATATATAATTTAGGTTCTACCCATGTTGCTGTATATATGTTTCCTTCTTGTCTGCTATACTGAATTGCTGTGATTACATTGGTATAGTCAATACATATAACAACACCCTGAACATAGTAATATTAAATACATGTTAATTAATAGAGGCAATTATCACATTATCTTTTATACCTGCTTGCTGCTGGGCACCTGAGTTACTCCAAATTCTGTTAAGAGAAATTTTCAAATTTTTAAAATGAACACGTACTTTAAAAAAATTCCATGATTAAAATTTTGATTAGGAATTAAAGTTTCACATTAGTTCTGATGACTGCTAACAGCATATTGAAGACTGGTACATTTTCTAAACAGAAGATTGAAATTGAAATCTCCAGTTCCTTATTAGAAGTCCTGCCAGGTTGGTCACTGCTACCTCATTGTTGAAACACATATATGCTAAAACATGCCAGTGTTTGCACAAATGTGGGAATGCACACTTTAATGTATTCATTTTCACCTGTTTGGTTGTTATAATAGCCTTGTAAACTGACTCTTTTCTCTAATTAAAGCCAATCAAATTCGGATGCAATTCTTTCAGTTTTATTTCACAAAAACCGATCCAAGGATTGAAAATACAAGTCATTTGAAAGGAATGGAAAGGTATTGAGAAAGACATATATGTTCTTAAGAGAATCGTGGGATTAAAGATTGGCAAAATTCAGATCAAGATTAATAATAAAAATTAAAATGTGGTATCTCTGCCTGGATCATTTTAAAGCACAGCCCTAATTTGAGCCTCATCTTTAGTCAGACCAATTGACTTCATGCCTTTTGTCTTCTACTCAGGTTTTGGGGAGAACAGAGATGCTAAAAGAATTGTGTTTATGTTTTTTTAAATTGACTCCTTCATTTGGAAGTAAGAAAACTCCTAGATGTTGCTTAATTCATTCTTAAGACTTAGAGAATTCAAGTTTAAAGAAAGAAAAAAGAGACAGACATACTATTTTGGTACAAATGGTAAAAATTTGTTTGATTCAGAAACTAAACTAGAGACAGATATTACAGTGAACCAACTAAAGTTTAAGTGCATGTTCCTATCATCATTTTGAATCATCATTGATAGTGGCAGCTGCAAGAATCTCATCCAAACCTAGGTGGTGGGCATTTATAAAATTGCAGAAACAATCTGTGTGCTTCTGATTTTATACGTCTGGTTCTTGAGTGGTTGTACTCTGAGAATGAAACATCTTTCTCTTAGAAAAAAGTAGATCTCGTATGAAAGGGCCCTTTAAAACCTATTTCTACTCCTTGTGTATTTTGGCTCCAACTCCTTTGAAGGGATTTTTTTTTTTCAAAGAAGTCTATTTCTGGTGTTTAGTGTTTCTTAGAACTAAAGAAACTTTGAAACCTAAGTCATTTTTTTCCAAGTGTTTAATCTTTGGTTAACTTTTAGTCTTGATTTTCAAGAGTAAATATGTGCCAACTATTCTTTGCTCTCAAAATTCTAATTCAAATCATTTTTGCATGAACACATTTCACTAAGCACCCTATATAATAAGCATGAACTGTCAATTCCCTGCAATTTTGAGGCAATTTCCATATGTTACACTGTTATTATGTTCTTGTAGGGTAATTGGTAATTATACCTAAACTGGGGTGCTTGGAAATGTAACTTATTCTTGAGGAAAAATTATCTGTAATTCCCTTTGATAACATTTCTTATTCCACTTAGGTATTTTATAATTCATTTATATCATATGCAAGATGGATTTGCCCTCCTTAATAGTTTGCTCAGGACATATTAGGTTACATTCATAGTGATATTAACATTAAGTGGACACAATGAATAGTCATGAGAATGGAATGACTCTTCTTTCTGCTCAATTTCTAGATCCAGGTCAGTAAACAGTATGAAATATGTCTTACTTAGGAAGCATAGAAAGGAGTCTCTGTGTACTCCTATGCTTATATCAGACATGAGAACTGATTGCAGTGGTGTAAATACCCACCTGCCAAGGACCACTAGAAATTCGCCTATACCTGCACAATTTGGGATTCTTACTTATTTCATGTACTGCAGGAAAGATTCACACCATGAGGAATGGTGGAGTCAATAAGATAATGTTAAAAGAAACGAATTATGGCTTATATTAGATGATTTGAAGGCAAGTGTAAGAAAGCAGAGCTTTTCTCTGAATTCAGTGTTGAAGCGAAGAAGAGACAATTTTGTGTTTGAGTATCTTCACAACTCTTAGCTAGAAGGAGGAAAGGGTAGGCCAACTCTAAACAGGTCGGTTACTGGAAAAGAAGCAGTGTCATCTAAAGCAGACACAATGGAGGAGCGTGGTCATATTTGCAGCATGGTCAATTTTGATGCCTTGTTTATGTTCATGCAAGATCATGGAGAGGCCTCAATTTTGTTCTATCCCTCATGTTTACAGAGTGGCCTACTTTAATGTTGATATTCAGTGAAATCGGATCAATAGATGGACACAAAGGCCTAGCTGTGAGAGCCAGGCTATTTCTCAGTAATTACAATCACAATCGAGATTTTAGTCCTTTATATCATAGGTCAATGATTTGTAATAGAAATTGGTAAAATGAAGAGAAGCTGCACTCCATGAGCAATTATCCCGCTAAACACCATTGTTTTCTAGTTATTCTAGCCTTACTTTCTGCCATCTACAGTGCCCAGCAACTCCTACCTTTGGGTTGGAGTTATTATCCATGCTTAGAATTCTTTATTTTTAAGTTTATGCTTATTATTCATGTTTTTTCTTAAATATTTCAAAATTAACTTCCTTCATTATGCAAATTGAAAATGATCTTGACTTTCCTGTTTTATCTATTATGCTTTTCTTTTTTATTAATATTATCTCTCATAATAAATCATAATTATATATATGTGTGTGTGTATGTATGGAGAGAGGGAAGTATAGTGTGATATTTCTATCTGCATAAACAACTAGAAATGATTAAATCAAGCTAGTTAATAAATCTGCACCTCACTCACCTGCCTTTTATTGTGGTAAGACATTTGAAATATATTCTCTTAGTTGTTTTGAAGCATATATTTCACTATGACTTACTATAGTCACCCTGCTATACAATAGATCTTCAAAACCATTCCTCCTCTCTTCCTGCAATATTATGTCTTTTAGGCAACAGTTCCTCTTTCTGCCCTTCCCCATCCCTGCCCTGCCCTCCAGCCTCTGGTATACATTATTCCAATCTCTACATCTCTGACATGTACTTTTAAGAACTCTGCATATAAACTAAATCATGTAGCATTTGTGTTTCTCTGCTTGACTTATTTAACTTGGCATAACATCCTCCAAATTCACTCGTGTTGTACCAAAAAATAGGATTTCCAATTTCACAAAGCCAGATATATTCCACTGCATATGTATTCCACAATTTTGTTTTGCATTCATCAGCCGATAGACTCACAGATGGAGTCCATGTCTTCATTATTGTGAATTCGTGCTGAAATGAACATGGGAAAGCAAATACCCTTTCAATTCTTTTTTTTTTTTCATTATACTTATTAATCATTTAAACTACCTTGTTTGGTTTTGATGCATCTGGGTAGGTCTGCCTTTCCAAAAAATAGAAGGTCTACAAATTCAGTAACAACATTTATGACATTTACTACTCTTTCATAGCTCATGAGAAATGCTCATTAAGTCCTGGATGAATGAATAAACACAGAAAGTTGATTTAATTGTTATAACATGTGTACTTTAATATTCTCACTGTTCTAAAGAAGGAACATTTATAAGTTAAAAAGATAGTATTGCATTGCAAAGTTAATACAAAAATTCTACCATTCTATTTAGTGTCTAGAAATAATTTTCTATTTCCCAGGAAATGGTGTGTAGGAATGAGAGGATCCTTTAAGTCATGCCTACCCTATGAGCATAGTTTTGATCACTCTCCTATCCTTTCTTCTTTATTTTCCAAGGCTGTGCACCTGAAGCAATTAAAATCAAATGCTTTTATACCTAAAGGAATGAACTAATTTCATGGCACACTTATGATTGTGGGCTGAAGTTTTCCACTTAGGGGTGCTCACAAACACACAAGAGAATGTAATTTAGCTGATTGTGTATGATTAATTTTGGCAAGCAACATCTTGTGACAAACTTATCTGTCTAATACTACTGAAGACTGAAGAGATTTGCATGGAAACACAGATAATGAAACCAAAGAACATGTTCTCAACTCTGCTATATGCCAGAAAAGCCTATTGCCTGCTTCTCACTTGGTGACAGTTTTGGCAGTTTCTTAGGATTCAAGCTCAAGATAAACTCAGATTATTTTTTTAGACAAAATGTGTCATATAGAAAAAAAAAGGTAATACAAAGAGATTAATATTTATGTGAGTAGCTGGAGACTTGGCCATTGTCAAGTCATTGTAAATAAAGTGAAGTCATATTGCTGGTCATATTATATTTAGGATCTAATTCCATAGGTAGTTTTTGCTCCCTTGATCATCTTGCAAAGGAGACCTATTGAAGGACAATTTCTTGTAACTTTTCTGCATGACCTGCATCAGACTTTATTTTGAAATGCCTTCTCAAGATTGTGTGAATAGCAAGCACCCTTGGAAGATGCAAATGGGGTTCCTGTATGTGGCAGAGTATAGATTTGGTTCCAGACCAGGATGATAAAATGATGTCTTTTTCTGGAAGAAGAGTTGTACCTAGTTTCTAGTAGCTCTTTTTAATTAAAAAAATTTAATTTCTTAGGCTCAGCATTCATTATACATAAATGTACACACACATAAATACACACACATTTGTGACTATTGTATGTATAGCATCTTCTTGTGCCTATCTCACCTCCTCTCTGTGGTACATAAGGAGAGGTGGGAGGGGACCCAAACATGAACACTATATGTTCTGCTATGTCATGAAAAATAAAGTTCTTCATCTCATGTTTGGGAGTCTTGTGCATTCTGCCACAATCTTTGAAATTGTAGAAGGATACTTGATAGCTTTCAAACAGGGCCAAGTATTAGAACTTCTATAATTCCACTCAGGCTGTCCATGTTCAAAAGTAGTATCAAACACTGTAGATAATATGTATGCATGCACACACACACACACACACACACACACACACACACTCACACACACACATGCAAATAAAAACACACACATTAAATGCCAAGGTGGAGTTATGTGTTTTAGCTCTGAAACACTTTCTAAGTCTGGACCACTTTTATTATCTGCAAACATGAATGCAGACTTGATCATTCCTATTCCTTCACACAGGCAAGATCAATAGCTGATAATTATGCATAATTCAGCACAACTTTGTCTACTAAGCCATTTTATTTTTCTCATTCAGGTAGTTACAGGTGTGTAGGTGATTATGTGAGAAGATTTCTTAATGAAAGTCCTAAATTAGTTCTATTTTGTATAATTAGATCAAAATTAAATCAGCCAGTGCCCAATATTTTGGCTATTTCTAGGCATGAATGAGTTCTAATTGACCTTATAACTTGTTTGGACATATACTACTATAGTTCCCTAAAGAACATATGGGAAGGGCATATCTAAGTTTTTCGTAAGTGTGTATTTTTTCACATACCTATTTTTACTAGAAGTATACCAACTTATTTCCATTTTGCAGACGCAAATGCATCTCTACTTATACTCGCTACAAGGAGTGATTTCAACACTGTGGCAGGTCTGCTTTATACCCTCACTAATATCAGACTCCTGATTTAACTCATATTTTTCTTTTTTAAGATAAATGTGGAAAATTTCCATAACCAGCTATGAAACAGAGCCTTTCTAATATCTAACATCTTCATAAATAGCCATTTGTTTAAAGATCATAATGGTAACCCCCACTATGTTGTCTCAGCAGTTATCCTGGAATTCTAAACTCTTCTTCTGTGCCTGTGACCAACAAATGATAATACAGTTTTTATGTTGTATAAGGGTGGAGGAGGGTACACAATAAAATAACTCACTGATGATTGTTTAATGAGTACAGTAAGTATTTTTATTTTGTTGATGAAGCATTCATATTTCAGTTTTATCTTTTGGATTATGGGATTATGGAAGAAGAAAGACCCTGAAAGCTGAGTTTTGATAAAACAAATGAACTACTCGGTAGTAAAGGCTGTCTCTGAATAACTTATTCCTTTAGCCATGATGATATCTCTTTTCCTTAATATGGCTAATGAGCCATGGAAAATCATGTACACAATGCATGTCAAATTATGAAGAAAGTTCAAATCTTCATGTGTTAAGTCTTGGTTCACAGCTGATGGCTGGTGCTATTTCTAGGTGGTGGAAACTTTGGGAGGTAAGGCCTAGTGGAAGGATGTTGTCACAGGAGATGGGTCCTTGAAAGGAGTTGGGACACCCTCTTTCTCTCTCTCTCTCCTCCCTCCCCCCACCCTCCCTGCCACCAGGAGGTGAACAGTTTTGTTCTACCACATCTTCCCCACCATGATGTTCTGCCACACCACAAACCCAAAGGGATGGAGACAAAGAGCTATGGACCGAAGCCTCTGAAACCATAAACCAAAATAAGCTTTCATTCATCTTCTTAGATATTTGTCACAGCTATGTAAAGTTGACTGATATAAGTTTTATTTTAAAAGAATCATAATCTATACTATGTTAGTCAACATAAAGTCCTAACAAATATTTGTTAAATTGGCTGATTTGCATTTTATTCAATACCAGAATAAAATAGAATGTTTAGCTCTCAATTCAGCAAGCCTGACGCACAAATGAAACTTTTGGTGATCAAGTTTCTAATAAGTTTAATGTTCTTTGTCATGTTTGTGTATCATTGAAATTAGGGAAATTTGTAACCATTGAGTATCTGTTGTGTATGTATAAAGATGAAGTATAGAATGAAAAAATAAAGATTATATATATTTAAATTTAAATTAACAATAATTCAATTTTTTTTTCAATTTCATGAGTTAATCGTATTGCTTATGTATGTTCCAAGGACAGAAGATTCCTGATGCTGGTTTTTTTACTCACCAGAATATATTGAGAACCAGAAATTGCTACTTCTGTTTTCATCCTCAGAAGCACACACTAGATATTGCAAAATCCAAGCAGATGCAAACACAACAGAATTTGGAGTAAGAAATGGTTTAATGAGCTGTGTTCCCGATCTCAGATAGTTCCCTCATTTATGGATCTTTCTTCTCTTCTCAAGAGGGCAGCGGCCAGTTGGAAGTACCAGCAGATAAATCTTATTAAATTGGCATTTAGTTTCAGTTGGCCTCACTTTCATGTGAAAAAAAATTCCACCCACTTTCTATTCATATTCATTAATCTGAAATGAAATTTATCTGTCATTATATTATCATCCTTTCATAAGCTTCCTTTAAAATCCATTCCTATAGGGAATTAGGAAAGTTTAAAATAACTAATTTCCAGAAGTTTTCAAACACATTGTGCACATTAATGCCAATCAAGAACAAGACAAGAAACTGGAACTGCCATTTAGAAACACTCCTGAGGCACTCTCTGAGTTCGTTCAGTCTGCTCACAGTTCTGGAGACTGTGAAGCCCAAAATCAGGGAGCCAGCAAAACTCCATGTATTTACAATTTATCCATCTTATAAACGTAGAGACCCTGAAGGCCCAAGCCTAACTTTTATTGCTGGAGCTTCATTTAAATAATAGTTTTCTGAAGATAATGGTTATAAATATGAGGATTTCAAACCAGGTAAGAAGCAAATGCATTAAATTTTTATTTAGGGGTGACCACAAGGGATATGAATGTGCACTTTACTTTCATCTTTTCTAACCTCAGGTAGAGTTTTAAATGTGTTTGATCATCATCTTCCCATTGCCTATACTCAGGATGACAAACTTGTTTCAGTTTCTGGGGATTTCCTGGCTTTAGTGCTGAAAGGATTAAATCTACCTACATGCCTCAGTTCTGGGCTTATTCGAATGGTTGATCACACTAGCAGTCTCCTGTACCAACTTCTGTTCTTTGCCTGAAATATTCATTATATACTATCATTTTTGTGATGGGCCTTCAAACCCCTGTTCTGAAGATATTTCCTGAAATCCCAGTAAAAACACTTCATATACCAGTTACTTCCATTTACATAGAAATGTAAGTCTACTGAACACCTCTTTCATTCTTGTGCCTATATATTTAACTGAATTCAAGTATCATCCTGTAAATTTTAAATATCAGTCAGTATATTCCACAGGAAAAATTGTTCCACAAATGCTTGATATAATTAATCAAATAAACACATTCATTCTGAAATGTATACATATTAAGAACTATTCTGGTTAAGTATTTTTAGAAAAGATATCTGAAGTTATTTACATAATCTATGACCTTGTGAAGCTTTGGCAATGCATGCCATTTGTCCTTTTACACCAAGAGGCCATCTCTTCAGCTTGGAAGTTAAATACATGCAGATATAGGATATGTCAAGCATAATAAATAGGTAGCATATCATAGAATATAGGAGTTGAATATCATCATATTAAAGAATAGATATGACATAGGATAGGATAGTGAAGCATTGCATCATCTCACAGCTGTTACAATGGCTATCAAAACAACAGAACATAAGCACTGATGAAGACATGCAGAGATTGGAACATTTATACACTGTTGGTGAAATGCAGAATGGAAGAACTACCATGGAAAACAGTAAGGGGATTTTTACAAAAATGTAAAAATTTAGTTACCATCTGATCCAGCAGTCTAATTATGAGTATATATTCACAACAACTGAAATCAGAATTTCAAAGAGATATCTATACCCACTTATTCATTACTTCATTATTCATAGTAGCCAAGACACAGAAATAACCCAAATTTATATTGATAAATGAAGGATAAAAGAAATTGTGATATATATATATATATATATATATATATAAAACATATATTGTATGTACATACAATGGGGTATTTTCTAGCCTTGAAAAAGAAGAAAATTCTACCATTTGTAACAAACGAGGATGAACTTAGAGGGCATTATGCTGAGTGAAATATGCCAGACACAGAGCCACATTTCACTTACATAAGATATCTGAAACATCACACTCGTAGAATCAGAAAAGAAAATGGTGGTTCGGAGCACTGGGAGTAGGGGAATGGAGAATTATTTTTCACTGGTAATAAAATTTCTGTTACAGAAAATGAACAAGTAGCAGAGATCTGCTATACAACAGAGTACTTATAGTTAACAGTACAGTATTTTTACTCTTTAAAACATATTATAAACATAGATTTCACATTAATTATTAGCAAATGAAAAAATAAAAAACAAACAAAAAAAACATGCATTAAAGAACACCAGAAAATTTTAGAAGTGCCAGGTATGTTTAGTACATTGATTGTAGTGATGGTATCATTGGTATGTTCATAGTCCGAACTTATAAAAATCTAAACATTAAATATGTAAATTTTTATATCAATAATATCTCAATAAAAAACTTTAAAAATTCCAACATAAAAAAGAAGCAGAGGAATACCTAATTCTGGAAAAGATGATGCATAGTCTTTTGAAGTATTTTGGGTGACCAATTTATTTAAATAAAATCACCACTCATTTTTTTTCCAATGGAGACCAGAAAATGATCTGAAAATATGCACATTTCTTATAGAGCACACAATGAAATGAAGAAAAATGTGTTTCTCTCACGACCTCATAAAAGAAGCAAACTGGAATAAGTAATTGATAGTCCAGGAAAATGCAAATCTAAAGCAAGTTGATCAACCACTCAACACATGAATGGGTATATTCAAAAAGACAAAA
Source organism: Sciurus vulgaris (assembly GCF_902686455.1). NCBI lineage: Eukaryota > Metazoa > Chordata > Mammalia > Rodentia > Sciuridae > Sciurus > Sciurus vulgaris. The sequence goes on from NC_136469.1 coordinate 123,432,889, forward strand.
GAATATCAAGTATCAAAGAGGATGCAGAGAGATTGGAATTGCTTGTAGGAAAGTAGACCAATGAAATCATTTTGGAAATATCCTGGCAATTCCTCAAAAGTTAAGCACAGAATTTCTAGTTATATACTCCAGGGAAGTGAAAAAATATATCTACATAAAAATGTGTGTCTGAATGTTCATAGCAGTGTTATTCATAGTAGACCAAAATACAAACACCTAAGTATTCGTTGACTGATATATGGATAAATAAAATGTGGTACATCCAAAATAGCCTATTAACTTGTAGGAGTAAAGTACTGATCCAGTCCAAAATATAGGAGAAACTGGAAACATTACTGTGAGTGAAGGTGTCAGTCATGGAAGACCCCATGTTGTATTCTCTCTTATGTGAAATATTCAGGTTGGACAAATCGAGAGAGGCAAAAATAGATTAGGGACTGTTAAGGGCAAGAGGTGCAGGAAGCCAGGAATGATTGCTAATGGGCACTGAATTTCTTTTGGGATTGGTGAAAATGAACTAAAATTGATTATGGAGATGGATATATAATTTTGTGAATATATCATAAACCATTGAGGTGTACTCTTTAAAGATGCATTGCAATGTATATAAATTTCATCTCAATGAAGCTCTAAACAGTTGGTTTTGAGATTTGTCAGGGAGGATGAATTTGCTATGAGTTAAGTCATTGATTACAAATGTTGATCGCTAAAGGATTCTGAGTTCTAGACTTCTGGTGAGGAGATGGATGAAGATAAAAGTCTAACACAGGAAATACATGAGGAAGAGGGACACAGAAGGACTGGGCTTGATTTCTCAATATCTTCTGCAATCTCTAACTTCCTACAAGAATTATCTCATCACAGACCTTCTGTTTATTTTTGTAACCACTCTTTTGCTTTGATTTCCTATTTACAACAACTGGTAACCAGCATCAAAGCATAGATAGTTAAAATGATATTTTTTTATTATTTTTAGGGTAATTCATAAGATGTACCACTGTCATTTTAAAATATGTATGATGAGAATTCTGGAAATATCATCTTTTAAAAATAGACTACAGCCAAATCTTCCAGGAGTTTAATGCATGATTTCTGATAGACACAACAGTGAAATATTTTATTCAACCTTTAAAAAGCTTAAGCTGAAAGTTTAATGAAGACATAGTTAGACTCATATTTCTTTGCAAGTTCCCTGACATTATCACCCTTCTGCTTTCAACATTTAATTCCTGTGTTGCTATCTGAAATCTTGTTAAAATTGCCTTCAATTGTTTGTCCTCTTCCTCCCCTTCAAATGAATATAAAGACAGCTGTTCTGATGGTCCTCTTGAAATTTCTCATGAGAAAGATCTAGAGATGAAAAGGACTCCTGTTGTTCCATATTTCTCTTTTTTCTTTTCTTTTCTTTCTTTCTTTCTTTTTTTTTTTTTTTGTTAAGAAAAAGTTGGTAATTGTTAAGGTAAAACTTTTTCTGTATTTCTGTGGTAGACCAATGTTCATTTCCTCTCCCCTTTGTGGTTATGTTCTCCATGACATATGGAAGGTGAGTTAAAGCACCCTTAAAGATATTTAGCTGTAATACATCACACTTCTCTTGAAAGAAAAGTCATCACACCAGTTGAGATAAAGTTTTAGGGAGAAGAAAAATAACAGAAGCGCTAGATAATTCTTAAATATAATTTCACAAATGAAGAAGGTTATTCAGACATTAGTGGATAATTAGCTTAGAAGGTGCCACTTACATGGAATAATTTTCTTCTCACAATCCACTTAAGTGCTGTTCGGGATACATATATTCAGCAGAATAGGGACCAGCAAAAAGCTGAATATGAGTCATGAAAAAAGATACTTTGCTTAAAAATATGAGCTTGTTTCCTGACTTATGTTATGGAGTCAATTGCCATTATTTCCTCATATAAATAAGCCCTCAATATTCTACAGTAGATTTTTTTCCAGACAACCTGATGCAGAGTAGAGACAATAGCAAGTTACGTTTCAAGTGTATTTGCATAAAATAATTCAGGAAAAAAAGAGAAGAGCCTCTCCATATGAATCCACTCCTATTTAGAATCTGTATTAAATGCATGATTTCAAATATGTATATTTGAGACTAAAGTATTATAATCATTGTGATACAGTGGTGTGGATACTACAAGTAATATCAGAGTTAAGTTTCATGAATGATGAAATCAACTTACCTTGGTCTGAATTTCACAGATATGTGATCTTGGATAAGATATACAACCACCTCTTTTTTTATATCCTTACATCAGTAATATTGATAATAATTTAATTTCTTTGTTAGGCTTATAGAAATGAACAAGATATGATGATCCTTAGAAAACTATTAATATTTATTTACTATTAGTGTTAACTTAGTTTTAATCTAGATAACATGCAAGCCTGTGTTTATAATAAGTGACTGGAAGAATTGAAAATAAACATGTCAGTTTCCATTAATATAAAGAAATATATGAAATCTGTGAATTCAGATTAATTAGTAGATGTTGGAAGACTTTGAGGAAAATGTCATTATGTAATGAAGAGAGGATCATAGATTATTTATATTATTAAACAATAAGACCATCATCTAAATTTAAGTAAGACCACTAAGTAATGTAATTACTGCTTCATGTGCTTTGGAAAACATCATGAAAGAATTGTGCATTTTTTGGCCAGGTAATTTAAAGTCTGGTCTATGCAAGAAGCAATTCTGACTTATGTGGTGACTGGTTCTCATCAATTTTTGATATAATGTTGACAAAATATTCATGCCAATGAAACAGTGAGTTCTGAGAGTAGAAACAACATGCAATTTAGTTATTATCTTCAGCAGTTTTATGAACTATTTTTGTAATATTAAAATATTAATAAGTATTTTCAATTTTGTTTTCATATTGCAACATAAAACAAACTGAAAAGTACAAATATCACAAGTGATTAGCTCAACAAAATTTTACCAATAAAATGCATTTAGATCGATCCCATCAATGTCTTAATGTTTTTCCACCTATTAGCTTGCACAGAAAAAATTAATGGCCAAGCTTCTAATATTATGGGTTAAATATTTTTCTTGTCTATTTTTATTTTTTTTAATTTTTACAGTCTATATTTTGATTCATGTACACAAATGTGGTATAAATTTTCATTTCTATGGCTGTGCACAATATAGATTCATACCTTTTGTGTAATCATACATATACATAGGGTAATGATGTCTGTCTCATTCCACCATCTTTCATACTCCTGCCCTCTCATTTGCCTCTATGTAATCTAAATTTCCTCTATTCTTATCTCACTCCCCCATTACGTATCTTCATCCACTTATAAGGGGAAACATTTGGCCTTTGGACTTTAGGGATTGGCTTATTTCACTTAGCATGGCATTCTCCAATTACATCCATTTATCTGCAAATGCCATAATGTGATTCTTCTTTATGGCTGAATAATATTACATTGTGCATATATACCACGTTTTCTTTATCCATTCATCTGTTGAAGAGCATCTAGGTTGGTTCCACAATCTAGCTATTGTGAATTGAGCTGCTATAAACATTGATGTGGCTGTGTTACTGTAGTATGCTAATTTTAAGTCCTTTGAGTATAAATCAAGGAGTGGAATAACTGGGTCAAAAGGTGGGTCCATTCCACATTTTCTGAGTAATCTCCATACTGCATTCAAGAGTGACTGCACCAATTTGCAACTCCACCAGCATTGTAAAAGTGTGACTTTTTCCCCACATCCATGCCACCATCTATTATTGTTTGTGTTCTTGATAATAGCCATTCTAAATGGAGTAAGATGAAAACTCACGAGTTGTTTTAATTTGCATTTTTCTAATTACTAAAGATGTTGAACACTTTTTCATATACTTATTAATTACCTGTATATCCTCTTCTGTAAAGTGTCTGTGCAGTTCCTTGGCCCATTTATTGATTGTGTTCTTTGTATTTTGGGGGTAAATTTCCTTTGTACAAATTTTGGAGATTAGTGCTCTATCTGAAGTGCGTGTAGAAAAGATTTTCTCCCACTCTCTAGACTCTCCTTTTACATTGTAGATTGTATCCTGCTTGAGAAAAAGCTTTGTAATTTGAGTCCATCCCATTTATTGATTTTTGCTTTGATTTCTTCTGCTTTGGGAGTCTGGTTAAGGAAGTCTGATCCTAAGCCAACATGATGAAGATTTGGGCCTACTTTGTCTTATATTTGGTGCAGGGTCTCTGGTCTGATTCCTAAGCCCTTGATCCATTTTGAGTTGAGTTTTGTGCAGGGTGAAAGAGAGAGGTTTATTTCATTTTACTGCATATGGATTTCCAGTTTTGCCAGCATCATGTGTTGAACAGGCTATCTTTCATCCATTGTATGTTTTTGACTCATTTGTCTAGTATGAGGTGACTATTTATGTGGCTTTATCTCTCTGTCTTCTATTCTGTACCATTCGTCTGCCTGCCAATTTTGGTGCCAATACCATGTTGTTTTTGTTACTATTACTCTGTAGTACGGTTCAAGTTCTGGTATTGTGGTACCTCCTGCTTCACTTTTTCTGCTTAGGATTATTTTGGCTATTTGAGGTCTCTTATTCTTCCAGATGAAGTTATTTTTTAAAGTTGGTTAAATGAAATCATATATCACATTTTTTTTGGATTGGATTTTGTGTGTGTGTGTGTGTGTGTGTGGTGTGTAAAACTCAATATTATACTTGTGAGTTACCCTTTTGTGTGAAGTTTTATAATGTTCATTCCATTGCAATATTATTGCACTGTACAGATATATCAGGAGTTATTTATTCATTTAACTGCTTAGGAGCCACTAGATTTTTGCACATTTACAAACAGTGCATCATCAATGAAAATTTTTGTTCATGTTTTGGATTAGCATGGGTACATAAATATTGAGTTTATTCTCTAATTTCTGTTCCATAGACAATGCAGTTTTTCAACATTAATAGATACTACAGTTTTACAAAATAGTTCCATCTACTACATTTTCATCAATAGCAAGTAAATTTTTTACCTACTCCTCTTTTTCAATGAACTAGTATCTTCCATCTATTTCACTTTTTGCCTTGTGATGGATGAATAGATGCCACATATTTTTTCATAATTTGCATTTTCCTATGACAACTGAAGTTCAATAATCTTTGATGTTTTTGTCCATTTTTATGATATCTATTCAAGTCATTTGCCCATTTTTCTATTGAGTGACCATCTTTTCATTTATAATGGACAGGAATTCCATGTATAAACCGGATAAAAGCCTTTTGTTGTATATATGCATTGCAACCACCCCAATCTGTGGGTTCCCTTTTAATTCTCCCAGCAGTGTGTTTTGATGAATAGAAATTATTAAATTTAATACAATTAAATTTATTCATTTTTCTGTTATGGTTAGTGTTTTGCTTTAATTAATTTAAATCCAATAAGTCAACTTTGATATATTTTATTAGGAGAATTTTATTGTATTATGTATATAAAATGAATTTAGGGATGAATTATCATCACATAGATAGATTTGTGCTTCCATTTTGATCAGCCAATGATATTTGAGATAAAAAATATTCCTGGAACTATCAAGAGTAAAAATATAATCTTATTTCCTTTTGCTATTGAGATATAAATTGAAAACCTTCCAAAACTCTTCGAAAGAGTACTTGATTGTATACCAGGGAAATGAAGGTTTCAGTTTAAATGTTTCTAATGTTCTCTCTAAATATGTCTTTTGTTCAAGATCGTATAGTGATGTTTAAATCTTCTATACAGATTTTTGCCTCTTTCCTCATTAGATCTCTCCTAATTATGATAAAAATATTCAGAACTCACTTCTAAAATCAGAGATTCCAGGGTTAGAGAAAATATGCCATTCATTTATTTCTTCCTATGTTGAATGAACACATGAATGTGAATATTTATAAACCTCTCATTTAATGCATAAAAATAATTAATGAGTATGTGCTAGTTCTGAGTCATATTTCTTAATACAAAGAATATAAAAAAACATATGGAACTAGACCTTAAGGGATTTATTGTGTTTGCACACAAAAAGAAATAAGCAGATATTATTAGAACCCAGGGAGATAAATACAATATTAAAAGTGTGAGGAAGAGGAAATGAGAATAAAGAGAACACATATCTGTCTGAGGAATTCAAATAAGGCTGAATGTTAGAAGTCAACTTTCAGCTGGTAAGATCTTCATGGATGAATAGGAGTTAGATAAACAGAGAAGTCAGATGAACTGCATTCCGTGCACAAAAAGAAAATGAATAAGCCTGCATATTTTTAAAGGCCCTGTTAAATTCAGGAAATAGTGATAATATTTAAAGTTGTCATATTGTACATTCTAAGAGGCTGAGATTTTATAAAATAAAGAAGCAAATTATAAAGAACTTAGACATTATCCTATAAGCCGAGGAAGATAGAATTTTTCTTTTCCTTAACAGAGTAGGGACTTGATCAGATTTAGTTTTTAGAGATATTAGTTGGGACAAACCAGTTTGGACTATATGATTATTCTGAACATGCAATATGATCTCCAGATGTATTTAAGCATTAATAATATGACAAAATCTTGGTCCATGATGTTTATTTCTGGTATAGGACTTACCAAAAGCATATTCTGAATGCATCTTAAAATCATTTCTATAAAATCTTCATAATGTTCAAAACACCAGACAAAAATCATGTATCCTATATCCACACTTTGAGAACTTATTTTATTTTGACAAATAACAGGATATTTTCTCTCTTTACTCATCCAATTATAAAGACACCCAATTATAGGGTTGTCTTTCATGCAAGGTAATTGATGAAAACTTTTTCACAACAAATCTAGTGAGAGAATATTTTCCACAATATAATAAAAAGTTCTTGTTAAAAGTTCATTGTCATTAATGTGTCTACTGCATGTATTAAGATTTTTTAATAATTGTTCCATATAAATCTGCATTTGTGCACAGCAAATGTTATTCAGACCTCTGTACATATTAAAAGTGGGAAAGACAATATTTTTTTTTTTTGTACCAGGAATAGAACTGGGGGGGGGGGGCTGTACCACTGAACCACATTTTCAGTCCTGTTTTTTATTTTATTTAGAGACAGTATTTCACTGAGTTGCTTAGTGCCTCACCTTTGCTGAAGCTGGCTTTGAACTCATGATCCTCTTGCCTCAGTATTCCAAGGTGCTGGAATTATAGGAGTATGTCCCCACACCAGGCAAAAGTGAGAAAATTTTTTGATGTTGAATTGTTACTTCCCTTTCATTTTTCTCCTATATCTTTAGATTCAATAAAATAAAAACATAAAACAAAAAACTCTACCTATTTCTGATTTCTTAGATAATTCATTATAATCTTATACAGTAGATACATTATATTTGTATTCTGCACATTTTTCCTTTGTTCAAAAATATTAAATGATCAATAACTTTAAATTAGAAAAAGTATTTTAGTCTAAACTACATGTACTCAACAATTTTGTGTAACAGTCTTTACATATTCATATATGTACATATATGTAAAATATGTATATATATGAATGTTGCTGATTTAATATTTATGGTTGAGTGACTATGGATCAGTCTTTGTATTTTAGCCATATGCATTAGTTTATGTAACATTTATTTGTTTTTAACTAGATGTAAAATATTCAGCTATCCAAAACATTGACAATAAACTCATTAATATATTGAAATATTCATACTTGTTCAAAGTGTGTCGTAGGGCTTAATGAATACCTGAGCTGGACAGTAAGGGAATAGAATTGGAAAACTAAATTATTCTATAAAGATGGAAAGTTATATGCAGCTGCAAGTATCACAAAGTATCACTCCTCTTACATTATTGAATATATTGCTTTGATGGAGCATAAATGGATATTTGCACATGATGAGTTGTCTGTGCTAATATTTCTCCCATGGTGATATTTATCATTATGCTGGGCATGAAAAACTTTCTGAGCTACTTTTTTAAAAAGTGAAAAACAAGAAAAAAAAATAGGACCAATGGTGTTGCAGAGTATTAGTCTTATTTTTGTAGTTTCAAGTGAGAGAAACACAACTTGAATTTAAATTATAGGATATATTAGTTTCAACTATCAGAATATATAATATCAGATAACTAAGTGTGGTCCCAGAAACACCAAAGATTCATAAAGGTCTTTCCCTCCACTGCATAGTTCTGCTTTCACCTTTGTTTACTTTATCTTCTGGCATTCCCTGACATATATGAACTTCTACTTTGTCCTTAAGGAAAAGAAGTGTAGAGGAAATTCCACTTTTCTTGTAGATACAGGAAAGCTTTAACTGACCTCACTTTAAGTCCATCACTAAAATTATTGGTGGGAACAGAAAAATTACTCTTCTAATTAGCTGTCCATGAAGTAAGTGTCCTCTATACCCAGGGCTGGGGTGGGTCTATGCAGAAACACACATACCAACACGTTACAGAAAGGCATTCACATAGTAAATGAAAAATTACAATAGCATGATTTGAATTTGTATTATGCAAAGTATTCAAGGAATCTCTAGATTTGTAGTCAGAGAGGTCTTGTTTTGAATTTTATTTCTGTCAATATATTAATTAGATCTTTCCAGATAAGCAACAATATAAAAGCTGATAAAATTTTAAGATACACCTTTCTCTCTCTCTCTCTCTCTCTCTCTCTCTCTCTCTCTCTCTCTCTGCTTATTTAACTACCTATCTATTTATATACAAGACTTATTTTAAGGAATTCACTTATGTGATTATGAAGTCTAGCAGGTCCAAAATCTGGAAAGTAGGTCAACAGGCTCAAAACCCAGAGAAGTGCTGCAGTTGAAGTCTCAAGACCATATGCTGGCTAAATTCTTTCTTCCTCAGGAAAGATGAGTCTTCTTCTTAAGACTGTCAACTAATAAGATAAGGCTCACCTACATTATCAAGGTTGCATCCTCTATGTGATTGATTTATTCACAGAAATACAGAGAATTGTGTTTTAGACCCAAAATCTGGGTACCATAAGCTAGCAAAATTGACTTATAAGATTAACCATCATAGCCACTAACTAGCTGTGTGTCTTAAAAGGAAATATTTCATTGAACCTCAGTTTAATTTCCTATGTAATGGGCTTGATATTATTTATTTTGTAGGACTATTATGAAAATTATACGGAGTGCTATGTTCCACTAGCACAGTGCTTGAAGCATAGTAAATATTCAATACATGATTACTATTATTACTTATGAATTTAATTAGCATACATTTTACTAGTTAATCAAATTTACTATGTCTTTACGTGCACCAGGCAATTGTTTTGTGTTTGCAGAATTCATTCTTCTACATTCTTTATTCTAAACCAGGAGAATTGAAAAAGAAACTATTGGTGACAAAGGCAGAAAATGATAAATCTTTTGATCAAATCAGATGGTCATTACTTTGTAAAAAGACCATTTAAGGGACATTCACTATTGCTATCTCTGGTAAGAGGCTGAAATGACAAGAATAGAATTTATTTGGGTTAGCATTTAAGATTGGGTACCACCTAATAAAAATCAGCTAAGGAGGAAGGAAAGAAATAAAAACTTTATGAAAATGACAACTATCAAATATATGGATTATAATCCATATAGAGACAAATGCTGTGAGGAATTATTAAAATGAAATAAGAAAGAATACAGTTACATAGTACAGTTACATAATTTCCTTAACTTACCTGATTTCTAGAAAATATATCAACTATATTTTCTAAGACTATTATTACATATATACTCATTCATATTTATTGAGCAGTTTCTGAATGTTAAACATATTCAAGTTTCTGAATGTTAAACATTATTCAAGTTTCACAGATGAAAAGATTAAGCAGTAAGTCCTCTTACCATTGGGACACTCACATCAAAATACACACAGGGTGATTTATCTCACTGATTTTTTAGTATGATAGAGGAAAACTTGTGAAACAACACATACAACTCCCTAATGCCTTTATTTACATGACCAGGCAGGCAAACCTTGTGTAAGTTATAGAAACCCAAGTTGCTGTCCTTTCCTCTTAACACAGCCTAGAGGCAGGATAAGAAGAGGAAGTGCTAAGACGTTTCTGTCCTGAGGCACCTCAGGGCTGAAGGGCAAAAACTCCCAGAGCACCAGAGAAGGAATGTTTGCAAAAGCAACCCTTCGGAAATAATTTGGTACTTATTTCTGCACTCTAAATGCTGTAAAACATCATCTCCTTCATGGGCTAGAGATTCACTGGTGTTGTGAATTGAGGTTATGTAATTTTTCTCTTTATAGGCATTTGTGTCTTTGCACGCAACAGAAATTGAGCATATATGAAATTTTTGTCCATGAACTTATTCTCAATTGTGAGTTCTAATTCATTTCACTGTATGAATTTTGAAAACTTGTTCTGTATAAGACCACTTCCTCTGCTTTCATCAACTCCTCTTCAGTCCAGTAGTGAAAAGGGGATTTTTGCCCTAGAAATTTGGGGATAGCAGAACACATGATACTTGGAATCAGATGAGACCAACTGTGGAGTATTAGCCACATATATTTATATCTGGGAGGAGGAGGAAGAGGGTGGGAAGGAGGAGGAGAAGGAGAGAAAGGAGGAAGAGGAGGAGGAGTAGGAGGCAGCTAAATGCCCAGAAAAGTCAAACAGGGGTTGCACTCAGAATCAGTGAAAAACTCAGGGCTGGGGGAGGCCAAAATTATAGTTCCCAGGGAGGATAAGATTGATTTATTTGAATAATCCCATGGTCTGTCAGGGAACTAAAACCTGCTATGCAGGATGAGCAGGAACTGCATGTTCCTCTGGGCACAGAACATTGTTCAGCTAGTTTATGTTGTCAGGAGCAGACTAGGAAGGGTAACTTGTGGACACGCCAGTAAAGGTCCTTACAGGTTCACCAGATATCAAGATAACATAAAATAGCACATTTCAATTTTAGGACTAAATCACAATTCCTGTTTCACTTTTTATTAATTTGTGTCATGGTTTGAATATGGACTGTGTCCTCCAAAGATCCATGTGCTAAAAATTTGGTCCTCAGGGTGATGGTATTGGAGGCACCAGTCATTGAGGACATGCCTGGAAGGGGACTGTGGGACACCAGTCTCTCTGTGCTTCCCAACTCATGATGTGAGCAGTTTGCTTCAATGTGTACGCCTAACCTGAGACTCAAAACCATGGGCTGCCTGACCTTGAACTGGAACCGTCAGCATTGTCAGCTAAATAAACCCTTTTCCTTAAAAGTTAATTGTCTCAGGTATTTCACTTGGTAATACAAAGTTGACTCATATAGTTTATATCCCATGGCAAGTGTGATCAAAAGTTCCTTTTTTAAATCATTTGGGTCATGCTGTTTCCACGATCTACCCCTATGGAATTGAGGCTGCAATTATGTCCTTCTGAATGTTCATAAAATGTTGAATTTGAATATTGTTAATTTAAACATGTCTCTGCCACACTCACTATGTTCCTCTAAAAGTGAACACTGTATGTTTTCTTTATTTGTGGTTCTGTGAATGCATTTGTCTTTGGAATTATTTGGTACTCTTTATGAACTTGAGTCCCACCTGGTCAATTTCTCATCATGGTGTAACAGTCAAAAGAACAGAAAGTGTAACCAAAATTATTTTCCTAGTTTCTTATAGATGTTTTACAAATCACCAGAACCCAGCAGTACTTTTTAAATGTGTCATGACTGCTGACATCATGACATGTGGAATAATCTTAAGACACTGTTTTTCAAAATCTGCTTAGTTAATGTGCTTATTATTTTCTTGCCCCCTTTCCCAAACAATTAGCCATTGATTTTTTTTTTTTTTTTTTTTTTTTTTTCAGAATATTTCAGTTTCAAACTTGCCAGGATCCAGCCCTAGCAGGAGTCCATGGGTTCCACACTAGTAAACAGGGCGCCGGGAGACAGCGTCGGCGATGGATGGAGAACGAAAGACACAGACTCTAGTTCTGGTGCAATCAATCCCACTTTATTCTGGGGAAGGCTGGGTTTATATACATTTTTCTTCAGGCTATGATGACAGGCTTATGATTAATAAAATCAAAGAAGTTTCCAAAGCATAGGCAGAAATTGTTTTTACCGAAAGATTATGAGAAAACAGCAACTTTACAGATTATCCTTACTTAATCACAATTATTTTAAGCATATCTAACTACGTCAATGAGCTAATACAATGTTTATTTCCTTAATATCTAAACTCTATATGACCTAAGACTATTTTTATTATTTTTACGGTAAAGTGATAGACAAATAATGTCATGTGACCAACTCTACTAGGTCCTTCTGGTTAATATCTAAATTGCTGAGTTAAGGGTTACAGGAGGGCAGCGGTCCCAATGGTTATTATGTACCAACGTTTATTATAGGGGTGACCTATTCTTTGTAGGAAGGAAGGAATGTTGTGAAACCTTATTCTTTTACCTTACCACCACACATAAACAAAACCATCATCTGGATTAAACCACCCTGTAGGAGACAGGGGGAGATCTCTATCTACCTTCTCTAAGGGCTTGCCTTTAGGGGGGGTACCAGGGCTTGCCATAGATAAAATAAGCTAGTCCATATCTAGTAGCTACTGTGGGAGGTGCTGTGTGCTTAGAACTTGGGGAAACATTGTTGTCTATAAGTTTCTGTGCCCCAACAGGTTCTGGCTGTGCCAGTAAATGCAGTGTTTGATTTTTAACACAATAAAAACATTCTCCTGTAGTGAGGTTAACATCACAGGGTTTCAACATGTGTTTTGTCTCTGTAATGTTTTTCTGGAAATTTGTAGAATTATTCCCATCACCTCTAGCAAGATCCTCAGACTGAAGTGAGTAATATATTATTAGGAAAACTCCACAGAATAACAGCCAAGCTAGGGAGGCATACGTCTGGCTACAATCCTTTTAGGATGAGTCTCTGCAATCATTCTTGAGTGGAACTCTGTCAAGCACTGCAAGGAGAGCCAGGTGCCCCCGCACAAACTCAAAGGAATCAACTAGTAAGGTTAAACTTCTTCTGAGGTTGGCAGTTAGGCAGAGATAAAACACAGAAATCTTGAATTCTCTTTCGAAACAGATAAAGAAAAGATCAGGTGAACTTAAAAGTTAATGATGACTGTCTTTTCATGTTTAATAATTATTTTAATTAATTTAAAAATTGTGTGTTTTGGTTTTGCTTTCATAGGTAACTGAGAGTCTTTAAAGACATTTATATTCTTGGGTGATTCAAAATGTAAGAAAAAGTACAGAAGAAACTAATAGAGACAAAGTAAAGACAAAAAATTATAATGTTAAATACAAAGAATTGTGGTGTAAGAAAGCACAGAATGAATAAGATTTCAATAACTCTTTCCTGCTCTATAACTGAGGAATAAAATGAAAATCTTTCAAATGCAAATGTTACTTTGTTCCCATCCTTTTATATCCTACATTTAGTTCTGAGAAAATGTAACAATGTAAGGGGTTTCTTTTTTCTAGCAGTTCATTGGAAAGACACTCCTAAGCTCTCATGCAGTATTTTGTCAATTCCAAGGTGTACATTTTTTTACGTTTAATATCTGTGACATCCAGAACGTCCTGTAATCATGACCACAGGAGCAGTATATGTGAGGAGGCTGTTATTGACAAAGCAGCTTCTTGTGAATCAAAACTTGCAAAATGGGTTTTATCAGTTTGTAAGAAAACATTTGACACATGTGACATGTTTTGATCACACAGAAGACGGTCCTATGTATAAAAATCCTATTGACCACTCAGAGAGATGACAACCTGAATCTGCAATAACTAACTCTGAAGGGGCAGGTGCTATAGGAATGTTACAATCTCTGTATTTTATTTGTGTTGTCATGTATGTGCTCAAGGGGAGCCACAAAAATCCTTTTTTTTTTTTAACATTCGGTAAAAGTTGGTTCTGTGAGCCCTAACCTTATAACCACCATTCTCTTTACCAGCTCAAAAGTAAGATATGGTCAGACTACATATGTGACCTGAAAATACAAAATATCTACTAAAGTTTGGAAACATCCATTTCGTGAGGTACATAAACAGATAAGACATTTTCAAAATACTTGAGCTCAGTGCATATATAGAAATGTTTCTAATCTGCAAATGGCCACAAGGATTGAAATTTGCTATTAACTATATACTCTGAGTAAACCTTAAGTTATAAATATTTGCTAATGAGTAGGTGAGTGTTACATATCTGTTGTTCTGTTCTTGTGTGTGTGTGTGTGTGTGTCTTTGTATAAGTGGATATGTCTTGGCTTTTGCTAACATTTAAAAATTTACAAATGTAGCTGGCCATGGTATGCACTCCAGTAACTCAGCTACTAGGGAGGCTGAGGCAGGAGGATCTCGAGTTCAAAGCCAGCTTCAGCAACTTAGCAAGGTACTAAGCAACTCAGTGAGATCCCATCTTAAATAAAATGTAAAAACAAAGGCTGAGGATGTGGCTTAGTGGTTAAGTGCCCCTGAGTTCAATCTCTGGTGACCCCAAGGGAAAAAAAAAAAGCTTAAAAATGTACTCAAGTTTTTTTTTTTTTGAAATGTAATTTGAAAGAGTAGAGATCATAGTGACAGTGATAGTTCTCTAACACTGTAATACTTTTACACATTCCCTGAGTCAAAATTGCAGCAGCAATTCTTTGTTTCCTGATGAAGGAATACATTCTAGGTTTTGCAGATATGAAAACCACGAGTAAGAGACACTGAAGATAAATGGGAATGTAGCTCAGTTTGCAGAGCTGTTGATTGCTATGTGTGTGGCTTTGGGTTCAATATCCAGCACTGGAGAAAGAGAGAGACTGAAGAATTTTCTTTATAGCCTTCACCTTCAGGAAACCTTGCCCACTAACTGTTCCTCTTCACCAGTGTGGATTAACCCTTCCCAACAATGCCTGCTGGTTCTCAAGAACTATTGTGTTCCCATTTGTGAAACTAGCTGAACATCAACAAACCTTCTGCCAAAGCCCTGTAATAAAACCCCGAATTCCTCCACCCTTCCAAATATAAATGCTTCTCCCGCACCTTTCTATGCCCAACATACTCCAACAGAGCACAATGGTGTTTTAGTTAACATTCTTCCACTCTTGTTATTTATTCTAATGATTGAACAAGGCAATGTTTGCCATTTAAATTTAAAGAACACAATTCATAGATAGCACTTAGTTCAGTGAACAGCATGTAAAATTGGGAAACAAGTCTTTGCCTTTCATGTGGCTCCTTTATTTCCCTTACTGATCATCCGATTCCTTCCTCCCTACACACTCAACTCCACTTGAAATTTTCCAATTCTTGGTGACACTCTAGCCTTTACCAAAATTGAACCTTTTTTATCACTTAGTTTTCACCTCCCCATATGTGTTTCTACTGTACGAAGTCCAGATGCAGCCAGAATTCTGCAAAGTCTATTCAATGAGAATCCTCTCATACACCCCAACCCTTGATATTTTATCACCCCTTCATCCTCTGATGTCCACAAAAGGAATGCTAAATTGGTTGAACCGTAGACCACACCCTCAGTGTCTTCTGTTAGCAATTTTCCACCCACTGGCCTCCCTTGGATATAAATCCCCACCTGTCTTTACTGTATTTAGACTTGAACCTGGTCTCTTCCCATTACTGTAATACTCTTGACCCCTATGGCAACAGTCCTAAAAAAGAAATTCTTCCTTACTATTTTGACAAGTTTCAGAATATTCCCTTTACCACTGGCATGTCTCAAAACTTTTCTGATTACCCTCAGATAATAAGCAAATTTTCTCTTTCACCAGGTACAAATTCAATCCAATTTAATAGATAAAGCTCATGATCTCAGGCTTATGCTTATCCCTGTGGTAAGCTGGAGCTAACTTTAGCCTCAAATTAGGAATAGAGCAAAGTTAGCTCCTTCTCTATTTCTCAGTTCAACTGCTCTTTTTTCCTCACTTAGCTGATGTTTGAAAAACCACCTGAGAAGAGGTTGAGCAGAGGGAGAAGGGAAAGAAGATAGAAATCTTTTTATTGAACTGTTAGAATTGTAGACTGGGTATGACTGATACTACATATTGATATTTTCTGTCCAGTGGAGTTTATATAGTTACACTCTCTCTCTCTCTCTCTCTCTCTCTCTCTCTCTCTGCTTGATCTGTACTGTGACATGAGGTTACCATCTCAGCTGGCACCTCACAACCTGCCAGCTCTGCATTAAATGTTCCATGCTGAAAGTTTGTGTCCTGATAAAACTCATAGGTTGAAACCTTCTCTTCCAGTGATTGTATTATCTGTAGCTTTGGGGTGTGATCAGCTCGTGAGGAACAAGCTCTCACGAATGGCATTAGTTCCTTATAAAAGTGTCACAGAGAGCTCTCATCCCCTCTGCACCATGTGAACATTCAATGAGAAGTTGTCATCTGTAACTTGGAAGAGGACCCTCACTACAATCTGACCATGCTGGCATCCTGGTCTCTTTCTTCCAATCTCTAGAACTGTGAGGAATAAATATTTGTTGTTTATAACCCACACATTAATGATTCTTTGTCATAACAGACCAGAAGTACTAAGGTACTTGAACCCAAGACATTTTGTGTCAAGGTCACAAAGCATGATGAATCTCTTCAAAGAGCTCCTTTTTTTCCTTCCCAGTGTGACCCCTGTTCAACTCTGGCACATGCTTGTCCTGGCAGAATCTATAAGTCCAGCATTTTCCTAAAGCAATACTGTCCTTTGTTCTGTTGCTACAGGCTTATCTAGCAAAACACCTGGCTGAGACTTTCCTTTGGATTATACTAAATACCATTTCCTTTTCAGACTTTACAAAGGAGTCACAGTATACTTCAATAACTGAAAATAGTTCTGATCATCACTTTCTTCAACCTCCCAGAGAAAGTTTTAGTTTCTTCAAGTTGCCTAAGATCTGGCCAAGAATATTACTAACAAAAGTAATTTCTCAATTTTTTAAATTATTCTTTATGAATATTCAAGCACCTAGCTTTAGGGTGTGCAGCAAGGACTTGTCATCTACTGAACAATTTCAATCACTGGAGGCTTCTATAGAAACAATAAACCAAGACCATGCCTTGTTGAATAATGAGAAAATAAGGGAAGAGAAAGTGGAAAAGAGGGAAAGGACTAGGAGGTATGGACTAAAGCAGAGGAAGAGATGGGGAGAGGAGAGGGAGAGGAGGGAATGAAGAAGAGGAGAAGGGAAAGGAAGGGGAAAGTATATGAAGAGGCCTTGACAGATCCCCTATAATGAATGTTCTTTACATTCACTTCATTCAGAGTTTCATTCTCTCTTCAAGGAAACTGAGAAATAAGGGACCATTTAAAATCAATAAATATTACAATCTGAAAAATCATTCTTTACAAGATTGATCTAATCAAAGAATCATCCAACAAGCCTACAAAAATGTTGCAGTAAGTTAGCCCCTTGAATTTTTGATCCTCACGTGACTACAAGATATTCTGCTTCTCTTGGATCCTACTAGTGACTTTCCTCAAGAGGAAATTCATGGAATTTCATGACCAAAACAAGGAAGAGAAAGTCTGCTGACTGCCACTTGTTCAGCATGATGAAAGAAATGAATACCCAAGGACAGAAACTTCTTTCACTGTTAGTCATTGGGGATCACTTAAACCAACCCCTTAGGAAACCCATAGCTGAAGACACGTGACTGTGAATGAGAGACACATCTGAGACGTCTACCAATAGAGGATTGTCTGCCATGGGCTTCGTATAATATATTTAACATACAGGAATGTTAGAGATAAATAAGTTCTGATCCTCTAGGAATGACAGTAAAAGTGAGGTAAAGGATTAATATGATAAAATAGCTAAAAGATTCTTCTACTTGTTAGGTTTTTTTTGTTTTATTTTTGTTTTTGGTTTTGGTTTTAGTAAATATAAACATTGGTTTCAGTATAAGTAATTGTTTTCAGTATGATATGTTTTATGACTTATGCTTTAGTATCTTCTTTTGTAAAAAGGATAACTTTTTATGGGTAAAATGAGATCAATTAATCAAGTTAATTTGTTAAATGAAAATTTACTTAAAATGTCTACTTTCCTCTTAGAATTACTTGATAAATGCAAATTGTTGCTCTATTATGACTGCATTGTAACTATTATTGGTTCACACTGGTTTTATGTGATGGTGTGTAGGCCTGTATCAGATATGGGCTGGAGAATTTCCTAAATTTAAAATGAAGAGGAACCTAGAAGAGGACATTCAGGCACAGAGACCCATGCACATTTTCTTAATTTGTGTCTACCCAGATCCAGAGTAAACAAAATAGACCTTCACTTTTGTGGCCTTCCATACCATTTGTGCATATTTATGACATTATTTTTAAGAGAAATAAATAATACATTCCTTCTGTTTCTGTATATATAGTATTTTATTAAAAACCAATTTCTGTGGACTTCTCATTCAAAAACTAGGAATACTATGATAAACAGTGTTAATTTATTTCTGATTTTATTCTGTAGCTCCTCATGTGAAAATGAAATCCCGTTCAAATCAAATAATTAATCTGGCTGCATTTCAACTGAACTGAATACTAGGGACACGTTTTGCTTTTATTTTTAATTCACAGAAAATGAAATAAATGAATGAATTCCATTGGACTGACATTTCCTAAAACTCTTCCAGATAAGTTCATATACCAAAGAATCTCAGGAATTTTTTTTTTGCTAATGTTGGCTAGTCTGGTGAATTCTGGAATTCTTACTGGAATAATCCTTTAAGGCTAATGAGATTCATCCTTGCAAAAAATGTGCTTTTCAGGACATTGTATCCTACTTCCAAGAGCTTATTTTGAAAACTATTTTACAAATGAAGAACATTATTTACTATCTTAAGATCTTAGGATTTGCATTTTGCTCTTTTTTTAATGTTAGGCTTTTATCTATATAATGATTACACTAAATTCAACTGAATATGCTGTATTTAAAAGAGAAAATATACTGAATTGGATAATAAGATCAACCCAAAAACATTTATGTAGACTTTTTAAATTAAACATTTTAATGCTTCTTAGTATGTATCAAAAGTTGATATAAGTCATCTTAATAGTTTCACATTTTATACACATTGACCAGTCCTTAGCTGACACAGGTGGATTAGCTTATCTGGAGAATATGAATAACAATGTGCTGTGAAACTAGAAAAGGTGAACAAAAAGTGTATTTCTTATAAATAAATTATTTAGTTATGTATTATTTATGTTACACAAATTTAAACAATGTATAATACATGAGGAGAAATTTACTATGTTTGGAGCAAAAATAACTGAAGTCTCATAGGACCTTTATTAATATTTCAATATCAGTATTATTCTGCTGTATAATTGATTTTTGGAGAATATTCTGCATATGTTTTCTGAAATCTAATGACTGAAGCTCAAAAAAGTTGGAGTATGCATTAGTTTGATGTCACTTGTTTAGGAATAGGCTTTAGAGTTCGAGGCCCGGTTTAAGGTATTGCTAACCTGGGAGTATCTTCAAAAATTTGGGAATTACCACCCTTAACAGGATCTCCCCATGGAATTATATTCTTTCCCTCTTGCTCACACCCAAATGTATGAATAGAGAGAACGATTATTATCATGTTACTATCTCTTATATTCCAAAATTAATGCCCTTTGTGGGAAGCAGGATATTAAGTTCAAATTCTTTCACATGAACCTCTTGGATTCATTACTGTACAGCAAAGATAAAACAGATTCTAAATGATGTGAATTTAATTCACAATCTGGAACACTGAATTTATAAACATCCCCAAGAGACTCCACTCCCTCCATAAACCAGTATCTTCATTGCCTTTTGAAAGAAGGAAATGGACTCCAAATGTCTGCAAACCTAAATTAAAAAGCTTTATGTATTAAAATGAGCCTAATAAATATCTATGAAAAGAATGTCTAAGTCCAATGATTTATAGAATTTCTGTTAGATGAAGGATAATATTTGGTTAGGTTCTTAACAGATAATAAAAGAAGCATTTGTGTACTACTCTTTACAGTGAGCGTGAAGCAATAGAATCTTAGAAAACTTCTGACTATTCACTATTTTCTGGGTTGACTCTATGGATCCTCAGAACAACCCAGTAAGATGGTAAGATGCATATTTTTATTATTACTAGCAGAAATATTGTTAATTTTATTCCTTTACAAATGCATGAGAAGTCTAAGACTTAGAGCAGTCAAGTAATACATACACGATCTCACAGCATATAAACTTATTTATTTGAGATTTGAATACAGGCAATTTTGTTTTAGAAGATGAATTTTTTTCTCTACTGGGCTGTATTATTTCTTATATCATAGAATTATTATTATTATCTTTTCACAGATGAGGTAACCCCTAAATAATTAAGACACTAGTTCAATATAATATGATAATGAAT
The DNA here is from genome assembly GCF_902686455.1 of Sciurus vulgaris. Classification (NCBI taxonomy): domain Eukaryota; kingdom Metazoa; phylum Chordata; class Mammalia; order Rodentia; family Sciuridae; genus Sciurus; species Sciurus vulgaris. The sequence continues at coordinate 123,453,254 of NC_136469.1, forward strand.
AAACAGATCAGGATATTAAACTCAATTCTATTGTACTACACAAAACACACTTTCCATTGGTTCATAAATAGGACACTGAAGGTAAGAAAAATCACTCAATATATGTTGTTTTGCATCTTAAAATTCTGAATTACAAGTCCAATTCACCAATTTCAAGACAGAATGTATCTAAGGAAATCTTTGGTTTTTTTTTTTTTTTTTTTCAGAAACGTTTTAGAGTTTCTAAACTCACGCCACTCAAAATGCTATCTTTTTTGTACACTTGGAGGTTTATCCCTGAAAATAGTTGTGCATACTAGTGTATAGTTCTACCTAGAAGACTAACTCCCTATCACGTGGAGCAAAGACCTAAAACATTCCAGTAGCAAGGAACCATATCATAATTTTGTCATGGAGAATAGTTTATATGTTAGACAATTTCCAATGGTAGGGCTACTTTTCTTGAACCCTTCTAGGATTATTTATTTGCACCATTCATCTTTGTTTCTATTTATTTGATACATATATTCTAGGCTAAGTCTTCTGTTAGATGTTGAGAACTCAGGAATATACACTATCCACAAAGAAACTTCCTGTCCATTCAAGATACAAATGAATCTCTTCATGTGGGAGAAGAGAGTGGGATCAGGTTAAGTTCAGAAGCACAAATTGTTATCAGAACATCGATGAAGAGCTCTGAATCTAGATGGGGGCAGGGAGAGAATCTCCAACAGTAGAAATAGAAAATGTGAAAAATCAGTAATTTACAAAAACCTAAAACATGTTTTAAAAGCAATGTACATACACAAGGTGGAGGAAAGGGAGTAGGGATATAGAAGTAAATAATGACACTTGAGAGACTTGTAGGGCACAGGGAATGTTGGTTTTTAAGACACATGGTAAGTTTAGCTTTTCATTTTTAAAACCTTCTTTTGATTGTCATGGAGAACATTGGAAGGAAGCTCTAGGGGAATAAAAAGAAAACAGAAACTACTTAAAAACCCAGGAACAATGAAGAGTAGAATGAGTCAATAAAAAGAATAGAACCACAAAATTGTCTTAGGAGTGTGTGTGTGTGTGTGTGTGTGTGTGTGTGTGACTTCAAGACAGCAATTTTCATGGATAGCTGCCACAACTACTTAAATATTTTCCCCACATAGACAGTGATATGAGGAGGAGATATAATTATTCTGTCCTTTATTTTTCAGTTGCCAAGAATGGCGACTGATCACAAGTCTATAAGCAGAAACTAAAATATCAAGAGCACTAACCTTATTTTTTCCTAACTGAACTATAGGGCGAGAAGAGAACAAAGCATGCGATTCTTGCTTTTAGAAAACAAGAAAGAAGAGTGGTAACCAAGATAATGGACTGAACCAAGATAATGGAGTGAAGCTAGTGCTCCTGTGGGCCCCACATGCATTAGTCAGCCTTACTCTGTAGTTTAGAGATGGCACCACACAGATAGTTCAGTGACTAACCAAAAAGTTTGCTCTCTAGTTCCAATATCACCTCTGTCTTTTGATTCGGAATTACTCTCATAAATTCATTCTAAAACATCCATTATAGCCTTATTCCTCGCCCCTTTTTTATTGAGGAAAAAGGATGGCCAAAAGAGGGACAAGAAAATTACAAAGATATTCATTCTAAATCTGTTTTTATGTAGAAAAAAAAAAAAAAAAAAAGCTTTCTGATGGGAATATACCCACTCTACTTATCAGGTGATAATCATATGCCAATTGACAAATTACACTAAAAGAATACACAAACAATTCCAAAATCACATCCAACTATTTCCAATAACATTTTCCAGTGCTACTTTTAAACATTTTATTCTTTAGGAAAGTTAACATGGCTAATCATTTTTTAGCTCTGTAAGGTCTCTAGATGAAGTCTGAAAGAAGAATAAGGTGATACCTTATTAAAAACTTGCAAACACCATTTTTTCCCAATCTTTTATGTTATCTCCAGAAACCTGACAGTCAGTCATTGAGAGGAAGTGACCTGACTCAAATACTAAGAATTGACAGGATCACAGCTCAAGATGGTATCCTTTAGAAACATGGTACTCTTTTCTTTCTCCCCTTCTGACTATTCTTAGTACAGATGTCTCAGTGAAATTCTCTAAGTTTCCACTTCTTTCCTTGAAAGTTCTTAGTTCTCCATATAATTTTGAAGAATGGATTGCATAGACAGGCAGGCCAAAAAGTCAAAAGGAAAAAAAAAAATGAAGAGTACTACATTTTTCAATATATCATTCTTAACTCCTCATAATTCTGTTTAAAAAAGTTTTGCTGAATACTTCTAGCTAAAGTTTAGAAAACTCAATAAAGGAGAAAATGATGGATAATCAGTACTGTTTACAGCATCAGCAATTAGCACAAATGTGTGTAGGCTCTTGCCTGAGTTTCAACACAAATTCCATTTTTAAAGAGACCATCAAGCCTAGATGAACATTAAAAACCTAAGCTTGTAGGAAAATTTCTATTTAACATGGTTATGATCAATTTATAACCAGTGTTCAGATAATTGTGAACGATTTTGAAAGACAAACATGGGCATGTTCTTCAGTTCTAATGAATTATATGTAATTTAAAACATTTACAGCATGAGATTCGGTTGATTTTAATTACATAATGTGAAAAAATATTTGGTAATTATTTTAATACAATGTAGTATGGACATATAATTTTGCATCCAAATTGAGAGAATATTGCATTATATTATTGGTTCTGTGATATCAGTAATCTTTAATATCACATATAGTAACATCTATGTGAGTTTTCTGTTCCATCCAAATGAATTCATGCTGCAGCAAGAGTTAAGGTGGAAGCTGAGTGATAGAATGTCCTCTAGATCCATTGGTATGTGGTGAACATTCTCTTAAATCATGGTTAAGTGAGGCACTTATAGATCATCAGACTTCCATCTTGAGTCTGTAGCAATAATAAAAGACTCATCTGGTTGTGGGAATTTTCACTCCATTTCCTTTTAAGAAAGGTTTCATTCATTCATTTAGGTTACTAGTTCAGAAATCTTGGAAAACATTGAACAGAAAAACAAATGTAGTAACATTTCATAGCTTTGTGATGAATTGTATTGCTTTGTAGGGAATCGAAATCATCTATATGGAGCTGAGATCCTTCTTATTTTTGGAATAAATATTTCAGATCCTTTTTTGTTTTTCTAACATAAAGTGAGATATTGTTATGATACAGTCAATGGGTTATGAAATATGCTTAATATAAACACGAGATACTGTTTTCACTGTGAGCAGGGGTGCATCTCTACAGATTGTTTATTAAAAGGAAGAAGGCCTAAGATACATAACATGGAGAAGTACTATATGATCATCAAGTTGATGTATAAGGAAATAAACACAGATTATCCTGGGCATGAAGAAATTCTTATAGAATCTGTATTTATTTTCCTGGATAATAATAGATTACTACTAAAATAAGTGACCATACTCTGTCTGCATTGGATGAATATATGCAATGAATCTAATATGGTATGTGCTGGTCTATTATGACCTGATAAATATATTTAGTTATTAACTATCATGAACTGTTTCCACCTAAAATTTTTCAAACATATGAGACAAGTGTGACTGACCCTTAAGAGTAAAAAACCAATGAAAGAATGATAAATATTCCTTTTTTTTCTGCTTTGAAGTTTTGAGAGAAATGAGCAAGAAAAAGATTATAGTGGAACAAAGGATATAGGCAGAGGTCAAGGAGTGAAATTAAAAAGTTAGTCACAGAATGGAGCAGAGGTATGTATCCTTGGTTTTCCCTTACTGTTGCCAAGTGTTCTGAAATGCAAACAAAAACCCAAACTTTCAGTGGGCAGGATATTTGCAATAAAATCAAACCACAATCCAAGGATGTCACTAACATTGTGTCATGGTTAGCTCAGAGACTTAGGTCTATCTTAATTCGTGATTAAGATAAGGGATTAATATGTATGGCTAATGAATATATTTTTTGTATTTTTATTACACCATTATATTAACCTCTAAGTATATCTAAGTATATTAACCTCAACCATCTACTAAAAGATTTAAAAAGGTCTAAGTAGAAGTTATCTTGTAATAAAGTAAAGAATGAAAAAACTAGCTGTGATTATTTTCCTGGAGTCTCATAAATAGTTTACATATGTGTGTGGGTTATGTTTGTTACTTGAAAAAGTTCCCACGGAAATAGTGGTTTCATTACACAAGTCTTACTGGAGATGAGAAGTTCTAGAGTTCAAATGGAAATTAAGGTGTAGGATGAATAAGACTGAAGGAGGGCCAAGAATGGAAAGGGCTTATATTTAGTAGCCAGTTTAAATTATTGTAATACAATATAAAATTAATTTGGATAAGTCTTGATGTACAAGCTACAGAAATCACTTATGAAAATCTTATACATTCTTTCACAAGAAGAAATCATCAGAAGTCTTTGGTACCTTAATTAGGCTAATATTAACTGATTATGAGCATTCTTTTCCTCACCAACTGCTAATGATGTAGTATAAGTAAATAATTCTTCAAAAATGGTTTATATATGGTCACAAGTCCTCCTGAAATACCCTTAGGCTTTAAGCGATTCATGCATACTTTAAAATGAACACTGAAAAAATGTGAAAAATATGGTACATTAATGGTGAAGCCAAAGAAATTTTTAATCACCAACTTCTCCCTTATCTCCCTTTAGATTACGATAATCTTTACAGTGACTCCTTCTGGAGAGGGATTCTGAACTAGTTTTCTACTTTCTTGACTGGACAAATATTAGATTGAAGCTAGATTTCACAGTACTATAGGGAAAAGGAATACCAATGGCCACCACTGCTGCTTGAAATTAGAAACATTAACTTCCTGCCCCACTCCATATCTAGTTCCTATTCTTTAAAGTGGGACAAGCTGATCTGATCAAGTTCATTTAAGAAGTGTTTTAAATGATTTTTCAGATAATTTAATTATTCTGATATAGATGATGAATATCTAAAAAGGAAGGAAATTATAGCTATTGCCTCTCAAACTATTTTGTTACCCATGTTGTATTGTTCTATTAAAAAAAACTTCAGACATTTTTAATGATCTGTGAAACATTTTGAAAAAAATCATGACAAGGTAGCCACTATACTTTATAGTAAGTCATCATTCATCATTGTTCTTCTTTCTCTCCTCTCCCCTTCTCTCTCTCTAATATCATAGCCAATAATTTAATAATGAGCACAAAGACATAACATAATGGATAAGTTCACCAACAACTGGAAAGAATCCACTCAATGATTATTCCTCATCTCCAGAGAGTTTATTATGAGAACATCATTTAGTCCTGGTATTCTAGAAGAACCTTCAGCATTTAAAAAATTTGTAGACTTTTTATGTTATCTAACTTTCTCATAAGCCTTAGACAACTGTTTCAAATTTATGATTTATTAGGGGAATTAAGGTAGACATCATTCACTAGATCTCTGGAAATTCTTCAGAGATGCTTATGCATATGAACAACCCATAAATCATAGCATTACGAAGAAAGAAATGAGAATTCTGACATGTAGATGCTGACTCTCAAATACCATAAGATGCTTTGATTCTGTTAAAATTAAAATGTTGTTTTATTGTTTTAACTCTAGAGATGTCTTGAAACAACAGGACAACATAAAATTATTGTCAGTATTATTTCCCCTCAGATCAGTAGTGGAAAACGTTTATGCAGAAACCTAGGGGGGTTATGAAAAGATAGTATTTTGTCTCAGTGAAAATTGCGATGATTGAGGGCATGCTCTAAGAGTTGCAAGAAAAAGGCAGAAAGATAGGAAAGTGGCCACCAGTGGCTTCTTATTTGGCACGATCTGAAGCTTCATAGCAAATAACTTACAATGTAGATTGCAAAAGTAGAAAAGTATTTGTGAACTTTTACCTGCCCATATGCATGCCTATTTTATTTTATTTTTTGTAATTAAAATTGAATCTCTTCTGATCAAGAGATTGAGTTTATTTCTCCACTGTTTGTATCTACATTTTACCATTTGGTTTGCTCTCTCCTGTGGGATGTTATAAAATGAGACACAAACAAAAATTGAAAATAGTTCAGAGCTTATTCTATCTGCTTGGAAATCTGAGACTGTCATGTAAGCAAATCTGAGTGATCATATGCCTGAAATGAGACATCTTATTTGAGGATCTGCCAGCCTGCCAATTGCTAATCACGTGCTTTTTAAGTCATGAGGCCTCTGAGATCACCCAGTACCCATTTGGGCTGCCCAGACCATTGGTAAGTGAGAGAATCTAGAAAGAACTGGTTTAGACCAGAATAACAATCAAGCCCACCCACAGAATTGTCAGCTAAACATTACTATTGTTTTAAGCCATTACATTTGGTTAGTTGTACAGCAAAAACTAACTGGAACACCTACTTAGTCAAGACAGCAAAGGCAGTGGACATGTGTAAAGACTCTACATTTTCTGTTTCCAGGATTCACAGATGTAGTAGATTCCCCACCCTCCTTTATTGTACATATGGTGCCAGATAATGATTTCTAGCAAATGTCCTCCACTTCTGTTAAATTATATTTAAAACTTGCACTTTTAGGTTTATGTATCAAGTTAGTTACCTCTATTTGGAAAGAACATTAAAAGCACAGAGTATTAGAAATAAAACTCGAGTACAGGTAAGAGCAGATTTTGGCATAATAATTGACCCTTTTTGCATTTTTCCAAGGCAGTTTCTGACAAAATGGCCCATAATTACTACCCATAGATTTTTGCTGAATATTTTGGGATAATGCTTTATCCAAGTTAGATTGAAACAAATGTTTAAGAACTAATCCAGGACACATGGTTGTGTTAACTACTCCTCAGTCCAAAGCTGAGTATAGTTACTCAAGCACTTAAGAGGCAGGTGGGCAATATGCTATTCATTCCAGGGAATGACAGGGAACCGGGTGGAACACCCACAGAGAATACTGTCCTGGACCCTACTAATCTTGTCCTTGTAGGATGGAGCAAAAGGGCCAAAAAAGAGCTTTAATTTCCCTTTATGTTTTTCCTCAAGGCTAATTTAGAACAATTTTAAAACTAAAATGGTAAACTGTTTCCTGATAATCATCAAAACTTTCAATGAATTCTTTGCCAGTATCCAGAAGAAAGGTGTGCATAGGGTTGGTGGGGAGTGTTGGATGTGTGGAAGACATGAATTTGTAGAAATAAGAGGGTTGCAAAAATTGGAAAGTTGGCCACCCTGAGAAAATAAAAATTGGTTTTGAGAAAGATATATTTTTCTATTTCTTAATTCAGTAATAAAATTTGCAAATCAGGCAGTTGTAGTGCCACGAGTTTATGGGAATGAGGTACGTTTAATTGCAAGTGAATACCGTTCTGTTATCTTAGGGCTTCATGTAAATAAGATGAAGGGCAGAAATTTGAGCAATCAAGTATGAACACCTGCTTGTCATTGTCATCATTTTGTAAAAGACTATATCTTAAATTCTTTTTAAATTTTGAACTCTTTTTTAAACAGCTGTCCAGAGATGAATAAGTACTGAGTTTTAATAAGTATTTGGAGCATCTGTTAAAAAAAGTTCACATAAAAATATGAAAATCATAAGTAAACAAAATTGTATAACATTTGTTTACAATAAGATTAAAAATATTTGGATCACAAATGGCAGAAGGGAGAAGCTTGTGTAAAAATCTGTAGTCTACAATATTTTACATAAAATTTTCAAAGTCATCTTTCTAGAGAATTCTATCTAAATGACAAGTGTATTGATATTTCCACCATATTTGGGTAAAGTTCCACCCCTTCTAACTTTATTCCTTTGGTTCAATTTCTAATATTAACCGGAGCAATGTTGATACTTTAGACATGTTATTGTGACTACCTTATGTTGTCAGCCTATGTATGTTTATTAAGAATCTTTGCATAATTGTTACCCAAATCAGCAAGTGATACTGTCATCTCTCATTGCATTGTCTGGGTAAGTTTGACCTCTGCATATAGGATTCACATACAGATATGCTACTATTATTCTTACCAGATCAACACTAATTTCAAATTCTCTTTCATCTCTCCCACCTCATTCTTTCCATGGCTTCCTGCTGGTTAGGCTCACAAAAACTGCAGAGTTGTATGAATACATGAAAAAAAAATCATTTTTAATCTACATAATCTCACCAAGGTATGTGTGTGATCCAAAGAATTTCACACTTTGTATAAATTCTAAAGACATTATTTTAAAGGATAAATATTTTATGTAAGTACTCATTTTCATGATAAAACTGGAGATATATTTTTCTTACTTTTAGTGTGTTACAGAATCCCAAAGTTCTGCATTGAAAATACAGTTGGGCAATGTGTGCAAATAACACCAAGTGTCAGTCTCTGAATTTTCAAATTTTAAATATTAAGGTATTTGAGTTTTATTGATAAAATTTTTCTGTTAATTATATCATTACTGAATAACTTTTATGTACGGAGAAAGGTAGACATGGTTCCTGGCTTTGTGGAGCTTCCAGATTAGTAGAAGCTGAAGAGAAGTTGATTTTAAATAACAAGAAAGTATGACGGTTATAGAACACGAAGAGGCAAAACCAAAATCTTGATTTGAGAGAAGGTAAATAAAGTTTCCTGGGAGCAAAGTTGAATAGAAATGAGCCAGACAAAGATATATGGAAAGGTGAGGAAAGGAGAAAAAAAGGTGCGGGACATGGATGAGTCTGTTGAGGAGAACAGAATGCAGACAGCTGAGAGAGTATCAGGGTCAAGGACGAGAAGTTGACTAAATCCAAGAGTGTGAAGGGAATTCACGTACCCACCAGTTCCTGAGACAATCTGACAAAGTGGGCATAACATCAAAAGCCTGGAATTTGCAAGTGGGGATTTGGCCTCACATCCTTGCTGCTCTAAACCCCATTTCCAATATTGTTTATATGGGTGTTTAGCATTCACATACCACCAAGCTACAGCTTCCTTTCTCAAATACATTGTGTCCAACCTCCAATTTGGCCAGTCAGTCATTCACTCACCTGTTGCTTTTCTCCAACCATCGACTCATCTTCTGAGTAAACAAAGCAAACACTTACAGAACATTTACTATGAGTCAAACCAGGAGTTAAACTCGTCCTTTTACAGAACATTCTAGTTTTAGGACCTACAAAAAAGGTGCACGAACAATATGTACACATGATTAAATTATATCAGCACAAATACATATGTATAAATATGTAATGATATTATACTACTCTCCCAACTTTGAAGACAGAGATGCCTTAAATCACTTCCTAAATGAAGGAAGTCAGGGTACTTCCCCTGTTCCTGCTACTTTCTGTTCCAAAAAGAATAAACTTTTTCCTTATAAGAATCAGCTTATGGAGCCAAAAGTACAACCTGGAACCACAATCTGGTGATTTAACAGGAACTTTTCCTAGTTTGAACTTCCTTGATAATTGAAATGGTCTAAGTTCAACTTCCTGTGATCTCCGCTGCTAAACAAGACCCTTCATGGACAAATCTACCTTAAAATGTATCACTTCAATCAACTCCACTACATTCTCCTGTTAGCTACATGTAAGTTCTTGTGCTTCTTGAAATTCTAGGATTCTTAATATCCTTATCTGTAGCTTACTTCGTCATAGTGATTTCTCTCTGTCCTGTAATATTCAAAAAAGTTTTTCCTTCCTACCTCTATGACTCAGGAAGTTTAGTTGAATTACCAAACCAAATCAACTCTTATATTTCTTTGGTGCAATAGTAAAGATTTATTTCTGATCAACTTAATTTGTCTGGTTAGTGTGGGCTTTGCTTTGTTAGTCAATAAGGAATTCAGGGTGACAAAGTTTCCAACATCTTTTTACATAAGCTATTCATGTATGAAAACATGCCCACCTGCTCTTAACTGCCAGCCACATGTACTTTTAAGAAAGGTTTAAACTTAGGTACCTCAAGTTTAGTTTGAGACCCAGTATTCAAGATCATAATACAATTGTTGATTTCTTATACTTGTATAGTATTTAAAAAATAAATATCTATGTTTTCTTCCTATTTTTCTTTACTAAAACTAACAATCATTGTACCAATTTTGAAAAAGAGCAGTTGCCATATCCTAACACTTATAAATCCAAGACCACAAAGTCATGAGGATAATATCTGAAGTGTCCTAATTATTCACATTTGGTCTGTATTCTCTTGAAACAAATCTATTTCTCTTCAATTATGCCACATCTACATTACTTGGAGTTTGATCATTAAATGTATGTAAAACCTTAGATTTTATGGAGCTTAATGAGATTTTTCAATATTCTTACTTTATAGATGAAAAGACCATGAATAAAAAAGTTAAATGACTCACCTAATGGATCAGATATCTAACTTCAACTCATCTGACTTCAAAATCTTTACTTTTTCTACCACTTCACAATACCAGTAGCTTACGTGTTATTAGGTCTGAGACACTCACTATATACGGAGGAAAAAGAGGCTTTATAATTGATGTATTACGTAACATCTTCACCAGCTTGGTTGGAGATCTTCATTCACACCTTATAAAATTTCCATTATCACTTCAGTGTCAAGGTTATGGATCAAATTAATGTGAAAGCCTGCTGTTCTTCTCTTCTTCTCTACTTCTATGTCTCAAAAGCCTCTACCCTACTGTTAGCAGTTGGCCTGTCCATTTCTGTTCTAAGTTGGCTTCTCAGTAAGAAGTGACTTACCAATGATTATAACCAGTATTTCAACTGGTCAAGAAATAAGAAGTCCTGTCTTTCCATAAAAAGGTTTCAAAAAGAGTACATACCATGAGAGAGAAATGAGTGCTTACACAAAGTCCGTCATGGGGAAAAATTAATTTTCCTTTCTATAACTCTTCCATGAAATTGTTTCTATCCAAAGTTCCAAATCACTCCCAACTTGTGGCTTTGGATATTAACAGAACTAGTAAGAAAGCTGAAACCCTCTACCTGAGAACTCAAATGCTCAAATTCTTAGAATTTCCAAATTTCACTTTGTCTCAGTCAAGGACGCAGCTCTAGGGATGACTTTTCCATAAAGTGGACTTGCTGTTTTGTTTTCTTTTATTTCTAATTTTTGGAAATTAACTTGCTCTTTCTTGGAATGACTGGAGTTTCTTATTGGAATATGGGAGAAAATACAATCGGTAATTTACAGCTACCTGTCTACCTGTGACAAGTCATATTTATAGTACATTGAGAAATAATTTGTAATTTCATAAGGCATTATTATTATCTATGAAGTATGAAAAATACTACTCTGTCAAAGCAAACAAGTACAAGAACATTATAAAAATAAGTTATTTATTAAGTATTTCATATTTTACATATTTTCAGTGGGTAAATATTGATATCTAATCTCAAGGTTTTTTTTTTTTTGTTACTTTATTAACCTACTCAGATATATTGGACAATATTAAACAGAAACATTAGGTTATTGTCTCTAATCAAGTGAAACTCTAATAATAGGTTTCACTTGATTATGCCTATTCTTTAAATACGTAAAAGTCATTTTCTTAAAATACATACTAGGACTGAGGAAATCCCCTCCATAGTCTCTTTAGAGACCAAATCTTGGATTTATTTTTAAAAAGTTGAGTAAATTCAGTGTACAGGGCAGTGTTACCTAAAGTATGGCTATTTATCCAATTATTGGTACTGAAGATTTGTTTTATGAATGAAGATTTTCAAATAATTATGAACTGATAGTGTATTTGAAAAAAATATAATGACAATTGTATAGTCAGGCATGTGACAGTAAATAAAAAGGGGAAAACTGTGTAATAAATAAAACTATAAAAACTGTAGACAATATATTAAAAGTAAGACATGATGAAGCATATAGGACTTAGCAGGATTTAAAAACCATTTTTGCCCCTAGGCTTGAATGAAAAAATAGGGAAAAGTTGATCAGTGAACCCTAGCTGTGGAAGAAAGTTGGAGCTTTAGGTACAGAAATCCAGCCTGTCTTCTTGAGACCTAGCAAAGCCAGGTCCATGAATAGATAGATCTAGCCCTCTCTCACCTCCACTCTCCTGAAATTGTCTTCCATTCACTGAAGTCATCTAACTGTAGAGTGAAAAGACGTTTGACTAAGATGGTCCACAGAGCACAGCTTCCCGAAGAAAAAGAATGAAAGGGGAGACACTAAACTAGCAGTGTTCTCTAGGAGTGTTGGCTAGGAATGCTAATGGAGAAGACTCAACATATGACATTTGTGATTTGGGGATCTATTTTTGTTCTGAATAGATATAAAATAAATGTATTGAATTCTGTCAGAAAGCAGTACCATTTTTTCATTCTAAAAATTTAGGTGAATCTCTAAATATGAATATTTTAAAAAGAAAGTGTGTGCGTGTGTGTGCGTGTGCGTACACAGGCACACACATTTGAGTGTGTGTTTAGTTTGGGTTTAAGTGTTTATGTCTTACTTAATATGTGGTAGTGGGAATATTCTCATAATTACTTATTAATTTTTTTAATAAATGAAAATAACACATGGAAAATTCTAAACAGGGTATATATCTGTGTTTGGTCATATTTTCCTCTTTTCTACAACTTACTAGTCCCTGTTAGACACTGCACCCAACAATTATTGAATACTGATAATTTTATAGAACCCATGGAAAAATTGTAATAATGTATCACACAGTTAGGACAATTATAAATACAGCTCCCATGACTTTACAAAAATGTCTTTACTTAGCAACTCTTTACACACTCAGAAGTGCAAGAGTTCAGAAAATATGTAATATTGTTACCTTACATTTGTTACATGTGCATAACTCTGGAAAAGAAACAAAAAGGAAAGGAAAGAAAGAAAGGAAGAGAGAAAGGAAGAAAGGAAGAGAGAAAGGAATGAAGGAAGGAAGGAAGGAAGGAAGGAAGGAAGGAAGGAAGGAAGGAAGGAAGGAAGGAAGGAAGAGAGGTCAAAGCTCTAAATGAACTATCATGCAGTAAAAGAGAAGTCGTTTACAAAAAAAAAAAAAAAAAAAAAACTAAGGCAAAAACCTCCTATATTTCTAAAGAATAATATAAGCACTTCTAAATTGCATGTTTGTTTGGTGGAATAATCACAATGAAGCAAATATTTAGATCTATGTGCCAACTCTCAAGAAAAAAACTTAACAAAAAATAAAACATTAAGGGACATTTTTAGTTCATTTTAGGGTAGTGCAACTTGATATCAAAACCTGAGAAAGGTCACAGAAAGGAAAAGGCTATGTTAATCACAAAAGATGATGTGAAAATCCTAAGGATTGTCTTAAACTGAATCCAGTAATGCATACAGGGAAAATGCATAATGGTTCTTTTTAGACTACTTGAGTCATGCAAACTTAATTTAGCATTAAATAATTAGTCAAAGTTTAATCACATGAAGGACTAAGGAATAAAAAATAAAATGATGTTTTGAATACATTAAATAAAAGCATTTGTAAAATTAAACAGTCACTCGTGTTTTAAAAATTTAGAATTCTGATAGTCCTTTCAAAAAGTGATAGCGTGTCTCTAAAACTTAGAGCAAACTTATGATGATAAAATGTAGGAAATCTTTCCTTTCATACTCAATTTAAAAGTAAAAGTCCTGCTATTATTATTTCAATTCAACATTTTACTTTTGGAATTATCAAATGCAGTAAAGAAAGTAATAAAAATAAATGTTAAATGGCTTTGAAAAGAAAAAAATGACACTTTTGATATTCATAGAAGGTATGACTTTGTACATAGAAACTTCAAAACAATTAACAAAATTATGAGAATTAATGAATGAATTCAGCTGTATAGATGGACAAAAAATTCTATATGAGTACCACATTCTATCAACAAATGTTTAGAAAATAAAGTTTTTGAATTACACCATTACAATCTCCCTAAAATCATGAGGTATCCATAAGCAGAACTGGGTATGGTGGTGCATGCCTGTAATTCCAGCTACTCAAGAGGTTTGAGGCAGGAGGATCACAAATTCAAGAACAGTCTGAGCAACACAGGGAGACCCTGTCTCAAAACACAAAATTAAAAGGTCTGAGGGTGTAGCACAGTGGTAAAGAAATCCCTGGCTTAAATTCCCAGTACTGAAAAAAAATTATTCAAGAATAAACACGCTTTCAAAATATAAGAGCCATTTTAAGAAAAGCATAAGGCCTTTCAGAGAAATAAAAACCAAAGTAAATATTTCATGAATTAAAGATTTAGTAAACATATTATTGGAACAAAACTTGTCCTACTGTAAGCATAATTACAATGCAACATAAATAAAATTTAAATGTTATTTGTGGAATTTGAAATGCTTATTTTAAGCTTGAGTACAAAGGAAAAAGAATAACCATGAAAGACTTAAAGAAATTCAATTGGAAACACACCATATAGTTGGTACTAAAATTTGTGAAACAGATCTATAAGTAGTTTTGAAGAAAATATAAGAAAGCATTTTTTACAAATTAAAAACTTTTTTATAAATTATAAATTTTGCTTTGCTTAAACAAAGCAAAAAGCAAAATAAGTGTTAATGATAATGAAAGGATATGTTACTTTAAACATAAGAATTCCATAAATAGTCTTTAAAAAGAAAGTATAAAGATATGCTGCCTGGTAAGAACATATGTGAGAGGAAAAGGTGAATTTCAAAATATACAGAATGACTTCCAAACAAGAGAAAAAGACAAAGGATCTTTTCTTAAAGATCCTTTGTCTTTTTCTTAAGAAAAGTTTTTCTTAAGAAAAACTTAAGATCTTTTCTTAAAGATCTTAAGTTTCTGTTAAACTGAGTAACAGAAAATGTGACTGAGCACTTCACAATAGAAGAAATACAAATGGATAATAAGGATATAAAAACATGTCCAACTGCATTATCAATCAGTTACATTCTAAAGTCACAGTAAATTGCCACTATTAATCATTTTAAGAGGTTTGAAATTGCCATCATTGATGAGAATACTGACCCCAATTCTTCCTGACACCATATCCATGACTTCTGCCACATAACCAGTTAGTATCTTCCATAAAGCTAAGGAAGTACATTTGCCTATTTCAAACTTAGTGAGTAAATCTGTGGCTTGCAGAGACTTCAAAAAAGGATGCCTTATAAATCTTGCCCTCTGTGGCTCTATCATCATCATAGAAAGAACATACTTCTGGTGGCCTGCTCTAAGTGGACTGTGTAACTCATGAACCAGACTCAGATCTGCAGAAGTGAAGAGTGAAGCAGACATAGTCCACAGCCAGATGAGATTAAGTGGTTGATGTGTTCAGCCACTGAGTTTGGTGGGGATTTTATTTATCAACATTACTATGGCCGTAACTTACCAATCCAGGTGCCATACGAACTCTCACAAACAGGTCACAGAAGTATAAAATGGTCACACTTTTTGGAATATACATTGTCATTAGTTATTAAATAATTATATATATACATATGTACCTACATATATATATGTGTTTGTGTGTGTCTATATATATTTTATATAGACACACACACACACACACATATATCTCCAGAATTCACTGCAAGGTAAATAATCTGAAGAAAGTAAAAATGTATTTAAAAGAACATGCAATATACTCATAAAATAGAATAATTATACACTGTGATATATTTATAAAATGGAAAACCATAGTACTTTGGAAATAAACATGTTTGGTTCCCAATATCGATATGCATCTCACAAACATAGTAGAGAAAAAGAATAATGCCATTACAAACAATGTGTTTTAATTCCTTTTCACATACAACTCAAAAACAAGTAAAAGCTAAACTGTAGTATTCAGAAATGCATACATGAAGCACAAATGTAAGGGCTAGTTATCATTTTCTTGGCTGGCCTACATCTTGGCTTCCATTTGGGGAACTTTCCACTGTGAGAATCTGACTTGTCCAGGCTTCAGATGAGAAGCCACCAATCTAACACCCGTGTGGTAAGTACATAATCTGGGCTCAGTCAATCAAAATACCCTGCCTGGAGCTTCCAGCTACCTGCAGGTAGGAAAACAAGAATTTATGCTGCTACAAAGAACAGGGTCCTCAGTGATCACAGTGCCCATGGCAGTTCCTTCCTTTGAGGAGGCTTCAGCCAACATACTAGCAATAGCCTCTCGTGAATCTTCTTACACATTTTATTTGTTTGTTTGTTTTGTTTTGTTTTTAACTTTACTTTGCCAAGCTCCTGAATGTTTCTTTGTAAACCACTATATTTTCAATAAAATCTTCTCCATGAGTCAGAGGTGGCTTCTAGACTCACTAATGAGAAAACTGTGAGATACAATCCAGGATGATTTTAATATGAACATGGGTAGTTTGGGATCTTTCCTTGGAGTTTGAGACCAGGATGTACTAAGGAAACAAAATGTTTACTTAAATAGAATCACCAAAAACCTTATGTCTCAGGCTCTGAATAAACCTGGGTCAGTGATTCAATATTCATAAGTAGACACTATTTTCTGAATTATTTTGAAACTACAATTTCCAGTGTGTAAAGTGGCTTTTGTTTTTCATGCAGAGGGTATCTGGAGGTTCGCTCTGTACTGTCCTATCTCTCCACAGGAAATTGCCTCATTAACTTCTGTGACATCCTAAGAGCTAGTGCATTGCCTCATGATGTCGGAAAATACACCCAATCGCCATTGTATCGCTTACTTTATTGTCCTCTGTGACTTCTGAGAGAGAATTTGTCCCTTTGAAACAGCTACATCCTTTTATTTTTCATGTTTAGTAATACAAAACTCTTTGAAAAGCCTGGAAGGGTTTATAAACCATGATAATTTGTAACAAACAAAAACATAAAAGAAAAATGTTGTGCAGAACAAAGTAAATCCACATGAGACACTGGTTTCACATTCATTTTGACTCTGGCAACAAAGTAAGAGCAGCAGAGAATCAACAAAGGAAAAATAAAAGTGGGAAGAAAAAAACCCAAAGGCTGAGAAACAATTCTGAACATGAAATGAAGCAGCAACACAAAGAAAAGCAAGTTAAAATAAAGCAAATGAAATCTAAAACAAATAAAGGTGACTCACCATGAAAATAATTGACAAAAGTAAAAAAACCAATAAGCTGAATGATGAAAGAAAAAGGAGGGAGAAAAACTTTCAAATTCTTTTTTAACAATTTCAAATGAGAAAGGATACAGTAAAAAATACAGGGGGGAAAGAGGCTTCAGGAAAAGTTAAAATATATTTTAGTGTGTGCAAATTCTGCCCCATAAACCTTAAAACATTCAAAACTTGAAATATGTGTGTTCCTTATTAAGCACATGTAGTTGTTGCTCTCAGAATTATAGTTACTCATAGCTGTTCATTCCATCTTTACAGCCTAACAGAATAAAGGACTCAAAACCTGCAGAAATTCCAGATTTCACTCTCAGGATTAAGTTTCCTTAAGTAGGTGCAGATAAACAAAAAAAGGTTAGAGAAAAAAAGCATGGTCAAACATGCCAAAAATTAATGTTCCCATCAGTAGCTAACTCTCCTTCAGTATTTTATTAAACAGATCTTAATTCATCTTCAACACTTTGTGCAGCAATATATTTAACAGACTGTCTCTTTCAATCTGGTGTAGGCTGTTCTTGTAATAGGTCAAATCCAAGAAGTCAATATGCAAAAAATTAAATTGAAGTAAATATTTATTTAAGGTACATGGATATTTTCAAAGGAATATCGTAAATACTAAAAGGTCTCATATAAATACTATAGGTTTTCACACTGCTTCCACCAGTTCATAGGAAGAGGTGGGAGTAATTTCAGTTAAATACTGGGGCATTTTCTGGCAACTTCTTTCAACTGGTGTTCATAAGAGATTAAGTCCATAGAAATGATTTGTGGGATGATTTTCTCAGTAGTAACCTATGCTATGCAAATAAAATAAGTCAAACGATTACATGTAGGAGATGATTTAGGGCACTGGTTCTCAAAAGGCTTTGAAGTCAGGTAAAAACTTGTTAGAAATGTAAATTTATCAATCCCCACCTTAGTCCTTCCTACAGCATCAGGAATTCTGTGTGTATAAGACCTCCACTTAATTCTGACAAACTGAAATTTGAAAACTACTGCTTTGATCAGAGACTACATCTCCTCTACAGGGAGATTGAGACAACCTGTTAGCTCCTTGAATGAAAAGGATTCCAGATGTGTAATTTTTTCAAATATCCACAGTGTAAAATGGCATAATTCTTTTACATGAGTAATAACTATAAGTAAAAAACATACTACTATCTCATCAAAAAGTGTAATGATAAAAAAATAAATTATTTGACAGATTTCTATATACTTTGAAATACAGTATTAGAAACCTCTTGATAGTTACATCTGCTGTTCACAAGGTACTGTGATGACATGTCTTTGAACTGAATACTGATGCATACTCTACCTTGAGATGTGTGTGTCTGTGTGTGTTTGTGTGTGTCTGTACACTGCTGTGGTTTGCATAAGATTTGAGTGTGTCCCCAAGAAGAGCCCATTGTTAAACTTGAATCCCCATTCTGAGTTCTCAAAAGGTTGAAAATTTAATCTGCCTGTGATATTTTGAGGCAGAATCTTTGGGAGGTGTGTAGGATTGAAAAAGGTCATCAACATTAAGACCTTATGATTGATTATTGCTGGCTTTATAATAAGAGAAAGAGAGAAATATCACGGGAGACACATATAAACATGCACTGCCTGTCTTGCCATGCCTTTGGGATCTGCCAGCAATGCCATCACTAGATATTACCCTTTAGTCTTGCCCCTTGAGAATTGTGAGCTAACATAATCCTTTTTCTTTATAAGTTACCCAACCTCAGGTATTTCATAATAGTAATAGAAAATGGAGTCATGCACATACATGCACACACATATTGTTACAACTTGTTTTTTGATCTCCATTATATGCTGATCATAGCAGTCTCTTATGATTATCTAGTAATAAGCGACATAAATATACCAGGATGCAGATTTTGTAATGAGCAGTGTATCATATGAATATAAGGAAGTTATAAGCAAATTTAAAGTCAGGAAAAAAGTTGAGTTTCATAGCTTTATACACAAATTAGTTTTGGGAACTTAAATGGCATTAGAATCATATATATATTTATATATGTATATATAAGAATGAAATATATATGTGTACATATTTCACTCGTATGCATTTATTTTATTAGTGCACTTGCCATATATATATATATATATATATAGTACCAAAAAAACCCAAAAATATAAAATACAATGTTGAAAATCTAAAGAAGATGAAAAATGTGAGCATGCTTTACAGTCATACTAAATAATTCAATTTTTTATTTTGTGGGTGGTGGGAAGTCATCAAATTTTAGACTAGATTGAAACGTCTGAGATGCATTCAGGGATAATGAATTAGAAACAATGTTGCTTGCTTAAAAAAGAAGAAAAAAGGAAGATAAGAAAAACTGTTGTGAGTGATATTCATAATAGAGGTATTAGATTAAAAATAAATAAATATAAATTATGTTTAAGGCAACATTCTCTCACTTCCCTAATTTAACTATAGAAAGTTTTGCAAAAATTAGCCAATGTCCCCAAAATCTAGACTTCAACTAATATCTTTGCAAAAAGATCACTATTTAGCGACAGGCTAGAGAAAACATTCTGAAATTTTACAGTTTAGATTTAGCATAACAGTTTAGGTTAAGGACATTTCCCTCCTTGGGAGAGAAGCAATTGTTCACTTTATTTTATTCTTTGCCTTGGAGTAGAAAATATCAGTTAATCAGTGTGCAGTCCAAATCATATTTGAACAGTTATGTGAGATACAAGGTACATCAGGAAGGGCTCCCTGTCTGCTAACTTACCAGAAGTTCAACATGTTGGGGAACATCTTGTATTACTTGGAATCTATCCATCATTAAACATAAATCAGAAGGAGACTGTTACACGCAAATGTGCTAATGCCAAATGGATACATGTATTAAAGACACTATAACCATCTGGACTCAATATGGGCCCCAGAATGTTCCCATTTATCAAATTATGATTCCCATACAATATTTTATATCCGTAATTCAATGTTGATGAAAACATGATTGTTTTCGATTTGTCAAAGTGGGTTTCAGCTGTAGTATAGTAAGTGAACACATTCGTCAGAGAGGGGAAAAAGATTGGTTCAAGGCCAGTAGAGAACTTGAATAAATGCTGTTTGGTCTTATGGGAATAGGTGACACAGACAAATAGTAGCCACCATCAGATTAGGATTTAAATATTTTAAGAGTTGATACACTTGAGGATTATTTTTCTCCATCTGTTTTATATCTTTTTTTCTACCTCTAAAGTGCTTTCTCATCTCATTGTTTATCTGAATATTAAGCAGACTTCAAAGTTGAATTCAAGTTTTGCCTTCTTCATAAAAGCTTTCCTCAACCATCCATCCCATTATATACTGAGGCCTCCCCTCTTATTCCTAAAATGAAAGTTAGTTAACTTTTTAAACATATGCTTTTTTCATGATCTACATCTAAAATATAGATTTTTTTCTTTCTTCCTTTTTTTCCTATTCACCTTAGTCTTTCTCCTCTTCTTTCCTCCTTCCTTGCTCCCTCCTCCCTTTACCCAGGAGAGAAAGGATATTGCGAAAAATTATATATGACAAGCACGTTGTTTTAGTCAGCTATTTTCGCTAAAGGACCTAGCCAAAACAATTGTAGAGAGGAAAAGTTTATTTGGAGGCTTACGGTTTCAGAGGTCTCACTCCATAGACAGCAGGCTCCATTTCTCAGGGATCAAGGTGAGGCAAAACATCATGGAGGCAGAGTGTGGCAGAGAGAAACAGCTCACATGATGATGAGAAAGCAGAGAGGTGGGTCTCCACATCCCAGACACAAACATATACCCCAAAGCCATACCTCCAATGTCCTATCTCCTCCAACCACATCCTACCACTTCAGTTACCACTCAGTGAATTCCTATCAGGGGATTAATTCACTGATTAGGTAAAGACTCTCAACCCAATCATTTCTCCTCTGAATTGTCTTGCATTGTGTCACAGGTAAGCTTTTGGGGGATACCTCACATCCAAACCATAACATACATTGAGCTAATCTTTTTCACAAAATGGAAGCGCTCATACTTTGCCTCTTAGGCCAGTCTTCTAACTGAAGCATACCTGTTGAAACCTCAGGGTGCCTCTGATAGACCATTAAGGTAGCCTGTAAAATTTGGGAACCTAAGTCTGTCTGGGGTATTGAACTCCCTTTGGTCCCTGTACTTCAATGTGGGTTTACCAGTGTCTTGTTCTTTGCCCTTGTTCTTAGACAGCTCTGGTCAAGAACACTTTCACTTCCAGGATAGCCAGGCTTTTTAACTTTTCTCAGAGTTAATCTGGGGAGGAGTCTGTGACTCCAGGATTAAAGATGCTGATATACAAAACAAATAAATAAATAAATAAATAAATAAATAAATAAAATAGAAGAGGAAAGAGTAAATCCCCTGAGAGCTCATTCTTGTCTCCAATGTGGACCTTCTTCCTTCTCAAACATTATTAGGCATCCTAGTCTTTTCCATCTCACCAGGTCAGAAACATCTTGCTTCTTAGAGTGGGTTAAATTTCAATACTTTTCCAAATTTACTTGCTCCTGAATTATATAACATTTCTTTAGTCTTTTAGATTCTCCATGATTGAATACCAGGATTCAAATCTTCAAATCCTGGTTTAATACCAGTATTCAAATCTTCACAAGAATTACCTTCATTTGTCATTCACACTGAAAAATAATTTCTTAATATTTATGTAATATTGTTACACCTAAAATTATCTAATTTAAAAATAAAGTGGGCAGGGAAAATATATGTAATATAATTTGCCATTGTCATATCCTTTCCAGAGTTAAAATATTTTGCCAAACTCAAAATAATAATGTGCTTTCAGGAAAACAATGAATCACTATGAATTGTGTACCTAAAATGCACAATACATTCATCTGAGTTATAGCCATGTGTTTAATATCATATTTATCATCATTAAAATCCCATGGAAGAAATATTGTTTTATACTTTTAACAGACATAGGAACTGTCAGAGAAGTTAAGTAAGAATCTCAAGGTAATGTTTTCACTCTTAATAGGAGAGTTGGGATTTGATCTCAGATTTGGACTTTTCCAAAGTCAATATCCACTTTACTGAATTTACACCTCAGATTATGTCAATCATTTTGGTGCTCGATAGAAGTGAAATTATGCCTATGGAAAACAATGACCTTTAGCTTTGAAAGGGGTTATTCCCACAGGGAATAGGTTTTTAAAAAAATCATGTAAAAAAAAATAAAGATAAAAGAGTAAGATTGAATTTAGTTGAAGAAGTAATGAAGACATGACCCATGTCTTTTTCTTCTTTGCTAGAGATGAGCAAAGAACAGTGCTAAACTTGGCAGTTAATATGAGGAGGATGTGGGGTATACAGATAATATGGCGATTAAATTTTCTCGCTGATGTGAACTGCATTAAGTGTCAAAAAACCAATCTATGCACAGGATCAGTCTGTGAATTGAGGCACAGCATATAATTTCATTATTAAAAACTGTTTTCCCCATAAGATTTTAAATATTTGAAGAGTGGTATCTATTTCACATGGACTTAATAATTACCTACCATGATAATGTTTTTACTATTGAATTTTCAATGAAATGTAGGCTCTCAGTTGTCATTAAATACCATTATTTCTACTAGTTGTGGCGGTGCCTGCCTGTAATCCCAGCACCTCTGGAGGCTGAGTCAGAAGAATTGCAAGTTGAGGCAAGCCAGGGCAACTTGGGAGACCCTGTCTCAAATTTAAGAAGTAATAAAATGAAAAGGACTGAGCATGTAGCTCAGAGGCTGATCCCCTTACCCCTGGACTCAATTGCCAGAACACACACACACACACAACCCAACTGTTATTTCCAACAAAAGTTCAAAATTACCCTTGGTAAGAATGGTGTCTCCTATTCATTCTGAAGCCATTATGATGCTTAAAGAAGTTATATGTTTGTACTTGCATATCAACGGGTATATAAACAATAAATCATTGTATTTAGAAGAGCACCTGAATTTCTAAACACATATTAAAAGGGATATATACTGAAAGGTAATTTGGTCTCATTAGCTACTTCTCAGACTCTAAGGACTCAGATTATTTCTCTTCTCTCCCTATCCTAATTTTCTACCTTTCTTATTCCAGAGAATTCAAGTTTATTGGTTCAAATTCAAATCGAGCTGTTAGACCTTCATTTAATTTCAGACACAGTTAGTCAGCTCCTCACTAAATATTTACTTTGAACCAATAGTACCTTGGATTTTTAAAACTTCAACAAAATCAAATCTTGGCCCAATCATCTTCATCTTAGTAATGGTGCCTCTGTTCTTCCAGTATTCTAGGTCAAATATCTTGAAGTCTGCCAACCTCCAGAATATACCTGAATTTTAACTATTTCCACTAATATCACTCTTATCCAAATGAGCACCACAACTAAATGTGGCCTTTGTAATCTCTTTCCCAATACTGCTCATCCTCACCCATATGTATCTTTTTCTAGATTTTCCAAATGATACTTTTGAAGTATGAATCTGTCAAGAACAGCCCCAAAAGATTTAAGTGGCTTCTCATCACACTTAGAGAAATGCTCGAGGTTTTTCCTTGGCTTTGCAAGTTCAACCTAAGGAGTTCCCTGACTGCCTTCTGCACTCAACGTCCTATCATGTATCCTATCACGTCTTCTTTCCTGATTGAAGTCCTCCCTTGCATTAAGAATGCAAAAATTGCCCTGCATGTAGACCATTGCACTTACTTTTCCCCATCCTTTTCTTCTACATGTCTAGATACTTTTAAGACATCTTCCATTTTGACTCAGATGCTAGCTCAAATTTCTTCTTATTAAACAGATTTTTCCTTAATGTTCCAATTAAATAAAAATCCTTAATAAATGGAAAACTTTTTTTAAAAAATATAGTGTTGCTATGAAACAGTATACAAATAAAATATGTATACATGCATATATACATGTGTAAGGCCTGACAGTGATTCATTAAATAATGACAGAGTGAACTTTTCATCCTGAAAGATTAAATGCTGGCATTCATTTGGAACTTCTGACTGCTTCAGAGCTCTGAAACCTTTTATGAATTAGTAGTGGTTCTTTGAAGTTCTGAAAGACCCTTAATTTTCCAAAGCTGCTATTATCAGTGAATACTCATGGCAGTTCATTATATGGATTGTAATGGTACCTCCTCTTCAGGGTTACCTGTATCATGTGTTTAAAACAGAAGCCTATGTAAATTTGGGTTTCTAACACTGCATTCCTGGATGTCTACTCATGTTGTTTTGATGTGATGAATGTCATGTGAATGATAAAAATTGCAAAGGGGTGCATCAAAATATCTCTGCCATCAGACAAAAGAAAGTAAAAATTAGTATTTAAAATGAAAAAAGCATTATACCTATAAATAGGATAAATTGTTACATGTGTGCTAAGCAGCTTTTTGTCACTAGCTGAGAAAACCATCTTAGAGGAAGAGATATTTATTGTAGCTTACAGTTTCAAAAGTTTCAGTACATGATTGGCTGGCTCCAAGATATTATGGTGGAAGGACAGGGAAGAAGAAAGCTGTCAGCTCATGATATCTGGTAAGTAGAAAAACAGATAGAAAGAAAATGGGCCAGAGATAAGCAATACACTTCCAGGACACATCCTCAATGACCTAATTCCAGGAACCGTGTCTCCTGCCTCCCGATAATCCATTCAGCTACCAACTTCCTAATCCACTGATGAGGTCAGAGACCTTGTGATCCATGCACTTCCTTAAGTTCCACCCCTAAATATTGCTGAACTGGGGATCACATATTCAACCATGAAATTTGGGGGAACATTCCCCAAACAGTGTATAATAATTGCTATTCAAGGTTTTAGTATCTTTTTATCTTTTCATTTAGAAAAAAGAAGCTGAACTTCTGTTTTTATTTCAAGATTACTTTCATGGTTCTCTTATGAATTATAGGCATGGGTAATATATTTAAGGGGTATATAAACTGATATTCATGTATGATATATGAGACAAACAGGCCACCCAGAGACAGCCAGGAAAGGAGTCTTGGAGAAGAAAAGGAGGAAGAAAGAATTGAGAAATCAAGCTTCTGGTCCCAGTAATTGCTAGCTGTAAGGGCATTTCTTTAAACAGCTCTATACACAACCAACAGCAAAAGGTGCTTTCTCTTGCACGAACAGACCCTCACCCTAACCCTTGTACTAATAAACTTAGATATCATTTTTCTCTAGATTTTTGAAACATACAAAATAGAGTTTATTGGCTCCTTTCTGAATCCTATATTCCCATGTTATTTCACCAGTCACCTATAGGGATAGATCAAGCCCTGAAAAACCCCTAGACAACAGATTCCCTTTGGCAGTCCTCTCTGGAGACCCTTCCTTCTTTAGGAGCAATGCTTAGTTTCTTTCTATTTCTCTAATAAATACTGTTACTTTGCTTTCACCTTTGTGTCCATGGATTTCATGTCAGGAATTCATAGGACAAAGAAGCCACCTGACATCCACACTCAGTGTTACATAGATATCATGTACATATATCTTTGATTAGAATAGTTAAAGCATGTATTAATATATAAATATTTATATATACATACATATGTATAATCTGATATATATAATTATATTATTCTTCTGTTTGAATTCAGCAAATATTCTGTTTTATTCATATTAAAAGCCATTTTTTTAAATAGTTTCCCAGATACAATATAATCCGCTTCCCTGCTATGACATCCTCCCCAACTGTTCACACTCCCAACTCATTCTTGTCTTTTCTTCTCCCTACTTTCTCTTGTACATTGACCTTCTGGCTGTCCTTGACCATGAGTAGCACATCTCATCCGTAGGGCATTTCCTTTGATAGGAATTTTTGCCTAGAGCAGTCTTCTCCCATATTTGTAGTTGGATTTGCAATTGACCTTACCTTCTTCGAGACTTTGCTCATGTGTTACCTACTTAAGGAACATGAACCTCACAAATTCATTTAAAATGTTCCAGTACAGAAATCCTTATTCTCTTACTTCTCTTTTATTTTACTTTTGTGCAAAATGCATCACCTTCTAATACAAGATATAAGATACTTATTTATTGTTCTGTGGTGCATCATTTGTCTTTCCATACAAGAATATAAACTGCATTGGCTTGGTTTGTTCTATTCCTGTACATGAAGCACTAATACTATGATAATAGCTTTCAGGGCAAGCCTTAAATTATAATTACTACATGAATACTTTAAGAACCTTTAACAATAAAGAAAAAATAGCAGTTGAAGAAATAAAAGAAGAAATAGGTATATAGAAAAAATGAACTAAAATCAAAGGAAAATTAAAATAAAAGCAAAAGTCCATTTGGGCCATTTTAATTTAAATTCTTGAATAAAGCATTTTTTAAAAAGGAGATGTTATCATTTATGGAAATTAAAAGATGACTTCAGTAACATTTTTTTGCATTTTCCTATATTATTTCTTCTTGAAAGTATAATAGCCTGTTGGGAATAGTCTAGGGAAAATATTAATCCATAATTATGATTCAATGTGCTTGCTGATAAAATATGGTAAGATATCTTGCATGTGGTTAAAGTCCTATGGTTTTGATGTGGTCTTTGAATCTATCATTCAGAAACAACTGATCCAGTACTCAACAATTTTGGGAATCCAGATACTTCTCATGCTCTTCTTCCCAACATATAGCCTATCTTTGTTTACCACAGACTGAGTAATTTATAAAGGAAAGAGATTTGTTTGGGTTCAGAAATCTGGTTCAGAGTTTTGGGGCCTTATTGGGTGATGATCTTCATGCTGGCCCCAAGGCAGTACAGGGTATCAAGACAAGAGTCAGGGAACAGTGTCAAATTTTTTAATATGACTTCTGTTAACTCATTAATCCCATAATTGCATAAAGAGATTAATCCATCATGAAACCATTCATGAAAGTAGAGCCCTAATAACATTTTAAAGGTCCCACCTTTTAGTATCTCATAATGGGGATTAGATTTCAATTTGAGTTTGGGAAGGG
The DNA here is from genome assembly GCF_902686455.1 of Sciurus vulgaris. Lineage (NCBI taxonomy): Eukaryota > Metazoa > Chordata > Mammalia > Rodentia > Sciuridae > Sciurus > Sciurus vulgaris. The sequence goes on from NC_136469.1 coordinate 123,480,259, forward strand.
AAAACCATAGTAAGCCAAAAAAAAAAAAAAAAAAATACAGTGAGCTTCCCCTGTAGCAAGTCATGAAAGTTCTCCATGAGAGATGCTTCCCTTGTATCTGCAAGAAAGGAGCCAAAGCCACAGCAATAAATACCTAGATGGCAATTTTATTTGAGAACAGGCTTCTGCCCTGGTTTTGTATGTGCGTGTGTGTGTGTGTGTGTGTGTGTGTGTGTGTTGTACTTGTTTTTTGTTGGCTTTACAATTTTCCCATGATAGTTATGATAACATACAAATTCAGCTTAAAGAATTGAGAATGATCAAATAGACCAGAGATCTTATATTTAATTAACCTAAAGCATAAATATGAACCAGTAATGAATATGGTCCATTCCAACTCATCAGAAGGACTCTAGTTTGTAATTCAAAACACAGATGTAGAAATAATAAAATATTTGCTCAATGTCATTATTTTCTCTTGTTTGTGTTCCTTCTTTGTTTATTTGTAGAGCTAAAAGCCTAGGGCCTAAAGTAGAATACTGATATTTCAAAGATTTCCTCAAACAACTTACAGTAGAACTATGAAATCCTAATTTCAACCCAAATTTTATGTATTTGTTTGCTGTATGTGTTTGTCTAGACAGTTTGTAAACCCAAGAGAAAAAAATGAGATCTGGAGAGAGAAGATGTGGGGTATATTAGTTGGTTACAAAGGTGACGGTTGCTATGAAAGACACATGTGTTAGATGTACAACTAATGAATATTAAGTCAGAAAGAAATAATAAAAAGGAAAAAAAATCTATTTGACAATACCATGTATGTTGGAGGGACAAAGAAGTGCCTTTGTCATCTTCGAGGCATGGCTGAATACCCTGTAATGAAAGACAAATTAACAAGAAAGCATATGAATTTATTATAAGTTCTCATGACATAAAAGACTTTAGAAATAAAAATCCAAAGAAGCCTAAATCTGTATATTTTTATACCTAGGTCTGATGGAGAGTGGATAATCTTGGGTAAATATGATTAGACAACATGGGTATGATCTACTGGTGAATAAACTCAGCAGAACATAACAAGACCTGACTATTCAGATTCTCTTTGGCTTTGACTCCTTTCTTGCAGGTATAAGGGGGAGCATCTTTCAAGGGGGACTCTCAGAGAAGTGACCTGCTTTAGGGGAAGGTCAGTAATTCTTTCTTGGTGTAATGATCTGCTCGAGGGGAAAAAGGAAGGGAAAGAAGAGAGTGACCTCCCAGTTTCTGCTGTTTTCCAAATACAAAGGTGTTGTATATTGATACAGCATGTCCTGCGCTCCATAGTATCACCAGAAGACAAGTGTGTGCTGTGTCATGTCAGCACTCAGACTTACTATAATCTTTAAGAAATTCACCTTCTTTAAATCCTGACTCAGCTACCCTCAACCTGTCTCTAGTTTCTCTAGGAGAGCTTGCATCACTCAATAACTATTTCCAATGTTCACTGTATTGTGTGGTTCTTTAATAAATGGTTTTAAAATTAATTCATTTATCTTTCATTGACAAATTAACAGCCATAATAGTGCCATTTAATCTTTCTCTCTCTTCCTTTCCCTAGATAGATAGATGGACATAGATATAGATATAGAAATAGATATTTATATGTTCAGCTCTTTCTCATTTCTATAGCATTTCATATAATTACCTCTTTAAATATCCAAATGTTGATGTATTTGTCATACTCGCTGTTCTGTAATCTCATGAAGAGTAATGAAACAATTTGTTTTTGTTACCTTTGTGTCCATCAAAGCTGCCTTTAGCACAGCAAGAGCTCAATTATGCTCTTTGAAGAAATAAACAAATGAATTGATGCTGCTGCTTTTTGTCCAGACTCTTTAGCAGAAGCTTCATTTTTATTCCTTCTCACAGAGATCACATTCCACATAAAAGTTACCCTGTCCAGAGGAAGAGCAGTCAGATATGGGCTGATTCCTTACTGTGCCTAATATATAAACCTAGTCTTTATCAAGGTTTCTGTGTGTAGGCAAAATCACAGATGTTTAAGGTTTGGTATTATCCATGATTTCAAACATCTGGGGGTCTTGGATGTGTGTCTTGAAAATAAAGGGAGACTATCTCACAAAAGGCGCTCCATTCCAGTCCCTCATCATTGTAGATTAATTGAACAGAGAGGAAGTAGAAGTGGTCTAATATAGAAATAAGTTGCAATTGGATATCTCACTAGAAAGAGATTTAAAAATATAATTGTAAGCGCAAAAGGATGGAAAGCAGATCTCAAAGGATTCAGAGAACATGTGCAGACTCGCCCATCATTGGGACACATTTTCTGGATGCTAAAAATGGCTGTCAGTTACAGAGGGGATTTTGGTTTTATAGGGTTCAATGAAGATGATGTTATCATTGGAAGCCATGCACGTGCAGTTTTGACCATCGGGGGCTAGTTGTATAGGTTAAAACCAGACCCCTCCCCGACCCCTGGGATGGGTACTCAAGTCTTGCCCTTTGTCTTTTAGGACTAATTTGCCATGCGGGAAGGTAAAGGTTTAGGGCCCAGAATTCAGTATCCCCCCTTCCCCCTAAGCGCACTGTTATCAGGAAAGAATGCACCAGGAGAGGTTTAATGTTTGGCCAATTTTCTCCTCCCTCCTTCCAAGCCACACCTTCCCCCCATTTTTCTTGGGGAGCTGTCTTATAGGAATATTATTTTCCATGACTCTTCAATAATAAAAAGGAGTCATCAGAAATTTTAAACAGTTTTAATGCAAATGTGTTCAGCAGGTAATCATGGAGGGACTTCTCCACCCAGGGGAAGAAATGCCAGCTCGCTTGAGAGGATGCCTTTATTCTACAAACCAGCCAATCCCAAAACCGTGCTCCCAGAACCCTCGTTTTATCGGGCTCGCTTTTTGTGACACCTTTATTGACCTCAGCACCCCAGCATCAGGTACCAAACAAGTAGAAGCTACCACGCCACCCCTCAAGCCTGGGGCCACCAAAGTGACTCATACATTTCAGATCTCAACTTGCCCATTCCCTGTCCCCAAAACCACAATAAAGTCTCTTGCCCTAGCCTCTCTCTTTCTCTCTCCCCCTCCACCCCTACGGAGTCCCTACAGTATATGTTTAATCTCCTGATTCTGGGGGACTATGAGAATGATAATGATTTTTTTTTTTCATGACAATCACTCTTATGCCTGCATATGAACTTAAAAAGTATGAGACTATGCTATATAAAGGAGTTCCTCTTCAATTATCTAGAAAGTTTGCTTCAGTGGAACTGTTACTGATAATGTCACATCAAAGAAATTCTACAGTGTCCTGATTGTTTTTTTTTAAAAAGTTAACAGAAATCCTAAACAAAAATTAAATACATAAATAAACAAAAGACAATCTGGCCTAATAATTTACAATCAAAGTGGGTCTAAAAACTTGGAATTCTGGACATATGAGCTAATATAATGATCTACCAAAGTGATCTTATTGGGAACCAAGATTTAATGTGTCTGAAACATTTTTAAATGCTATGGATGAGAAAGTATATTAATCCAAGCCCTTTTTGATGTTCATCTCTGTAATGGTTAATTTGAATTGTCAACTTGATTGGATTAAAAGATGCCAATGATTAGGAGGCGTCTGGGTGTGTCAATGAGGGCATATCTAGGAATAATTGGAATGTGGGATAGTAAACTAAAGTGGAGACCCTCGCATGGACAGCACTGCCCAATAGGCTGGTGGCTTGGATGGAATAAAAGTTGGAAGAACAAGAATCAGATGCAAACTCAACTCTTCTTGAACGGGTTCTTGAATGCTGCTTCTGTCCTCTGAGGATATCAGACATTTTCTTCTTCATTCTTCCAAAACAGACTCTGTCAATGATTCTCCAGATAGTTTCTAGGATCCTTGGTCTCGGACTAGGGTAGCACTGTTGATCCCTCTTATTCTGGGGTTTCTGCCTCTTGGACTGCATTGCTGCTGCTTTTTTTAGCTCTCCAGTCTGCCTCCTGTTGATTATGTTTCTCTAAAGAACCCTGACTAACACAATCTCTTATTATATGCCCAAATGAATCATCTCTGATGCAGGCTTCTCTATGATGTCTTGTGCAATGGTTAAACAGATCTTTTGCTCCAGAGACTGTTTTTCTGTATGGATTGTATTTGCAACTACAAATAATCTATTTGGAGATATACTGCAGGGGTGCTAATTATTAGGGCAATAAATTCAACTAAACCGATGGACACAAACACCTGTGCACACCACACACACATACACACGTGTGTCTGCTCATGTGCCCTATATCTACCAACACTCAAAGTGTAGAATGGTGAATGTGTTTTTATCACACAGAAATAATATACTAATTCTGTCTTTAAAGAGATGATTGCTTTGACAGAAAAGTTCAAACTCAGAGGGAGATTGGGAGATAGGCCCAACGTTAAAGTTGCAGGTGAATATTCCTAAGGCTCATATTATTCAGTTTTTGGCAACATTTGTTTACATCTAATAACATTACTGGGCTTTATTGGGAAAGTGTGTTATCATGTTCTATAGTTAAATCACTTAAAACAATGGAAATTCAAAGTCATTACTTCTCTTTTATTTTTTGTCACTTTTTTTAAATAGGGAAGAGCCTGGATATAACTCCAGATCTGATTTCAAAATTCTTGCTAATGAGTCCATTTTTTGAGTTTGTTTTTTTTTAAAGAATGTGATCATATTTTCATTATTGTAATTACTTGGCATTTTTAAACTACTTTTCTACATAACAGTGGATAATGGTGAAAATTGCTTGGGATTTGATATTAGAGACCTGGATTTAGATAGCTATATAACCATTTGATAGCTGTGGATTTTAGAAAAGTTATTTAATCTCTCAAAGCTTAATTTTTCTCTCATCCAAATGAGTTCAGCAAGATAGAATAATGGAATTGTTTCTATAATAAAGGGAGTTGTACTAAGGAAATACATTTAAAGTAGAATTTACAAAATACAATTTCTTATATATCAAATAATTAGAAAATAATTCAATTTGGGGAAATCCTATAGAATGCCTGATTTGAATTTTTTAAGACATTATGCAGCAAAAAACATTTATTCTGTTTAATAAAGAAAGAAAAGACACTCCAAAGTAAAAAGAAGAAATTCTCTAAATCATGTTGCTTAAGTAGAATTATTCAATGAAGCAATCAAAAGAGTATAGGTATATAAATCATTTTTAATAAAAATTTTATTGTTGACATTTTCTCAATGTGCTGTTTTGGAGCACCCAGTAGTCCAGCAATTCTTACCTGCTACATGTACAACTTATAACACACATTTTAAAGAAAATCCTCTGTTTTCATGATGTTACTAAGAATTCCAAACTCCAAAGTTGGATTTTCCTAGTATACCATTGAAAAAAATTTTTTTCTCCTTCTTATATTTCTGTTTAATGCAAGGCCTTAAAATTAGTCCGTTAGGAATAATATGCTCATCTGGGCATGAGTAATACATACCTGTAATCACCATGACTCAGGAGGCTGAAGCAGGAGGATTGGGAGTTCAAGGCCAGCCTTGGAACTAAGGATCCTATTTCACAAAAAGACAAAAATAAAAACAAAACAGGACTGAGGTTGTAGTTCATTGGTAAAGCTCCCAAAGATGTAGCTCAGTGATAAAGCACTCCCATGTTTAATCCCCAGTAGTAAAGGCATGGGTGCGCGTGCGTGCGTGCGCACACACACACACACACACACACACACACACACACACAAGAAAAAAAAAGAAAAGAAATAATGTGCTCAGCCCTGCAAATGCTGTTTGTTCGCAGAGTGTGCAAATGCTCTTTATTTCCAGCACTTAACTTGAACGTGTTAGGGTTCAGTACACAATATTCTTATATTTTTCATTTTGTCTGTTTGTACTAGTAACTACAATCAAGAATTCACCTAAGAATAAAGTCCTGAAAAATGACTATGCAAATCTAGAATGAATTTTATACTTTTTTTTAACAATGGACAGTTCATAGATACATGTGATAAAATTACACTTCAGTTGCTTAAACAACTGATACAACCAAACTTGAACATAATATCGGACTTCCACCACCCCATTCCATGCAATTCGATTATCATAAGAAATGTTTTTAAGTTTTCATAGGAATAGATTCTAGAAGTGCCTCCACAGGCAGTTGCTGAGAGCTTTCAGGACTTATTTCTGGCTTTCCCTTTTCCTCATTTCTAAAGGATGATTTTCAAATCTTGACATGCTCCTCTCTTCCCTACTCTCCTTGGTACTGAGACAACCTGTCTTTTTCTGTCACTGATTTAAAAGCCCTTCAAACTTCATATTCTTATTTTATTTAAAAAAAAAAAAAAAAACCTAAGTGAGAGAAAAGCCAGTCACAAAAGACCATACTTTATATAATTCAACTTAAATGAAATGCCCAGAATAGACAAATTTATAGAGGCAGACTTAGTGATTGCTTGCAGTTGGGGGAGTCAGAGAATGGGAAAGTGCAAGTGAAAGGATCTGGGGTATATTTTGAGTTGAAAAATTGTTTTAAAGTTATCTGTGGTGGTGTTTACTCATATCTGTGAATTGACTAAAAGCAATTAGTTGTGCACTTTAAATGGGTGAGTTGTATTTGTGAATTATATATCAGTAAGACAGTTAAATACCACAGCAGCACCTGAGGTCTAGGGAAACAGGTTTCTGCATGGTTGCCAACTGAGCGACCACTGGCTGCTTTCTCTGTCTGATTAACACTGATTTAATCCTACTGCCAAAATTTAAAAATAAAGGAATTTCTCAAAAAAAAAAAAGAAAAAGAAGAGAAAAGAAAGAGAGAAGAGGGAAGAAAGATGAAGTAGTCAAGAAAGGGAGGAACTACATCGTGTACGACCATATGAACGGCATGATGTACCCCATTTGTGTACAATAAATCAAAATGCAGTCTGTAAAAAATTAAAAAAAATTAATTTAAAAAAATCACTTTCAAATGCCAAAAAAAGAAAAAAAAAAAAAATAAGGAAGGGAAGGAGGGAGGAGAAAGAAAAAAAGAAAAAGAAAGAATCATACCCAGTCTGGTGGATTTTCATTAGACATATTCTCTCTGCAAGATGTATGAAGAGTGGTGGGAACATTTGATCCTCTTTCCTAACCACGTATAGAAGCAGAGAGTGACAGCATCACTGATTTCTTATTTCTCTTTCCCTTCTTAGAACACTTTACATTGGATAAGATTTTAGTCAAAACTGAGGACAAGGATAGTACCGTCTTTTTTTTTTTCCCCCTGCAATGGGAGGAAAAAAAAAAAAAAACCTGAGTGTCAGTCACTGACATTACTTAAAGAGTATGTTCCATTGACTGACAACTTTTATGCCAATACTACTTTGCCCAAGGAATAACTGAGATATCAGACTTCATAGTTAAGGATGTTATTTAGGAACTCCAGGAGGTTGCAGTGTTCTCACTGTTTAACAAGTGTAAGTAAGGGATCCCACAATGCTACTGTACAAAATCCCTTTTTCATTCCACTTAATCCCCTTCCTGTGTCTGAGCTTCCTGGCCACTTTAGTTCTTTGAAGATTGTTTTTCTGCCCCCTTACATGTGAATCACTGCAGGCCAAATTCTGTTCTTACAAGTACTACAGACAAGGGGAGCTGCCATCCTCTATCTGAAGGCTGAATTTAGTCCCTGTAGGTGGTGGCTCTTCTCTAACAAGTGTAAACAGTCCTTCAGAAACAGAAGCTAAGATAGGTGTTTGGAAGGGATGCTTAGTTGAGTGGCAAGATAATAAGATAATACTGTCTACTTGATGCCGCAGAACTGTTTTTTTTTTTTTTTCTCTATTTTCTGTTCTAATAATTCAGATGTGATTTTGTATATACGACTACAAATTGCTTAAAAAATCATAGGGTTATTAAAAATATCACATTTTATAACAATATTTCAATAGACTTTTATATTTGAAAGTACTTTCAGATGCCTTGTCATAACATATTTAGAATAAATATCATGTAGGACAAAAGTTGATAAATGTAATTCTATCATTACAAAGGTATTGTCTTAAGTATCTGTCAAAGAGCAAGCTAATTTAATCACAAATGGTCCTCCTTTTATGATGGAGTTACATTCCAATAAACCCATCACAAGTTAAAAAAAATGCACTTAATATATATCCTACTCAGCATTATAGCTTAGCATTAACTTAGTGTTAGAACCTTATAGCTTGACATTGTAGCTTACAGTACACTACAGATTATGTCTATTTATTTATCCATATGATCACATCATTGTTGGAGAGCTAAGGTTCCCTGCCACTACCAAGAATTGCAAGAGAGAATAGTACCACATAGGCTAATACAGGAAAAGTCAAATTTAAAATTTGAAATACACTTCCTGTTTCTATCGCTTTTGCACAAAACTTGGAAAATTGAAAAATTGTATGTTGAATGCTTATAAATTGGGGGCCACCTGTAATATTAATCGGTCAATCTTCTTGTATATATTTCTTAATAAACATATGAGAAAATATTTTAAATAACATGACAACATTCTCAATTTGACCTACTATCAATTTGACCTACTATAATTTCACTAGCTCAATGGTGTTAGAATATGAGAATTGAATAAAGACATTTTACTACACTATGACTTCTGTGAAAAGTTGTCTGTCTACAGATCTTTTCCCAAGAGCTGTCAAAACTAACACTACATAAATATCAGTGCTGGGAAATGTTTAGGCATAAAATTTAGGCCCAGGAAAATAAGTTAAATCAGTTATGTGGAAAAATAAATGGTATAAATCAATTTTTTCTGATAATATCTCAAATACAACACTAATTGATTAAGCTACCAGATGCTGAGTCTAAAATAACTTTCATCATAAATTGAGAAAACCGAATTAAAGTTGAAAAGGTTTCTTAAATGAAATATTTGCCAGATTTTAGTATATTATTAGGCATTAGGTGTATCTAAGGAAAGATGTAATTCATTGTTTTCCTAAATAATTTGATTCTGTTGACATTCCAATCTCATGGGGGTAGAGTTATATTAGGTGGGTCATTGCTCACATCTGCTAATTTGTGAAGATTGTGTTTCCTAGGGCACAGTGCAAGGGGAGCTGATTTAAATTATGAAATCCATAATATTATCTACATTCAATCATCCTTTCAGGGATCTGTTGTAGGGTATACAGAAAACATTATCAAACATATACATGGCCAATTCATGCATATTCACATATGTAGGTATCACACTGATTTTTCATAGATGATATATGACTCTATAATATATCACTAAAATCATTAGATTAACTTTTAAAGGGGAGCTACAATGGTGATACCACACCTAAATATCTGTGTTTGGGGATATGTTGTTATCAATATTGCATGTTGTTTTCTATATTTATAAAATTGAAGTTGATAGATAAGTAGAATCAATCACACTATCACCACCTAGGGTTAAAAAGAGTGTTGTACAGGCCTCATCTCCAGAAATTTTAATTTGATTGGTCAGTGGGTCAAGAGAGTTTTTGTTTGTTTGTTTGTTCGTTTGTTTTAACTACCAGAAGATTCTATTCTGTATCCAGGCAGATACACACTGCCATGATTATTCATACCTGTAAATACAGTTATTTGTGTTTTAGCTTTGATCCATTTAATGATGTTTCCTATTAAAAACTGCTAGAATCTGCATAATATGCTTTACAAAGTCTGTTTATGTTGTACAAATCCATTAATTTCTACCCTTTGTAAGCCAACTGTAGAAGAGATGAACTGAAGATAGCTGGTTGAGTATGAGAAGCCTCTTTTCTCAATGTGGACACCAAAAAAAAGCAAATTGACCTTCACCAGTGCTGTGATCCTTAACATGAAAATGTGCCTGGAATAGCAATAGCTTTTTTAAAATGGTCAATTTGAGTTTTACTTCTAACCTTGACTCCCTGGGAATGTTCAACAATTCTTAGCTTTTTTTCAATTAAAAATTTCTAGTGATCCATTAGGAGAGCAATTTTTATGCAAATGAATCAATTCTGATTCTACTACTAAATTTAGAGCAGGGGGTCAAACATGGAAGAAATTCAAATTGAACTGTGAAGAAAATGACAAGAAGGAATCCATTTACTTAAAATGGGTTCTTAGAAGTTCACGATTTGTTCCTTTCTGGAAGAAAAGAGACCATGCATTTAAATACTTTTTCAGTGGGTCAGTGACTCAGAGTGCCCAGGAATTGGAGTAAGAGTGCAAAATCTCACAAACACTTCTGAGCAATCTAGTTCCTAACAAGTGTATTTCTCAAAACAGGGGCGATGCTCTTAGCTACCAGCAGTAAACATAACAGCCGCAGGATTGCTAATGCTATTGGTCAAGAAAAAGATCTGGGTGGGGTACCAACAGCATCTACTATAGTCTATAGTTTGCTGTGCTCAAATCTATTACATCTCAAATTAAATTTCTCCATTATGTCAGAACTTCTTTAGCATTGTAATTGATCAGAATATTAAGCAAAATTTATAGGACAAGAGGTATTGGAATCAACTACATATCAGGCAACTATAATTTGTTTTACTATCATAAATGGTTTCATCATCTACTTTCTTTACCAATGTCATCTTACAAGAATCATCACTAGGCGTAATGGACTCTGTGATTTGGAGAATCTTCTGTCACTTAGCTCATGGTGAGTATTTCTAATTCCATAATCACTTGGTATTCCATGGTCAGATGTTCAATCTACCATTGTCCAACAGTATGCTAATAGTTGCTTTTCAAATGTTCATAAATTTCTGCTGCAAAATGGCATTTTCTTACTCCTTAAACTTTGGAGTTTTTTCTGCTACTCTTATGTGGCTCTATGCCATAGACACCACATGACAGATGAAGTTAGTCCCTAGAAGTCTGCCATTTGTAACCCTCAAACCATAATTTGGGCTGTCTCAGTTTTTGTTCTTGCTCCAGATCTCACTTAAAATTTGCAGCCATTCATGTTACCTAATAAATGTGTCAGAATAGTATTATTATGTGTGGGATTTAGTGCCTTTTACTCCCAAAGTAGCTTAAAAAAGTTGTAGCTATTTCTTCAGTGACTTGACTTGCCCTGGTTTCTTAAAAGCTTTGTCAGTTTGGAAGGCACTGAGTTATTGTTGAGGTCATCTGTAACCTCTTTAGGAATTTATCCCAAAATATTTGACACTCTCATTGGCTCTCATTATACCTACATGGTATAATCCACAAACTATGTCAATCTGTTTTTAGAGATATACTACATCTGGTACATAGAGACTGCAATGAACTTTCACAAGCTCTTTTTAGAGTTTAGTATAACAAATTAAGTGGTGATATCATGGGTATCTTAATCCTGACATGTTTTTTTTGTTGATAGTGCTATTTTCCTGTGTGATGTGATTTTGTTCATGGTTTACAAGATTTTATGAATGGAATTAGTTTCAGAGACTTCTGCCTGACCTTTCCTAAAGCAATACTTTTACTCTACAGAAACCACATTCTGGGTCCTGTCAATAACTAAGGATTTTCATATATTTGTGAATTTAAGAAGTAGTTACCATATGAATTTATGGACCTACTACATCTTCTGTGAGCCAGATCTAGGAAAGGACTTCTCTTATGACTGGACTTCATGTGCTTATGCTTCATCATGGCTGACATAATGTAATTGGTATCTAGCATCTGTGACAATGGCAATTTTTTTTGAACCAGTCATTGAAACTTGAACTTTCCTTTATGTCAAAATTTAATTATACAAATTAATGCTGTACATTGTTGGAGTGGATCACCCACCATAGTATATACCTTCTATTCTGTTACAGGGTCTTTCATGGGGTTGGGTTTCTTTCTTAATCAGTTTTTTTCCTTAAATCCAGCAATATCTGGGACATGAATATTGGTGAAGGGACTGAGTGCTCACCAATGCAACTGACTTCACTGATTTACTCAATTTTGATAAATTTTTATTATACATTTTAAGAAATATACATTTTTTCCATTAATCTTGTACCTTGAGTTTTATACTTTCGGAACAATTTTTACTACACTATTCCTTCCTACTGTGAAAGAAAAATCTACCTTGATTCTGTCATTTGCATTTGCTGTTTCTGGATCGCATTATCCCAAATGTTGTCTTTATAACAGCATTTCATACTGTCAGCCTCAGCCTGCTTGGGAGGTCACTATGGAACATCTCATTCAAAGTTGGAAACTCTCTCATTGGCATATTCATTGCTGACTTGGTAAATAGAGTCCTGTACACTGGTTATTCCCAACCTGTGGCAATAGTCTTTACCCCACCCCAAGGTACAATTGGCAAAGTTTAGATATATTTTGATTGTCACAACTGAGAGATCCTATTGATATCTAGTGGAGTGGTCAAGGTTGCTACTAAATATTTCACAAGGCTTAATACAGTTATTCAGCTACCCTGCATAGTGATAAACAATAAATCCCCAAATATATAGTGTTAAGAATAAGGAAAACTGCCTATAACCTTCAAAAAATATAATCAATGATTCAATTTTCCAAGCCTAGGAATACCCATTTCTCTAAGTATATTGATATTCTTACTCTAACATATTATGAAAAATCTGACATATATGCTTTATTAATGTCAACCATCACTTTTTCCAAATTGCCAAGTGTCTCATCAATAGCATATCAATATTATGATAGGGAGTATCCCCCAAAAGTTCATGTGTGAAACAATGCAAGAATGTTCAGAGGTGAAATGATTAGATTATGAAAGCTATAACATGATTAGTGGATTAGTCCACTGATACTGATTAACTGTTGGTAATTGTAGGCAGATAGGTTGTGGCTGGAGGAAATAAACCCCTGAGGGTGGAACTTTGGGTTTTGTACTTTGTCCCTGGTGGGGGCAGAGCTCTGTGTCTCTCTCTGCTTCTTTGTTAACATGTCCTGAGCTGCTTTCCTCCCACCCTTCTGTCATGATGTTCTGCCTCACCTTGGACCCACTGCTCCAGAGTGACCATGGACTGAACTTCTGAAACCGAGTCAAAACCCCTTTTCTTCCTCTACATTGTTTTTGTAAAGACTTTTGGTCACAGTGACAAAAATGCTGAACAAAACAACCTCCCTGATCTAACTTCCTGTTCTGCCTGACTTGGATGCAGCAGTCTCTTCTAACCTTCCTAAGCCCAACCTGGAGTACATATTAACTATGTCTTGCATCTTCATTAGCATAAAATTCCTTTTCTGTCTTTTAAGGTTCAGCACTTGCTCAGTCAGATAATAATGAAATTTGACTTTAGTTCTTGCTTTTATGATGCCATAAGAGGAAGTGTAAGCAAATCCTTAGAAAGTTAAGAATCATAAGTCACCTATGTCATTTGAACCTTCCCTACATTCTTCAAGCAATGGGATTGAGGAAGGATTGTTTTTTGAACAAAGCAAAGCAAACCACTTTTGTAAACTTGGAAGGTTCAAGGACATCTTTAAAATTTCTCAAGTTCATCTACCCTGATATCTCTATCCCAATCTCATTCCACTTTTTCCATATCTGGTCCATGACTTTGACATGGAAGTTTTGAGTAGTCTGAGAAATATAGCCTCTTCTGAATTTCTGTCACTTTAGCAATATGGTGTTGTATGCATTTGAATTCAGATTTGAAGTCTGCCTATTGACATCATTTTAGCCTACCCTTCTTTCCCTTTGCCCTTTCTTCCCACATGTAAGAATATTGGTAACAGAGCTGGGCTTGTAACTCAGTGGTAGAGCATTTTCCTAGCATGTGTGAGGAACTGGGTTTGATCCTCAGCACCAAATAAAAATGCATAAATAAAATAAAGGTATTGTGTTTATCTACAACACACACACACACATATATATATATGTGCATGTATATGTATATCTATATGCACACACACACACACACACACACACACACACATAAACACACATTTATTTTAAAAAGAATGTCAGTAATAAACTCTAGGTATTCTCTCAGTTTGTACTGGTGGGAGGTTCCAATCTCATGCAGACATACCAAGTCTGGCCCCACTCCTTCACAACATACACTTCCAAGTCACTCTTAATTTCCAGCATTTCAAGACACTTTATCTTGCAGCCAGCTGCCTTACCCTCTTCAGGAAGTCTCATTATGGAAGTAACATATCTTTTCATACTCTGGTTGTGGTTGGCATCATCAATCTCAACATGAAAACAGAATTTTGGGTTGAAGTATATTCTATTTCTGTGAACTAACTGCAACCTTGGTTTCAAGCTACCGAAAATTAAGTTCACTTTAAATGCTTCCAAAGAGGCCCTCTGATTTAAAAATAGGTGAATAGTGTATGACAGAAAGCCACAGCTGTGACAGTATCTACTCAGTTCCGCAGGATTACTCTTTCCTTCAGATTTCTCAATTACCAGAGCCATTGCACAAAGCAGTACATCTCTTCTACTTTTGTTTTGTTCTAATTTACAAAAAAAGGAAAAGCTTCAGCAATCCCTAAGCTGGGGCATAGCAAGCACAATCAGTACCCCACTAGCCCATGTTGTAAGGTAGGCATTGCCTTTCCAGCAATAAGATACACGACTCTAGAATTCCATCTTTACATCTCCTTTCTCAGACAACGCTCGCATCAACTATCTGAGGTCCTATTCTTTAAGCAGTGCCACAGATGAGAATTTTTACACAAGAGGTTTTGGAATACATGATTTCAGTGAAACATGAAAGAAGGAGGAAATCAAAGTGAGTCAGGATGACAAGTTAGATAAAGGTGTGTGATTTCAGCCTGATTCCACAGAAAGCTCTGGAGTTCGAATGACCCAAAGGCTGTTATCTCCTAGAGAGAAGAAAATGGGATGTTCACGCCCTGTATCAATCAGTCATTGGCTGCAGACACTCCCACTAGAAAAGATAATTATCTCCCAGGTGTGACTGGGCAAAGTGATTTCCTTTGCTAAGGGCAATTTTCCAGGGTGAACAGAAAAGACTGTACAGTAACTGGTTCATGGGTGTACTATGCTGATAAAAGTGGTCTGTGTAGGACATCAAGAATATATACTACATCAATTAGACAAATATAAATGAGAAGAACACTCCTGCTAGGTATTGCAAAGGCATGCACTTACACTGTTACAAGAACAGAAAGGAAAGTTCAGCTGTAGCTTGCTGGGCCAGGGGAGTGATGTGAGATGAAGTGGAAGAGGTAGGTAGGGGCTAACTCAGACATGCTTTTGAAGGCTAAGATAAAGAATGTGTTTTATCTTAACTGTGAGAGGAAGTTTGAGAAGAGATTTAAGATAGGGAATGGGATAATCTGATATTACCCTTTTAAAGTTGATTTTTAAAAAAAGAGTTAATAACCCTTTGTTATTGAAGTTTTAACCTTATGGAAAGGATTAAAAAGAATTTTCAAAGTGGGCAAGTGGGTGTATTTAAGGGGTATGTGAGCTATACTCTTCCCTAAAGTCTTTAATGTTTTGATGTTGAGAAGAAAAAGAAGGTGGGACAAGATAAAAAGGTGATTTTTTTAAAAGTTCCCCAAACTCTAAATGGTCTTCTCCCTCAACCCTGGTCAGGAATGATCAGAAAATGATTTGGCTTAAAACAGGATGTTTTGAGAAATCTTACCTTTT
Source organism: Sciurus vulgaris (assembly GCF_902686455.1). NCBI lineage: Eukaryota > Metazoa > Chordata > Mammalia > Rodentia > Sciuridae > Sciurus > Sciurus vulgaris. The sequence continues at coordinate 123,495,837 of NC_136469.1, forward strand.
TTTTTTTTGCACATTTTCAGTTTTAGAACAAATCACACTATGATGTATGTGAAAGATGAAACTAACATATGTAGCACTCTTGGGAGGCTCATGTATTATCTTACTTGAATCATCAAATGAAGTTTTTGGCATTGGCCTGAAACAAAAAGTATGCATTTTATCTAGCACATTGTATCACACACAGTCAAGTTTCAGAATATATGTAAAATTTGTGGATGGGCTTTTATTTTACAGAGGACATTAGGGCATTAAAATATTACAAAAAATTTCAGTGTTTCTATTATTTCAATTCATGACTGTCATTACCACATGACTCTTTATTATTATGCTGATAAAACATATTTTCAGAAATACCTAACACATAAGTAATAAATTTTAAGTGATGCTCTAACCAACTGAAATAAATTATTCATTTTAAATTAAATAATAGTCTATTTTTCTCATTCTGTCCTAATCATTTATATGTATCAATCGTCATACTTCCATTTAGAATATTATATTGGGAAGATAAATGATTTTTATAATTATTGATAGTATACAGTACATAAAATGTTAACCACCAAATAAAAAAAATAAAAATGTTTAGTTTATCAGAATAATCAAATTTAGTTTTTTATTGACATTGACAAGTAATCTATTTCATGTTTGATGGTGGAATCATAAAGAATGCAAAATGATACATGAAAAGTATAGCATTGTATTTTAATATAAGCAAACTGTATCTCTTTCTTACATATGTATGGCAACATGCATATATCATATTATATATATATATATATAAATTGTTATGATGGCTACAATAGGTTTTTCATTTAATTTAAACTATAATATTTTTAATTACTTGTAATTTTTCATCATTACATTCCAGTCTATTAAAACTACATCATAGAGATAAAAGAGAAATAAGAGCACATTTTCCCCAGAATATTGATATTCTGAACTTAATAATTCTAAAGGGGATGTTGGCATCCCAGGTTGCAAACAGATCAATGATCATGAATGTTAAATCTAAGCTATAGGATTTTGAACTGAACTGTGAAATAGGTAAAGTTTCACAGATAATGAAAAGAAAAAAATTTATTTTAGAATTACACTTTTCCTGCAGTTCTTCATTATCAAGTATGCACTGACTTTTTGACATTACACACTTGCTTTAAGAAAGAATTGAGATTTCACTACCTAGAGAAATGGTTGAGATTTTTAGTCTAACTGCGATTTTATGTAACTCAGCATTACAGAATAAGAAAACTTCCTTCCAACCTGACTTTTCATACACATTTATTCTACAGACAGCAATCCTAGCTGTCAGCTAGATTTCTCTCCCTTTTCTCATTTTAATTTTATACATTTTTATGTTGGTCTAGAAACTAACAAAAAAATGAATATAATACTCTATAACTTGGTTACCAGATTTTCAAGGAAAAACTAACTGGTATAGGTTGAATGGTGTACTCCCAAAAGATGTATTGAAGTCTTAACCTCTGGTACCAGAGAAAGTGACCTTATTTGGAAAGAAGGTTGTCAGAGAGATTATCAAGATAAAATGCATTCATTATGGAAAGGAGGGTTTGATCACTGAGACAGAAACAGAGAGAGCTGATGTGGAGACAGAGAGAATACCAAGTGAAGAAGCAGGCAAAGGCTAGAACCATGTGGACAAAGGCCAAAGAATGTCTGGGCTACCAGAAACCAGAAGAGTAAAGGAAGGAACGTTCCCTTCCAGACTCCAGAGGGACAGGGATATGAGGTTACCTTGATTTTCAGCTTTGTGCTTCCAGAACTGGGAGACAATAAATATCTGCTGTCCTAACCTGCTCAGTTTGTACTTTTTGTTATGGTAAGTCCCTTACAATATAAACCTGAGATTAAATGAGACTTTACTACAATTCAGAAAAACAATGAGCAAATTTATTAAGTTCACATTTGGCCTTAAAGTTTGAAAAATTTAGTTGAGAAAATATGTATGTTTTCCAAGTAACAAAGTATCCAGGCAATTAACTGGACTATTTCAATCAATGCTCATTCACATTCTTGAAATATAAGGAGAAATATTGTATGAATTTTAAATATATGTGTGTGTGTGTGTGTGTGTGTCTAAGCATTCAGCCTGAAAAGTTTAGCCTGATTTCTCATTTGAATCCGTGCCTTGATTATATGAACACATATTGTACCTACATTCTGAATTAGCACTCAGATATATGGTGATGAAACCATTTTTTGGTGTAACCTGTATTTCTCACTTTATATTTAAGACTTAGAAAATATATTACAAAAAACCTAGTAAAGACATTGAAATATAGACAGATATATATGTATGTAGGTAGGAAGACAAGCAGGTAGATATTTAGATATATAGAATGATTAATAAAATACACACATCTCATTTATAAATAATACCATATAATAAGTTTATTTGAGGGAAACATGGAAAATCTGTGATTTTTGGCAATATTGGGAAAGTAGGAGGATACAGGTTTTTAGAATGACCTCAACTTGACATAAGTGGAGGAAAGCACAGAAAAAACATGGGAACTGAATAAACACGTTTATTTACCAAATTAAATTATTCTTAAAATATTAAAACATTTTTAGTCATTTAAATTATAGGCAAATTGGAAAAACACAAATGGAACTATTTCTACATTTTAGAGGAGGAAAATGTGGAATTGTTAATTACTGAATATAATTTTTTTTTTCAGTTTTGAAAGTATGCTCATTCTCAATGCACAAGTCAGTTATTATCTTTATTATCAGTTGAATTAATAATCAACATTTAAAACAGCTAAATATTGTCATCTGCAGTATTATTTGGAATTCCCCCAGATTTGGAAATGACACATATGAATAATTCTGATTTTTTATCAGGCAGGAAAGGAGCATGGAATCCTGACAAGAATTAAGAAAGCTGAACAAACTGAAAATCAACAATTCTTAAATCCATTAAGAAAAGAAATGTCATAGAACAAACTTCTGTCCCCTATATCAGAAAGACAGACAGGTAGATACAGAGAATTACAACCTACCAAGGCAAAAACTCAGAAAGAGAAGTCTCCAAGTGAACCAGGACCAGCACAGAAACATCTGAACCATAATTGACAAGTTGCTAGAGGATCAGTGTGGAAAAGGCTGACGGTTAAAAACTCCAGGGAGGTTTGGCTATAGGGGAGACTGCCATAAGTTTGTGAGTTTAACCTCCAGAAACTCAATCAGCTTCACAAGGGGAATATTAGAGAAAAATCCCATCATGTTTCAGGTAAGAGAGAGGGAAAATAACCCTTTTTTAAAACAACATTGATCCTCAATGGTAACAATTTTACTAGAGCCTAGACTTTTGAAGTTGTGTTACTACCTAACCAACCTAGAAAAGGAAAATACCCAAATAGCAATGAAATACCCCTAAATAGCTATCAGAATGGGCAAAATCCAGAACACAGGTAATATCAAACATTAGGGAGAAAGAATGGAGCAACAGGAACTCTCATTCATCACTGGTTGCAAGAGTGAGTTTGATGATTTCTTACAAAATTAAAAAAAAAATTGTCTACCATATAGTGAGAAAGCTTATGTGCAAATTACTAAGTGATAGAAGTTAATTTGAAAAGGCTACATGCTTGCATGATTAAACTCTGTGAAATTCCGGAAAAAGTTCAACTCTGAAGACAGTAGGTGCCAGGGATTAGGGGGAAAGAAGAATGAATAGGGAGTTCATGTGAGAAATTTAGGGAACTGAAAATATTCTGTGTAGTATAGTAATGGTAGACACAAGACATTAAATATTTGTTCAGTTCCATAGAATGTAAAACACCAAGAAGGAACTCTGATGTGAACTACAGACTTTGGATGATAATGACAGTTGAATGTAGATTCATTGATTGTAACAACATACCATTCTGAAGGGGGATGTTGTATATGGGGAGCCTGTAGTCTGTTGTATATGGGGTGTTGCATGGATGATATATGAAAACTATAAGCTTTCTGCTCAATTTGACTTTGAAATTTAAACTTCACTAAAAATTTAAGTGTACTTAAAAATAACACTCATATATCATCATGGTTCTCATTTCCTGAATGGGATTTGTGGAACCTTTATATTGTATAGTACATGAGAAGTGATAGGTAAATGACAATCTCATGATTGGAAACAATAATCAAAACAATTTAATGAGTGGAAAACAAGATATTATTCTGTGAGGATAAAGAAAGAGATGAAGACTTAAGTGATTTTCCTTTTAGGCATACAGTTGGAGGCAGCAAAAACACCCTGAGCAAAAATAAATATTTCCCCTTTTAAAAAAAAATGGAAATATGTTATGATTAGAAGACAAAGATTTGTCATTGTTAAAAATCCTTCATGATTATCAAATCTTGAGGTAGGTATGAAATTCTTTATACCTCAAATTTCAAGCATAGTTCAGAATCATCTCAAGACATTAAAACTGGAAGAAATTTCATTTGAAATATTCTTTTAGTAACACATTTAATATTAATATTATATATGAGAAATATTCACATTCCCTATGGTAACTTTAGCAGTTTCAGTTGACTTGAACCACATTCATAACAAAGTGTAGAATAATTCATTTACTGCATATATAAATAGGAATAGATTATTCTTGGAAACAATTATAGATACTTTTGACTTTTTAAAATGTCACCTGCTCAAAAGAAGTCTGAATTCACTGTAAGTTTTTGCTCTGGTGACAAAAATGTCTTAGAAATGCCATGAAAAACAACAACAATAAAAACAAAAAATATATAATGTATATAATCGTTAAATATATATTGGTTCCATTGTATATAGTACAGGGTTTATCACATTAGCAATGAGAATGAGAATACAAGTTATTTACTAAATAGATGAGAATAGTCTCAGGTGTTGTTATCCCCGTAAAGGTGATAACAATTGTTGCCTTGTTTTCTTTCACATAGAATAACTTCACAGAATTTATGGTAAACAACTGGCAGATAATAACAGGACACCATACAGGAAAGGTGGATCATTATATTGCTACTTCCCTCTAAGTTTAACATTTTCTACTCTTTTTAGAGACAACCCCAAATTAGTGTTTTATGAAATTATAAGACACATAGTATGGCTTTAAAGGCAAGGAACTATGATTTATAGTAAAAAAGATACAAAGAAATTAAAATCAAAGTATTGTTACACTTTGATGTAGGCAGTCTGGTGACAGGATAGTTGATGAATAAAAAAGATCAGTATCACACTCAGTGAAGAAAACACAGTATGAGGTACAATATTCAGAAAATGCCACCTGATATTCTGAGAAACAAGAGTTAATGAAAGTAGATAAAGAAAGGAAAATTTTTCATGACAAATATTGACTTTGGCCAACTTTAACCACTAGTTTTCTAACAGGTCATGGCCCTTATATTTGTTATAATATATTAAAAAATCCTCATATACATATTTCTTAAATATATTCAAAAGTTGTTACTTTATTATTTATTCATACACAATTTATTTCTACTTTACATACATATAATCATGTAATTTATCAATTTTAAAATTTTGCATATTTTATTTTGCTATATTTTCTATTTTTTATTGGTTCAAAATTCAGTATCTTGGAGAATCTCTAAGGAAAAATATTTTTTTTAAATGTTTTTATTTTCATTGTAGGACACATTCCTGGAGGTGGTGTGAAACACCATTCAAAGTATTCAATCTGCATTTTTTTCTAGGGAAAAAATTCTGTGGCTAGTAAAAACATTCTGTTTCACTGTATTTGAGAATTTTAAAAGTTGCCATAAGTCTTCTTGACTGAATCTTTGATATATAAGATGAAGGTGTTGGATGTAATTATTGTTATGAACATTTTCAGTATTAAAATTGCTTTAACTATACATTACTTTGTATTCCTTTCAACTCTTAATAACCATTATAATCCTACATACTATATCAAAATGCAGAATTAATTATCCTTGTAGTGAAGAAGAAGAAATGGAGACTGTTCTAAATTCACATAGTAAATGTTTAAACCAGGATGCTATCTTCACATCACTATTGGTAATTTGCTGTGGTATGCAGTACAAGGACCAGGGGCACAGAAACAGGTCAAATATATGAGTTTAAATCCTATTTTTTCCCCTAATCAGGTTTTCAAAATCAAAATTTAATCTCCCTAAACTTCAATTTCATCACTATATAAGGGGACATTTGCAGAACAAATCTTTGTTCTTCTTTCCTAAATAAGTTAGAACTCAGTTTATTATTTGCCTAGAAATATAAGACGATTTGTTCAGCTGCAAAATAAACAAGCAATTCTCTTTAATTTTGTACCATGTGAGTGAATTTAATTGCCTTAAAAGCAGTATACTTTTAAATACATGAGGTTTTTTATCTCATTAAATTATTTTTAAATTGTTAGACTATGGATTTTTTCCAGTTTATGCTCAGGTTAATAATGCCATGTCCATTGTTTGTCATTTTAATGGCTTTTAATTGTCCTCTGGTCAATATAAGCATATGTTAAATGTGACTTTCTTGTGGTTTGTCCACACGTAGCCTTGTAATTGGAACTTTCAAAACAGCAGAGAAAGCTAAACAGCAAAATCATAATTAACTATGTTCTTTTTATTTGTTGTTTTACTCTTGGTTAAATGTCACATGTGACATTAGTCATGGAAATCTAGAAAACAGTGATCTCATAGAAACCACCAAGTATGTTATCCTCATTGTACAGAAAACAAAGAAGTAGGGGGGTGAGAGGAGTTAGGGTTAGGGTTAGGGTTAGGGTTAGGGAGGGGGGAAGAATGGAGGAAGGAAGGACTGTATAGAGAGAAAAGAGGGGTGGGAGGGGTGGGGAGAAGGGAAAAAATAACAGAATGAATCAAACAACGTTACCCTATGTAAATGTATGATTACACAAATGGTATGCCTTTACTCCATGTACAAACAGAGAAACAACATGTATCCCATTATTTGTTCACAATAAAAAAAAAAAAAGAAAACAAAGAAGTATATTGATATGGGAGAATACATTTACTTACAAAGTTAAGAGAAAAATATGGAACAATGCATCTGTGGGTCAGTACCAACTTTCCTCAGTTCATTTATGAGCATCTCATATTTCATCAACTTACTTACAAGTTGACCAGAAAAGGTTTTGGTGAATTTAAGTTAACATATGACTTTGATGTCTCCCTAATAAAAGAAAATATAGTAAAATATTTTTAGGGATAAGATAAATCATGCTTATTTAATAGATACCTCTACTCATTATTAGATCATTATAAATGACTATTAATGATCTATTCCATAATTGTTTAAGAATTGAATTTATGCTTGCCTTTTGCTATTTTCTTGCTTAAAACATATTCTCTGATTTTCTCAAAGTATTCCATTGTGTGTAGGGGTAGCACTGTGTCTTTCTACATTTAATCTTTACAGACTTAGGTTGATTCTGTATCTTAGCTATCATGAACAATACTGCAACCAACATGAGAGGCAATGTCTTTTTAATACAGTGATTTCAATTTCTTTGGAGATATTTGCTGAAGTGGTTTTAAATTGATTAAAACTACATACACATTTCTATAGCCACTTGGAAACCTGTGAGATATCTTGTTAGGGCTACCATAAAAAAATTATCATAGACTGGGTGGCTTAAATAACTGAAATTCATTGTGTCAGATTTCTTGAACACTGGAATTCAGATCATGTTATTGACAGGACTGGTTTCTCCTGAGGACTATCTCTGGCATGTTGGTGATTGTCTCCTCTCTGTGTTTTTCACATAGTCTTTCCTCTGTATCTATGGGTCCTTCCTAATCTCTTCTTATAAAGTACTAATCATAGAGGATTTGACTCACCCTGCTGACCTCATTTTAACTTAATTGCCTCTTGAGAGGCCCTATATACAATTGTAGTCACATTTGAGGCACTAGGAGTCAGGACTTCAACATATGATTTTGGAAGATGCAAGCCCATAATACCAGGTTATGTCCAATGGGATCCATAAGCATGGATGAAAATTCAGTGGAGCACAAGCGGAGGAACAAATCAATAACCACCGCTGGGACACAATGTAGGTGGGTTGTCAGGAAACAACATTTAAGGAGCTAGAAAATATTTGGCATTGAGAGGAAAAAGGAATTTAAAAATGTGTTCAGATCAGTCAGTAGATTATAGTGGCTACTCACACTAGGAAAATCTACCAGTTCTAACAGGATCATAGACTCATAGACACTAAGCAAAATTTCCTATGCAGGAGTAGTATTCTCCAAGCTTCACCTACCAAGAACAATATATTGTGCTAATCTTAGAAGAAGAAAAATGAGAAAGGTTTTTTTTTTTTTTTTTTTTAAAGAAATTGGATATGAAATGAAAACTTGATGTCAGGTACAAAGACAGATCTCATTCATTCATTTCTTCACTCATTCATTTAAGAAAATGTTGTCAAATGTCTAATTATGATTAGGACTTACAGTCTATTCCATTTAACAGATGAGGTCATGAAGAATGGAGAACTTGAACTCAAGTTTATTTTTTGATTCAGAAGTTTATACACTTTTTTCCTTAGTTTAGATGCTATGAAAAGTTTGGAAATTATTTTCAACATTAATGCCTAACAGTTTTTCAACTACCTGTAGGTGTAAGTTAGGACCTAAATGAAGTTTTGCCTCCATGAAACAAACTTCAGTATTAGATGGGGTTCAGAATATATCTAGTCATTTTAAATGTAAAGAGAAAAAATTAGTATGATAATTCTTCTAGGATAAGGATTAGACCAGCACCATAGAAGGATAAAAATAACTAAAATATGCTCATTCAGCTTTTCTCATATACTGCTAAAGTTCTGATTTCATCCTAAACATAGAATTAGGAATCATAAGGAGATAAGATTAATGGGTTTATTTGTAATGAGAAAAGAAGAGAACATAAACTCATTTGTTTTAAAAGCCAATTTTACAAATATTTCTTTAATTTTCCCAGTGATTGATATCATTTTATAGATGAGAACAGCAAGGATGTGATTAGAGAACTTGCAAATGACCATTGCAGAATTCTTCATCCACACCCTTGTCTGTTCTTTGCTCATGCCCTTTTATCTTTAATGTTCATGAACAGAGAAGAGTAACAGGCTTCACTTCATGTTATCTGTTGGACATAATGAGAAATCTAGTTTCAGAGATATTAGAATTTGATAATCTATTGAAGCTTGCCCCTCTCCAGAATTTTGTTTGCATTTCATTTAGTAATAACCTATTGTCTCAAAGTCAGCTCAATTGTGAAATATACTGCTTTTATGATTTATACGCAAGATCCATGGAAAGAATAGATTAACAAGATAGCCATGCTTATTATTTTCTACCTCTTCTAAATGCTTTTTACATATTTTATTCAATCTCCTATACTATGTGGTACTTTCATTCTCATATTAAACATCAGGTACATAAATAGTTCAAATATTAAATAACTTTCCTATGACCACCTCTTCCAGTCCCTCAAAGTAAGTAAATTTAAACTTACTGAAAGAATTTTTTTCCTGGAGATTAAGTGAGAAAATACAAAAAGTTAATAATAATCCTTGAGACATAATCTAGCAGTGATCATTTATTCTAAGTGTTCTTTAACAAAGAAATTTCCATTTTCACAGGAAACATGTCACTGGGCTCAGTGAAAATCACACTAGAGCACAGAGTACAAAAGATGTATATTGAAATAATCTAACCAAATTATAGGTCAAAGAAGAAAAAGATTAGTTATGTTGAATTGATCACTTAAAACTCTTAAAAATGGAGTTTTCTGCTATCCAATAATTCAGAAAAAAAATCTAAAATAACTTTAGTGTTATTCCATAGTCCTGCTAACATTTTCATTTTTTCCAGAGTTCACATTTATTCTTAAGTAATATCAAAGCATCTATGTGAAAACTGAGAACAAAGTATTTATGAAAAGCAAAAAATGCATTACTATGCTTTTTGTCTTCATTTAAATTAAGATTAAAATTTATTGTAATATTTCTTCTGCTGAGAAATTGATTTCTCCCACTATTTTTGACTATTGAAATAGTATTTCCTCTGCAATTTATTTTTTCATAGAATGTAAACATCTTTAGGATCATTAGTGAATGCTCAATTAGGAATTAAACTTATCTAGTCAAACTGCAATTAAGGAATTAAACTTATTGAGTGTTGTTAGGTTGTAGCAGTAAACTAAATAGACAAAGAACTTCACATTCATGGGAATTTCCATTCCTGGAGGAAGAAACTAGCAAAGAATAATGAGTACAGTAAATACATAGATTTTGTTTTGGTTCATGATGATAAGTGGGATATACAATAATAAAGGAAGATTAGTATAAGAACTATTCCTTTTTCTTTTTCTTTTTAATGTAGTAGACATGGTAGCCCTCATTGAAGAGGTGACTCTGGAACATGAATTAAAAGACGTTATTGGAAACTGACACACACTGTAAGAAAGAAAGTGCAGAAGCGGGATCCATGGTGCAGGGCAGTAGTCTCAAGGATCAGGGAAGCTGAGGCAGGAGAATTGCAAGTTGCAAAGCTGGCCTGGGCAACTTAGCAAGACCCTGTCTCAAAATAAAATATAAATAAGTAGAAGAACTACTGGAGATGTAAATCAGAAGTAAAGCTCCCAGAGGTTCAATCCCAGTCCAAAAAAATAATAATAATAATAATAAAAAGAAAGTGCCAGACAGGAGAAATTACCAGGACCACAGTACCAAGGTATAAGGTCACTTGGATTTTGGAGGTTAATTTTTTAGTAGATGTAAAACTTTTAAGAGGAAGAAAGATGTGACCAAGTTTGAATTTAAAAATTTGTTTTTTTTCTAGCTGGGCACAGTGGACACACCTGTAACTCCAGCAACTCAGGACGCTGAGGCAGGAGGATTGCAAATTTGAGAACCTGTCTTAAAATAAAAATGAAAACAGGACAAGGGATGTAACTCAATGGTAGAGCACTCCTGGGTTCAATCCCTGCAATGAAAAACAAAACAAAGCAAAGCAAAACTTTCTAATGTAGCTTGGAGATGACCAGATGTGAGGCAAAATCACAAGTAGAGAGAGAGAATGCTATCAGGGGAGGTGATCCTTCAGGTAAGACATTAATACACTGAACTGGCACAGGAGTGCTGCGCCCCTAAGAATAAACAGTTCTGGAGACATTTTATCATCTGCTTTCAGGAAGCTTAAGTATAATTGAGCCGTTTTAAATGCTAGTCTATGGAGACATTGCAACATTTTGTCTCAGCTCCACCCCAAACCATCTATGTGTTCTCAGACAGATCCATGTTTCCTGCAAATCTGCCAGACTTCTGTTCAAGTCAGTTGATTAAACTACTGATGATCACTGTGCCAACATGCTGCTACTGGTTTGTGTCACTATAAAGTTATTACTCATTTTTTAAAATTTTTTGGTGTATTTAACTAATAGTGATTTAAATAGTGACTCATGCATGTGCTGGTCTCCAGAAAAATGAGTCTGGAGAACTGAATTAGGTAACAGAGAACATTGATTCATTTTTAATATTCTCTTGAAAAAGAAGTTGCTCATATAGTTTAAAATTGCCTCTAAGTGTTAACTGGCCCCCAAATTTCCCTCTTGTTCTGAAAAATCTCACCAACAATTTTACTAAGTGCCTGTTCAAACACAAATATACTAAAAGCAGATTTTAAAAAGAAAAACAGACTTGTAATTTAACAGAGAAAAAAAAAAATCTCTGGAAGAAAGACTAACTCCTTATGGGTGTATATTGTACCTTGCTATTGAAAAACTTTGAAAGACATGCTTTTTCATTTCTTCCCATGGGCATCAATCATAATTTCTCAATTCTAGAATTCTTGAAATGGGTATTGATGAAATAAATATGCAAATTGTAGAGAAAATAAGCATAAATATGTACACATGCTGACAAATTTCTAAAATTTTAACCTGTCTGGTATGTACCAGTTTAAATCAAAGAAAATCTAAATATATCTGAATTGATTGTTTGAGAATTACTGCAGAATAAACAATCTTTGGTCAATGCACAGTATATTTAAATATGTGTTTCTGGGAAGAATAAAAATTTCCTTCTTGTAGTAATAACAACAAAAATACTCAACTGTAAACAATATTAGATTATTTTCCCCAAACTATGGTTTAGGTGTTTGTCAAATATCATATAAATATTAAAATTTTTAGTACATCATTTGAATATATTCCTTAGCTATATATTAAATTATTACAATATATCACCTAACTCCAAATTGTAACTTTTATCCCAATATGTCATTCTATTTTTGGTACTGAGTATTGAACTCAGGAACACTCAACCACTGAATCATATCCCCAGCCCTATTTTGTATTTTTTTTTTTATTTAGGGACAGAGTCTTACTGAGTTGCTTAGCCTCTCCATTTTACTGAGACTGGCTTTGAACTTGGATCCTCCTGCCTCAGTCTCCTGAGCCACTGGTATTACAACATGGTTTATTCTTAAAATTAATATTAGCACAATAATTTACCTTAGATACAATAAATTATGCCTCATTCAAAAAAAAACAAAAGCTATATATTTCTGTATAAACATCATTTTTATTAACTAATATTCTCATTTTTCCCAATACAATTTTGTTTCATAATTTGTAATGTTGAATATTATAATTATTCCCAATTTTTAATTTTTTAAAAATTGTTCAAAGAGCACTTACAGATTGGATTTGTACCTTACAAATCAATGTCTTTTTAATCAAATGACTTTTCTCTTTGAGCGAGAACAAGTATATGTATCAGTATATATGTGAATAATCTGAAAATTTTAGCTTCTTGCACATTAAATAGAATTTATTTAAGTCACAGCCCCATATATGCCAGTATTTGGGATGAATGAAGGGCTATTTTTTATAAATTGGTTTGGATGTTCAAGCTCTTTCCATTACTTTCTACAGCAAATGCCCATGAATCAAAAGTAGTCATATGTCCCTTTCTGAAAGCCAGGAACCCGGAGTCTGAGTCAAATATTCAACCAAAGAGAGGAACACTGGGTTTTGGAAACACCCATGGTCTCTATCTTGGCATTTTAGCCAGAAGAAATTCATCCTTAGTAGGACTTAATGTATTTTTACACTTACCTACCATCCATGGATAGGTTGTAGTCTCATATTCAACATCATATTTCTCATATTTCAGATTCATTAATCTTTCAAACCACTTCCAATTCCAAACTTCTGATTATATTCTAATCCCCATATTTACTAAAATCATAAATTTAATCTTTGTGATTAGTTGCTTTTAGTTAAAAAATAAATTTTACTTGTAAGCTTAATAGATTAAATTAGACATTTATGTAAGTTATTTTGCTAACATCCGTGAAGATTACAGCTATGCAAAATTTCTAAAAAGTACTATTGTTTTTCCTTGCTTATTTCCACTTATTCAACAGTAGTTAATAAACTAAGCGTTCAAGGTGACAAACACTGTTTACTTTAGGTTATTATTTATATTCATGTATTAAAGCTGACAAACGTAGAGCGCACAGAGAGTTAATGTGGCTTATACAAACAGGAGTGGTAGGAAAGTGGTGAATTTGTGACTAGGTACAATTTTCTTCAAGCCTCTTCCTCAAAGCATCTTGTCTTCCCAGCAACAACATTAGGCTCAGAACCTTATAACACAGCCTCCAGAGAGAAAATGACTCTTCAGTCTAGTTTGCAAGTTCTATAAGAGGGCACTGCCCTGACAGGTCCAGTGTAGGGTAGATGGTCAACTTGGATGCAGCAGTATGACTGGACATTTGATACATTGCATATTACTGGTCCAGCTTTGTCTATGTATTTCCTTTCTGCCAAGGCATAGAAACGATTTAGCTAGTTCTTCATTCAGTAGCCACAGCTACAACTCTAACTCATGGATGGGTTGGTGTGGGTGGACAGGGGCTGTGTTTAGATGAGGGCCTCAGTGGGCAACTGTAGAAGACCATCAATAACCTTTGAGTGTTATTTGTAAAGTTGATGCTTTTCAAAATGCTGAAGTAAATAATGCAACTGATGGCAATTCTTTTGGATTTGCAGAAAATAGTAATCTTAGAAAAAGAAAGTGTTCCTTTTGCTTGTTTGCATTTTGATCATATGAATCCTCATCAGAACTGGGCAGATAGCCCTTGTCCAGACTCTCCTGATTGCTTAAAATATCACCCTGGTTAAAAGGCAGATGCTTTTTTGAAATAGATAATCAGGAGTGATAAGACATTCTTGCTGATCACCTTATTTGATATTTCTTCCCCAAGGTCACACTGGGCTTTAACTTTGACCAGATAACTTCTTCCTTTCTTCAAAATTCTGACTGCCTTTATTTCCTGTGTTGCCCTTATTTTGGTCATTTCCTGTTATGTCACACGTACCCTGACTTTTCTAAAATATGTAATAGTTAAATGAAGGAACTTCCTAAAGACCTATTAAATCTGGCATTTTAAAGTGTCAATACACACACATTTTGAAGTATAATAATAATAAGCTCAAATTTGTATAGTGATTTATAATTTTAAAACTTCTGCAACACATTTGGGTAATTTGATTCTTGAGTTAAAGCTGAGAAATGAACACTTTTTCATATATTTATTTATCACCTGTATTTCTTCTTAAAGTGTCGTTCAGTTCCTTGGCCCATTTATTGATTGGGTTCTTTGTATTTTAGGCGTAAAGTTTTGTTAAGTTCTTTATAAATTTTGGAGATTAGTGCTCTATCTGAAGTGCATGTGGAAAAGATTTTCTCACACTCTGTAGGCTCTCTTTTCACATTATTGATTGTATTCTTTGCTGAGAAAAAGCTTTTTAGTTTGAATCCATCCCATTTATTGATTCTTGCTTTGATTTCTTGTGCTTTGGGAATCTTGTAAAGGAAGTCTGATTCTAAGCCAACATGATGAAGATTTGGGCCTACTTTGTCTTCTACTTGGTGCAGGGTCTCTGGTCTAATTCCTAAGTCCTTGATCCATTTTAAGTTGAGTTTTGTGCAGAATAAATGATAGAGGTTTAATTTCATTTTATTGCATATGGATTTCCAGTTTTGCCAGCACCATTTGTTGAACAGGCAGAAGAAGAAGAAGAAGAAGAAGAAGAAGGAGAAGAAGGAGAAGAAGAGAAATGAAAAATGTATCTCCAATAATGCCAGTTGTAAAGATAAACCTGAAGCATATTTCAGTGACATTTTTTAAGTCCTAAGACATAAAAATTTCACATGGATTTTGTATAGTTGAAAATTCTCCCGAATCCTTTTCCTTCATTTTGCTACACTGCCTTAATTCTAAGACCTTTACCTTTATGCCTAAAATTAAATTAATTTTATGGACTCTAAAGTTTGAAATAATTATATAAACACCCCTAATTATAATAAGCTTTGCCATGTATCTAGTTTCTTAGGCGTTTCATTTACATTATTTTAATTAAGGCTTAGAACATCCTTTTGAGGTCATAATTTTTGTTTTGGAGAAATTAGGTGTATCAGGCAAGATGATATAAATAATAAATAGTACATTTAGAACTTGAACATGAGTGTCTATAATAACAAAGTCAGAGTTATTAACCACTGCAATAAATTGATCTTACTGTTTAGGTTCATGAAGGTCAAAATTTTGCATTTCCTGATTGCAATATTATTTGCATATCAGACAGTACTCACAAAAAGAGGATGGCCATTGTCTCATCTTTTATAATTATTCATCATTTTGTTCCTCTAGGAAAATTTATAGATCATAAAGAGAATTTGATTTAATACAAATTTTAAAACAGTTTCAAAAAGTGGCACCAAATTAAATAGAAAACTAAATTAACCTTATATGTAATTTATTTCCTTACACTAACTCTGTATACTGAAAACATAAAGATTTGTTTATAAATAATTGAGTCACTAATCTAGAAAAAAATCTTAAAACAAATCTTAGGTATATTGGAGAAGTTTCAAAAGCTTAAGATAATGCTGGAAAGAAACATTTTGATAACAACCCATGGAGTCCAGTCCTATTAGGAACCTCAATATGCAGAACATGGAACCTGGTTCACTTACCACTTTCAGATGTGGAAACATGGTCCACTTACCACTTGATAGCTACAAACTGCTTGCTGTTAAATTCTGTTTCTGTCTATTTTAGAACCATCACAGAAATTATATATCCCATTCATCAAT
The DNA here is from genome assembly GCF_902686455.1 of Sciurus vulgaris. Taxonomy (NCBI): domain Eukaryota; kingdom Metazoa; phylum Chordata; class Mammalia; order Rodentia; family Sciuridae; genus Sciurus; species Sciurus vulgaris. The sequence goes on from NC_136469.1 coordinate 123,511,985, forward strand.
TAATCAGGTACCTCACTGCCTCTGATTTGGATCAAAGCCAATTGAGTCTTGTAATTCTTGGCAGAATGCTTGGATTTCTCTCTTTCATAAACCTTCCTCTCAGTCACGTGTGTTTCTGTTTATATCTCAGTTGGGTAGTGTACCCATTTAAAGTTCACCTTGGATTATTTTACCACTCTGCTTTATTTCTGTGGGACTTTCCAGAATGTCTCTTTCACAATCACATGTACAGCACATCTATGCTCATTCCCTGTTATTATTATTGTATATATGAAAGGCAACAACATAATGTTTTAACTTAAAAGTTTGAATACACATTTCCTTTTTTATTTTTTGGGGTAGAAAATTCTAATTGTCCTACAATATCGATTCCTGTTTTGTTTTTAATTTTTTTATTTTTTCTAATTAGTTATACATGACAGTAGAATGCATTTACACATTTGAATAAATCATACATAAATGGAGTATAGTTTCTCATTTCTGTGTATATAATCTCATTGTTTCTTTTGTGCATTTTTCTGCATCTTCTTTTTATTAAAACCAAACTCTTGTGACCAGATTCCCCTGCACACATATGTACTCAAAATGAACAGATAAAGTTCTAAATTATTTTTAATTGCAAATGAAATTTATAGCATATATTTACACAGACCATAATATAATCATTCTTACATTTATGACATTTGTTTTTATTTTTCCACTACTATAAAAACAGCATCAGTGTATGTATACATTTATGTATAACTCTTTCTCTGAATGTACAGATATATGAATACATAAGATATATAATTACATTTGTGTTTGTGTGTTTGTGCAATGGTGGGCAATATATAGTGTCGTCTTATTTTGTCTTTTGTTTATGCCTCTTGCTGTACCATTGTATTACAAAAGTAATCCATATGATCCCACTGATCATTTTCCTCACATCTTTGTCAGCCATAGGTGTTTGAAAGCTGACTGTAACAAGCTAATCTCATCTACTCTCACTTTTGCTGGGTTATCTTAAATGAATTATTAAACATTTGTTTATCAGTGGACGTCTGCAATAACTGAGCTGAAAAAGCAATGTACACAAGGAGAACCCTTATAATCACATAATATTTTAGTCAATGAATTATTTCCTTCTGTATTATTTGATTTTCACCAAAGTTTTGTGCTATATGGAAAGCAAGAGAATACTATCCTCTTTGCAGAAATGCCGATTAGTAGAAAAGTTAGTTTCTTACATAAGGTCAGAGGAATTGGGACGAAGACCCAAACATTTTTGTGTATTTTACAAGTAGATTTTCTAAAAACACAAAGTGAAAATTTTCATTAAGTGCATAAAATGGGGAACTACATTTCATGGAAAAATTTCTATTCTATTCTCAATGGGTAAGGTGTTTCAATTTTCAGTCTTATAAAATGTATGCTTCTAAATGTACCTTTCCAATTATTCACAGATTATTAAATCTAACAGGAACCTAAGAGAAGTAGTCTAACACTTAAATTCCCCCTGCAACAATATGAAGCAAGATAATTTATATTTTCCCTGTGTTCTCATATAGTATGAGACTTATAAGCATTATAGTATTGGTTTCTCTTCTCTAGTTCCAGTGTTTTTAATCCTTTCTCTTCACTGCATTTTAGTCCTTTAAAAGAAAGTTTTTTTTCTGTTCAGAAAAGACTTAATGATTAACCTTATCAGAAAGAGGTGTTTTCATGTCTAAAACATAGTGATGAATTTTGATTGGTAACCTAAGGGAGAATGGACCCCAGCTCTATTACTAATCTAATGAACTATCCATTACTATACTAGACAACTTTTATCATGTTTTAATGCAAATGAGTCACTGTTCAATACTTCTGCTAAGTGCGTGTCTCACAGCATTACCCAGTTGACTGGACCATTACATAAACTTGAATATTTCATTCTGACAATGCAAAAATTATAAACATTTCTTTGAATGTTTGCTAACTCTCCAAGTGAAAAAATGTCATTATTTTATAAGCTCTAGTCTTGGTTTTCTTGCTCTAAGATTTATAAGAAAGACTTATCTGAGTCTTCATTACATTTTAAAAGGCATAGTTGAAATTAACAAACTATTTAGCTTCTTTACAATTTTGAATATATTTCAACTGGAGGTGTTTCTCACACATGGAACTTGCTTATATAAAACAGTGGTCAGAAATAGTTATTCCAAACTTACACACAGGTGAGATTCCTGCATGTATCATTGACTTTGTATGTCAGATGTTCACTTGATAAGAATTAGATCTGCAAACACTTGGAAACCTTTCAAGCAAAGGGGACGAGAGGAGTCTGTTTTTAGAGGCAACAGTGGCTAAGGTCCTGGTGGCAACATTTGTGGTGTGTGATTTTAGGTTCTGTGTGTAGCAGTCACATCCCACTGGGTCTCACAGGAACAGTCTGACAATATGATTTGGTTATTATTCTTGGCTGCATGACCCTTAGCCTATTTCTCTGTCTTTTGGGAGATTCTATGAGCTCTCTCACATTCTTTATTATATTCACTTTCTCCACAAACCAGCTGTAGGGGATTCTGCTTTTTTGTAACTAAGACCCCCAACTGATATAAAGAGTAACAAATCAATAAACTGTGGCCCTCACAGCTGTCATTGCCTGTCTGTATTTTCAGGCAGGCTGTGGCAAGTGGATTCATTAATCTCATAAAAACCATAACTTTTGTCAGGTTCTGTGTTTAATGTGAGAAGAACAATGATAAGTAAGAAAGTCCCCAATTTTCAAGCTGTTAACCATCTCAAAAAGTATACAAATATATATATTTTATTTCTGTACAAACATGATGTACTCTAACATTAGACAAATATTAGTATATTCTGGAAGCACACAAAATCCCAAAATGAGTAGTATTTTGCCAAGAGCAAAATACAAAAGAATGATTTTATGAAGAAGAGCCAGAGGAAGCTCACACAGATTTAAAGTTAATGGGCAATTAACAGTGTAGTCATATGATATAAAAGGCATAGGATACAATGAGAAAAACAGGATAGGAGAATAATAGGCAATTTGAGCCAGATAACAAAGGGTCTCAAAAACATGCTAAGGGTTTTCAAAATATACTATGGCAGACTTAATAATGAACACATGTACAATGTTCACGAACCTATGTATGGATATGTTACTTTATGTGTTAAAATGATTTGCAGATGTGATTAAATTAAGGATGCAGAGATAGGGAGATAATCCTCTACTAAACAGGTACTCTAACATAAACATAAAATCTTATAAAAGAGAAGCAGAAGGGTCACTTAGAAGTAGGAAATATAACCACAGAAGCAAGAAGAGAGAGTGACACCAGGAAGAGGCCAAGAGCCAAGAAATTCGAGCAGCCTGAAGAATCTGAAGAAGAGAAGAGACTCTCCCTTAAAGTCACCACCATGAGCTTAGATTTCTGGCCTCTGGAACTATAAAATAATAAACTTGTGTTACTTCAAGAACTAAATTTTTGAAACTATGAATAGGAAAGTAATGCCAATATTCAAGAAGTAAAAGAATTATTTACATTTGTAATGTAAGTGAGAGACATGCCAGGTCCTTGATTTAGAAAGCAGAGTTGAATGAAGAGGGAAGATTCAGTGAGAAGCTTGTCAGGAAGGATAGGTGATGTTTTACAATAATTAGTTGCAGTTCTCTATTGATGAGAAAGGAAGATTATAATGTATGAAAGATGTTACAGTGGCCGAATGTACGTAAATACTAGAATTTAGCATGTTAATAAGGAGATCACCAAGAAAGATTTACCGAGTAGTATGTGTGTGTGTTGTACTAAGAGCTTTGCGTGCATTGTTTGATTCTTACACCAGTCCTATGAGTTGGATACTATTATTTTCATCCCTATTTTACAAAATTGTGTGTAAGAAGGCAAAGTAACTTGCCATAGCCACAGAACAAATGAACAACCATGTTGATAGACTACTGGTTATAGGAAGAAATCATGGGTGGAGTAGTAGTGCTACTTGTGAACAGGAGCAGTCTTGTTTCCTCCAGGAAAAGAAGGAGATAGCCACATATTCTCAGGATGTGCACAGTCTTCCTCCTAAGACATGTACCCAGGAACAAATAACTTTAGGGAAAATATCAGACTCCAGAAACAAAAGTCTCAAAGGATAGTCAAGTAACTGAGAAAGCAGTACTCAATCCCTATGCCTGAAGGAGTTGTGCAGACAGTGTGTATCCAGGGAATGCCATACTGAAGTTTCCTCAGGTTCCATCTCTAGTTTCCAACCCACACGTCAAAGTCACCCTCCACTGTGAGACGATCACAGGCCAGGGCCATAGGCAATGCCACATATAATTATGAATGCAACACAAATATTTGTTTTGCAGATAAAAGAAATGAGAGAATAATCAAGAAAGGAAGAGATATTGAAGGTTCATCCTCTGGAAACTCAAGGTTTTGTTAAAGATTTAATAGAACAGTGAATACATTTTAATAGTTTAACTTTCAAGCAATCACATAGGTAACCATTGGAACCAAGACTTTGGATTATTTTCAAGGAAGTTATTTATGGGATAAAGACTGATGAAAAACATAATGTTGATTTTGTTTACTTAATTTAATTTAATAGAAATCTGTTCATAAATTATTTATAGTTTTCCTCCCAATACTTAAAATAGAAATGAGATGTTAGGTAATAAAACATACAGAATATTTTGAGAATTGTATAGGTATTATTAATACATTTAATATTTAATATTTAAGGTAAAGTGGTTGAATTTTTAATATACTAATTTAAAATACCATGGGAAAAAAACATCCTCTGAATTTGTGACCTTCAAAGGAATGCTTATGAGGCAAGGTATAAAACATTTGGCTTAGAAATATTTTTTCTGACTAATCAATTTTAAGGACAGTTGCATTTTGGCCAAATACACTTAAGCAGTCACATTATGCTTTCATAGAGGGTTGGTTTAATCAGTGCTTGGGTATAATTTTAAAAGGGCACAAAATGCTAAGATTTTACTCTAATGAATGATCCAATAGAATCCATCAAAGTAACCAAGGATTTTCACTAAAAAGTGAAAGAAACATGGGTACATTTGTACCTGCTTGTTATTCAGTGATCCAGAGTCTAAGGCAGGATGATCACAAGTTCAAGGTCAGCCTTGGGCAACTAAGTGAGACTCTTTCTCAAAATAAAAAAATACATACATATATATATGTATATATACGTATATATAATCCCATCTGCAAGTCATCTTATAATGCATGAATATATATATTTGTATTAATATATATTTGTGTTACTAGTATTTGTATATTAATATATATAATTTGTATTTGTATATATATTAATATATATAATTTGTATTACTATATATTTTGGATATATATATATTTGTATTAAAAGGTTTAGAGATGTAGCTCAATGGTAGAGCACACCTGAGCTAGTACAAAGTAATACTAATAACGCTAGTAAAGAAAAATAAAATATGAAAAAGGTAATGGTAAATTTTATATGTCTACTTGAACAGGTTAAAGGATATCCATATAACTGGTAAAATTATTTCTTGGTTTTTCTGAAAGGGTATTTCTGAAAGAAATTAGTATTTGAATCAACAAATACAAACAAGATCTGTTTTCATAAATATTAATGGGCATCTCTCAATCCATTGAAGGCCTAATAGCAAAAGGTGGAGAAAAAGCAAATTCTCTATTTCTTCTTGAATGGGGACATTCATCTTCTCCTGCCTTTGGACATTCAAGCTACTATTTCCTAAGATTTTTAATTCTGGCACTTATAGGCAGGTTTTTAGGCCTTCAGCCTTGAACTGAATTACACTATTAGTTCCCCTGTTCTCAGTCCTTGGATCTCAGACTGATTCATACCTTCAGTTTGTAAATGCAGATCAGAGGACTTGTTGGCCTCTCTAATAACATGAACTAATTTCCATAATATATCTTCTATCTACTTTATTGTTTTATTTCTTTAGAAAACCCATACTAACTTAGAGAAATTTAGGGAAAATGACATTCTGACCAAAATGGCTTATATTCTTTGATCCATTAAGGGTGGCTGAAAATTCCCCAATTATAGGTGGATTCCTTTTCCATTTATTTTAAAGTGGGAAAGAGTGAATTTTCAGCCTTTCACAGTAGGACTCTTTTGTCTAAAGGAGTTTAGTGGAATGACTTTATTCCAGATCCAGGTCATTGGCAAGTTCTTAGAGTTCTAAATAACCATATTCAAAGGCTCAGTTATCTTCTGGAGAGAAAAATAAGGAAAGAATATAAAACCACATGGAAAGAGAAATGCCCTGTTTGGGCCTGACTTACAGTTTTTCTCACTGGGCACCAACCCTATGTGTGTGGCCATCTTGAACCCCACCAAGACCAATCAGTAATCATATCAAATATCCAAGGAGCCATAATTTGTGAGACCTGCTGCATAAGAAAAACCATATGATTCCTATTGACATTCGTGAACTACAAAATTGTGAGACAAAATGTTAGTTGTTTTATGCCAATGTTTTGAAGTGCTAAGTACAATTTCCTTGACTTTCTTTGTTCCTTGCTAATCTCAGCTATAAAATTGACTTAAGAATCTTGTGGATTTGTTATGACAATTAGTTCAATGGTATAAGGATAATGCTAAGATTGCCACCTACTGATTATTGACATAACACCTGACATATCACAACAACAATTAACATTTATTGAACAATTTGTTGTTTGGAGACTTGGTGTATGGTTGTTCTTCATGCAGAAGCATTACACTGCTTTATCTTAGTGATTGCATGAACATTTTAATTTTTCTTTACCTGTTGCAGTAAATGTACATTGATTCAGTTGAATTCAATCATTTTTCCTACTCTGTAAGAGGGCAACCTTTTTCCATACAGTTAATCAGTTACAGAAATGGTAACCAGCTACATTCCTAAAAGCATGATTTTGAACATATAAACAAAAAATGCTTTACATTTATCAGGCTTGTCATTTAAAAAGCATTTCTAAGCATGCCATATGTTTTTAGTTTAACAAATAAATCCTAGGAAGCACCTACTAAAGAATTGTTATTCTGATATGTGTGAAGGTCAATATTAAATATATGAACTGATATGTGAACAAGTTCAGACGTCTCTCCATGCACAGTATGCAGTGTTCCTCCTTCGTTTCAGTATAACAAGTTGCACTGTACCTTTTCAAATGATTTTCCTAAGTTTTATTATTCAGATTATTTTCTTATGAAGATACATATAAAACATTAGTTTCAAATATGCATGTAACATTTGTTTAGACATTTGAATAGGTATAGCATTGGATAAAAGAAAATTTTGAAATAAAATTTTTAAAAGTCAGAGCAAAAATCTAAGTAAATATCTAGTAACCTTACTTGAAAAGGGTAGCACCAAGTTCTCTGTTCTAAGAGAAAAAGCAAAATACGGCTTAAGGTTTCTTAGCACTGATGGTTAACGTGCAACAAGTGTCGTTTCCAAGCAACCTCTGAAATGGTGTTTAAAACTGTTGTGGTTTCACACAAGGGGCCCTGCTATGGTTTCACACTCTTGAACTCTTCCAGTAAAAACCTGCAGCTAGAATTACATGTAATACATGGAGAAATGTGATTCTTAGTAATTCATGTGACTAAGCCAAGTATACCTTTCCTACTGTGAAATTTCAACTAACAGTACCTTGTATTTTAACAAATCTTTTTGATAAGAAGCACTATCTGTAAGTTAATAGAATAAAACATAAAATGTAAAAATGTAACTGGAAATAAACAGCAATCTGAAAAGTACATCTTTAACATCTATAAGTTTTTAATCTTAATTTGCGGCAAGGGGGAATGAGAACATACCTGTACAGTATTTTTTAAAAATTTGAATATTAGATGATGTAAAACATTTTCAGGACTACTGCTCCCATATAAGGATTTGGCATTCACAGGACAGGGTATCATAGTTACTCTTCTTTCCTCTATTATTTATTTGAATTACTCTAAACATAATCGTTATTTATTTGACCTTTAATTACCTATAAAATGGAATTTAAAATAGTGCTTATCTCATAGGCTAGTGGTAAATATAAGGTATATTTAAAAATCCTCTGCATATTACTAAAAACAAAGTAAGTTACTAACAGACAATAGCTAAAAAGATGAAGTTGAAGAGTCTGGGTTTAACTACAAGTTTTGCATCTTAAATAGTATAACTTTGAGCAAATAAATTACTGTCTCTCTTCTCTTTCTCTGTTTCTGGCTCATTTTGTCACATGAGGAAAGTAAAAGTCTATGTCCTAAGGTTGTGATAAATATAAAGGGAATTGGGGCATGTTGAATGATTCCTGGAACTAAATAAACCTTTGTGAGTATAAACTACTGTTATTTTAAGTAAAATAGCTGTTTCGTACTAAAATCCAAATTATGATTTATTCACATTTTTCTATTCAACAAAGCAACTTTTTGGATGTGAGCACAGTGTTACAGATTTTTACAACATGCAGTCATGACTGTCATTTGATTAGCATGTTTTTAAGTATTCATAGATCCTCATTCTCCACTGGCACAAATTAAGATTAAAAAGATGTACTTCTTAAACTGATAAATTTTTCCATACACACACACACACACACACACACACGCACGCACGCATGCACACACAGAGTTTATAATTTTTTGGTGTGTGGAAGACAACTTGGTTTTTGTGGAAAACCACGGCGGCTTGCCGACAGGGCTGCTTCAAGCGGCTCGCCACGCGTGGCTTCTCTTATGGGAAACCTCAGCTTCTTTGTGTTTTCGCTTACGGAAAACCACTTGCGGAAAACCGCCACTCCTCTCACTTGGGGCCCGACCAGTGGGACAGAAGACACGTACTCTTTTGAAGTTCATGAAGCAGCTTCCCCTTTATTCTAATAACACCCTCAATATATAAGCAGTCTCATGCATAAGCAATTGTAACCAGATATGTCCATCCAATCCTGTTAAAGGTCAAGCAGTCACTCCCTGGAGCATACATGTAAAGTATATCTGTCCACACGCTAGGCGGCTGAACTGATTATCATACAGCCAATTGTAAACGCGTTCTGCCTTTCTCCATGCATAATCAGAACGCCATTTGCTCTCTGTCAGTCGCCATCTTTGGATGCACGTGGGTAACCCTGAGCCCCGGGTTCCACCCGCCACAGTTTTTTGAATGGAAATTATCCAGGCCCTACCTATGTTAAATAAATATTCTAGTGAGACACATTACCAACCCTAGTAACTTTAAGAGTGTCAATGTTCTGGAAGTATTTCATTTTAAATTATAACTGAACTTTCCTACGTTTTCTCTGACTTCTCACAGACGTAATTTCAGTTTCCTAGGTACTGAGTCTACATAACCCTGAACTTACTTGTAAATAATCTTATGTATACATAAGTTGTAACATCATAATTCACAATTTAGATAATAAACATTAATGTTGTTCATTCATTTTTTTCTTTTATTAAATGAAAATATTTAATGAACATCAGTTACAGAGACAGTAGTGTGGATAAAATGGAAAGCAAAATGAAATATTACCTCTTTTGATTTTTTTTTTAACAGCAACCAAATGACAAAGACTATTTAATTCTTCCCAGCTAGGCCAGAAACCTAATGTTACTGAACTAATCCAATTGAAATTTCCCTATTCAAAATATAAGCCATTCCCTTTATATGCCCTGATATTGAAACCATACAATTCTTTGGAAGAGATTCTAACAGAAAGGAGAATAGATGGTTGCAGTATCCATGCACCATCATGATGGATCCTCATTCCAGGGCCCTAGACAACAGAGGGCTAAGGGACCTCTCAAGGTCTGGTTCCTGCTGGTTAACTCTTCTTCCCCTCCCTTCGAGGAAGGAAGCTCACAAATACCATTTTCTATTTAAGTGTCAGGGGAACTGGATGTCTGTAAAAAGAAAAAGAAAAGACACAAAGGACTTTGTTTCTGATATCCAAGAGGGTATTTCTCTGTCTTGGGGTCTCTAGAGCTGCATGTCTGGAAACCACCCCAATCTGGCTGAAATTTCTTTAGTTTTGTTTCTTGGCTAAATAAAGCATGGTCTCTCAGGGCATGGATGCATGGCCCACTGTAAAAACAAGCACACCACCTGGAATGTTTGCCTAGGTACATGAAATGGTAGGTGGTATGTAAGTGTATTTTAGAAAATGTATAGAACTGCTGAAATTCAATGTGAAATTGTTCATGTATTTTCATTTGAATACATTTAAGGAACTATTATAATATTAATCAGAAGCTCAAAAGTTTTAGCAAACCAAGTATGTTCTATTTGGAGATACATAGTGGTAAATGCTTTATGGCACAGTCTATGACAGAAGCACACAAAGTTGCCATGGAATTTGAGATTCGAATCACCTGATTCAGACATAGACATTATAGAACAATTCTAGCAAAAGTTAATGCTTAAAATTACCTTTAAATGATGAGTGGGAGTTAACTGGTTGCTGAAAGATGGCAGTGTACTTTTAGTGAGAGGAAACGTAAGTGCACAGAAACTGAATTGCTAAAGAGCCTGACTCTTCATGAAAATGGCAAGTTGTTCAATATGGCTCAAATTAAGGGTAGAGTGACAATCATTGGGGGGAAAAAGGCCCAGTTTTCCCTTGATCTATGGAATTATTGTAGTTCAAGTTCTTTTTAAGCAATTTCTATACAACTCTAATCTCTTGTTACCTGATAATCAGCTGATGGCTTAAGATTTTTAAAACAATTAGGAAATCTAAATGGAGTGGCAGGAATCAAGAAGTTGCTTGTTTGCCTTTGTGGAAAATATGAAGTTTGAGTAAGAATGTTATTAAAGTAAAATAATAGGAAAATAAAAATTAAACTACATTTTTCAGGGCTGGGGAGATAGCTCAGTTGTAGAGTGCTTGCCTTGCAAGCACAAGACCCTGGGTTCCATCCCCAGTACTGTAAAAAAAAAAAAAAAAAAAAAAAAAAAAGGCAATAAATGGTACTCTTGGGGAAGGATATATTTTCAGAAACAAAAGTCAAACAGTTTCTTACCTTTGCTCCAAGTAAAATAAAAAGAAGTATGGACTCTATGGCACAAATTATTACAGACAACATGACCAAAAAGATTTTATTGAAATTATTAAAGAACTTTATGAATATGTGAAATAAGATGATGATTTAAGAAAACTAAAAGATATATCACAACTGTTTGAAATGCTTAAAACTTGCAGGAAACAGAATGAATTATATAAAATCACAAATTGGTGATATAGAGAACAAACTCAAGGTCCTATCTGAGAATTTGAGAGGAGAGAAATGAAAAGGATAAAGATTATCAGAAATAAATTTAGCCTGGGTAAGTTAGTGTTAGAATCAGAAATATAACTGTAAATAAAGTTAGTACAAAGTAACTTTATCAGCAAATAGTTAAAATTGCTTAGTTGGGAGCCGTGGCACACACCTGTAATCCTAGCTACTTTGGAGGCTGAGGCAGGAGGATCACAAGTTAGAAGTTAGCGTAGGCAGTTTGGTGAGATCTTGCCTCAAAATGAAGCAAAAAAAAAAAAAAAAAAAAAAGAAGAAGAAGAAGAAGTTCTGGGGTAACAAATACCACACTGTAACTTACTGAAATGCTTGACTTCTAAGGAAAAGGAGGATCAAATATATTCAACCAACATGCAACTAAAAGAAAAATTGTTCATAAAAAAGAAAAGTAAGAACTAAGATCTGTGCTAGAAGTTTTCATTTGTTCAGTTTAATTCCCATATAAAATATACTTGCATATTATGGAATTTGTGGAAAACTTCCCAATTTGTTTTCTGATATAAATTTGAACTTGACATCAAAGAGATTAATAGCAAATACTTTGGACCCAACCTGACTGCATTTAATCCTGCTTCATTACTTGGTGGCTGCGTAACACTGAGCAAGTCATTTTTCTTCCTTGTTCTGCACTGCTATTAGCACAAGCTGCCATTAAAAATACTATAAAATGAGTGGCCCAAAGAACAAAGATTTGCTTTCTCATAGTTCTGGAATTTGGACAGCTATCAGTTGTCAGCATTCTCAGGTTTTGGTGAGGACAGAGATGGACTCCTTCTGTGGTCTCCTTAAGTGACAGAGAGAGAACTCTGATGCTAATCCCATTGTAAGGACACAAATTCATCACTTCCTCTAAACCTAATTATTTTGCAAAGATTCTATCTCCAGATTCTACCACATTAGACTTTAGGTCTTCTACATATGAATTTTTGGAGAAGTAATTTAGTCCATGGTAACTTCCTTTCTCATCTATAAAACAAAAGTTCTAATAGGACATTTCCTTTACAGGGCTGGCATGAAGATCAAATGAGACAATTCACTGGAAAGAGTTGGAAGAGTTGTTAGCAGATGGTCAGGGATATATGAGTATTCGTCAATAACATTATTATATCCAGACCACTATCTCTTAAAATAGACTTAAATGAAATACATAATGAAATAACTAACATCTCCACTCTAGCAGTTATTAAAATAGATGAGCCAAGAAATCATTCCTGGGATTAAGGTATTTTTTCAACTATTATTTATCTAATAATATAATTCATCTTATTTCTATATTCACATAAAATAGTCATGTTATCATATTAGTAGATAACAAAATGTAGCTAAAGGTAATGAATTAATCAACCCATTAAAAATCTGAAGGGATAATACTAAAGAACAAAGTGTAAAAACCAAGCATCAATCTTAAAACATGAGTGTGTCCTCATAGTCAGTAGGGACCGCTCAAGTAAGCTGCCACTGTCAAATATATTCAGTATCCACTGCCACCTACCACACACCTGCATTAGGAATGGCAGCAGAGCTGGTACCTGAGTCTCAACAAGACAGCTCCTTATTGTCAATAATACCCAGAGATTACCTCCCATTAGAGAATCTCAAACTCAATGAAGAGTTTTCTATGGGTGAAAATAGAAATTGGAAACCAGAGAAAAGAAATTGTTCTTTTGTCACAATGTTGTAACACTTAATCTATTTAATATTTTAACTGTTATAAAAGCACTCAGGAGCTTGACAATATTTTGGTTCGAAGATTCAATGGGATATGTAGCAAATAGTGTATATATAGCACATTTGCCTCTGGAAAGAATCATCAGTTTTACATGAATATGAAAATCCTGTGGAACAGAGCATTCACTTCATTCTGTGATTGAAGTATAACCATTATAACCAAGGAAATGACTGACTTGAAGAATGAGTTCTTTTTGTCATTCTACTTTTCTATTTCCTGGCTTTCAAAATTGTAAGACAAAAACCATTTTAATGAAAAATGTCTCAACTATTTGAGTAGTAAATATTAAATTGCACATTATTTAACCTCATTAGAATGAATTTGAATGAAAGTAAGTATTGAAATACTGTTTTGTCATCTGTATATCTACTGCTAAAACGAATAGTTAATGCATCCTTAATATACATATAAAAAGCAACAATCAACTATTTTTAAGGTACAAAGGGCAAGATGTTCTCTCCATGGTTCCTGTTTGGACCAGAAAGTTCATAATATAGAATGATCACATTGATACCAACAGAACAAATTTTCATTAAAAATCAGGTAATCTTCATTTTTAAATCACAGTAAATATGTGAGAATAAAATGCAAAATAGCATCGTGAGAATAAAAAGGAACACACATTTTCTGAAGTGAACAATGTGTCTCCAAAAATATGTTCTGCATATTGCTTAATATTTTGAACATAGTAACAGACAAAATAAAATTCTATTTTATTTTGCATATTTACTCTTTTATATATTTTCATTGATGACATGTTTGAAATACTGTGCTCCTTGATCTTATAATTCTTAACTAATATCACCCTAGATATATTGCACAGCATAATGTACAGTTTATTAACAGATAGTGCTTAATCCATTTAAATAAAAAAGAAAAATTTTGCCAAATATGCTGAAATCTTCCATGTCACTAGAACTTCTAAGTCGTGGAAAAGAAAATTAAGAGAGTAACTCATTGCTATAGAGAAAAGCAACTGATGTTCACTCTGATATATAATCTCTCTCTAACACCAGATATCTTTCGAACACAATGGAGAAGTTCTTCTTAACATGTTGCCATGAACATTTTGCTCATTTCATTCCTCTATTCAGAACTGTCTTTGTGAACTCTGTTGGAATTAAATTTACAGAGAATAAAAATAACCTTTTTGTGTTTGTTTTTGGTTTTACAGTTGTCACCAAAGCCTCAAGATAACTTAATATTTGTCCTTAGAAAACCAGAGAAATGGATCAGAGGGCATAGGGGCCACCTGCTTTCTCATTTGTTCAGGTTTCCGTCTTTTTTTCTAAGTTGGAATGACATGACTATTTCTGCAGCATCTAAAGGGTAGGAAAGAAAGAAAGTACACTTTTCTCTAGGTTTCCTCTTTTCGTGTCGTCAGTTGCTTTGAAGTTAAAGTTCTCAATCTGCTAGCATTGTAAATAAGTGGAAAAGGTATTTCAAAGGAACAAGTGTTTGGGGAGGGATGATGAATAAAAAACGAGCTTTTGTTAAAGCAGTGTAGGCCAGAGAGCATCAGGTAGATGGCCCATAAGCCACACACTTGACATGATCAAAACATATTGGTGCTTAAATAAAACAAAACAAAACAAGCTACAGAATTTTTGAAATTTGTCTAATTGGTAAATGACTACTAGACCCTTTGCTAATTAGATGAAATTTCACTCAATATGTTTCATGCCTTGCTGATTTACACTTTTTTGTTTGTTTGTTTTAATTCCAGGTTAAGGATCTTTGTTCTCATGAATTTGTGTTCATTAAAATACTTCATGTCTATTAAAATTTAGAAGAACTGTCCTTTGATTTATTCTTTGGCCACCTACATTCATTAAAGAAGAACCAAAAGTTTTGTCCTGTGATTTATTATTAATTATAGCATAATTACTGAAAACTGGATAATTCTGAGAGAATAATAAAGTGAATGGGTGTGTATGCATTTCATGGAACAAATATATATTTGGATATATTCTGTTATAAGTTACCAAATATATTCTTTTTTTATTTCCAGAAAAGCCATGAGCACAGTACTAAGCCTTTTATAACAGGATGTTTACTGGCACAAGTAACAAGAAAGTTTGAACCACATTGATTTACCAATTTTTAAATAATCACAGAAAGCATGCTGTGAAAATTTTCATTCCCTATGACACACATTTTCAGAGGGCAAATGTGCTAGCTACCCAAACTGAGCATTTGTCTTCTCCAGAGACTTGTTATAAAGTGGCACATAGAAAAGGGAAAATTTGTAAAAGTAAATTAAGGAATAATGTTTGTGGCAATAAAATTTTCATATAGTTTTTGAAAATATATATTGGTGTGATTCTTATGCATGAGAACAATTTTATGCCAAGTATAAATTGCAGAGTTTCTCTAAGTCTACAGGGGGTTTAAATACTTAGGATCTTTTTAGTACAATATGTTTGACTGAAAAAGAAAACAAAAAACAGTCTATAAAAGGGAAATGTACAAAGGTAGCTAGCTCTGCGTAGTAATGGCTGATGGTGTTCAGCAGTAAAATGCCAATTAAACTTTGCAACTGATAGTCTATGTTGGAAGTTTTTATACAGCTTGCCTAGTTGGCTGGGTAGACTTCAGTAAGTGTTGATATGACATGACAATTTATCACTTCTTCTACCCAGTCCTTCTCAACTGGAAGTCTTTATTTGAATGACAGAAAAAAAAAAAAAAAAAAGAAAGCAAATTGAGTTATTATTTTCCCAATTCCTTTATAGTTGATTCCTAACTAATATCACACTATATGTAGGAGAGGAATCTAATAATTCATTATATATAATGGATGCCTTAGGAGATTAAGGTTTAAATATTGTAAAAACGCCAGTTTTTGAGAAAGACAGAGTTCCATCCTTAAAGAGACATACTGTGAATGCCCCTTGTCTTTTTGGTATAAAATATGAATGATAAAGGGAATATCATATGTGCCAACCAGTCTAGCTGTGACCAAAGACAGAGAGGAATTTATAGTCATTCTCTGAAATTTTAAATATGAATCATTTCTCTTGCAATGCTACATTTATTGACTCTCTTGCCAGAAACTACAGTCACTTAAAAAATGAGCTAGTTTTGTGATTGGCGTAAGTGATGAGGTGCTTTTTTTATTTTTAGAATATAAATGAGAAGCAGAATTTGATGGGAGTTTTCAATTCCATGATTGTGTGTCTTTGTCAACACCCACCAGAACCAATTCATTTATTCCATTCAACAAATATTTATTGAGTTTTCACTACTTGCTGTGCACTGGTCTGTGCTTTGGAGACTTAAGAAGTGAGTGAAACGAGTCTGTTTTCCTTTAAAGGGTGATGTGGAAATGAAGATATATAGAGAAAAACAACAGAATGAAAAGTAAGAGGTCAAAGATAGAAGCAAAAGACCACAGGCATTTATTGAAATGCCTTCAAGAACTAATTGTGGCTATGAGCTGCCACTGAGGCGGTGATGAATAGTCATAAGGGACATAAGTTAGGGTGACTCGGAAAGGAATTTCCCATAATCAAAAGGACGGTAATAGGAGAGTGAGAGAAGGCAACTGAACTAAACTAAAGAAGGCTGAGCATGAATTTCGTATGCCCAAACGAGTATCTTTTGTGTAGTAATCAATTAAAAATTATTTTACCATCATAACTGACCAAAATGAGTAACAGAAACAAAATTGCTGGCCTCAATCCTTGTAAACAGATCTCTGTCTGGGAGCTAGAATAGAGAGTGAGGCTTTATATTGCAAGCATTTTGTCCTATAGGAGAAAGATGTTTGAGTGATTTCTTTTGATTGTTATAACTTGAAATTCAGAATACAGTAGCAATTCAGAAAGTCTCTGAAGCATTGTTACTATTTCATTGTTTTTGTTCTTAAGCTGGACTAGATACCTGTATATCACACACCTATATATACATATATGCATGAATATATCTATATTCCTATGTGCCATACAGCCTACATATCATGAAGAATTCTTTATCAGGTTTTGGATTTTTTTCCTAATATTATCTATCTATTCTGGGCTTCCACAATGAATATTAATAATTTTCTGATAAATACATATTAATAAGTTAAAAAACTGTAAGTAGTACATTTTTAAAACACTATGTTAGCAAATACATATTTTTAATAAAATGACAATTCTAATAAACAGTATATAAATGAATTATCAACAATTACAAAAACAGTAGCTTCATTACAAAAATTACCATTTGTTTTCACTAACAATTTACTAATAGGAAGATAATTTGTCTTAGGGCTTCACCTCAAAACTCTTGCTTATTGTTCCCCACAGTATAAACCCATTATCAAGTAATTGGAGTCAACCTTCCTAATCTGAAAATTCCTTTCCCTAAACATCATGATCTGAATTTCAGCAGTGACCCTGAATCACTTTATGACCTTATTGGTGAAATCATTTTCAGTGAAAAAATGATTAGTAAATTAGTATTTTGGGTATTATTATATGCATAGTATATAATATAAAGAATATGATAAAAAGGAAAAATGCAACATGAATCAGGCAATATATAATTTTATACACTAAATAAATTGTGTGATAAATCAAATCTTGTAATTATTTTTTTCTTTTTCAGTAGTCTTTCTATTAATAACACAATTAATAAAACTTATTAGAGAGGGTTTACTACCACATTTATTATTAGATGAAGACAAAATGTTAGGAAACCAAGACATGAGAAAAGAGTAGTGTGGTGAAACATAAATTTATAATCCCCATATTAAGATATTGACATAATACAAAAGCACTATATTTGCTTCTCATTATAGTATAAAAAAGATAAAGAAGCTTTATTTTTTGTTTTGATTCTAAAAATGAAAATGAGCCAGATAAACTATACATTCATAGATTTTTTTTTTGTCTTTGTTTTTTCTTTTCTTACCATCAATAGGCTGAGGATGCAAGAAAGCAAAAGAATTAAATTAAAAATCAGGTCCTTGGAAGAGAAGTAACTGACAGTTACCAGGTGTATGTGTATGTGCATGTGTGTGTACACATGAAACAGAGATAGAATTGTATGATATTTCTGTGTATTCATGATAAAAAGCAGTAACTGAAATCTAAAATGACACTAGGTCATGGCATTAAAACAAATACACTATTTTGGATACATCTAACAAAATCAGGGCATGTTTTATGTTTTGCAAAATGTACAATAATAAGCTGAGAAATAAAAAGTTATAAAAAGAAATGGAGAGATACACCTTGCACATGAATTGTAGGACAATACAATTAAAATTGTTTCCTTATCTCTTTTGTAATACCCTCATCTTTCTCAAATTATTCATACGTTCCATGCATGTTCAACCAAAATCAAAGCAAGTAGAAATTTCTAAAATGTTTCTAAAGTATAAAGCAAAATCAAGGATCTAGAAGGGTCAAAAATCTTTATTTTTCAGTACCAGAGATTGAACCCAGAGGGATTTAACCACTGAGTCACATCCCCAGCCATTTTTATGTTTTATTTTGAGACAGGGTCTTGTTAAGTTGCTCAGGGCCTGACTATGTTGCTGAGGTTAACTTTGAACTTGCAATCCCCTAGCCTCAGCCTCCTGGGTGGCTGGGATTACAGGTATGCCCTGCTGCACCTGGCTTCAAAAATCGATTTTGAGAAGGACCCATGTGCTGCTGAAAAGAAAGTGTATTCACTTGTCGATGGATGAAATATTCTATATATGTTGGTTAAGTCTAAATTGTTGATTTATTATTTAATTCTATAGTTTTTACTTAGTTTTTGTTTGGAGGATCTATCCAGTAGTGGGAGAGGTGTGTTAAAATTACCCAGAATTATTGTGTTGTGGTCTATTTTATTCTACTTGATTCTTGAAATTGAGAAGTGAGTGCTTGTTTCATGTATGTAGATGTTCCATTGTTTGGGGCATATATATTTACTACTGTTATGTCTAGGTGATATATAATTCCCTTAAGTGGTATGAAATCTCCTTTGTCCATTCTGATTGACTTTAGCTTGAAGTTCACTTTATCTGGTATGAGGATAGAAATCACTGCTTGTTTACACAGTCCATGAGTGACATGTTTTCTCCCAGTCTGTGGCTGTCTTTGCCTATGAGATGACTCAACCTCTATTGAAAGCAGTGTGGAGATTCCTCAGAAAACTTAGAATGGAAGAACCCTTTGACCCAGTTAGCCCACTTCTAGGTTTATACACAAAGAACTTAAAGTCAGCATACTATAGTGACGCGGCCACATCAATGTTTGTAGCAGCTCAATTCACAATAGCCAAACTGAAGAATGAAATTATGACATTTGTTGGTAAATGGATGGAACTGGAGAATATTATGCCAAGTGAAATAAGTCAATCCCAAAGAACCAAAGGAGGAAGATTTTCTCTAATATATGAATGCTAATTCACAATGTGGGGTGGATGGGAGAATAGAGGTACTTTGGATTAAACAAGGGGAGTGAAGAGGGAGGGCGATTCTGGGGGCAGGAATGATAGTAGAATGATTTGGACATTATTATTACCCTATGTGCATATATTATTACACAACCTGTGTAATTCTACATTGTGTACAACCAGAAGAATGAGAATTATACCTCATTTATGTATGATGGGCCAAAATGCATTCTACTGTCATGTATAACTAATTAGAACAAATAAAAAAATTGAAAAAATTAATTTTGAAATAAGAAATAATGTTGTATAACATTCTAACATGTTTATGTTGGATAGCTCATCCTGATTTGGTTTCCTATAAAAGTACAATATTTTAGACATACTAACACAGTAATAGAATGGGATGGAATGGTTAGTCCAATAATGCCTAGTACAGAAAGGATGATATTTCAACATATGGGCCTAAAACATTAGGCATTAATATGCATAAATAACAGCAGTAAAGCTAAAATAGATTTTAAATCATCACATCCAAAAAAATTACCTTGAAATGGATTATGGGTACAAAACCATAAAACATTAGGAAGGAAACAAGTAAATTTTTGTGATTTTTTTTTTAGATTACAAAAAAGCATGATATAATTTTTAAAAGTAAGTGAACTTCTTCAAAATTAAAATCTATTGTTCAAAAGACATTAAAAAAATAAAAAAAAAAACCTACAGAATAGGAGAGAATATTTCCAAAACATGTATACAATAGAATTTTATCCGATGTTATAAAGACCTCTGGAGTTTTATAATAAGAAACCAAACAACACAATTTAATTTAATTTAATTTAATTTAATTTAATTTAATTTAATGGGAAGCTTTAGGTCCCTTAAGAGGGATTCTAGCTCAAAAGTCTTCTTTCATTCTCTTTTTTTTACTTCTCAGTTGTGAGGTGAGTGGTTTTGTTATGCCATGTCCTTCTGCCATGATGTGCTACCCTGGCACCAGAGGCTCCAAAGCAATGGGTCTGCCCAATCAGGACCAGAAAACTTCAAAACTGTAAGGTAAAATAACCCCTTTGTAAGTTGTTTAGCTCAGACATTTGTTATAGTGACAGAAGATTGACTAACACAGCATACAATAAACAAGGTATGGACTAAGTACTTACTAATTTACTCGTGCTACATTGACAAACAAAGAAATGAAAACAAAACAAAAGTACTTCTACTAGCACTGGCACTATGTTGTTCTGGCAAAGATATGTAATAAATTGTGTTTTTTGACACTTTTACGGGTATGTAAAATGCAATAATCACTTTGGAAAGATTTCAGTAGTGTCATAAAATTAAACAGATAGGCTCATCATAACACCAAGCAAACCTATCCCTAGGTATTAGCTGAGAGAAAGCAAAACTAATGCCCTCCCAAATAGTCATAAACAAATATTTGCAAGAGCTTAATTATATTCACCAAACATGTAAATCACTCCAAATCCATCGTGAATGAACTATCATGAAAACGAGGTGTGCTCCTATAAAACAGAATTCTTCTAAGCAATTTAAATGACCGAATTGCTAAAAATGCAAAAGCATGACTAAATTTATAAAACATTATACTAAGTGAAAAAAAGTCAGATATGAATTCCTGCACTATATCATCTAATTTATTTCACATTCCAGATAACATAAGATTAAAGGGGAAAAATGGGAATAAAGATTCTGTGAAATATTCACGTTCCTAGAACTATGAAATGTCCCATGAAGTGGAGAAAGGCACAGCAACAAAGAGAAAATAAGCCATCTATCTTTATACTTTCCCCCAGGTTTAAAAAAATCCACTTCATTTAACTATGCGTACAGCAACTTTAACAAACACTTACTTTAGAAGCTATTGAATGTAGCTGTAAGTACTGCTGAGAACTGACCAGCTACAATCAATACCTTTGATACTTTTAAATAATCTGTATTTTATAATTATTCCATACAATGAACTATACCAGTTTTTATCAGCAATTTGCGAGTTAAAATACTTGAAAAATAGTCTAGCAATATAAGACATTTTGAGGATTTTTGTTAATCACTTTTAAGTGTGAATTATGCAAGTTTTACTGACATTACTATCTTCTTTTAATTTTTATTTTTACAGACTGCATTTTGACTCATTATACACAAATGGGGTACAACTTTTCATTTCTATGGTTGTACACAATGTAGATTCACACCATTCATGTAATTGTACATATACATAGGGTAATACTATCTCTTTCAGTTACTATCTTAAAGTCATTTTATAAGCACATTAGGTAATATCAAAAGAGAAAGTTCTCTGGATCATGGTTGGTTTTGTAGAGTTATTAGAAGCATATTTTCAAAATTTTATTTCTACCTTATTACCAAATATAAAAAAATGCTTTTTTATTTTACAGAAAATATTTTCAATTGCAAAGTGTCTGACATATTTTTGCATGCTTTATGTATTTGCTTTTAAAAAGAATCATGCATTTCATTGCTGCCATTTATTTGTCTGCAAAAAAAATTTTTAAAAATCTAATACAATGAAAACTACCAGGAGCAGTAGACATTTACTTATTGATTCAATAGATTGAAGATGGTTCTTAAAATTGTTTTAAACAAGAGTTTACATTGACTGGACTAGTGTATTGAACCATAAAATCAATAATGTGATGAAGCCAGTTCTTGCTAACTCACAAGGGCCTATCATTCATTTTTCAGGAGTTTGTCATTGGTTATTAAACACAGTCATTATTAAAATTAATTACATAAGCTTACTCCTAAATATATAACATAAAAAATAAATAAATTCTCAACACTCATTATTTTCTTATTGAAATATTTTTCTATGTCTTACCATTACTTTTGGTCATGAGGTTATTTACATTTAGTTTATGTTGCATGGTAGAAATAATATCTGTTGGTGTGTGCCATGGCATATCTTTTACCAACTACGCTTTCAATTTCAATGATATCATACTGATGGCTTCGGGGATCTTTACTCCATGGAAAAACCTCACTTTCAAAAAATACAGTTGTGAAACATCTATCAGCACATGGCCAGGTTGTGCTCTGCTTTTAGATGCCTGATATATAGTAGGCACAAGTGCCAAAAATAGCAAAATGACTAAGGAACATCTATTGCCCTAAAAACAAATGCAGGACAAAAAGAATACAAGAATTTATTGCAGGCCTGTGAGAAATTGTAGGGGCTGACCTTACAGAAGAAGAGATTTTGGAGTTCAAGTCTGATAAATAAGTAGAAATTTATCAGTGAGGAGACCAGCAATGAACTTTCCGAAAAGAAGAGAAACATAATCAAAGGAAGGAGAGACAGAAAAACTGCATTTTATTAGAAATCTTAATATTTCTAAGTTTCCAAAAATAGATGGTATGATTTTCCTTTTGCCTCTCTCTAATAAAGAACGCTTGTAATGATATTTAGGGACCATCCAGATAATCCAGATTAATCGCATCCCAGATCTTCAATTCAATTACATCTGCAAAGGTCCTTTCTATCAACAAGGTAATATAAATTCCAGGGATTAGAACTTGTTATCTTTGGGTGGCTATTATTTAACCTCCAGTGCAGAGCAGTGATAATTGAAACCATAGCAGAGAAAGAAACTTCGCCAGAAGGAAAGAAAAGTCATCAAAATCAGCATCTCAGTACTCCCCCAAATACTTGAATAAATGCAGAGAATCCAATAAGAAACCTTGAGCATGTCATGAAGACAAGAGGTTATGGATAAAAAGAAAGCTGTGGAGTAAGAGCCAAGGAGTGGAAGTGATTCAGGGAAAATAATGAAGAGGGAAAAAAAGGCTGAAGTAAACTTAAAATTCAATTGTAAAATATAAAAAAAAAAAAAAATCCCAAGTGCTTACACATTCTAAGAGTAATCCTAGATTAATTCCAGCCTACGTGGCAAAGTATTTGGTTGTTTACAGATGGGACTTTGGGAGTAAGTGACTGTCATCCTGAAGCTAACCTTTAAGACAGGGGGTTAACTAGTCATCTAGAGCCAATGGCAATGTTAAAATCACCTTGTTAATGCACATAGGAGTTCACATTTGTGAGAGATTAGATTATACAGCACAGAGGGAATTGTAACTAATCATGGTTGCTAAATAGCCACTAACTCAATTGTTTTCAACCTGCTGAAGAAGGCATGTGTCACTGTGCACATATAATTAAATATTAAAATGACTCTCTTTTGTAAATAATTCCTCAGACTTTATACTATTTAAATCTTGGTTCCCTGTGTAAAAATCATGTATCCACAAATTAGTCGCAGATCAGTTCAAGAACATTCCAGCTCCATAGCTCGGTTATTTCTCCAAGTCTGCAGTCCACATGGCTGTTTGCAGCTATCACCTAAGAATAATGATTTGTTTCTAAGTATTAGTTCCAAATCTCACTTTAATGGCTCTCACTGACCTTATATAGTAAATCTCCTGGCAAAGAGACGGGGGCAATGGAGTTTCTAGGCTGTTAACCCTTGAAAGGCAGAGAAGGACCTACAGCTATTCAACACAGGTATTTTGGCGTGATTTGAAAAATGATGATTATGTGTTGAATTTAATCACAACAAAGAGATCACAGTTCTCATTTGTTTGTTTATTGTGACCAAATACAATCACTGTATTACTGAAAAAGTACAATTATAACACAGAATTGTAAAACTAACTGTGAACACTCTTAGGAGTGCTACGGGATTTTTATTATACGTTTTCTCCGCTGTTAAGCAGGAGGATGATGTATGCCAGCCATTTCTATGTGGAGTCTCATTTCTTGCCTCATAAATTGTTCCTAGATTTATGTATTTATTTGTTGTACTTTTTATCATTTAATTACATCTTTAAAATTAGTTTTATTTTTATATCATTTTCTTATTGAACATTCTTATTTATCATCTCAATTTATAGAATTATAATTGAAAATAGAGTATGATATTTAAAATAAAATGTAAAAACTATAATTTTAAAATATCACTGCATTTGCATTCTCTAGTAATTCGATTTTAACATTTTAATAATTTAGCTCTTAAAAGTTATACCATATGGATTGGTATTTTCCAGTGGATCCAGACAATTTTTCCTCGGTAAAATCATGATTTGATTATTTTCAGATTATACCACCAAACTCAGGTAGAAAGCAAAATAGAAAATACAAAAAGGGTTAGACCATGCATGAATATGTTGTAGATTCATCAGAATAATTACTTCCTTTCTCTTTTCAAAATGTTCCCTAACTTTTGCTAATAAATTAAGTAGAAACCTGTATTCAATACTTTCTTGAGTACTATTATATATATCTATGTATAGATATATATAGTTATATTTTAAAAATTGATCTCTACAGTGTATCTCCATAGAGATGGAGTTATATAGGAACAGGAAATTGTACATGGACTATAATCACATGGACAGTGAGGCAGGTGATATGTTTCCAAGCATTTCGTGACCCTTGGGAAGAAGTACATCAAATCCAAATTTGGAAACAAATGAAGGACTTTGTGGTAGAATGTAAATACATATTTTAATAATTTGTTCCTTTCTGTTTTATTTAACTAATCCTAATTTTAAGACCGACTACACAAATAATTTAACTTCCCTTGTTCATGCAATTTTTGGAGCTGTTTTAAAAGAATAATGACACAAGTCTTATTTTCTGAATGGTTTGCACTTCCCAACCCTGGTTGATCAAAATTGAGTGACCAAACTATCTAATGGGGGTGTATGAAAATTAAGATAAAGAAAAATAGTGAGTATATGTTATAAAGGATGACACATTCTCAAAGTGAATGGGGTGAAGACAAATTTAATCACAAGGGAAAATGTTAAGTGTGACCTTATACTTCTGAAAGATGACTTCCATTCCAAATTAGTTTATGATTGTCCTGTTTAAAAATGTTCAAGGCATTGCAACTAATTGCAGTTATTCCTTCTCTTTCCTCTTAACACTTAAATATTTAGTCAAAAGCTTTGTGGTGTTTCCAAAACAACACTAATCTGGATTAGAATTCCTGATTTCAAAATGTGACTCTGATGCTCAGATGACCTTGAAAACAAATCACTTCATTTCAGTTCCGTCTCAATTCAAAGAATTATAATAAATGTAAATGAGATAAATGTCTATAAAGCTACTTTATAACTGTGGGATATCTAAGAATGTTATATACTTTTCAACTTATGTGATCAATGATTGACCCAAAAAGAAATAGGTTAACAACTCATTTTCTATGTATGTTCCGCCCAAATAATGGGGTAAATCCTTGGGATTATTTAAGGGTCTCATGTCATGGTAGAGATATGGAAATTGCACATGATATAAGATGAATTAAATAAAACAGGCAATCCTGGCAAAAGATGTATGATATTGGTCACATTTGACCCTCACTTGCTAAAAATAAAATGTAATTTCCTTAAATCTGGCCCAATCTTCCAGAGAGTCAGAATGAGTAAAATACATTCTCAAAGCAAGTTCTTCATACTTGAAAAGTAAATTGCCTCGCCTAAAGCACATCAAAGAACTAATGTACCTAAGAAAAGGTAATTTCTCAGGTGGTCTTTTTCAGAAGACTAGGCTAAGCAATGGAATATTTTATATATCCAAACTCCTCATGGAATAAAGTTCAATAATCACAAAATTCAATTTGTTAATTGTAAATCTGTCCTTTAAATAACAGTAAATTCATTCACAAATTGATCATTTTTGGGAGCACTCTGTTGAAGTCTATTAATTTGGTTGTTGCAAACTTCATATTGTCCTCAAATCTGTTAAAAGTTGTAATGTCAGGTTGGGCCACCTCAATGAGCTTTGAAATATACACAGTGTGATGTATCAACTGCATATCAAAAATAATGAGAGCTTTCCCACAGGAGAATAATATCATTGTGTGATGGAGTTTGTTTTCCATTGTTTTATTTTAATACATTTTATTGTGAATACTTAAGGTTAATAAAGGGATACATACAGATATTAGAATATTTAATATAGTGAAGCAAATTAATATATCCATCATCTAAATTAGTTACACTTTTTTGGCAAGAGTAGCTAAATTCTACTCATTTAGCTAAATTTTCTAATAGAACACAGTATTACTTACTATAGTCCTCATATTGTGTATTAGAAACTTAGACTTCATCCTACATGTCTGCTTCTTGCTATAGTAGCATATATAGCCCAATTCCACATAGATCACACCTCTTTTAACCACTGATTTATTATGTATCTCTGTATACTTACCTTTTTTCATTTTTAGATTATACTTATAAGATCATGCAATATTTTTCTTTCTGCATCTGTCTTATTTCACTTGGCCTAATGTCCTCCAAGTTCATTTATGCTAGGACAAATGGCAAGATCTCTTTCTTTTTAAAGTCTGAATAATATTAGATAATTTTATTAAAGATGCTGAGACATTCTAAAATAAACATATTTAAATTACGTGAACCTAGAATTTTCTCAACTTATTTGACCAAGGTATTAAACATGACTGCATTAATATTATGATTTCAGGAAGAATATCTACATTTTGTGAAACCCTTTTATAAATTCATATGATTTATCCTCAAATATCAAACTGCTTTATGGCAGGACAGGGACTGTGTGTATTTTAAAGCATGTTTGAATTGCAATGCAGTTTGACATATTACAGTTCTAGATCAATATTCTGGACTATCACTTCCTGAGCAATATAAAAAAGAAGAAATGTTATTTCTTTCAATCACGGTTTTCATAAAAGTGAAGGGTGGTTAATGATACACAGCTCGCAAGATTGTGTATGTGAAATCTATTCCCCAAGTACCTAATGCAGCAAGTACTAGTGCCCCAAAATGTTAGTTCATTTAGCACTCACTTATTGTTATTTTAAGTGTTCCCACTATATCCATACCCCAGTAACTTACACTCCAAGTCTACTATACCCTCTCCCCAGTAAATAAAGCAAGAACGTGCAAGAAACAAGACAAAATCTAAGCAAGCTAACATCTGAAACAAATTTGATCTTAGTATTCTAATCTTTTCTAATTAATAAAAGTTAAGTAGAAAGTAAATAACACCAACTCTAAAATATCTATAACATGACTTTGAGTCTCCCCCATCCCCTGCCCTCACTGCCCCCACTGCACACACCTCTTTGGTACATTCTTTGGGACATGCTTTGACATGTTTAAAGTCACCTGCAAGCATGAAAGCTCTCTTTTGGGAGGAAAATAATACCAAAATAAAGAGAGCAATGGGGTTTAGAATAAGAATTCACATACATATACATATATTTGAATATATACATATCTTTACACATACACATATTTATGCTACATAAAAGAATAGATAGGTAAAATATACAATGTATACACACAAGGTAAAAAAAATAGTATCACCACTACACAACTTTTATATTTCTGTATTATGTTCATTATGTTCTCTTTTTTGTGTAGCTTCCAAGGAATAGAAATTGAGTTCTCACCTGGTCTTCACCACTGCCTTGGCTATCCTTTAAATTTAGGCCCAGATTCTAGCCTGTCTACCCCAATATTCAGTCACAGCTGTGGGATCATGAGAACTTGTGAATAAAATTATAATGGTATACTTTCACTTTTATTAACTTTAAGTGTGAAGAGCTTTGGATTTTTGAAAAGAAATTGTTAGCTTAACCCCTAATAGATGTTCTTTCCTCTTCTTATTGAAAAGAAAATGTTTAACTGGAAAAAATGAATCTCCATCTTCCATTGGAGCTATGTATTTTATGTGACTAATTCTGGATGTGTTGAAGTAAAGTGTACAATGTCCCAATTAATTTTTTGAGAAGAAAACCTAAGTTTGTCTTTTGATCTTTCCTGCTGGCAGGAATAAGTACCCAGTTTTGCACCATAATAGTTTATGTAGAATGACAGTAGTTTAGAAAAGGTGGACAGCAAAGATAACCGTATCCTGTCCTCAAGATGACCTTGTACAGCACAGCCACTATTCCACCTTTTCTTCCTACATCCAGCTTGACATCCATGTGAAATATAAGCTTAATGTACTTCAGATTTATTTGGGCTCGCAGCTTTACATGGAGCTAAATATGTATCGTAGCTAGTAAATGATATCCCTTTTCTTTGAACTAATCCTTTACTGAGTTTTAAGAAACATATTTAGTCAATTTATAGGAAAGGTAAAATAGAAGTATAAGGATGAGTTTTGAGGCCTCTGAAATTAACGATCAGTTTGCAGGTAATACAGGGAATAGTTAAAACAATTCTATGATACATTCAGCAAAACTTAAAATATTGAAACTCTATAAAATAAATTAGGAAATTTAGTGAATAAATGGCAACAATAAAAGTAGAACAAGGGAAGGTTTGTGACTATGAATATTAGAAAACACCTACCAACTAAATGCTAAAAGTAACTCTTGTATTTTGATTTCAGCAAATCATCTATGAATTTTATCTGAGATAATTAGGGAAATTAAAATCCTATGATTATTAGATATGTAATGATAGTAAGGAATCATTGCTTGTTTTTATTTAGATGTTATATTATCATAATAAATATGCCAAAGTAAAGAAAACATACTTTCAGATATATAAGAAAATTTTAAGATGAAACTATATGATGTGTAGATGTTTCAAAATAATAAAGAGGAGGTAAAGGGAGAGGACTTTTGGAGGTGTAGATGAAAGAACATTGGTCATGAGATGAAGCCTATTTTGAAGCTAAAACATGG
The DNA here is from genome assembly GCF_902686455.1 of Sciurus vulgaris. Taxonomy (NCBI): domain Eukaryota; kingdom Metazoa; phylum Chordata; class Mammalia; order Rodentia; family Sciuridae; genus Sciurus; species Sciurus vulgaris. Next base: position 123,541,094 of record NC_136469.1, read on the forward strand.
CTACATGGGAGTTAATTATAATTATATTTATACTTTTTACATTTTAAAATTTATCCATAATTAAAATTTTTAATGATATAAAGTATCTGTTTTGGAATAAGATCCAAGATTACTACCCTTCCTCAACTCTTGCAAGCTATATGACCCTAGACAAGTTGACTGCTTCTTTATTTACACTACATCTCATTGAAATGATAGTAATAGTTCTCATACAATATGATTGCTATTAAAAAGAAGACCATTATATTTAAAGCATTTAACATGCTAAGATTCAATAAATGTTAATTATGATTTGCATTTACTGTCATTCACATGTATTAAATAAGCTAATTTGGGACGCTAAACAACATTTGTAATTTTCTTTCTTTTGCTAAAAAAGACTATAAACACAAACAAATTAATTTGGATGACATTGTCCACTTATATTTTTGGGATTGCTAAAATTTAAATAACTAAAAATGAGTACTTTACATTTTACCACATAAATTGAATCCTTGATGGATTGAAGTTACTATGATTATACCAAGGCAAAGACAAATAAATTCGGTAGCAGAAAGATTTAAAAAAACCCTCAACTGCTGATTGACTAAAATTCCATTGATGTGAATATTTTAGCAGGAGAGTGATGCAAATAAATTCATGTTCCATATATATCTGGGGAATGTTTAGAAAATAAATGCACCTGATATTCTTCTCTGTTGGCATTTTATTTATAGTTGTTGTTTTGTTTTGACATATAGGATCCACAGGACCCACTAATCATTCCAAATGAAAAGATTAAGGCTCTCATAAGCTATTGACAAAATGTTCACCGACACACACTTTGTAAATTCACATTAAAAGAATATCCGAATAAATGTGTTCTGTTCTTTTTAAGAGGAAAAGCAACACAAACTTTTATTTCCTTCTCTCATTAAACAACTTTTTATAGCCAGCTCTTTAAATGTTCATATGAATGCTAGATTTCTCATAAACTCTTTTTATTTTTACGTGAAGGAAAGTTAGCAATCCTTTTGTTACGTAATATCTCAAAAGAACTTGATCCTGAGAATGTTTTTTAAGTGCACTCTTCTTGACCGCCATATGATCACCTGGTACTTTTCCTCCACCTGGTTGTCTGTTCTTTCTTGCACTGCTTTTTATTCTGCTCTTTTTATGACACGATCCTTAATGGATGGTAGTTTTTCATGTAGGATATATTATCTGATTCTCTTCTCTCTCTAGAGTTGCTGCTTGGGAAACCCAATCATGGTCTGGATTTAACAGTACCCAAGTGCAAATGCTATCCATGTCACATCCTTACCTCAAGATTAGTTTCCAGTGTTCACAATCAGATATTCAAGCATAGTTCCCCTAAACTAACCACAAAATTCTCCCTAATATTTGCCCTTAGAACTTAACTGCTCTGTCTTGGTACATAGCACATCCCTTCATGCAATTGCTCAAGCAAGAAGATGGGGACATGGGCACCCATGGTGGCTTCATTACTTGTCATGCCTAAGTCTTACTGGGTCATAACATTACACACATTTCATATTGGTCCCTTTTCTATATGGTCTAGATGCTAATTCAGGCCTATATATCCTCTTACTGGCTACAGTGCCTTCTAAATTAGTGTTTCTAACTTCATTCTTATCATTTTTCAATCTAATCACTGCTGCTGGAAAAGATGTTTTTATAAATATAGATCTATCATTTGTCAGTCTTCAATCCTTTTTTGATCCCCAATTGCTTTCAGAATAATATTAAAACTTCTCTAATCTGAGATTTTGAATAATCCCAAATTGCCTTCAAGTCCATGGAATCCCACAAGGCATATTTATGAATTAGCCTTTTTGTGTTCCCCTACTTTGTTCATAGGATTCAATTACTCAGAATACCCTCTTTCCTCTATTTGAAAATGTCTTCCTTTTTGGTGGAAGCAGTCCCAACATTATTCTGTCCTTGTAGAATGTGCTTATTTCCACCAGGAAGATCATCTCTTGATTTCCTTCTCTCTCCTGCTGTGATAACATGCAGTAATAATACATACATAATATTCATTACAATTATAAAATTACTGATTTTTTTCAACTTTTCTATACATTATCATGGATTTCCAGACTAAAAAGAAATCATATCTATTCATCTGTAAATATAAATCATCCTTAAAAGTGCTAGGTTAAAAACTAAGGCCTTGTCTTATTTATGGAATTGATTTATCATTTTATAGTTAGAAAAAGAAATATTTCCATTACTAAAATAAAACAACCAGAGTTCAGAATTCTTTCAAGGATTTTATAAGATCTCCATGTTGTAGCATTTAGAATCAAGTTATTTTCTATATCTTAGCTTGATAGATTTGTTTTCATTGTTTTTCTCTGAAATTGTTTTAATAGCTATGTTTCTTTTTTTCTTCCTTGAGAGTCATCCAATTTTTCAAACTAATAATGGCCTTTTAAAATGTTATTATTTCTGGGATTCAGAGTGACTGCACAAGGAACTCCAGGTGGCTGCTTGAAGGAGGAGGCGCACAGCCAGAGGATTAGGTGCAGAGCACAGTCCCAGGACCTAGGTGGCTTCTTGGTGGAGGAGCTGCACAGAGAAACATTTGGGGTGGAGCGAAGATTCCAGGACTGTGGGCAGCTCCTCTGAGGAGGGGCAGCCTAAGGAGACTCTTCATCACAGGGCGAGGCTCCCAGGCCCAGGAGGTAGGTCTGGGCCCCTGAGAATGTTGAAGAGAAAGGCTGCCCAGCCCAGGAGGTAGTTGTGGATTGAGGGGAACTTCTAGGAGGGGAACTGACCAGCAAGATGTTCCCACTGGGTGAGTATTCCCTGACGGACGAGGTTTTCCCACAGGGATGGTAAAACCAGAGACACAGGCCAAACAGACCTTGCCTCAGCCCGCAGCCTAGTTCCCCTTTGGAAGACCATTGGTCAACAAGTGGAGGCACCTCTGCCCACTAGCAGGGAATATACCCCACCTGAAGGTCACCACCCCTAGAGAGGCAGCTTCCTTGTGGAGCACTGCATTATCAACTTCTTCCACGACTTCAGGCTACTGAAGGCTAGGAAGTGATACACTAGAAATCTTCAGGGACACTATAAGTCAATAGAGGAAATCTGCAATATCTCAGCAATCCACTGATACCTGAACAATATGAGAAAATAAGGGAAGAAAATGCCCCAAACAAATTTAGATGTTATGTCAATAAAATCCAATGGCAGCATGGCAGAAGAAATGACAGAAAGGGAGTTCAGAATGTACATAATTAAAATGATGAGGGAAGCAAACAATGAGATGATAGAGCAAATGCATGCACTGAATGATGAGATGAAAGAGCAAATGCATGCATTTAATGATCGCACCAATCGACAGTTAAAAGAGCAAATAGAGGAAGCAATAGATTATTTCAATAAAGAGTTAGAGATATTGAAAAAAAAAACCAAACAGAAATCCTTGAAATGAAGGAAATAATAAACCATATTAAGAACTCCATAGAAAGCATAACCAATAGGATAGAACACCTGGAAGACAGAACCTCAGATATTGAAGACAAAATATTTAACCCTGAAAACAAAGTGGACCAAACAGAGAAGATGGTAAGAAATTGTGAACAGAATCTACAAGAACTATGGGATATCATGAAAAGGCCACATTTAAGAATTATTGGGATTTAGGAAGGCTTAGAGAAACAAACCAAAGGGACGAACAATCTATTCAATGAAATAATATCAGAAAATTTCCCAAATCTGAAGAATGAAATGGAAGATCAAGTACAAGAGGCTTATAGGACTCCAAATACACAAAATTACAACAGACTCACACCAAGGCACATTATAATGAAAATACCTAACATACAAAATAAAGACAGAATTTTAAAGGCTGCAAGAGAAAAGAACCAAATTACATTCAGGGGGAAACCAATACGGATATCAGCAGATTTTTCAATCCAGACCCTAAAAGCTAGAAGGGCCTGGAACAACATTTTTCAAGCCCTGAAAGAAAAAAAAAAAAAAAAGAAAAAGAAAATGGATGCCAACCAAGAATCTTATACCCAGCAAAACTTACCTTCAGATTGATGATGAAATAAAATCCTTCCATGATAAACAAAAGCTAAAAGAATTTACAAAAAGAAAGCCGGTATTACAGAACATTCTCAGCAAAATATTCCATGAGGAAGAGATGAAAAACAACCATGCAAATTAGCAATGGGAGGAAATATCCTAAAGGAAAAGTCAAATAAAGGAGAAACCATGTTATGTCAAAAAAAAAAAAAAAAATGGGCCAAATGACTGGGAATACAAATCATATCTCAATAATAACCCTGAATATTAATGGCCTGAACTTATCAATCAAAAGACATAGACTGGCAGATTGAATTAAAAAGAAAGATCCAACAATATGTTGCCTGCAACAGTCTCACCTCATAGAAAGAGATACCCACAGCCTAAAGGTGAAAGGATGGGGAAAAACATACCATGCTCATGGACTCAGCAAAAAAGCTGGAGTATGCATCCTCATTTCAGTTAATGTGGACTTCAAGCCAAAACTAGTCAGAAGGGATAAAGAAGGACATTACATACTGCTTAAGGGAAGCATAAATCAGCAAGACATAACAATCATAAATATCTATGCCCCAAACATTGTCTCATCCCTGTATGTTAAACAAATCCTTCCTAATTTCAGACACCAAATAGACCACAACACAATAATACTAGGTGATTTTAACACATCTCTGTAACCACTGGACAGATCTTCCAAACAAAAATTGAACAAAGGAATTATAGATCTCAATAACACAATCAATAATTTAGACTTAACAGACATTTATAGAATATATCATCCAACAAAGTGTGGATACACTTTCTTCTCAGCAGCACATGGATCCTTCTCTAAAATAGACCATATATTATGCCACAAAGCTAATGTTAGCAAATACAAGAAAATAGAGATACTACCTTGTATTCTATCAAATCATAATGTATTGAAATTAGAAATAAATGACGGAATAAAATACAGAAACTTCTCCAATACCTGGAGATTAATAGTACACTATTATATGATGAATGGATAACAGAAGACATTAGGAGGGAAATAAAAAAATTCTTAGAAGTAAATGAGAACAAAAACACATCATATCAAAATCTCTGGGACACTATGAAAGCAGTACTTAGAGGAAGATTTATTTCATGGAGCACATTCAACAAAAGAAGAAAAAATCAACAAATAAATGACCTAACAATACAGCTCAAAGCCCTAGAAAAAGAACAGAGCAACGCCAAAAGTAGTAGAAGACAGGAAATAGTTAAAATCAGAGCTGAAACCAATGAAATTGAAAAAAAAGAAAAAAATTGACAAAATAAATAGTTGGTTCATTGAAAAAATAAACAAAATTGATAAACCCTTAGCCACACTAACAAAGAGAAGGAGAGAGAAAACTCAAATTACTAAAATTTGAAATGAACAAGGAAATATCACAACAGACACGAGTGAAATACGAAACATAATTAGAAGCTATTTTGAAAATCTCTACTCCAACAAAATAGAAAATAGATATCAATAGGTTTCTAGATACATATGAATTACCTAAACTGAATCAGGTGGAGATACACAATTTAAATAGACCAATTTCAAGTAATGAAATAGAAGAAGTCATCAAAAGCCTACCAACAAAGAAAAGTCCAGGACCAGATGGGTTCTCAGCTGAGTTCTACAAAACCTTTAAAGAAGAGCTCATTCCAATACTTCTCAAAGTATTTCATGAAATAGAAAAGTAGGGAATCCTCCCAAACACATTCTATGAAGCCAATATTATCCTGATACCTAAGCCAGACAGAGACACACCAAGGAAAGAAAATTTCAGACCTATATACTTAATGAACATTGACCCAAAAATTCACAACAAAATTTTATCAAATCGCATACAAAAATATATTAAAAAGATAGAGAACCATGATGAAGTCGGTTTTACCCCAGGGATGCAAGGTTGGTTCAAAATCTGGAAATCAATAAATGTCATTCACCATATCAACAGACTTAAAGTCAAGAATCACATGATTATTTTAATAGATTCAGAAAAAGCATTTGACAAAATACAGCACCCCTTCATGCTCAAAAATAGGGATAGTGAGAATATTCCTTAACATTGTAAAGACCATCCATGCTAAGCCCATGGCCAATATCATTGTAAATGGTGAAAAACTGAAAGCATTCTCCCTAAACACTGGAACAAGGCAGGGATGTCCTCTTTCACCACTTCTATTCAACATCATCCTTGAAACTCCATCCAGAGCAATTAGACATACCAAAGAAATTAAAGGGATAAGAATGGGAAAAGAAGAACTCAAACTAGCCCTATTTGCTGATGACGTGATTATATACTTAGAGGAACCAGGAAATTCCACCAGAAAACTTTTCAAACTCATAAGTGAATTTAGTAAAGTAACAGGTTACAAGATCAAGCTCGTAAATCCAATGCATTTTTATACACAAGTGATGAATCTTCAGAAAGAGAAATTAGGAAAACTACCCCATTCACAATAGCCTCGAAAAAAATAAAATACTTGGGAATCAATCTAACAAAAGAAGTGAAAGACCTCTACAATGAGAACTACAGAACACTAAAGAAAGAAATTAAAGAAAACCTTAGAAGATGGAAAGATTTTCCATGTTCTGGGATAGGCAGAATTAATATTGTCAAAATGGCCATACTACCAAAAGTGCTATACAGATTCAATGCAATTCCAATTAAAATCCCAATGACGTACCTTGCAGAAATAGAGCAATCAATTATGAAATTCATCTGGAAGAATAAGAAACCCAGAATAGCTAAAGCAATCATTCGTAGGAAAAGTAAAGCAGGGCATATCGCAATACCAGAACTTCACCTATACTACAAAGCAATAGTAACAAAAACAGCATGGTATTGGGACCAAAATAGACAGGTAGATAAAGGTACAGAATAGAGGACATAAAAACAACCCCAAATAAATAAATAAATACAATTTTCTCACTAGACAAAGGTGCCATAAATATGCAATGGAAAAAAAGATAGCCTCTTCAACAAATGGTGCTGGGAGAACTGAAATCCATATACAACAGAATGAAACTAAACCCATATCTCTCACCGTGCATAAAACTCAACTCAAAATAGATCAAGGACCTCGAAATCAGACTAGATACCCTACTTCTTACAGAAGAAAAAGTAGGACCAAATCTTCAACATGTCGGCCTAGGATCAGACTTCCTCAACAGGACTCCCACAGCACAAGAAATAAAAGCAAGAATCAATAATTGGAATAGATTCAAACTAAAAAGCTTTCTATCAGCAATGTGAAGAAAGAGCCTTCAGAGTGGGAGAAAATCTTTGCCACTCATACTTCAGATAGAGCACTAATTTCCAGAATATATAAAGAACTCAAAAAACTCTACACCAAGAATACAAATAACCCAATCAACAAATGGGCCAAGGAAATGAACAGATACTTCATAGAAGAAGATCTACAAACAATCAACAGATACATGAAAAAGTGTTCAACATCTCTAGTAATAAGAGAAATGAAAATCAAAACCACCCTAAGATTCCATCTCCCCCTAATTAGAATGGTGATTATAAATAATACAAGCAACAGTAGGTGTTGGAGAGGATGTAGGGGAAAAGGTACACTCATACATTGCTGGTGGGGTTGCAAATTAGTGCAGCCACTCTGGAAAGCAGTATGGAGATTCCTCAGAAAGCTTGGAATGGAACCACCATTTGACCCAGCTATCCCATTCCTCAGCTTATACCCAAAGGACTTAAAATCAGCATATTATAGAGATACAGCCACATCAATGTTCATAGCTGATCAATTCACAATAGCCAGATTTTGGAACCAACCTAAATGTCCTTCAACTGATGAATGGATAAAGAAACTGTGATTATATATATATATATATATATATATATATATATATATATATATATATATGTATATATGTATAAATAATGGAATATTACTTAGTCATAAAGAATGATAAAATTATGGCATTTGCAAGCAAATGGATGAAATTGGAGAATATGCTAAGTGAGATAAACCAATTTCAGAAAACCAAAGGACGAATGATCTCACTAATAAGCGGATGATGACACATAATGGGGGGTGTGAGAGGGGCAAGAATGGAGGAAGGAAGGACTGTATAGAGGGAAAAAGAGTGGTGGGAGGAGTGGAGAGAAGGGGAAAAATAACAGAATGAATCAAACAATATTACCCTATGTAAATTTATGATTACACAAATGGTATGCCTTACTCCATGTACAAACAGAGAAACAACATGTATCCCATTTGTTTACAATAAAAAATTAATTAATTAATTAAATAAAAAGGAAGATATATCATGAAGAATTGCTAATGAAAATTATGTTTGTAGTAATCACCCAACTTTTCATCTTGTTAGATAATGTTAAATCCATTGATAAAAATCCATTTATGTTAAAAAGGGAAATGCTTGTAGTTTTGAGGTACTATCACATAGCAATAGTAATTTATTGGAGTGATTTTGTAGGTAAAAATTAAAAAAGAAGCATTATATTATTTTTATAATTCTGTAATGTACAAATTAATATGTATAGATATTCCCAAGTTGATAATTTTTTTATGAAGAACATTCATTGATATGTATGTACCTTTATAAATGTAGCCTCGTCATCTTTAGCTATTCTTCATATAAAATGAGAATTTTGACACAGTTTGTTGCAGAAATGGGCTTATATTTTAGCAGATTTTTTCTTTTCATGTGTGAACATGGGTAAACTACATATCCCATTTTCTTTACAAGAAAGGCCAAATAATCACAATTCACCACGTGAGAAATAAAGATCTCTCTCACACAATGATCTGTTTAATCTCTCCTTTATAGAATCTTTCTTTTACAGAAAACTCTGAGGATTCTAACCCAAAGCAGAAATTCCATCATTTCAAACTTAGTTCTCTCAATTATTTCCTGCAAAAGGACTATTTTAGAGACTTGTCCACATACACTGGACTGAAAGTAATATAGTATGGAGTAAAGTCACTAACAATGTGGGATTGCTTATTATAGTATTGAACATATTTTGACTACAACAGAGGCTGACTACTAATATGACCCATAAACAAATGAAAATACACTAAAGTATATAGTAAAATCCACCTACAATGACTTGGATGCCAGATCATATGTCTATACTGGGATTCTAAGAGTGGAGGATAGAAATCAGAATGTTAGAATGCATGCTGGTTGCTACCAGGTATGTGTCACACAGAGATCAGCTAAAACAGGAATTGATCAGTTGGAAAACACAAGTGAAAGTGAGTAGAGAGGCACACAAGACTTTGACAGATTACAAAACAGATTATTTATAGACTGCAAGCAGTTAAGAGATTAGACTGAAAATGGATTCCAGGGATAAAGAACTACATATTAAGATTCGTCTTGGATCAAAGATCAGATTTGGGATGTGGCCTTCCCAGTACAGCCTACTTTAGATAACCTCCAGATAGTCCCTAGATATATCAGATAACCTTAAACTATATCCTATAGGTATAAAAATATCTTGAGATGCATGCTAAGAAGCAAAGCAATAAATCAGTCTTGAAAATAAATTTAAGGGAAAAGCAAACAACTTTCAAGTTTGGTGACTGGCACATTGAACTGACTAGAAGCAATTAATTCCAGTACCACACTAAAGTTTTGAGTTGCTCCTACTGCCTAAGGAACCACCAGGGCATGCCTAAAAACCCTTTAAAAATCTGCTCCAGCAGGAAGTGATACCACTGCAATGTTGGGCCTCTGGAAAGTTTACTTCAGAAGTTCTGCTTCTGCATGAAGAGCCAAGGTGAAGCCACAAGTTTTGGAGGACAATGAACAAAGGGGTTCCCAGTGGAAATCTGTGCCAGGTTGTTAATGTAAATCAGAGGGTTTTCCATTCCAAACCCAGCAGGACCCCCAGAGTTCCTGATGATCCATATATTGCTCTGAGTTTCCCATTCTTCCTCTTTTCAAATCAGAGTTTGAGAACATTCTAAGTGGTGTGCATGATTGAGAAGTTGATGGGTGGATAGAGAAAATTTACCTTTTTAGTCCATATGCCAAACCCAAAGTATTACCCACAAAAATCTTAGACTTTGAAAAGGTCACACTTATTCTATGGTGGGGGTGGGGCTTTCTTTTACTTTTATGTTTTCTTGTACTTTAGCTGTTGCTCTTCTTTTCTTTTTTGCAGTACCAGTTACTGTCTTTTGATAACTTGCAGGATTCCATGCCTTTCTCATGCAGTCTCTGTAATATAAAAGCAAAGCATTTAGAAAATACAGTTCTCAGCCTGGTCTAACAATAAGATCTGGTTTAAATTCTGCTAATAATAAAACTTTTTGGGTGAAAGAGAGATGTGTGTGGAAAGAGCAGATGTGAGTTTTGAGAAGTTTTTGAGTTAGCACACACAAATCACTAGTGTTACAGGCAACCCCAATCATGGGAAAAAACCTCCTTAAAACTCAAACAGTTTTTGATTTTGCCAAAGGGAGCAGTAATTCTCCCTGATGATTGGTCCTCTAGATCTTTAAATGCTTTTTTTTTTAAAGTATATAATTTCCCATATTAAATCACTTCCTTTTCTAAATTCTGAAAGGTTTTGATTTCCTGATCATCCTTGATTGATACATTTCCCAGGCAATGAATGTCTATTATAGGTGTACAGTAAGAGGGAAAAAGACATTTTGTGTCAAGAAAGATGGAACTTAACAGCCTCTGGCTAACCACTCACAAAACTATTCTCCTTTTACTCATAAGCACAGAGACAATGTACATTTTTTCAACCTTCCTTGAAGGTTTTCCTGGCAACTGTGGTATACTTGTCAAATGTAGGAAATCCTTTGGAAGACAGAGAGATTCAAAGAAATGGAAGAGTCAATGGGTAAAAGAAAATTGAATCTTAGAGTAACCCAGGAAGCTGTGTAGAGCTGTTCTTGAGCAAAAATAAACTTTCATTGCTGTACTCTAATTATTTTCTTGACTTTGTTACAAAATTCAGTCTACATAACTAATACATAGCTATTTCATATGAATTCAGCACCAGGATTGGAATAGAAAACTATGAGGCATGATTAGTATTATTATTAATGTAGTATAACCATTTAATTGGGCCCAGTTTTTGGGCTAATGCTTAACGAAGACAGTGGTTTCTGCCAGGGAGGAAAGGGACAGTATGCCTCTCTTGCCCCCCAGTTTTATTGGGTTTTCAGAGAGTCCTGCCCAAGTTCACCCCCAGACTTTTGACTGACAGCAGGATGATATCAGACTTTCAAATCCCTGCTACCATAACCACTTTAGGTCCCATACAACCTGTTCATACGGATTTTATGGTTGGGGGAATTCTCCTTATCTCCCTAAGTTCTGGAATCTGGTCTGTCAAAGGTTCACAAAAGTCCCACTTCGGGATAACATGTGTTTCTCTTAGAATTATTTTGGGCCTGTATTTCTCCTTCAGATAGATAACAGGTAGTTTGCTGAGGAATGTAAAACATCTTGTCCAATTAAACTCGGCAGGGAGGCAGATAATTTTCTTTTTAAAGATGAAAGCATGACCGAGTTAGCACAGTGGGGCCATTTTATAGAATATTTCTTTAATGTGAGTGTTGCCACCACTCACATCTGTCCACTCCCTATCAATTTGATAACACCACCTTTCCATAGAATGGAAAGTTGAAGAAAGGAGAATAGTGAAGGAGCAATGGATGGGAGGACACTGGGTCCTCTCTTGGGCCAGTCTTGGCTGAAAACAGAGACAGATTTCTTGCACACATCAGATTTCTCAATCTTAGACCAATTTTCCTTTCTGCACTCTAAAAAAAGATCGAGATTTAAAAAAAAAAATTATTTGTTCTAATTAGTTATACATGACGACAGAATGCATTTCGAGTCATTGCACATGAGTGGAGTGCAACTATTCATTTCTCTGGTTGTACATGATGTAGAGTCCATACCATTCATGAGATCATACAAGTATTTAGGTTAATGATGTCAATCTCATTCCACCATCTTTCCTACCCCCTGCTCCCTTCCCCCTTCTAACACCCTTGTGCCCAATTCAAAGTTGCTCCATTCACTTTCCCATTATGAATTCTATCCACATATCAGAGAAAACGTTTGACTTTTGGTTTTAGGGATTGGCTTCTTTTGTTCAGCATAACATTCTCCAATTCCATCCGTTTACCTGCAAATGCCATAATTTTACTCTCCTTTAAGACTGAGTAATAGTCCATTGTATATATCTGACACAGTTTCTTGATCCACTCATCTACTGAAGGGCATCTAGGTTGGTTCCATAGCTTAGCTATTGTGAATTGAGCTGCCATAAACATTCATGTGGTGCCGGGGTCCAGCCCTAGCAGGGGTCATAGTGGTCACAGGTGATGGAGTAGGCGTCAGCGAGGTAGAGAACAAAGCAACACAAACTCAAGGAATGGATGCTAAGTTCTAAATTTTATTTTTCCCAGCCAGCTTTTTATACATTAAGAGGTAGGCAGTTACACATGTTTTTTTAGAACAGGAAAAAGTCACAAGGAGAAAAACAAAAATATTTTGTATGATCATTACTAGACTAGACAATGAAATATTCTAATTATTTTAGTAATTGTTTACTTGTGATAACCTATAACTAAACAATAAGACATATTAATATTTAACTGATCATAAAGGTTAAAGCAAGTTCAGTAGGGTTGAGTAAATGTCAGTTGTGTGACTACTGCTGTAGTTAATAAATGCTAGACATTTTAAGCTAACAAATATATGATATCATCTTATACTGTGGGAAATTAACAATAAGGAACACTTTATTTCTTCTGTTCCTGTTATTCCTTCCTGATGGGGTTGGAATTATTTGCCTACGTGTTTTAGGTCATCTGAGAGTAGTCAACAAGGGATCTGCAGCTAGAATCTGTTTTTGTATTTTCTCATAGCAATCTTGGTTACTCAGAGTTTCATAGCAAATGAGTAAATCTGAAATCACTGTTCCATCAGAAGTCTGATTTTTATGTTCTAACCCTAGTTCTATTAAGACCCCTATTTTCAGGGAAAACACATAAAATATTAATAGTAAACCTACACATATTAAGCAAGCAAGGAAGGAAAGTCTGCCACCCAATTCCCAACATGATGAGACTTTGCAAACACCTTTATTACTCAGCGGAATCCTTGTCAAGCACTGAGGGGAATTGCAGATGGCGTAACAATGTGGCCGCATCACTGTAGTATGTAGATTTTAAGTCTTTTGGGTATAGACTGAGGAGTGGGATAACTGGGTCAAATGTTGGTTCCATACCAAGATTTCTAAGAAACCTCCATACTGCTTTCCAAAGTGGTTGCACTCTGGAAAGTACAATATACAGTCCCACCAGCAATTTAGAGGTGTACATTTTTTAACACATCCTCACCAACACATCGTTGCTTATATTCTTGATCATTGCTATTCTGACTAGAGTGAGATGGTATCTTAGAATAGTTTTGATTTGCATTTCTCTAATTAACAGAGATATTGAACATTTTTTTTCATATATTTGTTGATTGACTGTGTATCTTCTTCTGTGAAGTGCCTGCTCAGATCCTTAGTCCATTAACTAGGTTATTTGTTTTTTGGTGTTAGGTTTTTGAGTTCTTTATATAACCTGAAGATTAGTGCTCTACCTGATGTGCATGTAGTAAAGATTTTCTCTCACTCTGTAGGCTCTCTCTTTACGTTCTTGATTGCTTCCTTTGCTGAGAAGATTTTTAGTTTGAAGCCATCCCATTTATTGATTATTAATTTTCTTTGTTGCACTTTAGGAGTCTTGTTGAGGAAGTCAAGTCCTAAGTCAACATGATGAACATTTGGGCCTGCTTTTTCTTCTATTAGTTGCAGGATCTCTGGTCTAATTCCTAGTACCTTGATTCACTTTGAGTTGAGTTTTGTGCAGCATGAGAGATAAGGATTTAATTTCATTTGGGGGCATATGGATTTCCAGTTTTCCTAGCATCGTTGTTGAAAAGCCTATCTTTTCTCAAATGTATGTTTTTGGCACCTTTTTCAAGTATGAGATAACTGTATTTATGTGGGCTTGTCTCTGTGTCTTCTATTCTGCACCATTGGTCTACCTGTCTATTTTGGTCCCAATACCATGCTGTTGTTGTTATTATAGCTCTGTAGTATAGTTTAAGTTCTGGTATTGTGAAGCCCCCTGTTTCACTCTTCTTGCTAAGGGTTGTTTTGGCTATTCTGGGTTTCTCATTTTTCCAAATGAATTTCATAATTGCTTCTCTATTTCCATGAGGAAAGATGTTGGGATTTTAATTGGAATCTCATTGAATCTAAATAGCACTTTTGGTAGTATGACCATTTTGACAATATTAATTCTGTCTGTCCAAGAGCATGGGAAATCTTTTCATCATCTAAAGTTTTATTTAATTTCTTCTTTAGTGTTCTCTAGTTTTCATTGTAGATGTCTTTCACCTGTTTTGTAGATTGATTCCCAAGTATTTTTTTTTGAGACTATTGTGAATGGGGTAGTTTTCCTAATTTCTCTCTCAGAGAATTCATCACTGATGTATATAAATGCATTAGAATTATGAGTGTTGATTTTATATCTTGCTACTTTTCTGAATTCTGTATTAGTTATAGAAGTTTTCTGTTGGAATTTTTTGGATCCTCTAAATATAGAATCATGTCATTGGCAAATAGCTTGAGTCTTCTTTTCCAATTCGTATCCCTTTAATTTCTTTCTTCTGTCTAATTGCTCTGGCTAGAGTTTCAAGGACTATGATGAATAGAAGTGGTGAAGGAGGGAATCCCTGGCTTGTTCCAGTTTTTAGAAGGAATGCTTTCAATTTTTCTCCATTTGTTTAGAATGATGTTGGTCTTGAGCTTAGATAGCTTTTATGATATTGAGGTATGTTCCTACTATCCCCATTATTTCTAGGGTTTGGAACATGAAGGGGTGCTGTACTTTGTCAAATGCCTTTTCTGCATCTAGTGAGATGATCATATGATTCTTATCTTTACATCTATTGATTTGATATATTATGTTTATTGATTTCCATATGTTGAATCAAACTTGCATCCCTAGGATGCACCCAACTTGATTATAGTGTACTATCTTTTTAATGTTTTTGTATGCAATTTGCCAGAATTTTTTTAAAGAATTTTTGCATCGATGTTCATCAGGGATGTTGGTTTGATGTTTTATTTCCTTGATGTGTCTTTGCCTGATTTTGGTGTCAGGGTGATACTAGCTTTGTAGAATGAGTTTTGGAGAGTTCCCTCCTTTTCTATTTCATGATAATTGGAGGAGTATTGGTACTAGTTCTTCTTTGAAGTTCTTGTAGAACTCAGTTGAGAATCCATCTGGTACTGAACTTTTCTTGGTTGATAGACTTCTGATAGCATCTTCTATTTCATTGCTTGAAATTGACTTGTTTAAATTGTGTATGTCCTCCTGATTCAGTTTGGGTACTTCATAAATCTCTAGAAATTTGTCAATGTCATTGAGATTGTCTATTTTGTTGGAGTACAATTTTCAAAATAGTTTCTAATTATCTGCTGTATTTCAGAAGCATCCATTGTGATATTCCCTTTTTCATCATGAATTTTAGTAATGTGAGTTTTCTCTCTTTTTCTCTTTGTTAGTGTGACTAGGGGTTTATCAATTTTATTTATTTCAAGGAACCATGTTTTTGCATTTCAATTGTTTATTTTACTTCAATTTCATTAATTTCAGCTCTGATTTCCTGTCTTCTACTGCTTTTGGTATTGATCTGTTCTTTTTCTAGGGCTTTGAGATATAATGTTAAATAATTTATTTGTTGACTTTTCAGTCTTTTAATAAGAGAACTCAATGCAATGAATTTTCCTCTTAGCACTGCCTTCATAGTGTCTCAGAGATTTTGATATGTTGTATTGGTATTCTCATTTACTGCTAAGAATTTCTAAATCTCCTCCTTGATGTCTTCTGTTATTTATGTGTCATTCAAGAGCATATTATTTAGTCTCATGTGTTGGAGTACCTTCTATTTTTAATTTTATCATTGATTCTAGTTTCATTCCATTATGGTTTGATGTAATGCAGGGTAGTATCTCTATTTTTTTTTTTTTTTCTATAAGAAAAAAAGTTACAAGCTGTAAGCTAAGTGTTGCTTTGTGGCAGAATATGGTCTATCTTAGAGAAGGAACCATGTGCTGGTGAGAAAAAAAGTGTATTTGCTTGTTGATAGATGGAATATTCTATATATGTCTGTTAAGTCTAAGTAATTGATTATACTATTGAGTTCAATAGTTTCTTTGGTTCGTTTTTGTTTGGAGGATCTATCCAATGGTGAGAGAGGTGTGTTAAAGTTATCCCATGTTATTGTGTTGTGGTCTATTTGATTCCTGAAATTGAGAAGGGTTTGTTTGATGTATGTAGATGATCCACTGTTTGGGGCATAATTATTTATGATTGGTATGTCTTGTTGATGTATGATTCCCTTAAGCAGTATGAAGTCCAGTTTATATGATAGGAGAATGGAAACTTTTGCTTTTTCACACAGACCATGAGAATGATATGTTTTTTCCATCCTTTCTCTTTCAGTCTGTGAATGTCTTTTCTTACAAGATGGGTCTCTTGAAGGCAGCATATTGTTGGATCTTTTTTTTTTTTAAATCCAATCTGCCAGTCTATGTCTTTTGATTGATGAGTTTAGGCCATTAACATTCAGGGTTATTACTGAGATATAATTTGTATTCCTGGACATTCTGGGGTTTTTTTGGTTTTTAACTTGGCTTGGACTCTCCTTTGATTGGCTTTTCATTTAGTGATGTTCCTCTCCCTGTTGTCTTTCACTGTTGTTTTTCATTTAATCCTCATGGAATGTTTTGCTGAGAAAAGCCTGTGTGCAAATCTGAAACTTAATTTTATTGGATATAGATTCTTGGTTTGCATCCATTATCCTTCAGAGCTTGGTATTTGTCATTCTGGAACGTCCTAGCTTTGAAGGTCTGGGTTGAGAAATTTGCTGAGATCCAAATTGGTTTTACCCTGTATGTAATCTGATACTTTTCTCTTGGAGTCTTTAATATTCTATCTTTATTTTGTATGATAGGCATTTTCATTATAAGGTGGCTTTGTGTGGGTCTGCTGTAATTTTGTTCATTTGGTGTCCTATAAGCCTCTGGTATTTGATTTTCCATTTCGTTCTTCAGGTTTGGGAAATTTTCTGATATTGTTTCATTGAAAAGAATGTGCATTCCTTTGGAGAGTGTCTCTGTGCCTTCCTCTATCCTAATAATTCTTAAATTTGGTCTTTTCATGTTAACCCATATTTCTTGGAGATTCTGTTTATGGTAGCTTACCATCTTCTCTGTGTGGTCAACTTTTTTCTAAATTATATATTTTGCTTTCATTTTCTGAGGTTTTGTCTTCCAAGTGGTCAAGTCTGTTGATGATGCTTTCTATTGAGTTTTTAATTTGGTTGGTTGTTTCCTTCATCTCAAGAATTTCCATTTGTTTTTCTTTGTTTTCATTTTCTCTATAACTTTATTGAAGTGATCTTGTGCTACATGCATTTGCTCTCTTATAGCATCCTTTATTTTGCAGATCATTTTAATTATATACAGTCAGAATTTCCTCTCTGACATTTTTTCTACTGTGCTGTCAATGAATTATTTTATTGTGACATCTTGGTTTGTTTGGGGCATTTTCTTCTCTTTTTTTTTTTTCTTGTTGTTTGCATTTCTTTTGCTTAGCAGTGTGGATCTGAGGTATTAAGGTTTCTACCCTATAGATTTATAATGTCCCTGCAGGTTAATAGTACCTCTCCTTTAAGGGAGAGATCAATAGTAACAGTACCCAATTCAAACAACATGCAGCTTTAAATTGGTTAGTTCCTATTAAGATGTTTACAGTTTTGTCCCAATAAACAGAATTGATGTGTTCAATTATTCTCTATGGTATAAGCAGTAGGTTTGCAATAGGGTTTAAATTTTCTAATAGTGGCCAATAAGAGAATGGGGAGTGTGGGGGTGATGTTTATGGGGTAGGAGGTGAGAATATAGAGGTATTAGATCATAGGAGGAGTGAAAGAGTAATCAGTAGAAGTTTGACTCTGAGCAGAAGAGAAGAGCAAAAGGGACTCACCGGTGTAACCAAATCTGTAGGGACTTTGGAAGTAGTCTTCCAGGCCCTGACTATTGTCCCTAGATGGAAGCAGCCATGTCCCTAGTTGATGGTGGCAGCAGTGGTTAAACTTCATACTGGATTTCTAGTCTCCATCCAGTGTCCCATGATGGAAGGTGTCCCAACTAAAGATGGCGGTCGTGGCAATAGAAGTAACCAAAGATGGCCACAGAGGTGACCTAGTACAGAGTCAACCGCTTTCAGGGATGGGGCTGTGCAGGTGGGCCATGCCTGGTCTGGGGAGCCATGGGAACCCCAGCACAAAGGAATCCTGTATCCTCCTTCTCTAAGCTGGCAGGTGACCAGAGGGCAGGGGTGAGTGACTGGTCATGCGATGGTGCTCTCCTCTCCTCCCTGTGGGGCTAGTGGCCAGTTGGGGGGCAGGCTGAGTTTTTTTTTTTTTTTTTTTTTTTTTAATTTTTACTATTAAAAATTATACCACCTTTCCTTACTTAGTCATGTCCTTGGAGCAATGGAAAGAATTAGATGCTTGAACTCCAGTGGATCTGTGGATCTGGTTATGAACACAGATCTACTAACTGTGTTTATTACCATCAGTGAAGTATTACTATTAACAATTTCTAGCCTGAAGTTTCAACTATGAAAAATAGTGTTGGCAGTATACAGTGTTTCTGAAAGGTTTAAGTTGAGACAAATGAATGTGTGTCAAAAATAACTGGATCCCATTAGAAACCCAGAGCATATTAGCTTGTTCAGTTGCTTTTACTTTAAGTATCATGCAGGTTAGCATTTATTCATATATTCCCTTACATTATTAACTATCATTTCACCAATGCCATTATTATATACTAGATATAGAATCTTAGGTATGTCATTTAGTGACAGATTCTTCAATTATAAATGAGAATAATGATTTCTGCCTTGCAGAATTATTGTGAAAATTAAACCTAAATAAATACTGGAATAGAAAACTAACATGTATATCTATTTCTAATTTTATTATTAATTAAAACTTTCAACAGAATAGACAATGTCTAATTATATTTGACATTATTATGTCCAGCACAATGTTGGAACATAGGGTAAAGATCTTAATAATTGAGTAGATATAAATTGACTGATTCTGAACCAATCTGCTTTGCTAAGACATTTACTTATTTTCATACTATGTTCCCATATTTTAACATTTAACTCACTTCAAGTGATACTTTCTAAACTATCAAGAGTTTGCTTAACTCCTAACCCAGCATTTCCCAAAATTTGTTTTATAAAATGATTGTTCTGCAAAATGTTCTACAAAAATATACATAAAAAAAATGACTCTGTGGTCAATTAAATTTACTGTACCCTAGACAGGAGATTTCACTTTTGGAGTTTGATGTTGCACATGGATGCGTTAACTCCATGAACTTGAGTAATAAAGAAATGTTTTTACGTTTTCTTGTTCCTTCATCTGTTTTGACAAATGAAACATTTCTATCTATACTAACTCTCTCCCCATCTCACTCACAAAGTACTTAAGCAACTTTCCTTAGCTAATGTAATACTGGAACACAAAACTAAACCTCTCCACTAAGCCCAGGGAGTCTTTTACCTTTTCTCAATAATGATAGATTCTCTGAAAGACCCCATCTCTGTCTCTGGTGCTTGCCAGTGATCACTGGATATGATCTCTGTATAATTTCCTGGAAGCACAGAGATGCTCACCCTACTGCTCTGACTTTTTCTCCCCATACCAAAGATGGTACTAGGGCAAGAAAATGTACTGCAAACCCCCTCTATGCCAAGGTCAGCTGACAGACCTCATTTGTAACTGCATCTGCAGTTGCGCAATAGTTTTGAACCTTAAGATTTTGCTTCTGTTACAAAATATCTTTCCTCCAGTGTTTGAGATGAATGTCTCACTGGATAGTTTTGTCATGTTCCTCTCTGGGTTCTGCTGTGGAATTGCTCTGTTTGGTTCTGCAAGCAGACTAATCTCCCTCCACCTGCTGGGGTTCTCTAAACTCTCGGCCTAAATCCTGGTTAAACTTTCCAGATCCTATGTTAGGTTTCTATTATGCAATTTTTGTTTTCTTTTTGCTAAAACCAGACTATCCTTATCCCTTCATTATTTGCTTTTATCTAGTTTTCTTTTTAACTTTTTCTCATATACCTCTGATGTCTTGCTTTAGAGGAGTTTATCAAAAAATGTTTACTTACATGTTATCAAATCTGGCAATGGTTTCCTTTATTAATTCTAACTTTGTTCTAATTAATAAACTCCTTCCCTTATTAGAATATTGTTAAAACATTCCTTAGCAATTGTTTTAATATATTTATAATCAAATATGTGCCCTAACCAAAAAAATGTAGGAATAAGTCAACTGAAGTTCTCATTTTTTTTAAACCTGTAACTGATTTTATTTAAATATTGCTTTATGATTTCCTGGATTATGGATTATACTTATCTTTTCTATAGGATGTATTTAAAATGCTTAAGTGCTGCCTTTTTTTTCTTATTCATGAACTTTTTCCTACCTATGCTTCTGGTCTTGAACTGACATCTGAATCCTTATATAGCTTTGTTCAAATGACATAGCTTACTCTGACTTTCTGGAGAACTCTCATTCCACACTTCCCTGAGATTATAATCTCCACTCATTTTCTTTATGAGCTAAAATTCACTGCTAACACTTTTTCTTGCCTGTTTTCATACCATGGACAAGTCTCTTGGGCTAATTACTATATCAAAAATGCATAACTGGGGGTATAACTCTAAAGTAGAGAATGTGCTTAGCACTCATAAAGCCCTGTATTCAATCCTAAGCACTAATAGCAATTGGGAATGAATGAGTGAAAACTATTCAATTGAAAGACATTTTCAGTGTTGGAAAAGCTATGGTAATTATTATAGCTTTCTAATTTGCAAAACTTTACTTATGGTATAAATCTATCGATCTATCTATACCTATGCCTACCATGTAATGTAAGTCCCAATGATATCACAGCTTATTAGGGACTCCTTTTGGCAGGAAATCAGTTTGTTTTCAAGTTAAAAGTAAATAAATACAAAAGTTCTTTAGTTGAAAATTTACAAATGTGACTGTGACCCTATGCAGAATTTGAACTAATCCTAATCAGTCCACATCGAATATGTTTTAGATCTTTTGGCACCCCTAAAGAAGATTTATATATTTAATTTACTGCACTACTTCTGCATTGAAAGCCCAGTATTCCTGGCGTGCATCCTGGCCTAGGCCAACTCTACCTAGTTTAGCTGCTTAAGGCTCTCAATTATTACATCGATAGCGCTCTTTAAACATCAGTCCTGCTTTCCTCCTTGCTGTCCTAAGGTACTGGACCTCACTGAACATCATGCAATCATGGACTGGCTGTTCCTGTAGGTAACTTTTAGAATGACTGCCTTTTTCACTCAGTGCTATACATTTCCTACCATCTGTGCACCAGTCACTGTGTTCTGAGTCTAGACTGCATTTCTTTGACTTTTATTTTTGTGATACCCAATTCATGGGAACCATGGATTATTCTTTGAACACTCAAATGCCTTTTAATAAATAGCTTCAGTGGGTTGACAATTTATTCCTCATGGTCTTTCTCAACCCCAGGCATTTCTGAATTGTTCCCGTTTTCTCTACCATATCACTGAAGCCTAGCATACATTGAATGACTTATAATAAAATAAAGGAAAATGGTTACTATATAAAATTCATTGTGCTGAGTCTTGTATTTATTATTTTCTTCCACTGATTTACAATAAGTAAATAAAAATATAAATTAAATGGAGGCTTGCATCCATTCATTTATACAACATAAACTTACTGATCACCTACTGCATACTTGCACTATCAATTCACTGTGAAACAAAAAAAGACATTTCTCATAGCATACTGCTAAAAATATGAGAAAATAATTCATATATACATCTCTAAATTTTAATAGATACTAGTAAATGTGTTCAAATTCTATACAAAATTTATAGGCCAAATACACAATTACAAAGTTTGCTTCCCTATTTTGAGTTAGGTTCCTGGAAAACATTGGTCAGTCTGTGCCCCAAAGTAGAAGGTATCTGTGCTCCTGGGTACACAGAGACTCAGAACAAATTATGTAATTCTCAAATCCATCCATATTGCCCTTTAGCCAGTATTAAATCAAAAGGGAGTAGATGGGTAGATTTTTGTCAATCATTACCATCAAAATTTTGGCACCATAATTTTAATGCAAGTTACTCCAAGACTTCCTTTATACTCTTGTTTAATGAAATGCTTGCTGATACAGGAAATGCCCTAAACACCTCTATTTCTGGGCTTGCAAAACTATACCTTTTTCAGGTTTCTTTAAAGTTCAAAATATATTCTGTCCTTCTTGAACTTATTTGTGTCTACCCAACAATAAATCACTTAAATATTTTCTTGTCAATACTTCCTATACCTCACATACTTGCACCAAAATTTTAATTTTGTAAAAAATATTAGATTGTAAGTTTTACCAACGTGAGAAGTAAGTCACAATATTTGGTACATTGAGAACTAAGTCATAATACTGGTTATGTTTTGAGTAAATATATCTTTATATAGTTGGTTGCTATTTGCAATATATTTTTCATATATTCATGAAATAGATATGCATAGATATTTTATCAATTATCACTTTTGGTTGGTATTATGGAACATTACCTAGAGGTTTATACCAGTCTTTCAATTTTCAAAAATTTTTGAAAATTTTAAAACCAGGTCAACAAACAGCATCAAAATTTACACTCAATGTATGTGCAGTATGTTAAAATACACTCTATTGTCATGTTTATCTAAAAGTAACAAATTGAAAAAAGAATAAATATAATTAAAAAGCATTAAAACAACTGAATAACAAAAATCATATGTAATAAATCAATCAAATAGGAATAGAAATAGTGCAAGTACTCCAAAGAAGTGTTCAAATATTTGTTGAAGAAATTTAAGCACCTAAGTCACTTGCTTTCCCATGTGTAAATATGAAAGTTTATGCATTGTGTGTGACACAAACTTCTCTTTTCCTTTGTTCATTGATTAAACATATATCCAGAAGAATCACTGTATGTCAGAAGCCCTGGCCAAAATCAGAAACATAATCACAAACAAGAGATCTTTCCTGTGATTAGGCATGCAGATTAAGCTTCATGGTGCTCTTCTTGAGATTAGTAATTAATGAAGAATATACAAATCACAGGGCAGTGTGTGTGTGTGATATGGTTTCATGGCAGAAGGAAAGTTTCATGTAAACTAATGGGAAGAAGAAACCCTTCTTTAAAGGGGTAAGAGAATACTCAGCCCAAGTGTTGTCTAAGGTGAGATGGTGGGCTGGAATCTAAAATTTATGGAAGCCAGACTGGCAGGAAGATGATAATTCATTCAGTGAGCATTTGAAGAAGAGGGAATGATGATTATGATCTACAAGATATAAAATATTCTGAAATGGAAAACTCGTGTAATAGAAATGTTTGCATTTACATCTTCCTTACACATTGGGAACAAGCAAATAATGAGACCCAAACCATCAAATTTGGATTTAGTAACAAACACAGTGGAAGGTGATTTAAGAGGAGGTTTTCTCTCTCACCAATTCATGCAAGCAGGTAGTGATGGGATGGATTGTAGTGATGGGATGGATTATAGTGATGCCATTGAATGTGAAGAATGGTGAAAACATTCCTGAGTTATGGCTTGATTATTGACTTCAGGATACCAAGAACACTAAAGAAGAGAGAATAACAATTAGGTTCATGTCACGAGCAAGTTGGTGAACCTGATACATTATATTATTCACTTAGTTACATAACATTGAGTACAACATTGATCTTCATTTTCTAGTTCATTAATAATGCTAAACATTTGAAATATGTTTATTGGTCATGAATGTTAATTGGCCAATATAGCCAAAGAACTAAAATAAAACAAGATAAACCAAGTCTTTGAGTTTATGGAATTACTCTTCTCATATCATTCTATGGTCTAAACATTTGAGTCCTCCAAAATCCCAATGTTGAAATGTAATCACCAGTGTGACAGTATTATGAAGTAAGCCTTTTGGAGGTGATTAGGTTACAAAGGCAGAGTTTACAACAGCCCAAGGTAGCCTATTTGCCTCTTCAATTATTTGAGGATTGTTATGTATAGATATTAGTGTTTCCCCAAAAGTTCATGTGTGAGACAATGCAAGAAGGTTTAGAGGAGAAATGATTAGGTTATAGAAGGTTTAACCTAATCAGTGCCTTAAGTCCTCAATAGGGATTAGCTTGGTGAAACTGTAGACAGAAAGGGAATGGCTGAAAGAGGTGGGACCCTGGGAGCATGCTTTTGGGATATATGTTTGGTTCTTGTCTAGCTTGGATCTCTCTCGGTTTCCTGTTGCCATGTCTTCTGTCGCTTTCCTTCACCACACCCTTCGGCCATGATGTTCTCCCTTACCTCAAGCCCCACAGAATGAAGTTGGTCATCTATGGACTGACAAACAAGGACAAAGCTATAAGACACCACATATTAACTAGAATGTTGGCCCCCATCAGACAATGAATCTGACAATGACTTGATGAGTTGATTTTTTGTTTTTCAGATACCAGAATTGTAATAAGTTAATTCCTACTGTTTATAAGTTACTCAGCATGTGGTATTTTGTTATAGCAGATCAAATTCACTAAGAAAAAAAATATTATTGAATCATCACTGGCTTTATGTACTAAGCAGAGAGTCATTATGATAATTTGTTTTGGATTTGGGCATGTCCTCTTGAGAACATGATCTTTGAGCACAGAACTCAAGAGAAGAGCCATTTATTTGGGTATTTGGGGGAAAGAATGATTTAGGCCCAGAGACTATATAACAAAAAGATCCTGATATAGAGTCGAGTTTGGTGTGCTTTAGAATAGCAGATGACCTAGTGCATTTTTTTGAAACAAAAAAGAATGAAATTGTAATTGTAATAGAAGATGAGTTCAAAGACATAGGCAGTAAAATTTACCAAGAAAATCTTGCTGAAAGCCTCTCATTTATCAGGAATTATCTATGTATGAAAAAAGCCAGCCTAGTTTTTTCTCTTAGAGTCTATAAATAGCAAAGAAATATGCAGAAAACTTTACTTAGTAGGTTTTGTCAAAGTTCTGTCTGCCCTTCATTTGCAAAGTCATTTATGCTATTTGTTTTAATTTACTATCATTCTATATAGACCTTATGTGATCACTCATTAGCACTGTTGATGGGGAAAACCCAATATTATTATCCTTATAGATGAGCAGATGGGAATAGATTCATAAGCTTGATTAGGTCACATAATCAATAGTTATGGAAATGGGTTAAATATCAGCTTCTGACTTTATGGTCAATGTAAGTTGAGGGATTTTCTTTGGTGAGATATCATTGCCAAGGATAAACTCATGGAGTGATAATCTTGCAAGTTAGAGATTTTCCTGGAAACAATGTGGCTTCCCTGAATATCACAATATGTGCAGACAGGCTGACACTGTTGTTGATTACTTTTTTGTTTTTTTTATTTTCTCTTTCTCCTGTGCCATTGCACTCTTTCACCCTTTTATTTTTATTGGGACTTTATTATGAATTAGGGAATAGTATTTTTGACTTTTACAGCTATCAACTGACAGAATCAATATTTGCATAAACAATATCATACTGACTCAAACACAATTCAGGAGTTTTTCTTGTTTGTTTTGTTTTTAGGTTTTGTTTATTTTGTGTATGGGGAGATAGTGGCAGTATATGAAAGTGGACTACATAGTTGAATGAATTCTTAAATTCTTATGCAAAATTATTCTAAGTGTGTATATTTAAACACAGACACATATACAAAATTCACAGATTTCCAAAGTGTACATATGTTGATATATTAATAATAATTCACTTAATAATCTGAAAAGTATATTCTCTCTCTCTCTCTCTCTCAACTTGCATGCACATACACACACACACACATGCATTTGAATTATAATTTGGATACATGTGTAAGTCTGAATAATGTTACTCCTTTTCTTAGTGGTGTTTATAGAATCACAATGTGTGGGCTGTGGGCAGATGGTAAGCAGAGGGTTATAGGATAGATAAGTCTGTTTATAAACTACAAAATGAGGGGGAACAGATGATGCATCCCAAAATCTGTTTTACTAAATCAGCTAAGTATTCAGTTCAGATACTTCTGTCTCTTAAAACAGTCATTGAAAATTGATAATACTAGGGAAACCTAGTTGACTTTTCTTTTATAGAGTATAAGAACTTTAAGTTCAAAGGGTTTCATTGACAATCTAATCCTAAATCATTCCAGATTTCTAGATAAGAAACTTGAAAAGAAAATTTGCCCCAAATATTTTAGTAGGTAAAATTTGGAAAGCTTTTATGGTTGTACAGTAAGGAATGGCTGCATATTTACATGCATAGGTGGAGAAAACCTGGATTCTTGAAAAGAAGTTTTGAAATAATTGTTTTGGATAAAAATGAATGCACTTTTGGGATTTTTAGTTTCTGCTTTTGTCATTGCTTTCCATACCATTTTTTAAGGCCTGGAAGATGCTTATCTAATTCCACGTGAAATACAAAGAGAAAGCATTCCTTTAAAAAAGTCTTTGTGCAGAAAGTATGTACAAATCACTTGTTGAATAATTAAGTAGAGCCTCTATTGAACACAGAAAGAAATGAAGAACCTAAATCTGCACTTAACGAAATACTAATTTTATTGAAACATGCTGCCACTAGAATTTTATTAGCTTTTATTTTTTAAAAACCTATGGGAGATATTTAAAACTAAATTAAAATTACATCTGGACAGATTATGAAGCCCTTGAAAAAAAAGAAACTTGAAAGAATATTTATGTCTGAACTAAACTGTTACCCTGCTTCCAAAACCTAAAATTATTCCCACAATATTTTAAAATTTTATATATAAACAAAACAATTATGGTGCATCCATTACCTAAGTTCAGGAGAACATGGTTGGAATATGCTGGAACAATTTTACTTGTCAGAAGAATATTTAGAAATTTCATCTGGAAATTTCTTATACCTCCTAATTTTATAAGGTGTTGGTAAAATGTATAACAACTATTTATTGCAGGCAAAATAACTCAATATATGTTACAATATTTTTAAAAAGAGTGAATAAAGAACTGAGAAAGTCCAAATTTTTCATTTCAGACCAGTTAAAATACAAAATAATCTATTCAGTCCCCTGAGAGGTCAATCCTGTAGAAATTATCCTTGGTCTTCTGTATATTGCTGGACCCACAAAGTGACAGATTTGGTCTCTGTTGCAGAGTAAGCTATTCAGCTGAAAATCTGGTGGCCTGAAGAATACATTTTGCCTTATTAAATATGTTGGGATCAGCTCGTTCTACTGGAACAGGACAGAAAGAAACAAGAAATAGCTGTACCACAGGGGAGGAAATAGTGGAGATAGCTCAACAGATGACTCTGAGCAGATTTCTTTTTTTAAAAGCAGTTTGAGCAATTATTGTACTTTTTGCCAGATAAGCTCCCTGCCTTCTCTTCTTTCATTTTTCTTAAAGGAGATGGATAAGGGTTTGAATACTAAGGGTAATAACCTGCCTTAAAAAAAAAAAAAAAGTACTTCATGAATGTTTTGAGGCTAATGATGCCTCTGTTTCCATTCAAAACAAGAGAAATCTTATGTAGCTTCTACGACCAGGTCACAGGGCAAAGTAGAGTGGTAGCACACTGCATTTTTTTGTGACCATTTTGGGAAATGAGCATTTATTTTGTATGTCAAAGCTTGTAGCTGAGTAAATATAGTGCAATTCTGGATTTCTGCCTAGGGAAATTCTAATTACAATGGTTAAATTTTTTTTCTTAATAATCAGTGTCTCATCTATGCCTCATAATGATCTTTTAGAACATCAATTATCACTTAAGAGTAATGGAATCCTAGAAATAATATGAAATTGGAATGGATACATTTTGAATATACTAGGTAACTTATATTTCTGGAATTTTAAAAATAATTGACATGACCTTAGCTCCTCAAACTTTTCTCGGGGGCTGGGGAGATAGCTCAGTTGGTAGAGTGCTTGCCTTGTAAGCACAAGGCCCTGGGTTAGATCCCCAGTACCCCCCCCCCCCAAATTTTTTTTTTTTTCTCATACTGTTTCTAGAAATGTCTATGAGCTTATTATGATTTCTTAAACCATGAGAACTTTTCTATTGTAGAATTATGATCTACAATCATCTCTAGGTCAAACTATATACTGTCAGTACAACTAAAACTAGCCATATTAAAACAATAAATGCATATTTGTTACGTATTCTCCTTAAATTTATTAAACTCTAATGTTTGGTAGTTTACTGTACTTACAGGGAATGTGTATGCCATGCTCCATTATCCATTACATGACTGCCATAATACATAATTTCATTTAATCCTCACATCACTGTAATGTTACTATTATTCATAAAATTGATTTGGTTTTGAAACAATTACATGATATCAAGTTAATCTGACTCCTAGATAGTTTTTACCATACTATCCTTATACATAATAATTATCTTAGTCCTCCCTTATTCTCGGTTATGTTTTCCATGGTTTCAGTTCCATGTGGTTAACCATGGTCCAAAAATATTGAAAATTCTAGATATAGTTTCTGCCTCAAATTTTATATATAAACAACACAATCATGGCAATCCATTACTAAAGTTCAGGAGAACATGGACTTATATATGGACACATACTTCTCTCAGATCCATTCAGATTATCATATTAGAAACATAGAAATAATCTTTTAATCTCCAATCTCTGGTGTCTGATATTAGCTATTTGATCTCTTCTGCCAGTCTCTCTTATTCAGATGCAAATGATCCTGTGTCTATGATCCATTTTCCTTACCATGGTGTCCTTTCTTTCTGGAAATCAGGAATGGCCTCAGGGTGTACTTTGGCTAAGTAAACCTGAGTAGAAGGGTCTTGTGTCATTTTTGGTGAAGAGTATCAAGAATAGGTGCCACCAAGATGGCTAGCATTGAGAAAGGAAGGTGTAGGTTTATGAACCTGGGTTCCAGAAAAAAGATGATAATAAGCCAGGGTGAGGAATGACTTGAACTGAGTATGTCTTATGACAGGAAAAATTATATTTGTGATCATAAGCATATGTTGTTTTCTGTAACACCAAAGCATAATTTACCTGGCTGCTAGTCTAGCATAGTGCCCATCATTCCAAGATCATGTAAACTCTAGTAGTTTGTCATGCTGGAGCCTTTATCCTTGGAAGGATTCATGTCCTACTGAAATTTTGAATTTCATGTCTAATATCCTTTCCTCATAACCTTCCACATTCAGTAGTACTTCAGATCCATTATGCTTTCCTACCCTTCCATGTCTTTATGCCATGGTATCACCTCCTCATGCTACTCATGTTACCTTACACCAAGTCATCCATGCAACATCTACCCCAAACCATCACCAAAACTGTTTTCTCAATAAGCTTCCCCTCATCCCAATATTTTATTAGGATGGTGCTATAATAACACATTTATTTATATCACAGATGGCACAGAGTGCAACTTGTTTAGAGTAGAGAGCTTATTTAATTGTTGTACTTTGCATAACCAGTGCCTACATGGTGATGTATAGTGAGTGACTTAACTCAAACTTTATTCAACATGCAATTTATCATCAAACAATTCATTTGGAAGTTTAATACTGACTTTCATTAATAATTGAAATTTGAATGCATGTAATGCTTTAGTAGTTATAGATATTCACTAGAGGAATCATGGCACGATTTCAAGTCACACTTCTAAAGAAAACAACATAGAACAAGTCTACCATTTTCCTTTAGGAGACATTCACAACAGATGAAGTGAACTGGCATGCCATCATTTAAGTTGTATTCAGCAAGGACTATTCATCCACAAATGCAAAACTCTTTTCAGTAGTTAGGAATTTTCTCACTGAACAGGAGGAGTCTTTACAACTATTTATCTTTACTATACTGTCACAAAGTCTGTGAGCTCCATGACAGCCCTATAGTTAATGAACTGGAATTCCCTTTTCAGTGTTCTAGAATTCTGCCGTTCTTTCACACCCTCCCTGCATAATTTTCTTTCTGGTGTTACAGTACAATTCTGTACAGTAGTCTGCACTTAATCTCCATATCTCATCTTCCCAATTCATCTTGTTGGAAAGAATTCAACATCCTATAATTTTATCCTCCATTGAACTAGAATAATTTCTACATTTAGATTATTCAGAGCCATTAACAGAACTTTGTTTTCTACTACCATTTAATTCTACTATAATCCTCTGTCAAATGCATTAAATAACAGCACAGCAGATCCCTCAATGGCAAAGAAAAACTGGCAAGGAATAGCAAGTGTTTAGAAATACCTTTGTGAACCACTATAATAATCATGTCATTACTATTGAGCCATCGTATGTATATTTTATTTTCTGTGAAATCAAAATCGGTTGCTCAAATAACAGCTTTTGCTGTACTACAAAATGAGAGTTGCAACCTCTCATAAAATAAAGGCTAGACAGGATGCTTAAGTTTTGCAATAGATATTTTTTTTCCTCAGCATATAGTTATTAGGAATTCTAATGAACCGGAATCCAAAGACTATCTTATATGATGACAGCTAGTATAAAAAGTATATGATGTAGGTAACTTCCCAAGAGGGCCAGCATCAATATTTTTTCTTCCCTGTTAGTGTAGGCTAATTTTTAATTGAATATTTTTCTTCTTTTTGAGTCTGTGGTGGCCTTGTGATTGTTACACACTATAGAAAGAAAAAGCATTGTTTTGGAGCTTCAGAATCTATGCTTCTGGATACCTGTCAGCATTCTCTTTCTTTATCTTAGAATACTCCCAACTATCCAGATATGAGGCCCAAATAGCCATGAACAGGCTCCAAGTTTCCAGACCAAAAGTTCTAGCAAAGATCCCTGCTTGCAGCCCTCTTCCATTGTGAGTGAAATCTTTACAGACCTCTGTCATCCCAGAGCTACATCCAACAGCACCTGTATAAAACCAGTTGGTCAGCCTCTCAGCTATAGCTGATAGACAAGTTTTTCTTTAAGACACTAAATTTTGGTGTATTTTATTATACAACAAAAGATAACTGAAACCACACTGATGAATCAGAGTTAAATAACTAAATATTGTATAGAACAGTGAAATCTGCATTGTATATGAGCGGATCTAGGACCAGCTTTCCTGGTTCAAATACCAGTTTCACCATCAATTAACTTTGTTATCTTAGCCAAGCTAGTTGGTTAGGTCTTTGCATCCCCCTTCTTTCAATCCTCCCTCTGTTTCTCCCTCCCTATCTTCCTTCCTTCCTTTGTTCCTTCCTCTCTCTCTTCTCTCTCTCCCCTTCCTTCCCATTCTTTTCCTTCCCTTTACCTTTCTCCTCTCCCCAAACTTTCGATTAAAACATGGAAATCTTACATGTGTCAAAATGCATTACACTCTCATGTATGAACCAATTAGAACAAACAATAACAACAAAAAAACAATTATAAGAACAGGAACTACAGAAACAACTATTTTAGAGAGTATTTTGCAGGGTTAAGTGAGGTTAATACAGAAGCGATGTTTACAAAAGTGCCTTGCACACAGCAAATGTGTACGTTAGCTATTGTCAATTTCTGGATGAACATCATGGTCATTCAAGGCCTTTGGTTACCTGTCCCTTTTATTCTTTGGGTCTTATTTTCCACTATTTTTACTTCATACCAATCTCATATTTTAAACAAATAAAAAGATAATTTCCCCCCTTCAATACACTTTACCATGTGTCTTTTCTTTTCCATTTTTACTCATCCATCAAATACTAGATTATTCCTCTTCACTACCACTGTCACAATAATCCCTCAATCCATATACAGCAAATATTTAAAGAGTAGCTCCTGTGTCTGACTTGCAGATAAAGTAATGGAGACACAGATTAATTGTACTATTACAGTATATGATACAGTGGCAGTAGAGATTTTACCCCCTATTTTTTTTTTTTTCTGCTTGATAAAGTCATCCATTCTTTTCTGAAAGTTTTTAGGAAACATTTACTCATTGCAAATTACAGCAGTTTTATAGTACTTAATTGCCTATAATCTACTCCCATATATCTTCTTTCAGGTTATCATAAAAATCTCATTAGCTTCAATGCTATTTGTCCAAGTTTGTAGGCACTTAAAATGAGGTAAATGGACCCAAATATTTTAAACCTTGTATTGCCAAGCTGGGGCTTGGCTAAGTGGAAATCCAAATCTAGGTTTCCTATATTGAAAAGCCCATGATATCTCTAATTCAATTTTTGTATGTGTGAGACCTTCTGTTATAAATCTTAAGAGAATTGCAATTAGCTATAACAAAATTCTCTCACTACTAAAAAGACAGAAGTTGCAGAAATGAATCAGGTATATAGAGTGTTTGCTGTAGAAATTACTTTCTGCCTTTTTCAAGAAGCATTTTTTTTTGTTACATTTATTCTTTTGAGAAACAAAATTCAGATATCCAGTACAACCCTGCCACTCAATTTTCCTTGATATTTAAGATAGAATAGTTGTGAACACACAGGAATATTAATCAAACTTTATTAAAATAAGTAAACTTTATAAAAATTGTTTCTCTAAAATATTAGAATGATTCTTGTCCTCTTTAACATAATACTCTGAAAATATTCTTTAGGTTTTTTTTTTTTTTTGCTGTTGTTGTTGTTTTTGTGTTTGTTTTTGTTTTTTTGGTGCTGGGGATTGAAGCCAGGTGCACTCAGCCACTGAGCTACATCCCCTGCCCTTTATACATTTTACTAAGAGACAGGGTTTTATTAAGTTCTTTAAGGCCTTGATAAATTGCTGAGGCTGATTTTGAACTTGAGATCCTCCTGCTTTAGCCTCCTGAGCTGCTATAATTATTGGCATGTGCCACCACACCTGGCCTGAAGGTAGTCTTAATATCAATGAACAATTGATGACAAGAACTCTTATTACATTGTGGTTAAAAAATCAGCCTCATGAGTCATGATGCTAGACAAAATTATAGAGAAATGCCCATTTTATCTATGTAAAAGCTATTTGTCTTTAGACAAATTATTAACCTCTTTAGTCCTTACATTTCTTACCTATACTGTGATGATTGATGACAATCCCATTTAATGAGTTATTGTGATGATTAAATTCGACAATCCACCTAAAGGATATAATAGAGTATCTCCTTACTATGGATTAGATGAATATTGTCTAATAGCAGGTATTTTAATAATATATTACTGGAATGTACATTAGAAATCAGATAACCCAATTACATATCTGTTCAATAAATCAGAACACTAAATTCACATGGTATTCTTGAAAGCAAGGTTGATACTCACCCCAGCTTGACTACATATTCACAAATGCCTCCATTTTTAAGACCTGGCATTTCCTATTGTATGTCTGTGTTTAAGTCAATGTAAATGAAAGGAAAAACCTCAAAACAGCACGAGGACTTCCTACAGTGATCTTGAGACAACCACTCTTCTCAGGTCACACAGCCTTTTGCATGTAACCTTGGTCCCTCTCAGCTTCATGCCATCGTACATATGGTACATTCTCTCCCATCATCCATGACTAATTATAAATGTAATCATAACTTAGTCAATTGAAAATTCTTAAATGTCAGCATTTCTGCTAACCTCATTTCATATGATCTATACAAGTACATTGTGAAGGAGGAACTATTATAACTGTTTTACAAAATGGAGAAATGAAACTGAAAAATAGTAAGGAACTTGACTCAGAAGGTGGATTAATAAAGATTTGGATGAAGCCATTCTGTAGTTCCCTGGGTGCCAGACATCTGCTCTGTCACATCTGGTTTATTATATTCTTTTATATTCTTTCTCTAGTTCAAAGTTGTGCATCCTTCAGGGCCTTATTAAAGTCTTGCTCTTCCCAAAATCCCTCCTTGACTGCCCAGACAATAGTGACCAATCTATTTCCAGATCCTTTAAGTGTTTACAACCTCTAATAGACAATGTGACAAATTTTTTTTTTTTTTTTTTTGCCAAGTATCTTATTATTTGTTCTTTACTGCAATTCAACTTTGTGTTTTCCAAGAGAACTGCCAGGTATTCTCCCTTTTGTATTTATATAATTATTTGCATCATTGACTCATTAGAGACAGAAAGTCAACTCATAAGAGACAGAAAGTCAAGTAGGTTGCCAAGGGATGGTGGAAGGGAATTGAGACTGACTGTTAACAGGTACAGAAGCCTCTTCTGGGAGTGACAGAAACGATGTGGAATTGCACAGTTGTGTCCATTACAACATAGTGAATGTACTACAAACTTGAATTGTACACTTTGAAAAGGTGAACTGTGTTATGTGGATTATATCAAATAAAAATTTTAAATTATATACTATGCAGCCATGCAAATGTAATAAGATTCTGTTGAGTATTTCAATATGCTCTAACTCCTTAAAAATAAATTAATCTATGTTTCATATTTGGTATTAGCAAAATTAAAAGGCAAACAAACTCAATTTAATAGAGGGAAGGAGGGAGGGAGAATGGATGTCAGAAAGACACAAAATCTAGCTGTAATAACACATTAGACACATTAAAAAAGATTACCTGAGTGGATGAGATTTTATATAAAGATGCAATTACTTTCATGCTACTTTATTCCCTGAATGTCCCTACAATGACCATTTTGTAAAAAGGGAAGTCAGTATTTATTTTCATGCTACAAGGAGAAAATGGAACTAATGCCACTGATGTATACTTTGAGAGAAATAGAATTTAAACAACACCCGGATAGCATCGTGTGTAAGTGTGTGAGAAAGAAAAAGAGGAGGAGGAGTACAAGGAGGAAGAGGAGAAGGAGGAGGAGAAGGAGGAGGAAGAGGAGGGAGAGGAAGAGAAGGAAAGGAGATGAAGTCTTCAGTGTAGTCTCTCTAAGCTCCTGTAATCCTGATGCTTCTTAACTGAGCTATTATATCTTCTAAGTGTTCTCCATAGCACAAGGAAGGCAACAGAGACATCCTTCTCAACCAGGGAGCACCCACTTATGTGATCTGCCATGAGTTTTGTCCAGGTTTGTTCCAGGAGAACTGTTATCATTTATTTCTGTGTATCTGTGAGTGATGCTAAAGTTTGTAAACTTTTGTACAGTTACACCAAAATTTTAAAATTCAAGAAAAGGTTTAAAGTTAGAGTCTTCTATTCATCCAGTGAGATTTGGGGAATTTTTGGCACAGGAAAAAATTTGTCTGCTAATGAGGCAATGATTTTCTGATGACCAAAATATATTTTAAACCAAGGAGGTTAGAGTTCTCTTTATGTTGAGAACTTTATCTTTAGAGAAGAATAAAAACTAGTTGTCAATGGCATGTAAATTTCCCACTCTGGAAGGCTCATTTAGAGAGATTGGTTACCTAAGGATTATTAATGCAGTTTTAATGCAGAATTTTGTTAAACGTCCCTTGGAAATGTTAAGACACTAACCTGTAAAGGCTGAGGTAATGCAGTCTCTCTTTATGAGACTGAATACTTGTTTTTCATTTCTTAAATTTGCTAAGTTTACATTTTCTTAGACTTTCAATTAAAGAGGTATTTGAATATCACATCTAAAAAAGACATTGTAAATATTTAGTAAATACAGTGGTGAAAAAAATATAGTGATTTTAAGTGAAAAAAATCTAATGATTCTTAGAAAGGGTCAGGTAAAGTTGGAACATCTTCCAGTGGGGCCAGGGATGGGTGGAAGTGAGAAGATCCTGTCTTCTGCAGTTCCAATAGAAGAATCTGTAGAGAATTCAATGATATAAATAAACCAATTGAAGCAAGTGGCCACTTCCAAGATGTGGAATGGATAAATAAACGCAGGCTTTACTCTGCAAAGTAAACAGGACCAAGTATACACATGTCAGAAAATGAAAAGAAGGGATTTAAATACAACCCATTTCAAGCTCGTCATTACAGGACAAACTCTTACCGGATCACTCAACACAACCAAACTTCTTTATCCTCCTTCTTTCTGCTCCTCCTCCTCTTCCTATTTGTCGAGATCTCCAAGACTGAAGAGAAGCAGCTGTGAGCACACATGTATGAGTAGTCAAGATGACAAAGACTACTTTGCCTGTAGTCATTTGTTTCCTTCTCTTTCAATAAACCAACCCCCCTCAGAGACACTAATTCTACTTGTCAATTTTCTTGGACATGAAGTGCCTAGATTAAATATTATTTCAGGCTCTGTCTATGATGATGTTTCCAGATGAGATTAGCATTTGAATTAGTGAATTCAGTAAATTGCTATCCCTGGTGTGTGTGTGGGTGGGTGAGAGGACACATCATCCAATACCTTGATCTCAAAAACAGAATGAAAAGCAGAGGAAGGAGGAATTTGCCCTCCACTTTTCTGCCTTCTGGAGTTGGAATATCTCTTCTTATATTCTCTGATGCCTAACCTGGGATTTATACCATCAGCAATCAAGGTTCTCAGGTCTTCAGACTTGTACTGAATTACACCACCAGATTTCCTGGATCTTCAGCTTGCAGTAAACAGATGGTGAGACTCTTTGGTTTACAAGTGCCTCAGTTCTCTCTCAGGTGGAGGAGAGAGAAAGAGAAAGATACAGGGGAGGGAAGGAGAGAGGTGGAGCAGAAAGGAGAGGAAGGGAGATTTATTGGTTCTGTTTCTCTGGATAACAATAATAGACCCAATTTTGAATAACAGAAGAATAAAGACTGAATTTATCAGCCCATTTTCAGGTAAATGTGTCCATGTGACAAAGTTTTATTCAGTTGAATGTGAGCACAAGTCTCTTTTGGCAACTTTAGTAATCTTTTTTGGAAAAGAGAACTAAAACATGCCATTAGCATTTTTCACTGACTCCTTTTATAAAATACTGCCTAGAACACAAAGGTTAGCATCTTGGTCTACAGGAA
Source organism: Sciurus vulgaris (assembly GCF_902686455.1). Taxonomy (NCBI): domain Eukaryota; kingdom Metazoa; phylum Chordata; class Mammalia; order Rodentia; family Sciuridae; genus Sciurus; species Sciurus vulgaris. Next base: position 123,578,159 of record NC_136469.1, read on the forward strand.
TAAAGACCAACTCTGGGGTGACAGAGCAATGAGCCCGAAGGGGTGTATGCTTCAAAACTATGTGTGGCAGCATTAGCACCTGAGCCCTGGACTTACTCACCTGGAGTCTTGTCCTTGTTCTTCCTGCTTCTTTCAAACCATCACCCCTGATACTCATGAAACCAATCAACTGCGCCTTCTGCTTCCACATAACTCAATTCCATCCCTTCCAAGCTGGCTGGTCCTATTAGAACCCTATTTCTTAAAATCTTTATTGTTCCAATATCTCTAGCCACCTCATGCTCGGGTATCTTCTGCTCATTATCAATAATAAATATATACATGTATATGCCCTCAACATTGCTAAAGTCATGCTAGATTCCTCTTCTTCAAGGATGACTCCTTAGATTCTATTGGATAAATCCAGAACCTCTTGGCATAAAAAAAAAAAAATATTTCATACATCTACTAGCACCTTCCTTCATCCTGCGTTTCCTGACAATTTCTTGTTAATCCAATTGTTTAAGATCCTTTGTTATTTAAAAAACACATTATTTATTTCCATCCCATAATTATATCCATTTTTTTCCTTACTCTGCTATGTTGTTTATACAGCACCAGTATTACCTTTTTGAAGTATAAATTAATTATATCCTCTGTCATGGTTAAAAACCAAAACCAATTGCTTCTCATTACATGTAATAAATCTAGATTTCTTAATACAGCTTGCATGACCTCATATCTACTTGCTTTTCTGATCTTCTCTCACCCATTTTCCTTGATAATCACACTTTACATCTTAGTCCTATTCTTGTGTTACAACATCTTATTATCCCCTTTAATTTCAGTTTATATCAAGGGTCAATATATTTTTCTTGTAAAAGATCAGAGAGTAAAGATAGTGGTTGCTGCAGGCCATGTAGTTGATGTTGTACCTACTCAGCTCTGCCTTGGAGGCACAAATTAAGCCATTAAAAATAAGAAAGTAGATGTAAAGTTTGTGTACACGTGGACATAGTCAAGTTCTACATCATTCACATGTTAGGCTGGATAATCCTTTGTTTAGGGGAACTACCCTGTGCATGTTTAGGATATTTAGCAAGATTCCTAGTGTGCTCACTCTTTTTCACTGGCCACATCTAAACTGTGACATTCAAAAATGTATCTAATGCCAAAATTCTCTTGAGGGGAGCGACAAAACAGACCTCAGTTAAAGGCCTACAAAATAAAACTTTATTTACAAAAGCAAGTTGGATTTTGTTAGCTAGCAAACAGACATTAGTTGACACCTGGTATGTAGTACTAACTGTATTTGATGTGAATATTTACTTACATTTAGTTGCACACATAGACAGATATGGAAGCCTTTTCTGTTATCTGTTTGACTCACCACTATCCAGCCTTTTGCTCACACAACCAGGTAAGATGAGTCATGATTTTCAATAAGAATTCAATGAATGAATGAATGAAATCACTAACAATCATTTCAGGAGAGTCATAAGGTCAAAAGATAAAATTTTAGGAGTTAGAAGAGAACACATAGCAATTCAGGGGTTAACAATACATTCATAGAGTTTAGTAGTAAAAAGGAAAAAAGGAAAAAGTCAAAAAAAAAAATATATATATATATAAAACTACATTTACCAGAATGTGGAGAACATTCAAGAAGGTAAAGAAGTACTTTAAAATAGGAGACTTGTGAAAGTAGAAGGGAAAGTGACAACATTAAATAAACAAGTATCTAGCTAAAGAGACTGGTGTGGAAATTAATAATAATAATAATAATAATAATAATAATAGGTATTAGTTCTCAAGAGGAGGCTGCCCTGAGACAGAGAAAAGTGGGGACACATTTAAAATGAATTTCAGGCTATGCTTTCTTTTCAAAATTTTTATAGTCTATTGACTATGAACAAGCAAAATTGCCTTCAGGCTAGAGAGGCCTATTAGCACCCCCATCAAGGGCTGTCTTCAGCTGACTAGACTAGCTGGAGAGGGAGCAGAAATCTGTATCTGGAGAGAATACATTTATCTTGGTTAGCACCCTTAGGCCAAGAACTTTCTGCTGAAGCTCTTCTCACGGAAGGAGCCAGGGTCACCTTACATGCTTGGCGACGTGGCAGGCAATGGGGTGCCTCAATGCACCGCAATCCTAGGGGCTGTGTGAGCCACAGACTTGTTAAGTTCTGTTCCTTTTTTTCATCTTCCTGCATCAATGATTTGATTGACTCTTCAGTCTTTATTACACCTGGAAAAGAGAATGCATTTCAAAGAAATTAAACTGCATAGCTGCTTGTGCATGTGTTTTTTTCCTTGTACTAATATGTGCAGTTTAGCTATGATTCAGAAATTAAAATGATTAGTAATTATCAGGCACATAGTAGAATTCCAATAATTTTGTGTACATATTTTATCCTACTCGGCATTATCCTGATATCTTGTGAGTCTTCATTCCCTATCTTACATTACATATTTGAGACTCTCTCAGATTTCTTTGAAATCTAAGAAAATTCACTGTGATTATAAAAAGTGAAACATTTGGAAACAGAAGTACTGATTCCAATAGGAATTCTATTTCATTCTAAGGTGTCTTGGGCTTCTAAGCTTCAATTATTTATTTTAGGAAATGAGACTGGTATAATTATTCCCTCTACTCCAGTGTTAGACAAATATTTCAATTTATTCTTCTATTCAGACTCACAGTAGAATCACAATTCTAGAAATTCTTGTAGTTGTCTGATTCCAAATGACTTCTAGTCAATGAATTTGGAACACTAGTAATAGTCTCATTTTAGGTAAAGCATTTGATTATTACATGAGACCAAGAAGTCTATCTTCAGGACCCAGCAGTTGGACAAGTATGAATAAACCACCATACTTCCTAATGTCAGACATTTAGGAAAAGTAAAAGTGAAATTTTCCCACTATGATGCACTTTGCTTTTCAAGTGGTAACTGCAACATAACCTGACTCATAAACAAATTGGTACAGGAAACATAGCATTAAAGCAGAAACTTACTTCAACACACAGCAAGTACTTGAGTGTCAGGTGACAGGCCAGTTATTGGAGAATGGAAAGAAGTTGACTGTTGATAATGCAGAAATTTGGTAAACTATCAACCAGAGGGGTGGAGGAGAGAGGATGTGAATAATATGTTATTTTATAGAAGTATTTGGGGAAAAATGTGTTAAAGCATGCATTTACTAATACCTGCATTTACAAAGTAGTCCAAAAAAGAGATGTACTCAGAAAAGAATAGGCCAGTTCAAAGTATGATTAAAGCAGTCTAGACATTTTGTAGTGACTGAGTAGAAAGACACTACTTCCTGCCTCTCCCAATACCTGCACCAAATAGAAGCCTTGAAAGAACTTGGAAAATGTGTTGAGACCCAGAGACTAAAAAATTGAACCTCCAGGCAGAAAGGAAGGAAGGAAGGAAGGAAGGAAGGAAGGAAGGAAGGAAGGAAGGAAGGAAGGAAGGAAGGAAGGAAGGAAGGAAGGAAGGAAGGGGAGAGTGAAGGGAGCAAATGGATTCAGATGACACATAGTAAATATTTTCAAGTGGAAAAGAATTAAGAATGTCACTTTTTCAGGTAGGACGGATGGACTCTTGGCACCTTGCAGTTAATTCCAGAGAGTGCAAGGATGCAAGAGAGCAGCAAAGCAGAGAAATATTTTAAAAACAGCTTTGGGTGTTGAGATAAGTATGCGAACTTGATTGAAACCATGTTGAGAATGAAACAACTATGTTTCTGCACACCACAGAACAATCATCCTGGACCAAAAGAGACCGCAACAACAGAAAATTTAAAGTAACTCTTTATATTAGTTTTCCAGGACTAGAGTGACAAAATATAACAAAATCAGTGACTTCAATAAAGAAATGTGTGGTTTCTTAATTTGGATGCCAGAAGTCCAAGATCACATGTCTAAAGGGCTGATTGCTTCTGAGGGTTGAGAAGAAAGGATTTGTTCCTGGCCTCTCTCCTTGACATATGTGGGCACTTTCTCCTAGGTCTCTTTATGTTCTTTTATTTCTCTACAAATGCCTGTGTCCAAATATCCCTCTTTTAGGGGAAAATCATTGAGATTGGAGAAGGGCCCACCCTACTCCAATATGAGACTATCTTAGTCTTTTGCAATGTGATTTTGAATAAGGTCACATGTCGAGGTGCTGGAAATTGAAATCTCAACCTAAGAATTATGGATTGCACACAGTTCAACCAACGCCATCCTTGACCCTTGCCATACTTCACAGACAAGGAGAGGGCTTAGAAAACTGTGCCGCCCTTGAGACACACATTCTTCCCAGTGGTAATCCAGAACATAATGGATACAGAAGATATTTTTCAGAAGCTGGATGTTGAGGGTAGGGGTCAATATGGTTCTGGGATTGCTGCAACTGTGGACATCTAAATGTCCTTCCATTTGTCCCAGGGATTTATCTTCCTTTCCAGAAATGCTTGTGTGGACGCTGTTTTCTTGGAGCTCACAGCTAGCATGGTATGGTCCAAGTTAAGAAGTGTTAATGAGAAGCAGATGCTAGTTTTCCTACTGCTCGCTACAGCTGACCATGTTAATGGTCTTGTTTTGTCATGCGAATAGAGAAACAGAAAAAGATGGTGGAAGAGGGAAGAGTACAGCAGAGAGAAATGGAGAGCAAGAGGTCTCCTCCTGGCTTCTGGTGGCTCTCCATCTCTCTTAGAGTCCATTACTGTCATTTATTTCTGTCCTTAATTTCTGTGGGCTGCCACAGTGTACCTCTTGTGAATCTGCTCTTGTCCTGCTACTGACTGCTGATCCATTCCAGTTAGAGTTAGGTTTGATTACATACGGCGGAATGCAGATTGCTCGACAGAGAAACTACGATGTGGAACGGAGTGTCACTAAGGAAGAACACTAAAATACCGACTGATTAAATCGAGGGAAATTGTAGAGAGGTTAAGCTTCCTCTCTTAGTCTAGGAAGATGAAATGCCTTTGTGTTTTCCATTTGGTCAGGGGCCAGAGTGAATCTCCCTGACTGCTCCATTTAGCACTGTAACACCTGGTATGTAATTTTGAAAATTTTGTTTTGTTTTGTTTCACACAAGAAATGAAGTTTTTCAGTTCACTGACTATTTCTATACATTATGCAGAATTCTGAATTGCTCAGTTAGTCCAATCTTCACTGAGCATTTCTTCTTAAACCTCTCTTATGTACAGCACAGCTCTTTTTATTTGGCTCTTCAATCAAGTCACATTCCTCTTTTCAAACATACTGACTAGTGTCATCTCAGCTCTCTCTCCACTCAAATAGGTACGCCTGTTAATCTTCAGGCAATCTCAGCATTTCAAAATTGAGCAGGAAAAAAAAAAAAGCTTCATAATAGTTATAGCTGATAAGAAAACTCTTCAGGTATTTTTGTTTTGAAAACAAAAGATGTTTTCTAACAAAATTGACTTTTGTCTATCCCACAGCCCCTGGGTGTCTGAGTTGGACACCATGAGCTTGGAGGCTGAGGTAGGAGGATCGAGAGTTCAAAGCTAGCCTCAGCAAAAGCAAGGTGCTAAGCAACTCAGTGACACACTGTCACTAAATAAAATACAAAATAGGGCTGAGGATGTGGCTCAGTGGTCAAGTGTCCCTGAGTTCAATCCCTGCAAAAGAAGATATAATCTTTCTAATTAGAATATTTTCTGTTCTAATAGATTATAGCTGAATTTTGAGGCTTTTCTAGGTATTATGTCTGCAATTAACCATTCTCTAAATTTTCCTTTCCAATATTTATACTGCTTCATCTTGTGATGGGCCCTGTCCTAATTCACTGGCTATGTAGCATGTCTGGTGAGTTTAAGAAAGTGTTTGAGAACTACCAATAGAGACCAGAAAGACAAACTTGGAACTCTTCATTATATTGAGAGAATATACATCCATGGATAGACTGCTTGAGGACTATGCAGTAGCAATAATACAAAGTCTTAATCTAACTTTTCACAATGTGTGCTTGCAATAATGAAGGTGAGAATTTGTTTGGAGAAGAAAACCAGTCATGCACATTGGTATTATAAATTCATGATGCTTAATCTCTGGAAAGTCCTTGATGCTCTCTGAAAATTATGCTGTGTCTGATTCCATTTCTCATTCTCTTCTCTAAAGTATAATTTTATAGCCTTCTCTGTCCTTAAACATCCAACATCTTTCTCTCACATTCTCTCCCTGAAGTCAATATTTATTTCATATATACCTATGAGCCTTACAGTGTGAAGGAGGAACATGCAGAAACCCTTTCTTCTGTCCTCCCTGCTAGGTGTTCCTGGATGCTCTATCATGACTTCTATTCTGAACAGTCTGTGATGTTAGTCAGGATCAACCCTGCAATTTGCTCCATAGTTTTATCCTTCTCTGTCACTCAAGAAATTGGCTACATAAAGTTTCCCTGTTTTATCCTGGATCAGTGACATCAACAGGCATGTGTATATATTTCCTTATAAATAAAAACCTCTCCTGATTTACATTCCATTTCAGCTACTACAGATCTCGCTGCTTTTTGTAGTAAAACACCATGAAAGAGTTTACTATATTTGCCACTTTCAGCTTATTTCTTTTAATTCTCTTAAATTCATTTCAGTTATGCTTTTCCGTCCTTCATTTTCTGAACTCACTCTAATCAACAGGTCAGCAATGAGCTCCAAGTTGCTACTGTTAGTGGCTGTTCCCCAAATCTCATCCTATTTGAGAAAGCATATGGCACAGTTGTATATTATTCCCTGATTGGCTTCTAGCTCATTGCATTGCCTGCTTTTCCTCTTTAATTACTGGCTACTCTTTCTTGGTTTCTTTTTGTTTTCTTCCTCACTTCTTTGAAGTCTAAATGTACAACTGTTCTTTCGCAGTCTCCTGCAAGCCAATGGCATTAATTGCCACCAATGTACTTGTGACTTTTTTTTTTTTTTTTTTCTTTTGGTACCAGGGATTGAACTCAGGGGCACTTGACCACTGAGCCACATCCCTAGCCCTAGTTTGTATTTTATTTAGAGACAGGTTCTCACTGTGTTTCTTAGTGCCTTGCTATTGCTGAGTCTGGCTTTGAACTCGAGATCCTTGTCTCAGCCTCCGAGTGGCTGGGATTACAGGTGTGGGCCATGGAGCCCAGTCGACTTCTGACTCTTGAATGTGTGTCTCCACACAGTTCACTCTCTAGAGCTTCACACAACAGAACATAGCTCCCAAAATGAATAACAATTGCACTTGGATCTCGACTAGGTTCTTTAAACAGTATATTCAAAACTGATCTCTCTGTATGGTCCCTCCATTTATCAATACCACTTCAATTTTTCTTTTTTCTTCTCACTTAGCTGCATTTCCACCTTTCCAATAATAACAGAACAGAAGCAGTGACCCAATTTGCTTAAACTGCTATAATAAAAATACCACAGACTAGTTAGCGTATAAGGAACAGAAATATATCTCTCACAGAACTGGGGGAGGTTGGGACCAGAGTTCCAGCATATCAGGTTCTGTTGAGGGCTCTATTCCTCTTTGCAAATTCTCTTCTCCTTTTATGACCTGAGGAGGGTTACAGAACTGTCTAAAGTCCCTTTTATACATACATGAATCCCATTCATGAGGGTTCTACCCTCATGACCTAATTATCTCTCACAAGCTAAGACACTGCAGATAAAGATTTCAGCACATGAATTTGGGGACAAAACCATTCAGCCCATAACACTTGAGGTCATATGTGACCCATTTTTCTCTTTCCACTACATCTGATTTCTCAGCATATCTTTAGAAATACTCTTCATAACACATCTAGAAATTCAACCATTTCTCACCAGCTGTACCATGACACCCACATCCAGGTCTCTCTCAAATCCCACCTGTATTATTTTCATATTATAGCCCTACTAGTTCCCTAATTTAAGCCTTTGCCTCAACATGGCAACCAGAAAAATTGTACTAATATTTAAGTCAAACCACTTTTATGCTTAAATCTCTCCAATAGCTTTTCATCCTATCAGAATAAAAGTCAATATCTTATTTTGACCTACAAGATTTTTCAAAATCTGACTTCTATAAAGTCTTTCATATGAACTCTATCATCACTCATCTCCCAGGTTTCCCTGTCCACCTTTAAAGGCCTCCTGGAAGTTTCTCAAACATGCCTTGTGACCCTCCTTCCAGACTGTGGCTTCTGTTCCTTCCCGCTTTGCCAAAGGATCTCGCCTTCCACTGTAGCTTCCTACAGCAGGGCTTTACATGTGTTCTTGGAATTATTTTTCAATCAGGTATTTCTGGAATCCTATCCAAAATCTAGTTCAGTTCCCCACTTTACTTTTTCTGTCATTGTTTTTTATGTTTAACGAAGCACTTATCTCCCTTAAAAATACTACATAAATTCTCCATCTTTCTTCCCTTTCTGTATCTCATCAATATAATGTCATTGGTGAGTATGAAACTTATTCTGTTTTTATAATTGAGGAATTCCTGAAACCTGGAGTTACAGAGAATCTAATAATAATTATAATAACAGTAATAACAGTCATATCTATTAGTCATACCCAAAGTATTTATTGAATGAATAAGTGAATACTTGTTTCCTTTATGTACCATTTTGCTGTCCAGTAGTTTCAGAGTGAGTACTGGGTTAGTCCTCACCTCTGGATTCAATGCAAAATAACGAAAAGAAACAGTGAAGGTGGGGGAGATAACGAGTGCAAAAGATTGCCTGCAGCTAATTAAATCGCTTTAAAAAACTTTCACGAAACCTCACAGGATGGAACGAACTTCTGTAAATTACATTAAATGGAGAATGCTGCATTGATCTATATTAAACTCATTGGTATATGAATTTTGCTTTGTAGTGGCCTTGTTTTTGATATTGGAGTTCAGCCAACTTCCTTGGGGCATAAATGTATATTCTTTAAGTGGCTTTTCCACTGCAGCTCGTAGAAAATTAATCCCCTAGACACATGCTGAAGTCAATCAAATAGATCTTTTAAGTCAGAAGTGAATGATTTCATTTGAACAGTGTTGTTTTTTTCATCAGCAGAAAGGGATATTTAATACCAAGTTAATATTTGGTGTTATAGAAAGGAAGACATAGTTTTGTCCCCTTCATGTTAATGTCTGTATCCCTAACTTAGTCTAACTCCCGAAACATTCCTTTTAATTAATACTGTTACTGTTCACAGAGTTGCCAAACACCGATTCACCGTACTGTGATCTACCCATAAATTGCTACCTTTATTAGTAAAGGCAGTGAGCCTTGAGTAGCTCCATCCATGTACCACAGAAAGGTTGTCATGTGCACCATGTGTGAAAGACTTGGGAAGCACTGGACTAAGTATTTCCTTTGGATTTATAACCACAAGTCATTTCAGTAGCTAATTCCTCTCAAATAATTCAACAACTAGCAGGAGCTGAAATGAAACCAAATAGAGCAATTCAACCCAAAATTTAATATTAATTAAATCTCTATGAAGTTTAACATGTTAAGGTTGAAAGGATTATAAAACAAAATGTAGTTACCTTAATTCCCATACATTCAAAGAACATCGACTGAAAACATTAATAATTCATTCACACTAATTGTGTGGTTGTTGGACAGTCCTAGAGGGAAGTACCAGTGTGTCCAACCATATAGTTATGTCATTCATAAATTAAGTATGTCTGGAAGTGAAAAGAGGCTTGTCCTCTGGAGAAGCTATTAATGGCAATAATAATGGTAGTTTCAGGACTCATTAATCATCACAACCCACCATTGGGCTTCCGGATATTTGTTCATTTTGCATCATGGTCCAGATTTATCACTAATGCCGCACTCCTCAGATTCTTGTCTCTGTCTGTTGGACTGACTACCCGTCTGACATGTGTTTTCAGGCAGTATGCTTCTTTGTAAGGTCAGTGTGGTCATGATAGCACACTCACGCTAGCAAGGCACCACAAGAATGATAATACGTATTGTGTCTTTAAACTGCTTTAAGAGATTATGAACTTAAAGTCACAAAATACATGAGAGACCTCTTTTCCTCTATCATTCTCATTTGAGGCTTTCATTAGTCATTTATCTATTGTGACAAACACTGAGAAAATTGACTTAAATGGAGGAAAATTTTATCTTGGCTCAAGGATTCAGAAGTTTAAGGCCATGGTTGGCTGGTTCCCTGCTATGGGCCTGTGGTGAGGCAAAACACCATGGAAGAGGGGGCTTGGTGGGGTAGGGCCACTCATCTCGTGGTAGCTGGAAACAAAGAGAAAGATGGAGACAGAGAGCAAAGCTGAAGCCTTTCAAAGGTATATCCACAATATCCACATGACCACCTCTTCCAGCTAGGCCCTCCGAATGTTTCTGCCACCTCCCAACATTGCTATCAATGGGGACCAAATCTTCAGCCTCTGAGCCTTTGGGGGACATTCCAGATTCAGACTGTAACACTGCATATATGAAGAATGTTTTCCCCTGCATTGTCTATCTACCACGTAAGATTCAATGGAAAATAATTTACCTTTATACTGATGTTTTTAGTATCACATAAAGTAAATCTTGTAAAGTCCTTAAATAGGCCCTAGAACCCTGTAAGCAATACCTAAATGTTAATCAGCATTTTTGATAATAGCAGAATTCCAAGACTATTCACTAATTTCTATGTCTCATACTTATACATCTACTACACAAATCATCACCTCATCTCCTGCCTCCCCACCAAATACTTTTTTAATTATGACTCTTTTATTTAGATGGGTTAATAAGTCAAAGGCCTCCTTCCTCCCAGAAGCAATTCTGGTACATGGAGAAGACATTGCATCTGACTGATCTTATGCATTATTAGGTGTTCATTTATGCTTCAGAAAAGTCTTATTTTCAAATTCTTGAGACTCAGGTCACTCTTGTTTCATGCTATTTCCAACCTACACACCATTTTTTCCCCATAAGACAGAAAAAAATGTTTTTGACATTTTAGTAGTGTTTGAAAGAAGCATCAGAAGTTAGACTATAACAATTTAAAGTGAATGCTAATAAAAATAAAGACAGGCTGGGATCATTACATAGAGAAGTACTGATTCAGTTAGGTGTGAAGAGTTAGATAATTCTGATTCTGCTCATTCTATGTATCAATTTGACAGTCAGACAAACCTTATCCAAACTGAATCCAATTACAGGGATTTAGGAAGTCCATTCATTCCTTATTAGTGGAAAAGTTGGGAAATACCATGTCCCTAATGCCACCAGGAAAAAAAAAAGTGAAATGTGTTAATTGTCAAGTGCCAGGTTGCTCTCTGTACTTGCTAGCCCTCACCACAAGGATAGCTGTGGACACTAGTCAGATTTTTAGTAGGAGGAAAGACAGTGAAATATTTTCTTCTCTAGTGACTCTTTATAATTCTACAGCTAGCAGGAGCAATTACTATGAATTCACTCTCATGATTTTATACTGAAAATTTATTGGCGGATTGGTGTTGATAGAGATTACTTTTGTATCCATAAGTAATGGTACCAAAGATTCTTAGGGCAGTGGTTTGCAGGGTAGGGAAGTTGCCTTAAGAACAACCTATTTTAATCCCTCACATTATCTATACTTCATAAATCCACGTGGGAATTTATACAGAAACAAGCTGGTATATGTGCAACAAGATAAAATAAACCCTGATGCAAAATTATTTCTTTTCAGTATTAGAGGAGAAATAAATCATTTCCACTTATTAAAGTGAGATTAGACTCTACTGAAATATTCAACATGTGTTTAGGAATTGCCAAACAACTCAGATGGGCTTACTGATAAAATATTTAAATCAATGTTCCCCTCAACCTTAACTATAACTCCAAAACTATGTACCGGTCTGAATGCATTTTCCTGATAAGTTCTGGCCCATGACCACACTGAATATTTTAAACCTATATACTTTCCACCTCTACACCCTGATTCCTCTCTCCTTCAACTCTCAACAGATGATCATGTTTCAAAAATTCCATAGAAAATTGAAGTTATTAGCTTACCACTTCAGGTTGTTGTAATCACATATATGATTCTGCTTATGTATGACTTTTGTCTAGATTCTTCTTATAATTAAACTTGCTTGACTCTGTGTAAAACAAAATTAAGTAGAAGCCATTATAAACTTCTTATGCTCCTACAATGTTGGTTTCTTTCTTTCACTGTCCCTTCATAATCAAACTGTGACAATGCTATACTATATTTCATCACATAATTGTTCCAGATTTTGCACCAGAATTTTGGGCAAAAAAAGTGGGGTGTGACCACCATGTGAAGCATAAAACAAAAACAAAACAAAATTACTTTTACTCACTGAAAACTCTGCAGCTCTGTTTCCATATTATTTGGTGAACGTAATAACATTCAGTTTGAAGTCCATGGTACAATTTTTATATTTGCCCATAATAAGAAAAAAACTTCACATTAATGTCTTCCTGGCAAAAGAATGGCACAGTTCAGCTATCCTGAGTCTCCTAGATCATAGGACTTTCTAATAGCTGCTTCCCTGGCCAACTCCCTTAGACCTGTAGCTCTTCACTGGATCTATTGACAACACCCTTAGCATTGCATCCAGTTACTCCAACCAGGCAAGTTGACTTTCTGAAGTATACGGGTGAGAGTTCAGGTGCTCTTGGAACCTTGGGCTCTGACTCAAGGTGTGCAAGAAGACAAGCATGCATCTATATGCCACTGTTTACCTTTTAAATGGCATTTCAAACAGAATTATATCATGCAACAGTTATGTGATGAAAAGTTATAAAACTGTTCGGGGGTTGAAAAAAATAGGCTGTGACAATTATACAGTGACAAGTTTCATTCAATGAAATATGCCATCTTTGCTAATGATAAATTTAATCTGATCTTTAAACTACCACAATCTGGCTTAGCTCTCATCTAGGCAAAGGCATACAGCAAATGGGGGAAATAATCATTAAAGACAATTTACTAAATCTCAGAAAGAATAAAAGTAGTTGATGTTTGACCATAATCTGATTCCTGCCATTTCTTCAATTCGGCAAGATGGAAACTCTGTTTTGGAAAGATCTTACTCAACCAACCAGGGCTCTCTATGCCCACAGATCCCAGTGTGTAGGATCAGAGTTTATTCCCAGGGGAAGTTCAAGTATTTATGTTCTAAAGATGATAGTGATGATGGTTGAACAATCTGTGAATATATTGAAAGATATTGAATTGTATACTTCAAGTGGAAGGATTTTAAGGACCATGGTATGTGAATTATATTTTAATAGATATATTTCTCTAAAACGTTTGAAAAAAACTTTTTTTTCAGGAAATGATATTAAACTACTTGTATTAGTCATTTTCTTTGATTCTACTCCCATACTTTCTATGTTAAATGTAGATAAAAGAGATAAAAATAGGAATAATAAGAATACATTATCAAAGAACATGAATTTATGACCAATTAAAAACAGGTAAGAAATAAGACAGAGGAAACAGGAATTTGTCTGCAACTGGAAATGCCACTACCTGACTGTCACTGATTAATCACCAAAAACTGTAATTATCGATACCATGTATAGTGCTGTTCTCTACCCCACTAAGGCTGCAATAGCAGTAAAATAGGGAACTTCTTGCAAAGCACCTGTAAAACACATCAGTTTGTTTCCTTCAATCCTTAGCTATGTTATCAATGTGTACTGTTTTGCTAATGACTCAGAACAATTGTTTTTTTTTTAAAGGGGTACCAGGGATTTAATTCAGGGGCACTCAATTATTGAGCCACATCCTCAGCCCTATTTTGTATTTTATTTAGAGACAGGGTCTCACTGAATTGTTTCATACCTCACTGTTGCTGAGGCTGCCTTTAAACTCAGGATCCTCCTGCCTCAGCCTCCCAAGTCCCTGGAACGATAGGCGTGTACCACTGCGCCAGGCCAAACAACTTTCTCACCCAGCAGTCCCAACACTTTCTGGCTGGGCTCCTTCAATCAGGCTGGCAATTTTGTCATATCTCCAGTACAACACATTGGAACCCCAATTTGGCATTAGGGTTGTGGCAATAAACCTCTACAGCTGATCACATCAAGTTTTCTTTTATCATTCACTAAAAAGCCTTTAGTCTTTGACAGGGCTAAGGCTAGGGACATAAATAAATATTCCCCTAAAGATCAAATAACAGGGTCTGTCCCAAATACACTACTTCACTGAAACAGGTCACAAAAATAACGAAAGATTCCTTTTTTACTAAATCAAATAAGTTATTTTTAATCTTTTCCTGTTTTTTTTTTTTTCTTTCCGGAAGAATTCAATATATTGACCTTCCTCTACCTGAGGCACTTTTTCCCTTATCTCTATTGCAAGTTTTGGTGAAAATTATAAAAATATTTACATAATGCTCATGCCTGGGTCTCTCCAACTTAGATGGTGGAGAGTAAGAAAAGATCATGCCTTTGATAGAGATTGCGATAGCAATAGCATTCCTGGGTTCCATGATAGGCCCATGTTTCCTTCTTGCATCTTTTACTTTTATTCTCTTTTTCCATCTCCTTGGCCTGTTTCTAGTAATCCTCAAATCAACATTTAATGTTGGAAGTGATTGTCATTCAGATTTAGACTCTGTGCCCCCAACCATGACATCTTCCTGAATATTGAAGATAGCAACATGATCTTCTTCTACTCCCAGATTACCATATTTTAAGGTTCTTGTTTTTAATTCTTGTTTATTTCCCTAATTCCCTGATGTCAAAAGATTCTTCATGAAAAGATTTTTCAAATTTTTGAAAGGTTCTAACTTCATTTTCAGATCTTCATGGAAAAATATGCATATATGTCTAGCATTTCAAACAGTGGTTAAATAGAATAAAAATCTTAGAAGAAAAGTACCAAATTAATAAGAAAATTAATTCAGAAAAGAGACCAAAAGACCATGCAATTGAACTAAAAATTATGGCTAACTATAGAAAAAGGTCCTCTATATTCATAAATGTATTCATCTAACCATTTACAAATTCTCTGGTATATTCATTTTTTAATATATATTTGTTGTACTAGAAGTTATGAGGGACTACAAAATATATAAGGTACTTGATTTCAAGAAAATCAATAGCTAGAGTGCCTGCAAAATAAGGTTTCACTGATTAGGTATCCTCAAGAGTAAATAAATGAATTCTGCCAGAAGAAGACAAAGTACTTCTAACAACAGGTTACAAAGACAGGAAATGTAATATGACAGTTATTTCAATACATTTGATAAATGTAAATTTTGGTAGCATTTGTGGAATTTTTAGTCCTTAATTCCTTAAATGTGTATAATACAATTATTGTCACTCTTAGATTTAAATTGACAAGTTAAATTATATGCAAGTATTCCACCAATAATCTGAATACAGCACTAATTTTAAAAAGCATATTTATAAGATAAATTATTCTGGATAACTATTAATAAATAATTATCAATGTTAAAATTATGTAAATCCAAAGAGAATTAGTGGCTGAAATGATCTAACACAATCTATCACTTTAATGCGCACACACACACACACACACACACACACACACACACAAATGCACATACCTTCCTTACTTTAATCTCCAAGAGCTCCTTAGGATATAAGTTAATATTTTGGGTTAAACAACAGGGAAATGTATTCCTTTCTTCTTTGATTGTCCTTATATAAGCAACCTGAAGGATAGTAGGTCAACGTTGGCACTTCAAAAACATGGCATCCATATCTAGGGTCAAGTTGCCTCTTCCAGGTTCCAATGCAACCTTTCATAGAATGGAAATACTGAAATGGGTAGAAAGTTTACAAGGGACTCAGAGGTGGGACATGCCACATCCACCTACCTCCACTGACCAGATCTTCATCTCATTTCCAATTTATGAGTTGCTGGGAAGCATAAGACTTCACATAGTAGCCATGGTTCCCACTGAAATTTAAGAATCTATTTCCAATTGTGTCACCTAGATCTGGTCTTACAATACTTACTACAGTTTGTATTTTATACGTGTGATTATTTGCTTATTGTATGTCTCTTCATTTAGATTATAAACCCATATGATTAAAGACTTTTTCTCTTTTGCTTATTAAGGTATAAAGTATGCTAAAAATTGTTCTGCTACTTAAAGCAGCAATAAGAACTTTGAGTCACACATGATTTCCAAAGCCTAGCACAGTAATTGAACCATAGTTAGTCTTGAATAGATATATTTTTTAAATTAATAAACCAATTTATTTTAACAGGAACCTTCAAACTCATGAGCTTTCTTTTAAAGCAAAAACAAAGTTAATATCATAGGTAACAAATTGATCAATTAAGTCAGACTTACATGTGGTCAAAAGTTGTTCATGGTAGTGCTAAAAGTGAATACTTCTAGTGAAATTAAGTTCATGTCACATTCTGCATGCTTTACAATGAGAACTGAAATATTATCCATGCATATCAAGGGGTACAATGCATATTGTCAGTTTCTGCCTCCTTTACAACATCTGCCTCTTTGTCTTCCCTACAGTAAGGGCTACTTGATCTCCAGTGCCTCAGTACTTAAACTTTTGCAGGAATCATTTAAAACTGCTTACAAGGTACCCTCATCTTTCACTCAGTTTATTAGGGAAAAACAATTTCTACCATATTTATACACACACACACACACACACAATCTCCCCCCCCCCCATGTCAAGGTCTCTAACTTGAAATGTGCTTAACAGCTGACAGCCTTAATAACTGGAATGGTCATGATTTGTTCTAGAACTCATTCCATTGCAGAGTCTTAGATCCTATTTAATTATCTTGGAGTCATACATTCACTCCTGGAGACCTCTGCTACTTATTTGTTCCTGAATGAATCTGTACATATGCATGTTGCAAGATTTCCCCTTTTGGACTCTACTTTCCAATAAGGACAGCCATTGCTCTGCCCTGGATTCCCCAACTACAGGATTAACTAATCTCTTCCACCATGCCTTTGTCGTTATCACTGTTTTTCTCCCTTGATGCAGTCTCAAAACTTTTGTAAGACCTAACTCCAGGTACTAAAGCTACTAAGTTTCCTTCATCTTAATAGACTATTAAAACAAATATGTCCTCATAGAACAATCCTGTAGTGCTTTTCTTTAAAGATTTCTGATGTTAGTTTTTAAATTTATTTTTTTTTAATTTTTACAGACTGCATTTTGATTCATTGTACACAAATGGGGGTACATCATTTCATGTCTATGGTTGTGCACCATGTAGATTCATACCATTTGTGTAATCATACATGTACATAAGGTAATGATGTCTGTCTCATTCCACCATTTTCCATACCCCCCTCTCATTTTCCTCTATGTAAAGTTCCCTCGTTCTTCTCTCACCCCCCACTCCCCCACCCCTATTATATATCATCACCCACTTATCAGAGAAAACATTCAGTCTTTGGTTTTTGGGGATTGGCTTATTTCACTTAGCATGACATTCTCCAACTCCATCCACTTATCTGCAAAAGCAATAATATTATTATTCTTTATGGCTGAATAATATTCCTTTGGGTATATATCCCACAGTTTCTTTACCCATTCTTCTATTGATGGGCATCTAGGCTGGTTCCATAATCTAGCTATTGTGAATTGAGCTGTGACTTAAGCATTGATGTGGTTGCATTACTGTGGTATTTTTTTAAATGAAGGCTTTTAAATGTTTGAACCCAGATCACAAATTGTATGTCCCCCTTTAGCTATCATTGTTACTCTCCCATCACTGATAATAACACATTTATTCAGTGTTCCCTATTTAAGGTCTTCAGTATTTTATTATGATTTCTAGTCCCCTCATCATTCATATCACTGTGCATGCACCAGATTATCATTCCCTGTACTCATTAAGATTAAGTGATTACCCGGGATCTACAAATGTTTGCAATTTCTAGTCCCTTAATTAATATTCTTCATAATTAAGATTTTTCTTAATTTTGTCAATCTCCCTCTATTTCTTATAAAGAGATAGTAGCTTCAAGCAATTATTGGAACAATTTCTAAAACTTGACGTGACAATCGTTCCTCAATTGCTCATATTCTTCCACTAAAAAGTCTTAGTCCATGTCCTCATTTTTCAATAAAGCCTTTGTTATTCTACTTTGGATAGGCACAGCATTTTTTATCTGCAGTGGCATTAATTATTTTAAAAATTTATTTTATCATAAACTAGATTCATAGGAACCTATTGAGAAAACAAATCCTT
Source organism: Sciurus vulgaris (assembly GCF_902686455.1). Lineage (NCBI taxonomy): Eukaryota > Metazoa > Chordata > Mammalia > Rodentia > Sciuridae > Sciurus > Sciurus vulgaris. The sequence continues at coordinate 123,596,297 of NC_136469.1, forward strand.
TTATTGTTTTTATTGGTTGGTAGAATGATATTTGTGTTCAATAATATAAATAATATAAAATAATAATTTAAAATATTTTGCTGAGCAATCTAAAAACTCTATGGCTGATTTTAAAAATAATTGTATCTATTACTCTTTATATCTGAGCCTAGCATGCATTGTTTTCCTTTCCAAAAATTATATAAAAACAACCCAAGGTCTATAAATAGATAATGCAAAAAGGTTTTCAAGTATTTTCTCTAAATAACAAATTTGCAAATTTCAACCATTTTTACATGGTTTTAGCAATTTGTATTTGTATAAAACTTGGTATTCCAAAGTAAAGAATAACAATTTTCTGATAGTTTATTTAGTATTTTGCACAATGTCCTAGTTCATTTGTAATTACCTTGTTAGTCCTTAAAAGTTTCCACAAAGAGCATAGGAATTCTTCTCCATTTTGTAGAAGGGGAAATTAAGGCAATGTAATATAAATGATCAATCAACACTAGATGATATGTGGTGATCACTTGGTATATTCTAATAATCCAATTTTGATTATTTTAAAATAAAAAGACATTTTTATTTATGATAACAGGATAAAGAGGAGAGTTGAAGTAGTATTTTAAATAACAAAGGATAAGTGGGAAATTTTATCAATTTTTAAAAGTTTGACTAGAAGATTCTCCTTTTTTTGTTTTTTCTTTCTCTCTGTCTCTTTTTCTTTACTTTTCCTTTTTTTTTTTTTGCTGAACTGGGGATTGAACCCCAGTCCTCTGCATGCTAGGCAAACTTTCTACTGCTTAGCTATATTTCTAGCCTCCCAGAACTTTCGTTTCTAGTCTAGAAGCACATGAATGATTGCCTCACTTCTCCATTTCACGATGCCTGTGTATATTTGACCTCAACAGTTTAAGTTTTATCCCCATCAGAAGCATCCAGGCAAGCGCACTACCTTTTGCTTTGGGAAGTCATTTCATCCATAAAAATAGGGAGCGGACTTGTATTTGTAATGTAGAACAACCTTTAATTTTGCATATTCCTTTTCCTCCGGGATAGTTTAAAAATAAATACTTAAATCCATCTTTAAGAACTCTTCAATATGGATTTTGATTCTAATCATACAGCATGAGAGGCTGAAAGTAGCTTTGTGATAAGCTTATCACAAGAAAACAACACATATTTATTTTCCAAAGAGAAAAGGTTGCCAACTTGGGGATTTCTTGTTAGCAGACATTAAATTGTCTGAAGTTTCTCAGAAGTATTTTCAGTATGCAAGTCAGAAATGTGTAGGTGTGAAGAACCACTCTCCTGCTACTTATATAAACTAACCAATGAAAAACCTTTGGATGTTTATATGAGGCTGAAAATAATATAGCTTTCTACTTCAATTAGGTACTTATTGAACATTTCAAGTTTTTTCATGAAGTCAATGAAAAACTACTGTCTAAATAAATATAAGCAACTGACACTTTTTTTTTTTTTTTTCTCCCTGAAGGTTATAGACCAAACTAACTATCAATAGGAGGGAAAAAAAAAAAAAATTCATGTCTGAATTAACTAAATTTATTACCATTGAAAAATGATTTATTTCACTCTTCACTCAGAATTAATGTCACTCCTTTAAAAAGTGAAAAAAAGTCACAACTCAAATTTACAATTTTTTAGCTATTGCATTACTAAAAGAAATAAATCTTCAAAGTGCAAAAAGAAATGTGTCAATGCCTTTGGTACTAAATTTCTCATCTTTGAGGTTTCATTTTAAATCACATTTAGATTGACCCAAGCTGTTGTTTGTCAGTTTTGTATTGAATAGGCAAAAAACATTATTTTTATGTGTTAGTTTGTTCTACTTTCTCAGTAACGACTTTAGTTTCTAAGATATGTGATCACATCCAATCCATATTTAAGGAAGGTAGAAGAAAATTCCTTAAATTAGTGTCAAAGCAGTATATTACATTTTCATATATAGAATATTTGAGGAATTGCCTTCATTGAAACGACTATAAAAACCTTAAAGCTTTACAGTGACAGACTTGGTAGGCCACACAGCCAGTGTAAAATTGGATTCAGTGTGATTATTTCTGGGCAATAATTCAGAGCAAATAACATCAAGGAAAGCTTGCATAAATCCAGATGGAAAAAGTGGATTTAAATCAAACTAATAGGTTGCAAAACATATGAAATATGCTTTGTACTGTGCCTTGGAGACACATGGCCAAATCCATATTCAAAAACTAAAAACAAACCAGAGTGATTTGAGGAATAAATTACTTGTCATCGTGATCTTTAAAAATGCCAGAATTTAATGCAAAAATATAATCCTAACATTTATTGCAGCAAAAATAAATGTCAACATATTAGACTTAACTGGCAAAGCCTTGTGGTAGCATTTCTACAGAGTGAAAGGAACATGACAAGCTGTATTTCACATTTATTAGAATGAGATTTGGTCTTCTTTATCATAAGCAGTAGATTTAAACACTTTATTTTAATTTACTTCATGGTATTGAGGAAAACATTGACTCGAATAGGGAAAAAATGCCATATAAACTTGTTCACTGAACCAATCCATCAATCTCAGAAGCTAAATATGCATTATGACAACACCAAGCCTTTATGGTTAGAAGAGTCTAGCATAAAATGTCTGTGACACATCCCATGTCCCAGGCAGCACATGTTAGTGGGCAATTCTGCATGAATGCCTAGTCATACATAACAGGCATGGTCACATTTTTAAAAATATTTATTTCCAATTGTTTGCAGGTGGACAAGGAATAGTGTCCAGGTCTAGGAGTTTCCTTAACTTATCCTGCCCCCAAATATTTATAGAATATATAACATATATGTATTAAATATGCATTTGATATTCAAGTATTATTTCTTTAATAAGCATTAGATTTCTGAGCTTTATAAACCTGATATCTATAATCTTTCTGAGAAGAATTATTCCCTATAACCTCTATAGGTAGAATATTCATAAAATTCAGTTACTCTGGACTGGCAAATAGGAGTTCTCCAGACTTATTAAGGTCAAGCGTAACAGTGTTTATCATATAAAAAGTCAGATGCATATATTGTGTAATATAAAGCCAACAGGTACATAAACACAATACATATGTATGTATGTAAATCCAAATGTTTGCATACACATTGAGTGTGCATAGATAAATACATAAATACCTTTGCCAGCAGGGCAAAAACTAAGTTTTTATTTGCATAAAGAAATGTGCAATTATACATGCAAATTTTGAAATGTCTAGTATGAAAATTAGTAATTTCAACACACTGCACTCTGCAAAGATATTTACATTTAAATATGAATTCACTTAGCAGTTAGGTAGTCAACAAAATTTCACATGCCTAAGCAAAAATATGTTTTATATAAATATCCTAAATGTTGAAAAACTATGTGATTATATGGACTCAAAATATTCTGTCTTCAAAGACTGACAAGCTATTCGATGATGTATTTGGAATATATTTTTCCCCAAATACCTACCATAGAATTTTTATTTTAAATGTCACTCTTTAGAAATTAATACTTAAAAAAAAGTAAACATTTTATATTCTTTGTTTTGAATATTTAATGTGAATTTTAATAGCCAAAATTCTTAAGTAGTTATCTAAGAAACATATTATACTTTCATATTATTTCAGATAAGAGTGAAAGATGTAATTGAAACTATGGGCATAATAAGCTGGAATTATTAGTTTTACAGTTATATAAATTTCATATCTTTCTCTGTCAGATTTAAAGCATTTTGTAGAGACCAGTGTTTTAAGATTACAAGTCATTCCCTTATTTACATTTTTTTGTTTTCATGTTTTGTCTATAATGTACTAAGATATCTCTTTTCATTATCTTAATGATATATCTTACCCATGATGAATTTGCTAACTTTAACTACCATTAATCAAGTAATTCAATAGTACACACACACACACACACACACACACACACACACACAGAATCCAGGACCGTGCATATTGCGTGTGGTTTATGAGTATGTGACGTATGCACATAAGACCCTTCTAGTCCAGTTACTGAACTAAAAGTCATGGATTCAGAACATCTGACCCTCACGACACACTTGGTCTGGAGAAGAAGACAGACTAGTTAATTTGAAAGAAATGGTAAGAGGATAGAAGCAAGGAAAGCACCCAATCCTGTTTAGGTTGGGGGAGTGTGAGTTCTAAGGGAATTGTAAGACTGTCTTTATAGATAGGCTTTCTAGAAAAGTAATTCACATCCTGAGGTTTGAAAGATAAAAGATTCTCTAGGTAAGTCAAGGAGTGCTGCGTAGGTAGGACACTGCATGTTCTACTTGGAGAAAGAGATGGCAGCATTCCAAGTCAGATCAATATAACGACTGTTGAAAGATTAGATTGATAAAGTTATAGGCAATTATGTCTTGGTCTTACCATGTATCATACTCTGCTCAGTGATCTTTCATTTCCCTTTATTCCTGAAAAAGGGAAGTTTCATGTCCTAAAATCTATCCAACAAAAGCAAAGTAAATTTTTAATTAAAGAGTTGTATGCTAAAGTAGTAAAAATAAAACCAAGTAAGTTAAGCAACTTCTTAAACTATAATAAAATTCCACTTATGAAAAATATTCTTATGATCACATGATGAATTTCTGAAATTACTTACAATGTTCATAGAAGTATTTCTTTTACATTTCTAAATAGTTTTTTCAATTTTTATAATTAGATATTTCATTTAGTTCTTCTTTCCTGTATGTTCTATGTAATTTTCTAAAGGTATCTTCTGGTTAGTCATTTCCATGTGAATTTTTATTGCTCCTTCTGGCAGATAACATGAGTCCAAAAAACAAAACAGAGACTGCGGATGGAGCTCACGTGAGGAAACCCTGGGTTCAGTTTCCCCGAACTGAAAAGAAAGGAAAAGAAAAGAAAAAAAACAAGAGGCAGTTGTTTTGTTCATAAAAATTAAAACAAACCAAATAGCCTATACATTTATGGTTTTTTGTTTAGTTGATTTTGTCTTTGTTTTTAAATTCATTTTTATTGTAAACAAATGGGATGCATCTTGTTTCTCTGCACATGAAGTAGAGGCATACCATTTGTGTAATCATACATTTACCTGGGGTAATAGTTTTTGATTCATTCTGTTATTTTTTTCTCCCCCCCACCCCTCCCACTTTTTTTTTTTTCCCATCAATGGACTGAGGTTGCAATGAAACAATAGAATTAAACAGTTTGATCCTCAGGACTACAAAACAACAACAAACAAATGAAAAAGAATAAAAGAGAAGAAATAAAAAAAAATACTCTACTTTTTTATCCTGGGGTTTTAAAAAATCATTTTATCAAAATAATCTCCTTACTATTAATACATCGTTAGAATTTCCTGGATCTAAGCAAGCAGGTTTTCAACTAGCAAACTCAATGCAAACTGTAAGTGCACCTTAGGAAATTTCATTAAATCTCCTAACTGTTTAGTATCTGAGGTACATGATAGATGATACAGATTTTTCATTAGAGTAGGTTTGTGTGTAGGATTGTCTCTTTTTAGTAACTCTTTGGGTTTACACTTCCCAACAGGTGTTCTTGCCCTCTCTTTCTTCCCTCTGGCCTCTGTAATGGCCACACAACAAAATTGGTTTCCTCCCTGTGGGGATTTATATTAGAAGCCTCTTGACCACAGCAGAGCTTGACTTCAGTGTTCTGGGTTGTTGTGTGCCTGGTTTGTGCCTCAGTTCCAGCTCAGGCTTGGGCTCCAGCGGACCTCCATTCATTTCATGTCTACTTGGCAATTTCCTGCTGTTACTCTTGCTGTTTCATTTGTACATACTATTTCTCCTAATGGGCATTCTGAATTATATCCACTCTTTCTCATTTTCCCACTTTAATTTATTCTGATTTCTAGCTCCATTAATTAGTAGTGCTTGTTCTTGAGCATCATATGAATACCTTCATGCCATGTGTATTCAAGAGCCTGGATTCTTTTGCTCATATTATTTTCTTGACATCAATTCATGCTATGGAACATAGAAGTAGCTACCTCATCCCCATTGATTTACAATATTCTATCAAACCGCATGTAGAGCAAAAGTGAAGAATGCTTCAGTATGACCCAGTAATTCCAGTGCCAACAAAATGAAACTTTACGTAAGTCCATAGAACATCATATATAAAGACCCAAACAAAGTATTATTGGTGATATTAGGGAAATGGAGAATCTCTGTCTCTCTAACTGTGGAAAAGTGGGTAGAAAATTTGTTATGAATGAAAATCATGAAATTCTTTGCAACACTTAAAAGCAGTTAGCTAACCAAACATTAAACTGAGACTAAAGTATATGTATACTGCTACGGGAAAGAAAACAAGTGGAAAATAAAGTGTATAATTATCCAAATGAAAAGTAAATATGAAGAAAAGAGTGATGTATATTTTTCAAAAACACAGACTAACAAATCTACTCATTAAGCACATTACAGTGATTGCCTGTAGAATATGGATTGAAGGTTGGGGCCAGGTGGGATAAGGAAAAGGAAATGAACAAGAGGCAAAACTTGTATGAATAAATGATAATATTCCATGCATTAAACCTTTCAAGTCCCATTGTCCCAGATGTGAGATACCTATAAAAACTTAAATTTAGCATCAAATACACCACTTATGGTAAATTTTTTTTTTTTGTAACAGGAATTCAACCCAGGGGTGCCACATCCCCAGCCCTCATTTCTTTCTTTCTTTTTTTTTTTTTATTATTTTAAGACAGGGTCTACTTAAGTTGCTTAGGGCCTCCCTAAGTTGCTATGGCTGGCTATGAACTCAGCCTCCAGAGTTACTGGGATTACAGGTGTGTGCCATTGCACCTTGCTCTAACTTTGGAAATAAATATTATTTTTTAGAGTTCTATTTTTTAAGAAAACAGGTGAATAATTAAATTATTTGGAAATATATATATGTATATATATATACTTTTCATATAAACATAAAATTATGTAAAAGATATATAAACTCTAAATTATGATTATCAACCTATTTTAATGTATCTGTATTAACTTTATTAAAATGGTCACAGAACTGAAAACTTGAAATAAACGGGCTCCAAGGAACACATGATTAATTCAATACTCTAAATCTGAGGTCCAGCAAAAAGAAAAAATCCAATTTATCACAAGATTTGCTTATTCCTTAATATCCTGAATCCACCCATTTCCTTTTGATACCACAGCCACTACTGATGTCCAGGCTTCCCTCTTGCCATATGTGGACCATGAAATATTATTTAGTTTCATAGTTCCATTCTTTAACCCCTTTGCTTTTTGCTTCAGCCAGCAGCCAGAAGCCAGAGTGAGCATTTTGATACTTCTCTTCCTTGTTCACAGTAATTTATGGCATTTACCATTCAAATACTCATTAAAAGTTAGATTGTTTGGTACATGTTGTTGTAAGGAGACCAAATCCCATGGGAGGAGTGTAGAGCATCTCCCTGCTAGAATTTTAGAAGGCTCTGGGTATAAGATTTGCATTCATGTTAGGTTATTTTAGGGAGCGGTTGGTTTGGGAAGCATAGTTTGCCTTGGAATAGGTAATGAAAAGATAGAGGGACAATTTTGTGATTTTTTCTCTTAATAATTTATATATTGTTGGCAGAAGAAATGCATAAAGCTAAAACTATTTTGGTAAAGAATTATCAGGCATTCATATTAGTGAGAGGATGCTCTGTCATATTTTATTTTGTCCAGTGTTATCAATTTTGTCAGGAGTCAGACATGACTATGAATTACATGGTTTTGTCTTCGCCTCATTCCACCATCATCAGAAAATGACCCTATTTGAGCTTATTCTTGAAAATTTTTTTCTTTAATAAGATAAAATTATGACTTAGTTGTTATTGGCAGAACAGATAGATGCCGTCTTCTCCTCCTCCTCCTCCTCCTCCTCCTCCTCCTCCTCCCCTCCTCCTCCTCCTCCTCCTCCTCCTCCTCCTTCTCCTCCTCCTTCTTCTTTTTCCTATTTCAAAGTCCCTGTTTTGTCAGGGCAGGTGAATTTAGGTTGCAGAACATTAATTCATGGTATGATCTCTATATCTTCACCATGGCCAAGATGATGTTATTCAGGAGGTTGTCCAGAGGGGGAAATAATAATCTATAATTGGGTTCAATTTGTTCTCCTTTCATCCTTTTGATGCAAACTGAATTTTTGAATTACTTGTGTCAGTGACTACAGAATATGAGTCAGGGTCAGGTTCCACTGAGCAACTGTAGCACCAATGATTTGGAAGAAAAATGGCTGTGGGTTTTTGTAATCAGTCACAAATAGAAAATATGTGTCACAAAATGCAGCTGTATCTCCTGGCTAGAGAATTAATTTAAAAAATTAATATCTTCTAGTTAAAGAATATGGTAAAGAAAGAACAACTTAAAACAGAAGAATTAGGAACAGCAAATGCAAAAAAAAAAAAAAAAGCAGAAAAGTATAACTGAGTCATAGTAAGTGCAGAGCGAAAGGGCAATGGCAGCACGCAATGTTATGTTAGTGTGACGGATACATTATATAATAGGCTATGGGTTTACATGGTATCCGAAACAATGGTCTAAGTTCTTAAGTTCTTTACCACGCCTAGCAGTTACTGTTGTTCTTGCCCTGTGTTGCCTCACTCTAAATTTCCATTACCTAAGACAGCCTAAATGATCACTGATGTGTCTTCAGTGCTTAGAAGAAACTGTGTAACAGTGCTTAATAAATACTGAAGGAAAAAAAATGAAGGAAGGACTAAGTATGTCTCTCATTCTGAAATATGAAAGAATCTTAACCACAACTTGGTGCCATGGTTGAAATGCATATATGAACATCTCAGATTCTCTCCTATTGCCCCATCTCCAAGAACACAATCTTTGTCCACATTGTGGGAAACCGAATTGAATAATTATGATCTCATTTTCATGGAACTGAATTTTAATGTGTTCTGTACCTTATGTAGATATTTCTTCAATGATTGATTCAAGGATGAAGACAGATTTCAGATAAGAATTGTCTTTTTCAGTCATCAGTAGTCATATTTAAAAGCTATGATCTTTTCCCTACCTGAATCTGTTGTTTTATTAAATTTCCAAGTACTTGGGTAAGGGCTTGAGTTTTCTGATTTCTAAAAGAGTCTCAGCTCATCCCTAAGAGGTTAGATTATCATATCTGAGATAGAGTAAGAGGAACACCTGCTCACATGCAAACATATGCACATTGGGTCACAAATTCTGAGTAAAATATAAATTTTCAGTCTTCAGACTTTAAGTAGACTAGGCCTAGAAGTACTATGCAATACCCACTGAGCAGTGTGATCACTTGCCCTTAAGCTCCATTGTAATAAAATGTCAAAGATAAAATGGATGAAAGACATTTCATGGGCCCTATCAGCTCATTATCCAGCTTGCAGAGGTGGGAAAACAGAAAAAAAGAAACAGGCCTTTAAATTATGGAACCTGAGCCGTGGTCTAGGTATTTGATCATTGGTCTAGCTATTGTCTTGATCATTTCTTCCCTCTTTCTTCCCTCCCTCCTTCCTACTATGAAAATAATGTGCAGATGGTCCTTAAGTGACTTGCTTGTGGTTTGTTTTTCTTGGTTTTGCTTTTGTTTGGCCTTTTACTTTTGGCCACTGATACTGCTGTCCAGGCTTAGAATGATACAACTTTCTATGCCTGAAACATCTAGAAGTTGTGCTGATTATCAAACCTTCCAATATACAGCTCTTTGAATACAGTAATAGTCGCCATTATTATGCCTGGCTCAGGCTGAGAGATTCCCATACTCTTTCCAAAAACAGTTACACTTGCCACTATGAATCCTAATTCATTCTCTGGAGATACACAATGGGCTACTCATTGCCCATTCTAAAATAACTCTCCCTTTACTGGAAGTGATAGACTGTAATTCTAGTAGGCATGATGTTTTATGACATGAATATCTATAGGGTGTCATAAAAATACAGAAGAAAGTAATTGGTTAGAGAATGGGCTGTGATTTCAAATCCCGCTGGCACTTTATTCTGTTTTCTTTTGCTTTCCCATGAAATATGGAATTGTTTTTATTGGGTTGTGTTCGTTCCAATATGCTAAGAAGGGTACATATGAATTCTGAGCACCCAAAATGATTTTGCCTGTTACTATACTACTGGTTATTATCTCTATTTCACCTTCTTATACTGCCATGGAAGAAACTCTGAAAACCATATTTTTGCTTTACCCAAAGCAGTTTCTTCCTTAAGTCATTTCAACAGATGCTGCCAGAGTGAAGACTGGAGGTAAAAGAGGTACCTGATTCCTCCTGTGGGCTTCTGGAACTTGTGGGCATCATAAAGTAATATTTCTTCACTTTTCCAAGAGCTGACCCTTGCCATGGTGGTAGCTGGGTCTAGTTTGCAGTTTTTTCAACACTTGCAGAGATAACCTTATTGTGAAAAAACTCCAGCAAACCCTCCTGAGATCTTCGTGCTTCAACTCTCCAGGAACTCTTACTTAAGCCTCTTTTGATGATGTCAGTCTTTACTCTTCATTCTAGCAATGTTTTTGCTCCTTCCTGCAATCGTAACCTCCAAGATACCTTAGACATTTTTTACCTTTTTAGTTAATTTTCTTTTCTTCTTTTTTGTACTGTTTGTTCTGTTTAATTATGCACGACAGCAGAATGCATTTTGATTCATTGTACACAAATGTTGTAAAAACTTTAGAGGAATGATGTTTGTCTCATTCCACCATCTTTCCTTCCCCCGCCCCTCTCCTCCCCTTGTTTCCCTCTACACAATCTAATGCTTCTCCCTTCTTCCCTAGGCACCCCCACCATTATGTACCAGCATTTACTTATCAGATAGATCATTCGGCCTTTGGTTTTTTTGGGATTGGCTTATTTCACTTAGCATGATATTCTCCAACTCCATCCATTTATCTGCAAATGCCATAATTTTATTCTTTTTTTATAGCTGAGTAATATCCCATTGTGTATATAGACCACAGTTTCTTTATCCATTCATTTATTGAAGGGCATCTAGGTTGGTTCCACAATGTAGCTCTTGTGAATTGAGCTGCTATGAACATTGATGTGGCTGCATCACTGTAGTATGCTGATTTTAAGTCCTTTGGGTATAGGCCAAGGAGTGGGATAGCTGGGTCAAATGGTGGGTTTATTCCAAGTTTTTTGAGGAATTTCCATACTGCACCAATTAGCAATCCCACTGGCAATGTATGAGTGTACCTTTATCCCCACATTCTCGCCAACACCTGTTGTTGCTTGTATTCTTGATAATAACCATTATAAATGAAGTGAGAAAAAATCATAGGGTAGTTTTGATTTTCATTTCTCTTATTACTAGAAATGTTGAACATTTTTTCATTTTTGTTGATCGATTGTACATCTTCTTCTGTGATAAACACAGTTCCTTAGTCTATTTGTTGATTAGGTTATTTGTTTTTTTGGTGTTAAGAATTTTAAGTTCTTTATATATTCTGGATATTAGTTCTCTATCTGAAGTGCATGAGGCAAAGATTCTCTCCCACTCTGTAGGCTCTCTGTTCACATTGATTGTTTCCTTTGCTGAGAAAATGATTTTTAGTTTGAATCCATCCCATTTATTGATTCTTGCTTTGATTTCTTGTGCATTGGGAGTCATATTAAGGAAGTCTGGCCCTAGACTGACATGATGAAGATTTGAGCCTACTATTTCTTCTGTTTGGTGCAGGGTCTCTGGTCTAATTCCTAGGTCCTTGATCCATTTTGATCTGAGTTTTGTCCAGAGTGAGAGACAGGGGTTTAGTTTAATTTTACTGCATATGGATTTCCAGTTTTCCCAGCACCACTTGATGAAGAGGCTATCTTTTCTCTATTGTATATTTTTACACCTTTGTTTAGTATGAGGCAACTGTATGCATGTGGGCTTGTCTCTGTGTCTTCTGCTCTGTACCATTGGTCTACCTGTCTATTTTGGTGCCAATACCATGCCTTTTTTTGTTACTATTGCTCTGTAGTATAGTTGAAGGTCTGGTATTGTGATACCTCCTGCATTACTCTTCCTGCTAAGGATAGCCTTGGCTCTTCTGGGTCTCTTATTTTCCCAAATGAATTTCATGATTGCTTTCTCTATTTCTTTGAGGTACATCATTGGAATTTCAATTGGAATTGCATTGAATTTGTATAGCGCTTTTGGTAGTATAGTCATTTTGACAATATTAATTCTGCCTATACAAGAACATGGAAACTTTCATCTTCTAATGTTTAATTTCTTTCTGTGTGTTCTGTAGTTTTCATTGTAGAGGTCTTTTACCTCTTTTGTTAGATTGATTATGAAGTATTTCATTTTTTTAGAAACTATTGTGAATGGGATAGTTTTCCTAATTTTCAGAAGATTAATTACTGATGTATAGAAATTCATTTGGTTTTTGTTACTTATTATTCAATTCTATGTTACTGCTAATTGCTACTAGTAAGTAGGGTGTTAATATACCAATATATAATTGTTGATTTGTCAATTTCTTTTTCCAGCACCATGAGATTTTGCCTTATGCATGAGTAGACTCTGTTATCAGGTCTATGAATATTTAGAATTATTATGTCTTTTTGGTTGATTGATGTTTTATTAATGTATAATATTCCTTTTTGCCTCTAGTTCTTTCATTATTCTGAGGTCCATTTTATCCAATAATAATGTGCCACCTAACCTATTTGTTTAATTAATGTTTACATGGCATATCTCTTATCTCTTTTCACTCTTTTTGATTGGGGGGGGGGTTACAAGGGAATGAACTCAGGGACACTGGACCCCTGAGCTACATCTCCAGCCCTATTTTGTATTTTATTGAGAGATAACATCTCACTGAGTTGCTTCGCACCTTACTTTTGCTGAGGCTGTCTTTGAACTTGCTATCCTCCTGCCTCAGCCTCCTGAGCCACTGGGATTATCACTTTTTACTCTTTTACTTTCAACCAATCTATGTTTTTGTATTTTAAGTAAATTTCATGTAGAGAGAATATTGTTGAATCATAAGTAGTTGGACTTGGAGGGTTTTTGCTTTTTTTTTTTTTTTTTAGTTTCCCTTCTCTGTGAATTGACAATTTTAGTGCTTTAGTTATTAAGCTATATATATGTAGCTTATAGTCTACTGGTATGGAAATAGTTTTATTTCAAAGAAAACACAGAAAACTTATATTTAGATCTCTGTATTGTTTAAATAAAATCATTTTAATGTTTTCATAAGATGAACTCAATGCATTGCATGGTGTTATAATTTTCAACTATTATAAATGATGTCTAAAAGCATGAAAATAAATATGGCCTATTATATTTACTCCTGTTATACATTCTAATTTTATTTCCCTTCTCAAGTTACAAATTGTCTCTGTTCCAATTGTGGAAAAATATCACTTACTTCTGCCATCTCTGGTTTTGTATGAGATAGTGTGGTTCAAATTGGTGTTTTCCTATAAATAACATGAAACTTCTGCGACTGCTCGCAAGCTTTGTCTTCAGTTTTAGGTATGCGTTGGAATTAATTTTCTTACCAACCTTCTTGGATCTGCAATTCTGTCTTTTTCTTTAAATCAAATTTGGGAAGTTTTTAACCATTTTTGTTGGGGAGTCAGGGTACCTGTGATTGAACTCAGGGGCACCCAACCACTGAGCCACATCCCTAGCTCTATTTTGCATTTTATTTAGAGACAGGGTCTCACTGAGTTGCTTGGTGCCTCGCCCTTGCTGAGGCTGGCTTTGAACTCACCATCCTCCTGCCTCAGCTTCCTGAACTGCTGGAATTTCAGGCATGTGCCACTGTGCCCAACTTCAACCATTTATTCTTTTGATATTTTGAGTTCCATCCTCTGGCCTCTCTCCTTTGGGGCTGTAAAGATATGTTTTCTTAACAAACAAAACAAATTCCGGTCATCTATCTTCATGTAACTGATTCTATTTTCTTTTAATGTCACTCTACTATGGAGCCAATCTGGCAAAGGTTTTCTTTTCTTTTTTCTTTTCCTTTCTTTTCTTCCAGTTGGATGTATGTTTTTTCCAGTTCTCTGATTGCTACCTGGTTCCTTTTTAAATTTTCTATTTCTTTGCTGAGTTGTTTGTTTGTTTGTTTGTTTTTTCTTTTTCTTTTGGTATTTTACTTGTCACAAGCATGTCCATAATTACTATTGAAATATTTTGTAGTTGTTTGTTTGAAATATCTGTCAGGTAACGCCACCATCTGAGTTATTTCAGTGTTAACTTCTGTGGACTTCTTTCTCATTCAAGTTGTGATTGATCTGGTCCTTCTTGTGATAGCAATGTCCTATTGCTTCCTAAACTTTTTACATGTTGTATGAAATTATCCAAGGAATTCTTTTGCCTATTTAATCTTTTAAGAAGATTTAATCTTTTAAGAAGATTAAATGCAACAATTAATTTGTCATAAGGTTCTGGCTTAGTTTTCTTTTAGCTGGCAATTTCTCCATTTAATAGTAATGCTGAAGTCTTGAATTGGCTGGATACTCAGTTTTCTCTTGGGCCCTACTGACACCTTCTCCCCACCTAGCAAAAAAGGATCAAGGGAAGACTCAAGTTCAGTTTCCTGCTGAGATGGGAAGTGGGGAGAACAGAAAGGTAAGGCGCCCTTGTTCACATGCTCCAACCAACCTTGATGCTAACTAGTTGGTGTGGAGGTTCGATTTCTCATAGATTCCACCAAAAATAATTCAGAAAAGGGCTAGGAAAAGTAGAACTCTGACAAGCCCCAACTCACCCAACTTTGTCCAGTCTCTGCACCCTATTGACACACCCTCATAAGAGATTCAGAACACTGCCTGTTTCTAACAAGCACCAGAAGAAAGGTTAATTCTTTTGCTAGCTGACACAACTAAGTAAGGAAATGGATCACTGTTGGGAAGCCATCTCTATGCCATGAGGGAACTGCGCGATGTTGGAGACATTAAGCAGCAAACCTGGTCTGAGGAGTTCTCAACTGGAATCCACTGGTTCCAGAACACCTGTCATGTGGCGCCCTGTTCGAGTTCACCACTCACGTTCAAGCACATTTTCAGAGATGGGAGTGACCCTCTAGAGCCAACAGCCTCTTTACCACCACCCATATCCTGTTTTTCATGAAAAAGCAAGCCATGAGACAAGATTCCTCCCACACTGAAACCTTATACCTACCAATCCCCTTTGATCTGAATCCCTATAAATAAAGCAAGCATGGGCTCCATCTTTGTTAGAAGCCCTGCCCCTCTGGTTCGCTTAACCTGTCACTCCCCGCTCCCCCTTCAGCAAAATATATTTCTGGTCTTTGTGTCAAGCCAGAGGGATAGGACAAAGTCTTATGATGATGTATAGGTGAAATAGGATGATTGTTGCCAAAAATATTTGCTGTTATAGATGACCCATTCTCTAGTCCTTGGCTGGAGAACAGTCTCTTCTTGGAGCTACTTTGGTCTGTTGTCTTGGTGGTTCCATATTGCAAGATCTGAAGCCCCTCACCCCTAGTACATGGGAGACAAACACTCGCAAAACATTTGATTCATTACATTCTAAGATCCTTAGGCAGTTTGTTTCCTTCTTTCAAACTCTCAACATCTTCTTATGTTGGCTGGTTGTGTTAAGTCCATGGTTGTTTTAGTAACAAAAGCAGAGGGCCTAGGAGGAATAGGGTTATTTCATAGTCACCAAATATTTAGATAAAATGTCAAAGAATTACTCAGGGCAAATCACTAAATAAAGCACTGACAATTTATTATTAGATAGGTATATGTAAAGAATTCCAGGTCTTATGAATACTGTCCCCCTCATTATTTTTATCACTTTATAATCGGTCTCTTCAGTGCTATAAATTCAGTGTACCTATAATACTGAGTGAAAGGACTGCTTTCGAGATAACCTGCTGAACTCAGTCCATGGACTCTGACCCACCTTTCCTTCTCATGCCTACTTCCATCCTCTTTCCTCTCTCATCCTTTACATAACTTATTGTAATTCCTGAAATTACAGTTTCTCCTGTTCTGTCTAGTCATGTATGCTTATAAACTCAAAATACTCTTCCTTTAAGACAATGGCTGCAGGGACTCTTGCTGCTTACAGTCTTATTATTCCAACTGAACCAAAGGCAGCATGATGGAGAATATGTTTTCCTCTGTCTTAGGAGTTTTCACAAACTAGTTCTTTAATAATAAAGGTTGCAATTTTGGATGGAGGACTCTGAGTTCAACAAGCTCTTAAAGCCTTTGAGATGACTTCACAGAGATGCCATAAAGAGAAATAATGAAGAGAATAAAATCTCATTTGTGGTGTCAGGTGACTTATGTGTAATTCAAGAGGCAGCCTAAATCCATGTCACCGTGGTACCAAGTCCAGTAATGAATAAGACTAGGCCAGTTTTCTGAACTTCAGTAGCCCTAAAACAATTAAATAATTTCAATTCTACAAAACTGAAAATAAATTTGTAGCACAGAGTGCATAATTAAATATGGGTTTTATTTGCTTATTTATTTAAATTACTTTAAACATATCCCCTGTATTGTACTATATAAATATTGTTTTCCTTAGGCTTCTTGTCCTTTTGAAAATCAGCTGGATTTTTAAAACTTTGTAGTCACACTTCTACATTCAGCTTTCTTTTGTAAAAAATAACCAGACAATGCATTCTCTCACTACATATAAATATTTTCTATATATGGCACAGAACTATGAAATAATAACTTAATGTTGATATTATATTTTAATTTGATCCAGGAGAAGATAATTTATGTAAGTAAAGTATTAGGTCAACAAGATCAATTGGACTTAGAAAAGCATTTTTATTTTCCTGATTTAGAGATAAATATTTGAGGATAAAACAAATGATACTATGTTAATAATATCTCATTCGTCCCAGATAGTAATTTCACCAATCTTGTCAGCACTTCTTTTTAATACCTTCCATTCATCTTTAGCCTTGGGTAATGAAAAATTCATCTCATACTGTCATGAAATATGTGTAGTCCTTCAAATAATGTTATCAACAATTGACGATAAATATGAGTTTGTATACACAGAGGTATATGAATGCAAAGATCACAGAGTTTTTATTTTCATTCAAATACAGTTTTATGCATGTGTGAGAGAGAGAAACAGTAAAGAGGGAAGTAGGGCGACCCACTTGCAGGTTCAATATTTAATGCCTTTTATGCTATCACTATCAATCAAATCATCCCTAATATATACACAGAAGCTGTTTATCTCCAAACTAGCAATTATATTTCTGTGCTGATGCCATAGCCATTCATATTCTCTTTCTTCCCCATTCAATATATTCGTTCCTCCTCCATATCCCAGCATGATGCTTCCTCATCAAATTCTGAGTGTAAATGCCAAAAGCCTATCTACTGTATCTCTTTTTTGTTCCTATTTGACAAGCATCAATTCTGATTCACTACCCTTGTTTATGTCAGTTCTCCTCATAGGCTCCTTGTTAGGGATGCCAGTAAGGAAACAAATTTGTTAAGAAAACTGGACACATCTCTCTCCGCTTGACTGGGCATTACCACCTCTGCTTGCTATCTCCTTTGTCATTGAAATATCTATCGTCTTGACATATAACACATGAAATCTTCATCAGGAAGGAAGCTGTTTTTGAATATGCTCTGGAGTCTACAGAATAACACAATTGCAAAGAACTGATTAGGAATCTTTAAATTTTCTCCTACATTACAAGACTATGATGGCTTTGTCAACTTTGTCACATAAACACTAATGCTTTCTCCTTCAAACTACTGTTGGTGAAAACTCACTCTTGTCATTTAAGTGATGTCGTCACTGATTCATTGAAAATCCTCACTGCAGAGTTCTCAGATGCTTTCAAACTTCTGAGTAGAATTGTACTTTTCCCTGTGACTAGATGATAGGGCAGCCCTAGTCTTACTTTGTGTATGTTCAGTCGTCCAGTTATGTACAATTAGATTGAGAAATCTGACACCAGAGGAGACCAGAAAATCTACAAATACCTATGTTTCATGAGAACAGTTTTCAGTAAGGAAGTATCATAGATTCCTTTCATTATTTTGATTATTGACATTGACCATGTTAAACCAAAAAGAAACATAGAATTTTCATCCAAAGAGATTAGCTAGCTGTTTAATAAGCATCTGTATAGGACAGTCTCTTGAGCTGGATAGCAATACTAGGTGATTTGTCTTAACAGTTAGGCCCAGAAAATACAGCTCTGCTCTTCATAGATGTGATTGCTCTCATGGGGATATGACTCATACTAACCAAGCTGAAAATGGAATATGCGTATACCAGAGGTTCAATATATTTCATTAAAAAATAATGCAATGGAAAAGCTAAACAAAATATGCATATTGAAGCTCAGTGCAACATCTCCAGGAACAAAGTTCTACCAGGAGGAAAATTTGAATCTGTGTTAAGCGTAGAACCATACAAATAAGAATTCATGGAAGATATTAATGATCAGTGTCATCAATTATTTGCGGTACATCTGTCTTCAGTGTAGATATATTTCTTTTCAGTGGACCACACAGTAGCATCAACTTATTAACTAGTTTTTCTGGTCACTGTGGGTACACTGTGCAGCCTGCATTTTTAAGATGCTGTAATAATGCTTCCTCTTTGCCCAGTGTCTTTCTGGTGGCAGTCATATTAAGTATATTCAATCAATTTTTTGCCATTATAGAAAATTATTTTAAGACTACTTGATTAAATTCCCTGAACTACTGCCTCTGAGTAAGATGACCATAATATTTATCATACTAACTGGGAAACTTTTGATATTTATTTTACTGGTACTACAACTGTGACATTAGAATTAGCCAAACTAGAGTATACGATTACCCTGCTGGTATGTGATCTGTACCTTTTTCCAAAATTCTGGGATTGAATTTTTGCCACCTCTGATTTCTCTAATGATTTTTGTTCTATCCTTTATATAGCGATTTAGATTCTTCACACACGATTATGTTTTCCCCTTTCTCCTCACTTCTTTCCAATTTTGAAAGATGATTGCAGACGTTAACATTTTAATGTAAAATAGAGTTTGGTCACATGTTATTCCCTAACAACCTTGTTAAGATATCAAATTCTCTGAATTTCATCTGAAACTTTATTTTGAGAAAACAAGTATCTAGCCAACCTCAACTTACACACTCCAAGACACTGCACATTGTATTTCCATTGATAGAACCAACTCTTCATAATTATGTTATGATTAAGTGGGCACTGCCTGGATTCTGGCTAATGGCATGTACATTACTTGAAGGTTAGCTTCCATTTCCTCCTAGAGACCCCTACTCCCCTGCCTTTCCACTTGTTTCAGGCTGATTCAGAGGAACCAGAGGATCCATAGGAGGAATTCAGGCAGATAAGTAGTACAGAACAAGCCCTGGTCCTGTTTCACAGTATATCTCAGGTCTGAGAAAAAAATAGAAATTATTTTAGTCAGTCACAATGAGTTGGGTCATTTGTTATAACAAATAATCTTGCCTGAGTAATATGGGTATTATTGAAATATATTCATAAAGTCTCCATCAGAAAAGGCCTGTGTAAATGTCACATGATACAATAATAAATTAATACTTAATGGAACACATTATCTCATCTCAGAATTTCTCCAACCTTCCCTTTTGTGATTGACTTTCCTCTGAGCATTTAAAGACTTCACATTCCTACAAAATTTAGCTCTTCTTATTTATTGTTATTTTTATTAAGATTTATGACAATATGTGTAAAATGTGTAATGATCAAACTAGGGTGAATAATCTCTTTCATTTTCTGAAACATTATTTTTATGTGTCAGGAACTTTCCCATTCTTCTAGTTATTTTAAAATATATCATAATTTTTATAATCATTAGTGACCCTCCTGTGGTATAGAAAATCAGAATTATTCCCTTCTGTGTTTTGGTATCCCTTGTCTCTTTGCCCCTGCTTTTACTGGTCCCTGGGAACCACCATATTCTACTCCAATCTTCTATGACATAAACTTTTTAGTTTCTACAAATGAGTGAGAATATGTGTTATTTGTCCTACTGTGTCTGGTTTATTCCACTTAACATCATGACTTCCAATGCCATCCACTTTGCTGCAAATGACAGAATTTGTGATAGTTTTCACATGAAATGTCCCCCAAAAGCTCACATGTTGAAGGCCTGGTCCCTAATGCAACCATAGGTGGGACCTTTGTAAGATAAGACCAGCATGAAGGCTGTAACTTCATACATGGATTAATCCATTGATGGATTTCTTGCTAAATAGGCTATTGGGAAGTGAAGAAGTCTTTAGCAGATGAGGCCTAATTGGAGGAAGTAGATCACCATGGCAAACTCTCAAAAGGTTTGTCCAGGACCCCCTTCTCATTCTCTCTTTGTGCTCCTTGCCAT
Source organism: Sciurus vulgaris (assembly GCF_902686455.1). NCBI lineage: Eukaryota > Metazoa > Chordata > Mammalia > Rodentia > Sciuridae > Sciurus > Sciurus vulgaris. The sequence goes on from NC_136469.1 coordinate 123,616,642, forward strand.
GATGTTCTAGCTGGTTGTAGGCCCAGAAACAATGGAACCAAGTGACCACAAACTGAAATCTCTCAAACTGTGAGCCACAATAAAAGTTTCCTCCTTTAATATTTGTTTTCCTTCTTTAATATTTTCTCCTAGCAACATAAAGTTGACCAATGCAGGAGAATTACATTTTTTTTAATGGAATATTAGTTCATTGTGTATATATATAACATATTTCCCATACCATTCATCCACTGATGGATACCCAGGTTGATTCCAAATCCTGGCTATAATATTCACATTTCTCTGCTTTTTTGCTTTAATGATTTCATTCAGAGTAACTTTTCTCCTCTTTTCCAAATTGTACCTATCCATATTTGAATGATATTCCTTATAAAATATTTTTTCAAACTTGAATCTCATTCTATCTTATTTTATAATTATTTGACATTCTAGTTCTTTGTTAAAGTATGTTGCTGATTTCACATTCCATATAGTTCTTTATTTTCCAAAAATTTCAAAGTTCAAATTTCTCTTGAAAATTTTGCCTAAATGATTGAAAACTCTTGAGGATACGATTCATATCATAGTTTTTCAGAGACTTATCTCTGAACTGTTTCTCTCAAGTCACTCCAAAATCTATTGTTCTTGTTACCATACTTCTACTATCAAATGTGGGACTGTCCCCACTTTTGTAGTGATTTTTAAATAATTGTACAAATTTCCTGCCTCTCTGAATTCTTCTTATGTATCTCTCTTTTTCTTACAAGACCACCTCATTTATTATTACTTTTACTTAATACCTGATAAAATTCTTTGGTTTGAACCTTAAATTATTCATTTAACCACAAACTGAGGAACTACTCAAGTGTGACGCATACTCCACCACTGTGATACCTACCTAAGAAGTCAACTAGTCTTGTCAATGTTTATAGCTCTGATAAATGAGTACCCTGAGGTGTAAATTATTAACTAAGTGAAAGAAATAAATATTATTTGGAATTTTCCTTTATACTTTGTTACACAGTGTTTATGAAGTTCTTATCATCATGCATCTGTTTTATTACTCTGCATTCCCAATTTATTACCTTGCCACAAACCCTTCTATCCTCTAATCTATTTTGTCCAGATTTCCTGGTTATTTTTCATAAAGCACTAATTTTATCAGGTGTATTTATGCACAATTGCCAAAGAATTCATCTTTATCATAAGATAAAGTCCAACCCTTTGACCTGGCATTGATACTTTTAGTTACCTACCAAGCTAAAATCAGACCAACTTCAACTCACTGATTGACCCCGCTCTATTAAATCCTGTATCAGTCACCATGCAGTAATCTTCCTAATAAGTAGCTCATGCTTTCCATTTTAATGGTGAAGGTAAGTCTTATGTGGACTAAATTGCATTGATAGTAAATGTCCAGGTTGAACCTATAGTTCAGACCATTTTTATTTTAAAGTTTGTCTACATTCTGCTAATATTTTTTTCTGGAATTTATGTACCAGAAATTTATCTTTCTTCCTCTCTACTTCTGTTCAAAGAAAGAATGAATAAAGACATATAATCCATGTAAATCTAAAATTTCAGGAAATTCTATATTAAATAGAATATTATATCAGGTAACAACAGGTAACCCTCAGTTTGAACAGTAGTGCTTGAACATAATGCTTACATAAAATGAAACTATGTTAAAGGATATTAATTACCAATGGGAAAAGTTGTATTTGTTCCATGACCTTTAAAAACTTTTTACCAACATTAAAATTTTCTTACTGTTCATTATAAATATGTAGATGTATAAATGTATAAAAAAATAAAATATTAAGTGAATTATAATCTAAATTTTAGAAATAGTAGAAATATATTGAGAAATAAAGTGTTTTATTTATTTTTAAAAATATTCACCAAGCATAATAGCACCTACCTTTTTTTTTACATAACTCATGATACAAATTGAGTATCTTTCTGTTTTGGAAAATATTGTCTTTTATAAGTTTATATTGATTCTCAATTCTTTATTATTTACACTTTCAATGTCATAAAAAGTTTCCAAGAATTTTTTTAATGAGAGTTCTTCCTCCTCCTCCTCCTGCTCCTTCTTTAGACAGTGTCAGTTCCTCTGTGACATCTTGATCCTTTATTTCACAACACATTTCCTCGTTTATGTAGATTGATATGGCTCCACTAAACTTCTCTAGAGTCTCTCAAATCTACTAGTCCAACTATATTCTATTCCAATTTTACTTGTCCCACTATAACTTGCTGTTTCTTTCTTGTATTTTTACCTTTGTTGGCAACTTCTATTCTGATTTTCCAGTTTTGTATATTCAACGTGATTTACCACTGAACAGAGAGGCAACACAACTACATGCTTTGCTGCCTGTATCTGACCTAATGAATATGCAGTGACTAACTGAAGATGATACTTAAATAATTAGCATAATTAGTCATCATAACGCTGTAATCTGCTGCTTATTGTCAGGCAAGCGGCATCCATTCCTATTATGAGAAGTCAAAACACGTTTACCCACTGAATTTTCTTATAGAATTGTCAGAGAAACACACAGCACAGTCATACACTGGATGGAACAAGACTATTCACGTAGAGAAAAGACGATATTCTGATCTTGTTGGTCCTCCATGGTCAGTGAGTCACCCTTAACAACCAAATCAGGATAACTGGTCTGTATGCACCCCTCTTGTACAGTAAAGAAAGGATCCCAGGCTCTCCCTGCAAGGTACAGACATGTAGACCTGGGAGTTTGGTCAAGTACCAAGAGACATACACACTTAAGTAAAACAAAGGACATAAATTTGCCTGAAACTAGGAAACACACTCCCACAAAGGTTATAAACCCATCAGAGCTTGCATGGAAGTTCAGTAAGGAAGTGGTACAGATTCAGGGCCCATTTCTATGTGATCAAGTGAGGTTTAAAAAAAATGTATACATGAAACCGTCTTTCCCAGCACTTATGTATTGATTTGTGTACTCTAGAGCTACTGGTAAAGTGTTTATGTAATTACTTACAGTTAATATGGAAAGTACAATTTGAGTTGTGTTTCAGGTGATTAGAATTTGTTAACTGCTTTAGTCAGCTTTTTCTCTAATATGACTAAAAGACCTGACAAGAACAATTTTAGAGGAGAAAATGCTTATTTGAGGATTCATGATTTCAGAGGTCTCAATTCATAGAGAACAGGCTCTATTCCTTGGGGCTTATGGAAGAAGAGTGTGGTGGAGGGAAGCAACTCACAATGATCAGGCAGCAGTGAGAAAGACTCCACTCACCAGATACAAAATATACCCCAAAGGCATGTCCCCCATGACACACCTCCTTCAGTCACACCATAATTCCCTTCAGTTACCACTCAGTTAATCCCATCAGGGGATTAATTCACTGATTGAGTTAAGGCCCTCATATTGCAACCATTTCTCCTCTAAACACCTTCTTGCATTGTCTCACACATGAGCTTTGGGGAGACACCTAATATCTAAACCTTGACATGATCTAAACTGGGTTAATTCTCATTCTTATATGATTCTCAAATAGTCAATATTAAGTTTCATTTCTCATGGGCTTTTTGATTGTTGTCTCTCTTTCTTGGTCTATTTTTATTGGTTCTTTTTAGTTATACATGACAGTAGAATCCATTTTGATAATTATACAATCATGGAATATGTCATGTTGCAATTCAGACCCCCGTACCTCTCCTTTCCCTGTCACTCTCTTTTATAGAGTTCTTCTTAACCTCTAAGTCAGGGGTCCTAGAAATGTGTCTCTTAGAGTCCAGCAATTAAAACAACTGAATGTTTTAGAAAAGGACTAATGACTAAATGAAGGACTCATACCGCTCACGATGTTCTGAGCATTTTCTTTGCTCCAGAAAAATCTCTGATTAACTACAGAAAAAAAGATAACTCAATCCTCATAGAGGTTTGTTTACCCTCAAGAAAAATCAAAAAAATATTTTTCCTATAAAAAACTGCTTCAGTAGCAGTTCCTCAAATAGCTACAATTGCAATATGATTCATCAATTTCACTTCTGAATAAATATCCAAAAGAACTGAAAATGGGTTGAAACACACATGTGCACTCACATTCATAGCAGCAATTATTCACAATAGCCAAAAGGTGGAAACAAACCAGTGTTAATCAATGCACAAGCAAAATGTACAGTATGCATACTCACCAACACATACCCAAGAAATACCATTCAGCACTAAAAATGGCAATTCTGACACATGCTGCAACAACATGGATGAATCATGGAGCATTATGACAAGTGAAATAAGTCCCTTATAAAAGGACAGGTGCTGCCAGATTCCACTCCTAAGACGTGCTCAAAGAAGTCAAATTCATGAAGACAGTAGACTGGTGTTTTACCAGAGGCAAGGTGGGAGGCTAATGGGAGTAATTCTTTAATGGGACAGTTTCAACTTTACAAGTTGAGAAAAGTCATGTGGACAGATGAAGGACCACACAACAATGTCTGTTACTGAACTGGACACTTAAAATTGGTTGAAAAGGAAGAAGAAGAAGAAAAAAAAAGCTGTCATATTAAAAAAAAAAAAAACTTGTTTTTAAAAAAATATTGGCAAGTAATTCATGGGACATGAAAAAAACCTCTGTTCAGGAAGAGATATATCCAAGTTTTTCAGAGCCTGAAGTTTATAAGACAAAAGGTTTGGCTCCTCAAAAAGAGTCTGCATAATGGCATAAATTACTGACAGGACAGAATTCCTGTTCTGATTTCTTTTAAAGAGAAACAAAGTGTTCTCTTTAACACATTCACGTACAATGATTGTAAGAATTTTCCACAGGTTAGCTTCTGATCATATACTTCTGATAATATACTTCTGACTTGTTTTGCCTTTGACTACTTGCATAAATTAAGTTCAATATGTAGAATATTTGATTTCTGTTTTTACAAATTGAAGTCAAAACTCCTAAAACCTTTCTCCTTGGTAGTAACTAGAAACACTACTCGTGGAAGTGAGCTCAATCTTGCTTAAATTATTAAACTAAATCCAAATGAAATGTTTTTCTCCTTGGAAGATTTTCCTTGGTAGACCTGAAAAATGTTCATGGGCACCTCGAGATGATTCATCACGAGGGAAAGTGAGACGAAGATGATATCTTAGTGGAAAGTGATACTTATTCTAACCCATTGGGGAGAAAGAGGCAATCTGAGTTAAAAACTAACAATCTACAAATCTAAAAGAACCATATATAATAAAACACAAAAGAAAATAGGTAACAGCAGGAGAAAGAGAACAATGCAGTTTAATTAGCAGAGCTAAAGATACATATTGAAAAATTTCATTTAAATACCTTGATGTAGACATTAGTACAACCTAGGAACAAAGCTAAGGAAATATATACTACTATGATCTTTAAATTGGAACAATTTTAAAGTGCAAAGAGGAAAAAGATAAAGAGTCATGTACACAGAGAAAAATATATTTGGCAGATCATTCACAACAAAGCAGGTGGGAAAAGATTCTGAAACAGAAGGCCAGTGCAATGAAGCAATAGTAATAGGACAGGGAATATATGAACTTGAACAAGAGCTTGGCAAAGAGGGAGTACCAGATTTAAGCACTAATGATAAAAGATATATCAAGGAGGTACTCAGAGGAGGAAGAGAGAAGTGGAATCAAAAAGATTTACTTGCCAACCACATTTGCCATCTGTTAATTTGACAGTGTTTCATAAAGTACAATTGTTCATAAGCACGAATCAGTCAACTTTAAAAAATATAACCTATGACTTCTGATGAAGCACAGACTACTGAACGCCTGTCTATTCACAGATCAAGCAAAATCAACCAATGGCATTAATAGTCAAACTACCCATAAAACCTACGGGTCTTTCTGATGAAGAAATGTCACTCTAATTACTGCTTTGAAACAGTAATATATTTATATTCCTTATTAGAAAATATTTTATGGTATGTTGAAAATTCTAACAAGGAAGTTCTTTAAAAAAAGTTGAAAGGTTAATAATGCTTGTGACATGAAGTTTCTAGGTTGCGTCAAATCATGTACTGTCTCCCATTAGTAGTATGTTTTATGAGTATATGAAAATGTTCCTAAAATAATGGTAGCCAATCTAGAGAAAAAGAAACTTTTGCTAAAAATGCACTCTGTCCATTTTATCATTATTGAATTAGAAATTAAGTAGTTTTTCCTATCATTTTCTAAGACATGGCTGGTGTTCCATGAAAAGAGCAGTAATATTTTAGAGCCTTGAAGTGTATGGGGATCTTTACAAATTACCATGACAGAAAAATAAAACTTCAGAGATCTCAGAGTTACATTTGTTTTCTTCTTTTAGAAGGATTCATCATTTTCTCCAAAATGGGGGAAGAGAGGCAATATTTACATGTGTGGAAACTGAACTACAAATGTCCTACTACAGCCAGGGAGACAAGAGACAGTCCCTACTTCCAAGGAAACTCTGCCTTTCCTTCTGCTTGATTGTGTTATACCTTTTTTATTTCTATCATTAGATTCTTGAAACTCCACCACTAGAAGACTCATAACATATACATGAGATTACTTCTTTCTTTATTCAAAAAAAGCAGACAATGATCTTAGTTAAGATGTTAACAATGAGTAGTTATGTATGCTTAGTTCAGAGTTGAATTACTTATAGCCTACTGTCATGAAAAAAATTACTAGACACCATTTAGGATTGTATTTGAGGTTATATATTTTCATGATTTTGGCATAATGTTGTTTTCCAAACTTTTATTGGTACACTATAGTTGTATATACTGATGAGTTTTGTTGTTACGTACTCCTACCTGCACACAATATACAATATAACAATATCATTTGGCACTTTCCCCCCCCCCCCCATAATGATGTTTTATTGATAATTTTCTAGGTAGTTTCTGTTTCATGTTGGATGATAGATGGCAATATGTAAGTGGATCCACTGTTTTATCATATTTACACCAAATCATTATAATTCAAATTTTTTGGATATTACATAAAAATTCATGGAGAATATGGTTATTATAAACTCAATCTGAACATTATTGCTACAAATACAGGTATTATTCTATCCTTCCTTTTATGGTACAAAATTAACAGACACTAATTTAATAGGTAATTTGCAGAATACCTATTAAACAAAACAAAAGTTATTTGGGTACACAGGAAGAATAGATGTTGACTATTGTCACCTGATAGATATAAATATCAGATTGAAATCAAGTTTTAAGGCATATAAGTGAGATGGGCACAGTGGTGCATACCTGCAGTAATTAATCCCAGTGTCTCAGGAGTCTGAGGCAGGTCTGGTCAAAGCCAGCCTCAGCAACTTAGAGAGACCCTGCCTCTAAATAAATTAACAAAAAGGGACGGGGATGTGGCTCAGTGGTAAAACATCCCTGGGTTTAATTCCCAGTACCAAAAAAATAGTTCATACATATAATATATATATATATATATATATATATATATATATGTAATATATATATAATGTTTTATTTTTCCTAGGAAAGCAATTTTTAGTAATATTTGTATATATAATTGTATGTGAACAGCTCTAAAAGTTCATCTGAATTTGCCCATATAGGTGCTGATCATTTTGTAGTTCTTTTTTAACATTAACTTTGATTTGCTATCATTATTAACAGTTGTTCCATGTGATTCCATATTAACATGGTCTAGTCATGGTGCTAGACAGTAGGTTAAATGACTTTTCTTGAATGTAGGAATTAAACATTCGTTAATAATAAACACATTCATCATGGTATCAAAGAATTATACAAAAATGGAACATTACTTAGTATAGGAAGCTGTAAGTATTTTATTGAACTATTTAAAATATAAATAATTTTTGATTTTACACCATTGGCATACATTCTTGGGAAAGATACATAAAGATGCATTAACATTAATAAAGAAAAAGAAGACAAGTATGATAAAGTAAAATTTGAAAATAATAAATGTCAAATGAATGTTTTTTTCTTATCTTTATATCTTCCCTCCTGTTTTTCTTCCTTATTTTGCTCATTCTTCAGTTATTTTGATCTTCTTTCTGTTCTTTCTTTCATTTCTTCTTTTTTTCCCCTAAGTATGGCTATCACCTGAATTTAGTAACTGGAATATCTCTTAGGAATAAATCCACAATAAACAAAAGATGTTAGTCTGCAAGAATTCAATGCTTAAATGGAAAATTCATATATGGTGATACCTTAGCAAAATGAATTCCAAAATATAATAGATTAATGTATTATTCATAATGATAAAATCCATCCATACATATATGTGTGTATACATGTACACACACATATGCAGACTTAGTCATATTTCAGAGGTGATTCTTTGCTGTAAGTTTGTTGGCCAGTTGTGACATTCAATTTCAGTTTTAACTACTAATATACTTTTGTTCTAATGACATATTCATTTCCTTTCTTAATCATCATCATGTTTCATTTTACTGTAATAGCAGGAATGACTTTTTCCCAAAAGTTTTACCAAAACCACTTTTCTACAACACTTTATTTTAATATATTTATAACTTCAATTCCAAATATTTTTTGGACATTTGCTATGTACAATCTGCTTGTTTTGTCATATTAAGTCAAGCAAAAAATAAATAAATAAATAAAAAATAAAAACGATATTTCTGGACTCTGCAACTAGAAGGAGTGAAACATAACTAGAGTAGATGGAGAAAATGTAATAAGGGAAAAGAAAACTGACCTGCGCTTTGAAGAATTAATATCAATGGAAAATAAGAATGGAATTTTAAGACAAAGTCAAGAGAAAAAGACACGACTATTGAAGGTGAAAGGCAGCAAGATGTCCTTCAGTCTCAGGAAAAGCAAAATCATGTTAATCCTGACAGAAGGCAGAATGAAGCTAAATGTAGACTGATTTGAATTACCTAAAAGAATGTTGTATTTTATTTAGTAGATCCAAAAAAAATACAATGGTGTTCTGAAAGTGGAAATCTATATGTAGAAGAATACAAATCTAAAACCAAATATACAATGGAAAGAAAAAGAATAACACAAAACCTTTAAAAGACAGTTGCACTGATTCTAAAGAAAGCTGATGAAAAATTAGGACAAAATGGAATTAAGTTTTATGGTCATGATATTGTTAATAACTACATGTAATAGTTTCTGAACACTTATATTAAGTGACATGTAATGTGATAAATCCTCTTCCAATGTTTTCTTAATTCTCACATACCCTAAAATGTAGGCAAAATTAAAAATCATGTTGAAGGTGAGAAAACTGAAGTTTATAAATATTATATACTTTCCCTAAAGTCAGACAATATACGTGAACAAATTGGGATATTTCAGATTATTTCTGATTCTTCAGTCTACATTTTTTTAAATACTAAATTTATTGGTTATAAGAATTTCACAAGAAAGGGAATGTAAGAAATCTTTTGAAGAAAGAAAAAGAATAAAGTGGATTCAAAATTAAATAATAAAGAGGAAAGCAATTAAAATTTGATGAAGCAAGAACAGGAGGATGAATTTACAATGAGCCTTGCCTAATCTATAAATTGCATCAACACAAGCAGAAAAAGTCTCAGCTTAAATACTAACATAACTTATTGCCTACAGAATGTTGCCTCAACATTGCTGATATCCAAAGAGCATTCATTTCCCCTTTATGTTTTCTGTGTCCTGAATTTCATGTAGCAACCTGAATGTGACATTACAATATAGTCTGCAGCTGCTTTGATTTCTAGCTTCAAAATAATTCTGATCCAGAATAAAAAAAATCATTTTTAGCATGATAATCAGCTCTGAAATGAGCAAGTGACAATAATTATTCAAATCTGTGTTGGATATACTGGAAGCTTCTGAGATGAGAGAAAAAAAAAAACCCAGCAACTTTGTTCTTAAGAAACAAGAACACGTAATTGATTGAAATAATCTTTTTTTCTTCTACTTAATGGTTGCGCACATTGGTTTGAAGTCTGGAATTGACATTTTACATTTTGAGCAAAACCAACCCGATGATTAATGCAAAATATAGGGGTGATTAGCAGAGGTTAAGCTGTCTTTCACATGGTGCCCCTCATTGGGATTTCCAATTATGTGAGCTTCTAAATAGGTTTATTTCTTAAGAGAATGGAGTTGTTCTTCTAATTTGAAGTTAAAAGCATTCTGCAAGTTTACTTCACAGGTTTAAGTATCATACAACTATCTGTGAAGAGGTTGATTTAATTTAAAGTATAGAGTAAATTATGGATTCCAATTAGCTCTTTCATACACCACAGGAGAAAAAGATTGTGTTGAACCCTTGTGATGGTTTTGAGCTAAGAGAAGCAAGCCATTATCCTGTGGAATATAGCCAAATTCATCAGACTGGAGTGATACACTTCAAATGACATCCACTAAGAGAACTACAGCACACAGACACACACACACACACACACACACACACACACACACAATGACAGGAAAAGAAGGAAAGTAAGAAAAAGCAGTTCACAGAACAAATGTAGATGATGGATTTCAAAGATAATTCAATGTATATTAAGACAGAAATACTTGCATTTTATCTGTGACACTTAACAAATGTCCATTTCCAATAGTATAAACAAAAGAAATATGAAGATCATCAAATCCAATATTCTCAACATGCTGTAAAAATGACATTATTATTCAATGTATTATTATTCATTATTATTCAATCAGTACACATGTCAAGAATCTACGTGTATTTGTTATTGTAATAAAATGATGAACATGATGTAAGAGTAATCCTTCAGAATAAAATAAAAATAATCAACTGTTCATTCAACATGCATTTATGCAGAAGTATAAAGCAAGCATTTTACTAAGCATACATATAATGATCAGTCTAAAATCAGATTCAGGAATTTCAACTGCAAAATTACCACAAGTCAATATGAAAGGAATGAAATACATGTATTTGGAAGTGAATTTCAAAAGGATTGGATAATAATAATACAAATATTACATTTATCCATACATTTGTTTAGATGAGAAACTCTCAAAAACAATTACTGTATTCTAAATATTGACTTTTGAAAAGCTAGAAGAATAAGTACTACTGTACATATAGAAGTAGAAAAATTAATCTTCCTGAGTTAGAAAAACAGAATGTCAAATTTAAGAAAAGTGATATAGACAAATAAATCTTCATTAAAACCAAGATATTTTGGCATGATGAATAGCCTTGGAAATGGAAACATCCATTTGTTCAGACCATTCATTTTACCATTAATGATTTCTGAGTTAAAAAGTTGGTCAATAATGTATTCCTCGACAAAAAAGTCAAGTCTTATTCTTCAGACTTTGAGGTTATGGAAACAAATTACCACATCTTCATATAATTGTAAAAAAACTAACGAACAGGATTTGGAGGTATAGTAGTATAACTGTGTACAAAGCAAAACAAAGATTGGAAAGCTAAATAACTCAAGGACAAAATAATATAACTTTTAAGAGTTGGATTATTTTTCCCCAAATTTTGTGTATGTCTTAACACCAGATACCCCAGAACATATTTGTAGGTAGGACTTTTAGAGCGAATTAGGTTAAAATGGGGTCATCAAGGTGAGACTTAGGGCAATATGACTGGTATCATCAAAAGAAGAGGAGATTAGGATACAATGTTCACAGGGAAAGCCAGGTGAATACTCATGTGAAGATAACCATCTACAAGTCAAGGAACATGACTTCAGAATGAAATTAAACCCACCACCATCTTCTCTCAGACTTTTAGCCTCCAGAGTTGTGAGAAAATGAATTTCTTTTGTTTAATCCATCCAGCCTGTGGTAATTTGTTATAGCAGCTCCAACAAACTAATATAATAGTTATAATCTATATTATCAGAAAAGACCTTTTCTACCACTTAAAGATTATGTCATGGTAAGATAAATTAACAAAACTTTCCTAAATTTACACTCTAGACAGAGAATGGAGGGAATTACAACCTATTCTTATGTAAAACCAGATAAGTAAAATGGAAATAACTTATGTTTCTAATAATCAAAAATATCCTTTAGAGAGTAAACGATTTTGCTTTAACTGATTTGCAACAGGATATTTATCACATACAAAATTTATAAATAGCAAAGTACAGTAAAATATTCCACAAAGATGACCAATTGCAAATTAATTCCTGGAAAAATGATCTCTATGTGAAAATACTCATGTTATTTCAAATGATATCTTTTGGTAAGGACAATAACTAATTTCTGGTCAATGAGTCAAAAATGAGAAATGGAATTGATTTAAATTCAATTTAAGATTCCTATCTCCAACTAAAAAACAATACAGTAAATTTTAAAAGTAACTGCTTCTACTACTAATACTACTATCACTACTTGTTTGTTTTTGTTTTTGAGAAAAGACTATGAACATGGAGGCACAACTGTCTTCCCTGCTGCTAGGGAGGCTGAGGAGGAGGGATACCTGGAGCCTATGATCTTGAGATCAGCCCAGACAGTATGGCCAGATTCTCTCTCAAAATAACAACGAAAAAGAAAGAAAGAAGGAAGATGATTTATTTGGCACGCCAATTTGGAAGGAAAGGGAAGTAAGCATTTAGGATTCAAATGAGTTATCTTCAAATGAAAAATTAGTTAATGAGATCTATAGATTTGAGTCCAGAATGGAGCAAGTACAACATAGGATCTGTAATGTTCACATATCCTATCTAAAATCCCATAGTTTGCAATATTATATCTTAGACACTTAAAACCTAATAAGTGTCAATGCTAATGTAGTTAAACTTTCTACATTATTTCTAAAACATACAAATACATTTTTAAGTTTTTATTAAAAAGTTAAGGACACCTGGAACTTGAATCAAAAGAAAATTTTCATAATAAATTTGTGGCTGGGTATGCCCTTGTGTGTGTATGCTCTCATGTGCATTTTGGCTTGAGTTGCAGGGGTTTGAGTAAAAAATATTTTGGAGAACTCGCTTGCCTTGTGCTATGGATAAAGTTTTTTTAGACACTAAGTGTCCCATTTATCAATCAGCGAAACCTTTTGCTATATATGACACCAGGATCAGAGTTTATGTCATTATGAAAGTTCATATCCATTCTGTATTTAACTAGAACACTGATAGTCCCCCCCACCTCCCACCCTTCCACCCCTGTTTTCTCCTTTAACACCGTGGTCATTGTCTTCAGACAAGGAAATGGAAGCTTAATGACTTATTCAAGGGCACTAGGCCAGCCATGCTTTTCATTGTTATTATATTGATTTAGATTAACAGCTTTTATTTTCCCACTTGGCTTGACCCCTGGAGCCTTGTCAACTCTAATTCCATCTCTGTAAAATAAAGGTGATCATGCTTAACACCTAGCTCAATCAAGTATCTCTGCAACTGTTCTCTTATATATGTAAAGTGCCTTCAAGCAGAAGAGTAAAAGTAGTCTTTCAAATTACAAACTGCCTAGATGTCATTACTCTGATTTTTCTTTGAACTGACATCTGATAGAGAAATTAGATGTTTTTCCCTGTTGCTCAAGCTAATGACTTTTTTGGGGGATGTTGATTTTTATTTTTAGTACAGCACACAAGAATGCAAATATTCAAGTATTAGTGACATTCAGAATAGTTACCGTGGGAGACTGAGTTATTAATTGGTCAAAATATTTTAAACATCTTATTTAATAGACCAACTCTGTTTCCCAACAGGCCAAACCCTCTTATACTAATCTTCTATTTTTTTCCCAAAATTACTTTTTAATTATTTAATGATCACTTGCTTATCTACTTAATTTTAAAAAATAAGCCTGTTGTTTAGATTCTATCTTCCTCTCCCTCCCCCCATGTTCCATGGATCAGGGGCATTTGTTTATTATTATTATTGTCCTTGTTGTGGTGGTGGTTGATACTGTCATTACTGTTGTTTTGATAGATATGTTTAAATTTCTAGAACCATTCCTGTCAAATAATAGGTGCTAAAAATTTTTTCTAATTAATGCAATTTGGGATGTTAACATTTAGAATAGATGTTAACAAATGTTTCTGAACATCTAGTAAATCAATCTCCTTCTTTTATTCTATATCATATTTTACACCTAACTCGATTACATACTGTTTAATTAGTTTACTTCCAAATGAGCAATGAATAATTTCAAAAGAATGACAGTTTAGATCAAATATGAACTAATTTGATACATAAAATATAGTAAATATGCTAAACTATGGAACCAATTTAGGTGCCCTTCAATAGATGACTAGAGAAAGAAAATGTGGTATATGTACACAATGGAATATTAGCCTTAAAAAAGAATGAAATCATGGCATTTGCTGGCCAATAGACAGAGCTGGAGAATATCATGCTAAATGAAATAAGCAATCCCCCAACACCCAATGTTTTCTCTGATATATAGGCACTAACTTACAATAAGAGTGAGTTGAGGGGTGGCTAGGGAAGAATAGAGTTACTTTAGATTAGGCAGAGAGGAATGAAGGGAGGGAGGGGTGTGGGAGTAGGAAAGATAGTAGAAAGAATCAGACATTATTACCTAATGTACATGTATGACTACACAACAGGTGGGATTCTACATCATTAACAACCGGAAAAATGAGAGATTATACTGCATTTATATATGATGTATCATATTGCATTCTACTGTATGTCTAACTAATTAAAATAAATTTTAAAAAAGAAAAAAATATGGTAAATACATATTTATACATTACATGATTTTGAGTGAGAGACTTAGTAGTTTCCAGGAAATAAAGAACTCCACCACTAGCTGAACTGTGCTTCCAGCCGACACAGGATAGGAAGGGACAAGAGTTTGGTGTTAAAATCAAAATGAAATGCACAAAAGTATTTCTCTATATATTTGCCAATATATTGATTTTAAATAGTTCCTTTTAATTCAGAACTTCTAAGAAAATGTCAATGTACTCAAAATTGATAAATGTACCATAATGGCATATATGCAATAGGTGCTCAAACATGCAGGCTGGGGTTGCTTTATAATAGCTTATGTGTGCAAATCCTCCCCTTCATTTTTTCAAAGGTGATAGGTTATAAAAATGGCACATTAAGCTAGGAAGTCAATAAATAAAGAGAATTCAGCCTAAGAAAATTAAGTTGTGCATTATTAGATGTCAGAGTACATAGTGTTCCCAGGTTAAAACTACAGTCTGGCTTTAAAATAAAGTACTTATGCTATTTAAATTCTTGCAGATAGTTTTATTATGCAGTTTGGATCAGTCTTAGACATAGTTCACTGTGCATTAAAAATTTAGGTTTCAATAAAGTGTAAAGTAATTGATGTTTTAAACATTGAGAAAAAAATCTACAATTATTTGCAAGGAATTAAATTTTAATTATTTTCCTTCCCCTCCCCAACTTTATGCTCTCAAACACTAAAGCCCTCATGAAACTTTCTATCCCTAATGTTTTCTTTTATTGCTCAGATCTTGCACAGGTTCATCTCAGTCTCTTACTTCATGGAAATCACTTTAATCGTTCTTTTGGAGTTCATAAAGATACAATTTCCTACATAATGGTTTCACTGATCTCTCAAGGTCAGTCTATAAAGGCATGATCTGATTCCAATTTATCTGTCTCTCTTCCCATTTAGAGTGTACATTCAAGAGACAATGGGTTGTATTTTGTTCATCACTATATCTTTAGTCTAGAAAATTCCAGAAAGTTAATATACACTGCAAGTATATTTAAAAAGTTAAGGAAACTTTGCTTGTGAATGGTTATATATAGCAGGATACATGGGTGTTGTAGATGTAATTGTTTTATTCTCTTATTATCAGGATTAGTTCTTGTTCTTGTAACAAACTATGATGAATATAGTGGCTTAAAGCAACATGAACTTATTATCTTACCTTTTTCTGTCAGAATCTGATGTGGGTTTCACTGGGCTAAAGTCAATGTGGCAGGGTCACATTACTTTCTGGAGGCTCAAGCAGAAGACTCATTTCATTGCTTTTTCTAAATTTGAGAGACTCCCCATAGTCCTTGGCCTTTGGTCCCTTTCAATCTCAAAGGTAGAAAGTAACAATGGACTGAGTTCTCACATCAAATCACCTGACAATGGCTCTTCTTCCATCTTCCTTTTTTAAAGACCCTCCGTGATTAGGTCAGGCCCATTGCTGACAACCAGGATAAGTAATCTTACTATTCCACAGTTGGTTTATTTGTATTCCTATAGGTGAGAAGAGGAATCAAAGTGAGTAGTATACATGCAAAAAGGAAATGTCATGTGAGGACTTAATATAAAGGTGGTCATTTGCACAGAAGCCTGTGAGGCAGACACAACGTCAGTGCCAAGACTCAGCATCTCCTCTCCTGTCTGCTTGGCAAGCAAGGACAAAGTTTGACTGATTTTAAAAAATGGACAGGATGTAAATGAGTGAGGAATCACTGTCACAGAGGGAGGAGCCTGTGTGGGTTGAAGTCAAACAATAGATGTCATGGTGGCAGCGTAGGGAGAGGGGACGTTATTCCAGAGCACTTTGGGTTTTGGAGAGTTTCTGGAAATCGGAGTATAATACCGAGGGAAAATTTTACCTCTTTGCTTTTATGTGTTTTTTTTTTTTTTTTAAATCCAGCTTGTCTTAAGAATTAGATCAATATGAGACACATAAATTGGAGAAAAGCATACCAACTTGTTTAAGTTTTAGGTGACAAGGGAGCCCTCAAAAGAAATGGAGACTCAAGAAAGCAGTTAAGATCCAACACCTACAGAGTGACTTGGACGAAGTGTAGTCATCTGTGGAAAGCAAAGGGGTGCAGGCTAGGGTGATTAATTGGGTGGAGAAGTGAGGAAGACGAAAGGGGTCAGTTTAACATGGTTGGTTGAACAGACTTCCCTCAGCCTCAGCTTTTCATAATTGATGATATAAATGTCACTTTCATTTCACTACAGGGAGAGCACCTTTCACTAGGGAATTTCGTCCCTTGCGTTAAGAAAAAAAAAAAAAAAAAAAAAAACAGAATGAAACTCAGAGTGATATTCTAGTTTCTTATGGTTTTGTTGTTTGTTTGTTTGTTTGTTTGTGTTTTAAGTGTTTTTAACTCAAAATATTCCATGAACCAGACTAGCATATTTTGAACTAGCATATTCTTAACTCTTCTAATTGAAAAATGGCCTATCAACTCTCCAAGAGACAGAGGATTCTTTAGTAGAATGTAGCAAAGCTGTACAATACAAAAATTGTAACAAATAACTTGTTAGGAAAACTCACTGCTGAAATGGGCAACCATCTTCCATAGTCAGAACTCAAGCTCACACCAAAGAAGGAACCGTTAGAGGAGGTCTGTAGAGGGTCATTGATTTACTCAGGGGAATTCCATGAGAGGAGGGATGTGGCGGGAGCAAGATGGAGTTAATCTCCATGCTTGCAGTCACACCTGTCTAGCGTTTCTTACCATGAAAACAAAAGAAAACAAATCACTGATGTTATGTTAAGCCAGTCCTCTGGTTGCTCTCTTAACGTTTTTACTATGGATTTAAGGGGTGTTGGTTTTCCTACAATCTGGCCAGGATTCCCAAGGGGAGGAATTCATGTTCCCAACAGAACCAGTTACCTTCACAGTGGATTTTCTCCCCTCTCTGAGTCCTATGACCCTCTTTGTGGAATATGTACCCACAGCACAATTGTTCTGTTTTCCATGTTAATGATCATTCATCAAACTGCAAAATGCAGTGAATTTATGAACATGTTCACATGCAATGCTGATCTTATTTTCTCAGATATTTTTTAGAAGAGATACCTACCATTTATTCATTTTTGCAGATGAAGAATTAGAAATCTAGGAAAGTTAAAATTCTTGAAGGAGTTAACACCTGTGTCTTGTATATAGATCTTCTGACACAAAGTACAAGAATTTTTTAATCATCCCCATGAGATTAATTTTTTGCAAGCTAAATATAATGAAACACAAATAGTATGGGAGCAACTCTACGTCTACACTATAGTTACTCACCTGTGACATGAAAGATTGGCCTAAATATCTCCTACATTCTTGCCATTCAAAAACACTAACATCTTAACTGATTTTATAGCAGACTCTTTTCTTGATTGACAAATTCTCATTCTTCTTATCAGTTGTATATAAAAGAAATTTGCCAGAGAAATCATCTATTTATCCCTGCTCTATGGAGAAGGAACTGAATTTGCAATTTTGATTCTCAATGTCCATTTCTCAGTCATGGGAGTAAAAGGGATGACTCACAGTCTCTACTACTATTGGCTAAATTGGAAGGTCACAGAGTTAGCAGAAGTTTTATCAAAACTAAATCTCCTTAAACCCAGGTCAGTAATTTTTCTCGAACCTTCTCTTTATGATCTCAGTGTTTGTGTGCACGTAGGTATCTATTTATCTGTCTTCTCTCTTTATCTATCTCATGTGTATTTATTCCTGGTTAAATTGCTTTCTTATTCTCAAATCTCCTCACTATCACTTTATGTTTTGCATGTTGTGTCTGCCATTTGATGCTTTTCTCTCAATAGAAATTGCCTGAAGAATTAATGTGCAATTTGGAAAAGTAAGATGTCAATTAAAATGTTCAACACTCAGTAATACTGTGTGATTGTCCTGAGTTAGCAAATTGTGCAGGATAGTTTTAGTTTTTCTCTCAATGACTAAATAATCTTTGTCTCTGTTTAAATCCCAGTTGTGACAATTAGCTCAAATCATTGTGTGCACAGTATTCTCATTGCACTGCAAGACGTATTTCAACTTTTACTTTTCGTATTACTTCCACTGTGACTCATATATTACCATAATGGATTTTGCTTGTGTGTGAAATTAGACATGTTTTTCCCAAAAGGACAAAAGTATTTCCCACATAAAGTGGGACTGGAAAATTGGAAAATGTTATCCAACATAGTTTTAAACATGATATTCTACCCACAAAAGCTTAGAACTCAGTTACAAATTACTCATTTTGCAAGTACTTTGCAAATGTACTAATTTATTCCCATGATATCCCTAAGAAAGGTTGGTCAAGTAATCCAGAAATTCTACAACTTTAAAAGTGTCACTATCTTTAATATAATTCTAACAGAAAAGCATTTCACTATGTTCAGTATATTTCAAACTTTAATTGCTGTAAAAATATGTGGAGGTAATAAAAATTACAGTATTTGGGGATTTGCAAATCATTCAGTATTAAGCTTTTGTCCTATTATTTACACTAGTGAACTTCATTAAATAATCAATCAAGATCTTTATCATGACATCTTCAATTTCAAAATAATTCTTTCCAAATTTCAATAAAAATATGGACTTGGAAGGACTTTAATTTTCTAATATTTTAGAACGTGTTCTTACCTTTATAACTACAATTTAAGAATGGATAGGAGATAGAAAGTAAAGTTTTTACAGTATACATGTACAACTTTACTAAGTATCTGCATGACCTAAGCTATAAGATATATATTGTATTAAGCATATATTGAAACACAGTCTATGTAATATTATAATGCAAATAAATGAATCTTCTACATTATACTTTATTTCAAATCAGTGCTATATATTACCTACATATTAAAATTACAACGAAATTTTATTAAAATATATTATATTGTAATTCATCAACAACTATGTGAAATTTACATCAAATATAATAAAAATGGAACAATTTATTGGTGGTCTACATAAATGAAAATTCTGTTTAATGAGCACTTCCCATGAAGGAACAAAGAATCAGTGTGTGTGTGGAGAGAGAGTTTTCCTTCAAATTTCACACACAGACTTTCAGATATTCCCCAAAAAAGGATGAACTGGCTAATAGGTCATGTAGATAAATATCACAAAGACAAAACTATTCAAACACCACTTCATTATTTATCTAACTACAGATTTGTATTGCTTTTTTGATCCTTGCATGGTACCCTTTCCTGAATTTAGAAAGTATCTTAAAATTGCATTTAGAAAACAAGACTGCTCTTGAAAATATGTCAATAAAAAAAAATCAGTTCTGTATTTCAAACAGTGAAAATCAATTCAGCCTATCACTTCCATACCTTTGGAGTTGAAATAAGTCCTTGTATTAGAAACACATTATTTTTTATGTAAAATCATTTAGATGTCATAAATAAGTATTCTTTATTTATTTCTGAAAATCCAAGAAAACATAAATGAAATTCATGCCAACATTTGAGTTTGCTTCCTAAAGTTGATATTTTAACAGTTTTTCTTTTTTTAAATAAACATATCTTAAAATTAAAAGCAGTCACACTTGACATGATTTGCAGCATTATGTTATAAAAAGGTCTTGTAAGTTATACGAGTTTAGATACAAGTATAAATAGACCAAATTTTAAAATAATTATCGTAAGTAATAACTTATTTATTTTCTGTTTTCTTTGGTTAACCCCTGTATTGGCATTAAAATATCCAAATATAGATAGTTTTTAAAATTCATTTTTTATATGATAGAAGAATGTATTTTGACATATTATACACATAGAGATGTAACTTCTCATTCTTCTGGTTGTACATGATGTAGAATTGATTTGGTGGTGTAATCATATATGCACATAGGGTAGTCATGTCCCTTTCATTCTATTGCTTTTACTATTCCCATCCTTCCTCCCTTCCCTTCATTCCCCTTTGTCTAACTAGTTGATCAACTGTCTCTTCCTTCCTGTTTGGGACATGCTAGTACATTTCCTAACTATCCTTCACTCAGGTGATGAAATTCCTTCCTTTAGTAAGCATATATGCATTGTGTATCTTTAGTTCCCAAGGCAGTTCCTCAATAGTTCTAGGAAGTTGCTTCCTTCCATGGCTATTTTGCAGCCCATTCCTAAACTAAATTCTCTAACACCATTAGTTTCCCTCTATCCAAAGCCCCTCTTATTATTTAGTGAATTACAGCTTTCCCATTTGAATTAGTGTATTCCCATCTTTTCTATACTGTCAAAATGACTGAAATAATACATTTGTAAGGAGAAAAAAAATTTTCTGGTTTATAGTTTCAGTCTATGATCAGTTCACCTCATTGCTTTTAGAGCTGTGTGAGATAGCACATCAAGGCAGAACAACCCTATTCACTCATAGCCAGGAATAAAAGGCAGAGAAGGAGAGCAAGGAAGGGGAGAGGCAGAGAGTCAGGGTAGGGGAAGAGGAAGAGAGAAAGAGAAAATGGAAAGACATGGTGTCCAGTATTTCCTTCATGGCACTCTTTCAGTGACCAGAATACCTCCCTGTGATGGGCTGACAGATCTGGCTCTGTGGGAATGTTGTAGGCCAGACTATGGAGGAAATGACTGGACAGACTCCATTTTGCTCTGAGACTCCATGTTATGTAGGAAATAAGTTTCTCCCATGGGAACACCCCACCTCTGTGCCCATCATCGGTTGCTTAGCGTGGCATGTTTAGCAATACAAAATGACAATTCTTATGTAATGAAAAATTGCTCTTTTGATTCCTATTGTTCCTAAACAGTGTACCATGTGAACAGTGATTGTGTGGATGTCAGTAACCATTCTTTAGTTTGTACCTAGGTAAGGGTCATTTTGACCCACATCCCCCTCTGTTGATGATCTCATGATGTTAATTTGTAATTTTGAATCATAGCAACAGACACTTATGATTATCGTGATTTTTGGTATAAGAACCCCTACAACCATATGGTTGGGGCTGTTCTCCCAATAGCCATTTTTTGGGGCATTGTGTGAGACAGTCAACCAGCTGGCTTAATAAAGACTCTCAAATTTGGACTTCTCAGTGGTGATTGGTCTGTTCTTAAGTTGCGCCCCATAACACTCCCCTGAGGCCCTACCTCTTGAGATTTCACCACCTTCCAATAGGACCAAGCTGGGGACTAAGCCTTTAATGCATGGATCACTGGGGGACATTTCAGATCAAAACTATAGCACCATGTTTATTGTCACTTATTCCTCTTCATTTCCTCTCTAATCTAACCTTGACCGCTGTGAGCCATAACACTTGGAGTGTGGAGTTGTTTTATAATCACCTAGCACATTTTAAATTGGCATATGTGTTAATTATCTATTCACAAGTGGAATAAGAATTACCTTAGGGGGAGGGATCACATCATTCATTCTTTCTAAATATTTATTTCTTTTCAGGCTTAGGTGAGGCAGCATATCACTCCTGTCATTTATACACCTTTAATCATGTGTCCTATTATCCCACTTCCTGATTAGTTAAGGTCCTTATCATCTCACCAACATTAGCATATACACTTCCCAACCAATGTCTCTGCAGACTTACACATTGCTGACAGGTACTTCCTAGAAACTCCGCCATTACCTTCACACCACTCACTGAAGGCCTCCCCTGCAGAAGGCAGTCCAACTTCCATACACCTCAGACCTTCCAACTTGGCTTGCATCTTGCTCTGCCATTCCTTCTGTTTCTGCTTCTTTCTCTTTACAGATACAGTGGGTTTTCCCTGTCTTGAGAACATACCAGGCTCTTTCCTGGCTTTGCATGTTTGTTCATACTGTTTATTCAGAGAACCATAGAAACTGAAATAAGAAGCCAGAATAAGACAATTTGTAAGGTTTTTTATTTATATAGAGATGTATGCTTTAAAATTTTTTTTTCTTTTTCTCTTCTAGGAAAAGGCAATGTTGTAGCCCTTAATCATCCTGAGGTGACTGTTTATTCAGTGGTTGCAACCAACAATAATCCATTTCTCATTTCATTAAAGCACACTGTCTATATCAGAAGTTATTCAGCTTTTTGCGGTTAACAACCTCTTTTCATTTCTGTAGATTATACTAAAGATATCAAGTAAGTAGAGTAATTTTTATGAAAATTGATTATTTATGTAAAACAAAAGAATGGGAAGTAGGTCGTTGCTACTTTATACATTTCTTTAATGTTTGTTTAACAGAGCAACGTTCCCATATCTGTTTCTTCATATTGCTTGCAATACATTACTTTGGTTTTGAGTGTGTGAAGAAAATCCAATTTTAAACACATGGATAGATGAAAAGAGAGGGAGCACCTTAATAGGCTTTTTTTAGGTATGTATATTTACTTTATGTATATTTATTTGGTATTACACCAAAAATCAAAAACCGATAGTTTCTAAAAGGCTACAGTGTGAAATCTGAAATGACATCAGATTCTATTTCACTCAAATTAATTGGTCTGTCTTAGATTTTTAAAATATTGTTTTACTCATGCATAATCAAATAACATTAATATTTGGTCCTCTTGAAGATATAAGTAACTTGGTCCTCTTGAAAATATGTTACTTATAAGTAACTGAGTTATTACTTATAGGTCTTTCAAATTTTGATGCAATTTATTATACAATATAAAAATAAATCACCTGGATAGTATAACCAATCAAATAACCAGAAAAAAAATTTAGTATTGAAAATATGCCTAATTTGGGTATTAGACACAAATTGTCCAAAATTCTAATTCAAATTCAAAAACTCAAAGTTTGTCTTTGACAGAAGATACTGTTTTTCTTAAAGTGACAGAGTCAGTTTATACACTTTCCAGAAACTATCTGTCAAATCTGAAAGTCGGATTAGCCATAGCCATGGTTTCTTTTTCTGTAATTCTAAACTGGGAAGTTATAACAAATACGTGACCTCAGGTCAAAATTCGAATAACTCAAAACATATTTTCTTTAAAACAAACCTCTTTATTACATATGAAACACCAGTTAGCTATTTGTATTTTCCATATTTGTATTTCATCATATTTAGTATTAAAAATTGAAATTTAGTATAATTAGGATGATTACTGCTTCATCAATATCATTCATAATTAAAAATGGAATGTTTAATTTTAAATGGCAAAATGTGGCAATGAAGAACTCAAAACTACTAGCACAGTTTGGAGACAATAGTTTGCCCACCACTACTTTTGAAATTAACAGAAATGTCAAAATATTGAAAAAATGAAAATACTAGCTTAGTATTATAATTAAAACATTTTGGCCCCTATAAAGGATCTTAGGTAATACCAAGGGTATATTGACCATACACAGGACTTCTGGTTTATATATTAACATAATTAATGTGTATAAAACATGTAAATCTATATTTCTTTGTTACTTTAATGCTTAAAAGGGGGAATAATCTATATGTCTTGATTACCACTGTCCATGTGGATCTCTTTCCTTACTCATGAACTGATGCTGGTATCTAGTGATCAGTTTCTATTAAGGGATCAAAAATTCATATGAAAACACAGAAGCAGGTTATCAACTCAAAGTTATCAACTCTGAATGGGAACCAGAATCATATTTACAATTTATTTCTCCATTCTCTTCTCACAACTACATCCTAACGTTCTCATCAAATCAACTCCTTGTTGCCGAGATATAGTTGACTGGAGCTTGAGCTTTTAAAAATGTCTGCATTACTTAATAAGGCATGCACTCACTTTAAACATTCCCTTTTCTCTTGGGAATCTCTGGAAAACTACACCATTTTTACAATGAAATGTTACAATACTCCACAAATTAGACCGGGTGAAAATTGATGGAAAATCGTTAGAGTATATCATTATTAATTAAATTGGCTATGTGGAAGGAATGAATGAAAGTAATTCTTCATACTGTATTTTTATAGCTTTTGGTGTACATGCTTTATGTATATATGTTATATATGTATAACATTTTATATTGCTTATATATAAGAATTTATGGAATATGTATTCAAGCATATGTTGTTCTACATATTTAGCAAATGTGCATATAAAAGCATATATATATAAATTATACACTAATATATTAAGTATTAATACATTGGTTATTAATACATTAATAATTAATGTTTACTTATTAATTGCATTAATAAATGTTATTGTAAATTTTGCATATATTTAGAAAATACTTATTGACTGATCGATATATATGTCGATTGGTTGCAATGATAGTCCTAAATAATGGCTTCTTGTACCCACGTAACATGATTTCACAGCTCCTTTCTTCTACAAGTGAAACTGTTTTCCTAGTTCTTAAATATGTGCTGGATTTATAACTTTCTCTGACCAATGAAATAGAATACAAGTGATTCCAGGGTACTTCTGAGACTTGTTCTTAAGATCCTTAAAAACAAGTTCTCATCTTCTTCTTTCCCCTCTCTCCTCCTCCCGTTTCTCCTCCTTCTTCTTCCTCTGTCTTGCTCTTTTCTGTCTTCACAATGAGAAAAAGCCTGAACTAGCCTGTTGGAGTTTGAGAGACACATTGTGTAAGTGTTGCAGGCTACCAACTGCCTACCATGCGAAGCAGGTTGCAAACTCAGTTTATCACAGACCCGTGAGAGACACCATTAGGACCAGAAGAAACTTCGAAATTGGGTTGGCCTAAACTGTTGGTTGACAAGAGCATGAACTAAGTAAATGGTTGGTTGTTACATTTTTGTTTTGCTTATTGGTGTTTTGAGGTACTGGGAACTAAAACCAGGGGTATTCTCACACTGAACTACAACACAAACCTTTTTTTATTTTTTATTTTGAAACTGGGTCTCCCTAAATTGCAGAGGAATAATTTAAGTAATATTACTAAATATTACTTAATTTTCATCTCTATAAGATTTGGAGGACTGGTCATGGTGTACATGCCTTTAATCTAGCAAATCAGGAGGGTCAGATTGGGGGATCTCAAGTTCAAGGTCAGCCTCAACAACTTAATGAGACCCTGTCTCAAAATAAAAATAAATAAATTAAGTAAAAGGGCTATGGATGTGACTTGGTGGTAAAGTACCCCTGGGTTCAATCCCTGTTATGAAAAAAGAAAAGTTTTGAAATGGTTTTATTTTAAGAAATAAGTAAGTGACACAACATTGAAGCATTGTATGGGATTATATGTAGGATTCCTTTTCATGTATCACTTTCTGGAAATCATTTTCTGTAGATCTGGGATTAATTTGATTCCATAGGAAAATCAATTCTTCAGGCTTACAGTATATGAGTTTCTTATTTCTTAGTGAGTGTCATATCCAATTTGCATTAAATTCTCCTGCCAAGTTGAAGTTATTTATTAGTATAGGTGGATAAACATGATAAGCAACAATATTCTTATCTTAAGGAAGTTGTTATAAACAAATATTACATATTAAACTTTTCTTTTTCAATACAGTACTGGTCATACATAATTTTTAAAAGACTTTTTAATGCTGATATAATTCTGTACTTTGAAGTATATAGATATTGGAGGTAAATAATTATTATCACTGGCTATGACTGTCATGGTTCCTTAAAATTAAGGTGATAGGGGGTAGAGGTTCACTCTGAGGCGAAGCACATGCTTAGCATGCTTGAGACCCTGGGTTCAATCCCCACCACCAATAGATAAATGAAAACATACATAAACAGTGATAAAAATTACAAGTGATAAAAGATTTGTGTTTATTATCCTGCCTTTAATTTCTGTTACAATAAAGATGAGTCAAATCTTTTGATTCAGCAAATGTTGTGTCCATTCAGAAATTGACGAGATGGGCTGAGAATAGGTTGTACAGTGGTGAGTAAAATAAAAATGAACCCTGAAATCCTGAGACTTATAGTAAATCAGAGAAAGATACATATGATTGATGCCACTGTACAAATTATATCTCATAGTAAACCCTATTGAAGAAAATAATGCATCTCTACAAGGAAATTTGGGGTTAATTAAACCACAATATAGGTTGAGGATACACAAAGTTATAGTGTTAAAACTAACATTTTTCAAAGAGTTAAAACTGACTAGGAAAAAAATAGATTGCAAGTGTGAGAAAGAATGACCAAAAGAGAAAAACACATGTAAACAGCTTGGTGGGACACTAGCACTTGGAGGAAACAAGATCTCTGTGAGTGGTCTCCAGTGAGACAGACCATGACCCTACCTTGCATTGGAGAGGAAGGTGGGAAGCAGGCTAGGAAGGCCTGGATGAGAAGTATACATCAAATCTTAGGTGAACACTGAGTCTGTGATAGAGTTTAATGAAGTCGAGGATATGATTTTTTATTTTCATTTAAGAATTTTACCAGTACATAAATTATAAATAGGTGTTCAAAGAATAATAATCAAATGAACACACTGTTATAACTTGAACCTGCTAACCAGAGACTTCTCTTGAATCCTCTCCTCGACTTTATCCTGACCTTCTCCAAGTATGTTGGTCAGCTGTTCTTCACTGTGACCGAAACACCTGATAAGAAAAATTAGGAGGTTAAAAAAAAAATTAATTATGGTTTGTGGTTCAGAGGTTCAGTCCCTGGTCACCTGGCTCCAAGGCAGAAATATGGCAGAAGGGCATGACAGAGGAAAACTGCTCAGCTCGCTGCAGTTGGGAAGTAGAAAAATGAGAGAGGAAGGGGCTTAAAGTTAAACTGCTTGATTAACTCCCAGTGACCTAACTTCTTCAAGTAGTTCCCACATCAGCTTCGTACTGATGAAGTCAGATCTCTCATGATTCAACCTCTTCCCAAGTGCCCTACTTCTGAGCATAAGACTTTGAGAACATTCCAGATGCAAACAATAACAGCAAGGGTTAATCAGTCTCCTGATACCCAGCACTTTCCATTAGTTTTAACCCTTTTAAACTTCTTTTTTTGAAAATTTTAAATTTGAACTTATGTTTTGAAATAAAAAATGTGTAATAACAATTTTTTACAAAATTGTCACAAAGGAAGACACCTTAAGATACCATTACAGTCTACAGTTTCTTAGAAAAAGTTAATAGAGCTAGTCAATTAGTTGAGTTTCTTTCTTTGAGCAGAAAGAAAACTCATGTGAAATGTTGGACTGAAAGTCAGTGAGACCCGCCAGTGCAGTCAGTCAGTAATGGCTTAATAACTTTTTTAAACTTTATGTGAAGGAGTCACATAACGCATGTTCTTGCACCTGACTTACTTTGTTCTGTATTATGTTTCTGCCCACAGCAATAGGTTTCTTCAACTTTTTTCTGCATAATATTCTATATTGTGACCATAATTCAGTTTATTTATTTTTTGTATTATTAGTTTGCATCTGTTTTCTGCCATAAAACTAATGCACCAATCAACATTTTGTACACTTTTATTGCATTTGTGTACCAAGTTTTGTTGAATATAGATAAATAACACAAACTTCTTAATCTCTGAGAAGATGGATATTCAAATTTAATAATCATAATTCAGTTATACAATAAATTGTACTCAACTGCACTTCTATTAGTAGTGTAAAGTGAAAGAGAAATAAATCTACTATATAGAAAAAAAAATGAAAAAGAATGTGTCTGTTGGGATCTTGGCATTGAATGAGAAGAAAAAGAAATCTCTCTTGAGATTTGATACTCACAAATTGGACCTCATATGGATTTGCAGCTAGTGATCCAAAACTTTCAAGTTGAGAATTTATTTTTAAGAGATCCAATGTAAGTACCTTCAGGCATTAGATAGAAGCAAATACAAGTACTCTCTTGAGAAAAGCATTTTTCAGCCAGGCCTTACAAAAATCTCATAGATAATGTTCAAGGTGAAACAAAACCACAGTTAAAAAAAAGAAAGAAATCACAGAACCAACAATAAAAGAAACTATCCATAAAAGTAAAAACAAAGTCCTAATATTATTTTAGAGAAATAACTGAAATAATTAAAATATGAATGCTTGAGATATAATATCAATATAAGGAAGGCTAGGAGCTGACTTCCTAAGAACTGAAATGGAAGGACAACAGGGGGTGCATATCATTTTCCATGCAGTGTTCCACCTCTAAGCCCAAACACAACTTGACCTTTTGCTATAAGTGACTCCCCTTTACCATCTTACAGCACCTTGTCTGAAGAAGGAGACACACACTCCCTTCAGGTTCCTCTCTAGATAAAACTTCAGCTCTCTGCCACCTACACAAGCAATTCAGCGAAAAGTCACAGACCCACCCACATCCTGCTTGACAGAGCAGAATGTCTCCAGGTCAGTGACCAGGAACTCCAACTTCCTGGTCCATGCAAGCAGGCAAAATCAAACAAAAAGCAAACAAACAAAAATCAGCATAGCTCAGCCCCGCCCTTAGAACCTGCTTACAAATCCCTGATCTCACCATTCCTTGACCTGCCAATGCTGATTGTGGTGACTGGCCCCTTTTCTCCCTTGGAAAGTGAATGCAACTTTTGTTTTGCTTTGCACTTGGACTCCATGGTATCTTTCCACAACCCATTAAACAGTTCCCATCCTACCACTGCCTACTCACTATCCATAGGCAAAAGAGAAACATGCTTAGATTAATACAAATTTAGAGTGCTTTCTTATTTTCTTTTTGTTTCCCTCTTTATCTTTTTTACCACCAATGAATTCTCATTATACATTTTGTTTGAATATACTGTCATGAAAGAGAATGAATCTGAGGTTAAAAATATTGTTGACATATAAGATATGATCACAAGTCATGGTATTAGTAAATATATAGGTATATATAAGGAAGTACGTTCTGAATAAAACAGAAACAATACCACATCCAGGGGCATATTAGTTTCCTTAGGCTACTGTAATAAAATCCAACAAACTGGATGGTTTGAAACACAGACACTTTATTCTTTCACACTTCTGGGAGCTATAAGTTCAAAGTCAAGTTGTTGGCAGCAGCACACTCTAAAGATTCTAGAGAAGAATCAGTCCACCCTTTGTATCAGTTTTGGGTATTGTTGGCAGTCCTCAGCTTTCAGAGATATAACTCTAGTTTCTGTTCCAGAATCACATGGTATTTTCATGTGTGTCCCTGTCTGTATCTCTTCTCCAGGCACATTGGATTTAGGTACCACACTGCTTTAGTATAACCTCATTAGAACTTGAATATCTGCAAAGTTCCATTTTCCAAATAAGGTCACATTATAGTCCTGGAAGTTAGAACTTGAATATCTTTTGGGAAACACATTCAACCTATGACAAGAAGTTATTTAAAAGTACTAAAATCTAAACACTAATTTAAAAGAAGAGGGTGAAGATGAACAATATTAAACTTTTCTTAGGTTCTTTTAACATCTTGAAATAAATAAAATTATTAACTATAGATTTTGTTTAGCTGAACCCATGATAGAAATAATGTTTGTATATATTTAACAAAAAATTAAAATTAATCTAGGGATACATTTGTGTTCTGATAAGGAGTTTTTGGCAGAGTTCTGAAATATAGGTCAATGAATGAAAACACTGGATTTTTAAAAATATTTTTTGTCAAAAGAGAGAACAATTATGTTTTCATTTCTGACTAGATATAAGTAAAGTGAATTGTTTTACAGTTTTCTTAGAGTATCTCATGTCAAGATAAAGAAAGAAAATGAAGGAGCAAAAGAATTACTGTTAATGGCAAAATGAAGATGTGACATATGAGCTAGGGTAAAACACAGCTCCTTTCTGAGTCTATTTCATCCCAGCTGAGGTACCATCATTATAGGAGCAGGTAGAAATATAAAAAATAGGCTTTTTGGCAAGGAATTTTTAATAAGGGCATTTTAAAAAAATCAGATGTTAATAGTCATATTACCAAGAGACATGCACTAGAATAAAAAAAAATACCTTTCTTTTATGGGCAGATTGCATAAGGCATTTCTATCAGTAGAACTTGATACACAATTCAAGTAAACAAGGAAAAATTTTCTTCTTGATATTTTTCACCTGAACTCCACAACCTCTGCTATACCTACCTGACTTTACAAAGCCAAATATTAAATCCATCTGGATTCCAATAATAACCTACCCTTAACTGAAGACAGTCGGAGCAAGCATATTTGCTATTTTTACTTGCTAATTACCCACTTGCAATAGAATTTAAAAATGCTACCTTAATCTATGTCCTTATTTCCTTATGTTATATGCAGTTTCTGTAACTTCTTTTAAATAGGTTATGTCTTTAACAGTAATTGTCTGTTAGGTCACTCTTACCTGCACCAGTTATACTAATTTTAGGCTATCACAGGCCATATGTCATAGGCAACTCTTTCTATAAAGTTGGGCAGTATATTTCACATTCGCCAATTTTCCTGGAACTTGACTAGAAAATATGCTATTATGTGAAATTCTTCCCAAGAGCCTAATTTGCTACAATGGATTGATAGGTTCTCATGTGTACAAATTAGTTGCTTTTGTCATATTTTGTTTGTGGTCGGGCTCATTCTTCTTGTCAGAATTGACAATGTGTATTTTGCATATAGGTCAGAGAGGAGGACAGGCTGGGAAAAGGTAGGTCTTTTGTTAGCAATTAGAAGCTTCTTGTTGCTTTAAATGCCTGTGGAAAAATAAACCTACTGTAATTGCAAAGCCATTTTTAGAACTGCACATCCACTGAGACATTTTGACCTGCAGCAATAAACTCCTAGGCCGTACTTGAACTGTTTGTATCAGTTAATTAGAAAATGAATATGTAACTGAATAGATTAACTTAACAACCTATATAAACACAGAAAGAGGATCCGAATCCCTCAAATCTCTACTAGTTCTTGTGTTTCTCTTCTTTCTCATTTTCTTTCAAGAATAATCACTTTTAGGAGAATTCTTCATTACAAAGAAGTCACAAAAATAAATTTCTCTCATTGACTGACATCCACAAGCATTTTATTCATTTTTATTGACCACAGAGGCTGTATGATATTAATCTATGAAGCCCAGGAATGATTAGAACCATATTAAGTCATATGCCTTGCTGTTTCCCACCCTTTTAAGGAAACATGGCCTCCCAAACAAGGACTGATTTGGGTATTCATTAATTTATTTCTATCACAAATATTTTCTTGACAGCTTAATTACCAATCAGCATGACAGAAAATATGATTGAAATAGAAAACAGGGTCACTGACTCCAAAAGCTTAAGTCAAGCTAAATATGGAATGCCTAAAAATAAACCTCAGACATGTAAAATGATTGTTTTGATTTATAGTATTAAGGAAATAAAAAATAGCTGACATAAAAAGAAACAAGGAGTCTACTTTAGATAGGGTGGTTAGGAAAGACCTGCAGAGGGAAGAATGTAACTTAAACAATGTAGTATCTGTCCTTTTAAAGATGTGAACAGAAAAATTGAGGTAGTAATAATAGAAACGGTTTACCTTATCTGCAAGCCTAATAACTTAGTTGAAAAGAGTAAAACATACTCATTGCAATTTAGTAAGGAAAATGTAGAATTTCATAAGGTTATGAAACTGTGTGGAGAGATGGAGAGAGAGAGAGAGAATAGAGAGAGAATAGCTGCAAGAAGGATTTTGGATTTTATTCTGCATACTGTAGAAAGCATTAGAAGAATTTTAAGCAGGGGTCTTACATGCTATGTCTTGTATTTGAAAAAATAGGATCTTGGTTGCTATGTGAAGAATGGACAGGAGGAAAGTGTGAAATCAATTAATTGGTGAATTATATTACCTTCCAGTTGAATAGTAGTATTAGAGATGGAGAAGAGGTCACCTTAAGTTTTGGCTTTAGAAATTGTTTGCACAGGATGGCATTTCTTAAGATGAAAATCAGGGCAAGAACTGCACTGAGGGGAAAATTACAACTTCAGTTTTAAATAGGCAAACTTAGAGATATTAAGATGTATTCAAACAGATTTGTCAAGCAAATGTCTGGAACTGAAAAGAGATGTCCAATCTAAAAATGTGAAGTTTGGAGATGTTGGCATGTAGGTGATGTTTAAAGGCACGGAAATTGATGAGACATCTTAAGGAGAAACTTGAAGATTTAGATGTAAAATAAAAATGTTACTTCAGAAGTGGGGCCTGTGGAGGAGGGAAGGGGCCAGCAAGGGAGAATCAACACCAGGATACTGATATACGATCAGGCCGGGGAAGTGTTTGAAAGATGGATTTCTTGGATCTCACTGATAGGTTAAGTAAAATGAGCATGTGAAATCATATAGGAGTGTTGATTTCGTGGAGGACACTACTGGTGGCAAGAGTGGAGTTCAGCCAAGTGCTTGGTAGGTTCTACCTTACTGGCAGAAATTCTTTCAGGAAACCAAAGAGGAGAATTCAATCATTTAACTCATCTAAGAACGTGCATGTGAATCCATCCACTCAGAAATGGAATCACTGACCTTCTTGCATTTTGCCACCTACTTCCACACATTGCATTCAGTTAAGTTGTGTGAAAGGGACTTTATTATGATTCTTGTTTATTTCTTAGTATATTATCTCACTCAGAGTACTATGGAACAAAATTGAATCTCTCTTGTTGCTGATATTGCAAACCACTTGATAATACTATTTTATGGAAATAAGCATCCACTAATATGTTGGATAGCTATTATAAACCTTTTGGATGTTTTTATTAGTAGTATATGTGAAAGAAATTTAATTCTGGAGATAGAATATTTTAGAGATTTAACAATCAGGTGTGATAGATACCTTAAGTTATGGATATTTTTGACATGGGCATATTCAACCTTTTTGTAATTTAATAAACATTCTTAGCCTTCCTTCTCCCTACTGAAAGCACATATCCCTTCATATCCTTCTACGGTTGTCAGAGCCCAGAGTTCCACATGGAAAATATCATAGTGGAGCTCTATTATAATTTACATTCTTAATTTTCAAAAGTGAGGATTGAAGTTAGGAAGCACATGTCTCCTTTGGGAATGATAATCAGAATTTCAGAGTGTCAGGCTAGCAAAAGTCTCAGAGTTAAATTTCAAAGGGTAGTGTTCACTTTAACAATGCTTTGCTTTTTAAAAAATAATTGGATACTTACATTAAAAATAAATCTAAAAGGAGGCATATTTTTCAAAATGGAAATGCTGTGTCTTAGAAAGCTATTTTTTTTGTTTTTTAACTTTATTGATATATAATTGGCAAATATATATTGTATATATCCAAGATGTAAAATGTGGTGATTTTTTCTTCTACCTATTGTGTAGAGAGAAATGATTGCTACTATCAAATCAAATAACTTCTCCCTCATATCCTTACCATTGCGTGTGTGTTGTGAGAATACTTACTTATCTTGGCAAATTTTACTAAATAATAGAGCATTATTCATTATAGTCACCATGCTTTATGTTAGCTCCCCAGCATCGAATCATCTTAAAACTGAAACTTTGACCCTCTGAGCAACATCTCCCCATTTCCCCCACACCCTAGTCCGAGCCAATCACTATTCTACTCTCCACTTCCTTTAACAAAATTTTTTTCTTATTAGAAAAGATGCTTTAATTAGGACTATCTTGGAACATTAACTGAAATGATATCTTAACTATCTTCTTTCCTTTCCTGTTCCTGATTTTCTCTATTTTTTTAGGTTTTTCTTGTGGGAATATTTTCAATTGCTCTAGAGGGATTCTACTTCTAAGGAAAGTCAAAGACTATCTTTCCTTACTCTATATAACTAAATGAGTGTGATAAATGCAGTAATCAGGCTTATGCACAGAAGCACATGGGACTAACAAATTCTTTAGGGGTAGAGTTAAGGAGAGGCTTAGTTCGTGAAAGGTGGGCAGTATTTCACTAGACTGAGAAGTAGGTGATGGGGGCAGATTTTCCATACAGTTATAAGTCAACATTTTTACATAAACTATATTATGACAGACTATGTGCAAAGATTTTATTTTTAATATACTTCTTATAGAAGTAACAAAAAGTAAGGAGATAAGACTTATGGCACACAGTCACAGTAGACAAACCGCACATACATGACAGTGTTGTCTAAGGATGCCTTTGCCTGTTATTCAAGTTCACACTGTGTTTTCCTGTGTACTTACCTGACTATAACAGTGCATAACCAGCTGTATGCAGAACAACAGAAGAAACCTACTATATGATTAAGGGAGAAAGAGAGATATTACAATCTGTGATTAGTGCTCTACCACCCACTAAATGTTTACTGGGTACTGCTTATGGATGTTCCTATAGTATTTTAAATCTTTATATCCCCAGTGTTTTTTAATCATGGTAGTCCGATAATATATTAATAAATATTTTCTCAAAATTTAAATGAAGGAATAGAGTTTGGTAAAGTGTATTAATTTAGTATATATACTAATTAGAATATATATATATATATATATATATATATATACATACATATTTCTTTTTCCTGATACTTTCTTAGTATTTTCTAGGTAAAATCATTAAGGTGAGAACTTTCAACTTAGTTGTGAGTATTCATATTTGTGAAATAAAATATATAGTCAGGAAGATGAGACAGACTATCTAAGTCCATCCATTTGCTAAGTGGTAGTATCAGCTCAAGAACCTAGGATCCAACTCTGTACTTATATAAGTGATACTCTTATCCATAGAAAAATGTTGCTATATTATCTATTTATAGTACAGTCTTTTGTCACTTAATGTGCTTAATGAGGAGCTTCCTTAGGAATTTCATAATTTTGTGAATGTCATAAAGAGTATACTTACACAAACTAACATGGCTATGATTCACCATATAATAAAATTTAAATGAGATAACTGTCGTTATCTGCAGTCTATTGTTGAATGAAATGTCCTTAGGTAGTACATGACTGTACATGGAGTGCATGCAATTTGTATCAAATGGATTGAATTGCATTGCATACCCTGATCCCAGGATATAAACATTAGCTAGTTGTGTTGCAAACAAGCTGATACCATTGAAAACTCAAAGGATCTGGTGAAGGCTAGAAAATCACTTGTATTTCTGAAACTAGAGTGTTTTTGTAATTACTGACTTCATGCTCTTTCTTTTAAATCATGGCATTTTCATAATATGCATACTATGGAACATTTCATAGTCACACTGTTGAAAATATGTTCTCAGTATCATCACTACCCCAAAGTACTGAATTCCAAAGGCGTTGAATACTTGGAAATATTGATGTGATATATTTAATACTTGGAAAAATAGCTCAATGTATTTGCAAGCCCCAATACTAGATATAAATAGTTGTAATTTGTACAATTACTAATAAACAAGTATTAATAGATAAAATTATTAATGAGATTCAAGGTAAGGTGGAATGGCTTCAAAATAAAATGTGGGATTTCTTGATGAAGAACTCAGTTTCACCTGGAATGAATATTTTGCAATTGGGTGGAAAGTTCCAAAGCTATCAGTTAGTTCACACTGATTGTGTATAGTGAAAGTACTGTAGATACAGAATTCTTGGATTTGAACTCAATCTGCCATTCAGTAAGTCTACAATGAAATTCTAATTTTCAAAGCTGAATTTTCTTTTTAAAATTAAGGACTATATTAGATACACAGGGTTGATGCAAGCATTGTTGCTCTTTTAAAAACATTTAAATCTAAAGCATCACACAAATTAAAGCTTTTATTAGGAATTTTCTGCACTAAGAAAGCTGAATCAACCTCAAACCCTAACACAAACCTAAAATTAATCATTTTTACATTGACAATCTTGTGGATTTATTTAAATAACTAGTCTTATTTTTGTGTCCCCAATATTTGGGTTGTATTTGGCTCCAAAGATCATCCTGAGGGACATGACGATTCAATGACTTTGGAGCTCATGACTATATGTGTCATGCAATGCTTCATTGACATAAATGTCATGAGAAGAGGTGACATAGTGCAATGACGAGGACCAGGAAAGAAATTAAGAAAACTAATTCAAGTTCCAAATCTTTGACTTAGTGTGTGACCTGTGTAGAAAACTAGTAGTATTGAGCATCATGATAAGCAGCGTGGTATATAAAAACATTTCAGACTATTCCAGCACTAAACCATGTAACATATCTATAGCAAGTTATTTATTATAGACAAAGTATGGATTTTTTTATCCACTAATTTTTATCTTAATCATGGACTCATTGACTATGATAACATATATATAATTAATATAGTA
Organism: Sciurus vulgaris; assembly: GCF_902686455.1. NCBI lineage: Eukaryota > Metazoa > Chordata > Mammalia > Rodentia > Sciuridae > Sciurus > Sciurus vulgaris. Next base: position 123,653,317 of record NC_136469.1, read on the forward strand.
CTGGCAAAGAGTTATGTCAGTCTCATTTTTGTCTACTATTGTCTACTATTTCTACCTTCGTACTCCCCTTTCTTCCTTTCTATTATTTCTGTTTTTTTCCTCCTGTAACTCCTTCTTTCTTTCCGTTAGCTGCTATCTAAAATGAGAATATCAGACTGCTTGATCACCTAAGTTCCTTCTAGCTCAGTGCTTCCATGATAAGCTAGGAATGAATATGGAGATTTTACTATAATCATCCCAGAGAATGTACACAGACATGTCACGGGGAGTCCTGCATCCTCTGTTTGGGAATATAATTGCCTCTGTCTGGGTTTCAGAAGTAGCTTAAAAGAGCTAAAATAATGAACTTGAATATCTGGCATATTTTCCATGCCTAGAGCAGATACAAAAAAAAAAAAAAAAAATACTTAGATGAACACTGTTGATCATATTCCCAGATAAAAAACCTGCTTCAAGGATGTCAAAGGAAAATTAGTGAGGTCTAATATTATAACAACAATGCCTTTCTCTGGATTTCTATATTTTTCTTAGTAAGGCTACAGGCAGGAAATAGATAGTTTAAAAATAAAATTGAAGAATATCATTATTCCCAGTATTATTTCTACCAATTATAATTGTCAAATGTATGAAACGCAAGGCAAAATTTCTTACCAATTGTCTATGCAACTGTGAGCCAGATTTCTCCGTCTAAAATGCCCTGCAAACATGAGTCAATTATAAGAAGTTATATGAACTCTATCATAGCTTTAAGGTAGTGTTTTTAAGACCTTGAATACAGAAGAATCGAAGGACTAACGGGGTCATTAGCTTCTTGTATAAGTAAAACCTATACCATGGTTTCCAGAAAATAGGCATGTTGTTGAAATGCTAGAGTTTGAAACCTAGTTTAGTCACTTACTGCTTGTCACTTTGCCAAACCATTTGCCTTTCTATGCTGCAGTTACATCTACAATAAAATGAAGAACATGACCGTATCAACTCTTTTGTAATGAGGAATAACCACCTAGCTCAAAATTGTGTCCATAGTAAATGCTTGATGGAAGACCGTTTTTCAGATTGAATTACTGACTTTTTATTGGGCCGATTAGGAAATGGAACCCCAGAGAGGGTAAATGATTTGCTCAAGGTCGTACTGTGATTAGGGATGTTTTAACTACATGTCACAATTCAGGACCCTTTCCTGATAATTAGATGAAAGGACATTTCCTGGTCATTATTAAAAAATACTGGAACAGCCTGAGGTTTTGTGGACTATTTTTCTCTCATATTTGCCTTTGTAAATAATATACAGAGTATTTCACATATTTAAAATGTCTCTATTGTCCAACTATTCAGAGTATTATTTTCTGAAACTTATTTGAAAGGGTAGACTTACATGCCTACTCTATTCATACTGTATTTCTTAGCCTTATATTGTTAATAGATATGACAAATCTTGGGGATACTGTACCCAGAGATTGAATTAGCATTAATAGCAAACAAGAAAGTACAAATTCTGTCACATTTGAAAAAGCAGGTGTCCCTAAGTTTTTCTAACATTAATGTTTCTTTATCTTCTTATTTAAAATACATATAGATTATATGAAAAGAATAAAATTATTATTTGTGCATATGTGATTCAGTCTAAATAGCTGCACTATTTCTCACCATGTCTTCTGTTGGTCACCAGCATCAGAATCTCCTGAGTGATTTGTAACAATAGCTTTTCCTAGACATTTCTCAAACACAGACAAAGTCAGGATATTACAGCTGGAACCAATTATTTCCATAACTTACTACCAAGAATTCTCATGCTTATAAATGTTTGAATTCCTCTGATCTGATGCTTCACTGCAAAATTGTAGACCTGAGTTTGAATTCTAGTATCACCACTTAGAGTTATAAAATACTGGGGGAATCAATCTCCTTTTATCTTCTGTGAATGAGAGATGAGTACCATCCTCATAAAGTTTATGAAAAATAAATGAGTTAATATATAAAAAGTCTGGCACTTCAAAGGTAACAGGATATAGAAGTTAGAACAGTCTCTTGTATGGTTCAGTATTGCTTTGCCTCTTTTAATTGCAAACCATTGAATTAGATTGTAATGTTCCTAAAGGCAGTGTTAGATCCATGCATCTTCTATGTCTAATGTTCAAAAAACGGAGGGAGTTTGGAAGATAATCAAAATTTTTCAGTATTTGTATTAATTTCTAATTATTGCCAGGCCCAATCCCTAGAACTATAATATTTCCAGATTTTTGAAATTAATGAAAATTTCCCCACTTAGCACAAATACCAAGGAATTTTTAATGCAATTTTTTATTTCTGTATTGTTAGTCAGTTTTCCATTTCTGCTACAAAAAGTCTGAGGAAATCAAGCCACAGAGGAAAGGTTTATTTTGGCTCCTGGTTTCAGAGGTTTTAGTTTGCTGTCAACAGGTTCCATTGCTCCTGAGCCTGTGACAAGACAGCACATCATGGTGATGTGGTGGAGCAAACTTCTCACTTCATGACTGCTGAAAAATGGAGAGAAAGTGAAAGGGACCAGTGATAATATATAGTCCCAAAGGAACAACTCCCTTCAAATAGGTCCCAACTCCTGAAATTTCCATCACTTCCCAATAGTCAATTTAGTTATTGTTTAGGTCAGCTTTTTTAACACTGTAACAAAAAAGAACCTGACAAGAACAATTAGAGGAGGAAAAGTTTATTTTGGTGCTCATGGTTGCAGAGGTCTCAGTTCATAGATGGCTGACTCCATTTCTCAGGGCCTTGGATGAAGCAGGCCATCATGGTGGAAGTGTGTGGTGGAGGAAAGCAGCTGGGGACATGGTACCATGAAGCACAGAGAGAAAGAGTGTTTCCCTCACCATGGACAAAATATAAACTCCAAAGGCAAAACCCCATCCACCTCCCCTAGTTACATCCTACCTGCCTACAGTCACCGGTCAGTCTCCATTGGAGATTAATGTACTGATTAGGTTAAATCTTTCATAACTCAATCATTTCACCTCTAAGTTTTCTTGTGCTGTCTTACACATGAGCTTTTAGGGAACATCTCATAACTAAACCATAATAGTTATGAATTCATCAGTGGGTCATTTCATCAATGAGATCAAAGTCCTCACAATCCAACTACTTCTCAAAAGCCTCACCTCTGAACATTGCTGAACTGCAGAGCAAGCCTTCAACACAAGATCTTTTGGGGGATATTCCAGACCAAACCATAAAAATAAGTGTTTTTCACTGCATATTTCATTAATAATGAATCTTATAAAATGTCTCTGAAGAAAAAAGTTTCTTAGTCAAATAAATTGAAGAATACTACATCCTCTATACATATTCAGAGATATATCATTCATATTAAAAACTACAATAACTCTAATAGCAGAGAAACTTCATTTACTTCTTTAACTCAGGTATCTTAAAATCACTTGTTTAAAGACATTTTTGCTGCTGAGTACTTCAATATCCATTAGCATAAGTGATCAATCTAGGACATTATTCTGTTCACATGAGGTTTAAAAATTATCCTCAGGCTGGGGAGATAGCTCAGCTGGTAGAATGCTTGCCTCGAAAGCACAAGGCCCTGAGTTCGATCCCCAGTACAGCAAAAAAATAAATAAATAAATAAAAATTATCCTCTATTTCTTGAGTCTTTTTTGTATTTTGAGAAGCTAACATTGGCATTAGTACAGAAGTATATGTGGCTTCAAACTTTGATGCTTCACTTAGTAACTGGGTTATCTTAGGCAAGTTAATTAAACTCTCTAGACCTCTCTTTTCACATCTCTAAAACAGAGCTAATAACCTCTACTTTGGAGTACTTTTGTGAGTATCCTATTCTATAACATACATAAAGTAGTTATTCTGGTCTAAGAGCAGTAAAAATGATCTGTCAGTTTCCTTCTATATAGATCTCATTGTTGCCTACAATTATAAGAGTAATTTGAAACATCCTATTTTTGCCTTTATAATAGACTCAAATAACTCTTCTTTCTTTAAACCATTTCATTTATCAAATACAGTGAACTTCATTTCAGTGTCCAAATGAGACAGGTCATTGTTCATGATAACTCAGAGGAACAGAAAATAACTTTTGAAGTATTAGAACCCAAAGCTATCAGTAGAGGATAAGATATTTTTCAGTGTTATCTCTATATTTGTCACTGCTTTCTCTTCTGTTATGGTTGCTATTGATATCTGCTATGTTCTAAGCCAAGCATAACTGGAAATGAAAGTCAAGTTCAGACAAAAACATGCATTTTATGTGTGTCTTGTTCTTTTGAAGGGTAGTGTGGCCTGGCTAGATATTATCTTTCCATTATCACTTTTTTATACTGACTGCTCACTGAGCTCAGGTGGCAAAGGAAAGTGGTAATTGGACAGAAATGTTCTAAGAACTATGGTAATTTTAAAAAGTACAGAGGAAGGAGCTTCCTCTTCAACACTCCAAGAGGAGTCACTGAGAGCAAAACATCACCAGGAACAATAAAACAAAATGAGGCCTTTCAAAAGTGATTGATAAAAATCTCCTTCAGGTCTTAATCATTGGTCACTATCTTAAAATGAGTCACAGTAATTCACAGTTTGCTCTCAAATGCAAAATCTCCTTTTGTGACTTGCATTAGTGTATCTGTTTAGAATGCACTTCTTGAACCTGTAGTATTTCAAATATGTTTCATTCTGAAGGAATATATTCCTAATAATAATGTCAAAAGGTTATAATTGGTAACAGTTTGATTAGACCTCTTATAGAACCTCGTGTAGTAGAAAAATCTTAAGAGGTTTCACCCCAGATATGGTTCATAGTTCTCTAATCTCAATAGTTTTTTCCTTTCTTCGTCTAATAGCACACTAACAATAGGCCAGGTTTTGGGTCCAGATGCACATTACCCAAGTTCAAGATTTATATATGTTAGGTTTTCATTTTATTAATTGAGAGGGACATATACAAACTCTTAAATAATCTGAAATAATCCATCAGTTGGCCGTAGTTTCTGAAAAGACTTACTGTAATATGAAAATTGATCTGTTTACAATTAGAACTTTCACTGTAAGAAAGCAAATTACATCTTGCTTGTCAGCCATTGCTCTAAGTGAATTTGAGTTACTCTATTTGTTCATAACTTATTACAATATTAAGGACCTATAAGATCACAGCTATATATTCAGTTTCTCTCCTGCCCCCTTTATATGGTAACAGGGATTTTAAGTTCTTATTGATTTGATCCAATTTATTTCTTGACTGAGTTTCAAAAGTTTTCATTCATCCCATTATTTGGCAAACTGTAATGAGACATAATACATGCCAGATTCTTTACTAAGTGCCAAGAACTTAGAGGTAAACAAGAAATAGTACTTGACTTGGGGGAAGTTAAATCATTACTTGGACAGAGTGTGTCAATTATTTATCAGAAAGTTGAACTCAAATTTATTACAAAACTCCCTGATGAGTGTTGCAGTAGGAATAAGCATAGGCTTTAATGGAATCAAAAAGAAGGAGTAAGATAAGCCCACCTGGGTTAGTCAAGTGAGGCCTCTAATATGAGGTAGTATACCAGCACTGTTATTTGCTACTTATGAAAACTGAAGTTAAATGGCTTATTCAAGAAGGAATTGAATGTACAAACACAAAGGTAAAAACAACGACTAAACAAGGAAAAAACAGTAAGAATTTCACAAAGAATTAGTTTGTTATTTTTTTGTAGAGAATTAAGGTATAATATTAGATTATTTATTTGTAATTTTCCCTTTTCTAATGTAGGCACTCGATGCTTTAAACTTTCCTCTTAGAACTGCCTTTATACTGTCTCTGAGATTTCTGATATACTCTCTTTTCTCATTTGCATATAAGATTATTTTTATTTCTCCATAATTTCTCCTTTGATCTCTTCCTCATTCAAAAAAATGTATGATTTAAACTCCAGGTGTTAAAAAAAATTTGTTTTTTATCTTCCTCTTGATTTCTAATTTCATTCCATTTTGATCTGAGAAAATTCAAGGAATTATCTCTATTCTTTGTATTTGCTAAAACTTGCTTCATGTCCTAAAATATGGTGTGTTTAGAAAAGATTCTATGTGCAACTGAGGAGAAAGTGAATCTGGTTGTTGATTGAGGAAATCCATAGACATCTGTTAGGTCCATTTGAATAATAGTATTTTTTATTTCTGAAAAGTCTCTACTTAGTTCTCGTTTAGATAATCTATCAGTTATTGAGAGGTGAGTCAAAATCACCCAGTGTTTTTGTATCATGGTCTATTTGATTATTTATATTGAGAAGGGTTTGCTTTATGTATGTAGGTATGCTAACATTTGAGGCACAATTTTTTACAATCTTTGTATCTTGTTGTTAGATGATACCCTTAACTATTATTAAGTGACCTTCTTTGTTTCTTCTTATTAATTTTGTTATTAATTTTTACTTGAAGACTACTTTGTCAGATATGAGAGTAGCTACAACCCAATCGATAAATTGGCAAAAGAAATAAACCAGTATTTCTCAAAATAAGAAATTCAAATGGCCAACAAATACATGAAAAAATGTTCAACATTCCTAGCCATCACAGAAATGCATATCACAAGTACACTGAGATTTCACCTCACTCCGGTTAGAATGGCAATCATCAATAATACAGATAATAATAAATGCTGGTGGGAATATGGGAGAAAAGGTACATTACTGTATTGTCAGTGGGATTGCAAATTATGTTCAACCACTCTGGAAAGCAGTATGGAGATTTCTTAGAAGACTAGGAATGGAACCACCATATCACACTCCATGGTATTTATCCAAAAGAATTAAAGTTAACATACTATAATGATATGGTCTGGCATATTGATGTTTATAGCAGTGCAACTTATAATAGTAAAGTTATGGAACTAGCACAGGTGCCCATTAAAAGATGAACAGATAAAGAAAAATGTGATAAACATACATAACAGAGTTTTACTCAGTCATAAAGAAGAATAAAATTATTGCATTTGTTGGTAAATGGATGGAACTGGAGAATATTATGCTGAGTGAAATAAATCAGACTAAGAAAGTACGTTAACTTTTTTTCTCATTTATGGAATCAAAATAAAGTAAGGAGGGTGAATCCCATGGAAGTAGAAGTGATAGTAGTGGAGTAGAGGAAGAAGGAAGGGGGGGGGGGGGGGGAAGAAATAGGAAAATGAAATTGACCAAATTATGCTATGTACCTATTAATGGTTTGGCTATACATTGTCCTCCAAAAACTCATGTGAGAAAATGCAAGAAAGTTTAGAGGTAAGGTGATTGGGTTATGAAAGCCTTAACCCCATCAGTGCATTAATTCAGTGATATGGATTAACTGGGCGGTACCTATAGGCAGGTAGCTGGCAGTCACTAAGGACAGAACATGCTTTTGGGGTTTATAGTTCATCTGTGGTGAGTAGAGCTCTCTCTCTCTGCTTCATGACTGCCGTGTCCTGAGCTGCTTTCTTCCCTCATACTCTTCCACCATGGTGTTCTGCCTTGCCTCAGGCACAGGGCTATGGAGTCAGCCATCTATGGATTGACACTCTGAAACTATGAACCAAACAAGTTTTTCCTCCTCTAATTGTTCTTGTCAAGTCTTTCAGTCACAGAGGGGAAAAAAAAAAAAAAAGCTGAGCTAAACAATACATAAATGAATATACCACAGTGAATTTTACCTATAAGTACAGCTATAAAGCACCCATTAAAAACAATAAACAAATTTAAAAATTTCAGAGGAGAGCAATAAGAATCATTGCAACATTCACAAAAGCCAGAAATGACTGTCCTTATCCCTCTCATGATGCCAGTAGTATGACTGAACTCTGATGATAAACCAATTTGTGTGTCACTGCACTGCCAGATTTGAGAGGCTGCACCGAGGTCAGATATCTTTATGTGGATGAATTGGTTATGGTCAACATGATGGGAAAATGAAGGTTAGGCATGTCCATTGAAAACCCAGTTTAATGTATCCTATGATTCTCAAGGGTTTAGTGGTCACCCTGAGACTTACCATATTGTATTTCATGTTACTACTCTGTATCCCTACTGCTTTCCATTTAAAGTTCAAGCAATCCAATGTAGCTTACAAAGACTGTTACCAACAAAGACTGTTAAACTCTGCTTAACATTCTGGCCCACTTTCCTCAAACCACATTTGAAATCCAAGCCCCAAACCTACCAAAAGTTGGTCAGTAGTTCTGGAAAGAAGATTATGCACCTTCTTTCTTCCAGGTCTTCCTGTGTGCTCAGTTATCACTCCAAAACATGCTTGGTAGTATCAACTCCTTCTTTTGCTGATGGATTTCCTCGGTTTTAGCTCCCAATTACAAAGTCATTTCTAACAAGATTTTCTTTTTGACTTCCAGAGAAAGGTTCTTTGAGTTCCTAAAGAAACCCAAATTTACTTTGTTCCTGCTGTTGGTCCGTAACCTATCTCCCTGGGTCAAAAATAAGCTCTTATTTTATGAAGCATTCTGAGAACTTGCATAAGTACTAACACATAGCAGTTACTCATCATTGTATATCAGATTATTGAAGTAAATAACAGCTTTAAAAGTAAAATGTCCATTTATTTATATATGAAAATATTTTCCTACAAGTTATGTTTCTTTTCCACCATCTCATTGCATCTTGATATTTCAAGAATGGGAATGTAGCTCAATAAATATCTGTTGGACAAAAACCAATGAAAGTCATCTTATAGTCTTATAAAATGATCTGTTTTTTTGTGTGAAGCATAAGTTCCATAATGGCATAAACCTGTCTTTTAACCCTCTATTTCTCCAAGGTCTAAAATAGTACTTGGTACATACTAAATGACTAATATTTTCTTATTGGATAAACAGGTGAAAGAGTTAGTTATCAAAAATGCCAACATAAGATTAATAACTATAAAACTATTCCTGTGGTAAGCAGTTTTTACAATAATTTATGCTCAGTGTCACTATAATGAGCACTCATTGTCACTGTGCTGTGAAGCAGTAGAGCTCTGGTGTATAGAGTTTTCAAACTGAGAAGTCTGTGATTAAGTTGGTTTATGGTCTGACATTTCTTTTTCTTTTATACCAGTGATAACTTCAATATGGGTAGCAATCATTAAGCATTGTTTAATCGTGTGATAAATATTGATGGATTTTCTACAAAAAATATTTAGTCAACCTCTCTTCAATTTTTAATAGTCACAAATACTCGTCCTTTTGGTTCTGTCAATTATATTCAGAAAAGAAAAATTAAAACAACCTTTAAGACACTGAAAAGGTAAGATTTCTCTTCAGTTGGTTAAGAGCCTCTTTTCCTGATTCCTCTCCCTCTTAGCCTCCCATTTATTTTCAAGGAGGCAAAGTATCTCACCTCCACATAGCTTCAATTGGCCATTTGGGGAGTGGGTGAATGCCATTTAATTTTCTGTGAGTGTCCACCTGGCAGGTTTGGCTTCTGTGTACATCAATCCTGAGATCACATCCTTGAAGCAAGAACAATAATAGGAGAGGAAAAGTGGCCTTGAGAGCAGCAATCTTAAGATAGCCTTTCCTTTAATATTATTAGAGACGAAAAAATATGTGTGATTTCTCTGACTGAAATGGCCAGCACAAAAGAAAAAGAAAAAAAAAAAAATGTTCAGAGTGGCAAAGTCTCTGCTTGTTCAAATTCTTAAAATATGGCTTAACACACAATCTCATAAAACACTAAATGAGAGGGGGGAAAAAAGTTCTTTCTTGTATTCCCTGAAGAAAGCACAAAAAGACAGATGGCCCAAATAAGAGGGTCCCTGGTCAGATAAGACCTTAATAATTTTCCTTTGCCTTGACAAAGGAAACTGTGTAAGAAACTGTGATGACTCTATTCTCCCAGGAGAAGCACAACAGGGAGGGGAGAAAGATGCCTAAAAATGGCTGTGCCTTTGACAACGTGGGTTATAGTGCTTCGTTTTGTTAAGTAATAAAAGGACAATTAAGAACTTTTTCTTTAGTTCCTTGTACTATCCTTACTTGGGCATAAAATCCAAAGAGGAAAGTCCAAAAGAGCATGATTTCTATTTCTACGGGGTTCTTTCTCCCCGTCTCCTTTCTGTTATATAATGAGGGCAGAACAAAGAAATGTGTTTTATTCAGTCTCTGGCCAAAACAAGGAGGGAAGGCAGAAACAGCCCAAACTGGAGAGTGTTAAAATAAATGCAAGGTTCTAAATTATTATCTCACATGAACCATTTGTAGAGATTCTTTAATCTGTCAACAGCAGCTAGAGACTAACTCCAATGCCAGTCCTGCCCAGTTTCAGTTCCTATAGTCAAGAACACTGTGGTGTGAGAGACTGGGCTAATTAGCATTAATCCTGTCAACCACTCCTAATTGAAAGAACAATTTCTGCTTTCAAAGACTCAACATCAGCATCTTTATAGTACAATTAGGAAAAATCTTGGGGGGAAAAGTGAATTTTAAAAAAAAAAGTATGCATCTAACACCCAGCTCATTCTTCTGAATATTCCAGAAAAGGAGCACCAGCGTGATTTCTTCGTGGCAAGAGGTTGACAGGACTGTTTTACTTTCAAATCCTGACTCTGCCACTTGGCAATGTGGCTTCATTTAAATAATTTAACCTCCTTGACCTGACATTTCCTCAGATGTAAATAAAAACAATATACTTGAGAAGTGCAATGAGGTTTAAATAATAAGGTAAAAATAAAATAATTGATGAATTTTAATTCTTTTCCTTACTATAATGTATTATGATGTCAGATATTTGTGATTTTTAAAAAGCTCTTAGGTGAATTAGAAAGCAACATCATGCTTCATTCCTTCTTCATCAACGAATTTCAGCAGTATAAATCAGAGATTGGCAAAGTCCAGGTAATCTCGGCAGATCCACCCCATACCTGCTTTGTAAATAAAGTTAAATTGGAGTCCATGCCCTCTCATTTACATACATTGCTGCTTTCTTGCTTCAGTGGCAGGATGTGCAATTGAAACAGACCCTATGACATCAAAGCTCAGAATCTTGACTACTTCACCTATTACAGAAAAAGTATATGACCTTAAATATTAGCCTGGAATGGTAACCACACCTATAATCCCAGTAACTCAGAAGGCTGAGGAAAGCGGACTGCAAGTTTGAGGCCGCCTGGGCAAATTTGTGAGACCCCGTCTCAAAATAAAAGAATTTAAAAAGGACTGGGATTATAACTCATTGGTAGAATACTCTGGAGTTCAATCCCTAGTAATGCAAAAATAAAATTAAATAAATAAAAAGTTTATGGCTTGCAGTTTGAAAAAAGAAAGGACAGGTTAACAAGAATGCTTGAAAATTCCCAAAGGTGTATAAAAGAAAAAAATAATTCAGAAATGTAAATATTCCTAGGTCTAATATATCTGTCTTGCTATGATACTAACAATCAATATATTCATCTTCAAAGATTTGTTTCCATTCAGTACTCTAGATGAAAATGAATTCACTTTGCTGGACTTTTCCCAAAATATGAGTAGTACCTATGTACTTTGCAAATGTTAAAGCTTAAAAAATTGACAAATTATCTTGAGAATGGCCAAGCATTTTTAAAACCTGGTGCCATTGTGCATCCCTCCCCCAGTTTCTGGTTATAATCACCTCCCTTCCTCTGTAACGTCTGTCTCAAACTTCAACTAATATCTCCAAGGGAGAGTATCATTTCTGTTGATGATAGAAAGCTTAATTAGCCATTATTAGTTCAAGACATTCATTTTTGTATTCTTTTTTGGGGGGGATTGAGGGGCGCACTGGGGATTGAACCCATGGCCTTTCACATCCTATCAAGACATTCATTTTAGAAGGAAGCAAATGAGACAAAGGGATGAAGTGAACTCAGGCCATACCACTGAAATCAGCACCAGAGCTGAGGGGAACCCACTCTTTGGGTGCTAATCCCCTGACCTTTTTAAGACCCCATCGTACTTCTCCAATCTGGCCAGCCTCCATTCTAATCCCAGGATCCATATTCATATGTGATTTTCCATGTAGGGATTTTTACTATCTGCCCCCATCTCCTCAATCTCAGTTCAAATAAACTCTAAAGAAAACTTCACTCTCATCAATCTTAAAATGTCACTTGTAATTTGAGAAAGAGTTTGTGCATACAAATTACTTCCAATTTATTTTCTCCTTCTACCTCTCATCCTCTTACAACCTACTTTCCCTGGTCACACCTCTTTTCTATGATTCTTCCTATTGATTACTGAAGTGTACCAGTCAATCTACTCTGTGACTTCCTGTGACCTGCTTCTCTCTCCACTTCCCGGTGACAACTGACTTCTTGTATCCTCTATTCTTTTTGTAATTTTTACCCCTTCTTGTCCCCTGAAGATCTTTTCTTGTGACCCTCTTCTCTCCTCTTTCACTCTATAAGGCTATCTTTTCTGTGGTTTCCCGTTTACTTCACTTGTCTGAAATGTTACCTCCTCTCAGGATTTCAGGTGTGTGTCCTAGTCGTAAATCCAGAGAGGGTTCAGGCAAATCTCCAGTTCACTTCCTACTGAGACTTCTTTTCCTGTCTCACCTACTCACCTAACATCAGTGAACAGTCTTGCTCTCCTCCCTAAAGTCACTGTTCAGGAACCTCTCCTCTTTCCCTCCTTTTTTCCATCCCTCCCTTTCCTCCTCCTTCCTTCTCTTCAAACCACTTCTAATTAGCTGTTACATGATGTGGATTCTCAACTACACTGTATTTCCTACCTCATTCAAGTCTCTCTTTTCTTTATATACTATTGTCAACTCCTTGATCCAGACATCAGACACTTCCCTCTCTTCTATGGATAAAAGATTGAGAATAATTCTGAACTCTCAATATCAGGAGGAAGAAGTACAGTGTGATAAAAATGATTCAGTAAATGGCACCATCGGCCCTGTTGTTCAGAGAAAAGCGTTCTCAAATAATGGGAAGCTGTACTAGTGGGAGCAGGAACCAGGGAAACTTGAAAAGAAAGCAAGCACATTTTTATCAGGAGTGTTAGTCCAAAGGGACAAACGCAAACATGTCATATAGGATTTGCCTCTGTAATACGAGATGCTAAGTTCCTAAGTTACATTTTCTTTGCACTCACTATACGCAAACCATCATTCTAAGCCCTCTGCACATACTAACTCATTTAACTTCCCAAACCACCTATGAGTTACCAACCCCTATTATACTCGTTTTACAGATGAGGAAAGTAGTGCACAGAGAACTTGATTAAGGAACTTGTTAAGTGATAGAGGGCAGATATGAATTCAGAGGAATACAGGCTCTTAAATACAACAGTATAATGCTACCCTGGAAATGTGAATTATTTCTGGAGAAAAGTTACTGCTTGTGGTTTTTATTATCTCTGTCTTTATTTGCTCATCACACATTCATCTCTGTTTTCTTCAAAACCTAATGTTTGACAGGGAATATCAATGCAGCCAGGTCACATCAGTGATGAGATCTCCAGGCCTGTGCCCTCATGGAGCTGGCTGTTGAAGCAAATCTAACAGGAGGGGAATAAGGGAAAGAGGAGATGGAGGGTAATTCTAGACCTTTTGTTGGAGCAAGTGGGTGCATAGTGAGGTTTTCTTTTCTTTCTTTCTTTCTTTCTTTTTTTTTTTTTTTTTTTTTGATTGTCATTCTTGTTTTGGTTTTTTTGTTTTTTGTTTTTTTTTTTTTTGGAAGCGTGGCATACAGGTTTATCCTGTACTCTGCTTAATGTTGAGTTAATTTGGTAAGAGTGGAAGCTGTGATTTGTTTGTTTGATTTATTAGTTTGCTTCTATCAGAAGACAAATGATGACTTTTTTGTCACAGTACCACTTTTGTTCCATGTTGAGGTCCACCAATACATCAGAAGTGGGAAATTACTGCTGGCCAAAATCTACAAGTTTCTTTTTCATTAGAAAATTTTACAAAAAGAAATTTCCCTGATCACTATATTCCCTTTTCAGTTTTTTATTAACATGGGAAAGATAAATAAATGCTTATTTCCCTTTTGTTTTAAAGATATAAAGAGTTAATATGTATTACCTCTCCATTATAATCAGTATGATTGCATATGCATGCACGTATTATGTGTGTGTGTATATTTGTGTAAAAAATGAATTTGAATACATTTTATGAGTTTCAAATCAGTCCAACTGATAAAATTCTCACTTCTTTTTAAAACTCATTTTCTCCTTGTCCAATATGAACCTCTTCAAGTAGATCTGCAAACCTTTAGAGAATTTTGTATATACTTTCTAGAGTAACTCATTTGTAGCAGCTTCAGTTCAAATTCTGGACTGTGAGGCTACATTCCAAACATTTCATATTATCTTAATTTACTCTTCCTTTCCTATACACAGAGCTCTGTTTTTCTAGGGCACAGGGGTGAAAGGCTAAAACACCCCTGATGAATTATTTTTATTGCAAGTTATGACATAATGGCCTTAGGATAACATAAAAGATACTCAGATTACTAATATTCATAATCAATATAGTTGCTAGAAATAGTAACTTAAAAATATTGCTGTGCACCGAGGACCTCCACTCTTTTCTAAGAGCAAACAGTTCTAAGACAAACCTGCTGTTGATTATGCTGTCTCTTTTTAACCTATAATCAGTCTGGGTCATAGAATTAGCTACATATCTAATTTTCACTTGCTGTCCTCATGTCACTGTGTCTCTATGTTCTTGTGGTCTGGAGTCTTTCCCCTAGGACACTCCTTGGCAACAGCACAGGGACTCACCTTCCCAGGTGCTTGCAAGTCAGGACTGCAGCTTATTCACTGCCTTTGTCATTAGAGGTGACTCTGCCTCAGTAAGAAGTCCCTGAACACTTTCTACCTTTGAACATTTCAGAAATGACCCCTCGTTTTCTTAAGGTGAATACATTGCTCTGGAAAAGTCAGAGGATGATCTAACTTTCTTTGTCCTGTAAGTTCTTAATCTTTGTGCTTAGATTTCAGAAAGTACTGGTTTTCTAAAACTACCAATAATTTGTAAAGCATATGTCTTGGGTTTAATTTTGTCATAAGATATTTTTTGGTACATCACATACCCCTTTAATAAATAGTTTCAAGTATTTTTCTTAAATTTCACGATAGCTATATTAAATTTTACTTTTATTTATTTTGATTTTTTCCTTTGGGAACTTTCATTATCTACCTATAATAGCATTCTTGCCTTGAAATACATTTGAGTCTCTCAAATACTTTATCACTATTTTCAAAATACTATCTCTTGTGTATGTCCAATTTTGTGTACTTTGCATATTGTATTATTTTTCTTTTTAGCATTTATTTCATTTTTGAATATCTCTTTTTGTGCTGTTCTTTCATAACTTCTATAAACTTTTAAATAACTGTTAGTTGTTTTGAACTGTTCTTTTTTTTGTTTTGAGACCATGTTTATCTGGTATGGTCTTATTACTTGCAAATATAATATTTAGTTTCATATTTTCATTTTTTATACACATTTTCCAAAAGTTTGATCTTGGATATTTTATGTCCCTCATTCTTATGAAAAAATAGTATTCTATGTTAAAGCTCCCAAATAAAGGCCTTGTCCTCTCCAGCATTTGCTAGGCCTTGTTATGGGAACAGCTTCTCAGTTCTTCCACCCCCTGGTGAGGAATTATTGACTTCTGTCATCTTTATGATATTCATTGGCATATTCCAGATTCTGCAACATTTATATTGTATCAATCTCATTTCAGTGCTCATGTCTTTTTGTTCTACTCTCATAGAAGCACCCATCCCCAGATGCCTTTACAACCTGTTCTTCCCCAACCGGACTTTTACCATGGACCCCTCAATTGATCCGATTTCTAAAAAGGGAACTCCAAACTGCTTGCCCCACGCTGCCCCCTTCCAGCTTGAAGAAGCCAGATCAGTCATTACCCCCTTTCCCTACAGCAGTGAAGTAGTTCTTAAAATTAGAGGGGTGAATGAAGCCAGAATTGGGGACAGACAGTTAATGTAGAAATAGGGGATCAGTCAAATCGAGGAAATGAAGTCCATGAAAACCATCTGCCTTTGGAAGTCTGGAAGGAGAATGGACTTTTTACATCTCACCTGCAAAACCAGCCCCAGTCATGTAGGCAGGAAGGGGAGAGAAGGCTTCAGCAAGAATTGGAGAACAAAAGATTTTCTTATAAAAACAGAAATGGGGGAATGTAATATATAAAGCTGCTCTCCCGCCCTTTCCTGTGCAGCCATTTTCCCCGCCTCCCAACTACTGTCAGTCTGTGAACATCCTAGCTAGCTATTGGTTCATCAGTCAGCTTGCAAGTATCCTTCTCTGTTATTGGTCCTCTGTTAGCCCAGCGGAATTCAACTGCTTCACAGTAGCTCCCCTGCCATCGTTTCTCATCCTTCTCTCTCTCCTACTCACTTTCTCTATCCTCCTCACTTTTCACACTCTCTCTAGTGCATGCCCTTTCTCATTTCCTTCCTTTTCCTCTCATTTTCTCTCTTACCCTGCAGGGAGACACTCTGTTTGCTTAATAAACTCCCTTACGTGAAAAAAGAAAAAGAAAAAATAGTATTCTAAACTTTTAGGAGACCTTGTTCAGGTAATCTTTTGTATCACTACAGATTTGATATATAGGTCTCCTGAGTTGTTTACATGAGATGTTAGCAGTTATTAGGGTTTGCTTCCTGAAATTTCTACTTGTGCCCCAGTTATTTAATTATTTTTTAATTAGTGGGTTTCTATTTTTCATAGCATAATAGGTTACCAGAAAATTGAACATATAGTGCAGAGCATTTCCACTTATTTCCCTGTCTCCCATCTACAATTTTCCGCTTTCTTAGCATCTTTCAATTGCTCTGGTCCATTTGTTAACAATTTTGATGAACCACTATCATAGTTTATCTTAGGATTTCCCTTTTGTGCTCTGGATTTTGCTAAATTTATAATGCTATGTAGTCACCATTAAAATATCATACAGAGTAGTTTCATTGCCTTTAAATTCCCCTGTGATTCACCTATCCCTACTTCGAAACTTCTCATTTACTTCTCTACTTCTCTGAACTACATAAAGTACACAAAAATGTTTTTTTTAATTAAACTACTCCATTTCCTTGTGCCTAAAATTTTCTCATTGCATTCTGAGAATTACACAAAAATTTATGTGATTATTGACACTTCTCAAACATAATTTGGTGATTCAATTTTTAAAGATAAAATATAAACACACTCATCATTCACTCATTCACTAATCCATTCATGTTTATTTTTAACACATTGGTATCCATTACTTATAGTGATCTTGACACAAGAGGTCCTTAGGATCTAGTGGTTAGTGATCATAATTCTTTAATCCCTAGTCTGATTGAGTTTTACTTTGAGTAGAAGATGATAGACAAAAAACAAAGGAACACATACATATTATGTTGGAGGATGATAAGTACTAAGAAGAAAAAGAAAATAATGGTATGGATAATTACTTTGAGTGAGAAAGATTTCTAGAGATCCATGTTGTCTCAGCAAAGACATCAGTCAAGCAGTAGAAAGAGCTCTGTGGAGTTTTCAGAACAGCATCACTTACCCATTCACTACCATCTCAAAGGTTCCAGAGTCTTACTTTTGGCAACATAGCCGGTGAACACTGGAGACAAAAATAGGAATGCCAAAATTTCTGTCCTGAAGCTTAGCATCATTAATATATTTTAATTGATTTATTCAGCAATTCTATAATTGTCGTAGTTATTAATGGAATGATTATCATCTTCCATCTAAAGAGAATAAGCACATGTCCTTTCTTTAAAAAGTCAGAATTACATTTATAGAAGTCTGCAAGAATATCCACCCAGAAGGAAATTTACTTTTTACAATTTCTTTTTAATTCATTGCATTTAAGCCATTTTCAAATTCATATCGTTTGGTATTAAAGAGTGGTTATGTAGCTTGAGTACAAAGACTCATTCTCATGTGTACTCAGTGCTTCTTTTCTCCTATTGATTGTTTTGATTCTTTTTTTTCCCCCTTCTTTGAAGAAAGTTGCCTTGCCAATCCTTCTGAGGCACACAGAGATGTAGCACAGGCCGAGAGAGGTTAGTTGTTCCCTTCCTAAGAAACAAGGTTTTGTAATGAGAGCACATAACTGAGTCTCCCTCAAGGCAAAAAGAATAAGAAATTAGCTTTTCAACTCTGCTTATGAAATGATTCACTAATTAGTAGTCCTAAATGTTAGGAGAAGAGGGATGGAGGAATAAAAACTGCTTATATGACGTTTTGGGTATGATGAAAGTGTTATATAAAACTTTGCTTCTTCACGGAAAATACCACTCTGTAAGAATCTGGTACTATAAACTGTTACTTAACGGGTTCCTACAGCTGCAGACTGATTAAAACCCAGCAGGTAAAGCTATAATAAACAAATACCACCTGCTGCTGGAACAGGTGTCTGTGTCCTCATTTAGAAACCCGACTAAATGAGAGGATGCGGAGGGGTTAGAAGAGACCATTGCCTGGATTACCAGGAGCCGGCGTTCTGTAATTCATTGCTGTGTCCTTGAACTCAATGCTGTGGGTTCTGACTTGCCGGGCTAGTTGATGATGCCTCAAGGATCGCACTTCAATACAATTAGGAAGACCTATATCTTCTCCTGGTAGGATCCCTCACACTCCGCGTCTGCATTTTCTTCCTTCTTGTTTTATTGCTGACCTCTCTTCACCCTGCACTACTTAAAAATCAATTACGGGACACCAGTTATTGAGGAGAGGTCCTTTTACCTGAAAACACCAAGGAAAAAGAAAGCAGAGAACAGACTAGAGTACACCGCATACTGGGGGATTTAATGAATAACTTTTAAATAGTATTGTGCTGTGTGGTATTAAATTCTTTTCTCCTCCCACCTTTTTATTGTATTTATTTATTTTAGCGTTATCATTCTTTACAACTATTCTAGCAGAGCTAGCATCTGCTGAGAGGAGAAAAAAGTACTTGTTCAAAGATTTACGGTCTGGTCCTTTCTATTTAAACAATGTAAACAGGTGGTAGTCATTGTAGGAGGATTTTGAGAATGTTTAATTGGTACAGGCTCAAGAACTATTGAAACATTTAACTTCTTTTGGGAAGCGCGCGCTCTCTCTCTCTCTCTCTCCCCCTCCCCCTCCCCCTCCCCCTCCCTCTCCCTCTCCCTCTCCCTCCCTCTCCCTCTCCCTCTCCCTCTCCCTCTCCCTCCCCCTCTCCCTCTCCCTCTCTCTCTCTCTCTCTCCTTCTCACTCTTCTCCCTCTCCCTCTCTCTCCTTTTTTCTTCTTTCTTCTTTCATTGTTATTTTTTTGCTATTTTTTTTCTGATAATGTACTAGGTATTTTATTCTGTTATTGTTTAGATCAAATACAAAATATAAAAATGTTTGCACTATTTCAAAGTGCTGTATAAATATAAGAAAAGCTTCCAATTGCAGTTTTGTTTGAAGCTCAAAACCACATTTCAAAATAAGTTGTGAGACTCTTGCCTAAGACATGTGAAGGAGGTAAAAAGGAATTTCTGTGACTCCTCCAACACTCAGAAGAATGTTAGTAGTTAGGGAAAAATTGCTTTAGGGAGGCTACTTGGAAAAGCATATATCCTCCAGTTTTTGGAGCAGAGTGATACTTTTGAGATACCATAGTCACTCACAGGAAAATCGTATTACTGGCTGGAGTCAGGACCCAGTTTCTGTTCCACAGAATCGAAGAATGAACACCGCTAATGAGGTAAGCAAATGAGTAGAAATTTTATTAAAAAGGAACTGAAAGAAAACAGCTCAGAACTCCTGGTGCAGTACCTGGGAGGGATAAGAGTGCTGTTTATTGCATCGTTCCTTCTTTTAAAGGCACATAAAGAGAAGTTAATATGACCCTCCTGATTGGTTGTTTACTTTTTCTGTTTTTGGTACCAGGGATTTAACCCAGGAGCACTTAACCACTGAGCCACATTCCCCAGCCCTTTTTTTTTTATTTTTATTTTATTTTATTTTTTTTTGAGACAGGGTCTCCCTAAGTTGCTTAGGGCCTGACTTGATTGCTGAGGCTGGCTTTGAACTTTGAACTTACAATCCAACTGCCTCAGCTTCCTGAGTTGCTGGGATTGCGGGTACGCACCACCAAGACTGACTTGAATGCTTCTTGATGTTTCGGTTGTCCTGCATGCAGAAGCAGGCCAGATCACAAGGTTGTTTTCCATAAAAATTGGAAATGGGAACTTGATTTACAACATATCCAGGTATGTTGAAATGACTGTTCTCCTGCCTACCCTCTTGTTCATTTTTACTGTTCCTTCTCAACTCTTGACCACCTATCCTTTTTCTATCTCAATGGGACAAGCAAAACATAGCTATAGTAGGTATGTTAAGAGCAGCACAAAGGAGAAGTGGCTGATTTGAACAAGTCATGTGACTAAACATGGTGGGGGCAGACAAGGTGGAGGCTTTACCTTTGATCATATTTACACCTAGATTAACAAATCAAAGGCATAAGGTTTCTCAGCTCCTATATCTGACATCTTCACAGAACTATGGATCAGTTATGTCATTGCTGAGTTGTTGCTATAAAGATTTAAATCTTATACTTTCCCAAGCCTTAGCAAGATACAATTTTGTTTCATGCTCATATAAAGCACAAGCAAGTAGGAAGGGGGCTTTCTTCCATGTAGGCATTCAGGGATCAAAGTTCCTTCATGGCTACTATAAGTCTTTAGAATTCTTCTCCATTTCGCAAACTGCTGGGAAGGCACCCCTTCTTACTCACTTTGATCTGCAAGTGATATACATTGGGTCCCTCACATTCCATACCCCCACATAGATGCCAGGGAGAGTGTCCAACATGTAGCCTCAAAGGGGTCACTTTGAAGGAACAAATCCACACTGTGAAAGGGGATCAAGTCACTCTGGTGGTTAGTTATTCACGTCCTCCGTAATGATGAGTAAGGTAGCAAGAGGGATCAATAGCTGCTTCCAGGTCAGTGAACATGTAAACAGTCATTCAGAATAAAGAAGACTTCATTTCATTAACAGAAAGGAGATAGAAAACATTTTGCTACCAGGCATGTAAGTGGATTTCCAAGGAATTCAATACTGCACCCATGAAATTAAGTGTCAGCAATAAAATTTTCTATATAGGGAAATATTTATGTCAGTGCTGGTGGAGTCATCCTTCTTTAGCTCTTTTAGCTCTTTTGCTCTTTTACTGCCCTCGTTCTCTACACTGTTGGAATCGGAAGTGGCTGATGGCAAAACAGAGAAGGAAAGGAAGAAATGCAAGTGGAGAGAGAAAAGGCGCCTACCTCACCCCCTCACACCGGTGTCTGGAAGTCACAGGATAGAGAATAAAAATAGCTTGCAATACATTTTTTATTACTTTGTTTTAATTTATTACTTATTTTATTTCATTATTACTCTTACACTGCACTTGACCCTAACAACTCCCCCAGAAACTTTTAATGACCCCAAAGTAAGGATAGGATAAAATAAAACAAACAAACAAAATACTCAAGCAAGACAAATCTTTAATTTCCTTCAATAACATAGGGAAAATCTGCCCCAGAGAACACGCTTGAAGAGGTAGTGAAACAATGTTTGCTTTCTGGTTACACCTATGAGTTGTGCTTGTTCAAGCTGAGGATGGTCTAAACAAAAGGCAAAGTGTTGACTATGAAGGGGAAAATCCTCAGCAAGCACATAAAAGTAAATGTTGTGGTTGATCACTTTTCTTGTATATGAATATTGATCTCTATACCTATGGTGTTTATTAATTGCATATTGCTATATTTGAGTACACTTTCCTTCCTTAGTCCAAAGTGAATGTTATTTAATTTTTAGAAATATATAATCTTGGAGAGTTTCAAAATCAATGAAAATTACATAATGAGAACAAAGATAGCGTCCTTTAGAAAAACTGGCTCTCCCTAAACCTTTCCTAACACTTCCTCTTTTTTCAGGTAGAATTGATAAAACTCTCTTGCCTCTAAATCTGTATCTCATACACATCTGTTTTTGCTGTTGACCTTGAAAATATTAATGGTGGGAATTTCAAATTCCCTTTACCTGGCACAGTGAGTGGTACATAAGGGTCTGGTAGATAGACAGACTCAAAGGCTGGAAGAAGAAGTTGAAAGTTGAGGTTTTTATAACAAGCCCCTAAAATTTTCGTTTTCATAAATCACCTTTCTCCAATGGAATGCTGGTGGAAAAAAATCAGTTAATTGAAAAGTTTAGATCTTAAGTTCCTTCTAATCAAAGTTTCAATGAATATAGACATAAGGTGCCTTCAGACCTTGACAAGATGCCTGTCTTGATATAACAAAGGTTAACATGTTAAAAAGTCCCTCCACTGGAGACCTAGATAATTCAGAATTCCATGTTTTTTTCTCTCCGATACATGGTGATTTGAAATTGGTAAGTGCATTACCATGAAGTTGGACAACAGTAAGGAAGGGATGGGATCCAGGGGGAGCAACATTTCCCATATGACATTTAGATTTGCCAAAAGGCAGTGCCCTGACATCACTTCAACAGTGGCTCTTCCCCGTCCTCTAAAGAACTTTATTTTAAGGGTATCAATACCATCTCTACCAATTCTTTTTTTTTTTTTTTTAAAGAGTCATTTTTTTTTAGTCATAGATGGACAAAATACCTTTGTTTATTTATTCGTTTCTATGTGGTGCTGAGGATTGAACCCAGTGCCTCGCACGTGCTAGGCAACCACTCTACCACTGAGCCACAGTACCAATTCTTAACGTCTATTACCATTTGCCTTCAAAATCAAATTATGAAAAAAAATCCTTGCAATATGAGAAAACCCACAGGCTCTTTTAATGAATTATGTTGCTATTAAACCACAATTGTAACTTTTTGTTAAATGTAAGAGTAAATGAACATCATTTAAGATTTCTGGTACTTTCAAAAGAAGTTTCATGGAAGAAACTCCAAGCTTAACATCTGTTGCCATCGTCAACCTAATTGATTATCCTAGGGAAGCAAGTTGTGCAGGAGAGACAAAGTATGATTTGAAAGGAGAAGTATATTATCAAGGTGTTAAATTAACTATAAAGTAATCTTGTGCTTCCAAATGTTCAGAGTCCCTTCTGTTAAATGTGAAAAGAAAGTGAAAGCAATATGCTCAATATTTTCCCTACATTCTTGCTTTGTCTTTGGAGGTCACCACGACTCTCTGTTTGCCAAGTTCCTTCTTATTAGGTAGCACATCAGAGTAAATCCTTCACTGAATTTTTTTTTTTGATGCTGGACATTTCTGACATGCTGGACTTTTAGTGCTTGAGGCTGTTTCTAGCATATTCACTAATTATGTTTAAATAGAAGCTTACTCTTATAAAATAGCAAGGCTGGATTTTTAGAGCAGAACAGTTTAAACAGCACTGATGTAAACGCAAGATGAGCAAGGTTAAACTCGAAGCCCCTTCAGCCAAGTACAACCCTGCAACAGAAAAGCAATTAATTCTTCCATACTTTCCAGGGGACATTTTTCAGGGTTTCCATCTTGTTAGCCACCCTTAAATACTTCTAGCCTTTTCGTATGTTTGCAATTCATCACTGGTCAGTACCCTTTCAAATAGATAACCTCAGCAATTTAAATGCTGACATATTATGCTTTGTTGTTCTTGTTCAGCAAGGTAGAACACAAAATCTGACATTTGTCATCCTTTTCTCTACAACTAAAACAGAAATTAGGCTTGTCTGTGACTCCCTATTGTTTTCTCCAGATCTAAATATGTGTTGCAAAATATCTGGGAAAACTCCTATCATGGAAACACTATCAGAGGAAGAGAGAATATAAAGACATGAACTTCAGTATGAGTTCTTTCCTAAATTATGGTACCTGTTGAGGCAAGTCAGTTAAACTTCTTTAAATCTTACTTCCACTATTCATAAATTGAGAAGTGAGTATTCTTTGTGATTTTCTCCCCCACTCGACCAATTGTTCTATAATTATTATCTTGTGTTTCTGTTTATTTTTTATTGAAATAAATCTCATGCAGTAAAAATTCTCTAATCTTAAGTGAATAGATCAATGAATTTTTAAATATGCATGGACTTGTGCAACTACCATTCAGATCAAAGCACAGGTTTCAGTCAATAGCAATCTCCCTGCTTTCCCCTGAATCTGTATTCCACACCACTCTCTAGACTTCTGTCAGGAGAGCTGCTTTTCCTGCTCTTGAATTGTATAGAAATAAAAGTATTAGGATGTGTCCTTTTATGTTTGACTCTTTTTGTTCAACAATACATTTGGATGAGCCATCCATAGTGTCATGAGTACCAACAGTTTGTTCTTTTTCACTGCTGTATTATATTCCATTTTGTGATTCCCACACAATAGTCATTTCTAGGAGTTATCTATTATAAATAAGGCTGCTAACAATATTTTTGTAAGTGATCCTTATTTTGAAGAATGGTTCGCATAATCAGAAACAGAATTTCAAATTCCAAGTTGAATCTTATTTTTAAACTTTAGTGAAAACTTGGAAACTGCTGGGTGCAATAGTGAATGCCTATAATCCCAGCAGCTTGGGAGGCTGAGGCAGAAGGATGGCAAGTTCGAAGTCAGCCTCAGCAAAAATGAGGCACTAAGCAACTCACTGAGACCCTATCTCTAAATAAAATACAAAATAGGGCTGAGGACATGGTGGCTCAGTTGTTGAGTGCCCCTGAGTTCAATCCCAGGTAAATCACCCCTTCGAAAAAACCCTGGAAACAATGTCCCATATTCTTTATTCCTATACCATGATTTACCTGAGATTTGTCTAAATTATTATTTAATTTTTACCAAATATATGGTTACATGATGTTATATTACTATAACTTTTAAAATGTTAAAGTATATTTTACTTAACATATGTATATCCAAACTCAAAATTTTGATATAGTAATTATAATTTATCTATTAGATTGATAAATATATATGGAATTATTGACAATATAAAATATTCATATCCTTCTGTAGAATTATAAATGTTCTCATGTTAACCATATATGTTTTAGATGGTCTAGTTCAAGGTCACTTCTCTGAGAAATTTCAATTCTAAAAAATGAATATTTCTGTTATATATCAATATTTTACTTATTAAATTCAAGCACAGTACATATAATTATACATTTGCAACTAAAAATATTTTGGGAAACAAAACATTTCTTAAAATAATTAACTAACACTTTCACAAAATAGTGTGAGAAAGCTGGTTTTGGGAGTTCAGTCCTTCAAATGTAACTTCTGCATCAGGTTGTTGCTCTAGTACTAGCAAATTCTCTTCAGTTGTGTATGACCCTTAAGAATATTCTATACTCTGACAGCTTTAAGGTACTCTATATTTCAAAGACTCTCATAGATCCTTAGATATTATTTCATAAGCTTCAAAACAACTTCAATAGTATTAGAGATAGTATCATAATGATGATACAAAATATATTCAATGATGAAAACATGATGACAAAAGTAGACAGTTTTAAGCCAGTTTTGTCTATTCATAGGATGTGGTTGCTTTGTTGTTATTCATTATCTGTGTTATCTTAAAGTCAAATTGGTTCTTCTCACCTTTATATTTATAGGATTGTCTATCATTAGCATATGGCAGACAATGTCTTAGATACAAACTGTTTGGGGATGAACTTGTTCTTTCAAAAAAATTAAACCTGTAAATATTTTCTATTTTCTTTCTGTTGTCAAAGTTTGTTCAAAAAATGAATAGAATGCTGTAGTGGAACAAAGAAACTTGGATAAAAATAAAAGGTTGCAAATCTTACAATATTGCCTTATATTAGTCATTCACTTCTACCTGGAATTTGTATAATTTTAACAGTGGCTAAGCTTGGTATTTTTACTAAGTTTCTGTGATTAAAATAGTAACACAAGTAACAGGCATAAAATAGTAAAAGTGCATATGAATAATGGACTAATACATTCTTCACACAAACGTGATGCAAGCTATCGTTTCAGTTATTTACAGGAAGCTTGGTTTAAAGTGAAGATCACCAATTCTGTGGAAGAACAGCCCAGCTGAGCAGCACCCTGAACTCAACAGGGGTAGGGGCCTCCCCTGCAGGGCCAGGTACCACACATGGGAGCTAGTGCATCTCTGCCTGAGATGCCAGGTCAATAACCAGAGTCAAATCACATCAGAACCCCGCTGAGGATGTGCTTGGGCTGATAAAAGGGGAAAAAAAAAGAAACTAAATTGGTTACAATAATTAATTTACAAGCCCAGCAGGAGCTAGAAGAATATACCCGATTTGGATTTTGACAGTGCTTTATCAGAGAGGCTGGAATATGACAATGAATACGGAAGAATTCATTAACTTGGGAGCACTTTCTCAGGACATGGGACATACATACTACAAGATAAGGAGGCAGGGAGCCTCCTGTGGTGAGGGATGTTCCTTCCGCAGTAAAAGACCAATGACTGAGCCATGAATGCCCTGATAAAAGCAGGCAAGCACAGTACCTCTTAGGTCTTAGCACGTCTACCAGACGATGTGGAAACACTAGTGCTGAGTGGACCTAGAAAAGAAAGGGCTTTGTAGCAGATCCATACTCTGGCACTGGGCCATGTTACTTTACACAACACTGGGTTTTAGAGATAGCTGAGACAAGATTAAGTGTTGCATGAAATCTGTGGCAAAATCAATTGGCAAATCCCAACAGCAGCCTTATAAAATGCTGAAATGACCCCCAGAAGGCACATGTGTAATGGTTCAAATATTAGGTGTCCCCCAAAAGCTCATATATGAGACAATGCGAGAAGGTGCAGAGAAGAACCGATTGAGTTAGGAAAGCCTGAGCTCAAGGCATGAATTAATCCTTTGATGGGATTAACGGAGTAGGAACTGAGGGCGGGTAAGGTGTGGCTGGAGGAGGCGGGCATTGGAGGCGTGACTTTGGGGCATATATTTCTATCTGACAAAGTGGACTCTCTCTCTGCTTGCTAATCATCATGTGAGCTGCTTCCCTCTACCACACTCTTCTGCCATGCTGTTCCGTCTCACCTTGAGCCCTAAGGAATGAAGCCGGCTCTCTATGGATTGAGACCTCTGAAACTGTGAGCCCTTGAATAAACTTTATCTCCTCTGAAATTGTTCTTGTGAGGGTTTTTAATCACAGCAGCAAAAAAAGCTGACTAAAACAGCAGGTCAGAGGCAGCCCTCCGAAAGGCTGGGATCCCTTTCCTCAGAATGTACTGTATACACTAAACTATATGCTTCTCTATAATTCTGTGTCTCCAATGACAGAAAATATTAGAATCAAGGAGTGAAAGCAGGTGTGATCACATTGACTGTCACTCCCAAGATACACCAGGGAACTCTGTGCTTTCCATCTCCACAACCTGAGGTCTTCAGCTTGGAAGTTCTGGTCACTAAAGTGAAGCATGCTTGCCTGGGGACAGGATATGTTTTCCATTATACCACAAGTTATGACTCGTTTTGGATTCCTTCTGCCTAGAAGCCAGTAGATGAGAAGAGAGAGCATCACTATTAGTGGTAATTATCAAGCCTGATCGATAAGATGATGGAGTGCTGTTTTTATACAAAGGGAGCACGGGAATGTATGTACATCACAGTGAAACCCCTTGAGTGCCTCCATATTCCCTGGTCCTGTTGAAACTGTGAATAAAGTCACACATTAAGCCTAAGAAGGTGCGATGGATTGGATATTTACTTTCCTCCCAAACGTACACTTTGAAGGCTCAGCATCCAGTGTGATGAAATTAGAAGGTAGAAACAGAACAGCAGGACACTCGTGAATGGAAATAGTATTCATATAGAAGAGAAATAATCTCTCCCTCTTCCCCCCTCTCTCTGTCACGTGAGGATACAGCAAGATAAGAAAAGGGGTCTCATCAGGAATCTAACAATGCTACCATCCTGATCTCAGACTTCGACCTCCAGAACTAGGGGACATAAATGCTGGTTAAGCCACCTCTTCTAAGGCATCTTGTTGCAATAGCCCAAACTAACAAGAAGATTATGATAATCTAGGATTCAAAGCACTCAGGAATGAAGTCTTT
The DNA here is from genome assembly GCF_902686455.1 of Sciurus vulgaris. NCBI lineage: Eukaryota > Metazoa > Chordata > Mammalia > Rodentia > Sciuridae > Sciurus > Sciurus vulgaris. The sequence goes on from NC_136469.1 coordinate 123,681,269, forward strand.
CCACACCAAAGAAGCCACAGAGCCTGAAGGTAATGACCACAAGTAGGGGATTTTTAGAACAGATACTATGGGAAGCAGTTGATTCCCTGGTTGTGATCCTAGCAATCAAGAGCAGCAATCAGTCTCTCTTTCGTCCCACTTACTTCTCTTAAGAAGAGATGCTCATAGGAACTTTGGAATTGCTGGCCCAACAATGCCCTCTTAGATCTTCTCCAGCAAGAGGAGGAGATGAAGTTGCTATCGAATTGTTTTCATCTGTTGTGCTCTGAAATCCCTCACCCTGTACCACAGAAGCTAGTTTCCCTTAGCTATTTCCAGCCAATGACTGAATTCAGTAGGGATTAAAATGAAGGTTCAACCTGAGAGCAATGGAATACTCTGACTGGTGATTTTTTACTCCCTCACCCTTCCTGGTTTTAATCAGCTTTTTTGCTGCTATGACTAAGACCTAAGAAGAGACATTTTGGAGGACAGAGTTTATTTGGGTGCTCACAGTTTCAAAGGTCTCAGTCTGAAGACAGTTGGTTCTATCTTCAGGCCTCAAGGTGAGACAGAACATCATGGTGGAGGGATGTGGTAGAGGGAAATGGCACATACGAAGATCAGGAAGCAGAGAGAGAGAGACTCCACTCACCAGATACAAAATACATACACCAAAGGCACAAATCCAGTGACCCACCTCCATCACACCCTACCTGCCTTCAGTTACCAATCAGAGGATTAATTCTCTGATTCGGTTAAAGATATCACAGTCCAGTCATTTCTCCTCTAAACCTTTTTGCATCGTCTCACACATGAACTTTTGGGGAACACCCCACATCCAAACCATGGACGCTTTCCAAGTTTTTGAGAAGGTCCTGTACTCTATAAGATCTTCCTTTCCTTCTGTTCTTTTCTTGTTCTTGAGAGGAAGACTTTCATCATGATCTGAAAATCCTCCTGTCTTCCTGAGTCTCCATGGGGCTTCCACACACACACTTTGCCCTTAATGAATTTCTCACAGATTTTACCCCACAAGTGTGTTTATTGCAGGACACAGATTCATTGGCATGTGTTTCAATCTCATCCTCACTCATTACACATAAGTTTTGGGGAAACTTCACATCCATTATTTTACATCAGCATGACAGCTTTAATTTTTTTGATATGTTTTGGTTTCTCAGATATACCATACAAATCAAATAGCAGATAGTAAAACAGTCAATATGTGATAGAAAAGTGGATAGAAAACAAGAGATGAGCTAAACCACTCTCTTTTTCAAAACTGTGCAAAGCTAAATCATTGGTGGGTTACTGCTACTTTAATAAGAAACGATCTTTTATATTTTTCTTCCAAATTCATCATTATCTAGGACAAATTTTTAAATGATAGATTAAAATAAAATTAAAATTCTTTACTTTGTGCATTGCCTACAAAGTTTAAGTTAGTTTGCCAAAAACAGAAGTGCAGAATCTTTCACCTGCCTTTGAAAAATAGTACTTAAGATTATTTGTATATTTCTGTTAATATTTTGACTTGTTTTCAATATTCACAATGCAATTGTTTTAATTTTGAGGTTTACTCTTTTGTAACAAACAAAACCAAAGCTGCTCACAGATTGAGCCCCTCAACTCTTTGGGCAGGGTAATTTTGTCATCATGGCATTCTTAGGAATCTCAATTCAGAGTATGTAACTATGTATGTGTTATGTGCACATAAATAGATTATGTCCCTTGCATTATGATTATGTGTATATGGTTGCAAGCCTGGTGCCTCCTTTGAATTAAGGAACAGTCCAGAAAATGTTGTACAGCTTGTTATTCTGTATTCCTAGAAAAATGATGTTCAGAGAAGTTATTCAACATGCCCATGGTTGCAAAACCTTTGTATTTAATTTCAGAATCGTTGTTATTTTGATTGTAGACATCTGTTTTTGTCAGGTTTCAGCCACATCTCCTGGAGTCGTCTACATTATGTTCCCTCACTTTGAAAAACAATTAAGATGACTGAAGAAATCCATGCAACAATAACTGTGAGTATCAAATGCCTCTTCTTTTTAGCACTCCATAGAAAATCCCCTAGGTTTATAAAATAGACAATTCCATTCTCTTCCTGTTTCCTGTACCCCTTTCCAAAGAGAGGAAGAGAGATACAAAGAGAAAAATGAGCTTATGTGTCTAGATCTTGGAGCATTTGTCTAAGGACCAAGTTTTTCTCTGCTATATCAAACAGCAAATGTACCACAGGAAAATCTGTCCTTGAAAGGAAAGGCTTCAAAAGTATAGTTGTGCTGGTCACAACATATGTTTGTGTGTCTAATTAAACAAGTATGTTTTAGAGAATTAATTTAGTCTCAGCTCCAATGAATGTCACTAAGTCAAAAAAAAAAAAAAAAAAAGATGATATTTCCAACTTCCATGTTTTCACAAGAAATTCTGATTCCTGAGTCTACCTATCCAGTGGTTTGAAGTTGATAATTTTAAGCCCTACTCAAAATGCAGACAGTACAACGGCCCTGTTGTGACAGTGAGGTAACATGAAGGAAGCAAATGGAATGCAATAAAACTGGTAAAGATGAATGGCAGGGAAGACTTGGAACCAGATAGGACAATGGAAAGCGGCAGCAAGGACAGCAGTCGCCTAACTCCGTGTGCACTTTTTATGATAAAATCAACATTCTTCCTTTAACTAGTGTTATTTAAGTTTTCTGTCACTTTTAGTTGGAAGCAATTCTGTAGCACGGATAAAGATAAAGCAGGCATATGAGATGAATTTGCACTTGGACTTGAAAGACTTACTTATATTTACTCACTCATTGACTTATGCTTTCAATAACTGGGCATAATATTCTATGTCGTATACTTTAAATACACTTATTGATTTTGTGCCTTTTTGCTCAGAATAAAACTATAATTTGTTTTATGCTGGATCCTGCTGCTTAGAACACTGTTATGGAATAGGTGCCTACTAAATAATTATTGAGTGAATACATGATAGATTATGAAGTTGTAATATCTGTTATCAACAAGAGATACAAAGAAAATTTGAGGAAGATACATAAAGCCAAACAAATGAACTCCAATGTTATAGGTACACAGTTTATCTATGAATGAAAATTTTGAATTAGGTACAAAAGAAATATTCTTCCTTTTCACAATTCACTGCTCTGAAAGTATTCACACCATCTCCATGAACAGTGTACGATGGCATTCATGTGTCTTACGCAAATTAGATGTGGCAACTAAAACCCTCTAACTCGGTAATTATGAGGTACAATTTAAGGCACAGTGTTTCTCACATCTTCGAGGTTTCAGTCTTTCATGTCTTTTTTTGAGAGCTCTGATAGTGGAGTTAAAATAAATACTGTAAGCGAATTCCTTGAATTTGGATCTGAAAAATATATGCTTATTTCAGAGACATTACATTAGTGGAAAAAGGGTAGCAACTGCCTTAGTAAAATATAAGAAGCCATCCATACCTTGCTTAAGAGAAGAGAAAGTACAAGGGACAAGTGTCAAAGATGGTGTTAACTAAGTACTTCCACAATGCTAAATTTTCTAGGTACTGCACCAGGTTAGTTTCCTAGGGTTGATAACTAGTTCCATTCATTTCTTTTCACTCCTTTCTGCTCTATGCTTCCCACACACCTGCCCAGTGGATCCTCACATATTTGCAACTCTGTACTCCTTGTATTGCTTCATGTCTGACTCCACAGACACTCTGATTCTGGGAAGAGGAGTCACTCCAACCCTTGAATTTGAAGCATAGGTTTTCAAGCATGAGCTCTTCAAGGTGATTTCAGGGCTGTTCTTATAGATAATTTTTAGCAGTAAAGATTTGGAGGCCAAGTCTGTTGAACTGAATAATGCATATATCAATTTTTGTTGTACGGACAGTTTCTCTCCCAAGAGATCATGTAAAACCTAATGATCTTGGATGAAAACTTATATTTACTTAAAGTAAGTAAAAACTTATCAATACTGTGATAATATTCATAGAAAATAGCACCATGTGGTAAGCTAAGGTCAAGTGTACCTCACCACACTTAGGAGAAAGAAGACACTCTCTAGGGTCTGGTGAGAAACAGTGAGGGGGTGGGGGGCTCAAACCAGGTTGAGAGCCGAGCATGAATCAGACATGAGGGGCCTCTGGCTCAGAGTGGTTGGCATTGGTCCTCTTCAATGAGTCAATTTACAGTAGAAAAAGAAGGAAATTAAGGGGAAAGTTTGTTACTTAGAACAATAGAAATATCTGGCATCACCTTTTACCTTCTGCTTCTTTTTGAGCACAATTGTTAAAATTGTTATTCTCTCTCCTTTTTATTCACAGAACATTCAGTTAGCCTATCCAGTATGCCCTAGGATAATAACTTAGTGAAAAATAAAGTCATACCCATGCAATTATTTCTAATGTTTTAGAGAAATTTATTTTTAAAACTTATTTGAAATGACAAAAAAGGAAAAGCATTTATATTTCTGTCCTATGTAGTAGGTTAGAAAATAGTTTTGTACTTTGGAGAATTAACAATATAAGCACACATACAAAGAAGATACTTCAAAAGTGGGTATTGTTTCATAGAGGCTTTGACAGTCCATTTCCTTAGTATTTTTTTCTGTAATAAAACCTTTTGGAAGGGACAATTGTTGGGTGGGGGAGCATCACAGAAGTGCTATCTGCTTTTCTACAATATTCTGTTTTAAAAGTAGCACTGTTCCCAAAGCAAGACATTTAACAAATTAAAAAATTTGACTCATTTTACTTTCATAGGACAACGTACAGCTTTGACAGGTTTTCAAATTGCAATTATGGAAATCATTATTTGATTTAACAATAATTGTGGGATTGTTTTTGAGAAAAAAGACAAAAATTTGTTTCAACAATCAGGTAAAAATTACATTAAATGTCTTTAGGATTTATTGCTTGAAAACCCACCAGAATTCTTAACAACATAAAATTTCTCAGTCTCTCAGTGGATATCTTCCAATGTTCTCACTATGTCCTGGCAAGTCTAATAAAAAAAAAAAAAACTGTATAATTAAATCCATATTATATCTATATTTGTTTTATACTATTACAATAACATAGCACAATGTTATATCCATGTTTTATCTGATAACATTTCTTATTATGAAAATAATTTATGGAATTCCTCCTCTTCAGATTTTCCTAATTTATTGAATATATTGAATTCCATCTTTTCCCTCACTATTCTAGGTTTGAATTTATAATACTTGACATGATTTTTCTACACATCTACTGAACCTACGTATTTAATTCTATCATCTCACCTAAGACGTCAATCGTCTTATATCTGTAAAATGCTTTACAATTATTTTATGCCCTGGGAGAATTTCCTTTCCTTATCTGGTAAGAATTGAACTGCCTCTGAAGTCAAAGATAGCAGAAGTGATATATACACTTAACACTATTTCTATACTGCTTTCTGGATGTAAAACTTGATCTTGCTGTAACATTTTTCTTCTAATAAAATAAATCTGAGATTGGTAAGCAGAACTTGAGACAAGGGCTTTTAGGAAGCTGATCCTAAGGACAGGAGTGCATACTGGGCACAGTAAAGCCAGGAGAACTCGAATGCATGCATACTCTCCAGCTAGTCAAACAACAGGCAACTGAGGCTCATTCTTTTTCTTTTGAGCATTTATCTAGAACAAGCCTTGAAAGGATCCATCAGAAATTCAAAAGAGAAGAGAGTTTTTCTTTGGCCCCGGACACACATTGTTCAAGAATTGCCAAGTGGGATACTTTCTCCCTCTTTGAAGATACACATAATTGATAGACAGTTTGTGGCAGAAGTCCAGGTAGTGAAGGGAATTAGGAATGAACCAGGGAGTCAAGCTGCTGTTAGTTACAACTGTGAGCAACTGATTGCTGAGGTATGAGATGATATAAAAAGTTGGCAGGCTAAGCAAGGTAGGACATAAGCAATGTCTACATCTGGAGGTATAAGGGACTTATACTCCATCTAATCAATGTCTTCAAAACATAGTTATGAGGAGAAAGCATTGATTATATTCCACATTTTTCTTTGATAACTAATTGTTTTCTCAGAAGTCATTGAATCTTTCTAAATATTCACTGATGATCTAATTATGTAACATACAAAACCAGTGGAGCTGAGTAGATATTTATTCCTTTACTCTACATTGCATATTACCAGTTTTCCTTCGGATTTGGAAACTAATTAGATCATGTTTGGCAATTCTCTATGCCAGTTGGTATGTTTAAATATAATTCAACATGGACTTCCATTTCTATGAAAGTAGAATGGAAATATTAGTCTTTATTTCTCTTATTAAGTACAACCATACTCCATGGACATGAAAAGGGAAGAAAAATGCAAGCAACTACAGACCTATAGACCTATCCTAAAAGAACAATTAAAGGAAATTCTATAAACTGACAGAAGAAGAAATAGGAAGACTCAAAATTCCAAAAAAGGAAAAAGGAAGAGTAAGTAGAAATAGGGGAAAATATCGTAGGTTTCCTCCTCATTTTGGGTTTTATAAAACATATTTGCCAGTTAAATAAAAAATTGTAATGCTGATGCAAGTATATGGTAGAGAAATATTCCAAATATCTATCATATAAAGAGAGGAGATTGAAGTAAACTAAAAAGAGGTAAAATTTCTATAGTTCTTCAAATTGGCAAAATTACATGCCAATATGCTTGATAATATTTGGACTATTAAATAAATACACAAAGGGACACACTTAAACACTGCAAATAGTTTAAATGTAAATAAACAAAAATATTCTAATAGTATACAGGAAGTCAGGAAAAATTAAACAGAAAAAAACAAACAAAAAGATTAGAAAAAGACCCAGAAAATTCCTGTATTATTTCTGTATTGTCATGGCTTAAAACAACACAAACTTATTATCTTATACTTCTTTGAAACCATAATTAATAGAACTGAAAGGAGAAATAAATTCACAGAAAAATTTAGAAAGTTCAATATCCTTCTATCAATAATTGGTAGAATAGACAAAATCATGATGGATAGAGAAACTCATGAACACCAGCAACCCACATAATCCAATCAAGAACACAACCCAGTAAAAGAATATGCATTGTATCCACGTACTTCTGAAATATAATCCATCTTGGATTAGCTATTGATATGACACAAACCTTAAAAAAAATTTAAAGAATTTGTATAATGCAGTGTTTTTTAATAGAATCATAGCAAAGAAAATAACAATAAAAACAGGAAAATATTCAAACAAGCAGAAAAGAATATCAGCATTAATAAGTAATCCCTTGTTCAAAGAGAGACAGTCAAAGGGAAATTTTAAATAACATTGACCTAAAACAGATGAAAATACAGCAAACCATAATATGTATGGCAGAGCTAAAGCAATGCCAAGAGGGAAATTTAGAGCAGTAATGTACACATGACAAAGAGGAAAATCTCGTATCAATATGCTTCATCAAATAAACACAAAACATCTTAAGAAAACTTTATCAAATAGAATTCAAGTATATTTGAAAAGGAGTTATGTATAAGAATCAAGCAGAATCTATTCCTAAAATGCAATCCTGTTCCAACCTTTGAAAATCAAACCAAACAATTCACCAAATTAACAGTTGCTAGAAGAAAAGTCACATGATTCTACCAATCAATGTGGGAAAAGCATTTGAAAGAATGCAACACTCACTGAAAAACTCTCAGAAAAAAAAAAAAAAAACATTGAGATCAAGAGGAAACTTCTCAACAGATGAAGAATATGTGCAAAAATTGCACAAGTAAAACTATCCTTAAAAGTCAGTGAACCCTTTCTTCCTAAGATCAGGAAGGTAGCAGTGTCCATGTCATCATTACTATTTTACATGGGGCTTTCTGTCCTGTTCAGGAAAACAAGGTAAGAAAATAAAAGACACACACACACACAATCATAAAAGAAGAAATTGTTCATGTATAAAACTTTAAGGAATCTACAAAATTATTTCAGTAATAATTAATCCCCAAAGTATTTCTGGTTCAAGATAAATATCAAAAATCAACTATCTCTATAAACTAGCAGTAAATAGCAAGAACTAAAATTTGAAATACAATGGCATATAAAATTTTCCTAAAAATGAAATATTTAGATGAAAAGACCTCAAATTAAGTATGGGAGTTATATTTTTAAAACTACAAACACCTAATGCAACTATTCAAAGATGTAAATAAATAAAGAGACATACCATCTTCATGGTTTGGAAATGTAAAATAGTAAGTATGTTAATTCTCCTGAAATTCATATACAGAATTAACAAAATTTCTATCAAAAATCTCCAAAAATTTTCTCGTAGATATAAACAAGGTTATTCCAAAATTCACATGAAAATGCAAAGTAGCTAGAATAGTTAAAACATTGTTTAATGACAATAAAGCAGGAGAACTATCTACCTAATTCTAATACTTATTGTACAGCTGAAGTAATCAATTGCTTGATACTGGTGCACATAGATCACTCAAATAGAATTCATAACCCAGAAATAGACTCACAACAAAATGCCAAACCACATATCAGCAAAAGTGAATTTTCTCACAAAATATGCCAAAATTAACTCCGACTAAACAACAGACATAAATCCCAAACATACATGTATCACTGAGTTAGGGAAAAAATAGAAACAGATATTGGACATACAGTCCTAGGTAAAAGTCCTAAGTAAAAAGATTTAGGTTAGATTCCAAAAGAAAAAATTATACCAAATATAAAAGAGCAGACCCAAAAGGTGACATACTGCATATAGTCATGAAATGGGAAAGGAAAAGTGATAAGTGATAGTCAGAAATTAAGGAATAGTTGAAATGGAAGGTAATTAGCTGTAGCTATAAAAACAAATTAGATTTTTGATAATGTGAATAATATGCATCTTAGCTGTATTAATGTCAATACTTTGTGATAATATGCTATCAGTTTGCACGATGTTTCCATTGAGGAAAATGAGTAAAGGACACATAGGAGTTATCTGTATTATTTCATACAAGTGAACATGAAGCTACAACTATCTCAAACTGAAAGTTTCATGAAAAAATTAAGATAGAAAATTATTTAAAATATGACAGCAATTTAAAATACAATAGCATATAAAATTGAGGCTGAGGCAGGATGATCGAAAGTTTGAGGTCAGCTTCAGCAACTTAGCCAGACCCAGTCTCAAAATTAAGAAAAAAAAAAAGAAAGAGAAAAACAGAAAAGACTGGGGATGTAACTCAGTGGAAAAGTGGCCCTGCGTTCAAACCTCAGAACTGAAAAAAAAAAAAAAAAAAAAAAAAAGAGTTAAGATAGCAATTCTGACGTCAATTAATAAAATGTCCATCCACATATTGTAATGATTATAGCTGACATTTTAAAGAGAGAAACACTTCCCAAGGACTTTATATAAATGAACTTATTTAAATTAAAATACAAGTTTGTAACGGTAACAATACTGTAACTTTCATTTTGATTGTTCCATAACAAAGTTAGTGAAATACAAGTGCTAGAAAATATGTTGAAATGTGTATCTTCCTCTTCCTTTCTTACCAACTTTCCCCTCACACTTTAAAGTACTGAAGAAAAGTAGACATGTGAAATTCTGCCCACAGGTCACCAGAGGTCTTAGATGTTTATGGAGACAGACTAATACAGATTCATGGGGCAGCATTTATATAAAGAAAGAAACAGAATTCTTAACCATAATGTAAAGTGTGTGAAGGACATAATTGTGCCAAAATTCAGAAAAATATGAGTTTTAATCTAATTATTACATAAAATTAATATGTGATATTAAGTACTTAAAGTGATCATATTTGTTCTTTCCAGAGAGATTCGAAGTGACCATAAGCAGTTTAACTAATGATGGCACTTTACAGGGTGAAAACGTTAGATCATGTTTTAAAATTCTCTGAGTGGACACGTTTTTCCTCAATTTTATCTTTAATTTTACCCACTCTCCTTTTTTCTCTCAAATTTCCCAAGTCTTTGTTTATGGAGAAAAAATCTAAGGAATTTACTTCCTCATTTGGGAGTACATATGAATGTGAATTGCTATTTACTGAGAAATTTGAGAAACATTTACATTTCCTTGGTTAGTTTTATGATATCAGCTTCATGGTGGTTCAGTTAAGATTTCAGATACAATGCCTTCATTAAATTTAAACAAAAATTAAAATAAGTTATGTACAATTTCTGTAGTAGGGAATAAACTTGCAGAGAAGCATTATAATCTGCTTGAGAACAAGTTGCATGAGAAATCATACTTACCCAAATCCCTTAACCGCAGAATAACTTATGGAGAATGTTCATAAATCAATACTGTAGAGCAATCAACTAAGTTGTGACATTTGTCACACATACTTTTATATTTCAGTAAACATGACATTATTGATTTGTTTCTTATCAATAAAATAATACCGTTAATTTTTTAAAACACATTCATTACCTGATTCTTTGTTTCCTGGGGTTCTAAACAGTGTCAGTAATTTTAAAATAATAATTTGTGAGCAAATTCTGATGTCTTAGAATATTCTATTGCAAACCTTTTGAGTTTGCACAAGTATATCCATATGAAAGGATTGACCATGTAGTTGTGTCTGCTGTCTGGGTATTTATAAAATCGCCTAAATTCTTAGAAGGTGCCATCCTCTCAATTACTAAGATAAAAATGAATCTATGGTTCTGACAATTGCCCTAAATCAAGGTACATGCATCCGTTTTCTAAAAACGGTGCCTGTGTGTTAGAGAACATGGAGTGTCCAGTGCAAGTCATATGAATTCTCCAAAGATCCGAAGGAAGGTTTTGACCACATGTCCAATTTCTTAAATTTTATTTGCACACCTTTGCAAAAGTCAAGTTGTTCCTAACACATTCTTTAGGCAGAGTTATATTACACAATCCCAACAGGTCAGGGTCTTAGTTTTCACAATGCTATATAGTCAGAGGATGAACAATTACTTTAGTAACTATTTGCAAAGTGGGTATTGTTGCTTCACACTACTCTGTAATAAATCCTGAGTGTCCTTTTGAAAAATAAGCTTTTTTTTTTTTTTTTATCTTGAGAGGTTCATAGAGAACGTGCAATGGAGTCAAGTGCAAATGTGCAATTTTTTTTTGGTACTGAGGATTAAATCCGGGGCGCTTAACCAGTGAGCCACATCCCCAGCACCCCAGCACCCCCCCCCCTTTTTTTTTTTTAATTTAGAGAAGGGGCTTCACTGAGCTGCATAGGACCTCGCAATGTTGTCAAAACTGGCGTTGAGCTCAGATCCTCCTGCCTCAGCCTCCCAAACTGCTGAGATCACTGTGGTGTGCCACCAGGACCAATTTATAAATAGTTTTTCCTGTGAAGGATAACCCTAGTCATAAATTTCTATAATTTGTAATTTTGCAAATTTTCTTCTCATACATAGATTTCATTATTTAACATATATGTTAATTTCTATAATTTACTAAAATAGTACATAAATGCAAGAATTTGTTTTGACTAATCAAAGCACTAATGAAGTATATGTAGTCAACTTGATTTTTTTCATTTTCCTTTCCCTCACAGTCCAATATACTTCCTTGATATGTAACTACTCTTGAACTATATTATCACTTTCCAGAGCATTTTTTAAACATTTAATAGGTGTCCAAGTTTCATTTTTGAAAACAATTGGTATCTCTCATTTCAGGATAACATTCAAAAGATTTAACAATTGATATGACATAGTCACCCAAGCAAAAGGACCCAGACGATAAACTATAAGAAGAGCTATAATAAGGCATGAATTGAATATAGGGTCCCTATTTTAATATTCTAACATTTTCAAATACTGTGGCTATTACCTCTTCGTTTGTGTTTCTTTATTGTTCTTTATCCCTAAAATGTCCTCTAAGTTTTTGTGATCAAAATTTAGTTTCCAAAAACTTCATATTTATCTGAATATGTTTAACTCATTTTTTACTTTAGTCTATAATAGTCTCTTTGACCTGGCTAATCAAGTTCATCTAAATGGCACTATATGAATACAAAACTGTTATTAATTTAACTTTTCCTTCCTTATTGATATGGCTTCTTCAATAGATTTCATTTGAATCCAATATTCTTTTACCATTGCTTCCAATTTTTGAGACTTCAGTAAATTGGATTCTTCTAAAATTGTCTGCAAGATCAGAACAAAGTTCTCTTTGGATCAGACTAAGCGTCGTAACCTTCTTGTCCATATGTGACCTCAAGTTGAGCAGAAGTTTATCGTGATTTGCAGGGAAGAGTTTTGTCCTCTGTGATTAATTTAGCAGTGATCAAAAATTCTAATGTTTTGCAGAAGCAATCCTCAGACCCATTAAAATAGCCTTCAGGGCCTGGGTTAAACTAGTCCTATTGTAGGCTTTATTTAAATAAATAGCTCACTTAATCAAATGATAGCTCCCCTGAAGAGCTCACTCATTGAATGAACCTTTTCCTCTTAGGATTCTCTTCACTGCACCCAGATGTAATTTCTTTGCAAACTGCCTCTGGCAATATTTTTGTACTTTTGTCCTAATGTACAGATTTAAAATTTTTATTCATGTATCATTGTTTTAAGTGATTTCTTACTGAAGTGGTTCTTTTTAAGAAATATTTTATCCTGTGGGAATCAACTCTTCTCTCTACTTAATTTTATTTACCTGAATTATCATTTTAAATAATTTAGATCGGGGTTCACCCAGATCAATCTACAGCAACAGTTGCTTAACTATCTCCCATTTTTATTAAATATTAGTCAGTACACCTAGTTCGGGCTTGTAGATATTTAACTAAACATACCAAACAGCACTACTTGCTGCTGTAGTGTAATTTGCCTCAAAACTGCTCAAGTCAGAACAAACCAGGAGAATCTTTTGCACTTCTCAGCCATCAGAAGATTCACTCCGGAGCCAGGGTTTGTTTTGTTTTCTCACTGAAGAAAGGATATTAAACATGAGATTTCTTGCTTTTTAATATGTGTTCAATGTTGTAATAATTAGGGGATGCTTAGAGCAGATCTGAAGGATATACACATCTTGCATGACTAGAGTTTTATAACCATTGAATAGCAACTGCCAGTTTTTCCCTCTCCATGGCCCCTGGATATCCCCATTCTATTCTTTAATGTTGTAAGTTTAAATATTTTTGACACCTAAGAGGTGGGATTACTTTGTCCTGAGTCTGCCCCCCAAAAAACATCTTCTGTATTTGTTTTCCAATCAATAAAATAGTAACAATTATCTGTTCTTTATAGTGTTGCTGTAAGGACTCATTATGCCCCAAATACACTTCCTAAATAATTTTAAAAGAATCATCTATTCATTTTTTCCTTCCTTCTTTTTTCTTACGCCCTTTCTCATTCTCTCTGCATCTTGATCCCTGGTTTTTATTCACCCTCTCTTTTTTTCTCTTTTTCTCTGTTTGCCTCTCCTTCCACAAATGAGGTATAATTTGGTTTCTCCTAGGTTTGAGTCTGGGTTTTCAGGCAAATACACAAGGCAGAATGAAGAAAGAAGACTGGCTAGTTGTCACAGCCTAAAAAATACAGTTTAGCAAACCTCCCATCATGTAGTTGTTACTCAGTAAATACAGATCTGTTCCAAGCCACCATAAAAACAGAATCAAATCCACTAAAACTGTCATTGATTTTGCTCTTGTTTTGGTGGTCTTCATGGTTGTAGCACGTTGGCGCGGGGGTCTTAATAATTTTTTGTTTGTGTTTTTGCCTTGAAGAGTATCATTCCGTTATTCTATTTTCACCAATTTCGCTCTTGAATTTAGTTTGCATTTTGAATGCAGGATTTACAAACTTATTCATAATTGTTCTCTCTCTCTCTCTCTCTCTCTCTCTCTGTTACACGCAGGAGTGCACCATTGTATATAGTGAGATTTAACTCCCTTAAAACTTTTGGGAAAGCAGAAGTTGAAAGCTAGAGAGGTTGAGTCTTTTACCTAAAATTACTGCTAAAATGGAGCAAAACCAGAACTCTAACACAGACCTGTCAAGCGTCTCAGAATTTTTACATAACAGTATAATGTCGTCTTTATTTGAACTCCCAAAGTGAAGTGTTGCCACTTGAATTATTTGCTTTCCTCAATCACCAATCATTTTATTCATTTATCAGGTGTATCCAAAGGGATTTATCTAAAACAGCAACCTAATCATGCCCTTTTCTTTTTTCCTAACATCCAGTTATGGCATCTCATTGTTTCTGCATAAAGGCCAGTTTTCAAATCAAGGAATTTATGAAATACTCCAACTCAAGGAAGTGTTCTTTGATTCATCCATGCCGGTGAGTCACTCCAGATCTGAGCTCTCGGATCACTGCAGCAGGCTTCCAGGATTGCATGCACAACACTGTGTTATAACATTTGATATATTTGTGTGTTTTTAATCACAGGACATAGTCTACTTGAAATCAGGATTGTGTTTTATTATCTTAGAACAGTGCCTGTCTTAGAGGTGATGTTTAAAGAATGTCATTTGATTAGAATATAATGTAATAAAGTTAAATGTCTATTGGAGAAAAACCCTACCAAACAAGAACTGTCAATTACTTTACTGATTCCACATAACAATGGTCAGGGATCTGACATTCACTGGAGTGTTTCTACAAATCTGGGAGTTGCTCTGATTCTGTCTTTAAATCTGGAGGCTCTGCCTCTAACAGTAGCTAAGACCTTGATATTTTTGATTCAGAAAGTGGATAATGAAAACATGGTACTAAGTGACAAAATTTTTGTATAGAATCAACCATGACCTTGACACAACAGGAAGACAAGAGCTTTGAAAATAGAGTTATAACATCTGGATTTGTCATAGAGAACCCAGGAACTATTGAGGGAAAGGAATGGTATCAGGAAATATGGAAAGGCTTAAATTCTTTGGGTAGTGTTTTTCAAATTCTTGTTTTCAGTCTGATTCCACTCACATACATCGAAAATGCAAACCTAAAAGGTTACCAAACATTATGATTTTTCCATGTTCTGAATATAATAAGAAGTTTTCATTCTTATGAAGCAAAGAAAAATCTTTAGATTGCATTCACCAAAGTTTTCACTTAAATTTCTATTTTTTCAGCTAGAGTGAAATGCAACTGTCAGTTGATATGGGTGTTGGACATAATTACATACAGCTCTACTACAGCAGAAGGATGCCAGATTTCCCACTGCCTAATAATTCTCATTATTCTGTTCTGGATTCTGTCCAAATCTTTAGGATATTTTTAAGTAGGAGTGTCCAAAAGTGGACATTACATTTCTTTTTAATAGGAAGGTTATTTCTCTAAGTTTTACTCTCTGCCCTGTGACAAGACTTTAATCTATTTGCAAGAGATGGTGAAGGAGATATTTATAACATCCCGCTTTTGGGGTTTCTACATTCAGCTTTTCCATTATGGAGCAGATAGCAAGCATATTTGTGCTTTGTGTAGCTGCCACTAGAGCTCTGTTTAATTCAGCATATCAGTTTGCATTAATTAGTGCAAGAGTGGGAAGGATTGGAAAGTTGGCAGCCAGCATTTCTGAAGCTTGAAATTCCTTAGTCAGTGAAAGCATCTTTCAAATTGGTGTATTAGGTTATCAAAGAATTTTTAAAAACCTGGGGACTGAGAGTAAGCAGAATCTATAACTTGCAAGCTTGGTACTTGCATGCTAATATATTCTTAGAAGAATTTTGTTCACAAATTGTTCTAATGTTTTCTAGATAGGCTTTTATTAATTATTATTATTATTATTCTGAAACCATGCTAGATGATTCGTATAGTTTTGACATAAGATGGATTATTTGGCTTCCACAATCCTACATTTCACATGCAGTACTGCATCTTCTTAAAACAAACTCAGTAAAGACAGATTTAATACGGATTTGCACCTCTGTCTGTCAGCATTCTTGAATATTTTATTATCAGAACTAACAATAATAATTTTCCAAGTCCCAAGTTTATGCTGGTAGCTGAGCAGAAATCACATTTAAGAATGATCCAGCTGTGTTACTGTAGAATGCTAATTTTAAGTCCTTTGGATATAAACCCAGGAGTGGGATAACTGGGTCAAAGGTGAGTCCATTCAGGTTTTCTGAGGATTCTCCACTCTGCTTTCCAGAGTGGCTGCACCAATTTGCAACTCCACCAGCAATGTGAAAATGTGCCTTTTTCCCCACATCCACACCAACATCTATTATTGTTTGTGTTCTTGATAATAGTCATTCTAATTGGAGTATGAAATCTTAGAGTTGTTTTAATTTGCATTTCTCTAATTACTAGAGATATTGAACACTTTTTCATATATTTATTAATCACCTGCATGTCTTCTGTAAATTGTCTGTCCAGTTCCTTGGCCCATTTATCGATTGGGTTCTTTGTATTTTTGATGTAAAGTTTTGTCAGTTCTTTATACATTTTGGAGATTCATGCTCTATCTGAAGTGCATGTGGAAAAGATTTTCTCCCACTCTATAGGCTCTCTTTTCACATTATTAATTGTATCCTTTGCTGAGAAAACGCTTTTTAGTTTGAATCCATTTCATTTATTGATTCTTGCTCTGATTTCTTGTGCTTTGGGAGTCTTGTTAAGGAAGTCTGATCCTAAGCCAACATGACGAAGATTCGGCTCTACTTTGTCTTCTATTTGTTGCAGGGTAAAGACCTAATTCCCAAGTCCTTGATCCATTTTGAGTTGAGTTTTGTGCAGGTGAGAGATAGAGGTTTAAATTCATTTTAATGCATATGGATTTCCAGTTTTGCCAGCACCAGCTGTTGAACAGTCTATCTTTTCTCCATTGTATGTTTTTGGCTCCTTTGTCTAGTATGAGGTAACTGTATTTATGTGGGTTTGTCTCTGTGTCTTCTAATCTGTACTATTGGTCTGCCTAATGCAGCCACATCAATGTTTATAGCAGCTCAATTCACAATAGCTAGATTGTGGAACCAAACTAGATACCCTTCAACAGATGAATGGATAAAGAAACTGTGGTCTGTATACACAATGGAATATTATTCAGTCATAAAGAAGAATAATATTATGGTATTTGCAGATAAATGGATAGAATTGGAGAATATCATGTTTTCCCTGATAAGTGGATGAAGATATATGATGGGGATGGGGAGGTGGTGGATGAAAGAAGATTGGAAGAACTTTAGATGATGTTGAGGGAAATGAGGGGGGCTATGAATGATGGTGGATGAGACAGATATCATTACCCTATGTACATGTATGATTACACAGATTGTATGAATCTACATCGTGCACAACCATAGAAATGAAATGATGTGCCCCATTTGTGTACAATGAATCAAAATGCAGTCTGTAAAAATAAAAAAAATTAAATAAAAAAATTTAAAAGAGAGGAATATAAAACAAAAGAAAAATAAAGAATGATCCATATGTTTTCAGGTCATCTCTGAGAATAAAAATTAAAAAAAAAAAAAAAACAGTAATGTAGGGTACTTAAGACCATGATATTTGGCAGCCAGTGCACTATAGATTTCCCTATATGCCCTGTGTTGGGATAGACACTTGTTGATTCTCATTGTCTTTAGGAAAATATTAATGGGACACTGAGGTTTTGAAAATGAATAGTTTTAAAACACTGAAGATCAGTGCTCCAATGAGATTACCTCCCTATTGAAATTATGTACTGCAATTTAAAGCAGTGTATAGAAATTCAATGCCTCCATATGAATTCAGGCAATAAATGCCACTGTTTACTTTTAGCTTTAGTTAGACTTCAGATATACCTATGGTGACCATTATAACCAATGTTATATCAGAGAAAATTTTGTTTTACAACCAAGCATCTTTAAATAAAGTCTCTTCTCTGTTTGTGGATACCAATTCTTATCTTCAATAAAATCGACAGGTACTTGAAATGGTTTCCAAGCAAGCTTGGCGTCTCATTTTTTGAGGAAAGTGAAGATAAAGACAAAATCAGAGATTACATAAACAGTAAAATGTAGAAAAAAGCATTATTTTTTTTAACAGACACATCTCTTTTGCCCAAATTTTTACTGTACATCTCTTTGAAAGATTGTGCAAAATCATCTTCCACATTTAGAATATAATGATGTTTATTTTCTCTTTAGAGTTTGATCAAAATTTGTTTTGGCTTGTGCTAATCCAAAATAATAAACTTTTGTAACTCTACTGCAACTACTTTTTCTGATTTGTAACTTTACTTGTTGATAACATATATTCTTTTAGAAACATCAAATTGGGAAACTTTGAAGAGAAAGAGAACTTCTGTGGTAGAGGTTGATTAAGACTGCACTTTTAATTGTTTTGTACATCTGTCGTTGGAAGAAGAATTTTCTGAACGTTTTGGCTCTGGTGTGGTCAACCTTGTTTCTACAGCAGCTGTAAACTCTGGCTCCTACCACAAGTGTATAATTGCACAGGGTAAATAGAATGAATGGCATGAGGACTGCTAGAAGCCATACTTCTCCTGGTGTGGTTAACAATAACCTAACCCTATGTGGATGAAAGCTTAGATATATCCATGAAATCTAAATTAAAAGCATTGCCAACCCAATATCCCTTTACCTAAATGGGGAAAATAAAATCCCTATACCACACTGACAAGAGCAAGCAAGGGGGAACTTGAAATAGGAGACAATGTTCTTAACCACAATTTGAAGAGTCTACAAAAACATACACCCAGCTGATTTCTAGGGTATTTACAACATCTTAGAAGATGTCTATATAACTAAGAGTCCTTAAACTTATTTTTGATTAATGTTTGTTCTTCTGTTGTATCTAATTTAGGAATCAAACTGGAAGGCTAAAAAAAGAGTGAAAGATAAGGAATAAGATAATGTAATTGGTGAAGAGTGGGAGAAATGAAGGTAGAACAAGCATTGAGACCTGATGGAGGACAAAGAGCTCTCAACTAGGAAGAACAAGAACATTATCAGTAATAACTAGAAGTTATGTACCAGTGTGTTTCTATCTCATATAAAAGACTCTATTATTGTTATCTGTAATTATAATAGAAAAAAAATCTTGAAAGCTGCCGTTTTATAGATATAAACTACCTGACTCATATTACTTTTTTTTTTCATATTTAGCTTCCTTTTATTTATTTTTTAAACTCATTTATTTATTTTTTTAATTTTTTACAGACTGAATTTTGATTCATTGTACACAAATGGAGCACATCATTTCGTTTCTATGGTTGTACATGATGTAGATTCATACCATTCGTGTAATCATACATGTACATAGGGAAATGATCTCTGTCTCAGTCCACCATCTTTCATACCCACCCTCCCTCTTATTTCATTCTACACTGTACTGAAACTGAATTCTGAATTCGTGGGTGAAAACCCTACATTCTTATTTTAATTCATAATAAGATTAGAGATTCGATTCCCTTACACCCTATGACTCCTGCCCAAGCTTTCCTGTGACTCATGGAGCAGTCATATAGGAAGTGTCCAAGGAAACAAAGGTACACAAATATGGACAAACAAGACTAGATGTAAATGCAGGAAGTGTTCATTTAATACCTACCCCATGATGAATTTCTTCACTAATGTTATTTCACTAGACTTTGTGATAAGTGCTTTCACAAACTGCACAAACTGCAAATTGCCTGAGCCTGGATTTCTTTCTGAAATGGGCACCCGTCATGCTTAAAATTTTCCTGTTTAAACCAGTAAACATCGCTCAGGGAAAAGTGGCTCCATGCTGAATTCATAGAACTTTGTCCTTCCCTGCTGCTTTGTTTCTGTTTTAAACTTTTCTTTTGTTCTGTTTTGTTTGTTATTTAGTAATTAGATTGCAGTGATGTTATGGCTGTGTTTTAGGGTGAACTTAATAGTGTAAAAATGGTAAAGTGTGTGACTTTATTGCCTCAAGTAAAATTTATGCAAAGTAAATATTCATGCCTATAATTATTACAGAGAAAAAACAAGCATTCTGTAAAATAAAATGAATATTTTTTAAAAAAATCACTTTAATGCAAAAAAAGTTCTCCATAGTTGATTTCTAGACTCAGAATCACTAGCACTGTTTTAAAACAATGATGAGTACAAAGATAATCATAATTCCATTCACTTTTCTATCAACATGGTTTTTACTTTATAGATGTTTACTAGAGAACCATATTGCCCTCTAAAAACCTAAATGGGATTTGAGCTAAGAACAAAGCTTAAATCCCACTTAGCCACATTCATGATATTTCAAAGGTCAAAAAACTGTTTTGTAACAATTAGATGCACAAGAAATTGTTGTATTTCTCGTAGTTTCTAGTGTGTGATTTTAATAATAAAATTTAATAATAAATACATGAAAAACAGTGTATGGGCTGGGGATATAGCTCAGTTGGTAGAATGCTTACCTCACAAGCACGAGGCCCTGGGTTCAATCCCAGCACCACAAAAAAAAAAAGAAAAAAAAAATTTCTACTTAAGCATATTTTTGAAGATTATTAGAAAATAAATGCTAGTATAGAGAATTAATTTTGAAATTTACTATTCACATATATATTGATCAAGACTGCAGATGCCTAAGAGAAACAGTTTAAACAACCTATGGGACAATTTACTTGGCAAATTATTAATGCATGTCTTTTGCAAACAATTGCTAGAGAAAGGATTATCAATGTGCTAAAACAGTTCAATGAAAAGTTGTGATTATTTTAATGTGCTATGTACGATTTCTATATTTATAGAAACAGTTGGGTAATTGGTATAATATTTTGCTGGGCTAATACTTAGACTTGGTTTATGTTTTCTGTCATAATAAAAATGTAAAATATGTAATAATATCTAAAATTAATTGAAATTGCAAATTCTTTGTTAAAACCACCGTCAGTTGGCAGCTTGCTATATATTAAAATTAGAAGTTTTCTCCAGAAATCCCCTTCTCACACACCACACCATACTTCCTCTACATAGAATTTATATTAGTTTTTAGTTTTATTCTTGTTGTCATTGTCTTATTAAAATGTCACTTCCCAAAGTGCAGCATTAGGCAGAGAATAGCTTCCAGAAATGACATTTCCAAACTGCTGATATATTAGCATTTGGTTATTTTTAAAAATTATTTCTTTTTCAAAGCATAGCCTCTATGGTATAGTGCTCCCCAAAATATAACTGTTAGAGAGATAATATAGTGAAAATTCAATAGCAAAATTGACTCTCTTCTCGCAATAAGAAGTTTTCCTTTCCCAGATATTGGTATAATGGAGTCAGGACAATTAAATACTTGGTGCAAAAGGAGAAGAGGGGCAGAACTACATGAAAAAAAAATGTCCCTAATGTTTCCCTGCGATGTCATCACTAAATACAGAACTTAGACCTTAATTCCACCTCATTATCTTTTACTAGGTTTTATTTTGAAACATAACAGATGTGATCCATGTAAAAGTACTTTTCACATAACACCCATAGAATGCCCCCGAGACTGGAAGAATGTGCAGGATTCTGCAGCCTCTCCTGAAACTGCCTGAGTTTAACACTATATAATGAAATGACTTCAGACCATTGGGAATTGAATGTTTTGTCCACTCCCCTGATAGAACAAGTTGGAATGTCAACATACATAAAATACTGGATCTGTTCCTGTGCCATCACAAATGACCTGTCGCAAGTAAAAATCAAACCCCTTTAAGCAGGTACAAGACACCATGTGCAACAGCAGCTACTGTGAAATACCAAATCTGCACTTGCCCCTTTCAACCAGATGTGGAAATCAAAGCACTATGTTTTCAGTAATTTTTTTAAAATTTTTCATTAACTAATTTAATTCAAGGTTCTCAGTCAGAGCTATTAAATTAATAAAAAATAAAGGCCTTTAAACTAAAAGGGATCTGGAAGATCAAAAGGAGTCAAAATCCCTAGCAAGCAGCAGACACCAATATCAGCCACTTGGTCTTTAGCAGTGCTAAAATGTTAATGCAATGATAAATATTTAAATTTAACTTGTTGTTGAAACTGTTGAAAACCTAGAGCAGATAAAATTTCTTTTACTGGGCATGGAAAGAAAAATAAGAAATAAACAGGTACTAATAGAGAAAGATGCTAAAAGAAGTCTCATGTAGTAACACTTAGACTTCAGAATTTTATAGGTTTTGTAGTACATTTAGGATGAATAAATCTAAAGTGTTTAGGGAACAGGGGACAAGGATAGATTGAAGCAGTAGAAAAGAAAACGAATAAAGATGCTATAAAGAATATTTATGACCATTTTTGCAGAGAATGCATTGCAATGTAATGCCTCATAGATACATTTACAAATGAAAAAGTCAAACTAACTAAAAACAAAACAAAACAAAACAACAACAAAAAAGCTAATGGATAACATTAAGTAAGAGGTCATACTGAATTCCCATTAGCTGGTGAAATTAATGCTTTCTAACTATTTCCATGTCTGCAGGGCTTTTCGATCTGTCTATTGTATTAACCTTCAAAACACAAAGCAAAACATTAACTTCAGCAACAACAAAAAGATGAGATATAACCTTAAGATTTTTTTTTTACAATGATGGCATTTTTGTGTGTGCTCCCAGATGTAGGGACTTCAATTCAAATTGTCCTTATTATACCTACCAACAATTGTTATTTTAGCAATACTACCATGCAGAGAATGAGGCTATGAGAAAGTGCTACAGCACTGAATTACTGCTCAAAGTTTTTTTTTTTTTTTAATTTGTCTATGCTTATTATCTTCAACCTATGTGTTATTATGTGTTAAGGGAAACACATAATTCTTTAATAAAGGAAACATAAATGCGAAGGTTCATTTTTATTTTCTTATGTATCAGTAAGTAGTAAGCAAGGTTGACAAGTTTTAATTTCTCTCACATCCTGTTTAAATGTGCAAAAAAATCAATAGAAGCAGAATATCTTGATAATTATTAGCAATTAAAATGAACATATTGGCCAATCCAAGGACTTTATTTTAACATTTAATCACACCAAAATCATTCCTTTGAAACATTTTTTCCTGGGAAACTTATCTTAAAATATTTAATTCATTTCCGATTTAAGAATCTTACAGCATAACTTCTCATATTACATTTCCAATTAAAATCCCAGTATGTTATTTGTATAAACATGACCTAAATTTCAGTGTGCTGTTTAAATTTTTAATGAAGAATAGATTTTTAATGTCTATCTCAGAATAGTTTCTGGCTTGAACAAGGAGAAAATATGACAACAAGTTTGCTAATTGTAAAGCTGATTTTCAAACCTAGATACTATAGATCCAAAGTAATGTTTAAGTAGAACAATGAAGGTGAAGGCGTTTGTGGATGCCAAGTCCTGTCTTTGATGTCTTTGGTGTATATGAAAATAAATACAGATTACTGGGTTTCATAGATATTGATGTTATCCATCAGGAGCAACACATTTTATTTTCGTTTGGGAGATATATACTAAACAATGACTAGGCTGAGCAATGTTAAAGAATAAAGGGCTAGTGCGGGTTGTAATTCAGGGCCCCCTGGTCACAGTGCAATAGCAGAGGTAGAAGGTGAGGGTTGAGTTCAGTGAGAGAACCTATATAGCATTACAGAGTTAAAAAATACTACTTAAAGAAGCTTCCATTTATGGCAGTAATTGAGTTCAGCAGTATTATGAGAAATTGAGTTTAATTCCAACATTGTCTTGGCAATAGTGAACAGTAGTGTCTAGAGCTCTGGTACTGGAACCTCCCTGCAATGATAGGCTTAGGAACAACTTGAAAGAGGACCTGCATCTGGCACTATAATCTCATTAGGTTGAGAAAGCAAAGCAATGCAAAACAAATAAAACTAACCACAGCAAACAAGTACAGTAAAAATAGCTGAAAGATCTAAAGTCATATTATAATTAGTAGATACACCACCTGATATAGCTCAACTTGTACTCTGCATTTTTCACTAAATAACAAACATAGACTATAAGTAGCAATGTTTCTCCATAACATTATTTCATAACTGCTTATGTTCTTGGGAATCAACATATACTACATTTGGTTGTGCTGCTCTGACTCATTTTTTATTATTTCCAACCTTGAGTGGAGTCCTAGGCTGGGCCAATTTCCAGAATAAGTGGAAGTGCTTATTTTGTTGAGTGCTTTTAAGATATTAGTTTCCACATAGCTCAAAGTATATTCTGAATTTTGGCAGGTAGAATGTCTAAAACAAGGCTCAGAATTAGAGCAGATGCCACTATGGTTTTACTCCCTTTTTAAGAAATAGCTCTTGATTACTAGTAGACCCTGATGAAGATGGAATAGTTGACCATAGGAACCAGGTTGCCATCAATAGATGCTATTTCATCAATCAAGTGTAACCATCAGAATTCCACTTATAAGTAGAACTACAAATGAGGAAAGGACCTATGTAGGTACTGAACTCATATGTAGATGTCGTCATTACAGAACTCACATGGTCAGGAAGCCTGCTTCTGCCACAGGGTTGAGTTTATGTCAATATACCCTCATGACCTCTTAGAGTTCCTTGTCATCATCTGAAAAAAGGCTAGAAAAATGGTGCAAGTCTCGTTAATAAATATCACCACCTCAACACAGTGATTAGTTCACTAATACATCAGTATCCCATTCAAAGATATCCTCAAAAGGAAACAAAGATGTTAAACCTCTCTACTGTGCAACTTCAAAGAGAACATCTTGTTTTTCACTTAGCATCATAGAACCTAGAGCAATTGTGGAGCAAAGTTAATTTTTATAAAAATGTCCAAGGGCTTTGCAGGAACAAGAATGAATTATTTGTGACAAGAAGTTTTGAGAAAGATTAATTTAGATGATCCTTTTAGAATGAGCCCAGAATATGGAAATAGTCTGAACTTTTAGCACTGATCACCACCATAGCTTTTTCTTGCTTTTCTTAAATAAATGATTTCATTTTTAAAAGATAGTTTTAGATTCACAGCAAAATCAAGAGGAAGGTTTAGGGATTTCCCATATAAATCCAGTCCAGCTCATACACAAACTGCCCCATCATAAACATTGCCCACCCAAGTATTTTACTTGTACAATTCATGATCCTACATTGACACACCTTATTCATCCAGAGTGTGTAGATTGTATTAGGGTTCACTCTTTGCGTTTTACATTCTTTGAATTTGGGCAATGCATAATGACAGTTCTCCACCACTACAAGCTTGTAGAGTATTTTCATTGCCCTATAAAACAGCAATGCTCTGCGTGTTCATATCTTCCTCCCCATAAACCTGACTGCCACTGATAATTTTATTCCATCCAGTTTTGACTTGTCCAGAATATCATATAGTTGATTTCATATAAAGGGTAGCCTTTTCAGATTGACTTCTTTCATATAATAATATGCTTTTTTGAGTTTTTCCATGTCTTTTCCTGGCTTAATACTCATTTTTTCAATGATGGATAATATTTTATTTATTTATTGTTTATTTTGTTTTGCACTGCTAGGGATCAAAACCAGCACACTAGGCAAGTGCTTTATCACTGAGCTACAACCCCAGCACCTGTGGTGAATAATATTTTATTGTCAGGATCAGATGCAAGTTGCTCATTCATTCAACTACTGAAGGACATCTTCTTGCTTTGACATTCTTGCAATTATAAATAAAACTGCTATAAACATCCATGTGTAGATTTTTGTGTGGTTATAAATTTTCAATGCTTTTTAAATAAATACCAAAGAGTATGCTCACTGCATCTTATGGTAAGAGAATGTTCAGTTTTCTAAGAAATCTCCAACTGTCTTCCTAAAGCTGTACCATATTGCTTGTTACTAGCAAAGAATGAGTTTCTCCTGCTTCACATCATCACCAGCATTTGTTGCTGCCATGGTTCCAGATTTTAGCTATTCTAAATAGTGATATCACATTGTTATTTGACTTTGCATTTCTTAATGGCATATGATATGCTTATAGGCCATCTGTATATTATCCTTGAGCTAACTGTTAGGATCTGTGATCTATGATTCCATTAGGTTATTTATTTTATCATTGAGTTTCAAGGTTTTTTTTTTTTTTGGCATATTTTGGATGACACTTCTTTATGAGATGTGTATTTTGCAAATATTTCCACCCGTTTTGTCATTTTATTCTCTTGGCACTGTCTTTCACACAGCAGAAAATTTTAATTATGATAAAGTAAAGTTTATCAATTACTTTTTAAAGAGTTTAATCTTTTTCGTTGTGTCAAAAAGCCACTGCCATTCCAAGGTAATACAGTTTTTCGTCTATGTTGTCTTTTAGGGTTTTATAGTTTCATATTTTGTAGGATCAATTGTATTAAATTTTCATTTTAGTAATGTCTGTATCTAGACTCATTTATTACTGGTGGATCCAGTTGTCAAACCATCATTTGCTGGAAAGATTATCTTTGTTTGTGTTACCCTTAATCCTTTGCAAAGATTAATAATTTGTTATTTGTTAGTAATTTATGTCTTCTCTCTCTCTTTCTCTTTCCTTAATCTGGTGGAGATTTATCCATTTTATTGATTCTTTCAAAGAACTAGGGGTTTTATTTGACTTGTTTTATTGATTTTCTATATTAATATCAATTACATTGATTTCTGCTTTAATTCTTATTGTGTCTTTTTTCCTGCATACTTTAGATTTAATTTGCTATACTTCTTCAAGTTTCTTAAGATGGAAACTTAAATTGCTGATCTTTCACCTTTTAATGTATGATTTTGATACTGTAACTACATCTAAATATTGATTCAGTACATTTTTGTAAGTTATATTTTCATTTTTATTTAGTGCAAATATTGTTTTAAATTTCCCTTAAGATTTTTTTTTTAATTCATATGATTATGTAGAAGTATGTTCTTCAGTCTCCACATATTTGGGAATTATCTAGTTATCTTTCTGTTATTATTTTGTAATTTAATTCCATAGTGGTCCATAAACACACCTTGTATGAATTTTATTGGTTTTAATTTGTTAAGATGTGTTTTCTGGGTCAAAATTTATCTATCTTGCAAATGTTCCATCTTAATTGTGGAAGGGTATGTGTTCTGCTGTTCTTGGTTAAAGTAGTCTATGTCCTACTGACTGATGGTGTTTTGAGCTGAAATATGTGCTTACTGATTTTCTGCCTTCTAGATCCATCCATTTATGATAAAGAGGTATTAAAATCTTTAAGGTTTTTGTATTTCTCTGCAGTTCTAGTCATCCTTATCTCACATAGTTTGACGCTCTAATGTTAGGCACATCCACATTACAGATTATTATAATTTCAACTTAAAATTATCACGTGCCCTCATTTATCACTAAGTTTTCATGCTTCAAAATATCCTTTGAAATAGCTAAAATTAAGATCGCTATACCTGCTTTCTGTTGATTAAAGTCATCATGGTGTCTTTTTCCCCATCCATTTGCTTTTGATCTGTTAGATTACATATGAGTTTCTTACAGGAAATATAATTTGTGTCTTATTTTTATTTGTTATGATAATTGGTCTTCATTTCACTTCATTTATTACTTTCTCCATGTTCTTCCCTTTTTTATGTAGATCTAAGTTTCTACCTATTCAATTTCATTCTTAAAGAATTTCTACCATTTCTTGAAAGAGTTCTACTGGCAATAAAGTCTCTCTGATTTTGTTTCTGTAAGCAAGTTCTTATTTTCCTTCACTTTTGAATGATATTTCAGAAGGCACAGAATTCTATGTTGCTATTTTTGTTGTTGTTTTCTTCCGCCTGACATGCTAAACTTTTCTCTCCCTTCTCCACTGGCTTGTCTGGTTTCTAAGGAGAAGTATGTATGTCATTTTTTAATCTTTGTTTCTGTATAGGTAAGGTCGTGTTTCTTCAGTGATTCCTTTATGGATTTTTTTCTTTATCTTTGATTTTCTGTTCTTTGAAAGTAATATGCCTAGGTGTACTTTTAAAGCATTTATCCTGTTTGGTTATCTTTGAGCTTCCTGGGTCATGCTTTGGTTCTGAAATTAAGAAAATTCTGCATCACTCTTTTAAATATTTCCTCTGCTCCTTCTCCTTCTGGTATTCCCATTACACTTGGTTAGGCCTTTGTAATTTTACCATGGTCCTTGGATATTCTGTTCTATTTGTTTCCATTTTTCTTCTCTTTGATTTTCAGTACTTCAGGTTTCCATTAACATAAACTTATCAGAAAGTCATTCCTCCTCAAAGGTATTCTTTGCTTTGGTTATAGCAACTTTGATCTCTAGAATTTCTCTTTGGTTCTTTCTTAGGATTTCCATCCTTCAGCTTTCATTATCCACTTATTCTTTTTTTATTTCTTAAATCTTTAAAATTTGTTTTAAGTAGTTATAAATGACAGTGGAATGCATTTATGCATTCTGATAAATCATACATAAAGGGGCATAATTTCTCATTTTTCTAATTGTACATATTATATCGTCTGTTCACTTATTCTTACTTTCTCTTGTTTTACCCATCTGAGTCATTAGTGTGTTAATCATAGTGTTTTTAAATTCCTGGTCTGAAATTCTAGTGTACTTACATGTTTGATTGTGAGACCCATCCTTTCTCTTCTTTTTTTTTCCCCTTAAGAGGTAGACATGATGTACTGTAAAAAAGGAACTGTTCCAAAATAGGTTCTTAGTAATGTGGTAGTCAGAAAGGAGGCTGTCTAGTCCCATGATTATTTCTCATTATTATGCCTCTGGACTGTGAATATCACAAGGGTTTCTCAGATGTTTTTGTTTACTTGTTTTTCCATTAGGTGGTCAGGTGAGCTAGAGAGGATGTAAGTTGGGTATTATTTCCCTTCTTACTTGAGGAAAGCTAGAATTAGCAGGAAGTGAGTAGTTCCCCCGCTTCAAGTCAATTAAGGTCTGAATGTACACTAGCAAATTCAGTTCTGGCCTTGAGAACAGGCCTTGTCAAGAACAGTGCTGTGTATTTTTAAATGTTTATTTTCCCTTTCCCTTAACCCAAGTATGAGGGGAAGCATACATTCAGAGAGGATTAACAGGTCATGTATTCCACAGGTTCAAGACCTTTTTTGTACAGGGGATTGAACAAAGGGGTTCTTACTGAGCTACAGCCTCAGCCCTTTTTAATTTTTTTTTTTATTTTCAAACAGTCTCACTAAGTTTCTTAGGACCTCCCTATGTTTCTGAGACTAGCTTTGAACTTGGAATCTTCCTGCCTCAGCCTCTCAAGTTGCTGGGATTACAGGTATACACCACCATGCCTACTAGGCTTATAAATTTTGATAATAAATTTTCCAAAAGAATTTTTTCAACCCATTGAACTGATGACTACAGAAGAATAGGATGCAAAGTGAATGGTAGAGCCAGAAAGTTAGAACACTACCTGCAATTTATCTTCTGGTGATACATAAGAACAGTAGCCTCTAAGTGACTCCCTTTATTTCTTCTGTCCTTATCAAATATTAACTATAAAAAGTGTTAATGGTGGTTTAAGATTTTGCTTAGTGCTTGCCCCATATTGCCAAAGAGTTCCTAAAATTGGATGTTAGTTATTGGTGGGAATTTTTGTGGTACCCTTTGGGGAGCAGGTGAGTCCATGTCCTGGTTAGTGTAGATTCAAGTTGGATATACAAAAGAGGATGACTGATATATATGAATATGTAGAGATGGAAACAATACAAGGTAATAATCACTTGAACTAACTTTGCATCACCAGAACTTCAATTATCTATTTTTAAGAACCCCAAATTGTGTGATTTTGGAGAAAGCGTTCTGCTTTCCATTATAAAAGCCAAAGGGGTCGCAATTCTCTTACCTGAACTCCTATGAGCTCATGCACTGGACCATGGCCTTGTCTCAGTCAATCAGCAGCTCCCAACAGTCTCTGAATCTAGTGTTAGTGACAGAAAGAAAGTTTAATGACATGTCCAGTGACAGGTTTCAGCAACTCTGAATGAAAAGCCACTCAGGGGCACACTCCCAGTGACAGAGTCCCCATTAGGCTGTTCCTGGTGTGTGAGCATGAGTACCTTTGTGTCTGCCTGGCTTCACTTGGTTTCTTTCCATATTCTGAGCCTGATTATTCAGGAATCCTCTTATGATTTTTTGAGATACCTAATATTATTACATTATGTTTCCTTTCTGCTTATGTTAAGCAAAGTTAGTTTTGCTTGTCTCTAATTCTTATTAACAAAGATATCACGTGATATATAACTTATGAAGAACCTAACAACACCTTGAAGGCATACTGTGGTAATTCCTATTTTATTTTTATTTCTTTTTGACACCATGAGAATGTTAATAACACAACTGTTAGTAAAATATTCCAGCTAAGGTAACATTAAACAACAACAACAACAAAAAAAAAAACACAAAAATATGTCATGGTCAGTAGAAGATATTTTATTTGTATCTCACATAGTAGTCCCAAATGGTTGCTTTTTACCCTTAGCTCTTCCTCAACTTGTGACAGAAGAACATAAAATTCCATGTCATGGCTCTGCCAACCTGAACACATGACCTTAAGGGTTTTGAACTCATCTGTGTAAGTTGATGAAATGAGAAAACATGGAGAAGCTCATGTGGGAAGTTTCCATGGCCTGGAAGTCCTTTCTGTTCATGTTCCATGTTCTGAAACTCAGTAAAATGACAGTGAGGCTAGAAATTGCTGCTTATTTTTGTTTATTTGTTTGTTTTAATGGAAGAAAATGAATAAGAAAATGGGCAAATATGACCCTGTTTGAAATAATCATCATCTTTTTAAATCTTCCTGGAGTCAGTGATATACTAAGTATTTCACATACCTAATCTTATCCATCAAATCATCATGACAATTATGGGAAGTAGACATCGGTTTGCTTACACTGCGTGTGATGTCATTTGCATTTACAGAACTTAATTTGTTAAAGATTATAGAGCTTTGAATCAGAAGAAGAGGAAAGTGTACACAGATGGCCCTGCCTGAAAAACTGATGATTGTTGCACTATGATTCAAAACTTTTATTTTTCATCAAAGCTGTAACGTTGATCAAACAGATTCAAGAACAAGACCATCTCTGAATTAGCAATAATGCTGACTTAAACTAATAGTCACATGGTGAAAAAAAAAATCAATATGTTTCATTCCAAACACTATGAACTTATTATATGAACTGGTAATATAACTATTGGAATGCTTTCATGAATGTACATCTACTCTTCTCATCTCTTTTCAATCTTTAGGCCAATCAATAATAGATATCTACCACTTAAAAATTCTAAATTTATTTTTGAATTTAAACTATAATTATTGAATATTACATGTATTATAAAATGAGAAAAGAGCATCATGAAAATCCTAATGATGTAAGTGTGATATCTTATGGGATGCAAGTAAAGGTGGAAAGATAGAATAGACACTTCTTTCAACCTCCCTCCAAGACTATTCAAAGTCATCAGGCCACTTGCTTCTGAAAGCTGTTTTCCTCAGGAAGTTACTTAGTGGCATATTCTAGTCAATCCCTTGGGATATAAAGAATAAAATTATTTTTGCCATTCTTTGGATGATTGGAACTTTTGTCCCCCACTATTTTGACAAGTAAAGATGAACCCACCTTTCACATCCACAAATAAAAAATATGATAAAATGAATAAAGAGGCAGAAAATATAATTCATTTCCATAAAACCTCTACAGAGGTGTAGCCCAGTGAGGACACTTTAAATGGGTTTTTATTCAGAAATAAGGGCTGTTGAAAGAATACATTTTCTGAATAGCAATTGAAACTTACATGGAATAAATGTAAACTGTCTCTCCCTAAAAATAATATCTGATAAAGGAAGAAGTCTTATTACCCAGGAAGCACAGAAGGCATAATATAATCCCAAAGTCTTCAATTTTAAATAATAGATTTTTTTCAGTAGACTTCTTCAAACAATAGCTTGAAAAGTAATAGAATCCTCTTAAATAAAGATATTATAAAAATCATTTTAAGAAAAGAGAACTTTTTTTCCCCAAGAGCAGGTTTTCACACAGTTTCTTTCTATTCCTGGTTTGCTTTGCAAATTCTGAGATCTCGAAGTTGAAGGGAATTCATATGCAAATACCATGGATCTTTCCAGCCAGACTTTAAAAATATGAATTGTAAGCCTTTCTTTTTCATTCAGTCAAAATCATCAGGTGTTTCTCCTTTTTCCATGCAATTAGTAGAGGAAATTGTAGATTTTTATTTTATTTACTATCTTTAAGTCACATTCATGACTTTCGTGGTACAGCTCTCTATATGGTCTAGGGAGAAAGAAGTTATTCAGAAGCAGAAGCAAGAAACTGAACTTGTAAACAGCAGCCCATACACTTTTTTTCTACAATGAAATAGGTAAAGTACTTTCTATCAAGAACCAAGTTCCCCCTTCAATGTTTAGAGAGCTTCCTGGTTAATTTGAAGTCCTTGGCATGGTTTAGTCCCTCATCTAATTTTTATCTTTTGTGTTGAAGAATGATAGATCAGAATAGGGTTTAAATGTTCTTCACATCTCCACTTGTGTGTTCAGTATCAACACACACACACACACACACACACACACACAAATTGGAATCTCAAATATAAGAGGAAATGACATTTCTATAATTTGTAGAAAGGTTGAGTCCTTTCATTTCTAAAGCATTGTATTACCACTTTGCTTTCTGAGTTCTGACAAAAATCTTAAGATGCTTCTTTATATTCATAATTAGACTGTATAGAAAGGGAAGACTCTCAGTAGTGTCATGATTGCACTGTGGGTTTGGCCCTCTGTACTTATCTCTAATTCTTTCGAAAATAACTGGACACCTTGAGAGTGAGGTTTTACTGCTCTTTGTTTTATTTAAGGGTTGAAAGGTCTGCATCAATAGTGTCACTCTGTACGGACCAATTTATAATCAATAGGCCTTGCAGGAGGCTTTCTTTAAAGCAGAATCTTATTGTGAAAAATACCCCATAGAAGTCTTCTTTGCACCTGGCATACTTATTGGGGCCTTTTCTGACTAGATATTGACAGAAGATTTGAATGAGAAGTAATTGTCTAGGACTTCATTAGTCAATACTGAATGAGCTTTTAAAAAATGCCAATATGTCGTTAAAACCCCCACAAAATTAATTGATTTGATTTATCAGGTTATACTCAATTTCCACTTTTAAAACTCCCAAGGGCTTAATTATCAGGTAGTTTTCCCCACTTAAAAAACTGGAACGCTCAAGGTTAAGAGACTCCAGGTACCTCTCTTGGTGGTTTTGACTCTATGTCTGCAGAATCAGCTCAGAAGTGCACAGCTTTATCAGCTTCACTCAAGGATTATCCAGTGCACACAGGACTTTGGCTTCTCCTCAGTCTTCACAGTCCCATAAAAATGAGCCAAGGAGATTAGGCCAAGGGAAATGGCCAGTGTGATACCTGTACTCGATGGTTCACCAAATGTAATCTCAAACATCTTTAGGGTCTTTTTGTGGCACTGTTTGTGATCTCAAATGATGAACTCCCCACTCAGCCTCTTCAAGCAGAAGGTGTCGTAGTAATGTTGGGTCAAATTTACACTGATGCTTTTATCTTGGTAGAACCTTTTCTTTAATGTAACAATGACAGAATTGAGGACAAGTAGCTGCATCATTATGAAGATAGCTTTATGAACTCCCATTGAACAGGTTATTATCCTTATATTTTTTAAATATTAGTGGGAGAAGATCTTTGCTTTTATGCATGCACCTGAAAATCCTTGCTGACATTAGATTTGTTATATCTGACCCAATGTTGGAGACTGACTTACATAAAGCAAAAGAAATCACTCCAGAGAAGTCAATGCAGATGAACATGACAAGTTGCTGTGAAAATGTGTGTGAATGTTTTATGTGAAGATATGTAAATAAGAACATCATCAAAGAACGTGCCAGATTGAGCATTATC
The DNA here is from genome assembly GCF_902686455.1 of Sciurus vulgaris. Lineage (NCBI taxonomy): Eukaryota > Metazoa > Chordata > Mammalia > Rodentia > Sciuridae > Sciurus > Sciurus vulgaris. The sequence continues at coordinate 123,715,007 of NC_136469.1, forward strand.
TTTGAACATGTTCCTACATCCTTAAGTAAACAGCACATTTTCTTTCGTTTTGGGACATTAAATCATGCGGTAGATCATAATTTATTAATCTATTCCCTAATGACTGGATTTTTATGTTACTGCCATAGTTCATATTACTAAAATATATCAGCTGAGAATATTTTCATCAATAAGTCTTTTTCACTTCAAAACCTACATCTTTGAATTCCTCTTTAAAATATAAATATTGTTTATCTGTGAAATTATTGGAATTATTGCATCAACAGAGTTATATTTTAAGCATCAACTAAATTTTCTGGAGCATTGCAAAATGTATAGTTTTAAGGAGTAAAAGAGAGTTTCAGAATTAAATATTATCCCTCCCCTACTGCTTTTGTTCACTTGATAGGGTTTCAAAATGAAAAGGAGCCATAAACTTCCTTAAGTCTCATTCTTTCCTGGGCCCTTGAATTTCTTTTCTGACAGGCCTAACAAGTACATTTCCAGGATTTGCTTAGAGCATATGGTTTTAGAGTATTATTGGAGTGTATTAATTATTAAAAATTATTTCTTTCCAGTGAGCATTTGTCTGCTTTATATTAGCATCTCCAATATTTTAGCAGTCCTCAAATGCATAAAAACCACAGTTCAGCTGAGATTTAAGCCAAATCTACATAATTCATGCACAGTAGAAATGAAGACATGGATATTCACTCTCTTTCAAAAAGTGTTCACCTGGATCTTGCCTTCGCTACAATTCTGGCTGCATATCACTTTCTTTTTTGGTAGCAAGAATAGTTGTCTGATGAATAGCAAATACACATACTCACACACACACACACACACACACACACTTAACACACAAACAAACCTAGCTCAATGTATGGGTGCATTTTAAGTACTCATTGGATCACTGAATATCAGAAGCTATTTTTACAGTTATCTCTAACTACCTCTATGCATGGAATGTATACATATATTAATTCTGTTCTTAATTTTGAAAAAAATTAAATGAGATAGGCACGCTTGCTAATTCTTCTTGTCTCTATTTATTTGTTGGATCCTTTCAATTGGTAATTTGTTCTGAAGCAATGGGAAAATTAGTCATCACTAACAGGATGGCTAGTTTCTTGTATTAATTTGACCATGGGTGTCCAGATATTTGGTGGAACATTATTCTGGACACATCCATGAAGGTCTTTTGAATGACATTAATTCTTAAATTGGTAGAAAGAGGTAAAGCAGATTCACCTCACAAATGTGGGTGAACCTCATCAAATTAGTTGAAGAATTGAATAAAATAAAAAGTTGACCTTCCCCAAAACAACACAGGATTCTTTCTGTCTGACTGTCCTTCAAAAGGAATACAGGCCTCTTACTGCTTTTAATTACACCCAAAACACAGTTCTCCAAACTAGAACTAAAAGACAAGCTCTTCTGAGTCTCCAACCTGCTGACATACTCTGCAGATCTTAGAACTTGCCAGAATTGGCAATTACACAAGCCAATTCTTGGCAGAAATCACACACACACACACACACACACACACACACACACACATACACACACACAGACACCATTATTTCTGTTTGTCTGATGAACTCGACTAATATACCTATTTTACAGAATTAATGAGTTAAGTACTTATTTGAAATTGTGGATGACATAGACATGCAGAGGTGCTACTGCTAACTCAGAATCAGCCAGGTCAGAAACCTGGAGATAAAGTTCTCTGATAGCAAAGCAGCGATTCAAATTGGAGAAAGGTTACAAAATTATTTCACAAAAACTAAAATCCCGTGGCTAGCTTCAAAGCCCTAACGTCTATTCCTAACCCTAAAATTCATCCTTTTCTCCCTCAAGTACATTTTTACTGAAAACCTTAACTAGTTGTAAGGCAGATTGAGGGTAATTAGCAAAACAGTCCCCTAGGACTAATGTGAAATCCATAGTTGGAGATTAAGAAAAATGACTAGCTAGTGAGAAAAGAACATGTTTCGCTGCAATTACTTGCTTGAAGAAACCAACTAAAAATCTGAAGGACGAGATAGATAACAGGGCTTTACTGAACCTCAGAGTCATCTCCTTTACCCATTGTCTCCATGGGAAAGCTTATTGAACTTTACAGAAAGAACTTAGGCTGTTTTTCCTAGTGAACCTTTATTTCTCAGATGTATCTACTTTTAGTGATGAAGTATTCCTTCAAGGTCTCAAGATGTTGTTTTCAAACAGATATTATTTTATTTTTAAAAAGCATAGGGCTTTACTTCCCAACACTGAAATGGATTAAATGTATTCAAATACATTATCTCCTTTGAATTGTGTTTCTTGAAATGCTTTGCATCCATCCTATATTTATCTGTCCTGAAGTGAAAATTAAGTACACACTCCTCTGTGCATTCAGAATATCTGTACATATCCTCTCCTAAGTTCTTTGTATCATTTTTTATTTCAAAGACTACAGCAGAGCAGCCTCACTGAGATATGCTAAAAATGATTATTATTCAGCTATATTATTTTACTAGATGGCATTTTATTTAAACTTTATATTGGAGTTTTAAATGAATTTCACAGTACTTTAAAATACTTTCCTACATTTAAGATAATCCCTACTTAAAATAGAATACAGAAAGCAAAAAGAAAAAAAAAAAAAATAGACCTTATTTCAAAGTTCTGCTTCTCACAAATAAACATGAGGTATAACCTGTGCAGTTTCTAGGAAGTTCTTGAAACTATTCAACTCATTAATTCAATAAATATGGATCCATTGGCTTCTGTGTAGAAAGCACTCTTCTGCATCCTCAGATTTTGATACTGTTCTGTGCTTCTGTCTTTGATGACAACATCTATCTCTAGGTATCATAGAGTTACATATTTTATGCCAATCTTATTGATCAGAAATAGCTGACTTTTAGGACTTTACAGGTTTATCTTTGTGGAATTACTCAAATACCTAAAGTTTTAGGAGCTTTATCAAATTATTATTCCTTGATGCTTCAGTATCACCCCTGAATAGTTGTGTTTTCTACACTTTCATTTATCAACTAGTGAAAGAATATTTTTTTATTATGTTTAAAGTCCTAATTCCTAACTGTGACTAAAGTTTACTTCATTTCTGCATCATCATTTATATGTAAGTATACTCTCCACATTCTTTATCTTGCTGATGGAACTATTTGACCTTTAAATGTCAGTTGGATACTATTTCTCTAAAAGCTTCTTATTTCCTTTCTTGGACAACAGAATCAAGCAGTTATTTCATTATTCTCCTCTATCAAAGTCTCATTAGAGGTCTCCTAATAAGAGACGAAAAGAAACAAGTTCTTTTCTCCCTAGCTAGTAATTTTTCTTATGCTCCAACTATGGATTTTACGTTAGTCCTAGGGGACCATTTTGCTAATTACCCTCAAACTGCCTTACAACTAGTTAAGGCTTTTAGTCCAAATGGACATGACGGGAGAAAATGCTATTTTGTGCATTTTATGTATTTACTAATGCTATTTTTTTTGTGTTATCATTAAATTCTTGAATAATGACTTCTTACCTTGAACTTCTTTGTAGATTAGCAGGGCCCATCATCTAGTAACCATTTGATACATATCTGAATGCATATCAGAACTCATTAATTACTGATTAAATGAGTCTCAAGCAACTGGGAACCTCAAAAAGTATGACCTTGACTCAGAATCAAGGTGGTTAATTCTTAATTGGGATTTGATATTCCATATTCCTGTGCAGTGCTTATATTTTCTTCTATCTCCCTAGGCATGGTGGGTGAAGTTTTCTGGATTCATATGGAGCAGAAATATCAGATTCCGAATTTTGAGCCAGTAGCTTAAAAAAAAAAAAAGAGAGATTTAAGGTAAAGACAAATAATCAGAAAAGAAACAGTTTATATTTCCAGCAGTAATTTCACTGAAGACCACATCCCTGCGTTGAGGCTACTCCTGTCCACACCTTTATTCTCCGTCTTGGAGCAGAAGTGGGCTTTGTTAAGCAGGCAGAACTCCCAGGACAACAGATGGGAATAAAGATCCTTTCCTATTGCCTGTCCTACAAAATAGTGCCATTATATTGAAGCTTGTGCTGTGAATCAGAGATGGACCTTACTTCCTTGGGGACATGAAAGTTGTGACACATTTCTAGGGAAAAGACCTTACTAGATCTCCTGTGACCTTTTCTTATCACTGCATGGGCAACTGTGCCCACAGCACCCAAAGTCCCAACTCTAGAATATATTGTGATCAAGCAGAAAATAAAAAATAGGCACTTCTTCGTTTTATTTTTCTGGAAGGTTTAACTTAATACCATCTGGAGAAAAAGATATTAATTTGATTATAAATAACTGAAATAGAATGCTGGTCAGTATTTTATTAATTTGACAAACTTATTCTAAGACATCACTGTTTAAACATATGTGCATCAATTATGCATAAGCACATGTATATATTTAGTGACATATGTTAAATAAAAATATATGTCAAAAATTTAAATTGTAAAATTTCCTTTAAGGACCTAATTGCTAATTAATTTGTAGTTCAAAGGACAGCTGAAGGCTGATTCAAGTTTAAGAGTACTATAAAATGTGAGATAACATTTTCTTAACAAATTAACTGTGTAATCACAGCTAATTGAAATTTTGTAACTTAATCAAGTCAAAATTTCTATTAGAAGTTGAGAACTACATGAATTTATAATTGTTGAATTCAAAACTCCAAATGATTATTACATTAATTTGATTTTTATAACCAATATTTATTTTAATAAGGCTCTTTCAAATTTAACTTGTTTTGATTTCCTAAAAATAATATCCCTCCCTTGAGAAGGACTGATGTAGACAATCACTGCCTTTGCCTGTGGGACTTTGTAACAGAATTATAGAAATTAGCCCATTAAATGAATTGCCTTAATACAATAATGAAAACATTGTGATTATAACGCACTGCCACTGAAGCTTTATATATGTAACAACAACAAAAATAGCAGACCATCTCATGAAATGTCACTGAATACAAAGAAGTCCTCGGAGTATATAAAGCAAATGGATAAAGATTGTAAAAATGCTCCTCTATTAAGCTATTGGTCTCACGGCAGAAAATCTCTTTTGACATAACTTCCGTGATTCTGATACAAATTGAGGGAATATTCTGGTGTATGAGTCAATGATTTTTGCCTTCTGATTTCAGATGACAACTGATGGAAGGATGGACAAGGACCAATTAAGTTTTAGTAAGGAAGCGTGTCCGTTGGATGTGATGTGCGATCATATCTTACTCTTAAAAAAGAAAAAAAATGAATGAAGATATCTGCTTCAGAAATTTAATTAGCATACTGTCATCTAGCATAATCAATATCAATGTAAAAATTATCTAAAAATTTATTCCCATGCCAAAATGAGTATCAGGAGGAACAATAGACTTTTATAGAAAGAAATGTAAAAAGATTCCAGAGACAATCACATAGATAAATACACATTAATCTGACGTCTTTGATTTCACAATCTTTCTCTTATGGTTACTTTGTTGAAAAAAACTGTATTATCTATCTATCTATCTATCTATCATCTATCTTAATGAGTGTAAAGATTTTTACAATTTTATTAACTACTTATACTAAAATATCTTTCATGAGTTTTATTCAATGACCGAATATAATTTCTTTTAAACAATGCAATCAATTCAAACATTAGCAAAGTTTGTAGCCGAGTCTGAATTTTATGAATGAATAAGGAAGTATTAATAATTTTATTAATCAAATATATGCTTAATTATTTAAATAGGGAAAAATATTCTTATTGAAATTCAAGTACATAATTTATATCAAGCACAGTTTGATACAATCTGAAATGTCCCAAAATTCCTTGAGATCACTTCTGGGGATTCTGGGTTTTCTTCTGGAATTTCTGTACTTTTAGCAGTAAATACAAATGCTTGTGGCTATATAGCACTGTATGTATTTTTAACAACACATAGTTTAGCCCATGGTATAGAATATTATATAAAATGATTTAATATTGAATTATTCCCATGTTTCTTGAGATTATTCTTAGTTTGCAGTATGGTCCCAACTATTGCATGTGTATCAGTGCAAAGTAGTATTTCCAAGTAGCCAAGAAGTCAACATAAACTTTTTTGTTTTTATTTATTTTTTATTTTTTTGTACCAGGGATTGAACCCAGGTGTGCTTAACTCTTAGCCACATCCACAACCATTTTTATTTTTATTTTGAGACAGGGTCTCCCTAAGTTGCTTAGGGCCTTGGTAAGTTGCCGATGCTTGCTTTGAATGTGTGATCCTCCTGTCTCAGCCTCCCTCTTCATTGGAATTAAAGGTGTGTGCCACCCGGTCTGGCAGGGAAAAGTTTTGACAACATTTTTGAAAGAATCAAAATATTTTTTAAGTCATGACAGTACAGCTTGTAAGTTCTTAAAATCTGAGAATTCTTCTCAGACATTGGAGAAGTATCTCCAGTGCTTACTCTAGATTTCATCTTCTTTACTGCCTTCCTCACTTACAGGCAAAAGGATTAAAGGGCTTGGCTAGTGCCCTTCCTTCCTACTGTGATACAAGTTTACAGAAATATGTAACATTTATTTTCCATCTAAAGCAAACTATAGTCTTCTCTGTATGTCATGAAATGAACTCACAGTTCAAATACTATTTAATTGTCAGCATCATAATAGGTTAAACCTGAGTTGAAGCAAAAATAAAATATACATTTAGAAAGAGTCTAAACAAACCGCTTTAACTGCTTTTTATGTTTAAAATATTTTTTCTTATTACTTATTTATTCAAAAATACTTACTGATAGCTAAATAGGAACTCTAAACCCTGGTAGGTGTTGGTGATTAAAGCTGGATGAGACCAGGCTTCTTTTCCCCAAGATTCTTAAATTCCGGCCAGGGACAATCACAGTAAATACAGAAATGTAATGCACAGCATTTAGAAATCTCACAGTAGTGTGTACTATTTATATCTCTGAGAAACCTATGCCAAAGTGCCTTCTCTAATGTCCCAATTAACACATATGTACTTCATAAAGTCACTTTTGCATTTATTTAATTTCTGATAATGGAATAATATCAACTCTTCCAAAACTGTGAAACCTATTTAAATTTGCTATTTTTTAAATGTATATGACTTTGAAGAAGCTAATTAAATCAATTAAATATTAAAAATTGGAGAACTAAAACGTAACAAAAACCATTTTCTTGGTACTCAAAGAAATTGTGCCTCCCACAATTCTCAAAAGAAGTAATAATTTTCATTTCCTGTAGGGCTCACCATAGTGTTTCCTCAAAGATGAAAATGTATTTTGGAAATATTAGAAGTTTTAATTGCATTAAATTTACTTATGAATCTTATTCTTACCTTAATTCTCAACACTTAAATTTTTGATAAAATCTAAGTGAAAAATGCTACTGTTTGTCCCACTTCTATCATTCAGAAGTAGTCCTCTGCTTTATTCTTTTAATCCAGTTTCTTATAACCTATGTTCTTACTAGAGCTGTGTTTTACAGACTGCCAGAGTCTTCTATTACTTTTGAATGCCAATTCATGGATTGTAGGTAGCCATGACACTGTAAGTAGTACTCCAGTGGTGTAAGTCAATTACTGAAGTCTCTAAAACTACCAATTTCTTTTCAAAAATCTTAAGAGTTTACAAATTTATAACTCCTGGTTCTTCAAAGAAGAATGTATATGGTTCACATCATATTGTTCTTACAGAGATTAAAATATTTGTTCTATGTGGAACAATGTAACTTATGTAAGATTAAATGCACAAAAAATGATGAAATGCAGTCTGTAAAAATAAAAAAAATATTTTAATTAAAAAAAGAAAAAAAAGTGATGAAATGAGATATTAGTAGTGATATTAGGATCATGCTGGGCCAGAGAGCCAGGAATCTTCTAATTAGACTTTAACCCACTATACCTATTTCTCGCAATGTCCTTCTGGGAGATACTTATGCAAAGGGATACAATTAAAGAAATTGGCTGCATCAATAGGTTCACAGCTCTACTTAAATAAAATAGATCTAAGAGTGTTTGCCTAGATTGGAAGCCCTAATGCTATAGGGTAGTTAAAATTTGCATGCTGCTGGAGAAAACACACACACTCGCTATTGCAACAAAATGGCCAGCAATTACTCTGACCATCCCTCCTTCGAATTTACTTAGATTGGTGCTAAAGAAGGTAGAAAGTCAGAAAAGGAAGACGAAAGATATTTGGTTTAACTCCACATACTCAGGTACTGCCTCATCTAATCTCCTCAATATCACAGAAGGTGCAGAAATCTGGAGAGAAAGTCTCATGTATCATGAAACTGAAAGGTGAGTGATGTACATGTTGGTCAGGTCCCGAGTTCCTGGTAAAGCAAACTGTCACCCTTCTGACATGAAGCTAATTTTTCTACTTGGACTCCGTGGTTCACCTCTAGGATGACAGTGTTTATTTCTTTTGGCAGCAATAGAAAGCATGAAATAGGCTTTTAGATGAGCAAATATAGTCAGCTGGTCAAATCAATGTGTAATGAATAAAGTTTATAAGTATGATGATAGATGAAAAAGAAGGCAACATGAAAAATAAGAAAGAAATGTAAAGCATCTGATTCTGACATGAGTTATAGTTTGGATCCTAAATCCCCAAAAGGACCTGAACTGAAGGCTTGGTTGCCAGCCTATGGTACTATGGGAAGGTACTAGAAAACTTAGGAGGGGAGGCCTAGTGGAAAGCAGTTACACATGCTTTCATCATGATGGTGAGCCTTACATGGGTTATTGGATCCTTAGCCTCCGTGCTTCTTTCCTGAATAAAATGAAGTGAGTAGCTTTGCTCCACTGAATGCTTCCCTCCATGATCTGCTTTACCACAGGCCTCAAAATACAGAACCAACAACCATGGACTGAACCTATGAAACTGTGAGCCAGAATAAACTTTTCCTCTCTATAAGTTATTTCTCTCAAGTATTTCGTCATAGTAACAGGAAGCTAACTAATACAATGGGAGCAATGAAATTGTTCCTTCAATCTTATCTTTTGCCATAGTTATTAGTGGCATAAAGTTAAGTTTACCAATAGTGTGTAATAATAATGACTGTTGGCATTCTAGTTAAATCTAACAATATTAAGGAGGATATATTATAAATTATCCATACTGGTCAAGAGAGAAAAGTTGAGAGACAATACTTCATTTACTAAAGAAGTGATGTTGAGAAAGAATACCTGAGGCAGAATTTGATGGTAAGAATTTCATGGTAAGTTTGAAATGAAAGAGAAGACACAGAGCGAGTTCTTGCTGGGACCAATTGGTAGACAAAAACAATATAAAGAGCTTACTTTAGTAGACAACAAAATTTAGATTTTGTAGGCAACCTCCAAGGTCTTTACAAAAATGCAAATTTACATTTGAAGTCTACAATAGAGTCAAAGATTAATTTTGGGGATCTTAAAGTATAATGGATGTTGATGAAATAGCTCTGGGAGAAGTGATATCAAAGAGTAGAAAAGGCTATAAAGGAATTATTCAGAAGACGTACCACAATAAGAAAAAGACAGTCTCAGAATCCACTTAATCCAAAGAAGTTCTCATACTAAGCAAGTGATGAAAAGACTAACAAAAAGCATCCTGAAACCTATCTTTTGTCAAATCCAACTTCAGTATCAGAGGATATTTGTTGACCTAGTAATATAAAGAGAATGTAAATGTATTAAAGTTTACTATGCCCAATGGAATAATAAAAATTATGATATTAATATTGTTTTCATTGAGCTTATTTTGTGTGTTAGGAAATAATCCGGGAATGTAAGTGTACCACTAAGGTAAAAATTCGAAAGTCATTATTTTGCTTCATTCACTTAAATGACAAAGTTAATTAGTTATCTAGCTAGATGATTCTGGAAGATGTCTTTTTTGCATTTTTTGAAGTAGGATAATATTTATAAAACAATTTTCTAAGGTGTTACTTTTTAAAATCTTCCTTGTGATTTTTCTGAGTGTTCATATTTGGAGCACTTCTCCAGTTTTACATATATTTATATTGTATTAGTCAGGTTTCTCTAGAGGAACGGAACCGTCAAGATGTGTATGTGTATGATTATGAAAGAGATAGATTCATTTACATAGTCAGAAGCTGGATAGTCCCACAATGGAGACTGCACACTGGAGAGCTGGAGGAACCACTTCCTGCTCAGTCCAAGAAGTGTCAGAAGAAGAGCAACCAATGGTGCAGACCCAGTCCAAACTAGAAACTCCCTGGAAAATCACTGGCAGGAGTCCACATTGAAGAGTGAAGGGGCGGGAGCCCGATGTCCTCAGGTGATGGTAGTAGCAGCAATCTATGCACCTGCTCAGGAAGAATCAAGTTGAATTCAGCTCTCCTTCTTTTACTTTTTGTTTCATCTTGGCCCCCTGATTATTGGACAGTGCTGCCCACATTCACAGTGGTCTGTCACCTCAATTTCCTGTTACACATGCCAATGATCCCTGGAAAGATCCACATAGACACACTCTAAAGTCTCTTCATCTTAGGAATTTTCTTGACATCTCTCAATCCAATGAAGTTGACAATTCAGATTGATCATTACAAATACTATCTAATTCTTGCACTCAACAGAATGTACAGAAGTACATCTGTGAATAAAAGCATCCATTTTGTCAACATTGATGGGTAGCATTGTGAATATAAACTATAAAAAAATGTAATCATCATAAGTAATTTATTTTAGGTTTTCCTTTTTAATTGAAAATAGTTGGAGTCTGGTTTCTTATGTGAAACTATATATATATATATATATATATATATATATATATATATAACTATGTATAACTATACAACTTTATTATTTTTTATTCCACTTACCTTTATGTTCATATTTTCCCTAGATATTGAGAAAATGACTGCTCATGGCAGAGAATTACTTTCTTAAAACTTAGCATTCTCTATATAAAGTAGACGTCTTTTCCCAGAAAGAATTATCAAAATATTTGAAATTGGGGCAGGGGTTGTGGTTCAGCAGTAGAACCCTCACCTATCATGCGTAAGGCCCTGGGTTCAATCCTCAGCCATATAAAAATAAAATAAAGGTATTGTGTTCACCTACAATTAAAAAAAATTTTTTTTAAAAATATTTGAAATTTATTTTGAGTTATAGTATTCTATCCTTGATCTAATAACTGTACCCAGAACTATAATTTGAATAATTTCTAAAATCTTCTTTTCTAGGGACTAATATATGGGTGGAATTTATTTGAGGCTTTCCAATAGAAATTTAATTACCTCTCCCAGAACCTTGGGAGAAAATCTAGGACATTGCAAACAGCAGTTGTGCAGTACAAAGTTTTGAATAAAAATATATACTATATTGTACTTCTAGATGAATCACACGAACAAGTTTACACATTAGTTTATTTCTGCCAAGTTAGTCACCTGAGTTGGGAATATTAATCATATCAGTATTGTTCTGAAAAATGAGTTAGTATTTTGTATTGACAAGGACTTGAGAGAAATGGCTTTTTAAAGCTTGACAGCACTTTTCTCATTATGTTTGGCTACATTTTGTCTATATCCAAATGTACTTCCATTCTTCCATCATGAAATTAGCCCTCGCCACACAGGTAATAACTAGAAAACTTCTGATTTACTAGATCTTGGGGCTTATTTTGAAGGTTTTCATTTGATTTTCTCTTTTCTTTCTTTTTTCTCCCATCCTTTCTCCTTCCTTTTTTTCTGTGTTCCTTCCTTCTTTCATTTATTTTTCTCTTGTTCCTTTCTTCCTTTGTCCCTCCCTCTTTCTTTCTTCCTTTGTCTTGCTTACTTTCCCAGGAATTCCAGGGTATGGAATGTGGGTGATGTCAATGTAAGGTCCAGGAGCCTGCAGAAAAAGCAGAGGGGAGTGTGTGCCAGAATCTCTTGGCAGTTGTCCCTGCACACAGTAAAACGCACCAGGACTTATTTTATGTTTCAGAAGGAGATCTGGAATCCTAGTAAAATAGAGCTATTAAGGCAATTTCCTGATTTTCCTGTTATTCTTTTCTCAATTTTCAGGTGCTTGAATAGATCCTGAAGTCTTACTTCATGTATCACACTTTTGATCTTTTATTCAATATAGAGCCAGTCATATCCCTAAAAATTATGTATCTATCCCTGTTGAATATTTTAAATTCTATATCTTTCTTTGCTTGAATCCACTACACATGACTACTCTCTTCACAGGAACGGGTTCAGTTTTTTGAGACATTAGCTATCATCTCAGAATCTTTTTAACTACTGGTCTCTCTGAGGTTAAATTGTCTGTAAAACCTGATTACAGAGACTATAAATGCATTTATGTCTAGTTCTGATGACTCCTAAATCTTCCTGGGACCTTTACCCAGTGCTTAGATCTGGTTTTATATCTAAACTGATCAATAATCACTATGAAAATTGTGTTCCTTATATAAGCATATTAGATTCTAATTTATGGTCATCCTGCCCAGTTCTGTTACCTATTTTATGTATATCTAGTAAATCAAAGTTAAAATTTATACCCTGAATATATCGAATTTTGGGGGTGGGGATGAGCAGTACTAGAGATAGATCCCTGGGCTTCACAAAGTGTTAAACAAGTGCTCTATCACTGAGCTAAACCCTCAGTCATTTTTAAATTTATTTTGATACAGTCTCACCAAGTTGCCCAGGATGGCCTCGAACTTGTTTCTCCTATCTCAGACTTCTAAGTAGTTGGAATCACAGGAGTGCATCACCATGCCTGACTTATTTTAAACATTCTTGATGTTTTCATAAAGAGCTCAAAGACAACACTTCTTTCAGCTCTTCAATACGTTTTTTGCAAAATTTGTTATGTAATTTAGCATTTTTATGTTTTGTCTCAGCACAACTTCTCTGAGCAGTTTATATGTGTAATGTTTATTGATCTATTTTGAATAAAACACTAATATATGCCAGATTATTAAAAGTTAACATTCCTCCTATACCCACTGGTCCTAGTGACCTGGATCGCCTGCTCTATGTCTGCACGGCGAGTTGTCTACCAGTACGCTTCACTTTGTCCAGAGTCTATAGGCTCGTCACCCAAACAGTGTTTTTCAGTCATATAGTTGCATATTGTAGCCCCTTTACCCTTTAGATTTGGCCATGTGATTAGCTTTTACCAAAAAAAATGAACGTAAGTGTCCAAGTTCAGGTTTAAGACTTTGAAGTCAGAACCTGCCTTCTCCAAGCTCCCTGTTTCTTCCATCAGCTGCATCTGGTGGCAAAAAAAGTGAAAGGACAGGGAGCCCCAGATGGAGGAAAGTTGGATCAACTGAGGCATCAACAAAGGAAGAAAGACAACTCCAACTCAAAATAACAGACTAGAATTATCTTGAAAAAGGTAAATAAAATGATATCACTTATTCATGAATAAATTTATTTATGAGATATTATACATTTGGGGATCATTTATTATGACCACACATTTGAATAATGGCTAGTGGTTAAAACAACCCAAAGCACTTTAACCCAAATAATTTTGATATTTTTCCTTTGGAAAGGCTTTTTTGGACTGTGCTAGAGTAAGCAAGGTGCTACTCATTTACCCAGACCATGTTGTATTATGATCATATCCATTATTATTTCATACAAGGTTTTAAATTTTAGTTTTTCAATTAGCAACTTCTGCCTTGCTTAGGATAGTCTCTCCAGCCATAGCTGGTAATACAGAATTATGAAGTGATTAATAAATATGTACCCAAATAAGAAATAATTGAGCATGTGGAAGTGATTAGAAAGTTACATTGATTAATGATGGTAGAACTCCAATGACACCTCTGAAATTCAATAGATACACTAATTTGGAAACAGCATTTTCTCCTTGTTAATTCAGTTTCTTTTAAAATTAAACCTTACAGCTGTACCAGAAATATTTGCATATGAAAGTCTGTATAAACTTGATATATAAAATGTTAGATTTTCTAATATTTGAATATAGTCCTCAATATTTGTGACAGCATGTGAGATTTCAAGAAACATACTCTTATAACTGGCTCATACTAATTTTTCTTATTTGCTGAGAAATGGTAATCCATATTTGTGTCATGTTCACCAATATGCCTCCTATACTTATTTAGCATTGATATATGTGAAATATAAATCAATATTAAAAGTGTTAGTTGCTGTGCATATTTGCCTTAAATATGATTAATTTTTTAAAAGAAAAAGTTAGCAGCAGCCAAGAACCTTCAAAAATGTAGTTCAGAAATGAAAAGAAGCTTTTACTAGATTAACCAACCATATGAAAATAGCATCTTTGAACTATAGATACTTTTGCTTAATATGACAGCTAACTAAGCTTTCTTTAAGTACAATTTTTCTACAAAAAATGAAAAGCTATTCCAACTCATTTATAGATTGGACACTTATATATTCAAGGGGGGGATGATGCTTCCTTACCTCTTCAATTTTAGGTGCTTTTACTCTTAAATAAAATGGATTTTATTTAGGTTAATCGCCTTTAGCCAGAATCTGAACTCTTCCTTGTTATGTTCTCTTGCTCTAAAGATTAAACTACATTTTAGATGTCTTCCTTCACAATTAAGATAAAATCCTCTCTTAAAATCCCTCCTGAAATAATGCTGGTTTATTGTCAGATTATCATGACTATAGAATATAACCTAATTCACTGTTAGATCTCTAGAATTTATACTGTTAAATGAAAATGTACAATAATACATGTTCGTCTGCATATACTTATCAATTACAAGCAGAACATTTCCTTGAGGCTTAATAAGTCTGTTCCTTCAAGACTCTCATTGCAAGAGTTGTAACCACTTTCTACATCTCCTATCCTGCTGATTCTAAAGTCATCAGCAATTTCCATTCAATCTTTTGAAGTTTCTATTTTTGATTTCTAAAAGATTTGATAAATTTTTGTCCAAATTTTGTCTATAAGATCTTATTTGCTTTTGGAACAAACTAAAGCACTTATGATTTTTACTATTCCATGCAAATACTGAATATGAAATAGAAATTCTAAATATCACTTTTGGAAACAAAATATTTGTTTCACCCCTGGTTCTACATGTGTGTGGGAATTTATCCAATTACCAAAGAACGTGTTCTTCCTTTATGGCAGCTTGCTCACTGAACTTTCAAGGCAGAGTATAGGAACCCAAAAGTTTAGTTATGATTTAGAGGAACCTGAACAGTGAATCTGTGTGAAAGTTGAATTTAATGTGACCTTACTATTGAATTTAGCATCATTAGTCTGTAAGTATTTTGGAATATCTAAAAGTTCTGGAAAAGATGCAACCTCTAATACTGAAAATAAATATATAAACATAAGAATGGAAACAAGTTAAAATGAAATAAGAGATAATTTCTAACTTAGTATTTCTGCTATCAGCAAAAAATAAATGACTGTAAAAGCTCTGGTCATTATCATAACAATTAAGCATACACTTTCTACAAAAGAGGAAAAACCAGAATTTTTTATAGTTTAACTTAATGGATTTGAGATCATTTTCTTAGGTCTGCATCCTGCATGTTCAAAGTATGGAGAAGAGCTTTTGAACAAAAGTAAAAATTCACACAAGCCTGTAAGGGTTGTTAAAATGTTAGTTGCTCTTTGTAATAGTGTTCAGATGGCCCTCGCCATCTCCTCATCCTTTCTTCCTCACTACTTTTGACCCTTGCCCATAACTTGAGAACTAACATTGCATCTGTTCTTGCTTCACTCTTCCAATACATCAAATCTGTTCATTCTCTAAGGTCCTGTGTCATTCTATGCTTAAAGATCAGATAGATTTCATATAATTTGGTCTAGTAAGAAATGCTCATCCAAAAGTAATTCCGGCGATATCCTGTAACAAAATATGGCAAAGAAAGACTATTTTCACAGGTTGGGCTCCTTATAGCTGGAGACGGGTTATGATGGGATTTCATTAGTGGATACCTCACATTACAAGGACAAGTTGAAGTTGATCTAAAATGTATTCACAACAAGAATTCAGCAGCTACCAGGGAAGCACTAAAGCTGAGAAAACGCTTCAGAAGTTTCTCCAGTGGAGGCAGGGAGGTGACCCCAGCATCTGCACACCAGTGTATGAGCTTTCCCAGGAACCTGAGTTCATGAACCTGGATGAGGAATCAATCTCCAGTTCAGCCACTTCAAAGTGTGCTCCCAGTTAGGAGCTGCAGCCAAGGATCCTCCCAACAGCTGAGGAGATAAATCCTTTTGAAAAGAAGGAAACTGAGCAACAAAGCCTCTGCCACAGGCAGCACACGTAAGATGGTTGATTGATGCAGAAATTGCAAGTAAGTTCTTTAAACACAAAGTGCAATTGAGCTATACAAACAAAGTTTAAAATTATTCATATAATAATAAAAAAACACACATGAGAAGACACTGTTGGCACATACACAGAGTTTATTTTTACTATCTTCTCCCTTCTTTTCTGGACCCCACTCTCCTCTCTTAGTAGCTTTTTTAAAATTTATTTTTCACCAAGGCTCACTTTCTCATAGTGTCTGTCCTGAATTCATGATCTATCCTGCTTCACACCAGTAAATATATTATTTTCCCTAACATTTTGATTTCAACTAGCGGCCTTGCAATAAATAATTCTACTTAATTAAGGTATGCAATATCATTTTTATTAATAATGATTGACTCATCTCCACAATGTTAATTGTAAAATAATGCTTCATAAGGAGTTTTTTATAAAAGTGAATGCTTTCCGTCCTCAAGTGGCCCTGGAAGCCCCATCTGCCCTGCCCTTGACATCACGGTAGGAAAGCTACCCATCTCCTGCTTACTTCCCTAATCCCATTTGTACCTCATAACCTCTGATGTTACCGATGAAGAAGATAAAAGAACTTAAGCTCTTTCCCAAGACGGCAGACCTAGTTTGCTAATCTTTTCATTGTGTCTTGATGTTTAGTTAGTGTCCCCATGGCTATCTCAGTGCCTAGAGCACAGGCAGTCTTTGATAAATATTTGTTGTTGAACTTAGAGGCAGGAATTAAAACAATGAAAAGGAACTTCAGTAACAACACTGGGCAACAAAACCACTGGAAAAGGAACTATTTTGTGGTCAAGAAATCAAAAAACAGTCACTATTTATTATAAAATTAAAAATAAATTAAAAATTATACTAAAGACTATTTAAAGATATTTATTCTGCATTGTAAGTACCCTTGGAGGTAACTGAGAACTTTCAAGGAAGCTAATTTTAGTTTCTGGTTCTCATTGTCAAGATTCCATCAAATCAGGGACAAAAAAAAAAAAAAAAAAATAACTAACAGGTAGGAAATAGGAAATATGTAGTAGTGATCTTGTTTTCCCTTTTAGAGACATTCATCTAAAAGTAAGAAATAGAGCACATCTCTGGTCATATAAACAGGACTGGGTAATTTAAATAAAGATTTTTATGATCTTACAACCTCAGAACCATATCCATCAAATAGTATAATACCTCTGAGCTTCGGTTTAACCAGCTGCAAAAATGAAGTGCTAGCACTGTGGTCCCTGAAATCTCCACGAAGACCAACATTCTCTAAACCCATAAATGACCTTTGCTCATTTCCTTTTGCATCGTATGTCACGTATTTACCTTACACATGTAACTTTCTTTGTGCATAGTTTTTTTGGTTGATTTTAGTTTTGTAGTATGTCATATAGTACTTTCACCAATTTATTTATCTGGATGCATTTTCTCATACAGCAAGCATATTTGAGTCTACAATATCATAATTACACTTTTGATAACATGTTTAGTCTCTACATTATTAATGTAACTGATTCAAGAAATGCTGAGTCAAATGGTGTAGATGATGTCATGTGAGATAATTATGTGTGTGCATACATAAATAATTATCTCACATATATATGATTACCTTCTTATCAAATCTTCCTACTTGAGTTTAAAAACATGTCTGGCTCTAAGGAATTTATATTTGTGTTTGGGACCTAAATATATATTTTACATACTATATAAAGTTACTGCTCCTCTTTTGACATGGATGTGGACTTTTAATTATAATGGCTTTTACTGCTTTCCACAGGTTTGCCAGTATATGACTTTCAATGAACATGAACTTTTATTCCTTTATTGACTAAGGCATTACTTTTATAATCTTCCATTATTTATTCTCAATGCTTTGCCAGTTAATCAGATATCCTGACCTCCTATTTACTTACTACATTAACATTCACAAATACTTATCTTCCACTTACACAATATATTACACATTGAGTCTTGATTTAAAAAAAAAACACTAGGATAAGTAGAGTTTGTGAAAAGTTTGCACTACCTTGTTAGATCTGGGTTCAAGTCTTTGGGTGCTTTCTCCTTGTTGCAGTCCTTCAGAAGCTTTTCTAATGCTCAATCTGTGACAGTCCCAGGTGGAGTACCAGCATTAATTTCAAGAGCCAGATCACTGAATGCTGGAAGGCCACTTATTTAACAAAGGAGCAAAGTCTTATCAGGGAGAAATGATTTCTACAGCTTCTTGCTTGCTACAAACTTTCATCTTCCAGAGGGTACTTTTGGCATAAATAGTTGTGCTAAAATTATGAAGTACTTCTGAATAAACCTATAGTATATATTTTAAGAATAATTTCTCCCTAAGTGGCCCATGAAGAGAAATATTACAAACAAATAAGACATTCACTGAAAAGGATGACTTGAAATGTAATTGGAAACTGTTGTTTTCACTGCAGAGAACTGCATAATTAATTCTTCAGCTTATTGTTGTGATTATTGGAATTTTAACCTATTCTAGAAAAAAATACTTCCAGTGCAATAATAAGATATTGTAAAATGAGTCACAATTTTAATTTTAAAAACTCCAAGTTTTTGTTTTATGTTGCTGTACATGAGCATGCAGATAGGAGGTCAGGGTATCTGATTAACTGGCAAAGCATTGAGAATAAATGATAATATGCAAATGATAATAATGGTTGTTTAGATTTCCACTCTTTTCA
Organism: Sciurus vulgaris; assembly: GCF_902686455.1. NCBI lineage: Eukaryota > Metazoa > Chordata > Mammalia > Rodentia > Sciuridae > Sciurus > Sciurus vulgaris. Next base: position 123,733,951 of record NC_136469.1, read on the forward strand.
GAAACAATGTTTTTCAAATCTTCCAATCTATTACATGTCTCTACTCTCCCTCCATCCCTTCTTTTAGAAGGAGTGCAGGAAAAGAGAAGAATCTGGAAACTTGTATAGAATTCAATACTTTTTATTTTAGGTTCATTTCTCTTCTGACCACCTATCAATAGCACCATGGGTTGGTGAATAAAACCTTAAACACATGGCTTTTGAGGGCCATTTATGATATACCCCATAATCTATTCTTAAAAGAAAATCTGTTGGCATTTACTACTATCTGTACCATTCCAAAAGCTAATGGACATTGTTTTCCCAAAAGGAACTTGCCTCATATCATTCAAACCCCTCAACTCCTTGCACAGCACCACTCACTCTCCAGTACATTCAACTACCGTTCTGCTTTTCACCACAATCTCTTCCTATGCCCCTCTGACCATAACGACAGCAAACGCTTCCTGGTAATTACAAATGAACACCACAAATCTTCATGTAAGTTTTCATCGTAATTCTTGGACCTTCCACGTTGACCTGAGAATATTTTAAAGATATTTTACCCTAAACTAAGATACTGTTAGAGATACCCAGAATTTTGTAACTATTGTTTTGACTAGTGCCGCATATATAACAACAAAACAAAACAATACCTTGCAACCTGGCCTGCAATGAGTATCCCTGTATTGTGTCTCTTCTTTCTTACTCTCATAATAAAATACTTTCTGTCATTTGAATAAACTTATGAACTACTCCCCAAAAGTCTCAATTATTTTCACCCCTAATGCTTCCTTAATGTAATGTCAAAATATTGGAGGCCCAATACTATTAATCATGCTTTTCATTTTCTGTATACTATAATGTTTTGACATCTTAAACTTTATAGTTAGAAGTGACTACCTCTCCTGGAGAATACCTATTTTTAGAGAAAGCAAAGGATGCAGATGGCAGTAGGCCTTTTATATTCTGAGTTAACCAAGTCAGAGCTTTACATACTTTGGACTGTGCACCATAAGAAACCATGTTCTTCTGCCTTGGTTATTATTATCCTAAGAAGCCAGTCTCTCAGTGCTTTGTCAACCCTGCCTAAACTACAGAAATCTCAATAGGCTCTTCCCTCACTCCCATTTCTATTTCCTGCCCGAAACCTACTGCTTCTCTATATCCTTGCATGCTTAGCCATGTCTATGTCTAGGAGAACTAGGATATTAAACAGTGACCTCTTCTTATGTAATTCAAGCATCTTTAGAAATTAAACACCTCAAAAAATAACTGTTATCTAAATATTTGGTGTAATCCCTAACACAATCTCAATGACACCTCTTGTAGAAACAGAAAAACCAAATTTAATCTTATATGAAAATTTAAGAGACCCAGAATCACCAAAACAATCTTGAAAAGAAATTAAAAATCTATAAAACTCACAATTCCTGATTTCCAAAATCACCATAAAGTTATAGTTGTCAAAACAAAGTATTAATGGCATAGACAGATATTTAGACAAATGGAATATAATAGAGAGCTCAGAAATAACCATCCATATATGTGTTCACATGGCTTTGGACAAGTCTGTCATGACTATTCAAATGGTTTTATCATATTTAAATCATTTATATCATATAAATATATTTATATAATTTTTATAATACAAATATATAAATTGATCAATATAAAATATATGAATATATATATTCTTTGTATTATATAAATCATATATAAAAATAATCAAATATTTAAATATAAGAGCAAAAATAATTCAGTTTGAAGAAGAATAAAAAAGAATAAAGTTTCATGATATCTAATTTGTCAAAGTTTTTTTGGCTATAACTCCAAAGATTACATGTAACCAAGAAAAAAATGACAAATTTTATCATAGACATTAAAAACACCATTTAGCAAAATAGAATATCAATACAGTTGTCTGTTTCTATCCTTATAGCAAAATACCACAGACTGGGTAACTTCAAAATAATAGAGACATTTCTTATCTGGAGACCTGAAAGTCCACGACCAAGGCACTCTCAGGTTCTAGGGAGGGTCTGTTCCTCGCAGATGTTGCCCTCATGTGACAGAAGTGATAGTAGGGCACGAGGGACTAGGATGTGCCCTTGGATCCTTGTAATAGCACTAGTCCTATTCATGAGGGTGAACACTATGGATTTAATCATCTCCCAAAAGTCCTACCTCTCAATACTTTCACACTGAGTTTTAGATTTGAAATATGAATCTTGGAGATACACGTTCATTCAAACCATAGCAAAGGTAAAAGGCAATCTGCAGAATGGAAGAAAATATTTGCAAATCATCTGTCTGATTTATAGCATTCAAAATAGATAGAGATGTTGAAAAATCAAAAACAACAAAACCAGTCCAATTAAATAAGAAGGAGATTTTAAAATATGCTATCCAGTAAACTTGGAGGACATTATGCAAAGTGTAATAAGTCAGAAAGGAAAAGCAAGTGCTATGTAATTTCACATGAGGTACTTAGAGTAGTCAAAGTTATAAAGAAAGTAGAATACTATTGTATCTGAACTGTATAGGACACTTCTTTCTGGTATTTTATGATTTTTTGATTTTCCATCTTGTTTAGATTGATCACAAAAGATTTGAGAATCATTATATTCAATCCACATATGTATCACAGGAGGAAAGGATGATTATATTAAGTACCACTGATTTCTTTATTACTGCAATTTTCTTCTCTTTGCAGTTTGAACTCTATTTTTATTAAATTAATATTAGATTCTATAATGTGTGAATGTCCAAAATATTTTCTACTTAATATCACCCATCTCACTCCTTGGACAACAAAATTCATTTATTCAATTGTTAATTTTTCTTTCACTACTTATTTTTAAATGAAGTATTTATGATTCCATTTCTCAATTTACCAGTTTTAGATACATGTCTTCTTCGTGTATAGTCTATTAAAGTATAGTTTAATCATCTTTTATTATCACCCTCTTCTTTTACCCTTTATCCCAATATTGATATAGCACAATTTGAATTAAATATATCTTATTCTTATGTTATGATTACATAATGTAAGATTCAAGTGGTTATTTTGATGATTATTTTGCGCTTATATGAAATATTTCTGCTCGTGGAATTAAAATTTGCTTTTATAAAATCACTTAGGTTCAAAGGAGCAATCCCTCACTTATTTAAAAAAATAGTTTATATATAGCTACCTTTCAACATTTAATTTCCAGTTCAGATGTATCTAATGACTTTGCAATTTATTTAAATTTTTGTTTTGTTTTCTTTTCCTGGTATAATCACTCTCACCATCCTGTGTTCTCCTGCTTAAGTATATGAATTGTTTCCTATTGGAACATACTGGAAGGTTCCTATTCTGAATTTCCATTTTCTTAATTTCTAAAATAGGAAAACCTGGTGCCTCTATCATGTGCCTAGGAGATTCATGTGGTTTTCTTTTTTGTTGTTTTTTGTTTGTTTGTTTGTTTGTTTCCTAAAAATGAGTGCATGCTAATTACTTTTTGAGCCCTCTGCGTATTTGAGAATGCTTTTTCCCCCCAACTAATTCCTGATTGAGAGATTAGCTAGATGTAGAATGCTAGTGGAAAAAAAAAAAAATGTTTTCCTTACTAAACAAGGAGTTCTTCATCTCTCAGATCTACTGTGGCCATTGAGTAATCTGAACATCCATTCTCCAATTCTTGATATTTAGCACGCTTATCTCTACCACAGTGATTTCTGGCCTTCTATTTCTAACTTGTCTCCTGAAATGTCACAATCAGATAATTAGTCTTTGGTTTTGATATTTTGTTAGTTGGTCTAGTTTGGTGAAGGAGAAAAATACTATTAGTTAATTAACATTAGACTATACTATCGATTATATGATAAATAGCTTGTGTCTGTTAACAGTGGGAGAAAATCTCAAGATGAGATCTTTGTTTTCTAAAATTTAATAACAATGATTACTCATTTTAATGCTTTTTTAACGTTTAGAGGTACAAGCTTTATTTTTATGTTCCTAATTTCAAATATCACTTTTAAACATGTTTATATCTGTTAAAAATATGCCCCTTAAAAATATTCGTGGCAGGAAAATGATTGTAAGCAAGTATGACCAAAATAACTATTTGGTACGTGGGTTTAGCAAAATGTTCAAAAGAGACGCGGGAATTAATGAAGGTGAAGATAGAAGGTGGCTTTCTCCTCTGCTGTCTTTAAAATGTGCTCAGGTCTAACATTTCCAATGCTTAAGAGTTATAGGGTTTCCCAACACTTCAGTCCTACTTTGTATGATAGTTAAGCTGTGATTCAGTGTCCATGTTTTTGTTTGAGATTTCATAGCTTCACTCTGCAGGGTTGAAGACAGAATTCTCTCAGTATCATTTTGCAACAATATACTGTGTCTTCAAGAATAGCTCCTAGTGTCTTCTCTGTTCATGTTTATTACCTTCCTAAATGGGCCCAAAGAGATAGCTTTTATTTGATACCATTTGCCCAAATATTTATAAACTAGTGACCTAAGAGTTGCACTTTTATGTATCTTAAAAATCATGTTCTTGGGATATGGATTTTGATCACTATGATTTACTCAAACCTTTATGCTAGGTAGAATAGAGAGAGAATGATGAATGGTCCAGCTGCTAATGATTCATCTTCTGCACTCTGGCAGGACCCTCAGTTATGGTCTTTATGGACCCAGGATTGATTTTTACTGAGGGTCATTGGTCCCATCAGAGAATCTTATTTCCTATGCCTGTGCATTTAAAAAGCAAATTTTCACTGCAGTTATCTGTTGCTCAAATTCTCTGTTTTCTCTACTTCAACTAGTAGGGTTAGTGAAATACCACAATCCCATTTAGAGGAGTGACAGGACACATTTGCTATTGCACGAACACCAAAGCTTTACGTTGCTAATATGAAGTTTGAAGAATTTTAGGGCTGGGGCTGTAGCTCAGCGGTGGAGCACTTGCCTCTCAGGTGTGAGGCACCAGGTTCCATCCTCAGCACCACATAAAAATAAATAAATAAATAAGAATTTTAAATATATGCACATGGTTTTTCACACAAGATACCATCTTCTGAAAAAGATCCTGTTCTACCATTTCCTAGCATATGAAGTCTTTGTATGTGTTCTGTAATGTATAAAAATGTTTTATACATTAGGAGAAACAATTGAAGATGTATACATTTGGGTTGTATGCAACAATGCATGTCTGAAGCAAATATTATGGAAATATTGACAAATTAAAAAAAAAAAAAAACTTTTGTAGTAAATCCTAGGAAACCACACTGTTTTTAAGGGAAAAAAAATCCCTAAAATAGATCTCAGAGTATTTGTATTTTAAAACATAGGGTGGTTCAAAATAATAACTCACAATTTGCATATTTGGTTCAGAAACTACTTTTCAGTAATTAAGGCAGTGTCACGTCATAGTGCCATTAGAGTTAATATCTACCACTCACCCTCTAAACCTTTGGGAAACATGTCCTAAAGTACTTCAGGGAAACTTTGTATCTGGATTCTGTCTCATTTTGGTATTTATTTTCACCTATGAAATAGTAGGAAAAAGCATTTTCTTCTTAAATTTCTCTAAAATTTATTTAAGTTAAATGAACTGAAGTAAAACAATCATTTTATTTCCTTTTGGTTATTTCTCCTTATCAAATATTTTTTGCCTTGCTCTTAAAGAAAATCTAGGGGTGAGCCTATCACATCATTTATCATAATGGTTTTTAATCTTTTAAAGCTACCCATGAATGTTATTTGGTCTATGTCTAAAAAGAAACAAAGCCTTCAATCAGCATCTTCCAGATATTGAGTACATCTACTTTCTGTAATTTTGTTCTTCTCTGGATTAAGAATAATGGGTTTTAAGGGAGATCAGAAGAGACAATTAACTTTGAAAAGAAGTACATAGAGCTCTAGTTAATGGAAATAAATATTTCCATTAGTGGAAATATTTTTTACATTTTATTCACATGAGTAAGATGACCTTAAAACACATCCCGGTTATCATTCCACAAAAGGAGGTCTTTTATGGAATGACTTTAGTAAACTAACAAATCAATAAAACAATCAAAACCTTGTTAGTGGAGAAATTTTTGATACTAGGTCATGCAGAGAACATTGTCAAACTGAAATATACCATTTAGTATAAGCTAAAATTCATAATTATTTCTTTTCAATAGTTTAATCCTCCATAGGCCACTGAATGGCATTAGTAGAATTGAAATATATATTAGAAAAACTTGGCACATTCAAAACTGATAATTGTGTTGTTATGCTACCTGAGTTATTCTTACTCAGAATACAAATTTTATTTTTACCTGCTCCCAATTTTTTGTTTGTTCCTTCTGTTCCCCCCAACCCCAGGGTTATAACATCAACTTTCAGAACTCTGGAAGGAAGACAGCTATGTGTCTTATTAAAATAATCTTTATTCTGAGCTAGGGCATAGCACCCTTATCAATCATTGTTGCAGACTAGGGTGGAAGAGCATCATACCTTTTCATAACTATTCAAAACTAATTGTCTTTAACCTCTAACCTATACAAGAATCACCTGCAGGGCTTATTAAAACAAAAATTGCCTGACCCACCCCAAGAGTTTCTGATTCAGTAGGTGGTAGGTGTTTGTACTCCCATCAAGTTCCCAAGTGATGCTGATGCTGCTAGTCTAAGGGACCACACTTTTGAGAGTTATAACTTAAACTTCTACCTATTCTAACCATTGCACCTCTTTATCCATCCCCTCCTTTTTATCCTTCTATCTAGCATTTATTTAAAATCCAATATTCAATTTGAAAGTCAGTTTATATTGGAAAATTTCCCAAACTCCTTCACCTTTGGTTTGGTGACTATATCTATCATTTCTACTCAAGAAACAGAAAGTACATAATAATTTGAAAATAGTAAGTTTAGTATAAAGGTTATTGGAATAACACAGCAATAAGAGCAATAAGAGTTAAAGAAAACTGTAAAGCATAGAGGAAGAGCAAATATAAGGAGCAGTCATTGTCCCACAGGCTGTGCCCTATCTCAGTAGAGAGGACAGGGGCTTGGCCCACTGAATAGTAACAAAGTTCCTCCAGAGTGGTCCCCATGGAAATTTCTGGAAATCCTCCATTTAAAGAACCCAGGGAAGCAGCCTTAGGGATAATATTCATCTCTATGCACCCCAGAATCTGGGTGTAGCAGAAGTTGCACATGCTCTGCAAGACTGGTGCTAGAGAAATTGCCCTTGCTGCAGAACCTTGGCACTATTAAAGAGTCTGCTGAGTGGAGCATAGTAGAATCAGGAAGGAAATTACTGCAATGTGTTTCTAGCACCCACTGCTGACAAAGTTTAGCATCTCGCCATTTAGGAAAGAAACACTTGGAGGACCCAGGTTTAAATTTAGAAAGCTTTGCTTAAAGTGATCTAAACAACTCAGAAAATACAGTGTGTTCACTTAGGAATATCTTACTCTACAAATCTCAGATTAGGCTTGATTTAGCAAGCCATATGTCAATTCTATATTCTACTGTTTGGGGTATTAGCTTCATTTCTATGTTTAATATGATCAACTGATTGCAAGGTTTAGACAGTATCCTAATACTTTCAATTGCTGTGTATGCTGCAGTTCTGCATCTTATCATCCAACTCTGCAGGAAGACCCAGTTTGTAGTCAGCATTATGGAACAAAATCTGAAGTTTTCTCCTCAAAGGGCATATTCATATTCACAATGATCTATTTTAATCATTGTAGGTAGGAAAACAAGGAGCATGGGCTGTCTTAGCCCTAAGATATGTGCCCACAAAATGCACTTGTATTTAAGAACCATACTACAGAAATACTTATGAAAATAATATCAATAATCAACAAATACTTTTTCAATTAAAAAATCATCTCTTCATCCAAAAGATGGTACCTTAGGATGGTTTGAGAATCATACCATTTCACCACTTCTTTAATATTACTGCGAGGTCATAATATGGCATGATTATAACATTCTTAAAAATAAAAAGGACCTTAAAATTAATTCAGTTTCCAAAAATAAAAATAAAACCCTAACATTAACAAGAGGAGAGGTGCTCTGCTATTTCTTTATTGTGGGTAAAATTAGGGGGAGAGTAATGCTTATATCATATCCCATTGGAGTAATTTAAAAAATAGAGTTAGAGAGAATATATATGTAAGTATTTTTATACATTTGTACCCATGTATCACTTTCTACACGGTGACACATATATTAACACACCTAATCCTTATAACTACCCAGGCAGAGTATGTAATCATTATCACCATTTTGTAGGTGGCACAACTGAGGATCTAAGCGAGTACCACTTCCTCAGAGTTACGCTGCTAATAAACTTGGGGGTGGGATTTAAATTAACATAAGCAGTTTGCATTCATAGTCTTTTCTTTTTAACTCTACATTCTATTTCTGTAGCAGGGAATGTACCAAATAGAAATGTTGAAACCCTACCTGGGTAAATGTATCTCCTTTACCAAAGACTTAAGTGTGTTCATGTACCATGTAATGACATTTAGTCAATGGACTAAATATACTTTGGTAGATTCATAAGATTATATTTCTAGTGATGTAGCTATCTTAATTTGTGTAATGACCATTTATGATGTTTGCACAATGATGGACTCACCTAACCACACATTTCTTAGAACATGTTCCCCTTGTTAAATGACCCACAACCGGGTTAACTTCTCTTTCTGGCAGGCTAGGCCATTTCTAATCCAGTTCAAATCATCCTTTTTACTACCCCCTCCCATAACCCTTACATAAACTCTGTGCTTTTGCCAAATCTGTCTTTCTTTCATTTATTTCAACACATTTAGTGCTTTCCTTTCAGCAAATGATTGGTGATGATCCACAACAATCGTTCTACCTGAACTATTTTTCTCCTATCTCTAGCGATCAAGCTTTTCCACCCTTCTCATCCATCCACTGTCATCTCCAATGGCCTAATAGAAAAAAAGTAGCTGCAGCAGAGCCAACCCATGTGCCCCACCATATTTAAACTCACTCTCTCTCCTCTCCTTTAGCCCAGAAGCCTACAACCTATATTCCCTCCATTATCTCTCTTCTTTATATTGCTTAAGTTCCCTCTTTTGAATACTTAAATAACTATTCTATAGAAATATAAGAGAAATATTCATCAAGAAAGGAAATAATTAGTCTAGTTCTTATAAATTAAGCCTCCTACTGTGTCTATTCAGGCTAGGCTCTGTCCTCTGTCTACCATGGTTATTGACAGTCTCTGAGCTCTCTTAACTTGTTCCTATCTTGTAAGACCCAATATAGAGGGACCTTTCCACATCATTAAGATATGCAAAGGTACTTTGATATGTCAGTGGAACTTAAAACCCTTAACAAGTCACACAAAATCCTGACCACAGATTCAGTCTTCTCTTCCACTACTCTTTCTCAGTATCATTTACTCCTAAACAATGAAACTACTTGGAACTTTTCAGAGGTGCTTTGCCATTTCTCCTTGAAGCCTAGACACCCAACCCTCAATTTGCTGAAATGCCCTCATTCTTTGTCTCTAACTTACCCTTAATATTTCATCCAGAGTCAGCTAATCTGGAAAGCTTTTCTTCAGTCTTCATTAACATCAGATAAGGCTTATCTTTTCTATCCCCATGTTCTTTTACAATTATACCTACTAGTGTGCATCCAGGTAAGCATAGATATTATTAAAGTAATAGCAAATGTATTTTATTACATCCATACAAAAAAATAAAAAAATTACCTTTTCCAAATTTAATTTCATAATTATTTTAAAAGTAATTCAGATTTGATTGTTGACTATTTGAAAATTAAGAAAGGATGAGTAAGAAAAAAGCTTCATATCTTAAATACAATGAATCAAGAACAGTTCCTATTTTGTTGTATAAAATTACAGCATTTTTAATATTATATATAATGTAAGATATTTTACTTCAAGCTGGTTATTTGTTCTTTGTTTCATGACAGTTACATTTTCCATATGATTTAAAGCTCTGAAGGTTGATTTTAATACTTGTAGAATTATTTGGTGAATGTCTGATGACAATCTTATTAAGAATCTAAGTTTTCTATTTTTTAAATTAATAGCGTAGTCAAAACATTTGGTGAGCACTTACTTTATACATGGTACAATCAGGAAAATTTTATGTGCATAATCTCATTTAATTCTTAGAATAATTCTGTGAAACTGTTTCCATTTTTTCACACATTTTCTGAAGAAGAAATTAGTCTCAGAGAGATTGAATAATTTATGCAAGGTCAAAGACCAGCAAGTGGGATGTCAGAAAGGGAAGTATTTTGCTTCCAGAAGAGATGTGTCTTTTAAAGATGAAGACCACAGGGGCTTCCCGTTCTCCCTCCAACAGTCTCTGTAAAATGCTGATTATCTGCCTTACTCTTAGTCCTGGGAATATTTTTGGTTTGCATGCTTAGCCCTGAAGCTCTTCCTGACCTACGTGTCCTGTTCTTCCCTTTTTTCCTGTTTTGTCCAGAATCCTTTCTCATACTGCACTGATGGAAAACTTGATGCATTTGCCTTCCAAGAGGAAAAGGAAGTAGTAGATTAAACTCTAAAGGGAAAAGCAAACAATTAGATAAAAAAACATAAAATAAAAGTAATTATATTTTCTGAAGTTATATGACACCTCCTGACAGTTCCTGGGTTTTAGTAGTGCTAGGGTAGGACTACTGTTTAACCGTTTAATAGACAATTATTGATCAACTGTACACAATAAGGCAAGTTTTATTTTATTTTTTCCCCAAACAGACTGTAGCTTTTTTGCACTGCTGTGCTTGTAGGACTGACACAATATCAAGCATATAGGACTTTCAAGAAATGCTTAAGTAGGGCTGGGGTTGTGGTTTAGTGACAGAGTGCTTGCCCTAGCATGTGTAAGGCACTGGGTTTGATTCTCAGCACCACATATAAATAAATGAATGAAATAAAGACTTATCAACATCCAAAAATATTTTTAGTGTTTTAAAAAAATGCTTAAGTAAGGGTTGAATTAATTGAAAAAAAAAAAAAATAGACAAGTCACCTTCTGCAAGAAAGCACGTTTCGCAGCTACTGAGAACCATTAGTTTTGCATAATCAGGGTCTGCATAAAGATACAGTTCATGTTGTGCCAAGTTTTCAATTTTCAAAACTTAGGATAAATATTTTTTCTCTATTGTTAGTATTATGTCAACAATAATATTGACTGGATGGACAGATTACTGTAACCAGTAATCTATATGTCAAGACCAGCCCTAACAAGTAATGGCTACAAACCCCCACCAAATATGTCCCAATAATTGAGTTCACTTAACCTTGATTTCACATAGACATTACAGGGATCCAGTCCATTATATTTGGCTTCTGTCAAACATTTAATAATCTTTCAAGTGTATGTACTTGGTTTGCAAAATATGCATGAAATATATATAACCTGTTTGGAAGAACCTAAATAGATATGTACTATTTAGCAGATCAATCTATTAGAATTAGAATATCTTACTCATTTTCTAAAGAAGTGTCTTTCGACCTTAATACTAATGATATTTTGTGTTGTGGTTAATAACATAGATTTGGGTTTTAGTGAATATTCTTGTGAAAATCTCAGGAGGAAATTAGAGAGGGTCAGAGTATTTGCTGGGACACCAGCTGTAGGTCTTTCTTCTAGGAGTTAAGCGGTGATCATGGGGATGAGAAAGAACTAATATTAGAGGATTGAAATTAGCAACATGGAGTTGTTGTGGATTATGGGCCAAGGAGAAAGAGAGAAGGGGTGAAGAAGATTGACTTTTCAGCTGCTATGAAGTATTTTCCTCACCCAAACATTATTTCTGAAAGGAAAGCTAATATATGCTTATACAATCTATTCAAGTTTCTGGTGACTAAAATTTTCATTAATTTTTAATGATAAAGATACAGGATTTTGAAAACTGAGGGATTCTCCAGTTAAGAGGAACCCCATGGTGAAAGAGACATTGGTGGAGCTAAGGGTCAATTCTAGTAGGAGGAACCCCTGGGTTTGAAGAACACGTGGTAGGTGATGTTAGGCCAAGGACAAGCTGAGATGCTATATTTGAATTTTTTTGAATTGGTTTGGCCTACTCTGCAGAGCTTCTTATTGACAGCCACATTCTGCCCCATAAGTGAAAAGGTATTTTCTGAACAATGAAGGTGAGTTTATGGTAACTGGAGTTAAACTAATGGAAAGCACTGAATTGATCAGCAGGAAGCTCAGGAAAGGTTAAAATAGCCTCCATTTTTATGTTGCTGTACAGTAGTGAGTAATGTTAATTGAATTTCCCTTGTGAGATTCTAAGAGATTTTTCCACAGGATCCTGTGCTGTATAAAAAGGAAACAATGGCTTGTGGTAAAGTTAATTCAAGCTGAGATACATTAACTGCACCACATTATCGGCTGCTAAGAGTGCTATTAACACACATCACCCACTGTGTATATTTGTGAATTAGGAGGTTTCCTTGTTAATGGAAATGAGACACTTTCTTGAAAATGCCAAGCACTGTGAATGTTGACATCGTCTTACGCAGCTAAAAAAAGAGACTATTTTTATTTCACATATGATGTGGTGCCCCTCATTTGACAGACCACTGATTTTACTACTGTACAATTTCTCTTTGGGCTGTTTGTTGTTGTTGTTTTGTTGTTTGTTTTTTATTTCTTTTTCTTTTTTTGTAGTGGTGGTGAGGGATCATTTTGAACATTATCACGCCATGAAAACACTTGCATTCAAGCTTGCTAACCCATTTTGAATCTTCTAAAGTAACGGCTGTTTGTTGTAAAACAGAAATATGCCACTTGCGGATTCAGGAAATTCAAGTTCAAGTCTCGGCTCTGGCTAGGTCTCTGCCCATATGCATGAGCCTGAGATGACTGGAGAGGGAAGGTATGCAGCATGGGAAGCCTGGTTGTGCCAAGATGTGGGCTTGAAACTTTGCTTAGTTTCTTTCTTTCTTTATATATATATATATATATATATATATATATATATATATATATACATGTAATTTTTTTCTCCAGTCTTCTTGAGGTCTGAGTAACCTGTGGCTTAGAAATTGACTGTCCCCTGACTAATCTATCATTCGAGTAAGATCTATCAAGTAAGAGCATTGTAGGCTACATAACTCTGTAACCTCTCCAATATAGAAAACTTGTGTGAATATACACTAACCCCTCCCCTCATCCTCCTCACACTCAGAATGCAAATCTTTATGTTCAAAATCTTGAAGAAAACAAAACTATTAGAAAACTTCACAATAGCATTCTTTATTTCAGCAACATTATATGAAATAATAGTTCCGTATTTTTGTTTAATTAACCCTTACTTATAAACTCAGGCTATGTATCAGTGTTATTCTATCAGATAGTCTTTATACTTGATCAAACACCAAAAAGGCTAGCAGTTAAAAGCAATAATTCAAAACTGTGCTTCTGACATTTTCACACTACATTTGCTTCATTCCAAAAGTGGACAGAGTATGAATAGAAATGTAATTCCTCAGCAATTACATGAAAATAAATGACAGTACAATTACATGATTAAAAATGAATTTTATTTATGCTTTTCCATGCATGAAATCTACATACTTCCTGTGTGGTTTGTAAATAGGTTCTAAAGCACTTTTCTGCATGTATAATAACTTTCATTGGTGAATTTCTCATAAAATTGCAATTATGTGTGGAAAAAAAAAATAGCTTCCAGAACTTTAAGCTAGAAACAGAAAAAACAACATGAAAGAAATTTAGATGTTTTGATCAAACTCTGAACAAGGTTGTCACCCACATAGATTTATAAATCCTTTGGTACAATAGAAATATTGAATTTACTTATTGATCTAAAATGTAAAAAGAGTTTTGTGAAGTAGAACCTGTTTCACAAATTAAAAGCATTTTGAATTATTGTTAACTAAATATTAGACTAAGTTCCAATAAAAAAAATAATTCTTTTCTGTTGTGTGCCTAAACTTTATACCTAAAGGAGAAAAATTTTGTAGGTAAAAGAAACAAATGAAACACCTGTGGGAGAATTTGGTTAGGAGAAATACTACTAATAATAGTTAAAAACATAAGAAAAGTTGTTATAATATATAAATATATTAATATATAATAGATAAAATTTTATGAATTGAACCAAAACACAGGCTATAGAAAATTCTAAACATTTCATAGTATTCTATCCCACTTTTTGTGTTTAACATGTATGTAAGAAATAGGAGATGTTCACTACAATTTGATTTCTTTTCTTCACATTTTTCAGTTTACGTTGGTCTTAGGTTTAGTCACATCATAGTCAATAAAATTTGATAAGAGAAATATGGGCCCTTCCTACTCCTAATGCCAAAGTATCCATACCTCCCCAACCCCTGTTTCTGTGAATGATCCTGTTTGCTCTTCTTTTGTTGTTGTTGCTTCTCATTTTTGCTTTTGCTTTCATTGACTGCCTAGCACAACTTACGAAAGATCAGAAGCCATGAGTTGAAGAAGACTGAGCCTTATTTACTGGGTCTCTAAGTAAAAATAAATGCAGATGAGACTCAAGTATCAGTCAATTCAGAATTATCTAGCTTTATTATGCTTAAGTCATTATAATTTGGGGGCTTCAAATTTAAGCTATTATCCTATGCTAGCAAACCATTAGCATATTTCAGCATATTCAAAATACACATAGAAAACAGTTTAGAAATTTTAAGAAAATAATGAACAATTATATGTGTGCATATATATATGTGTGTGTGTATGTGTATATATATATACATATATATATTATGAATGAATGAAGGAGTGGTTTTTTTGTCAGTAGAATTAGAAATTACAAGCAATATCTGGATGTTACCCATTTCCAAGACCATCTGGCAAGTAACCAAACCTGAAAGAACTACCAGAAAACTGTTACAGTGTTCAAAACATGGAAAATACATGGCTATTATCTCATCCAAAGACTAATTTAATAAGCAATGTCAGACACACCAGCTTATCCTGATTTACAGACAGAAAAGCAAATGATCCCAAAGCAATGCAAACTGAAAGGACTTTGTAATGAGAACTAGGTATTTAGTCTATTCTGTGTGACTTTCTAGAAAGTAACACAACAAGCAATGTTTTTTCTTCTTACTTTAGACCATGTTTTTGCCCCTTCACTGCTTATTAGCACTCCCACCAAAGTTGGCTAAGGAGAGGAATCTAAAGTTCAGCACTCACCCAGTATTGATCTGTGAAATTGGTATGAGTCCCACCACCCCCTCTACCTTTCCTGCATGGCCACTCAATGTCAGTCATGTTTCGACTACACCACTCTAGGGCATGGATTCTCATTTGAAAAATGGAACAAGCATTGGCAGTAGCGAACACTAGATTGCATTTACTGAGTACTGGCAACAGAAAGAAGCCTAGAGATGGCATTTTCAAGGCAGCATTCAATCTCTCTGTTGCAATAAAGAAAACATCTCCAGTGTTAAGAATTCTGTATTGCAAAGAACTGAACATTCATTAGCTAAAATCAATGCCTTCCTCTTCTTCTGAACATCATTGTTTGCTTTGGAAAGTGCTGAAAATTTATCCACTGCCCACCAAAATGTAACTTCATACATTGTCAAATAAAACATTTGGTGAACAGGCTTGCTTTAGTCATTATTTTATTGTTTTTTACTGAGTCTCAGAGACCTCAGACAAGTTTTTCTTAAATTTTTTTGTAATCGATTTTGCAGACCAGTGTTAAAATATTCTGCTTTAAATAATCAAAATCTTAAAAGAGTTTCTGTGTATTCTTTTTGCTATAACTATATTTCTAGGGCAATTATCTTGATGTGTCATTTGTTCATTTGATATTTTCTTGGAACACCTATTTTATGCCAGACGCTCTGTTAGATGCTAGGGATATAATGACAAAATGATTCAAAGGTGTTCCTTATACGAAAACAAACAATGTAAACATAAAGGACTGTGATTTGTCAGTACTGCTGTAGGAGAGGTACTTATATATAAGATTATGTGTCAAGTTTAAAAAGAGGAACACTGTTTTACAATTTTTGATATCTTTAATATTTCCCCAAACGTACATCACCCCCACTCCCAGAAGAATAGTCATTTTCCATCTTGAATTTTTCTTCCTTTTTATTGGGATAATCATGACCCTTCTTTATAAAATTTAATAATTGAGCTTAGTACAGGATTTTAATATAGTTGTTATAGAATTCATTGAAAAGAGTTACAGGGAAAGCATCTCTTAGTTTAGTATTTAATAACTTCTACTTAATGATAAAGTGGGTGATAATTAGAGAGATAAGGCTGTTAAGTCACCTATTGTATAACTTTTGTTATCACTGGATTAAAAGAGTAAGTTTGTAAATGACTTTGTTTACAGTACATAGAAATAACATTGAAATACTGAATTCTTTCCTCAGTTCCTTTTTCTGCAATAAGGCAAAATGGTTTCGTAATTAAAAGTCCAAATCTAAAGTCAGAATTTCAGGGGTACCCAAGTTGTACTGTTTAACAACTTTGTGACAATGGTAAATTTATTTTGGTTTTATTGCCTCATGTTTCTTACTTTGAAATGCAATGAAAATATAAATGTGATATATAGATCTTTTGGGGATTAAATTAATTTAATAATTAATATGTGTGTTGAATTTCTATTATCATAACAAATACCTGAGATGACAAACATACATAAAGAGAAAATGTTTAATGGTAAGTTGGCCTCTCTGTTTCTATGCCTGAGGTGAAGCAGCACAGCATTGTGATTTAGATGTAAGTTTTTCCTCAGAAGTTCATTTGTAAAGCAATGTAAGATAGTTTAGATATGAAATAAAATAATTGAGTTATGAGAGCTTTAACCTAATCAGTACATTTATCAACTGATAGGGGCATATCTTTGGGGTATACACTTTGTCCTTGGTGAGCAGAGAAGTATCTCCCCACCAACCACCTCTCTCTCCTTCCTATAGCCATGTCTTAAGCCATTTTTCTCCACCACACTTTTCCTCCATAATGTTCTGTCTCCTCTCAGGTCCAAAACAGTAGAGATTGTCATCTATGGACGAAGATCTCTGAAACTGTGAGCCACTAAAAAACTTTTCCTCCTCTAAAATTGTTCTTATCAGGTCTTTCAGTCACAGCTGCAAACTGACTAAAACAGAAATTGATACCTAAACATTTGGGTCCTTACTGTGACTAACCTGACCATGTAGTTCAGAACTTTTAAAGCATTTTTGAATTTGTGGGACGATTTTTGAAAAGTTAAGTAATGCAAACTGGAAAAGCTTTCAACTACTATAGGTGGAGCTTAATAGGAGATTCTGGTGGGAGCTCAAAAGACCAGAATGCTGATAGGATGCAGATAGTAAAGACTGGCCTGATAGCTTTTAGAAGAAAAATTGGAAAGTGGAACTAGGGGACATTTTTATTATATTCTGGCTAAGAAGTTGTCTACATTTTGCCCATGTCCGGATACCCTGTGTGAAGCTGAATTTAAAAGTGATGAACTTCTTAATTTGGTGGAAGAGAATTACCAGGCAGCATAGTCTTCAGGCAGTGACATGGATATCACTGGCAACTTTTAGTCAAGTTTATTATTATAATCCGGAATAGAAGGCAAACCGGAAAGATCTGAAAATCTTGCAGTTTGATCAAAAACTGCAAGTAAATCTGGGCCTAAGGAAGGTATTACAGACACAAAAGAAACACTAATTCTTTATCTCCCCAAAGTAGGAAATATAGCTTGAGGACATTGCAGAAATTGGCAAGACCACACACATCGCAGGCACAAAGGTGGAAAAGGAAAAATTCCTTTGAGAAGAGACTAGTGGAGAACCCTATTTGTACAGCGGGGGCTGAGGAAATTGTTTCACCATGGAAGTTGTTTCAGACATGGGCCCTGGTGACTGGAAGACTGCTGAAGATGGTGGAAGACCTTGACACCAACCATGTGGTGCGGATCTACAGGACAGCCAAACAACAAACAGGAAGTCATGGAGGTTTCCACTAAGGTTTCAAAGGCCTTGGAAGCCAGACAAAGTGCAGCAGGGTCAGAGCCCTGAGAGCAGCTCCCGAGATGGCAATGCATGGAGATGTGAGAAGGCAGCCGAAGCAGTACTAGAGACCCTGAGATTCCAGAAATGCCAGTCATGAGGGATGTCTGTAGAGGAAAGCTGCAGGAATTGAGCACAGACAAGCTGAGAGAGGCCATGTGGCTTATACCCAGCAATGCTGCAAGGATGGAGCTACACAAACCCTTTAGAGAGAGCATCAGAGTGCCATGTGATCCTATGCCAGACATGGAGCTACAGGACTTAGTACAGCTGGATTTTGTTCTTGCTCCATTCCCACCCTCTTCTTTCTATGCCTCTATTTCTCCCTTATGCAACAGAAATGTTTACTAAGTGCCATTCTATATTGGATATAAGTAACTTGCTATTCATTTTTTATAGGGACTCATACTGAGAGTTTTCCTTGAGTCTTAGAGAAGACTTTGGACTTGGAGTTTTGGGCAATACAAGAACTGTTGTCTACTGGGACTCTTGGAAATGGGCTAAATGTATTTTGATGTTTGAAATGGCCATGGGTTTTTAGATGCCGGGGCAGAATGTTATGATTAGATATGAAGTATTCCCCAAAAGCTCATGAGTGATATTATGCAAGAAGGTTTAGACATGAAATGACTGGGTTATAAGGGTTTTAAACTAATCCTGACAGGCATTAATTAGGTGGTAGCTATAGGCGAGCATGATGTGCTGGAAAGGGCAGGTCATTGGGGCATGTCTTTGTGGTATATATTTTGTCCTGGGTGAGAGGAGAAGTCTCTCTCTCTCTCTCTCTCTCCCTCTCTCTTGTCTCTCTCTCTTTCTCTCTCTCCCCCCTCTTTCTCTCTCTCCCCCCTTCCTGGTGGCAATGTTTTGATTCACTTTCCTCCACCACATTTTTGCACCATAATTTTCTGCCACGCTCAGGCCCAGAGCAATGGAGTTGACCATCTATGAACTAAGAGGTTTGAAACCAAGCGTCTAATCAATTTTCCCTCCTCTAAAATTGTTCTTGTCAGGTCTTTGGGCATAGTGGTGAAAAAGCTGACTAAAGCACACTTTATGACTTTATGCTGTAGGAGACCAAAAGCATTCACCTGATGGCCAAACAGTGAAAGAGGGAAATCAGTGGGGTCCCACAGTGCCCTTCAAGGGCATACCCCGATTGTCTTAAACACCTTCCACTAGTCTGAACAAACCCCATCGATCAGTATCTTTTATTTCCAGTGGACTATAACTATCATAAGAGCAGGGATTCACCAATGAGTGTTTAGAAGTGCTTGCCAGAGTCTGTTTTTAAAAAAATATTTTCTTAATAAAACAAATGAAAAAGTGTATTCCATTTTTAAAAATACTCTTTAAAGCATGGAAATAGAGGAACTAATGTTTGTTATAACAATTCAATAATAATTATACTGCAATGTTTATCAATTGCCATATGCCAAACTATGAATTACATATTATTATGTATACTATTTTTATTATGTAAACTACGTATTATTTAACAGAAGCCTCACAAGAACCTTAGTGATAGAATTGCCATTATGTTCAATTTAGTTATAAGGAATCTAATAGTTGAAACAATAAAGCATAAAGAGCTCAATTTTTTTTTTATTAAGCTAGGTCTATGCTCAAATACCATTATAAACAAAATCTTATTTTTCTTTAATTGACAGAAAATATTTTATTTTTTGTATTTTCATAGAAATCATCATGGTATCATTGGTTTAAATTTATAAATTAGTAGTTATCATTTTAAATTATAAAGTTTAAAATATTTTCAGAAGTAAGTGTTTCAGTTCTATCTGAACATACCTAACAAAAGGAGCTCAAGGTGGTATTCCAGGAAAAAGTAAAACTTTACATTTTAAGAAAGTGAATTTCATTGATTTTTTTCCTGGCTGAAGGCCATTTTGAAGTAAGTCCATATGTAGCTCATAAAACATATAACAAAAACAACCGAACAATCAAAAGGCCAGGTTGGAATTATACAGCAGTAAGGACTTTCAAGAAGTAAAAAAATACATAATCTACCATCAAACAGGAAAGAGATACTTTTGGGAACTGGGGTTGTGGCTCAGTGGTGGAGCGCTTGCCTAGCATGTGTAAGGCACTGGGTTTGATGCTCAGAGCCGCATAAAAATAAATAAAGATCCTTTGACAACTAAAAATAAATATATTAAAAAAGAGAATTTAATTTTGTATTTTATGAGGAAACATCAAATAATATTCATCCATGTTTGGGAGTAAGTGAAATTAATACATAAAAGAGAGCGAGAAAAACAAGCATTTTCTGATTTTTTACAAGAGTAGAAATTCACACAAAAACAAAAGATGTGAGATTCTAGAGCCAAATTTTAATTTGTTTATCAAAAGTTGGATGTATTTTATGCCATAGAAAAAGCTAATATGAAATGATAATTAGGCAAACCCTTTGTGACTTAAAAATGGAATGAAAATAACCATGATCAGGTATGGCTGCCTAATTGGACTTTGGCCTGATGTATTGCATGAAACATCTTTATGTAGAACTTTAGAGTAGCAAGCATTGTTTATTAAAGGCACACAATGAAATCTATAGCAGAAAAAATGTTAAGATTTTCAGAGGTAGTCTGAGAGTGTACCTCTGAGGTATAGTGATTAGTAGGTATTGAGGCTTGTATATGTGTATGTATATACATACATATTTTTAATTCAAAAGCAAAAATATTATTAATTTACAAATAAAAGTAAACATTCTATAAATTTTGTGTTTAAAGAGCATATTTTTATTCAGCTTTCAACAAATAAGAACTACCATCTACCAGAGTGTGTGCTAGGGTAAAATGGATTATTTCTTCTCTTCCAAAGTTAATAATCTAGTCCAGATTGAATGAGTTTGCCAATAAATCTTGATAAGGGGAAATCTAGATACAGGAAAGCAAGGACAAATAGTAAGACATGTTTAATAGCAGGACACAGAACTCCCAAATTAAATATTGTTTCTTTGTTTTTCTGCTTTGTATACTCTATTTTCCTTAAGAGTATAGATGCCCAGTCAAAGGTTTGAGACAATTATGAGAATAAAGAGTTGACTAATGCGTAAAATTTATCCTCTACAAACTCTAATTGTCAACAAATCAACCATTTTCCCCAAAGCCCTTAAAATACTGTATCATTCATTACATTTTCTTTATGAATTGACCAAATTCATGGGCTGCATAGTTTAGAAATTTATTTTAGGCTTAAAAATAATAAAAAGAATATCCAAGTGGATATAAATATTAATAGAATGAAACCACTTCCAAAAATTTCAACAAACAAAATTATGACTTACTATATTCTAGAATTAAACTAATGTTATCTAGCAGTATAATGAAATAAAAAGACGGTTTCTCCCCTGCATACACTCATATTTTAATCAGAGCATATAACTGCATAAAGAGGATAGAGGCAGAGAGATATAGAACAATGGAGTTCACTCAGACTTAGAGAGTCCTTATCTGTGCTTGATGAGGACAAGGAGTCTTCCTATAGGGAGGTTATTAGAGTTGGATGTCAAAAGAAAGAAAATTTTCTAGAAAAGTGAAATAAGAAAGGTAGGTTTTCTGCCAGAGGAATAACACACAAAAATGTATATAAATTTGTATATACATTATAAATGAGCTCAGAATAGCAGAATCCAAGAACCATTTCCAAAATTTGAGGTATTTTGGAGAGATTTGTTTTCACATTTTAGGAGTCTGGGTGATAATTCACCTGATTAACACCTGAAGGGGTGCCAGGCTAGCTCAGGCGCAGATAATGGACGCGGAGTCAGGACCCCCAGACTCTGGGAGTTGGGTGGAAGCAGGCTTGTAGTGAGCAGCCTGCAAACTCATTTATTCCGGGAACAGGTATACATTTTATAAGTTTCATGCCCAATCACAATGTGCCACAGAGGATCAGACCACCAGGCTCCTATACAGGTTCCCTTGGTAACACTAGGTCAACTTGGGGCAGCTGTTTGCTTTCCTTGGTAGGAGAAGTGGAATGCTCCTCCCTGCAAGTTTACACACTTGAGACATTAACTGCTGTGAGCCAGGAACTAGGATTTCTCCCAACAGATACGGGATTTCAGAAAGATCATTCTAACAACCAAGTGGAAAATGGAGTACAGGGTAGAAGAAAACTGGAGTCAGAGAGCCCAAGAGCAGGATGTTAGGATGGTTTCAGACAGAATGTTTAGAGGCGTGGCTTAAGCCAAGTCTGTGGGTAAGGGAAGGGAATGAACGAGTGAGGTTTAGAAGATTGACATTGAAGTTCCTTTTTGTCCAATTACATGTGGAAGTCTAAATGAAAAGAAAGAATCTGAGTGATTCTATGATCTTTGTCTTCCCCATTAAACATACAGATTCAGGCTCACACAAATTTTATGCAGAATTTTGGATAGTGTCTTTCAGATACCCTGAAACTCTATATATCGGTTAGGTTTCAACCAAAGAATTAGAATCAATAGGAAAGAGATGGTATCTATCATCTGTCATTATATATCTATATAAATAGTATATATGATATCATGTATGTGACATATATCATATATATGACGGATGATAGATTGACAGATAATAGGTTTCTTGTAGGGAATTGGCTTACACAATTGTTAGGTCTTTCTACGCAAAGCCAAAATCCATATGGCAGGGATGTCTGATGGGAACTCTCAGGCCTAAAAGAAACTGTTCACAGGCAGAATTCATTCATTTTTCAGGAAAGCTTCCTCATGTATAGTTAAGATATTTCAACTGGTTGAATCGAGCTCACCCACACTACCAAGGCTCATCATCCAACTGAAGTTCAACTTATTATTGATTTTAATGACATACTGATAACTTAAAAGAATGCTTCCCTCCAAGAGGTGTTGTGTGATAGAGAATACATCATAGGAAATCCAGGTTTTCTTGATAAATGGCTCGGAAACAGTGTTTGGAATGGATATGCTGCCTCTCTGAACTTTACTGTTTTTTTCTCTTAGTAAGATAGACAGATTGGATTGTAATGTCCTCTATTATATTAGAGAATGAGTACCTTGAAATGTTTTATTTCAGTACAATGATAGTCAAATCCTCTTCAAACTTGGGATTAGGTTTGTTATTAACTAAGCTTTTACACAAACACTTAAGGTCTGTAGTGGCTAAAATGTAGATAAATATAGGTAAAAGAAAAGTAGCAGGGAGAGTGATTTTTCTAGTTATATATATATTTTTTTTTTCAACTAGTTTTTATGCTTTCTCATCATTTAGTTTACTTTCTTTGTGCAAAATTTTGAAGTTGTATGCTTCCAGAAACTCACTATTGCTCTCATGTGTTTCATTTTTTCCCTAAAAAGACAGAAGATGAGAAGAAAGAGGAGCAAATGACAGTAAGAAAAATGTGAAGATGAAAGGGACCCAACCAGAAGTAGGTATCTCCCAGATACAAAACCAATATTAGCTGGTTCGATTTAGTTTTTCCATTATGTAAAAAGTAAACAATACCAGTTAAACTGTGACTGTAATGTACTACATTCTATTTAATTTTTTTTGTGTATAAGATTTATTAGTCCTATGGATTATTGTTTATCCAAATTGATGTTGTATCTGAGCTGTGTTCCATAATGATACCCATAAAAGAGGTGAAATTTCCACTGGTTATGCATGAAAAACATTGGTCCTAATTCTGTATTTCTCTAAGTATCAATCATTGACAACCCATCTCCTGGGATCTGGCTTGGCCAGATATGCCTCAATTGACAAATTGGACATTCAAAGTAAGATAAGCCAAGCCAGAGAACTGGTACTAAATAAGTATCTTTCTTTCTTATTTTTCCTTTCTCTAAAGACTTTTTCTCCTTTCTCATGGTGATTCTTCATCCCCATTTTGCCGTACTTTTAGGACACTTACAGTGAAGTAAGTGAAAATTCTTATCCTAGGAAAAAATAATAAAATTGAACAAATGTCCTTGACTTGGTTTTTATGAACCTACACCAATTCTCTAAAATGTTTCATTACACCAATTCTGTACAATGTTTATATTAATAAGATTAACCGAACTGTATTTTTCCAAGTGACTCAAGTTATTTTCTTCCTTATAATTATTTGATGGTAACCTATATGCTTTTACCAAATAGTGATTCACATAACTGCTCCTCCAGGGGCTTCCATTCCTTTTCATAGCCACAGCAATGGTGAGGCACCCAATGGGTTGGAGTTGCAAGCAGAAGAAAGAAGAAAGTTGTTTTATTGCTATTAGTTTGTAAGGATATTTATTTGTTCTTCAATTAGGCCTACTTTGTTTCAGAATTTAAAAAATGACCATGAATTTTCATGACTTATTAGCCAATATCAATTTCAGATTTTTGCCCAACAAAGAAAATAGAAAGCTACAATGGTTCAAAGTGCTGAACATTCTATTGATAATGTTGATTTTGTTAAGGAATCTATCTTTGTTCCTTGATATCACCACCATCATTTCAAATGCAAGGACATTCATTCTCAACTTTGAAATAATGAAACCCTTTAGTCTTCTATCTTCCATTAGCTCCAGGCTGCCATTTGGATTAATTATAAACAAAATTGATGATAATATTATCAAAGTTTTTGTTCTTAGAGCCTGATAATCCCTCTGTGTTCATCTCTTTTGAGGCTATTCAAGGCTTAATTGCTTAATCACATTGGTATTTTAATTGTATATGAGGCATTTGAAAAATTAAAATACCTAAATTTATATTAGAGATGAACTTGAGAGAACATTCATTTTTGAAATAATATTAAATAAGACATATCCTCTATACATTATGTATTTATCTTACCTCTTTGTTGGTTCACACTTGGAAAAACAATTTTCAAATTGTGAATATTGGACTGATTCTTTTTGTAAACAAACCTTGAGTTAAATGGCAAAACTATAAAAACAATACCACAAAAAAAAAAAAAAACAAAACCCTGACATTTAAATGGTACCAACACAGTCCATTAATACAGGATAAAAGCAGTCCCAAAACTATCACCAAAAGTGAGTGAGCTATGATTGAAATAAAGTTATAAAAGACAAATATCATGTCACATTATTGGAAAGTCATAGTAGAGACTCTGCTACCAGAAAGTTGAAATGACTAAAATTTTTCCATGAAATTATTTGTTTAGTTAAGCATTATCTCATGTATAGCCCACTGTATACTTTTTTAGTTCTGGAAGGCAATAGCTTAAATTAATATGCCAACCTCAATTAATTTGATTTGTGGTTGCATAGGTATTTAAAAACTTCACAGGATAATCATCATTTATATGGTTGAATTTCCCTATTGTGCACTTTATATCACATGCTTCATTTCATTATAGGTATAAACCAGGAGGAATGCTCCAGTGTAATTTCCTCTTTCAGAAAGAGAACTTCGGACATAAAGATGCCTTTTTTCTCCAACAGTGAAGAATGAAGTGGGTTATACTTCCAAAAGAACATTTGACCTATCTTTAATCTCTCTATTTGTCTCTTTAATCTGGACCTGGAAAGCCAATATTTGGGTGTTAGGCCATGTGGAGTTTATACAACCAAGAGTATTACTACATGTAATTAGCTATCCAAAAGCAACATTGCAAAATAAAGTGAAGTGAAATTACTGGTCCATAAACTCCATTACAAAGGGTGAAATGTGGTAGATGATAAGGTTGATTTTTTGGGGGGATTGGGGAAGAAGAGGAGTGCATTTTCTCAGTTTGACTTAAATTCTAGAAAAGGAATTAGTCTGTGACATGAATATTTATTGAAGCTATCCCTATATATCTCCCTTTATATTTATAGTTTTCATTTATATCTACCATTTTTTTTATTTAAAACAACTTCAGATAAAATTTGTTATAACACAGCATGCACAATGTAATTATGTTAGCCCAAAGGTTGGTTGGCTATAGTTTTCACAAGATCATTCAAGTCAAATGATACACAATATTTAATGATCCAAAACCCAGAGACCAGCAGCTTCCATACCTTCTGTGGGTCAAAACTTCTGAAAGTTTTTGATTTTGCGCCTTGTAAATGGAAAATAATGAATTTCACAGGGCAGAATGGAATATACTAGAAGTTCAAACATTTATTTATAAGACTTACATAAATATTTCTTTTTCTGATAAAATAAATCATTTTAATAAATAAATTAGTTATTCTGTTTTTTAGAAGTTTTTAATTAAAATATTCAAACTTTTCATAAGAAAGAGGATACTTATATCAATGAATACATAGATAGAAAGAGAGTTGTTTTGTCTTATTTATTGATTGGGTGGTTTATTTACTTTTTGTTTCCAGGGATTGAACCCATGGGTGCTTAACCACTGAGCCATATTCCCAGTCCTTTTTATTTTTTTTTATTTTGAGACAGGTTCTCACTAAGTTGCTTTGGGCTTCCCTAAGTTGCTGAGACTGGCCTCAAACTTGGAATCCTCCTGCCTCAGCCTTGGGAGTCACTGGGATTACAGGCATGTGCCACTGTGCCTGACTTCTGAAAGTTTATACATAATGTTTTTTTTTTTTTTTTTAAGTGAAGTAATCTAACAGTAATTCCATTGCTTTCTTTTCTTTCTGACAGTACTGGGAATTGAACTCTAGAGCACTCTACCAATGAGCTACATCCTCACCCTTTTATAATTGGACTCTCACCAAATTGCCCAAACTGGCCTTGAACTTGTGATCCTCCTACCTCAGCCTTCTGAGTAGCTGAGATTACAGGTGTGTGTCACCACACTTGGCTTCCATTGTCAATTTCTGTTGACGGCAAAATAGACTACAAGTGGATTCGGTATTTAGAAAAAGAATGATGAACTTCGAAGTCTAGAGCAGTCGCTTGGGATAGGTAACAGATGGAAATAAACCACAGGAGTGTGCAGTTAAGGAGATAAATCTGTAGAATGGACCTATGTGTTGTCCACTGTCCTCCTATGTGCTTTCTTTGAGAAAAAAAATAAAAATAAAAAAAATACCTAAGGTCATTCTGACTCTGCTTTGGCTTAAGTCAATAGAATGTTACATTTCCTGACAAACAACCTGTTATCTTCAGGGTTATTTTCTGAGCCAAGAAATTTAAGACTCCATCCTTCCAATAAGAACACAAATTCCCATAAAGGAGAAAGTTGTCTTTACATTTTTAGCATATTATTTTAATCTTATTATAACAACAATCCCCTTGCCCATTGTTTTGCTTGGTTATCTATGAATAAGACCATGTGCAGTAGGGACTTAAAATGTATCTGATGCAATTTTAGTGTCAATCAAGAGTTAAGAGGTGGTACCAGGGTGGGACTCTTCAGAAATGTCCCAAGAGGCCAATAAAACTGGAGAACAAAGGGAGCACGTCATTGTTGTCTCCTCATGGAGATGACCCACTCACTCTCCCTCCCTCTTGAGAGTGCTGTATTTTCTAATAAACTTTGCTATACTTTATTATCTTTTTGGGTCTTGTGAGAAATTTTCTTTGGAAGAATAAAAGAGCTGAGAATCACAAGACTATCACTAATAACAGTTTGAATGCCACTAAAAATGTTACCTGCATGTAAGATTCTGCTACTTGCTGCTCAACCAAAACTTGGGAGACAGAGTTGATGGAATAAAAATGGGTTTATTCAAAATCAGGGCTAAGGAAGATAGAGGAGACCTTTTTGTGTCTCAGAACTCCATTGCAGGGAAGGGTGGCTCACAGGCAGGAACAACATATATGAAGGAAAAGACTAGGGGTGACAGTGGCACAAAAGGCAGAAAAGTCATTCACTGGGTGGGGGGTGGCTTGTTCCAGGTATATCCCTGCCTCTGAGTCTGTGAATCCTTGCGTCCTTCTTATCACCTCAAAGGAACTTCACCCTCTTGAGGCTAACATCCTTATTTTCTTTTCAGTCACAGTCATCTTTCCAGTTGAGGAAAGGAGAGGCATTGCAGAGGGATTTCTTTAGAATTTAGAATACCATGTTGAAGAAGAAGGAGGAAGAGGAGGAGAGGAAGGAGAAGAAGAAATGACCAGGGCATTAATGAAAGTCTGAAAGAGAGGAGGAGAAAATAAAAAAAATCTTCCAGAAGTATTGGATAAAATAATTTTTGTTAAAAAAAATTGTTCTTTAAAAACACATAGTGGGGCTTCAGGAAAAAGCCCTATAAAAAAAAAAAAAAAAACCTCTATAAATGTGAATTCAAGCCATTTAGATGAAATAGTTGGAGCTTTGCCAAGAGTCATGGTGTATCTTCTTTGGCCCCCAGTCTAGACTGGCTGATGCTTGCTTCTGGAGTACCTGGATCAAAATTGTGTTCCATAGCTCCACAGAGGTCTTGACTTCTAGAGGAAAGAAGTTCACTGTCAAAGCAGACAAAGCCCCCACTTAGGCAAGTTCAGCATGGCACAATGGAATTGATGTTATCCATTATTATCACCGTGTGCAGGAATAGCCAGGAGTTCCCTCAGACTATCCCTCAGCAAGGTCCACTCTCTGAGATATACCCAAAGCAGTCGATATCTGAAATTAGACCTGTAACCCAGTAAGCAAATACTTGAGGGCAAAGTTCCACTGACTAGAAAGCTTCATCTTATCAATAAACACTTACAGGAAAAATATTCTGTAAGAAAGTCACATCATCGTTAGCATAGGCCTTTAGTTTAAAATGTCAAGCTTGAAAGAACATTTTACTTTTGTAACATGGAGTGTGAATGGGTAAATTATTTGTTTCATGAATTCGAGGAATGAAATCTCCAGACATGAAGGAGAACAAAATAACAGAAAGAAAGAACAAAGAACTCTGGAAAAGAGAGGGGTCCCAAAAGAGGGCTGCCAACAGGTTTCTGTTGTCTAGAGAATTTTATGGGTTTGAGATATCCCTTTATTTGATTGGTAGGATGGTATGTAATTATAGGATTTAAAAAAGGAGCCAATCAACTCTACTTTGTCTTTTTAGTAAATTTAGAGAAAAAGGATATCTAAGCCTTAATTAGCACAAGGATAGGAGGTGAGAATCTGTTGATTCAAGAGGAAGCAATTTTTAGAGAACATTCTGAGATTGGTTATTGCTGAAGGTTATTAAGGAACTGTCCTTGTGTCTAGGATCAGCTCTGGTATGACCTTCATTTTCCAATTTTGCCTTCCTCCTATTCTTCTGTGATTCCTTTTTCCTGGCTGTCTATAGGTAGTCTATATTTCTTCTCACTTTGGAGAAATTAGGTGG
The DNA here is from genome assembly GCF_902686455.1 of Sciurus vulgaris. Lineage (NCBI taxonomy): Eukaryota > Metazoa > Chordata > Mammalia > Rodentia > Sciuridae > Sciurus > Sciurus vulgaris. The sequence continues at coordinate 123,763,146 of NC_136469.1, forward strand.
AAATTTTATAATCCTTCTGTGAGTGGGGAAGCATTCAGTCAGACTTGAACTCATGGAACAGTTTTGTCAAAGATAACTTCTAGAAAAATAAATATTCTTGTAGTTTATCAGCCATAGTCCTAGAAATTTGCATTATTTTTAGTGAAAAAGGCACGTGTAAGAATGTTTAAGGGAAGAAAAATATTTTTTTCCTTAACTTTCACAAGTTTTTGGAACAGCTTTTAACAAAAGACAGATTAACAAGAGAAAAAGAAACCAAAGTTGGTTAACTTACATTTTCACAAATACACAGATGATTACCCAGTTTATGAGTCATTCTCAAAGAATTGGCTTTGAATTACAGCTTACATATCATCTTTAAAGAACAGCACATTTTTAGAGAAGATGCATATCAAAGAGAAAGGACTTTAGAGTTTCTAGGGGCAGCTACCTGTGGGAAGGCAAAAGATGATCGGTGAAATCTGGTTTGAACAGTGTTTTAGTGGAGTGCTCCCTGGTGCCATCTCCAGCCTTTAGGGCTCAGGGACTATTAGAGAAGGAATTATTCATGACACTTGTTAAAACAGTAAGGCTGAATGTCTCCAAGGTGTCTGTTTACAATGGGGTTTTGTAGTGAGAGAAGATTTGGCTTACCTACAGATACAGTAAGGAAAATTTGAGGTATATAGCCGAGGAGCAGAGCTGGAGGACAAATGGACGGAAAATTACAAGAAGTTTGTGATTCTTTACCAAATTTACCTGAGAGGGTTTTTCTGAGGGCAGAACAAGATAGTGAGACCAAGCTAGGGGATCTTCTTCCTATTCAACAGGATTCTGGTGAAAACTAGAATAGGTGAACCAGAACAAAACCCAAGGTGCCAGGGCTAGGGACTAGTGATAAAAGGTCATATAGGAAGCTGAATACATTTATGTCAAGGAAAGAGCCTTTGTCAGGAGGCAGCAGTGAATAAATAATTGTTATAATGCAATATTACATTTTCTCATCCAAGATTGATTTGTATTTTGATGACTACACCTCCCTGGAGACTGTAGTATGCTGAATTGGTTAGTACACAAATGAATGTGCAAATAAATCAATTTTGTTATTTTAAAATAAAAGTATTTCCAAATCTCTAAGCTAGCCTTATAAATATTAATTTGCTAAGTAATATTATTAAGAATAAAATGAGCTTAAATAAGAAAAGAAAACCCTAAAATACTTGCTTAGATACCATGAATTTTGAGAACAATTGGGGAGAAGGTAGTATAGATTAGTCAGTAAAGAGCAAAAATGCCTTGCCTTGAGATAATAGGAAGTATTTTAGGATGAAGCAGCAGACTGTTCTTCTTACTTCTTACTATATCTATCCAATCAGCTACTACCAAAATGGCCTTAATATGTGAGAGCATCAATTCCTCCCAGATCTCTTTCCATTGTGTGGCTCAGCAGGTATCTTTTCAAAGGTAAAATGTTCTTAGTTGTCATTAACAATAGTGGAGATCTGTGACCACTGTGAGTGCTTCTTTTGTTCCCTCTGGAACTTTCTCTGACAGTTTTTCAATTCTCACTAGTAAAACTGAATCTGTCTTTTCCAACTGTTCATCATTGGGTAATTGCATTCCTATTTGGGTAATTATCTCCTTAATGAGAAATTGCAGTTCTTCTCAATATCTCCCATATTCCTGAGAATCAATTTATTTAGTTCAGTAATTGTAAAGGGCAACTACCTAAAAATATTTACCCTCCTTAAATCTCAGCTCAGTTTCAGACCAATTCACCTGTATTATTTTTGAATAACTAATCTCCTTCTCCTAAGAACACTTGAGGCAATTATTCCTGATCAAATGCTAGTTGCCTTTATTTTCAAATGCCAGGGAAACACTATTCTTTAGATAGTCATTGAACGGATAACATATTTATTTTCATTCTGGGTTGCAAAGGATAGTTTCTATTTTGCACTAAGGTTAAGTATTCCAACTTAGTAATTTTGTTATTTGTGGCTAGAAATTATGTTTAAAGTTATTGTACCTGCAGCACCCTATTTACACTTGTAGTTAAGAACTTAATTATTTTTCAAACAAGCGAATTGTGAAGAACATAGAACAGAACTTTATGTGCCCTCAGAATTTTAAAACACTTTTTATAGTTCTTGACCACATGAAATGTGATGTTAATAAGGCAAATATTTATTGTGCACCATATCAATTAATGTCTAATGATGGTATGCCTCTTCATCAAAGCACCTCATTAAAATCAGACAATTCCTTTCGAGATGTGAGTAAAAATTGTTGGGACTACATGCAAAGTATTTTCTACACTAAAATATGTGTTTTGATTTTGAAGTATCTTCCCTGTTAAGTCTGAATATCTGGGTAAAATTATAATTTTAATTTTTTGTAACAAAAAATGATAAAAGTTAAATTATAATGCTACTTAATGGATAATACTTAATGAATATTAGCATCAAAAAGACATTGTTTTATATCTATTTGCTACCACTGTTTAGCTTCATGATCTTGGGTAAGCTCTATAATTTGTCTGAGGTTTTGATGCTGCATTTGTAAAACAGATACCAACCTCATGGTTGAGGGTAAAATATTAGCAAATGTGCAATAAATTGTGTTTGTTCAGGCACTTATACAGCACATATTTGTTGACTGCTATATCTCATAGGGATATATAAATATATCTTCATCCATTGGGACACACGCGCGCGCACACACACACACACACACACACACACATCCCTAAGTACATATGTATGTGTATATAGAAACTCATCTAGGAGATCAAAATGGGGAGCGTTATTGCAGGTTGGAAAGTCAATTCTAAATAGGAAGACCACAGGAGGTTGTGAAAGTCAGATGAGATTTTAACAAAGAATAGAATGAAATGAGGATGCAAATCTTTAAAATACAATGATGTAGGTATTAGTATCCCCACTGGAGAAAAGAAAGGTAGAATCAGACTTGTTCAGTGCTAGAGCTATCAGGGAGACTTAGAGCAACTGCTTTTGCTAAAAGTACTGACTATTCACTTGGGCTGACAGATGCTCAAGGAGCAACCAAAAGCTGGGTTAAGCTTGGCACCTCTGCACTTGTTTGGACCTTTCTTCTTTATTACCTTAAACCTTGGGACAGATTCTTGCTAACTCTGCATATGGGCATGTTAACCACTTAAGGAGTGTAATATATGGCTTATTAACCTAAATTTACCAATCCTGTTTTGTCCCACTTCAAGAATAAGAACACCAAGATAAGAGTAACTAAGATATTTTCAAGATTAGCAGGAACACTGGGGAGTGAGGGGTCAACTATTTATAGTATCCTGTTTCAGATCCCTGAAGTGAAACCTAAAATTCTTTAGTCATTGCCCTAAACCTGCTGTCACCTTGGATTCCAGGAGCAGCAGAGCCTAGCAGAATAGACCACCCCTTGATGAGATCATGCCCTAAACAGAAGCAACTATCCCATGACAGGAACCAAGGCGGCCGCTCTGAGCAACAGCAATTATCTCATGGGAAATGAATTGCCTTCATAAACCAAAAATGACTTCTCCAGAAATAGTTCTGAGCAAGTGATCAGCCAGACCATGCCCTGGCCTGGATGACTTAATCTACCAGCTGTGCAAACCTCCTAGCCATTCAAGCCTACATCCCTTGTCTTTGTTCTCCTTTTTTGTAAAATTTCCTAAAGTTTCTGTCAGTCCTTCAAAAACAGATCTTTGGTCATTGTGCCCTTATGTCTGTCTTTCACAGCATGGTCCTGTGATTAAAAGCTCCTTTCTAGCCCTTCTACAGTTTTCCTCTTTGATTGGCATATTAGGATGAATGACAGAGCCTGGTCCATTGGGACCACCAGGACTAGAGCCTTCACCCAAGGACTCTGGTAACAGAACCACACTTTGGAGCTATGAAAGCAGACTCCTGAACCTATTTTCTGAAACACTGCATGATAGATAAAATCAGTCATTGAGGGGAGAATAGAAATATCATTGTTACATTTGAACACTTTTAATGTGATTAAAAGTCATTTGAAGACTGTGAATAGAAGAGTGTAATGATTTTCCTATAGTCTTTACAGGATAACTCTGCCTGTCTTATGAAGAATGACTGTGGAGTAAGGACAGAAACAAGATCAGAGTTAGGAAACTTGTGATAATAAAAGCTAGTAATGCTAGTAGCTTAGACCAGTGATTCTGGTGGTGAAAAAATGTTGAAAAATGCATAAACTTGCATATACTGTGAAATTAAAGCCAAAATTATTTGCTGCCAGGATGAATATGAGGTGTGATGGTCTGTGCAAGTATAACTTTTTTTTTTTTTTCTTTCTCAACAACTAAAAAGCATTACCATTAATTACAACATGAGGAAAAGATATTGGGGTGGAGAGGAAGAGGGTGGTTTCAGGCATGCCACATTTTACGACATTCAAGTGGCATTGTTGAGTACCTTGCTGGATATTCAAGGCTGGATTCTTTAGCATATAGGTAATACGTAGAGTCATGAAACTAGATGAGATTGCCAAACTTACAAGAGTTAATGTAGATCAAAAGCCCAGGAGTTTATTCTGAACTTTAGCAGTAAAGAGATATGTAGGAAGTAGGAATGAGGATAAGAAAACTAGCTAGTGAAATATATGGAAAGAAAGGTTGTGATATCATGCATGCTAATACAGTGTTAGCAGGAAGAAAAGGTGCTTGTGTTAAATGTTGCCGAAAGGTCACATGAGATGAGCCCTGCAGATTGGCCATTAAATTTAGCAAGAAAGATATCATTTGTAACCCTAACAATTTTAACTTTGGTGGAATTTTGGAAGGAGAAAGAGCAAAAGCAAGAGTGAGAGTGAGAGGGAGAGAGAGAGAGAGAAGGGAATGAATGCATATAGGTTACTATTAAAGGAAACTTTTCTGTAATGAGGAGCAAAAGTAGTACACACATAATTATGAGTCATATGTAGAAACAAAAGAGCTTCCTTTATTATAAAAATAGTGAAATATCTTCTTACAGTGATATAGATGATCCAATAAAAGGAGAGAATTGATGATTAAGAAGTGAAAGTATTGTATCTGAAGAGATATACTTAGGCAGGTGAAAGATGATGGAATCTAATGTACCTATAGATACATTTGACTTAAAATCATGGGAAATCTGTGTTAGTTATCTTGGCATATCTGTGGACAAAATATCTGAAGAAAACAACTTACAAGAGGATGGGTTTATTTGGGGCTCATGGTTTCAGAGGTTTAGTCCATGTTCAGTTAATTCCATTGGTCTTGACATGAGGTGAAGCACAATATCATGGTAGAAGAGTGTGGTAGAAGAAAGATGCTCAGCTCATGCATGACAGATAGGAAGCACAGAGAGCTCAAGAGCCAGGGATAAAATATATACTTCCGAACACATGCTCCTAGTGACCCCCTTCCTGTAGGCATGTTCCACCTGCTTACAGTTACCACCCAGTAATCCATTCAAATTATTAATTTTTTGGACAGATTAATTCTCTGATCGGGTTACAGATCTTATAATCTAATCATCTCACTTCCAGTAACACAGGAGTTTTAAGGGCATACTTCATAACCAAACCATAATAGAATTCATACACAGAAAGAAATAGGAAGAAATGATATATGGTGGCTTATGTAGGAAATGACTCAATATGGTGATGCAGGTGTGTAGATTTAATATTCTAGTTACTTCTATTTTCTCAGTTTATACAAGGAAAGAAAGTTACAAGTGCATATCAAATAATTTAAGGAAGGTAAAACTGAAGTAAAATTTAATTTCCAACAACATTACTGGATCATTTGAGTATAGTACTCTAAACTTGAAATAAGATTTGTCAATATGGCTATACACTTTTCCTCTGACTTTGTTCAGATAAAAGTGCTACTACTTTTCATAAAAACTTCTTTCATAATTATCAAGTATGTACATGCTCATTCAGTTAAGGATTTTATTTCACAGATTCTTTTTTATCTAGGTTTAGTAATGTGATTAAATTTTAACTTGAGGTGTGACCCAAAGTGGTATGAGAAGCTCATGCCTCAATTCTTTAAAAGAACATTGTTAACTGACATGTTCCACCTTTTTAGTTTGTATTCATGGGCAAGGTCATGACCCAGTTCCAGTTGGGAAAGCAAAGACTATGTCCTAGTTGACTGAGAGGGAAATGAGAACCTAGATCCCTGAATGTCTGCATGGAATAGACTTTTTTGCAAAGCTGGATCACTCATTTTGACTTATTGAGTTAAAAAAAAAAACAAACATATATTTGTTTAATTATTTTTACTTGTCAAATCTCTTTGTTAAAGTTATTTATCATTTAGTCAATTGAGAATGACAACTAAGAATTTCATGTAAGTCAGGTTTGGAGAATAGCTAAGAAATTAGGACTAAGTAAGGGTGGTGATAGGGCTAAGGATGCATGCATAGGGAGGCTTATAAAGATTATTGTGAAATTTTAACTGTGCAAAAAGGTGAGTGAGGACATTAGTGAGGTATAGTGATTTGAAGTAGAATCAAGTGATATATGGTCAATGAATTGTGGGAATTAGGTTTCGGAGATAGTGTGTCTGGAGAGAAGGTAGAAGATGATAAAAAAATATTAGAAATTGAAATTATGTAAAGGTACAATTATTTGCAATGACAAGGTGTTTATCTTGATGATGAAATTACTGAAACTGAAGTAAAGTCGATGATAAGAGAGATGACCTGAGAGACAAGAGTACTGGAATTACCAGCAATCTAGATATTGATAGGAGCTATAATTATAACAAAGGCAGGGTTACAAACAGTAGCATTAAGCCAGAAGCTAAATTTTCAAAGAAGAAGGAGAGACCCAGAGGTTGCTAAATGATCAGAAGGAGCAATAATTATTGTATTATGTATTTAAGCTTCATCCCAGTCAAGAGATTAATTTCAAACTTCACAGTCACCGTGTTCTTGATAACCCCTCTTCTCATTGATTTTCTTCCAGGAATTGAGCACTACACTCTTCCATAGCAGAAGGATAGGGCACACTTGCTCATGTTGTTACAATGGTGAAATAATGACAAATGTTGAAATTTGGAGATGTTGCAATTTGTTGAAATAACAAACATTTTTCTATCTGGTGTTCTGAGATTTTTAAGCCCAAAGCAAAATGCCACTGTCAGCAAGCAAAAGCGAATCATTTGTATCACAGCAGGAAACAGAGAAGATAACAAAAGAACAGTGTAAGCCAACTACAGCCTCCTCTTCTCTGATCACGCTCCTTTCATAACTAGAGCTCAGTAATTAAAGAAAACCTGCCTTATTTATTGGATGCCATGAAAAAGCAATTCAAGGAGAAAATTTTGTAGCTTAAGGAAAAAAATGGATTTGGTACTTGAAACAACATTGTAAATGAATAATTTTAGGGAGCTATGGAACATTCATTTTTATGACAGCTTTCTGGAAAATGTTTTTTAGAAAAATGCTAGCATCTTTTTCATTGAAAAATACTTACATTTTACCTTCATTTTGAAACATACCTCTAGCAAAAATATATCAGATTGTTCTCTTGAGACCAGGAGATAATCATGTAATATATCCTGATAGGGAAGACTTGAATCTTGGTCAAAGGGTACAGCCTTTTAGTTACAAGATGAATTAAGTTCTGAGGATCAAATGTATAGCACGGTGTCTGTAATTATTTCAAATTTGCTTGGAGAGTATATCATAAGTGTTCTTACCCCCACCACCCCCACACAATCATAACTATGCTTGGTCATGGATGTATTAATTAATTTTATTCAGGCAATCATTTTACAATGTGTTCATATGTATCAGATCATCACATTTCTCAACTTAGATATATATAATTTTTATTTGTCAATAATCCATCAATGAGGCTTGGAAACTAAACAAAAATAAATGTGCCAGGCGTGGTGGTGCATGCCAGTAATCCCAGCCGCTTGGGATGCTGAGGCAGGAGGATCACGAGTTCAAAGCCAGCCTCAGTAACTTAGTGAGGCCCTAAGCAACTCAGTGTGACTCTGTCTCTAAATAAAATACAAAATAGGACTGGGAATGTGGCTCAGTGATCAAGTGCCCTAAGTTTAGAGTTTAATCCCCAGTACCTAAAAAAAAAAAAAAAAAAAAAAAAAAGAAGAAGGAATAAATGTGAGCTTGGATTTGGTTTGAGGAGATTTTGGGAAACTTATAGACCTTAGAAAAACTTAAATGCAAGTAGTTGTGGTGGATTGCCTTGGTATCCAAGAAGTGGTTGCCACCATAGTGCTCAAATTAAGAGGAGTGGATCTCCTAAAATTTGAAGGAATTCTACAATCTGAAAAGGATCACAGATCAGTTCATTCCATAATTAAGTACATCACTAGAAACTTTTGGTATTGCACAAATCAAAATAATTTGAAGAGCTAATGTATGTATTTCCTTAAAAATTAGTGGAAGTACGAACAGGGTGGAAAGTACAGACAGTAAATGTGCATCTTTCGGGGAAGCTGACCTAATTGAAGCCGTATACCAAAAGGCAGTCCACAGTGCTTGCCTAAATTAGGGGAATAGAAAGAAATCATTGAGGTGAAAGGAGATAGACTTGTAGTTGGGCAATAGCATGATGAGTAAGAGGTTTATTAGAAAGTCTCATCAGCTATCAAACAAAACCTCTATTTGAGCAAAGGGTATTTATTTTCTAAGCTATAGCAAATGAAATTCTTTTGTAACTCTACAATATCTCTACCCCTAAACTTGGAATTAACAGTTTGGTATTTGTTCCACTAAAATTGTACTTGAAAAAATAGAATTTAATTTTAAATTAATAAATACATATAAAACTATACAGCATATGAAGGATAACAAGAACATGTATAGACCTACAAGTGAAGTTTTATAATGTTAAATAAAACTTTGAAATTCCCTTTTTCTTAACATTATTAGATATATTCCAAACTTAACAATGAATACACTTATTCAAGCTTATTTTTTAAAAAGTAATTCATTTGTCTTTCTTTACATTGCTAGGTGATATGTATGAATCCCTAAACAAGATATTTTTTCAATCTGCTTGTTTATTGCTTACTTCCCCTAAAAATTATTGGTGCATATTAATTATACAGCATAGTGGATTTCATTTTACCATGTTCATATATGCTTAGAACATATAACATAGTTTGGTCACTATTAGTCTCAAACACCCATTCTGACTTCTCTTTTCTCTTTCCTGGCTCTTTTCTTCTACCCTAAGATTACCTTCTATTTTCATGACATCTTTCTTTTTTTTCTTTCTCTCTAACTTCCAGATATAAAAGAAAAACATACAATATTTATTTTTGTGTATCTTCCTTTTTTCTTTTAACATGATGCTCTATAGTTTTCATTTTCCTGCAAAAGACAATTTAATTCTTCTTTATGGATGAATAAAATTCTATTGCATATTTGTACATTTTCTTTCCTTTGTTTCTTGATATATATATCTAGGCTGATTCTGTCACTTGGCTATTGTAAATTGTGCTACAATAAATGTGGGTGTGTGTACATGCCTAAAGTATGCCAACTTCAATGCTTTTGAATAAATATGAAGAATTGATAAGTTTTTGAGGAGACTTCATACTGATTTCCATTTTGTGTTAATTTACATTCCCAAGAACAGGGTATAAGACTTCCTTTTACCCTGGTATTTGCCAGCATTTACTGTTGTTTCTGTTCTTGATGATTGCCATTCTAACTGGAACGACTGAATTCCAGTGTGGTTTTGCTTTGTATTTCCATGATCACTTAATGTGTTAAATATTTTTCATGTTATTGCTGACCATTTGGATTTCTCCTTTTGAGAAATCCAAATGGATTTCTATTTCTATTTCTGTCTATTCGTTACTTTTGCCCATTTATTGAATGTTTTTTATTTTTTGATGTTTATTTTTGAATTATGATGTCTTCTGGTGACTAATCCTCTATTGGAAGAGTAGCAGGCAAAGACTGAGTAAGAAAAAATGGAAGTATTTCCTCTAAAATCAGGAACAATTCAAGGATGTTCATGCCAACCACTTCAATTCAATATAGTGCTTAAAATTTTAGCCAGAGCAGTTATGCAAGAGAAAGAAACAAGTGTATATAAATAAGAAGGGAAGAAGTCAAATAATTCCTATTGCAGATGATTGATCTTATACTTAGAAGAACCAAAAATCTTCACCAGAAGACATTTAGAGCCAATAAACAAATGTAGCATAGTAGCACAATACAAAATCAACATAGAAAAATCTAACTATTCTGTATACCAATAATGAATTTTATGTGAAAACATTATTAAAACAACTCTATTAACCAAAGTTTAAAAAAAATACTTATAAATAAATTAACAAATGAGTGAAAGATCTCTATGAGGAAAATTACAGAATGCTGAAAGAAGAAATTGAAGAAGAAAACCAGAAGATGGGAAGACTTTCCATATGCACAGATAGGTAGAATTAATGTTAAAATGGCCATCTTACCAAAAGCTATCTACGAATTCAATCAGTCCCCATCAAAATACCAATAATATTCTTCTCTGAAAACCAAAAATAATCCTAAATTTCATAAGAAGGAAGAATTAAAGATTCAGGATAGCCAAAGCAATCCTGAACATAAAGACCGAAGCTGACCTGACTTCACATTATAGAACAAAGCCATAGTAAGATAAAAACAGCATAGTATTGGCATAAAAACAGACATGTTGACCAATGTAAAAGAATAGAAGTCACGATGACAAACTCATATAGCTAGAGTCATCTGATTCTTGACAAAGTGCTAAAAACATAGATTGAAGAAACACATGGCCTTTTTAAAAAACAGTGCTCAGAAAACTGGATATTCATATGTAGGAAAATGAAAGTAGATCCCTTTCACCCTGCACAAAAGTCTACATGTATCTAAGATCTAGGTGTAAAACCAGGAACTTTACAACTGCTAGAAGACAAGAGGAACACTTCAATATGTACACGTAGGCAACAACTTTCTGAATAAGATTTGCATAGCTCAGAAAATAATAACAAGAATTAATAAATGGGATGGCATAAAATTAGAAAGCTACTGTACAGAAAAGGAAACAATGCATAAAGAGAGAGCTAACGGAATGAGACTTGCTTTTTTAACTCACAGTTCTAAATGTTACTGACATTGAGATGTGTAGCTACAGCAACTTCATTTTAAATACTGCATTATTTTCAACTTTTTCAAATGTATTTTAAAGTTCTAAATACATCAAGGTATTTATCCTTTCTCTTATTGGATATTTAGATTGGTTTGTTTTTCAATATTATAAGCATGCCACCTCAATCATTCTTGTGTATGTCTTCCGGCATCCATGTGCCAAAGTTCCTATAGAGTACACACCTTCTATAAACTGATATCAATGGGTCACATAAACTGGCATACAGAACTTAACATAAACACCAAGTAACTTTACAAATTGTTTTTAATACTTTGTTTTTAATAACTTTACTCTCATCAGTATTGATATCATAGTTCCCACTACCTCACATCTTTGGTATCACTATCAGATGTTTAACATTATGGATAATGCATTAGATAAAATTATGTGTCAGGGTATTTTTAATTTTCATTCCCCTGATTAATATTTATGTATTCAGTCACCAAAGATACTTCTCCTTCTGCAAAATGGCTACTGTTTTTGGTCATTTTTTCAAAAATTCCCTTTAATATCATTTTATTATATATTTTAGGAGTGATTTCTCAATCCTAATCCTTTGTGAAATGTATAGAATTTATTTTGTGATAATGTCTTTTCATGGAGATTAAAAAGCACATATGAAAATGACATCTATGTTTAAAGAAATAAAAATGGCTAGGAAAGCAGCTCAGCTCACTATTATGACCCAGCACCAGGAGAATATTGCCCAGAAATAGAAAGGAATTCACATAGTATGTAAAACTTTTATGTCATAACAAAGGTGAAAAATGACAGGTCAAACCACTCTAAGTATGGTCTCATCTGTGTAAGAACACAGTAGAGATGAAAATAATAAAGAAAATAAGACTCATGGAGAATAGATAGAAAGTTTCAACCTAAAATTAAAGGAAGTTTTAGAAGAAAGAGAGAGACCAGAGTAAAGAGGTGACACCAAAGGAGCAGTGACTGAGTCTTTCCCAAAATCAAAGGAATGAAAATCATAAAATTTTTAACCTCCTGAGAAGAATGGTTAACCCTTTTGCTAAATAATCTTGGTAACATCAAAAATTTCCAAAGAAGTAGGAAAGACCAGGTACTTTTAGGACTATGTGGGAGCTTAGAAACTATTGAGTCCCAAACCCCAAACTCTGTAAGTGATTGTCAGAGAGTGGGACATATGACCAAGTCCCTCCAGTCTTGGCAAGTAAATGAGAACTCCACAAATCAAAGAAGTTTCATTTACATTGTGTCCCTCAGAGTGCTCAATGTTTTGGCCCCTTCATTGGTCACAAGGAACACTCAAGGACATAAACACCTCAAGGACATAAACACCTCAGGACATAAACTCACTGATAGAGCTACAACTCATGTTACAATTTGATTCTACTGAATTCAAATTGCTTCTTCCAGAAGGTCATTAATATTAAACAGACAGAGCCATTAAAAGACCATATAGATTTTAGTGTGACAAGGAATAATTTCAAAACAGAAGAAGTGTGATTTATTCCCACCCCCTTACTCTTAGCCTGGTCAATTGAAGTCTTGTTCAAAACAGAGTTTCTATTGTAGATTTCATTAAGCCTCTTGGTACTTGGTGGGAAAAATAAAGCTGTATGGGGAGAAACCATCATCGCTATTGATTGGGTCGTCTAGCCCTAGAGAATTACTAAATGTGATGTTTCTTAGTGCTTGCTTCCAGGACCTGTCCTATGCAGGTGTCTCCTTAGCTTCAGAGGAGAAAGAAGATTTTTTTTCTGAGCTTCAGTAGAGATGATATTTTGTTGTGTTTTCAATAACTGAAAAATCAAAGAGACAAATTACTAACTCCAAAAAAAAAAAAAAAAAAAAAAAAAAGATAGTAATTTAATTCTGAAACTGGTGGCAGAGGTTAGAAAGACATGGAAAAATGACATTTTTCTTCTAACTTTGTCTGATGTATCTCCATGATTGCTTTGTATAACATTTGAGGTCTCTGCTACAGATTTTGTTCGCAAGATAAAAAGATAAATCATTTTTTTGTCTCCATTGTGGATCTCTGTCATTCCAAAGTTCCTCAACGATTCTTATCCTCATTTTTTTCTAGATGTACAATAGGCAATTATATAAAAGGAGACATCAATTTTATGATTTAAGGCTCATCTTTAGTCTTAACTATATTTTTTTCTCTTTTCTATATTATTGATGAGCGCAGAGGAGAACCACCCTTCTTAGCAAGTTACATACCAGTTTTAAATGTCCTATGCAGCTTGAATTAGCATTCTTCAAGAACTTAGACATACTTCTTTGCCAGCCAACTACTATATTGAAGTTCAAATTAAAGCAAGTTGAATAAGAAGGGACAGCAGGTTTCCTTTATCCATTGTACTCCAACTTTGGCCTTGAAACCAAATGCAGTTGTCTGGCGTCTGCTTGCTGTGAGGTGACCTCAAAGGCAAAGTCGTTCAAATGACTGGTTTTCCAGGTTACTTCTTAATGGCATTGCCTAACCTCTTATACTCACGCTGTAAGGTCTTTGTCAAATTGGTTTAATGAGTATATCCTCTAATTGCCCCCCAAAGTGACTTTTCATCTTAGAACATTAGGAATTTTAAGAGGTTAGTCAATCTTTTGAACCAAGATCTGTCCTTGAACCAGGAACTTGTGAATTCCACTATCTACTATTTTTTCACTTCTAACTGGGCAATTCCTGACCATAACCTTCAAAAAATTGTTTTCATTATCAAAAAGTGAAACATGTTGTTTTTTTCTAAGTTTTAGGTATGCTTTTCTCCTTTTCATGTCTTTATGTTATTTTGTTTTATAACTGTTGACTTCTGACTCTGAAGGGTAAATAAGCAGACAGGTGGGCAGAGTGGAACATTTAATCAGCACCCACCAGGAGCCTGGAACTGTTCTACTTCAACACTAGTTTTGATCACATAATTTAATAATAATAATAATAATAATAATAAATAATAATATTTTATACACTAAGAAAGACAAAAAGAAAATAAATAGAAAAAAGAACATAGCAATGGGACCTAAAGGGTAGTGGTTTAGAGAATTTGTTGAAGGATTTTCTGAGAAAATTTATACTTAAGCTTCACTGTCAGGAATGGAGCAGCCATGTGTAAATCCACATGGAAAAGAAAAAAAGAAGCCAAGGCTGGAGAAAAATCAAACAGGTTCACACATCACAGCATCTTGAAAGACTTGTATAGAATCTGGGATTTCATTCTGTTTTATTTCATTCAATTTCATTTGAGAAATAATTCAAACAGCTTTAACAGAGTTGTGGAATATTTTAGAAAGTCACTATCACAAAGGACAGAGATGAACATTAGTTAAATGCAATGAAGAGAAACTTTATTCAGTAACTACTGAAGTAGAGGACAAAGAGTTCAGAAGAGAGCTAAGCTCAGTTCTGAAGACAGCAAAGACAACAGAGGATATTTAGTTATCCAGCAGAGTTGGGGGTGAGTAGGTGAAAATTTACTAAGAGACATCAGGGTAGGGAGATTCTTGTGAAGCCAGACTCACAGGACTCTTGCTAGAGGGAGAACCAAAGATTCAGACATTAGAATGGGAGATGAGGAACTTGATTAGATAGCAAGGGTGATTAGATATTTAGGATGGGTGGGATGCTTGCTAAATTCACCTCGCAAGATTCTTTGCTAAAACAGGCTTCAGCAGGCCAAGAACAAGATTTAAGAATGAAGCCTGGATAAAAATAAAAGCTCAAAGGAACTGAGTCTAAAGTTGGTCAAGGAGAATCTTTTCTGCTCCATCTCAGTAAAGAATGTAATCGAAGGGCACCAAAGAATCAAGAATGAAGCCAGGTTGGGGATTGTAGCTCAGTGGTAGGGTACTTGCTTAGGGTAGGAGAGGTTCTGAGTTCAATCCCCCAGTACCACAAAAAGAAGGAAATGTGAGGAAATAATAACTTTTAGCTATCTTTCATTCTAATCTGTATGAGAAACAATAGTAACTGGACAAAAAGTTTTAGCATATAGAAGGAAGAAATGATTATTTGTGGAATAACCCTCTTTATGTAAATCTGTCTGAACTTAACCATCAAAAGCCATGAATTTGAGAATAGCAAAGAAGTCTTCTAACTTTTAAGCTGAGCAACTGTGTAAAAATTATAGCACTTACAGAAATGGATAGACTTGTAGAGGAATGGCAGGTGTGTGGGGTCAATCAATAGGTCTTTTTTGCCAAGTTTTGTCTGAGATACTGTTCAACCACTCAATTAGATGTCAAATGGAAGCCAAGTTTATAGCTGAAGGATTAGGTCAGGGGTGGGAATATAAAGATAAGAGCCTTCAGTACAGACATGAGATTTAAAGGCAAGAAACAAGATGGAATCTATTGAGTAATGTTGAAGAAAAATATTGTTATAACATTGGCTCAAAGGGTAAGACAGACTTTATTCCAGATTATGCAACTGGCATAGAGAATACTGTGTGTGATAAGGTTTTGTCTTAGGGAAAAAGGTCAGACTCCACTCCAAATACAACAATGCGAAATGAGAATTTATAGCCAAGAAATAGAGTATGGGAAGCTGGTCTATGTGTGCAAATTTCCTAAGAGGATATCTCTGGGGTGAAGGAATTTTGGTTAAAATTAACAGGATTCTGACTGAAAGCAGGCTGTAGTACTCAGGTGCTGTCTGAGGGATGGTGAGGGGTAAAGAATTTGACCAGATATTGATGGTGAGCAGACACCGGGCATGGAAGATTTGGACTGAACTACTTTAGGAGAATTCATGGTAAAATGAAATTATTTAGAAAACACCATGGGATGAGGCCTAGTTGAGAAAATCTCAGAGGAGTTTGACTAATTTGATCCAGAAGAAAATCTTTTAGAGCATAAATAGTAAGGGCTATGGTTTCCCCTACCTTTTGCTCATAAAGGACCAGTAAAGTCCTTGGAAGTCCTCATAGTAGTTTGACATGATCACCATGTAGGCAGTATAAGTAGGAAGATGCAGTAGGCTAGTGTATCCTTTATGATTACTGAACAGTGAATGTTCGTTTTATATTCTACAAGGGGTAAAAGTGAATATCTAGTCTTCTAAGATATATTATCAATTTTTCTCATAATTCTCATTTAATTGTCATACTATATGAAATAGTTATAATTCTCATTTTAGATAGGAATGAAGCAAACTTTAAAAAATTTGACAATTTTCTGATAATAACACTGCCCAGTCAGGATTTGAATCTACATTTGTATGCTTAAAAGCTTGTGCACAGTGCATTAAATAAAAATCTAAGGCTAGGAATATAGCTCAGAGATAGTATGCCAAGCATTCATGGTCCCTGGGTTTGATTCATTGTACTGCAAAACAAAACAAAAAGAAAAATATCTTCTGAATCCTGTAAACATGGGAATAAATTATTTCCATCTGCAGAACATATCAATTAAAATCTCACAATGACTTTTCTCCTGCATGGATAAACAGCAAAAAAGAAGACCCACAAACAGAAGTAACTGGTTTTAATGTGAACTTTAAATTCTGCTAACCCCTCCTAAGGTATTCTGTATCCCCCAATATTCCTGCATGTACCCACAGAAGTTGGGAACATCCAAAGGGAGGTGATATTGAAGGATAGAAACTTCTATGGTTTAATATCCTTCCCTACATACACATATGACCTTCCAGATTAATGGTGACTCTGTTGACTCAAAATAAAAAGCCTTTTTTCACTGTTTTCTGGATCATTATGTTGCACATTAAGGAGCTATATGCAGACATTTGTTTTATCAGAACTTATGAGAGTGTGTCCAGCCAACATCAATGTAATATTGCAGCATCCTTTTCTCAGAAGTATAAGAAGAGGGAGCCAACATTTACCCTGGACTAACGATCAAATTGATAGTTTATATAATTGACTTATATTCGCGAGAACTGCCTTTCCCATTGAAAGTCTCTGACCTTATTGTGTCTTTTTTATTCAACTGTAATAGTAAATAGACATTTGTTGAAATAACACAGTCTGAGGAATGCATGTGTGTAAGGGAAAGAGGAGATGACTGAATAGTGTGTCTAAATTTCTCCATTGCAATTCATTAGTTGCTTTGATATTTTATTAGTGTTGGAGGAGATTTTCATTTGGTAATTTTGTCCTTAAATTATGATTCTGTTCTTAACCCTTTCCATGAGATAACTTATTTTAAGGAACATGATTCATTTAGAGTGTTTAAAAGAGCATGTAGTAAGTATTCAATAAATGTGAAGTTAAAATGAATTGTGAGAATGAGCCATGTGTAAAATTGGGTACAGGTCTCAGGGCAGAGAGAATAACAAGTATGAAAGCCCTAGAGCAAAAGCACACGTGGTCTGTTAAGAACATAGCATGAGACATAATATGGCTGGGAAGATTCAGGGATAAGAGAGGAGTCAATATTTTTGTAGCAGCACTTGGGACCATGTAATAGACAGACATTTACTCCAAAGCAAACAGATTTGGTTCATTGATGTGCGTGTCTTAGTAAATTTTCCATTGTTATAACAAAATTATAGGGATAATCAACAGCTCACTTGTTCAGAGGTTTCAGTCCACATTAGCAGGATCCATCATGTTTGGGCCAATGGTGAGGTAGAACATCATGGTGGGGAGCACATGGCTTAGCAAAGCTGTTCACCTCATGGCTGCCAAAAAGTGAAGAGACAGAGGGAGGGACGAGTGTCCCAATATTTTCTCAAGAGCACACATCAGTGACCTAAACTTCTTCCAGGTCCCACCTCTAAAGGTTCTACCTCCTTCAATAGTGCCACAGGCTAGTGGCCAAGTTTTCACTACATAGCCTTCAGGATATATTTAATATTCAAACTGTACCAATGTGTAGAGAGCTACTGGAGGCTTTATATCAGGGAAATGACCTGTCTAATGACTTATTTTGGTGAGTAGCACTTAACTATTAACATTTTCAACATTAGTGTGAATATATACTGGTACACAAATATAACAAAGCAATATTTCTAATAGGATACATATCAGATACCTACATTATTAAAATAAATTATAGAGATTATATATGTAATAGTGCCATTTTATGATTAATATTCATTATTTGTTCTAAAGTTATAGATAAGAGTAAGAAATTGTCCAGAATTCAATACATATGCAATCTAATGAAGTAAGATTTATCTGTAAGACCTGCAAAAATGTGAAAAAAAAAATTGAGGTTTATTAAAAATGGTATCTCTTCCAGTGATCACAGTTCTACCTCTCTAGCTAATTATGTGGTCTTAGATGCAGTTTTTAGCATCATGAAGGTTTTCCTATTTATAAAACAACATAAAAAATAGCTGGTCTGGGGAGATAACTCAGTTGGTAGAGTGCTTGCCTTGCATGCACAAGGCCCTGGGTTCGATCCCAGCACAGCAAAAAAAAAAAAAAAAAAAAAAAAGCTATTTCAGGTAATAATAGTATATTGAGAGACAACTGCTCCAAGAGTATATGGAG
The DNA here is from genome assembly GCF_902686455.1 of Sciurus vulgaris. Classification (NCBI taxonomy): domain Eukaryota; kingdom Metazoa; phylum Chordata; class Mammalia; order Rodentia; family Sciuridae; genus Sciurus; species Sciurus vulgaris. Next base: position 123,781,724 of record NC_136469.1, read on the forward strand.
TGAATTTGCAAATATTGAAAATGAAGCATCTTTGTATTAGTCATGGTTCTCTAGAGGAACAGAATCAACAGGAAGTATGACTATAAAAAGGGGATTTATTAGATTGGCTTATGTAAACATTAGCTGGACAGTCCACAATGGCTGTCTACAGGCTAGAGAACTGGAAGAACAAGTAGCTGAACAGCCCAAGAGGTGAAAGCCCCAGAACAACAAGGATCGACAGCGCTACCCTAGTTGGAGAGCAAGATTTCTGGAAACTCCCTGTAGAAACACTGTTAGAGTCTGCTTTGGAAGAGTGAAAAAGCAAGAGTCCGATATCCTCAGATGATTGAAGCAGCAATCAAGAACTGGTTCAAGAAAAGTTGTGCTTGCATCTATATCTGCTTCCTTGTTCTTCCAGCTCTTATTCCATCCAAGTCACCATCGTTTTGGGCAGTGCTGCCCACACTTAGGGAGGGTCTCCACTTCAGTTCACTAGCCCACATTCCAAGCATTCCCAGGCACGCCCTCCTTAACACGCCCAGAAGCCTCTTAATCACCAGCATCTCTTAATCCAATCAAGTTTGCAATTCAAATTAACCATTACAATCTTGTATGTTTGTATGTTTCAAAGAAATAAGAATGGAGAAAGGGAGGGAGGGATGGAGGGAAACTAAGCATGTTTTACAAATATGTGCTCATTTGCATTATCACTTTTAAGAATAGAATAGTAATAGCTGATACTGATTGCTTTCAAATGCCAGACACAATTCTTAGAATTTTATCTATACTAAGTCAATTTACCATTAAAACTTCTGTATGAGCTGAGGAGTACTTTTATGTCAACTTCATTATTTATGATAAGGCATAGATTTGGAGAGTTTTGTCCAAGGTCAATAACAATTGGTATTATCAAATTCTACAGCTTCATAGTATTGGGGCTCAGAACACAATGCCCCCACATATGGTATATTGGCATGCTGAGTACTTTGAGCTGAAGATTGGAAGGGCTTCACAAGCAAAAAGTTTGCTTAACATTCTCCTACCTTGCTTTCTCCCTTCCCTACATTCCCCTCAAACCAAATAATAAGAAATAGAAGTCCTTATCTGTAAGGTGGATTATAAAATCTAGAACTCCTTTCCCTCAAAGCAATTTGTAATACGGTAGCAAAGTCACTCCCTGACCTTCTCTTTTCTGCTCTGAAGACCTTCACATGAAGGACATCCAGCCTTACACACAGAAGAAGGATACAGGAAGACCCAGAAGAATCTCAACAATCAGGACTCACTGTGCTATCCCAGTCTATTACTACTAAATCATATCTTTTTGCCCAATTATATTGATTCACAACTTCCCATTCTTCATCAGACCTGAAAATAAAAATGCATAGTTCTCTGCAAATCTTTGAATCTTCATTTCTAAAAACTATCATGTCACATAAAATTTTGATTAAATCTGTTATGCTTTTTCCTTTTGTTTCAGAGGTGTTAGCTGTGGACCTTCCAATGAAGGAGGCATAAGTATTACTTTTGTTTCAGCTCTACAATCGCAACAGGGCAATATTAACAATGTTCATGTTCACAAGGTGCCTCATCAAAGTGCCAGAATACTCTCTGTGCCTCTTCCTCCTCTTCAAAATGTGGATTTCTATCTGTCAACTTTATGGCTTAGTGTCGCTAATAGACAGAATCGAACAGTGTGCATTCTTCACGCTATTCCTTGTATTGGTTTAAATTACTGAATAAATTGTTAATCCATTCATTAGTCAATCATGAATTACAATTATGGCAATTTAAATGATCAAGTGATTTCTTCTTAATTAAAAGCTGTTGTGTGAAACATATCCACTCAGAGAGGTAACATTCAATAAATATCATTAAATACTTTAGCTACTGTCTTTTTAAATATTAAGTTATGTTTCAAGGAGTTTAAGTAAGTTTGGGGGTACAAGTAATGCATAAAAAATTTCCAAGCACCATTCATATTTTCTTAATTTGCAGATTCCTTATTTCTTATTTTAGAAGTTAGAATGTTTGCAGGTTTTTTCTGTTTACTTCTGTAAGTTTTCTTGTACCTTCTTCCACCATATGAATGCATTGTTTAGCAATTAATAATGCAAAAAATTTTAACACTTTTGGCTGAAGTATTGACACATGACATATTATTTGTATTCAAAAATAACGATTCAAAATGCAAAAAAGTGGATTTTAATAACATTCCCATGATGACACAAGATATTATACTAAAATACTCTAGTGCTCAAAAACTTAACTGTCTACACTCACCCAATGATTCACCAAATATGAAGTGTTTGCTTAGTATGCACTTTATATATTCAGTATGTTCAGTGATCACATAATTTTTTTAATATACTTTCACTTTTAATATACTATGCTAAAAACATCATTGTGATATTTAGAGTAGGTATGTGTAATAAATGCTAGCACAACAATAGTACAGTTTCTAAAATAATATCAGCAATATAAAAGAAAATGAGAGAAATACAACAGACTTTCTCCATGTACCTGCAGGCATTCTTCCTATATCTAATTTTTTTTCAATTAACTTTAGCTAACATTTGCACATACATAATCATTTTTACACTACATTATTTTGATATGTTCGATTTACTTTGATCTCATAATATTTCTTACTTCCAAGGAGCAATTATAAAATGTACAACTTAATGTGGTTACTTTTTATTCCATTGCAACTTAGAACAACTAAATGAAGTCTCTTTAAAAAAATGATTATGGGAGATCCAAGATGGCGGACTAGAGGGTGACTGCATCTCCCATTGCTCCAGAATTCAGGATTCAAGAAGGGGAGGTATTCAGAGACTCAGACCACATAGAGCCACGGGGTGATCTCTCCTACTGGGTGAAGCTCGGCCCAGGAGGTAAGCCCTGACAGGGGCAGCTTCTCAGAGCAGGGCAGGGCAGGGAGAGTCTCCCCCAAACAGCCCTGCTCTATCTGGTGGCAGGCAAGATCCACAGCCAGCTTCTTGGAGCAGGCCCGCCCAGTGAGAACTTTTCCACACAGAGCCAACTCCAAACCCCGGACTCAGCGGCAGGCCCCAGCCCACTCGCAGGTGGCTTCTCGGACCAGGGCAGGCCAGCGAAAGATTTCCCCAAGCAGCCCTGATCTCTCCGGGGGGAGGCGTGATCCACAGCCAGCTTCATGGAGCAGGCCCACCCTGTGAGAGCTTTTCCACACAGAGCCAACCCCAAGCCCCGGACCCAGCGGTGGGGCCCGGCCAGCAGGTGGCTTCTGGGACCAAGGCAGGACAGGGAGAGGCTTTCCCTGAGCAGCCTGGATCCCTCAGGTGGGGGCAGGCCCTGTCTATAGCCAGCTTCTAGGAGCAGGACCGCCCAGTGAGAGGATTTCCATGCAGAACCAGCCCCCAGCCCTGCACCCAATAGCAGGCTGGGGGCAGCTTTCTTCAGAAGCACTGGATTATCAAGTTCCTCCAAGACTTCAAGCTACTGAAGGCTGGGAGCTGATACACTGGAAATCGACAGGGACACTATAAGTCAATAGAGGAAATCTGCAATATCTCAGAGTCCCACTGCTATCTGAACAATATGAGAAAACAAGGGAAGAAAATGTCACAAACAAACCTAGATACTATATCAATAAAACCCAATGACAGCACAGCAAAGAAATGTCAGAAAGGGAGTTCAGAATGTACATAATTAAAACAGGGAAGCAAATGAGGAGATGAAAGAGCAAATGCAGGCATTGAAGGAAGAGATGAAAGAGCAAATGCAGGCATTAAATGATTGCACCAATCAACAGTTAAAAGAGCAAATAGGGGAAGCAAGAGATCATTTCAATGAAGAGTTAGAGATACTGAACAAAAACCAAACAGAAATCCTTGAAATGAAGGAAACAATAAACCAAGTTAAAACCTCCATAGAAAGCATAACCAATAGGATAGAACACCTGGAAGACAGAACCTCAGACACTGAAGACAAAATATTTAATCTTGAAAACAAAATTGACCAAACTGAGAAGATGGTAAGAAATCATGAACAGAATCTATAAGAATTGTGGGATATCATGAAAAGGCCAAATTTAAGAATTATTGAGATTGAGGAAGGCTTAGAGAAACAAACCAAAGGAATGAACAATCTATTCAATGAAATAATATCAGAAAATTTCCCAGATCTGAAGAAAGAAATGGAAAACCAGGTACAAGAAGCTTATAGGACTCCAAATATACAAAATTACAACAGACCCACACCAGGGCACATTATTATGAAAATAACTAACGTGCAAAATAAAGACAGAATTTTAAAGGCTGCGAGAGAAAAGAATCAAATTAATTCAGGGGTAAACCAATATGGATATGAACAGATTTTTCAATCCAGACCCTAAAAGCTAGAAGGGCCTGGAACAACATTTACCAAGCCCTGAAAGAAAACGGATGCCAACCAAGAATCTTATACCCAGCAAAACTTACTTTCAGATTTGACGATGAAATAAGATCCTTCCATGATAAACAAAAGCTAAAAGAATTTACAAAAAGAAAGCTGGCAGTACAGAACATTCTCAGCAAAATATTCCATGAGGAAGAGATGAAAACCAACAATGCAAATCAGCAATGGGTGGAACTAGCCTAAAGGAATAGCCAAATAAAGGAGAAACGAAATCATGTCAAAAACCAAAAATAAGCCCAAATGACTGGGAATACAAATCATATCACAGTAATAACCCTGAACGTTAATGGCCTAAACTCATCGATCAAAAGACTTACACTGGCAGAATGGATTAAAAAGAAAGACCCAACAATATGCTGCCTGCAAGAGACTCATCTCATAGAAAGAGATACCCACAGACTACAGGTGAAAGGATGGGAAAAAACATATCATGTACATGGACACAACAAAAAAGCTGGAGTATCCATCTTCATTTCAGATAATGTGGACTTCAAGCCAAAGCTAGTCAGAAGGGATAAAGAAGGACATTACATACTGCTTAAGGAAAGCACAAATCAGCAAGAGCTAACAGTCTTAAATATCTATGCCCCAAACAGTGGCTCATCCATATACATCAAACAAATCCTTCACAATTCCAGAAATCAATTAGACCACAACACAATAATACTAGGCAATTTTAACACAGCTCTCTCATCACTGAATAGATCTTCCAAACAAAAATTGAATAAGGAAACCATAGAACAATCAATAATTTAGACTTAACAGACATATAGAATATACCATCCAACAAAGAACGAATACACTTTCTTCTCAGCAGCACATGGATCCTTCTCTAAAATAGACCATATTTTATGCCACAAAGCTACTTTTAAGAAATCCAAGAAGATAGAGATACTACCTTGTATTCTATCAGATCATAATGGATTGAAATTAGAAATAAATGACAGAATAAAAAACAGAAACTTCACCAATACTTGGAGATTAAATAATACACTATTATATGATGAGTGGATAACAAAACAATCAGGAGGGAAATAAAAAAATTCTTAGAAGTAAACAAGAACAAAGACACATCATATCAAAATCTCCGGGAGACTATGAAAGTAGTACTTAGAGGAAGATTTATTTCATGGAGCACATTCAAAAACAGAAGAAAAAATCAACAAATAAACGACCTAACGCTACAGCTCAAAGACCCAGAAAAAGAACAGAGCAACACCAAAAGTAGTAGAAGACAGTAAATAGTTAAAATCAGAGCTGAAATCAATGAAATTGAAACAAAAGAAAAAAATTGACAAAATAAATTGTTGGTTCTTTGAAAAATAAACAAAATTGATAAACCCTTAGCCACACTAACAAAGAGAAGGAGAGAGAAAACTCAAATTTCTAAAATTCGAAATGAACAAGGAAATATCATGACAGACATGAGTGAAATACAAAACACAATTAGAAGCTATTTTGAAAATCTCTACTCCAACAAAATAGAAAATCTCGAAGATATCAACAGGTTTCTAGAGACATATGAATTATCTAAACTGAATCAGGAGGAGATACACAACTTTAATCAATTTCAAGCAATGAAATAGAAGAGGTCATCAAAAGCCTACAAACAAAGAAAAGTCCAGGACCAGATGGGTTCTCAGCTGAGTTCTACAAAACCTTTAAAGAAGAGCTCATTCCAATACTTCTCTAAGAATTCCATGAAATAGAAGAAGAGGGAACCCTCCCAAACTCATTCTATGAAGGCAATATCACTCTGATACTTAAAGCAGACAGAGACACATTGAGGAAAGAAAATTTCAGACCAATATCCTTAATGAACATCGATGCAAAAATTCTCAACAAAATTTTAGCAAATCGCCTACAAAAATATATTAAAAAGATAGTGCACCATGATCAAGTGGGTTTTATCCCAGGGATGCAAGGTTGGTTCAACATCCGGAAATCAATAAATGTCATTCACCATATCAACAGCCTTAAAGTTAAGAGTCACATGATTATTTCGATAGATGCAGAAAAAGCATTTGATAAAATACAACATCCCTTCATTTTCCAAACACTAGAAAAAATTGGGGTAGTGGGAACATTCCTTAACATTGTAAAGGCCATATACACTAAGCCCATGACCAGTATCATTCAAATGGTGAAAAACTGAAAACATTCCCCCTAAAAACTGGAACAAGGCAGGGATGCCCTCTTTCACCACTTCTATTCAACATCATCCTTGAAATTCTAGCCAGAGCAATTAGACAAACCAAAGAAATTAAAGGGATACGAATAGGAAAAGAAGAACTCAAACTATCCCTGTTCGCTGATGACATGATTATATATTTAGAGGAACCAGGAAATTCCACCAGAAAACTTTTTAGAACTCATAAATGAATTCAGTAAAGTAGCAGGTTACAAGATCAATGCTCATAAATACAATGCATTTTTATACATAAGTGATGAATCTTCAGAAAGAGAAGCTAGGAAAAATACCCCATTCACAATAGTTTAGAAAGAAATAAAATACTTGGGAATCAATCTCACAAAAGAGGTGAAAGACCTCTACAATGAGAACTACAGAACGCTAAAGAAAGAAATTAAAGAAAACCTTAGAAGATGGAAAGATCTTCCATGTTCTTGGATAGGAAGAATTAATATTGTCAAAATGGCCATACTACCAAAAGTGCTATACAGATTCAATGCAATTACAATTAAAATCCCAATGATGTACATTAAAGAAATAGAGCAAACAATTATGAAATTCATCTGGAAGAATAAAAAACCCAGAATAGCTAAAGCAATCCTTAGCAGAAAGAGTGAAGCAGGGTGTATTGCAATACCAGATCTTCAACTCTACTACAAAGCAATAGTAACAAAAACAGCATGGTATTGGTACCAAAATAGAAAGGTAGATCAATGGTACAGAATAGAGGACATGGACACAAACCCCCAAAAATACAATTTTCTAATACTAGACAAAGGTGCCAAAAATATGCAATGGAGAAAAGATAGCCTCTTCAACAAATGGTGTTGGGAAAATTAGAAATCCATATGCGACAGAATGAAATTAAACCCCTATCTCTTACCCTGCACAAAACTCAACTCAAAATGGATCAAGGACCTCGGAATCAGACCAGAGACCCTGCATCTTATAGAAGAAAATGTAGGTCCAAACCTTCAACTTGTTGGCTTAGGATCAGACTTCCTTAACAGGACTCCCATAGCACAAGAAATAAAAGCAAGAATCAACAACTGGGATAGATTCAAACTAAAAAGCTTTCTCTAAGCAAAGGAAACTATCAGTAATGTGAAGAGAGAGCCTACAGAGTGGGAGAAAATCTTCGCTACTCATATTTCAGATAGAGCACTAATTTCGAGAATATATAAAGAACTCAAAAAACTCTACACCAAGAATACAAATAATCCAATCAACAAATGGGCTAAGGAAATGAACAGACACTTCACAGAAGAAGATGCACAAGCGATCAACAGATATATGAAAAAATGTTCAACATCTCTAGTAGTAAGAGAAATGTAAATCAAAACTACACTAAGATTCCATCTCACCCCAATTAGAATGGTGATTATCAAGAACACAAGCAACAATAGGTGTTGGCGAGGATATGGGGAAAAAGGTACACTCATACATTGCTGGTGGGGTTGCAAATTAGTGCAGCCACTCTGGAAAGCAGTGTGGAGATTCCTCAGAAAGCTTGGAATGGAACCACCATTTGACCCAGCTATCCCACTCCTTGGCCTATTCTCAAAGGACTTAAAATCAGCATACTACAGAGATCCAGCCACATCAATGTTCATAGCTGCTTAATTCACAATCGCCAGATTGTGGAACCAACCTAGATGTCCTTCAACTGATGAATGGATAAAAAAACTGTGGTATATATATACAATGCAATATTACTCAGCCATAAAGAATGATAAAATTATGGCATTTGCAGGCAAATGGATGGAATTGGAGAATATCATGTTAAGTGAGATAAGCCAATCTCAAAAAACCAAGGACTAATGATCTCACTGATAAGCGATGACGGCACATAATGGGGGGTGGGATGGGCTAGTATTAGGTTTAGGGTTAGGGTTAGGGAGGGTGGCGTGAATGGAGGAAGGAAGGACTGTATAGAGGGAAAAGAGGTGTGGGAGGGGTGGGGGGAAGGGAAAAAAATAACAGAATGAATTAAACAACATAACCCTATGTAAATTTATGATTACACAAATGGTATGCCTTTACTCCATGTACAAACAGAGAAACAACATGTATCCCATTTGTTTACAATAAAAAAAAAATTCTAAAAAAATGATTATGATGGTTTATAGTAAACAAAATTGTGATATGAGTTGTGGGTTAAGAAGCTAAGAGTGACCGTGGAGAGTGTGTGAGGATTAGAGAATTTTTGTCTGCAAGTATTCACACTTCACCTAATCCTTCACATATTAAGTATTACATGCTCCTGGACATTGTGGTTTCTTGTTTTCATGAACTGATGTTATCTTTTCATTTCCGGGAAACTCGGGTCATTCCCAAGACTCTGGATTCTGAGAATTTATTAGTAGATGTACTCATCATGAATCTCACTATGTATATAATCCTACAGGGAAACCATTCATTGTTTTTGAGGCTCATGCATCGTATTAGAAGAAAATAGGCTGAGATTCTTATTTAAAATTAGCATGGTTGTCCACCAATTAATTTTAGGATAGCAGAGAGGGTCTTGCTCAAATTGCCCTCAGGCTCATAAACTCATGATTGAGTCCTAAGATGACAGGCCAGCAAGTCTTTAATTGGAAATAATTATGCTTAGCTATTAAGCCGTTGGGATAATGAGAACTCTATGTACTAAGTGTTAATCACTTTGGTGCTAAACATTTCTGTAAGAGTGATTTGAGTGGGAGTGGAGGGGAATAGTCAATGTTGTTGATGGGCCATCAAAAAGCCCACATCATCAGAATTGCAAAAGCAACTAATTCCCACTGGGAGAAAGAGGAAAGAAAGAAATGAGAAAGAAATAGAGAGAAATGTAGGCTGTTGTGCTAATAATTCCGATATTCTTTGAAAAATCTTAATGACATAATATTTTTATATATTTACGAGTTGCAACTTTAGAATTTGATATATGTATTCAATGTGTGGTGATCGAATCATGGTAATGAGCATTTCCATATTCTCAAACATTATAAGTTTAAGAAACTTAATACTCTTCTCCTCTATTTATTTTGAAATGTAAAAATAGTTATTATACACTATTGCTGCCCTAGTGTGCTACATAACATCTGAATTACTTTCTTCACTCTGGGTTAAACAAAACTGGGGGGATCATAATATCTGACTTGAATTCATACTACAAATCAATAGTAATAAAAAAAAATCATGGTGCTGGCATAAAAACAGAACATAGCCTAATGGAACAAAATAGAAAATCCGGAAATTAATCAATGTATTTATAGCTGCTATCAATTGAAACTGTAGTGTTCCTCAAAAACTCATGTGTTAAAGACTTGGACCCCAGGCCTGGCACTATTGGGAGGAGGTGGAACTTTGAGGAGATGGAGAGTAGTAGAATGAATAAAATTAGTCTATTGAAAATATACTATTGAAGGGGATTTTGGAACCCCCTGCTCCTTCCTCTCTCTCTCTTTCACTTTCTGGCAACCAGAAGTGAGCAATTTCCTTCACTAAATGCTTTCACTAGGATGTACTACTTTGCCACAGACCCAAAAGGAGCATAGCTAGATGAACATGAACTAAGACTTTTGAATAAATGAGCCAAAATAAATCTTTCCTCCTTGTAAGTTGTTTATCTCAGGTATTTCATCATAATAACATAAACTAACTACTACAACAGCAAATGGATCAAAGGCATCATTTGTGTGCAATTAATCAACATGCAGTCTGTTAAAAAAAAAATTAAAACAATAGAGTAAAATTGAGAGTAAAATAAACCCTATTAAAATAAAAAATAAAAAATAAAGAAGGTACATTGGAGAAAGGACAGTCTCTTCAACAAAAGGTGCTAGGAAAACTTGTTATACATATGCAGAGAAATGAAACTAGACTACTTCTTACCATATGCAAAAATCAACTAAGTTAACCAAAGACCTGAGCATATGAACTGAAACTATGAAACTACTAGGGAAAACACATTCAAAATGCTTTAGCATACAGGAATCAGAAAAGATGTTTTTAAATAAGACTCCCCAAAATACAGGCAACAAAAACAAAATCAGACAAATAAGATTATAGTCAGTTGAGATGCTTCCGCACTGCAAAGGGAACCATCAACAGAGTCAAGAAGCAACCTACAGAATGAAAGAAGATGTTTGAAAACTATTTATCTGACAAGAAGTTAATATTCAGAATATATAAGGAATTCAAACAATATGACAGCACAAAAGAATTCAGACATTCTGAGTTTTTGAAGACAGGGACATTGTCCAAGAATAATGAATTGTGTCTGAACTACCTTTAATTTAAAATTTTTGTTTTTAACTAATGTGTTTGCCTACTAACTTGCATACCTTATTAAGATAATTTTTGTTTTTTCTTTCATACTAAGGAAAAGAAAAGGAGCATTCCACATTTCCTTTTCGTTTTCTTGCAGGAAATAATGCAGGCGTTAACTGAGCTTTTAAAATATACACACAATGTTTTAGAATACTCATATCCCAAGTAAAAACTTGATATTTCTTGCACAAAATACTTTGAGATTTTAAAATATATTTCACTTACACTTACTGGCAGAGATTGCAAACATTATAAACATTGCTTCATCTTTTGGGTGGTGTGAGGTGTGGTGAGGTAGGGTTGTAGCAATCCTTAACATTTTTAATTGTACAAAACAACTCCTACTCTCAGTTATTGTAAAACCTTATAGTAATCATATAATTAGATACAATACAGTTTTGACTTTCACATAGATAAGTTCTTTCTTCAGAAATAGAAAAAGTTGGCATGGATTTAAGAATGCTATGAAATCAAAATCATAAAACTTTAGAGGTTGCACAATAAAGCACCATTTTTCTTTACATACACAATGGAATTTTTTTTTTCCTTTTTCGATATGCCTGAGTAGATTTAGAGGTGGATTTCAAAAGCAAAGCCCAATTCACTGTAGACTGTCAAAAATAGTGTAAGTGTTAAAACCCCAGGTCTGTATCCTCCATGGGAAGTAGGGTCAGAGATGAGTCACGGCACATCAGACTGAAGCAATTCTGTGTTCCAGTCTATTTCTCCAACAAATGTGCAGACACAAGGAGTGCACAGCCCAAGGGCATCCCTATGGTCTGGGCCAGAGGTAAATCACAACACAGATCCAACCTTCCTCGTACCTTTCCCTTACTGGATGCTTATATACTGACAAATTCAGGTTAATGTGAACATCAAGGTCAACCACAAAAAGGAGAAGACTTTCATGAAAGAGTGGCCCAAGGTAGATTGGTATTTAATGATGGTGAAGTATGACTACAGGTCAGGTGCACACAGGTGAAACCCTGAGTTCCTTAGTAGCATCTGGCAGAGACACCACCTTTCTGACTGCATCATGATCCTTCTCTCTAAGATACTATTAGTCCACATTCAAAAAGAATAACTGTAGGAATGAGCTAAACAAAGATATGACTACATCAAAAATATTTCTGCCTTTTAAAAAAGAAAGATGATGTTTCAGTGTGGGCTGCTGCGAAAGGACAATATAGACAGGGGGGTTTAAACCACATTTTTTTCTCACAGTTCTGGGGTCTGGAAGTCCTTTATCAGAGTACCTGCATGTTCAGGTCCCTGGTGACACCCTCTCCCTATTTTTTGAACCAGCTCACTGTCTTCTACTTCTGTACTCACCTGGTAGAGGGTTTGAACTCAAATCTTTCTAGAGAAACACTAATTCCATCACAGGGGCTCCTCCCTTATAACTTCATCTAAATTTAATTGCTCCACAGTCCCATCTTCTAATTCACCTCCAAGTCTACTCAGGCATAATGAAAATGAAAAAAAAAAAAAAAAACAATCTATTGTTGTGTATGTAAAGAAAAATAGTGCTTTATTTTACAACTTCTAAAATTTTATGATTTTGATTTAATAACATTCTTGAACACATGCCAACTTTTCCTGTTTTTCCAAAGAAAAAATTTATCCATGTGAAAGCCAAAGTGGTAATGTATCTAATACCATCCTATTATGCGTTAGGGTTTCCACAAAGGACTTAGTCAATATAGACAAATTTTAAGTAGAAGACAATGTTGATATTTGATAGCTGAAATGATAATATACCAAATGTTGAGCATTTATCTTGGTGTGATAAGATTATGGCAAGTATCTAAGGCAAGAAACATTTATCCAGATTATTGTAAAATGTCTTTTTTCTAACAAAGTGAAGTGGACAGAAAACACATTCATTTCTTCAAAAAATTACAACAGAATTCTGTAAAGATTTCTTCTGTGTTTTTAAAGATTCAGGTAGCCTCATATCTCAATCTATTCACACTGTCAAAAGAATGAAAATAGGATATTTTAGGTACAAAAATGATTTAAAACTTTTTGTTAAATTTTAGTAGTGAATTTCTCTGCATAAAATTTAGGAAAAATGTGATGTCTTGACCAATTGCACTAATTAGTTTTGTTTCAGGTCTGCCCTCTTGTCTATTAAAAATGCACCAAATGTCCTCTCACTTTGCCTGCTCTACTTCTACTTTTCCCACTCTCTAGGAGAGAATCAGATTATTAAAAGTCTCACAAAATACTCTTCCAAGAATATGAGAGCAAGTGGGTCAAGCTGATGATGTCTCTGAAGTTGTTGGTTCTAAGGTATACATATGGAATGGCTCCAAGGAGCTAAAATCATTGCAACGACTTTATACAAAGGGAGATGTACAGCTAAAGGGGGAACTGAGCCTGCTCTTCTACAGTAACCCAAAGGCCGGAACAACAGACTGTGCTTACCCTGCACCATACACAAGAGAGGTTGAATAAAAGAATACAGCTCCTGAAAGTGGCTAACATTTACCAACAAAAGTGGTTCTATCGAATCTTCCGCTGGAATTGTCTACACGGAAGAGCAACTACCAGGGTTAGCACTCTCACTGGCGAGTATATCCATAACATCCAATGGTACCGGTACATTTATCTTTCTCAACTTGCTCAAAATGTGGAGAATACAATTTAACAAAATCCTAATGAAAACCATGAGCCTCTGATGTATGTACTGCAACTTTTTTCTCGCATTTTTTAATTGTAATTAATATTTTCTGTATTTAATATAGCTGAGGGAAAGCCATGGGGGTTTTCAGAGCTGGTCAGTAGTGCCTATTCCCTTTGAGATTCTCTGGAGAGAAATGCAAGCATGTTGTTAAAAGGAGACCCAATCAGGTATGTGTTCAGGTGCTTGCACATGTGTGACTCTATAAATATGTATAAATTCTCTTAGTTTTGTACTTGCAGTAAACACTATACAAATCTGCTAGGGTGCTTAGGCATTAAAAGTAAAGGGCTAACAGGCTAACTTCTGCTAATCACAATTCATGTAATACTTTACAAATATAGGTGATTTGTTTCATTCCTGACCTGGAACTTTCTTGCTACTCCAAGTTGACTTTCTCCTGAACTGAGCAAACAAAGGCATATATTACTGCTAAACTGGGCAAATTGTATGGTAGTTTTGTGATTTGAACAAATTTCTAGTACAAGGGAAAAAAATCACAAAACTGACTTTCCTCTGTGAACTATAATAGGACAAGAAAAATTGTCCAGAAAAGGAAGAAAAGAAAGATTGTAGGTGATGCTCAAAATGCTAAGAATTTAACATGGAATATAATTTAATCAAGCCCTAGTGAAAACTATGAAGCCAATAATTCATGCACTGTGGTTCTTACATATTACCTTCATGTTGTATGTAATGACTTCCCTTTAAGAGGGATAGAAGGTGTTGAGCAGGACCAATGGTGTATTTGAATGAGATGTCCAAACCACTTAATTGTGTCTTCAAATGAGATTTCAATTCTCCCAATCCAATCTTCCAACACAAGTTTCATGGGCATGAAGGCACTTAATAAGTACCATCAAATGATGATTAACTCCCCAAATTACTAGCTAATTAATCTGCTGTGAACTTAATTGGAGACTTCAGCCCTCCAAGTCAGAATCTTGTAGGGTGGGCAGTCTCAAAATTAATTCCTCTTGAAAAGCTAGAAAGCTAGAGAAATCTTATTACTTTGTGTTAATTATAACTCAAGAAAAATATTTTGATAATGCACAGGCTGTTTTATCTATTTCTTTTCCTTGAGTACAACATGGTTAATGTACCAGCTTGGATCTACTGGAAAATGGAATTCTGCAATCATAAAGTTCAACTTAAGACAAATACTGTGGGCATAGAGTTTCAACGTACAGGTTCTGAAAGTTGGCCATGTAAAATACATAATTTTTAAATAAAAATCAGTTCAGTTGGAAGCCTATGATAAAATCTTCTGTAAAATCAACATAAAGTAACTGTCCTAATTTACACGTTAGGAAGAGATAAAATAAGCCTTTATGAACATGGGTTGGATTGAATGAACACTTTTTTCCTATCACGAAGTTATAATTAACAAAACACAAGTAACTACCACTTCTTGAACACATACCAGATAATACCTATGAAATGTGATGTCTAAAACTCTTTGCACATAATTAAAAACATGTTATGCACAAAGAAATTAAGCAACAGGTAAGTTATTTCTTCAGGACTATAGTTCTAGAATTTAAAGCCAGATGTGTGTAACACAAGACCTGTGAGTATTAAATTCCTTTCTTACTCTTTCAAAAATCAAACAGAATAAAATGAGACAAAATAAATTAAATGAAACAAATTTTAAAAAGCATGCGTGCACACATAGTTCTGTTAACACTACAAAATCTTCACAAGAATCAAAAAGTTTGTAACTTCTGCTATTCATCAGATGGATCTGAAACCAGCAGAATACTATTTTTTTTCTTTCACAATAGTTTGTCAAAGGTATTGTATCAAAATATTAAATGTTAAACTAGATGTTAGAGAAGCAGAGTCAGAGTCATATGAAGAAAATTGTGTAAAAAATAGATTTTATCCTATGTTTTCTGGGAGAACATATGGACTTTGAATGAAAATGATAATTATTGACATCAATAAGATATATAAGAAATGATCCTGACTGCATCAGATTTATAATTTGCTAATGGTCTCTTTTGGGGTTTGGCAATTGGCTATATGGCATCTCATGATCAAATTATGAATAAGATGAATTAGCTAGAGAGTTTTGGGGAAGAAAGAGACATTTATACCTTAAACACTCTTCAGTTTGCTGAACATCCTGTTGGGCACAGTATGATCCTTTCATAGACCTTACTGCTTCCTGACTTGGAATGAACCCGCTGTTTCAGATTGTGCTTCTCTTGAACTGAATGAACTCAAGAAGTTAATTCTACTTAGAGCAAATAGTGCTATAGCTTGCTAAATGACTTCCTTATTGTTTAATTCAACATTGGTGTTTACTGAACACTCTTCATTAAACACTTATTTAGAAATGGATAGTGTATTGTATCTATTGTAATGGAGCTACCCGAGAAGACAGAATACAAGTTTTAATGTTTAGGAAAGATGAATTTAATAGGATACACACTTATGCCATGCATGGTTTTAAGTATTGATGATACAAACAGGAGAAACATGCTTCTGACACAGCCATTGAATCAGAGAACACCTTGTGGGTGTTCTCATTCTAATATTCAATCAGTCACCACCGAACCCAGGGAAAGCGACCACGGCCCTCGGTCCATCAATAAGACATGCTTACTACAAGTTCAAGCCAATCACCATTGTTTTGCTTGATTTACTGGTAATAAGATGAGCATTTGGCTAAATTGTGACAAATGTAACATGAAGGGGATTCAGCAATGTTTCTTCTGGAGCATTTCCATTACTTAAAATCAAAAATAAACAAAAAATAAAAAGGAGCACAGATGAAACAAAGGAATGAAGGGGGTGCCAGGGATGTAGCTCAGTGGTACAGTGCTTGCTTAGCAGCATCATGAAGCACCGTGTTTGGCTCCTGGCACCACAGATTGCAAAAAGAAAAAAGGGACAATAGGAAGGTGAGAGAGAAATCATCACTTATCACACACTATTGTTAGTCTTAATGTGATACGCACACACCTGTTTCTCTGAATACCAAGACAATTCAACCATAGTCTATTCTAATTTATCACCATGAAGATAGATATTAAGACAGCTAAATCTGATAGGCCTGCAGTTAAATGTTTGGCATCTATAATCTTTAAAATATCTATCATTAGTCTTGACTTTGAGCTATACTCATTTATGTAGGCACAATATACAGCAGTATTTGAGTACGGAAAATGGTATTATCTTAAAATCCAAGAAGATTTTATGACTAATCAATTGTATAGATATCAACCTACCATGTGAGAACTAGATCTCAACATTCAATAAAGATTAAAATTTCATTGGCATTTAATAATACCTTCCAAAATAACAATGATAGCAATACAACTTTCAGTCTTTTGTGGTGCATTTTGTATAGTTGAATGTTAGGATCACAGGATATTCCATGTATGATTTAATATGCTTTAAATTCTTCAAATCAACAAAAATTAGGTGCCAATAATACAGAGAGCTTATTTCAAGAATTCTAAAATAAACAAATTCAAGGTAATTTAAAAATAATTTTTGTGCTATAAGATATATACATTATTTTGTTGATATATGTGGCCACTTTGAGAAGCAAATTGAACACTTTGTCCATGACATTATGATTTAAACTGAGTCCCAGCTCTGGGGAATTTCATGTCCTTGGGCTACTTTCTTCAAGAAGAACATAATGTTTTTCAGTAAATGTTGGAAATGAACTTTAGAAAGAAGGTAGACAGGGCCCAAGGAAGCAAATTTTGGTCTCCCTAAGTGCCTAGGTATGAAATAATATAGTTTTGAATAAAGTTCTATAATAGTTCTTGAAAAAGATAAAATGAATTTTCTGGGAAATTTGAACACATTTAAAAAATGAATAGCCCTTAGAAAATCAAAGTACACAGATGCTAGAAAGAAAGAAAGAAAGAAAGAAAGATAGAAAGAAAGATAGAAAGAGAGAGAGAGAGAGAGAGAGAGAGAGAGAGAGAGAGAGAGAGAGAGAGAGAGAGAGAGAATTGTTCTTGGAGCACTCCAAATTCAAAACCAATGAATGCAAAGAGTAGCATAAAGTTTTGTGATGACTTTATTGGAGAATAATCCATTGTAAAACTGACTGATACTCTTCTTTCCCACCTGCACATGCTATTAACATCTTGATCCACAAATTAAAGCAAGAAGTGAGCTATCGAGTTACAGTGAATGAGAAGTGCCCGGGATGGTAGCAAACCTTTTGACATCCACAACAAATGCCACCATAGGAAACTTTCAGCTAGCATACCCCACCCGTCTCTGAAAATTGCCAGAAATAAATTCATCAAATCAAAAATTCCTTCTTTTGCTTCCCCCTGTAAATCTTTCACAAGTTCTTCTAGCCTATTCCAACCCAGGAATATGCAGTGAAGGGAATTCTGTCAATGTAGGATACAACTTATCCAAGTTACATTATTAGCACATTTCAGCATATTCCTCAAGGGGGCTTGAAAAAGTGAGAGTAAAGCCTGAAACTTGTGTACAAAGTCTGGTTTATTATAAAGAAATAAATGGATAGATTTTGAAAAGTATGCCTGGAAAGCATCTTTCTTCCAGAATAAAATATCATAAAATCAGGTGACTCATGGGTGATATTTTTCCTTTTGTTAATCTGATCTTTATGACTAATACAAATAAATGTATAGGATTGATCGGATTTTGTTGAATGTGTCCAGGACTTTGCTACCATGGGACAGAAAGTTGACAAAACAGGTGTACAAATGTATAGACATTGTACTAGAGAATAACACACACATATACACGTTTTACTGGATAATTGGGAAAAATAATACCCTCCCAAATGATCATATCTGTCATTGGCACCTATGAACATATTAGGATGCATGACATAAGGTATTATTGTTGCAGATAGAATTAAGATTGCTCATTGACTGAACTTTAACATGGGGAGATTCTCTTGGATCATCTGGGTGGAATGATGAAGTATTCATAGCTTCAATCAGTAGTGGGAGAGGGCAGCAGAAGTAGAGGCTGGAATAAGACAATGAGAAAAAGACTTAATTGGTCTTTGAGGCTTTGAAGGTATAGGAAGGGGACCTGAGCTGCATGGTGCACAGAGTTGCTAGAGGCTTCAAAGACCGGAGAAGGGACTCTCCCTTGGGGTGTGACCTATGTCAGAACTGTGACTTACTGAACTGTAAGCAATAAATTTGTGTGACTTTAAACCACCAAGTTTGTGCAATTTACTAAAGCAATAATAGATAGTAAATACCACCCCCAATTGTGACAGTCATATACTCTTAAATAACAGGAAAAAGAAAAAATTTTACATTCACAGCACAACAGAGGAATATTTGTCCATTTTATCAAATGTTTTGTAAAGTCATCTTACTTTTTGTGGCACTTTCTTATCTTTTAGAAAGCAAGTCTTCTGTGTTTACATAATTTCCATCTTCAATTGCTAAATGGTGTGTTTAAATGGACTCCATTCATTAATGAGATTGGTTGTGTAACTCGAAAATTATTAATTTGTCCGAGTCAAACACAAAACTATTTGCATTGGGGAGGAAATATTTAGTAATGGAATCAACCATGTAAAATACTGAGCCTTGTTGTGCAAAAGCAATCTTATAAGTCATGGATTCTATTATAGCTGCAACTGCATGCTGTTCTCAAGTACATGAACCTTTCCCTTGTATCTGAGCAGGAAGTACTTGCTTCAGCCATAATCAGAGTTATTTTTCCCCTTTGAGGTTTGCCTGGAACACTTCTTATCCTCCAGGCCTCAGCTTAAACAGCACTTATTTATTAAAGAATTGCCTGTTACCTCCACTCACCACTCACTAGATTATCTTTTCTATGTACTTCTGTAATACCCCTACACCAAAGTTGTCATCAATTTTAACATATTTAATTGTAACTGACATTTTTCCCTGTGCCCCCATGGTCATTCTGCCTTAGAAACAAATAACAATGAAAATTTCAATAGTGTTAAATGAAATAAACAAAGGAAGAAAAGAAAGAAGGAAGGGAAGAAGGAAGATCAAGTTCTAAGAAAAAAATGTGCATTGTTACTTCAAGGCTAATTTGGTATTTGTGCAGTGAGAAGTGGAGAAGGAAGAAAAATAGTAAACCAGATTGTGGAAGGTCTTGTAGATAGCTATTATAAATTTGGATTTAAATCTGAGTGTAATTAAAGAAAAAAGTAGTTCTGAAGATTTTGAGGAGATGGGCTTTATCTGATTATTGATCCTTGCAAGAATAATTCTGATACTCTTTGAATGATAAAATATCAGGAAAGCAACAGTGGAATTGACTGGACAAGATGAAAGTCCAGTGCATTACGTTGTGCTATAGTGGATGGTAGCTTTGTCTAGGGTCACCACAAAAAACAGGGATGAAAGGTTATGGATTGCAGGGTTGTTTTGAAGACAGAGTCAAGAAAATTTACCGATGAAGTGGAAAAGAAGAAAAAAAAAATACATAACTGTCAGAAGAAGACTGGAAACAGTAAGTTGGGCAAAGAAAATAAGGGTTTTCATTTTGGAACATGATAATAGTGAGATTCCTATCATGCATCCAATGTCGATATGAAGTAGACATTGGATCAAAGTCCTGGGATCTAGAGCTGAAGATGAAATTATAAATGTCCTCAGGATTTGATCTTTGATATGACCCAACTAATTGAGAAAACTGAGG
Source organism: Sciurus vulgaris (assembly GCF_902686455.1). Classification (NCBI taxonomy): domain Eukaryota; kingdom Metazoa; phylum Chordata; class Mammalia; order Rodentia; family Sciuridae; genus Sciurus; species Sciurus vulgaris. The sequence continues at coordinate 123,801,988 of NC_136469.1, forward strand.
AAGATCACAGTACACATGGCTCTACAATGATATGAATGGAAGTCAGCCTGATTTCACTGATCCTGTTTACAAGTCCATATCTTTTTCAGCAAAGTAAGGATCATTTTATTTTTCACTGTTAGCATTAGAAATTACATGTATATTATTCATATGCATACAAAATGACACATAGAAAGTCGTTAGCAAACCATACTATTATTTTAATATTTGCCATTAAAACTTACATTTCTTTTTCATATTGCCATCACAGAAAATTTAAGCTTACCTTACTTGCCACAGTGATTTTTGGTATCTTTTCAGAGATAATTTGCCTAGGTGTCTATTTATTCCAGGAAGATGTTAAATATAATTTTGAATATTCTTTTCAAATCCTTTATGTATCTAGTATTGAATGCCAACTCTCCCTTGAAATTTCCTAGCAAATAATTTTAGATAATATAAAATGTTTAACTGAGGTAAAGAGAATTTCAGAACCATTTCATGCTCTACAACAAAGGGAGAAAATTAGAGGTACTGAAAAGAGGCCTAAGATTAGCACGATGTGGTGTTTTAAAAATCTGTTTCCCTAATGTAGGTTGGTATAATCAGAGGACTTTGAACATGTTCTTTAAAAAGATTTGTAATGCTGGCACATTTGCCAGAAAACTCATCAAGGAGAAATGCCAAGAACTGCCCTCCAGAGGTCATGTCAAGAGTAGAGAACTAAAGACTCAGGGTATCTGAGAGTTGTTGGGGAGGGGGACACAATAGAAGACAAGACACTGGCACCCCTCTGAGCTGTAATCAAGGAGGAACGCTGAAAGTCATCCTGCCAAGAGAAAGAGCCTCTGGAACATACTGGCCATCGATGCCAACAGGAGACAATGGCAGTGAAGAGATCTGTTGCCAGTTCTGACCGGCAATTGCCAACATGGAGTCTCAGAGCCAGAGTGTGTCTGATCCAAAAGCAGCTGCCAGGAGGCACTCGCGGGTACCTTCTCCATGAAATAAAACTTCCATAGAACTACAGGGCACTCTTAAGCTTAGGAAATTGAAAGAAAGCTCAGAAATTCTAAGTGGATATTCCAATAAACCACGAACAATTTGAGAAAAAGAAAGAAATGGAGAAAGAAAAACAGAAAGTTATAAAGTCTAAATTTTCTTAAAACTCTTGTATTTATGTGTTTATTCCCATGATATCTCTTGGAATTTTCCACCCATAATTCCCATCAAATTACACAAGGCAGGTTTCCTGTCCAAGTGGGAGATAGAGTCGATTTATAGTCACAATTTTCTAATAATCATGTGGATATGAAAACATGGCAAAACTTTACATATGTTGTTTTGGAATTATTTTTGATTGTATGATGCTTACTAATTTAATACTCCAAAATATATTAAGTTTATATTATTAGATATTTATTTTAAAAATATGTTCCCATACTACATATTTTTTTGATAAATTACAGTAGGGCTGAACAGTTTTCCTACTTAGTCAGTGAACACATTGTTGGATTTATGCATTCAGGCATGGTCTCAGCTACGTTGTTATATTTCTGATAGTTAAATCTCAGGATGGTATCAAAAGATGGTCCAGAAGATAATAGACTAATTTTCAATAGCTTAGTGATAAAATCTACTTATCTTCTTTGCATATGTATCAGTGTGTATTTTTGGATAACATTTGGTGAGTGATTGAAGGAATAAATGTGTTAATCAATATTAATATATTTAAATAATTTTACTGTTTATTTTTCTTGAATTTACTATATAAGAATGATTTCATAAAAGTTTAAAAAGCAGCTTGCATTATTTTTTATTTGATGATTAAAATAGAAAGGTGAACATAAGAAAAGTACATCATCTACCAAAATTTCTCTAAACCATGTATGAGGTATAAAAAATGGAGAGGAAAAAAAATGCTCTGTAAGAGAGTTCTGGGGTCAAACCAGGTAAAATCTATAATGAAGCACATCACCTTTAACCAGAAAAGTAAAGTGACAAATAGTTTTTAACATGAAATCAGGAAAGTCACAGTGTGGGGTGAGCTACAAAATAGAAAGGCTCCAATACAACACAGAGCAAGATAAAATGTAGATTGCTTCCCATGATTTGGTGCATATCTTACATGGTAGCTTCATGAGATCATGTTACTCAATTGACAAATAACTTATAAAATTAAACAACAGGATATATAAAAGTTTTTCCAGGAGTTATTAGCCAAATAATAGAAAAAAAGTAGATCAATGGAATAGAATAGAGAGAACTGAAACAGAACCACATGCGTTTAGTCAACACTGGTCTCTGACAGGGGAACAAAGGCAATACAATGGAAAAAAATCTTTTCAATAAATGGTGCTAGAATAACTGGGCATCCACATGTAAAAGTGAATGCAGAACAGACCTTACACCCTTCACAAAAATTAACTCCAGATAGATAACAGATCTAAATGTAAAATGAAAACCTACAAAACTCCTTGAAGATATCACAGAAAATCAAGATGACTTAGGGGTAAGTAATGATATTTTACATATAACACCAATATCCTGATCCATTAAACAACGGGTTGGGTCAGGCATGGTGGCGTATACCTGTAATCCCAGTGGCTTGGGAGGTTGAAGCAAGAGGATCTCAAGTTTAAAGCCAGCCTCAGCAAAAGCAAGGCTCTAAGCAAGTCATTGAGACCCTATCTCTAGGTAAAATATAAATAATAAGGCTGGGGATGTGGCTCAGTGGTCGAGTGCCCCTGAGTTCAATCTTTAGTACCCCCGCACAAAAAAAAAAAAAAGAACGGGTTGGCAAAATGGACTTCACTGGAATTAAAATTATGTGACCTGCAAATGATACTGTCTAAAGAATGAAAAGACAAGCACAGATTGGGATAAAATATTTACAAAAGGCGTATGTGATCAACCTCATTTAAAAATGGGTAGACACACATACATACAAATCACAATTAAGTGTAAAGATAATTCATATCAGATAATTAGGGAAATGCAAATTAAGACAATCGTAAAATACTACCACACATCAAATTAAATAACCAAAATCCAGAACACTGACAACATCAGATGCTGATGTCAACGTGGAGCAAGAGGACATCTCATTCATTGTTCATTGCATGTGGATGACATTCAGGAAAAGGTAAAACTATGGAGACAGTGAAAAGATCAGTGGTTGGCAGGGTTGAGGAAAGAGAGGGATGAATTAGCAGAGAGAGTATAGAAGATTTTTAGATCAGTTGAAACCATTTTGTATAATAGGGAATAATGGGGACAAATTATTATAAATTTATCAACCCATAAAGTGTGGAACATCTAGAGTAAGTCTTCATGTGAACTATTGACCCTAAATGATAATAATATGTCAATGTAGGTGCAGCAATTTTAATAAATGCACTAGACTACTGTGGTATGTTGATAATGGAAGAGACTGGTCACATGTTCTCCTTCTGACTTTGCCCATGAACTTAAAAAATGTTCTAAAAAATTCTGCCAAAACAAATTCACCTTAGAAAGCTAAAAAGTTTGACTAATAGAATACTGACTATCTTAAAACTTACAATGCTTATTTATCATTAAAGATATTTCATTTAGGTGCAGATTCAGCAAATACAGTATGTTTTAAAGCTAAGCAAAACAATTGATAAAGGAAAAGGGAAAACAATTTTAACAAAATAGAATTAAATATGAAAAACACAAAAAGGTGATCTGAAATGATTTGACAAATTTGTTATGAATATAAAAAATGCAGATAAAATTTAGTTCGCTACAGCCAGTATATAGATAAATCTTTTTAAAATAGATAGTATCTGAAAATTTTCCCATTAAATTCATTCAATGATTAAAATTCTGTGACTTTCTATTTTCATAGAGTAGTGATTGATCTATATTTATTAATAAAATATATCATCCATTTTCTTGTTTTCTTCAAAGCTTGAAATAGATGTATATATGTGTTCTTTAATTTTCCCTTATATTACAAATGATTTCTGTATTTTATACAAGATATTTTACTGTTGGTACATAATGATTCTTGAGAAATTTTTTTGGCAGTTTTACTGTATAAAAAAATGAGACTCCATCTCCAATTTATGTTCTGGCTTGAAAACCATTTTATAACATGTTACTATTGCCAGCAGTGGCAATCTTATCTTGGGTTACATTTGCCTGGGCCATCTTTGCTTATTTTTGAATAATGAACTCTTCTTGCATATGGTAAGCAACTTATCGGTGGGGTTTGCTCTGTTATACATTCTATAAATATTTCTCTTTTAAAATAGATCTCATTTAGAATTCCCTTAGGATATGCATACAATTACAGGAAATTAAAAGTTTGCCTGGTTATTTAGGTACCTTCACAGTGGGCATCGATGAACTAAAAGGAGGAGGAAGGGGAGGAGAAGAAGGAGAACAAGAAGGTGGTTGAAAGAATTGAAGTTACACTAACCAAGAGACATGTCAAATACAGCAATAATAAAAGTTTAGCTATACATCTCAAAGGTGAGCTTGAAAGACAATAGAATGAAACAGATATAACTTTCCTATGTTTGTATATGAATACATGACCAGTGAAACTCCACAGAATGGAGGAATGGGATACTAATTAGAATAAGTAACACTCTGTGTATTAATATGTCAAAATACATTCTACTGTCATGTATATCTAAAAAGAACAAATTTTTAAAAAAGTGAGTTTGTCTGCTTTTCATAATTTTAGATTACTACTTGAGATTTAAGGGGCTATTCTGCTCTAGTTTGTTTATTTAAATATGTGATTACTTATAGGATAGCCTAAATTATGGCAGTCATGGATCCAAAGTACAGTCATCTTTCTTCCACATAATGCTAAAGAGGGAGGAAGTTCAGAGTTAGTATACTGTGCAACTCTACAATATAATTAAGGGACCGAGGAAAAGTTGGTCACCTCTGGAATCCTTAACATGTGACTTTGTTAAGAATCCTTAAATTTTGGTCTTTCCTAGCCAGTGGAAAGGGTCTGAAGGGAGATGTAGCAGAATCAATTTTCCCATACATGGCATCTGCAAGTTGCAAGTTTTGTTTCTCTTCACATCTCATTGGTTGAGATTTAGTCACATTAGAAAGTGCTTCTATCTAGTTAACTGAAAGCCCTGCTAAACTAAATGAGTTTCTGACATAAAAATAGAAGGACAACACATACCAAAGGAAAATTACCAGCATCTTACCCATACTTTTCCTCTGCCAGATGCTTAATTGTCAGTATTGTCCAGTTTTTGCTACTTCTCTGACCCTCTTTTTAATTTTATTATAAATTTATTTTAAGCAGCACATGGAATTATTAAAACTGTATATATTTCTGGGACAACATATGATGTTTCAATGTATGTATACATTGTGCTGTGTTTAAATTAGCCAAACATATCTCATTTATCATGTCTTTACAGTGAAAACTTTCAAAATCCGTTCTCCAGTCTTTAGAAATATACAGTACCATATTGTTATCTTTAAACACACTGTTGGAATTCATCTGTTTCCCACCATCTTCAAGATTATGCCTTAATTCAAATCTTTATCATATATCATGCATATCCCAGAAAAAAATATCTCCACTAATCTTTCTACCTCCCTTTCTTGATTCCCATCAACACATCTGCCATGTCCCTTAGAGAGTAAACCCTAGGAAATACAAATCTGATAATGTCACTTCCCTAGATCAAACTGTGCCAAATTGTCCTTGGTAGCAATACACAAAATCTTCACATTTCTCTTACCTTGTACTCTGGGCTGCCCTCCTGACTCATGTCAGTTCCCTGTATAAAGAAGACTTTCTCGCACATTTTGAAATCATTTCAACCTTATGCTTGCAAAGAAATGCCTACCGTTTCCTTTATTTATCTGTCCTTACGGCCATAGTTCTTCTCTTGCAATTGTATGGCCATTAGCTGTGACGTATGCCTCAAGTTATTACCTTAGATTGCAGGCATCTTGAAGGGACAAGTAGTCACTTGATTACTGATGGTTTACATACCTACGAATGTAATGATATTTGAGAATTATAGAACTTTATGAACTGCAGAAATTCATGTAATTTTCACATTTCTAAGGATTTCAAAATCATCTAAATCAAAACTTTAACAAATGCAAGGATTTCAGGTTTAGTATAAAATCACATTATTATTAATCACATTATTATTACACTTAATAATAAGTGTAACTGTTTTGTATGATAAATTCATAATCTCAAAAGTTGAGGGAATCCCTATGATTTTTGTAAAGGTCAAATTCTCCAGTGGTCTTCCTTACTTAGTACTGAAATGTGATTTTTCATTTATCTCATACCTTGGTCCAAGATTAGGAAAACAATAAAGGGCATTTCAGTGTGGTTTCTACAGCAAACATTAAAACACAAATCACAAGGAGTCCAAAAAGATCAAATAGCTTCAATTTTAACGTAAAGAGACTTTGAAGTGAATTGTTATTATCTGCAAAAAATGATGCAATTGTCATTAAAATACATTATGTCTATATCTATATCCATATATATGTAGGTGCAGCAATTTTAATAAATGCACTAGACTACTGTGGTCTATTCCTCAATCTTTAAATTAAATGTTAAACTCAAAATCACCTGACCAAGGAAGTATAATTTAGATGCAAAACATTTTGGCCCACTATGAAGCTTATATAATTTACTCGCACCAATAAAAATAATTGCTGAAAAGAAAGATTTATTATTCAGTCAATCTAATATATTATAAACACAAACCAATATATAGTGGCAATCAATTTATTATACTATATAAAGCATTTCATGTGGAAACCAATTTATAATAAACCAAAGACTTAGTACCAAACACATTTTTAAAAAGCTTGATATAATATTCACATAAATTCAATGAAAAAAATTAGGACTTGACTTTATAGATACCCTAGAGAAGAACACTGCCCTTCTTTATTTCCAATCCCATCAACTTCCAAGGAAGTCAAAGACTTGTATAAATTTGATTGCTGTTTTTCTTTTTGCTTTGTGAATATGACAAAAAGGCATCATTAACAAAATACCACAAAAAATATTTTAAAAGCTTAATAACTTTCAAAGCTGATAAGTAGAACTTAATATGATAGTTTTTGGAGAATTACATTTTTGCTGACTTTGATTTTATTTAAAGAAACAATTTAGTAGCATGGATTTTGCAAACATTAACATATTTCTCTGATTCACATTTTAGGTTTGCTATAGCCGAAGGAGCTCTTGTCAAAGTAATAAAACATTTGTGACTTGAAATGAGTAGGTGTTTCCAAAACATTTCAATTATTCTCTCGATGACTCTGAAAGATGTAGGGCAAAACTGATTTTCAGCATGCAAAAAGAGGCATTTAGAGGCACTCAAGACGCCTCTCTCACACAATCCTATCTCTTCTGTCCTTTACACATGAACAATTATATGTGGTGATTTCCAGGGATTATCAAGTAAGAAGGAGAAAAATCACCAGGGATACTGAAAGGGGCGGATTTCCACATTTATTTTAATTAGATTTAACTAGTGCATTTTCATGAAGTGATGCACATCTTACTGCTGATGACACAAATAAGAGTAACAGTACTAATAATCACAATGGCAAGGCGTTGGCTTCAAGTACCTCTTGAGAGCTACTCTAAAGTGAGTGGCAGGGGCATTTACTTGAAGCCCTTTGAGCAGGAGTAATACTTATTATGCCTATATGATGCTCAATATGAATTTGATTTTAAAATTCAAATCACTTGTAACTTCTAGATAGTTTACATTTCACCTGGTGACACAGGCTTCTTTGTAAAGTTTTCAATTGTTTTGTAAAGCAAAGCTTGTCATTTTTACTTAGTGAAAGCTGTACATTAATGCTCTCAGGTTTTCTACAACCTATACAAGTTTCCTTCTTGTTCACCTGGAGATGTGAAATCAGAGGCAGATAATTACGACTAGACATAGTTCCTAGCCCAGGTCAGTATTTCTTCATCTTTCTTACTTTTCTTCATCTTTCTTACTTCTGTATATCATTTCTTATTTTTAGGTCATTAAATTGTTAGGGAGAAAAAAAAATAATTGCACATGGCTAGGTAAGTAGGAATAATGACAGGAAAAAGATACCTTTGGAAATTCATATATATATGTGTGTTAGAATGCATGAATATATGAGAATTCAACTATATATTGACTTCTGAGAAAGTAAATGAAGAAGTCAGCATCCTGGGAGAAGGGAGATAAAGCTAACTGAAATATAATCTCCTCTTATACCTGGTGTTATTTTCCATTGTTTCCATTTCCTACAGTCACTCTCAGTCTGAAAGTTTTAAATGCAAAATGAAGAAGTTAAGCATTTATAAGTTTCTAGGCACTGTGCTATGTGTCAATAGACCCAACCACTAGGGAAGTTGAGGCCAGAGAATCACTTGATTCTGGGAGTTTGAAGCCAGCCTGGGCAGCAAAATTGTCAAAATATTTTTTTTTTTTTTTTTTTTGTTAGTACCGTGATGGAAATTAGAGCAATCCTACCCATCCTTCTTGAGATGTGAGTCTTCTCTCTGTCCCACATGTTCAAGTTGTACATGCAGTAGTCCTTTATCAGTTATGTCAGTTGTCAGATTGTCTATGGGTACTGTGGGACTTGCATTCAAAAAGCACTTACTGCATAGCTGAGGCTAGGTCACAAAGGCTACCTTTTTCACCTCATGTCATCTCAACACCTCAGCAATGTATTATCTTTCATCATCACAGGAAGAAGGGTGAGTAAAGAACAACAAGGTATTTTGAGAGAGAGAGAGAGAGAGACCACATTCATATAACTTTTTTTTTACCGTGTATTGCTGTAATTCTGTTTTATCATGTTTTATTATTAATCTACTAATTTTATTTTATCACATTTTATTTTTAATATATGGATCCATACTGCCGATAGTTTGAGACATTCACTGGGGGCCTTGAAAAATACCTTCCATGGGTCAGTCAGGGGACTATTATATTGTGTAAGCACCTGGAAGTAAAAGTAATGACCTCGGCAGAGTTCCCACTAGTATATGCGGGAATTTTGTGAATGTTAGAAAAAAGTTCCCAATCTAGGTGAATACATTGCAGGAAGGAACATTCTCCACTTCTCTTGAGTGATTGATTAGAGGTGTCCCTTTTCTATGCTTACGCAGTCAGACACTGGGCATCAAGGTTGGGAATGTAATCCCACAGCAGCTGGATTCCATTCGCCACTCCTACCCACTGAGCTACATATCCATGAAGACAAAACTGTATGTGCAAATGTTAGGGATGGCTTCGAGGCTCACAAAGGTAATAAAAGCAACCATGTCTCCTGTGCCAATGGGTATCATTGATCCATCTCCAATAGACTTAGGCATGTACACAGGTCATGTGATAAACTTATTTCCTTTTTATTCTGCTCTAATGAAAGGAGCAGCCTGAGTATTACAAGGTGCTCAGAGATAAAGAAGGCAATTCAACTTTATGTGATAGGAAAATTTTGTTAAAAACTTGCTATTATTATAATTCCTGCCAGATAGTGGCCTCAGTTAGGTTGACATGTGCCTTATTTGTTAATAACCATGCTGTTGTTTCAGGTACCACAAATTTATATATATATATATATTTTTTTTTTTTTCTTTTACATAAACCCCAAGGAACAGAGATTTTTGTTCATTGAGCTCAATGTTATATTTCCAACACATCATAGTCCTTAAAACTAATATTAGTTAAATGAATGAATGAATGAATGAATGACATGTGGAATATAAATTTGTGACATTTAGACAATATATTCTAATATACAGGAAACACATTTTACTACAAAGTAAGATCACGTGCTTGAAAAGGAAGCAGGCCAATACCCTAGCCCCAAATTTACAAAGTCATGCTTCATTCTGGTTTCCTAAACACTAATTTCAAAAGATTTTTAATGAGCCAAGAATGAGCATAGGGATTAAAAATAAGGTAGATTTAAGTAGACTTATTCCAGGAGAAATTAACCTGATTACTAAGAGGTGAATAGTATAAAACCAGAGAAGTAGTCAAAATTTAAAACTAAAGGGCCATATTGTAATGCTAAAAAGTATTCATTGATATATTCTTTAATGAGTAAGTTCCCTACTGGAAAACTTGTTCCAGAAAAGTGGACAATTAACTTTTCAGTGGTACTTAATTCATATTTTCTTTTTCATTTATTCATTCAATTAATAACTATTTTGACACACCAACAATTTGCCAGGCATAAGGTCACATGACTTTTATTCAATAACTTAAAGATAGATGTGGATCTTATCCAAATTAATGCAGACTGCTTTAAGAATCATAAATGCATAATCACAATAAAGAACCATCCAGGATCTAGGGTCAAAGTTGTCCACAAAGATTTTTTTCAAGGATTAGACTCCATATACCTATGATTTTCTGATAGAGAAGTAGTACAGCAAAGGGTCTAAGCTCATAGACTTGAGTCTGAATTCTTAAATCTGCTAATGATTTAACGTCAAGGATCTTTGTATGCCTTTTTTCCTGATTCATAAATAGGAAAAATTTAAAATAATTTAAATAATTTAAAATAATTTAAAATTTGTTTTAATTTAAGAATTTTATAAAGAATGAATAGTTCTGTTAATCGCTTACATAATACATATTGCTTGCTACAGAAACAGAACTTTGTAAGAACTTTTAAAATAAATAATCTTTATAGATTCTTTAAAATGCCAGATGTCTATACACATTTGCACATATGTACTATGAGTGATGTGAGCTCCCCTGACTATATCCTACATTCAAGGGATTTAATGATTGATAACTATTTCTACAAGCAATCTAATATGTGGATTAGTGGATTTAATAGGGATGCAGCAAAAGAGATAGAAGCTGCTATTCAGTATTTGTTCTCAGCATATGTTAAAAGTTAGGAGATTAATGTGATTTAGAAACAACTCTACAGAAATATACATAAATATGTTTATCATTTTAGACAAGTAAAATAAGATCAGCAAAATCTAAGTTCTTATAAAGACATAAGCCTCATTTATTTCTTGAGTGCTTATTGGGGATTAGCTATTCAGGGCAGATTACATGCATAAAATCATAGCCTACATAACTGGACGATATCTCTGATGATATCACTTAAGAGTTCAAAAACAGTATAAACTTATGTCATTATGATTGATATACAAACATAGACAGAAGGCAGGTAGAGAAGAAAAGGAAGTAGCTGATTGATGGGGTCAGATAGGGTAGACTCCACCACTTCTTACCTAGTCCACCCATTTGACTTTTTTATTCACTTTTCACTGTCATCCTTGAATGTTTTTCTCCTCAAGTCTTATGTTGGGCTTTGTGTATTGTATCGGTTGAACAAAAACTTATGTTCAAATTACCAGATGCTGCTCAATATTTTTCTCTGATTTGTTTGCTGAGATCCAGGTTTTACGAGGTGAGTGTCCTGAACTGGACCCACTTCAGAAATTATAGAACTTGCACAATGAATGGTTTACAATGAGAATTTTATTTTCTCTCTCTAAGGAATTTAGCACTGGGGGATTATTTTTGCAGATTAGCTATACTTGTACCAGTTTTAAGAGTGCTTTACATACATGCAGGCCTACAAATGCACACTTGGATTTATTTTAATTCCTCAGAATTAATTATTTTTATGCCATCTGAATAGCAGACTGTAAGCTTATTACTTGATTTATGCCCATGTAAACAAATAGAAAATATTAATGTTAAAAATCTAGCATGGGCATAATTGTTAATTAATACTCTTAAACCTGTGTAATCAGTGCTGAAGGGTCATTGTAATATAGTATTTTCAGTGAGAGAAAACATTAAAAGATAGATTTCATATCCACTAATCTCCAACAGATAATTTTATATTAAGTGGAGAATAAGAGTAGAAGAGTGAAAGGAATCAAATCTTTCAGCAAATGAATGCCACAAGCCACCAGGAGTTTTAAAGGCAACCTGTCTTTATAGTATGTCTATTTAAACCAACTCTTACTGAAAACTTATTATGTGTCAGGCACTGTTCCCAGTATTAACTTATTTATTTGCTCATAGAATAGGATCGGAAAGCAAAACAACTTAAATGTTTGCATCACTGGACTTCTCTAGGACAGAAAAGAATTAAGAAGAAATTGTCCTTAGAAGTGATAGAATATTGAAGTCATTTCAGATGCTTTCTTCTCTACTTTAAATAAATAAAATACAGATATATTTAGGGTACTGGGATTTTACCAATAAGCTGCATCCCAAGTCCTTTTTAATTTTTTTAAAATTTTGAGATAGACTCTTAATAAGTTTGTGAGGTTGGCCTAGGACTTGCCATCTTCCTGCCTCATCAACCTGACTCGCTGGGTTTAAAGGCATGTACCACCACACCCATCATAAAAGATGATTTCAACCAAGACAGTAGAATAGTTTCAGACCAGAATGGATGTGAAAATCAAGAATAACAAAAGATACCAGTGACCCTTAGGTAACCACCATCGTACTGGGAAGATAATGCTTGATGCCTACTCTATGCAGTGCGGTGGGAGATGTAAAGAAATGTGAGATTCAAAATCGCTGTTTTTTTTTTTTTAATGTCTATATTATTCTCAAAGAGTAGTAATAAAATTTTATTGTTAATTAAGTCTTTCGTGCAAAGTAGGAGTATATTTGTATATGTTGGGGTTGATGTAAAGATTTATTTGTGACTTCATTTTCTAAGAGCAAATGTTTGTTTTCATTAAACAAATAATTATATATGGTTTTAAATGTATATAAATAGCATACTAGCTTTTGAATTCTCTTAAGAAATGAATGACACACTGAAAGAAGATTAAAAGGAAAATAAGTAAACAGCATCAGTTTCTAGGAACTTCATGTACATTTGAAAGGTTTTTGGCTTTCATTGTTAATACTCAAGTCATTCCAAGCCCCAGTCTGCGGTAGGCTAGTAGGAAAATTAGTTGACTTTTTCTCACGTTTCTCACATCCCTTTTCTTTCTTTCTTTTTTTTTTTTTTTAATTTTTTTTTAGTCACAGATGGACCCAATATCTTTATTTTGTTTATTTTAATGTGGTGCTGAGACTGGGACCCAGTGCCTCACACATGCTAGGCCACTGTTCTCCCACTGAGCCACAACCCCAGTCCCAGCCAATATCATTATTATTATTATTATTATTATTATTATTTATTTATTTATTTTGCAGTGCTGGGGATGGAACCCAGGGCCTTGTGCTTGCAAGGCAAGCACTCTACTGACTGAGCTATCTCCCCAGCCCCCTCACATCCCTTTTCTGACAGGATAGTGACTTTGTCATACAGGGGTATGCTTTGACTTACTCATTAACAAGACCGTAAGACATTTCCCTCTCATTACAATTGGGTGGTGCTCCTGAAACCTTGTCTATAGCATAGCTGATCATATTTAAATAGGAAGGAACTAAAGTAAGAAAAGTAATAACATTTATTAAAATAAATAAATGGATGGATAAAATAAAACGATCCCCATGTAACCATTGATAGATATTTGTATAAAGTTCAACAAAAACTACAAGAAAGCAACATGTGTGGACATGTAGAAAGAGTGTTTTTTAAGGTTTTCAAAATTTTAAATAGACTGTCAAGATGTTTTATCTCCCAATTCTTAGACTAAATTATATATCTTCTGTTTAATGCATATTGCAGCATTCTAAAATGGTCATAAATGTAGGAGTATTATTCTCTAAGAAGCCCTAGTATGAATTATTTTACTTGACATATTTCACAGCACATTTTATAAGGACTAAAAGGTCTTAGGATCTGTCATTTAAAAACATGCTGATAGAAACTTCTTACCCTGAAAATCAAGGCTATTCTATAAATTTCTTCTTTTATTCCCCTCACCGCCACCACCTTCATCTCCATCATCATTACCATCATTTTTCTGTCAATCATCCAACATTGCCAACTCTATCTTTTATTATTACCACTTTATAAACACTACATTCTTCTTTTTACAAATATTATATTTGAGGAATACCTGTGTATACATGATGAACATGTTTTCCCCATCAAATGTTGGATTATTTCTTTTCTTTCAATATTTTAAGAGATAGACCTTGATGCTTTTTGTCATATGCATTACTGTTTTCATCACCTCTTCTTCCAGTCCTGTCCATTTCCCTCCGCTTCCTTCATCCTTCATTTCTCAACAGTTTTGAATGGGAAATTCCCTTCAAGAGGTAGAGTATAGGAGGGGAAATAGATAAGTAAATAGGCAACAGCCTTACAACTTGACAATTTCTACATTAAGAATAGGGCGAAGGTACAAGAAGAATACATGAAAGGAGACTGCATCCAGTCTTGAGGTATCAGGAAGAGATATATTCCAAAAAATATATACTTTTGAACATGATTTTGGAATGACATCCATAGGTCATCTAACATTATCAAAATTAATACTTGGGACTTGAATCTAGATGCTTAGTTATAAATTCATTCCAGCATTTTCCAGTTTTCCATTTTTTGAAATTATCAAACTGTTATACTAATCTCATTGGACTGAAGGTAACTTTTAGGATCTGGCTGATATAAGCTGACCAGATCAAATTCAGGTTAAATGAGAATCCCAACATAGATCAGGATCTATAATTTAAAAAAACTATTACATAGCATCCTCCTTCTCAGTCATAAGTGAAATAATGAAAAGGAGACACTATGTCTTTGTCCTTTTATTCCACATCTCAGAAAGAAAATGATATTGCTTAAAAAATTCAGTGAGTGTGTTCTCTTAGCAGTAGGCAGTCTTCAGTTAATATTGTGCTGTGATGCAAAAGAAGATGGAATGGCAAATGTGAATCTTTATACTGCATTAAATAACATTTTATGAACAGAAATAGAGCATATAATATATGAGGCACAGAGGTAGAACATGAGAATGTGGAACAAGATGTAATTTATTTTCTTAAAATGGCTCTTGTCTATTATAGTTCAGTTTCATTTCTCTTCATAATAGATATTCTTATCAGACATTTATCTGCCATCATTTTCTGACATAATACACATCTTGTGATTTCCAATTTTATCACACAATAAACTTCCTTTATGTTCTCAAAAATAGTATGACTTAGAATTGACTAAAAATAATCCACAGTATTACCATAGGTATGTCAAGTTATAAAATGAATCTTTTTTGTACTGTAACTGGCTATCAAGAATGGATTTGGGAGGACTCTGAAGGATTTTACCAAAACATCCTCATAGGACTTTATAGCTTTTATCTCTGCTTAAAGTACAAAGAGAATTTGTTCAAATCATTACATGGAAACAAAACAAGCCCAAAAGAAAACAAAACAAAGTGTTTCTTCTTTATATTTATTTCAGTCTCTTGTTCATATTAATAATTGTGGTTTATATACTTTTGTAACAGTTTCTTAAATTCCATGTTTCTTAATTTGCTTGTAGCATGCCGTTAGTTAAAGCTCAATTATTTTTCCATACATTTCTGTAAAAAAACCAAAACAGACTGAATTTCAACATATAACAAAGAGCAATCTGCTGCCTTAACCTGCCAAACTCAAAATTTTTTCTCATCTGTGAAATGTCTATCTTTAAATTTTTCTTCACAATCATTATTATTAAGAGCTTCTAAATCTTCGTTAGTTTGTTCGGGTTTTTTTCTAAATCGTTTTAAGAATAAAACAATCAGATCTGGCTCAGTCCCCTAAATTAATTCTGATATGTCCATGAATTCTTCCTTCTAATCTTCCAAAGGAAGACTATACTTTCTTTCTCTTGACATGTTTATTTTTTATTTGTGGTAATAACAAGTAATGATCATTTTGTTTGCAGGTGATCTATCTAATACAGGACAGAACAAATCTACTTTGGTTTAATGAATAATTAGGAAGACAAAGCATTCAGACCCTATACCCATTCTTCTGTCAATCAAAAGAAAAATATGTCTGTTTAAGTGATAAAAAAATATATTAACTTTCAAAATTATAAAACTGTACCTCACGATCCACCTTTTATCCTTTCTAATATCTCTGAATTATCTCATCAAATGCAGCTTAGTATCTGTAGTAGTATAACTCTACTGCAAATGACCTGGCACTTCAGAAAACTTTTGAGTGACTATGCTTTTTGCATCTGTACAAAGTCCACCTGAATGAAGACTAGGATTCTTTTGTAAGATAAACAGGGTTGAAAACCTCTTCCAAACACCAATAGGTGTGTTACCTTTAATAGCACATTATAAAATGAGAACTGAGTTAATTAATTTATAAGATAAATAAAATATTTGATGAATTTGAAGCAGGCCATGGCATATAATGAACATTTAAATGTTACAATGTTAGAAGGACCCAAAGACACCAGCCTGGAATCCCAGCAACTCTGAATGGTAAGGATAGAGTATCACAAATTGGAGGCTAGCCTGGGCACTGTAGAAAGATGCTGCCTTAAAATAAAAATTAAAAAGAGCGGAGGGTGCAGGATATTGGTAGAGTGCTTGTGTAGCACATGCAAGGTCCTGGTTCAGTACTTCTTTTCTCCACCCTAAAAAAAGCCACTATCATTTTAAACTAAAAACTCCTACAAAGCAGAAATGAATCTTCAGCTCTTCTTACAAATCATTTAATGTGCAATATTTATACTTAAATTTTTCTATAGCTTTTTTAGGTCATGGTATAAACAAATATGCACGACAGCTATTTTGCTCCAAGAAATTATAATTATAGTCCTTGAGAACAAGCTTTTGTGAACTTTTCTAAAAGACAATGCTTTTGGGGCATTCCAAGAGAGACATATCACCTATAAATACTATGGGACTTGCTTCCAGTATTTATAATTACTCAATGGTATTATTATAATATTACATTCAATGTCAATCAAATATTTTATTCAAAATCTTTAGAAGTATTTTGACTGAATACAAATTCTAAGAAAAGTTCTGAGAGTAAGAGAAAAACTGTTGCATACAAACACTTAAGATTTTCATAAAACACTGCCATGAAATCTGATATAAATTTTACAAATTCTGGCTGACAGTCAAAATGTTTGCAATAACAATGTGCTCTAGTTAATTAAAACATCAAATTGGCAGTGTTTTGGAATACACTTATTCTTTAAGTGAAATATATTGATTCACATTGTTTGAAATGAAATAAACCTTAAAAACAAACTTCAAAAAATTCATTATAAATAATTAAATACTAATAGTGAATGGTTTTAATAAAATTTATTGGAAACCGAACAATACCAAGATTTTCCATTAGATATATCCTAAAATATATTATCTTGTTATAAATAGAATTATTTTTATTGTATATCTCCAAATTTTTAGATTCCTTGTGTAGACTTAAAAGAGTAGAACCCAATTTAAATAATCTAATATATAAATTAATCTCCACTTATTGGCTAGCTATTTATGGTTTTGAATATAATTTGACAATTGAGAAGTTAAAGAATTATCATTTTTTGCTTAGTGCTAAAGTGGAAATACAAAACAAAATGCCTAAAATAGTAGTATTTTGGGGGATTTATTTGGAAGATATGAGAATTGAGGTGGTCTAAGATTTACTTCAAAGCTTTTCCTTTCAATTATATGAAAAAAAATCTTATTAATACAGATTCATTCATGGGAAAAGTATATTTAAAATATTAAAAAGAACCAAAGTATCAACCAAACGTTATTTGTAATGACAGTATATTATTAAAAATAATAAGAAAAACTTTTAAAATGCCACTTAGGAGACATAAAAAACTTTTCAAAGACAAGGTTAAACTTATGAAAATTTTATTAAATATTTGTTCTATTAAAAATAATATGAACAATAAAAATACTCAAATGTTATATTATTATAACTTGAACTATATCACCTTATATTTCAAGGTTTTAAAGGTGGTAAGCCTGGTAGCAATTTTGTTTCCAGAAGAATATTGTGACTCACCAGCATCACAGAGTGTTATCTCTACACTTAATACTCTTGCACACCTTCCTGTTATCTTTTGTTGCAAAATAAATCACCCCAAACTTAGTGGCTTATGAAAAGAACCATTTATTTAGCTCACAATTATGAGAAGTTGTGTAGGGAAGTTCAAACGTTCTCACTGACAGTTTGAATTGAGTCTGCCAAATGAACTGACAAGAGACACATGAAGATTAATAGAACAAAAAAGGGTGCAAATTTTATTAACATGCATAAACACAGTAGCTATACAAAATGGGAATAAAACTCAAAGAAGGAACCAGATGGTTGAAGCTTAAATACCCTCTTCCTAAGGGATAGGGCAGGGAATGGGGACTTTAGGCAACTGTGGAGGGGTAGTAAATGATTTCTAGAGAAAAGAATGGGTCCCAGAGAAAAGATAGCCTTCTGGGACATGGTTCTCTGTGTTGCAGGGGTGTCTGATTGTTTGATTTTCAGATTCTTTCTCAGTGATATGAGTTTAATTTTCCCTGGTCAATGAAATCTCACTAAGAAGATTAGTCAATCTTGGTTACATCTCCTTCTTGAGTTTGCAGTTGTTTGCTAGGTAAACTGAGACTGGGTGACACATTTTACTCCCCTGTCCTCTTATTTTCTAGCATTTTAGCTAGACCTGATCAACCTGGTTAAGTGAATCCCAGTGAGAAGTCCTTTTCCAAATGCCTGCTTCTATCACTTTTGCTACTATTCCATTGATCAAAGAAAATCACTTGTCAAGACGGTTCAGTATGGGAGGGTTCTTCCTAAAGATGAAGAAAGTAGCATGAACAAATTTCAGTCATTACTGCAATAATCTACCAGAGGCATTTGAGCACTTTTATTTTAAATGCTAAAGAGCAAACAATAAGCCAACAAAAACATATTACAAAATTAGGATTCAATCTCACAAAGAATCTTGCATAAAGAATTGTTCCTACTACATGACTGATATATGTTTATTGAAATAAATATTTATGGAAAGAGATAAATTAACCAAACATCACAAAACTGCTTGCTCAAGTAGGATTAGAGTATCGTGCATGGAAGTGGTGAGAAGATTTTTAAATATATGAAGAATAACTAATGAAGAATCATGAGATCTAAGTGAAAGACTTGAATGGAGAAAAGTAAATGAAGTAATTACTGAAAATATTAAGTTAAAAATGTGATTATTAATTTAAAAATACATACAAAATTTGCAATTTGGGGTATTAGGGCCACTGGATGAAAATAAGTTTGAGAAATAGAAATTAGCTAATAGATTCCATGAGAATGGGTCTGTGTATATTTTGTTTAGCATTGTATCCCATGGAACCCTCTACATTTTAGAAGAATACCCTCTGTAAGTAATGCACTACTTTATTTTTCAATTGAGTTGACTAATTATTTTTATTTTACATTATTTTATGTTCTGTTAAAATGTTATACTCAGTTTCTGTTTACCAGGTTTGGTGAGAAGTCAGTTCTGAACTACTTCCAGCTCTGTGTCCACGTGTGTGTGGAGTTGTATGCGTCTCAGGAGAACCGTGTGTGGTTCCTACCCCTCGATGGTGCCCTTGTCACTCGAGTGCCCATGGTAAGCCTTCTGTGAGCACTGGCCTTTTACCCACTGCCCTGTATCATTTCTCAGGGAAGGAACTGTGATGCCTCCCCTGGAATCTTTCTGACTGTGGAAATCTGGCCATAAGTAAGTCATTGACCAGTTTGCAAAACAAGAAGCCTGATGTGGAAAGACTTCCACACTCACTCCCCATGAGAGTAATATTTATAAGTGGGAAGCAGTTCACATGTGAGTTTTAGACTCATTCTCCTTTTTTTTCTCCAAAGTGTCAAACTGGTGTTTCCTTTAAGGTATTTTTAAATACAAAAAGGCTCTTAGTCCTCCTTCTATACTTCTGAACTGCTCCTTCCTGACAGCATGCATGCCATAGGCATGTGTTGAAATATCACACTGTACTCCATTAATATGTACAATTAGTGACTGCTAATTAAAATTTTAAACCAATTAAATATAGTAGTCCCCATGCTCCTACTATCATTCTTTAAAAAGAAAAAGAATGGTCATTCTTCAAAAAGGAAAAGGTGATGCTTTTAGATAGAATAAGAAGAAAAATAAATCGCAATAAAATATGCTCTACAGATGCGACCATGCACATTTGCAGAGGAACATTTGAAACAAAATGTTTTTGAAGATTAACAATTTACTAATGGTTAAAAATATTTGAGCAAAATCAGAATTCGAGTCCAGGTTTTGATATTGTTTCAACATGTACTCTACTGACTGGTTCTGTTCCTTCTGAAACATTGTTTAACATTGTGAAAATTTTAGGTGGAAAATGTCTACAGATAAAAAAAAAAACCAATGTTGGTGTCAAAAGTAGTATACTCTAGTCCCTGGGTATTTAAATAAGTTAGCATATTTACATAAATAATCTATTTTAATCTAATATGGAATTCATATTGACATGTAAGTGCTGCACATCTTTTTACCAATAAGAGATCCATCATCCATAATACCATTATTTGGCTCTTGTTTTCCTTTTCTGCCTTCCAAGTCCTCAATTTCTCTTAGGAGTAAAAAAATATAGCAATGAATAAGACCAAACTCCTCTTCCCATGGAGTCCTCAGAGAGAAACTACAATAAAGAATAAGCAAATGTGTGAAGAAATCATTGCAAATTGTGATGTCTAATGTGGAGAGTTGGGGAAGAGCTTTAAATGGGAAGGTGGGGTTGGAAGATTTTCCATGGAAGTAATGTCTGAGGTCACAACCCAAGAAAGAAAAAGAGACATACAGGCTGATTTAGGAATAAAAGAATTTCAGACAACAGAAATACCAAGTGCAAAGTTTCTGAGGCCACATGAGCTTTATACTATTGAAAGATAGAGAGGAAGTTGGTCTAGCCAGGCTAGAAATTCTCAAGCCAAGAGGCCTAATGCAGATTTAGAGAGTACAGAAGAGTCAGGTAGTATGAGTTCTTGTGATAGAAAGTCAGAAGTTTGGATTTTCTTTTAAATGGAATAATTATTAATTATGCTTAATTTAATCAGCGAATATTTTTAAGTATTATTCTTTTCTAGTAGATAATGAGTGAATTCCATAAGGAGGAAGCAGATAGTCTCACTGTGAGTTGATATCAGTTTGGGATAGGGTAATGGTGGTGGAAATGAAGGAAACTAGACAAAATATTCTTTGGGATTGGAGCTAATGGGATGTCCTGATTGTACATTATCATGAAAATGGAGAAATTAGGAATTTTCCAAAGTACTAGATGTGGGCTTTTAATTGACTGGAGATGTGCTTTTTGTCATGGAACTCTAGACAATAACAGAGATGAGGTATAAAAAAGGGTTCAGAGTTCAGTTATCTCTGTGATGCCTGGTGGAAGAGCAAAAGCAGAACTTTAAATAGACAGATGATATTGGAGATGGAGGAACAGGAGCTGATTTGGGCTGGAGTCAATCATTTCAGATCTCTTACTGTGAGGTTATTACCACCTAAAGCATAAGAACCTTAGATGACTGGAGCAAATTGCTGCACATTTTCATTGTTATGACATGATATTTTAATATTGTTCTAAGAGTAAGAATGGTTTTGATGTTGCTGTTGCTGCTGCTGATGAGCATAATCATGGCTATTGATGATAAGGAGGAACACAATGAATTCAGCAAAATTCTTGGACAAACAGTCAGGGACTTTGTAATCTCAGACAGATAAGCTGTACTTGCATGTGGCACAATAGGTTCTATTGTCTATGGAGAGATGTGGAAAATCATCTCTTTGGAGTTGTAAACTAGTCTTCATAATTTTTGTGCACCCCATGGGGAATAGAATACACAGTGACTCTTGCTTCACTTATAGCAGTCCATTTGATCCTGCTACCATCTTATAAGCAAGATGCTGTAGAGGCACGAGACAAGAATAAACATGGAGAAGGGAGACATAAAGGAAGGACAAATAAATAGAATTTTAATTCATAAGGTCCCCCACATATTCTTCCAGTCTTGTCACTACGTAAGCCAGTCTCTCTCTCAGGACTGTCCTTTATAAATTCCTGGGAAATCTATAAATTTTAAAGTTAAACATAATTTCAATCACTTATGATAATTACTTTGAACATTTTTAATGAGACCCTTAATAAATATATTAAAAGAAATATGATGAGAAATGGTTAATGTAGCAGGACTTTCTAGAGCTGTCTATGGAATAGATATTGAGACCACATTAACCTCTGGATCCTGAGATTGACCAGATGCCCATAAGCTATCCCAAGATTAACAGACTGATACCATTATTACATACATTTCTCACCAAGTCCTCACCAACTTCCTTTTAAAGAAGATCCAGGAACCCTAAATTCCCACCTTTCTCTCTCTCTTGAATGTGTATTTCTTTCTTTAC
Source organism: Sciurus vulgaris (assembly GCF_902686455.1). NCBI lineage: Eukaryota > Metazoa > Chordata > Mammalia > Rodentia > Sciuridae > Sciurus > Sciurus vulgaris. The sequence goes on from NC_136469.1 coordinate 123,824,305, forward strand.
CCCCAAAGTGTATCCTTTTTAAGATAGCCCAAATTTTCCAGTGAGTATGTATCTACCTTCCTAGATAAATCCCTTTCTATGTTTCTGGTGTGTGCTGAAGCTCTGTTCTAGTGCATAGGACAAAGACCCTGCTGGTCCTGAGTTGAGTTTCCCCTTCTCTGGGAACTCCCTGGACCAGTATTCTGAGACTCCTCTTCTTCTGTGACACTATGCTCTGCACCATTCACAAGTGAGGAAACTTGAACTTTAAAGGAGGGGAAGAACTTGCCCAAAGTCATTTAGGGAGTAAAGGGTAGAGCTAGGATCTGTACCTGTCCTGCTTGATCACACTCAATTATTTTGACTACAAATACCACAGAGAAAGAATTTTAGGTTATTTATCTCTTTATTTTTCAGTACTAGGGCTTCAACTCAGGATCTCTGTACCAGTGAGTTATATAGGCAGCCTTGTTTATTTATTTATTTATTTATTCTCACTAATTTGTCCAGATTGGCCTCAAACTTGCAATCCTCCCACTTCAGCCTCCTTAGTAGCTGGGATTACAGGTATGGGCCAACTTGCAAGGGGAAGAACTATATATTGGGGAGAGTAGATAGGGAGAGGATATAAGTGAAAAGTGAAGGGATAGAAATCAGCAGAGGACACTCTGCATAAGGAAGTTTCCTATCCTCAGCTTACCCTCCCAACTTTCTATTTGGTTCTGTCCTTTAATTTATTGGTCTGTAAATTTTGTAAATTTTTAGGTCTGTAGACACTGTTCTCTCTAAGCATTATTTCCCTCTTTTGAGGACCATACAGATGACTGGAAGTATATTATTGCTCAGGAGAAAAATTTTTTTATCATTTCAAATTGTACAAATAAACACATTTTGTGAGAATCACTACTTTCATGTAAATGCTATGACAATTTAGTACTCATGATAAGGAGGAATTAATTGGGTCTGAGTAACTGTTTTTTTCTGCACTCACCACTGTGAAAGGTTACTTGCCCTTGGTTTGATGGACTACAGAAGTACAGTCCTGCTGGGCCTCATGGCACACGTTTGCCATCCGAGTGACTCAGGAGGCTGAGGCAGCAGGATGGAAAGTTCAAGTCTAGCCTTGGCAACTTAGTTAGGCCCTAAACAACTTAGTGAGTCTCTGTTTCAAAGTAAAGGGCTTAGGATGTGGCTCAGTGGTTAAGCACCCCTGGGTTCAATACCCAGGATAAAAAGGAAAGAAAGAAAGAAAAAAAAAGCATAGTCCTTTATTTAAGTGAAGAAGTAGAAAAAGTTAGAGAGTGATGCAGACTTGTAAAAGGCAAATACATTTATTCCTGGGAAAATGATGGAGAGAACATTAACTTTTCCTTCTACTTATGAGTCAAGTAGTATTTGAAATTGGAGATCCACAAATGGGATCAGCTAGAAGCCTAGACTGCCAGTTACCATATGGGTGGTTAGTGAGAAAAGTGACAGGCTGAAAAGCTTTAAAAGAGAATGGGAGAGAAAATGTAAAGGCCATGTAAATAAGTGCTTAACTTCTCTGACATTCTCTTGCATTTCATGCATGAGCTCAGTGCAGTGAATAAATGAGCACGTTTACTTTTCAATTCAGTAACTGGGGTTTATTATGAATGTCAAGCAATACAGATGGTATGTAATTATTCATGCTGCATCAGAAATCCGCTATGAAGACACCATTAAAATATGATCATTGATTAGTAATCATCATGGTTTCTGGAAAAAAGAACTAGGAAAAATTAAATCCTAGTGGGTTTAGAGGCTTGCTAATGTGTCAAACTAGGGCAAGGTTAAGATGTCAGTATCATTAACCAAAAGATCAAAGGGCTTAAACCATCAGTTTCTCCTTAAACATCTGCCAATTTGGACCATTGTCATTATTATTATTATCACCGATGTACCTTTCTAATGAATCTCATGTAGAATTGCAGTCACTACGTTATTTCTCTTTAACAACTATTTTCTCCTTTTTTGAAGCATGTATTTAATTGGATATTGTTTTTAAGGGATTTTGTGAATACATAACACATCTTTCCAATTGGTAAACAACCAGCACATATTGTAATAATTAACTGCATTACCAATAAGAATAACTTACTGACAGTTTAATATAGGGTGCATGCTATGAAATATGCTTCCTACAGATTAACTCTTCACAATGATATGACCTGAATCATGTCACCTGCAAAATTCACTGAAGGAGCAAGAATTCCCAATATAATTGTGTTTAGAGATAGAACATTTAGGGAGGTAATTAAGGCTAAATGAGGTCATCCTGATAAGGCTCTAATCTAACAAGACGGGTGTATTTATAAAAAAAGAAAAAGAGAAAAGTGTGCATGCAGAGAGAAAAAAAATCAAATGAAGACAGGGTGAAAATACAACTGTCCACAAGCCATGAAGAAAGAGCTCAGGAGAAGCCAAATCTACCGGCACTGGATCTTGAACATGCATACTGTGAAAAACTAAACTGCTGTTGTTTAAACCACCCAGGCTGTGGCATTTTTGTTGGTTTTGTTTTGTTTTGTATTATTTTATTTTGTTTGTTTTTTGGTACCAAGGAATGAACCCAAGGGCACTTAACCACTGAGTCATATCTTCAGTCCTTTTTTGTATTTTATTTAGAGACAGGATCTCACTGAGTTGCTTAGTGCCTCACTAAATTGCCAAGGCTGGCTTTGAACTTGTGATCCTCCTGCCTTGGCCTCTCAAGCCACTAGGATTACAGGCACGTACTACCACACCTGGCTGGCTATGGTGTTTCATTATGGCAGTTCTAGAACACTAGAGATATAAGATAAGTACCAATGTACTCATTTGAAAGAAAAGGGTACTACGTTCTGTCAGAGGTCAGGCTAGAGCGTGTCTAAGGAGTGCTTGTTTTGAAAATCAGCCCAAATTTTACCAACATATGGCCTTTCTCTTTTCATATCCTGGGTCAACCCACTCAATTTATAAATGGTTTTTCAGGGCTGAATGTTACTCTAATTTAATTTCAGGTATTCCTGAATTATATGGAACTTTGGAGGATGCAGTAAATTTTTCTGTTACTGAAATTTTTATAATACCATGGTGCTTGATTCTACGTTTCTGACTTTCCCAAGAAATACAGTATAGGATTCTTGGGTACTTTGTAAGGACTTTGATCACTTAATTTTTACATAAATGTAAAAACATTTTTCTATCACTTATTATGTTGCAACCAGTATTTTGTTATTATTCATGAAACAAATAAGATACAAATTTTCACTAAAGATTTCCAAGATATTATAGTTGTAAAAGAATGATCAACATAACAAATAATCACAATACTCTCTAAGCATTGTTTCTAACTGTGTTATTATGTGAACTTGCTCAGTTCTACAGTCTGTTAGTGGTTTTCTCTGTGATTAGTACAGAATTTGACAGGAACCATTTAGAAACTTCTAGAATGATTTGACACAAATGTATATTTAACTTTTTATTTTAACCAAAGTATAGATGGCCTAAGAACAGTAGGAAATTAAACTGGAAAACAACAAAAAAATAGTCTTTTACCTCAATTATCAAATTAGATTAAGAACTGTTCTTTGTAATGTTTATATTTTCTTAAAGTTGAGGAGGAAAGGTGGGGAAAAAAATAAAACTGGCAATCTCTTTACTAACATTTGGGCACGTATTTTAATATGTTTATTTCCACTTACACCAAAACTAAATATAATTAATAATATATTAGAAATGGTTATTAGGTATATTTTGTTTTATAATTAATAAAAATATTCAAAGAAAACATTATACAAGTTATATAAGTCCTTTCCTTCCTTGTATGAAATAACTTTTGTTTCAATCAGAAAAATAAAAATTGAATTTAATTTAGAAGAATACTTGTGTCCACCAGACTCCCAGGTCAAACCCTTTCACCAATGTGGTAGTACTTACTTTTAAGAGATGACTATGTTATGAGTGATTCACCCTCCTGAGTGGGTTAGTGGTCTTGTGAAAGAGGCCTGAGGGAGCTTGTCTGCCAAGTAAGGACACACAAAAGGCCCTCACTGGAACTTGAATCTGTTTGCCCATTGGTCTTGGATTTTCCAGTCATCAGAACTGTGAGCAAGAAATACCTATTTCTTATAAATTACCCAGTCTAAGATATTTTTTAGCAACAGCCAGAACTGCCTACAATAGGTATACCCAGCTGTCTCCTTAGTAATTTAAGAATACAAAGGAATCACACAGGAACCTCTGCTTCTTACAGATCAGCAGAGACAGACCAGTCAGAAATCAGTTCTGTTTTGAAGGCTGGCAGGAGACAGGAGAGAAATATCTCAAAGTTTAGCTTCTCAGTTTATGTTCACCTCATTATTTTCTAATTTTTCCAAAGCAAGAAAGTTGGAATTCGGAAGCCTAGTCCCAAACTAATGTCACATTAGTCATCAAACACAGGTCTCCTGAAGCAGCGAATGCCTGGTTTGTAATATCCTGTTGGATCTCAGTAGACAGGAACTTGGAAAAGTGCTTGGTGTCACGATCATTTTCCTGAGTTTTAAGCGATCTGATTGAATGCATTTAAAATGACAAATTTCACATGGGATTGAAAAGGTTTCTAAAAACTACTCTAGAAGATTTTTGTCAACCAATGCAGTAGAGCAATGCACAGCTAGACAATTATAAACTGTATGAGATCACAGGGAAAGAGGAACTGCTGTTCCTAAGACCCTATGTAATACAAAGTTCAAAAGATTTTATATCATGTTTTTGGTAAGTTTACAGAAAACAATACTCTATATATCTAAACAGCATTTACAAAACGTCCGATTACATCTATTCTTTTCTTTTTCCATATTTTAATTAGAGTTATACTAGAATATTGAGTGCTCTTGTGATGTAATATCTCTATTCAACCTACTCCAGTCTTGACGGGCAATGCTTTTTGCCAGTTCTATTTAAAAAAGCAAAAAGTAAAAGAAAAACAAAAACAAACAAAACCCTCCGCCTTTTCATGGGTGAAATTGACTCTTCTGTTTTATTTTTCCATAGTGGAATACTTATTTCATTTTTCTTTTGTCATAGTAAAATCTGAATAGAATGTAGCCTAAGCTGTGTGTGTATAGAATGTAACCTTTCCAGGGAATTCTTTCCTATTAGAAATAAATCATATTCTAGAAACTGTTCTTCTTTTCCTCTTTTTTCCCACTGAAGAGTTTATAAAGTCCAATTTAAATTGAGTGTATAAGTGGTGTCTTCATTAGTTTGTGTAGGCTCTGCAGTGCAATTGCAGGTATTTTTCTAAGAGAATAGCCTTTTCTTTAACTGTTAAGGCTCATTTGACTTTAAAATGTCAGAATGTTTGTCAAGATCTTGACATGCTTAATGTGGACATATGAATGGTTTCCTTGAGCAAAACATCATCCATTATTGTATTCTTTCTATGCTTAACTGAAAAAAAAAAAAAAAAAAAAAAAAAAAGCCCAAATCCTGGAGATACTGGACACCACTGTGTAAAATTAAAGATAAAATTTGCCAAATTTATACTGTCTTAATTTCTACAAATCATATTAAAATTTATGAAAGTAACATATGACCATTATTAAATATGATGTTTTCTCTCCCTCCCCCCAAACACTTTTTAACATACAAAGGGAGATAGATCAAGGGAAGTGGCCTGTTGAGGGTGATTAAGAGCAGAGTTTTCTTTCATTTGGAAAGAATCCTCTTTCTTTGATCAACATAAGATTCAAAGTTTTTCTGTAGTAAGATTAAATTCTGTGTCTAAGACCTGTCATTCACTATTTTCTGAAATTTGGCTTGACTTCCCTGAATCTCTAATTTGAGTTATTCTATGAGTATGGTTATAATGAGACAAAATGTACACTTATACATTGTAAATTGTATGGTTTTACATAAATTAATAATAGCTTGGATGTTTTTAGATGACTTCTATTTCTTCTCCATTAGGGCTTGAAATACATAATCACATAGGGACAAGGAGGATATTTGCATATTTTGTTTTTAAACTATTGGTAATATAACTGTATGAGTACTTGAAGCAAACAGTCATTGGAATGGTTTTCCTGAAATTGATTACTGAAATAATGAATGGGTGCCCTCTGTCATTTTTCTTTGTAGTCCAGAATACACGTATTTTCCCTTGATTTATCAAGTATGGTCATATACATATTTTAATTCTTAATTAGTAGGTTATTTCATAAATTATATTTTCCAGACTCTAATTGGTATTACACTGTGAGGTATGAAGATTTAGTTATATCTAAAGGGTCAAAAAATTTAGAAAGTCCCCAAATCCAATAGAGGACATTTTCAGTGCAATGTCCTTTCTCTCCCCTGTTTTGGCATTCTTTGGTACCTAGGGTAATCCAGAAAAGACAAGCATCTGTCTGGCTGCTGAGAACTCAAAGGATTTCATTGCCCTCATTTAGCAGGGGGACTCCTCAGAGAGCAGTGCGATGTATCAGAATCTTTTCAAAGAAGTGCATTTTGACCCAAGATTACATATGTCGCAGAAACATTTTCTCCTCTAATGTAACACAGCAGGAGGCAAGATTTCGGTTTCCTTCTTCTGCTGAGCTTTATCAGCTTTCTGATTGTCATGGCTTACAACATGCTGATGTTGAATGCTCAATGTTTTTAACCATCTCAGACTGCCGAAGTCACGGATAATATGATTCTGAAGATCACAAGTTATGATAATGTCCTTAAGTGTCTACTCCTGGAATTGTGTGGACAAATTTGTCTAGTCACCTACCAGAGGTGATCTTTATGAAAATAAACATCTACGGGCCAGAAAGATGTGAATGGTTATGGATTATGTAAAAATAATTATCAGCAAATAAGCGTGAGTTTGCATCAATCGACTAGTCTAGGTAATACAATTTCCTTCCCATCATGAACTTTTTACTTGCTCTTCTCTGCCTGAAAAGTCCTCCTTCCCCCACGTCTGCTCCCTGCTCCTTGTACTCCTTCAACCCCCTCCCAGGCCCATTCCTGCAACCGGTTTCTTAAGACTTAGAAACAGGCTTAAGTAGTCCACTGTTCCTCACTCATTATCTCACCCAAACTTAAAAATTGCATGTTAAATTGTTCGCTATTAGTCATGCAACTACAGAACATATGCTTTGTGAAGGCTGCGTCTTATTCACAACTAAATTGTCAACATCTAGAAGCATGTCCTACACCTTGTTTCTTAACCTATATCATCATTGCCTGAATGAACAAATTCAAATTTCTTAGACTTTAAAGAAAGTACCAACTTATCCCTCTTACAAGGAAGGGGGCATCATTGAGAAGTGATTCCTCTCGACATTGTAATGGGGTTGGTTCATTTTGAATATCCAGTCTTTATAACTTATACCATAATGAAAGAAAAGACAATGGTTTATGCCATCAAACAGAGCTGGATCAACTTGTAGGTCCACAACTTACAATCTATGTGGCCTTCAAATACACAGACATTTGTAGATCTCAATTTTGACATCAGCATGTTGGGAAGAATAATATTTTCCACTAACAAATTTTGATGTTTTATTTATAAACATATGGTAGTTCTGGCATTATTCTACATTCAAAATTCTTTATCCCACTGCCTTTTCAAAACTTCTACCTGGATAGCTAATTGGCATTGAAATCTTTCCCACATTGATCACCCATTTTTTTCCTCTATAAACCTCCTCATCTTAGCACATGACATTTTACCATTGCTTCAGACCCAGAACCTTGTAATCATCAGTGAGTAAACTATTTAAATCTCACAATCCACACATACTCTTTAAAGTTACCTTGTTCAACTTTATAATATATCAACAAGCCAATTCATATTCACCAAAGAAAGTCCCTTTCCCTGGTCTGTACAACCATAGGTGCTGGGGCACTCAAAACCTTTTCTCCTCCTACTGTCAATCTTCACCTCACTTAGTCCATTTCTTGCCACTGCTTGAACATGCTGAATACCTGATGACTCAGGACCATTTTCCAGAAAAATCTTCAGCATATACCTATAGGTCTGGTTCTTTCCTTTCCTCTATGTATCTAGTTAAAGATCACCTTTGAGTTTTCAATATTTGTGTTCTTGAAATTGTGTTTCTATATTTTGAAAAAAATCTTTGCTTCAAATGAAGTCTATATTAGCAGTCACAATGGTGCTTTTTCTGGGCATTTTCTTGAGGTATAACTGACAAATGAATATTGTGTATACTGAAGATGTAAAACATGATGATTTGACAGATATGTATATTGTGTAATGATTTCCATAATCAATTTAATCAACATATCCATTATAACCTACCTTTGTGTATCAAGGTGGGATAAAGACACTAAAGATTGCCATTATTTTTTATGACTGAGTAATATTCCACTGTCTTTATCCATTCATCTGTTGAAGAATACCTGAGGGTAAATGAATAGTAATGGGTACTATCATGCTAAATCAAGTAAGCCAGTTCACAAAAATCAAAGGTTCAATATTTTTTCTGATATGTGGAAACTAATTCAAAATAAGGGAAATGGGAAGAGAAAGAGAAAAGAAAAAAAAATGAGAGGGAATTTCATCAAAACAGAGGGAAGATTAATACAGTAAATGTAGATGAAGGGGAGTGAGGGGGTTAAGGAGGGATAACAAGAGGGAAAAATAGAGTCAAGAGTCTGACCATACTTTTGTGTGTACATACATGAATAAAGCACAGTGAATCCTAATATCATGTATATCCACAAAACACTAATTAAAAAAATAACTAAATTGCAGATCAGTAAAATACAGGGAGGCAGTAGGAGGAGGGAAGAAGTGCTGGGAACTGAATTAGAGTAGATTATATTTATGCCTTTGTCATTAAGTCAAAGTGTATCTTAATGTTATATGTAACTAAAAAGAATTAATTATTTAAAAAGAGACTAAAAATCTACTCATAAAATTCTGAGAGAACTGTACAGTACTATTCATCATATTTTCCACATTACACATTAGATCTCTAGAACCAAATCTGCTCATAGAAAGTTTGTACCCTACCAACAACTCCTCGTTTTCATCACACATTAGCACCAGGAAACTACCATTCAACTTCAAGCATTTATGACTATCATGGATTCCATGTGTAATTACGTAAGGTAGTGTTTAACTTTCTGTGTCTGATTGTCTTAGAAGAATTTACTTCCAATTCATGCACGTTGCTATGAAGGAAAGGGCTTCCATTTTAGGAGACTGAACGATATTCCTTGTGTATGTCTTTCTGTGTGTTTGTTTGTATGCTTTATTTTTCCAATTTGTTTACCTGTTGAAGGACTCTTGAGTTATTTCAATGTGTTGGGAATTGCAAATAATAATGCAACAAAAATGAGGATACAGATATCTCTAAGATACTGATTTCATCCCTTTGGTAACATACTGAAAACCATGATTGCGAGATCACAGCTTAGTTCTATTTTTAAGTTTTGAGAAATCTGCATATTTTTTCCCAGAACGGCTGTGCCAGTTTGCGTTGCCCCCACAGTACACTAGGTCTCCCTTTTGTCCACACCTTCTCCAGTGCCCTCTATATTCTGGCTTCTTGATAAAAACTCTTCTAACAGAAATGTCTTACTGTGGCTTTAATTGGCATTTCTGTCCTGATTATTAATGTTGAGCACCTTTCTCTGTTTCTGTTGTCAATTTCTATATGTTTTTTAGAAAAATAACTATGTTTGGAAAAATGACTACTTCTGAATGTTCCTTTAGTATTTAGAACCTCACTGAAATTTATTAGTTCTAAGATTTTCCATGTAAGCTTTATGATTTTCTATAATAAATAAGATCATGTTATCTGCAAATAGATGGTTTCTTCCTTTCTGATTTGAATGATTTATGTTTCTTTTGCCTACATGATTGCACTGGCTAAGACTTCCATGACTTTGTTGACAAGGAGTAGGGCGAGTGGACATTCTTCTCTTCTTGCTGATCTTAGAGGAAAATCTTTAAATCTTTACCATTGAGATAGCTTATCAGATATGGCCTTTAAAATACTGAGTACATTCCTCACCATTCATACTTTTCTGAAAGATTTTCTTTTATAAGAAGAAAACATGCCTTTAATCATCTTTAAACTGTCTATTAGAAAAATGTAAACAAATGGGAAACTGAGTATGATAAATACTTTTAGTCAAGTTAAATTGATCTAGACAAAGAAAAATTAGCTACAATTTGTGTAAGAGAAACAGAATGGAAACAGTAAGCATCTATTTGTTTCACTGTTATAATAAACACAGTATTACTCCCATCTTTTTACATTATTTATTTATTTTTAGACATATATGACAGTAGAGTATATTTTGGCATGTTATAAATACATGCAGTATAACATTCTAATTAGGATACTATTCTTGTGGTTGCACATGATGTGAAGTTTCACTGGTCATTTATTTGTAAATAAATGGAAATAAATAGGAAATAAATAGGAAAGTTATGTTCAATTTATTCTACCGTCTTTCCTATCCCCATCCTCTGTCTCTTCCCTTCATTACTCCTTGGTCTACTCCAATAAACTTCTATTCTTCCATTCCCCCTTTCTGTGTGTTAACAACCTCATATCAGAGTGAACATTCAGCCTTTGGTTTTGGCAGATTGACTTTTTTCAAGTAGCATGAGAGTCTCCAGTTCTACCCATTTACAGGCAAATGTCATCATTTCATTCTTATTTATGGTTGGGTAATATTCTGTTGTGTGTATGTACCACATTGTCTTTATCCTTTCATCTTTTGAGGGACATCTATGTTGAACCCACAGCTTAGCTATTGTGAGTTGAGCTGCTATAAATAGTGATGTGGCTGCATCACTGAACTATACAGATTTTAAGTCTGATTTTAATTATTTTCTGTTGTTTTTGGTGTTGATTTGTTCTTCTTTTTATAGGGTTTTGAGATGTAGTCTTAGGTTATTTGTTGACTTTCTATTCTTTTAATGAATGAACTCAATGCGATGAACTTTCCTCTTACAACCACCTTCATAGGGTCCCAGAGATATTGATATATTGTTTTACCATTTTCATTTACCTTCATTTACCTCTAAGTATATTTTATTTCATCCCTAATTTCTTCTTCCATACATTGGTCATATATTAGCATTATATTTAGTCTCCAGGTATTAGAGGAGCTTCTATTGTTTTACTTTATGATTGATTTTTAAACATTTTTTATGATCTGACAGAATGTAAGGTATCATCTCTGCAGTTTTGGATTTGCTTAGAGTTGCTTTGTGACTTAAGATATGGTCTATTTGAGAGAAAGATTCATGTGTTCCTTAGAAGAAAGAGTATTCAGTTTTTGATGGATAAAATATTCTCTGTATGTTTAATACTAAATTATTAATTTTAGTTTTTGGTTCTAGCTTCTTTATTTAGTTTTTATTTGAAGAATCTACCCGGTAGTGAGAGACAAGTTTTAAAGTCACCCAGTATTATTTTCTTGTGGTCTATTTTATTCTCAAAATTGGGAATTATTTGATGTATGTAGATGCTCCATTTTGGGGGGCAAAAATTTTTATGATTGTTATATCTTGTTGATATATAATTCCATTAAGAAGTGTGAAATGTCCTTTTTTGTCCCTTCTGATTATATTTGGCTGACTTTACCTGATATAAAGATAGAAACCCCTCCTTGTTTATGAGATCTATTGGAATGACAGGTTTTTCCCATCCTTTTAACTTCAATCTGTGGATATCTTTGCCTATGAGGTGAGACTGTTGAAGACAGCATATTGTTGGGTCTTGTTTTCTAATCCAATCTGCCAGTCTATGTCTTTTGATTGATTGGTTGAGGCCATTTGCATTCAATGTTATTATTGATAAATTATTCCCTGTCATTACAATTTATTTCAGGTTTTTATTTTGAATTAGTTTTTCCTTTGTTTGATGATTTTTCTTTGCTTGTTTTCATTTTTGTTTTTCATTTCTTCTTCATGAAATATTTTGCTGAGAATGTTCTGTAGTGGAAGCTTTCTAGTTGTTAAATTTTTAACTTTTGTTTATCATGAAAGGCTTTTATTTCATCATTGATTTTGAAGCTTAATTTGGCTGAGTATAGTATTCTTGGATGGCACCCATTTTTTTCAGAGCTTGGTATATATTATTCCAAGACCTCTTAGCTTTGAGGGTCTGGGAAGAGAATCAGCAGAGATCCAGATTGGTTTTCCTCCAAATGTTATCTGTCATTTTTATCCAGAAGTCTTTAAAATTCTGTCCTTATCCTGTATGTTAGGCATTTTCATAATATTGTAACTTGTTGTCGGACTATTGTAATTTTTTTTTTATTCAGAGTCCTGTAATTCTCCTGTATTTGATTTCACATTTCATTCTTAAGGTTTGGAAATTTTCTGAAATATTTTTTTTTTCTATTTTTACAAACTGCATTTTGATCCATTAGACACAAATGGGGTACAAGTTTTCATTTCTATGGTTGTACACAATGTAAATTCACACCATTCATGTAATCATACATGTACATAGGATAATGATGTCTGTCTCATTCCACCATCTTTCATACCCCACCCCTCCCCCCTCTCATTTCCCTCTATGTAATCCAAAGTTCCTCCATTCTTCTCTTACCTACCCCCAATCCCAGTATAGAAAAGATTATGTATTACTTTGGGTTGTATCTCTGAGCCTTCATTTATCCTCATAAATCTTAAATTTGGTCTTCTCATGTTATCCCATATTTCTTTGAAGTTCTGTTCATGGTCTCTTAACATCTTTTCTCCATAGTTGACTTTATTTTCAAAATTATAGACTTTGTCTTCAATGCCTGAAACTCTCTTCCAAGTGGTCTAGTCTGCTGGTGATACTTTTCATTGAATTTTTAGTTTGATTTATTGACTCCTTCATTTTGATGTTTTCTGCTTGTTTTTTTTTTCAGATTCTCTTTTTGTTACAGTAATATTTTACTTCCTGAATTTTCTCTCTGATTTCACTCCTTATATCATCCTTTCCCTTACAGATTAATTTAACTATGTATATTATGAACTCCTTCTCTAGTATTTCTTCCACTGTGTTGGCAATGGAATTTGTCATTGAAGTATCTTGGTTTGTTTGGGGAGATTTGTTCCCTTGCTTTTTCATGTTGTTTTCATAACTACACATCTAACAGTATGAATGTGAGGCAGTAGAGTTTCAACCTGTGGACTTATAGTGTCTCTGAAAGTTTCCAGTCCCTTACCATTTAGGGAATAGGTACTGGTACAATCAATGCAAATAATATTTGGAATTAAAATGAATAATTCTGCTATGACATCTAAAGTATTAATTGACACAATAAACAAAAATTACGTGACCCATTGAAACAGTACAAACAGTAAGTTCACAAAAGGATTTACAATTTCAAATGGTGAAAATGGGATGATTATGAAGGAGGAAAAGAGAAAATAGAACTAAAAAATTAAAGGAAGAATGAAAGAGAGAACAATATATATTGGTTGTTAGCAAAAGAAAAGAGAGAAAGAGAATCAAGGGAAACATAAATCAGGGAAAAATATATACATTAAAAATCTAAAATGTTTAAAACAAAAATAAATATAAAACACAACTGAAATATACCAATCAAACATCCTAGTTCTCAAAATATTGATTCATAAAAAGTAACTGCTTTCAAAATCATAGGAATGAGCAAAAATATGAATATATATATAAGTGTTCATGAACCTTTCAGGTCACAATTAAAGAAAAGAAAAAATAAAAATAAATAAAAATGAACATTAAAAGTTAAAGGGTCCTGATGAAAAGTTAAAGAATTGTTTCTGTTGGAGTTCATAAAATTTTCTTCTTCCCTTCTCAGCAGTGTTAGGTGTAGTAGGCTGGACCGTGATGCCTACTCAACCCCAGGATTGGGTTTCTTGAGTATGAGAGGAAATCTTGTAGGCACAGTTCGTGGAACCAGGGCAGGCCTAAGTAGGCTCCAGGTTGAATGGCCATTGATCTGAAGATTTTAAATCAGCACACCTCCAGGGTCCAGCAGCTGAAGGTCCATGTTGAAAGATATACCCCAGAGCTTCCCCCTGGGTCAATTCTTAGTCTCCTCCATCACCTATGGACCTCAAGTTTCCTGGTCTCTGTGTAGTCTCTAAACTCCATTACCTGCCCCCACCTTTTGAATTTTCAGCCAGGCATGTCTCTCCCAGCTGGTCCTACAAGCAATCAGATTGGAAGGAAAAGGGGGAGCTGTGTTGATTTCCATGATCAGCATTTTCCTGTGTAAACATCTCTCCACATTTAATACTCTCCTGTTCAGTTAGGAACACTGTAGGTCATACAGTGTGAGTTTGTCAGCCCTATATTTGGGGCCAAGGTGAGATTTGCCAGGAACAGGCTCCCCCAGCTGTCAGCTCCTGTGTAGCAGCTGCAAAATAGGTATTTCTTCTCCTCCATGGGCAGCTGGAAGAGAAGCAGCTTCTTTTCCATACAAGGATATTGTGCAGCATGTCTTTCTTTACTCGGGTAGTGTCTTTGATCTCTGATTTCTCTATACCCAGACACTCCTCAGGCCTCCTAAAAATGTAGTTCCTTTAATTCCCTTAAACCTCCATTTCACTTGAGGAGAGACCCTTCTGACTGGTGCCTCCAGTGGCAGCAGTGGTAGTTAGTAATGGGGGTTTCTAATTTTTTTTTATATCCAACCTCCTGAGGCCCCAGTCTGCTTTGAATGTCCAATATTAAATACCAGTGAAGTCCCCCCTTTACTCCTGCACACCTTGCTGAGAAACTGTCTATCTGCTTTCTTGGTTTCATGCCATTTAGCAGCAAGGAAAGCAAACTTCTCTATTCTACCATCTTGACAAATCTCCCTGAAAGTTTTTATTATAAAATAATGTGCAATAGTCAAGTAGTGTTCCAACATCTATTGAGATGATCATTTATTTGATTTTTATCCATCATTGTGTTAATATGTTATATCACAGTTTTTGTCAGCATATGTTGAAAAATCATCCATCCCAGAAAAAAGTCCCACTTAATTGTGGTGTATGATTTATTTTAACATGCACTAGAATTTATTTGTATTTTTAAAAAAATTTTTGCATCTGTATTCACCATGGTTATTGGCCTATAATTTTCTTTTCTTGCAGTGTCCTTATCCAACTTCAGTATGAGACTAACTGATTTGGGCTTGTGAAAGGAATATAGAAGTTAACTTTTCTCAGAGCATTCCATTGCTTGTGTCTCACTAACTGCACACACACACACACACACACACACACACGTAAAACACACATACATGCACACAACAAAATAAACAGAACAAAGTCCTAGAGTTGCTACACATATTTCAGAACATTTTTCCTGGCCTTGCCTTTGCTATGCATCATTTTCAGTATCAGTTGTGGGTCAGGCTCATCCTTTTAACGTGACCAATCTTCTGGATTTGTTGTATACTTCTTCATTGTTGGAATGCCATTGAGATCTTACGGAACCTCCAAGGTGAAGAGCATGAGTGCAGCCCCATTAGGATTATTCCAGGCAGGTTTTAAGATCCTACTCCTTTAAGTATTCTCTAAACAAATCTTTTCTCAGGGAAGTGGAAAGAGTAAACAAAAATGTTTCCATCTCCCAAGAAACTAAAAATTATCCATTTTCCCAGTTTGACCTCTAAGGTCCTCCTCAACTTAGTACCAAGCTATATTTTAAATCTTATCTACTACTTAGTGCTCATTTTATGTTATAATCATATTATTTCATAACTGACCTCAGAGTAAGCTGATGATCATAGAGAATTATTATTGTGACATATACTGTTATTCATATAAAAATAATTACTGGTTTTTTGTAAGGTTTTCCTTGGGGGGCTTAGAATACCCTGAAAAGATATTAAATTGCACTTAAATTTCTAATTTTCATTAGTTTCTATAAGATAGGAATCATTTGTTTAGTTTATTTTTTTTTCTAATTCCTATCAGGAATTACAGAAGGTCCTCATATAAAGCAGCACTCAGTGATGATGGTTAATTACATTTCTACACACACACACACACACATAATTATTCTATATTATTACTCTATTTCAGTATTTTTTATTACTCTATTTCTATACCTTATTTAAATTGATGAAGATGAAGATCACTTATGTGAGGAAGTTTGTCCTAGAGTAAGGTCCATGGTAACACACTAGCGTTCTGGTGATGTTTGAGATATGAAAAGACTCCTTCCATTATTAAAAATTTCACCTTCATTAATACAAGTTTGTGCAAATTACTTTAATATTTTAATTTCACATGTCTCTTTGGAAACTTCCTGATATTTTAGTGCCCAGTGTAACACCCAGAAAAGGTGTGTTTTCATCATTTTGACAACAGAAATGATTTTGCAAACACCCTGTGAATGTATTTCACAAGTCAGCACTCTCATTCCAATACAGAGCTACATCTTAGATTATATCATAATTTGTTTTTTACTTTATCTTCACCCTGACATGCTATATTATATAATGAAAAAATAATAATCAATAGGATCTCTGTGGGTGGGATTCCATAAAGAAAACAACCTGTGTTTTACTTAATTATAAGATCATTAATATAAGAACATGATATTTCCAAAGCACTGGTTTGAACTTACAAATCAAATTCCACTGAAACATGAGTGTCAGACTTGCCATCCTAATAATAATCTTGGTTAGTAAAAAAGCATACACAAGCAAAGTCACCACTGATCGTTTTAGCTGTGAAGAGCTCTCTGAGTTGTCTTCCAAATGAATAGGTAGAGTAAATGCCAAATATTGAATTGGCCAAATGACAACTAAAGTAACCACCAAGTACAGAACTT
The DNA here is from genome assembly GCF_902686455.1 of Sciurus vulgaris. Lineage (NCBI taxonomy): Eukaryota > Metazoa > Chordata > Mammalia > Rodentia > Sciuridae > Sciurus > Sciurus vulgaris. The sequence continues at coordinate 123,841,065 of NC_136469.1, forward strand.
TACAAAAAGTAGAAACAGAATAGTTTTCAAGCAAAATTATTTTCTAAATATGCTTTCAGAATGATCCATTATTAAAACTTCAATGGTAAAATACAAGGCTATGTATTATTGAAAAAATTGAGAGGGAATTTCCAAGGATCTTGATATTCACATTTAAATAGATAATTCATAATTTAACTACATATATGCAAAACACTTCAGTTTGTCAGTATTTATTGTTTTTTTTTTTGGTTTGCTTTCTCCATATAGGTGAGTAATTCATTACTTGGAGAAGAGAATCATGACTCTGTAAGTCTAAGCTGATTGAGCCAAAGTCAAATAAATAGCAAATGAAAGAAGAAAAAATTATATATACATATGAATATATATATATAAAACATGTGTATATTATATATTTATATACAGATATATAAAATTTATATATATTTATGGAGCAAAATATAATGTTAGGATACATGCATCCACCATGGAGTGATTAAATCATGATAATTAACACATAGCCTTATACACTTACCATTTCTTGGAAGTGTGATCTTTTAATATCTACTCTTAGCAATTTTTAAATATATAGTAACTTTTTATTACCTATGAGTACTGTACTGTACAGTGATCACTGGAATTTATTGATCTCTTCTAACTGAAACATTGAATCCTGTTACTAATGTATTCAGTTTTCCTGTCCCATGTCTCACATTCCTCTCTTGCTTCACAAATCTACAATTATAATATTATTTCTATGAATTCCAATTTTATAGACTTTGTAGACATAATGCAATATACATCTTTCTGTGCTTGGCTTTTTTCACTTAGGTTATTGTCCTCTCTCTGGGTTGTTGCAAATGGTGGGATTTCCTTCTGGATAGTATTTTATTATGCACATACACACTGCAAATTTTTTATTCATTCATCTTTTGATGGACATTCAGGTTAATCTTTTATCTTGGCTACTGTGAATAATGAACATGGGTGTGCAGGTGTTTCTACAAATACACTGCTTTTAGCTCCTTTGGCCATATCTAAGAAGTGAGATCACTGGATCATATTCAAAACTCCTTAACTTGTTTTTAGGAAAAGAGATCACCCAGTGTCTACAAACATTTGGACACATGGGCATCTTTTCTCAGAATGTATTACCAGTTGTGTTTGTGATTACTCCGATTCAATCCTATTAAGAGACTTCAAGACTCACTGTCCTGGAATCCTTCTTGGGATTTTAAGGTCATTCTCTACATACCATTGTGTTGTTCCATTTTCCAGAAATGCATTCTAAATGCAAGCTAACCTGTAGCATCCAATAGGCTCTGTGCATCAAAGACTTCTCCATTCAGATTCAACCAACTGTTGATCAAAAATATTACAAAAATATTGCATCTCTAGTGAACATACACAGCCTTTTTATTGCCCCTTTTCTCTAAACAATGAATAGCAACTATTTACATAACATTTACAATGTCTTAGGAATTATAAGTAATCTGGAGACAATTAAAATATACAGAAGTTTGTGGGTAGATTAAATGCAAATAATCTGCCATTTTACATATAAAGTTGAATCTTTGCAGATTTTGGCATTCCCAAGTGTCCTGGAAAAAATCCTTCTCAGTTCCTGAATGACAAGTGAGTTTAAAAGTAATATCAACATGCCAATAAATATTTCAAAAAGTCTAAACAAACAAAACAAAAACAAGATCCATGAATCCTGTCACTCTCCCTCCAAATCCATTTTTCATAACTGATTTCTTTCATAGTTAGAACATTCAAGTCTTTAAAAATATTCTGATGTGATTTTATTTTCTGTCAGAATATGATTCTGGGTTTCACTAGTTGACAGTTAATGGCAGAATGTGGAATATTACTGTCATGATCTTTGGAACTGATTTAGTGAAGAATTAATGAAACTTGGTTAACTTGTAGGCTGCCCCACTGCACTGAAAGACTCATGTATTTAAACAAGAGATTAAATCATTGGATACAAATACACATTTCATACCATCATCAAAGCGCGATGGTTTTCCTGTGGTGCTTGGGTAGTAACCAGCCCAATAAGTTACTGTTGTTCCATATAACTAATCTCTCACTCACCAAGTCTGTCTTACCCCAAGAAACATGTTTTATAGGAAGATTCTAATTTGCTTATCTAGTGTCAAGGATGTTAGACCAACCCTTATGGGTAACATGGTATGGAATTTGTGAACTTATTCAACTGTACTTAGACTCTTCTGGGGTCTTCAAAGATTTCTGAACAGTCAAAAGGAGTACATGGTATGTGTGGATCAGGGTAAGAAGTTCACAAATCACATATAAGTCATTTAAACAAAAGGTTTTTGAAATGATATCTATTCCAAGAGTGTTCAATTCTATATGGTGATCATGTATCATCTCATCTCAATTGACTTTTAGTGCCTTATGTCTACCTTATTAGACTGTGACTCATCTTCAATCTGTTCTCTAATTAGATACTATCTACTATTTCTTTTGGTTTGAGAAGTCATGAAACTTATTACAGGCATATTTCCAGCAAACATACCTCAAAGTTTATGCACCTTAGCTCAATGCAGCTTCTCTTGACTAAACAACTCAACATGCTATTAAAAAAAAAATCCCAACATTAATAACTTTCTTACTAAAATCAGCAGTAACAAACATTTAAGATATGTTATGTGAGTTTGCTTCTTTTCTGTCCTGACTCCAAGGCTTCCTTCAGTCACAGTGCATGTACATACTCTAAAAGTCCTAACATTACTTAAAAGCACAAATGGTTAACTATGGGGGCACTCTTATATAAGAATAACACTATGCATTCTGATTATGAGGGAGAATTCAGATAACTCTTATTCCAGTAGTTTCTATAATCTAAATTCATCAGAATATTCTGGCAAAGTACTGTACAATAAAAATTAATGTGGATGCTTACCACCAGCAAGGAAACATCACAATAATTATGTCGGAATGGATAAGATAAATTTGAAAAAATTATACATGGCATTTTAAATCTAAATGTCAGATACATGTTTTAGGCTAATGTTTCTTTCCTTTTTGGAATGAACTTTATATAATACTGAAGAAAACATAAAATACTATATACTAAGGACAGTGCCTTTTTATTTCCTCTAGCCATTTCTTTACAATTGAATGATGTCCTTTGAATTTGAGATGCAATTATCATCATTTGGGGAAAGATTCTGACTACCAATTTAATATAATTCTTTTTTTAGCAGACTGCAATGATACATGGAGGGAATGTAACTGTGTCCTTATTTAGTGTTAAATTATCTGCTTCATGTAATAAGCAAATGTTGGAAATGAGGAAAGGATGTTCTGTGCAATTTTTCTCAAATGACATAGATTGGAAGTCTAGTAATTGGCCCAAAGTCCTGATTTCTGGTCAATTACTTAAATTTCAGACCACATTTTATATATTAAGCTTAGCCTCTCTTTCTTGAGATTTTTCCCATTTAATAGAGTGCTTCCTACTTTTATAATGCCTATCTCCAAGGAATTTAATGTAATTTTAAGGACTATCTTATTAATCTTGATAATATGACTATGAATTAGGCAATTACGCCCTCAGAGTAATGGAAACTGAGGCAGAATTAATTTTAGTGACTTAAGTTCCACCATCTCCCATCTCTGACAATGTACCATCTAGAAGAAATTGTCACCTCATGTACATTCAGTACTAGTAGGTCACCATATTCAAAAGTTTCCATAGAGACTGCCCCAAACTTTTATATTTGCAGCTCATTAGCTGAGAAAGATACTTCATTTTTTGAAACTGCATGTACATCTTGTGGGAAAAATCTCAGCAATCACTAAAGCAGAGTGAGCAGAAAATAGAGAGCATTCAAGAGCCTCAGTAGCAAAATATGGACACGTATCTTTTCCTCATTAATAATTCATTACATTAGGTTGTGAAGCAAGTATCCCCAACATCTAGGTTTAGAAACTTAATGTCTCAAGACAATAACCTATTATGCCAGCAATGAGGTTCAGAATTGAGGTCCAATAGTAAGGGTTCTGGGAATTCCATTAATGGGATTCCAATTTTCAGTGCATTCAATGTGTTTAGCAAAACAAAGCCTTTAAGGCTTTAGGGCAAGCAGCATAGATGACAGCAACAATACCTTATAACTATGTGTGGTTGAGTCTATATTTTTCTACTATAAGAAATAAAAATAACAAGCAGACTCACAGATACCACCCACTTTGAATAATCATGTTAAAGGGATAAATCAGACTTCTCCACTTGCATTAAAGAAAATGTTACTATCAGAACACAAGTAGGAATCATGGTGAATAGTAATAATCACAATGATTGCTAAATGGTACTAAAGAAGTTGTATATGAGAACATAGGATATAACTTCCAATTGCTGATCTGTAATAGCAGGTTTCCAAATACCTGCTTTAAGATTCTAAAGATTGTTTAGGAAAAGCCATTTCTGTGGATCTCTTTGGTGACATGAGTTTTTCTCCTTTTATGCTAGAAGTCTAAATTTGAACTAAGTCTCTAAGGTAGTATTAGAATGCCATTCTTAATTATAATATTTTTAAGAAAATAAGCAGTATTAACATTATAAAGTTGTTACAAACTCTGAATGTGATATGAATATATATTTGTATATATTCATATATATTTATTTAATAATGCCACAGTTAATGTCATTTAATAAAATAATGTAAATAAAGTAGAGAAGTGTGCTCACAACACAGATTAATTACAGTCTCCACTGGAAATAACAGAGGACTACCAACAAGCTTTCCAGGAAAGAGTGAAGTAAGCAGCATGATATGTGTATGCAGTTAGAGGTACATTTTGGCTGCCTGGGATGAAATGTGAACATCCCTCTTTAGGGAAATGTGGAGCCTTGCAAGCAGAAATGACACTGGAGAATTTCTGTTTGAAATGATACATGGAAGGTATTACTCAAATAACCCTTTGTGAAGCTACAATGCTATTTCATAACATTTATTTAATAAACCTACAATGCTATTTCAGGTTTCAGGGTATTAGGGTTTGAACACCCTTGAGGACTCATTACTTTGTCTACCTTATCAAGTTTTGGTGAAACTTGATCCCACCCAATAATTAAATTCTCTAGTTCTACATGTTGGTCAACATTTTTGTTGCTACTTATAAATATTCATTCACTCATTAATTTCATTCATCAATTAACAAGCACTTATTTTACACTTGTTGGATGGGAGAAATAGAGGTAAATCATGGACACACAAAACAATGCCTACCATCATGGAATTGTATTTTTCAATAGAGTTTTTAAATTGAACTCATATATGTATTTATTACTTAGCATTTGCAAGGTGTCAACAGAACATGTAATTTATTGATATTGCTAAAATTACAGTTTTTAATTCAGAAGTAGATTGTCAGATAACCTAGACATCCCTGGAAATATATCATAGAATTTGTAAGTTAAAAAAAAATGAAGGAAGTCTATAAAACTATAGCCCTGGGAGATAATATTGAGCAAGTGACATACTGTTAAGGTGTCAATAAAATCAAATTTTGCCAGTTAGAAGAATAATGAGCTCTTTTCTCTCTGCCCCCAAAGGATATTAATTCAAGAACATGTATTTTATGCATGTTCCTCACCTCTCCTGATGAAATAAAATTGCTAAAATTGGTCATCTGGGAGTATTATTGAGTTTATTTTTTATTCTCTGTATAGAGAAGAAACACTTTGCATAACTTCTATTATACACAAAAACCATAACAGACATTTTGTTATTTGGATTTCTGACCAAGTAACTTAATGAATGTTCAGTTAAAAAATATATGTCTTTTAAATTGTTCTATCAGAACTGACAGAAAAGTTCCTGTATTAAAAATGTCCAAAGCTATGGAATACTGTGTTAATGCCATGGACACAGAGAAAATGGAAACTAGCCATCACCAGAATAGTTAACAGTGCACATTGTCAGAATTTTTCTCAAATTCAGCCCCAGGAACCCCTGTCTTGCCTTGAGCTCATCCTATCTCCTCCACACTTTTGTCTCCTCTGGAGTCACCATGCAATTTTACTCTAAATACTGGATATTTCAGGAAAGCAGTCGCATGCACAGTATCCCTATCCTACATGAGAAGTTCTTTTTACTTCTGTTGCATCTTCAGTTATTCTATGCTATTCTATGCTTTGAAGCTGATCTCTCGGTTTTTTTCTCTTTCCACATTTTTCATTTGTACATTATAGTTTTACAGAATGATAGGATTTGAGGTTACATATCCATGCAGGCACACAATATGATCCCTAGATATTTAGATATCCTTTTGAATCTGCTTCATGCTTTGAAATTTTCCCGAGTTCTTCCCTTTCTTCAAATCTCTCTCTCTCCTGTTTTCCTGTCTCTATACATTCAAATGAAAAAAGTCTCAGAACACAATTATAGCTTTAGGTTAATAAGTATTCCTAATTTTATATGATTACAATCTCAGAAAGCATGTTTTATTTTAACAGTAGCCATTAATACCAAAAGCCTCTGATTCTCGGTCTGCAATGCATATGTCTGTTGTACAGTATACACAGCCTATCAGAAGCTACAGGTCATTCACTTATCTGAAGCATGAATGTACTCCATTCTAAGTAAATTAAAGTACTACATTTGTAACATGGAATAGATTATATAAATTTTTTTCAGTGCCTTTTTACCAAGTCTTCAAATAAATTTTGTTCTTGAGATAGGGTATTTCAGGTTCACATAGATCTAAAGCCTCTTCCTACAGAACCCCACAGAAAACATATTTAATTCTTTGTCTGTTATGGGTATTTTAATCTAAAAGTTTAGGAATGACTGCCTAACTGGTTTAGGGTTAGCTTTGTTGACAGATCTTTCAGAGGTCCCATTTGAATCTCTGTCAAACTTGGGCCTTGAATAGAAAGAGCAGAGGTTACTGTGAGTTTCATGTTTATAAGTAGTTTTTTAGTAACAAGTTCTTCAATGATAAATCACCAATTAAGAAGAAGAAGTATCAGAGTAAGAAACAACTACATCAAATTTTTACACTGTGGCCAGCATTTATCACACTTTGACATTCACAGGTGTTGTGAAAAGATTTATAACCCATGGTCAGAGAGGAAATCAGACTAGGAGAAGTAGATGGGAATTCAAATTATCTAGAGCGACCTCACCAGGTGAGAAGCCACTAGAAGAACTAAGCACTGTGCTAAGGGTGGGTTAGAAAAACTAGCTGTTAAAATTTAAAAACCCTGCCTTCCATCAGTCTAAGGTACAAAGAGGTGTTTGTGCAGTTATATAACCAAACTATGAAAGAAATAGAGGCCAAGTAGCATGGAAGGCTAGTTGAAAACTGGTTGTTTAATTAATTTAATGAGGAATGTCTCTTTCATATGCTTAGTCATCAGTTTTGTGTTCTCTTGATGCATGGACTTTTTCTGAACATTGAAAATATGGCAGTAGATATCTAGGGAAAGGGGCTTAAGGGAAGAGGAAGATGAGCAGGGTCGTTCTCCCTACACTCTGGGTTCAACAGTGAACCAAAGAGTTCTTTATTTCTGAAATGTGTCTGTGTAAAACTCAGGCTGGAGCATCTTATACCCAACTTGCTTCCATTTTGTCAACCTGGATTCACCATTATAGAAATCATCTTTTAAAGGATAGTTAAATACACCTGGGTCAGAAAGACCAACTTTTCCTTGCCCCCGATTTCTCATTTTATAGTGTGTTTCACAATGGCCATATATTGTATAAAGCAATGTGTACGTGTGAGTCCAATGGTAATGGGACATTGTATTGAATTACCCATGTACTTTACAAAAATGACATTTCTTTTAAAGATTCTCCCCAAATGTTATTTTTCTCAAAAACCATGTTTAGTCTTTCCATCCCCAAGAACACTTTATTTTGATGTTTCAATTAATGGTTAGTTTATAAATTTCAAGTAAGTATAAAATCCTAAGAAAACTATACCTAACTTATAAGATAGGAAACAAATTAAAAATATGAAATATATTCTGAAAATGGTATTATAAAATTTGTTTTATGGAAAGTTAAGATGGCACCTAGATATTTCTTACCATTTGATGCTGACTTTCTTCAAAAAGACTTTCTGGTGTGCTTTGAAACACAAATTAAGAAAATATTTAAATGGCATGATTCTCAGTTTACTATTCATATACAGATTTTTTCTTGCACTTTACCCTATAGTCCTTGAGTTTTCAGAACAATTAATGATGTTCCTTCCAACAGGCAGGTGCCAAATTTCTGTAGGAACTTTGTTAGTACTATTAATTGACTGACAAATTAATAAGAACTATTCAAATATTACTGTTTTCTAACTACTATAATCAGTATGCTATTATTTAGAACATGTTTTGAGTTTCTGAAAAGAAATAAATATTACTATAATACATTGGCTATATATGAAATTCAGAAGGACATATATGTATATATTTTCACATACTTAGAGTCTACCTTCAGACTCAATTAGTAAACCCTGGTGATCCACACACAATGGTAATTATGAACTCTATTTAGGGAAAGAAAAGGCACCAAATTGAACAGAAAGTGCTTTGTGTGTGTGTGATCAGGTATTGGCTTCAACCTTTCTATATCTGTGACCTTGAGAATTGCAATGTCACAGGTGCCAGGAACTTTAGTCCTCATTCATACTCATAGTTTTCATTTGTATTGTAGGGTAACAGAAAGGAAAAAGAAAAAAAAAACATTTCAATAAAAAATTGATCTTGAATTACATAGAGGGAAATGAGAGGGAGGGGTATGAAAAATGGTAGACTGAGACAGACATCATTGCCCTGTATACGTGCATGATTACACGAATGGTATATGATTCTACATTGTGCGCAACCATAGAGACAAAATGATGTACCCGTTTGTGTACAATGAATTAAAATGCAGTCTGTAAAAAATAAAAAATATTTAAAAAAATTTTTTAAAAAAATCAATCTTGGGAGATTTTACTAGGCAGATTCAGTTTACCATATCAGGGGAAAGTGCTGCTCTTCCATTTACTGCATTTCAGAAAACAGAACCTTCAGAAACATTTTAAAAAGTAAAATATTAGAGTAGCTTCTTCAGTCCCCTCTCAGTTCAGCACCCTTGTAACCATAGCAACCCATGTGTATGAAGGAGCAAGGCACATTGCCCCTGATCCTGTCTTGCCCATATGTCTTATCTAATACTTGATATTCTATGATTTATAGCTCCAGTAGCAAATTAAGCATGTTCTCTTATTATTTTCAGATTTTTCAGTTGTTCTTTTTGCTTTCTAACCCATAATGAAAGCTATAAAGACGACAGATTGTCAGTTGTAAACTTGGCTTGAATTTTTCCACCTTGAACATTGTGTTTGTAACTTGTAACTAGGTAAGAATCCTCCCTGAAAAGACTAGAGCCTGCATCCCTATAGATTTATGAAATTCTAATTCATTTTTCTTACTTAGATATAGGAGAAAAGAATAAGAATAAAATAGACTATGAACTTTGTTGGTTAGTGACTGGTGTGTTTCTAATCCCAACCCTGAAAAACCTATCTGAAAGAGTTGAGGTGATTCACTTCCATCACTGTCTCTATTTCTACATTTTCAAAACAGGGATATGACAAACATTTTTCAAATCCTCAGAGATGATTTAATGATGTTGCATCTGAAAGTGTCCTGGTCTATCATGAACAGAACTACAATTAATTGTAGCAAATTATTTTAACCAAAGTCTTTGTTTCTTTTTTTCTTAAACCACAACACAAAGTAGAAAATGAAAACTGCAAAATAATTTAGGGTAACTGACAAAAATGAAAATAAAATTTCAGAGAAAAAATAATGAACCTGCAATTTGCTGGTGTCTTGGCATTGTTTCCAATGTAGCAAAGATGAGATGTTGCTACTATCAGCATGGTATCACTTCCTCCAAAGGGCCATATATATCCTGGGCCCTTCAGCCTACACAGTGAGCTCCTCCCTTCACAGCACCTGCATTGGACAGCTTGATAAAGTAACCTCCCTGAGCTCTCTGGAGTGACTTTGATGTTATGAACCATTTACAGAAGCATCTTAAGAGAGCAGGACTGAGTCTTTGGGATCATTGTATATTGAGTGGTTCCTGCAATATCTTTTGATGTCCCAAACAACCCAAGTGACGGGAGCTGTTGTACTTCCCATTGCTGATTGAACAGGATGCCAATGCAAAAAAGCCATCAGTGTCTCTAAGGGGTTTCTCAAAAAAAGACCTCAGGGACTTGAAAAAATCACCAATGTTGCTTTACATTTCTCTTTCCTAAGAACAGAACTGGCAACTTCTGAATTCCCAAAGGCTAGATGTGCGAAAACAACTTTAGAGCAGACTCTGGATCAGTATTTCAATGATCATGTTACATTGTGAGAAGTGAATTTCAAGGCACCAAGGTCATGCTGACGTGCTAGTTGTCATTTTCTAGCTGTCACAGGGAGAGGAAGTAGAGAAGGGCCCCTCATTCTGCGTCAGATGACAAGGGTTCTAATCCCAGCTCTGTCAGTAGCCAATTATGTGAATTTACGTAAATCATTCAATAGCTCTGGACCAAAGGGCCCTCATTATGCAGACTAAATTATTTCTGAGTTCCCATCCAGAACTAAGATTCTTACAATCTATACTTTCAATTTGCTTCTGCTCATAGAGCAGGCAGACTGAAGGCACTTTCGGAAGTGCTAACCATCTTTCCTGAGAACACTTGTACACAAGGTTATTAGATAAATAAAAAGAGTTTCTATTTGAAAAAAAAAAAAAAAAAAACTGCTTGGCACCATGGCTTCATATTAATATTTAATACTTTAATATTATAAAGTCCATGCATGTAACATTTTCAATTCTTTTCATTTATTCAGCAAGCATGAATTTTATGAACATGCTATGCCAGGCCCCTAATCATCTTTTAATCATTGAATCTCTTCAAATGCCCCCAAAATGGAGCTGTCTTAGAAGTTTCTTATAATAATTCAACAGTGATTTTTTTGGATGCCCAAATAACACTTATTTACTCTATTTTCAAATTCAGTATCTATTTCACCAGCATCTATGTTGAACTATTTATTCACCAATTAAATTACCAATGAATAATATGATGGCTCTGGCTTACCATAAATGTAACCATTCATTGTGAATGATTTTCTTCACTGACATAGATCCATTACTGTTTGAGTTTTATGATGTCAGCAAGTACAGACCACAACATTGCTGCCTTTTATCCCTGTGTACTACATGATGTTATGTCTTAAATTCCCATCCATCAACCATCAGATAGGATTTTCACAAGATATTGTCAGAGCAAATTGCTGGATACAGTACAATAATATCTGCAAACTTCTATCCTGTCCTCAAGATGAATCACAACAGAACTAAAGCTAATCACTTCCATAATTCTACATTAAATACAGCTGTGAAAATACTAAACTAAAATTATTCCAATGACCCATTTGAAATAATAATGCAGGGGTAAAATGTCATAAATGGCATATTTATACATACATCACTGACACAAGTAAAATATGTGGATATTCAGATTGCATTTTCTATGTATTTTTTATTTTTTAATGTCTCAGAATTATTGAGCCCCCTTGTAAAACAAATCATTAACAATAATAATAAATGCTTCAAAACACATTTATAATTAAGGAAGTTAAACAATTATAATCACTGTCTTATCTAACAATAGATACATATATTCAATCTTTATTGTTTAAGTTTATGTTTTCCTATATATGAATTGGCTATAGAAAGAGAGAATCAAAGGTTAAGGAAATTTAGCTTATACTCTTAGGGATTTGTAGGAATACCAGATACATCATCAGTAATCGGTAGGAGAGACAGAGTAAAAGAATTGGGTCTTCTATTTGTGCTCAATAAAATACATAGAGAGCAATACTATTGTCCATAGAGTATGTGTGATAAGTCGGTCCTTCTATTGGACTTCTTAATGAAAAGCTCATGTGCGAGACAATGCAAGAAATTTGGAGAAGAAATGATTGGGTTATGAAAGTCTTAACCTAATTAGTGAATTTATCACCTGATGGGATTAATTGAGTGGTAACTAAAGGCAGGAGGGCTATGGCTGGAGGCAGTAAGGCATGGGGTGGGGTGGGGTTTTGGGGATATATAGGTATCTGGCAAGTGGAGAGATGTCTCTTGCTGCTTTCTGATTATAATGTGAGCCCCTTCCCTCTGCTACACTCTTCCACCACATCACTGTCTCACCTGGAGCCCTGAGGAATTAAGTCAGCTATGAATATAGATGGAGACCGTTGAAACTGTGAGCCCCTCAAATAAACTCTTCCTCCTCTACCGTTGTCCTGATTAGGTATTTTAGTCACAGCAGTTAAAAAAAAAAAAAAAAAAAAAAAAAAAAAAAACTGACTAAAACCAACACTATAGATGTAAAGGAGGCTGAGTCTAGGACCTGGCCTCAAAGGCCTCAATGAGTGTTGGAAACCAGAAAACAGATAGATGTCCATAAGATTGCCACATTTAGAGTCATGTGAAAATACTGCTCCACGTAAGGAGGGCAAAACCTTCACAAAAGAAGGTTGCTAGATGGACAGAAGCATATCTTTATATAGGCAATAGGAAATTAATAAATTTGCATGAATACTTTTGCATTAATAAATTCACACTTGTGAATTTGATCAGCACAACTCAGTCAATCACCATTGTTTCTCAGATAAGCAATTTTACTCATCAGTAAAGAATAACATAGAATGTAAGGTCAAGGTTGACTTATCACAGAACTGCAATAATAAAATCTGTCTGATTTCTCTTTGCAACTTTCTTAACATTGGCAACTATAACATATGAATCAAGTAAGTAATAAGTAAGTCATTCAATACACAACAGTAAAATATTTGTATGAATCCTACAACATAGAGCTAGGTATACTTATTTCCTGAATCTGGAGAGATATACACAGAAAGAAATTAGTGTTAACAAAAATGTCCTCTGTGACATGTGATTTAATAGATACACACAAAAGGTACTTTAAGATCACAGAAGAAGAGATACTATATGATCTGCTAGGTCCGTTTTGGTCATGGATTCTTAACTATATGAACTTTTTTCATGATTTCTCTCCAGGCAATGATAGAATACAATAGAGAACTGATTTAAAATGTAAAATATATCCAGCTGGAATAATCTAGGCACCCTTCAAACTGCAAAGAACAGTCATGCTGTAAACCAAATGAAGCATTTCTAAAGCAACTGGTTGCAGAATCATGCTCATGATATATACCCTACATATCTTTTTGAATATATCCATTAGCATCACTCATCGTGCAGAATGCAGATGAGCAAATCCAAAATCTCTACTAGGGTGTTAGTTGAATAAGCTAAATTGTATTCATTGAGACAATGCCAAATCCAGTAAAATCACTGGAGTTTGAAGAAGTCTTAAAATTTTCCCTTGGTAGAGTTAAATATGGATTTCCATAAATAGAAAAGTCAGAAAGAAAAACCTGTGTTCACAAACAAAAGAAAAAATCCATGCAAAGATGTAAAGATGCAGCCTTTAAAGAGAGAGCATTGAAATTGAGAAGAAATATATATATATTTCACTGTAAAAGAATGGAAACCCATGAAAAAGATCTCCAGATAGAGAATGGAATCACACAGTGGATAATATCATGCAACATTAAGGATGCTTGAACCTGAAAGTTTATTTCTTTAGAATTTGGATATTTCAACATTACCATCCATTACTGTCATTCATTGATCTATTCATCCAACCTCAATTAGGACTATTTTCTGCATATTCCTTCAACACTAATTGTTTATTTACACTGACTATTCTGCTACACACTGGAATGTTGAGGTTCCTTTTGTGGATGAGGGACAGGCAATAGAAATATAAGGGGAAATTTCCATGTAAGGGGTATGTTGTCATTGAAGCACAATTTGGGTTTTCATCTGGCCTTTTGTTTTACTTTAAACCAGAGTATGTCAATGTGATTTCAGAATATACAAAGGCTTCAAGGAGTTCCTTGTTGAATGTGTTTGCTTGAAGGGAGAAGGAACTATATGGGCTTTGTTAATTAGAACTACACTTAATTAATCACTAGAAAATGCAAATATGCTTCCATCTATTCAATATGTCAGTTTCTGAAAACTCAAAATTCTGAAATCAGTGTCTATTTTCTAAGGACCAGATCATATTTGCTCAAAGGTTACAAAAAGAGACAGTGTCAACATCATTTTTATCTATCTGGTTCAAAGAAAGTTGAAATGCTGTTATTTAAAAACGTGCCCAGCTTAAACACTACCCACAAACCATCTGATATTCTCATCTTTTAAATTCACTCTTCATGCTGATGTTAACTCTCAAGTACTTTTTACACAAAGGCAAATTTCTGAGTTTTTAACCTCAAGAGCCTGAAAGAAAAAATACACACAGTCTCCTAAGCACATCAAGTACATTTCTGCAAAGTGTACTTGACATGAGGAAAATGACAGTCACATTCCAATGACAATAAGAACTGAGAAAACAAACATGCCATCACATATTTGCTTAAGTGAATCAATCAATAAATAAGCATTTAAAGTCTCATGTGCCTTTAAGTTCTTACTAAAATTATCACAAATATTTAAAACAAGCAGATTACTTGACTTATCACTTTCTTGCATTTTTTACAACTAAAGATAACGTCCCCTTTTTTATTTATGTTCACCAAACTGGGGATGGAATCCAAGCTCCATGCATGGTAGGCAAGTTATCTGTCTAACCCTCAGCTACATTCCTAGCCTGTAAAGATAACTTTTAATAGACAATCCATTCTGGTTAGTTTTTGTGGAGTGTCCTTTCAGTATTTATCTCTTTATTCTAACACACCAGTGTTTTAAACTATAAAACAGAGATTGAGTATACAACAGCTTATTTCTGCTGAGGTGACATTGCTTTTTGTGCTACAATGGAGAACAAGATGTCATGAGATACCATTTCTGCTATATGCTAATTACTTAACTGCAGAGGCAAATCTAGCCACAGCATGTATAAAGGACGACTATATGTGCTAAGGGACATGATTAGTTCAGTTTATGTAAAATATTTTTTCTGAATACTAGTGTTCAGTGCTGAACTCTCTTTCAATTCTACATGAGCTCTCATATTGTTTAAAAGGTTTTGCTCAGAGTACAGTTCTGCCTTTTCTTTTATATTAGTAAGTGATCATTAGAAGTTGCTACATAGAGAACAAATAACAAAGCAATATAAGGGGTATAGCAGTTTCAGAATAAAAGAGGATAAATACCTTTAAAAAGAGTTGGTGGAAAGAAAAACAGTGATAGTAAAAGAAGCTGTTTCAGAAAACACAGAGACTCCATTGTCATAGGTTACTGGGTTCTGTGAGGACTGAATATGAGGTAAGTGCAAAACTGATCCTATAGAATGTGGTAAACCATAGACTTAGAAATATGCTCTCCCATTAAAGAAAACATTGCCATATGTTAGTCAGGATGACTTACTGACAAACCTGGAAATATCAATCATTCTGGAGATTTAAAAGTATATTAGTTGGCTTTGGTCCACAGGTTTGGAACATGGACAGGATTTTCTGAATAGATTTGGAAAGAGAATTATTTCATTTTCCACCAGCCTTTAGGAGCCCTGTTGGGATAAGAAGAGGAAAACAGAGTGACACAGAGTCCAGATTCCAGTACTAAGAAGATTTGAAAATTTTGTGTTTTATAGGTTTTTATTTTTAACCCTTAGGGGAAAAAGTGAATTGCTATTCTTAGGATAGTTTTCTTATACTTGATACAACTGAAAAAAGAGTAAGAAAGAGGGACAGACTGATAGACACATGCATACAGAGAGAGACAAGCAAGTTGAGAAAAGTTAGGATACTGTGTAACTCTTTCAATTCAAATGGGTTAGGGTTGTCTGCCTTAGTGCAAGTTTAAGTATAGCACAGGCAGATTATGAATAATATAGAAAAAAAATTCAATACAATACTTTTCAACCATCATTGAACTTCAGAATGGCCCAGAAGAACCAATTTATAATAACTCAATACTGGGTCCCAACACTGACCAATTAAATCAGAATTTCTGGAAATACAAATCTCCATAAGTAATTCCAACAAACAGTAAGGACTGGAAATTATTGCCCCAGGGTATATAGAATAGGAAGAGGTATATTTTCATAAAGTTGAATATTCATCATGTTATTTGAATTTGTACACATTTATGGTGAAAATATCATCCCTCAATCAAGTACTAAGAATGGGTATAACAAACTATAGTGAGAATATCCACTGACCTCAAGGCATTTCAGATTAATATAATAAGATTTCTTTCAGATGTTCAGTATTCTTCACATTCTTTGCATGCTACATAGCTTAAAATCTGTATTCACAACATTTTTATTCTGCAGATAGGTGGATAAATAGCTAGCTAGATAGATAGATAGATAGGAACAGTTATTAGACTGTGTCTTTGCATTTTTGTTAGTGCTGTTATGGAAAGACAGATGTGAAGCTAACAGGAAATTTCTTTCTGGGATGCATGCTGTAGTCTTGCACTTAACTGCCCATGGGCTTGACTGGTAGACTAGTTCTGTGCTAAGGTTATGTGACAAATTGACCTATCTGTACATTAATACCTTATCTCTAAAATGTGTTGAATATTAACCACAATCATAAAAGAGTTTAAAACAGTTTTAAGGGACAAATAAACATATAATAATAATATGATATGTCAAAGAAAGTGACAATACATTATGTGTAATCAAAAGCTCTTTTGATATACCACTCAACAGGTTTTCCTTAATATTTCTCTTACATTACACACATCTACTTAGTTTTATAAACTAAGAACCAGGTAAAAGACTACAAAGATTTGAAAGAATATATTTTAAGATTGAGGTTACTTCCCTCACTATTGGAATAGCAAGTATGTATCCAGCTTGAAGCCAAGAATGGTAAAGAGAAAGCAAAATGTCTATATGCTAGAATCTCCCTGAACATCAGTGCTCTATATCATTCAAACTCTATGGAATGGAAGGATTAAAAAAAAAAAAAAAAAAAAAAACAAAAAAAAACAAAAAACAAAACTTAACGTTTGTTTTAGAGAAGTTGAAAATGAGAGGGGGCTAATTCTTCACTTCGGGAGTGTATTCCCCAGGATATTAAATTTTTGCTCCTACAAAGGCAAAAAGGAGAGAGTGGTAGAAACGAAGATTGATGTCTGTCAATAGAGAAGAACTGAGGTTACTTCAGAGAGTTCTAGAGACATCATCATGGCGGCCTTAGAGTAACAGAAGAGCTTTCCTGGATCTAGAGAGACTCTTTGAGGCAACAAGGGACTACATGGCTAGATCTTTGTATAAAAATGGTCGAGGACAGTACCAGGTAACTTCAGCAAACATCAGAACACATAGGTGACCAAAAAGGGCAAGTTGTTCCCAATCCCATTATGTAAGCATCATCACCACCAAACCCTTTATACCTTAGGGAAAACCAACCAAATGGTAGTGAGACATTCCAATGTGGCTTTCTCTTTGTCCATTGAAATTGAGTTTAAATTAGAAGTAGTTTTCTTGTGCCTGAATTTGTGGCCTAGATTTGTACCTAACTTGGAATTTAGTTCAAGAGCCTCAAGAAAACAAAACAGAATGCTCAAATCTACCATAGCATGAACTTCTCTGAATCTAGAATGTTGATCATCTAAACTTCAAATAAAAGTTGCTGTGTTAAACTTGCCCTCTCATATTTCTTTGGTTTTGTTCCGTCTTCATGTTACCTCCTATTTCACAATTCTCTTCATTTCTTCTTTTCTTTCTTTCTTTTCTTTTATTTTTTCCAGAGTTAGTCTTGACTTGACCCTAAGGCATGCTACAGCTTCCCAAAGAAGCAGGTTGCCCACCTGAACCCATTGTAGCTCAAGTTCTCAGAAAAGTTCACATTGATCTCTACCATTTATACAGAATTATTTAGTTAAACAAATGATATGAAATATGCAGTTTCACTATGCATAGGTAAGAAATGCAATACTTCAAACTAGCTTGAGAAAATTATGTCTTCAATATATTAATTGATTGTCCTACTGGCTTTTCCCACAGGTAGGCTGATAAAACTGGGTCTGGAGAGAAGAGTAATGAGAAGGTCAATTGGTAACTAAAATTAAATGTTGAAGAAGAGTGATCTGGGCTCAGGAGAAAGCTAGATCCTTCCATTACAGAAGAGCCAGGAGCATAGCTCTGGTCCTCAGGGGATGCTCTGTCTCATAGTAACAATTCTCCTGCCATCCGCAACAAAGCTATGGGCTCACAGCCCCCTCCTCCAGCCCACATCCTGTCCAAACACGCAGGCAACAAATTGTTCAAGAAGTCTTGTTCCCCAGAAGGGAAGCAAGGGCATGAAGATTGTGCCTTGACTCCCATTTCTGAAAATACAGTCTATTTGTATGTTCTGACCACCCCTTCTACTATCAGCTGTTTTAATGTGAGGTGAAAAGTAAGATGTTGCGACAGAGACTCAGAATGACAGTGGCTAAAGGAAATGGAAATATGCAAGTAAGTTTCTCTGAGATAGTAGTACTTAAGATTCAGGTTTCTGTACTGCACACATGCCTAAGAACTGAGGGAGAAAGGGAGAGGGCAGGAGGAGACAATTGAGTTGGGGTGGAGGGAGGAGTCCAGGTCAGGGAGAGGGGCAGGAGAAGCCTTGCTGTTCACCTGAAGTGGAACTGAAGGGGAAGGACCAGAGGGGTGTCTATGGGTAGGGCAGTTGTACCTCCACCAGTAAACTAAACTAAACAAAAACCAGACCAAACAGAAGCACAGTAGGTTTTACTTCAGATTGTCAGGCCCAGTGCTTTGTCTTACAATGGGAGTGGCCAGTTCCAAAGAGTAAGATCATATTCGCAAGCAAGTTAGAATCTGTTGTTCATTGACCTCCCGGCAGGGGGATAAAAGTTGGCATCTGCTCTGTCATTTGTTTGACAGTAGAATAGGTAAATCTGAAAAGAGAACTCTGAGGTAAGTTTCAGAAAAGGAGAGGACTTGTGGTGGAAAGGTCAGGGGTGAGAAGCTGTGGATCCCCAGTGTTGTCTTTATTAGCATTAATGATTTAGACTCAAATATATAGGCATGTGTCACTAGTTATGGTTGGGAACTAATTAAACATTTTTTAATTTACATATATATAAATATACATATATATACATATATATGTAAAATATATTTCCTTTGAAAATTTTCATCAGTTTATGTGCAGATTTAAGAACTGAACTTATTCTGAATGTTTACACTTTCTTCTCACTCTGCAATCCTAAGCTAGTCTCACTATACTAGTCTTTGCAGCATTATAAGTACACTGTAACACCCCAAAGACTGGCATGCATGCACGTAATTTGAAAAGTGCAAGTGCCTTGAGAGTATGAAGTCTCATCATCCACAGGTAAGTAACCAAAATCTTTGTCTAGATATTTAAATATAAATAGTTCCTGGTATCTGGACTGTGACAGACATAGGTCACATTATCACTTCTTAATTGTCATCATCACTAACTTTGTTACTTCTTTTTAGCTTTGAGAGCTCATGAGGCTCAAATGCTCTGGGTGAAGAGAAATGCACACTTTTCCATGGGCACATAGCTGGATTTTATTGAGATTCATCACACTTCAACGCCAGGTTGTACTAAATGAGTGACAAAAATGATCCATCCATAGGGAACTTTGGGTAGACACGGGCTCCCCCAGCAACCTGAGAGCCTATAGTCAGCCCTGCTGAGCACAATTCCCAGTCTCTCCTTGTTCATATCATCTTGTCTCCTGAAGCACATGGAACCATGTTCCACTTGAGAGTCATTTTTCTTTTCTCAGCTAATGTATAGATTTTACCATCAAGATTTTTCTCCTACCATTAAGAAACAACTTATTTTTTAAGCAAAATCTCCATCGTATCATTCTATCTTATCCAACGAGACTTAAACCTCCTCAGAAATATATAAAATTTGAAAGGTTGAATTGAAAATGCAAGATCACATTTCCTTGGTTTCTGAAAGAAATAAGACAATTAGTTCTGTCTCATACATGTACTTTTGGGACATATTTTGTTGGTGGTTTGTGTTTTTCAATAATTCCCCCTCTGGAGCTTTCCTGTCTGATTATCAGCTGGTAATCTTCAAATCCCTTTGCCCTTTTCTTTTTTGTGCACATATTTAAGCTGCTTCATTTATAGGTTTATGTTGTAAATTCACTGTGCTTCTCAGAGCTGTGTCTTTTATTTTTTTCAGAATCATTCTTGGGTAATTGCTAACTAAATTTTTACTTGCATTGAAGGAGGCTTAAGCTACATTGAAACTATGTCAAAATACTCTTTGAAAATGAAATCTTCAAGTTATCTCTTTTGAATTTCACAAGGTATTATTTATAAGGCATTTATTGAGGTACTAAATGTGGTAGACACTGTGCTAGTCTCTAGTAAAATCATGCTCTCTGGCTCCAATTTGGAGAGGATGAAGAACATCACTAGCAAAATAAGAAAATTCAAGTTATGTGCAGCGTTACAATTTAAATCTGGAGTGTTCTCCAAAAGCACATGTTTTGAAAGCAAGATCCCCAATGTGCCAGTTTCCAGAGGTGGGGATTTTAGGCAATGATTGGATCATGCAGGCTCTGACTTCTTCAGTATATTAATACATTTGATGGATTAATCTGTTAATGGTTGATGTACAAATGAGAGGTAGGTCCTAGTAAGAGAAAGTATCACTTGTGGTGTGCCCTGGAAGGGTTTATCTTCTCCATAGCTCCTCTCTCCCTCTCTTCCTCCTTCTGCCTCTCTCTTTCTTGCTTCCTGGCTGCCATGCCATGAGATGATTATATTTCTTTCACCATGATTATGCTGCCTTAGAGCCATCCCACCATGGAATGAGTCCTCTGAAATCATGAGTCAAAATAAATATTTCCTCCTCTAAGATTTTTTTTTTATCAGATATTTTGGTCATTGTGAGAAAAAGATGGCTAACACATGACATAAAATTACATTAAAAAGAGTGACATCTGAATCAAGTTCTGGTTTTCTCATACTACCTTTGAAACCTTAGACTGGGGACTTTCAACATTACTTCCTCATTTACATAATGGAATAATAATAATAGTAACAATAAAAATTCCTGATCTGAGAAAGAAATAGAAAATAAACATATAATTCTAAGAATAGTGTTCCTGAACAGTAAGCACTCAATAAATATCTATGGTTTTTATTATTTTTCTTAAAACAGTGAAAATAAAGGACTATATGTAGATCTCTGGAATCTAAGAGGAAGGAGAAAATACCTCCCGAATAAAATTAGAATGTGTTTGTGGCCACAGAGGCAATAGATTAAATGAATGGTTGTTATTGATTAACGGAGATATTTTTTAGCTTGGTCACATTGTTAAAATGAGAGAGAGAGAGAGAGAGAGAGAGAGTGTGTGTGTGTGTGTGTGTGTGTGTGTGTGTGTGTTCATGAGAGCTTATGCATGTGTTGTGTGAGAGGCATTCACAGACATGTCTAATTTGCATCATGTTTCTTTTATTCACCAAATAAAGGAGCAGTCTCATTTAACCCATTGTGTCATATATAAGCCTTTGTTTGCCACACAATCTTACTTTGACTAATTATTAAGAAATCTGCTGGAAGTTAGGAGCAATGCACATGATCAAACAGAATGGTATAGAGAAGTAAAGATTCTCAAGCGTGTCCTTTGGATGACTCTCATAGAAGGACCAATCTATAATTGCATTCTTCTTCGATCCTCTTGAGACTCTAGGTTTCTGCTATCCTCCTATTTCTGCCATCAGGTTCTGCTCCTCACCTAATTTTAAAGGTCTTTATGTCAATACATACCACACTACTTGTAACAGAGTGACAGTTATGAAATGATTCAATATTCAGGGATATGAAAGCGAAGAGAGTCCCTGGGTAAGGGACTCCCAACAGCAGAGGGAGAGGACACAGTCTGGAGTTAGCCAGCACACAGGATGTGTGAATTATGTTAGGTGAAAACTAAATGTGGGTGACCCTTCCTGTTGCATGGATGAAAGATCAGAGTTGCAAGGTGAGTTGTCTTGGATGAGGCCTAGCGAAAGTGAGCTTGTTGGGGCAGCTGACATGTCCATGATGGCAACTGTCATGGTTTAACTAAGTGCAATTTTTAAAAATTTTGTGAGTGACTAATTTTTCTACTTATTTCTTCAAAGTTCCCACAGAAAAGACAGGAAGACTGCTATAGCATGCTTTAGTATTATAACTACTCCATACCAATGGCAGTGGCTTTCACCTTGACTTGCTGTCCCACCAGGACTCACACCATGAAATGTGACTATTCCCCAAGAGGACAGGAAATAAGTGCCTGGAAGATGAGCAGAGGGAGCAGCTCCTAGCCCTCAGCATGTTGATTATTAGCAGTCTTTGAAATCTTTTGAAAATTTTCTTTCTTCTGATGCTTTATAATTAAAGCAAGAAAGATAAAGAATACAATTTTAACTACCATTTGACCCAGCTATCCCACTCCTTGGCCTATACCCAAAGGACTTAAAATCAGCATACTACAGAGATGTAGCCACATCAATGTTCATAGTTGCTCAAATCACAATAGCCAGATTGTGGAGCCAACCTAGATGCCCTTCAATTGATGAATGGAGATATATATATATATACATATATATATATATATATACACAATGGAATATTACTCAGCCATAAAGAATAATAAAATTATGGTATTTGCAGGCAAATGTATGAAATTGGAAAATATCATGCTAAGTGAGATAAGCCAATCTCAAAAATCCAAAGGATGAATGATCTCCCTGATCAGTGGATGATGACACATAGTGTGGGGTGGGAAGGAGGTAAGAATGGAGGAAAGAGGAACTGTATAGAGGAAAAAGAGGGGTGGGAGGGGTGGAGGAGAAGGAAAAATAACAGAATGAATCAAACACTATTATCCTATGTAAAAGTATGACTACACAAATGGTATGCCTTTACTTCATGTACAAACAGAAACGGTATGTATCCCATTTTTGTAGAATAAAAATAAATTTTTAAAAAAAGAATACAATTTTAGAAAGAGAAATGTTACTTTGGAAGAGGTAGGAAAACAGAGAGAGAAGAAAGGGAGAAAGACAATGCACATAAAAGTCAACATGAAGATAGATTTCAGATCTTAAATTCAATTCTTTGAAATATGTACTATACACAAATCTGTTCAAAATATTAATGCCCTAAACCCACTTTTATGTTTGCTACAGAACATACTGAGTTATATTAAGTCTCCAAATAATTCTCAATATATTGCTCACCATTGCATGAGGAACAATATTCAATAAATATTAAGTTTTGTTAATGAATTTTCACAATCATGTTCACATAACTGCATGCTGTGAGATTTTTCATTATTTGCAACTTTGATTATATATGTCACGAAAATCTTTTAAATAATAAAAAAGTATTAAAAGTCCCATATTTCAAAGTAAATAATTAAAATATTTACTCCATATATGTAATGCTGGGCAAATTAGTTGACCATCATTCTTCTTGACTGTAAGGCAGTCACTAGAATTGGCACAAGGAAAGATAACCACTATTCTAAGGACCATTGCCTTAAAAATAGGGCAATAATCAGTATTAAGTGCTCCTGTTTAAAGAATAGAAGTATTCCATCAAAATTTAAAAATATGATTTAATTAATTGGTGACTTTGAATCACAGTCAAAGTTGATTCAAACCTAGATCATTTTGTTTTGTGCTTCACTGAACAGATATTCTGTGACAGTTCTTCTGATTCATAGGATAAAACAAAATTCCCGCAGCTCTTGGTTTCATAACAATATGTTGATAACCCTACTGTAGCACAAATGACAGTCCATACCATTTGGTCGCATGCATTTATCTTTGGTTCATGTCTGACATGGACAGAAACTCATCCACATCTTTGTGGTTTCAGCAGTTAGCAGGAAACCTTCCTTCCAGAATAAAAACAATGTGATCCACCTCCCTGGTAGACAGTAAAATGACTGCAAAGAGAAAGGGAGAAGTAGGCATGGAATATCATTTCTCCCACTCCCAAGTCCACTGTCAATAAGCTTCATGACTTTAGGGAAAACTGCCTATTTTTCTTTGTTTGTTTTGAGGATGAAAAATGATAAAGTGCATTCTAGTAGACATGTAAAATATCACTGTTCTTGAATTCAGCAGGCTTCCACATTTCCCAGAGCATTACTATTTTGTGTTCAATAGGGAAGAAACAGTAAAAATGCCCTGGGAATGAAAGGAGAGCAAGGTCTATATCAGGTTAGAGATTTTCCTTAAAATATTGAGGAATGCTGAAAACCTGATGTGCTTGCAATTAAGCTCAATTGGGGCTCCTGTCTGTTAGTTTAGGAAATCGGTAAGATTAGATCCTACAGGTAAATTCTTACAGTGGTACTGAGCACTTATTATGTCTAAGGATTTTGCTAGCTATTGTAGATATCAGTGAACACAAGAGAAAGTCATTGTAGTAAGTCATACAAGCAAGTGAATAAAAAGAACAATAAAATACTAATATGGTGAACCTAAGGAAGACAATGCACTAGAAGGGATATTCACATCATTTTTTCAGGGTATTTGCTTTTGAGCTCTTATAACAATGTATTAAAATCAGGGATGTGTTGGAGCCTGCTGCTATAGGCTCAGGTAGGTGGATTCTGTGCAAACCTTCCCAGCTCAGTGTTCAAAGAGGTCACCTTGGCAGCTAGCAATTGGCTGTGGTGGGATATTTACTCCTGCAAATAGACAAAACTGTATTACTAATCAGGTCTCTATCAGCAACACCATTCTACAGCCATTTCAAAAGTGTTTATGCAATAGTGTTTATACACTGCTGTGTAAAATTCTAAAAGGAAAGGACTGAAAAAAATATTTGTGTTTCTTTAGATTAGGACAACTTGACATTTTACATTTTGTTTCCTTATCACTATGAAGGCGTGGTTAGCATCCTTATAGTGGTCTCAGAGTAATTGTTTTTCTATTTTAGTATTTGCTGGGACCCTGCAAAACAAATAGCAACAATTAATTCAAAACTCTGATGGAATTTTTTTTTAATTAGGATGTAAGATAAATACAATTGAATAGGAATTTTAATGAAGGGTTACATGATTTTTAAGAACATCTCACTCAACTGGTGGACTCCCTCCTATACCTCACAGGTAATAATAACTCTCTTCACATGTTATAGATCAATGCTTAGCAAAAATGAAATATCCGACTAGAGCGATATTGCAAAAACTGACCAAGCACTGGCTGCAGTGTTGAAAGGACCTGAGGCGATAATAACTTGCCTAAATACCAGCTGAAATTCAAAGAACAGCTCTGCTGGATTGAACGCAGTTTTGCTTCTTACAAATTAATTTCACAGTTTCCTTTTTCACCGGTGATCACCAAGGATCCATGTCCTACTGCCAATAAATAAGGCTTCATTTGTTTCTTGAAATAATTATTTGTGTGCAGTAGAACTTGCAGAAGCCAGTTTTTCTAGCCTGCAGCTATCTCTTCTCCACTAGAGCACTCTAAATTCGTTAACTTTCAGCAATTACTTCCTTACCAGACGATTATCTTTCTAACCCAATCAATTTGCCCACATTTTCATCACAGCAAAGTCTTTAAGCTGAGGAAAAATAGGCGTGCTTGGATACCTTTAAGAGGTCCAATTTCCATTTTAGAGTTGTTCTTTTGGGCTTATGAAACTGTCAATCCTGATGAATTCTTTTGTGGTGTTCTTTTCTAGTAATATTCTACTGCCTCTCTCAAGCTTCATTTACCATGGAAAAGGCTTTGAAACAGTTTTAGATGAATACATATCATACTTCCCCTGAATTGCTACAGGTGTGAACAGGTTATAAGATATTGTGAATATCTCTCAGATATGCGAACCCTGAGAATGGAATGGCCTGTGGTAAGCAGGAGCCGTTCATACCTGGGGGTGAGATTTTAATTGCTATCGCTCCCTAAAGGGAGGTGAAGGTGAACATTTTGGGGAAAAGAGAAAAAATCATGAACATAGAATAGCACTTTTCTCCAGTGCCCTGGCAGAAAAACGTAGAAAACAGATTTCCATTATGTTTTTCAGAGAATGTTTCAAAGGACTATTCTTTTGAAACCAGAGGTTCTGAGGATGGGAGAAATATGGAATGGGCCTAAATTTCTGATTTATTTTGACCCAGATCTCCTCTAGATTTGTGAGATGTTTTGTCCATACTTGGTGAGGTTAACTGTCACTTAAGTGAGAAGCTGATATAGCCTTAAAGACAGGCGTGCAAGGCTATTCCAAGGGGCATGTTGAAGGCAGCAGAATGAATTTGGTAGGCTAAGTACAGAGATTTGACAACCAGACAAATAGGAATGGAAAGTGTGACTCACAACTTAGTAGGCTTTCAATCTTGGCTCTGTCTCTTTGTTTCTCAAAAATCCCTGAATGTTGTATATTAAGACATAAGTGCTCAAATGGTAGGTAACTTATATGGAATGTTTAAATTAGAAGATTAGAAGCTTTGCATCCTTTACTAGTTTCAATTCTTTTAATAGTTCTGTATGTCTTGTCATTATTTCTATTTTCAAATGAGGAAATGGAACTTAATAGTGATTGTGTAGTTTGCCCTAAGTCAGAATGGCACAGAGTTAGAATTTAAATGGAGACAGTTTCATTCCAAAGATTATATTCTAACCATTAGTTTTACTAACCACTGTATTTCTCACCTAGTTGATATCTGTGCAAAACACGGATGAGGAGTTTTTACAATTTTGTGTAATGAAATGCCTCACAATTAGTAGCTTAGTACAACACCCAGTTATTAGCTCTTAGATCTGTGTGGCAGAAGTCCAGCAGAGGGTAGTTTGGTTCTCAGCTCTGGGTATAAGCGACTCAGGGTACCAAGAATGAAGTCCATTGTTTGACTGGTCTAGTTTTTTGCTCAGAAGCTCCACAAGAGAACAAATTAGCTTTCAAGCTCGTTCTTTCTTTCCTTCTTTATTTGGTACCAGGGATTGAACTCAGGGCACTTAGTCACTGAGCCACACCCCCAGACCATTTTTATTTTTTATTTTGAGACAGGGTCTTGCCAATTTGCTTAGAGTCTTGCTAAGTTGCTAAGGCTGGCTTTGAACAAGCTCTTTCCTGACAGAATCTAGTTTCTTGCAATTGTGGGGCTGAAAGACTCATTTTCCTAAGATTCGTCAGTCAGGGACTGGTCTCAGCTTCCAGAGGTAAGACATGAATATTTGCTTTTCTCCCCCGCATCCAGAATGGATAGTTCTTATGCCCTAGTCTTAAACAGTAATCTTTCCACCTTTGGAGAGCTCATGTGATTAAAGACACTTGGATAATCTCTCTTTATTAAAGACACAAATGCGTCACATAACATAACTTGTTTATACAATTATTCTATTCACAACTTCAGGTATTATGCAGGAAATGTACCCTAGGGGCAGAAAATCTTGAGCATCATCTTAGGACTCTGCCTACCTATGCTATAAGGTATTTGTTCTGATCTCAAATGGTCCTGTAAATCAACAGCTCTAATCTTATAAATTTATACAATGAACTTAGCACCTTAACTAACATAACACTTGATTCCTGTTAAGGATGATGATGATGATGATGATGATGATGTTGGCTATGGATGTGTTTGTTAGTCAGCTGTCACTGTGAAAAAAAAATACCTGAGATAACAAATTGAAAGGAGAAAAAGATTTATTTTGGCTCATAATTTCAGAGTTTTCAGTCCATGAATGCTTGGCCCCATCACTTCGGGTGTTTGGGAGGTAGAACATCACGTTGGGGATCACGCGGTGAAGCAGAACAGAGCAGAGAGATGGAAGAGCTGCGATCCCAACATTCCATTCAAGCCATGGTGCCAACAATCTAATTTCTTTCAATAGGCTCCATTTCCTAAAAAGTTCCATCACCTTCTCATAATGTATCATATGGGGATTAAGTCTTTAAAATAGGAGCCTCTGCGAGATATTTAAGATCTAAACCATAACAGTGATGAAATTAAAAGTTGAGGCCTTTTTATGTAATTAGGTCATGAGGTTAGATTCTCATAAAGGAGGCCTTTAAAAGAGGCTCAGAAGAAACCTTTCATTCCTTCCACCATGTGAGGTAGGAGTGAGAAGATGGCATCTCTGATGAGGAGTACCCTCAGCAGACACCCAATCTACTAGCACCTGGATCTGAGATTTTCTAGTTCCCCAAACTGTTAGAAATAATTTTTTGTTGTATATAAACCACCAAACCTGTGATATTCTGTCACAATAGTCGGACAGTTGACACAGAAAGAAACACATCCTCTATTCTAAGGGACAAGAATGGAGCCCATATCAAGAGGCACAGAAGATTCAGATAATGAACACAATTAAGAGGCAGAAAAAAGTGTTCAGATTTTTATTGGGGAAATTTTTTTTTTTTTTTAAATTTGGGGACTCTTGAATCCTAGTAGATTGTCATATAAGGACTAGCACAAGTTTTAAGCATGGGACCAATATCAATATCATCCTTATTTATTTCTAGGCTTTGTGTTGCTGGTTTAGTTGCATCCAAGGTATGAAACCTCTCTCCAACTCCACCTGGCAATCATGGATAAACCACTGCCTTCTCTGATAGGAAATGATTCTGTCAGTTCTTTCATATATTTCTAAATTCCTTAGTACCTAGTTCGTGATCTACCCTGTACTGTTATGAATTGAAACCTTTACCAATTGGAGTTATATATTATGGATGTGATACACTAATATTTTAGACACCTGTAAATTATATGTGTGTGTTTGTGTGTGAGCGTGTGTGTGTGTGTGTGTGTGTGTGCATGCCCTAGAAGGGGCTATGGGGAATATATGGGGAATACTGAACCCTGGTCCTTCTGTCCACTCTCTGCTTCTTGACTGTGATGCGGTGAACAGTTCTGCCTCGCCACACACTTCCTGCCTTCGTATTCTACCTTGCCTCAAGTCCAAAGTGATGGAGCCAAGTAACCACAGCCTGCAAATTGTGAAACCCTGTGCCAAAACAAACATTTTCTGCTTCTAAGTTGTTTATCTCAGGAGTTTTGTCACAGGGAAAGAAAGCAGCCCTTAATATGCACAAGTGATAAAAAGTCACGGTTGTTGACCGAAATAAATTATTGCCACGTCGAGTGAAGCTTCAGTGTAGTACCTATTAGATTAGGTTAAGACAACCATATGGGCGCTCATAATTCTTTCTCCTCCACATTTTATCACATCTTATGCAAAATGAAACCGTAAACAAGAGTGTAAGATAAGGTATGTTACCATAAATCATCAGGTTTTACAACAAAACAGTAATTGTGAAGATATAGAGATTTTATATCAAGAATCCATGACATTAATGAGAATGATAATTATTGAATGAAAAAGACCTTCCTTCTTCTATAAAACATGTAATGAGAGGCTACTTTGTGCTAGGCATGAGTGATATGTAGCAGGGATAAATAATAACTGCTCTCAAGAAAATTATGATGCATTTAGTGGTGAAACAGAGAAATAAATCAATAATTATATAGTGTGATAAAAATTATGCTAGTGTGGTGCCCAAAAAGCTTTAGGAGCAAATGTTGTCTTAAAATAAGTAACTTGGGCTAAAGCTTAGATTGTGGACTGTGATTATAGACTGTTATGTTCCATTAGGTCAGGGAATATTGACTTACTTCACGCTTTCCTCTTTCTCTAGTTCCTATCACACACTTTGTGGGTTTGTTATTCATATATATTCAATGAATGAATGAGAAAATGAATTAAAAAAGCAGATAATTGATTTATTTTGTATGTATCTAATAGTATCTATTGCCTTTCTCTTAATTATTCTAATTTAAAAATTATGGCCTACCCTATCATTTTTTTTCACGTACTCCATTTGAGGGGAATCCTACTCCACTCCTACTTTAAAATTTAGACATGACTCGAGCACATTAATCTAGTGGTTTTCATGCAGTAGAATGTTCCCCTCCAGGGGACATTTGGCCGTGTCTAGAGATACTTTTGCAATGGAAAGGGAGCATAAAAGGCTCTAGACAATGGAGGACAGGGATGTTATTTCAGAGCCTATGATGAAGAGGACAGTACTGCTGAAAGGATTATCTAGCCCAAAATAACAATGATGTTGAAAACTTTGATCTATTGTTATTTCTCTAGCCCTAGGAGTTACTTCAGGAATAAGTTCCTGATCTAAATTGGTCTCATCAGACCAAAGGTTGGAACCTTTTCTTGAGGGAGAGGAGTAACCAGGCTTTTGGAAGCAGCCACTGAATGAGAAGGAACATAGAACTGAGGCCTAGATAAATATTTTAAGAAAGAAAAGAAAATTGTCTGCACTTGTGGCCCTACTGGAGGAAGTGAGACAGGGAAGACAGAGGTTAGAATGATTTTAAAAATCAGATTAAACATATTCTGAAGACTTCTCAACCTCTCCATGTTTTAATAATCTAATGGAGTCCCTTTAAATTATTTCAGTACCATGGTTATGATGACTTGACAGAAAAAAATCTTGACTCTGATGAAGAATAAATAATAAATTATAAGTAAGTCATAACACAAAACCAAATAAAAATCTTTTACTGAATTAAATAATGCTGTATTTGTAAAATGAAAATATCATGAATTTTGGTGCATTTTTTGGCAGAACTTTTCTTTAAAATCTTTAAATGAAGACTGTCTTTCTATACCCTGGGACACAGCTCACTATTCTTCCTAATTACCAAAAAGAAGAGAAAGAGAAGAAATTTGATTTTAAAAATAGGATTTAGATATTCTTGTTGATGATGTTCCCTCCAACATCACCTTCCCACGCCATGTCATTATCTAAAGATAAAATAAGGGCTCATGAACAGTGTCTCTAAAACACAATTATCCCTTCTCCTAGACTAAGAATGCAATTATATTGGAACTCACATGATAAAAAGAAAGTTAGAACCGGAATGTATTTTTTCTTATTTGAGAAGCCCTACCCTGACCATGTAATGTGAGAGATGAAGATATATCACTCTCACCTTGACTTTGGTCCTTGAAATGTTCTTCACACTCCCACCATCATAAATACTTAATATGTTGGGGCATGAAAACAGATCAGAGTCAGAGAGTATTGTAATTATTCTTAGAAGAGAGCCACAGGACGTTGCTCTTAGCCACAGTTATTGTGGATATATTTGTCTCAGACAAGCTGAGCAGTAACAATTAGAGACACAACATCTATTCCTCTATGCTAATTGAGGACATTTACTGTTAGAAAATTCATGGAAGCAGCACACTTTGTACAGATAACCAGTGCTACTCTTCTTTGCTATCTCACATCACCTGGATGACATCTCTAAAACCTGTTCATATCCCGAAGTCCACCTTTAAAATCCCTCACCAGCTACACAAATCTCAAAGATGCAAACCAGAATCTTTTCTGTGGTCCAGTAGACTCTTTGTCCTATTGACTCCATGTGGGCCAACCATGTCCCCACATACATCTACTATTATCCAAATACTTGGACCTGATATGTGTTCTTTCCTGCATCAGTGTTTTTGTGTATGTGTTTGATTGCTCTCTTGAAAAGTGTTCTCTCCCTTGGACATGACACAATTCTTTCCATGTTAGTGACTCCAGCCCTGAACCTTACTGATTTTTCTACCACCCTATTCTGGGTCAAGATGACTTTTTCCTCTTCTCTGGGCATCAATATCCTGTGAAATCTTTCTCTTGTCCTTATTGCTTTTGTTTGTTTTTCTCTCCAAAGAACTTGAGTTCCCTTAGAGAAGGAGCTGTTTTGTATTAATATTTTTATATCTTAAAAGAGCAAATCAAATTTTTGAAATAGCAATTCACATTAAGACAGGTAGTTTATACAGTGGTTCAGAACACAAACATAAGGTCATGAATCTGTGTATAATAGATCGCTTTTACCAACCAAATTTTATGATGACATTTTCTCTTCTCTTCTTTTCACACCTTGCCTACTTCACAGTTGGATAAATCTCCCCTCTTCCCAACTATTCTGATGGTAAAAAGCATCACCAGCTACCCAACTATTTCAATGAGCCTTCTGAAACTCTTATTAATCTTTCCCTTTTCTTTACCACGCTCATGTAATCCATCTACTGTATATGCCTTGCTTCCTTCTCAACTCAAACACTAGTCCAGTCTGTAACCATTTCCCATTTGATTAATGGAAATAAACACCACCTGATCCTCTCAATTCCAGAATTATTTTTCCATGACAATTTAAAATGGAAACCAAAGTGAAATCATGTCATTCTATATTAGTTTTCTGGACTCCCATAACATATTATTACAAACAGGGCAGTCTAAAACAGCACAGATTTATTTGCTCATAGTTTTGAGACCTGAATTATGAAATGCCCAAGTGAAGCAGGACCAACCTCCCTTAGAGGGCACCAGGAGAGAGTTCTACCTTTTCTAGCCCAGCTTCTGGTGCCTCCAGGGGATTCTTGCCTTGTGACTGCCTAATGCCAGTCTCCGTCTTGTCTTCAGATGGCTGCTTACCTGCATGTCTGTGTCTGCCTTTCTTTTGTGAGGGCACTGTCACTGAATTTAGAGTCCACCTGACATAAACATGGACCATCATCAAATAATTAATTATATATACCAAGATGCTTTTTTCAAATAAGATCACAATGATAGCTTCCCAGTTACCTCGTATTTCAGAGGACCACAATTCATTCTACCACATACTCTTAAATCCTCAGTGTCTGAGTTTATCAAATATTAACTTTCTATTGTATATTAATTAGTTGAGAAATCAAAGATAAAGGATCTCAGTCATGAAAATTTTACTATTTATTAGATTTAAATTTGCTTTTTGTAGCTTCTGTTATATTGATTTATGTTTTTCTTTATGTTCTATACTAGATGTTCACTGCATGAAAACAGTTATCATATGTATCTTTTTAGCAATATAAGCCCCTGTGTCTAGAACACCACCAGCATTCTAACAATGTTTGTCAAGTAAATTAAGAAATTGTTAAGGAAAATAAGGAATAATTAGGTAAGGGGAGAATATCACTGACCCACTGCAAAATAATTACTATGTGACCTGCTACTGGCCCACATCTAGTCAATAACCCTTTCAGAACAATCTTCTAAAGTTAATATTCTGACTAGGGCTCAAATAAATTCTCCTCCCTTGTGAACCCTCAAAATAGAAGGTTGACACCAAGGAAAGCAACCACTAGTTACTTAAAATACCAATCAAACTTGACAAAAACGCAGTCTTACCTATTCCCTAGTTTCTTCCTAAACCAAACAATAGAATATGCTGTAAAGATATGTATTTTATATCATTTTGTTCCAATTGCCTATTTTGATATTTTAATATTATATGCACAGCATCTATTATATGGTTCAAAGGAAATTGTGAAGCATGATTGAAACATACAAGCAATATATCATTAATCTTTTAGAAACAAAGAAATGTAGGCTTATATAGAGACTGATTGATCCTTCCAAAGACATCCAGGTGACAACACAACTAAACTTGTTATATTGATTAGTAAGAACCTACAACCTACTGATTTCACATAGCAAAATTCACAGAATTTAATGAAAAGCAAAAGCCATCACCTTTATCGAAGTATTATATCAATAAAAAATAAATCCATTTAAGTATAAAATATATTTTTGTGTTATTGGAGTCCTGTTAAGGAAGTCTGAGCCTAAGCCGACATGTTGAAGATTTGGACCTACATTTTATTCTATAAGATGAAGGATCTCTGGTCTGATTCTGAGGTCCTTGATCCATTTTGAGTTGAGTTTTGTGCAGGGTGAGAGATAGGGGTTTAATTTCATTCTGTTGCATATGGATTTCCAGTTTTCCCAGCACCATTTGTTGAAGAGGCTATCTTTTCTCCATTGCATATTTTTGGCCCCTTTGTCTAGTATGAGAAAACTGTATTTATTTGGGTTTGTGTCCATAGCACAAGAAATAAAAGCAAGAATCAACAACTGGGATAAATTCCAAACTAAAAAGCTTTCTCTCAGGAAAGGAAGCTATCAGTAATGTGAAGAGAGCCTACAGAGTGGGAGAAAATATTTGCCACTCATATTTCAGATAGAGCACTAATTTCCAGAATATATAAAGAACTCAAAAAACTCTACACCAAGAATACAAATAATCCAATCAACAAATGGGCTAAGGAAATGAAAAGAGATTTCACAGAAGAAGATCTACAAGCAATCAACAGATATATGACAAAATGTTCAACATCTCTAGTAATAAGAGAAATGCAAATCAAAACTACCCTAAGATTCCATCTCACTCCAATTAGAATGTCGATTATCAAGAACACAAGCAACAATAAGTGTTGGCGAGGATGTGGGGAAAAAGATTCACTCATACATTGCTGGTGGGGTTGCAAATTCGTGCAGCCACTCTGAAAAGCATTATGGAGATTCCTCAGAAAACTTGGAATGGAACCACCATTTGACCCAGCTATCCCACTCCTTGGCCTATACCCAAAGGACTTAAAATCAACATACTACAGAGATACAGCCACATCAGTGTTCATAGCTGCTCAATTCACAATAGCCAGATTGTGGAACCAATCTAGATGCCCTTCAATTGATGAATGGATAAAGAAACTGTGATATATATATACAATGGAATATTACTCAGCCATAAAGAATGATAAAATTATGGCATTTGCAGGCAAATAGATGAAATTGGAGAGTATCATGCAAAGTGAGATAAGCCAATCTCAAAAAATCAAAGGACAAATGATCTCGCTGATAAGCCGCTGATGACACATAATGGGGGGTGGGAGGGGTTAGGGTTAGGGTTAGGGTTAGGGAGCAGGGCAAGAATGGAGGAAGGAAGGACTGTATAGAGGGAAAAAAAAGGTGGGAGAGGTAGGGGGGAAGGGAAAATGTAACAGAATGAATCAAACAACATTACCTTACATAAATTTATGATTACACAAATGGTATGCCTTTACTCCATGTACAAACAGAAACAACATGTATCCCATTTGTTTACAATTAAAATATATATATATTTATTTTAAATTAAATTAATGAAGAAATGGCTCAAGGTCTCTTTAGAAATATGATGCTTATTCTAAGAAGAATAAATTGATAGGTCAGACTTAATTAATTGCAAATATTTTTGAGTCATTGCTTTTTCCAAATATTGCTTACTTAAGATGCTAACACTGATGTTAAAATACACAGTAGAACAAGAATTATTATAAGTACATTGTGTTCAACTTTCATACTTTAAAGAAAATGGTGCAAAGGGTTTTACAAAGATATACAACATTTAGGTATCAAAAAATATCAGTAAGCTTTAAGTCTATAGTAACTAGAGATAAGTCAACAGAGAATACAGATTAGTAACTAGATACTTATAATTCTGGGTGATATAAATAATATAATGATGCAAGTACAATTTATAACAACAACTTATATAAATGGTAAACAATCCAATCCCTAAGAATATCCATAGAATATCACATCCAAAAGACTACAAGAAACCAGTCATTCAAAGATGAAAGCTTGTGGATTGAAAACAGAAGAGTTATACCCCAAAGAGGAATGCATATAATGAGAAGAGAGGTGAGATGAACAAGAAGAAATGGAAGGGATGAACATGGGTGAGATCATGAAATACACTGTAATTTGAAGAAACTTTGCCTTAACCCTGGGGAAAACATGAGGCTATAATATGTAATTATTCACCAAATAACTTCAGGAGGAAAATAAGGTGTAAAAGTGCAGAATTACTTTGCTATTGCTATCATAAGGAGTTATCACGAACTTTACCACTTAAAACAAACCAATTAATTATCTCATGGTTTTCTTGGGTCAGGAGTCAGTGTGCAGTGTGAATGAGTTGACTGTATGCTTAGAATTCACAAAACTGAACTCAAAATGTTAGCAGGCCTAGTTTTTGTGCTTGAGGCACCTGGAGAGAGCTTATTTCCAGGCTCATTCAGTAAATGACAGAATTCACTTGCATTTGATAAAAATGAGGTCAAGCTTACTCTACTGAGATCAGCCAAGGATTGCTCTCAGCTCACAGAGTCCTGCCCACATTCCCAGACTTTTGGCCCCCTTCAAAGCCAGCAACACCTGGTTGGGTGTTTCTTACACTAAAATTTCTACCTCATCTTTTAAAAATAGCTCTTCTACCATCCTATTGTGCTTTTAAGGGCCCATGTGATGACATTTGTACCCACTGGTATAACCTCGGTTATTTGATTAGTAACTTCAAATCTATCGGCAAGGTACCTTTTCAGAAACAGCTAGCTGAGTATTTCATTGAATAATCAACAGACAGAAATCTTGAGGGACATCTTTATAATTTTATGTACCAAACAGAGCAGGGAGAGCAGCTATGAAGTTCTTAACTGATATAAATGGCATGTCATGTTTTAAGAAATAGTGAGTCTAGTGGCACTAAAAAATGAAGATGAATTCAAAATGTCAGTGATATTCAGGAAACAGAAGGAAGAACTAGGCAAGTATTTGAATGTGAGGTATTAAAAATGAAGCTGTGATCAGGTTTGAGATTTGGGTAGATGGTGGTTACATCTTTGAGGTAACTGGTATGTTAGGAAAGTTTCAGAGACGAACCTTAATTTCAGATGAAGCCGAATGAGTGTGTGAAATCTATTGAACTTCAAGTGAAGATATTCAAGAAAGGAAATAACATATATTGCTTTGGTACTTAGGAAAAGGGATTTGTTCTGGGAACACAAATTTGAGAACCATTAGTGAACACATAAAATTTTAGTGAATCAATAAAACTTTCCAGGAAAGTTATATGTGTATGCATATGTGTATACTAAGTACTAAATCTATATTTTATCTAGAATCTATATAAATATTTTATTTAATTTATATTTATTATATTGAATATATTTAATACATTGAAAATATTTATATGTAAATATATTTGACACATGTATGCCTTTTATATACATATATATGTGTACACACATACACACATATTTGTATATTTATAGCTTTTTGGATAGAGGGAGAAACTTAAAGCATCAGGAATAAAACTTCCCTAACTGTAATGTAAATCAACCAGAAGGAAAAATGTAGGTGGAGGCAGGTAACTTATTAGATCTGGAGTAAGAAAAAAAAATCCTTTTAAGATGGGTTTCTGTTTTCTCTGGGAATTAAATATCAAGCTTTAAATTAGAATAGGACAGTTGTATTCAGTTTAGAATAAAACAGAACAAGTAAACATACAATTAAAAATTAATTGGATTTGGTGACACTGTGATCTATGATAAGAAAGACTAAGATTAATTAAAACACTAAGTAGGTGCTCACTAAATACTTAAAATATTTTTACAGAAGCTATCATATCATTTGATTATTTTGAGAACAAAAAGATGGTCTCATAAATAAAATCAGACTCCACAGATAGGTGTTCACTAAATATCATTTCCCAATACCATTTTTATAATGTCTCAGTGTTGCTAAAATCTACAAAAAAAATGAGTGCTGGGCCCATAAGCTTGTTTGACCAAGACATTTTCTGTTTGTAGTATAAAATATTGTTTTAATATTATGTTCTTATAACAGAAAACCATAATAACTATTTAAATTTATTTATTACTTACTGTGGACCAAGCACAGGCTTTCCCACCTAATTCCTTTAGGTACTATATCAGTCGTAGGCTGTTGGTGACTACTAGAAACCAATATTTAAAAAAATTGTGTTTCATTTCGATTGCTCATGCCTATACCAGTGCTTGTACTATGGTAGATGTTCAATAAATATTTGCTTAATGAGGGGGAGCAAAAGAAAATCCACTGAAATTAGTTCGGTTCCACTTTTAAACAAGCAAGACTTAAAAGTCAAAGTTAGAAAATGGTCATTACTTTTCCTTGGTTGATTTATTGTATTCAATAATTTTCATTGAATTTTTAATATCTTTGGGATTTATATTATTGCCATATTGGATAGGATAGTTGGTTTCCTTCTAATTGATCGCCAATAACCAATTGTAGCTTTCATTTTGTTTTTATGGAAATTAGTTTTCCTTAATTTCTTCCATTTCTAAAGCATTTTAATTCATTCCTGTATTTGCTTTTTTGAACACCAAATGTGTGTGTATATGTATGCACTTATAAAAATGTTGTGAACATGATGTTATCTCACTGATAACATAATAAGCATAAACATTTTTAATGTACAAAGGTATCTCCAGTGATATGTTTGATTCACTTGAAAAGTAACCTGATTTTTAGGAGGAAATGAAAAAATTGAGCAGATAAAATGACTCAAGATGGGCAAGAATGTATATTTTTTTGGCCTTGATGTAAAGACATCAAGCATAAAGTATACATGGGAAATGGAAGATGAAATATGACCTGGTTAAACTGTTTTCACTGTGGGGCAAAAGAATATACATATATTCTTTTAGTATAATATACATACATATATTGAAAACAAAAAAATGGTCTCATAAATAAAATCAGACTCCATAGATAGGTGTTCACTGGCCATCATTTCTCAATACCATTTTTATAGTGTCTCAGTGTTGATAAGATCCACAAAAATGAATGTGTATATACACAAATACACATATGTAAGCATGTGTATATATATATATATACATATATACACACATATATATATACACATGCATATGTCATATATAAGGACAGAGAAAAAATTTACATGACATTCTCAAAAAGTATGGTATTCTTTGCTCTCCTTCAACTTGTGTCAAAGCAAGTAAGTGTATTGCTGGTTTTTTAATGCATCTAGAGCATCTACTGCTGAGGTTCAAATTTTGGTGTGTGATTGTAAATAATGGTGTCAATTCCCTTAAGCAATAATTCTAAACTTTGGTGGAATATTATAATTAGTTAGGGAGCATTTAAAAATCCCAATGCCCTGGCCATGCCCCAGAGCAATTAAATTGGAATCTCTGGTGTAGGGATTCAGACATCAGTACTTTTAAAAACTCCCTTGGTGACTATAATGTGCAGCAAAGGCTGAGATTTGCTGCTTTGGAGTGATAGTATACTTTCTTTATTAAATCCTATATGTGTCTATGAATGTATTTTCATATGTGTGAACATAGTCTCTGTTTAGTGGTTTGTTTTCTGACATCATAATTATTGCTTACTTTTTCATATGCAGATACCATGGAGATATAGACATTTTCATCTTTTTTCCTAACTATATCTTATTTTCTTTTTTGTCTTTCAAAAAAAACCCTGTTATTTTAGCTTAAATAAGAGTAGGTGTAATCTACTCTTATATATTCTTGAATGTTTTTTATATTTTATTTACCATCAAAGTCAATTCTATTTATTCCCTACGTATTTATGTCATTTGCTATTCCTAGCATACAGAGAGATATTGATCTTAAATGAGGGAATTATTTTATACCACAAACCGATGTATTCACAGACACACATTGAAACTAAAATTTCATGCAGTTACCTTTAGTTTGTGAGAAACCCTGTGCTATATTCTCTTCTGTCTATTTTAACTAATTTTTTAGAGCTTGTCAGGATGCACAAAACTGTTTCCACAATCCGATTTTGTTAAGACATGTTCGAGGACTCATTTTAGCCCAACACCTTCATTTGTAGATAAACTGAGAACTGCAGCCATGGGGGAGCTTGCTCAAGGTCATAAAACTAGATGACAGTGGCACTCGACCTGGCCAGAACCACTAATGAGTCTTATCACACTGGAGCTTCTCAAACTTGGTTATTCATAAATATCATATGGGGTAGATGTTAACAAATAGATTTTCAGATCCCTCTCCCTGGGATTATTGACTAAACTCCTTCTTCCTAGATCTAATATCGTGTATTCTTTTACTTAATTCTCACCTGGGCTAACACAGGTTTATTAGAAAAATTGAACTTCTAAACAATCGA
The DNA here is from genome assembly GCF_902686455.1 of Sciurus vulgaris. Lineage (NCBI taxonomy): Eukaryota > Metazoa > Chordata > Mammalia > Rodentia > Sciuridae > Sciurus > Sciurus vulgaris. Next base: position 123,880,966 of record NC_136469.1, read on the forward strand.
ATTAGATAGATCCTTCCATGCTTTGTATTATAATGTCTCCTATTAGTTAATAACCTCTGTGCATGTTTTTCCAAATGCTTAGAGTATATACAAGTATAATGAAATATTTATAGTTTCTAATTGAAAGATATTTATTAAAAATTATATAAAACACATGAGTGTCTTAAGAATGTATATTGTGCTTTCTAAGAAAGGTTACCTGAGAATGAAATACATGCAACTGGTCCTTCTTTGAAAAGGTATGGGGGTTGAATTTAATGCACTATCTCATGGAAAATTGTGTTCAAATATCTTACATTCTTTGACATAAACTTTGAGTACATAACCTGGTTTTTATGAGTGTGTGTGTGTGTGCATGCATGCATGTTTGTATACATAAGGAAATATAAAATACATATTATACATACACATTAGCACACTTATTTATAAATCAAAAATATGTACCACTCTGTCAATACATTATGTACATCTATCCAAAAGAGAAAGATAAAAAAAAAAAAATGAGATGAAAAATAAATAGAAACCAAAATTTTCTTTCTCCTCACTGATGGAGGATTTTGTCTACCTTGTTTTTGAGATCTCTGACTATGAGACTATTTCTGAAATGTTTCTGAATATTATTAGAAATACCTACATCAGAACCTCATCCAAAGTTATTGGGCTACAATCACTATAGTGACTGGTCAGTACTCTGATTTTTAATAAGTGTTCTAATCAGGTGAGTTTTAACCAGGTAATCTCACACTTTTCAGTAAATAACACCAATAGGGACACTGTAGTCTTTATTCATTCATGCTGACTTAGTAGTTAGGCTTGGGAACCAGCATTTCATGAAGTTACCATGGATTTAGGCAGCATGTTATCTCCATTCTGGGCAATACTGAGGAAGAATGTGTATCAAACAGGCACACTGATTGACAGGCTGACTACATTTTGAAATGTAACTACTTCCAAGCTTAGTGTTTAGGAATCCTTTTTTTTCCCTTTGAATTGCTAAGATTTCATTGTTTTTAAGAATAAAATTATATAATAGGTATGTTTGCTGAATGTTTTCAACTCAATTTAGAAAATATAATTTGGATATTGATGAATGTTAATCACAGAAATTCGTTATTTGATATATGTTTTAAAAATTTACTCTTACAGTTTAATCGGCACATTTTGTTGGAATAAGTGCATTTTTAGCACTAAAAAACTGGTTATGTGGCGAGCATAGTTACTGGAATAATTAGTTCCCTGCATATTATATTACATCTTCTGTTCAAGAAGGATATAATAATGTGCATATATTTTTAAACTCATTTTTACGTTTGTCAAATAATCATCAAGTCATGGGTTAAATAAAAATTGTAAACATTTTAATGAATTTATTGCCTCTAATTTTCCTTCTCCCTTTAGTTTTACAAACACATGCACACAAACACACCTACACCTACACACCTACACCTACATACCTACACCAACACACCTATATGTACTGTAATGTAAGCATTGACACATTCGACCAATAAAATATTCATTTGTTATTAGACTTAAGAGAATCACACCAGGAATTCTACTTGACTATTTATGTATTAAATATATAATCACACTCCTTTGATGAGCTCTCATCAGATTTATGATACATTGTATCAATATCATAGGCTTTCCAGATTTCTAGTGAATTCTTCTATTTATTAAACAAAGACAAATAGGATTTATCTTCAATTTAGTTTTGTTGAGAAGGATTTGAATCTAGAATCAGTGTCCATCAGAGAAGAACATGATGATTTTCTTACAGAAGATAATTTGTTTCCTTATGAATTGTTGGGCCCTGAGTGGGAATTCAGTTGTTGAAGAATGCACAGGAGGCCTTAGTAATCTTTCTTAGACTTCTTGGCAAAATACTGCCATAAAAAAATATTCTACAGTGGTGCTACTGTCAAGTTTTACAAGTCAGTAATCCATAGCAGTGAAAGGAATTTGAAAAATACTTCTCTTTTAGGAAAGTCTCCTGCCTTGGGACAGCACTATCTAAATATAAGTCACTTTTTAACTCTGTTTAAATTAAAAAAAAAAAATCTTTCCAACATTCAAAGGGAATTCTTTGTGCTTCTTTAATATATTTTCCAGTAATTTTATATCAATTAAATAAATCTGCTTAAAACTTCAACTATTGCTTATCAGTGTATTTACTCAGATACCTAACACTGAGTCAGATAGGATTAATATAGTAGCTTCCCCTTCTCCTCATGGATAATTCCCATGTGCTCCAGGGATGTCAGAAACTCTGGATTGTACTGAATTCTTCATGTACTACGATTTTTCCCATATAAATGGTCCTCAACTGAAATGTTCCATTTTATGATTTCTTTCTTTCTTTCTTTCTTTCTTTCTTTCTTTCTTTATTTATTTATTTTTTTGAATTTACAATAGTGTAAAAGTCACACACATTTGGTGGGTTTAAATCTGGATCTTTTCCCAGGCTAGGACAAGCTTCTTGAGATGCTGAGTAGTGGTATGAACCACAGCTCCCAAGATCGTGATCACAAGGGAAACTGCTGATACTCTGCAGGACTGTGTTTCTGAACCATGATATTTAATGCATCAGGTGCATTAAATACACTTCCAACAAACAGTGTTTTCAACTTACAATGGGTTTCCTGAATATAATCCCAGTGATAACTGAAGAAGCATCTGTACATACAAATCTATGAACAAGTTTAATTTATATATTAAGCACAGGAGGACATTGACAACAATAATGAAACCAAACACTTATAACAACATACTATAATAAAAGCTATTTACAACTAATGAAATTTTTGTTTCTGGAATTGTCCACTTAATATTTTAGAATCACAGTTGATCCCTGATAACCAAAACCACAAAAAGAGAAACCACAAAAAGAGAAACCACAGGTAAGGGGGAACTACTATTAATTCGCTTCACAAAAGAGTCAAGTTAAGTAGACGATGCATTTGTTTGCTAATTGGACAGAAGACCTCACAACTATTATTTAACAGACACTCCATGGTAGCTGCTGTGTTGTTTTAACTAATAACTGATTATTATTTATAAATGTTAACACCCCTGTGAGATAGGGCTGTTATCTGCAGCAGTTAGCAAATGCCTGCACATTTCACATTTAATTAGAATAGATTACATAATTGACTGACCAAACAACTATTAGCCTGATCAGATGAATAAATAAAACAGTGGGACTCACCTTCATGAATCCATTTTGGTTTTTAATGTTGCTTCTTTTAACAGACTTCTGTAGTGCCTTTGAGATTTCCTAATCTAGATCTTGTCTTTGAATTTACATGTTGTCAGTGAATCTAACACCATAGTATATTTTATGGTCTCTTCCAAAAGTTGATACTCCAAGTAACATTGTTAAGAAGTGATCTGAATTTCAAAAAGGAAAGTGTTACCTACTGAGGCAGTGTTCACCCATCTCTTTCTTTGCTGGTATGTTCTAAGTCTATTGTAATTATGCAATGTTCTAAGGAGAATATGAAAGCTACAATACTGTCTTCAGAGAATTTCCACAATTTCTACAGGGTAAAGCAAAACTTGTATTTACTCTTCTAAAACACTTACTTCATAAGTTTCTAGAAAGCATTGACTACATTCTTTTCATAAATGTCCTTCAACCACATTCTCCAAAAAAATAAAAAATCCAAAAAAAAAAAACAACAACTAATTATTGCTCAGCATTTTCCACAATAGGGCATTTAACTGCAATTGCAAGCATTTAATTATATGAGATATTCTTATTCCTGATTAAGAATAATATAGAAACAGGAAAAAAAGAGACTGAAATTGAGAATTTATAGGGACCGAGTTTGCAGATCTGTCATAATGTAGCAGTGTAGGGATAGAGAATGAAACAATGGTTGCAGAGCAGAGTTGTCACTGTGAAATGGATTGGTTCCTGGGCTTACTGAAAACATAACTGTCCCTGCCTTTGATGGCTGCCTTAAAATTTTAGATTTATGTGTGTTTTTAATCTACCTGGCACACAAACTTGAACATAATAATAATTATTAACACTTATTGAACATACACTCCATGCTAGTTGCCTCAATGTTTTAAATAATAACTGATTATTATTTATAAATGTCAACAACCCTGTGAGGTAGGGCTATTATCATTTCCATTTTTCATGTGAGGAATTTGAAGCTCAAAAAATGAAGTAGCTTTTTCAACTAGTAGTTGGCAGATCAAGGACTTAAAACATTTCTCTCTGATTCCCAAATCCACCCTAATAATAACTTTCCTATCCGCTCATTTGTTCAGCCATTGGAAAAAGATTTATTGGAGGTCTATTACTACCACGCACTGGGCTTGGACACTAGATGCAGTCAGGCAAACAAAATGATGTTCCCGCCCTCACAGAGTGATTAATTATGCATTGTGTGATTAATAGATATCTGTTAAGTCCTGTAAGTTAATATATTGAATCTTTCAAGGACCTGTCTTAAATTAGTGTGACATTTTTTTCATGCATCTTTAAATTTATTTCAGAAGATCTCTGGCCCTGTGGAATATATAGTGAGTTGGCAATTTCTCCATTCTTATCACTCTGAGAATTTTTGAAATATTAATACTTTGAAAGTATACTTTGTCCTAGTATACATTCAATAAGAAAACACATGCTAAAAAAACAAAAAACAAAAAACAAAAACAAAAAAAAAAAACCTGAAGAAGCGTTTGCTTGGGGAGGTAACAATTTCCTCCACCCATCCCTGGGTGGGCAACTTTCAGTGGCCAAAAATTCCAGAAATATTCCAAGTTGAAATTTCTCTGTTTTGTATCCTCCTGATGCATTTGCTCTGGTCACTGGATTGGATTTGCCCCTCCCATGCTCTTGTTTTGAGTATGAAGCAGTGACTGACTCAGTGATAAGCAGACATAATTCACTGATTCTCAGTCCCCCCTTTGCTACAAGTAAATCACTTACCCTCAATTATCCACTCTGTTCCTATTACATTATCTCTCCCTGCCTTCCTGTTACCATTGCCACTGCCATTAGTTCAGGCACACATCCTCTATCACTTGATTTTCACATTTTTTTTTAAATTGGTGCATTATAACCATACAAAATAGTGGAATTCATGGTGATATATCCGTACATATTACATGAGACTTCAATATGGTCTCCCTGTCTGCAGTTTTGTTCTTCACAAGGCACCTCTATCTTACCCAATGTTTTATCTAAAAGCAAGTAGAACAAGTTCAAGTGCATGTATATCATACATTTCCAAAAGACAGTATTCTACTGCATTATGTGGAGTTGGTTGTGCTCCTAAGTCATTAAAAATTTCCTTCAACTGAGGATGCATATTTCATTTGTCTACCTATTGTAACACTTAGTAGTGCCTCAATCATGGCGACACTGAGGAAATTCTTGGTGAACTGAACTAAAATAATATGCATTGACTGTTGAGGAAGGAAAACATGATTTGACATGTCTGCCATCCTTTGTTCCTTCTCTCCATCCCTTCCTCCCTCGCTTCTCTTCCTTCCTTTCCTTCTTTGTTCTCCTTCTTTCCTTTCTTTCTTTAATTCATTCATAGCGTATTTTTTAAGTGTCCCCTATTACCAGATTCTGGGAGTTTTGGTGCAAAACAAAAATCTTTGCTGTGTTGAAGCTAAGTTTTATAATGACGAATTCAAAATAAGATAATAATAAATATAATACATAGATTATCTAATAAATCATCTAATTTTAATTCCTATGGGGAAAATAAAAGAAAGTAGAGCGTTGTAGATATAAGCAGCAGACTAGAAGGAACAGCTAGATCAGATCAAAATGTAAAACAGGGCGGTCTGAGTAGGTGTCACTGAAAAGGTGATATTTGAGCGAACACTTGAAGTAGATGAAGAAGTGAGGCAAGCAGTTATCTCAGGAAAAATCCTTCCAGATTGAGAAAAGATCCACAGCAAAGCCATCTCTTATGTGATATCTCCCTTTATCTGGTTCTCATCAACTGAGTATGCAAGTCTCATCTCCTCTAAAGACAGAAAAAGGGAAGACCTCTACATATGACTATTGGATATGTGTTATAGTGAATGATTATAGGATTTGGATTTTAATTTTCACTAGTACTAGCTTCTGTTTCTAAGCAGCAGTTCTAAGTATTCAAATAAGGTGCAGGAGGTAGCTGTGAGCAGGAGGAGGGAGAAAAGCTGTGAGTTACTCAGTGGAAGCTCAGGAGAGTCAAGCCAGGGTCACACAGGGTAATAACTGAGCCCTGATGAACAGAGAGGCCTGAAGAGAGGGCAGATGTTGATATGGGCAAGGCAGATTAGGAAAGAGGAGCTCTTGAGAGTAAAGCAGGGCCAATTGTGCCTTAGACAGAAGCTCAGGTATAGGGAAAAGAACCAGATTAAAAACACAGGCCAGAATTTTCTCTCTCATACCAGGTCAAAAAACAAATTCACTAGATATTACTTTTCTGTGAACAAAAATCTAATTATGCATTTATAAAACTAATAAAACAGGTACAAATTATGGATACAATGAATAAGATCCCTTTGGAGTAAGGGGCAAGAAGTTATGTGCTAGGAGCATTAAATATATCTATATAATTTCTTTTGCAAATATTTACCTTGACTTACGGTGTAGAGTTTATTTTAACCCCTTAATTACAGTATCTTTTGGGAGAATTTGCATAGGTAAAATGGTGCAGAAATTATGAACAACAAAAGAAGTAGTTGCTTCTTTTTCTTGCAGTTTTACAAAACAAACTAAATGCACTCCAGAGCATTCAGAAGACAGACTATATGATTATCCTTGTACTGGGAGCTTTATATCATTTTCTTTCTTCTTTAGTAATTATTTTTTCTCTCTCCACTCTCTCTTTTTTTTTTTTTTTCTTTCTTTCTTAGATTGGGTGACTCTGGAAATCCTTTACTATGAGTTTTATTTTTCAGTTACACAGATGACTTGGAGTTAGTTGGTGAGAGTTAAGAAAAATGAGTTAACCAATAGCTCACCAAAGGGACACTTCAATCAATTAGATTAGGAAAGAAGATAGGGTTTTTCAAGTTGAGAAAAGGGTAGAGTTACTTCTCCTGATGAGCTTACAGAAGGAAATATTTCCAGGAGACAACAGATAGGGAAAGTAGCCAGTGGAAGGGGAAGTGAGTTCAGAGAAATAGATGAATGAGAATACAATCTGCTCTTTGAAAACTTGTGCATGGACGATTTCCATGACTCAGTGGTCAAGGCTGTTAAATACTACAGAATGATAAACAGGATGTGAAGTAAGAGGGACCCTGAATCCAGTCATTATAAAGGCATGACTGAGCACAAAACACTGGAGATGTGGGGGAATCACAGGAGGTGAGGTTATGAGTTGGGTGAGCAAGTGCTAGGTTTTCAGGATTTAGCAGTGCAAGAAAAGATGGAAGAAATGATGTATAAGTGGGGAGTTGTGTTGGCAAGAAAATGACTTATAAATAATAAGAGGCTTTCTTATTTTTGGATAAGGTAAAGTTAGGGGAAGGACATGGACTTATAGAGAAAAATAGAATAATATTGAAATAATCATCTATAATGGCAATTACCATACTATAGTCTTTATACCATTATTTTACAAGTTGTATTACTGCCTTCCCAATTGTAATATAAGCTATATGCTTCAGAGACCACACTAAATGCTTTTCTGTAATCATCATACTAAGTAGATAAATTTGAAGAAAGTATCTACGTATTGAATAATGAGAAAAATTCAAACTATAATATCTACCCTATTCATATTTATTGTTGATATTGTTATAGTCTGTCTAAAGGGTGAGCCAAGTATCCAAAGTATGCTTCTCAGGAAAATTATCAATTACCTGAAATTTGTGGCAGGCTTTGTCTAAGTACTTTTAAATACAAGTACCTTTAAGTCCTAACAAATGTCATTCCTTCAGCACAAATGTATTAACTTGTTATGACTATCAAGTGCCATTCTGTGCCCTGAGGATACAGTACTTAACTAAATGGACCACTTATCTAATCTCATGAAGATTATAATGTAATAGAATTCCAGTGGATTTCTGAAGAGAAGCATCACAGCCTCAACTATAAAACAAAAATACAATTGGCCCAGCAACATGGTAGAACAGGCATTGGTGTGTGGTTCTTACCTGGTTTGCATAGGAAAATGTCTCAGGCAACTGAAAATATTACAGGCTTTGATGAACTGCTTTAGTAACAACAGCTTCAAAATATTGTTCTAGATATTGGCCCAGTAGGCAAAAGTTGACCTTTCGTTCATGCCTACTGGAGATCATGATGCTGGTTTTTTGGTGTTTCAATAATACTTTTGGTTTATTCCATAAATTAAATAATTGTTCTCTAGGTTTTCAGTACAGGTATTTATTTGATGGTTTCTGTATCTTGTTTCTTTACACAAAGAATTATCCTCACCAACTTCTGTAACCCACATATTATCTTCCTTCATGCAACAGGAAACAGAGGTACCTGTACCTAGTAAAATTTATCTTTGTCAGCACATGGGTAAGGATGGAGTTGAGATATATATTTTTAAAAAAAGATTACATGGCATAGTGGGTAGAATTCTGGCTACTGGGTAATGTGGATTTTCCTTTTGCTCACCATGAGGCAGTAGCTTGGTTAGACAATTGTATCAGCCATTTGAGATTAACATCATCAAAAATAGGATTTAGAATTATGCAACCACCATAGAAGTATCACTACCTGGCAGGGTCAGACAAATAGCATTTACAGCAGACAGAAAAAAAAAAAAAAGAAGCTTAAAACTGCAGTGTGAGCAAAAGCAGAAGGTAAAAGCATTACTTTTAAAGCCCTCTACCCTGGGAATACCTTCTGGAGTGTGAGCCAACCCTCCCAGGGGAAGCTGAAGTACTCTAAGCATTTGCACAGCTGTGCCTTTTGTCCCAGGAGAAGAAATTTTCTACATGCAAACAAAAAATCTGTATGAGTTTGCAGAGCTCTTCTGACTGTGACTTCAGTCATGTTTAAGCCATGTGAGTTAGTGCAGTATAAAAGCAGAGAATCTTACCCAAGAGTCTTCGAAAGAGAGAAAATGAATTGCTGTGAGAGAGGTAATCATTTCTGGCAACTGTATAAGTGTCACCTGAGTTCAGCTTGTGCAGATCCTTTACACAGGTTATTTCATGCACTTATGACTAAGAGGGCATCAGTGAGGATATTATGTACCACTGTATAGAGTCATCATGATGATGATGATGATTTAATAATTTAACTTCAGCCTCAATCATGCACTCTATTTTGAACAATTATCTCCTACTCTTTCAATTTTTTGTGGGTTGATGCTGATCAATTACTTTTCCTGAAACATCCTTGTGGACCAGTAATGAGAAGCTAAAAAGCAAAGCATTAATAAAGAGTCCATACTGTTCCGCAGGATCTTGCTTAACAATTATTTTTGTGTTTTTACTGTGCCCAGTTTTCAGCAAAATTGTTCAACCACAGAGGACTGTACTAGGCATTCTTAAAGATTAAAAAATGTATACTCACTTATTTTCTTCCTTTGTTCCTTTCTTTACTCTTACTCATTTCTTCTTTCCCTACTTCCTCCCTCTTTTCCTTTTTCATTTCAACAAGCATTGGTTAAATAAAATCATGTGTAAGACATTCTAAAAGGCTTTGGTTAAGGTATATTTTGTTTTTTGGATTTTTTTTAGGATTTTATGGTCTGAGCAATGAAATTTCGCTTATGCCAAGGATTTGAGATTAGTGGTTTTCTCCTCTGTGCAAAGTTTAATTTCTCAAAATCAAGAGCCAACAGATTGCTTTATAGCTGCTGGCTTGTTCAAATTTTCTTTACAAAGGCTACTTTAAATTTTTAAATACATAAAGTATATAATACTTATTTATGTAATCTAATGCATTTAAATTTAATGTTGAGAAACAAATTTATTCTCCATGATCAGATTCAATGCTTTGAACAAATTAGTTTGTCTGTAGGACTATGGATAATTGTTGCCCTGTGTATAAGACTGTGAAACCTAAAAATGATAAAAATAGGTTGTATTATTTTCCTCAGGCTGCCATAACAAACTACTATGGAGTTGGCTACTTAAAACAACAGAAATTTATTCTCTCAAAAGTCTGGGGGAGAAAGACCCAAGCGCAGGTGTGGCAAGCTCAGTCCCTCCCTCCAGGGGTTCTAGGGGAAAGCCCTTCCTGACCTCCTGCAGTTCTGGGGGCTGCCAGCATTCCTTGGCTTATTGGTGTCACTTCTGTCTCTGCCTTTGTCACCACAAGCCCTTCTTCCTTGTGCCTCTGCCTGCCATTTCTTGTTTCTTATGAGATTTTCTTCACTAGATTTAGAGTCCTGGCTAATCTATTATTATCTCATCTCAGTCCTTACCATAACTCTATGTGCATTAAGAGCACATTATGAAGATTCAGGAAACATGAAGTTTGAGCTGACCCTATTCAATATGTGACATATGTAAATCAGAAAAGTGAAAATTTTAGAACTGTCACAGGATCTGATGAACGCTCTGATGGTACTACTCTGATCTCCCTTTAGGAATGAAGGACCTACTGGGTAAGCCGCAGGCAGAAAAATGTCAAAGATCTGTGGTCCTTTTAATGAACTGATTCCGTGGAAGAGGGTCGTCCTATCCAAAATTCCCTGGGTGTTAGTGTTAGTCAACTTTCTGTCACTGTGATAAAATACCTGGGATAAGCAACTTAAAAAGAAGAGAGATTTATTTTAGCTCACAGTTTCAAAGGTTTTAGTCTGTGGTTGTTGGCTCCATTGTTTGCTGGCCCATTGAGGCAGCCCACAATGATGCAGTGGACGTGGCAGAGCAAAACTGCTTCCCTCATGATGTCTGGGAAGTGGAAGGAGTTGGGGGTGTGGACCAGCATCCCAATATCCCCTATGGGCTCAGCTGAATGACCTCACTTCCTTCCACTACACCCCACTTCCTAAAGATTCCACCACCTCCCAATAGCACCACAGCCTAATGGCCAGACACATGGACTTTGGGGGACATTTCATATACAAAGCCATAGCAGCACCCTGTATCCAGTAACTTATTAATATAAAGCACAGGGAGTATAATGACCCAACCCCTTTCTAGTGCTCGCTACTGTCCTTGGAGAAACATGAGATCTTCAGGGCTGGATGCGAGATGGGTCCAGGCTCGTGCAGAGATGGCATTGCGTCTTGACATCTCCACCTTCCTCCCAATGCACCACACTTTCCCTTTCTTCTTCTCCTTTCCCTGGCCAGGGACTTTCTCCCCAAGGGCATACTTTTACAAACAAGTTACTCACTAAACTTCATCCTAGGTTCCACTTGCTGGATAATTCAAACTGTTCTGAAAATGTGGATAAGCATTCCATGTGAAAGTTTCATAAAATCATACTATCCTTTATTATCTCTCATATACTCTGATTTATTTTCATTATATTTTTGTCTTCTTATATTCTGTTATATTATGTTTTGTTGTAATCTGTTGCACTTTATTCTATTCCATTGTCTCTTCTATGCACATGAATTCACATGAGGATTAACCCAATGTACAACATGAGCTAAAATTGGAAAACATAAAAAAAAATTGTTCCTGAATGCTTGCTTGAAATTAAAGTACATCCTTTAATCACAAAGTTATTTTGAACCTAGAGAGACAAAACTTTATATATATATATATGAAAAAATTCCTATAGACCATACAAATGCTAATTTGAATTATTAAGTTTTTCAAAATAATATGTAATTATAATATCTGGAAATGCATAAAAAACATGTTAAAATACAACCAATTATTCCCTAGATTTCAGCTAATAAAAGTTTGTAAAATATGAAATATAAATTAAAATGATTTTTATTTAAAATGTTTTGCATGGCTTATTCTAAGATAGTCATTCAGGGAAGTTCAGTTAATTGATTAACAAACAGACAAGCAAATGTATATTTTCTATCCAAATCAGAAACTGATGAAGCTCCTTCAAAAATTTGAAGTATAACAAACTTTCTAATGATAGCAACCTTTGATAAGAACTTTCACCATAGTTATCTGCCTTTTAACTGCTACAGTTTTAGAATGAATCACACATACTTCCAAACTTTGAGAACTGAATTATCAAAGCCATATTTAGTACCCCATTCTTTGTCATCTCTGTTCTTATCCACACAAATACATTTTTCTCCTCTATTTAAATAATAAAAATAGTAAAGGAAAGAAACTGCATAATCCCTGTTTTGACATGGTAGTTTGTTGGATTTAAGAATTAAATATTTAGAAAAGATCTACAGTTAGTATAGCGGGGATAAAACTCTAGTATAAACGCAAATGGGCTGGTTTTGAATATTATTATATGTTAAAAGTATACTTAGGAATTTTTATCCTTCCTTTGAATAGTAACTGCTTTAATCTGTTCCTGCTGCTATAACAAGGTACCATAAACTGGATCATTTATAAACAACATAAATTTTATTTCTTACAATTTTTGAGCTTGGGAATTTCAAGGTTAAATGCTTCAAGATTTGGTGCCTTGTGAAGACTAGCTTTCTGCTGCCAAAGTGGCATAGAATCATTGTGTCCTCACACGGTAGAAGGCAGAGGGTAAAAGGAACAAATACCATGTGAAGCCCCTTTTATTCTTTTTCTTTCTTTCTATGTTATTTTGTACTGGGGATTGAACCCAGGGACACTCAACTACCAAGCCATATCCCCAGCCCTTTTTTGTATTTTATTTAGAGACCGGGTCTTACTGAAATTTTAGTGTCTTGTATAGTTGCTAAGGCTGACTTTGAACTCATGATCCTCCTGCCTCCAGAACCACTGAGATTACAGGAGTGTGCCACCATGCCTGGCTCTTTTTTTTTTTGTTGTTGTTGTTGTTGTTGTTCTTTTGTTTTTGTTTAAGGGCATTAATACCATTCACAAGACGGAAGCCCTCATGATCTAATCACTTCCCAAAGCCCTCACATCTAAATAATGTCACATTGGCAATTAAGTTTTGACATATAATTTGGGGGGAACATATTCAGACCACAGCAATGATAATAAGACTCACAAAAGCATTCAAAGTAGACTGAAAGAAAAAACAATTTTTAGAGAAAAGATTATGAAAGTAATCTTGAGGACAAGATACATTATATATGCTTGGGAGTTTATAATACAAATCTTACAATAAACTGAATGATAATTTTAAGTAGATATTTAAATTGATTTTTTTGCTTATTATTAAGATATTTCAAGGAGAAAGCAAATTTTAGAGAACTGCTTTCTTTCCATATTAAAAACTTACAAATTTAGGGCATATAATTAGAAATTCATACAATCGAAAGATGTTAGATATTCTGGGGCCGTAAATATAAGAGAAAATGGAAGATCTAGGATAAAGCTCAAAGTGAAAGTGGCACTATTAAGATCCTAATACTTTCATAAAAGAGACATGTTTCCTCTTCTAAGTCCCCCCCCCCCCCCCGGTGTATTGATTTCAGTGATGCAAAGATACCTGAAACAGATTAATGAATAAATAAACCCTGTGCATACAGATAACAAGATATTCAGTGTTTAAAAGAAATGAGCAGTCAATTTATAAAAAGACAGAGGGGAATCTAAAATGCATATTACCATGTTATAGAAATCAGTCTGAAGGCGTACATAATCTTGTATGGTTCCAGCTACAGGACATTCCAGACAAAAGAAAAACTAATTAGACAGAAAAGATGTGTGGTTGCTAGGTTTTGGAGTAGTAGAAGGGATAAATAGAGCATAGAGAAGTTTTAGGGGTTTTAGGACATGAAACTATTCTGTATGATACTGTAACAGTAGATACATACCATTATACATTTGTCCCTGCCTATAGAATGTACATCACAAAATAATGAGTCCTAATGGACTTTGGAAGAAGATCAATGGACTATAATAAATGTGTCACTCTGGGAAAGGATGTTTGGGGGAGGATCATATGGAAACTCTGAGTATTTTCTGATCAATTTCAACATGAACTTTGAGCTGCTGTGAAAATTAAAGTCAATTAAATAAAAATTATCACAGATCGTAAACAAATTTATATAATATATTATAGGCTCAATGGAATTTAAAGGGTATACTTTAAAAAGACACTAGGCTTTAAAACTACATTTCAAATAATAAAATACTTTTTAGAAAAGTTTCTTTTTAAAAGAAAATCAATTTCCTATAATAGAAATTATCATAATGAACTAATTGTGGACATATGTGAGGATCATTCTGTAAACTCATGTTTCACAGTATTATTTGTATAAGGAAAAAAATTAAAGTGTCCTAAATATTCAACTGTATAAAATGACTTAATTTATGATTGGGATCACAGGACAGGTATTTTTTAATCATAAAGTGAAAATGTAGAACATAATTTATGAACGAACAAGCAAACACCAAAATGAAAAAACTGTCTCTCATGATACTTATTATATTTGCTCATCAGCATTTAGAACACCAATCCTGTTCCCAGCTTCTAAGACAGTAACAGAAAAATCATGCTCTGGAACTGCTGAAAACTTGGTTATATCGAAAAAAAAAGTTGGAAATGTCATTTTTTTCTGGCAGTGGCACAGTTTTTTCCACAAAAATAAGGCAATGTTAAAAATTAAACATAAGAGGCTATCAATCTATAAGCGGTAAAAAAAGAAAAGAAATTGTAGAAAAAATTGAACAGTGGAAATATATGAATATGTTTCCATGTATTTCTCTAGAAGTAAAAAGGAGATAAATACACACACACACACACACACACACACACACACACACACAACACACATGGGCATCCAGACTCCAAATCTACTATAAAAGGAAAATAATAGAGCAACTTAATCACAGATTGGTTCAACCAAAATATTAGGAAAGAAAAGAAACCCTATTAAATGTTCCCCAAACCTGTGGCTAAAAGAATTGGAACTCTGAATTAGGTTGGATAAACGCAAAAGGAACAAAGTCTGCAGAGAGCATTTCCTTTGTTGTTAAGAATTCTTCTTTTAAGTTCCCACATATTTTCTTGAAATCTTGATTGAACAGCTCTGTTTCAAATCACAGGGTTTAATGTATGACTACTGGTACAAAGAGCTGAGACAGATACCCAATGTCACATTTTCCAAATAGGCCTCCAAGCAAAAGGGGATCAAAACCAAATCCAAATTTATTGTACATCCTGTCATATCTATATGACATGTGATGTTATTTCCATTGTTTTATGCTACACATTAATATGTAATATTCTTTTCTCTGTCTGAAGTCACCCCATATTCCTGGTCCCTTTTTCTACCACAGATAGGAAATGAAATCAAATATTGTTCCTGAGATTTGTGAGTCCTATGTGGAGGGAAAAGAGAAAGAAACCCAGGAACCATAAAACAACAATAAAAAAATGTGTATTACTTTGCCTTAATAATCATCAAACCTGTAGCAGCACTCAAAATGGTAATCATATGATTCTATTTCTGGTAACAATGTGATTTCAAAAGTAACTTCTCCTAAAGCCTGGGCATAATCAGCTTGAAGGACAAAGTTGGCCTCCCCATCCTACTCTCTCCCTCCTCATTAGCACAAGGGATGAGCAATTTTGCTCCAGAATTACTAACATAAAATAAGGTTTTTCAAAGCCCTATTGATGATACACAAAGATACACAAAAGAACCATAACGTAAAGCAACAAAACACACACAAAACATCAACATGGTAAATTAATTTACTGCAAGGCATACTCCAAACACAAGATTTTGACTATCCTGATTTCAAAGTATGGAGCCTTCAATAATTCTTATTCGATCTCCTGTGTGATATTTGTTATTCCAGCACAGCATTCAAGCTGTGGCAGTCCCTCTCTTGCAGAGACACAGAGCCCAGAAAGGTCATAGTGCTCTGATAAACACCTCTGAGAAAACAGCACGTATGTCCAAGATTTCAATTCTCTTGAAATCAATAAACTTCCGAGCATCTCTGGGAAGCCTTGCCTCTTGCGAGGCAGATTGTTCTTTCCAGATGTACAGCTGCCTTACCTTGGGTGCTTCAGTACTTAGCGGTCGATTAACTGTTACAAGAACTGATTCCCCCAAGGAAATGGGTCCTTATCTTTTCAGCCCAGTGAGCTGAGGGATGGTGAACCGGACAGGGAAAGTCAGTGAAGGAACTTGGTGGTTCAGCACGTAGGGGAAAAGGAGACCGATGCTGAGATATAGATGGGATTTGGTCGACTGCCTGCCTTTTTCCTTTACTATTCTGTGCACAGACCTCAATATTTTCCAGTCCTATTTATTCATCTTTTTTCCATAACATGACAATATTATATACCCAGCTAAAATCCTTCATGGTAGCAAAAGCAGTAAGATCATCTGCAAAACAAAAACTCCCCCCAGACATATTAAAAGCCAGATAGAAATTGGTTAATATTTCTCCAGAAGCTGTTTTGCTCAACACTGCTTGTGAACTCTCCCCTGGGAGGTCATAACACTTACTGTAAGTACATTTGCACTCCATGAAATCAGAGTCAACTGAGCTAGCTATAAATCAATTAATACTTTGCATGAGCTTGTGCTTTATTTCAAATGTAAAATCAGCAAAATCCACATGTTTAAATAGTGCATTCAAAATATATTAGCACTATTTTCAAAACAAAACATTCCTGATTTAGGGAAATACTTCATGGAGAATTTACAAAGAAAAACATTTTTTTCCCCAAAGAATTGATTCTATTCAGACTTGTATGAGGTAGAAATACTGCTATAAGTTAAAACATTCCTCTTCTTTTCTTTTGATCTTGTTCAATTATTTTACTTACCATTAAGTGCCATCTACTTTAATTTGACAATAATGACTTTATAGAGTTTGTGAAAAATAATTGTTATTTATAATTTCCACAGTATTTTCTAAATATACTTCCTTACCTGCAGACAGTAAGATTAAGAGTTAAGGGCAGAATGGAGGAACGTTGGATTGTGTAGAGGGAAATTTGGGGAGGGGAGGAGGCAGGGGCGAGGAAAGATGGTAGAATAAGACAAACATCATTACCCCATGTACATGTATGATTACATGAATGGTGTAACTCTATACCAGGAGTCGATTTTGGTATCATGGTGTTTTTTCTAACCCAAACAAGTATTGAGTTTTTTAATCTATAAAATGGGAAAAAGGTTGCAATAAGTCAAAAAATTTTAAAAATAGAACCATCTCTATAATTCTCTTTTTTAATGCTTGTACTACTTTATCAATTTCTAAGTTAAGTCTAGATAATAACTAAAGGCAAAGATACTGGACCCAGACCACTTGGGTTTAAATCCTGTTTCCTTCATTATTTCCTGTGAAGTAAAGTAATTTCTTCAGAATTACATGAATACACACATATGTGCACACAGTCAGAATTCTCCTTGGAAAGATAGATAAGAGTAGGTAGGTAGATAGATAGATAGATAGATAGATAGATAGATAGATAGATAGTCAGTCAGCAGTCAATATATTGGCCCTAATTCCCAAATACATGAACATAGTATCTGCTCAATCAAACTATGAGATTATTTTCAAAACTGAACAGATACCTTTACAGGTAAAACCCATTTCCATATTATTAGAAGAAAGTCACATGCACACACATGCTTTGCAAATATTGACTCTTCTAATCACATAGTAGTACTGCAAGCAGACACAGAATGAAGGATCTAAAATCAATATACACAGCCCCTGGTACAAAATAGACACTCAGAAGATGCTGTGTTGAGTTGAAGTGAAACAGGAGGAAAAGAGATTCTTGTTTGAAGTTTATTGTTTAATTTTGGTGGAAATATTTTTTTCAGTTTTTTCTGTCATTTAAGCAACTGCTGTGGATCAATGAGTCACCAAGGTCAGGTTAGTTATTCACAAGAATACAAAAGTGAATGAGAGCTACAAGTGTACATATGTGTGTCTTTAACTCGCAAAGGCATTTCATTGGTAGGAACAGAAGTTCTATTTGTAAGACAAGTTCTATTTATTTATAAGGGAAGAAATATATCTGAAAGAACCTGGAATCATTTGCCAGATGAATTTTACAGTGGAATTTTAGACAAACAGGGCTATAGAGCTTGCAAAAGTATTGAAGGGAGAAAAATTATTTGAAACTACATTAAAAAAAAAAAAACATTTGAATCTGAGGAAGTTGAAAATTACTCAGTAGGACTGTAATTTGTATATCTGACACAAGCAGGAAGGAGATTTGAAGAGACAACAGACACAAATGGCTATCCAAAATGTGTTTAGGAATTTATTTATTTTTTATGTTCCAGTATTTTGGATTTTCTGCAAATATTAAGTAGAATTATATGATAAGATTTTCATTATAAAAATGATCACATTGAAACACTATTGTAGAAACATTCCAGCAAAGAAAGGGTACAAATTTTGAATAAATTATTTCTATGGATGCATGCATCTTGCTTATAAATGGATGTATCAGAATGAGAAGAATAAAATGACATAAACTGAACTCTTTAAAATCAGACACAGACACCTTTACAAGGAGTTTGAAAAGAAGAATGTGTATCCTGGAGGATGCCCCAAACAGTGATGTAAATTGGCCATCTAAAAAATAAGAAGGAAATCCCAAAGTGCCAAATTATAACATTTACTAATTTACATGATATAAATAGTCCTAGGAAATCCAATTTCCAGACACTTCTATGATGTCACTGAATACAGAATTGAGAAGAGAAAACAATTGGCTTTCTCAAATCAGTATGAAACTAGCTAGAACATGTCAGTGTCTCTGGGTCACTGATTTGAATAACTACGTAGAGTAAGATGTCTTTAGAAGAAGAAAGAATGGAAGAGGAGATAGTATATAAAGGGAAGATACATTGTGAATTTGTTTAGAAATATACTGAGTATTTTTGCTTACAACACATCCAGATATAGATTCATTTTGTTGGCCATCGAGTGGATAGAATTTGTGTGAAACTGAAAGATTTGGCTGCTGTTACAAATTCCTTATTGAAAATAAATAATGACCTAAGGCAGTATTTGTGGGGAAAGACATATATTCAAATAAATCTCAAAAGAACAAAGGAATAAAATGATAAATTAGAACTGGTTCATAGAAGAGTAAGAAGCCAAAGATATTTTTCAGATTTCTTTACTGAATGGCTTATTTCTGATGGTGTCATTAACTGAGGTACAAAAGTCATGGTTAGAAAGGGTAAGTAATCCTAAGGATCCAAAACAAATAAACAACAACAACAAAAAATCTTCTGAGGATGTAATTCAGAGCTAGATCTCAGGGCTAAAGTCCTGATGGATCATAGAAAACCAAATAGAGTTTAGTAAGGAGAGAAAACTAACCTGTGGTATTACACTTAGTTTGTCTTGAAATGTTGTTTCTACTCTTTGTTGTGAAATCATACTTAATATTTTTCCACACAAAATATAAAAATAAAAGTATATCAACCTTGAGGTATTTTTTTATTCTCCTAGAACACATGATTTTTATGAAGTTTATGATTTATTGTAAGCTAGTTTACAATTGATATCAAACACATACTACATTAGAATGAGCAGAACATTTTTTAAAATAACTATTTGCACTGTACAAAATGTATCAACTTCCATTACTAAGTGTCCAAATTCCATGTATTTGTAGCATTTTGTCATTGTCTCTTGATCATTTTCATAATGTTTTAATCACAGTATAAAAATTTAAGTGATTAATATTTTTGATTATTTCACATTTCTGACAAATCATTAGACAATCATTACCAAAGATTTTATTATTTATATAGACTTTCAACAAAAAAAAAAAACTACTAACAGCTTAATTGCTTTGATTGTTGTTTAGTTTTATAGGATAAAAATGTATGTATTTTCTCTTAGTTATTTTAATATTTACTCTGGTAGATTGTCAGGCAGATATGAAGCCCAATATTATCACCAAGACTCATATTAAAACCAAGTGCTTAGTTCAGAATAATACTGGCTAAATGAATGTTAAATATATTGCATGCAGTTGACATTATTCCTTTCTTTTTCTTCTTATCTACTCAAAATCATTATATCTTATAAAATTTATTTTTGGTTACAAACAGTTTTGGATTTTTCTAATTCAACTTCTATTTAAAATGTCTCTTCTTAGAACTTTTTCCAATTGCCATTCTTTTTGGCTCATACCATATTCCTGACTCTATTTTAGGTGTTCACTCCCCCACAGTTCTCATTAGCACCTTTACTTATAGATTTAGGAAGAGAAAAAAAGTGCATTATTTGATCAATCATTTCCCTTTTGCTAGAATCTGTCATTTGAAACAAGCAAGCAGAAACGAAAAATTGAAGAAATTGTGCACATATATATGAGTCCCCATCATCTATATTAACCCACTTCACATTTACTTGGGTGATTGAAAATTGGTGTTATTAGTAATGTTATTAGTAGATTTCACTAAACAATCCAAAGTAACATAAAATCCATCCAGCTCCTACCAAGAAATAATAATCCTACCATGCAAAAGTGAAGCTTTCCAAGTTGCAAAGGATGGATAATTGAATTTGAACTATAAATAAATTATGGTAGAAAATAAAATGGAAAAAAATTAAATTCACTCCATGGAATCAAATAGATTTTTATAAAAATACCAACATGGAATTTTATTTTTTAACCTAGGCTCATCAAACATTTCCATTTCATGTCCATCCTATTTATTTTTAACTGAAAAGTTGTAATTTAGATAATATTTGGTTTAGATTTAAAGACATTGAAAGAGTTTCCTGAGATATGCATTAAATATTTACATATATATTTTAGTCATGGAGTAGGTGTGATATTCTGAATGACTAATAAATTAGTAATAAGTTTTTAATAGAGATCTCCTGTTAGGTATGTGAAATATCAGCTGACTTGCATTTATTCTGTGTATAACTCTCAAGGGAAAAAATCATAACCTGTCACAGAGGATGAAGAGTTTGAGAAGTTGTCAGTGATATTCACCAGAGCTGGTGTCAGCTGTGAATGTGGGAAATCTTGCTCAAATTGGAACCTTCTTGGATACAATTTTAGAACAATTATAGGTTCAAAATGCACTATGTCTTTTTGATTATAAAAATCAGCAGGTTTGTATTAATTTCCAATTTATAAAGAACTTTTAGAATTTCTACCTTAGTTCACTTTCACTCTTCTGAGTCAGAGGACAGTGTTTGAAACTGGGTTTATTAAGTAATATTACCACTAGATGGGAAAAGTACTGAAACTCAGGAGTAGTAGGTGATTAAGTCATTTTTAAATGAGCTTGAACACAGATATTTTGCCTCCAAATTTTCATACATTTTTCTGAATAAAGGAGAATGTTTTG
This sequence comes from Sciurus vulgaris, assembly GCF_902686455.1. Classification (NCBI taxonomy): domain Eukaryota; kingdom Metazoa; phylum Chordata; class Mammalia; order Rodentia; family Sciuridae; genus Sciurus; species Sciurus vulgaris. The sequence continues at coordinate 123,902,265 of NC_136469.1, forward strand.
ACCCATTTATATTAGATTTTCAAATAAAATCTACAAAGTACAGAGATGAAGTCTGAATTTTTTTAAAAGTAGCAAATGAGGGCATATCTGTTTCTAGTTAGGACTAAACCGCTGCAAAACACCACTGCTCTCATTCTCGCAGCAGAAAACAACCACAAAAGTTTAAAACAATACAATGTATTTTAAGTCCTTGTAACTGAAGCTACAAGGAAACCTATATAAACTCAATTTCAGAGAAAGAAAAGCTGTTTACATGGGAGGAAAATGGCTCTCAGTTCTCATTCATGGATGCACAGTTTTTCCTCCATGGATAATAAAATGAAAGCGGTACTAATAACTGGAATAAGGAGTACCAAACTAAGTATTAATAAACCTTTACTAATCTGCATATATACTGATATGATAGGTAAGAATTCCAAGGAATCTCAGTCATAAGATACATTTCAACCACTCTTTGTTTTTCTTGGGTCTTTATTAAAAAGAGTATGCCAAAAACTAGAGACAAGTAAAGTAAATTAAAAAAAAAAAATCCATAGCAGGTACCTTGGGATCCCAAGAACTAAAGACTGGGAGAGTGTCAGGCAGGAGAGGAGAGATCTGCCTTGAAGAATACTGTCCTTCAATAGCAGAAGGCTGAGTGCTGGGACATAACAAAAAGATCTTCCACATTACAGAGGGTGAGATGCCCATTCTGTGAATGCTGAGGAAAGAACAGAAGCATAGGAAGAAATTCCTGAAGCATGGAAAGGTCAAGGTTGAACTAGAGAGCAGAGAATGCTGCATAGAAACTTCAAAACTGGGCAGCTGGACTGTATATTGCTCAAAACAATATAGACCACTCAGATGAGCAAGTTAATGCAATATCTTTGAAGGATGAAGTAGGTAAAAAGATAGACAGTCAAGATGGTCAAGATGTTGAACTTATCAGGAGGAAATTTGAAAATAGCCATGTAGGTTTTACAGAAAATATTGACAAATCTTGAAACATGAAAAATAATTTTATCAACAACACAGAACCTATAAAAAGAATGAAATGTAAATGCTAGGAAGACACACACACACACACAGACACACACACACACACAACTCGCATATGCATACACATGCACACATGGATACACATAGATAATAGACATACAGAGATAATATATGGATATATCACCATACAGAGTGGTCTGAAAATTGAATAATTTATTCAATAAACATAAACAATCTGAACAAAAGCAAGAAATGGGTGAACTTGGAGAAATAGTGCTTCATGTGAAGTACAAAAAGAAAAGGAAATGGAAAAAGAACAGAACATGTGAGATATGTAGGACTATATCAAATTGTCTATCATATAGGTGATTAGATCCATGTTTTTTATTGATAATTTCTTTCACAACTGTATTTAAACTGAATTCTGATAGCACTTATGTGCCTGAATATATATTAACTTCCATTTTAAATGACATTTAATTTTATTGGATATAGAATTTTAAATGACACATTTTTGGTGGTGGTGTTTGCTTTTAGCACTGTAAAGATCTTCTTCCATTGTCACTCCACCTCCATTCTCTGGAGTGTAAAGTCAACTGTCACACGTAACTGTCACCAAGACAGCATGTGATATGTTTGTTTTTGTCTCTGGCTGCTTTGAAGATTTTCTTTTAAATTTCAATTTTAGAAGTATGACCATAATATTTCCAAGTCATATTTTCATTGCAATATTTCCTTTTTTTCAGGTTTTATGATTTTGATATTTGTATTATGATTTTTTAAAATTCTCAATCATTATATATTTTTTCAAATATTTATCCTGTTCTATTATACCTTTCTTGTCTTTCTCAAAGCATGCTTCTATAAAGGTAGACAGTGACAAATTAAAGGTATGTAATCACAAGAGGAACTGTGGGAAAAAACAAACCAGGACTGTGCCTTCCTGGATGTCAGTAATGTCAGCATCTGAAACACACATTTGAATACAGAATTCTGCCCCATTTATCACATATTGACCATAGGACTTCCCACTGCAGTGCTAGGTCAGGCATAATATTCTTCCCTGGGACATTATGCACAGACTCCTTATGTACAAGTGCTTGACAATATCACTCAACTGATTTACTAACACAAAGCTTCCTTAATTTTTTTTTTATTTTCGAATTAATGCACATGTATTCATGTTGAGAAAAACCCAGAAATCTTAAAATATCTTCATAAAATTAATTTTCTTCTTTTCTGAATATAATCAAATGGTACAAAAATAAAAGTAAAAATTAGTTACATCTGCTTAATTCAAATTTACAGTACTATACCATTGCAGTTGTGATTATTCTGAGTTTTGTTACCAAAATGATCAATTTTTAAAGTATTTTCCAATTTGTAATAAGAAGGATAATAAAAAATGAAAAATGGAAAATAATGTATTGTTTGTCAGATTGAAGTATGAAAAACTAATAATAGCATTGACTCCTAACTTTAAAGACAGTACAGTTTGATAGTCTATTTCATAAGAACTCAAAGAATGATGGCATTTGTGAAAGATGATAAATTTTAAAGATTCCTTATTATATTGCTGCTCATAGGACATATTTTAACACCTATTGATGCAGCACTAGGCTAAATGCATTCAAAAATTAAAAATAAAAGAAGTGGTGTGAAGACCTTTTGCCATAAGATTAAAAGATCTTTTTTTCTTTAATTCTCTGAGCTAACTTTAGTTACTTTTACTCTTTATTCTTCTTTCTGTGTGTATTAGGGCTATTAATATATATTTCAAAAAGTCATTTTGAGAAATCAGTGGTAAAAATTCTCCAGTTGCATTGCTGGCATTTGGATGATATTGAATTATTTGGAATCTAAATGATCATTAAATTAGACAGAATGTAATTTAAAATAATATGAGCATTAAAGAAATTCTCATAAATCATGGACTATTGTGTTTTTAGTACATCATTGAGAAATGTATGTCTATAAATCTATCAGTCATCTGTTATCTTTCATCTTTCATCTATTCCCCACATCCTGAATTCCTTGAATGTCAAACCCTCTAATATCCATTGAATCATCATGGATACAAACTTTCAATATTTTTATTGAGATTATAGTACTTCTAATATATGACAGATTTTCAAATTGTGTACTCTACGAATCTAACCATCACTTTTGAATCTAAAAAACAGTAAGTTCTGCCAATTAAAAATCTGAAAGTCTATGAATAAAAAGGAATTTTGGAATAAATGGACATAAAAAGAAAATAAAAGTACCAGTCAAGATATATATTCTAAGACATTGAGTAGATTCTTCCTTTCATAAATGAAGAAGCTGTTTCACAGTTACAAAATAAGACAATTTCTTATCTTACCTCTGTTTCTCTAATACAATCATAGACATCATTATACTATTGAGGCCATTTCTTATGACAAATTTCAAGGATGATCTTAGTTTTGTGTCATTTTCTAACATAAAAAAAAGAAAGAAAGAAAAATATCTTTACAAGTAAGAGAAACCGGTAGCAAAATAGTTCACCAAGGCTCTGAGAAAGAGAAAAACAAATCTATCAACTATTTCACTGTCTCTCTGGAGGTACCTCATAGAGAATTCCTGTAATTATCCAGCACAAAGTTTTTAAAATAGCTTTAAGGTAATGGAAGAAGAAGTACTTACAAAAAGTTCTAAGTATGCTATTATCATCCTTTTCTGAGATTCTTAGGTTTCCATTTTCTGCCAATTCTTTTCTTTCTCTTAGAATAAAAAACTAACAAAGTTGGCATATATTTTTCTTTCGTGATTCATACATTGTGGGCTAATGTTTACAATTTATTAAGCACCCTCAGTGCTAAATTTGTAGCACAATCATATAAATGATGGAGGAAACTTGAAGGTTTGATTTATGAGGAAACTATCAGAAAGTGAAATTTCTGACCTGAGGGATACTGAGATTTAGCTCTTGCAAATTAATTATAATGACATCCATAAGTAACACTGTTTTCCATTGCAAAAATTTAAATATCCAAAAAAGAAGTATTTTTAAATATCATTTAAGATGATTTTATTCTCAAAAAATGTTTGAATAAAGCTAGACAAGATTTACACACCTATTATTCTCTCCTATGCACAGACAAAGAACTTTGGTTCTGCAATTGATTTTTAATGAAGCAAATCCCTCATATAGAGAATAGAATCCCTTTTATTAAGTTAATGTTTTTTTAAATGAAATATTTCAGGGAAAAGAACTAATAGACTTCCATCTTTTGTTTTTACTCTAGTTGAAAAAATCTGTAGGCAAGATATACTTTATGAAAAGGATATAGCTTCTTAAAAAATTCCAAGGAAAGTGATTTTTAATTAATTGAAAAAACTAGGATATAAGAGCAATTTCTGTGAGTCTTCACATTCTTCCACTTGCTTTTAACCAAAACTGTAAGATGCATTTTATTTAATTTTAAATGTTTACAAGGGAAAGCTCAGGTACCAAGTGCGTTGGAGATTTCTAACATTGAAAGGCATGTTAGACTGAATAAAATCCAGAATCCTCTTTCCACCATGTCTGTAGTGCTACTAAAATTCAATTAGCAACAAGTAGTTGCCTTATGTATTCCACACACTTTACTTAATAACTTTTCCCTCCAAGTATTTATTGAATATACAGCATGAGCAACACTTCATAGACACAGACATATCTCTAGAAAAAAAAAATGAGGAAAGAAAGTAAAATGAATGTTCATACTATTTCATATAAGGTGACCATTACTGAGATGGAAGGAATAGCAGGGTCAAATCCCTGTGTTTGGAGCAGGGTTTCCAGAATGAGTTTAAAGGTGATACAGGAAGACCTGAATATCTGAAGTAGACGGCCACAGAAGTGGGGTAGGGACAGATCCTGTAGGAACTTGTAGACCAATGATGGACATTGGTTTGTACTCTGAGCTAGACTGACCCCACTGGGTGATTTTAAGAAGAGTAGCATGATCAATTTTACTTGCTAAATGACTGTTCTGCTAACTGTATGAACAATAGGCTGTGAGGATGGAGAGGTGAGTCCAGAGTGGAAAATTATATAACAATCCAAATAAAAGACAATAGCGTATTGGACAATGATGTAGCAGTAGAAATGGAAGTGCTAAGAAACTATAGATGTTCTATAGGCATAGTCAAATGATTTGATGAATGAATGGATGTGAGGTATTAAAGACAAAGGGAAATTAAAAACAGGGAGGTAGTCTTGGGGTCATGTAAGTGGAAACGTGGTTAGGAGGGGTACATGGAGCATCAGGGATTTGGTAATAGAGCTGTAAGCTGCCTGTTAGCCACTCAACTGGAGATGAATAGTGGGAAAATTGATATAGAAATATTGATTTAAAAGGAGATAAATATTTCAGTATTGTAATCTTGTATGTGTTATTTGATGCTATTTAAAACCATGATCTTAGATGCACTCACCTAGAAAATGAACATAGAGAAAGTAAAAGATCCAGGGCTCAGCTCATAGACAGTTTGGGGAAATATGGAAAATCCAGTAAAGGAAACTGAAAAGAAGCAATTTAAACAGTAAAAAAAAAAAAAAAAAAAAAAAAAAAAGTAAAATAATCTATTTTGAAAAATCAGATTAAGAAAGCTACAGTTTTAAGAGCTTAAGCAATTGTATTAAGTTTAAATGAATAAATGGTGAAGCTGAAATTTAAATAGTCGCATTTTCTTTTTTTTTTTCCTTGCTTGGTATTTTCTTTCTTTTTTTAAATTTTGATTCATTGAACACAAATGGGGTACAACTGTTGTTTCTCTGGTTGTACACGAAGTAGAGTCACATCATTTGTTTAATCATACATGTACATAGGATAATGTTTGTCTCATTATGTTATTTTCCTTCCCTCCAAGTCCTCCCCACACCTCTTTTTCCTATATACAATCCATCCTTCCTCCATGCTTGCGTCCCTCCCACCCCCCACAGATATCCCACTCTTTGGCCTATACCCAAAGGGCTTAAAATCAGCATATTACAGTGATGCTGTCACATCAATGTTCATAGCTGCTCAATTCACATTGGCTAGATTGTGGAACCAACCTAGAGACCCTTCAATTCATAAATGGATAAAGAAACTGTGGTATGTATACACAATGGAATATTACTCAGTCATAAAGAAGGATAAAATTATGGCATTTGCAGGTAAATGGATGCAGTTGGAGAATATCATGCTAAGTGAGCCAATTCCCCCCCCAAAAAAAACAAAGGCTGAATGATCTCTCTGATGTTCTTTATTTTCTAGTAAGTGAATTTATAGCTATCTGAACTGTTTTTTTTTTTTTATTTTTAAGAATACCTGTCTATCCATTATATCAGAGGTCATATTACATAATCATTAGTAGAAGAGAATCCATTGTAAAGTAATATTTCTCTTTAAACTATGACATATTTTGTTTACTTTCTCAATGTACTTAAATTATTAAAGACTTAAGGGCAATTTTTGAAAATAAATTGTTTTCATGATAAATAATCATTTAATAATATTGCAATTTAAATGAAAGATTTCTATATTCTCAAGAATCTCTTTTTCTTCCTATTTTCTATGTATTTTACTTCTTGTTTTTTTTTTTTTTTTTTTTCTTTTTTAAGGATGTTTTAAAATTTGGATATTTCATCTCATTTCTTTTCCTAATTTTTTGGACATGATTTCTTTTGGTTATTATTACTTTCTTTAATCTCTTATAATTTTTATTCTTTTCCTCTTTGGATATTTTGATGTTTAGATGGTTCTTTCTTTAATTCAATAGTAGGCATATTAATAATTGACTATGCTTACCTTAATATCCAACTCCTTTTCTTGTGGTCAGTGTTAATAGCCAATCACAACACAGCATCTAGTCCCTTAATATTCCCAGATCCTTCATAAATTGTTACATTTCTAAGTTCAGGGACTCATGAGCTCCAGTATTTATTTAGATCTTTATATGGGTAACCTTGGGGAGTTAGTTCTACAGGGAATGCTGAAGAAGCACATAGCAACATGGTGGAGTTTTAGACTCGGTCAACTGTTCCATTGTTTACAAAATGACACTCACTAAATATTTCTAAGCAACAGCTTCAGCTGGTGTTTTTCATTTATTGATATATTTATTGAATAGTTCTGGGATCAAATCCAGAGCCCTGTGTAAGCCTTCCAGGGCTTAGGTACACTGCCAGTCTAGAAAATGTGTTTTAAGTGTGTTTTAAACCAGTGTTTACTAATTTATTTCTGGAAAAGATGTGTTTGTTGTTGTTGTTTCATCTGCTGTTCATCAATACTTTGCAAAATAAAGTAAAATAAATTTGTAGCAAATAAAAAATTAAAAAGACATGATATGCAGTCCTGATTATTTAAATTAGATTCAACAGACTTATTTTATTTTTGCAGAAATATGTTCTTTATAATGCCTTTGCTTATTTATACTGACTACACATAGAACTTTAGGCTAATGCTGGGAATATCATGGTTTGGAGATTCTTGGAAAAATTCCAGTGCTGAGACTATACTACCTTAGTACAGGACTTCATATAGAGGTACATCTTCTGGATTGTAACATTAGATTTACCTAGCTCTTTTAGGAACATCACCGTTCTCTTTGATTTTCCTTATTGGAATAAATTTCTAGAAATTTTTATTTTATCCAGTTCTATTTGGTGTTTGAAGGTGCATACTGGAATGTATATTAACAACATCCTAGACATTCATCAAGGAAACGCTTTAATGTTGTTTTTCTGTGTTTAACTGAACCTTAAGGTAAGCAGACAGATTTTGAGAAAAAGAGGATCACTAACCAAAACCGGTACTGGCTGATCTTGGTGATTTGTTGAGAGAACTGATATTAAGGTATTGGTTGCGGGAAGTGTGTGTGTGAAGGTGCACTTGTATTATGTGCTATGTAGTGAAAAGGAAGAGTTAGCTCAGTTAGAGAGGAATGACACCTAGTACATCATGCCCCAAGATTACCTTACCTCACAAATAAATGCAACTTGAGAGGGAGTCAGCTCCCCAGGGTATTATTTCCTTTATCTTTGTGCTATAATCTGATACTCACCACACTAAATCAAGCATCATAAGTCAGTTTGAGGAGTAAGTAAAAAAACAAAAACAATAACAAAACTGTAAATCAATTAAGGAAGAAGAAAAAAATAAAATAAAAAGGAATATTTCCCAAACTGGCCAATCTTGAATGTTACTTTCCACTTAATTTCCATTTTTTTCTCCACATTTTACATTTAATTATAGAAGTACTAACTACTTATGCAGGAATACACTTCTCATGTGATTAGAAATGCTGAATATCTTCTGTATGTATGACAAACTGGTAGAACAACTAATCAACTTGTTGTTTGTGAAGTATTATCCATTTGTCTAAAATTACTGTATTTGAAATTATAGTACTTTTGTGAGCTAATCATGTCAAATTCTTATTGTGATACAAAGACTAGAACATTTTGCCCATATAAATGCTATTCAATAACAAAAAAGTTCATAAAATCATTTCTCAGAAGTGCAAAGAAGTTAGATCCATGCCTAGGTTAGCAAAATTGATATCCTCCAGAACCTATAGAACACAATTTAAAGTTTTTATCATTTTATGCATTCCATACTTTAGTATTCAACATTGTTGCAAACGTAACAGTTTACATTACTTCTATGGTTTTTGCTCTTTTTACCCTGGACAATACTTTATCATTCAATGTTTTTTTTTCCTTGTTTACCAATGGAAACAACCTATTAACATCACTATTCCTAGATTTATTTGTGAATATGGCAAGACTCACCTGTGCAGTACCAAAGCTGTTCTATTTCTTAAAGAATCATTGAATTCTTGGACAAAAGGGACCATGACAGGTCATCTGATCTTGTCAGTTATTAGATTCAGCATCACTAAACCTGAATTTAAAACTGTAGGTTCTCTTCTCAGGGTTGTATGAAATACAAAATGGTAGTATTTTACTTTGTTGTTCAGAGGTATATAAATACCTATATATTGTAGCAGAGATGGTGATATTTGTGAGGATAATGGTGCACATTACAGCATTGACTTATTTTCATATGTGAATTTATCGAAACGATAAAAATTATATAAAAATTTTGCATGTGAAAGACAAGCATCAAAGTAGGGTAACTGTATACAAATATGTGTGTATAAATGTGTATATTTATTCATATAGAGATATTTATACAGCTAAAGAAAGAGTTATAAAGAGAGAGAAAACTGATCTTTAGGATATTATAAATCCACTCATAAAAGTTTTTATTTTTAAAATGAGGACATTTGGGCTCTATGGAATAAAATATTTGACCAAGGTTGCAAATAATGGTCTGTGTTTAATTGACACAATTTTAAGTATGCCTAATTAATGAGAATGAAGTACAGAGAGAGAAAGGGAAAATGGGTGAGGGAAGATATAGGAGCTCTGGAGTTTGGTGGTTAGGAGAATTTATCATGATTGTAAAATATACTGTGCATAAATAATCTTTATTATAGATTATATAACATTGTTCTTGTGATACACATGGTTTATCAATATAAATATTATATTGGTAATTTAAAAAATTTCCAAGGTTAATTTTTACTAAGTCGTCTTTTTATTTCAGTGTATTACATAGATAATACTTTTTCAAATATCCATTTGAAAATCATGTGTGAATTCATTTTAAGATATTGTTTTATTCCCAAATACTCTTCCTCATATTAATCCTTTTCCACTTTTATTGAACAAATTTGCTATGTACGCATACGGATATACCATAGTGAATTTCACCTTTATGTATATCTATAAGGCATGAATTTAAAAAATTATAAATAAGGAGAAGGAAGACCAGCAGAATGAAGGGAGAGGGAGAGGGGAGAGTGAGAAGAAGTCCCAGGGAGTGAAGTGGAGAAACTTACATCCCCTGCTTCCCTGAGTATGTCAAACTGAACCTCAATGTTATGTATAACTAGGATGCACTAATTTGTTTAAATATACTAACAGCAGCATTATCTGAACAATTTTTTTTATCTGATGATCTTGGACATCATCAAAAGCAATATCTCAAAATCATTAATAGGCATTGAGCCTTGTATGTATGGGAAGTGGTGAAGCAGCAGATCCATGTGGATCTATATTTACTCCCTCCTTTAATTGCCCTATCCTTCCATGACATCCTCCTCCCAATCCCACTCATCAGGTCGTTTTTCAAAAAGCAGTCCCCCAACAGAATCATATGTACTTTTGTTAATTTGCAGATTTCTTTCACACTTGCCAAACTATAATCTCTCTCACTATGCGGTTTAAATTTGTTGACTATTCCTCAGGTGATATTTACACAGATAAAAGTTTTAACACTTCTATCTTAGTAGATATAAATGGCGCAAATTTGGTTATTTACATGAAATGGTTGAGAAGAGAGACAGAGAAAGAGAGAGATAAAGAAGGAAGGAGAGGGAAAGAGAGGAAAGATTATCTACTCTTTCCAATTTTCCAAAAAGAAAGCGGAAAAAAAAATATGCACAGCTAAGGGTTTTCATTTAGTAGAATTCACTATCTTAGACATATGAACTAGACCCAGATTATTATTTCTAGCAGATTTGGAAGTTCTTGTTATTAAGAATCTTTGATTGATAGAATGACAGATAAGTCTTATACAGCATCTTTTTTTTAATAATTTAAAAGACTTTGCAAAATGTCAATTAATGTGCAAATCTAATTAGTAAATTAATTAGATGTAGTTAAAATCTGCCACAGATATTATAAAACAAACAAATCAAATAATGCATTATCCACCCATGACAATAAATGAATTTTCTTTAGACTCAAGGGAATTAGTGCATTATTAATTAGTGTTAATTTAGTTGTCCCTTTGTTGTTTAATAATTAATTTAGTATGACCCATATTATATCAAATAAACAGAAATTCATAGCCTTATTATTCCTACTTTTAGTGATTCTCACTCTCCTTTACCTAATTATAAGATTTTAGATTATAAACCAGAACAAACTTGTCCAGATTGTCTTCTAAATCCTGACATGATTTTGTGTCAGCATGATATAAATAGAAATGTTGAAGCAAATTAAAATGGAGACCAGGTCTAAAAAATCTTTGAGTAGACAAAGTCAGTAGGCTTTGAAAATAACCTTAACCTTGTTTAAATTGAAAGCATAAGCAAAATTTAACTTGGGCATTTCTTGTAAATACTTCTTTTAGAGAAAAACTAAACATAAGCTCCAATAATTAGAATCCCAAACTAATATAGTGACTTTTCAGTGGGATAGCCCAAAAGACACCACTTTATAACCTTAACAATTAAATATTTTCTTTGTTTTTCTTTCCCATTCACACTATAAAAGTCTGTCTCTTGCCAGTTGTGGTGACACAGGGCTGTATGTAATTCCAGTGACTCAGGAGGCTGAGTCAGGAGGATTCTAAGTTTGAGGCCAGCCTGGGTAAGTTAAGGACCCCTGGACTCAATCCCTAGTATAGCAAAAAGGAAAATGAACAAACAAACCTGTCTCTTATTTTTTCCTACTGGAGTTTCTGAACCAATTCTTGTCCGAAGCCCTCCAATCCATGAATCACTGTTTGCTCAAACAAAAACTTTTTAATGTTTTTATTATGCTTCAGTTTACCTCTTAAACACAACTAATATCTCAATGCCAATTTACTTTAAAACTTAGTAAATTTATCATTGCATATAAAGTTAAGTCCATAAATAATTAAGTTTTGAGGACAAGTTGAGTGGATCCTTGTTTTCAGGACCTTTAAACTTGAAACCCACTGGATTAAATTCATCTTAAAGCTTGTTCTTTTTTTGTTTGCAAGTATATCCATCACAGATACAGGTAATGTTAAAGATTTTCCAAGTAATTTGGACCTCTTTTCATCTGTGGATGAAGTTTATGGACACTCACCTTGAATCTTGGTGAATTCTCAGACTACGTGAAAAATGGAATTTGGCAGAGTGATGCCGTCCTTACTCTGAGGTCCAGACATTAAAAAACTGGTAGCTCTGTTTCCTCTCATTTTGAGTACTTGCTTTGTGAATCAAGTGCCCACACTTGAAAAACATAACCAGTTCCTAATCAGGCCAACAGGAAAAGTAACTGAGTCTCCCAACAGAGTTCCCAGAGGACAGCCATCACCATCTTAGGATCCATGTGGATGAACTCTTCTGGTGAATTCTCCCTCACTGGTCCAGTTGACCCATTGATGGCACATGGAACAGGTATGAGTAATGCTTACTTGGTCTTGCCCAAATTGCAGATTCATGAACTAAATAAATGATTTTATTTAAATCACTATGTTTGGGAAAATATTTACAAAGCAGCAATAGACAATGAAAAGAGTCATATTCCTCAGTAGTTACAGAGACATGTCTTGAGTTAAGTGTGATGGGACCAAACTAAGCCTACTAGTCTAAAGTAAGCCTACTAATTACATAGAGATAGATTAGCGTCTCCAAATGCACATGGCTGTGGAACAGGAATGGATTCATGAGGGAAGGAAAAAGAATTTGTGCCTAGCTAGTAATCTGAAGTGTCCAGGCTAACTGTACACTTTCTTTTAGACAGAATGAATTCCTAGATACCATTATTTAAGATACAGATGTTGCAACTTTAAAAAAAAAATTACCCAGGTAGAAGAAAGTCCATATATCCAATGTGAAAAGATTTGTTCACTGAGTGATTCTCAGTGTGGGTTCTGGGACCATATTGGTCCCATCACACTAAGCACAAAGCCTTCTACTTCTCTTTCTCTTGAGAAATATGGCTGTTTTATATTCTATACACAATATGGGAATTTGAAGGAAAGTAGTAGACCTCTCCTTTATTCATAAGAAAAAGGGTCTGATATCTCAATAGGCAAATTCCATTCCCTTGAGCTCTGAGGGATTGTGACTATTTTAAGTTATAACAAAATTATCATTGAGTCAAGTATTTTTTAAAAAGTAGTCAACTGAGAATTGAAGTGCTTTAGATTTCTAAGACTTTAAACCAACATTGTGGGACTAAAGTGAAAATCAGGCCTATTGCCTTTACAAATAATTTTCCATAGGTTTTATTTATGAAATCAATCTCAGTTCTTGTCTAGGTGACTCAGATACTCAGACCTGAGAAGCAAATGGGGAAACCAACCTCTCCTTTTTGATGACAGTTTCATTTTCATTTTGTTTTCTTAAATGGTCTTGATAATTTGTTCATTGCCATTTTTATCTATTTATATATTTTACAACTACTTATAAGCACTATACTACATTGGGAAGAATTTTTGTTAGTAAAAAAATCAGCTTATTTTATCAGCATTTTAGGAAATGGGAGATATAATTTCAATGATATACTATAGAGTTAAGTAACTTCATAGTCCACATAGGTTTCACTTATATCCAGATTATAATCTTCCTTGATTTCACATTCAATTTAGTCTGAATGAATGCTTTAAGTAGAAGTTTTAAGTATCTTTAGAGCTACTACATGGACACAAACACACACACACACACACACACACACACAATGTGTATAAAATCACCATCTATATTGCAAAATAAAATAACACAAATTGTTTCTTTGTTATAATCAATTACATAATAGCCTAAAATGTTTTTGAAGGTAAATTTAAAAATTTTATTAGATGATACCTAATTTTTTTCTACTACTGAGAAAGCAAGGTTTCGGCTTCCCAGAGAATCTGTTCTTACATGGCTGCTGCGATTTTTCACTCCTGAGTAATTTAGACTCCAACAATAGCAACAGCTTTGAAGAGTTGTGGTGGGAGGTAAGAGGTTAATTTTCTCGAAATGGAAATCTCCAGCTGTCCTTTGATGATTGAGAGGGCTAAGGAATAAGTGATTCCACGGCAATGGAAAGAATATCCTGAAGGTTGAATGAGAGTTTTGGTAGGCTTATTCGTGGCCACGTCTACTTGCATTGATAGCCGACTGAAGAAAAATGATTTTACTGAACCGATTTGCAGCTTGCTCTAACTAAGGGTGAGACTTCAGATTTCATACTGTGGGCTTAGCCACTGCTGCTCACATAAAGAATACCTACTCCCAAGAAAAGTTCTGCTTAGTCTGGGGTGAATTTTGTTAACTTACGGGGACCGGTAGTTAGAAGAGGGAGGTCACCTCTGTAACAAGCATGTGCTTTAAACCCAGAGGATGCAAGTTCAAGTCCCTTACCTGTCCTTTGTGAATTTGAGCAAGTCATTTTGACACTCTGTGTTGTCATCTGGGTATACTAGTAAGCAATTGGAGAGAGCTCCTCACCCCAAAATACTGATCAACATGCGAGTAAGAATTTCCTATCATAAGGAAAACAGACAAGTCATTGAGAGTCAAGTTTTTCAGTTTTCATTCAAACACACCTGTGTGTATATGATAAATCTGTGTCTTACCAAATACATCAATTCTATCTTGTTAATTTACTGGTCTAAAATTTGGTTTCCTGACCCACAACATTTTGGATATCGACATCATTGTTTAGAGGATTAAAGAAGATCATTGACAGAAAGTGCATTGCAAGCACTTGAAAATATATAATGATAATAGATATTTTACTTTATTTGAATTAACAAAATATTTAAATAAAGAAGTTGACTGTAACTCAAGAATGAATGGAAGAGAAGAAAAAAAAATTACGAAGACCAGTGTTATGGTTTTGATCTGGAAATGTCCCTGAAAGTCTCAGGATACAGAGATGAGTTTTTAAGCAAGGATTAGATCATGAAGGCTCTGACCTCATCCATTTGATCATTAATCCACTGAGATGAATGTAGTGCAGGAAGACAGGACCTTGTTGGAGGAAATAGGTCATTGGGGACGTGTCTGAAAGGTTTATCTAATCTGGGATCCTTCCCTCCCTCTCTCTCTCTCTCTTTCTTTCTCTCTCTCTCTATTCCCTCCCTCTCTTTCCTTCCCTCCCTCCTTCCTGGTTGCCATGATTTGAGAGTAGCTTTCCTTTGCCAAACCTTTCACCATGATGCTCTGTCTTTCCTTGGGCCCAAAGAAATGGAGCCAGCTGACCATGGACTAAAATATTTGAAACCATCAAGTAAAATAAATCTTTACTCCTCTAAGGAGTTCTTGTCAGGTATTTTGCTCACAGAGATGAAAAGTTGACTAGTTGACTAGTGCTATTACTATTGTTAAGGAGGAAAAGTTTCTGCCAGGCCAATTCACTAATCTTGCTGACAGCTGGACCCAATACTGAAGATAATACACCAGGGAATTTAAGTCTTATGTTGTTAGACATCTGAATACTATACCTAATACCCCTTTCTTTTGATGTCATTATCTCTAAACAGCATCTATAATCTGACTTCGCATTGGCTTTCCTAGAGGTGAAAAAAATCAATGACAGTTTCTTCAGGCCCAAATAAAGAGATGATCTTGCAACTAGTTATAATTCTTATCAAATGATTACACATATTTTCTATTTTATTCATTAGTCTTATATGAGTTTTAACAGGAGTTAGCCATTGTAGGATTTATATCCTTTTGAAATGCAAGAAAATTTCTAAATCTCCCAAACTGACTGCAGATGGACTGAACACCTTATAATATGACTTCTATTTAGAGATACATTTAGTAAAACATGGCAGTCTTCCATATCACTGAATAACTGAAACTAGAAACCTACTTTTCCATGAACACTGGTTTAATTAAGATCCCAATGAGTGAGAACTAACATGAAAAATAATTGGGTTCAGATGTAAAGCAAGAAAAAAATAGTTTCATTGTGCTTAGAAGAACTGTAAGGTTTCATCCATGATCTTTAATAAAGAATATGATTTGTGCTGTGGTTAAGGGGTAGATTGGAATGCATATAAGATAATATATCTTTACTGCATTATGCATGATACCTCATATGGTAAGCAAGTTATAGAAATAAAAATGGAATGTAAGATGATTATTTAAATTTTTGAAAATATTATAACATAATATACATTGCTAAATCTTTCTGAATTTGACTATTTGGAGTGAGGCCATTCCAAATTGTAAACTGCTTTCAAAATTGCATGTTCTTCAGTAAGTGTCCATCATTAGGCAATTTACTTTAGTAAATAACAAATTGTAATTAGCGTGTCAATATTATAGCATGTATATTATTGCTTCCAAATTATTTTTTGTGTCTATCAAAATAACCTATTTTGCTAAATATTTTAAATAATCAATCTGGATATTACAAAACTGCATTTCTCTATTTATAAATGGTTTTATAAGAAAGGATTAACTTATAGTAAGCTCTCATGTAAATATTCATAAATTTAGAATCACATAGTCTGTAATGAATCAAGTTTCACTGTAGTATCTCAAGTGGCAAATATACTAGTCAAAGAGAAAGAAGTTAACACCTGAGAATTTTGCTGTACAAGATTGCTACTTTAGCAAAGTGCTCATAAATGGTAGAAGCATGAATTGATATGTAATGAATGATATGTAATTGATATGTAATGAATATTCTCCATACTGAAATATATGTAATATATTATTTGTCACAACAATTAACAAAGTTAAATTATTTAAATTTTCAAATACTCTAACTCAAAATGTTAAGAAAAATTATAATACAAACAAAAAATGTTATTCATTATATTGAACTATACAAATTATTTAAGCATATTCAATGATATAATGAGTAAATAATATGTGGCATTCTTTACCAAAAGAATTTCTAGCTATATCTGCTCTAAATAATAACTATTAATCTTTTGTGTTTATATGACTTAGAACACTGAGTCTAAATGTTGTTTTCCTTTTGAATTAAGAAAAATCTTATTTTTCCTTAATTTTCAAGAAGACAATCTTCAATTTGTCTTAATATATAGAATATTAATTTATTCACATATATAAAATCTATAAATATTTAAATGAACACATTTTAATCATTACTTTATTAGATTTAATATATGCTAGTAAAGTCCTAAATGTCAAATCTTTAATTACAATTCTTTCTTTAAAAAGTGTCTTAATATTTTTGAAAACATTCTCACTTGATATTTGTCATTCATAATGACCCTGGAAGATATGATGAGCAGATGTTATTATTACCACTTTAAATTTGAGAATATTGAAACTCTGAAAGATCATGCAGCTTATCCAAGGTGATTTGGTTAATGTTCAGAGAAGCTACCAATGAGCCAAGTTTTGTTTTAGTCCTTTCTTTTTAATATTAGAGAATTGTGAAATAATGTGATAAAATCTGTCGTAATATGTATTACTATAACATAGTATAAAAAACCTCAAATTAACATAAAAATAATTTACTAGGATATAGTAATGATCTATATTTATCATGCCAATCAAAATTAAGTAGATGACCCATGTGTACTTTGTTATAACTTTATGTATGTATTGCAATCTGGTGTTGTTTGAACAATTTGAAATGTGTTCTGGATGGGATATGGTAGCTTTTATGGCATTTTACCTTAAAGAAGTAAAGGCAATTATTAATTATTTGAAAAGCAGCAAGTCTTTCTGTAGTTTTTCTGTACTATTAGTTATTATAGGGATTAATTCAAATAGTTGCTAATATACAGATGATCCTTAACTCTTGGTGAGTTACATATAAATAAACCACTGTACATTGAAAATACCTTTAGTTGAAAGTGAACTTGATCTACCTAACTTACAGAACATGATTGCTTAGCCTACTCTACCTTAAACATCCTGAGAACACTTACACTAGCTTATAGTTGGGCCAAATTATTTAACACAAATCCTATTTTATAATAAAGTGTTAAATAGCTCATGTAATATCGAATACCCTGTGCAATTAAAAAAACACACAAAACTGCTCAACTGCTCTCCTCTGTAGGTTATCATTTGTTTATACTCATAATCAAGGTGCTTACTAGGAGCTAGGACTTACTGCTGCTATCAGCATCAGGAAAGAGTGTCAAATGTGTATCACATATTCAAAATATTGTAGTGATCATCTAAATCAGGGACTGTTTGTGTATGTATAGCATAATGTTCTTTCCAAAAAAAAAAAAAAAGTAAGAAAGAGAAAAGAAAGTCAAACTTTGCAAATTGTGTTTTGTTGTCCTAGTCATTTTAGACTCTTCCAAGCAGAGACATTTTCCCTTCCTTAGCAACCACAGAGGATGCTTGCCTGGGCCTGAGAACACAATCTGGGCTCCAAACAGTCACCACAGCTCAACACCCTCCAAGGGTTCCATCCAAATCTTTAGAATGTCTCCAGTCTCAACACTCACAACTCATTAAAAAGGTCTTGTCTCTCCTCAATTGAAAACACAACAAGAGAAAAAAAAAATCAAGAAGAAGCGAATTCTCTCAATCTTAAAATAATGACAGAGAAAATTAGCCTTATCCCTTTGAGCTTTACAAGGAGTGAGAGACAGAGAAATAAAAAAGAAAGAGAAATAACCCAGCCCATTCTCTTGGTTTTAGTTGTGTGGGAACTAAGGAAGAGTAACACTATTATTGGCCTAAGAAAGAAAATAAAACGTGCATTATTCTTTCTTGAGTATAATTGTGTACCAAGCAGTATTAACTTATTGAAGTAAGAAACTTCTCATTCCACTTTCACGGTGGTTATTTTCTTTGTAAGCTTCCTAGTCAAGGATAACTTTGTAGAGACAGTTACTTAAATCCTTTGGCATTGAATTAGGTGGAGCTACCCACTCCCAAGAGTCTGGTCTTGCAAACCAGAGTCCAATAATGGCACAAAGAAAGCATAGCAAGAGACGCTGTGAAAATCGCCTGTTAAGAAGTATTTACAAGGCAAAGCAGGTAGAGCTGACCTAAATGTGAAGCAAGTTCGAAGTTTCTCTTTTAGACTGTAATGACTTATTCTGCCGCATAACATCTGGCACTGAGCATTTACAAGGAATCTGTTGAAGGTCTGAGAAATGAAGTTTCTCACCTTTCAGTTACATTTAAACAAGAGATACATTGCTGTCCCTGTGGTCATTTTATCCTGAGGTGGAAAAAACAATGATAAATAATGTGGACTTCAGCATCTGAAAAAAATTAAGTCAGCTATTTCTTCTTTTTTTCCACACATAATTTGGGACAAGTTAATCTATAAGTCTTTTTTCTATCCTCCTTCCCTTCTCCCCTCTTTCCCTTCACATTTCCCCAAACTTCCTCTATTCCATTGCTCCTTTTTCATTCATTTATCCTTCAATTCCTCACTCTTCTTCTTTTTTTTTTTTTTTTTTTTTTTTTGAGAAATTTGCTTTAAAATAAATGCTAAAATTTAAAGAGAAAGCAACCATCTTCCATTCTGGCATCTGAACACTTTTAGCTTGCTCCCCAAAAGAAAGCACAAAGGCTCTTTTTTCTCTGTTTACTAGGATTTTCTTTTAAAATGAGTTTTGTTTTGTTTTTAATAAACTTGTAAACACTTTTGGTCTTACAAAAAAAAAATAAAAATAAAATAAAAAACCACAAGAGTACAGAATTCCCACATATCCCTTGACGGATCCTTTATTGTTACTATCATATGTTAGTTTATTATAATTAATAAATCAATGTTCATATATTTTTATTGCCTGATGGTTTTCAGCTCTTCCAGAATTCTGTTTAGAATCCTGTATTACATCTAGCTGTTATTTTGTCTTGGCTGTAATAGTCTCAAAAACTTTCTTTGTTTTTGATGATTTTGACAGTTTTTAGGAGCACTGCTTAAGTATTTGAATGAATGTATCTCAATTGGAAATTTTAAGGTGATTTCCTCATAGCCTGGATTGCAGATTTTTCAAGGACAGCCACAAAAACAAAGTGCCATTTTAACTACATTGATTCAAAAACACAGTATCTATCTGATTGTGGCCATTGATATCAACCTGAACGATTCGAAAAGTCACTCCTCCCCCAGACTCACCCCCACCCCAACCCATAGCATGCTCTTTGGAGAGAAGTCACTGTAAGCATGCACTTAAGGCATGGGGAGCTTTTCTCCATCTCTCCAGTGACTTACAGCTATGTAAATTATTGGAATTCTTCTGCATAGAAGATGTATCTCTCCTCTCCCATTCATTTAATTAAGTATATCAGTATGATTCCTTTGGCTTATAATGCAATAGAACTTATTGTGTGGCTGAAATTTTCCTATGTATGTCCACTGAGACCTCTTTTATTTTGACTCTGTGTCCCTTTGTCATCAATATGTATAGATTTTGGTTGTCTCTTCCTTCCTTCCTTCCTTTCTTTCTCTTTCTTTTATAATTTGCTTATAAGAAACTTTACTTTTTTCTATAAAGGCTATGAACTTTCACAAATGTATAGTATCGACAATTATAGAATCACTCAAAAATGGATTCATTACCCTAAAAATTCTGTGCTTCATCTATGTAACTTTTCCCTGGCCTCCTAGTCACCATGTACATTTTCAACACTGGAGTTACTTTTGCTTATTCAAAAATGTCACATATTTGAAATTGCACAGCAATAGCCTACCTTCTTTAACTTGTTAAACATTTTATCTTCATCCATGATTTTTTGCCTCAGTAGGCCATTTCTCTTAATCATTGTTTAACATATACCTTCTAAACTTCTTCTCTGACATTTCTTCTACTACGTTGTCTACAGATTCTATTGTTGGAACTTCTTGGTTTGTTTGAGGCACTGTATTACCCTGTTTTTTCATGTTGTTTTTGTGTCTTCCTATCTAGAGGTAGGAATGTGAGGCAGCACCATTTCTACCTTGTAGTCTTACAGTGTCCCTGAAGGCTTCCAGTACCTCACCTTTAAGCGGGAGACCGATACTAATAGCATCCTATGCAAACAATATACAACCTTACATCAAATAGCTCCTATTAAGTCATCATAGAGTTTTGTCACAATAAACAGAAATGTGTTCAGTTATTGTCTACAATATAAACAGTAAGTTTGCTAAAAGTGTTTAACATATCAAATGATGGACAAAGAGGGAATAGAAATAGTGTAGGATGTGATGTTTGTGGGGGAGAAAGAGAGAAGATAGAGGTAATAATTTATAGTAAGAGCAAAGAACAAATTAATAGAGGTTGGCTGTTAATATGAAAGAAGTGAGAAAGAGAATCCAGGGAGACAGATAAGTGAGAGAAAAAATAAATATAGATTTTTTTTGAAGTATCTATATGATTATAGATACCTCGTTAAATTTAAACCTAAACATTCCATTTTGAGTTTGGGAAAGAAAACTGTTGAAAATGGTATGCTTTAAAAAAAAATTCCAATGATAGTTCTTTCCTGGTAAATAAGAAAACAATTAACTTTGGTGCATTAGGCACATAACCTTGTATCCTTGCTATATAAGCTTACTAAATAAAATTGAACATATTTATTTTTGTAGATTCTTTGATATTTTCTAAGTAGATATTCATGTCAATAGAGAAAACAGATGCTTTTTATTTCATTTTTCCTAATATGTATGTTTTTATTCCTTTATCTTGCTTCTTGCACTAGCAGAGGATTCCAGTATGATGCTCCATATGATTGATGAGGTAAGACCCCATTACCTAATTAACAATTTTAGAGTGCAATCATTTACTTTCTCACCACTGAGTACATTGTTAGCTATAGGTATTTGCACATGTGACTTTTCAAAATGAGCTTCCCTCTCCTCCTAGTTTGTTGAGAATTTTTTAAGAAATCATGAGTTAGTGTAACATTTTGTCAAAATATTTTTCTGTTTTGTTTATACAATCATATGAGTTTTCTTTCTTATCGATTTAGATGGTAGATTGATTAATTGATTTTTTTTTAGCATTGTTCCATTCTAATATATCTGGGGAAAGATCCACTTATTTATGTTGTAGAGTTTTTTTTATATATTGTAAATTTCATTTATTAATTCTATGTTGGGATGGAATTTCAACATCTATATGTATGAGAGGTTAATCTACAGTTTTTCCTTTTATGTAACATATTTTATCTGGTTTTTGTATTATAATAATGCTAGCCTCATAGAGTGACCTACAAACTGTTTCCTCTGCTTCCATTTTCTAGAAAGTATTTTGTGTGTAGAATGTTCTATATATAATGCACAGTGGCTGCTCATCTTCTTGAACACTAAGACAATACTTCTAAATTTTTTCTCCATTGAAACCTGGTGTGGTTCAAGGAGTAAAACACTTGAAAATGTGCCCTTCCCCCTAAAGGTGGTCACTTGGGGTTTCTTACTTTCAAACTAGGTCTCACTCAGTCTCCAGCAATTTAAAAATCTGCCATTTAGGTGTTCTGATCAGTTACGGCTCCAGTGTCTCTTGCACACAGCACTCACCTTCACTCTTCATTCATCTGTCTCTTTAGATTTTAGATTGACACTTTGCCCTGAACCATAGTTCCTTCATGGATTCTATGGAAAGCAGTAACTATCATTTCGTTCACTTCTTCTTGGTATAAGAATGGAAGTTGTGACTTCTAAGCTCTTGGTGGAGGTGAAACTAGAGAAAAACAATAAGCCTTTAAGATGGCAATTTTCTATTTTTTTTCTTTTGGAAAAATCACTGATTTTTTTTTTTTTTTTTCTTATAGAAGATGGATTTTATTGCTCTTCTGTTGACCTTGCTGAAATATACACACCCACACATACTCCCGTCTCCCATGGTCCAAATACATCTATATCAAAGATTTTACCTTTATCAACGTTAATTACTGACTACATTATGAAATCAAGTTTGTTTATAGGAAAAACAACTTATATAGAATTCATTCTTGTGCAAATCAGTTTTGTTGTTCTTGCTGTTTTCCTCGAAGTTAATGATTGCCTTTCTTAGTTGTTTGTTTTCTAAGCTTAATCTTAAAACTAAAGAAAAATATTAAACAATAAATGAAGGCAGGCAAGAAGCAAAGAAAGAAGTCTTTTGTAATTTTTTTTTGATTCATTGTACACAAATGGGGTACAACTTGTTTCTATGGTTGTACACGAAGTAGAGTCCCACCATTTATGTAATCGTACATGTACATAGGGAATGATGTTTGTCTCATTCTTATTTTTCCTTCCCTCCACCCGCTCCCCATCCCTCTTTTTCCTCTATACAATCCAGCCTTCCTCCATTCTTGCCTCCCTCCCACCCTCCATTATGTATCATCATGCACTTATCAGAGAGATTATTTGGCCTTTGGTTTTTTGGAATTGGCTTATCTCACTTAGCAAGATATTCTCCAACTTCACCCATTTACCTGCAAAATCCATATTTTTATTCTTTATGGCTGAGTAATATTCTATTGTGTATATATACCATAGTTTCTTTATCCATTCATCAATTGAAGGGCTTCTAAGTTGGTTCCACAGTCTTACAATTGCAATTGTGAATTTAGAAGCTATGAACATCGATGTGGTTGCATCACTGTAATATGCTGATTTTAAGTCCTTTGGTATAGGCTAAGGAGTGAGATAGCTGGGTCAAATGGTGGTTCCATTCCAAGTTTTCTAAGGAATCTCCACACTGCTTTCCAGAGTGTCTGCACTAATTTGCAACCCCACCAGCAATGTATGAGTATATGTGCTCATTTAGGCAGCACATATACTAAAATTGGAACAATACAGAGATTAGCATGATCCTTCACAAAGAAAGAAGAAGTCTTGCAAAATTTCTCACAATGTGGTTGTAAATCATAAATGTTTTCTAAATCACATTTTTCCTCTCCAAAGTATCCCCAAAGTCATTTGTCCTTCTGCTCTATTTTCACTCAAATATGAAGATGTGTTCCATTACCGAGGTAGATGTTGAATATCCAGTTGAGTTTTTATTTTTCCTTTTTTGTACATGATCTTTTTATTTGTTAGATTTTGTTTTGTTGTTTTGTTTTTATCTCTGGGAACTCTTGGATCTTGTCATTAGGAGTCTAAAACCAAAATGTCAAAGTTACAGTTTCCAATATCATCTATCATATCAGATTATTTTGATTAAATAAAATGATAGGTAATGCCTTTGAGTGCTATGTGACTAATATTGATCATGTAAGTAATACCTATCACATAATGAATTAATGATCATAATATCACTTGTTTTCATTATGCATCAGAAGTTTTCACTCTTTGGTACATCTGAATATAATCTTACTCAAATTTTGGAGAATAATTGCTGACATCTCTGAGGTTAGCAGAATTCTTATTGTTTAAGATGAAGATGTTATATTTCTTTGTAAGTATGATATGCAATAAGTAAATACAAGTTCTGGTAGCATACTGTTCAGGTTCTGAATACTAGTAAAAACATATATTAGAATATGGTATCAAGAGAAATATTTAAAAAAATCATTCAGCAATCAATTCCCTAACTTAGTAGTTTAGAACTTAATTATACAAATAATGAATATTATGAACCTGAGTGATTACAGTCACACAGAGAGAGTTTTCAAAGACATTAATTTCTTTAAATTTTCTTCCATCTGCAATAAACCCAGTGAGTTGGGAGACTAGGGCAGGAGGATTGCAAGTTTATAGACAGTCTCAGTAACTTAGTGAAGATGTAGACAATTTAGACCCTGTCTCAAAGTAAAAATAAAAAAAAAAATAAAATGGACTGGGGATGTGCTTTAGTATTTAAGCATTCCTGAGTTCAATCCCTGGTGTCAAAATTGTTTTTTCTTCCTTCCTTCCTTCCTTTCTCTCTTCTTCCCTCCCTCCTTCCTTCTTCCCTCCTTTCCTTTCTACTCCCTCCTTCCTGCCTGTCTGTCTGCCTTTGTTCTGACTTCTATTATACTTTCCTTTAACTTGTGGGCACCATCCCATCATCCAAAAAGTCGTATGTGTTTCTGTATACTATACATTAAGAGGATTTTAACTCAATGAAAGTTTACTAGAAGACTATTTATAAGTCTATGTCTGGCAGTAGAGTTGGGAAGCTTGAAATCACATCATATGAAAAGTGATGAAACTGTCTAAACACAGTAACACAGGACATAACTGATTTTCATTACATAATTTGTTAATGTATGTTTGAAAATTCAAAAGTTTTTAGTATAGCAAGCTGAAATGGATATTTGGAAACAACAAATTTTGACAAAGAATAAAGTTTTTCATGTTTATAATAGAATTGATAAGATTAGGAGTACTGTTTAAATTTAGTATGCTATCATTTTTATTTCCTTCTGAAAACATTCAACTATTGGAAAAGTTGCGAAAAAAGGATTTCAAGCTCTGCTGGAATAGTCATTTGACAATTTTATAATGAATAACATCACTTGGAGTGTCAATTCTAATTCAAATTTGTTTTTTTCCTTTTAAGACCATGATTTTGTGGGTGATTTTGAAACATGATGCTTATACAAGGTTGATGCAAAGCATTTGAGAAATTCTCATCTAGAGGTATGATATAATGAGTTATAAGGCTTATTCCAAACTTTGTATCTCAGGAATTTAACAAGATAAATGCCCTTAGCAGAGATGACATTCAATCTGAGCCTCAAATGATGAGCATAATTTCGGTGAATCTCAATATTGTGCAAAATGACATTGCCCTCTCTAATATCAACTAAATTGGAAGACCAAACATTCTTTTACATTAAATATTTTTTAAAATATTAGCAAATTCATAACACAAATCAAAATGATTTTGCCTAATCATCGCATCTTTCCAGTCATATCTTAACCACAGTGAAAGAGAATCAGTTGTGTTTATTGCTCCTAAGACAATAAAGAAACATGTACTTAATATATTCTGCATTAATAATTGTTGATCTCATTTTAACATTGCTGAGAAAACTGCAATATTTATTTCAGAATACAATTGCTTCTTTGGGTAAGAAAAACCCAGCAAACATTAACAAAAATGTAAGCTGCTTCAGAATCCAGTGCACACTCACCACTGTTTTTATAAAATTGACAGTAGTTTAAGCCCAAATGGTTGGAGTGAATAACAATAACATTTCATTCTTATAAAAGTCTGTTACTTATTAAGTCTGCATAGTGAGTAGAGGCATAAGAGCCTTATAATTCTATGATTTTCATCCTGGGAATATCATTTTCTTGTTTGAATAACTTTCCCTTGAATGCATTTAAAATAAGGAGAACAAGGAGTTTATGTGCAATTACAATACTTTAGGATGTGTAGTGGCAATTCATATCTATTAAATATTTAAAACACATTACTCTTCAAATATTTTTGAAGGTGTTACAAACCTAATCTCCCCTTCATTTCTTATTCTATTATCTTTAAATAACCATAGCCCAGAAGTAAATTCTGTTAGAATATAGCAGGGTGAGTCTACTTTTTTCACTAAAAAAAAACCTTCCTACAGAGATTTTGTTATGGTAGTTTAAATATTTGAGATTTTAAAATTACATGATTTCAAAAAAATTTTTTTAAATATAGCTAAGAAATCTCTTACATTTTAAAAGTGGACTACTTCTGTAATTCATATGTTTAATGTTACCCACATGTCTGTGTTCAAGGCTTGGTTCCCAGGGTGCGGCTGTGAACCTCTGAAAGGGGCCTTGTGGGTGGTCCTTAGGTCACTGGGGCGTGCCCCAAAGGCAGTGGAACCTGGCCCCTTCCTTTTTCTCTCTGCTTCTTGGCTCATGAGATGGTATTTTTGCTCCATTGCATACTCCCTTCCCTTGCCACCCATCACTCTCTCCAGAGTCGCAAAACAATGGATCCATCTGATCTTGGCTGGAAACTCAAAAACTGTGAACCAGAGTAAGTCTTTTCTTTCTGTAAGTTAATTATCTCAAGTATTTCACTATAATAGTGGAAAGTTAACTAATGCAGTTATGTTTTTATTGAATACAAGAAAATTCTAGCATTTTTATCTTAATATATCATTATTAGTCAATGTATCAGAAGAATTCCTTCACAGTGGAAGATATCCTATATTAACAAGAGAACACGTGTGTGTGAGGAAGTAGTTACTTGTATACATTCTGTTACTCTGGTAGGCATGGAAACCTACTTCATTATCCTATAGCAGACATCATTTCCAGTGCCATTGTCCTGGGACTGTTACATCTTCCTATAAAACAATCTCATCAAGCAGAGCCTTATTTTTAACAGGGTTTCCTCTTTGCTTATAGGTACATTACCTCTCAAAATGGCACCTAAGTATTTTGGAACCTTCATTTAACTATTAAAACATCTTTACTCAGAAGTGCTCATTTCAATCACAAGGCAGAGTGTAACTCCAGGCTTTTCCCATTCTGGATGGTGCCGTGATGCTTCTAGAGGTGAACTTCCTAGTCCTTGCTGGTCCATAGAGGTTCATCCCAGACCAGTGGGAAGAAGCAGAAACTCTAATGTGAAAATTAAACTTTCCTCTGAAGCTATCAATTGGGGAAGAATTGTGATCTATCATCTGTGATTAGAGAAGAAGAAAACAATAGATAATGAATCTTAGTAAAAGAACTATGGAATCAATTTGTTACAGAAATAAAGAAACACCTTGATAAAAAGGAATGGTATTCATGTACATTAAGGTATTTGGAATGAAGGCTTATTCTATGCAGTTGACAAAGTAACTAGGTATTTCCTTGTTAAAAATATTTTAGGCCTGATGTATTAATTTCTGATTTTTCTTAAAATTTGCTCTGAGCCTCTTAGGTAATTCCAGTGTAGTAACTGAGGACATAGGTTCCAATAAATGTGGTTTTTATCCTTTTATTTTTATATTAGCAATATAAAGTGGTTCCATGAGCTGATTTTTAGCATCTTTTTCCATTTCTGAAGTCAGCAATCACATTGTTAGCTTTAAATTGGCCATGATGTATTTACACCACAGAAATAGACAAATGCCCCAAAGCCTTCCCTGGCTTCTCTTTTATTAAGGATTTACATGTGTGTTTTAGGCTATATATATTAAAGTGTGCTAATTCAACTCTCTTAGGTCTCAATATTTCAGCAGTAAAATTTATATAGTTGAATAACATGTTTTGAGAATTAATTTTCATGATTCTTTTGTTTATATGTTTGTTTGTTTTTCTTGGCCCTACCTTTTATTTTTTAAGTCATACACAAAATTATAAAATTTGTACATAATAATGGGGCACCATATGATGTTTTGAAACATATATATATTGTGTAATGTTTAAGTCAGGTTAAACATATTTATACCATCAACCATATATCATTTCCTCCCATTGAGGACATTCAAAATTATTTGTTCTAGTTTTTTAAAAATATTTTGTTCTAATTAGTTACACATGACCATATAATTCACTTTAACACATCATAAATAAATGGGGTATAATTTCTCATTTTTCTGGTTGTATATGTTGTAGAATCACACAAGTTGTGTCATATATGTATATAGGCTAATAATGTCAGATTCATTCTACTACGCTTCCTAACCCCATACCCTCCCCCTCCCTTTGCTCTCCTATACCTAATCCAAAGTGACTCTATTCCCTAGTCTCTCACACACACTTATTGTAGATTAGAATTTGGAGATTGGCTTATTTCACTTAGCCTGATATTCTTCAACTCCATTCTTTTACCTGCAAATGCCATCATTTCATTCTTCTTTAAGACAGAATAATATTCCATCATGTATATATACCACTTTTTCTTTATCCATTCATAGGTTGAAGGACACCTAGGTTGGTTCTGTAGTTTAGCTACTGTTACTTGAAGTGCTAAGATTTCATCTAACTCTAGTGATAGTGGCAATTATCAAGAATACAAGCAATGATAAACGTTGGTGAGGATGTAGGGAAAAAGGTACACTCATACATTGCTGCTGGGACTGCAAATTGGTGCAGCCATTATTGAAAAGGATATGGAGATTCCTCAGAAAACTTGGAATGGAGCCACCAGTTGACCCAGTTATCTTACTCCTCAGTTTATACTCAAAGGACTTGAAATCAACATACTACAGTGATGCAGCCACATCAATGTTCATATTGTTTGAAAGTACGTAGTTCAGTGGATCTCTCATAGTAAATACTCAAAAATGATTATTTTTATACATTCAGTGGGAAAATGTATCAAAACTGTTTACCTTTAATGAAATCATAACACTATGTTAAAGTGCAGAAAAAGTAGACTGACATTTCTTGCCAAATGATTGATAATTTAAGGCAAAATAAGTAAAAAAAAATCAATTAAATAATAAAATGAGTAATTTGAGTAAGAAGCAAAAGATTGAATTAATTCATGTTTTTGTCCACAAATATTTAATGAGTACCACCTACTATTTGCAAGACATTATAGATAGATTAGAGGAAAAATAATCTCATTCTCTTGCAGCTCACCTTCTACTCAGCAACATGAGCAATAAACAACTTAACAGACACTGACATGTTCCATGTCAGATGAGTTAGCAGGAAGGAAGTGACATGATATAAGGAATATTCTGCTTTACCCAACAGAGAAGCATCAGGGGTTGTTTACTGAGATCAGCTTTGGGCAACTCTATGAATACCATGAGGAGGGCTGAGTCGGGCAATTCCGTGGCAGCAAAGGACAGTAGGAGGAATGAAGAGCACACCAGGCAGCAGGAATGGACTGTGCTCCATACAGAAAAGGAACAGCCAGGGGGCCAGTGCGACTTACGAATCCTCACATAGGCGTGCTTGCAAACTGATGTTCACAGGGCAAAATTAATTTATTTTGTACATGAATAAATTTCTTCTTCCTCAACCACTGTAAAACATATATTTTCCATTCTTGCCTGAAATCCTCAATGCTGCCTGGCACTTAAGTGCACATGTTTTCTGGCAATTAAGTCTGAGATTTGATTAATTCCCAGTTTTGTCACATATTTTGTGCCCATAGGTCCTTTGTGCTCATAGGATAATTTCAGGTCTTCTATCCTTCTATGTTGTTTAGTTGGCTTACTTTTATTTAACTATGGAAAATTTGTTTTTCTCGTCTGTTAATCCTTCATGTGTAGTCTCTCCATGTTAAAGGTTGTTTTGAGCTTTTTCCTGCCAACTCCCCAACATCTGCCTTTTAGTAAATTAATATTATTTTAAATTATTTTATACTACTCCCATATTCATGATTTTACCTCTATTATCTGATCTTAGGCAGTTAAAATTACAAATCCCAAATGTACTTTTAATGATTATAAATATATTTTTAATAAAATTGATTAAAATTGTGTTTTCCAGCATAGTTTATGTTGTTGCTCTGAACACAATGCTTAAAAAAAAAAAAACTATAATTGAGAAAGCTGTGGATTCAAGAATATCACCTGCTACCCCGTCTTTGTGTATCCTTGTAAAGGAATTCTCTACTTAACTTAACAGAAAGTATATCATAAAGCCCTTAGTGCAAAGGCATGACTTACTGACCACAAAACCCAGAAAAGAATCAAAAGAGGTCATGTTGAGCCTTCATAGTTGGTACCAGGAGATCACACCATTACCAATCATGCTTCTCCATAGCTATCCAAGCAGAAAAAAGTATACAGTTTTCCTTGGGTCTTTGGATTTTCATTTCTTTTTTTTTTTCATTTATTTATTTTTTTAATTGTAAACAAATGGGATACATTTTGATTCTCTGTACATGGAGTAAAGTCATACCATTCGTGTAATCATAAATTTACACAGAGCAAAGTTGTTTGATTCATTCTGTTACTTTTTCATCCTACCCCTCAACCCTCCCACCCCTCTTTTCCCTCTGTGCAGTCCTTCCTTCCTCCATTCTTGCCCCCCTCCCTAACCCTAACCCTAAACCTAACCCTAACCCTAACGCTAACCCCTCCAACCCCCATTATATGTCATCATCCGCATATCAGCAAGATCATTCGTCCTTCGGTTTCTTGAGATTGGCTTATCTCACTTAGCATGATATTCTCCAATTTCATCCATTTGCCTGCAAATGCCATAATTTTTTCATTTTTTATGGCAGAGTAATATTCCATTATATATATATGCCACAGTTTCTTTATCCATTCATCAATTGAACAACATCTAGATTGCTTCCACAATCTAGCTATGGTGAATTGAGCAGCAATAAACATTGATGTGGCTGTATCTCTGTAGTATGCTGATTTTAAGTCCTTTGGGTATAGGCCAAGGAGTGGGATAGCTGGATCAAATGGTGTTTCCATTCGAAGCTTTCTGAGAGATCTCCATACTGCTTTCCAGAGTGCCTGCACTAATTTGCAACCCCACCAGCAATGGATGAGTGTACCTATATCCCCACATCCTCGCCAACAACTATTGTTGCAGGTGTTCTTGATAATCACCATTCTAATTGGGGTGAGATGGAATCTTAGGGTGGTTTTGATTTGCATTTCTCTTATTACTAGAGATGTTGAACATTTTTCATATATCTGTTGATTGCTTGTACATCTTCTTCTGTGAAATGTCTGTTCATTTCCTTAGACCATTTGTTGATTGGATTATTTGTATTCTTGGTGTAGTTTTTTGAGTTCTGTATAGATTCTGGAAATTAGCACTCTATCTGAAGTATGAGTGGCAAAGATATTCTCCCACTCTGTAGGCTCTCTCTTCACATTACTGATAGTTTCCTTTGCTGAGAGAAAGCTTTTTAGTTTGAATCTATCCCAGTTGTTGATTCTTGCTTTTATTTCTTGTGCTATGGGAGTCCTGTTAAGGAAGTCTGATCCTAAGCCAACAAGTTGAAGGTTTGGACCTACATTTTCTTCTATAAGATGCAGGGTCTCTGGTCTGATTCTGAGGTCCTTGATCCATTTTGAGTTGAGTTTTGTGCAGGGTGAGAGATAGGGGTTTAATTTCATTCTGTTGCATATGGTTTTCCAGTTTTCCCAGCACCATTTGTTGAAGAGGCTATCTTTTCTCCATTGCATATTTTTGGCCCCTTTGTCTAGTATGAGTAAATTGTATTTATTTGGGTTTGTGTCCATGTCCTCTGTTCTGTACCATTTATCTACCTGTCTATTTTGGTACCAATACCATGCCGTTTTTCTTACTATTGCTTTGCAGTGGTGTTTAATTGATTACAACCTAAGAAACTTTATGCTAGAGACAAGCCTGAGTAGTCAGGTGTCACCTGAGGGATACCAAGTGTTATCAGATCTGGAACCGGTGGTGCTCTCTTGACTTAGCAGATTTTCATTTCTAAAACTGGATTTTATAAGGCAGTACTTCAGTGCACCTAGGAGAAGTTTCAGTAGCCTGATTGAAATTAGTTACATGAAGAATTTTTTTCATTTATACCTGATCATTAATTTATAATCCAGTTTTATTAGGTCTGATGGACAAATAAAATTATATATATGGTCTAAGAAGTGATGTTTTCATATACACATGAAAATGTGTGTACATGTACATATGCACTTATCACAAAATGGCTATTACATTTAAATTAGGACATCTATCACCTCACACAACTACCATTTTGCACATGTACGTGTATGAGTAGGGAGAATGGCTTAAAATTCATTTCCTCGAAAATTTCAAATATGTATTATCATTTATGGGGGGAGGTGCCTGGGATTGAACTCAGGCGCACTTAACCACTGAGCCACATCCCCAGCTCTGTTTTGTATTTTATTTAAAGACAAGGTCTCATTGGTTTGCTTACTGCCTCACTTTTGCTGAGGCTGGCTTTGAACTACTGTTTATTTGGGTTTACGTCCATGTCCTCTATTCTGTACCATTGATCTACCTGTTTATTTTGGTACCAATAATACCATGCCATTTTTCTTACTATTGCTTTGTAGTAGAGTTGAAGATCTAGTATTGCGATAACCCCTGCTTCGCTCTTTCTGCTGAGGATTGCTTTAGCTACTCTGGTTTTCTTATTCTTCCAGATGAATTTCATAATTGCTTACTCTATTTCTGTAAGGTACATCATTGAGATTTTAATTGTAATTGCACTGAATCTGTATAGCACTTTAGGTAGTATGGCCATTTTGACAATATTAATTCTGCCTATCGAAGAACATGGGAGATCTTTCCATCTTCTAAGGTTTCTTTAATTTCTTTCTTTAGTGTTCTGTAGTTCTCATTGTAGAGGTCTTTCACCTCTTTTGTGAGATTGATTCCCAAGTATTTTATTTTTTTTTTGAGGCTATTGTGAATGGGGTAGTTTTCCTAGTTCTCTTTCTGAAGATTCATCACTTATGTATAAAAATGCATTAGATTTATGAGCATTGATCTTGTAACCTGCTACTTTACTGAATTCACTTATGAGTTCTAAGAGCTTTCTGGTGGAATTTCCAGGTTCCTCTAAATATATAATCATGTCATCAGTGAACAGGGATAGTTTGAGTTCTTCTTTTCCTATTCGTATCCCTTTAATTTCTTTCGTTTGTCTCATTGCTCTGGCTAGAGTTTCAAGGACTATGTTGAATAGAAGTGGTGAAAGAGGACATCCCTGCCTTGTTTCAGTTTTTAGAGGGAATGCTTTCAGTTTTTCACCATTTAGAATGATATTGGCCACGGGCTTAGCGTAGATGGCCTTTACAATGTTAAGGAATGTTCCCACTACCCCAATTTTTTCTAGTGCTTTGAGCATGAAGGGATGCTGTATTTTATCAAATGCTTTTTCTGCATCTATCGAAATAATCATGTGATTCTTAACTTTGATTCTTTTGATATGGTGAATGACATTTATTGATTTCCAGATGTTGAACCAACCTTGCATCCCTCGGATAAAATCCACTTGATCGTGGTGCACAATTTTTTCATATATTTTTTAGGCGATTTGCTAAAATTTTGTTGAGAATTTTTGTGTCAATGTTCATTAAGGATATTGGTCTGAAATTTTCTTTCCTCGATGTGTCTCTGTCTGGTTTAGGTATCAGGGTGATATTGGCTTCATAGAATGAGTTTGGGAGGGTTCCCTCCTCTTCTATTTCATGGAATACTTTGATGAGTATTGGAATGAGCTCTTCCTTAAAGGTTTTGTAGAACTCGGCTGAGAACCCATCTGGTCCCGGACTTTTCTTTGTTGGTAGGCTTTTGATGATATCTTCTATTTCATTGCTTGAAATTGATTTATTTAAGTTGTGTATGTCCTCCTCGTTCAGATTAGGTAATTCATATGTCTCTAGAAAGTTGTTGATGTCTTGTGTGAGGTTTTCTGTTTTTTTTGAATATAGATTTTCAAAATAGCTTCTAATTATGTTTTGTATTTCAATCGTGTCTATTGTGATATTTCCTTGTTCATTCCAAATTTTTGTGATTTGGGTTTTCTCTCGTCTTCTCTTTGTTAGTGTGGCTAAGGGTTTATCAATTTTGTTTATTTTTTCAAAGAACCAACTATTTATTTTGTTAATTTTTCTGATTGTTTCTTTTGTTTCAATTTCGTTGATTTCAGCTCTGATTTTAACTATTTCCTGTCTTCTACTACTTTTGTTGTTGGTCTGCTCTTCTTTGAGCTGTAGTGTTAAGTCACTTATTTGTTAATTTTTACTTCTTTTTTTGAATGTGCTCCATGAAATAAATCTTCCTCTAAGTACTGCTTTCATTGTGTCCCAGAGATTTTGATATGATGTGTCTTTGTTCTCGTTTACTTCTAAGTATTTTTTTATTTCCCTCCTAATGTCTTCTGTTATCCATTCATCATATAATAGCATATTATTTAATCTCCAGCTATTGGAGAAGTTTCTGTTTTTTATTCTGTCATTTATTTCTAATTTCAATCCATTATGATCTGATAGAGTACAAGGTAGTATCTCTATCTTCTTGTATTTGCTAACAGTACCTTTGTGGCATAAAATATGGTCTATTTTAGAGAAGGATCCATGTGCTGCTGAGAAGAAAGTGTATTTGTTCTTTGTTGGATGGTATATTCTATATATGTCTGTTAAGTCCAAAACGTTGATTGTGTTATTGAGATCTATGGTTTTTTCATTCAATTTTTGTTTGGAAGATCTATCCAGTGGTGAGAGAGGTGTGTTAAAATCACCTAGTATTATTGTGTTGTGGTCTATTTGATTTCTGGAATTGAGAAGGATTTGTTGGACGTACATGGATGAGCCAATGTTCGGGGCATAGATGTTTATGATTGTTATGTCTTGCTGATTTATGCTTCCCTTAAGCAGTATGTAATGTCCTTCTTTATCCCTTCTGACTAACTTTGGGTTGAAGTCCACATTATCTGAAATGAGGATGGATACTCCAGCTTTTTTGCTGAGTCCATGTGCATGGTATGTTTTTTTCCCATCCTTTCA
The DNA here is from genome assembly GCF_902686455.1 of Sciurus vulgaris. Taxonomy (NCBI): domain Eukaryota; kingdom Metazoa; phylum Chordata; class Mammalia; order Rodentia; family Sciuridae; genus Sciurus; species Sciurus vulgaris. Next base: position 123,937,239 of record NC_136469.1, read on the forward strand.
CCTTTAGTCTATGGGTATGTCTTTCTATGAGATGAGTCTCTTGCAGGACGCATATTGTTGGATTTTTCTTTTTAATCCAATTTGCCAGTCTTTGTTTTTTGATTGATGAGTTCAGGCCATTAACATTCAAGGTTATTATTTTGATATGATTTGTATTCCCAGTTGTTTGACTCATTTTTGTTTTTTGACATGATTTGATTTCTCCTTTATTTGGCTCTTCCTTTAGGTTAGTTCCTCCTGTTGCTGATTTGCATCATTGTTTTTCATTTCTTTCTCTTGGAATATTTTGCTAAGAATGTTTTATAATGCCAGCTTTCTTTTTGTAAATTCTTTTAGTTTTTGTTTATCATGGAAGGATTTTATTTCATCGTCAAATCTGAAAGTAAGTTTTGCTGGGTATAAGATTCTTGGTTGGCATTCGTTTTCTTTCAGGGCTTGAAAAATGTTGTTCCAGGCCCTTCTAGCTTTTAGGGTCTGGATTGAAAAATCTGCTGATATTCTTATTGGTTTCCCCCTGAATGTAATTTGATTCTTTTCTCTCACAGTCTTTAAAATTCTGTTTTTATTTTGTATGTTAGGTATTTTCATAATAATGTGCTTTGGTGTGGGTCTGTTGTAATTTTGTGTATTTGGAGTCCTATAAGCCTCTTGTACCTGGTTTTCCATTTCATTCCTCAGTTTTGGGAAATTTTCTGATATTATTTCATTGAATAGATTGTTCATTCCTTTGGTTTGTTTCTCTAAGCCTTCCTCAATCCCAATAATTCTTAAATTTGCCCTTTTCATGATATCCCACAATTCTTGTAGATTCTGTTCATGATTTCTTACCATCTTCTCTGTTTGGTCAACTTTGTTTTCAAGATTAAATATTTTTTCTTCAGTGTCTGAGGTTTTGTCTTCCAGGTGTTCTTTCCTATTGGTTATGCTTTCTATGGAGTTTTTATCTTGGTTTATTGTTTCCTTCATTTCAAGGATTTCTGCTTTTTTTTTTTTTTTTCAGTATCTCTAACTCTTCATTGAAATGATCTCTTGCTTCCCGTATTTGCTCTTTTAACTGTTGATTGGTGCAATCATTTAATGCCTGCATTTGCTTTCATCTCCTCCTTCAATGCCTGCATTTGCTCTTTCATCTACTCATTTGCTTCCTTGATTGTTTTAATTATGTACATTCTGACATCTCCTCTTTCAATGCCTGCATTTGCTCTTTCATCTACTCATTTGCTTTCTTGATTGTTTTAATTATGTACATTCTGAACTCCCTTTCTGGCATTTCTTCTGCTGTGCTGTCATTGGGTTTTATTGATATAGTATCTAGGTTTGTTTGGAACATTTTCTTCCTTTTTTTTCTCATATTGTTCAGATAGCAGTGGGACTCTGAGATATTGCAGATTTCCTCGATTGGCTTATAGTGTCCCTGTAGATTTCCAGTATATCACCTCCCAGCCTTCAGTAGCCTGAAGTCTTGGAGGAACTTGATAATGCACTTCTGAAGAAAGCTGCCCCTAGTCCGCTACTGGTTCCAGGGCTTGGAGCTGGCTCTGTGTGGAAAGGCTCTCACTGGGCGGCCTGCTCCTAGAAGCTGGCTGTGGAAGGAACCTGCTGTTGGAGGGAGCAGGGCTGCTTTGGGAAGACTCTAGCTGCCCTGCCCTGCTCCGAGAAGCTGCCCCTGTCCGGGCGTGCCGCCAGGGCCAAGCTTCACCCGGTGGGAGAGACTCACCCCGTGGCTCTATGTTAGTCTGAGTCTCTCAGTGTCTCCCCTTATTTAATCCTGGGTTCTGAAGCAATGGGAGTCACCCTCTAGTCCGCCATCTTTGATCTCCCAGATTTTCATTTCTAATGGTTCCTACATTACTTAAAATTTGTTAAATAAAACTTGCCACATAAAGTTTGCTATGCTTGTATTTTGTTAATTTGTCATTTAAATTTTTGTTTTTGTTGTTGTTGTTGTTGTATTGGGGATCAAACACCTCCTTGTAGGTTTTATGCTCTACCACTGATCTGTTTCCCCATTCCTAATCTGTGTTTTGTTTTGGAGGTGTCAATCATGATCCTTGCAATGGGTGAGAAAAGCTTACTTTTTCTTACATGTGTATTTTAGATTTTTAATAAACAGCCTAACTTTCAAATGGTTGTACCAATTTATGTCTATACTATTTATATATGGAAATTCTGTGCCAACATTTTATGCCGTCAATTTTTTGTTCCAATTTTCATCATTTTAATAAGTGTTTCTCATTGTTTTTATTTGAATTTCCTGATGTTGACCACTGTTATATATTTATTAATCATTGAATTTCTTATATCCTCACTTATGAAACATCTGTTATGGTCTTTTTCCTATTTTTTAAACTAGGTGTTCTTTCTCTTCATTTTACATAGTCCGCGTTCATATTCTTATAAAGATACATGTGTTTTAAATATTTTCTTTCTGCCTGGGATTTGCATATATACTGTAAACTCTTCAGTTGTCAGAACATTTGAATCTTTACATAATACACTCATCAATTTATTTTATGGTTATTGATTTCTGTGACTTCTCTAAAAACTAAAGAACAAAAAAGTTCTATGCTTTCTTATAGGAGTTTTATGATTTTTTTACTTTAAGGTATAGAGTAGGGGACTGGGGATATAGCTCAGTTGGTAGAGTGCCTGCCTTGCAAGCACAAGGCCCTGGGTTCAGTTCCCCAGCACCGCAAAAAAAAAAAAAAAAAAAAGGTATAGAGTAGGTTGGGTTTAATTGACTTATTTAATTGCTGAATACCCCACACGTTACTTTTTAGTTTGGAGTTTCAGGTTTGAAATGTATTATTAAATATTCTGTGAGAATTTATGCATAGTTAATATGTTTTCTTTATGCATCTGAAAATTCCTTGGTAACACTCTTGTCTTTAAATAGTAAGTTCACTGGCTTAGAACTCTAAGAAGTTAGTTTTTTACAATGAGTTTTAAAATTTTTCTGTAATAAGTTTGTTATCAAAACAATATTTTCTTTATATATCTTTTTTCTTTGGTTGATATTTTGGACTTGTTTTATTCTCCATAATATTTTCTTGTTCCATTTTGTACTCAGCATATAGCCTACGCCATGTGAGAATTCATACACTTCTTTAATTCAAACATAGTTTCAGCCATCATTCATTTGTTATTGTCTCTATGACATTTTCCATATTTTTTCTTTGAGAATCCTATTAGAAACATATTATAACTCTTTTCTGTTATTTATGCTTTGTAATTTATCCTGCATATTTTTGATTTTTTCTATATTGCTATACTTTTCTCTTTATTGAAATTTCTTTGGTGCTGTGTTTCAGTTAACAATTTCACACTGCCTACCCTTGTTGTTATTCAAATTCTTGAGTATATCTTTCACATTAATAATTGCATGCATTTTATTTCCAAATTTCTCTACCAGTTCTTTTTTATATCCATTATTTCCTGATGTTTACTTACAGGAACAGATGTCTTGCTAGTGGTCATAGGTGTGTGCTCCCCTTTAGTGTCTCCCTAAAATGCTTATTGTGACTTGTTTGTTATTTATTTTGTTTCTTTATTTACTTTTTATGGATACTGTTATTCCTCCAAGTCATGAGGACCTTAGATGAAATGAGCATGTGTCAAATTTTAATGGCCACACATGGTGGCCATTCCACCTTGGTCATTTGATTTACTTTGCTGAATTTAACAGAAATGAATTGAGAACATCCATCAAAAAACACTTATCAATAATAGCTAGAAGATGAGGCAATATGGCAAAGGTTTCTCAGCATTCAAAGCTGATGATGGCACATTAACTCTTCTGCTAAAGATGTAAGAGGAAGTAATTCACAACAAAAACAACAAAAAACAGCAAACAAACTAATTTCTGAATCATCAGACTCAAGGGAAAGAAATTTTAATAAGGCAATGACTATAGAATAGTGTTTTATATTTAATTTTATTGACACATAATAATTGTACACATTCATGGGGTACAGAATGCATTATATATTTTGAATAGGTAGAAGAGAGGATTTTGAATGCTCTTGCAACAAAGAAATGATAAATATTTAAATTGAAGGAAAGATGCTTTGACTTATGACACTCACTGTATATAAAAGCGTTTAAGTATCCTTGTTTAAAAATTCTGGAGTCAGGTGTGATGGTGCACACCTGTAATCCCAGCAGCTTGGGAGGTTGAGGCTGGAGGATCACAAGTTCAAAGCCAGCCTCAGAAAAAAGAGAGGCACTAAGCAACACAATGAGATCCTGTCTCTAAATAAAATATAAAATGGGGCTAAGGATGTGATCCAGTGGTCATGTGCCCCTGAGTTCAATCCCCAGTACCCCACCACCCAATAATAAAAAATCTGGAGATTCAAAAACTATTATGATCAAACACATTACCAAAATTTAAAGGAAGAAAAGTAAATAAATAAAATCCTTGAAGTGTAGAGGAAAGAGGATAGACTTGGGACATACAGGTCATTTAAGACATTTGCAAGTTTTATAATTTGGGGTATGTAAATGTCTGAATTTTCACATTTGTGAAATAGAAATTATATTACCTAAATTCTAAGAGAGTTACATAAATGATCTTACTCACTGCAGCTTAGAAATTTTTTTTGAAACTGTAGCATCATACAAATACCCGTTGTTATTAACGTATAGTAGTAGGTAGCTATAGTTAATGGTATTGTATTATATATTTCAAATTGTTAAAACAATGAATTTTAAATATGTTCACTAAAAAGCAATGGTAAATATGTGAGGTGATTGATATGATCATCAGTCTGATCTAATCATTCCACAATGTATGTAGACCACATCATATTTTAACCTATAGATATGTACAGTTTTCTTTAATTAAAAACTAAATTAAAATCTTAGAAAATTTAAAAATACACTATACCATCATGTTTGCCTAAAATAACCCTGAGTCAGTAGTAACTAAATAATACAGCCCCCCCCCCAGAAATCAAAGAATATACCATAATAGGCTGTATAAAAGTATGTGCCTATTAAACATGAATAATAATACCTCGTCTTCTGGTGGTTGTTAATTACTCACAGGTCCTGCAGGTATAATACAGATGAGATTGAACCTATTAAACTTATGATCTATTGAAGTTTTGTTGATTATCAAACTTGTGACCTCTAAAATATGATATCACCACAAATTTCAAAGGGTTATTAATGTAAAAAACTAGGTACAATTCCTACTACATGTCTAGGACTTAAAAATATCATGGAAACAAAGGAAAATAGCCTTAAAGGGAATTTGCTGGTTCACCTCACTCACCTTCAATCAAAACTTCACTTAGTCAGTGGGGAAAGTGAGTCATTGGCCTCCCTAGACTCAGGGATCACATTCAGACAGCCATTGCTGTAATGAGGACACCAGCATGGAAACCCATCACCCTGCCATGAAGGCAATAGCCCAGCACAGGACAGAGTTTCAATGACTTACAGGGCAGATGTCTTGCTAGTGGTCATGGGTGTGTGCTCCCTTTAGTGTCTCCCTAAAATGCTTATTGTGACTTACGTTTGCAAACTCCTCATCACATTCCAGAATGAGGAAAGTAAGTTGTAATGGAATCCCTTTCCTGATGAAAATGGCAATAATATGTGAGATGGAGCCTCCTGTTGTTCAGGTTGTTGCTGCTGTTTCCAGAGCCTAATGAGTCACTGCGCAACATCTCACTGCTTGAGAATTTATGCAAATTGACAATTAAACAAGGGGGTTATTTTAGTCAAATCAATCAGATGCGTATCTATTTGAAATGATAATGCAAGCATAATTGATGGTGCATAATTAATGATTAGCCAAGGCTGCTAATAATTAAATGCTAAGAATGTTTGGAAGGAGGGGGCCTCTACCAACTTGGGCTCTAAGCCAGAAACTGAAGAGTACATTTGCCACATTTCCTCAAACCATTGGAACATTATCTTGCTGTGTTTCTAACCATAGCCACATATTGGGAACCTGAACATTTGCTCATTTTTATCTAGGAGCTTTCTCGGGGGCGTGATGTAAATAACAATCTTGGTGTTATAAAATCCTTATAGGTTTGAATCCTGGATCTGTGTTTGAATAGGTTCTCTTACAGTAACCAGCTCTATGACCTTGGTTTGTACATATGTTACATACATATATACTATGCTATCACTCCACACCTTCACTTTCCCAACTTATAAAAATATTGCTATAGTCTAATACCATCATTATGATTGTGGTGAGGAGTTAATAAAGTATTAAATGTAAATGTCTTGGTAGTTTCAAAAACTTAATACATGCTAATAAACATTTATTATACTTATGATCATGATTTCTCTTGAATTTTCTTGACTCTGCTTTTGTCACTTAAAGATCATTTTATGATAAACATTTAAGCCTTGTTTTTTCAACTTTCCATTTAATCCTTGGCTAAAAGTCTGAAATAAAAATATTAAGAGTCACAACACCAATGGCAGTGCCCTTGAAAAAAAGAAATTATTGATATGCTGGACTTTGATAAGATAAAAAAAATTTCTGCTCTGTAAAAGCACAGTCATGTAAATTAGTGGACAATTCACAGACTGGGATAAAATATTTGTGTTATCCAAAATATGCAAAATTTGTAAAATTTAACAATAAGAAAACAATACAATTAAATATTGGACCAATGACCTGAACAGACACTTACTTCAAAGAAGATATATTGGTAGCAAATAAGTCAACAAAAATGTTCTGCTTCATATATCATTAAGGAAATGAAAATTAAAAGGGAAAAGAGATATCCTTGCTCACCTATTAGAATGTCAAAATCGAAAACACTGACAGCAATGCATGTTGGTGAGCAAGTGGAATAACCTAACCCATGCAGTGTCTATGGGGATGTAAGTGTTATTTGGAAGACAGTTTGGCAATCTTGTTACAAAATTAGACCTAATCCTACCATAGGAACCAGTAATTGTGCTAGCTGGTATTGAGTCAAATGAGCTGAAAACTTTCTATACATCTATACATCTATATCTTGCACAAGATGTATATAGCAACTTTATTTATAATTGCCCAAATTTGGAAGCAACTGAGATGTTTTTCAGGATGTAAATGGATAGATAAATTGTGATATATCCAGACAATGGAATATTTTTCAACTCTAAAATGAAATAAGCCTTCAAGTCATGAAAATACACAGAAGGAACATAAATGTATTATTACTAACTAAAAGAAGCCAATCTGAGGCCAGGTACTGTGGCACATAGGTATAATCCCAGCTACTCTGGAGGCTCAGCCAAGAGGATTGGAAATTTGAGGTTAGCCTGAGCAACTTAGGAAAACTCAGTCTCAAAATAAAATTTAAACAGGGCTGAGGATATGACTCAATGGAAGAGCACCCCTAGCTTCAATCCCCAACACACACACACACACACACACAGAAAAGAAAAAAAGAATAAAAGAAAAAAAAAAAACAAGACTTTTTTGATTCCAACTTTTGTATCCTGGAAAAGGAAAAAACTACAGACAGAGTAAAAAGATAAGTGATCATTAAGGGAAAGAAGGATAATTAGGGTATGCCAAAATATTTTAGAGTACTAAAACTCTTCTGTGCGATACAATGATGTATGCATCTTATTATACTTTTGGCAAAGCAAATAGAATATACAACAGGAGGAGTGTAATTTTCTTTTTTAATGTAATGTTGAAACCATTTATTGAAAATTTAATAAATACTATGCTCTTTTATGAGTGTTCCTTAATAACAATGCCGACTCTTAGCAACTTTATTCAATAAACTTTTAATTACTTCTTGAGTCTGAAAGCAAGAGATTTAAATTTCTCTGGTTGGGCATTGCTTTCATTCTCCGCCACACTCAGCCCTATGTCTGGGGTTCACTGAGTGTCAAGTCATTTAAGCTGTTCTGCTTAGAGTAAGGGGGCCATCGGTACTTTGGACAGTACTATACACAGCTCTAAAACTCTAATATGCAACTCCAAGCACATTTTCATGGGGATGAACCATACAAGATAATAAGTAAAATATACAAAGATGTTTTTAAGCTTCTTTATGGTTTCAATTCTGCTACAAGTCCCAAGACCAAGTTCAGATACAAATGTTGAAATAGGTCAGATACATTCCACTGTTTTTCCTTTTCATTTTTCATCATTTGCATCCACAAGAATGGGGTTCTAACTAGAATGAGATATATTGCATGTTTCTATAATTTTAGAAATGGATTCTACTGTCAGGTATAACCAATTAAAAACCAATAAATAAATAAAAGAAATATTTTTTTCTATCAACAGTTGATTGGCCCTGAGAAGTTGCAAAACAAAGGACAAGAAGTGGAAGAGAAGACAAATTAGAACCAAGTGATTAGATTTGCCATAATCACTCCCTTCTTTCCACAGCAATCAATTATAACCAATAGAGCACAAATGTTTGGAAAAAGCTGGTCAGCATATAAATAAACACACTGACCAGGGGGGGCAATGTGGGTAGATGTTGGCCAAAGGGGTCCGTGTTTCAGTTAGGGAGGAGGAGTGAATGGTAAGTAGTCCATTTAATGGGTATGTTTATTAGTTTGATCATTCCACAATGTATGTATACATCTATGTTTCATAGTATCATTTTGTACTTCACAAATTTAGACAGTCATAGTTTGTCAATATTCAATTGAATAAAAAATTTAATAAAATTAGCCTAAACAAAGATTCTCTAGAAACAATAACAAAACAAAACAAAATGAAAATGGAAGAAAGGAAAATAATTAAAAAACAAAAAAAAGAAAGAATTGATAAAATTTTGTCCAGAACCATGACACAGGTCAAAGACATGAAAGCAGATATGCACTTTCTACTTCTAATTTTTCTTCTATTAAGAAAAACAGCTACTCAGAAACATCTGGGTATGTGCACATACACGTGCATATAATGTATTTCTATAACATGCCACATGAGTTATTTTTCAACTCTATTATACCTCTATTTCAGTTGGCATGACTACATAATAACAAATCACCACAATTGTTAATAGCTTGAAACACATGCTTTATTTTGCTCACTAACCCACAATTTGAACAGCACTCAATGGTAGCTCATTTCTTCTCCACTTGGCATAGCTGGGTACTTGGAAGATGGGAGGATGGTTTGTTCACTTGCATCTGATACTAAAAAGACTCAAATATCTGGGATCTGAAATAGTCAGGGCTGGATAGGCATCTCTATTTTCTTGTCCTCTTTCATAAGGGATGTGTCAGGATAGACAGACTTCATAGATCACAAGATGGAGGAGCAACCAGTTAGAAGCTGTATCAGCTTATAGGGTCTTTTTCACCACATGATGCTGTTAGCTACACATAATCTACTTGAGGAAACAGTATCGGACTTCACCGTTTCATGGAAAGAGAAGCAAATTTTGGAAGAATACCAGTTCTACTGTGGCCATTTTGGGAAAGTGCATTCAGCCACAAATGCCCCAAGACTGAAACTCCTAATAGTGGCCACCCAGATCGCAAAAGGAGGTTCCTTCCTCTCAGTACTAGTCCATGAAATCTAGAATTTAAGCTGATAGTTTGTCCCTTTTATGCTCTATAGAATAATCACCATGTGCTCCATTTCTTGAGGATCCTGTTCTCTTCTCGAAAGAAAACCCTAGCAAGGACTAATCAAATAAACCTAGTCTTCCTGAAAATAATTAATTTATTGTTCACAGCCTCTCTCCAAACCTCCCTTTTAACACCTATATGTATGATCCATAAGAAAAGGAATCAAATATTGTTTTGTATTTTACTACTACATACTCCGCATATAGTCATTAATTAAATAACTTAATCAAAAGGAAATCTATTGTGACCATAAGCAAATAAAGTTGTTATCAAGAAAGCAGGGCCAGATTTTCAAAGATAATGTATAAGAAGTCAATCTGTTTTGCCAACAACTTTGACAGAACTTGGATTTAGAGGCCCCAGGTCTTAGTCTGCTTTGACTGCTATAACAAAATGCCATAGAATGAGTGACTTATAAACAACAGATATTTATTTCTCACAGTTTAGGAAGCTGGAAAGTGCAAGATCCAGATGCCTGTAGATTGGTGTCTGGTGATGGCCTGCTTCCTGGTTCATGTATTTTCATTGAGCCTTTGTGTTGGCAGGACTAGAAGCTCTCTCTAGCCTGTGTTAGAAGGACACTAGTCCCCTCTTTCAGGACTCTGATCTCACAACACAGTCACTTCCCTCTTTCCAATACAAACACCTTGGGAGTCATGACTGCAGCACGTAAATCCTAAAGGACACAAACGTTCAGTCCATAGCACCTCACTTGGAGTGGGTTTCTTCCCTGTTTGAATGCAAGAGAAGTAGGGTTATTTTATTCAGATTATTCATGAGTTAGGAGTTTTGCTGTTAAAAAAAAAAAGAAAACAATGAGCTTATCCTTTTCAATGTATTCTTGGTAACTCAAGAGATAACTACAGAAACTTCTAGGACATTCATAAAAACATACTTAACTAGGCAGGAATTCAAAAGCTCTTCAATATTTCTTAAAGCTCTTAAAAACTGAATAAGCTGTTCTCATTTCTGTAAGAACTTTTACCAGCTCTGCTATGAGTAGGACCAAGAATGATTTGGCAGGGGAGTCCATTGAAAGAGAAAGCCCTAAACAACTGATTCTCAGCGATTATTCTAAGTAGAACTATGAAATTTACAAAACTGAAGTATTTACAAGAACACCATTCCTCTTTTCCAAACTAGAGATGATTTTTAAAACCTAACACAGATTTCTGTCACTTTAGACTAAGATGTTAATTTCTATGAGACAACAAGTTGACACTGAAGTGAATAAGACATTTACTGCTGTCTTCTAGCACTAGTATAATATGGGGGAAAGAGTATAAATGCCAGAGAAAGACAGTCCTGGATTTATATTCCATCTAAACAACTATTAGCCAAGGGTCTTTGGGTAAACTACCTTATTTCATGAGTTTCAATGCCTTGCTCTTCTTTTAATTGAACCTATAAATATTTAACCCATAGTTTAGCTTTTAAGATTCAATAAATAGCATATTTATCCATCAAGCCTACAGTCAGTAAGTAGTAGTTGATTCCAGTTTCCTACTGAAATATACCATTAAAATAAAGTCATTCATACATTTTCCTAACAAAGAAGTAAAAAGACAGTGAGTGAGCATGGACTTTAACAGAGGGGACAGGAAACTCTACAGATAACCAGTTTTTCCTGCACGTTATCTTGGAAAATAATTAGGTTTTACAGGAATTCAAGGGGAAACTTGGTTAATAAATAATCAATGACAATGTAAAATGTGCTGGGAACCGTAGTGAGCAAGGTAAAGTGCTTCAGGACGGAACTCTCCAGAACTCCTCATCACTTTCTAATAAATATCTCAAGAGTCCCATGTGAGTCTCTGTGATGCAAGATCTCACTTGGTAAGCACAGGGTCGATGTTAGCACAGTGGAGAAGTCATAGTTCAAACATATTTTTTTCCCAGTTACTTTTTGCATGCCACCAGTTGAGCACAGCAAGCTGTGGAGGAAAACAGGCTTGTGCAGCAAACCATTCTCTTCTTGTGGCTCAGAATGGACCACCTGTTCCGCGTCAGGGACTCATTCTCCTAATTTCTGTTCAGTCTGACCTTGACTCCATGACTCAGAAGCCCCAGCTCTTCTTCAACCTGTTAATTCAATTGCTTTTCTCTTTTCTTTTTAAGTGAAAGTCTTATATTTTCCAGAGCAGTTATTTTTTTTTGTCTGTTTATTTCTAAAGGATTTAGCATGTCTTCTTTTTTTTTTTATTGTAAACAAATGGGATACATGTTGTTTCTCTGTTTGTACATGGTGTAAAGGCATACCATTTGTGTAATCATAAATTTACATAGAGTAATGTTGTTTGATTCATTCTGTTATTTTTTTCCTTCCCCTCACCCCTCCCACCACTCTTTTCCCTCTTTACAGTCCTTCCTTCCTCCATTCTTGCCCCCCCAACCCTAACTCTAACCCTAACACTAACCTCTCCCACCCCCATTATGTGTCATCATTCACTTATTAGCGATATCATTCCTCCTTTGGTTTTTTGAGATTGGCTTATCTCACTTAGCATGATATTCTCCAATTTCATCCATTTGCCTGCAAATGCCATAATTTTATCATTCTTTATGGCTCAGTAATATTCCGTTGTATATATGTACCACATTTTCGTTATCCATTCATCAATTGAAGGACATCTAGGTTGGTTCCACAATCTGGCTATTGTGAATTGAGCAGCTATGACCATTGATGTGGCTGTATCTCTGTAGTATGCTGATTTTAAGTCCTTTGGGTATAGGCCAACGAGTGGGATAGATGGCTCAAATGGTGGTTCCATTCCAAGTTTTCTAAGGAATCTCCACACTGCTTTCCAGAGTGGCTACACTAATTTGCAGACCCACCAGCAATGTATGAGTGTACCTTTTTCCCCACATCCTCGCCAACACCTGTTGTTGCTTGTATTCTTGAAAATGACCATTCTAATTGGGGTGAGATGGAATCTTAGGGTAGTTTTGATTTGCATTTCTCTTCTTACTAGAGATGTTGAACATTTTCCATATGTTTGTTGATTGCTTGTATATCTTCTTCTGTGAAGTGTCTATTCATTTCCTTAGCCCATTTGTCGATTGGATTATTTGCATTCTTGATGTAGAGTTTTTTGAGTTCTTTATAGATTCTGGATATCACTGCTCTATCTGACGTATGATTGGCAAAGATTTTCTCCCACTCTGTAGGCTCTTTCTTCGCATTGCTGATAGTTTTCTTTGCTGAGAGAAAGCTTTTTAGTTTGAATCTATCCCAGTTATTGATTCTTGCTTTTATTTCTTGTGCTATGGGAGTCCTGTTGAGGAAGTCTGGTCCAAAGCCAACATGTTGAAGATTTGGACCTACTTTTTCTTCTATAATCTGCAGGATCTCTGGTCTGATTCCGAGGTCCTTAATCCATTTTGAGTTTAGTTTTGTGCATGGTGAGAGATAAGGGTTTAGTTTCATTCTGTTGCATATGGATTTCCAATTCTCCCAGCACCATTTCTTGAAGAGGCTATCTTTTCTCCACTGCATATTTTTGGTCTCTTTGTCTAGTATGAGAAAATTGTGTTTATTTGGGTTTGTGTCCATGTCCTCTATTCTGTACCATTGAACTACCTTTCCATTTTGGTACCAATACCATGCCATTTTTGTTACTATTGCTTTGTAGTAGAGTTGAAGATCTGGTATTGAGATAGCCCCTGCTTCACTCTTTCTGCTAAGGATTGTTTTAGCTCTTCTGGGTTTCTTATTCTTCCAGATGAATTTCATGATTGCTTGCTCTATTTCTGTAAGGTACATCATTGGGATTTTAATTGGAATTGCATTGAATCTGTATAGCACTTTAGGTAGTATGGCCATTATGACAATATTAATTCTGCCTATCGAAGAACATGGGAGATCTTTCCATCTTCTAAGGTTTTCTTTAATTTCTTTCTTTAGTGTTCTGTAGTTCTCATTGTAGAGGTCTTTCACCTCTTTTGTGAGATTGATTCCCAAGTATTTTATTTTTTTGAGGCTATTGTGAATGGGGTAGTTTTCCTAATTATTCTTTCCAAAGATTCATCACTTATGTATAAAAATGCATTAGATATATGTGCATTGATCTTATATCTCGCTACTTTACTGAATTCACTTATGAGTTCTAAGAGCTTTCTGGTGGAATTTCCTGGTTCCTCTAAGTATATAATCATATCATCAGCAATTAAGGAGAGTTTGGATTCTTCTTTTCCTATTCATATCCCTTTAATTTCTTTGGTCTATCTAATTGCTCTGGCTAGAATTTCAAGGACCATATTGAATAGAAGTGGTGAAAGATGGCATCCGTAGCTTGTTCCAGTTTTTAGAGGGAATGCTTTCAGTTTTTCACCATTTAGAATGATATTAGCCATGGGCTTAGCATAGATGGCCTTTACAATGTTAAGGAATGTTCCCACTATCCCTATTTTTTCTAGTGTTTTGAGCATGAAGGGGTGCTGTATTTTATCAAATGCTTTTTCTGCATCTATTGAAATAATCATGTGATTCTTGACTTTAAGTCTATTGATATGGTGAATTACATTTATTGATTTCCAGATGTTGAACCAACCTTGCATCCCTGGGATGAAACCCACTTGATCATGGTGCACTATCTTTTTAATATGTTTTTGTATGCGATTTGCTAAAATTTTGTTGAGACTTTTTGCGTCAATGTTCATTAAGGATATTGGTCTGAAAATTTCTTTCCTCTATGTGTCTCTGTCTGGTTTAGGTATCAGGGTAATATTGGCTTCATAGAATGAAATTGGGAGGGTTCCCTCCTCTTCTATTTTATGGAATACTTTGAGAGGCATTGGAATGAGCTCTTCTTTAAAGGTTTTGTAGAACTCAGCTGAGAACCCTTATGATCCTGGACTTTTCATTGTTGGTAGGCTTTTGATGACTTCTTCTATTTCATTACTTAATTGGTCTATTTAAATTGTGTATGTCCTCCTCGTTCAGTTTAGGCAATTCATATGTCTCTAGAGACCTGTTGATGTCTTCAAAATTTTCTATTTTGTTGCAGTATAGATTTTCAAAATAGCTTCTAATTATGTTTTGTATTTCAATCCTGTCTGTTGTGAGATTTCCTTGTTCATTCCGAATTTTAGTGTTTTGGGTTTTCTCTCATCTTCTCATCGTTAGTGTGGCTAAAGGTTTATCAATTTTGTTTATTTTTTCGAAGAACCAACTATTTATTTTGTCAATTTTTTGTTTTGTTTCTTTTGTTTCAATTTCATTGATTTCAGCTCTGAGTTTAACTATTTCCTGTCTTCTACTACTTTTGGTGCTGGTCTGTTCTTCTATTTCTAGGGCTTTGACCTGTAGTGTTAACTTGTTTATTTGTTGAGTTTTACTTCTTTTATTAAATGCACTCCATAAAATAAATTTTCCTCTGAGTACTGCTTTCATAGTGTCCCAGAGATTTTGATATGATGTTTCCTGGTTCTCATTTACCTTTAAGAATTTTTTAATTTCCTTCCTAATACCTTCTGATATCCATTCATCATATAATAGCATATTATTATCCATTATTATCTGATAGAATACAAGGTAGTGTCTCTATCTTCTTGTATTTGCTAACATTAGTTTTGTGGCATAATGTATGGTCTACTTTAGAGAAGGATCCATGTGCTGCTGAGAGGAAAGTGTATTCGCTCTTGGTTGGATGGTATATTCTATAAATGTCCGTTAAGTCTAAATTATTGATTGTGTTATTGAGATCTATGGTTTCTTTGTTCAATTTTTGTCTGGAAGATCTGTCCAGTGGTGAGAGAGGCGTGTTAAAATCACCTAGTATTATTGTGTTATGGTCTATTTGGTTTCTGAAATTGAGAAGGATTTGTTTGACATACATGGATGAGCCACTGTTTGGGGCATAGATGTTTATGATTGTTATATCTTGCTGATTTATGCTTCCCTTAAGCAGTATGAAATGACCTTCTTTATCCCTTCTGACTAACTTTGGCTTGAAGTCCACATTGTCTGAAATGAGGATGGACACTCCAGCTTTTTTGCTGAGTCCATGTGCATGGTATGTTTTTCCCCATCCTTTCACCTTTATTCTATGGGTATCTTTTTCTATGAGGTGAGTCTCTTGCAGGCAACATATTGTTGGATCTTTCTTTTTATTCCAGTTCACCAGTCTATGTCTTTTGATTGATGAATTCAGGCCATTAACATTCAGGGTTATTATTGAAATATGGTTTGTATTCCCGGTCATTTGGTTCATTTTTTTATTTATTTTATTTATTTATTTATTTGACATGACTTGTTTCCTCCTTTATTTGACAATTCCTTTAGGATAATTCCTCCCTTTGCTGATTTGCTTCTTTCTTTTTCATCTCTTCCTCATGGAATATTTTGCTGAGAATATTCTGTAATACTGGCTTTCTTTTTGTAAATTCTTTTAGCTTTTGCTTACCATGGAAGGATTTTATTTCATCATCAAATCTGAAAGTAAGTTTTGCTGGGTATAAGATTCTTGGTTGCCATCCATTTTCTTTCAGGATTTGAAAAATGTTGTTCCACACCCTTCTAGCTTTTAGCGTCTGGATTGAAAAATCTGCTGATATCCGTATTGGTTTCCCCCTGTATGTAATTTGGTTCTTTTCTCTTGCAGCCTTTAATATTCTGTCTTTATTTTGTATGTTAGGTATTTTCATTATAATGTGCCTTGGTGTGGGTGTGTTGTAATTTTGTGTATTTGGAGTCCTATAAGCCTCTTGAACTTGATTTTCCATTTCATTCTTCAATTTGGGAAATTTTCTGATGATATTTCATTGAATAGATTGTTCAATCCTTTTGTTTGTTTCTCTAAGCTTTCCTCAATCCCAATAATTCTTAAATTTGGCGTTTTCATGATATCCCATAGTTCTTGGAGTTTCTGTTCATGATTTCTTACCATCTTCTCTTTTTCGTCAACTTTGTTTTCAAGGTTAAATATTTTGTCCTCTATTTCTGAGGTTCTGTCTTCCAGGTGTTCTATCCTATTGGATATGCTTTCTATGGAGTTCTTAATTTGGTTTTTTGTTTCCTTCATGTCAAGAATTTTTGTTTGGTTTTTTTTCAATATCTCTAACTCTTTATTGAAATGATCTTTTGCTTCCTGTATTTGCTCTTTTAACTGTTGTTTGGTGCGATCATTCAATGCCTGCATTTGCTCTTTCATCTCATCATTTTCTTCCCTGATCATTTTAATTATGTACATTCTTCACTCCTTCCTGTCATTTCTTCTGCCATGCTGTCATTGGGTTTTATTGATGTAACATCTAGATTTGTTTTCGGCATTTTCTTCCCTTGTTTTCTCATATTGTTCAGGTATCAGTGGCCTGCTGAGATATTGCATATTTCCTCTATTGACTTATAATGTCCCTGAAGATTTCTAGTATATCCCCTCTTAGCCTTCAGTAGGCTGAAGTCTTGGAGGAAGTTGAAAGTGCGGTGCTCCACAAGGACGCTGCCTCTCTAGGGGTGGTGGCCTTCTGGTGGGGTATATTCCCTGCTAGTGGGCAGAGGTGCCTCCACTTGTTGACCAATGGTCATCCAAAGGGGAAGTAGACTGCGGGCTGAGGGAAGGCCTGTTTGGGTCTGTTTCTCTTTACTGTCCTTGTGGGAAAACCTCACCCAGCAGGGAAGACTCACCCGGTGGGGAGGTCTCGCTGGTCAGTTCCCCTCCTAGAGGTTCCCCTCAATCTACAACTATTGCCTAGGCTGGGCTGCCTTCCTCTGCAACGTTCCCAGGGGCCCGGACCTATCTCCTGGGCATGGGAGCCTCACCCTTCGCAGAGGAGTCTCCTTAGGCTGCCTCTCCTCAGAGAATCTGCCCACAGTCCTGGAACCTTTGCTCCCCCCCCCTAAGTGTGTCTCTGTGCGGCTCTTCCACCAAGAAGCCTCCTAGTTCCTGGGACCCTGCTCTGCACCTAATCACCTGGCTATGTGGCCACTCCTCTGAGCAGCCACCTGGAGCCCCGTACAGTCGCTCCGAGTCCCAGCGACCCACCGCACGCCTCTTCCTCTGGACAGCCGCCCAGTGTTCCGGTGTGGTCACTAGGAGTCCAAGCAACTCACTGCATGCCTCCTCCTCCTGCCAACCGCCCGTAGCCCTGGGCATTCTCTCCGAGTCCAAGTGACCGCCCCATTCTTCCTTCTCCTCCTCCGGGTAGCCTCCTGGGTATTCAGGAGCGGCCACTCGAGACCAAGCGACCCGCTGCGCTCCTCCCCCGGACAGCCCTCCGGGTGTTCAGGAGCCATTTCTTTGATTCCAAACAACTCACCACTTGCCTCCTCCTCTGAGCAGCCTCCTGGAGCTCTGATGCAGTCACTCTGAGTCCATGCGACCTGCCACACTCCTCCTCCTCCTCCTCCCGGCAGGCCCCGGTGTTCAGGGGCAGTCTCTCTGAGTCCAAACAGCTTGCCATGCAGTTCCTCCTCTGGCAACCACCCGGAGCCCCAGTGGTTGCTCCAAGTCCAAGCACTGTGCTGTGCGGCCTCCTCTCTGATGCTCCCAGTTGTCCGAGTTCACTGCTCCAGCACGGGGAGGGGTGTCTCGTTGGGCAACTCTACTTCACAAAGTTTCCTGCATTCCAGGACGACCGCCCCATCCGGGACACCTCCCCAATGGGAGAGACTCACCCGGCTGCTTTGAGTTGGTCCCAAGTCTCTCAATATCTCCTATTTTGAATCGAATCCTGAGATTCAAAAGAGCAACATGAAATGCAGCCACCCTCAAGTCCACCATCTTTGAAAACTGCATGTCTTCTTTAATTATCCTGGTATTTTGGTATGTTTAATTGTTTCATTAGAATTCTGCTAATATTAAGTTTGGTGTTTTCTGTCCCAATTTTATTTTTCATGTCAGCCTTATTTTTCATGCACCTTCATTCCAGAATATAACGTGTTTGAGAATGCATTTTAAAAGTCACAGTACAGAATAAACTTAGTTATTCCATTCCACAAAAGCCACCAATGGAGGTTATACTTGAAGCTTTACTTACCAAACTTTCTCTAAGAATTGTATCCTGATGTCTAACACTGATTTCTAACATTACTCTAAAAACCTATCCCTTCTACTGAAAGATTTCTTCCTGGAAATCAGAACACAGGGCTTCCCATGGGGTCCCCAAGCTTGCTTTGTTTTCTATCACAGCACTGATCACATGCTAATATAATTCCCCATTGATTTCTCCACGTCAAACAGATTCTGTCTCTAACAGTAGGAGTGTAATCATTCACTATTATATTGCACAGCCTTTATCGCGGTGCCTGGTTCATAATAGGGATTTTTAAAGTAGCTCCTGGACAGTGGCATGCACTGATATTTCACAGTGTGTGCCATCAGCAGAGACAGGGAAAACCCCCATCAAGAGTGTCCACATGCACAGGTATTGTGAGCACGCCAGTGTTGTCATGATCAAATTCAGTTGGTGATCGCATCTTATATTTTTTAGCTTTCATAGGGTATCAAGACATCATTATTTGTCTTCTATTTTGCAGTACTCATTCTTATTATGAGTTTTATCACCACAGTTGTAGGTAGAGAAATAAGGAGTCAGGGTTGTATGTCCACAGTTACACAGGCATGCATAGCTGGGCTACCCTAAAACCCTAAAACCAATGTGTTCTATTTCTCAGGCCAGATCTTCCAGAATGACAAAAATTATTTCCAGGGATTCCTGAGCACTATGACTTAGGAAAGAATTATTTGGAATGTAAGGTTTTGATGCCTGACACATTTTCCTTTTTGTTCCTGTGGTCAAAGTAGACAAGAAATTAACATATTTTGTATGGATTAGTGCTTTCATTTAATATCTCCATGCAGAAGGATTTAGAGCATTGTGTAAAGTTTTGTGCATGCTGATTTCAGAAGGCAGGAAAGGGAATGCTTATTTTTTGACATTTTGGTTTTGGTAAATAAAGTGACCTTTAGGTTTCAGTTGTACACTTGAATTTAAGTAAAGATAAATAAATATGGAAACTGTGGCAAAAACCAAGTATATTTGAAATGAGGTGTGCCTTGGGCTCAGAGGAAAATACTCATTACTTCTTCCTTCAGGTCTGGTTTCCTTTAAAATATCCAGATATTTGTGGAAGATAGATTAGATAAATACTCTTGATCAAATAGTTTCATTTTTCTTTGCAAAAGTATTGATAATATAATTTATTTTAAAAGCAAACTCCTTCTGTGGCTGTAAAATATCATTGCCCCCAGCACAGCACCCCTTTGCACTTCTTCAAGAAAGATTTATTTAGTATATTCTATGGTCCTGGTATTATGCTAAGTGGTGAGCTGCACAGGAAAATAGAAAACACAATGACAGTCTATGTTTTCTAAAATAAAGAAAGACTTTGGATATTATTTTTGTTGCTATATTTGGGGATTATACGCACTATGCAGACAGAAGTAAAACCAGAGATGTAGATACCATTGTTATCTAGAGTACTTGTTTAATGTCAGAAAAACTTGTGAAAGACAAGGATGGTTTCATTTTTCAGAGCAAGTATTGAACTTTTCAAAGGAATTCAAATGCCTCTGTTCTAAACCCAACCTTCATGGCTATTTTATTCTTACTTTTAGAGAAGAAAGGGTTTCCCTTAAACCTGATCCAGAGAGCATTCACAGTGATTTTAGTTTCTTCACTAAAATTTTTCTTTTATGTCTGCTTTAATTCCTTTCACCAGTTCTAGTGCTTGTACAGGAACATCCAGACCACCATCTTACTTTAACAAGATGGGATATTTGAAGGTCACACCTTCCCAGTAGTCAGTCTCATGGTTTTTTGCCATACCACTAATATATGACTGATATTAGTGATGAGAATGGGTAGCAGGCGGAAACAGGACAGAGAGAGAAGTGGGGAGATCAAGCCCTCATTTTTAGGTAACTTTACGCCGTGGTATCAATGCATGACTGATAGGTGTGGGTGGCAGGAAGATAGAAACAGCGAGATAGAGAGTATAAGAGAGAGCTAGCATGTACGCTTCAATACTTTACAGTGAAAAGCTCCCCCTTTTTTTGGATCAAGGTTCCCTTTACACACAGAACTTGATATTCCTTTAGGACTATGACTTCACCCTTCACTTGGACTATCACAAATAATGGTCCATGAGGACAGTTTCTGGTCTCTAGAAAATTCTTCTTGAATACTTCAAAGAACAATTCAAGAGTGGGTCCATTATGGTTTGTTTCGGGGGTCAATTTGACTGAGTTAAAATGTGCCCAGGCATGGAGCCAAACACTATTCTGGATGTGTCTGGGAGGGGTTTCTGGATGAGCTAACATTCGAATAAGTAGAGGAGCAAGGTGTGTGGGTCTCATCAAGTCAATGGAGGGACTGAATGAGACAAAAAGGCTGCAGTCCTTCCTGAGTACTTGAGCTGGAATATCTGTCTTTTCTGGTCTTTGAACTCAGATTGAAATATCAGCTCTTTTGGGCTTTTAAGTCTGGGGATTTTCAGACTGGAGCTTCCTGAGTCTTAACCTTTCAAATTCAGCCTCTGCTCTCCTGTATCTCCAGCTTGCTGACTCTGGATCTTAGATCTCAGTCTCTCTCTCTCTCTCTCTCTCTCTCTCTCTCTCTCTCTTCTCCTCTCCCTTTCCATTTCTATCTCTATCTCTTTGTATACATAGGTTGTGGGTGTGAATGTGTGTGTGTGTCACAGAAGATCACTGACTAATACAGAACGTAGTCCCATTTGAGTTTTGTGGTATTCAGTGTAAGATGAATGCATATTTTTTCTTAATTATTTTAGCAACCTATCATCTATTGAGCAGAGCAATACGCAGGTGCATACAAAAACACTTAAATTTATGTGCATACTCCAAGTACTCTGTGAAATCCTATAAAGAAGGAAAACATTTTCCCAATTGCCATACAACCCAAAGATATTATGACAAATTCAGTTCATTTTTATCCCATTTCCCAGAGTAGTTTTAATTCGTTTCCTTACCTCTCTTTTTATGGAGGTCAACCTGTGCAATAATTCATACAGAGTTCTAAATTTTATAGGTAGTTTTTTACCCCCACTGTTAGAGTCATCTGTAAGTCCTACCCCAATATATTAGCACCCAACACTTAATTCTGTACCCACTGGGCAAAGACTTTTCATTTCCAACTTTTTGTTCCTTGGACATCTAAATTTAAACAGTTAGCATTGTGCTTCTTGATACAGAAATCTCCGTACATGGAAAAGGAACAAGGTAATCAGGATTTATTTTGTTCATTCTGGAGGTAACTAACCCCCAGGGCTCCCAGCATGTTAGAACTTCATGAGAGATTTCACCTGACCCTGTGACCTGAGAATCCTGCTCCTGGTAGACAGGACATGGAAGCTTAAAACCAGAAACTCTATCAACATGACAACATAGGCACACTGAGGGCAGGGGCTTCTCTGCTTTGTGTTTTGACTCATGTCCACTTTGAAAACACCATCTGAATAAATAAGATTAAAACCTCTGCAATAATTCATGTTTTCCAGACACTTTTCCTGAAGGTCTACTAGTAATAGGAACTGGGAGAAAAGAGATGAGTGCTGTGTTCAAGAAGAATGCTGAGATGAGTGAGTGGACTCATGTCTGACACAGTTACAGGATAGAAATAAACTGCAATGTTGGCTACTGGCAAAGAAGCTGTCCACAGGGGCTTCTATATCCCAGCATAAATTTTTTTGGTGTTGTTTTGAAGCTCATTCTATTTAAAGGCATAAGGCATTTTCTTTTTCAGTTTATCTTCATTTTATGTACTGTTAAGCAATGAGGGAAAGCATTTTATCTTATAACCATCAAAATTTTTGAGTTTTACAGCTTGCAGTGAATAGAAACACAAAAAATGAATTTTAAGAGAAATAGATACCTCCGTAGCAGTACTACAATTATTTCAGAGTGGCTTTTAAAATAGTATATATTTTAAAATTCAACCATACTGATCTTTGTCATGTTGTTATTAGTCGACTTGGTATCTATCTGAAAATGTTATTTTTACTGGTAAGATACATTGTTTCAGCTATTTGGTATATTTATTATAATGATGTTTTACTCTCAGTTTCTATAAAATCAACTCTTAAAACTACATACTTTAAAAGGATTTTAAATATATTAAAGTATTAAAGTAGATAATAGAAAGACATGGTGAATTTTGGCTGAAGTTAAGTATTATCTCCTGGGAGTTACTAGTAAAATTAACCATTGGAGTTTATAGCTTATTCCTAATCAGTGTTCATGGGTTCATAAAATAGTTGAATGGGAAATTAAAGAGAGAAAAAGACTCAAAGATTAATTCCCATGTGAAATCAAACTTTAAAAAGTTTAAGTTTTGGTTTCTAAGTCAATACAACTTTCTTTTTCCCATTGAACAGAGTAAAATAACAAAAAGTAACTAGCATTTATCTGCATTGGAATTGTCACCTTCTGTGCTGACTATGAGCTATCAAATTTAGACTTCAAAATAAAAATGAGGTGTTAACTCCTTAGTATGTCTTATTTAGTGAATGACTAAACACCAAGAATCCTATTCTGGCAATGTAGCTGTCAGGGCCATTAACTGTCAGACATGGTAACAACTTTCTTATTCACTAAGTTATGCCTTTCACGAAGGATAAAGGGGAGAGGAGTGGAAAGAGTGGAAAGAAAGAATATAGGGTAAGTGCAAGGCTCTGGGAACACCCAGGGGCTCTACCAGTGCAGATGACAATTTTATCCAAGACTTGTCTGTCTTCCAGCAGTTTCTGTTCACAATTTCCTGGTTTAAAATTTGGCTTCTACCTCTAGCTTTCCAACTGGGACTTTTGTCCACACTTTCAGTGACTTTTTCTTTCCTGCCCTCTCTGGTTCTGAGCACTGGTGTTTTCTAAGTATTTCAGTCGCCTATCCTATTACCACATGGCAATCCCAGAATATTGCTACCCTCATGTCCAGCTTCCAGAGCTATGACTTTAGACAGTTCCAGGCCTTTGCCTGCACCTAGGTTGAAAGTAGAAGGGCATTTTTCTCCCTGAACAGAAAATTCATCAAATGGATATTGCCTTAATTCTTGATTTTGCCATATATACTGTAGCAAAAACTATACAAACAAAATCAGAAGTGAGAAAACATAGTTATCAATGCCTCTGAAGAATATGGAATAGACTCAGTTTATTACTTGTTTTCACATAAGTACTAAAGCAGCAGACGAAGAGGGGCCAGTCTGTTTTAATCAATCAAAAATCTTTTTTGGCTCACTTTGCAAAATAAAACAGATTTGGCACTGCCATTTCATTTTTTAAACTTGTGCTGCTGCCCATCAATCCTTTTCAGGCACCTCAGGGTAAGTGAAATACAGGATTGCGAGCCCTATGGAGTGTCAGATTTATCTACTGTGTTGGATTGCCACAACACAGTTCATTCATGCAATTATTTCTCTTGATTATTAAATTGTATTTCCAACTTTAAATTCTTCAAAGACAATATCAAAGAATTTCATAAAAGAGAAATTAAAAACTTTGGTTTATGAAAAAAGAAGGTATTAGTGGCTTTACTTTCACTTCTCTTATGTTTAACTTGAAAGTTTAACTGTTAAAGAGTTGCAATAGTTAATAGTTGCAAATAATAGGTGCGATATTCAAAAAGCAAGCTTACTCTTTTTATCAATAAAGACAGAAGGCATGATTTACTATATAAAGCTTTGGATCTCTGATGATGGATGACCTGGCACACAGAATTAACCAATAATCCCAGCGTGGAGCTGCATGGAGTACAGACATAATCCAGTCTGATCATTTGGGGGTCATTATAACTTTCTGGGTGGTACAGGCATCTTTACCTTTGTGGACCCATCCTCTCAATAAATTCATAAATGGCAGAAATTGTATTTTATAATTGTTTTATTATAAAGATGGACGTAATCCACATTATTTATAATAATTATTTTTTCTGATTTTACAGTGAGTTAAATCCCTGTTTTACACCCCCAAATTTATCTTGGGCACTAAGAGGCTGTTGCTTCTGTGTTTAAATATGGTCATGACTGCTGGTTCTGCTTAAGGGCAAGGTGAATGAGCACATAAATGGTAAGACTCAAGTATATTTTTGAGATTTTGACTTTCTGAAACAACCCAGCTATTGTACCATTGTTATCACTGTCCTTTCTCAGTGAAATCAGTAGCGTCTACCTCTTTAACAGCTACTACTGTGCCTAACACTCTCACCAGATATAGGCATAGAATTTTAACCTCGTAATGTTCCACTTTATTATCCCTTGCTTATTGGTTACCTTCTGTCTTACCGGGGACAGAGATCATTGTCCTTTTTTCAATGTCTGATAAATCTGCAGAGTCCATGACTATTCTTGACGTTGCTGCATATTTATTAAATTAATGATGCAAGTGAGTGAAGGTACTGGCAAATTAGGCTGTGGATAAAAGACAACAGAGTGGCAGACAGGTACATAGTCAACTGGCACCTCCAGAATTGCACGTTGTTTCCTGAAAGAGGGCACTGTGCCAGATTCAATATTTCATACAAGGACGATGCTGGAAATTAGATGCTAGAGATTTCTCTCTTTAGTTTTCTTTATCTAATTTACTCAGGTAGAGTGAAAGCAAAAGTTTCATTGAGTCTAGTCTATACCATTCTTCTAATGAGTACCTCTGATACTGATTTAGAATGTGTATTGATTGGAGTCCAAAGGTCACTGTGAGTCCTGGAAACAAAGGGGCTGCTCCAGTAGATTTAGGGCTTAGCAATGTGGACATCACTGGCACTTAACATCATCTATTCTGAAAAGAGACCAGGATGGGAGAGAACATGGGGCTTGTGGCCAGAAGGTCATCGATGCCAGAGGAGATGAATATTTGGTTATTCTTTCCCCACTTTTATGAAGCTGTCTGTAAACATTATATCATTATCCTACCCAAGCTGAACTGAAAGCTATGATGTCATTGTATCTGGGATATGAGTATTTGCAAATATACAAATGCAAAATTGGAAACAGTTTTATTGATTTATAAATGTTTTAACTATTTTGGTAGTCCTTTTAAAATTAAACTGCTTTTAAGAATACATCAAGAGGGCTGGAGTTGTAGCTCAGTGATTGAGTGCTTGCCTGGCATGTATGAGGCCCTGGGTTCATACTCAGCACCACATATAAATAAATAAAATAAAAGATCCATTGACAACTAAAAAAATATTTTTTTAAAAAATACAACCTCTACAGGGCCTTTAACAAAGAACTGGGCCCTGGTGAGCAGGCCAGAATATTACATGACAAACTGAGAGTAGTGCGAGGATCAAAATCTGAAGCCTACTTCAGAAAGTCAACTTTCAAAGAAGCATTTTATTAAAATAGAATAGATCAGTTGCTCAGCACTGGTCTCCTCTACTTTATAAAGCGTCTAGGAGGAAAGTTGGATATCAATGATACACTTCAGTGCAATGGGTTCTCCCAATACCTTGTTGAAAATTCATATTTCTCATGAATACCATGATACAGTTCTTCAGCAAGTGCTTAACAAAATTGTAGGACACTTATTTTGCATTATTTCTATCATAAGTAAGCAAATATTATTTCTCATAATGATCAACTGTTGCTTTTAGCAACTTGAAATAATTGATAGTGTGAGACATCAAGGACTTATTTTTCTCATGCATATTAGTAGGTTGGCTGGGGCAGCTCTGCTTTCACACTAATGCTCATGGTGAGGCTCTGCGCCACATGACTCTTCCTCTTTGTGGTGGCTGTGATATGGCTGGGTCCACTCTTCATGGTAAAGGCGTAAATACAAGGACATCAATTGCAATGTTCAAGGTCCCCCAAGGATTGAGCTAGGAATTGGTGCTGTCATTTCACTTTTGCTTCCTTAATCAAACTGAGTTCTATGACAGAATGTCAAGTACATCACAGTATCTTATATTTCCTCTTTTCTAGGAGTTAATTCAAAATAATGTCTATCATGGAAAAAAGTGAAAAGTAAGCTACAAAGAGCATTTACTGCAGAGTTTCAAGATGGCGGCCTAGAGGGTGCCTGCATTTCATGTTGCTCCAGGACTCAGGATTCAAAAGAGGAGATATTGAGAGACTTGGGACCAACTCAAAGCAGCCGGGTGAGTCTCTCCCATTGGGGAGGCGTCCTGGATGGGACGGTAGGCCCGGAACACAGGGAACTTTGTGAAGTAGAGCTGCCGGCGAGACGCCCCTCCCCCCGCTGGAGAAGTGAACTCGGACAAATGGGAGCAACGGAGAGGAGGCCGCTCAGCACAGCGCTGGGACTCGGAGCAACCACTGGGGCTCCGGTGGCTGCCCAGGGGAGGAGTGGAGAGGAGAGCTGTGTGTACTCAGAACACTGGGGCCTGCCCTGAGGAGGAGGAGGAGGAGCGTGGCCACTTGGATTCGGAGTGGCTATACCAGAGCTACAGGCGGTTGCCAGAGGAGAAGCTGCGCGGCGAGCTGTTTGGACTCAGAACACTTCTGAACACCGGGGCCTGCCCTGAGGACGAGGAGGAGGAGGAGGAGGAGTGCGGCGGGTCGTTTGGACTCGCAGTGACTGCATTAGAGCTCCAGGCGGCTGCTCAGAGGAGGAGGCGATTGGTGAGTTGTTTGGACTTAAAGCGACCGCTCCTGAACACAGGGGGGCTGCCTGGAGGAGAAGCGTGGTGGGTCGCTTGGTCTTGAGTGGCCGCACCAGAGCTCTGGGCTGTTGCCCAGAGGACGCATGCAGCGGGTCACGTGGATTCAGAGCCACTCAGAGCGACCGCTCCTGAACACCTGGGGGGTTACCAGGAGGAGGAGGAGGAATGGGGAGGGTCATTTCGACTCGGAGTGATTGATTGCCCAGGGCTACAGGTGGTTGGTGGGAGGAGGCACGCAGTGAGTTGCTTGGACTCCTAGAGACCGCACCGGAATAGTGGACAGTTAGGTGCAGGGCAGTGTCCCAGGATCTAGGAGGCTTTTTGGTGGAAGAGCCGCACAGAGACACGCTTAGGGGCGGAGCGAAGGATCCAGGACTGCGGGCAGATTCTCTGAGGAGGGGCAGCCTAAGGAGATTCATCTGCGAAGGGTGAGGCTCCCAGGCCCAGGAGGTAGGGCCGGGCCCCCAGGAACTTTGCAGAGGAAGGCAGCCCAGCCCAGGCGGTAGCTGTAAATTGAGGGGAACCTCTAGGAGGGAACTGACCAGCGAGACCTCCCCACCGGGTGAGTCTTCCCTGCCAAGTGAGGTTTCCCCACAAGGATGGTAAAACCAGAGACACAGGCCCAAACAGGCCTTGCCTCAGACCGCAGTCTAGTTCCCCTTTGGATGACCATTGGTCAACAAGTGGAGGCACCTCTGCCCACAAGCAGGGAATATACCCCACCTGAAGGCCACCACTCCTAGAGAGGCAGCTTCCTTCTGGAGCACTGCATTATCGAGTTCCTCCAAGACTTCAGCCTACTGAAGGCTAAGAGGGGATATATATAGAAATCTTCAGGGACATTGTAAGTCAATAGAGAAGACCTACAATGTCTCAGCCGTCCACTGATACCTGAACAACATGAGAAAACAAGGAAAGAAAATGCTGCAAACAAATCTAGATGTTACATCAATAAAACCCAATGACAGCATAGCAAAGAAATGACAGAAAAGGAGTTCAGAATGTACATAATTAAAATGATCAGGGAAGCAAACAATGAGATGAAAGAGCAAATGCACACACGGAATGATGAGATGAAAGATCAAATGAAGGCATTGAATGATCGCACCAATCGACAGTTAAAAGAGCAAATACAGGAAGCAAAAGATCATTTCAATAAAGAGATAATGAAAAAAAAACAAACAGAAATCCTTGACATGAAGGAAACAATAAACCAAATTAAGAACTCCTTAGAAAGCATATCCAGTGGGATAGAACACCTGGAAGACAGAACCTCAGACATTGAAGACAAAATATTTAACCTTGAAAACAAAGTTGAACAAACAGAGAAGATGGTAAGAAATCATGAACAGAATCTACAAGAACTATGGGATATCATGAAAAGACCAAATTTAAGAATTATTGGGATTGAGGAAGGCTTAGAGAAACAAACCAAAGGAATGAACAATCTATTCAATGAAATAATATCAGAAAATTTCCCAAATCTGAAGAATGAAATGGAAAATCAAGTTCAAGAGGCTTATAGGACTCCAAATACACAAAATTACAGCAGACCCACACCAAGGCACATTATAATGAAAATACCTAACATACAAAATAAAGACAGAATTTTAAAGGCTGTGAGAGAAAAGAACCAAATTACATTCAGGGGGAAACCAATACGGATATCAGCAGATTTTTCAATCCAGACCCTAAAAGCTAGAAGGGCCTGGAACAACATTTTTCAAGCCCTGAAAGAAAATGGATGCCAACCAAGAATCTTATACCCAGCAAAACTTACCTTCAAATTTGACGATGAAATAAAATCCTTCCATGATAAACAAAAGCTAAAAGAATTTATAAAAAGAAAGCCAGCATTACAGAATATTCTCAGCAAAATATTCTATGAGGAAGAGATGAAAAAGAAAGAAGCAAATCAGCAAAGGGAGGAATTATCCTAAAGGAATTCTCAAATAAAGGAGGAAACAAGTTGTATCAAACAAATAAATAAATAAAATTTAAAAAATGAACCAAATGACCGGGAAACCAAATCATATCTCAATAATAACCCTGAACGTTAATGGCCTGAATTCATCAATCAAAAGACATAGACTGGCAGATTGGATTAAAAAGAAAGATCCAACAATGTGTTGCCTACAAGAGACTCACCTCATAGAAAAAGATACCCATAGAATAAAGGTGAAAGGATGGGGAAAAACATACCATGCACATGGACTCAGCAAAAAAGCTGGAGTATCCATCCTCATTTCAGACAATGTGGACTTCAAGCCAAAGTTAGTCAGAAGGGATAAAGAAGGTCATTTCATACTGCTTAAGGGAAGCATAAATCAGCAAGATATAACAATCATAAAACATCTATGCCCCAAACAGTGGCTCATCCGTGTATGTCAAACAAATCCTTCTCAATTTCAGAAACCAAATAGACCATAACACAATAATACTAGGTGATTTTAACATGCCTCTCTCACCATTGGACAGATCTTCCAGACAAAAATTGAACAAAGAAAACATAGATCTCAATAACACAATCAATAATTTAGACTTAACGGACATTTATAGAATATACCATCCAACCAACAGTGAATGCACTTTCTTCTCAGCGGCACATGGATCCTTCTCTAAAATACACCATATATTATGCCATAAAGCTAATGTTAGCAAATACAAGAAGATAGAGACACTACCATGTATTCTATCAGATCATAATGGATTGAAGTTAGAAATAAATGAAAGAATAAAACACAGAAACTATTCCAACATCTGGAGATTAAACAATATGCTATTATATGATGAATGGATAACAGAAGATATTAGGAAGGAAATTAAAAAATTCTTAGAAGTAAATGAGAACCAAGAAACATCATATCAAAATCTCTGGGACACTATGAAAGCAGTACTTAGAGGGAAATTTATTTCATGGAGTGCATTTAATAAAAGAAGTAAAACTCAACAAATAAACGACCTAACACTACAGCTCAAAGCCCTAGATAAAGAAGAACAGACCAGCACCAAAAGTCGTAGAAGACAGGAAATAGTTAAACTCAGAGCTGAAATCAATGAAATTGAAACAAAAGAAACAATACAAAAAATTGACAAAATAAATAGTTGGTTCTTCGAAAAAATAAACAAAATTGATAAACCTTTAGCCACACTAACAAAGAGAAGACGAGAGAAAACCCAAATCACTAAAATTTGGAATGAACAAGGAAATCTCACAACAGACAGGATTGAAATACAAAACATAATTAGAAGCTATTTTGAAAATCTATACTGCAACAAAATAGAAAATTTTGAAAACATCAACATGTTTCTAGAGACATATGAATTGCCTAAACTGAACGAGGAGGACATACACAATTTAAATAGACCAATTTCAAGTACTAAAATTGAAGAAGTCATCAAAAGCCTACCAACAAAGAAAAGTCCGGGACCAGATGGGTTCTCAGCCGAGTTCTACAAAACCTTTAAAGAAGAGCTCATTCCAATACTTCTCAAAGTATTCCATAAAATAGAAGAGGAGGGAACCCTCCCAAACTCATTCTATGAAGCCAATATCACCCTGATACCTAAACCAGACAGAGACTCATCAAGGAAAGAAAATTTCAGACCAATATACTTAATGAACATCGCCAGAAAAATTCTCAACAAAATTTTAGCAAATCGCATACAAAAACATATTAAAAAGATAGTGCACCATGATCAAGTGGATTTCATCCCAGGGATGCAAGGTTGGTTCAACATCAGGAAATCAATAAATGTAATTCACCGTATCGATACACTTAAAGTCAAGAATCACATGTTTATTTCAATAGATGCAGAAAAAGCATTTGATAAAATACAGCACCCCTTCATGCTCAAAACACTAGAAAAAATAGGGATAGTGGGAACATTCCTTAACATTGTAAAGGCCATTTATGCTAAGCCCATGGCTCATATCATTCTAAATGGTGAAAAACTGAAAGCATTTCCCCTAAAAACTGGAACAAGGCAGGGATGCCCTCTTTCACCACTTCTATTTAACATCGTTCTTGAGACTCTAGCCAGAGCAATGAGACAGACCAAAGAAATTAAAGGAATACGAATTGGAAAAGAAGAACTGAAACTATCCCTGTTGGCTGATGACATGATTATATACTTAGATGAACCTGGAAATTCCACCAGAAAACTCTTAGAACTCATAAATGAATTCAGTAAAGTAGCAGGTTACAAGATCAATGCTCATAAATCCAATGCATTTTTATACATAAGTGATGAATCTTCAGAAGGAGAAATTAGGAAAACTACCCCATTCACAATAGCCTTGAAAAAAATAAAATACTTGGGAATCAATCTCACAAAAGAGGTGAAAGACCTCTACAATGAGAACTATACAACACTAAAGAAAGAAATTAAAGAACACCTTAGAAGATGGAAAGATCTTCCATGTTCTTGGATAGGAAGAATTAATATTGTCAAAATGGCCATACTACCTAAAGTGCTATACAAATTCAATGCAATTCCAATTAAAATCCCAATGATGTACCTTACAGAAATAGAGCAAGCAATTATGAGATTCATCAGGAAGAATAAGAAACCCAGAATAGCTAAAGCAATCCTTAGCAGGAAGAGTGAAACAGGGGGTATTGCAATACCAGATCTTCAACTCTACTACAAAGCAATAGTAACAAAAATGGCATGGTATTGGTACCAAAATAGAAAGGTAGATCAATGGTACAGAATAGAGGACATGGACACACACCCAAATAAATACAATTTTCTAATACTAGACAAAGGGGCCAAAAATATGCAATGGAGAAAAGATAGCCTCTTCAACAAATGGTGCTGGGAGAATTGGAAATCCATATGCACCAGAATGAAACTAAACCCATATCTCTCACCATGCAGGAAACTAAACTCAAAATGGATTAAGGACTTCGGAATCAAACCAGAGACCTTGCAGATTATAGAAGAAAAAGTAGGTCCAAATCTTCACCTTGTTGGTCTAGGATCAGACTTCCTTAACAGGACTCCCATAGCACAAGAAATAAAAGCTAGAATCAACCACTGGGATAGATTCAAACTAAAAAGCTTTCTCTCAGCAAAGGAAACTATCAGCAATGCAAAGAAAGAGCCTACAGAGTGGGAGAATATCTTTGCCAATCATACTTCAGATAGAGCACTAATCTCCAGAATCTATAAAGAACTCAAAAAACTCTACTCCAAGAATTCAAATAATCCAGTGGACAAATGGGCCAAGGAAATGAATAGACACTTCACAGAAGAAGATCTACAAGCAATCAACAAACATATGGAAAAATGTTCAACATCTCTAGTAATAAGAGAAATGCAAATCAAAACCACCCTAAGATTCCATCTCACCCCAATTAGAATGGCGATTATCAAGAATACGAGCAACAACAGGTGTTGGCGAGGATGTGGGGAGAAAGGTACACTCATACATTGCTGGTGGAGCTGCAAATTAGTGCAGCCACTCTGGAAAGCAGTGTGGAGATTCCTTAGAAAAGTTGGAATGGACCCTACATTTGACCCAGCTATCCCACTTCTTGGCCTATACCCAAAGGACTTAAAATCAGCATACTACAGAGATACAGCCATATCAATGTTCATCGCTGCTCAATTCACAATAGCCAGACTGTGGAACCAACCTAGATGTCCTTCAATTGATGAGTGGATAAAGAAACTGTGGTATATATATACAATGGAATATTACTCCGCCATAAAGAATGAAAAAATTATGGCATTTGCAGGCAAATGGATGAAATTGGAGAATATCATGCTAAGTGAGAGAAGCCAATCTCAAAAAGCCAAAGGAGGAATGATATCGCTAATAAGTGGATGATGACACATAATGGGGGGAGGGAAGGGTTAGTGTTAGGGTTAGAGTTAGGGTTGGGGGGGCAAGTATGGAGGAAGGAAGCACTGTATAGAGGGAAAAGAGGGGTGGGAGGGGTGGGGGAAGGGAAAAAATAACAGAATGAATCAAACAACATTATGTAAATTTATGATTACCCAAATGGTATGCCTTTACGCCATGTACGAACAGAGAAGCAACATGTATCCCATTTGTTTACAATAAAAATAAATAAATAAATAAAAATAAAAAAAAAACAAGGAGTATTTACCTCTACTCCTGATTCTCCTTTTGTTGTTTAATATCTGAAATCATTTAACCATGGAGATTAGTTCCAAAGTCAGTTTAGCTCTTTACTTTCTTTTTTTCTTCTTCCTGTCACAACAAAGTCCTACCTAAATCCTAGGAATGCAGCATTCCTAATTATGTCTAATGGCCATTGTTCATTTTGATACTGTCATCTTCTCTTCAGAAAGACAGTGAAGAGGAGAATGGTAAGAGACTTTGACTTGAAATGTCAAACTTTCCAAGTTTCATAGTCAAGCCCACTACTTCCAACATGTGTTACACTGCTCCTAGGTAGGTCACATAATCTCTACATGTCAGTTTTCTTTAGCTTAAAGGATATCTACTTGCTATTCTTAGGATATACCACTGGAATTCTAGTTCTTTTGCTGCTACTAATATATATCTCATTGGTCTCCTTGGTATTTTGCTACCTATATTATGAATCTTGAACTCTCTGGCAAGAACTCTGGGGTCTCCTTCAATTGTCCCCCATACACTCTGTCTTGTCCCACCCCCTCAACATTCTTGTCCACAAGCTGTAGTGACCACAACATTATAAACACTGACCAGGCCATGCACCAGATATTCCAGATTATCCTTCAGCTTATTCTGTGCTTTCCTTCTACTCCTGTAACGTTCAACTAAAATATTAATTCTTTTGTAAATCCTACATGTAGTGAGGACATTTTGATCTTTACCTGAAAATTCCATTTAGTTTAATTAGCCTCATACATTGTTCTGCCTACTAATGAAGCCAGTATTACACAGAATTACCTCATCTGTTGATTTCATGTCCTTTGAAAGTAAAACAACAATAATCTTATTATAATTTATAATTTACCACTTGGGTGATAAAATTATAACAAGTATAATAAGTATTATAAAAAAGTAACAAGCTTCATGTTTATACTTGTCAACTTAAAATAAGGATAATTACCAGGACCCTCATGCTTATCTTCCAAAATGTAGCCAGAAATTGTGGAACCTCCCTAAAATCCCAGCAACTCAGGCAGGAAGATCATTAAGTTCAAAGCCAGCTCAACAACTTAGAAAGAACTTGATTCAAAATAAAATAATAGAACAGGATGTGGATGTAACTCAGTGATTAAGTCATCCTGGTTTCAATCCCTAGTACTGCAAAAAATAAGTAAACAAATAAAGATTCCTTTAAAAAACTTTTAACTTTTGGTGGGAGGGTTCTAGCTATCCCTCAGGTTAATATAAATTTTTCTATACTTTTCCAATTTCATTAAAGTATAATTGATGAATAAAATGGTATCTATTCAAGGTGCACATATAAGTTCATATTGTTTAATGATTAATCCAGTCAAATTAACATATCTATCACCACACCTAGTTATAATGTGTTGTGAGTGTGTATGTGGATTTGAGAAATGAAGGCCAATTTCAAGTAAATATTAAGGCATTCTTAATTACAGTCATTGTGCTGTATATTATTTTTCCCAGACTTACCCATCTTATAACTAAAGTTTGTAGTCTTTGGCACTTTGACCAATATCTTTCCATTTTCCCCACCTTCCACCAGCCTCTGGCAACTACCTTTCACTCTCCATTTCAACGGTTTTATGTTTTTTATATTCCACATACAAGTAAGATCATGCAATATTTGTCTTTCTGTTCCTAGCTTACTTCACTTCACATAATGTTCAGGAGGTACAATCATGTCACAAATGACAGGATTGCCTTCATTTTTAAAGCTGAATATTATTCTATTCTATGGATGTAACAGTTGTTTTTCTTTTTTTCCCCCCATCTAAGGGTTGATGGACCCTTATGTTGTTTCCCTGTCTTAGCTATTGTGAACAATGCTGTAATGAATAACAGAGTACATGATGATGTCACTTTTATTTCTTTTTTGTTTGGTAAATATGGGATTGATGTATTACATAGTAGTTTTATGTTGAAATTTTAGTCGCCATGTTGTTTTCTGTAGCAGGTTTACCAATGTGTATTCTCACCAACAGTGTACAAGGGTTTCTTTTTCTCTGCACTTTGCCTGCTGCTTGCTATCTCGAGTAGTTTTGACAACAGGTAGGCATTAAGGGGGTGAGTTGATTTCCTCCCAAAGTGGTTTTAATTTGAATTTTCTGGATGGATAATGATATTAAGTACCTTTTACATGCTTTTCTGCCATTTATATTTATTCATTGGAAAAATTATGTTAGGTTTTGTGTCCATATATTGATGGAGTTATTTGTCCTTTTTCTCTGTTGAGTTATATGAGTTTCTTAATGTTTTATATTAATCCATTATTAGATATATATTTTTAAAATTTTTTCTTCTGTTCTATAAATTTCCCTTTAATTCCATTGATTGTTTCCTTTAATGTGCAGAAACTTTTAAGTTTGATGTAGTTCCACTTATTTTTTTTTTTTTGCCTTTGCTTTGGATATTGGTTTCAAAATTTAGCTAGGATCAATATAAAAGAATACTTGCCTTGTTTTCTTCTACAAGATTTAGCATTTCTAGGCTTACATTTAAGTCTTTAGTCATTTCCAATTAATTTTTCAGTATGATTTAAGATAAAGTCTAATTTTATTTTTGCATGGGGATATACAGATTTCCCAGAACCCTCTATTAATGAGACTATCCATTCCCCATTGTGTATTCTTGGCATCTTTATCAAAGTCTAGTTCATTGCATATACGCAGGTTTATTTCTAGGACCTCTCTTCTGTTCCATTGATCTATGTGTCTGATATTATACCAATATCATATCATTTTTGTTACTATAATTTTGTAGTATAGTTTAAAATCAGGAAGAATTATGCCTCCAGTATTGTTCTTTCTCAAGATGCATTTGGTTATTCAGGGTCTTTTGGGTTTCCAAACAAATTTTAGTTTTTCTTTTTCTCTTTCTGTGAAATATATCATAGGAAACTTAATGGGGGATGTCTTGAATCTGTAAAACACTGTGAGTATTTTGGACATTTTAACGATAATGATTTCTGCAATCCATGAACATAAGAAATGTTTTTCCTTTCATGTTCTTCAATTTATTTCAGCAATGTTTCATACTTTTCTTTATAAAGATATCTCATTTCCTTTTTAAAATTTATTGCAAGCATGTTATTCCTTCGGATATTAATAAAAATGGAATTAGTTTCTTAATTTTATTTTCTGATATTTTGTTGTTTATGTATATGGAAATTCAACTGATTTTAGAGTATTGAATTATTGAGTTTGTCTACTGGTTCTAAAAGTTTTTAGTGAAGTCATATAAACTTCTGTCTTCTATAACAGAGACAGTTTAACTTCCTCATTTCTGATTTGGGCAATTAAAATTTTTTTATCTAGTTACTCTGGCCAGGACTCTCATTACTACACTGGATAAAAGAATTGAGGAAACTATCTTTTTCCTGATTTTAGTGTAAAAGCTTTTGGTTTTTCCCAGTTCAGTATGATGTTAGCTATTCACTTGCTATATGTGGCCCTTATTTTAAATATTTGTTTTAAAGGCAATATAGACTCAGTTTTGTAGATCAGAAAGTAATTCTTGGGTATATGGAAGGAAATTTAAGGTAACTTTTAACAACATTGAAAATACCCAAAAATGGAATGAATTTTCTTGATAATGCATTGGAGGTATTCTAATATGTATTTATAAATGAGGACTTCTCTGAGGTGTTGAAGAATGAATTGAGGCATCTTGCATTTGGTAACTTTAAGGTCCCTCTCAAATCTGATATGCTATAATTCTGTAATTCATACTTTGATTTGAGTTCATACTATGACTCAGATTGAAAAGACATTACTTTGAGCTAGATGTGTGAAAGCAAATGTCATATCATGGATATGACACTATATCATGGATATAGTGTGGCAAGATAAAACTTTAGATCCTATGTTCAACAACGAAGTAAGTACCTGCATCTGAAAGTCTGGAAACACTATAAAATTATCCATGGCAGGTAAGAAATTGTCCAGCTCTATAAATCCTGTCCCTTTATTATGTTCTTTAATTTTAAGATTTGAACAACAATCTATATACTTAACTAAAAATGTGTTTGCAATGCTGATTTATATCTCTTTCATTGATTTTTTACTTTTGCTATTATTTGTTATTCTTTTGTTATATCATCTTTATTAGTGATAGTTTGCAGACAAGCATGCCAGCTCATTTAATACTGAATGAGGAAAATTTATCTACTCCCCCAGTCTCAGAAAGAAGTGAACTGAGGTAGATCCCTCAGGTTTGAGGTTTTCAAGGTAAGACTTAGAGTGGTAATGCTCAGTGTGGTAGACGCTAGCAACATATAATTAATGAACAACTGAAATGTGCCACGTCTAAGTAATATATATATATATAGGCTAAAATACACATTGAATTTCAAAAACCTAATACTAAAAGAAATATATCTCATTAATCTATTCTTTTTTTTTTTTTTTTTTTTATTGTAAACAAATGGGATACATGTTGTTTCTCTGTTTGTACATGGCGTAAAGGCATACCATTTGTGTAATCATAAATTTACATAGAGCAATGTTGTTTGATTCATTCTGTTATTTTTTTCCCTTCCCCCCACCCCTCCCACCCCTCTTTACCCTCTATACAGTCGTACCTTCCTCTATACTTGCCCCCCTCCCTAACCCTAACTCTAACCCTTCCCTCCCCCCCATTATGTGTCAACCTCCACTTATTAGCGATATCATTCGTCCTTTGGCTTTTTGAGATTGGCTTCTCTCACTTAGCATGATATTCTCCAATTTCATCCATTTGCCTGCAAATGTCATAATTTTATCATTCTTTATGGCTGAGTAATATTCCATAGTATATATATACCACAGTTTCTTTATCCACTCATCAATTGAAGGGCATCTAGGTTGGTTCCACAGTCTGGCTATTGTGAATTGAGCAGCTATGAACATTGATGTGGCTGTATTTCTGTAGTATGCAGATTTTAAGTCCTTTGGGTATAGGCCAAGGAGTGGGATAGCTGGGTCAAATGGTGGTTCCATTCCAAGTTTTCTAAGGAATCTCCACACTGCTTTCCATAGCGGCTGCACTAATTTGCAGCCCCACCAGCAGTGTATGAGTGTACCTTTCTCCCCACATCCTCGCCAACACCTGTTGTTGCTCGTATTCTTGATAATCGCCATTCTAATTGGGGTGAGATGGAACCTTAGGGTGGTTTTGATTTGCATTTCTCTTATTACTAGAGATGTTGAACATTTTTCCATATGTTTGTTGATTGCTTGTAGATCTTCTTCTGTGAAGTGTCTATTCATTTCCTTAGCCCATTTGTTGACTGGACTGTTTGAATTCTTGGAGTAGAGTTTTTTGAGTTCTTTATAGATTCTGGAGATTAGTGCTCTATCTGAAGTATGATTGGCAAAGATATTCTCCCACTCTGTAGGCTCTTTGTTCGCATTGCTGATAGTTTCCTTTGCTGAGAGAAAGCTTTTTAGTTTGAATCTATCCCAGTGGTTGATTCTAGCTTTTATTTCTTGTGCTATGGGAGTCCTGTTAAGGAAGTCTGGTCCTAGACCAACAAGATGAAGATTTGGACCTACTTTTTCTTCTATAATCTGCAGGGTCTCTGGTCTGATTCCGAGGTCCTTAATCCATTTTGAGTTTAGTTTCGTGCATGGTGAGAGATATGGGTTTAGTTTCATTCTGTTGCATATGGATTTCCAATTCTCCCAGCACCATTTGTTGAAGAGGCTATCTTTTCTCCATTGCATATTTTTGGCCCCTTTGTCTAGTATGAGAAAATTGTATTTATTTGGGTTTGTGTCCGTGTCCTCTATTCTGTACCATTGATCTACCTTTCTATTTTGGTACCAATACCATGCCGTTTTTGTTACTATTGCTTTGTAGTAGAGTTGAAGATCTGGTATTGCAATACCCCCTGTTTCACTCTTCCTGCTAAGGATTGCTTTAGCTATTCTGGGTTTCTTATTCTTCCAGATGAATTTCATAATTGCCTGCTCTATTTCTGTAAGGTACGTCATTGGGATTTTAATTGGAATTGCATTGAATTTGTATAGCACTTTAGGTAGTATGGCCATTTTGACAATATTAATTCTTCCTATCCAAGAACATGGAAGATCTTTCCATCTTCTAAGGTGTTCTTTAATTTCTTTCTTTAGTGTTGTATAGTTCTCATTGTAGAGGTCTTTCACCTCTTTTGTGAGATTGATTCCCAAGTATTTTATTTTTTTCGAGGCTATTGTGAATGGGGTAGTTTTCCTAATTTCTCTTTCTGAAGATTCATCACTTATGTATAAAAATGCGTTGGATTTATGGGCATTGATCTTGTAACCTGCTACTTTACTGAAATCACTTATGAGTTCTAAGAGTTTTCTGGTGGAATTTCCAGGTTCCTCTAAATATATAATCATGTCATCAGCGAACAGGGATAGTTTGAGTTCTTCTTTTCCAATTCGTATCCCTTTAATTTCTTTGGTTTGTCTAATTGCTCTGGCCAGAGTCTCAAGAACGATGTTGAATAGAAGTGGTGAAAGAGGGCATCCCTGCCTTGTTCCAGTTTTTAGGGGGAATGCTTTCAGCTTTTCACCATTTAGAATGATATTAGCCATGGGCTTAGCATAAATGGCCTTTACAATATTAAGGAATGTTCCCACTATCCCTATTTGTTCTAGTGTTTTGAGCATGAAGGGGTGCTGTATTTTATCAAATGCTTTTTCTGCGTCTATTGAAATAATCATGTGATTCTTGACTTTAAGTCTATTAATATGGTGAATTACGTTTATTGATTTCCTGATGTTGAACCAACCTTGCATCCCTGGGATGAAACCCACTTGATCATGGTGCACTATCTTTTTAATATGTTTTTGTATGCGATTTGCTAAAATTTTGTTGAGAATTTTTGCGTCGATGTTCATTAAGGATATTGGTCTGAAATTTTCTTTCCTTGATGAGTCTCTGTCTGGTTTAGGTATCAGTGTGATATTGGCTTCATAGAATGAGTTTGGGAGGGTTCCCTCCTCTTCTATTTTATGGAATACTTTGAGAAGTATTGGAATGAGCTCTTCCTTAAAGGTTTTGTAGAACTCGGCTGAGAACCCATCTGGTCCCGGACTTTTCTTTGTTGGTAGGCTTTTGATGACTTCTTCTATTTCAGTACTTGAAATTGGTCTATTTAAATTGTTTATGTCCTCCTCATTCAGTTTAGGCAATTCATATGTCTCTAGAAACCTGTTGATGTCTTCGAAATTTTCTATTTTGTTGGAGTATAGATTTTCAAAATAGCTTCTAATTATGTTTTGTATTTCCATCCTGTCTGTTGTGATATTTCCTTGTTCATTCCGAATTTTAGTGATTTGGGTTTTCTCTCGTCTTCTCTTTGTTAGTCTGGCTAAAGG
The DNA here is from genome assembly GCF_902686455.1 of Sciurus vulgaris. NCBI lineage: Eukaryota > Metazoa > Chordata > Mammalia > Rodentia > Sciuridae > Sciurus > Sciurus vulgaris. The sequence continues at coordinate 123,977,873 of NC_136469.1, forward strand.
TTTATCAATTTTGTTTATTTTTTCGAAGAACCAACTATTTATTTTGTCAATTTTTTGTATTGTTTCTTTTGTTTCAATTTCATTGATTTCAGCTCTGAGTTTAACTATTTCCTGTCTTCTACTACTTTTGGTGCTGTTCTGTTCTTCTTTTTCTAAGGCTTTGAGCTGTAGTGTTAGGTTGTTTATTTGTTGAGTTTTACTTCTTTTATTAAATGCGCTCCATGAAATAAATTTCCCTCTAAGTACTGCTTTCATAGTGTCCCAGAGGTTTTGATATGATGTTTCTTTGTTCTCATTTACCTCTAAGAATTTTTTAATTTCCTTCTTAATATCTTCTGTTATCCATTCATCATATAATAGCATATTGTTTAACCTCCAGATGTTGGAATAGTTTCTGTGTTTTACTCTTTCATTTATTTCTAACTTCAATCCATTATGATCTGATAGAATACATGCTAGTGTCTCTATCTTCTTGTATTTGCTAACATTAGCTTTGTGGCATAATATATGGTCTATTTTAGAGAAGGATCCATGTGCTGCTGAGAAGAAAGTGTATTCACTCTTGGTTGGATGGAATATTCTATAAATGTCCGTTAAGTCTAAATTATTGATTGTGTTGTTGAGATCTATGGTTTCTTTGCTCAATTTTTGTCTGGAAGATCTGTCCAGTGGTGAGAGCGGCGTGTTAAAATCTCCTAGTATTATTGTGTTGTGGTCTATTTGGTTTCTGAAATTGAGAAGGATTTGTTTGACATACATAGATGAGCCACTGTTTGGGGCATAGATGTTTATGATTGTTATATCTTGCTGATTTATGCTTCCCTTAAGCAGTATGAAATAACCTTCTTTATCCCTTCTGACTAACTTTGGCTTGAAGTCCACATTATCGGAAATGAGGATGGATACTCCAGCTTTTTTGCTGAGTCCATGTGCATGGTATGTTTTTCCCCATCCTTTCACCTTTAATCTATGGGTATCTTTTTCTATGAGGTGAGTCTCTTGCAGGCAACATATTGTTGGATCTTTCTTTTTAATCCAGTCTGCCAGTCTATGTCTTTTGATTGATGAATTCAGGCCATTAACGTTCAGGGTTATTATAGAGAAATGATTTGGTTTCCCGGTCATTTGGTTCATTTTTAAAATTTTGTTTATTTATTTGTTTGACACAACTTGTTTCCTCCTTTATTTGACAATTCCTTTAGGATAATTCCTCCCTTTGCTGATTTGCTTCTTTGTTTTTCATCTCTTCCTCATGGAATATTTTGTTGAGAATGTTCTGTAATGCTGGCTTTCTTTTTGTAAATTCTTTTAGCTTTTGTTTATCATGGAAGGATTTTATTTCATCGTCAAATTTGAAGGTAAGTTTTGCTGGGTATAAGATTCTTGGTTGGCATCCATTTTCTTTCAGGGCTTGAAAAATGTTGTTCCAGGACCTTCTAGCTTTTAGGGTCTGGATTGAAAAATCTGCTGATATGCGTATTGGTTTCCCCCTGAATGTAATTTGGTTCTTTTCTCTCACAGCCTTTAAAATTCTGTCTTTATTTTGTATGTTAGGTATTTTCATTATAATGTGCCTTGGTGTGGGTCTGTTGTAATTTTGTGTATTTGGAGTCCTGTAAGCCTCTTGAACTTGATTTTCCATTTCATTCTTCAGATTTGGGAAATTTTCTGATATTATTTCATTGAATAGATTGTTCATTCCTTTGGCTTGTTTCTCTAGGCCTTCCTCAATCCCAATAATTCTTAAATTTGGCCTTTTCATGATATCCCATAGTTCTTGTAGATTCTGTTCATGATTTCTTACCATCTTCTCTGTTTGTTCAGCTTTGTTTTCAAGGTTAAATATTTTGTCTTCAATGTCTGAGGTTCTGTCTTCCAGGTGTTCTATCCTATTGGATATGCTTTCTATGGAGTTCTTAATTTGGTTTATTGTTTCCTTCATGTCAAGGATTTCTGTTTGGTTTTTTTTCAATATCTCTAACTCTTTATTGAAATGATCTTTTGCTTCCTGTATTTGCTCTTTTAACTGTCGATTGGTGCGATCAATCAATGCTTGCATTTGCTCTTTCATCTCATCATTCAATGCTTGCATTTGCTCTTTCATCTCCTCGTTTGCTTCTCTGATCATTTTAATTATGTACATTCTGAACTCCTTTTCTGTCATTTCTTCTGCCATGCTGTCATTGGGTTTTATTGATGTAACATCTAGATTTGTTTGCAGCATTTTCTTTCCTTGTTTTCTCATGTTGTTCAGATATCAGTGGACCGCTGAGATATTGCAGATTTCCTCTGTTGATTTACAATGACCCTGAAGATTTCTATATATATCCCCTCTTAGCCTTCAGTAGGCTGAAGTTTTGGAGGAGGTTGATAATGCGGTGCTCCACAAGGAAGCTGCCTCTCTAGGAGTGGTGGCCTTCAGGTGGGGTATATTCCCTGCTAGTGGGCAGAGGTGCCTCCACTTGTTGACCAATGGTCATCCAAAGGGGACCTAGGCTGTGGGCTGAGGCTAGGCCTGTTTGGGCCTGAGCCTCTGGTTTTACCGTCCTTGTGGGAAACCTCACCCAGCAGGGAAGACTCACCCGGTGGGGAGGTCTCGCTGGTCAGTTTCCTCCTAGAGGTTCCCCTCAATTTACATCTACTGCCTGGGCTGGGCTGCCTTCCTCTGCAAAGTTTCCAGGGGCCCGGCCCTACCTCCTGGGCCTGGGAGCCTCACCCTTCGCAGATGAATCTCCTTAGGCTGCCCCTCCTCAGAGAATTTGCCCATAGGCCTGGAACCTTCGCTCCGCCCTAAGCCTGTCTCTGTGCGGCTCTTCCACCCAGAAGCCTCCTAGATCCTGGGACCCTGTTCTGCACCTAATCGCCTGGCTGCGTGGCCCCTCCTCTGAGCAGCCACCTGTGGCCCCGAACAATCGCTCTGAGTCCCAGAGACCCGCCACAGGCCTCTTCCTCCAGACAGCTGCCCAGTATGCCGGTGCGGTCACTAGGAGTCCAAGAAACTCACTTCGTGCCTCCTCCTCCCACCAACCACCCGTAGCTCGGGGCAATCAATCACTCCGAGTCGAAGTGACCCTGCCCGTTCCTCCTCCTTCTCCAGATAACCCCCCGGGTGTTCAGGAGCAGTCCCTCTGAGTGGCTCTGAATCCACGTGACCCGCTGCACGGGTCCTCTGGGCCACCGCCCGGAGCTCTGGTGTGGTCCCTCAAGACCAAGCGTCCCACCACGCTTCTCCTCCAGGCAGCCCCCCTGTGTTCAGGAGCTGTCACTTTAAGACCAAATAACTCACCACTCGCCTTCTCCTCTGAGCAGCCGCCTGGAGCGCTAATGCAGTCACTGCGAGTCCAAAGGACCCGCCGCGCTCCTTCTCCTCCTTCTCCTACTCCTCCGGGCAGGCCCCGGGGTTCAGAAGTGGTCAGGGTCCAAACAGCTCGCCACGCTGCCCCTTCTCTGGCAACCGCCTGTAGTTCCCGTATAGTCACCCGAATCCAAGCGGCTGCTCCTCTTCCTCCTCGTCCTCAGGGCAGGCCCCGGGGTTCAGAAGCGTCGTTCTGATTCCAAACAGCTCGCCGCGCGGCTTCTCCTCTGGCAACCGCCTGCAGCTCTGGCGCAGTCTCTCCGAATCCAAGTGGCCACGCTCCTCTCCTCCTCCTCAGGGCAGGCCCTGGTGTCCTGAGTCCACACAGTTCTCCCCGCCTCTCCTCCCCCGGGCAGCCGCCGGAGCCCCAGTGGCTGCTCCAAGTCCCAGCGCTGTGCCGACCGGCCTCCTCTATGGCGCTCCAGCGGGGGGAGGGGCGTCTCGCCGGCAGTTCTACTTCACAAAGTTTCCTGCGTTCCGGGACCCCCGTCCCATCCGGGATGCCCCCCCAGGGGGTGAGAGTCACCCGGCTACTTTGAGTTGGTCCCAAGCGTCTCAATATCTCCTCTCTTGAATCCTGAGTTCTGGAGCAACACGTAATGCAGCCACCCTCTAGGCCGCCATCTTGAAAACCCTTAATCTATTCTTTTAATACATAGTATTAACCTATATCATTCTATTTCCTTTTTCATTCCTTACAAGTTTCCTTGCTTAATGTCCTTTACTGTGACTTCATATGTGGTTTTTGATTAAGTAAAATTCCTTAGCAATATGTCAACTATTCTTCATGGTATTATCACTCCTTTAGTTTCATCTTCATGCCTTCTATCCCAGCAACAAAAATCTCTTTAAGATTAGAAACCATACAAATTTTCTCTTGAAACTAGCTCCTTGTGCTTACTCATATCATTTGGAGTAGCTTTAGAGACCTATAGGTATCACTATAGCCTCTTAATCTTCTGTCTTTTAGGTCAAACATCATGTAATTTATGAAACCTTCTAAGTTCCCAGCACTGAGTGAGCTTCCCTCTTATTTTCCCCTACGGCCCCCTATAAACACTATTATCCAACTTCATCACACAGCATAACTGTCTACTTTACTCCAGTCTTTGGAGATCACTTTGTGTGTTATGAATTTCTACCCTCATTGTCTCACATCTCATCTTATATAATAGATGTTACAAATCAATGGAAAACTCTCTTTAATTCATTGCTAGAACATAATTTATTATTGAAAATGAGAAAATATTTTGTAAATTTTAGCTTGCAATTTATGTTTGCAAATGCTTTTCTTTATGATCTCTGTACCTACTATTTCCCCTATACATTGTTTATATGGAGCAAGGGTACTTGAATAAGTAAGTGAGTGACTAAAATAGTCCTATACTTTAAAAAAGTAATAAGAAGTAAGTTATCAGAGCATAAAATGCCTTACTGCGATATTGTTCTTTTTGAGCGGAATTAGCTTTTTAAGTGGTTCTGCAAATTCATTTCTGTACTCAGCTGAAAATATGCAGTCTGGAAGTTTTAAAATGGCTATTTCTTTCTATTTGTCTTTTGCTTCTCATGAATTAGGCCAGCACACATCACTTCTACACTACCCAAAGCCAAACTCTTGAGCCGTTTCTATTATACATTCATTCCAATGGAAATAATGGCTTCCATTTACCACAGTGTCAGAGGCCAGTGAAGCCAAATCGGTTGCAGCTGCATTGTTTTAGAACAGAAGATAATGTTATTCCCACTGTAGTTACAAATGTGATTTCCTCAGAGTTCAAATACTCTTGGAGCTAAACTGTGATTTGATGTCTAATGGTCAACTCATGTTCTGGGGATTAAGTTAATTAAAACAGTTGCCCTACTCTATTAGAGCTCCCTGTAGGCTAATTATTAAAGTGCCAAGCACCATTACAAACCTGCAGCAATTGAAAGTCACAAAGGGAGTTGCTTATATTATGGGAACTCCAGAACTCAGTAGATTATCGCCCGTAGTAAAAGAACATGCACACTGAGAAGTAGATTACCTTCTCCACAGCCACTGAGCTATTATGAAGTGTACAAAAGGAAAGCCAAATGCACAAGCTTTTGGATTCACATCCCTTGGAATCTACAATTTCCAAAGCTAGTCAAATATCAGAAAAGTAGCTTGGTAAAGTTCAAAGAATTCCATGCAGGGAGTCAGGAGGCATAACTTAAAGTCTTGTCCCTCCCTCTCACTATTTATGTAAAGTCATATTGTTCCCTTCACCTAGGCATCCAAAGTCTCTCCTATAAAATGAAGAGTTTACATACAATCTGTGATTCTTTGTTGATATCTTTTGTGTTAACCACGGTTTAATGTCAATGAAATCTTTCAATGAAAAAGTACAACCAGGTGTCATGGGATGGCATATATTATATCTAAACCACTAAACCTGGTATCTTCAGAAAACACTAGTGAGTTTTGCTAAATGGAGTATTATTTAAATGCTTTTTTGTATCTTTTTTATCGGTGTAGAAAAGTCAATCTTGAAATTTTTTTTCTTAGTAAATTCCACAGAAATAAAAATAAAATAGTTTTTCTTAACATGCTTTTTCTTAACAAGTACAATTTTCACCACAATAAGTCAATTATAATGATAAATAGAAACTGTTCATACCTGTATCAAAATACAGGTATGTATTTTGTAGGTTATATGACTGGCCCTGAATTTAATTCTAAATTTAATAACTTTGTAGGTTTAAGAAAAATTATTTCTCTTCTTGGTATCTCTTTCTCTCTATATATGTGCATAAATACATATATACATATATATATAACTACATATATACATATATATATATGTATATATAACCCCCACCCCAGAGTTCTATTGCCAGAATTAAGTAGGACACACTCACCCACACACATTGTGCAGTCAGTGTTGAAACATATTTTTCTTCAATGTTATGGAGCAGAAATAAAATATCTTTTTTAGAACATGCTTAAGATGATCAGAATTAATTTTATTTCTGAAGACTGGGCTGTGGTTCAAGACATTTAGTAGAAGGGTAAATGGCATTTCATGTTGTTCTGATAAAAATATCATTATCACAGGTATAGGAACACAAATTTCAGAGTCTGTTGGGATAAGAAAAATCAAGGCAAGAAATAGAATAGGCCTGAAGATAATTATTCTTTCAAGGTTATCTGTGAGCCATCACAACCTTCAGGAATTCGACTACTCATAGTACATGCAGTTGATTTTCAAACCTGCAATCCATTAAGATAGCACAGAGATCTTTTCATTTTAGATATGTCGGCACAAACATATTTTAAAAAATCAGTTTCCTATATTAACTTTCCATTTACGTAGGTTTAATATCAACTGGTAATATTATTGTTACTTGTCAGCCAGAAAATCAGTTTGGGAATCATGTTGTGTAGTCAATAAATCATCTTGTAAAATCCTTTTTTCTCTCTAGAGTTAACAGCAATACCTATTAGGAAGGAGCGGTTCTCATTATTACTCCAAGAGGTGCTAGGGCATCAAAGTATATAAGCTCTGGCAGAGCTCATTCATCAAGGTAGGAAATCTATTTCCAGCATTAAAACTGAAGTTGGGGAGTAGAAAAGACCAATGTTTAGGTGAAATAAGTAGGGATTGAAAAAAGAAGAAGAAAAAGTAAAAGAAAAACAGAACAGTGAAAGAGAAGATAATGCAGTTTATTTAAAGCTATATTAATGAAACAAAATGTGTAATTCTTGACATAACATTGTCCTTTACAAATATTCAAAACGGAATGACTTAATTCACAGAGTTTCATATCTGAACATAAAGAAATCTGCATTTCTGTAAAATATATTTTTAAAGAAATGCTTCATCTACCCTGATAGTAAATCTAGACACTCAGATAGTATGTCCAATAATACTATTGATTTTTTGGTAGTTGGGTTACAAAATTCAATAAAAATACTGGTTGATTTGTATGTGCAAACATGTAGCCAGAAAAACATCAAGAAATCCATTCTGCTGGGTCTTTCAATTGAGTCCAGCCACAAGGTACATAACTCTTAAAAGACCTAGGTGACAAATACACAAAAATTAGTCTTCAGTTTCAAGTGGATATGGACCAGGATGCTGGTTCCCAAATATGAGAAACTAGAGAACTCTCAGAACCTGATTATTGATTTGTAAACTTCAAACAAACAAAACCTTGGAATAAAATAAATTATCTTCATTGCTTTTTATTTTTTCCTCAAATTATGCAAATTGATTAATTTTGTTCATATCTTTAAATGTGTAAAAGAAATAGGTTCAACCTGGTATCAGTTAATTGAGTTAAGTAAACAAAAATGATTGCTCACTAATATTACATAACCAGTCTGACAATTGCATCGTTATTAATTGTTAATAAGCTTTCAATCAACCAGGATCTATTATATACTTAGATTGATCTCATTAACTGAGTAATTACTGTCTACTTAACATTGCCATTATAAATATGCAAAATTTTTGATCCTGCATATACTGTCAGATAGCTGACATTTTACCATCTGAATTCTCTAAAACGTCAAATAAAATATAACATATTAGTCATTCTCCAGAGAAACACAGACAATAGGATATATAAAAACTATAATCAATGCAACATGACCACATTTTAGTCAAAGATGAAGCACATATATAATGTTGGTCCCTAAAGATTATATTGCCTAGTTACAAAATCATAGTCTTGGTTTTCGTATATACACTATATATTATTTACACAAACACAAAATTGCCCAACAATGCATTTCTCACAACACACTCTTGTCATTAAATGATATATGACTGTACACAGAAAAAATATTTTTTACAGAAATGAAGTATCTCTTGCTAGTGGAGGCTGAGGTCTCACCATATGCCATCTGTACACAAGCCCAAGAAATCTGATGGTGTCATTCCTTTGACACCCAAAGGCCTAGGGCCCAGAAGAACAATGTCCCAGAGCAGGCAAAGATGGGTGACCTAGCTGAAGGTGAGGGTATATTCACCCTTCTTCTACTTTTTCTTTCTCTTCAGGGCCTTAATTGATAGGCTCATGCCCACACACATGGGTTAGAGCAAGCTTTTTACTCAGTCCACCAATTCAAATGTGAATTGAAACATTATCACAGACATTCCCAGAGAAAAGGTTTTAGCAGCTACCCGGACATTCATGAACCCAGTCAGATTGACACTTAAAATTAACCATCACACACACCAGGTGAATATGTTCTTTCAAATCTAGAGATTTTACCTCTATGATTACAATTGAATGACAATATCAACTCGATTTATGACCTAGTATGGACACATTTCTTTTTCCCCAAAATTAATTGTAGCTCTCAAAATGAAGAGAAATTCATTGAGATTTCAAGGTGGTCTTGGCTGTAGCAGATGGATGGGATCTAACAATTGTGGAGGCCAACAATTTCACACATGGTCTTCGACTATGCCTGTCTGCATTTTAGCTTCTGAATGAGAACTGTTCATTGACTAGACTGCTGCTATTGCAAGATATCTACTCATAAAAGATATTTTTATATGGAAGCATCTCGTCTTCCATCTGACATCATAAATCAGAGTCAGCATTGGGAACCACAGAGAAGAGAGGAATAATTTAGAGAGCTATGTTAAACCACCCAGAATTTTACATAAAGCACTTGGTAAATCACAAAGCTACAACAGAGTTATTTAATGACCATATAGTAAATAACCAACAGCACCACTATAAATCAGCCAGTTGCAGATATATTTTTAGATGCAGCATTTCCATCATGAAAGATTCCCAATTTACCAAAAATGGTGACCTGTTTTTTCCTGGTTGCTGACTGGCTAGTGACATCATTGCAAATTGTATAGAAAATAAATTTAGAATAAATGTGCATAGAAGGGACATTTAAATGTCTGATAGCAGTTACAATCAAAATGTACTATATTTTCTCATTGTCAAATATGAGCTAAAGCCTTTTTAATACTGTTGCTTTATTATCAATTAAATGTGCTTCTACTATATATAAAACATTGGCAGTACTGGGCAACTGGGTTTTGAGCACATCAGCAAAAATCTAGCTCTCAGCTCTGGGCCACTGATTTTGAAAAAATAAAGTAATTGAAACCAGAGCATGCTCAGTGTATTTGTCTCCATCCCCTCATTCTCCATTCCTTCTGCCACTCTCAATTGCTCTCTCTCCTCCTCTTGCCATACCTTTCTTCCTCCCTCTCCTTCATTTTCTCCAGATTTCTGAGATTTTATTTTATTTTTTTCATTCTTACAGCATTTAAAATGATTTTATTCTATTTCTTTAAATAATTTGCAATTTAAATGACATAAAAACAATTTTCATTGCTGAACCTACATTCTTTGCTAAACCTGCATTTGGCCTTGCGGTTAATCAATTGCTAAACAAGTGAACAGAGTCATAAACAAGTGGACTCCTTAATTATCCTACATTGTCAATTTTAGAGTTTCATATGTTGTCAAATACACATAGTTTGGCTGGTCAGAAGGTAGTTGTTGTAAGTATAATGAAATTCCTGACTCTATCGGATATAATTATGTAGGTAATTTTTTTAAAGTACCTGGAAAGGCAGATATAATTTTTCCCACCACAGCTATATTTAAAAATATTTAAGAATATTGTTTTCTGATCACAAAATTTAATTTCCCAATTTAAAATATTCTAAAATAGCATAAATATGTAACTTAGATAGTAAAATGGTTATCCTATTTTGTTTGAGGGGTAATGGCTGTGGTGCATTGACTGGCATAGAAGCCCCTGAAATGCTGTGGTGACAGAAAGTACCGGAATCTGATCTTTAGGATCGTTTTCTCAGTGATGTCAGGAGAAGTTTCTGTATCCGACTGAGATGACCATGGTGTTCTGCAGGATCTCAGTGGTAGAGAAAATCCCCATGCTGCAGGAGTCTGGCACTGGAGAAAATCTCCATGCTACTGGGGAAGACACTGGAAAAATCCCTTGTCTTGCCATGTCTCTCTAGTGCTCTCTCCTAACAAGGTTTAATACGTGCTAGCCAGCAAAGGGAAAAAATATTTTTGGGAGTTCAGCTATATTTTCTCACAGCCAGCCATGAAGGGTGGATTAATAACTATAAGAAAGTAAGTTTAAAAAGTCTACAACGTTGTAAAAATTGAAAGTCTTTTTTGCAAAAATACTACATGAGAAAATATTTGAAGAGAATAAAGGAATTAGTCAGCAGAAAACATTTGCTGGTAGAAGTGAGCCTGTGGAAATATACATGGTGTTGCTTAATAGAAAAGAGATCAGGACAGCTGGAATATACTAAGATGGTTAAAATGGTAGAAGACAAGAACAGACAGAGAAAAGAGGGCTAGTATCATGTGGATCATTTGGGGTCTTTGTAAGGTGATGATTTAATGGAGAACCAATACCAAGATTTGAACACAGGAGGACTATGATTCAACTTTCATATAGAAAAACTTGGGTTGTTATTTTGAGAAAAATCTATTGACTGAGGGAAAGTATAGTGGGAGGAAGATCTATTAGAAATTTATTACACTAATCCCAAAATGGAAATTCATAAGGAAATGTAAAAATATAGGTTATGTATGATGGCCTCCTTCTGAACATAATATTTTAAAGACCAGGTTTTCCTGATGGATTGAAGGTGAAGTCAAGGTTGGTTTTCAAAGTTGTTGACATACGCAGCTGGAATTATGGAATGGCATCAAGAAAGATAAAAACATTTCCTTTGAAAAGAATGGAAAATATTCAGATTTTTACATTAGATATACAAATATTGATTCACCTGCTAAATGTCTGTTTGGTGATATCAAGTAAATGTCAAGCAGGGTATTGGAGGTCAGCAGAAAGTCTAAGCTAGAGACAAAAGTTTCAGATTTATGAACACATGGGTTTGTTTAATGGAGTGCAACAAGTCCATCAGGGATCTGTGGACAAGTAGAGATGAGTTGAAATCCATGAATGGAAGCCAGAGCATTCTGATAGTAAGTGTTTTGAAAGAAATGAAGACAAAGGAAAATGAGAAGCAACATCAAGTGAGATCACACAAAATTTAAAGTATATTCTAGAAGTCAGGAGAAATGGTGAATCAAGGAGTGATATCTTTTCATAATAAAATTAGGATTTATGTAAGCAGTTATATTCAGCAACTGGAAGGTCATTGGTGACCTTGAGGGAAGCAATTTCTGTGTACCAGTTGAAGCAAAATCCTAACTGATGTGGAATTAAAGAAGCATGGGGAAGAGGAGTTGACAGGTGTTGATGATTCTATTTAGGACATTTGCTATAAAGGGAACAACATAAATATATACAGACAAAATAGAAACTCCAGTTTTGTTATCACCCACTTTTTCATGACTAGTTTTGTTTTTAACTGAGCAGTAATTTTAGAATCATACACATTTTAAGGTAAATGTTAAGTATAATTTTAGTTGTTACCGGTGACACTTTTTGTTTGTTCTATATTGTTTGGTTATGGGTAGTAAGATTTAAAGAAAGTTTAATCTACCAAATAATTTTTATATACTGTGGGATGATTTTTTTTCTCCCTTGAATCATTGTTATTTTGAATTATATTTATCATTTGTCATATGAACTTGATCAAATGAACCCCAGTGTTTCAGAATGTATTATTGTTTTTTAGCTTTCAATTTTTCTCTTTTATAAAATAAAATTTAACATTTGCTTCACATTTTGAAGCACAATAAGATTAAATTTCATTTTTGTATTGTCTGACAATATTAGTGTGATAAAATCATGATAAATGCTTTACATATTTCCTTATTTTGAGAACATGATAATATTTTTAAAATAGTAAGTGGGTGAATATAGGATATGGATTATATGCACATAATAATTCACTTATGTAATTCCTATGTGACATATTTGTCAATGAGCATGATGATTTTGATAAAAAATGATCCCCAAAAACTCATGTGTTGAAGGTTTTATCCCAAAATCATCAGTGCTCAGAGGTAGGGCTTTGGGAATTGATTGGTTCTGAGCATTCTGGTCTCCTTAATAGATTCATCCATTTACAGATTCATAACATAGTTGGCTACTGAGGAGTGGTGGAAACATTAGGAGACATGGTCTAGTTGGATGGAGTAGATCATTGGGGTGTGACCTTGAAGAGTATACTGTGTCTTTGGTCCCTACTTCCCTCTCTCTCTTTGCTTCCTAGCTGCTATAGGGTGAGCTGCTTTGCTCCACATATGTCCCTCTATGAGGTTCTGCCTTACCACAGGCCTACACAAGGAAGTCATTCAGGCATGGATTGAACCTTCTGAAATGTGAACCCAGATACATCTGTCCTCCTTTTAAGTTAGTTTCTCCGATATTTTGTCACAGTGATAGAAAGCTAACACAAAACATTTTCAATGGAGTTCTACTAATCCTTTTGAAAAGGTAAAAGAAATTCCCAATGTATTACTAATGTCCAATACGATCTACCTAATACTAACAAGTGTTTTTGAACAATTATTATGCATATGATCATATCCTGTGTTCTTTACATATATCACTTTACAAATTCTTATATTAACTCAATGAGTTGTGTGTATTCCCCATTTTCATACGGGTAAATTAGTTGCTTGACTTGCTCATATTCATACTTAGTACGGGTTACAGTCAAGCTTTAAACTTAAGCCCCACTGACTCAAAAACTATTTTTTATTGGTGTACATTAGTTATACAGAATAGTGGGTTTCATTGTAGGATGGTTGTGCATGAATGTAAATAATTCAATCAAGTTGAATGTTATTAACCTGCAGCATATTCTCCCTGAAATCCTCCTTAAATATATAATTTCCATTCTAGAAATTTTTGTATTTCTTCATGACTATGTACCTTCAACTGACACATCATACTTTCTATTTTAACATGAGTATGGTTGCCTTTTAAAAATTCTCCTGGATTTTGGAGCAGAATCCTTTCACACATTTATTGTGCAACTAGATCTTCTTCAGATTTTGCAGACTTCTGAGAGTGAAAGTTTAATATTTTAATTAGTTTGGGAATTGCTGCAAAATTTAGGGAAATTGAAAAAGAACTCTAATGTCCTGGATTGTAATGCATTAACCCTCATTACCCTCATGTTAAAAAAAGTTTGAAAAACACTGCAACCTACACTTTCACTTTTAAAGCAGTAACTCATTGTAGACTTGAAAAGTTTATTTCTTTGTTTTTAAACTACACACTGGTTCTGGGGAAATTTTAATTTTTTCTAGCAAAACAAAATTACAATAAATGAAAGTAAAAGAGAATTGTCTTCAAATAATGTGAAATCAAGAGTTCATTTTACTTTGCTATCATAGGATCACAAACTGATTTTCTGCACTATCCAATGTGTTAGTTGAAAACAGAAAATATGTGGGCTCTTTGACATGTCACTTTTTAAAATATCATGACAGTTATAACATTAGCACTGGATTTAATTTAAGGATTCTATTGCAATTAGAAAATGTTTAGCCATAAAGTGATTGTGTTCTATATATAATATTTAAATATGTATATTTCATATAGATGTAATAGAAATCTCTCTTACTAATGTATCGAAGGAGGAGGAATGTAGAAGGGAGTGAATGATCTACAAATTGTGAGAGAAGGAGGACAGATAGATAAAAAATCAGCTTTTTAGTCTGGATCAAAACATATTTGAATTATATTTTTCTATTCTTCTCAACTGCAAACTTTTTTTATATAACAGAATGAGGAGAGCTTATTCAAATATTTCAAAATACAGACACTAGCTGCAAGTTTACAGATGATGGATACAACTGAGGCAAAAATGAAGACCACATCTTTTAGAAAAACAATAGCTAAATTTTTCATTTAGTAGTTATAAGAATGTGGGAATCCTGGTTATTCATCCATCACTTTTCACACTGTACTTCATACCATACATTTAAAACAATTAGTCAACTCAACTATAACGACAATACTAAAATAATATAAAGTAAACATAGGATGTGCACAAAGTTGGCCCTTCAAAGAATTCAGAGATTGACTCCCAGATAAATATTGAACAAAAATTCTCCCGGTAAATGGTAAGAGAAGATGAAAGATGAGCCTAAGAGGAATTAAAAATGGCACAGGCAGAGACATGGAGGAGAGAAAGGAAACTAGAATTATCTTACATGGTCACTGCTGCACAGGGGAAGGCTGCTGAGTGGTTTTTAGGGAAATGTCAAATCAGGGAAGGGTTATTTACCATGTAAAAGTTTTGAGAATAGGGATGTACAGAGTCATCGAAGGGAGTGAACTTCATCACAGAATACAAGGTCATGGAAATGAAAATACCAGGTTTCTTGTACTTTGTTTTGTGTTTATGTATATATGTTTTAAAATTCAAAGCAACCTAATTTAAAATCCTGACTGTTGTACTTACCATCTGTGGGAATTTAGAAAGTACTTATTTTCTCAACTTCTAGGAAATACTATCTGTAGAAAATACTATCTGTCTTGAGGAATTAAGAGTAAGATAGATTTCAATATTATATTTGAATATAATGGACCGTATGCTAAGTATAAAAAGATTTTCAACAAAAATGGCCAATAGTTAAATGTTACTGTGTTCTCTGTGAGTCATTTATATTAACATTTCTAGCAATCCTATAAAATATGTATTATTTTTTATCAGTTTGTAGACAAAGAGATTGAAGTTAGAAAGTTCAATTAATTTTCCCTAAACATAGGGCTATTCAGTAAAGCTAGAAATTAAATCTTAAAAATTGACTCTTAACATTGACTCTTTTATCTCTATTGATTGTTTGGAACTTGAAGATCATGTTGTACAGGAATTAAATGGATAACCGAAGCATTCTCTCATAGAGTATCGCCAGTACTAAGATAAGAAATAGTGATTATTTTAATAAAAGCAGTAACACTGGGATTGATTTTTTTCCATAGTCAGTGCTCCCTGTCTATAAAAGAACTTGGGGTTTGAGGAGTTAGAAGATTATCTTTGTTGTCTGTAGTTATAAGACAAAAAGCAAATTAAATTAATATGATATTTTTGTCACTGATGGGAGGCGTAGAGGATATGATTTCCATCTAAGATAAAAAGGCAAAGGGAGGTTCCAATAAATTAATTCATAAAGGTAAGAGATGCCTAAAAGGAATGAAGACCAGCTTCCAACTATGGGTGAATTTTTTTTTTTTTTAATATAGTAGGTCTATTAAGTTATCTGCTATGGTAAAACAGGATGTGGAGAGAGAGCAGGGACTAAGAAGAATGCTAGAAAATAGCTCCCACCCTCATGATTAACTTGAAAATGTGCCTGCATTTCACATTCTAAGCTGAAGAATAAAGAAGGTGGTGAGCTACAGATATCTTCATGATGTGCCATCCTATGAAGATCAGCACCCTCTCCAGACATAACAGTGAAGAAAAGCATAGGGAAGTTGTGATTGAAGGAGATCAAGCCCAAGAAAATTTCCCACATAAGTTAGGTCAAGAAGGTATGGTCCTGCCAGACCCTGAAATTCTCCAGATGTTTTCTAGTAGAATGCAAACATTTGCAACCACACCTATGGCATCATATCCACCACAAGAGAAGCAACAACCAGAAAGGCATGAAAAGTGTTAGTCAGACACGTAAGGAAGCCTGCTTATTCTCTCCTATTCTTACATGATTGACACAAAGAGAGACAAAGAAGAATGAAAACGCAGAGTCTGTCACAATCACACACACACACACACACAAACACACACACACAGAACGCTGGGCTGGAAAAATGAAAAAGAATGTGTATACATATTTGGAATTTTAAATTGATAAAAACATGCTTGTTTGCAATGAAATCCTCCTTTTTATTAAAAAAAAGTGATGAGAGAGATCTACAAAGCATTATCCAAGAAATGAAATCAAATTTTTTCATCTTTCACAAAGCAAAATTAAGATCATTTAATAACTGGGCTGCATCTTTAAGAATGTACTGCTTTCGGGGGTTTTGAGGGCATTATACAATGATCTCAAAGAGTGATTCCTTACTTTTTTCAGAACATGGTTAAAAATGAATGTGAGAACCTCCCAAAATACGCTTTTGGTATAATTACAGGAACACTTAGGTTCTGCAGGCAGGTGTCATGTATTCCAGGGGCACAATTTCTGTAGGTTGGATTTTTGTTTTGCTGTAGTTTCTGGCATACCTAAAGCCTCCAGCTTCCCCCTGAATGCCTAGTTTAGCATAACTTAGTTAGTTTCCCATCTGTTCTTGCAAATTTTTTTCTTTCTTTTTCTTTTCTTTTCTCTCTCTCTCTTTCAAATTCAGCATTGCATTTTGGAGAAAACTCTGGTAAAACTAAAATGCAGAGAACCTTAAGATATTTTTAATATTCTTGGTACTGAGGAATTTGAAATATATATCAATGTGTGTGTGGGGGGGGGTGGGTGTGTGAGAGAGAGAGAAGAATCAAGTTTGCAAAGTTCTAAAAATTTAACAAAATATATTATCTCATTTATGAACCTTGAATACAACATATATTGAGGCAAAAATGAAGTATTGAATTTTATTCTAATTCTCTCCTTGTTGCTTAATTAACAATTGAAATCTTAAGCAGTGTAAGCACAGAAATTTATCCATCAATGGTTATGAATCCTGAAGAGTTAACATAATTGTCTGTGAAAATCAGATTAAATTTTGACATACTTTGAACCCCAGTGCAACTGCAAAATCTTACTAATTTTTATTTGCTTAAAAAGCTTTCCCTACCTACTCATAAAAAATTTTTTTAATGTTCTGTTTTGTACCATTTCTGGCATCATATATCATTTGATGTGCCAGCTACTAATTAACTGAGTAAGTAAATTTGAGTTTTCAGTTATTAAAAAGGCTAACACTTTATTCAAGTAATATTTGCTATTTTAATGTTTTTCTTTGATTTAAAATGCAGCTGGAAGTCAATGATCTTGGTACTCACAAGTTTTTCTCCTGACCTTGAAAGAGCTGTATTTCATTATAAGGTGTATAGCCACCTAGGACTTTCAAAACCTGTAATTCCTAAGTTTAAGAATTTTTGTGGGTCATGAAAAAAAAATCACTAAGTAATTCTCAGGCCAACAGAATGAGCACAGCATCCAGGAGAACACATTCTCAGTGCATCTCATTGCAGCCTTCAATTTTGAATTCTACTCACCACTTCAGTGTGATTATTGACTGAATTATGCTATTCTGTTAAAGGCCCATCTCTACTGCAGTCCTGTGGGAAAGAAGACTTAATATTCAGTTAATTACATTTGTCCTATTAAGCCTGAAAATCTCATGGCCTCTCCAAGTTCTCAATTTCTATTGCTCATAGGTGAGCTTATTGATGTGCCTCACCGCACTCCGCAATCCCCACCGCAGTGCACACTGTCATTCAATTGTTCCTAATTTAAAAAGAGTCTTCTGTTCAGCTCTGTGGAATCACAGGGGTCACAAGTTAGGAACACATTCCTGCTGCTTCTGCCATTCTACATTTTAGTTTGTAACCTGTGTCTTGAAAAACATCAGTCATGGGAATTTGCTTCCCTTAGAAGTAAATAGTATTTATATTATTTAAGTGTTTGCAAATTGTTTACACATATAATGTCGTTTAGTCCTCTAAGTATCATTATTAACCCAATTTTTAAGATGAAGAAATGGAGGCCCAGAGAGTCAAAGGACTAAGGATCCTCGATTTACAATGTGTTCCCCAAAGACAAATGCAAATACCCAATTTCACAGCTTTTCATTTTTCCTGAGAGGCACTTTGAGGGCACAGTACTAGAGCCAGAGAGCCACGGTGTGAATCCTAGCTCTGGCCGCTCACTAGTTGTGCAGCCTTAGTGAAGTCGCTTGATTTTCAGTATCTTCATCTGTAATGTGAGAAAAATAATAATAAAGCTACATGTAGAGTTGCTATGAGATTAAAATCAGTTAAGATGTGTACAGTACTTCAAACTGTCCATGGCACATCCTCACTCAGAGTTAGTTTTAATATTATCACACTGAATTCTCCTCTAGTGTTAAATTAGAATCACTCTAGTAAAATACAGGGTAGCTATACAGCATAGATATTTCTATCTAAATATTTTTCCAGGATGGTGACTCTTCAGCATTGCTGTTCTCATGAAAAAGCAGGAATTTTGCAGACAAAATTTTATATATATATATATATTTACATATATATATACATATTTATTTATATATTTGGTTTTGAGTTTAATTTGATGGCATTCATTACATGACAGTTACTTTAACACTCGTGACAAAAGAAATTGAGTGAATTAGCGCAGCTAATTAATTAATGTCATGAGACATGCCTCAAAAAGCACTTACAGACAATTAACCTGCAAGACAATGATTGTTGTGTTTTCAACTGATGGTTAAAACTCTAGGAGCAAAGAATGTTTAGAAAGTCATATTTGCATTTGTTGATGTATCTTATTATTTGCTTATGATATCAAGGAACACTGCCCAGGTTGGATGCAAATTTAAATGACTAACTATATTTAGTTTTAAAGAACTATAAAAATAATAATTCATTAACCTTGTCAATAGCTTATTATTCTCCTTTTGTGATTTGTAAGAATAAATTTGCCAGTTAATAATCTTCTAGTATGACTAAACCTTGATCCAAAATAGGAACTTCAGGTTCAAGGTAGAAATAAATTTTAGGAAGAACCTGTAAGTTGTATGTTCATTCAGTAATCACCATGTATAACCCTAATTTCTTGCAGAATTTGACTTATATTAAGACTTAGTGTGTCTTGGATGTAACTTCTGGTACTTGGAAGATGTTTAAGCTGTGGAAAATTGGTAAGTTCGATTTAATTGCCTACAGAATAGAAACTGCAATACCTGACTCATCTGAGTACTATCATGAAGGTTAAAAAATGAGATGATTCATATAAAGAAATGAATTCCCTACCTAATACATAATTAGGTAAATATTTAAGTAAATCTACCAATCATTATTATCTCATTTTGAATATCATGTTTACCTATCTTTATGACACCTAGAACATTAATGCTACTAAATATTATTTTTAATTAATTTTAATTGAATTAAATAAATCAACATTGCACTTATATGGAGCTGGACATTTCAAAATGTTTTGAAAGGCATATAAAAAAAAGGAACAGACTCTTCATTGTTGCTCCAACTTCCAATTTCCTCTTCTGTGAGAGGTCTGGTTTCAAATAGTTTAGCTGCTTCTTCCGGTCTTTATGTTATCATAGAGTGCTTTTAACTGTAATTTTTTGTAATTTTACAGCTTTGTGCACAAATCTCAATTTTTCTCCTTTTATCAAAATTGTTAGGTGATTATTGAGTGACCATGCAATGTTCAATATTAGCCATGTAGAGTATTTGATTACATTTAGTTTTTAAAATTTCCTCATCATTAAGGAGGACAGTTCTCTGGGTAACCTTGAATCAACATAGTAGTTTTCTTCTTTTCTTGCTAGTACTTCTCATGTTTGTAGAATATGCAGGAGGGAGGGACTACCTGAAATAGTTCAGGTCTTCTTCCTGACCTTTCTAGGAAATGTGACATTTTGAGTTAGCAAGGCACTTCTTGAGAAAACCTAGACTTAGTTCTTCTCTCCTCTATAATCACCCTGAACTTCCAAGCTTCACCCAGTGTGACACATAGCACTGAGTTATGTAACACAAGGTGGCTATTTTTCAGGGATGCTCAGCTGCAATGGAGATGGAGCAGATGCAGTCAAAACTTCATCTTCTCTGGGAGCTTCTTGAGTCGTGGGGGACCAGCACACCGAATCTGAGTTCTGTTTCTTGCAGACTCTCTGCAAGTATTAAACCAAATTTGCAAAATATTTTGGGTGTGAGTGTGCTCTGTCTCATCAAACTCATGCAGTCTGGTGACAAGTGCTTGGTGGACCCAAACCGTAACCTAAACATGGTGCAGTGGGAATAAGTACATGGACTCCTTTTTCTGGCGGTTGGCATAGTGATGGCCGTGGTTATGCTCAGCGCAGTGGGAACACTCCTCTGGGAATGATAATTAGCACACATGCTTCACACATTTATTCTTGATTCTATTGAGACATCTTTGTTAGACATCTTTATCTTTTGTTCTAGCCTCCGGCAGTTGTTTTTCCTGATTCAGAACTCTCACTGTGGAATTCTTTTCATCATCATTCTGAGGAATTCCCTCCATGTCCTTTGTGTGTTGGAAAATATCTTGCCTGAGTTCCCCTTCTTTTTTTCCCGTCATCATTCCCTCATCAGAGAAAAACAAATGATTTATTATCATCTTCCTGAGGAAGAGTATTGAAAAAATAAAAACACTTAGAATTTATAGAGATGAAAACGCTATTTGTCTGACTGTAGATTTGTAATCTAAAATTATTTGAATTGATCTGTAGCCAACATTGCCTTTGAGATTATAGTGCTATTGAGAAATCCAATCCTATTCTGGTAACCAAACTTTTAAGTGATATGTCATCTGTCCACAAATATATTGATGGATACTTGGTGGACCTTGGAGGTCTTTTATCATCCATTGGACTGGCTACATTTTGAGTCATGAAAAATCTATAATCTCATGACACTCAGTCATAGGAAATGTTTTGAAAAGTTTTTCAACTCTATTTTCTTTCCTACTTGCTTATTATTTGTTTTTAGTGTTGTAATTTAGATATTAGGTATTCAAGACTAATACTTTAAGTTTCTTAGTTTTTTTTTCCTTTTTCCATTTCTTTTTACGTATTTTTTATTTTTATTTCTGGGTAATATCATTAACTTTTATTATCATCTTTTAAGTCTTTCATTAATTTCCAAAATATTCTGTTTGGTATTCCCAAGAGCATTTTTAGGGCTCTGAGTTTTTTGATTTGTTTTGTTTTTCTCTGCTTTGAATTTTCCTTTTCTTTTGCATGACTGTAATAGTTTATCTTGTTAAATGTTATTCTGAAAAGTTTTTTTTTATTTTATTCTTTGTTTGTTTGTTTCTATTGTTTTTTTTTTCTCTGAGAGATTTCTTTTTTACTTATTTTTGATTGACCAGTTTCCTGCATGTGAAAGTCTATGTTGTTTTGTTTTGATTTGTCTCATTCTCTCTTCATTCATTATCTTTTGATTATTGGTTATCAACTCATGTAAAAGAGTCAGGAAATTTTAAAAATTAATTGGAACTTCCACATGCATGTGTAGAGTTATGAGCTGGTACAGTGCTATCTAAAGGAAGCTTCATGATTTGATTTCCAGTTATTTACCAGCTTTCACATTGGGTATATAGCTTAGATCTCTGCATACCACCAGAAAAGGTCACCCACCTCCTGATAGAAATGTCCTGGTAGAATATCATTACTCAATATAGGATTTCTGGGCTGGGGAGATAGCTCAGTTGGTAGAGTGCTTGCCTCTCAAGCACAAGTCCCTGTGTTCAATCCCCAGCACCGCAAAAAAAAAAAAAAAAAAATATATATATATATATATATTATATATATATATGTAGGATTTCCATTATTTCCCAAATGTTATTTGTGGTGTCCCCTACCTCAAATAAGTGATATGTCATCTGTCCACAAATATATCGATGGATGCTTGGTGGACTTTGGAGGTCTTTTAACATCCATCGGGCTGGATATATCTGTAGTCTCTAAACCAAAAATGTCTTTGTAAGAGTATACCTGTTTTTAGCTCCATTCTATACCACTAACATTGGAGTTAGTGGAGTCTAAAGTTTCTGCACTTTTCTAGAATTGTTTGACCCCAGTCAACCTGCTTCTGGGCTTCTGCTCTGACAGTTTATGTTTCAGGAATCTTTTTTGAAAGTCAGTTGCCTTTGACTTACTTGATATTCATCATTTTAAATGTTGTGCTACTATTTTCTTTTTCTTTTAGCAACTTTAATGGAAGTCTGTAGAAATAGGAGCCATTTGTATCAAAGTGTGATAGATTTTTCCAGTGTAAGAGAAAGAGAGTCATGAGAATTAGCATTTCAAATTTACCCTTATCACACCCTGGTACCCTAAAGTAGATATTTAAATGTTGTTTATACCTGTGGTAGTCAGTTTTTTGTTGCTGGAAAGAATACCTGAGATAAATAAGTTAAAGGAGAAAAATCTTTTGGGGAGGGATCATAGTTCCAGAGATTTCAGTCCAAGGTAAGCTGGTTCTGTTGCTTTGGGCCTGAGTAAAGCAGTTTCCTTGTGGTAGAAATGTGTGGAAGAGTAGACTTCTCTACATGTGTCAGCTGGGAAGCAGACAGTAAGAGAGAAAGAGAGAGAGGGAGGCAGGGGAGAAGATTTAGCCTTTGTAGACACTTCCTCAGTGACTTACATCCTTCAACTAGTCCCCACTTCGTAAAGTCTCCACCATATCCCAATGGCACTGACAGGTGGGAACAAAACCTTCAACACATGAGACATTGAGAGAATGTTACAGATCCAAACTGTGATGTTTGCCTAGATCCAAATTACAACGTTACACCCAATTCCAAGCAAATGCTCCATTGTTATCAAATGCTAATCATTGACATGTAGGCTAGAGGGCTGTCAAGAAGACATGACCATTGAATGAATAAAATACTGAATTGGTCATATAACAGTGATAAACAGCATCAACAAATATTCCCCTCAAATTCATTAATTGGAATTCTCTTCACATAGTGATAAAGACAGACAGAACATCATCAGACTGTTAGCACTTTCATGAATTCACGTGTAACTTGTTAAACTGTACAAGGAAGATTCCACCTAGAAATTAGGATACATGTCTCAGGTATTCACTAACACTTATATCTCTGATCATGAAAATCAGGATATGATAACATTCTTCAGAGTTCGTGAAAATGGACTGAGATATGATGTGTGAACCCACTATACTGTACACATGAAGCTCTTTCATATTATAAAACAATCCATCACTGTTGCCCTTCTCTTGTTGTCCTCCATTTTTTATATTCTTCAGTAATGTATAAAGTAATGTACTTCCACTGAAACAATGGTCCCTTGGCTTCACTTCAATATAAAATCTCATTCTGTATCTCTTCGTGGTGTTGAACTAACTAGCAAGGCGACAAGAGAAAGTGACAATTTCATATGAAACTCAATGTGTGGAGATAAAGTGCCTGTCAAATCTTGTTCCCTACGGGAAGAGCAGAGCCTGCACATCAGAAAATGAACAGTGGGATGGACTACACTCCATGTGACCTGGAAGGAGATGGGCCAGCCTCTGCCTCGAGGTGCTCATACATGAGACTTAAGGCCAAATACTTAGGTCAGACTGGAAATGGCAATCCATCAGGGCCTAGCCAGCACCCTGTCGTGCTTGGTTATGGTAATTAAATGAATCTGTCTTAATATTTTTATGGATAAAATAAGAAGATAATTATTTATCAAAATTTTGCACTATAGCAGATTACTCAGTCTAGAAATAGATCCTAACATTTCACATGGTAGGAATTAGATTGAAAAATGATTTGGGGAAAAAAAAAAAGAAATCTTTTAATCATGGCAGCTAATTATCTTGCATTTGCTTTTCTGCCCTCCTGGATTTCTCTCACTTCGCCCCCGCTCCCTATTTCCTAGTCTTTCCCTTGCTCTCTACCTCCCACCCCCACCCCCTCAAATCTGGCTTTTCATGCATCTTTTGGGAACAACCATGTGTGACAGTTCTCAACTACTTTAATTCAGATTTTTCCTCTTTTGTGCGTTAGACTTAAGTTCAGACCTTAAGAAGAACACAACTCAAACTCTGCATTACTCCATATCTTCTTAGACCTATAATTAAATTATACAAAGAATTAGACAGTGAATAGTGGTTCATTTTATTTTCTCCAACTGTGTTCTGTTTACCTTTCTGGAGGAGTCAACTGCTGGAGTCAGGAAACATCCATGATCGTCCTTCTTCAGCCAGTGTCTCAATTCATTCTTGACTACGTGTCAGGGACCAGTAATCACAGGCATTGTTTCTGATTTTAAAAAGCTTATAGACAAGTCAGGATTTAAGTATTTAAATCTTTACAGTAATATAAGTGCTCCAAAAATGTCAGTATAAGGTTCTCTATTTGCAAATAGAAAAATATGATTTGATTGCTGAATTCAGGAAGGTTCATAAAAGAAATATGGCCTGACTTGAATTATTAGAAGTAATAGTTCACCAGATAAATCCAGGCAAAAGCAAGGAAACTATAAAATTTGTAAATGTAAAGCAACTAAAAAAAAAATCCTACATTTAGAGCATCGTTGGAAATTAATGTTAGTCCATAACTGGAACAGAATAGGAGACACTAAAAAATTAGCTTTGACAGTAACTTCAGGCTAAAGGAAGGAATTCAAAACCTGATTCTGTGGGTTTTGAGAAGCATGAAGCAGGTCTTTGTGGAGAAAATGGGCATGCTGATAGTCACTTGGGTTACACAGTGGTAGATAGTTTAGGGGTATGAGGAATGATTTGAGGTAGAGACATGAGATATGTATCAGCCACAATAAGTCAGACAAGAGGTGTTGCTCAGGGACCTAGTGAGGTCATCACAGATAATACCAAAAGATTTTAATTCTTAATAATTTCAAAGTGTAGAATGCCCGTACCATGGGAATGAGGCAGACTGAAGAGTAAACACATGTTCTCATTGACAAAGAGAGCAAGGAAATGTGACTAGTTTTCAATTTGGGACCTGTTTTTTTCTCTGACAATATTTCACTCTACTTATTTCCATCCTTTTAAAGATATCAAAGAGATTGGAATATCATCATTTAAATCTTGCTTTATGAGCTTGAAGCTGTGCTATTTTGAGCAAACTGTTTAGTATCACAGTGTTTCAAATTATCTACCTATAAAATAGAATCAATTATAGTATTTAATGTATAAATTTTTTTATAGTTTATCAGCAGGACCTTGTATATAGTAACCACTAAAACCTTTTATGTGTGCTGCCGTATTGATGTTGTTATCATTATCATTATGATGTTTGGTGGAATGAAGGAGAATACCAAACTGATATGTTACAATTCTAATGTCTCAATTGTTATGAGTTTTCACTCTCCACATTACAGCTCAAGATTAACCTCTATAAATGGTGTTTATACACCTACAAAATAAATTGTTAAAACCTTATTGGTTCCATTTTCTTAAGTTCTGTCTAGTTACATAAGCTTTTTCTTGCCTGGAATTATGGAATAACCAAATTTTCATCTACCTGTTCCATCCTTAATCATTATCCTTATGAATTCCATTCTCAGAAGTCAAAATAAAATACTTCCAAAAGTAAATTCTAGGCTATCTACTTAAATATTTTCATGATTTTATAATCAATAATTATATTTGCTTCAGTCATTCATATTTTCTTTTGATATTGCCAATCATCATACACTGCTGTGAACATAAAAATTCCTACCCATCACCCACCTCCTCTTTGTTTTTTGAGGCAGATCCCATGCTTTTGAAGCCCTATCAATTAAAGTGCTGGGCATTTTATGTTCTTTATAATAATATTTGATAAATAAGTACTGAAAAAATAGATATAATAATTAATGAGAAGAATAACCCTCAACTTCAACTAGAATAAGTCTATATTCCCACATTTTTGAACCAGTTTGAATTAAATGGTGTTGTTTGGTTTTTGGAAAAGTTTAGTGTTAAGAGTCAGAATCCAAACCAGTCCCTTTGTTTCCATATCCTGATTTTTTTTTCCTGCCTTTTATCAAGAGTTGTGGAGATGGGAAAGATTAACTTCAGGGTTTTATTATTTCAATTCTGATTTTAATTATTGGGCACAAAATATTTTAATTAATACATGTTCTTAAAAAGCTTTTTTTCTCCATGTATACAGAAAAGTAAAGAGAAAGAAGGAATTAGAAATATCCAAAAGGTAAAATAAGAAAATAAAACAGAGAGAAAAATGATAAGTAATTTGAAGATTAAATAAAGGAGAATTAATCAACAAAAAATAATGCTGAAGACCATTCCAAAACAATTCACATACAAAACAGTAAATGCGATAATAATGTTACATTTATCCTACTTTTCCTCACAACTGGTAGCTCAAATATCATAAACAATGGATTTAATGATGCTTGATGCTACTCTTCATTAACCTGGATACCCTTGATATGTAGAAATAGTTTAATGTTTTTTTCTACTGTCATTAATAAGCAGAAGTAATTCCAATTCATAAAACTAGGCCAAGAAGCAATTGACCCAGCCAGACTCTTGGATTCCCCCATGTCATTTTTTAATTAGAAGTTTTTCAGATTTCTCTAGTTCTGAATTCCGAAGATCTCTTATATGGAAAGTGCCTATTATCTTACACAAACAAAATTCTGTGAGATGCCCTTCATGTGACAACCTTAGAAATGTAATTCTTCCTCTGTTAAAACTAGACTCTTTTTTGGTTGCACTGAAATAACATCATTTTTTTTTCTTCAGATGATTTCCACAGATGACAGTTGGCAGATAGATTTCTACAATGCCATCTTGACTGTTACTTTTTAAATTCAGAACATATAATTACTTTCTGAAAATATTAGCATATATCTACTAAGCAATAGAATACTTCAGTTTCACTCCAGATATTGGTCATGTTATTTTATTGGAAATCACAAATCTCAATGGAATGAATTCCCATAAATACAGAAGAAGAGGAGTCTGAGAAGGAGGGAAAGGGGAAGAGGAAGAGGAAGAGGATCAAGAAAAATCTGCAATCCCGAAGAAGTCATTAGAATATAAGAGAGATGAAGGAAGGAAAAGCAAAGAAAGGGAACAGGAAGGGAGGAAATATGAGGAAAGAAATCTAATGTCACTCTTCATTTTGTATTGGAAAGCTTAAGGAAAGGTTAGAGAATGGGATAATATCAAAAATGACATTTTTTAAACCTATTTTCTACCTGGTGTCTATGATTGCTTATGTCTATACTTCATGCTGTACTGGTGACGATGCTGATGATAATGATGATTATAATTTTACCAAATGAAATTCTCAGGAGGAAAACTCACTTTTTCCAATGGAAAAATTTTAAGTAAATTTCACAGTTGAAAGAGGCTCATAGAACTCGCCAATTAAAGGATAAATATTATATGGGAAATATATTTTAAAAAGTTCTAGAAGTATCTCAAAACTCAAGGTGCTATGGAGGTTAAGTGAATGATTCCAGTCAATTTAAAATTAACAAATACCTTGTCTTGAACAGAAGAACTATCCAAGCAGGAAAGAAGACAATCCTTTTCTGTCCCATTTTTTTAATGAAGTCCTCTTCCAGAATTCTCCACATTGGTTAATGGCCCTGGGCATTAGTCCATATTCTTTTTAGATAAAAAAATATCTAAGGCTGAGTATTTTATACAGGGAATAGGCTTACTGAACTCACAGTGTTAAAGGTTCAAGAGCATAATGCTGCCCTCTGCTTGAATTTGTGAGGGGTTTATAGCTTCATTATAACATGATAGATGGCATCATCACATGAAAAGTGGAAAGGGCAAGACTACACGTTAAATAGGAAGCAAGAAAAATTCTGACACCTAGTTAACTTTTTTTTTTTCATATAAAACAACTGTTATAGGAACTAACAAGAGCCCCACAAGAATTACATTAATCCCTTGTGAAGGCAAGATTCCCAAATGAACTAATCACATTCCACTAAACAGCAATTCTTAAAGGTCTTACTACCTCCACACGGTATATGGGGAACAAGCTTCCAGCACCATGAAGCTTTAAGGGACATACTCAAACCATACCAAATCCATAGCATCCCACAATATTTTAATTTACCAAAATGTTTATTCTTACTTCCTTTCCTCAGAGTTTGATATCAATAAATTTTGTCATATTTCCATTCATGAAACAAATACCTGAATATTATTTGGTACATATTAAAAAATCTTATAAATTGCCATTAAATTGTGCCTATTAAATATTTTTTAAATTTCATTTTTTCAAATGAATCAGTGATAAATGCCATATGTCAGTAAATTAGGACACTTGGCCCACATCTAGTTTGTCACCTGTTTTTGTTTGGCCAGTAGGAATGATTTTTACACTTTTAATACTAGAGATAATAAAAAATAACAATATGTGACATATGAAGTTCTCATTTTCGTTGCCATAATTGGAGGATTTTTTTAATCTATGATTCTTTTAATGAATGCACAAAATATTTCCATTTAAATTTTTATACAGATACTTTGGCATGATTTTTTAATCATTTTTTTTATTTTCAAGGACTAGGACTGCATTTGAATTCATCATAATTGGAGATTTATAGGAATAACGCTCATTCATTTATATTTGATGTATATGTTGAGCTAAAGAGGCAGACTGTATTTGTTGTACAGAGATCATCATATGCAGAATGAAGACTGAATGTGCTGTCTAGTCCTCTACAAAAATGTTTGCTAACCCCAAATGTAGGTTTAATAAACAAGTCTGTAGAACTTAGTACGTTTATCACCGATTTGCCTGTTCCCTCTCATTTTCTCCTCAAATCCATCTTCTGAAGAACCAGTAGAGTGATCTATCTGAAATGAGAATCTAGCCTTTTCACTTCCTTAATTAAAACCCTCCACTGACTTTCCAAAACTATAGGGGAGTCCAGGCTTTGTAAATCAACCTGAATCAGTGAACTTCACTCACCTACACAGCACCTTCTCAATTGGGAACAGTGAGAAATTCCTATTAGGAGAAAAAGCAGCCACTGTTGCTCTCTGAAATTACCTGTCCTAGTATCGAAAGAGTGAAAAAGGGAAAGATAAGACAACTTAGAGAGTAAGGGCTGACAGCTGAGACAGGACCCCAACTGTCGTGGGAACTATCTCCAGGCTTTATATTGGGAGATCTTAGGGTAGTGTAGTAGCATGTAACAGATCTAGCAGAAAGTTTACTGACATCAGTGACCAGAGTGGGAATAGTGCTGTCAGTCATGAAGTGTCACCTTTGGAGAAAATGAAAACAATAAAACACCATATCGTTGAAGTGTCACTCTTTATTTCCAAAGACTTGGCTAAGTTAAGGGAACAATAAGAGTGGGTCAGGGCCAGAATGCAGATTAATATTATCTTGAAGGACATCGATTTTCTTCCATGTATCCTGTGAATTAGTTCAAGTTAGTGTTATCTGCACAAAGCTACTTTCTAACATGAATGCAACGTTCCTTGGAATGCTGGTCATACAATGGGACCAAGCAAGATAAGCTAATAATG
The DNA here is from genome assembly GCF_902686455.1 of Sciurus vulgaris. NCBI lineage: Eukaryota > Metazoa > Chordata > Mammalia > Rodentia > Sciuridae > Sciurus > Sciurus vulgaris. Next base: position 124,007,348 of record NC_136469.1, read on the forward strand.
TTAATGATTCTATAACTTAACCTATAAGATCCCTCTGCCCAGAGTGACTGATGTGGAACAGCGCACTGTAGAGAGGATAAGTGTTCATCCAGCCACAACCAGTTAAAGTGCCATGAGGTTCAGAGGTACTATTTTCTGGCTAAGAACCAGAGTCACCATGAGAAATGCAGATGCTATTTGTCAAGCATGTCACCACTGAACCTTCCCCTTATGTACCATATCCCATCTTCTTTGGTCTTGCAACTAACTTTCCCACTACCCTGACATAACTGGACTTTGGACAGTACATGTGGACACCTAATCATATGAAATACTTTATTTGCTAGAACTACACTATTGCAGGAGTGACAGTAGCTGTGGGAAATCAGACAGAGAACTGAGAAAGCACAGGTAAAGAAACAAAATATTCAGTATCCTAGGAGAATCCCATTGATGGTACAAGGTCAGGGCCCCAAGAAAATGCAAAGAAGGGTTCCCAACAAGTGTGTGAAGTGCTGTGGAAGACATTCTGGAAGAAGGAACCAAAAAAAAAAAAAAGTACATAAAAGTTAACCAAGAAATCATGTTCTAAAAAGTGGACAAAGTATTTGCAAAGGCACAGTAGTAGAATAGGATGCAGAAATTAAACATCTGCTCACAGATACATTTGAACACTGTCTGAGGTCAGAATCTATGCTGTATTGACCACACCACTACATTTACTTAGATTTTTTTGCCACTGTGACTCATGCTACAAATATCACTGCTCTTCATTGCTATAAAACATGGAGACAAACTGTGAGTAACTTTCCACCTGAAACGCAGCTGACAATTGAAAGCAAATAAGAGTTAATGTTGACAAGATCCATGAAAAGGAGGCGAGCATTAAAGATTCAATAGGGGAACATGAACATAGAGGAGTATGGAGTCACCTTTAGGAAGTACTTTTCTGGGTCTTCTGGAAGGGCATGGGAGTACTTGGAAGCTTTGATTGCTTTTCTGTTCCTAATAAAAACACTGAGCTATTTTTGATGAGGTGTTGCAAGAGATGACTATAGCATCAGTACACTAAAGGATGAATAAACATCTGTGAAAGGTTAGGCCAGACATTCTAGAATTTCCATGACATACCTCCTAAGTTTATGACTGTTTTTCTTTTTAGGAGAGAATAATGGATTAATGAGGTAAACATTTTTCTTCTTTTGTTCCAATGAGACAGTCACCCCACGTTAATGCCTCATTTATCCTGTTTGGTTCCTGTGTAGTTTTGATCAATTGCTATATTATGCAGTCATTCCTTCTTTTTTGGTAACATTCCATTTGTTTTACACAACTGTCTGAAATTGGGAAAGAAAGAGCATGTACCATGAAAACTATGAAAAGTCAAAGTCTACTGCAAGAGTTTTGTTCAGGAAAGCCAGTCATTGTGTTCTGAACAATCCCTTATTTCTATTAATTAAAAGAAAATATGAAAAAGCATAAGCATAGCATCTGGCACACAATAATCATTCAAATAATGGTAATTGCATATTTACCCAGTGGTTTAATTTTTTATTATTGCTATTATTATCATTATTTTAATCTATGTCTGCTATCACCACCATTGTAAATTTAGTGTTTTTGAATTTTCATTTTCTATATGATATAATGGTCTCATGAGTGTTAGTATAAACATAAAAAAGAACTTAAAAAGTAACAATCTGAAACGGAACTTTACAGAAGTAGAAGACGTTTTTATATTCCATTGGTTTATCATCTTCGGTTATTTTTTACAAGATGTTTTCAATCAAATTATCTTGTTCTGTCCACTTTAATTGCTTGAGTATGCCAAGATGCTTAAGTTCTCAACTACTCTACCTGTTTTTCTGCCAAAGCCAAAACACTATAACAAAAACAGATGTTTTGAAGTCAGATATATTTGAGTTTAAGTCCATCGTTTGCTAAGCTACAAAACTTGGGTAATCATTCCATGATTCCTATACCTCTTCTATGAAATGGAAATGCCATGAAACTCACAGATTTGCTCTAAGACCTTATATCTACCAAGTATGGAGAACAGAGCATCCTACCATGCATGGTGCACAACCTGTACTCCAAAATGGCAGTGATGTTTATTTTATTCCTCCTCTTTCTTATCATCCTAACTATATGCTCTCTCCTTGATTCTTGGGAAGGTACAGTGAAAAAGCAGCAAAGAGAGCTTTAAGGAGAATTGTAACTCAAGGAATAAGAAGAGGAGGCAGTTTAAAAGGGAGAAGATGATGAAATGTTATTCTCTGTAGAACAGAGAGTAACCTTGAGACACTAATATTAAAGTTAAAAAAAAAAAAAACCCACAGTTACATAAATAGCTTCTCGGGGAGGTCAAAGTCCTCCAGAATGGAATAGTGTGCTCTGTCGTAGAAGGGGCTCACTGAGCTTCCCTTTCCAGTATCACAAAAGGAAAAATAAAATGTGTCTACTTTGTCCTGATTTCTAGGGCATAATTCAAATGGTATTTTAACAAGTAATTCAACTATTGTATGTGTCAAGTAATCTCTGGCAGTATGACCTGGGGATGTAACAGTGCTGTGGAATATTATTTTTGAAAAGCAAAATCGCCAAGTTTCAACCAATTGACTTTTTCGCAAATGTTAACTCCTAGGCATTTTGCTAGTTGGAGAAGGTATGATTTAATATTAGCACATCAAAATAATTAGACATTTCAAATTCTGGCTCACACAAACTGATTTCTCTTTAAAATGGTCACTATCTCCTAATTCCCAAACTCACTGTTTCTCTTCTGCTAACACAGGGTAACATTACAGTAGACTTAATTTAAGTATACCAGCAGGCAAATACAGACTTGAAGGTGTGAGTTATGACATCTCAGCAAGTGCTTTCCTTACATTCAAAGTTCCCAGATCAAAAACAGAACACCGACTTATATTTAACTTTGGGATAAAATTATGTGATTCATTGGTATAAATATGTCCTATGAAAAATGTGTTGAATTATGAAACTTCTTTATATTGTAAGATATATTATCTATGTATGTGTGTTGTCTCATATTATATTTATGTAAGTGTAGATAAATATATATATACACTTATACGTATGCGTGTATGTACATAAATGTACATATCATTCATACCATCTGTTTGTGTCTATCTATATAAGCATATATGTAAGTGTGTATTTTACAGTACTGTCTAGTGTTTTCTGATACCATTTTGGACACCAAATGGGTGGAGTTTTTTGACAATGCCTTTTTTTTACACCAAACAATTCAAATCTCTGACACCAACTCTGTGTTAAACCATTCAATTCAATTAAAACACTAAATCCCAGAATTAGTGTTATGGACTCAGTCCTAAGATAATGACCAAACTTCAGAGACCAGTCACAAATAGGACCTTGCCCCAGATTCAATAATTACTAGAATGACTCACAGAACTCAAAAAGCACTTGTTCATGATTACTGGTTTTTATAAAGGACAGAACTCAGAAACAACCAAATGGAAGAGTTACACCATGGGAGGAAGGAGGTGCCCAGACTATTACCTTTTCATCTTCATCAATGAGTACAGCAACTTGGAAGTTCTCAAATCTTGTTAAAGAACTTTTATAATTCAGTCTACAGCTCACTCTCTCCTCCCTGGATATTGGAGAATAGTGCTGAAATTTTCTACTTTCCAATCATGGGTTGGGTCTTTCTGGTGAGCAACCCTGATATTAGTTATCTGCTCCCCCATGAAGACTCCCAACTACCTCACTAACCAGGTTTATGGGTGATCTAAAGGAGCTCATTGTAAGTAAAAAATATTACTCCTATCACTCAGTAAATTCCAAGGATTTTAGGAGCTCCATACTAGGAACCTGGGACAAAGATTACATATAGACATATATATATAATAATAAATATAGTCATATAAACTTATACTTTTATTTTAGCACAACCTGAGCCATAAGGTTGTAAATTATGTAAATAAATGGACTTATTTGAAATATATTACAATTTGTGAGAAGATGCAGCTTCAGTTCACCTTTGTACTAGATTTAGGAATAAAGATGCAAATTAACCATTCAGTAACTCAAGAAAGACAAATATTTTAGCAGATGAGGGTTGTGAATTTGGTTCAAACCAGTGTGACATTGGCACAAAAACTATTAGAAAAATAGAATAAAATAGAAGGTCCAAAAATAATAGTTATTTAGGATACCCAAATATATACTGCCCTGCACTTCTGAGAGCAGCTGGGGAGCAGCAAATAAAGCAGAGGAAACTTTCTGAAATCCCCTTATCTATTTAAAGACCAAATCTGTTGAAAAGGAGCACAATTGCTTCTCTAGCCCCTTTCTAAAATTTTATTATCAAGAAAGCTTAAACTTATATTATTGGAGAGAAAGAGACTGAAAATCAAACACCACACCTAAGACCCTAGAGGAATTTTATCCCAGGCTGTCCTCTGATGTTTGGGCCTATTAATCGCCCCTAAGACTCAATTACACCCCCTCTAAAATTACTAATACCCCCTCTTCTTCTCCCCTTTGAAGAGAATATTGAAGCCTCAACCATCTGTCCTTTCTTTGAATTTCATATTTCATCATTTAAATAAATTTGTATGATTTTTTTTCTCTTATCTGTGCCAGTGTATTTCCACAGACCTAAATACCCAGATCTACAGAGGAACAGGAAGAAATTCCCTTGGCTCCTACATGGTTAACTTATTTTCAACAAGAATGTTGAGAACATGCACTGGGGAAAGGATCGTCTAGTTAACACTATTTGGAAAACTGGATGTCCACATGCAGAAAAATGAAATTGGATGATTATTTAACTTCTTATATCAAAATCTACTCAAAATGAGTTGAACACTTAGATATAACACCTGCAACAGTAAAGCTACTAGGGGAAAACACACACACACACACACACACACACACACACATACAAAGAATAGCTTCTTGATATTGGTTTTGGCAAACACACTTTGGATTTGACCTAAAAGTATAGTCAAAAACAGAAAAAATAAGTAAGATTAAATCAAACTAAAATGTGTTCACAGCTAAGGAAATAGTCTACACAGTAAAAAGACAACCTAGAGAGTACAAGAAAATATTTGTAAGTCATACATGTGAGAAGGGGTTAATGTTTAAGGTAATAAGTAGGAAAGAAGAGAAAAGGATGCAGTAAAGTAAACAATCATGGTAAGATGAAAGACTATTCATTCATTTAACCACATCCATCATAAATCTCATATGCATTTCCAATGCATAGTCATCCTTCACATGAAAGAACTGAAGTACTTTAGTATTTCTGAGTCATAACACAAATATATAGTCATAAAAGGAGACAATTCACAGAAGATAAAGAGAGATGAAATCATGAAGGCAGACAGGGGTCAAATTATGATGATTTGGTTAACCATGAAAAAGAATTTCATTTCACACTGTTGTTTCTAACACCCACTGAAGAATTTGGAGCAATGACATGACCTTATTGAAATTTTAGAAAAATCACATGGCATCAAAGTGACAGAACAATTAATGCAGAGTTCATAAAATGGTTCTTATTTTACTGGAAATCTTACTGCCTACCATGTCTTCATTTTTGTCCAGTTGGCTCTGCTGCCCTGTGAATGCCACTCCATGGATGAATGCCCAGGGTCTTCAGAGGGAAACTGGGGCACAGATTCCTGGAATCCTTGGCATGAGCATCAGCTGGCTCACTCATGACCTGCATGAACTTGGGAGTTACAAAAACTCTTTGTGCCTGAGTGTTATCACATGTAATTGGAAAAGTAAAAGACCTACCAGGTCAAGTTATTTTTAAGAATGAAATGAATTATTAGCTTAAAGCATTAAATAGAATTTTCAGATATAATTTAGAATGTTCAATTGGATTTGAATTTCATATAAACAACAAACAATTTTCTAATGAAAGCTATCCTAACAAGTGAATGGGTAATGGCAAGTATTGCAGCATATTCATATTTTAAAAAATTAACAGTTGTTTATCTGAAATTCAAATTTTAATCTTAATGAGTATCTTTAGTTTCTTTTCACTATGTGCTAGAAAGACTTTCTACACATAGTAAACATCATATAGATATTAATTCTTATTAGAATCTGCTTCTTTCACTAATTTAGTTACATCCTAGGCACCCAAAGGGACTGGAATCTGAAATCTCTTTTGCTCATCTCCAATATTTCTCCTTATATTAAGCAGATTTTCTCTGCAAGTGGACAATATTCTAGTTTCTGTGAAAGTTCTTGTGAGTTATGACAGTTAAACTCATTTTTTTAATTTCTCAAAATAATTTCACATATGCCTTTAGAGAGAATGTCTCTGGTTTCTCTGTAAAATTGTCATCAAAAGCAACATACAACAGAAAGCTCAGTTTCTTCTATACAATTATGAACATAGGTAAATTAGTCCAGAAAACATTTCTCTCTTAAGTAACCAACTTCACACATTTTTACTAGACAGAACAGTGCTGTTCTGACTCTGTGAAGTTCAGAATTAGTTTGCTCTTTTTTAAAACCAATATTCATTTTAATTGAGAAGTTAACAGACTATTTAGTTACATTCCTCACCAAAAATCAAAAATTGAATAGTAACTGAGTCTTTAGGTAACATAATCCAATATAAGAGAGTTAAAAAAATTTTTTTTAAGTCTTCAGTTCTAATTAAGGGATTCTGCACATTCAGGTTCATCAACACCGGTGGCACTGATTTACTTTCTGAGTCTAGCAGGCTGAAAGATATCTTAATAACCTCACTTGAAACTTATACTTCAAGTAGACTTTTTCCAGTTTCCAACACGAATAAAGAGTATCTTGTTAACTATATTTCAGAAAACTTTATGAAAATTTTTTATTATTATTTACAATGGTAACTTCTAAAAGCTCATAAACTTAACTGACAATAAACTGGGCAGACATTGCTTTATAAAAAGAAGGAAAATTCCAATGCCACTTAATAAAGATAACCCACATTTCAGTTTTAATCACAGTAGAGAAAAAAAGAAAGTGACACTCAGGAGAAAAAGTCCACAGGTTAGAATCTGTACTCAAAGGGGCACCAACTTTTTATTTGTTCTCATCATCCTCAGGAAGAGGAGGGTTATCCTTTTGGTGGGTGCACCACTGAAAGACTTTTTTAAAAAAAAATATTACTGCATTAAATCTAATAGAGGAACTGGGTCATCATCTCTTTTATAAACCATTCCCAAATCTCCCCACGTGGCAATTTCCCCATCAACTTCAAATATCTGTCCATCAGAACTCTGCCACTGATGTGAATGCATGGTGTTGGGTCCCAAGAACATGCTGGGATGGACACTAAAGGGAGCAGGAGCTGCATGCATGCAAGGTGCAGTAAAAGGCAGAAGACAGGGTCACTTCTGTTTTCTCATATCAGTATTCTCACTCTTCCATTGGCTTCACACTTTTCCCTCTTACTTTCATTATAACTTTTTTTTTGCTTTTGTGTCATTTAATGCTGATCAAAAATTACTTAGAGGATCAAAAATTACTTGGAGAAATGGATCAGATAAATAGATACACAGATACATAGATTATGTTAAAATCTGTATTAAATCCTAAAATTCTAAGGTCATTTCCACTTTAAAGATCTTCTATTTGCCCACTAAATTTCCAAAAGTGCTCTATTAGTATATATCCCTACTGGGCAATTATAACAGTAGAAATAACAGTTGATGAACATAACAAACAGTCAAAAAAAGCGATTGTTCTATTTCCTCTCCATTTTATAGTATAAATTTTTGTAAGAATTAAACACATTAGCTTAATCAACCTATAAAATAAGAAGAAAGTCTGTCTCTATCTATATCTACTTATTTATCTATTTGTCCTCTATCTCTCTGTGTTGGTCAGTTTTTCATCACTGTAACCAAAATACCTAACAAGAACAACTTAGAAGAGAAGTTTATTGTGGATCATGGTTTGAGAAGTTCAGTCCATGGTCAGCCAACCTCATTGCTCTGGGCTCAAGCTAAGAAGGCAGAATCATGAGGGAAGGGCATGGTGGAGGGGCACAACTTCAATCATGGTAGCCAGGAAGCAGAAGGAGAGCAGAAGGGGCCACAGAGAACAACTCTGGATGGGAACACCCCTGTAACCCACCTTGTACATTTATGACCCACCTGTCCCTAGTTAAAACCCAGTTAGTCCATTCAAATTAGGACGGACTGAGAAGTAGTCAGCTCTCACTGTCCAATTATTTTACCTCTGAATATTCTTTTTTTGCATAAACACAGAACATTTTGCTGGACACCATATATTCAAACCATAACTATCCATGTCTATCTGTCTATCTATCTAATCTCTCTTTGTTAGCTACTGAAATGTGCAATAGAAAAATGTGCCATAACTCTTATGTGTGCACCTTTTCCTTCACATCTTTCACACATTCTCCAAGTTCTGGTCACAAGGATCTAATAAATTTGTTTGCATCAATGTCCTAGTATTGTCTGTCTCACCCCACATATGCACGTTTTGTTTTGCAGCAAAAGATTGATGGTAAGCGCACTTCTTAGGAAAGATGCTCTGATACACACTACAGAATTCAAGGCACTGAGGCTCCAATGCCAGACTGAGGCTTCAGGGCATGAGAGTTTACCTGATGTCTCTTAAATCAAACCACACTACTGGTGTTTCTCCAGTGAACTCAGCAAGACTGCAGACTTAAAAGAAAACTTTATGAAGGTGGCAGAGAGAAACCAAGAACTCTTTTCTCTCTCTCTCTCTTTCTCACTAGGAAAGAGAATAAAATCTCAAAGATCATTATCTAATAACTCAGGCAAATTAATGGTGCTGTTTTATTATAAATAACATTAATTGCTTAGTAGTACAGAATACACAAAGAACAATGTTTGTACTAAGGAATGCACAGTAATTATAGAAAGAAATCACAAAGCACTTGTTAAACGAAGAAAAATGTATTCCTTCATTCCTTTCACAATGTGAAGTTTTAAAAACCTTTGTTAACAACATTATGAATATTAAAGAATACCATGAAAACTTTATTTTAAAGAAGAGATTTATTATTTAATGTTTATTTTCTTTTCATTGTTGCCAGGCAAGCAACTTCTTAGTGGTCAAATAAGAATGTTTTCATATTTTAGTGCTACAGCATTAGCTCATCTATTATTAATACAACTCATAAATACTCTCACCATCAAAAATAGCCTCAAACAACCTTATCTGGGCAGACTCAGACTTCACTTCTTCCCCAGGGGATTCTAGTTTCTGGACTTAATTAGTTGTCATCTATTCTGACGGAGAAGATTTTACCAACCTTTCCCCATGTCTCAATAATGTTCTTGACAGATTTTCTATCCTGAGGCAAACAGAACAGTTTACTAAGTGAGACCCACCAGAAGAGAAAGAAAAGGTAAAATGCAAAGAAACTTTATTATCTTTAGCCAGAAGTTAATTAGGTAACTTTTTGTGAAGTTATTTTCCCCAAAGCATTCATACTTTCCCAAATGTGGGATTCATATTATATCACCCTTTGAAACAATTTCGATCACTTGTTTTCACCTTCTAATTGTACATTTGTACAAAAAATGAAGTATTTTCTTGCTGATTAAGTCTGCCCATTAAGGATTTTACATGTAACACTAATGTATTCTGGAAAATGTTTCAACTGTTATTTAATTCCGAAAACAATTCACTGAGAATATAAAGGGCCATATGAAATTTCAGCAGATTCTACTTCTGATAAATAACACCACTCCTCTGCAATTGTTAACCTGAAGAGCCTGATCTTTTCATGACTATTTTAAAGTGTACAGTGTAAGCTTTACCAAACACTTTCTTAAGGTTAAAAATAATCATAGCATGGTTCAGCCCAGAATTTACTATCACTGTGATGGAAAGGGTGGAGGCTATTCTTTTTATTATTATTATTTTGGCTATTTTGTTTTTAAAGGCAGATCTTGGATCCAGTCAAAAGCAGGTTTTAATCAGCTGTGTTTTTATCTTCTTGCATGTAAAAAAAAAAAAGAATTTAAAGTCGTTTAATTCTTATTTTTTAGGCATTGTTCACTACTCTTGAAATAAAGTACAAGGTCCAGCTTTCAAGGACAGTTTTGGGTCTACGGTGCATAGGTAGACAAGAAAGAAGATGATTATAGTCCAGTGGCATGAGTATTGTGATAAAAATTGCAACTCATAGTAAAAGGGTCCCCCATCCAGCCTGGAGGTGAGGTGGTAGCATTTATTGGAGTTTTCTTGGAAGGTTGTCGAAACCAAGTCCTGACACATGACTAACAACTCCTTAGTACAGAGTTTAGGGTTGGAAGAGAAATAACTCTTAAAGTGATAATTCTGATAGAAGGCTCTTTCCTGGACATTATTATTGCTTCTAAGGGTCCTCTTCTCTAAAATTCTAACTCCATTTGTTTCCTTCACCTTTTCGATCCTTTGTTTTAATCCTATTTTATGAGGCAGCGAAGTCTAATGGAGTGATTCAGCTAGGAGGAGTAAGCATGTTCTTGGAGACCACAAGGGAGCTAGTTGGTCTTTTAGGTGATAACACATTAGGTAGGAGTGTGAACTGAGGCTGTTTCTATTGGGTTCCCAATTCCATCATATACTTGACGGGTGATCTTAGGGAAATAACTTAAATCATTCCCTAACTCCCGTCACATAATGTATTACCAATTTTACAAGGTTACCATGAATGATGAGTGAATTGAATGAAAAATGTGAAGCATGCAAACATACTCTATGTCAACTGTCCAAAGAGTTGCAATGATATTGTTTTATTAGCCCCCAAATCCAAGGTTAATATTTAAGTGCAGTTGTCTCTATGGGAATATTTTACTTTGTTGCAAGTTTTATTAAATCAAGATAAATTCCTCTTCAGATTGAGACAAGGTGGAATGAACTTTCATTACCCTATGTACATGTATGATTACACCAATGGTATGAATCTACCATAACCACATAAATAACCACAGAAATAAAATGATGTGCCCCATTTGTGTAGAATGAATCAAAATGCAGCCTGTAAAAAAAAATTTAAAAAGTGCTATTTTGACATAAATAAAGCAAAGCAGACACCTCTGGTTTTCTTTAGTCAGTTTGAAATAAAATATATTTAGGAATTCTAATCATAATACAGTTCCAATATCAGTCCTATGCAGGTTTTTGTTTTTTTTTTTTTTTTTTTTTTTTGTAAACCTGCATAAAAAAAAAGGACAAAATACCAGAATCAGTTGTTTGTTAAGTAATGAACAACAAAGAGTGAAACCTATTTTGTTTGAAAGAAGGGAATCACTCTAAGTGAGCTCTGCGTTCACCCTGACTTCTTGCATAGGACATGTTTTTAGACCTTGGCACAGAGAGAGAAAACTTATGTAGAAAACTTTAGTATCAATGGATGAATCAGGCAGAAAGAGTTCAGATCTTCTGGGGCAAATAAATTAGTAAGGCAGAATAGTTGAAAGAAGAAAGCTACTCACAAAAGAAAGAGGCCAACATGGCATTAACTCTGTTCCATAGCTATAGGCAAAACTATGCATACTTAGGATGAGACTTTAAGATCTGGCAGGAAGTAGCTGCTGGAAAATTAATAACTGAATAAAGACACCAAAGATTGTTTAGTACTGGGGAGAATTTCCATATGACCTCACAAGACTAGAGACTTGCTAATTATCCCAGGTACAGTTGATGCTCCAGAGAGACCATACCTCAAAAGTAAAAGTCACACACCAGAATAAGAGAACATGGAAACAAATCCACCCAAACAAAGCCTAGCATGAAGGCTTGTAGTGGATAGTCATTCAACTGTCTATCAGAATGGAACACAATACTCCAATGGAAGAGCCATAATCTGACATCTGTCAATAAATAATCATTGTGACTAGACATGAGAAGAACAAACATATATTCCACCATCAAAAGGAATGGAGATATGTATTCTTCAGCCAAAACACAAATAAACCATAAACAGACCCCAAGTTGACACAAAAGCTAGAATTTACAGATAAGCATTTCAAAACTGATATTATACATATTTGCATATTTCCAAGGATTTGAAGGAAGGCTGGGTAATTGAGAGGAAAAAGTTGATAATCTTAGCAAAGGAAAAAAATGAAAAAGAGAACTTTAAACAACAGTTCAAGGGTTCTAATTAAATCTCAAAATTTTAGAAATAAAGAAAATAAACCACAGCATACTCTTAAAAGCAGAAGAATAAATGAACTAAAATTCAAATTTGAATAAATTATCTTGAGAAAATGGGAAAAAAATGAAGAGAGATTTAATCTCAAGGGATCAAGTAGTCTGACATGCATGCAACTGGATTCCATAAAAGAGAGAAGAGAAAAAATGTTGAAAAAATATTGACATCCCAAATTCCCCAATTTAGTGAAAAATATGAAATGTATTCAACAAACTCAGCAAAACCTGAAGAAATCGCTTGCTATTGTTTAGATTTTAAATGTTCCCCAAAGGACCACAAGCTAAAGACTTGGTCACCAATCTGTGGCTTCACTGGGAGGTGGTATAACTTTTAAAATGTGGATCCTAGTGAAAGAACGGTAGATCATGGAAAGTATGCCTTTAAAGGAATTATTGAGATCCTGCCCTTCTCATTTCTCTCCCTTGCTTCTTGGACACCATGAGATGAAGAGACTCTTTTGCCTTGGGTCCCAACATGATGCGCTATGACATCAACAGCCCAAAGTAATGGGGTCAAGAGAGTAGGGCCTAAAGTTTCTGAAACCATGAGCCAAAATAAATTCTTCTTGCTTTTCAGATGTTTATCTCAGATGTCTTATCACAGCAACAGAATATGAATAATGCAATGCTAGATACAAGAAAATGAAATCTAGGCCAGGCCTATCATAGTGAAATTTCTAAAAAAATCTAAGCAAAAAAATAGATAAAGGAGGGAAATACTAATACATGATAATGATGTTAAAAATTTCAGCATATTTAGAAGCAGTGAATATAAAATAAACATGAAATAATACATTTGATATGTTTCTTAAATACTGTCAACTTAGAAGCTTATAGTTGATGAAATTGTCCTTCATAAATAAAGATAATTTTTGGATAAATAAAAAATAAGATAATTAGTTCCCTGTAGTTAATATTATAAAAACAATTACAGAGATCCTTAGTACTAAAAAAAATGAACATAAACACTTAAAAATTTAGATATAAAAGAAAATATAAACAAGACTGGAAAAAAGACAGGGTCTCACTAAGTTGCTTAGAGCCTGGTTAAGTTGCTGAGACTGACTTTGAACCTACAATCCTCCTGCCTCAGCCTCCCAAGCTGCTGGGAATACGGGCATGCTCAGCAGTACCTGGCTTATTTTCTTAATATATTTTAATGACAACGGATTGTTTTGAGCAAAAAACAAAAACAAAAACATTATAACATGAGTGCCAATAAAATATATCCATTCAAGTTTGTTGTAATTCACATTTTGTGTGAAGTATTACAGTATTAAGTCTAAGCAGAATATAACAAGTTAATATAATTTCTTAAACAAATTTAGAAAATCTTATTATTTGACATCAACATATAATATAGTAGTTAAGAAATTGTATTTTTCACAAAAGGGTAAAAAAATACATACACAAATATATTGCTGAAACAAAATACAGTTTAGAAATTGATTTGCATGTGTGCGGTCAATTGATATTCAGCAAAGTTGACAATGCAATGTAACTGGAAAAGGATAGTTGGGATAACTCTGTTAAAAAGCAAAATTCACAACCTTCCTTCATCTATTTTAAAATAAGCAAAAATAGTACATTTCAATATATCATAGACAAAAATGTAAAAGTAAAAGTTATAAAGACTAGGCACTTTTAGGTAGAATGCACCAAGCACTCATCATAAGAAATATACTACAGGGTCCATAAAACTGCAGAATCTTTTGTTCAGAGCTTCTTGTTGGTGAGTTCATGCCCATGAATTATGGTTTGGATATGAGGTGTCCCACCCAATCTCCTATTAATGCAGAAATAGTCAGAAGTTATAGAATTATGAGCATTATAATAGTCAATCCAACCTTGAATAGACTGACTTGGTGGTAAATAGGAAGATGTGGCAGGATTGGAGGATGTAGGTCACTGGAAGGGTACAACTTACCTCCAGACCCTCCTATCTCCTGCCTTTCCTCTCTCCTCTCTCCGGTATATTCTCTCTCTCTCTCTCTCTCTCTCTCTCTCTCTCTCTCTCTCTCTCTCTCTCTATTTATCTCTCTCTCTCTCTCTGTCTCTCTCTCTTGCAGCTTGCTGACTCCACCATGAGCTGAAAAGTTTTCCTTAGTTGGGCCCTTTTTCTATGATGTACTGCCTCAAATGCAAACCCCAACTAAAAGATAGTGGTACTAGGAAGTGGGGCTGTTACTAAACCGATCATGTGATTTAGAAACATTGGGAGCTGGTTTAAGAGAGCAATTTTGAAAAGTTTAGAGATGCAAGTCAGAAAAGCTTAAGAATATTGTCAGCAGAGCTTAATGGGTCATTCTGTTTGGAGCTTAGAGAAACAGAATGTGATAGAAATGTAGACTGTGCTCTTAAGGTTTCATAGGTAAATAAGGACTCCATGATAAATGGACTTAGAGGCCACTCATGTTATATTCTGGCAAAGAATTGGCTTTATTTTGCCCATGTGCTGAGACTTTGTGTGAGGCTGGATTTAAAAGTGATGTAATAATCTGGCAGAGGAATTTCTGGAAAGCACAGTACTCAACCCATGATATGAATATTACTGGCAGATTTTAGTCAAGTTTACTGTGAGAATCAGTAGCATAAAGTAGAACTAAAGTATTTTACAAACTTGCAGTTTGGTTAGAAAAGTACAGGTAAAGCTGGGGTCAAGGAAGGTATTGTTGAAGAGATTACTGCCCCTAAAACAATGCTAAGTACTCTGTGTAGTAACAACAATAGTAAAGATATCTCCAGGCCATTTCAGGAATTTGCAAGATCATACCCACTACAGATTCCAGGGTACAGAAGAGAAAATTTCTTTGAAAAAAGATCATGGGGGTTTTCTACTTCCTTGTAGGTCCTAGGAAGTTTTTCACTCTGCTGAGTTGTGCAGGCACTCAGAAATCACTACACACAAGAGTCTAGGGGACCCAGGTATGATGCAAACTGACAGCAGACCTTGGTGTTTGATATGTGGTGCTGGTACTGGAGGAATGCAGAATGCTAACTTCAGGGGTTGCGGAGTCTTCTACAAAGATTTCAAAGGCAAGTCGAGGATACCAGAGTATAGTGGGGTTGGATTCCCTATGAGCTGTCCCTGACAATGGGATACATGAAGCTGTGAAGGTGAAGCCAAAGCTAGAATGGAAAACCCCTAATAATGTTGACTGTCTTCTGTGAAAAACTGCTGGCTGCAGAAAAATCCAGGTTAAAAGAGAACCAGCAAAAGCCAAAGATGCAGAGTTGCCCAAGCTCTTTGGAAGTAATATATTACAGTTACATGTCCTAGATGCTAGACAGATAGCTACTGGAAATGTTTGTCTGACTGTCAGTCATGCTTTGGCCCCATTCCTTCTTTCTGTGCCCCTATTCCTTCCTTTTGGGATGGGAATATTTACTCTGTGACACTTTATATTGACTAATGTAACTTTAATTTGATTTTTATATGGACTCACAGTCAAGAATTTGCCTTGAGTCCCAAGGGAGAATATGAATATGAACTTTTCACAATGCAAAAACTGTTAAGACTAGAGGACTCTTGGAGACTAAATGCATTTCTCATTGTGAGATGAACATGAGCTTTGTGGGGCGGGAGTGGAATATTATGGTTTGTATATGAGATGTCCCAGAAAATCTTAGGTTAATGCAGATATATTCACAGGTGAAGTGATTGTATTATGAGAGCTATAAAATAATAAGCCCATCAGAGTTTGGACTAAATATATAGCAACTATAAGCAGATGGAGTGTGGCTGAAGGAGATGGGTCACTGGGGCATGTTCTGGAATGGTGCATCTTCTCTGTGGCCTCTCTCTGTTTCCTCACCCCTGCATGAGCTGAGCAGCTTTCTTCCTGGGTGCCCTTCCCCCTTGATGTTCAGTCTCACCTTGGACCCAGAGCATTTTCCTGTTATCTATGTACTGAGACCTGTTAAACAGTGAGCTCCAAATAAATTTTCCATCCTCCTGGTTGTCCTTGTCAATATTTTAGTCATAGTAACAAAAAAAGCTAACCAAAACACCAGGTCTAGACTAATCTATCTCCAACAAATCCACCTTCTATTCCACTGGAAAAAAATGGAACAGATTTAGTCTCTTCCTTATACTATCACAGTAAGTAATTTGAAGTTTGATTGTTCCATACAATATTTTCTTCTGGATTTAATCTACTATTCTAAATAACTCTTCTAGTTTTTTTTATATATACACAGTCAAAAATCAAATATAAATAATAAGTAGACTATGTGTTTGAGACTCTCCTTAAATTTAAAGGTTTTATCAGGGAAAAACATTAAACTAACAAATTATTATAGATCAATCATTTATCTCAGAGAACAAGTTTTATAAACATTGATGAGGTAATTAGGTGCTCATTTTTTGATGGAATAAGGGAATCAATATTTGAGAAGTTATACATTTAGCTTTAGTACAACTTTTTAAGTTTTTAAATTGGCAGGTAACATAGTATATATTTATCATGTAACAACTTTATGTTTTGAAATTCATATATATTGTAAAATGGCTAATCTAACTAATATAACATATTGATTATCTCATGTAATGGTTAAGCCACGAGGTGTTCCCCAGATGTTCATGCATGAGACAATTCAAAAAATTTATTGGTGAAACAATAGAGTTATGAGAGCCTTAACCAATCAGTAATGGGGACTAACAGGTGCATGTTAATCTATAATAGGTATTAACTGGGTACTAACTATAGGCAGGTAGGTTGTTGCTAGAGGAAGTGGTTCATTGAGGTCATATTTTGGGGGCATATTTTTGTCGGTAGTGAGGGGAGTTTCTCTCTCTGCTTACTGGTGCCATTTCACCAGATATTCTTCTCTGTCACATACTTCTTCTGTAATATTCTGCCTTGTCTCAGGCTCTAAGGAATGGAGATAGTAGTTTATCGGCTGAGTCCTCTGAAACCTTGAGACCCAAATAAAATTTCTCCTCTAATATTGTTCTTATCAGATTTTTGGTTACCAAGAAAAAAAAAATGACTAAAACATGTCACATAGTTAACTGTTTTTGTACTGAGAACACTTGACATTCACTCTCAACATTTTTTAAGAAAACGATAATCTATTATAATCACCAGGTTTTACAGCAGATATCTCAAAATTATTTCCCTTATCTAACTGCAATTGTATATTCCTTGACCAATAGCTCTTCCAAGCCTTCTGATCCTAACCACTCTAGTTCCTGGTATCCATCCTCTAATTTCTCATTCTATGTAATCAGCTTCTTTTAGATTTCACTGATCAGTAAGATCATGCAGCATTTACTTGTGCCTCAATTATTTCACTTACCATAGTGTCTTCCACACTTATCCTGTTGTTATAAATAGCAGAGTTTGGGGGCGATGCAAGATGGCCGACTAGACGGTAACTGCATCTCCAGTCACTCCAGAACCCAGGATTCAAGAAGGGGAGGCATTGAGATACTTCGACTAAAATAGATCCACGGGGTGAGTCTCCCCCACCCAGTGAAGCTCGGCCTGGGCAGCAGGCCTGGATTTGGGTGGCTTATTAGAGTAGGGCAGGGCAGCTAGAGTCTTCTCCAGGCAGCCCTGAGCACTATGGTGGTGGGCTTCTCCCACACGGCCAGCTTCTTGGAGCAGGCCCCCCAGTGACAGCCTTTCCACACAAAGCCAGCTCCAAGCCCTGGAACCAGTAGCGGGCTAGGGGCAGCTTTCTTTGGAAGCACTGCATTATCAAGTTCCTCCAAGACTTCAGGCTACTGAAGGCTGGGAGGTGATAGACTGGAAATCTACAGCGACACTTAGAGGAAATCTGCAATATCCAAGAGTCCCAATGACATCTGACCAATATGAAAAGATAAGGGAAGAAAATGTCACAAACAAACCTAGATACTATATCAATAAAACCCAATGACAGCACAGCAGAAAAAATGTCAGAAAGGGAGTTCAGAATGTACATAATTAAAATAATCAGGGAAGCAAACGAGGAGATGAAAGAGTAAATGCAGGCATTGAAGGAAGAGATGAAAGAGCAAATGCAGGCATTAAATGATCGCACCAATCAACAGTTAAAAGAGCAAACAAGGGAAGCAAGAGATCATTTCAATAGAGTTAGAGATACTGAAAAAAAAAAAAAAAAACCCAAACAGAAATCCTTGAAGTGAAGGAAACAATAAACCAAGTTAAAAACTCCATATAAAGCATAACCAATAGGATAGAACACCTGGAAGACAAAATATCAGATATTGAAGAAAAAATATTTAATCTTGAAAACAAAGTTGACCAAACAGAGAAGATGGTAAGAAATCATGAACAGAATCTACAAGAATTGTGGGATATCATGAAAAGGCCAAATTTAAGAATTATTGGGATTGAGGAAGGCTTAGAGAAACAAACCAAAAGAATTTCATCTATTCAATGAAATAATATCAGAAAATTTCCCAAATATGAAGAATAAAATAGAAAGCCAAGTACAAGAGGTTTATAGGACTCCAAATATACAAAATTACAACAGACCCACACCAAGGCACATTATTATGAAAATACCTAACATACAAAATAAAGACAGAATTTTAAAGGCCGCCAGAGAGAAGAATCAAATTACATTCAGGGGAAATCAGTAAGAATATCAGCAGATTTTTCAATCCAGACCCTAAAAGCTAGAAGGGCCTCAAACAACATTTCCCAAGTCCTGAAAGAAAATGGATGCCAACCAAGAATCTTATACCCAGCAAAACTTACTTTCAGATTTGACGATGAAATAAGATCCCTCCATGATAAACAAAATCTAAAGGAATTTACAAAAAGAAAGCCAGCATTACAGAACATTCTCAGCAAAATATTTCATGAGGAAGAGATGAAAAACAACGATGTAAATCAGCAACGGGAGGAACTGGCCTAAAGGAATAGCCAAATAAAGGAGAAACCAAATCATGTCAAAAAACAAAAATGAGTCCAATGACTAGAAAAACAAATCATATCACAATAATAACCGTGAATATTAGTGGCCTAAACTCATCAATCAAAAGACATATCCTGGCAGATTGGATTAAAAAGAAAAATCCAACAATATGCAGCCTTCAAGACCCATCTCATAGAAAGAGATACCCATAGACTAAAGGTGAAAGGATGGGAAAAAACATACCATGCACACAGACACAGCAAAAAAGCTGGAGTATCCATCCTCATTTCAGATAATGTGGACTTCAAGCCAAAACTAGTCAGAAGGGATAAAGAAGGACATTACATACTGCTCAAAGGAAGCATAAATCAGCAAGACATAACAATCATAAATATCTATGCCCCGAACATTGGCTCATCCATGTATGTCAAACAAATCCTTGTCAATTCCAGAAATCAAATAGACCACAACACAATAATACTACGCAATTTTAAAACACCTCTCTCACCAATGGATAGATCTTCAAAACAAAAATTGAATAAAGAAACCATAGATCTCAATAACGCAATCAACAATTTAGACTTAACCGACTTATATAGAATATACCATCCAACAAAGAATGAATACACTTTCTTCTCAGCAGCACATGGATCCTTCTCTAAAATAGACCATGTTTTATGCCACAAAGCTACTATTAGCAAATATAAGAAGATAGAGATACTACCTTGTACTCTATCAGATCATAATGGATTGAAATTAGAAATAAATGACAGAATAAAAAACAGAAACTTCTCCAACAACTGGAGATTAAATAATACACTATTATATGATGAATGGATAACAGAAGACATTAGGAAGGAAATAAAAAAATACTTAGAAGTAAACGAGAACAAAGACACATCATATCAAAATCTCTGGGACATATGAAAGCAGTATTTAGAAGAAGATTTATTTCATGAGGGCATTCAACAAAAGAAGTAGTAATCAACAAATAAATGACTTAACACTACAACTCAAAGCCCTAGAAAAAGAAGAGCAGACCAACACCAAAAGTAGTAGAAGACAGGAAATAGTTAAAATCAGAGCCCAAATCAACGAAATTGAAACAAAAGAAACAATCAGAAAAATTAACAAAATAAATAGTTGGTTCTTTGAAAAAATAAACAAAATTGATAAACCCTTAGCCACACTAACAAAGAGAAAGAGGGAGAAAACTCTACTAAAATTCAGAATGAACAAGGAAATATCACAACAGACATGAGTGAAATACAAAACATAATTAGAAGCTATTTTGAAAGTCTATACTCCAACAAAACAGAAAACCTCGAAGACATCAACAAGTTTCTAGAGACATATGAATTACCTAAACTGAACGAGGAGGACATACACAACTTAAATAAATCAATTTCAAGCAATGAAAGAGAAGAGGTCATCAAAAGCCTACCAACAAAGAAAAGTTCGGAACCAGATGGGTTCTCAGTCGAGTTCTACAAAACCTTTAAAGAAGAGCTCATTCCAATACTCCTCAAAGTATTCCATAAAATAGAAGAGGAGGGAACCCTCCCAAACTCATTCTATAAAGCCAATAAAACCCTGATACCTAACCCAGACAGAGACACATCGAGGAAAGAAAATTTCTGACCAAAATCCTTAATGAACATCAACGCAAAAATTCTCAACAAAATTTTAGCAAATTGCATACAAAAATATATTAAAAAAATAGTGCACCATGATCAAGTGGGTTTTATCCCAGGGATGCAAGGCTGGTTCAACATCCGGAAATCAATAAATGTCATTCACCATATCAACAGACTAAAAGTTAAGAATCACATGATTATTTCAATAGATGCAGAAAAAGCATTCGATAAAATACAGCATCCCTTCATGCTCAAAGCACTAGAAAAAATTGGGGTAGTGGGAACATTCCTTAACATTGTAAAGGCCATCTATGCTAAGCCCATGGCCAATATCATTCTAAATGGTGAAAAACTGAAAGCATTCCCCCTAAAAACTGAAACAAGGCAGGGATGTCCTCTTTCACCACTTCTGTTCAACATCGTTCTTGACACTTTAGCCAGAGCAATTAGACAAACCAAAGAAATTAAAGGGATACTAATTGGAAAAGAAGAACTCAAACTATCCCTGTTCACTGATGACATGATTGTATATTTAGAGGAACCTGGAAATTCCACCAGAAAGCTCTTAGAACTCATAAGTGAATTCAGTAAAGTAGCAGGTTACAAGATCAATGCTCATAAATCCAATGCATTTTTATACATAAGTGATGAATCTTTGGAAAGAATAATTAGAAAAACTACCCCATTCACAATAGCATCGAAAAAAATAAAATACTTGGGAATCAATCTCACAAAAGAGGTGGAAGACCTCTACAATGAGAACTACAGAACACTAAAGAAAGAAATTAAAGAAAACCTTAAAAGATGGAAAGATCTCCCATGTTCTTGGATAGGAAGAATTAATATTGTCAAAATGGCCATACTACCTAAAGAGCTATACAGATTCAATGCAATTCCAATTAAAATCCCAATGATGTACCTTACAGAAATAGATCAAGCAATTATGAAATTCATCTGCAAGAATGAAAAACCCAGAATAGCTAAAGCAATCCTCAGTAGAAAGAGCGAAGCAGGGGTATCGCAATAACAGATCTTCAACTGTATTACAAAGCAATATTAACAAAAATGGCATGGTATTGGTACCAAAATAGAAAGGTAGATCAATGGTACAGAATAGAGGACATGGACACAAACCCAAATAAATACAATTTTCTCATACTAGACAAAGGTGCCAAAAATATGCAATGGAGAAAAGATATACTCTTCAACAAATGGTGCTGGGAAAACTGGAAAACCATATGCAACAGAATGAAATTAATCCCCTATCTCTCACCCTGCACAAAACTCAACTCAAAATGGATCAAGGACCTCGGAATCAGACCAGAGACCCTGCATCTTATAGAAGAAAAAGTAGGTCCAAACCTTCAACTTGTTGACTTAGGATCAGACTTCCTTAACAGGACTCCCATAGCCCAAGAAATAAAAGCAAGAATCAATCCTGGGATAGATTCAAACCAAAAAACTTTCTCTCAGCAAAGGAAACTATCAGTAATGTGAAGAGAGAGCCTACAGAGTGGGAGAATATCTTTGCCACTCATACTTCACATAGAGCGCTAATTTCCAGAATCTATAAAGAACTCAAGAAACTCTACACCAAGAATACAAATAATCCAATCAACAAATGGGTTAAGGAAATGAACAGACACTTCACAGAAGAAGATGTACAAGCAATCAACAGATATATTAAAAAAAATGTTCAACATCTTTAGTAATAAGAGAAATGCAAATCAAAACTACCCTAAGATTTCATCTCACCCCAATTAGAATGGCAATTATCAAGAACACAAGCAACAATAGTTGTTGGCGAGGATGTGGGGAAAAAGGTACACTCATACATTGCTGGTGGGGTTGCAAATTAGTGTAGCCACTCTGGAAAGCAGTATTGAGATTTCTCAGAAAGCTTGGAATGGAGCCACCATTTGACCCAGCTATCCCACTCCTTGGCCTATATCCTAAGGACTTAAAATCAGCATACCTCAGAGATACAGCCACATCAATGTTCATAGCTGCTCAATTCACACTTGCCAGATTGTGGAACCAACCTACATGTCCTTCAGTTGATGAATGGATAAAGAAACTGTTGGATATATATACAATGGAATATTACTCCGCCATGAAGAATGATAAAATTATGGCATTTGCAGGCAAATGGATGAAATTGGAGAATATCATGCTAAGTGAGATAAGCCAATCTCAAAAAACTAGAGGACGAATGATCTCGCTGATAAGCGGATGAAGACATATATTGGGGGGGTAGGAGGGGTTAGCGTTAGGGTTAGGGTTAGGTTTAGGGTTAGGGATAAGGAGGGTGGTAAGAATGGAGGAAGGAAGGATTGTATAGAGGGAAAAGAGGGGTGGGAGGGAAAGGAAAAAATAACAGAATGAGTCAAACAACATTGCCCTATGTAAATTTATGATTTTTAATTTAAAAAAATTTAAAAAAAGAAAAAAAATAAATGGCAGAATTTTCCATATGAAAGCTGAGTAATATTTCACTGTCTGACAAGTGCATGTGTGTGTACGAAATACTTTCTTGATCCATTTATCTGTTAATGCAACACTTAGGTTTGTTCCATAATTTGATAATTATGAATAATGCTGCAATAAAATGGGAGTGAAGATATCTCTTCAATATACTGACTTCATTCCCTTTGCATATATGACCAGTAAAGGTACAGGTAGATCCTACCATAGTTTTTTGTTTGTTTGTTTGTTTGTTTTCATTTAAAATACTGTGTCTTTACTAGAATAGAAATCTTTTAAAATTATTTTTGTTTTATTTTTACAGACTGAATTTTGGTTCATTTTACACAAATGGGGTACATCTTTTCATTCCTATGGTTGTGAACAATAGATTCATACCATTCATGTAATCATACATGTACGTAAGGTAATGATGTCCATCTCATTCCACCATTTTTCATACCCCTCTCCTCCCTCTCATTTCTCTCTATGTAATCTAAAGTTCCTCCTTTCTTCTTTCACCCCTCACCACCCTACCCCCATCATCATCCACTTATCAGGGAAAACATTCGGCCTTTGGCTTTTTTGGAATTGGCTTATTTCACTTAGCATGATATTCTCCAATTATACCCATTTTTCTGCAAATGCCATAATTTCTTCTTTATGACTGAATAATATTTCGTTGTGTATATTTACCACAGTTTCTTTATGCATTCATCTGTTAAAGGGCATCTAAATTGGTTCCACCTATTCTAGTTTTGTTTTTACTTTTTGAGAAACCTCGATACTGTTTTCCATAATGGAATGGTTTGCATTCCGAACAACACACCCTCACTAACTACTGAAGAGCAACTACTGAGCAGGCCAAGATAAAGAGCCTAGAACTTCTACTCCTGTTTCTTTCTCCCCAATACCATCTGTTCTCTTTTTCAAGTGTTAAAAAGAATCAAGATGTCTCACATTATAAATGTGGTTTTTCTAATATTTTAAGTGTTATATAAATAAGATCATAATATATACATTCTTTTTCTTTGTCTCTTTGCTTAATGTGAAGTTCATTCTCTGTTGGACTCTGTCATGTATTCTATTACTCATTCTGTATATTTCTTTTCAAATATTTTATATCTATGCAATAGATCTTAAAAATAAAACAATTAAAGCTAGACTTAATGGATAGACTTTGCAGCATGTCAAACATAGTTGTTTAAACAACCTGTGAAAAGAAAAAGGAGAAAATTCAGTTCTTAAAAAATCATGTCATTCCTGTTCCTAATGTTTAGTTCTCTATAGCATGCTTTTCAATTTTTTGACTTATTAATCAGGTGTTTATAACTGCTTTATCTGGATGTACTGTGAGTCTATATTTTCTCGTTTTGTCTCTGGATTGTTGATATTTGTCTTTTCATATGCTTGATTATGAAGAATTAAGCAGCCGACAATGAAAATTTTTTAAATGCATGTAATTTAAGATGTTTGATTTTTATATTACTCAGGAGAGGATTAATTTTTGTTTCTGATAGGCTGTAAGGCTAGGAAATCAGAAAGTCCATATAACATTAAACTAATATGGGAATAACACCATTTGGGAATGAACCTCAGCCTCATGACAAAGTTCCACTTCCCACTTGAAACTGGCAAATTGTACTTACGAGCCTCAACTGAATGCCTAAGACATTTTTAGACTTCTTGGGCAGTATAAAATTCACCATGTACCACTCTTTCCTTTACTTGCTCTGTCTACCACAAGCTCTTATCAGTTCTTCATCCTCTCAGACTGTATTTTAAAAAAATCAGCAACTAAGCTATATCCAACAAACCCAAGGATAACATCATTTCAAAAGAGAAAAACTGAAAGCATTCCTCCTAAAAATAGGAACAAACACTTTTATTCAACATAGTCCTTGAAACTCTAGCCAGAGAAATTAGGCAAAAGAAAGAAATTAAAGTAATATGGATAGGAAAAGAAGAGCTCAATTTATCTCTATTTACTGTTGACATGATTCTATATTTAGAAGACCCAAAAAGTCCACCAGAAAACTTCTAGACCTCATAAATGAATTCAGCAAAGTAGAAGGACACAAAATTAACTCCCAGAAATAAGTGATTGTGTTTCTGTGTACCAATGACAATCAGTTAAAAGAGAAATTAGGAAAACCATTCCACTCACAATAGCCTCAAAATGTAAAAATAAAATAAAGGGAAAAAACAAAACAAAACTTGGGAATCCATCTAATGAAAGAGCCTCTACAATGAAAACTATGAAACTACAGAAAACTAAAGAAAGAAATTAAGGAAGACCTTAGAAACGGGAAAGACTGCCCATGCATAGGCAGAATTAATATTGTCAAAATGGTCACACTCCCAAAGTGCTATACAGATTCTATGCAGTTTACATCAAAATTCCAATGACATTCTTCAAAAGAAGAGAAAACAGAGTTATAAAATTCATTTGGAAAAGTAAGAGACCAGGAACTGCTGAAGCAATCCTTAGCAAGAAAAGTGAAGCAGGAACATCACAGTACCAGATGTTAAATTATCCTACCAAGCTAGAGTAACAAAAGCAGCCCGAAATTGCACCAAAACAGGCAAGAAGACCAATGAAACAGAATAGAAGACAGAGACAAACCCACAAAAATAAGCTAACTCATACTAGATAAAGGTGCCCAAAACATACATAGAGGAAAAGATTGCCTCTTCAGCAATTGGTACTGAGAAAAATAGAAATCCTTGTGTAGTAGAATGAAATTTTAATCCTAATTCTCGCCCTGCACAAAACTAAACTCAAAATGGGTCAAAGCCCTAGAACTTAGAACAGAAACCCTGAGCCTACTAAAAGAAAATGTAGACCCAGCACTCCAACATATTGGCTCAGGGGGAAATCTTTGCCACCTGCACCTTAAATAGAGTGTAAATTTCCAAGTATATAAAGAATTCAAAAAAGAAAAAAAAAAAAAAAAAAACACAAAAAACAAAAAAACCTCACAAATAACCCAATCATCAAATGTGTAAAGGAACTGAATAGACAATTCTCAAAAGAAGAAATATGAATGGTCAATAAATATATGAAAAATCATTCAAAATCTCTAGCAATTAGATTAATTAGCATATTAAAACTACACTGAGATTTCATCTCACTCCAGTCAGAAAGCAATTATCAAGAACACAAGCATTAAATAGAAGAATAAATGTTGGCAAGGATGTGGGGGAAAAGGTGGTATTGAAAACTGGTGCAGCCACTCTGGAAAGCGGTATGAAGATTCCTCAAAAATCTAGAAATGAAACCACCATTTGTCAGACCTATCCCATTTCTGGGTATATATCCATAGGATTTAAAGTCAGCACACTAGGTCCTTGATCCACTTTGAGTTGAATTACGTGCAGGGTGTGAAATAGGGGCTTAATTTCAATCTACTACGTATGAATTTCCAGTTTTCCCAGCACCATTTGTTAAAGAGTCTTTCTCCAATGTATGTTTATGGTAGCTTTGTCTAGTATGAGATAACTATATTTATGAGGGTATATCTATGTGTCTTCTATTTTGTTCCATTGGTCTTCAATTCTATTTTTTTTTTTATTTTTATTTTTTAGTTGTCAGTGTACCTTTATTTTTTTATTTATTTATATGCAGTGCTAAGAATCAGACCCAGTGCCTCACACATGCTAGGCAAGCACTCTACCACTGAGCCACAACCCCAGACCCTTCAATTATATTTTTTGTGTCAATACCAAAGGGGAATGAAGGGAAGGGAGTAGAGATGTGAAAAGGAAAGTCAGGAGAGTGAATTGGACGAAACTTTCCTATGCTCATATATGAATACACAGCCAGTATAACTCTACATCATGTTCAACCACAAGAATCAAGTCAAAATTGTAATGGGTTGGATTGTGTAATATGTCAAAACACACCCTTCCTACTTTCATGTATATCTAAAAACAACAAATATGAAAATTAAACCATAACAATGAAATAAAATCAGCATACTGTAGTGACACAGCCACATCAATGTTTATAGCAGCTCAATTCACAATAGCCAAACTATGGAACCCATCTAGGTGCCCTTCAAAAGATGAATGGATAAAGAAAATGTGATATATATATACACAATGAAGTGTTACTCCATTCATCCATTAAGAAGAATGGCCTTATATGACCTTATGATATTTGCCATTAAATGGATGGATTTGGAGACTACCCTACTAAGTGAGATAATCCAGTCCCCAAAAGCAAAAGGTTGAATGGTTTCTTTGATAAGTGAAAGCTAATCCAAAAGATGGGGTGAGGGATTCAGTAGATCAGACAAAGGAAAGGTAGGGGAGATGGGAAAAGGAAAGAGAGTGGAATGATTTGACATAATGGTTCTGTGCACATATGTGAATACACCCCAGTGAATCCCACCATCATGTACTTCCACAGAATGTGGTCCCAATTAGAATAGGACAAAGTCCATGCTTGTACAATTATATCAAAATGGGTTCTACTGTCATGAATAACTAAAAAGAACCAATTTAAAAAAAAAAAAAAAAAAAAGAAGATAGCAACTGCTTCTTTAATGGGAATTCCTAACTATAATGAGAAAAAACCCAAACAGAACACCCAAAGTGTTATATCATATGGAATTAAAAATTCACTGGAGTGAATTGAGAGTGTCTGTGGTTTATTTTTTGAACTCTTTATCTTATTCTCAAGTTAGTGATTTCTTCTGGTTTCACAGTTTTAATTGTCATCTTGGTAATGGTGAATCCTAAATGTGTGACTCTACTTCTTGTTTGTCCACTGAACTCCACAAAACTGTATATAACTGCTATCTTGCTGTCCTTACTTGGAACACTTCAAATGTGAGAAGATCAAAACAGAACTATGGATTATTCCTCTAGAACCCACTCCATCCACACACCCATTCTTTTCCCACATCTCATTTTAATACATCAGAAAAAAAAATTAATTGACCTTTGCAACATTTCATTTAAATCCCACTTGTGACACATCAGCAAAATTGACTTCATTTTGTCATTTTTATTTTCACAAAATATACCTAGAACTGGAGATTTCCCATCACTTTCTATATGCCCGCCATTCTCCAAGGAACCAGCCTCCTATCCCTACTTCCAGGATGCCCTCCCTTGTCTTTTTGAAACATAGCAAAGTACTTCTTTCCTATCAGGGAGATCAAGTGTCTGATCTGTTTTATAACCACAGGTGGCTCCTCTGCTCATTTGGAACAAGGCCAGTGGCTTCCACATGCAAGAGTTTCTGAGTAGTCCAAGTCCCAGTAAAAATCCTGAGCTCCCCGTCCATACCTGTCTTATTTGCCACACTGCCCTGCTTCCTGCTATTCAAATGTGCCAGCTGTGCTCATGTCTTGGGTTGCCAGTGTTTCCTGTATTTACAACATTGTAACAAAGTGTCACCTTTTCCTTGATTCCTGTCCTGGCTTCATAAAATCAAGAAGAAACAAACAAAATCATTGTAAACTTCCTCATGTTCATCCAAACCCCTAATCATATTTTAGTTTCCCCTATTATGGTTCACCTTTTAATATGCTATATAGTGGATTATTTGTTTTCTTTTTTCTCTTTATTCTCCCATGAAAAAGTAATGAGTCCATGAGCTCACGATTCATCCCAGTTCTTACTTACCTATGGTAAATACGCCACATAATGTTTGGCCACTGTAGGGACTTGATAAATATTTATTGAAATTTTTAATTAATAAGAAAAAGTAGACTGGAACCCTGAAATCTTTGACAGTGGCAAGAAAAATGGACATATTTAGTTTTAACTATTAGTTTAAGATAGTTAAATAATAGAATAAGGGAATATATTTTGTGTTTCTAATTAGGACTGAGGTACTGCTGCTTTCCAAAAGGGAAACTTCCTCTATTGAAAGAATAATAAAAGGATAAAAGAAACAATTATATAAGAATTCTAAAATCATTAAAACAGGGATAACATAATCAGTTTGTAGGCAATAGTCTTTATTTTTTTTAGTATACTCCAGTAAACTGATATGACCTTCAAAATGTTAAAAGAGAAAATAACTCAGACCTGAACTTCATTTGATGAGTAACATGGCTGGCCTCTAAAAAGTCGTCTTTATTATGAGAAGAGCAACTGGAAATATCTCAGCAAAAAAGTCTCAGGGGATTCTTCCACCAGAGAGAGCTGAAACAGCCTCACTGGGCTGGGGATTGGACATGACTAGTTCAAAGTCAGTGAACTGTGGGTGGCATTCCAAGAATAGAGACTTTTTTGAGAGAAGGTTATAAAAGTTATTCCAAAGAGAGATGTACCTGTCATTGATTTCTTATACTCGAGTACAACAGAAATGAAAGAGTTCAGTTCCTCTCTGGAAGATTAAAAACGGGAGTTTTCCAGCTGGCCCTTTTACCATTTCTAAAATCCTTTGTGAGTAACTATAACTGTTCGTGTATATCTCCTATTAAAGGGTATGCAGGGGGAATTTTTTTTTTAATTACAAGAATTAATGGTACTGTTACCCTACATTTTTTTTTTCCACTTGGAAAGGATAAGATCTTAAAACTAAAAGACAAGATCTGAAAGTCACTTTATTTAAGCTTTAAACAAACCTTTCCAATTCTGATAGTGACTTGGTATCACACTGAATTTATTAGGAGTAAATAACTTCCAGGTAGCCTGTGAAAGTTTAAGGACATATAAAATTAAACACTGGTACCAATTCCAATTCTAATTCATTTGAATACATTTATTATTTATAAATGCAACATATTCACAAAGATATCTACTCCAAATCACAACCAAAACAAGATATCTGAATATACTCTCTCCATTAAAACATATGTCATTTTTACACCTCTTTTATGATTGATTGTAATAAAAGTACTGGTTCTAAAAGAAGGGAAAATAATCTAAATTTTTTAGAAATGTTTAAAGATAGCATTTACATATTTTGATTCAGTATGATTCAAGTCTTGCCTAGGTATTGCTAAGCTATATAAATAAATTATGGTGATAATTCCATCCCTGTTTTCTAAGTCATCACACATGCATAATACAAAACAGGATGTACTACCGAAAACTCTGTGACCATTCTGTTGTGAATTCCAATAATCAATCGTGCACTCAGATGGAAATTTTGTAATAAATGTTGGCAGGGAAATAACAAAGTTGATTTTCATTTGTTTCGACCAAACCTAAAAACAGTTGGAATAATTGAATCTATTTCAGAAGACATGTTTTAGATACCTAAATGGACATGTAGTCTTTGTAGTACATATAAAATTCTTTGGGTCAGCACCTAAAGGTTACACAGAGGCCTAAATATGAACATTTTAACAATAAGCTACCATCAATGTAAATCAGGAGACGTGTTCTATTTATTATTGTAGAGAGGAGTTTTAAACAAAACTCCATATTTTAGAATTGTAAAGTTATGTGCTTTAAAGAGCAAGTTCTGCTCTGTGATTAATTTACTCTTCACCTGGAAAGGTCATGTACCAGACTCAGAGCCGTATGCAATTACACCTCATTATTCACAAGAAAACAGAGTTTAACCATCTATAAAATGAAATTTAAAAACATGAAGGTCTATTTAAGAAATAGATTTCAATGTAAAATGATTTCTTTTAAACTTCTAGAAAAGAGGTATTTCCTAAAGGTCTGACTTACCTTTGTTTCTAAGATCCAACAGTTTCAGCAGGCTCTAAGTTGGTCTACCCTAGCACCTTATTTTTGCAGGGCTATTCTATGATTTGAGATATAAACATAAACATATTAGATATCCATTTTAAATATTCATAGAATAAATTTGTTAGCATGTAATCTCTTTAAATCTTCTAAGTTCATTAGAGTATAATTGCATCTTTGCATGTATATATCCTTGCTGTGAATTACCCAGTGCTAATAAATTATTTTATTTTTTTCACTAGTAAGTAATTTACAACAGTACTAACTTATTCTTTTCTACATTATTTTCTTAGGGAGTCCCTGTTTGACTTTTCTTTCAACCCTTCGTATTTCAAATTTCTATGTATTCATTGAAGTAATCAAATTATATTGTTATATTATGTGCATGTTTGAATATATAACAGCAAATTCCATAAATACACACCACTATAATGCACCAATAAAAAATGTGGAAAAAAATAAAAAGTTCTTTGTATCTCAAAAGAAAATAAAAAATAAAAAATATCCTTTGATAAGAGAACAACAACAACAAAACATTTCAGTTCAGTCTCCAGGTATTCAAATCAATATTTAGACCCACTTCTTCAAACTGCCATTTGAGGTCAAATAAGGAGATTGTTCGCAGCAGTATATACACAGCAAGTGTATGTAACATTGCTAAAATAGAAGAGAAAATTATATTTGGAATCAAAGTAGATTCTAAATAAATCAAAGAATTTCATTCCAAGCGTATCAGTGTACTTGACAAACCAAACCACAGTCCTAGTGACTGGGTGATTCAAACAAGAGAAATTTCTTCAAGATTCTGGAGGCTGGAGGACAGGGATGAAGGTATTGGTAGTTGTATTCTATTCTACGGGTTTCTCTCTAGAGCTTTCAGCCGGAGCACAGCCCTGTTTTTGTTGAGAACAAGGTGACATCTGTGCAGCCATGTTGTATGAACAAGCCATTTCGGGTACTGGCCTGTAAAACCTCCCCCCAGGAAAGGGCACACAGGTACTACCCTCAAGAGCCAACAGGACAAACAGGATGTACTGGACCCCCGGGGTTTATCAAGGCTGTTAAGAGATATCTGTCTGAGAAATGGGCAGCTGCCCGATAGCCTTATCTATCAAGGACAGGGGAGGGGGCCTAGCCCTGACTCATCTCCTGCATAGTTCACCCCCTCCCTTCTCCCTTCTTCCTCCAGGACCATTCAGTTTTGGCGGGACCCAATGAGATTCAAATAAATTGGCAGGACCCAAGCAAAAGAGAACAAATGTTTAGCTGTTCCAATGTTAACCAATAATGTACAGGTCTTTGTATGTGAATGATTGGAAATTTCTCAAGTAGAGTGCTTTCTCATCCCTCGGGCCGCTCCCCACTCAGACATGGTAGTGGTCTGAGAGGCTGGTTGTGGTCCAGGCTCGTCGAGCTTGTAATAAAACCTCGTTGTGTGATTTGCATTGCCATGTGTGCACTTTGACTCTCTGGAGATCAGTCGATATTGAACCCCAATATTTTCCCCTTCATTTGAGCCCAATGACACCCTTATCAGATTTTTGAGTTACTAAAGTATAAAATAATATATTTATGTTGCTTTATGCTACTAAATTTGTACTAATTTTTATGGAAGTGATACCACCGTTTACCCATGAGAAGTTCTGTGCCCTCTAATGTTGAAGTTTGAACACTAGAGAAGCACGCCAAGGCAAGCATATTAAGCAGTTTTATTTATAAGTAGTAATAATACAGACTTCTCCTAGGAGGGAGGAGGGGGCCATGGCTGATGTTCTAGAATCCCAAGAAGTGAGCGCACCCTACATCTTTTATAGGTTCAGGTCTCTTTTGTTCTCCAGTTCTCTCCCCACTTATCTCTCCTTCCTGCCTATGTGACTAGGCCTGAGAAGCATATGAGCAGAGAGAGGGCCAAAGTGATTCAGCCAGGCAAGGCCCCAGGGGGCATTAATTAGCAGCTCCTTGCCTGCAGTCCTTGATAAGAGCAGGTAAATTTGGTAATCAATGGGCTCCAGAGATCCTTGACATTTCATTCTCCCAGGGGCAGTCTCCAACTTCCAGAGGCAGATGGCTTTCATGGCCTACATTTCCTCAATTCCGATCCCCTATTTCTACACTAACTATCTGTCCCTAATTCTGGCTTCAGAAACAATGATAAACGAATACAAATTTTGGTTTTGGTAGTGGAATGTTACTACACCAGATGTGTAAAAATGTGGAAATAATTTTGTAATTGAAGTGAGCAGAGGCTGGATGAATTTTGAGGAGCATGATAGGAAAAGCCTAGATTGCCTTAATATAGGCTGTTAGGAGAAATATAGGCATGAACAATTTTGATAGTGGGTACTCAGATACAAGGAAGGAGATGAGTGGGAACCATAAATCTCTTTATAAAGTATGAAAACTGTTGTGAACAAACTGTTAGTAGTGAAAGAATGGACATTTTTTTAAGCTGTCTATTTTATCTCAACTCCCTAAGGTTTCCCTCCCAGTGACGGGAACAAAGCCCTTAAAGCTGTTGCAGGAAACAACCCCAAACAGAGAGTAAAAGAGTAATTGGAGCAAGATAGTATTCAGGCA
Source organism: Sciurus vulgaris (assembly GCF_902686455.1). Lineage (NCBI taxonomy): Eukaryota > Metazoa > Chordata > Mammalia > Rodentia > Sciuridae > Sciurus > Sciurus vulgaris. The sequence goes on from NC_136469.1 coordinate 124,040,740, forward strand.
GTTAAGACACCAGAATCTACACCCTGTTGTAAAACATTGTGAAACATGTTGTGTGTTATCAGCAAACCCAGACCCCCTTTGAATTTTCCCGGCAGCTTTGTTCCTCTTTTCCCTTTCATGTGCGACCCCTCCCGATGTGTGGTCTCTGCCTTTATAAACCTACGAGATTTTTTCTCGGGACTCCTCAACTCCTGCGTGAGTCACGAGTCGGGTCCCAGAGCGCTGGAATAAACACCTCTTGCGGTTTGCATCAAGTGACGCCTCCTGCGGTTGATTGGGGTTGCTGTCGATCCATGGGACAGAGTTGGGGTTTCCTTTTTGGGGGCCTTACAGTAGAAGTACACACATTGAAGACCCGGTTGGTAGAAAAAAAATGAGAAACATATACTAGAAAATTGAGCAAAGCAGATTTTTGTCGTATAATGGCAGAAAGCTTTCTAAAATTGTGTCCTGCAGTCATTTACACACCAGAACTTAGGATAAAATGAACATTTATCTGAGGAGATTTCCTGAAAATGTGTTGAAGATGTGGCATGATTTTTTTCTTGCTACTTATAGAGAGATAAATTAGGGAAGAAATATTTGAACAAAAGGAACAAGAACTAGAAATTTTCAGTCAGTGTAGATTGAAAAATATGCTAAAATAAAATGATTCAGAAAGTAAACTTTCGAAGAAGAGTTAGAGGATGTGGTCGTAAAATCCTTTGCTAATGCCTCGGAAAGATCAAAAGTTTAATGTTAAACTTGGATATACAAAGGCTCTCCGAAATGATCAAAGATGCAAATCACAGATACCCTCAATAAAACTAGAGAGCATCTAGGAAGCTTAAAGTGTTGTTCTTCAACCATCTCTGCAAAAGTCAAAATAGAGGTGGAATTTTCTAAGTTTTTACATTTTATGTGTTGCTTCAATCTTTAAGTCTCATAATGTTTATGCCACCAACTGAAAGCTTATATACCCATAACATCCTAAGGTTGGGTAAGACCAGCATGACTCAACTCACTAAGGCCAATATAGTTTCATAAGGTGTAAGAAGTACATCCATCTGAGATTAACCATATGCAGGGCCACATGCACAGGCAAGCTGCATGCATAGGTATCCTTCATCTCTGGCAATCACCTTTATTCTTAGCTGACAACCATAATTCTTGTTCAGTTAACTGGAGAGGAGATTTGTGGAGTACAAGTTGAAACTTAAAATACAGCAGCAACATAGCAGTTCTACAGAGGCGACCTGTAAACTTGGTCATTATAGAAAGTGCTCTCAGTGGCTTCAGCACCAGGCAGTGCACTTGAACTTTCTCTTTGTGCAACTGAAGAAGTTGATTGGGTTATAATGTACAGTCTGACACAGTGGTGAATCTCCTGACCACCTAGTCAAATGTAACAGATACAGATTATAAGGTAGAAGGCCATATGTTATGGTAATAGAGATATGTAGGTGGACATGTGGGAGTATGGTGATTTTGCATCACATAGTAATACCCATCACAGGATATCTTCCATGGAAAAAGTATTGAAAAACCAAATAGCTAAAAAGATCTTGTCTGTTATCTTTAGCCCATTTTTAATATTAGCCATTGTAGAACTTCCTCCTGGATGCATTAACGGAATATCTACTATGGTAGAGGCAAAGGCTACTTATGGAACAACATGATTGATTTCAATGTACTAAGGCTTGTCTAGCTATTGTCAAATTCAAATGTCTAACCTGTCAGACACAAACATCAAACATGATTGCATAACAAGACAATGCTCCTTAAGAAGAACCAGCTAGCCATTTGTTTCCAAGTTGATGATATGCTATTCAGAAGAGCTAGCTGTTACATACATATTTCAGCTACAACATGGATTCATTTTATGAACATAATATTGGGTGAAAGAATTAAACAAAATGAACTCCGAATCACAATTCTATGAAGATGAATTCAGTTGACGTACACAAAACATAGTAATGCAGGTAACATAATAAAAATATATCTGTATTTTGCCATAAGGGAGAATGGAAGGAAAAAATGTGGAAATAAGATATAATAATAAATCAAAGAGAGGTTGGTCAAGCATGAGTTACCATGTGTCATTATATGATGAGTGTGAATAACTCGACCCTTCACACATAAGGTACTAGTTATTATGGTGATATGCACATGAAAATTTTAAGATATATATTTTATCATTTGTATGTGTCATGGTTTGGACCTGTAATGTCCACCAAATGCCCAAGTGTCAACAACTTGGTTCCAAGTGCAGCAGCATTCAGAGGTGGGGATTTGGAAGAGTGATTGGATTATGAGGACTCTAACTTAAAAAGTAGATTAATCCATTGGTAGATTCATAATTTGATAGCATTACTGGGAGGTTTGGAAACCAAAGGTGAGGCCCAGTAGGAGGAAGTGGGTCACTGGGGTGTGTCTTGGAAGGGTCTTTTCCCCAAATCCCTTTCTTTCTCTCTGTTTCCTGTGGCTATGAAATGAATAGCTATCTTCTGCCATACATTTCAGCCATGACCTACTATCAAGCCACAGACACGGAAATAATGGAGCTAGCTAATCATTAACTGAACTCTCTGATACCACAAGCCAAACTAAAATTTTCATCCTCTCCGTTGTTTTTGTCAAGTATTTTGTCATAGTAACAAAAAGCTAACACATATGTATTTCTTGGTATATTAAATTACAGAATAAAAATGAAAATAAATTCATAGTTAAGACATAAAGATTAGGAAATATGTTCAAAAATACATGCAAAGCTTAATTTTATAATTCTATACTTAATAATTTCAACCATTCAGCAACACAAAATATCACAATTGTATCTGTTCACTTATTCCGGAATTTCATTTATTAAAAATATAATGATAAATTTAAAGGGACAATGCCTAACAGTTTTTCTTTTTTTTGAGGAAGGTGGTAACCATGTATTAAACTCAGGGGCACTCAACCACTGTGCCACATCCCCAGGCTTATTTTGCATTTTATTTAGAGACAAGATTTCACTTGCTTAGCACTTGACCGTTTATGAGGCTGGCTTTGAATTCACGATCCTCCTACCTCAGTCTCCAGATCTGCTGGGATTATAGGCATGTGCCACTGTGCCCAGCAACCTAACAAGTTTTGAAGAGTAATGTTTATATGTAAACACTTAGAGACGTGCCTATGAAATATCTTAAAAGAGTTAACTATCATTATTATTTTGTTCTAAAGTAAAAAATTATAAAACAAATCTAAAATTAATATCTAAAGAAATCTAAAATTGATATCTAAAGAAAACAAAATATTTAGATATACATTTTATTGCAAAAAGTTAACTTCTTTATTTTAAACTCACAAAAGCACATTTAGCATTTTGTTTGATAATTTGTATTTTTTTTCCTTTTCAAAATAGTGTTTCTGCTTTGTGATAAATATTGCTTATATAGCATACGTAGCACTTTTTGACTAAGGAATGTTCAATATATATTCTAAACTGTAATTGAAGTGAAAGGGAATATTCTCTGAAAACTGGCCACGTCATCCATATTCCAAATTTATAATAGTTTCCTGGTCCTCTGCTCTCACCCTGAATTGTGGTTTCTGTGTGAGTAGAGCAACTACATATTTGTCATCCAAATTGGGACACTTTGAGAAATATTGATGGTCCAGGAATATAAGTGTGGAGGCCGTGCAATCTTCCTGGACCCATCCTGTAACTACATTAGTTTCACCTTCCTATAAATTCTATGCTCCGAGAAACTTGAGCCTGGGACCAAGATCATTGCCACACCCTCCCATCAGTACATGCCTCCTTCTTTCCCTCCTGAATGCTTCCTGCACATCTCAACAATGTTGAGAACAAGGTGACATCTGTGCAGCTATGTTGTATGAACAAGCCATTTCGGGAACTGGCCTGTAAAACCTCCCCCCAGGAAAGGGCACACAGGTACTACCCTCAAGAGCCAACAGGACAAACAGGATGTATTGGGCCACCGGGGTTTATCAAGGCTGTTAAGAGATATCTGTCTGAGAAATGGGCAGCTGCCCGATAGCCTTATCTATCAAGGACAGGGGAGGGGGCCTAGCCCTGACTCATCTCCTGCATAGTTCACCCCTCCCTTCTCCCTTCTTCCTCCAGGACCATTCAGTTTTGGCGGGACCCAATGAGATTCAAATAAATTGGCAGGACCCAAGCAAAAGAGAACAAATGTTTAGCTGTTCCAATGTTAACCAATAATGTACAGGTCTTTGTATGTGAATGATTGGAAATCTCTCAAGTAGAGTGCTTTCTCATCCCTCGGGGCCGCTCCCCACTCAGTCTTGGTAGTGGTCTGAGAGGCTGGTTGCGGACCAGGCTTGAGCTTGCAATAAAACCTCATGTGATTTGCATTGCCGTGTGTGCACTTTGACTCTCTAGGGATCAGTCGATATTGAACCCCAGTAACAAATGTCAGAAAATCATGGGATCCTATCGCTTCCCTCTTAGAACAACCCAGTGACTTCTCTTGGCTTTAAGACTAAATCCAGAAGCTAATCGTGCTCTACTAAGACCCTTGACTATGGCTCCAAGGTGCCTCTCTTTCAGAGGCAGTACTCACACTTTTCTTCTTTTAAGTTCTTCTAACGCAATAGACCGTAAGACACCATCATGAAAAGAACAGATGTGCACAATAAACATGCCCTTTTAACACGCCTGTCTTAGTCTGGCAGATCAAGAGAACAATAACTACTGAAGAATAGAAAAGAACTGAACAATGTAATCAATATGAACCTTTTAACTCTGAATTCCTGTAATAGTGAATAGCTTATTTAATAAAAAACACATAAAACATTTATAAAACTGAATCATACCTTAAAACATAGGTAAATAACTCAGAATACAAAAACTACTAATCATACAAAAATGTTAATTTAGCTCAAAATAATAAAGTTAAAATTAATAACAGTTTTTTAAGTCTTTTTAATCAGAAAACAAAAAACAATCCCCACCACAAAAACCTGTTTCCATGCCAGCCAGCATAGTAATTGCATGGTCTCTTAACCGATGGAGTTTTATAAAACATTGAGAATGGTTTTTTTCTCATTAAAAAAACAACTCCAGGTTTTCAGAGATCCAACCATCATCAGTCTCAAAAAGAGAAAAGACAACTGAGTTTTCTTGAAGAGCAGAGTTTTGGGATGAAATGTTTTTATTTTTTAAAGTTATTTATTTATTTTTTACAGACTGCATTTTGATTCATTGTACACAAATGAAATGTTTTTAAATCCAAATGTTTGTAAAGTCAAAACGCTTGTAAATCCTGGTGCTATTAAAAATTTGAATTGATGATAAACTGCAGGCACGCCTGTTACATATTGTGTGGTACAGTCTACATTTACAAGTCATTAGTCTTCATCTTAACTAGTAAAAAATTTTGATGCTGCATTGATTGTTTACATTTAGTTTGAGTGAGAAAATGATAAGCATAAAGAAAAGGATCAGGTCATTTGCTTTTCTAATCCAATTTAAGGTTTTCCAGTGAACTGATGCTGCTAATGTTGAGTACAAAAAAATTAAGAAATACAACAAAATTTAACTTTCCTTGACTTCATTGGTTTAAAAAAATTATTAACTATCTCAAATGCAAACTAATTATTGCAAATTACATTTTAGCATGATCTACCTCAAATAGCAATGTGTTTTTCTGCATTTACTTGGATATATTTAGAATCACGTTTTTTCCTACTGCATCACAGAAGAGTTGTATTTGGCAAAGCACTTGATGTAATTTCCCTGACTATTACCTTTGTATTGTGTTTACAATTCAAACCTCTGAGGTTTGCTACAGCATACATGAATCACATTTTCAAAAAGAAATTTGTAAGAATTAAACTATATTTGATGACTGAACTTTTGAGATTTCTACTATATGGTTCAAACTTCTATATGGTAACAGACTTCTCTAAAAATAAATAAAAATTGTATATATTGGGTCAGACCAAGTGTGGTGGCACATTGTGGTGGCACATACCTGTAATCCCAGGGGCTCAGAATGCTAACACAGGAAAATTACAGGTTCAAGGCAGCCTCTGCAACTTAGTGAAGTCCAAACCAATTTAGTGAAAACTGTCTCAACAACAAAAATAGAAAATTAAAATGGTTGGGGATATGACTTACTGGTAAAGCACTCCTGCGTCAGTCAATCCCTGGTACCCATCCCCAAAATGGGTCAATGGTGAAATATACACTAAAGTTAATTTTTTTTTTTTTTTTTTTTGTAAATTCACAAAAAAAATGTGGGGATGTGGCTCAGTGGAAGAGTGCACACCTAACATGTATGAGGCCCTGGGTTTGATTCTCAGAACCACATAAAAATAAAATAAAGATTTTGTGTCCATGTAGAACTACAAAAAAATTAAAGAAAATTAAAAAATTAAATTTAATAAATAGATGTTTCTGAAAAGATGGAAACTGAAAAAACAAGGTAATCTAATATAAATAAAATAGAAGTTAATAGAGATGAAAAACAAACTTAGAAAAAAATCAGCAAAATAAAGTGTGCTTCAAAAAAAATCGCAATTAAATAGCACAATTTTCTACTAGAGAAAATCTAATTACTAAAATGAAAAATAAAGAGAATTTAAAAATTTTATTTTTTGCAAGTACATTTGAAAGCCTAAATCAAATTCATAATATAAGAAATTCAAATGCATAAAAGTGACATATTAAGTAAATCAAGACTATTTTCAGAATGGTAATCAAGGAATAGCTGCTACTATGAGAACTAAAATTTTAAAATGGCTAATTTTAGAAAAAATTAACAGAGATGAGCCCCCCAAAAAATGCTATCACAAAAAATTTCTAGACCCATATGAATTCATAAGTATCTTTTAAGAAATAAATAATTCTAAATTTAGTTTAAACAATTCCCAAGAACAGAAAATTTTGTATTCTATTCTGTTTTGTTTTCAAGAATTTTTGAAAAACTTTACAAACAATTCTAAAGTGTTTTTTTGAAAAATAGGACAAGAACTTTATTTCAAGACCTAAAATCATGATACAGTATATTGAAATTATAGAAAAATTTATTTCAATCATGAATAGGAAAAAAAGTGCACATGCATAATTATTAATTAGAATTTAATAGCATAATTTTTACTAGAATAAAAAAAACTTCTCATGAGAATTGGTGTGAGAAAATTATCTCTGGTGCCATCACCCAATCATGCCAGGAAAGTCAAGACTCAGAACAGTCAGATACCTCCAACCTCAGCATGGGCAATCCCATATCCTCAGTATTTGAATACCTTTTATACTAAGACTCTACTTAGGGAAGTGATAAAGGATGGTGGCCCTAGAGGTCCAAGTAACAAAGATCAGAGAGGCAGAAAATATTTATTGGGGTTATAGACTATCGATCCACTAAAGCCCTCTTCCCTAAAGACAGTCAAGAGAGAATGACAAGAAAACCAGAGATGAAACTCAAGATCATCAGAAACCTTCACATAGAATCACCTCTCCTAAACTTCACCATGAAACGTATGGAGGCAGACACCCAGCAACCTTTAAAGCACAAGAGGGAAAATGGAGAAAATCAGTGAGTAGACTCACTAAGTCCAGTTGTCTAGACTAGCCAAACAGGTGGGGTAATTCCAGCTCAAGTGCTTACTTTTTTGAATAGTACATCAGATAATCAGAAGTATTATCAGTATTACTTATGCAATATGAGGTTGATTGACTGAATCATTGATTGATTATTACCACTAATTAGAAGTGAGTACAGGAGTCAATATTATGTATTTTTTCTCTAACAATGTTCAATTACAAAGGCCCCTGAAAATTATATAGAAGTAATTGAGTAAAACAATTACTGGAGTTTTTAAAGGCAAATAATTTGGAAAACAGATGGGTAAATTAGTTATGAGAACCCAAAGGGAGCTTTAAATTGTTGAAACATGAAGTTTACATGAAGTAGAAAAAGTGATCACTTGAGAGGAATAAAGCATAATTAATGTAAGAAATGAATCAAAAATCTTGATAATTTAGATAATTCCTGGCGAAGAAAAAATATAGCATGTGAGCTGACAGCTGGAGATGATGAAGGAAGAGTAGATTGTTTGGAAGTTGGTCCAATTTACATGATGAAAAGGTCAAGTGCTTGACCACGGGAGGAGTGGCTGAAGTCAATTATAATAGGCAGAGTAGTGAGGAGAAAGACCATAGGTAAAGTGACTGGAAAAATGAGGAGGAAAGGCCGAATGTCAGTAATAACTCTCTTTACAACTTATTCTCAGACTTTACCACTCACTGCTTGTTCTTACCTTCTTAGTAGTTCTGGTTCTGCAACTGTGAGTATTATATTATCTTTTGCGAATCCTTCCACATCTCCATAAACTCAAATTTTGATCTTCCTTTCTACTCTCACTCTTTAAATGCTCTCATCTAGTCTCTAACTTCCCACCCTAATCTTCACATGTCTGTGCTAAGATTTATTCTCCACTCATCATTAATAATGTGTTTTTTAAAAAATATCCTGGTACTCAAAAGTTCAATGTAAGCCAAATTCCCTAGCACAACCCATGTCACCTCTTTTAACTCTCAGTTTGTCCCTGCTCATTCACACACCTCCTGCCTGAAAGACCAACATGTCTCATGATAATCAAAGCATACACCTACCACAGAACCTTTACACTAGCTCTTTCCCTTCCTCAACATGCACATTTTTAGCTAGGCATGGTAACCCAAGGAGCTCTGGAGGCTGAGAAAGGAGGATCATTGAGTTCAATGCCAACCTCAGCAACTTAGTGAGACCCTAAGCAACTCAGCAAGACTCTGTTTCTAAATAAAATATGAAAAATGGCTTAGTGGTATAAAACACCCTTGGGTTTAATCCCTGGTCCCCAAAATAATAAAAAAGTATAAAAGATATTCAGGCTTGCATCTTTGTCTCCATCAGATTTCTGCTCAAGTATTCCCTAATTGTCTTACATAAAGTAGTATCTCTAAGAATTTTCTGCCTTTTCATATACTTTTCTTTCTGTAAAACACTTATCACCACCTAATATATATTTATAGGGAATTTTTTTCCTATTCTTCCAGTCATAGTCAACATTCATTAATAAAATGGACTAAGTGAAAAGATAAAACTCTAGAATACCATTTTATGTTAGTGGACACTGGATTGCCAAGGAGTTAAGAAGATAGAGTATTTTTTCAAATAAATATATAACTACACCTACAAGAAATAAACTATGAGAATAATGTTTTAGCAGATACATGAATAAACCACTTACTTTATCATCTTTCTTTTAATAGGGTACTTGTTACAACATCATCATCATCATCATCATCATCAGTTTTGGGGAATTTGATGCTATGTGTTAGTAAACACTAGAATATATACTGTTCATGATGTGTATCACTTAAATTGAATGATGTCATTAGAGCTGTTTTATTTTCATTAAAGCAGATACTTAACTATCTAGCCAGCTAATACAAATGTATTTTATAGATGGAACATTTGCTGAATTTAGAATCAGAATTTGTAAGATACATTCATCAAAGTTGCCTTACATTTCAGTTTCTCTTACAGTGGGATGAGCAAGTTGAAGGAATGCATTTTATTTCCCTTGAGTTATTGCTGTCATTATGTAGTTATCACCAGAATGACACAACTCCATTATAGCAGACTTCATATGACTAGGACCTTCCGTTAATGTAACCTCATAAATTTATTCAAAGCCAAAATGAGGGCTCTTGTTTTTCAATGTATTTATCAAACACTGAGTTCATATTGTTGGCACTTAAGAGCTTGCCTTAAAGTAATTAAAAGTGTTACTTATGTCACCCAAGGGCAATTGCTGCTTATTTATTTATGGTCTCATAATTTACCTTCATTAGTTCAGAGTGACGAGGCCAACTGGAGAACAAGAACCAGGTTATTAAGATGTTATGAACATTGACCATTTGAACTCAAATATTTAGTGGAGTGCAAATTTCAACATTTAAATGGTGCCCTTATTTGAATGCTATTAAGGAAAGTTGTGTAGACGTCAAAAAGAAAGAAAAGCACACAACTGAATTTGGTCTAACTTTTCCTATAACTTTAAATGAAAGACAAATAAGCAAGCAAACTGAGGTTGAAACTGATACACAGGCAAATGAAACATCATATTTAAATAACAAATAGGGTGATTAAGGTGGGATATTTCATTGGTTAAAGTAACATACCTTCTTCTCCAAGTCATCTGACACCTGCGATATTTCACCACACAGTTTCCCCACCACCTAATTGTCACGCCCTCTTTTTTCATTTAAGAAGTTTGTTCAAGACATTTAATCACATAACTGTCACAGGGTATAATTCTGTTTCTCATGCATCTAAAAGGTGGACAGAGCCTTGATGTATTCACCAGTGGCACAGGATGTGCCATTGTCTTTGGGCACTGTGAACCAAGTCGAAGTTCTGAGCTGATGGGCATTTTCAGAATATTTCTGGGAAAGCCAAGTCGAGTAATTGGTTTCCAGCCTTGATCTTATGGTTTGGACATGAGTTGTCCTTTAAAATCTCACATGTGAGACAATGCAGGAAGGTTCAGAGGAGAAATTTGGTTTGTAAGAGTCTTAACCCAATCTGTGAATTAATCCCTAATGGGATTAATTGAAGTGATAGGGTGTGACTGGAGGAGATTGGAATTGGGGCATGTCTTTGGAATACATATTTTATATCTGGAGAGTGGAGACTGTCTCTCTCTGCTTCCTGATGATGCAAGCTGCTTTCCTCTACCAAGCTCTTCAGCCATGATGTTCCGCCTCATCTCAAGCCCTGAGGAATGGAGCCAGCCTTCTATGGACTAAGACTTCTGAAACTGTGAGGCTTCAAATTAACCTTCCCTCCTCTATAATTGTGCTGGTCAGATCATTTAGTCGCAGCAGTGAAAAAGCTGACTAAAACACCTGAGGTACTAACAATAGACACATGGTACATGAGTAGAGCTGAGGACAATACATCAGATAAGGAAATTAATGGTAGCAACAGAATCTTGAGACACAGAAGATCAAATTTATAAGTCCGCACTTTGTAACACTTCCGCAAATTTTCTTAAGTGTAGTACTTAACTATAATGCAAAAATCAATAACAGCAATTGTGTGAACTAATTTTTAAAATCAAAAAAATGTTCACTAAACTGTCACACAAAGAAATGATGTGGCTTATTTGAACTATTCAATTTTAATGTATAGTCATGAATATTTGTTCATCCGAATCTCGCTCCAAACACACTTTAGTAATAAACAATTTTAAAGTAATGTTAGCACAAGTTTTTAAAGCTTCTGAATAACAACTTTTTAAGTTATTACAAAGGTCACATAATGGTTGGACCCTCCATTTTTTGCAAAAATATTTGGCATAAAATTTGTGATGATAATTCTCTTAAGTATGGTATATCCATAAAGAAACTAATCAAAGATTATACCTCTGTGTATTTGTATAATTTGGAGGGAAATTAGTATCTGGACTTCAAATTCAAAATTTGATCTTCTGCAATCACAAAATACAGAATTATTTAAATAAATCTAAATAAGTTCAGTCAGTCTCTTACACTATCTTCAGGAACTTAGAGATACATTTGGATATACACTTTGTTTTCAAGTTTAGATATTATTTTTCATAAAGTTTATACATGTAACTAAGGATGAAAATTTTTAAAATTTACAAAATATATTGATTATTATTAATTAATCCTATCTAAATGCTGACTGAGCAGCACGATTATTTGGTTCTTTAAACAAATGTAGACAAAGCACCTATTAAACAGTAGGTAATTTCCAGCATTTTTGATATTTGATAAGAAATAAGCAGCCGGGCGCAGTGTCACAGGCCTATAATTCTAGTGGCTTGGAAGGCTGAGACAGGAGGATCACAAATTTAAAGGTAGCCTCAGCAAAAGCAAGGGGCTAAGCAACTCAGTGAGACCCTGTCTCTAAATAAAGTACAAAATAGGGCTGGGGATGTGGCTCAGTGGTCTAGTGCCCCTGAGTTCATTCCCTGGTACAAACAAAAAGGTAAAGAAAAAAAAGAAAGAAAGGAGCAAAATACAGTCCAGATATATTGCACTATTATGTTAATAAGCTGGACACAGGGGTGCACACCTATAATCCTCAGTGACACAGGAGGGCCACAAGTACAAAACCAGCCTCATCAACTTAGCAAGGCCCTAAGCAACTTAGTGACACCCTTTAATAAAATCATTTGTTAAAATAAAAAGGGTTTGGAATGTGGCTCAGTGGCTAAGCACCCTTGAGTTCAATGCACAGTAACAATAAAAATAATAATAAATACTACCACTAATAATAATACTTGTTATTTTTATTATTTTATTGATAGATTTTTTTTTTTTTTTAACCAGGTACTAAAACTAGGTAAAGTAGATAATATATACTATGGTAAGTTTGTTTAATGTATCAACTCACATAGTGATGAGATAATTTATCAATCATAGTTTGCAGATAATGAAACTGCTTGATGAAAGTAAACTCTTGGATGTCACACGACTAGTAATTGTCAGAGCTGGGAAAGAGACAGCACGTTTTGTTTCTAGATCCCAAAGTATTTACTACTATAACTTTTCTGTGCTTCTGAGGTATATAGCAAAAAAATTCACATCTGAAATATATCTCTAAAACTGTTTGCAGACACACCATTACTACGTACAAGGTCCAGTTTTAAGAAAGAGGACAAAACAAAACAAGAAGTCATATCTACTGTCTTGACATAAATGAAGCAAGTCAAGAGAAAATTTATGCAGGATACAACTCAGATGCTGGGTCTTGAAAGATGAGTCAGCATCCATGAGATTCATCAGCTGCTCAGAAGGAAGTGACCTAAGGGGAAGAGTCGGTTATAAAATATTCTCACTTCAGGAAGGAATTGTAAAAATGTGACTATGATTCTATCGTGTGGTATTATAGAGGTAAAGAAGGAAAAAGAAGAGAAAGAAGTTTAAGAAGGGAAAAAATTTTTAAAAAAGTTAAACCATATTATATACTTGTGCTTCCAGTTAGTTATTACACATGAATATTTTAGGAGAAATCAGAGTAACAGCTTCAAGTATACATGTATTTTAATAAAAAAGTAATAAACTGTTACTTCCCTTTTTTAATACTGAGTATGAAGTTAAATAAGTATTTACATTTAAATGAGGATCTGATTTACAAAACAACTCTCAAGGGTATAACAGTGCACAGGTACAGACAATCATACAATCTGGAAAGTCATTGGAATGTTATATCTAGCTTACTAATTAAGGGGGTTGACCTCTCTTATTGTAGCAGAGCAAGGCCATCTGTGAAGACAAAGTGACTATGGATGTCCTAGGTCACTGGTTCTTATGGGAATGACAGAAAGATTGCACATGAATCACTAGGAGTTAGCAAGCATAAGTTTTTTGGAAGGGATAGTAAAAGGGAAAGGGGGGACATTCTCAAGGGAAAGAGTGGGTCCTCTCAGAGAGAAGAGGGATGACCCTCCTGCCTTCCCATTTCCTTGGAGGTCCCAGGGAAGTTTCGAGAGAGTCCTGCCCAGATTCACCTTTTGACTTTTGACTGATCGCAAGATTGCATAAGACTTTCCAGTTCCTACTCTGCATACTTTTACCCAAAGAAGATTTTACCATTATAAAGACATGTTAAAGATACAAGGGAACTCTGGGACACGTTTTGTCGATGCTGACTGGTTCTGATTGGAATTTGTTATTACAGACCCTATGGTTAGGGGGCTTTGTTTTTAATTATTCTGCCTCCTTGAGTCCTGGAATCTGGTCTCTATAAAGGTCACAAGAGTCCTTCCCCTAGGGTAACATGTTCTTCTTATTGGCAATTCAGGCCTGTATTTCTGCTGTAGATAACAGGTTGATTGCTGAGGAATAGAACATATCCTATTGACTTAAGCCAGGACAGGACTACAAGTAAATTGTTTTTTAAAAGAAAGCATGCGAGAGTAAGCACAGTAGGCCCAGTTTACAGAATTATCACCTTAATCTCATGTTCCCTCTGCTCACATCTGTCTGTTACCTATCAATACAATAGTTAGAAACAGTTGAAAAATTAAAAGCATTTTTATGTTAGAAGTTTTAATCTCAAAAAATATTCACTTAGCACAGCCTTTATAAGTCCAGGAAGAATTTGGTTACTGGGAAAGCAGTGGGAGTTTGTCAAAGAATACCCATGGGTGTCCCTGAAGTGATACTGGCTGTGAAAAGTATAAATACTAGTAATAAACAAGGAAATGCAGAACATAAAAGAACAGTTGCTTTGTTGGGTTATGTCGTGTGTTGTATTTTGATGGGGGCAGGTAAAGATTTTAGATTCATACATTTTTAGCTTGAATGTCCAAGTGCACTTGTCAATGAGCTGGACACTGAGAGGCAGTAAGCACACTGACAGGAAAACCAGTTTCCCTGTCATTTACACACATAAACCAAGCATATGTCAAAATAGTGAAGATACATTTCCTATTATGAGGCCTCAGACATGATCAGACAATGATTCAAAACACCAGGATCTAAACATCTAAGACAAACTCTAAAAATTGACTCTTCCTTTTTCTCTACTGAATCATTTGATCAGAATTTTCAAGTGGTAAGGCCTAGGGCAGGTTATTGTATTTTTAATCAGTTCTTCATTAACTCATCAGCACAGACTAATCTGTGAACATTTATTCTTAAAGGAGTTTAAACCATCTGTAGATACCTGCATTCCACATGGTATCCTCTCATTTTATATTGTTAAAAAAAAAATCATATGAAACACAAAAAAAGATAGGGAGATTCTTTTTTGCTCAGTTTCAAGAGTCATAATAGAAGTGTCAAGGGAGCAGGATGCTAACGCTCAGGAGTAAAGCTAATCAGGGTTAGGAGAGATGGGTCCACATGACTCTAAACCTAAAGGGGCAGCTGGTTCTCAGTTCCGGGTTATTCTTGTATTGCCACCAGGTAGCTTCGTTTGTATGTTTTAAATGCTTAATTGGATACCAATTAAAATTAAAATATAAACATTAAATCTGTGGGTTGGATTCAACTCCTAATTCCTCTTTCTGAAGGTTTTGTCAATTCTTTCTCACCCATCAATTTGTACAAAATAAGAAAGAATTCAAAATAATGGCTTCTGTTAATTTTCAATTCTGGTACTGATATAATCACAACTTATTTCATATGGGTACAAATATTTGAATAACACAATTATGTTTTAAAGGGTAATGTACAATAGGTCACTGATTGCTCAGGTTCTTGTCTTTAACAATATGCATTAGTATTTTTCTCTGAATGACTTTCTAGTCAGGAGTCTAAAGACTGTAGCACTGTTTAATATATGATAGTGACTTGAGTTTGGGCATTATGCGACTATCATGCTTTTAGCTGTTTTTTTTTTTTTTTCTATATTTGGTAAAGTAAGTATATCCTATTTCTTTATTTCTTCAGATGTTAAGTAAAATAATGATTGATTTCTTTTTGTCTCTCAATGTGACCAGAAATGTGTGAAAGTTCATTTCTTAAGATAATAACTATCAGAGCTATTAATCATAAAAGTACCCACCTAAAGGATGTTCTCCATTTGGTAGACATGTAGTTTGAGACAGAAGCTTATGGTTTCTGTTCTAAACGTCTTCAGCCTTTTTGTTCAAATCTTGTTCTCTCTCCTCTCCATCTTATTTCCTTCCTAGAAAGTTGACCTGTATTATCACTTCAGGCTCCCTTGCTTTCTAGCCATGGACTAATGCTGGTGACAAGAAACATTTTTGGCCACAATTTTACAGAGACATCTTAGGAAAATTCATTTAAATTTTTTAAGGCAAAACTCAATTTTTTTTCTTTTTCTTTTTATTTATCTAGTAATTTCATATTTGTATTGTACACTGTCTGGAAAGGATTGCAAATAAGCAAAACAAATTAACACCCCCCAAATTGAATTTTCTTCATGGGTAAAGTTGCCAGATTTAGTAACTAAAAATAGAGCGTACAGTTTAATTTTGAATTTCAGAAAAATAATGACTGATTTGTTTGTATAATCGTTCCCAGATATCGTATGTATTTCATTTGGCAATTCTACTATGGATGCTTTGAGAAACTTCTGCCTTATGGAATCCTCTCCTTCCAGGCTCAGTTTTGTTCTTCTGAGCTTTGTTCTCTAGGGTATTGAGTTGGTAATAGCTCTAATGTGAAGAGGAGGGCCTGCTAGATTCCTGTGGTTTTCCCACATTATGTGCATAACTTTCTCAAAAGTTCCTTTATAAAACTCTCCTTTGATTATGCTAATTTGAGTACACCATCTGCTCCTCACTGGGACATAGACTGATACAGCTTCCATGCTAAAATTTTCCAGTTATTTCTAAACCCTAGTATTCGGTGCCCTCCCAGTTTTCTCACTACATTACCCCTCCTCAGAAAGCCACATTGTATATACCAACATGTTAAAAAAGAATAGAAACAGCCACCGGATGCCTAATTTGGGGAAGACAAGAGCCATTAAGCTGCCAATCAACATTATCCAGATGTCTGCATCTGGTTACCTCATTCCTCAAATCCTTTTCTCCCTCTGGCTAATTGCTTCCAATATGTAGTTTACTTGCTCTCAGACTCTTGTCACAACCTCTCCTTGATTGCCCTAATTCACATCCTGCAACTTTGCAATGAAGAAAATGAATAAACTTGCTGTGAACTAACAGTTACTGAGTCTGACACTGAACACTGGTTTTCCAATTTTAGCATTGTGCCCCATACAAGAACAGATCTGAGATATCCCCAAACAGCAATGGCTTTTCTCACCTTTACAAAAGGATGCCACAACACTCAGCATGAAAATTCTTTACTTATCTCTATTATACAACCCCAGGTAGCACAGTTATAAAGAAACTTACAGACAGTACCTTAGGTTAAACTGAAGTCTTTTCTTGGACTTCTAACCATTACTTCCAGCTTTGTACTCTGTAGTAAGAAATGTGTGGTCTCTGTTAATCATAATAATCCTTATGCCATTCACTTTAATGTGTGCTTATGAAAATTCTGTCATTGTATCAGATCTCTTTTCAGTCCCAGCGCTGCAAATGCCCCAGTACATTTTTTACTGATCCCAAAGAAAGAACTTGGAACTCTACAAAGAGGTTTTTGTGTATTTTATTGCTTATACACTTCTTGGTGACCCAAGTCAGTATACAATGAAGGACCACACAGCAACTACAATCATATGCAGGATAGGTGGCATGCCCACTGAGCAGGCATAGGTCTTCAGGAGTTTTATGAGTACATTCTTTTACTTTACAACCGCAATCACTCACTCTATTTTGATCCTCACCGAAAGACTGGAGATGAGGGAAATGGCCAGCTTCCCCTCTCTATTTCCTTTATTATCACATTCTGTAGAGTCCTTATCTCACAGCAAGCTTTCCTAAGCATTGATTAGTGTTTACCTCAACAGCCTTAAATTATAAAGTGCCGCAATACAATGGCTTACCTGACACTAAGGGATTTCATACACATGCACACACATGCACCTGAGAATATATTGGTGTGTGTTATGAAAATTATGCTAACCTTTGACAAGATTTAATTATTTCCACTGCAACTTAATCCTGTCTTCAAATTCTGGCGCTAAGCTATACAGGGCCTTTAAAAACATTCTCTAAATGAGCAAATAACTATTTTCTATTTTTGAAGGAAATCATGTTCCAAAGATTAGGAGGAAATAACATGCATTTGCAGTGAAATATAAGTCTACCACTTATTATTAGTGTAATCTTGAGCAAAGTCATTTAATTATTTTATAATTGGTAGATTAAAAAATCATTGCAGTATTGCTAACACAAAGAATGATTTGCATTTTTTTCTTTCTTATGAAGTTACACCTATTTTTGATATTGAATCATGTATTCCAGGAAACTTAACAACTTTACATGAAATACATTGTTGATATCTTTTAGGAATAGACCTGCTGACATCTTACTTGCTATTACCATGCATACAAATATATATAGACTTTTTAAGAGTATGCCAGTATCTGCTTCAACCTCCTAATAGACTTCATTGAGCATCTGACTAGATCAAGGTCATGGCATGGCAAAACACAACAAATAATGGTTAAATTAAAAAAAATGTAGACTATATGCTTATACAGTTATACACATTTTGTATTTTTTAAATGAGAACTTTGTTTAAAGATCATATCAAAAATTGGAAATTGCTGAATGCGTGACAATTAAGAAAATGGCTCCGTTTAGAAATGTATCACACTGAGCTCTAAATATCTTCTTATCAATAACACCCTAACAATTATTTTTCAAAGGGAAGAAGGAAAAGGAGAATTGACTAGAATAGTTTATTCATATGTAAGCATAAAAATATTCATATTTACACAAGTAAATGTCTATTCCTTGGTTTTGTCAGGTTGAGGAAAAATTTCCCCCATATATATATATATATGAATGATTATGGGGTTTTCTAAATAGAGAATCACAAATGTAAGTGACTTAAGGACAAGAGCATATATCTTATCCCTGATGCTCTTCCCAACCCATTTCAATAATTCTGGTACTCACCAGGCTCACAAGTTTTTAATGAGTAGCAATGTAATTTGGATCTTGAATGTTCCCTAAAGGCCCATTGTTAAAAGTTTGGTCTCTATCTTGGTCCAATTGTACAGTGGTGGAAACTTTAAGATGTGGGGCATAGTGAGAGCTAGTTAGGTCATTGAAGGGAATCATAGGACTGGGTTTTTCCTTTCCTCTCTTTTCTTCCTGGTTATGAGGAGAAGGTTTGCATTCTTTCATGTATTTCTACCATGATGTATTTCCACAGACCTAGAGCTACAAGGTTCAACCAATAATGGACTAAAACTAAGAGCCAGAAAACATTTTTCTTTTTATAAATTGTTATCTCATATGTTTTTACGTAACAAAAATCCTACCAACAGAAAACCAGCACCAAAAATGGGGCAATTGCCATTACTGTATACATGATGATGTGGAGAAAACTTTAGAATTGATTTATAGAAGAATTTAGGGAAGTTTGGAGGAAAAGACTAAGAAAGTCTAGAATTCTGTAAGCAGAGCTTGATGGGTAAGTCTAGTGATGGCTTAGAGGACAAAAATGCTAATTGAATATGAACAGTAAAGGCGGTGCTTATGAGGTTTTAGATGGATGAGAACTGTATTGGCAAGTGATCTAGAGGCTATAATTATTACATTATGGTAAAGAATTTAGCTGTATTTTGTCCATGCCCTGATACTTTGTGTGAGGCTGAGCTTCCTACTAGTTCATCTGGTGGATGAAAATTCAAGACAACAAAGCACTGAGGTTGCAACATTGGTATTACTGACTGCTCTTGGCCAGATTGATAGTGAGAATCAGGTTGCAGCCATTGAATACTTAGATTTCTGAAAAAAAATTGTGAAGATTTTCCTTATGTTTAAGAAAATAAGTAATCATAAAATTTTAAAAATTCATCTGTGGGGAAATGTTCAGTGACCACAGGAATTCCAAACTATTCAAACACAAGTCTTTATTTATTACTCTCTCCAACACATGATGCACCAAGATTTCACATGATCTTAAAAGACATAAATGAATTAGTGCCATTTTTCTCCTTAAAATATTCCATTGCCTCCCTCTGTTCTTTAAGTAAAATGCAAACTTGCTTACATAACCTCTGAGACTCCATCTGGATATATGGTACCTTGCTCAGATTCTAGACCACAACAAAGGTCCTCAATTCATATCTGTAAGCCATTTGGAGGAAATCCTGAATCTCAACTGACTTGCTATGCCTTCCTCATTATACTACTAAACATTCATTTTGAATTGCATTTCCTACTAATATTTTCAATATATATGTGGTACTTAAAGTGCTGAAAGTTATTCTTAGTTAACAAGACCACAAAATTCTTGATCTGTAGGGTGAAAACAATTATAGTCTATATAAACATATCTTAAAATATTAAAATACTGCATGTAGCATCATTATTTTCAGGGTCAGTAGACTAAGTTCAGTTAGAGAAGAAAAGGTTTTCATTTTGATACTTCAAGAACATTTTTCTGAGTGAGAGAATGATGTTACTGATATTGCTTCTTTCATGTTTAAAGAACTAAAGACAAGTTTAACTTTTATCAGACTCCAAAAGAAGTGACACTCTTTACTAAATATTTAAAGAAGGTCTCTTACATTTTACAAAAGGTTTGAATGAATTTTTTGTGAAAATAGCATCTACAGGGAAAGGAAGAAATACATTAAACTTTAGCATTTATTGTGGTTTATTATATGAATTTATATGAGACTTTGAATATCGGTTAATATGCCATGTAGTATCATACATTATATTTAAAAACATATTGAGATAATCTATGCTAGTGAAGTAGGACACTTCTCTGAGAATAAAACTGGCTCATTTTTACACAGACCTATTTTTTTTTCCCTTTAACCATAATTTAAATGCCTTTTAGGCATTCATTGAGGGAGTTTTATGCACTATAGTACCTATGATGAAATTGTGTACTGATCTCCAAGTCTGACTTTGTTTCATTGCTAAGCTCCTTAAAAGTAGATTTTATACCACTATGCTTTTCTACGTTGCATATTTTAATTTAGATGGGAAATACAGTACCACAGTATTTGGGACTTCAGGAGATACTTATCTACCTCTTCTCAGTACTAAATTCTTCAAAAGAGCCAAGGATTGTGTGTGATAGGAACTGATGAGACAGTACTAAAGCATGTACTGGACTACTGAGAAGACAGATTCCTACTCTTTGTGTGCAGGGCACATCTGGCAGAGAGGAAAGATCTGGTCAATGTTGCTCATCAAAACTGATTAACATTCTGGAATTTAAACTGTCTTGGGCAGATCTGAGCTAAAATATAACAGAGATAGAATGAAGCATAGAGGAAACAGAAAGCGTTTTTCTTAGTCTTCTTAGTTTTGTCTTACTCAACCATGACTTTTTCGAAGCTGTTATGGTTTAAATATGCTCCTGTGTGAAGCAAGAAGAGAACATTCAATTTTGAGAAATGATTCAATTTTGAGAGTTTTAACACACTATCAATGGATTAATCCACTGATACAAATTAAGTGGGTTGTAATTGTAGGCCGGTAGGGTATGGATGGAGAAAGGATAGCATTGATGGCATGACTTTTTTTTTTTAACTTTTAAAAAATATATATTTTTATTATTTTTTTTTATTTAGCTTTTGATTTTTTACAGGCTGCATTTTGATTCATTGTACACAAATGGGGTACTCAACAGATGAATGGATAAAGAAACTCTGATGGCATGACTCTGGGGTTTATATTTTGTCCATGGTAAGCAGAGCTCTCTCTTTGTTTCCTGGTGGCCACAGCCTGAGCTTTTTTCTTTTGCCAAAGC
Source organism: Sciurus vulgaris (assembly GCF_902686455.1). Lineage (NCBI taxonomy): Eukaryota > Metazoa > Chordata > Mammalia > Rodentia > Sciuridae > Sciurus > Sciurus vulgaris. Next base: position 124,062,101 of record NC_136469.1, read on the forward strand.
CTTCAACCATGATTTTCTCCCTCATCTTGGTCCCAGAACTATGGAGTCTGCTAACTGTGGACTGAACCTCTGAGCTTACAAGCCTAAATATACTTTTCCTTTTCTACATAGTGCTTGTCAGTTCTTTTGGTCACAGTGAAGAAAAAGCTGACTAACACTAGTGAAATAAACTGTCTTTTGGATCAGAAAGAGAAAACACGATATATTAGGGATCATATCTTTTCTACTTAATTCAACATTGCTTAGTAAAATAACCATGTGTCTTAGCTCATTCAGTTGTTGTAGTAAAATACCTCATTAATTTATTAACAGAATAAATTTATTTCTGAAATTTCTAGAGGCTAGAAAGTCCAAGATAAAAGAAGTGACATATTCAGTATATGGGCTGCTTCTTGGTTTCATAGATAGCATCTTCTATGGGTCCTCACAAGGCAGAAGGGGCAAGGCAGTCCCATTTCACCTCCCTTACAGGTCACCAGTCTTATTTATAAGAGTAAGTTGAGTTTCAATATGTGAATTTGTGGGGACACCAACATTCAAACTATAGTATCACATGAAGGAAAAAATATGGATTTTAATGATGGTAACTATAAGAATCATTGTGTAAGAACAAACAGGGTCAGAGCCATGACTTTAATATAGAATTAATAGACTTTAGTAGTTTATTAATATAGAGTCTCATAAACTCTAGATATAAAATAGAATGAGACTATTATGTCAGACTTCCTTTTGTTGTTTATATCCATGGTTCTTAAATTTGATTGTACATTGTACATTGGCAGATGTAATAAATCTTAATGTACAAGCTTTGCAAGTTTAGGTCAATATCTGCAATGGTGGAGACTACAAATCAGTGTTTTTTAAAGTTCTGCATACATTTTCAATATGCAGTCAAGAATCATAAACATTGATCTAGATCATTCCTTTGAAACTAGGTAAAACTAAAGATTATTTTAAATAAATATCATAATTATCTTGTGAAGACATTGTATTTTATAGGAAAGGTACTATTTTAATTTAAGGGATACCTGGATCCAATTCCAACACTCCTTAAATTATACTTAGTTAATTTACTTTTCTTCAACTAAAAAAAAATCAATGGAGATACCATTACCTACCTTACAGAGAATTGTGATGATTGCAGATAACGGGTAATGCCTAACTTATACTCATTAAATAAATAAACACTAATGTAATATAAAGGATGCTGGCATATTCCTAGAAAAAGTTGCATGTCACATGCACATGTTTTCTCTCCTACAACTTTGACCATTCTTCCTTGCTGGGCATTAAAAACTTGATGACTGTGAAAGTGAAAAGGCGTAAATTTATGGCAAACTTTAATTTACATGTTTTAGGAGAAGCCAATACTGTTCCATTCCTTTTCTGTCTACAAGTATGTGTATGTTATCAGCATGGTCAAATAGTACATGCTATTACATTCAGTGTTGTGATTTGTCCAAGAAGAGGTGTGTAACCCAGTGTGAGCTGTTGAGAGTCTGTCCCAGGAATTTGTTCAAACTTCAGAAAGACCAGGAGTTTCCTTCATGCTGGGCTTGGCATTCCAAAGATGTAGGACTATATCACTGTCAGCCAACTTGCCAACAAGTAGACTCCATTAAAGGGTAGGCTCCCGGTTGAAGTGGTACCTTAAGCTTAATGATCTCATGAGCTGACAACTTTTTTCTTTTGCTTCAGCTAGTCTACAGAGTAGATTGCATTTTCAAACATTTTCACTCAAAAGATTCTTAAATGTACGTACATTTTATACAGTAGACCCCTTAATTTTTTTGTTAGCATGCTGCCCTTTATAATCAATGACATGAAAGTAGATAACTACTTAAAATTAAAAATAATAAATCATTCATTTTCTGGTATTATGCCATTGTGTGTGCTTTATTTTCATAACACACAACTCATTTTACTTCTTTTTTCACATCTATAGATAAAGTTTAGATCACATGTAAAATCTTTACTCTTACTCCAATTCCCAGTAAGAATTATTCTCTTTCTGTTACTTATTATCTCTCATTTATATTAATTTGTTAAGATTACTATGTACAGGGCTGGGGAGATAGCTCAATCAGTAGAGTGCTTGCAAGCACAAGGCCCTGGGTTCAATCCCCAGCATGGCAAAAAAAAAAAAAGAAAAAAGAAAAAAGAAAAAAAGACTACTGTATACATCTAAAAGCAGGAATCATGTCTTATTCACCTTTTAACTTGCACACTTAGAACAGTGGCTAGTGTAGAAACTCTATTAATATTATTGAATTAACTGAATTGAATTTTTTTCCCAAGTTAATAAAACCTCAGGCTGACTTCATAAATACAATTACAATTTCCACAAAAGCTGCAATGTCTTTTCCTTTTTTTTTTTTTTTTTTTTTTTTTTTGCAGTACTGGGGATTGAACCCAGGGACTTGTGCTTATAAGGCAAGCACTCTACCAACTGAGCCATCTCCTCAGCCAACAATATCTTAAATGTTTAACCACGTCTGGAAATTTGCCTTCAGTTCTGGTATAGCTGCTTTGAAGAAATAAGAGAGATGAAGGCGAATTAGAATATTTCTTATGAAATGATCAGGTTGAGCTATTGAAATTGTTGTTATTTAAACAACAGTAAAATGAGGTATCTGTTCTGATGACTGACTTTGGTAGTTAGAGAACAGTCTTACATTGAACTAGAGAACAAAACTAAAACCACTTTTGAAGTTATAAAAACACTGGGATTATATGCAAGATATGTTGGAAAAATATTGATAAATACTTTTCATCTTTTCTGATAGTATAAAAGCAATCAGTCCTAGAAAAAACAGCCAAAGGGCGGGGGGAAAGATGGTTATATTAGAGCATTCTGAGGTCTATAGTATCTCCAAGAGATTTTAGTTCATTGATGGGTTACAAATATCAATGAACTACCATCAGAAGACCAAGACAACACACAAATCATAACCATCCTGTGGTTATGAAACCACTTCAAGCATCTCACAGGCTTTATTTATTTATTTTATTTGGCTAAGGGAGTATAAAGGATTTGAATGATCTAAAGTTTTCTTGTAGCTTAAGACCTCTATGCTTTCTATCTTTACTTAAATTTCACCTAATCTCAATATTCTACCTTACTGAGCAGAACCAAAGCAAGTGAGAAAAATAATGTATATGAAATGAAAATGTTTAATTATAGATGGATGGAAGAAAGCAAATAATAAGCACACAAAAGAGTTAAATTTCTGGGATAAAAGTAAAAATACTGATTTGCCTATGTTTAACAAGGTTATATAATTAGTAATTGGGAAAACAAATATCATTGTCTTCTTCCCTCTTCTACTTTTTTTCTTTTTATTCTCCTTCTTATTCGTCTCTTCCTCTTCCCCCTCTTTCTTCTTCTTCCCCTTCTCCTTTTACTGTTCTCTACCATGGAGTTACCCTCCCATCCCCAAGGAAACATGTTTCTAATGTCTATCCAAGTTCTGAAATTATATTTGCCATGAAGTTGGTGCTTTTGGCTTTGAATATTATAAACAAAAACAATACAAGATTCACTAATACAAATTATAGAATTTCAAAGAATAGAAAAACTCTGTCAGTAATTACACATTATTTTTTATAAAAATATGATATCAGACATCTGTAACAAATCATGTGTTTTTACCCAAGGCAACTTAGAAATAACATAACACTTCAGTAGATTAAAAAGAGGATGTATATTCCATCAAGCAATTATTATGCACTTTCAAGTAAATATTATGGCACAGAATTGGATACGTTGGTTAAAATCAGGGAATTATTACAGTTTTACTTAGGTTGGAAGACTCTCTTAATGAAAATGTCTTGCAGGCCAAGGTAAATACTTTCAGTAGTTCCTTGAAGAACAAACATGATCAAAGGAGTCAGTTATTGCCTTTAATATTTTTGTACAAGTTTTGCACAAGAAACATTTTAGGAACTGAATTGAAATTAGAATTCTGGTGGAAGTTTTGTCATATTGAATGTTTTTGTAAGTGATATAGAGAGTATACCTTGTTAATATTTTGATATTTCCCACATGCTAAAATATCAAGTCAACTGAGATTCAACTTGAAATCTCACTATCAGTGAATTGAAGGAATGTGGCAAACAATAGGGCAAATATAATATTTTACTTTGTGAAAAATTATTCATATTGTATTTATTAAAAAGTAAAGTTTATGGGAAATAATTCAACTCCCCATCTGCCCACTCTCGGCCATCAACACCACCAACAACAGATTTTAAGTCTACAAATATAGTTGACTTAAAGACCAATGCGTTGATTTGGTCTAAAAGGTCAATATAATAACATGTATCACTGGAAAAGAGATCAGCAATAGACAATTATAATAATCAGAATAGGTCCAGATGATCTACATTGTGCTAGACTATCCATTTTGTGCTTAGACTTTAATTCCATATACCATAAATCTTTGCAAAAACTTTAGAGTTCCTATTTTAAAACTGGAAAAACAAGAACTCCTTAAAGTTAAAGGCAGGGGCTCTCAGCCAGGGGTGAATTTGTTTTTCAGGGAACATTAGGTAAATGAGTCTGAGGACATCTTTGATTGTCAGGGCTAGTAGCAAGGAAGAGGGTGCTACTGGCATCTAGTGGGTGGAAGCAAGGTCTGCTGCTGAGTATCCTACAGTAGGTAAGACAGCCCCCAAACCAGCCAAAAATGTTCTGAACCATAATGACATCAATAGTACCAAGCCTGCAAAACCCTGAATAAGAAGCATACCACAGAAATGTGTTCTGCAACTTTTATATTGTGTTTATAGTTGTTCCACTTCATATACATACACAAAAAAACTTAGAGATCAATAGAGACAATCGTTGACATAAAGCAGACTAATACATAAAGTAAATATTAGTAAAGAAAGAAATCGGAGGAAAAATTATTTTGTCTCATGAATTCAATATAAATAAATATAGGAATATTAAATTAAATAACAAAAAAACCTGGAAACTCTTCTTGGGGATTTTGAAATCACTTTTACTTGGGTAAATAAAAAAAAAAAAGTAGACATGAATTAGAACAGAACAAACCATAAAATAAGTACAAATACTTGGAGTTTTAAATAGAAAAGCAAATATATTTGGTTTGGAAAATCAAGAATGACTTCATAAACAAAGATACACTATTTGTAGGTAATTTTAATGAATAGGTAAATTTTCAACAGAAAACATGGTGTCTATTTGGGTAGCTCTGCTAGTTCCATCTTTTCCGACCTTAGCTTTGCTCTTCACAGTTCTCATCTCCTCCTTTCTCTGACTCTTCCTGTCCTGCTTCTTTCATCTTTCCTTTCCATTTGTCCTCTTTCTCTCCTTTCTTTGATTTCTTCAGCAAGTATGGACTGGTTAACATGTTCTCCTACAGAGTAAGAACATCCTTTCATATCACTACTGGTGATACAATTCAAGTTAAGTAGGAAAAAAATATTTTTTTTCTTCCGGGGTATCTGTTACGTTTACAAAATGATCCTGGTGCCATTATGTATCCTGTCAATCATCCTGTTGGCTACTCTCCTTTAGAGATACTCTTCTTCTGAGATAATTTATGACGGAGGCATCAGTGCATTGTTGTTCTCTAAATATATTTTATTCCTCAGGCATAAAGTCATATCCTGTCCTTACAAATGGTGCTGTAAGAAATACCTAACTACATGACATCTCTTCAGAGTATGAAGACAATTTATTACAGTGGATTCAGTTTTAAAACAACCATAAATTACATACAGCACTAAAAATTATAAGGTTTAATGATGAGCTTTATTCTAACTCTCATTAGAGACAAATGTTGCCATAAGATTCTAAATCAGCATTTAATGAATTGACAGCGGCAAAAGAATATGAAACAGTGCAACAGGAAAGACTTAAAAAACATGTAAAAAGAACCCAGGTCAGAAGGTAAAAATCCGCACCCCCGCCATTCAAGCTCTTGTGCACTGAGAAGATCTCAACTTTTCTTCTCTCCAAGGTGTATAAGTCCCTGCCTGAGTCTGAGGGGAAGTCTCCATTTCTGCAGGAGACTAGCCTCTCATTTTTAATGCTCCAAATGAGACAAAGAATTAGCAGTGAAAGCATCTGTTCCTGCACAGGCAGAACAATGGGTAAATCCTGTATTTAGGGTAGTGGCAGACAAAGAGGACAGTGATCCGGAAATGTAAATCTCCAAAAGAACTTCCCTGGAGTGTTAATAACAGGTCAGTAATTACTCTGAAAAGGGAGGGGACAGATAGAAGGTCGAGAATCCAGCCCACCCTGTTATCCACCCACGATGTTTTCTTTGAGGGAAGTAATTTAATTTCAATGGGAAAATATATTTTCTGGCTGTAGTCTCTATTAAATGTTTAATTAAAGTTAATGGAAAAGCTCCATTTAAAAAAGCAATTAAACACTAGAACACTAGAAAATGTTTTTCCCCCTTTTGGTTGTTACTTTTTTGGAAACAAAAGCATCACTGAAGTCCTCAGTGGTAGGAAAAAATCCAAAGGGAAGTATATTAGCTATATCATTTTTCAAAGCTTAGTTCTATGTGGGAAGGAATATAATCCATTCTTTAATAACATACAGCATAATTCTCTATGACAATCTTCTATTGGTTAATGAAGAAATTAGACTAGGGATTATTTACATTATTTTTTGTCTGCAGTATTACTCAATACAGGCTGTGTCCAGGAAAATTTTTTTCTGATTCAGATGGTAAAAGATAAGCAGAAGCACTTCACTATGGAAAGTGCTTAGTGAGCCAGGCTTCAAAAGATGAAACCTATCTGGGCCCTTCTTAGATAAGAAATTATCTTGCCTTTTGTCTGTGACAGCACAGTGATATGCTGTGTGTGTGTGTGTGTGTGTGTGTGTGTGTGTGTGTGTGTGTGTGAGACAATGATATCTTAATTGTCACTTTTGTCTTTCCTAAGTTAATGGCAGTGCTAGGATATATAGGGGTAAATGTGTGTCTGTAATATCGGTTAGTAATTTCTGTGTCTGGAAGCATTCGCAGAGAGGGAGAGGGGACCTTGACCCAGGACAAGTGGGGTCCTTGGCATAGATATGGGAAAAGAATTTCATTCAGGCACAGATTTATTTAGGAAAGCAGATCCACATTCCAGGGAGAATATGGGCATTCTCAAGAGACATTTTGAGAGGACACATTGAAGCAAGGAAGCAGGTCATCTCTAGGGGAGAAACAGCAACCCCTTAGTATGGGGTGTTAATGTTTGTATAGGGACAGTAGCTAGGGGCTGAACTAGAGGTATAGTCAGGGCAGAGTCTCTGGTTTTCCCTGTACTTGCTTATCTCCCACACCATGTTACGTTTTATAGGCTAGGATTCAGGCCAAGGACATGGGCTAAAGACTTGGGCTGGGTTGCTCACCAATGCTTGTTTTGCCTTTCCAAGGTTGATGGGCTTTCCCTCCATTTCAATTGTCATGGCTGCTTCTTCTTCTTCTTTTTTTTTTTTTTTTTTTTCCTTTGAGACTCAATATATCTTTCTTTTTTTATACCTCTGAATTTCTATCTCATTCCCAATAAAATAGTTGGAGAAAAGGAATGGCATAGATATTATAAACGATCATTCTTATCTGATTTTAGCATTTGCACTTCAATTTAGTGCCATACAAACAGAAAAGGGAAAACAATACAGTGAAAAATGAATGAGAATGTTTTCCTTTTCAGATTCCCATCCCTTCTCCCACATTAATCCTTTGTAACTTTATGTTGGAAATTGATGGTACTACAGAGCAAAATTATGAAGGCAACTATTTCTCCTCAGAAAACTTGCAAACTGGGGCTCGGGTTGTGGCTCAGTGGGAGAGTGCTTGCGTAGCATGTGGAGGCACTGGGTTCAATCCTCAGCACTACTTAAAAATGAATAAAGAAAATAAAGTGTTGTATTCATCTGCAACCAAAAAATATTTTAAAAAAGAAAACTTGCCAAGTCCCATTTTTCTCTAGAACTGAGATAATTAGGAGGACTTCCTTGTTCTATCTCTCTTAAATAAACTAAACCAAAATCTCATTATGTTAGCGGAATATTTAATTGAGGGACGTATTCTACAATTTAGTAAAAATGAAAAAAATAAGATGTAAAGAACAAAAGACAAACTGTGTTTGATAGAGAAGGATGAAAATGGAATAATGTACACAAGAGATTATAAAGGCTAATGTGCACATATCTAGAAGTTGAAGTAAGAACGTATAGCAAAGAAATTTTGAGAAATAAGAGTGGAAGAAAGGGGCCAGGGTCATGGCCTAGGGGTAGAGTGCTTGCCTAGTATGTGTGAGGCACTGGGCTTGATTCTCAGCACCACATATAAATAAATAAATTTATAGTTGTCCATTGATAAATAAAAAATATTTTTTAAAAAGTGCAAGAGAAGAAATGAACAATACTGTAACTAGAAATAGAATGTAATTATAAAGAAGGCAGAATATTTGAATTTGTTCAAAACTTTTTAAAAAGGCATATAGCAAAGGAAACATACTATGAAAAATCTAAGGAAAACCAATGTGATATTTTGGAAAATTAACCAAACAACAATAAAAAAAAAAAAAAATGTTATGAGTTGGTACCCTACAATTGACACCAGTTTCTTTAAAATTATCAGATATCATAAATTCAGAGACTATGACAAGAACTTATTCTTACTGGAGATGTAAACAGAATAGGAAGTCTTATTTTAAGTCTCGATGATGTGAATTCTTTGAAAGAGAAGTTCTGAAAACAGAAAGTAATTGAATTTTCTATTTTTTTTTTCACTTACTATATACCACCCAACACACCTCCAAACTATATTCCAAGTTCACTCACTTTTTCATCTCCCTTTTTATCATACTAGAACAACCTCCATCATCCCCTTCTTGAGGAGTCACAGTTTTTTAACTGGATGTCTTATGTTCCCTTTTAATTTCTTACAATCTGATCTTCACAAAGCCACATCTTAAAAACTATAAAATATGTGAGAGCACTCTTCTACTTAACATAATTCAGTGATTTTCAATCATAATAAAGGTGAGAGAAGAATGGAGAAACTTTAGATTACGCAGAGGGAAACGAGGGGGGTATGAAAAATGGTAGAATGAGACAGACATCATTACCCTATGTACATGCATGATTACACGAATGGTATGAATCTACATCGTGTACAATCAGAGAAACTAAATGATGTACCCCATTTGTGTACAATGAATCAAAATGCAGTCTGTAAAAATTTAAAAAATGAAAAAATAATTAAAAAAAAAAGTCAAAACTCTCAATCTTTATTTACAAAGTTTCATGGATTGCAATGTTGTTTGGGCTCAGAGAGAGAATCCCCCAAATATGGCATTTCCTGGTAAGGTGAACATTTCAATCTAAAGAAAACTAAAGGACTTAAAAGCAGACTCAGAATAAGCTTGCACTGCTTTTGCCCACCCAAGCAGAGGGAAAGGCTCTCTCTGGATTTCCCTTACCGGCATGAAGGCTAGATTGCGAAGGAACACAACTGCCCCACACTGAAATCCCATTGCCTATCTCAGAAGAGAAAACTGAGGAATGCAACCAAGATAGATTTCCATTACAGAACAATCCCTTGGACTCATTCAAATGCCGAAGAGAATCATTTCACCACCTAATTTCTCTCTCAGGCACCCTTCATTCCCCTAATAATCATTTACAAGTGCCCAGAATTGTCTACATTCCATTTTCTCCCCCTTCCCTATGGAGAAAGAAGTATGTGAGTTTTTGAATAATGTTAAGCAGGTGGATAACCTGCCCCTGTGTCCTCCCTGAGCTGTGACTCTTCCCCTTTTACATATTAATGCATTTGTACAACTTTCTACCATTTAATATCCATCAGTTCATTCCAGCGACCCTTCAGAGAGCAAAGGGAGACTTCTCCTCCCTTCCACAGAGTTGTTGCCATCATCTGTTTTCTTTTTTTTTTTTATTTTACTAAATCATTTCTTCTCTATGGTTTTTTTTTTTTTTAAATTCAATTTTTATTCTAAACAAATGGGATACATGTTGTTTCTCTGTACATGGCGTAAAGGCATACCATTTGTGTAATCATAAATTTACATAGAGCAATGTTGTTTGATTCATTCTGTTATTTTTTTCCTTCCCCCCACCCCTCCCACCCCTCTTTACCCTCTATACAGTAGTTCCTTCCTCCATACTTGCCCCCCTCCCTAACCCTAACTCTAACCCTAACACTAACCCTTCCCTACCCCCCATTATGTGTCATCCTCCACTTATTAGCGCTATCATTCGTCCTTTGGCTTTTTGAGATTGGCTTATCTCACTTAGCATGATATTCTCCAATTTCATCCATTTGCCTGCAAATGCCATAATTTTATCATTCTTTATGGCTGAGTAATATTCCATTGTATATATATACCACAGTTTCTTTATCCACTCATCAATTGAAGAGCATCTAGGTTGGTTCCACAGTCTGGCTATTGTGAATTGAGCAGCTATGAACATTGATGTGGCTGTATCTCTGTAGTATGCTGATTTTAAGTCCTTTGGGTATAGGCCAAGGAGTGGGATAGCTGGGTCAAATGGAGGGTCCATTCCAAGTTTTCTAAGGAATCTCCACACTGCTTTCCAGAGTGGCTGCACTAATTTGCAGCCCCACCAGCAATGTATGAGTGTACCTTTCTCCCCACATCCTCGCCAACACCTGTTGTGGCTCGTATTCTTGATAATCGCCATTCTAATTGGGGTGAGATGGAATCTTAGGGTGGTTTTGATTTGCATTTCTCTTATTACTAGAGATGTTGAACATTTTTCCATATGTTTGTTGATTGCTTGTAGATCTTCTTCTGTGAAGTGTCTGTTCATTTCCTTAGCCCATTTGTCGACTGGATTATTTGAATTCTTGGAGTAGAGTTTTTTGAGTTCTTTATAGATTCTGGAGATTAGTGCTCTATCTGAAGTATGATTGGCAAAGATATTCTCCCACTCTGTAGGCTCTTTCTTCACATTGCTGATAGTTTCCTTTGCCGAGAGAAAGCTTTTTAGTTTTAATCTATCCCAGTGGTTGATTCTAGCTTTTATTTCTTGTGCTATGGGACTCCTGTTAAGGAAGTCTGATCCTAGACCAACAAGGTGAAGATTTGGACCTACTTTTTCTTCTATAATCTGCAGGGTCTCTGGTCTGATTCCGAGGTCCTTGATCCATTTTGAGTTTAGTTTCATGCATGGTGAGAGATATGGGTTTAGTTTCATTCTGGTGCATATGGATTTCCAATTCTCCCAGCACCATTTGTTGAAGAGGCTATCTTTTCTCCATTGCATATTTTTGGCACCTTTGTCTAGTATGAGAAAATTGTATTTATTTGGGTTTGTGTCCATGTACTCTATTCTGTACCATTGATCTACCTTTCTATTTCGGTACCAATACCATGCCATTTTTGTTACTATTGCTTTGTAGTAGAGTTGAAGATCTGGTATTGCAATACCCCCTGTTTCACTCTTCCTGCTAAGGATTGCTTTAGCTATTCTGGGTTTCTTATTCTTCCAGATGAATTTCATAATTGCTTGCTCTATTTCTGTAAAGTACGTCATTGGGATTTTAATTGGAATTGCATTGAATTTGTATAGCACTTTAGGTAGTATGGCCATTTTGACAATATTAATTCTGCCTATCCAAGAACATGGAAGATCTTTCCATCTTCTAAGGTGTTCTTTAATTTCTTTCTTTAGTGTTGTATAGTTCTCATTGTAGAGGTCTTTCACCTCTTTTGTGAGATTGATTCCCAAGTATTTTATTTTTTTCGAGGCTATTGTGAATGGGGTAGTTTTCCTAATTTCTCTTTCTGAAGATTCATCACTTATGTATAAAAATGCGTTGGATTTATGGGCATTGATCTTGTAACCTGCTACTTTACTGAATTCACTTACGAGTTCTAAGAGTTTTCTGGTGGAATTTCCAGGTTCCTCTAAATATATAATCATGTCATTAGCGAACAGGGATAGTTTGAGTTCTTCTTTTCCAATTCATATCCTTTTAATTTCTTTGGTTTGTCTAATTGCTCTGGCCAGAGTCTCAAGAACAATGTTGAATAGAAGTGGTGAAAGAGGGCATCCCTGCCTTGTTCCAGTTTTTAGGGGGAATGCTTTCAGTTTTTCACCATTTAGAATGATATTAGCCATGGGCTTAGCATAAATGGCCTTTACAATGTTAAGGAATGTTCCCACTATCCCTATTTTTTCTAGTGTTTTGAGCATGAAGGGGTGCTGTATTTTATCAAATGCTTTTTCTGCATCGATTGAAATAATCATGTGATTCTTGACTTTAAGTCTATTAATATGGTGAATTACGTTTATTGATTTCCTGATGTTGAACCAACCTTGCATCCCTGGGATGAAACCCACTTGATCATGGTGCACTATCTTTTTAATATGTTTTTGTATGCGATTTGCTAAAATTTTGTTGAGAATTTTTGCATCGATGTTCATTAAGGATATTGGTCTGAAATTTTCTTTCTTTGATGAGTCTCTGTCTGGTTTAGGTATCAGTGTGATATTGGCTTCATAGAATGAGTTTGGGAGGGTTCCCTCCTAATCTATTTTATGGAATACTTTGAGAAGTATTGGAGTGAGCTCTTCTTTAAAGGTTTTGTAGAACTCGACTGAGAACCCATCTGGTCCCGGACTTTTCTTTGTTGGTAGGCTTTTGATGACTTCTTCTATTTCAGTACTTGAAATTGGTCTATTTAAATTGTTTATGTCCTCCTCGTTCAGTTTAGGCAATTCATATGTCTAAGAAACCTGTTGATGTCTTCGAAATTTTCTATTTTGTTGGAGTATAGATTTTCAAAATAGCTTCTAATTGTTTTGTATTTCAATCCTGTCTGTGTGATATTTCCTTGTTCATTCCGAATTTTAGTGATTTGGGTTTTCTCTCGTCTTCTCTTTGGTAGTGTGGCTAAAGTTTTATCAATTTTGTTTATTTTTTCGAAGAACCAACTATTTATTTTGTCAATTTTTTGTATTGTTTCTTTTGTTTCAATTTCATTGATTTCAGCTCTGAGTTTAACTATTTCCTGTCTTCTACTACTTTTGGTGCTGGTCTGTTCTTCTTTTTCTAGGGCTTTGACCTGTAGTGTTAGGTCGTTTATTTGTTGAGTTTTACTTCTTTTATTAAATGCGCTCCATGAAATAAATTTTCCTCTAAGTACTGCTTTCATAGTGTCCCAGAGATTTTGATATGATGTTTCTTTGTTCTCATTTACCTCTAAGAATTTTTTAATTTCCTTCCTAAAATCTTCTGTTATCCATGCATCATATAATAGCATATTGTTTAATCTCCAGATGTTGGAATAGTTTCTGTATTTTACTCTTTCATTTATTTCTATCTTCAATCCATTATGATCTGATAGAATACATGGTAGTGTCTCTATCTTCTTGTATTTGCTAACATTAGCTTTGTGGCATAATATATGGTCTATTTTAGAGAAGGATCCATGTGCTGCTGAGAAGAAAGTGTATTCACTCTTGGTTGGATGGAATATTCTATAAATGTCCGTTAAGTCTAAATTATTGATTGTGTTATTGAGATCTATGCTTTCTTTGTTTAATTTTTGTCTGGAAGATCTGTCCAGTGGTGAGAGAGGCATGTTAAAATCACCTAGTATTATTGTGTTATGGTCTATTTGGTTTCTGAAATTGAGAAGGATTTGTTTGACATACATGGATGAGCCACTGTTTGGGGCATAGATGTTTATGATTGTTATATCTTGCTGATTTATGCTTCCCTTAAGCAGTATGAAATGACCTTCTTTATCCCTTCTGACTAACTTTGGCTTGAAGTCCACATTATCGGAAATGAGGATGGATACTCCAGCTTTTTTGCTGAGTCCATGTGCATGGTATGTTTTTCCCCATCCTTTCACCTTTAGTCTATGGGTATCTTTTTCTATGAGGTGAGTCTCTTGCAGGCAACATATTGTTGGATCTTTCTTTTTAATCCAATCTGCCAGTCTATGTCTTTTGATTGATGAATTCAGGCCATTAACATTCAGGGTTATTATTGAGATATGATTTGGTTTCCCGGTCATTTGGTTCATTTTTTAAATTTTATTTATTTATTTGTTTGACACAACTTGTTTCCTCCTTTATTTGACAATTCCTTTAGGATAATTCCTCCCTTTGCTGATTTGCTTCTTTGTTTTTCATCTCTTCCTCATGGAATATTTTGCTGAGAATGTTCTGTAATGCTGGCTTTGTTTTTTAAATTCTTTTAGCTTTTGTTTATCATGGAAGGATTTTATTTCATCGTCAAATTTGAAGGTAAGTTTTGCTGGGTATAAGATTCTTGGTTGGCATCCATTTTCTTTCAGGGCTTGAAAAATGTTGTTCCAGGCCCTTCTAGCTTTTAGGGTCTGGATTGAAAAATCTGCTGATATGCATATTGGTTTCCCCCTGAATGTAATTTGGTTCTTTTCTCTCACAGCCTTTAAAATTCTGTCTTTATTTTGTATGTTAGGTATTTTCATTATAATGTGCCTTGGTGTGGGTCTGTTGTAATTTTGTGTATTTGAAGTCCTATAAGCCTGTTGAACTTGATTTTCCATTTCATTCTTCAGATTTGGGAAATTTTCTGATATTATTTCATTGAATAAATTGTTCATTCCTTTGGCTTGATTCTCTAGGCCTTCCTCAATCCCAATAATTCTTAAATTTGGCCTTTTCATGATATCCCATAGTTCTTATAGATTCTGTTCATGATTTCTTACCATCTTCTCTCTTTGTTCAACTTTGTTTTCAAGGTTAAATATTTTGTCTTCAATGTCTGAGGTTCTGTCTTCCAGGTGTTCTATCCTATTGGATATGCTTTCTATGGAGTTCTTAATTTGGTTTATTGTTTCCTTCATGTCAAGGATTTCTGTTTGGTTTTTTTTCAATATCTCTAACTCTTTATTGAAATGATCTTTTGCTTCCTGTATTTGCTCTTTTAACTGTCGATTGGTGCGATCATTCAATGCCTGCATTTGCTCTTTCATCTCATCTTTCAGTGCATGCATTTGCTCTTTCATCTCATCGTTTGCTTCTCTGATCATTTTAATTATGTATATTTTGAACTCCTTTTCTGTCATTTCTTCTGCCATGCTGTCATTGATTTTTATTGATGTAACATCTAGATTTGTTTGCAGCATTTTCTTTCCTTGTTTTCTCATATTTTTCAGGTATCAGTGGCCTGCTGAGATATTGCAGATTTCCTCTATTGACTTACAATGTCCCTGAAGATTTCTATATATATCCCCCCTTAGCCTTCAGTAGGCTGAAGTCTTGGAGGAAATTGATAATGCGGTGCTCCACAAGGAAGCTGCCTCTCTAGGAGTGGTGGCCTTCAGGTGGGGTATAATCCCTACTAGTGGGCAGAGGTGCCTCCACTTGTTGACCAATGGTCATCCAAAGGGGACCTAGGCTGCGGGCTGAGGCAAGGCCTGTTTGGGCCTGAGTCTCTAGTTTTACCGTCCTTGTGGGGAAACCTCACCCGGCAGGGAAGACTCACCCGGTGGGGATGTCTCATTGGTCAGTTCCCTCATAGAGGTTCCCCTCAATTTACAGCTACTGCCTGGGCTGGGCTGCCTTCCTCTGCCAAGTTCCCAGGGGCCCGGCCCTACCTCCTGGGCCTGGGAGCCTCACCCTTCGCAGATGAATCTCCTTAGGCTGCCCCTCCTCCGAGAATCTGCCCGCAGGCCTGGAACCTTCACTCCGCCCTAAGCCTGTCTCTGTGCGGCTCTTCCACCAAGAAGCCTCCTAGATCCTGGAACCCTGCTCTGCACCTAATCGCCTGGCTATGTGGCCCATCCTCTGAGCAGCCACCTGGGGCCCCGTACAATCACTCTGAGTCCCAGAGACCCACCACACGTCTCTTCCTCCAGACAGCCGCCCAGTATTTCGGTGCGGTCACTAGGAGTCCAAGAAAGTCACTGCATGCCTCCACCTCCCACCAAACACCCGAAGGCCTGGGCAATCAATCACTCCGAGTCGAAGTGACCCTCCCCATTCCTCCTCCTTCTCCAGATAACCCCCCGGGTGTTCAGGTGCGGTTGCTCTGAGTGGCTCTGAATCCACGTGACCCGCTGCACGGGTCCTCTGGGCAACCGCCCGGAGCTCTGGTGCGGCCACTCAAGACCAAGCGACCCACCACACTTCTCCTCCAGGCAGCCCCCTGTGTTCAGGAGCGGTCACTTTAAGTCCAAACAACTCACCACTTGCCTTCTCCTCTGAGCAGCCGCCTGGAGTGCTAATGCCGTCACTGCGAGTCCACACGACCCGCCGCGCTCCTCCTCCTCCTCCTCCTCCTACTCCTCCGGGCAGGCCCCGGTGTTCAGAAGTGGTCTGAGTCCAAACAGCTCGCTACGCAGCCCCTCCTCTGGCAACCGCCTGTAGCTCTGGTGTAGTCACTCTGAATCCAAGTGGCCACGCTCCTCCTCCTCCTCCTCATCCTCAGGGCAGGCCCCGGTGTTCAGAAGTGGTCTGAGTCCAAACAGCTCGCCGCGGAGCTTCTCCTCTGGCAACCGCCTGTAGCTCTGGTGCAGTCACTCCGAATCCAAGCGGCCATGCTCCTCCTCCCCCTCCTCCTCAGTGCAGGCCCCGGTGTTCTGAGTCCACACAGCTCTCCTCGTCACTCCTCCCCTGGGCAGCCACCGGAGCCCCAGTGGTTGCTCCGAGTCCCAGCGCTGTGCTGAGCGGCCTCCTCTAGGACGCTCCCAGTTGTCCGAGTTCACTGCTCCAGCGGGGCGAGGGGCGTCTCTCCGGCAGCTCTACTTCACAAAGTTTCCTGCGTTCAGGGACCACCGTCCCATCCGGGACCCTTCCCAACGGGTGAGAGTCACCCGGCTGCTTTGAGTTGGTCCCAAGTCTCTCAATATCTCCTCTTTTGAATCCTGAGTCCTGGAGCAACATGAAATGCAGCCACCCTCTAGGCCGCCATCTTGAAACCCATCTGTTTTCTTGATACGTCCATCCTTGTAGTATCTCTCCACAGGGGGAATATGCTTATCTATGTCATGGCCAGGTGTGCTGGTCAGCTTTTCCTCACTGTGCCCAAAATACCATGACAAGAACAACTAAGAGAAGGAGATATTCATTTAGGCTGATGGTTTCAGAGGATTCAGCCATGGTCAGCTGGCTCCAAGGCTGAAATACCATGGTAGAAAGACATGGCAGAAGAAAGCAACACAGCTTCTTTCTGCTGAGGGTCAGAGAGCCAGTTAGCAGAGGAGAGAGAGAGAGAGAGAGAGAGAGAGCATGAGAGCACAAGAGTACAACTGGGGAGATACTAAAACCCTTCCAGGGCATGCCCCAGAGACCTACTTCCTCCAACTAGACCTACCTTCCAGTAGTACATTCAGCTATTAATTGAGATATCATTCAACTATTAATCCACTGATGAGGTCAGAGCCCTTATGATCCAGTCATTGCCTAAAAGTCCCACCTTTGAATCTTGCTTCATTGGGACCATACTCTTAACACATGAGCTTTGGGGGGAGAACATTCCACAAGTAAAACTTAAACTGGGCTTTAGAATTCCACTGGGCAAGGAAGTCTCAGCCCATACCCAGGGACCTAAGACTGTATGTTAAAAGAAAGTAAAGCATCTACCACTGTCTCTTCATTCCACCCAACCCCAATCCACTAACCAAAAGATCTGTATCTATACATATGAGCTTTGAGGCGGATGAATTAACTCTCCTTTGGTGGGGACACTACAGAGTACACCAGAGGACAGCAGTTGGCTATTCTCTCTACTTTAATGACAAATGTGGAAAGTTTTGTTACATGGGGACCTTCAGTACACTGTGGGTCACTGTGGCTAATTAGGTGTTTGGGAAAGGGTGCAGTTCTTATGCAGAGGACAGACAGACAAGGAAGTAAGTTCAGGATCAACAAAGTGGTATGCCCATGGGCATTAACATCCAGGCTTCTCACAAATCCTAGGCTGTTGAAATAGGTCTAGAGGAAAAAAATACAAAGGACATGGTAGCCGGCATCAGAACTGAAGAGTGGGAAAGCCCAGATGAATGATAAGAATGTGGTTTTTTTTCCTCATGAAATTCAAATCACAGAAGAATTTGTTGTTACAGTAATTAAGACTGAATTATTTGCCCATGAGATGGATAAAAGTATAAATATTAAAATTCTAACTGCTTTAGAACATCATGATCTCTTCTAACACCCACTTCACCTAAATCAGGTTAAGATCAGGTATTTACTAAACTTTGGCAACAAAATAATTGTTTTTATTTTCACTTTGCACAATTTGGTAAAGGTTATATTAGAGTTTATTTTATCCTTCATTTAAAATAAATGGAGTCCTCTGATTATCCAACATAACAGTCTGAAGTTTTAAGGGACTCTTTTAAGTAGACTGAATCAGAGTGTTCATAAGGGCTTGTGAATTGAAGCTGCAAGTGGCTTAATCTAAATCCCAGCATGAGTAATTGCAGTAAATCCTTCTCACAGAACCAACAATTCACCAGAGGGCAGATCTGTGACAATCCTGTTCTCTAGCTTGGAGTTGTGAATGGGGTTTAAATAAAGACACTTTGCATTTGTGAACTCACTTGGCTTGATTCTGAGTAGATTATCTACAAATTCAGACTATTTATTCTATCAAATTAAATATCATTTTCTTTAATAATAACAAGAACAGGTTAGTAGTAAAATAATTTTTTAAAAATCTCTCAGCATAATTTAAGGTATTATGAACATTAAAAATAATACCCGCCAATTTTTTATATGAATACTTAAATTTTGAATTTAACTGCCTAGGTTAAATATTGTCATGAAGTTAGGACCTAAAGATTGACATAAATGCTATTATCATTTTATGAGGTATTTTAAATAAGGAAGTTTCTCTCTCTCTCTCTTTCTTTCTTTCTTTCATTCTTTCTCTTTCTTTCTTTCTTTTTTTTTTTTTTTTTTTTTTTGTACCAGGGATTGAACTGAACCTAGGGGCACTTAACCACTGAGTCACATCCCTAGCCACTTTTAAAATGCTTAGGGCTTGGCTAAGTTGCTGAGGCTGACTTTCAGTGGGTGATCCTCCTGCCTCAATTTTACTTGTTGCTGGGATTACAGGTGTGTGCCACCATGCTGGGCAGTAAAGAAGCTTCAGAAAGGAATTTTGGTATACTAACATTGACTTGTTGACTAGTTTCATCACACACACAGCAAACATGAATGTTATTGACATTACAAATACTAAATATGTGTGCCTTGTTGGATTTTATTTACATATTGGATGTATAGTATTTGCCAGATACTGTTTTTGCTTGCTACTGTGGAATAAAAGATGATTTTGACTCAAAGTCTTGTTTTCCTCTATTTTGAGGGGGTTGGACCCATTGCTAAGGATAGAAGGGAGCCATGACATGAATGAATCTGAAACATTTCAATTCTACAGAAGAGGTGTACTATGGAATATTTTTACTGAGATATAGAAGAGAAACAAGTTTCAGTTTTCAAAGTTATTTTGTCATCTTTAATAAAAATTTAACAAAATTGTGGAGGAATGTTAAATCTATCTATTATCTATACCACATTCTAATTGTCAATTGAAGCTATTGTTAAGTTTCTGTTTATAGAGGAGGAGAGATATTCATTTTGTTGTACATTAGCTTTGAATATAGCAAGGTACTTCTCAAAATCACATTTTGTTTTAGAGTTTCTCTTTTCTACTAGTTACTCTCATTTCTTTTCAGTTTTATTCATTTGAAAGCCATGTCCTCTGTATATAGTGTGGTGGTCTATTACCATTAAGCATTTGAAATAGTTCCATAACAGATAATGCTTTATCAACTCACAATCATTTACTGACTTTGCATATTTTTCTTTATTTTTGGTTTCAATGTGTTAGATTTTGTTAACTTTAATTCATTATCTTGGTTTTATTTTCTTAGTTTTAACCGTGATGGATTCTGTATTACTCTTCCAAGTTTTTGAATGAGAATTTAGCATGCACAAGGTCCTGGGTTTGATTACCATGTCACAAAAGAAAGAAAGAAAGAAAGAAAGAAAGAAAGAAAGAAAGAAAGAAAGAAAGAAAGAAAGGAAGGAAGGAAGGAAGGAAGGAAGGAAGGAAGGAAGGAAGGAAGGAAGGAAGGAAGGAAGGAGAGAGAGAGAAGTTTTCCTGGGTTTGATTCCCATACCTCTAAATGAATGACTGAATAAATAAATAAATAAATAAATAAATAAATAAATAAATAAATAAATAGAAGAGTTTTTCTGTACTGTGTTCATAAAAATTAGAGATGCAGAAGCTTCCTGCTGCCCATACAAGCTCAAGAATGTTGAGTAGTGTATCTGGTGAAGGAGCCAGATTTCCTCATGATCATATATTGTGTTATCATCAGACTGTTTGATTAACCAGATCACAGAACATAGCTTGAAATAATGCCCGTAAGATTCAGCTTCTTTAGGGAAAAGCTCACTCACCAATTCATTGTCAGAATATGTGTTGGGCCTGCAAGTACATGTACATAAGGTGTGCAACTGGCTGCCTCATTATTACCCACATGCTTATCCTTTTCTGTAGAAATTTACTAACACTGTCTTTCTCTGAAATAGATTGAATATTTATATCTCATCAGAACTTATATGTTGAAACCTCATTTTCATTGCAATATGTTTGAAAGTAGAGTTTTTAAGAAGATATTAAGGCATAATGGCAGGGCCCTTATTAATAAGATTTGTGTCTTTATAAAAGAGGTCTCCATGAACTCCCTTGCCCCATCAGGAAGATAGTCTTTTATGCATCAGGTAGCCCCTCACCAGACATTAAATCTACTGGTAGCTTCATTTTGTATTTTTCAGGCTATAGAACTGTAAGAAATATTTGTTGTTTACAAGTTTCTTAATACATGGTATATTCTGTTATAGAAACTTGAAAGGACAAGAGATTGTCCTCTTTTTCTCTTTCTTTCTTTCTTTTACCATATTATGATTCTTCAGGAAATCCAGATGAACAGCTATCACCCTTAAAATGAAGGTGTATCAGCAGAAAGGCTGAGGAAATAAGGTTCTAATTCCAACATGTTTCCAATTGTCCTAAAAAGAAAAGTACTCTCCTGCAGGGTCAGAAACCACACATATTTCTCTTAAAATGAAGATGGAAAAGACATAAAATAAAGCACTTTAAGGTTCTCTCACCTCAATGTTGGTGGGGGATTCATGGCCTTGCAAATCTTTCCATTTTGTCCTTTCCTATGAAGAATTACAAAACAGGTTCTTTACAAGTTCTTAACAGTATGTCAAGAATGTGAAGAAAACTCTATTGATCTGAAGCACTATTATGGTTTGGATGTGAGGTGTTCCCCAAAAGCTTATATGTGAGACAATGCAAGAAGGCTTAGAGGTGAAACGACTGGGTTATGAGATCCTTAACCCAATCAGTGAATTAATCCTCTACTAGGCATTAACTAAGTAGTAACTGAAGGCAATTAAGGAGTGACTGGAAGATGTGGGTCATTGGGGGTGATCTTTGGGGTATATATTTGGTGAGCTGAATTACTCTCTTTCTCTCTGCTTCTTGGTAGAATGCCCTAAAGCCACTTTCCTCCACCATACTCTTCCACCATAATGTTCTGCCTGGCCTTGAGCCTTGGGGAGCAGAGTTGGCCTTGTATGGGCTGAGAGTTCTAAAACTATGAGCCCCCAAATAAACTTTTCCTCCTCTAATTGTTCTTGTCATATCCTTTAGTCACACAGTGAAAAATCTGACAAAAAGAAACACCAAGGCATAAAGCTGTGGTTTCTAAGATACTTTTGAAGTCTACCATGGTACATAACGTGCAACCCTGAAGTGTTTGCGAAGCTTATTCCCACAAAGTAAATCTCTAGAAAATCTTCTCTTCTCTCTTTGTATTTCTTTGTAACAGTCAAAATGTTACTGAAGGTTCTAATATCCACATTTGCTTTATGTTTGAGAGATTGAAAAATAAAGAGTGAATTAATAGTTCAACAAAACAATCACAACAATATTTTTTAATTCTACAACTGCAAGATTTGTATCTTTTAAACTTTGTGAATTTTGTATGTAAAACTAATTCCTCTCCCACTTTGTTCCAGTCCATGCTGAAGTGGTGAATTGGGAAGTCACATCCACCACCAGTGGACAGAAGACACTGTGAAGGTGGAACGTGACCTTTAACAGGATGTAGCCCTCCCACAGAAGGAACTACAGAGGCTAAAAACAGAAGTATGCAAGTTGTGACCCCACAAATCATGTATGACCTGAGCTTTCATAAGCAAAGTGCATCAAGTTACAAGACAGATTCTGATTTTATGTTTTCTCTGGGTGAAGAAACAGTGAAGGAATATTAGAACTTTTTTTAACCTATTTCCTCCAAGCACCCATGTAACACTGACAAAAGGAAAGCAAAATAAAGATGGAGATAAAATAAGTAAATAAGCACATATGTAACCTCAGACTTGAAAGGAATAGGAAGTAAAGAATAGGGTATTTCTTTTTTGTTTTTTTTTTTGTTTTTTTTTTTTTTTTTGGTAAGCTCTTCTTAAAGTACTACATGACAAGATGATTATTTGTATTCAAATTATATACTTCCTTTTCTGCATAATAATATGTAGCTTTCACTGATAGATATATCTAATCTCAAAATAATTTTTCTACACAGATTTTTTTCAGATATTAAGGATAAGAAGTTTTAATTCTTTGACTCATTACAAAAATTTAGCATTCCAGTTGTCAGCTTATTTTACTCCAAAATTGGTGAGCTCCAGGCTACTGTAACAAAACCAGCATTCTGGCCTCTGAAGCATTTTGTTTATGGCTTAATAAGTATTTATAATCTTCCTGGGTGACACAATTGAAGTGAACATGTTATAATATTGTAGGAAACCTGCACCAGAACTCAAACCTGAGACAAGAAAAAAGCACCATCAGACATATACTACATGAGAACCTGTCTACTCTGAAAAGAACCCAAAAGACTCCAGGGGCTACAAGGAAGAGATAAAGGGAGAACGACAAAGCGTGCCAGCTTTAGATACCCGCAGCCAGAAGTTAGTTGCCAGTATTTGTTTTAAAGAAGACTTTAAATCCTACTGATCTTTTCGTTATTGGATAAGACCAATAATGTTTTGAGCTCCTGATACCACCCTTCCATACCTACCCCAAGTTGCTCCTTCCACACCCTCCACTACTTCAGTAAATGGCATCCAAGCCTCCAGTTGCTCAGGACCAAAAGTTTACAACCATCCATGACCCTTTGCTTCCCTCATACTTCACATTTTATCCAACTGCAGATTCTCTTAGCTCTAGTTTCCATTTGAACACTTTTGTGATCTCCCTTGCTGCCAGCCTAGTCTGAGACACGGCTGTCAATCCCTGGGAATGTGGGGTAGCCTCTCCACTCGTTCCATCCTTGTGATACGCTAGTGCCCCTACTCTGTCGCTGCTTCATGCTGTTAATAGAGCACCAGAGTGCAGTCAGATCTTCCACTCCAACCCCCCCCCGCCCCCGAAAGAATAATGCTCCTTATAAACTAGCATATTCTAACTCTAGCAATATGTTCACAGTCCCAACATCTCTAAGCAAGCATTTCCAATTCTATTGCTGTTGTTTCTTACACTCCAGGGTCAAGAGCTCACTCACATACCTCTTAACATTTATTCTTTCTAAAATGCCTCTCCCCTGTATCTATGGGATTCACTGCCTCTACTTCTTTTGGTCTTTGCTTGGATGTCTTGATGTATCCCTGGTCATTCTGTTCAACATTTTAACCTCTGCTTCCAACCCAGAATGGCCAACTCACATTTATTCTTAATTCTTTCCTTTTCCTGCCATAATCCCAAACATTTCATTAAAGATAAAAATTGTTTACACAAATTTCATGGAAATTTCAGGTAATGTTTTGCAGGAGTTATTGCTAAAGAGCTATCCTTTGGAGAAGTGTTCTCTCTTTATTCTTCCTTAGCTATTATTCTTCTACACACATGCCCTAAATACTATATATTTAATTTAGCTGTTTGGTTTTTAGGCCCCCTTTGTTAGAACAAAACCTCTGTATGAGAAAGAGTATGGTCTCTTTATTAACTCCAATGTGCAGAGAATTTAGAGGTGTTCTTGCAATGTATTATTTACTGCTCATTAAGTAAAGAGTTGAATAACTACAATTTGGGTTTAAATTCTATAATGTTGGAGAATAAAAATGGGTTTCTTTTATTTGTTCTTTCACTTAATATTTATTGGGCTAATAGGTGCCAGGCCTCATAATAAGGGAGAGATAAAACGAGCATAGGAAAAAATCCATGCTTAAATATTTTCCAAATATTTTTCAACGTGTTCCTTCTAAAAGGATTTCCACAGACGTCAACATCTATTTCTTTCTCCTTTAACCCCAAATCTCGCAATATCAGGATTTTTACTATTTTAGTTCCCTTTTGTAGTCTAGACAGTCAACATAGCCTTTGGATAACAATACTGGGGATCGAACCCCAGGTCTCACAACTGCAAGGCAAGCATTCTACCACTGATCTATGACCCAGTCCTGTTAGTTGTCTAGATTTCAAAGATTCCAAAGATTTGCTCTCCTCCACCTGCCAGCGTGAAAAGATGAAAATATCGGTGCATTGAACAATATTACACAGGTTCAAAGTTAATGGGTACACCTTTATTATCTTCATATTTGTTTCCATTTAATCATCTCTGCCATCCACTCACTATTGAGATACAATTTCTTATTATATGTGCACAGGTGATGTTCAAACTGCCAAGTATGTTGAGGTGAAATGACCTGCTGGTTCAAACTAGAAGCCATTGTTTATCTAAAAATTGACAAAATAAACACTTAGTTTTCTCTTAAAGAATCAAGTTCTCAAGAAACTCTTGATTGTCAGCATATCCTTGAGTGAAACAAAGAGGTAATTGCCAGGTTATCACAAGAATGGAATCAAACATTTGCTGTTAATGCCTTCAAACTGAAATAAAAATTATTTCAACTGTGAAATAAAATAAAGTATATACGTTTGTTAAGATATTGAATTAAATATTGCAGAAAGAAACAGTGTCTTCTATTGATCACTACCCTTTTCTTTAACAATGCTTCAAATAAGTAATCAGCAGAAAAGTGGAAACTACTTTTTTTACTGAAGTGCAGGCTCTGGAGAACACAATCAAGTGACTCAGGAAACGTTTCAATTCAGCATTCCTTAAGTGCAGGCAAATTAGAATGTTCAGATATACTTTAGCTGAATACAGGATAACGGTGGAGGACATGGTGCATCCTCTCAAGTCAATCACAAATGTGATCCACACAAAAGCAGAAGATGTTTACTTTCATGCTCCTTTTTACCTTGTTTCTGCCTCCCCACCACCCATATCATAAGCTAAACAATCACTAATCAAAACTATAAAATAAGTAAGTCTGGTGGTTGATTTTGTTTTTTTTAGAAATTTGGCTTCCACAGATATCAAGATAGACCATCAAATGCTGCCACAGCAAGTAACTGCCACCATCTTAGAATCTTTGAAATAACACAAGCTTATTTCTCTCGTGGTACTTATTTATATTCATTGCATAAACAGGATTTTTTCATATTTTCTTCCAGTAGGGATCCAATATGAGTGTCTTCTATCTTTAGCATAATAGAAGGAGAAAGCAGGTCACACTGAGGGCTGATACTTTAAGACTCACCCTTGGTTGGCCAAATTATGTATAGAGCTACACCTCACTTCAAAAGCAATGAGGAAGACAATCCTGCCATGCCCCTGCTGGTGGGGGGAGAATCAGAAATAGGTTAAAAAGCAATTAATGGGGGGCTGGGGAGTTAGCTCAGTTGGTAAAGTGCTTGCCTTACAAGCACAGGGCCCTGGGTTCGATCCCCAGCACCATAAAAAAAAATAAATAAATAAATAAAAAGCAATTAATGGCTATCCCTGGCCTCCCCTTTTTCTTCAGAGATGTTCAACTTTGTCATTACTTCTGCCATTTAAACATTTTCCACAGGTGGCCGATATTTGCTACCAAAATCCCCATGCTGATAGAAAAGAAAATGCAACTGATTGTATAATTCCAACGGCAAAAGAACTACACATGTCCCTACTGCAGAAAAAAGTGTTTTAGTCACTTCTTTATCCTCAATATCTGTAACAATGTCTCAAATGATAATTAGAGGCAAGCAATGCTTGTTGGAAATTTTAAAAGAATGAATAAACAATTTTTAAAAAGTGAATTAACAAGATGTTGGAACTTTTCAAACTGATAGAATGATGAAATATAATCAATTTAAGTGCAGCCATAAGTTTAAAATTGCACAAAGTAAAAATATAAAAACATGCAACAACTTTCAGTTATTGAGTTCTTTTTCTAATTATTTGGAATTCTGGCATTCCCTAATTCTATTCCCAACTTTCTTCTGTTTGGGTAGGCTTCCCAACTTTCTTCTGTTTGTGTATTCTGAGATGTAGCTGAATTGTGAAAGAAAAATTCACATGCACATCTTTTAATTTATTAAGTTGAGTTCAATGCATTTATCAAGATTCTCCACAAAATAGACTGTCAATGAAAATTTGTTGGGTCAATCTCCTTCACCACCAGGATTGAAGGTATTTTCCACATGCATGTACTTCCTAATTCTACATATCTAATCTAAACCTCTCTCTTAGTATTCTTTATGTATATAAATATGAATTAGACGCATTGCTGTGGTATGGATGTGGTTTGTTCCCCAAGGTTCCTGTGTTGGAGGTTGGTCCTCTTTGTGGTGGGAAATGGTGGGACCTTTAAGAGGCAGTGCTTAATGGGAGGTCCTCAGGCTATTGAAGGTGCTGTCTATCCAAGGAAGGAATTAAAATAGTTGACTTGGGTCTCTTCAGTTGATTCTCACAAAAGTGAGTTGTTTGTTATGAAAACCTGAACCTGAGCCCTGAACTTCACTCTGTCTTCTGGTCTAGCCATGTGCTCTCTCTCTTTCAAATGTGCTTCTACCACTGTGACACTATCTGCCATGAGGTCCAACCCAGATAGAGATTATTCCAGAGACATGCCTTTGAACTTTGCAATTCTGAGTAAAATAAGTTTCTTTTCTTTATAAAGTTATACAGCCTCAGGTATTTTATTATACTAATGGAAAACAGACCAATACAAATCTTTTCTTGATATTCCATGAGTACCTTCACTTATATAAGACCCAAATTGGATGCATTGACTACACCTTCTTCCAAACCAGATATTCCCCTGATATCTCATGCCATAAAAACTACCACCACTTACATACACCAGAAATTTGAGTATTATCCTTGATGATTTTCTCACCCTTACTTCTCACAAAACTTGGGAAGATGGACTACAAGTTTCTATATTCTGAAAGAACAGATCTAAATTTGAAAGACTGAAAGACAAGGTCATAATTCAACTGTTAGGGTTTTCTTGCTTTCTTTTTACCATAGTATAGCTACTAAAAATCTATCATCTAAAAATTCACAGTGACCCAGAATGTTAGCCACACATTTGCAAGACAAATGATGAACACTTAAAAAACAAGATGCTGAGGAAAATAAATATGATTATGATAATGGCATTTCTAACATGCTTTTTCATATATTAACTCACTTTACTCATTTTAAACATGATTTTACTTACCTGCTGCCTACCTACTTTTTCTGACAGCACAGCTTGTGCCCAATGTATGAGTGACATTGCATAATTTTAGATAATTTAGAGAAAACTATACAGCTGTTACAAAAGTATTAAATAGTTTCCAAAGTTCTACTTCTGAGTTTTTGATAATCTCTGTGATTTCTAAAATCTGAGCTATGTTTTCATTTTACTAAATTAAATTACTTTTTTTTAACCATGAAATGTTCTCTGAGATTATTTGTTTTTGTTTAAAATTCTATACGTGGTTATGGTCTTCAGTCAAAACTAAACTCTGTCTAATCATTTTCCCACTTCTATTGAAACTAAATTTTGGATATTTTGCTTAGTAAGTGGATTTTTATAGAGTTTCAAATGAAATTAAGTAATTCTGTTAAGTTTAGAATATATATCGAACAACATATCCATTTTAATTTACACTTCAGTCCTAAATCAATCATTGTCCTATTCCTCTTACTACTTCCTAGATTACCTACTCAATCTAGACTATTTCAGGAATGAATTCTATGGTAAGAGAGAAAAGGTCTAAAGCAGATACAATTAGAGCCTTTTCCATAATTTTAACCATTTCTTAAAAAAATGTTCATTTCACTCTAAATGACTGTGGACTATAATAGGAAGGGCATTAAATTAAACTTCCTGAACTATGAACTAAATAAATTTCTTTTCTTTATAATATTACCCAGTCTCAAGCATTTTGAAAAGCTAACAAAAAACAAACCACTACATACCTCTTTTTGATATCCTATGGTCATCTCAATCTATGCAGGACCAAAACTGCCCCCATTTTCTTTATGAGAATGAGACAATATTTGGCTTTCAAGTTAAGTGAGTGTAGTCATTTGACAATATCTTTAAAGTGGAAAATAGAACTCAAAATTATCCACTTTACTACTTAACATAATTGAAATCATCTAATTTCTCAACACTTAAATATCTTTTTCTGGAAAATGGGAAAAATAATATTGACCTTAGTCACTGCTGACTAATAAAAGTGATTGTCCAATCTTAATAGATGCAAAGTGTCATGCCAATGTGAGTGTTAAATGAAGCCATAAGTCTTATGGAATTTGTTCTTGCTATATTAAAATGCTTGGATGTAATATCCCCATAAAAATCACTTTGCATTATTACTAAAGCTGTTCTGCTAACAAAACCTTAGCAAAGTGCATTAACTTTAATCAAATGACGGAATACTTCTTTAGTATAAAGCTAGAGTATTTAAGAAATATTTGTAGAAAGGCTACTTAAAAATGGACTCTACATGAGTGACTAGTAAACTAGTAAACAGTTCATTTGAATAAAACAAATTAATTTTTAAAATACAGTGCTTTATTTCTATAATGCAAAGCAGCTATTCATAATTTCCTAAACTCCTAATATTATTAATAGAAAATATCTGATATATATTTATATTTCCTATTTCCTAGGGAAAAAAAATCACCATACATACCAAGGACTGGCACAAAAATGGAATTTGGAATGCAAAGAGATTATGCAACTGATTTTAATTGCTCTTTGTAGATTTAAGTCCATTTAGAATAATTTAAGAATTTATAAATAAAAATTAGCACAGCATTAACGATAAGCATCAAATGTATGTATTTACATCACAATAGCACCACCATAGTGCACATATTATGATCATAATTTTGTATATGAGAAAATAGACTGAAGAGTATGACTTTTCCAAAGTCATGTTTTTCTAAATGAGTTAATAAGATTTCACTCCTTGTCTATGTAATTTGAAAGCTTCTTTTTTTTTCCTATTATGGCATGACTAAAGATATTGAAAGTATTTAAGTATTTATAATTTGTCATTATCTATTACTTTCAAATACAAATTATCACAGGAATAATGTTATAATTATTAATTGTCAAATTTCAAGGACAAATTTAAGATCAACTGGATCAACATGCATGGGTACATAAAGGTTTAGCTCGCCTCATTTATTGAGTAACAATTTTATGCTAAGCACAATACATAAAAATAATATTAATGAACAGATATATGACTTTGGTGCTAGGCATCACACTAAACATTTATTTAATAACAATTTAATACTTATAACCACTCACTTACTCATTAGATATAATTATTCCCATTATTTTATATAACAAGGAGGGAACCATTTTATTTTAAAGAATTGACTCAACCAACTGTGAATTGTGAGAAGTCAAAAATTCATAAGCCTGTGAGCAGGCTAGAAAATGAAGCAAGAGTCAAAATTGCAGCCTTGAACCTGAAATCTTCAGACTTGAATCTTAGGCAATTCTACGTTGCACCCCTGAAGCAGAACTGCTACATTTAGAGGAGATCTCTGTACTCACTTTTTTTAAGGGATGTGGGGTGACCAGGGATTGAACTCAGGGGCACTCAACCACTGGACTGGGCCACAGCCCGATTTTGTATTTTATTTAGAGACCCTGAGATGCTTAGTGCCTGCTTTTGCTGAGATAGCTTTTGAACTCTCAATCCTCCTGCCTCAGCCTCCGAGCTGCCATCAACTGATTGAATGAGGCCACACACATTATGGAGAGTCACCTGTTTTACTCAATTCACTAATTTTAGAGTTAATCATACTTTTAGGTCAATGTCCCTGACAACACAGCCACCAACACTGCCGCCACTGGCACTGCTGCCACCAGCGCCTGAAGATCCCAGGAGCTGCTGCCCTGCTGCCCAGAGGTCACCTAGGGGTCTTCTCTCTGGGTTCCCCTGCGACCGCCACCATGGCCGCCGCAGATCCCTACACCCGTTGTTAACACTACTGACCCACGGAGCTGCTGCTGACCTTTGCCAGCTGCTACTGACTCCTGCCACTGCTGCCCCCACCACTGCCCAGAGGTCTGCTGCAGGGAGAGTCCAGGTTTGGTTGCATGTGGCCACATCGATCTTGGGACATGGGCCAGGGCCTGGGGGTCAGGATGTAGCAGGTTTGTTGTCACCACCGTCTCGGGTGCTGCCGCCCCTGCCTGGGGATGCCGGCTGGACCTGGGAGTCCAGTGTCAGGGTGCCTACCGGTTTGGATGTGCCTGGGGTCTTCCTTCTGGGGGTCCCGGTGGCTCACCATATTACTGCTGCTTCTCAGGGTATCTCCTTTGTGTGAACGTATCCCTGGTGGCCTTTCTGTAAATTCCAGTGGCATTGAGATCCTGGGACAGCAATGTGGCCAAACCTGGGGTTTCTGAAGCTCAGACTGGTGGGATAGTGACTGGGTCAGCCAGGGCATCTGGGCCAGGCGACCCTGTGAGAAGTCAGAGACAGGGCTGAGAAACTTTCAAAAACCAATAGTTGTTCAATTTTCCATTGAAATTTATTTTATTTTATTTTTTTCTTCTTTAACATCTCTCTCTACCATACTTGGAGTATTTTTCATGCATTAGTTTGTTGAGGACAGTGATATATTAACAGTGTTTTGCAATTTTATTCTATATTCTAATATATTTAATATTTTTTTCTCTTTGTACATATTCTTTCTCTTACTTGTCTGTTTTCCTGTATTCTCTTTCTAACTCTTCTCCACCTAACAGTCAATCTCTTTTTGGTTCCTCTAACACTCTCCTGTGGATTTTTACTTCTAGGTGCACTCTTCCTCCCTCATGAACATCACATCCTATACTTTTTCTATTTTCTCTTTGTCCACCATTTGAAATTGTAAACCCTTTAAGTGAATTTTCTGTTTATACTGTAGACAGGGATTGAATTCATTATTTCTGTTTATTGTGTGAAAGCAGTAGACATCTTAGTGGGAGCTCTTAGGTTTAAGGCTACACATTATTTACACTGGGTGCTGTTGATATTGGTCTCCCTCCTTAAAAGTAGGTACCAGAACCCTTCAGGAACAATATAACTCCACAGGGTAGAATCTGTGCTGCCTCAGATCCATACAACTAGATGGGAATACACACAAACAACTTGAGAAAACAAGGGAACGAAGTGCTCAAAACAAATCAAGATGCTCAAATAATAGAAAACACAGTAAAAGAAATGTCCAAAAAGGAGTTTAGAATGTACATAGTTAAACTTATCTGCAAAGTAAAGGATGGTGTAAAGAGTGAAATCAAGAGAAAATACAGGAAGTGAAATATCACTTCAATAAAGAGTTAGAGATCCTGAAGGAAAACTAAGCAGAAATCCTTGAAATGAAGGAATTAATAAATTGCATTAAAAATTCAAGGGAAAGCACCACCATCAGACTACACCATTTGGAAGACAGAACCTCAGGCAATGAAGACAAGATATATAATCTTGAAAGTAAGTGTTGACCACGCAGAAAAGATAGTAAGAATTCATGAACAGAATTTCCAAGAATTATGGAGTAACATGAAAAGACCAAATTTAGGAGTCACATGGATAGATAAAGGAGCAGAGATACAAACCAAAGGAATGAATAATCTTTTGAATGACATAATATCAGAAAGTTTTCCAGACCTAAAGAATGAAATGTAAAATCATATACAAGAGGCTTATAGGACCTGAAATGTACAAAATTACAGCTGACCCACACCAAGACACATTGTAATGAGAATGACTAAAATACAGAATAAAAATCAAATCTTAAAGTCTGTGAGAGAAAACAAGCAAATTATGTATAGGTGAAGACCAATTTGGATCTCAATTGATTTCTCAACCCAGACCTTCAAAGCTAGGAGAACATGGAACAGCATATCTCAAACACTGAAAGAAAATGGATACCAACAAAGAATTTTATATCCAGCAAAATTAAGACTCAAATTTGAAGAGGAAATAAAAACCTTCTTATGATAAACAAAAGTTAAAAAGAATTCACAACTAGAAAGCTTGCATTGCAAAACATACTCAGCTACTCAACAAAATATTCCATGAGGATGAAGTGAAAAAAAAAGTGAAGAAAAGCAAAGGGAGGAACTGCACTAAAAGAATAGTCATCAAAGGAGAAATGAAATCAAATCAAAAACCAGAAATAAACCAAAATGACCGGGAATACAAATCATGTCTCAATAATAACCTTGAATGTTAAAAGTCTAAACTCATCAGTCAAAAGACATAGACTGGCAGATTGTATTAAAATACAAGACCCAACAACATGCTGTCTCCCAGAGACTCACCTCATAAGGCAAAGACATCCGCAGAATGAAGGTGAAAGGATGAGAAAGAAACATCACTCACATGGATTGCATAAACAAGCAGGGATTTCCGTTCTCATATCAGATAAAGTGGACTTCAAGTCAAAGTTAATCAGAAGGGACAAAGAAGAATTTTTCATACTTCTTAAGGGAATTATACATCAGTAAGACATAACAATTGTAAATATTTATGCCTCAAACAATGGAGCATCTATGTACATAAAAAAAAAAAATCTTTCTCAATTTGAAGAATCAAGTACACCACAACACAATAATACTGGGTGACTTTAGCACACCTCTCACACTACTGGACAGATCTTCCAATGAAAAACTAAATAAAAAAATTATGGAACTAAAAAATGCAATCAATAATTTAGACTTTACAGACATATACAGAATATTTCATGTATCAAAAAGTAAATATACATTTTTTTCTTGACAGCACATGGATCCTTCTCTAAAACAGACCATATCTTATGCCACAAAGCAACTCTTAGCAAAAAAAAAAAAAAAAAA
Source organism: Sciurus vulgaris (assembly GCF_902686455.1). Lineage (NCBI taxonomy): Eukaryota > Metazoa > Chordata > Mammalia > Rodentia > Sciuridae > Sciurus > Sciurus vulgaris. The sequence continues at coordinate 124,095,360 of NC_136469.1, forward strand.
AAAAAATAGAGATACTACCCTGCATTCTATTGGATCATAATGGAATGAAATTAGAAATCAATGATAAAATAAAAAAATAGAAGCCACTCTAACACACAGAGACTAAATAATACGCTATTGAATGACAAATGGATAGTAGAGGAACTCAAGGATGAAATAAAAAAAAATACTTAGAGGCAAATGGGAATACCGATACAACATACCAAAGTTTCTGGGACACTATGAAGGCAGTGAGAAGAGAAAAGTTTGTTGCATTGAGCTCATTTATTAAAAGAATAAAAAGTCAACAAATAAATGACCTAAAATTACATCTCAAAGTCCTAGAAAAAAAAGAACAAATCAACACCAAAAATAGTAGAAGTTAGGAAATAATTAAAATCAGAGTTGAAATCAATGAAATTAAGACACAAGAAACAATTGAAAATTGATAAACAAAAAGTTGGTACTTTGAAAAACTCAATAATATTCATACAGCCCTTAGCCAAGCTAATGAAGAGAAAAAGAGAGAAGTTCAAATTACTAAAATCTGTGATGAAAAAGGAAATATCACAGCAGACATGACTGAAATACAAAAGATAATTAGAAACTAATTTGAAAATGTATACTCCAATAAAACAGAAAATATTGAAACATCGACACATTTCTACAGACATATGACCTACCCAACCTGAATCAGGAGGTCATACACAATTTAAACAGAAAGATTTAGAGCAATGAAATAGAAAAAGCCATCAAAAGCCTACTAATCAAGAAAGGTCCAGGACCAGAAAGATTCTCAGTCAAGTTCTACAAGACCTTCAAAGAAGAATTAACACCAATACTCCTCAAAGTATTCCATGAAATAGAAAAGGAGGGAACCCTTGCAAACTAATTCCACAAGGAAGGCTAATATCAACCTGATACCAAAACTAGACAAAGATACTTTAAGGAAAGAAAATTTCAGACCATTATCCCTGATGAATATAGATGCAAAATTAAAATTCTGTAAATAGCATACAAAATCTATTAAAAAGATCGTGCACCATGATCAAGTGGGGTTCATCCCAGGGATGCAGGTTTGGTTCAACATACAGAAATCAATAAATGTAATTCCTCATATCAGTAGACCTAAACAGGAATCATATGATGGTATCCATAGGTACAGAAAAAGCATTTGACAAAATATAGCACCCTTTCATGTTCAAAACACTAGAAAAACTAGGGATAATAGGAACATACCTCAACATTTTAAAAGCCATATATGCTAAACCCAAGGCCATCATCATTCCAAATGGTGAAAAATAGAAAGCATTCCCTCTGAAGAATGGAATAAGACAAGGATGCCCTCTTTCACCACTTTTATTCAACACTGTCCTTGAAACATTAGCCACAGCAATTAGAAGAAAGAAATTAAAGGGATACAAATAAGTAAAGAGGACATCAAACTATCACTATTTGCCAATGACATAATTCTGTATTTAGAAGATCCAAAAAATTCCACCTTAAAACATCTGGAACTAATAAATGAATTAAACAAAGTAGCTGGATATAAAATCAATGCCCACAAATTGAACACATTCCTATTCATCAATGATGAATCCACTGAAAGATAAATTAGGAAAACTACCCCATTCACAATCGTCTAAAAATAAAATACTTAGTAATCAATCTAACAAAAGAGGAGAAACACCTCTACAATGAAAGTCACAGAACACCAAAGAAAAAAATTGAAGAAGACTTTAGATGATGGAAAGACCTCCCATGCTCCTGGATAGACAGAATTAATATTGTCAATATGGCCATAGTACCAAAAGCAATATACAGATTTAATGCAATTCCTATTTAAATCCCAGTGACATTCTTCATAGAACTAAAAAACTAATCATGAAATTCATTTGGAAAAATAAGAGGCCCAGAATAGCCAAAGCAATCCTTAGCAAGAAAAGTAAAGCAGAATGCATTATTATACAAGGCATCAAACTAAATTATAGAGCTATAGTAACAAAAACAGCATGGTATTGTCACGAAAACAGACATGTAGACCAATGATAGAGAATAGAAGGCAGAGAAAAACCCACATAAATACAGTTATCTCAGACTAGACAAAGGCACCAAAAACATTCACAAGAGAAACATAGCCTCTTCAACAAATGGTACTGGGGAAAATGGAAAGCCACATGTAGCAAAATGGAATTATACCTCTATCTCTCACCCTGCACAAAAATCAACTCAAAGTGGATCAAATACATAGGCACCATAACAGAGACCCTGTGCCTAACAGAGGAAAAAGTAGGCCCACATCTTCACTATATTGGCCTAGGATCTGACTTCCTTAACAAGACCCCTAAAACACAAGAAGTAAAATCAAGTACAATAAATGGGATGGATTCAAACTAAAAACTTTTTCTCAGCAAAGGAAACAATCAATAACATGAAGATAGAGCCTACAGATTGAGAAAAAATCTTTTCCACATGCACCTCAGATAAAGCATTAATCTCTAGAATATATAAAGAACTCAAAAAACTTAATACCAGATAAAAACAAATAATACAATCAATAAATGGCTAAGGAACCAAGCAGACATTTCACAGAAGAAGAAATGCAATTGATCAAGAAATATATGAAAAAATGTTCAACATCTCTAGCAATTAGAGAAATGGAAATCAAAATCACTCTAAGATTTCACCCCACATCAGTCAGAATGGCCAATATCAAGCAATGATAAGTGTTGGCAAGGATGTGGGGAAAAAGGTACACTCATACATTGCTGGGTGGGAATGCAAATTGGTGCAATCATTATGGAAAGCAGTAAAACTTAGAATGAAACTACCATTTGACCCAGTTATCCCACTCCTTGATTTATACCCAAAGTACCTAAAATCTGCATATTACAGCGATGCATTCACATCAATGTTTATAGCCGCTCAATTCACAATAGCTAAACTGTGGAACCAACCTAGGTGTCCTTCAACAATGAATGGATAAAGAAAATGTGGTATATATATACATATATGTGTACACATGATGGAATATATATGTATATATATATATATAAACATATGCACAGTGGAATATTATTCAGCTTTAAAGAAGAATAAAATTATAGTATTTGCTGTTAAATGGATGGAGTTGGTGAATATCATGCTAAGTGAAATAAGCCAAGCCACAAAACCAAAAGCTGAATGTTTTCTCTGATATGTGGATGTTAATTCACAAAAGCTGGGGGAGTTCTAGGGTAGAATGGAGTTACTTTAGATCAGGTGGAAGGGAGTGAAGGGAGAGCAGGTATGGGGGTAGGAAGGATAGTAGAATGAAATAGACATTATTACCTTATGTTCTTATATGACTGCATGAACGATGTGATCCTACAACATGGACAGTCAGAAAAATAAGAAATTAGAGTCCATTTATGTATGATTTATCAAAATGTATAAATGTATTCTATTGTCTACATGTATAACTAATGTCTACATGTGTACATGTTTATCTAATTAGAACAAATAAAAAATGTTTTTTAAAAAATTAATCACATCTAACAAGAAAAGAATATACCTTGTCAGTCACATTTAGATTGGCTTTTGACCAAATAGCTGGGTACCATACCTAGGAAAATGCACATATAAAATTGCCCTCACAATGAAGGAAGAGAGAGAAGAAGTGATTTTTGTAAGGTCAAATGGCAGAGCCAAGATTGAAAACTGTGAAGATTATTATGGAGTGAATTTTCAACTACAACTCCAATATGATCCAGCCTTCTTACTTCTGTTTGCCTTCCAAGCTTGTGGACGATTAGAGAAGGAGGGCATGTTGGGCTTCCGTGGTATCCTTTGGTGAGATGATGACTTGATGACACAATGCCACATATGATTTTACCAACATTTGATTTTTCCGAGTTTAAGAAAAGTTCCCTGTTATTGAAGGTGATCAAATGAAACGCTGAGTTGTCACTTGTTACAAATGCAAGGATACAGGAAGGATTTGGAGATTATCCAGATGCATTCTTTCCGTTCTGAATGTCTAAGCATCTTTATCCTTAACTTGTTGGTGTCCCCTTTACTCCCAGCAACCCTCCCAAAGAAAAGGCAGATCAAATCCACACCCATTATAAGCCTAATTCTCCCTCATTAACAATTAATTTTCTTGCTACTGTTATTACCTGATTGTGGATTTGCATATTTGCCAGGATTTTGTTTATTATTATTTAGAGATCAAATGATATTACAGTCAAGTAGTAAAACAGTTTCAAGTTGTCATATAATTTACAGAAATCATACTATATTTTTCATTACAGTAAATGGACTGTTAATTGCTTAGTGACTGAAATTAAATGTTCTTTATTATTAGTATCATCACAAAATTGATAATGCTCATCAATTTTATAAATCATCTAAACAACCAATAAATATCCACTATTGAATTTTAGTCATCATTATGTCATTTGCTAATTGCTACGTTTCCAAACAGTAATTCCAAACTAAGTACTGACTACCAAGAGTCCGAATTTAACATCAGAGCAGTACTCTATATTCCTGTTACTATTTTATATTTTACTTTTAGTATGTAGAATAAAGAATGAGTGTAAAATTTCTCCTAGATTTAGTTTTTAAGAAGAAATTGGGAGTTAGAAGAGAAACGTTGATTAGAACACTTTGCCATGCCCTTGGCTTTGCTTAGACTTTATTCAACTTTATATTAACTTTAACCTCACCCGTCAGTAGGAACTTTTTTAGACAAATTGCTCACCAACCTTGCTTCTTGATCTGTACTTCATGAAAATCAAGTCTCTGTTTGACTTCCACCATTTTACCTTCTGTATATGAACCCTTTTGACTCCAGATTTACCAAGGGAAATTTTACTTTGAGTTACTGAAACATTGCTTTCCATTCATTCCTTACTAAAGCAACTGAAATAGTCTACCAATTTTCAATGTCCTAAATGATAACACTGTGAAGATAAAAGCTGTCAATAAACTTTATGAAGGCATTCTCTTCTCTTTTAATACACACGGGCTGCTTTATTTTATGTACACTTCCCATTAGTTGACTTCACTGTATGCACAGAACTCTGAAACTTCTTATTTTTAGCCACAGATCTGGACGATATGACTTCAACATCTCCTGTTATAAAAATTGTAGAATGGAGGAAATAGTGTTTCAGGAAAACGGAAGAAGATCAGAACAGAAGGGAAGAACCAAGGAGGGCTTTAACCTTGGTCTGTCACAATGGGTCTTAATAAGAATCAACTATGAGCTTGTTTTAAATCAATTCCCAAAGATAAGTTTTAATAACTCTAAGTCATTAGGCCTGATGAATAGATCCTGAATTTTGCAATTTGAACTAGCTCCAAAGGTAAGGCACAGAGTGTCTTTCTGTGTGTGTGGGGGGAGGAGCAATAATACAGGTCCTGATGTTTCCAAAGTCTTCTCTTAGCTCAGTGGGCTTTTGGTTCATTTTATCTGATAAATGGAGATTACAGATGTTCAGCATTTATTTCATGTATTCTGTTTTTTAGATTTTTATTAGATTTTTACATCAAATGTCCTATACATTTTTTGTCATTTAGTCAGAGTTGTTTTTATGCAAATATGTCTTCCAACTATGGCTCCCACTTCTATGGAATCTGCTATGTCACATACGAATGCTGACTTCTTGGCCATGTTTTCCAGTCATGACCTTATTTGGATTTTCATCTTTTCCTTGGTTCCTTTGTGTCTTCACACTTCTGGGCGACTGATATTTATTATAGGACGGAGACCATCAGGAAGAAACAGATGAAGAATAATGTGGGTCAACTCCAAGGTCTAGCTCTATATATCATGTTATTTGATGGTTGATGATCCTCCTTCTCACAAATCTGTAAGGATAATGTGCATCATGTGTGACTACACAGATAAAGAATCTGAAATCTTCACCCCCTGAAGCAGCACATCTGCCCCTTCACCTGAGACAATGGGGCTTTTAGCATCCTGGCAACCATTCACTCAACTTGGGTGACATTTCCTTTGTCATTTGAGTTAATGGATGTACAATAACCTTATGGAAGTGTGAAAGGACATCTCAAAAGGCACTCCAGCTTTGCAGCTATTTCTAGCACTTTCAAAAGATGACATGACTGATGAATCAACCCTAAATGGAGCCGTAGGCACTGTCAGTTACAAATATGCAGTGCATACGCTGCTGCTAGTTCATGTGTCAGGAACACAGTGCGTATTTTTCTCTTCAGACAATAACTTAAAGTTGACTTCAAAATTTTTCCTTAGTGCAACAAGATAATAAGATCATAAAATTGCAACCTAAAGTTACTGTTAAAGTTTATATTTCAGAGTGTCTAGAATACATATTGATAACAATAAGTGTTCAAGGAATAAATAACTATGTGCTTAAATTTCTCAGGAGTCCTTGGGATCCTGAAGGCCAGCACGTGTTTGACTTATTTGGATAAATACGGAGGAAGGCGTGAGCATAGAGATACAGGAGAACTTGATATCACGCAGTTTCATTCAAATGTGGGTTATGGCTATGATCTCAATGAGATACTGTATAGGAAATAATGCCTATCTCTTAGAATAATTGTAAGAATTACATGAATTGTAATGAAACTGACACATATGATATTGTCAGGAAAACTTCAAGTGTCTAATAAATAGGCAAACACAAAATAAAATTACTAAAAATTAAGTAAATTCCAGTTATAAAGAATTATCTGAATCATCAAGGACAGAATTAAGAAATATAATACACACACACACACACACACACACACAAACACACACACACATATACCCTCAATGCCAAGGACTTATTGCTCACTGATAGTTAGCAAATGAATTCTAATAGTTTAGTAAAGTGGTGCTATCATTTCATAAATAATATGAATCCAAAAGTATTTTATATTTATTCACTTAATCTCAATAACAAACACTGAAAAGAAAATTTATAATAGTATACATATAAAATATCTAGTTAAAGGAAAATGTAAAATAGATTAAGTATCTCACTTTAGGCACATAGATAGAAAAATCTGGATTGTAAAAATTAAACGTGTAAGTTAAAAGTTCCAACTATGTGAAATATGAAAGTATATTCCTTTGGATTGAAAATGTGTGAGTTAAAAGTGGAAAATAAAAATTAGAAAAATTATGGTTAAGACTATTTAAATATCTATAAGACAGCACTTATATAAAAAAGCAATGAAAGTTATATTTTTTGGACACCATTTTACTTTTCAATTTTCCAAATGTTTTTGATCGTTATAATGTGAAGAAATAGAAAGACATGTTTCATGTGCTACTACTTTATGCATGCCTTTAATATGTCCTTAATGTCCCAGATTTTCAGTTTACACGTTCATAAATTGCACCTAATCAAACTTAAGACTAAGTCCCACTTGGAAGCATGTTAGTGAATTTCCTGGACCATATCCTGCCATGTTATGAATAGTCACAAAAACTAGTGTATAAAAATTGCTCTTGCAAGCCTGGCTGTACATTCACACATACAGTAAGTGAGAGAGTGGAATGTCCAGAGTGTCAGCCTTCTAGATTAGTGGTTCTATTAGAGCATATTTTATAATATTTAGAATGTGAAGCTCTTAAGAATAATGAATTTATGTTTTCTGTAAGAATCTACAGTGTGTTGAAAAAATCCTGATACTATATTACCAGAGACTATGAGATTTTCTTCATCAAAGGAATGGAAGTAAAATTAAACAAAAATCCAACCTCAATGTGGGCAGCACAGTGAGAAGCACTGGAAATTTGAGTTATTCAAAACAAACGTTATCCTTTTGCAATAACATTAAGAAAATGAAATCACAAACAGTAAAGAAAAATACATCCTTGTCATTGGAAAAATTATCAGAATCAAAGAGCCAATGTATTTGTTCATTTAAGTAACTTCCTTAAATTGAGTCTCATGCTAATGACAGAATTAAATAATTCCTCAAAACAAAAATAATGTTTTACTTCTGCCTTTTCCAATGAAAATAGTCTTCTATCATATGAATATTTTCTCACTCCTACTCATTCCCTCAAAGAGGTGCCTTTCATCATGCACTGGTCAGAAAAGGGTCAGCTTAATGGATCAAGGATAAGGCCTGCCAGGAAACACTCTCCTCCCCCTGAGCACGCCTACCCACAGCCTTTTGAGAAAAGCACATGTGAGATTCTTTGTCAATGGAAAAGAAAAACATGTTCTGCTCTTTATCAAATAATTAGAATGCTAATGTCACACTTTTACTCTGGTAACCAGAGACTGTAAAAGACCTGGTGACCATCAAATATTTACTTTGGTATTTTTCTCAACACTGACTCCTACTTTCAGCCTAAGAACAACATATAGTACATAACTTAATGAATTTAAAGAAGACCTAAATTTCCCATGGCCTGTTTACTCCACATTTATATATATATATATATGTTGTATGCCAATATACATATAAGTAAAAGTGCAAAAATATTGATACTTTCTACTTTTAATCCAAATTGTTTCATGAGCTCTTTGGAGGAAAATGTCTCCCTAATATTCTTCCTGCTCACCCACAGGAAGAGGTTATATTGGAGTCATAAGATATTTTAATAAATTATACACCTCATTTCTCTTTCCTCATTTTAGGACATAATAATCATCTCAGAAGCCTCATGTATTAGTTTTCTAGGGCTACCCACAAACAGGGTGGTTTAAAACAAACAAACAAACAAAAAATTTATATATATATATATATATATATATATATATATATTGTTTTTGAGGGCTAGAAGTGAGAAGTTAAGATGTGAAAAGTGTCAATACCTTCTCAGCATTCTTGGTTCTTGGGGAAAATCTGTTCATGCTTCCTTCCTAGCTTCTATTGAGAGCTGTCAATCTTTAGCATCCCTTGGCTTGTAGATGCAACACTTCAGTCTCTGCCACATCTTCTTGTGGACTTCGCACTATGACCCCTCATCTAAGGACACATGTCATTCTGGCAAAGTGCACTCTATTCCTGCCATCTTAACTATACTAATTACATTACAAATGTGTTTATTTCAATGAGAGGTCACATTCTGTGGTACTAGGTGTTAGGATTTTAACAGCACATTGTGGGGACACACTTTATTCATAATGTCCCATTAAGAAGAAATCCCCTAAAATGACTCATCTGAAGAGTTGAAGCAGCTGAGCTCTCATCTGCCTCCACCCTCAGACCACACAGAGCCTCATGGCTACTCACTGCCACTCTGAAAACTGGAAAATTACACTATTAGTATTGCTTTGCAGCATTTGTTATGTAGAGACTATTTTTAAAAACTATTTAGTCTATAAGTTTTTCTGATAAACCTATGCTATACACCATATTACCTCATATATTGATTTTGCTTCCCATGTGGTCAAAGATGTTTCATATAAATGGAGAGAGAAGCTCCTAACGTTATACAAGACCATCCATCACATATCAACCTGGCATCTTCTCACACAGGTAAGGTAAGCTATAGCACTTTAATCCCTGGCTAATGTTCCCCTTTTAAAAATCACCTGTAGTCATCCATTAGCCAATATTTTAAGAGAAACAAGCCAGAGGAGACAGCTCCATCAATACTGAAGGGGCTGCTTTTAAAAGTGACCTTGTGTATTGAATACTCAGCATTGTAAAAGAATAACATTTTATACCACACACACATTCTCTGGAAAATGCTGTGCAGAGAAGAAAGCTCTGGAGAATGATAACATGTCTGTTAGCAGAAATGAAACTTGTTAAAATGTGACCTAAACCAACCTGCCATCAAATCAGTGGAACAAAATCCTGTGTGAGCCCACAGAAATCAGCATACCAGCTTGGAGGAAGGCATCGCCTCAGTACATGCCTCTATGTTGGCTCTTTATGATCCAAGCTTACAATTCTGTGCATTTACAAACGCTTGGGTGAAGAATAAGGTGATGAAGAACTTAGAAGCTTATAATGTTAACATATAGTATGTTGATTGCTCTCAAAGAAAGGATTATATTAAAAGAGAAGCATTATGTTGACAGTAAGTTAAAGTAGAAAAAGTTTCATCTACTTTCAAAATCAGATCATTTTACTCATTTCATCCTTTGAATTCACTAATTTTTCACAAAACTGCAGAATTTTGTATTTTTAATTATGTAAATCCTTCATCAATCTGTTGTACTTGCTCAAACAGTTACATTTTGCCTATAAACGAGTTGGTTGACCTATTTGTAATCAGGCCCATGTGGAGTATATGACTTTCATATTCATAGTGAATTTGTCAGTATAATCCAGCAATATACATGAGACTTCATATAGTCCTTGAAAATGTGCATGTACTTGCATTTTCATCAGTTCATTTTAACTATTTATGGATGTGTATTCATATAACTCAAAATGTTTCTTTTTACTAAATATACACACACATGCATGTATGTATATATACATGCATATGTGTATATATAATTTAGCTGTTAAAATCTGCTCCCTTCCAGCAGAGAGCAGTCACAATATCATTTTTATTCGTTGGAATTTCGGGGAAGATTGTTTTTCCTTCAAATTTCAAGTGTTTTAGACTTAGTGATTCTCACGTAGTTTCTCCACAAGACTATTTTACATTCTCTAAAATTATTGAGGACTATGAACAACTTTTTTTTGTATGTGTATATTTATTGACATTTATTCGATAATAAATCAAAACTGATTATAAAAATTAAAAAAAATAACTGCTATAAACTTTAAAAATACATGAATTTATGAATTATTGCAAATTATAATAAAGCCAATCTATACAAATGTAAATTGTTATACATGCTATGAAATAATAACTATATTTTTCAAAGCAAAAAAAAATGTTAAAAGAATGGCAATCTACTCTGTTTTTATAAAGCTCTTTATCTTCTGGCTTAATAGAAGACCACTGGAATCTCATATCTGCATTAGAATTCAAAGTATATAAAGAGAATGAAGTCTCTCATAGGTATTTTCAAGCAGATATTTTTATAACATTCTTAGATAGTTGTGAATGTTTATGATACTATACCCAAACTATCCCATCATAGTTTCTTTAAAGTTACTTGCCATGTGGAATCTGAAATCATCAATACATTTCTATACTATGTGACATTAAAATCCATTGGTTGATCTTGAACTTTAAGTGGATATTTTATCCATGCATGATTTTGTGACATAATTCATTTGCCACGACATGTAAATTTTCCAAAAGAACTCACACTGTTATCAATATAAAATTATTAATATCACGACTGACCTCAGCAGAAAAAAATCTTTAGCTATTGGAAAGTTGTCAGGTCTTGACTGGTAAATGCAAGTTTTCTAAAACTCCAGGGCTTGCTCTACAACTTGACTTTTATAATTGACAACAAATAGTCAGTTATTTTCCTGAAAGTGTCCGGCTCACTTTATTCAAGTATGCTATAATATCTGACAAATACCCAAGCATATTTTTTCATTAGCTGTCTGTCCAAAGTAGACTTTTCCAGAAATGATGTTCCTTGAAAAGAGTAACTGGTACAGCCCTCAATATCATCCCATTGTAATTTCCATTGAAGAAACAGAGTACTTTGGTCAGCATCAGAAATGGTTTATGTATATTTCCAGTTTCATCACAGAATACCTTAAGGGTTGAGGTCTTATAAAAATAATATTTTTTCCACTAAATGAAGAAAATCTTGTGTAACTCACGTGACTGTACATGTTTGTATGCATGTGTGCACCTATAATGTAAAATTTTGTTCTGCAAGAACATGCAAATAAACAATACAGTGATTATGAGTATAGTTTGGTGTCACTGCTTTAGTACATGATAATACACCAGAAGACTTACCTACTACGTGCATCTGCATCCTAAGGGCATAGGTCAAGAAGATGATAAAGACAATGGCTTAGTTCCATTGGGGAAAGAGCTTCAGCATTACTTCTCATACCCTTTGAAAGGCCTTACTGGCACCTGGAGATCAGTGCACTGTACTTTGTAAATCACTGCTTTAGACTAGTACCCCTTGGAGAAAATACAAATGAAAATTAAATCTCCTAATAAAATTTATGCATGTAAAAATCTGAACAGTGACATGCAGTAAATCAATATTTTTCTTTCTAAAGAATATTTCTGATTTAAACTTCCTCCATTGATCCTACTCTTTCAGATGACTTTACTTGCATTACTTTTCCCTGTTTGAGCACTTTCAAAATAACACAAAAAGGCACAAAATAATTTTTTTTCAGATAATTCTGACATAGGAAACTTAGAAAGCTTTCACTAGACAAGAGGCAGTTGTGTGTATTTTTCTTTGTCCATACATGGCCATTTTAAGATTTAATTTTAGCTGAAGTTACTAGTACTGATAGTCTCAGTCCTTAATAGATATTTTTCCAACTGCAAATCTAGGTACTTGTACAAAAAAAGTCAATGTATATTCAAAAGTGGAATACATTTGAAGTTTAATTCAGAAAAACATTGTGAAATAATGATGTTAGATGAAGTTCACATAATGTTATTTTTAAAACATCTAGATATATGCACATGAATGTGTTTATACATAGGTTATATATATATATATATACCTACAATCACAGGTGCATACACCCACATGTCTATACATATAAAGTCCTTCACTTTTGGCTATCCTATTTCTTTTCATCATTGAAATCTCCTTTAAATTGTAAATTTTTTTCTGTAATTATTTTATGTAATTAATTATGAATTTGTTTAATTAGCATTAATTGTAGGAAAATAAAACTTCACTCTAAGTTCATACTTATTGTTACTCTAACTTTAATTTTTATGATCTGTGAAATAAAAATTTGATAATAATTTGTAAATTATAAGAGACATCAGGCATTCACTCATTCAGATGTTTGCATGGGTCTTGACACTTGAGATAAAGCAGTAATGATGATATGGGGGATTCCATTATTTCATAGATGTGCCTTTCTAATAGGAAAGGAGGCATGAATAAGCAAGATAATTTCAGAGAGTATTGTTTATGCTGAAAATAGAACTGAAGACTACAAAAGAAAGTTGGTGTATGTGGGGGGAGTTAATTTAAAAGCTGAAGGAGGCAACCCTTCTGTGTTCTACTTAACCTGGAACCTGAATTATTAGACATTAGCTTTGTAGAATTCAAGGAGAGGAGAGTTTAAGGCAGAGGTTTCAGACATCTAGAGAGAACTGTATAGAAAAGTGGTCACTAAAAATGGCATCATAAAGTTGTATAAGGTAATTGATTGTATTGGAGGAACTCACATTCCACTTTATTTCTATTTATTTCACTTCATTTCAAATTATTGAGGATTAAGTGGAGAACTTGAGAGTTGACATAGAATTTCTTCAAATTCACATGCAAATTGGAATACTGAAATATGAGCTAAACTTGAGAATATAATATCAACTAGTTTAAAACAATTAAACTAGATGATGTTTTATGTTGATCGGCATGTGCTTGTCTGAATAATGCTCCCCCAAATATCTCCAATTCCTAAACCTCTGTGAATATGTAACTTAAATAGCAATAAAAACTTCCCAGATGTGATTAAATTAATGACCTTGAGATGGATATATTATCCTGTATTGCCTCTATGGGTGCAATATAATCTCAAGAATGCTTATAATCAGCCAGGCTCAGTGGCCACCGCCTGTAATCCCAGAGGCTAAATAAAATACAAAATAGGGCTGGGGATGTGACTCAGTGGTCAAGTGCCTCTGACTTCAATCCCCAGTACAGCCCTCGCAAAACAAAAGACTGCTTATAATCAGGAAAAGGGAGGTCAGAGTCAGAAAAGAAAACATGATGATAAAACTAATTTTGGGGTGAGATTGTAAACATATTTTAAAAGTAGAGAAAGTCAGGGAAATATATTCTCCCCTAATGCCGGCAGATTTTATTTTTATTTCATTTGATTTTAGTACAGCGAAATTGATTTTGGACTTTTGATCTCCAGAAGTGTAAGATAATAAATATCTGTGGTTTTAAGCCATTTCATTTTTAGGAATGTGTTAGAGTTGTGCTAGGAAGCCACATAAGCACAATGCAGTGAGATTGGCAGTGTATAATTGGGGACAATAAAACCAATGAAAACTCTGGGAAGAAGAGTGGTCTTTGATAGGAATAGGTTGTTTCATTGACTGTAGAGAAAAAAATGCAAGGAGCTTGATTACAGATGGATAGATATGAGAATTCTAGTCAGAATGCATTTATTTTTCTCATGATGTATACACAAAGTTATCCTTAGAATGAGAAGGTAAGGGAATTAAAATATAATTAAAGAGTGAAGAGTAGGGATGAGCTAATCATTTTACAACATGACAAAAGTAGCACAATAGGAGTGTGCAGCAGGTTGTTCTTTCCCAAAGAGAAAAGAATTATCACATTTACTTTAGCATTAAGATATCCATTCAATTTCCTACTTACTTTCAATAATCTGCAATGTTCAACACAACACATACCAATTCATTGAATTCAATGAATATCTGTCCAACATGTGATATGAGACCAATCCTTTGCTAAATCTGGTTCTGGTGAACTTCAGTAATGTGATCACTGCTCTCGGGGTTTGATAGTTGAGAACTTGTCAAGTTAAAAAGTGACTTCAAGTCGGACACATGAATCCTGTGTCTTCAAACATTTAATAGGAGAAAAAAATCATAGTTTATTAAAGCAGAGGTGAGGAGAAACTTGATCCAAGAAGTTACCTTGGCAGTTAGATATTGCAAGACCAGGATAACAGGGGAAGAAGAAAATCCAGGATAAGAGATTTCCATGTAAATCTTTTTCTTACCACACTGTTCTAATGTACATATTGTAGACTTTGAGAACTATTAATCCTAAAACTCATGCTTGCTTTATTACTACAGGATTATTATGTAGTGTTTCTCTAGGCCTTGGGTTTTCCTTTATATTTTACCTTAAAGAGATAATTTTCTTTTTGATTTCTCTAATTTACTAATTGAAGCCACAGTTCCCCTAAACTCCATCTTAAGATTAATTGCAGCTGTTTCTTTCATTTATTCAGTTTAAATTAACTCACTGAATGTTCACTTTGTTCCATGAGGATAAAGAGAAAAATATGAGAAAATTTAAGAATACAAGTTTGAATTCATTTTGTTTATAATTTATCCTTTTGATTTGCAACATTTTCTAATCTATGAAAAGAAACCCTACTTTATAATGAAATTGCCTAGGGTCAAAAATTCAAAACCAAAATATTCACAATAAAGCACACAGAGATATAGCAATTAAAATGGCATAATAATAAAGTATCACATTGTGATACCTTCTTTTAAAATAAAAATACTTCATATTATACTACATCATTAATTTTACATGAAAAGATTCATAAATCCTTTCTCTTTGCAATCTGCCTGCAGTCAAACTTTTGTACATCAGAAAATAATAACTTGTTCCTGACTGAATATAATTCATTCAATAGTGGCTTCTTTGTTGCTATTGGTTTGTGGGTTTTTTTTTTTTTTTTTTCTGTCACTTTATTGTTAATTTTAAATTAGAAAATGAATACATATTTGTAAAAATTCAAAAAATACAGGCATTTATAAATTAAGTGAAAATAATCCTACTCCGCTCTCTCATCTCACTTAACCTTGAGGTGCATGTTAACAGTTTTGTATTTCTGCTTTCAATTTTTACTTTAAAAAAAATTTTATCAACATATACACACATATGGTTCATTTTTCCTTTTTGCATCTTTATGATTTATCAAAAACAGTTTTACCTGCTGCTGAATAACATATTATAGTTGTACTTCTAGGTCAGTATATAAATAACAAATTAATTTAATGACTGCATTTTCTAACTACAGATGCAGCATAATTTATTTAACAATTCCACATTTTTTGATGTTTAGTTTGCTTACAGTTAGATAACTTGCTTTAGTAAATACCCTTGTAAAATGCTCTAATCTGAAAGTTGCTGATTTTTCTTCTTCTTTTTTTTTTCCGCTAGTAAAATTTACTTCTAGTAAATACTGGTATATTCTTTTAAAAGACTGTTCCAATTATACACTCCTCCCAGAATTGATGAATGAATTTTACTCTCATGCATTTAACAATAATGAATGCTATTAAATTTCAAAGTATTGGTCAAAATAATAGGTTAAAAATGATATTTTTTATTACTTTAATTATCTTTCTCCTTAACATCAATGACACTGAAAAGGTTTTTCTTTTCATTTTTTTTTGTTTGTGTGAAATATGAATTTATAAAATAGGTTCGTTTTTCTTGAAATTTCTATATATTATGAGTTTTCAAAATTCTCAGTTTATGTATTAAACTGTTAGTTTATTATATCTATCTTTAATTTTCCTTAGTATACAAATATTTTTAATTCATATGCATGACTATTTTATTTTAAGGATCTTTAATATTGTTCTCATAACTCAAGAATATATCAATTTTTTTTAACTTTTCTATTTATATACTAATTTTCCCTCTAAAGTTTAAAAAATGATAAGCAGTGATAATCCATGTGAAAGATCTAGATTCAGTAACTACTTATACTTTTCACATTTTCTTTTTCTATCTCCATTTATTTGCTGAATCAAATGTCTTGAAATTAAGCTGCAAGAATCTTGACACCATACCACAAAATACTTTTCATGCATATTCTAGTTCCCAGTAGTTTATTTAACTACTTAAATAATCTACTTATTTAATTGGTTGTAATTCACTAATTGGTAATTGGTAATTCACTAATACTATCTACTACTTCAATTCTCTCTTTTTATCTTCAAAATTGACCATTCTTTTTCTAAACCAGGATCCAACTGCTAGTTATGCTATTTGCTCATTTTTAAAGGAAAATGATAACCATATTTTTGTCAGAGAAACCATATTTGTTTGTAGCTTTCACATCCTGTTATCTATGTGGTGGTCCTTTAGCATTTTTCAAATTGTCTTCTGCAATCTTCTTTGGTGTTTGTGTCATTCTGTCTCTCTGTTCTTCATCCTCTCTCTCATACACACAAACATACAGAGACACACACACGCATACATACATACGGGATTCATTAATTTTAATTTAGTAAATCTTTTACAGCCAATGAAGAGAATAAAACATTACTGATTTAAATGTTAATCAAATGCACCAGATTGAGCCCAGTGTTCCTCCTTTAGGTTTGACCTGTTTCTTCTTTAGCATCATCACATATTCATGTATTAGTTCCTATTTGCTTACTGATATAACATAAGATGTTTGAACATCACTTTCTACCTTTCTTTGTCTGGTCCAGGAAGCAGTCATTTCTCTAAGAGAACTGGCTCTTAGCAGGGAATGATTCTCAGAAGCTAATACATGCTTCCTTCTCATTCATTGAAATGACCTTATTTCTAGCACTGCTCTTTCAGTTGCTCACCTCTAGTTCTCTGCAGGATATCTCCTATTTCCAGATGTTTCTCTTGCTTCCAGAAGTAGGGTCTTTGCAATCCTATTGACAAGTGACTCATACACTTTTCAAGTTACATCCCCCCACCACACTCTTTTATTTAGTTTTTCTTTTTATATTTCCAGGAGCCTGATCCACTGGTGTTAGGATAGTAGGATTATTTTCCATTTTTTTCACCTCATTTACTGCCTTTCTTTCCACACCAGTCCACCCGGACTGTTGGTTTTAGTGTGGATGAAGTTAACATACTGGTCTCAAAAGGCCCACTTATATGAAAAATAACTTAGCTAGACATCTCTACCTTTTAATTATCTCTTGTGGGTTATCAGAGATTGATTAATTCTTGTCACCTGGCATTTTCTTTTTGTTTTTGTTCATTTGCTTGTTTAGATAATTTTAGAAATAACTTTTTATGTGACTATTTCATCCTTTAGGAATCACATAAATCTATATCTATAAATAGCTGATTGTAATTATTCATCTATATCTATGCTTCATTAACATCATTTAGTCGTATATTCTGCCAATTGTCAATTGTTATAGATTATTGAATATTTTAATATGTGCTACTCAAGTCTGTCCATTTTAGTTTTCTTTTCTTCAAAATTTACTTGACAATTTTTTTGTTGTTGTTGTTCTGTTTTTGTTTTTTGGTGGGGATTAAAGCCAGGGCCTCCCACATACTAGGCCAATGATATATCACTAAGTTACACAGCCACAGCTGATTTTTTTGAAAATTCTTAAAAGACTGTTTTCATCGCAAGATTTCTTTAGTTTATAAAGGAATTCTTATATTTAAAATCATTGAATGCATAGGTTTACTTAGGAAAACTAGAATATTTTAAAACTGTTTTTCTACTCCAAAGAATTATAGATTTGTCCCAGATTAAATTTTATGTCTTTTAATAAATTTTTTACCTTAAACAATGGTGATAAAAGGACATTCACATCTGCTACCTGAATCAGCAACAATTTCAATACTTAATGTATGTGACTTTCCTTCCTATTAACTGCACAATGAATTCTCAAAAGATAAATGATCTTTTATTCCCTACTTATTTATTTTTAATTGTTGATTCACTAAATGTGTAAAATGCACCTTTAACATATGTTGTTATAATTACATTGATGTTTTCTTTCTTACCTTTATATAATATTATAATTATAATATATGATTATAATATCATTATAATATGATTATAATAATGAATGTATTTGACTTATTTCCTAAAGACAAAGCATTATTTTCTTCTTGGAGTAAACTATAATTGGTCATTGGATACTATTCTTTAATATGCTGCTTTTATTTTTCTTCTAATATTTTTTAAAATTGTTTTCAGATATAATGAAAACAATAATGCGGCATTCTTTTAAGGTTATGTTTGTTTTTACTTCCATTAAACTTCCAATAATTTCCTATGGTCTTTGTAATACAAAGGCATAGAAACTATTCCCCTGAAAATTAGCTGTAATTCAATGGTAAAGGGATGCACAATGCAAAATTTTACAAGGTGGATTTCTTAAATAGTTCCTACTACTATCGCTGTCTCGTCTTGAGTACAAATTGACTGTTTTCATTTTTCTGATTTGATTATCAATTTCTCCTAAAATATATTCACTGTTATAATGTTATTTATTATATGTAATGACCTTTATTATGTCCTTACTTTGTCAATTATTTTGTTATTTTTAATTTGTTTTTTATTTTTAACTTCACTGACAAATTTTCATCTATTTAATTTGCTTTTTCAAGGAAATTGTTGTGTCTATATTTTCTTTTTATTGTTGTTATTATACTTTTAAATAATTTCTTCTGTTTTATTTTTTACTTAAAAGTTTAAGTTGTACTTTAAGGCATGACCCTTTAATGTAGGTACAAATTAGGAAATGATTAACAAAAGCTAATTAACACATCCTTCACCTCACATAGTTAACTTTTTGTGCATACATGATGAGAATATTTAAGATCTACTCGTAGAAAATTTCAAGTTTATAAAATTTGAGTATTTTTAAACACAGTCACCAAACTATACATTAGATCCAAAGAAACTATTCATTCTGTGTAGCTGAAACTGTACCTTTTAAGTAACATCAACCCATTTCTTTTGTTTCAGTATTTGAATTCATTGTTTGCTGCTGGATTTTTTAGTTTTTAATTCATAGTTTCTCAAATTGAAATATAGTTTTCTTTCATTTTTTTTAATAATAAAATAATTTAAGACTTTTAATTTTACTCCAAATAAAATTTTTGTCTTTGTTTAAAAATTTGGACAAAATATTGTCCTTTGTTAAATTCAAAATAGTATGAATTTTAGTTCCAATTTATTTTTTTATATAGCACTAACTTTCAAATTATTGATTTTAAGTATATTTATGAGATTATGGCTGTATAATATGGTCTGAAAATCTTGAAAAAAAATTTTAAAGCTATAGAACGTTTGATCACAGTATTGAAAGGATCTCCATCTTGAGAAATATTTAGTCCTCTTGGAATAGCAAAACTAAAATACATTAAAGAAACTCTTCCAATTTAATTGTGATTTTAACAAGCCCTCTTTGTACTTTTAGAAGCTTCCAAAACAAGTGGAGAAAAACACCCATCATCCAACATTCTTTTACTTAGGTAATATATTATCTCAAAAGGTGCAAATCAAATGTTTTAGGATTTGAAAGTAGCCAGGAAAAGACACTCATCTCCTCTCTTTAAAGAAATACTCATGAAATATACACAACAAAGAGCAAGCAAATAAATCAAGAGGCTCATGAATTAAATGAACATGGAATTATGACAACATGCTTGGCTGTATAAATTATTTCCAAACAGTAAAAGATGTATTCGTATATTCACATACATGTACATAAAGTTATGTTCTTATTCTATGTTCACAGGCACTCAGTTGTATTCAGTACCTTATAAGCTATTCATGAAATTAATTCTTGGTTAAATTAAAATTTTAAATAAATTTTTCCCATCTATTATCTTAAGCATATGTATATATAATTGTATAATATATAGTACATACATATTTTCATATATACATTCCCATGTTTTTGTTGACAAATTAGCGTAAAATTAGGCAGAAAAATACACCACAATGACTATAAACCAATATCCCTTATGATTGTAGCTGTAAAAATCCTCAACCCTGGCAAACAAATTCAGAAGTAGATCAAATGAATAATATGTCATGACCAAGTGGAATTTATTTCAGGGCAATGAGGGTGGTTTAATGTAAGAAAATCAAACCATATAATGTAATACTATAAGAGAACAAAAAATACATTTGCAGAAACATGATTATATTGATTGATGTAGAAAAAATAAATCACTTGACAAAATTTAATACCCTTTCATTATAAATGCACTCAGTAAACTAGGAAAAACCATCAAACTTGCCTAAAATAATGGACATTGATAACCTATATCTAACAATACTTCATAGTGAAAAATTGGAATCTTTCCCCCTGAAAAGAAGACCAAGACATGTACTCCTGTTTTTTCAATATTGCATCCAAAGTCCTGGCCAGAAAAGATTTGGTGAGAAAATAATAAATGGCAACCACACTGGAAAAGAAGAGGTAAAACTCTATTTGTTGACTGATGTCATAACTATATGTAGAAAAATCCTAAAGAATCCATTACAAATTCTTGAAACTAATCAATAAGTTCAGAAAAATTGCAAAATATGCTTGACATGAAAAACTCAGTTGTATTTCTGCACATTAGTCAGCATTTGATCTTTGACTTCAAGCCCCCAATAATGTAAGAAATAATTTTCTATTGTTTTAGCCACAATCTGCAGTAGTTTCTTATGACTGCCTTTGCAGACAATATAATAATAATGTGTTATGAAACCAGAAATATTAAAAGAGCAAATATGATTAATCTTGATAGTGAAAATTTGGTTATATTTCTATTATCTTTACAGAAAACTCTACAAAATCTTCACAAAATAAAATCAACATGTAGGACAAAAACACTAAAGAAGCTACAAATTAAAATATTTTGTTTCCTGGATTTTTGTAATGCTTTTTGCATGTACACAGCTTTTTAAAATGTTCAGTTTTTCTTCTTAATCTCATTCTAAAAGAATACTTATGTTCACATGTAAGTATTAATGTATAATTTCAAATTACTTTCATTAGGATAGCCTCCCCAGATTTTGAAAGCTTCAGGTTTTATGTAGCTTGGATTTACAGTGTATAAAATCTTCTGGCTTTAAAACCAGAGAATCTGGTTCACAACTTCAGCATTCACTGCAACTTGGAAACATTTCAAAGGACTTAGATTTTCCTTAATAATACCGACTGCATGGAACTGTTGTGATAATTAATGGCATAATGTATACAAAATGCCTGACAGAGTCCTCTCCTGGCCCTTATTCAGTAGGCCCCAAAAGTAAAACAAAAATGTAATGCTATTTTCTAGGGATGTGCATTTAAGCTATATTATATATTATCATGGGAAAAATACAGAAATTTATGAACATATTTGTGACTGAACTTTTGAGGTTCATAAAAAAGTTAGACTGGTTGGGTTTGAATGTCTGCATTCCTCCAAAAAAAAAAAAAAAAAAAAAAAATATATATATATATATATATATATACAGGAACATTCAAGAGGTGATTAGGTAACAAGAACTCAGTTCTCAAGGATTAATTATCTTATGCAAATGCTCAAGGGAATTAGCTAGTATGATGTTTTTTATTTTTTATATTTTCCTTTTTCCACGTAAGGACATATTTGTCCTCTCTTGAAGTCATAGCAACAAGGCAGCACTTCAGACACAGACAACATGTCCTTCATGAACACGAAATCTGCTGTTACCTGGATGTTGGACTTACAAGCTTTTAGGAGAAATGCCTTCTTACTGTTTATAAATTACCTAGTCTGTTGTATTTTGTTACAGCAATAGAAATGGACCAAGGCATAGACCCAGGGGAAATTTTGTGGAAAGGGGAAATATGAAGTCAGTCACTAAAATCCTAATGAGCAGGAATAAAGAAAGGGAAGGCACAGAACTGCAAATCGAACAGAAGAGAAACAGGTTACACAATTTGGTTGTGTGTTAGCCCAGCATGAGACAGAAATTGTCCATATCATCACCACCGGCCGCAGTAAACAAGAATGAATGGGAGATTTCACCCAATGTATTTGGTATTAGGAAGAACAATTGAGGCAAATTTTCCCTTAAAGATAATGTCTGTGTCATGTGGATTTCATTTTCTCATCAAACAGAAAGTCAGTCCATGCTCCTCTCCTGTTCATGCAGAGGCAGCATGAGCCACAGATTTGGTTTGTGGAACTTGATGACAAATCTATAGCTATTTCCCCCGCGCAACTGATGTCCCAATCTTCTGACTATGCCATTTTCTTCTTTTACTTTATTTCCTTTACTTCTGTTTAAGAAAATATTTAGTTCTAAACCTCTTGCCTAAACTCAATATTCCTTATATTTCACTCTCCTTGACACTTCTATTTAATTTTTTTTTCTTCTTTTTGTCCTTCACCAGTTTATTCCCAGAGGACCTCTTCTCCGTGTGTGTGTGGTGTGTGGTGTGTGTGTGTGTGTGTGTGTGTGTGTGTGTGTTTGTGTGTAACTGTATTAGATGAATTGGAAAGAATGAAAAGTATAAATGACAGTGGCATAAAAATTTGGAAACTAGAAAAGATAATAGAAGGAGATGTTTTAAAATTAAATTCAAACACTGGTTCAGAAAGTACAAACGGAAGTAGGTGGAAGAGGACAGTCTCCAACAACCAGAACCAGGAATGCATGAAAGGTCACCACATGGAGTGCACAACCAGGTTAGCAAACATCCCTCTCTCCACTGTTCAGAGAAGTAAATAGAAAATTCACAGGAGACTTGATCAGTAAAGGAACAGTAAATAAAATTGCTTCTGAGAAGCCCAAAAAATAAGCTTTTCACCAAAAGAGTGTTTTAAGTTTAAAACTCACATGAAGGCACCTAAGGCTATATCCACTAAAGTTTCTGAAGAAATAAATGTTCTCATAAGTTCTAAGATTTTTTTTTTTTGAAAATTCAAGTTCTCTGTCACAAAAAGGATGTGATTTTATTTTATTTTATTTTTTTCGGTTTTGCTCTTCAGCTGCGTGACCTGTTGAAAGTTAGTCAACCTCTCTGAACTTCAGTTTCCCATCAATTAATAAAGACTTCTCTCATCAGGTCATCATGTAGATTACATACACGAAAATCACTGATAACAGTGGAACACACAAAATAAAACACTGAAAAATAGTAGTATCCTTCCTCAGAGATTGGATTGTTAAATTGAGAGTCAGTTTTCATGGTCAATATGTCAGAAGAAAGGATAATCTGAGTACACATTTGGACTGTTATTCAGAAAGTGTACACGATTATAAAATGTCCCATTCTCACAAGAAAACAGATTCTTATATATATCTCAGGCTCCCCACAACCAAAAATGAATTTGAGAAATGAACAAGATTTTCATAAGACATGAGCACAGACTCATTTGGTACTTCAGAATAAAGGGGAGATTAGTTTTAACTCTTCTTTTTCTCCCTCCGATGATTTGAATGTTCACTCAAGCTTTCATTGCCAGCTCTAATGAACTACAGAAATAACTCTGAGAAATGAAACACATGAATTGTTTAGGCAGGACTCTGTTTTTGCCAAGCACACTTCATCCTGCTTCAAACATTTTATCAGGGCTCAGACTGTGCAGAAACCTTCCTAGAGATCAGATTTATTTTCTTCCCTTTCTTCCATATACTTACAGTGCAACAGCAGGAGAAAAAATAAGAATTCCCAATATAATCTTAAATGAGACAGTGTATCTCTGGATCAATGGCAACCATTTCTGATTCTTGGAACTTGGAGATTTTCAAATCGACATTCGGCATCAACCCCAAAAGCAGTGCTCTGCTCAGGTCAGGTTGTCCGCAAAGCCAGCTTCAGCTGGTGCAGTTACCAAGCAATTGACTCATCCTTCACCAGAATTTATGGAGCCTTTTTTTAGCAACACTGTTCTAGACCATGAATGGATTGTAAATATGTATGGTCCAACCTTCAAAGAAAGTATGGTGTCTTCATATATGTGAGAGAAACAGGAATAGAATAATGTGAAATGTGGAAAGTCTGAAGAAAGTGGATTAAGTCAAATAATACATAGACAAAAGAAAGAACTTCTTGTAGGAAATTCATCTCCACAGGAAATTCAGCATCCAAATCGGTCCTATAAACAAGTGGGTTTTGAACTTAACTGTGCATCAGGATCATCTAGAAGACTTGGAGGATTTATGATTCTGTAGGTCTAGGGTAGACTCAGAAATAGTCAAGTCAGATATTTCCACACCATACAGCTGCTACAGAGGGAATTGCACTTTGAGGAATACTGCTGCAAAAGAAGAAAGCCTTTTCAAAGTCCATCTGTTCAATTTTAGATAACTTTGCATCTTGAAGATCTCATATGTTACACACACACACCCACACACACACACACACACACACACACACAGATATACACACACGAACACCAGAAAAACATCATCCATTTAGTGGAATTGCTTTAGGAGTTTCTCGCTCCTGTAAAACATCCTCAAGTATTACTGTCAGATAAATGTGTGGCCTCACCCTGCTCAAACTCTTTGCTGGCTTGCCTCTGTTAACCTCAGAGCTTGGTTTGATATGCTAAGAGGAAAGCTATTAAGGTATCATGGAGAAAATATTATTTCTCTGCACAGTTGTCTCCTCTGATATTTATGGATCTCTTCTAGTTTCCTGCCTTGTGGAATTACTGGATTGTAATGACATATTTACATATTTTTGAATTACTGGATTATAATGACATTATTTACATATTTTTGAAAGTAGGATATTAATTATTATAGCAAATAAAAACTGAAACTGTTACTTACTTACTCCTTACCTTCTTTCTCTCTCTCTTTTTCTCTTTGCACTGCTCTGCATTGAATCCATAGCACATACAAGGCAAGTGCTCTACCACTGAGCTATGTACCCAGTCCCACAATTTTCTTTTTAAGTTATGATTTGGCAACTATTGTGCAAGAACTCTACATCTATTATACAATTCTCAGAAAAGAGAATCTCATACCAGATGAAACAACCATTTTTGTAGATTTTTCTCTCTCTCATTTTCTATTTCTACACACCATTTTTCAAAGAATGACTGTAGGGCTTGCATTTTGTTCTAGAAACTACTTTTATCATCTAACAATCTGATATTAATCACATTCACATAATAAAGACATTAAAATATGATTTCAAACTTTCCAAATTTGACTTTTCAAAATTTAAATATGCTTTTATTTTTTCTCCATAATTCCTGATTTTTAATTTTTTATATTCTATTTTTTATATAGGTACATTATAATTGTACATAATAGTGAGATTTGTTGTTACATATTTGTTCATGCATACAATAGAGCAGCATAATTTGGTCAACATCATCCCCAGTTAGAATTTCTGATTTTAAATAATTAATCCTCTAAGAGACTGGTTAGATTTAAGCTATTTTGCATATATTGTGTATTATCATTAATCATTATTATTATGGCTATAAGCACTTTTTGGTATAGTATTTTCTCTGTACTTGAGTAATGGTTTATTTCATACTCCTGAAAGCATCTGATCTATTTTCCAGATCTTGGCAAAATTTAAGGCATCAAAGAAAGTACTAGTGTGAATATATACACAATGGACTCCATGAAGAGGTATATTGCTTCTCTGATTTGATGTCTAAGCAATTTCAGATGGGACTTGACAATTCCAGTTAGGGGCAATTTCCTACTAGAAAAACATGAGATTAGTGTTTGAATTATTAGATATGCAACGGTTAATTACGATGTGTGACAATTGAGTATTGTTAACTAGTGAGATGACTAGTAACAAAATTATTGCTGCAAGATAAAAGGCAGAATTACTATAAAGCACATCAAAAAGAAATATTTATCAAGTTGATAGAGTATATAAACTTATTGATTCATATGTATACAATAAAATACCCAATGCTAAATCCTTATTAAGGACTTTAGTGTGTCCTTTTCAAAAATTTAGGAAAGATTTATAGAAGCTTGTTCATTATATTTTATTTAGTTCTTTTATGATAACATTAAACATAAAATTATTAAACACTGGTGTTTTCCTCATGGACAATCTCAGTCTGGTCAGTATTAAGGACATTTGACACTTACATGTGTTATCTTCCACCAAGTCCCTGCTAAGTTGTAGTACACACTGACTTGCTGGGGGAAAGGAAGTCCTTTGACCTCAACAGGTTTGCTGAAAACGTCTTCAATAGTAAGTATTAAGATAGTGGAGAATGAAAAAAGGAATAAAAGTGTCATTGAAATTTCACTATGGATTTTAGTAGAGAATTAAAAGGAAAATTAATTACTGCATGAATTAGTAATTCAATCAGTTTTAAAAGAGGTGAGGTTGGAACAGGGCAATCCATTTATTTGTGGCATCAAGTTCTCTTTTAGGACTCACCTTGAAGTTCTATGAAAGTTCCTATGATTCACCTCTATCACCTCCAACATGCCCCACCTAAAAAAGTCTCCCGTTTCTTTTTCTCTTCACCATGTTTGTTTTATATATCTTTGTTATGAAGTTCAGTACAATTAAAGCCATTATGAATACTTTATAAATGCTTTCTGGATTGTCTCTATTAAATTATTATTGACCCTTAAGAGAAACTGAGGCACAAATTGATTCAGAATTTGTTTGGGGTGATCAGAGTTGCAGCTTGGGAAAACACAGACTCAAGCAAACTTGAACATGTATTACAGATTAAAAACAAGTTTTAAAGGCAAAAACCACAAGTAGTGAGGAGGACTCCATTAGTATTCTGTCCATAATTTGGATTAATGCTGGCAAGGTAGCAAGATGGTTCCTTGTAAGAATATGATTGGATGTCTTAAAGAATATGTCGGTGTTAGTCAGCTTTTCCTCCCTGTCACCAAAATACCAACAAGATCAACTCTGAGGAAGAAAACTTAATTTGAGGCGCTGTTTCCAGAGGTTTAGTCCAGGGCCACTGACTTCATGGCTATGGGTCTTATGTGAAGCAGAACATCATGCCAGAAAGAAATGGAGGGAAACAGTTGCTCAACTTGCTGAGATTTTGATTTAAATTGTATTAAATGTTGTTATAAGAGAGCATCCTACTAAAATTCAAAACCCAAAATAAGATTGTCACTAAATGTATATCACTTCTGCACCATCATGAAGTCTAAAAGGAAATTTGAACAGTAATAATTCAGATACTGCTTTTCAAGACTAAAAAGAAATTTGAACCATAATAATTTAGTACTTAATTGTGCTGAGATTGCAGAATTAAAGAAAATAGATCAATGATGTCTACAGTGGTCAGAGATGAATTTCCCTGACTATAGATCAATGGGCAAATTTGAACAGGATTTAATCAATTGCTCTTAACTCTGAGTTAGGGAAGAAGAGATTTCATTTGTATCCAGAAGGAATTTTGTCCAGCAGAAATTCTTCTTCATCCCTAGGATGATTAAATTCTAGACAAGGCAACTCTAAGGTCTGTTCAGGACTAAATATAAAAATGATAATAAGGATGAATTTACTAGAATCTGTTTACTTATCTGCTGAATAAGTGAGTTAGACCGAATCCAGTGCAACCCTTTCTACCCAATGATTCTGTGAGTAATGGTGCCTATAAATTCCTCAAAATTCCATTAAATGAATAATATGTTAATATGGAAGATAATACTGGGCCTCTGTGTGTGTGTGTGTGTGTGTGTGTGTGTGTGTGTGTGTGTGTGTATGTGCATGGTGCTGGGAATCAAGCACAGGGTCTATCACATGCTAAACAAGTGCGCTGCCACTGAAACTACCCCCAACTCTAATACCAGCACTTTTTGATAAAGAAGGGAAAAGAAAAATGCAGGGGACTTAGAAATCAAACAAGTATTTCCAGACATTTCAGACAGTAACTGTAGAGTATGCTGCAGTGAGTATAGAATTGTATTCACATCTCAATTCTGCTAGACACAAACTAGAAAATATAGTTAAATTTTCTTAAGGCTTTGGAGCCTTATTCCTTCATATGTAAAATGGAAATAATGTTATTTCTTTACACTTTTTCATAGGACTATAAAAATGATCAAAAAATGCAAAGCTTATGAAAGTTTTTTTTTTTAATCTTTGAAGAGTTTACGTATGTTAGCATAGCATATTTTTACAACTGTTAAATTAAGTCAACTTTAATTTAGGTAAATTTATAGAAATCTGTAATATATGGATAATTTTCCAGCTAGTATTATTTAAACTACTGATGCTAAGTTTCTTTCTGTGAAACTTAGGATCAATAGTTTAAATTCATGATGAAATCTAAATGGCATTGCTCATAGAACTCTATTAATGAACTTGTCCTACTCAAAACAAAATTAGCATTTTCTTAAAATTTTAATTTTATCTCCTGTTTAGACATTAGGCATTGATGATCCTTGCATTTGGAAAAAATGTCTGTGTTTAACGTAGTAAGAAACAGCTTTTTTAAATTTGATGTCTACAAAATACAGGAAGATAATAAGGCATGGTAAAATTTACCAATGGCATTTTCAATTTTGTGACGCTTTTGAACTTGCAACATTGGCTTTAAAAGTTTGATTTTACCTGGTATGTATGCTCTTCATATTTTCATTCATCACTGTCACAGGACAAGTCTCCAGTGAGAAGGAAGCCAGGGATGGTACTAAGGAATCTATTTTTTGATCAGCTAAGGAGATATTAAAACTCACTACAAATACAACATATTTCCCTCTTTTCACATAACGTTAAAATCTAGACGTGTTGTTGATTTTGTCAGGTCACTCTTTTCTTCGCTTAGCAAATTGTGATCCTTGGGCTCCTGTGGCAGAAAGCAGTGAAGAACTGTGACTTTAGAGACAGTGCTTCTATGACAATGGTTTGAAAAATTGCCAAATAGGCAACGCCAAAAATACTAACAATTTTAATATATAGTCTTGTTGGCTTGTCCATTGTATTTTAGTTACTGCCTTTATGAGGAGGTACAAGATATTATATTATTTACTCTATGGAGTTTTGATGATTTCATATAATTTTTGTTGAAAAATTTTTCTTCCTTTTTTTTTTTGGTACTGGGGATTGAACTCAGGGGTGCTTAACCACTGAGCAACATCCCCAGCACTTTTTATTTCTTATTTTGGGATAGGATCTTGCCAAGTAGCTTAGGACCTTGCTAAATTGCTAAGGCTGGCTTTCAGTTGGTGATCCTCCTGTCTCAGCCTCCTGAACAACTGGGATTATAGCTGTGTGCCACTGCAACAGGGTTCAAAGTACTCCAACTAAAATTTTTACCATTTGTTTTTGTAGTTCTTTACGAAAATGCACATGCGATCTCAAAGGAGATCAAATATGCATATTAATAATAATATTTTTAGATGCCCAGTGAAGGGTTATGGAAAATAATATTCCTATTAGACAGCTCCCCAAGAAAAATGGAGGGACAGCGTGGCTTCTGAGGAGGGAGAGAAAATTGGTCAAACATTCAACCTCGTCCAGTGTATTCTTTCCTGATAACAATGGGCCTGGGGGAAAGGGGTGGATACTGAATGCTAGGCCCTAAATCTTGAACTTCCCCCCATGGCTAATTAGTCCTAAATAACAATGGGCAAGATTGGAGTACTCATCCCTCAGGATCTGGTTTTAACCTGTACAACTAGCCCTTGATGGTCAAAACTGTATAGTCATAGCTAAAGGTACATAGCTTCCAAGGATTATATCACTGACCCTATAAAACCAAAATCCCCTCTGTAACTGATGACCATTTTCCCATCCTGAAAATGGGCCCCAATGGCGTCCACGTTTGGGAAAGAATAAAGGCTTGTCTGAACCCTTTGAGGTCTGCTTCCCAACCTTTTGCACTTACAACCAGAACATGAAAATCAATATTAAGAACAGATATGTAGGATGGGGTGTTGCAACTGCTTTTATTGCACAGAGAGAATTAAATGGTTAAGAAAAAGCAATGTAACTACAAAGCCTTCTGAAAGGTTTCTGTGTGGCTAGACATTCCATTCATTCCAGAAAAATGATATGTCATTCATCCTCTACAAATTTGCATTCCCAGATCTTCCAAAAGAGCTAAGAGTTCCAGCTGTTGAGGTTGAGCCCTCCCAGCATGCGTCACTTGGCCATAATTGAAATGTTGAATGAATTAGACCTGTCCATTTTTAGAATCGTTATTCCTGGTACTCAGACATGCTCATTTTTCTTTCCCAATGAGATAGCGTCTGATGGCTTGACTCATCCCAGTGTGACGCCAGGGCAGACTGATGCAGAAGTTTTAAATTCCAAATGGTGAGGCCTCTTAGATTTAAGGCAAATGATCTACCGTTAGATTTATGGAACTAGAGATCTTTAGGACTGAGTAGCAAAGACAGCACTCCTTACAAAGTCAAAAAGGCAACCCTTAAGTCACCTCTGTCATTCCAGTTCCAGTCATAGTGAAATTCTTTTATTCTCACAGAAGTGTAGAAAAATGTATTTAACTGAAAGTTCAGATCTTAACTTTACAAGCCTCATTGGTATGATATAGTGGATTTTGACAAAAACCAATTTTAAATGCGCTATCTATATAAAATAACCCAGTGCAATCTTAAACCCTTTAAATTTTACAAATAAGCCATTATGCCTATACACACACACACACAAACACAAACACACATACCTGTATATGTGTGTGTGTATGTTTGTGTAACTATAAAAATTCAATGTGTAATAAAAACAATTTGCTGCCTATCCTTGGATAAGTATAGTGTTCTTCTCAATGGAACACAGAATGTAAAAGAGCAATTATTTTTATCCAAAAGGAAATAGGGTCAAGAAAAAGAAATTTAAAAAAGCATTCATACAATTGCAATTTTCTCATATATTCTGGTGATAAGAATACCCAAAATATTCAACCAAGGTTTTGGCTGTGTTTTATTGAATATGACTCGTGTGTTTTTCTTGACTCAATCTGGAGACACCTCTCCCCAAAAAGGAAATACATCATTATATGCATTAATCGACTACAACTTCTCTTAGGAAAATGTGTATGTGTGGAGCCAGGAGACATAGTCTGCTTGACCCACTTCCTATTTGGGGGTGTTGTTTTCTTTTTTGTGTGTGTAAAAGAATTTTTAGCTTTGCCCCATTTCCCTAAGACATTTCTTTTTGTTTCTTTATGTTTAGTACTTTCCTCAAACCAGAAAGAAGTAATCTGACTCCATTACTGCCTCCTTGGGAATCTTAACTCACTCAGGGCAGACTGTATCTTCTGTGCTCAACCTCAGTGTTGCATGCACAAGCTCCAGATTTGTGGTGGGACTGACGTCAGTTGGGTAAAGTAATGCGGGTTTACCTTTTGTCACCTTCAAAGGGTAAAAGTTGTTCAGAAGCAAGAGGGACAACTTCAAAGTTAGCCGGGAGCTGAAAAACCGATCTTTCAGGTACAACATTCAAGCATACAGTTTTTTGCTGCAAAAGAACCAGTCAGGACCCTTTCTTCCCAAACAGGAATACTGGGATAACTGAGCCCAAATAAATAAGGTGACAGCTGGGAGTTCTCTTGCTGACTAATGACTGTGGGAACTTGTTAGGTCCTGCCCTGCACGAGCCACTTACCCTGAATGGGTTCATGAGCATGGGCATGCCCTATTTCCCTGTACAAATGACCTGGAAAATTTATCAGGGAGGTAGAGGACAAAGGAAAGAATCTTTGAAAGATGAAAGAACTCAAAAGTCAGCCTCCTTCTCCCCACCCCCCTTTTTCTGTTCAACTTCTACTTTCCCTAGTAACTTTTCCCTGAACTCCTCCCAAGCCCACCCCCATGCACAACACCTGGCCAGTTCCTTTCTGCCTAGACAGATTGTCACGTCCACCAACCCTTTAAGGTGTGACCTCGTCCCTCTGTAGTTCAGAGCCTTCCTGTACATTCTGTGCCACACCGCTGGAACATTATGAAAAAGAGAAAGCACTGTTTTCTCTGTTCTCTACCCAGAGACCATCTCATTTTATTGCACTTTCGAAAGAAAACCTTGTAACTGTAGCTGGGGAAATAAATGAACAAAACAAAACATGTAACCAGCCATTCTTTACTTATTGACAAAATGTGTAATTGGTTCTTTGTTTGGCAAAGACAGTCACAGGTTTTGATTCTCAAAATTTTCCTACAAAAGCAAAAAAGATCAGACAATCCCTTTGGTTTCACAGTTGTATAATTAAGGAACCACCAATAAAACACATAAATTAACAATTTTCTTCTCATATCTTTTAACCTGCCTATTTAACTTGAGTAGGAACTTACACTATTTAAAGTATAGATTTAAAAGCAGAAAAGCATTTTAAATAGAATCATATCAGTAAATGATTTAATTACAAAAGCATGAAAAAATCTTTAACCTATGAAACAAAAATATTAAAAATTAAGAAAATGACTTTTTTTTTTTTTTTTTTTTCCCTCTTTTTAGTACTGGGGATGGAACTAGAACCCAGGGGCACTCAACCACTGAGCCACCCCTATCCCTTTTTTGTATTTTATTCAGAGACAGGGTCTCACTGAGTTATTTAGGGCCTCCCTAAGTTGCTGAGACTGGCTTTGAACTTGCAATCCTCATTGTTCTTAAAGAAGAGAAATCAGCCTGTGTATTTTAAGGAATTCAGATTTTTTTAATCGACCACTTATTAATTAGTAACCAAGAGTTCCTAATCATTATTATGACACTTATCCCATTGCATTATGGGATTAATTATACTAAGATAATAATGAAAATGAACATGTGATGATTCCATCTATTCCTTATACATTCCTATGTAGTATGGTTCTCCATGGGAATGGTAACGTTAGAGGCACAAAAGGGGAAGAGATACAAACACGCACACACACACAATCATATAGAATTCTATATGCATATCATACACACTTGTATAATTGCTTAATCTACCAATTTTCCTTTTAAATCTAGTTCTAGAATATACGTAAGGTCTTTTATCAGGAAACTTAAACTATAATAAAGTAACCAAATTCAAAGTGGAAATGAATAAACAGAGCCAGTATTGAATTGAGGTTTAGAAATTGGTGCTGTAAACCTGATTAGCATTGTTTCACCCCTTGCTGATATGTCCAATGCACACTGCTGACAACACAGAGACGGAGCGAATACATATGGCCAGAACCACTTGAGTCCCTAACCTGGCACCTCTTCATAGGAATGCTGTGTAAGAGCAAACCTTACAGTGCTGTCTATCGGAACAAACTTTCAAAACTGTTGACATCTTGTCACATGAAATTCTCCCTTCAGTGTAGCTGAAAGTTCCCGGGCTCTATACCATGAACAGCAATCCCTCAAGTTGTCAAGAGTGGACCCACAGTCTCAGAGACCTCTTGTCAAGAACTATATTTTAGTTTTGTTTTGATAAAAAGGAAACAGAAATAGCTGGGATATTATGCTTGTAGGAACTGGAGAAGAATACTGCAGACCCATGTATTTTATCAGGGGCAAATTACACATTTGTTTATACCATTTTAGTAATCAGGAAGGGTTGTGACCCTGTTCGTAGGGGCCATAAGGTTTGAAATTTAAGAGATACAAAGATAAAAAAATTTCAAAAAAAGACTAAACACAGAGAATAATAAAGAGGAATGTGGTTATTTTAAGAAACAGACTAGAGGCATACAGTTGAGGCCTAGCTCCATCAATTTGCTAATTTTGTATAGTGGAACAAGAGAGGAGGACAAAAAAACCAAACTTTCTTCTAACCTCTTATTTCAGTACTTGGAAACAACAAGTTAAACTGAAAACAGACAGACTGATAAGAGAAAAGGTAGATTCGTATTCAAACAGGAGCAAAGAAGTCTCTGCAACGCTAAATGGTTAAATTTAGAGGCTCAAAAAATAATTTAGTAGGGAAAAGGCATGGGCAAAACAGAACTGTAAAAAAAATTAAGAAAGATAAATGGATCTTTTTGTAAGGAAGAAGAAATAAAGAAAATATGTGATAATATTTGTCTTTACAGGTACAAGTGGTTATTCCATCTTTCTAAGGCCCATAACCCCCTGGAGAAGGAATTCACAGTAGGTTTTTCTTGTCCTAGGAGTAGTCCAGCCCTGAAGAGTGAACTAATGCAATTTCATTTTCCAGAAGTTTCTTGCAACAGTGGAATGCTTGTATCCCTCCAAAATTCATATACTACAACCATAATCACTATGTGATGATGTTAGAAATTGAAGGCCTAGAAGGTTCTTAGATGGAGGAAGCTAGAAGGTACCATCTATAAGCTGAAGTGTTGGCCCTTTTTGGGCGCTGAATCTATTGGTAACTTGATTTTGGACTTCCCAGTATTCATAAATTTCCGTTGTTCATAAGCTCCCAAGTCTATGGTATTTTGTTATAGAAACCCCAAAAGTATAAGAAATTG
Organism: Sciurus vulgaris; assembly: GCF_902686455.1. Classification (NCBI taxonomy): domain Eukaryota; kingdom Metazoa; phylum Chordata; class Mammalia; order Rodentia; family Sciuridae; genus Sciurus; species Sciurus vulgaris. The sequence goes on from NC_136469.1 coordinate 124,130,187, forward strand.
CTGCTTTCAGTCAGATAAAGGAAGCTTCAAGGTGACTTTTTCTGCATCTGTTAAATCTCAAATGTCTTCAATTTAAAATAATCTTTATTCCAACTCTCAGGTTCTAAGCAGATATTTTTAAAGGATTATTTCTAAACTTTGATCTAGTCAACATTAAGAGGACATACTAAAATCACCCACCTTTTAAAGTAATTATTGTAAATAATTTAGCATTATACCTGTTCGGTAAATGTGAAATATTATTATATCAAGGATTAGACAACATTTTTCTTTAAGGAGACTAATAAGCATGACTTTGTGTACCGTAATTAGTTAGCAATGTAATTTCTGTTTAGTAGACAAGATGAGTAGTTTCACGATAATCTTTTATACTTTTTACCCTTGATTTAGACTGACGGTTTCTCATCAAAGTGTGGTAGCTTTAGCTTAGTTGGTCTTTCCCACAGAAGATATAATTATGATGTTCTCTTTAACTGAATTTTTAAAGAAAGGGATTAGGTAAGACTGTAGGAAAAGAGTTATATTAAAAATACATAAATCCCAAACACAGATTCACAGAATCTCAGAGCTTGGGAATCAACATGTATAATAATGTAATTATCCTCATATCTAGACTTAATCTTAATTCAATTACACAGTCCATCTACCTTCACAGTCATTCTGCATAGGTAAAAAGAAAATAACTGTCATTATTTCTGATTAACACAGTTCCCTTTTCTAAAGGCAATAATAATGACATATTATGTGCCCAAATTAGTGTCATAATTTCCTTAATATTTCACATTCCTTATCTCAATTGAGTCTTCTAACATGTATGGGATATGATTCAATAGAGTGGTCCATCTTAACATCTTTATGTTGCAAACTGAACTCATGATGCCCTAATTCTATCTTACTTCAGTATTTTCCCATTTGGTAATAATACCACCATTTATCAGTCACTTCTGCTAGAAACCCGGTACATGTTGCTGACTCCTTTTTCTCTCCCATTTTCTAAATTCATTCAAGTAACAAGTTAAGCCATTTCAATTCCTATTCCTAGACATTTTCGGTACATATCTACATATACAGATAGATGATAGGTAGATGGATAGAAGATATACACTATCTCTTATCCACACTACCAAGGAAAAATTTTAGAAGATCAAACTGCCAACAAGATCATGAAAATATCACTTAAATATGAACCCTTCACCTCTATTGACTGCAAATGTTATTAGAATAATAGAAAAATATAAATCTGACCATTGAATCCTAGACTATTGCCTTTAATACTTTATTATTTCCATGAAATAAGATATGAACTCTACTTAAAATAAGCAGCCCTCAATTTTTCTTTCCTTATTCCTCCAGTCTCATTGTTTTCTGACTTGTTAATCTTTAATTTTGTTTTTCTACAAATATTAAGCACCAAGTATGCTTCAGTTCTTGTTCTTTTTATTTAAAATAATAATGGATGTATCTATCTATCTATATCTCTATCTCATTTGTTAAAAAGGGAATTAATTTCTATACAGAATTATTAATATTTATATATCACAAACAAAAAGTTTTTGGATGATAATTAGCAATTTATTTTAAAAATTTACTTGAAAAATATTACATCAAGTAATTTTATAAATGAGTTTTGAAAATTTGTATTCTATAAAAATGTTTCATAAATAGGAAAAGAGAGGACATTATCTCATTTATTATTCTAGTCTAACTTTAATAAAAATGTATAAAGATTTAATGGAAATAAAAACATTCTCACTCTCAAATTCAGATGTAAATATTTTAAATAAATATGTGAAACAAAATCAAACAATTAATGTAAAAAAGTACTTCATGTCCACTTGGGTTTTATCCTAGGATTTCATGGTATTTCAGTGTTCAAATGTGCTAATAAGGCCTATATTTCTGTACTATGTTGACACATTCATCCAAAACTAAATGGCCAAAGCAATAAAATAGGAACATCCAAAATACAGATAATTCACCATGTAGAAACTGCATGAAATAATTTTGTTCACTTATTTGGATTGTTAACAGAATTTGACAACACACATGTAGTATAGATTAATAGAAAAAAACAATATAAAGTGATTATAGACAACATATGTTTGCCTTAAAATTTAATGTCTTATTGATATGGAATGAAATCTGAGTGGTGATAGCTATTCGTTCAGTAAATGATATGTAGATGAACAAAACTATTCATAAAAAAATGGAAGGATTAATTTTCTATATTTCACTTCATGAATAAAATTAATTAGCATACTGGTCTGTAAATTATTTAATGAAGGAGAAAATGTTTAAATATCCAGAAAAATGTTTCATTATGTATTTATGGTCTTGGGTTAGAAAGACATTAAGAAAACAAAGCATAAAAAATAGCTTGAACTCATTAAAATTTAAAGTATGACTTCCATAAAGGTTACAGAAGTAAAGTAATAATTAAAACAACTAATTGTATACAATGTTATTATATTAATTTTTATAGTATATTATAGTATATTATGTTATAGTATTTTTAAATACTAATAGCAAAAGAGAAACTACCAAAAGAGGAAGGAGTTATCCAATTCATAGATACTATGCAAAAATATGTAAAAAATATTCATTTTTACCTGTAATCAAGGAAGCACAATCCAAAAGCATGTTAAGACATTTTATGTTAAAGTTAAAAATGGAAAACTTTGAAAACAATAATACATGGTAAACATATGACAGAGCAAGATCCCTCACATTATTATCTGGAGAATAAATTGATGTAGGCTCTTGGATGAGCATTTTATATGTGTCTGCTAATATGGAAGATGTCTATATTCTTTGAGAGAGACATTTCTTTCCTAGATATAAAACTAAAGTTTATGTATCTGGAAATATATGTTTAAAATGTCTGTTGCAGTGTAGTTTTCATAACCAAAGAAAAGTAGTCAACAAGAATATATAATGTATGAATTCATGTAGTATATCTTATCAAAAGCAGTATGAAAATAATTTGTTCCTGCATGGTGATTCCGTATACTCTGCTACATATGCTCCCTATAATATGCTTTTTTTTGTTGTTGTTGTTTCCTTTTTTTTAATTTTTTTTTTCAGTGCTGGACATAAAATGCAGAGCCTCATGAATTCTAGGCAGGTAGTCTAGCCCTAAGTGACATCCCCAGCTTTAGTTAGTTACGTATTTTAACATGAGCTATCTCAAAAAGCATTATATATGATAACAATTTCAAAAAGTTGTTGAAATAGAAGTATATATACATGTCATTATTTGAAAGATTTTTAAACCATGACAATAATGCCATACAAAAATTTATGAAAACATAAATTTGTGTTTCCTATAAATTTGGTAGATGTTAAACTCTGATATGCAATGCCAAAGATGATGTTGGTTTATAATAGACATTCAACTGTTGTTTGAATTAGCAAATGAAGATAGTTTGAATAATAAATATTCAAGGTAAGATAAGATATCGCTAATTCTGGTAAGGAAAGGGGTGAGGTAATAATTTGATGAAAGGAAGCCTAGAGGGTGCACACACACACACACACACACACACACACACACACACACATTCTGAAACATTCATATAAGACTCCTTGTTTTCCAGTATGGTATAGTTTTATTTTTCAAATACTTGTTGGGAATTTTTTTTTCTATTTATTTATTTATTTATTTATTTTTTATTGTAAACAAATGGGATACATGTTGTTTCTCTGTTTGTACATGGCGTAAAGGCATACCATTTGTGTAATCATAAATTTACATAGAACAATGTTGTTTGATTCATTCTGTTATTTTTTCCCTTCCCCCCACCCCTCCCACCCCTCTTTTCCCTCTATACAGTGCTTCCTTCCTTCATACTTGCCCCCCTCCATAACCCTAACTCTAACCCTAATACTAACCCTTCCCTCCCCCCCATTATGTGTCATCCTCCACTTATTAGCGATATCATTCGTCCTTTGGCTTTTTGAGATTGGCTTATCTCACTTAGCATGATATTCTCCAATTTCATCCATTTGCCTGCAAATGCCATAATTTTATCATTCTTTATGGCTGAGTAATATTCCATTGTATATATATATACCACAGTTTCTTTATCCACTCATCAATTGAAGGGCATCTAGGTTGGTTCCACAGTCTGGCTATTGTGAATTGAGTACCTATGAACATTGATGTGGCTGTGTCTCTGTAGTATGTTGATTTTAAGTCCTTTGGGTATAGGCCAAGGAGTGGGATAGCTGGCTCAAATGGTGGGTCCATTCCAAGTTTTCTAAGGAATCTCCACACTGCTTTCCAGAGTGGCTGCACTAATTTGCAGCCCCACCAGCAATGTATGAGTGTACCTTTCTCCCCACATCCTCGCCAACACCTGTTGCTTGTATTTTTGATAATCGCCATTCTAATTGGGGTGAGATGGAATCTTAGGGTGGTTTTGATTTGCATTTCTCTTATTACTAGAGATGTTGAACATTTTTCCATATGTTTGTTGATTACTTGTAGATCTTCTTCTGTGAAGTAACAGTAGATATTAGGAAGGAAATCAATTGGGAATTTTTGAAATATGTATTTAAAAAATTCACAATAAAATAAACAATAGCATAAGCTAACAAATAATATTTAAGAATAAAAAAGCTAAGGAAGAGACAGATTTCACTATTATATAAAAGGCTAAAACACTTCATAAATTGAGGAGGGCTACTTGAAAATGTATTTTTTAACAGAGATGAAAAGAGTACATAAAATGATGTAATAGTGGGGTTATTTATTGGGTGAGAGGTGAAACCACATTTATCTATACCCTCTCCTAATTATATGATTTGATTGTTTGGTTTTCAAATCCATCTAATTTATTCCTTCTATGTACCATGATCCAAGCAAATAATACATTGAGAAGTAAGGTCAATCATTTTATTAAAGTAGACACTATTTTTCTATAGAAGAACAAAAACAATTCAAATTAAATATTTTGAGTATGTATTTGTGTGTGTGTGTGTGTGTGTGTGTGTGTTCTATTAAAATCTTTTCTAAGATAGGGAGAGATTCTAACCTGTGTATATCTGACTCATCCAACAGTTCCAACTAAATCTAAAGGAAAATCATGGCAGTACCCTCATGATTGTAAAATATATTCACCTGATTATGTGCCAATGTCAAATGCTTAAAAACAGTAAAAACAATTCAAATAATCCTATTGCATATACTATTTCATATTGAAAGCATTTGCTTTTTTAATACTGTATTTAATTTTAAACATTAATAAATTTTTCTTAGTTGTTTGCTATAGACATATTATCTTTTTTCCATCACTAATAATTTTGATTAGAAAAAATAAGTGAGTTTGTTTGCATCTTAGAGCAAAGTGTAATCAAAACAAATTATATGATCAGAGCTTTTAAAAATCTTTAAATTAATGTCATCAAAGTACTTGAGCCTGACATTTAAATACTTCAGCATGTTGCTAACTCACTCAACATATTAACGGCACCATAGAAAGTTCTAGGAGCTCAGAACACAAGAGATATCTGCATTTATTCATAGACAAGCATGCTTATAAAAAGCCAATAAATTGTTAGAATGGAAATTCATGCATAACTTAGAAACTAAATGAATCAGTTTAATTAACAGAAAATGAGCTAAAAGTATACAATGAAATGAAGAAAATATTTGAGGAAAGAAAAATGCCAGTTGCCCATGTCTCCCTAACAACATTTTAGGTTTTAGTTATTCACATTACTGAAATTTAATATCTTTGAAATCCTTTTAATACACCATATCTCTACAATTTTACTTAATCATGGGATGAATTTAATGTTTATTTCTATAGAAACTGAATACCTACTAGGCATCAGACAATGTGCTGGGAGAGAACAAGATCAATCCTAATGAATATTGTTCAGAGAGATTTGACTGTGTCAAGGGTAATGTGATAGAAGGTAATAGACTTGATATGCAGATGCTGCCTAAGTATCACTGTATCTGAAATGTCCTCCAGATGTTCATGGATTAAAGGCTTGCAGTGCAGCAGTGTTCAGAGGTGGGGCTTTTGAGAAGGACAGGGAGCTCTAAACTTGAATGGATTAATCCATTGATGGATTTATAATTTGATGGTTTTATTAGAAGTGATGATAACTGTAGGAGGCGGGACCTAGTTGGAGAAGTGAATCACTGGGAGCGTGCCCTGGAGGAGTGTACATTGTCCCTGGGTCTTTTCTTGTGCTCTCTCCGCTTCTCTGCTGCCTTGAAGTGAGCTGCTCTTCTCTGCCATGTGCTCCCTGCCTCAGCACAGACCCATAGTGATGGGACCAAGCTGTCATGGACTGTAGTGGTCTCTCGCCAGATTCAGATCCCTCACTCTTGAACTTCCCAGATCCAGAACTATGTGGGACAATAGATTTCTGTTCATTACAAATTATGCAGTCTGCAGTATTCTATTATTGAAATACTAAATGGACCAACAGCAATCCCAATCGAGTAAGCCCTTCTTGTGAAGGTTTTAATAGTACCTTAGAGCTTTAAAATGGTAGTGTGGTCTTATACCAGATTTCTACCCAATTCCTGTCATCCAGCCAGTTAGAAACTTAGGCAGAGTCCTATTCTTTTCTTTTAGGATATATAAATTCTCTGCCTATAGTTTTCTCCAAATAATAAAGCCTCTATAAACATAATTTTTCTATATCTTATTAGATGTTCTGACCCATTGACCAAGTCACAATTGTTTTACCTCTCAGAATGGCCTTTGCTACACTCAGATTCATGAGTAAACTATTCCTTTGTCCCTCATATTTCTATGCCTTTTCATTCAAATGGTACATAATCTTCATTAATTCATAAGATTTTTAATAATTCTGAGTAGTACACAATGTTTAACCACTTTCATCCTTTTTTGTCTATTATGATCTAATAAGATACCTCAGAAATTTACCATTATAATGTGAAGGTACCACTTCATTGGTGCCTTATGTATGTTTTAGAATGAACAAAAGTAGCAAAACAGCTCTTGGGAAATAGAGGTTCATTTACTCATTGGTATGGTCATGAGTGTATCTCCCTTTGTTTTTGTATTTGTTGGATACTAATTTCCATGTGTACAAATAGTAAAACCTTGCAAATATGGTGCACCGCACATAGAAATCTGGTTTTACTTTTATTTTCCTAAGTCCTGAAACAAATGTTGAAAATTTACATGGCATTTAAAAAATGATATTTATAATTTTTTTTCTTTTAAGCACATAAAACATGCATAAATATAATTAAAGGATTAGTCATGTCTTAATTATCATTTTTAAAGGAGTTGGTGATAATGATTTTTCCATTATTCAATATTACATTGAGAGGTCTAATTAAAATGAGTTACAGACTTCAATTAGGTTTCTGGAAGACAAACCTCATTCAGTTCCTAAAAACGATGAGGTAAAACTAAATGGGTAAAAAGAAAGTATAAAGATTGATTTTAACAATAGGTGGTTTATTACTCTGTTCGGCCTGCCTTAACAAATTGCCAGATTGGGTGGTTAACACAAGAGTGTTATGGCTTAGATATATGGTGTCCCCCAAAAGTTCATGTGTGAGACAATGCAAGAAAGTTTAGAGATGAAATTATGGGGGTTATGAGAGCCTTATCTTAATCAAAGTCTTAATTCCATGATAGAGATTAACTGGGTGGTAACTGTAGGCACGTAGGGTCTGGTTGGAGGACATGGATCCCTGGGTGTCTTTGGGATTTATATTTTGTCCTGGTGAGGAGAGCTCCCTCTTTGTTTCCTAATGCCATGCCCTGAGACTCTTTCCTCCACCACCTTTTCCACTATGAAGCTCTTCCTCACTTCAAGACCTGAGGAATGGGGTCAGCTCTCTATGGACTGAGACCTCTGAAACTCTGAGCCCCCAGATATACTTTTCTTCCACTAAAGTTTCTTGTTAGGACTTTTGGTCACAGTGATGAAATAACTGATTAAAACAAAGAGGAATATTTTTTCACAACTCTGAAGGTTAGAAATAAGTACACACTCAGAATGCCAGCAGGGTTGGTATCTTGTGAGACCTGACTCTCCTTAGAGTGCAGATAACCACTGTGTGCTCATGTGGCCTTTCCTCTGGGCTTCTGAGTCGATTGTGTTTCTTCCTCTTCTTATAGGAGATATATCCTATTGGATCAGGGCACCATCCTATGATCTCATAATATTAAATACTTTTCTAAAGGCCCTATTTCCAGACACAGTCACGTTGTGGTTAGGGTTCCATATATGAATGGGTCAGCTTCAGTCCATAAGAACTGGGTTTTGAATATTGAATATTTAGAAAGGCTTGCATTAAAATTTTAGGCACAAACTTCAAATATGCTACAGATTTCACTAGATATAACCCATCTACATATTATATATTATATTTACCTCACTGTTCCTAATGTATCCATTTATGTGATGGCATATTAGTAAGAATACACTGTTCTAATGACCTCTGAAAGATTGCAAGAAAGGATGCTATATAAACAAACTAAGAAAAAAATCATAGTTAGAATATGACTGAACCTGTTTTCTTAACTGCATCAAGACCATATGTAGCAAAATATGCAATATTACAATATACTATTATATTGTAATATTATATTATAGAAATTATATTGTAGAAATTATATTGTAGAAATTATCAATTTATATCCAACATATAAGCAAGAGTAATGGATGAATAAGTCACTTATGTGATATCCTTTTTATTAAAGAAGTCACATATCTTTAAAAAATTACAAATGTGTTTGATGGACCTGAAATCAAGTCCTTCCCTATCCATTACTTGCATAATCTCTGTGATGACAGTATAACCCATTGATGGACCATTCTCCTTATTCTCCTTAAAAGTCAATGTTCCTATGTCATTACTAATCAAATCCAGTTCCTTCCTGAGAGTAATTATATCTGAGATTATTTACCCATCTGTATTTAGCTGTTGGATCAACTGATCACTAGATAATCTAACATGGCTTCTATCAGAGTCTGATGGTAGGTTGGATATCAGTTGGTGCAATAGGGTCTACTGGGTTAGTATATGCTTCTAATCATCCTGATATATAGCTCAGTCTTATTAACATGGTAGTACAGGTATTTAAAAAAAATGAGACAATAAGTTCTGATGTGTAAGTAATTTTCAAGTTTCCTCTTATGTCGTATTGGTTATTGCCTATTAGCTAAATAAAGTATCTTGGAAAACCATAGTCTAGTATGGGTAAGCCTTACCCAAGGTGTAAGCAAAATCATGGGAACAACTTGGAACATTGCTATAATCATATTACCCTTAAGGGAAGAGCTGGTATCACTGACTGAAGCATTTTTCCTAGAATAGAAGGCTCATGTTTCAGGAAACGTGAAAGTAAGATGGAGACTAGAAATACAAACTAAAAGGTAAAATATTGGATCAAAAATATAAATATCACTGGAAAAGAGGAAGCATAGTCCTCAAGTTTGCCCTCCCTTCTGCTATCAATTGTAAGTTAAATTAATTCAGAGTACTATGGATTTCACTTATTTGCTAAAACAATTCACAGACTTCAAGGAAAGCTGTTACACTCATGGTTAAGATTTACTACATTAAAGGATACAGATTAAAATCAGCCAAAGGACAAACTTCATAGAGTTCAAGAAAGCTTCAACCATGAAACATCCAGTTGTTCTCTTTCCATGGAGTATAAACAATATTACTTTCCCTCGAGGATGTGTTACTAAAACAGAGGACTGTCTATCAAGAAAGTTCATCTAGGCCTTACTGTGAAAATTTTAATTGAGGTTCTGTTACATAATCATGATTGAATGTCCTCATGATGATCCAGTCTCTAGAAGACCAATATCCATCAGACGCCCAAAGCCTAGCACATCATTGTGTTAGCCATTCCAAGAGCCTTATGGGCTGTGTCAACATTCAGTGAGATCAATATTTTGAGCTCCTACAAAGTGGAAAGATAAGCTTTGATTACCTCATTTGGTCATGTTTTTAGCTACTGATCTTGCTCCTACAATTTACACTAATAAAATAAGGGAAATAAAATTCAATAAATAAAAGTAGAGATCTCATTTGGAAAAATAACCAGAAAAATAAGGACTCAGATGAAGTCCCTTTTAGTTCTCAGCCCTAGTGAGTATGGAATATGAACTGCCCAGGTATATTCAAGTGACAGCTGACTGCTGGAGATATAAAAGTGTGGATGCCAATATATTTCAGGGCTACATCAGTCCATGAGAGGAAGGGGATCCCATAAATATACTTTCATGTCATCATTTGGGGGACTCTAGGATGGTTGATTTTGTGTGACAACATGATGGGCCAGATTAAGTATTGTGTCTGGGTGTGTGTGGGAGGGTGTTTACAAACAAGATTAGCATCTGAATGAGTGAGCTAAATAAAATAGTAGATGGCCCTCAACAATGTCAATGGGCATTATCCAATCATTTCAGAGGCCTGAGTAGAACAGAAGGCGGAATATAAAAGAATTTGCCTTTTATCTACTTATTTATTTATTTTTCTTCCTTACTATTTTTAGCTGAAATATCTCTTCTTCTCCTGACCTTGGACTGGATTTCACCATTGACTCTTCTGGCTCTCAGTCCCTCAAACAGGGACTGAATAACCCCTCCAGCTTTCCTGGGGCATTGGTGTGCAGGTTGTAGATCATGAGGCTTCTCAGACTCTGTAGTCACATCTCTCTTTCTCTCTCTCTCCCTCTCTCTCTCTCTCTCTCTCTCTCTCTCTCTCTCTCTCTCTCTCTCTCTCTCTCTCTCTCTCACACACACACACACACACACACACACACTTACACTTCCTGTGTGACTCTAGACAACCCTGACTAATATAGTCTGCTAGAAAATGTGACAAAGTTCAACATATATATATCTAGGACTGACTCTTGCCTCTTGCATGTTTGAAACCACCACATATGCACACTGAGATCAGAGAAAAAGGAACTTGGATTGCACTGAAAGCAAACCATGCTTGAACTGCACTAAAAGCAAACTATACACTTACCCAGACAAGTAAGGGTCCCTGTTTGCCACACTCCTCCACATATTCCCAATTCCTGAAGAGGACGTGACAATGAATGGAGAGAGCCATGTGGACACCACATCAACATTTCTGTCGTCATCTCCACACAGTTTTAACATGCCTGTATAAAAGGGTAAAAACTTTGAATTATATGGAAAACAAGCTTAAAAATAAATAGGACTGGAAGAATGAGTCTGTTGTAGTAACTGAAAATTATGGAACATGTTAAAAGGTTGCTACACAGTAGAAAATGGGCTTTCAAAGGGGTGACTATTTGTTTTATCCAAATGGCACTACGCTTGATCTTTGCCAAATCAACACAAAATTTCAGTTAGAAAGAATAATTTCAAGAGCTCTATTGTCATCTCGGTGTCTATAGTTAATGACAACGTATTTTATAACTCAAAACTACTGAGAGAGTAGATTTTAAGTGTTCCCATCTGAAAACAAATTGGTGTTTGAAGTAATATATAGGTTACTCAGCTTGATTGAGCCATTTTATAATATATACACGTACATCAAAACTTTATATGCTATAAACACATTTTTAATTAATTAAAAAAATGCCAAATAGTCATATGTGTCATACTTATAAGAAAGAGTTATAAGTATGTGTCATACTTATAAGAAAGAGTCTTATCAGAAGAGAAGGAAACAAATGGGAGCAATATAGCCACAAGTCAAAGAAACTGGAAAATCAGACTCCTTTTTAGAGTCTCCAGAGAGGTCCTAGCCCTGCTGACACCTTGATTTCTGCTCAGTGAAACTGATTTGGAACTTCTGGCTTCCACAACTGAGAAAATAAGCATTTGTGTTTTTAAGCCATTAGATTTTTGGAAATTTGTTACAACAGCCCTTAGAAAGTAATCTATTCATTTGAAACAAATAAACCATACCATTTGCATATTTTATTCCCCAAGGAATGTAGAACACCATTTCTAGGAATTATTATTAATTACTACAGTTAGACTCGGGAATGTCTTCCGAAGGCCCATGTGTCACGGTCTTAGTGCCTAGCTCCAGGCTATGGGAAGTTTTGAGAGGTGGAGCCTAGTGCAAAGCCTCTGGTCATCTGAGGTATGGTCTTGAAGGGAATAATGGAGCCAGGCCCTCTTCTTCCTCTCTTTCCCTTCTGGCCATGAGGTGAACAGAACCTATCTACCATGTACTTCCACCACCATGTGTTATGCTGCCACAAACCCAAAGCAATGGGGTCAAACACCTGTGGACTGAATATTCCAAAATGTTGTGCCAAAGTATAAACTTTTCTTCTAAGTGTATGATCTCAGGCATTTGTGATAGCACAAAGAAAGCTGAAAAACACATATTTTTTCTACCTGCATCCATATCAACCTTTAACTCCCATCATGCTTGACACCAGCAGATGCTATGGCTCACTCACTTGTCTTACAGTGGCACATCTTTCCGTTTGTCTGATGTCATCTCATCAATGGTGGAACTTTAGACGTCACAATGCCAGCATCCAATACAAATCAGTCACTGCTGCACCTCTCTGCTCTGATATCTCAAGAACTTGCTCCAAGGTCTGCCTTGCTGATATAAGAAATACATACTTTTGATGAACCCTTGGAGTGCTGAGGAGTGGCAGGAGTCCAAGGTTAAAAGCTTCATCTTCCTGGACCTTTAGTGGGTCAGTCAGTCTGATATCAATTCTGCATGGTGCTTCAAAGGGTCCTGGGTAGGAGTGAGCTCCAATGGCTGATAGTACTAAGCAGAAACTACAATAATCATTATACTAATTTTTCTCTCTATGTCTTTTTCAGAGGATTATCTGCAAAATAAACTACCTATAAACAATATTTACAGATTCCATGATCAGGGGAAATAAATTAAGGCAGTTTGTAACACAAAAAGCTTTTGTTTATCAATTTGTATTTGTTCTTTTTAGTTATACATGACAGTAGAATCTTTTTTGATATAATTATGCGAGCATGGGGCATATCTTATTCTAATTAGGATACCATTGTTGTGGATATACACAAAGGTGAGATTCACTGTGATGTGAACATAGGAAAGTTATATCAGATTCATTCCACTGTCTTTCCTATTCCTATCCTCCTCCTTTCCCTTCATTCCTCTTTACCTAATCCAGTGAACTCCCTTCCCTCCTCATTGTGGATTAGCATCCACATATCAGAGAGAATGGTTTATTTCACTTATCATGATAGTCTTCAGATCCATCCGTTTCTGGTGAATGTCATAAATTCATTCTTCTTTATGGCTGAGTAATATTCCATGGTGTATATATACCACAATTTCTTTATCCATTCATCTGTTGATGGGTATCTAAGTTGACTCCATAGCCTAACTATTATGAGTTGAGCTGCTATCAGTATTGATGTGGCTGTTTCACTGTAGTATGCTGATTTTTAACTCCTTTAAAATACTCAAAAGAAGAAATATGAAGAGTCAACAAATATATGAAAAAATGTTCAATATTTCTAGCAGTTGGAGAAATGCAAATGAAAACTTCACTGAGATTTCACCTCACTCCAAGCAGAAAGACAATTATCAAGAATGCAAGTAACAGTAAATGTTGGCAAGGATGTGGAGAAAAGGGTGCACAAAGGTTTTAAGAAGCAAACTCTTTGAATGATCCTAAAACCTGGCTATTCACTAGTCAGATGGCAATAAGCACAATTTTGGTTGATTGTGGATGGGGACAAAACCTGTCATGCTGTAGCATTATGATTTCCAAGAACACACTCACTCAGGCTTTTTATGTAAATTGTCAGCAGAATGCAGAGTAAGAAGTGAGATCGAAGAAGTGTTTGAGAACTAGATCATGCAGACTTATATGCTACACCCTTGCTTCTACCCCCCAAAAACAAATCCTTTTCTCCCTTATGAATGATGACATACATTTTTAAGTTTAGCTAAGAGAAAGACACTGTCATTACCACTCATTCTTTTCTTTCCAAAGTATTGCACTTTTATGAGGTTCATTTTCTTCATCTGAAAATGGAAGTTTAAATGATTCATACAAAATATGGTGAAGCACAGAATATTTTATATAGAAAATTTTAGTTTTAATGAATAAGCATGATGGCTAAATGTATGTGTTAATCTGGTTAGGCAATAGTACTCATGGTCAGTCAAATACTTGTTGAAATGTTCCTATGAAGATATTTTTTAGCTGTAATTAAAATTTAAAACAATATATTTTGAATAACACAGATTAGCTTTTATATTGTGAGTGGGTCACATCCAATCATTTGGAGGCCTGAGGGTAAAGACTGAAGTATTCCCAGTAAGGGGAATTCTGCCTTCATATAGCCTTTGGACTTACGAAAGAAACATTACCACTTCCTTGAACCTATAGCCTGCTGGTGTGCCCTGCATATTTTGCTCTTGTTATAATCCTAGGAGTAATTTCTTTTTTTTTTTTTTTTTTTTTTTATTGTAAACAAATGGGATACATGTTGTTTCTCTGTTTGTACATGGCGTAAAGGCATACCATTTGTGTAATCATAAATTTACATAGAGCAATGTTGTTTGATTCATTCTGTTATTTTTTCCCTTCCCCCCCACCCCTCCCACCCCTCTTTACCCTCTATACAGTAGTTCCTTCCTCCATACTTGCCCCCCTCCCTAACCCTAACTCTAACCCTTCCCTCCCCCCCATTATGTGTCATCCTCCACTTATTAGCGATATCATTCGTCCTTTGGCTTTTTGAGATTGGCTTATCTCACTTAGCATGATATTCTCCAATTTCATCCATTTGCCTGCAAATGTCATAATTTTATCATTCTTTATGGCTGAGTAATATTCCATAGTATATATATACCACAGTTTCTTTATCCACTCATCAATTGAAGGGCATCTAGGTTGGTTCCACAGTCTGGCTATTGTGAATTGAGCAGCTATGAACATTGATGTGGCTGTATTTCTGTAGTATGCAGATTTTAAGTCCGTTGGGTATAGGCCAAGGAGTGGGATAGCTGGGTCAAATGGTGGTTCCATTCCAAGTTTTCTAAGGAATCTCCACACTGCTTTCCATAGTGGCTGCACTAATTTGCAGCCCCACCAGCAGTGTATGAGTGTACCTTTCTCCCCACATCCTCGCCAACACCTGTTGTTGCTCGTATTCTTGATAATCGCCATTCTAATTGGGGTGAGATGGAATCTTAGGGTGGTTTTGATTTGCATTTCTCTTATTACTAGAGATGTTGAACATTTTTCCATATGTTTGTTGATTGCTTGTAGATCTTCTTCTGTGAAGTGTCTATTCATTTCCTTAGCCCATTTGTTGACTGGACTATTTAAATTCTTGGAGTAGAGTTTTTTGAGTTCTTTATAGATTCTGGAGATTAGTGCTCTATCTGAAGTATGATTGGCAAAGATATTCTCCCACTCTGTAGGCTCTTTCTTCGCATTGCTGATAGTTTCCTTTGCTGAGAGAAAGCTTTTTAGTTTGAATCTATCCCAGTGGTTGATTCTAGCTTTTATTTCTTGTGCTATGGGAGTCCTGTTAAGGAAGTCTGGTCCTAGACCAACAAGGTGAAGATTTGGACCTACTTTTTCTTCTATAATCTGCAGGGTCTCTGGTCTGATTCCGAGGTCCTTAATCCATTTTGAGTTTAGTTTCGTGCATGGTGAGAGATATGGGTTTAGTTTCATTCTGTTACATATGGATTTCCAATTCTCCCAGCACCATTTGTTGAAGAGGCTATCTTTTCTCCATTGCATATTTTTGGCCCCTTTGTCTAGTATGAGAAAATTGTATTTATTTGGGTTTGTGTCCGTGTCCTCTATTCTGTACCATTGATCTACCTTTCTATTTTGGTACCAATACCATGCCGTTTTTGTTACTATTGCTTTGTAGTAGAGTTGAAGATCTGGTATTGCAATACCCCCTGTTTCACTCTTCCTGCTAAGGATTGCTTTAGCTATTCTGGGTTTCTTATTCTTCCAGATGAATTTCATAATTGCTTGCTCTATTTCTGTAAGGTACACAATTGGGATTTTAATTGGAATTGCATGAATT
The DNA here is from genome assembly GCF_902686455.1 of Sciurus vulgaris. Lineage (NCBI taxonomy): Eukaryota > Metazoa > Chordata > Mammalia > Rodentia > Sciuridae > Sciurus > Sciurus vulgaris. The sequence goes on from NC_136469.1 coordinate 124,146,213, forward strand.
TGTATAGCACTTTAGGTAGTATGGCCATTTTGACAATATATTATGCCACAAAGCTAATGTTAGCAAATACAAGAAGATAGAGACACTACCATGTATTCTATCAGATCATAATGGATTGAAGTTAGAAATAAATGAAAGAGTAAAACACAGAAACTATTCCAACATCTGGAGATTAAACAATATGCTATTATATGATGAATGGATAACAGAAGATATTAGGAAGGAAATTAAAAAATTCTTAGAGGTAAATGAGAACAAAGAAACATCATATCAAAATCTCTGGGACACTATGAAAGCAGTACTTAGAGGGAAATTTATTTCATGGAGCGCATTTAATAAAAGAAGTAAAACTCAACAAATAAACAACCTAACACTACAGCTCAAAGCCTTAGAAAAAGAAGAACAGAACAGCACCAAAAGTAGTAGAAGACAGGAAATAGTTAAACTCAGAGCTGAAATCAATGAAATTGAAACAAAAGAAACAATACACAAAATTGACAAAATAAATAGTTGGTTCTTCGAAAAAATAAACAAAATTGATAAACCTTTAGCCACACTAACAAAGAGAAGACGAGAGAAAACCCAAATCACTAAAATTCGGAATGAACAAGGATATATCACAACAGACAGGATGGAAATACAAAACATAATTAGAAGCTATTTTGAAAATCTATACTCGAACAAAATAGAAAATTTCGAAGACATCAACAGGTTTCTAGAGACATATGAATTGCCTAAACTGAATGAGGAGGACATAAACAATTTAAATAGACCAATTTCAAGTACTGAAATAGAAGAAGTCATCAAAAGCCTACCAACAAAGAAAAGTCCGGGACCAGATGGGTTCTCAGCCGAGTTCTACAAAACTTTTAAGGAAGAGCTCATTCCAATACTTCTCAAAGTGTTCCATAAAATAGAAGAGGAGGGAACCCTCCCAAACTCATTCTATGAAGCCAATATCACACTGATACCTACACCAGACAGAGACTCATCAAGGAAAGAAAATTTCAGACCAATATCCTTAATGAACATCGACGCAAAAATTCTCAACAAAATTTTAGCAAATCGCATACAAAAACATATTAAAAAGATAGTGCACCATGATCAAGTGGGTTTCATCCCAGGGATGCAAGGTTGGTTCAACATCAGGAAATCAATAAACGTAATTCACCATATTAATAGACTTAAAGTCAAGAATCACATGATTATTTCAATAGATGCAGAAAAAGCATTTGATAAAATACAGCACCCCTTCATGCTCAAAACACTAGAAAAAAATAGGGATAGTGGGAACATTCCTAGGAGTAATTTCTTAAACTAATATCTATCTACATACACACATACACACACACACACAAACATGTTACATTTTTTCTACATTTTTCATTTTTGCTCCTCTGCAGAACCCTGAGTAATACAGTAGCTTAATTTTGAGGACTAAACTCTGGAAGTAATGTGGACTTCTGTGTAGTTTACTAGGCAGAATAATTGTCCCCCCCAAGACATCCAGGTCCTAAATCCCCCAAATCTGTGATTGTGACAAAGGGGCATTTGCAGAAGTGATTAAGAGATGGGGAGATTAGATTATTGAGATGAACTAAGCATTAGATTGCATTAATCTCCTTAAAATTAAAGGACCTTTCCTGGATAAAGGGTGTCAGAGAGAGTTGAAGTGAGAAGCTTTGACCCTCCATGGCTGGCACCAAAAGTGAAGAATGAAGGTGCAAAGAAGGGGCAGGGCCGCCTCTGGATCCTCATCTGCATCTGGCAAGGAAATGAAGACCATGGTCCAGGAGTTAAAGGGAATTATCTGAAAACACATTCTCTCCTGGACCCTACAGCGTCCTTGCAGACTTGCAGATGCCTGTAGTTTATTGTTTTCACACATGCCCTACTTTCAACCTGCAGAGCTGTAAGTTAAAACAAAACAAAACAAAACAGAACATTGAATTGTGTGAAGTCATTAAATTTAAGGGGATATAATGTGGCAGCCATTGCAAACCTAATAAAAGTGTCAGTCTTCAAATTCACTCCATTTTCTCTTAGAAGGCAATTTTCTGAAATCAAATGTAACTATTGAAGTTCATAGATATTTATAAGTGATACAACTGAAGACGTCCCCAAATATCCTCATCCACATAAAGTAAAACCATATATTACTTTCCACATTCAAAAACTTAGAAAATATCTTGCTGATAGCATTGAACACAAGATTAGTAAAGAATAATAAAAAGAAGTCATGATGCTGACCTGTTATCTAAGCTCTTCCAGGGACTTACAGTCACTCCTCCCCACAATCCTCATATGAATCAGATTGCATTACCCCAGTTCCTGGTCTGGAGACCAGTCCCCCGTTCTTCAAAACAATTGACATAAACTCTTTTATTTTCCCTTGTGATTGTTTTACACATGGCACTAACCTCAATTTTAATATCTCTGTGTACTCCTCCATCAACAGAGATTGGTTAACAGGTGAACCCAATTTGGAACATTCATCTTGATGGGCAGAATTTATACCTGATGGCTGCTGGGTGGTTTGCAACACAAACATATTGACAGGAGAAGCTGAAGTCGCCTCACTGCCATAGTAAAAATCACCTGAGTGTAAAACATACATAGGGTAAAAGGCAGAATTAGAGAACATGGCAAAACAGAAGCAAAACACAGAGCTAAAGAAAGAATTGTAAAAACAGAAACTCCAAAGTATTCATGATTCTCTCACATTAAATCTCTTTATTATGTGAACAATTTCACTTGGGTTTTCTCATTATTTCTACCAGAAGTAATTGAACTTTAAGTCTTTAGTTCGGAACTTTAGGGTCACTTTCAATAGTTGGATTTAAATACAACAATTTAAAATTCCAAGGGTGTATTGTATAAAAGTAGTTATAGCCATAACTAAGAAAATGAAAAAAAAGTTATTTCAGTACTTGGAAGGGTACCCATGACTATTGTACTATGATTCTCCTCAACTACCACCTAATCTGGGAAACTGGTTCTGATTCCCTAGGCAAGGGTAGACTCCAGTCTTATACTTCCTTAGTACCTACCCCATGTACACTTATATTGTAAAATTGAAAAGATATCCTTTTCAACAAATAGTGCTGGGAAAATTGGAAATCCATATGCAGCAGAAAGAAAATAAACCCCTATCTCTCAACCTGCACAAAACTCAATGCAAAATGGATCAAGGACCTCGGAATCAGACCCGAGACTCTGCATCTCATAGAAGAAAAAGTAGGTCCAAATCTTCAACATATCAGCTTAGGATCAGACTTCCTTAACTGACTCCCATAGCACAAGAAATAAAAGCAAGAATCAACAACTGGGATAGATTCAAAATAAAAAGCTTTCTCTCAGCAAAGGAAACTATCAGCAATGTGAAGAGAGAGCTCACAGAGTGGGAGAAAATCCTTGCCACTCACACTTCAGATAGAGCACTAATTTCCAGAATCTATAAAGAACTCAAGAAACTCTACACCAAGAATACAAATAATCCAATCAACAAATGGGCTAAGGAAATGAACAGACACTTCATAGCAGAAGATGTACAAGCAATCAACAGATATATGAAAAAATGTTCAACATCTCTAGTAATAAGAGAAATGCAAATCAAAACTACCCTAAGATTCCATCTCACCCCAATTAGAATGGCGATTATCAAGAATATAAGCAACAATAGGTGTTGGCGAGGATGTGGGGAAAAAGGTACACTCATACATTGCTGGTGGGGTTGCAAATTAGTGCAGCCACTCTGGAAAGCAGTGTGGAGATTCCTCAGAAAACTTGGAATGGACCCACCATTTGACCCAGCTATTCCACTCCTTGGCCTATACCCAAAGGACTTAAAATCAGCATACTACAGAGATACAGCCACAACAATGTTCATAGCTGTTCAATTCATCATAGCCAGATTGTGGAACCAACCTAGATGCCCTTCAATTGATGAATGGATAAAGAAACTGTGATATATATATATTACACACATACATACATGTTGGGGGCTGTGCCATGTTGGCAGTGCCGGGATGGCGCCTGATCACATCGGCAGCGAGGAGGTTAATTGACATAAGCACACTCAGGTGATTTTCTCGTCCACGCACACAATATATGCGCATGTGTTCTCAAGCACTAATTGCCTGCTCGGAGCGTCTCGCCTAATCTTTGCGTAAGAGGCGTGGCCCTGCCCTGTACCTCCTGGAGGTGATATAAGCGTAGGCAGAGCGAGACAGACGAACAGCAGCCATTAGCAGAGAAGCAGCAGGATACCCGTAGTGTGGCAGTAGCCAGAGAAGAAAAGACAGAGCAGCAGCTAGTAGGACACGCGCAGCAGCAGAGAGTAGGGGTGGCAGAAGGCAGATTGCGGAACGGAGAACTGAGACGCATCACTAGGGCACCTTAGGTGGATGTACCCTTAGTTCACAGGATGCAGGACTTTAAGGCGTAGCAAGTTTCTCTCTTAAGCAAAGTCTCTCTCTCTCTCTCTCTCTCTCCTCTCAAAGCAAGTAAACCTCATTTCCTCTGTCCTCTATAAACAAACAAGCAAGAAAGCAGTGCACTAAAGAGAAAGATAGAAGTGCCTCAGTTTCCACTCCACCACCCATAAGACCCATGCAAGTTGTTGCTGCAGGCGGTGACAAATATCCACTGATTTTGGAACCGCAAAGAGCCAGCGACGCATACACACACATATACACAATGCAATATTACTCAGTCATAAAGAATAATAAAATTATGACTTTTGCAGGCAAATGGATGAAATTGGAGAATATCATGCTAAGTGAGCTAAGCCAATCTCAAAAAACCAAAGGACAAATGACTCACTGATAAGTGGATGATGATACATAATGGGGGTGGGAGGGAAGCAAGAATCGAGGAAGGAGGGACTGTACAGAGGGAAAAGAGGGGTTGGAGGGGTGGGGTAGAAGGAAAAAGTAACAGAATGAATCAAACACAATTACCCTATAAAATATATGATTACACAAATGGTATGCCTCTACTTCATGTACAGAGAAGATGTATCCCATTTGTTTACAATTAAAAGATTCAAGTTTTAACACCTTTCATGCATTTGAATAGATCAAATCATGTTAGGATAGCAAGTACCGATTAGTGTCCTACTTATACAAGAAGTTCAACATGTATAGCTGAATGAATCTAGTATGAAAAAGTGTGACCCACTTTCTACCTGCCATGCTAAGCTAATCATACCATGTGTAGATCTTTTAGACACAAATGTTCAATGTATTTTACCAGGCCCTGAAGCTTCCCTTGCCTCTCAAGAGGTAAAGAGCACAAAGAGATTTATCTGGGATTTTGAAGGTGACTGCTGCCATAGTGGGCAGCTTATCACTAATTCATGATTAATTCAGCCAGATTATTTATGGTACTATCAAGAGACCTCAAAGGCATCATTGCTCATCATATAAACACCGCTCACTTACTGGACGCTGAAGGCCACTTCAGTCTGTTTTGCCTATTCAAAAGAATCCAAAGTTTCAAAGATTTTCCAACTATGGGGAATTGTAGGAGAACTAGGAAGTTGTGAGTCTAGTGACTAAACAGTAATTATTATCTAAATAATAAGTCTGTGAAAAGAAAAGTAAAGTCATGATGGAAGCGACATGTAAAGATTTTTTCAAAATGGAGGTGGGAAGCGATTAAGGGAACAGAGCTTAGGCAAATCTCAAGCTGCAGCCTGGGATTACAAACACTGACCACCTGCACTCTGACCTCCTGCATCTGGACCTCACCAGAATGACTGGGCTGTTGATCATGTCAATAGGCTTGCAATGTGATCAAGAGGTTTTCAGATTCTTGTTGTATGGTCATTTCCATCTGCCTCATACATGGTTTTCTTTTCTTCTATGGATCATGCAGCTCCATTAGTATTTTAAAATATTTCTAACTGTGAAAGGAAAACTGTGAAGCAAAAGAAAACAGTATCTGAGTTAAATATTTTGAGTTCATATTTTACAGAGGACAACATCGCTAAACAGATTCATTGAGCTTCATTTAACCTAGTTATGCTTCTGTAACTATTAAAATATTTACTACTTTCTTAACTAAATCTCTCCATGTTGAAATAAAGGTTTACATTTTTCAAAATGAGTTTTTTCTCCTTTCAACCTTCTGTAAAGTCACAGTGCCGAAGGATACCATCATATTATTTGAAAGTTAATGCATGCCAATAGTAAGTCCAAGTTTCAAGTGGCTTAAAGTGTAATAAAATAGTTACAGTGCATATTTGTCAAGTCTCTACTAAAATTACTAAAGTAAATATTGAGCCAATAATTTTGGAACCAAAATATTGCAGAAAAAATTACCTTTCTTTTTTAACACCTTGGTAAAATATAAAATCAGTGCTGTTGGCTAATCATAAAAATCTATATTAATAGAGTTTTGCTTGGTTTTTGGAAAGTTACATACAAATGCACTGTTTTGGAAAAGCATTTTACAAAGCATAATCAATTTATAACCACATTGAGTTCATTAGCTGCTGCCATGTCATTGGGATTACTTATCCTCTTTGCTTTATCTGACCTGACTTAACAAGAAAAAAATATCCCTTTATTTGTACAGATTTTAGCCAATCTAGTTTCCCCTGTGTCTCTGGACCTTAACTTTACTTTGAAGATAAGCAAGCATTGGGTACTGCAGTAGACATGTACGTGGAGGTATCTCTTTTGACTTAATTTCCTTCAGAAGTGGGATAGCTGGATCATTTGGTGATTCTATATACAGTAACTCAGATATGGTATAACCTAGGAGCCCATCAACAGATACATGGATAATGAAACCATGATATATATACATAATGGAATATTATTCAGCCATAAAGAAGAATAATATTATGGCATTTGCAAATAAATGGATGGAATTGGAGAATATCATGCTAAGTAAAATAAGCCAATCCTAAAAATCCAAAGGCCGAATGCTTTCCCTCATAAGTGGATGATGATATATAATTGGGGTGGCGGGGAGTGAGAGAAGAATGCAGAAACTTTAGATTATGTAGAAGGAAATGAGGGGGGTTGTGAAAAATGGAATGAGACAGGCATCATTACCCTATGCACATGTATGATTACAGGAATGCTATGCATCTACATCGTGCACAAGCATAGAAATGAAAAGATGTTCCCCATGTTTGTACAATGAATCAAAATGCAGTCTGTAAAAAAAAAATATATGGTACATGCACACAATGGAATGTTATTCAGCCAAAAAAGAATGAAATCCTGTCACTTGCCGTAAAGTGGGTGGAACTGGGAGTGGGTCTGTGTGTTAACAAGACAGACAGACAGATAAGTATCACATGTAGAAATCAAAATCAAAGACCTGAAAGTAGAAGAGGGATGACCAGGAACTGGAGAGGGAAGGAGAAGAGGGTCAGAGAAAGAAAGAAGAGTGGACGCACACAGACGGTGCACGAGGGGCCCACGAAGATGCCACAGGGAATCTTACTGATTTGTGTAAATAGCGTGTTAATAATTCTAATAGCAATAGAATTTAGAACGGCTTTTCCTTCAAGGCCTTCCTGAGAATTGACTGTCCCTCCCCCACTGTGACCCAAAGCTCAGTCCTTGTCCCAGATGCCAATTCAATAACGAGGACATGGGTTTTGAGAAAAGGGAAAATAAGCTTTATTGCTTTGCTGGTAAAGGAGAAGGGCAGGGGACTCCTGTCCCAGAGACTGTAATTCTGGCCCTCGGGAGGAACAGGGGGATTTTGAAGGAGCTGGTCACAGGCTACATTCCAGATGTGCCTGACGGGGTCCCAGGATGCCTGATGGTGTGTGAGCATCCACTTGTTGATCTGCGAGATGGTCCCTTCCTAGATGCTCTGGCAGACATCTCCCTCCTGTGGAGCACAGAGAGCTCAGGGTGATCGTGTTCCCCACCCCCAGGTTAGGGACCAGGAGAGGGAGCCGAGGAAAAGGAGAACAAGTCCCTTAGGAAACTAGGCCTCAGGCTATATTCAGAAGGTGAAGTAGACCAGTTACACCACCAAAAAGAATCCCTGCATTATGTCAAATCAAGAACACCTTCCATTCTCATCCCCCACACCTGCCCCTCACCCCACACCTACCCATTCACCCACACCTGCCCCTTCACCCACACCTGCCCCTCTCACCCCACATCTTCCCCTCTCACCCCACACCTGCCCCTCACCCCCACACCTGCCTGTCTCACCCCATGCCTGCCCCTCACTTCCACACCTGTTTCCCTCACCTCACACCTGCCCCTCTCACCCTACACCTGTTCCCTCATCCCATACCTTCCCCTCTCACCCCACTTCTTCCCCTCTCTCCCCATACCTGCCCCTTCACACCACACCTGCCCCTCTCATGCCACACATGCCCCTCTCACCCCACATCTTCCCCTCTTACCCCACACCTGTTCCTCTCACCTCACACCTTCCCCTCTCACCCCTACATCTGTTCCCTCACCTCACACCTGCCCCCTCACCCCCCACCTGCCTGTCTCACCCCATGCCTGCCCCTCTCACCCCCACACCTGACCCTCTCACCCCCACACTTGCTCCTCTCACCCCCACACTTGCTCCTCTCACCCCACACCTGACACTCTCACCCCACACCTGCCCCTCTCATACCCACCCCTGCCCCTCTCACCCCCACATTTGCCCCTCTCACCCCTGCCCTGCTCATCTCACCCCACACCCGTTCCTTTCTATTGGCATCAAATCTGCCATTTTGCTGCCACCAGTATTCTGCCCCCTCACACCATTTTACAACCTAGATTGTTAGTCCACTAACTTCCTAGTCAGTCATTAGCCCAAATTTTTAGCCCTCGAACTTTCTTGTCAGTCATTGATCAGGTTGTTATTAGCCTCTGAAATTCCACTACATAAGAATAGCTCCCCTACCATTCTCTCTCTCTCTCTCTCTCCCTCCCTCTCTCACCCTGCGGGCGGACATTCTGCCTGTCCACTTAATAAAGTCTCTTGCATGAGTTTCCATGTCCAGAGTGACTTTCTGGGTGCTTTCATTGTTCCATGACTCAAATGGGCTCTTCTACTACCATTTAGGTGAGTGGAATCCCATCTGTCACTCCAGAACCCCAGATACTGGTCTCACCTTCCATTTGCCCAGACGCCTGATTCCACATCCACCACCAACTTCAGATTGGTGAGTTTCCCCTAGGTCCTCTGTTGACCTGAGATGTGACTGGTGATCATCCAGCACCCTTGAGGTAATTGAGGAGTGGGGACTCCCCCAGCCAAGACTTTTACAGTTAGAGCTGGCCCCCTTAGTTGACCTTATCTGATGGGTGTGTCCCCATCTTTATTGTGGAGATTCTCTCTCAGAGTTCAGGCTCTGCTTCACTTTCTCTCTCAAAAATCCTGGCGCCAGATCCTCAACCCTTTTGGCTTTTGCCTTGTACCCACTGACCGGGGCGACGACTCCCATCATGGTGCTGCCTCCCCATCTCCAGTCAACTAGTCTGTGAGCTCAGGACACCTTGGACACTGACTTGGCTGTTTATCACTCTCCACCATGGGATCTGTGTCCTGCATTCTGGAAGATTCACCCCTGGGATGTCTACCAGACAATCTTAAACCCCTTAACCTGATCTCTGGCCTAGAGCCACCAAAATTTATTCACTTGTGTAATGATATTTGGCCACAGTATCTTTTAAATACTCAATTTAAATGGCTACTTAATGGCATACAACTTCTGTGATGGAGCGGGCAAATAAAAAGGGTTTCCTTATCTTCAAACTTTCTCTTTACTTGTGCACTAAACCTGATCTTTGCTCTTCCTGCAAACCCAAAAATCTCCTTTTGACTTCTTCTCCCCCTCCTCTTTCTCTTACTTTGACCTGGCTAATGAACCATTCCCATACTGGTCCCCTGCAGCAGAGGTGTCTCTGTCCTTTGCTCCTCCTTCTCCTTTGCCCCATTCCGTTTCTGCTTCTGCCCATCTCCCACCCAACCTGCCTAGTCCTCCCATCACACAGTCTCGGGCACATGTTCTAGCCCCTTTATGGAGGTGGCCAGCATGGAGGGAGTGATCAGAGTCCATGTTCCTTTCTTGCTTTCTGATCTTTCCCAGATAGAGAAGCAGCTAGGCTTCTTCAATTCCAACTCTGCAAACTTCATTAAGGAATTTCAGTATCCTACCCAGTCTTATGATGTTAGATTTAAAAGATGCCTTTTTGTATACCCTGGACTCTCCATTGTGATTTCTGTTTACCTTTAGGAAACCAGATAGTGGATCTCAATTAACTTAGAAAGTGTTGCCTCAAGGATTTGGCAATGGCCCTCACCTGTTCCACCAAACCCTAGCTAAGAACTTAGCAAAATTAAGAGATAACACGTATAAAATTGTTCTCCAATATGTAGGTGACATCCTTTTATGTGCCTCCATTTGGAAGGAATGTCAAAAGGCCATTACAGAGCTCCTAAACTTCTTAGCTGATAGGGGTTATAAGATCTCAAAGACGAAATTTTAATTATGCCATCAACAGGTTCAATACTTAGGATGAAGTAAAATTTAACCTGCTTGTCATGGAAAGAGAGAAACATAACCCTAAACAGTTCAACAGTCAATGGCATGTCTCAGTAAGGAGTATGATATAGCAGCCCCATTCCTCAAAAGTAGTGGGGAGACAATGTTTCATAATTTTCTGCATCCAAACCTAACCTGATTACCAACTGGGGGGAAAAGGGTTAAAAAGCCCTAGGCAGCAATTCTCCTTGAATTGGAATGTAAGCCAGCAGGCTCAGAGAGGAACCAAACTAAGACTGAAGAAAAAAAGTGTACATTCTAAACTTCTCTTGGGCTACAACACAGAAAAAAATGGTTTTAAGACTTTCTCTCTCTCTCTCTCTCTATCTCTTCCTCTCACCTCTCTCTCTGCCTTTCTCTTTCTCACTCTCTTATGCTATAATTAATGGACAGTATTATTTTTTCTTCTAGGATTCTTGTTTTGTTTCTCTTAAATACTATATTTTTCAAGCTCACAATTTTGATCCTACATACCTAGGTTAATGTTTTTGTGGTCAGTTCTATTTTTTATTCAACTCTAAAATTTGTTTTTTTCAAACATATATAATATTGCAATGGAGATTCACCTACAAAAAGCTACAAGGCCTTTACTTTTGTTTTGTGTCTATCATGTTGTCTGATACCATGTTGTCTGTGCATCCAAATACCATGTACATGATATCAAAATTGACACAAATAAGAAGTGCTTATGAAAATAAAATTTAAAAAATGGATCCAGATATCTTTAATTCCATGATTTACAAAGGCTTGATTTAAATTGGGTAAACAAATAAAGGTAAGATGTCTTTAAAATTACTTAACTCACAAGTCTCTAGGTGGTCAACCTAATAAAATGTTGATATCTCTAAAATGTCTAATATCAATTGTTTCTAGGACTTTTCTTCAACAGGAAAGAGATGACAAATACTGTTCAATATACTTGTCTGATATCTTGGTTTTTACAGAAAAATAAGTGAATTAAGTTCGACATATATAGGATTATTCAAATGTGTTAGAGACATATGATTAATTTATAAAGTTAAAATACTAACTGTTAAACAACACTGAGTACTTTTAACTCCTTAAACTCCATGGGGTAACATACTTAAATATTATTGGTGTTTTCATAGATTAGTAAATAAGAGTTTAAAATTGCTTTGTATCATCACTAAAAACAAGGTTACTAAGAGTTAAGTACTAACAGGTACAATTCTTTATACAAAGGGATCCAAAAGTTTCAACTATGTTTCTTAGAGTATTATAAATAAGATATTTCATTTTATTAAAATGGAGTAATTTATCTAAGTTCAAAAATTTCATAAGAGTTGTTTCAAAATGTGAACAAAAAGGGGTCAACAGATAGGAAAGACAAAATGAAAGTTTCTAAGTATGGAAATATACTTAGTAGAAGGAAAAAATGTTTCTGGGTAAGAAAGTCTTTGTGTGATGAAATACTCGAGAGTATAAGTAAGTGCTAAGAAAGTCTGTGTAAGTAAAGGGCAAATTTTGACAAATTTTTGTGTAAATAAGTTGGTTATATGTATGTGAGACAACCAGTTAAAGCTATTTAAGATTTTTCCCTAAGGTCAAATATTAATGGGCTGATATAAACCAAAATTTAATTTATATGTTAAAATGACAAGGATTTCTTAAAAACACTAATTTACTCTTAACATTGTGTCTGTTAAGTTTTATTCTTTAGAACAATTAGTCTTAAAAATTAGGGTTTATACAATTATGGTTAAACAACAACTCTTAGAGTATTGCAGACTCTAAAGTTTTCTTTGAAAGCTAAACTTGGTTAATGTAAAAATAGCAATGTAATTGTGGAATAGTCACTCTTTATTTTATATTAAATGTGTTCATATTTTCCAGGTACACAAGTCTTGAAAGCAGAAAATTCATCAAGCTACTATTCTCCAAACTAAACTCGTCTGTAATGGTAATTTTAAATTTATAAGAATAGTGAATTTTATTGGGGACTCATTTATATCATTTAATGTTCTATAACAGATTTATCAATAGGATATATGTAAAATTTTATGTTACTTTCTACACTGGGATAAAAATGTAAATGTATTTCTAAAACTTAATGAGAGCCTGATTTATTTAAAGGTTAATATTTTGGAACATGAAAGTGTTTTGCCACTTTGCCACACAAAAGGAAAATTAAAAGTTCAGTCTTTCTTTGATTCATATTTTAGAAGTAATGTCATATTGTGTTAACTAACATTCATATAGACTTAGGAAACAATATATGTAAACTTTGTAAAATAATATTTAAAGAGGAGGCAAAAATCAGTGTTAGAACAAGATCATTTTACTTAAGAGTGTGAGGAGTCCTGCCTTACCTGAGGTAAGGCTCTGCCTTCCACCTTACTGAATGATAGAATGGCTCCAAAATAAGCCAGATCTCAGCTCATTTAAGGTTATATTCAAAAGATTGATTTTTGTTGTAAAATTACTATGATCTCAAACAGGGAATATAATGTATATCTCAGCCAAAATTCAAGATAGCTATTACACAAACTAAACATGGTATTACTGTTGTTAATTCCATTTTTGTATTTTCCTTGTAAATTCTATAAGTGTTGCCCAATTAACGTTTTTCAGAAGTACTGCTTCAAGAACAAACAATCTAAATTAGAGATAGTAAGCCATCACCAGATAAGATAATATATGCCCCAATTAAATAAAATGGGGTAAATGACTGTAAAGTCATAAACTTTGCAGGTAAAGCTCAGTACTCCTACTTTATGACTGGTGAGACTGGCTTGCTGGATATTTAAGGTCAAACTTAGAGATTGAGATTAAAATACAGGAGCCAAGAAAAACAGTAATTGGCTCTTGCCCTCTGAGTCAGCCTGAACCCAAATGGGAGAGCTTCTCTAAGGAGCTTTGCAACTCTGGACCACACGACCTCCCAATCAGGGAGATTAATGAGACCACTAGAGGATAAAAAGCCAATCAGTACACCTGCCGCAAAGACGAGGGTCATTGAAAAATGGAGACATCCCTGATTCTTCCAAAGGAAGCCACCTCATCAAGGACACCCTACCTAGAAAATGGCACAAAAGGAGCTAAGAAACTGCTTTCAAGTTCTCCCAGAGTGACCCCTATGGGAACTCAGCTGACCCTCAACAGCAGATAAGAACAAGATCAATTTGACCAGCTTGATCTTGAACTCCTAGCAAAATAGTTAAAACCAAAAAACAGCCATTCCTGGGCACTTAAAAAAGGAAACAATAGTTAAACGTAACTTACCATGTAACTTTTGTTAGCTCCAAGATCAAGTAAGTCTGGAGGCTATGAAAGAGATTCTTAATCAGGAGTACCTGATAACTATCAAGAGAAACTGCCAGAGTCAGAAATTTTTGGTCGTTTTAAGGCCTACAGACCTTCCTAAACAGGACTATGAACTGCTAAATTGCCTAGAGAAGTTTCTACAAGATCAGATACACAAGTTCACCAACCAGACGGTCAATCAACTGCTTCTCCTTCAAGTCTACCAGCCCCTGACATCCAAAGCTGAGACCTGTGATTCACTATCGACACCTCCAGCTCCAAAAATTCTGCTCCCACCTAAAGCCCTCCGTAATTCCCTATTTACAGGAATGAGACTCTTTGCCGCTAACAGCAGCAAGAAGCTACAGAAGAAAGACCATCATCCCACCCCTGGTACCTATAAAAACAAAAAGGGAGGAATATTGGCATCAGATCTGCCATTTTTCTGCCACTGTTATTCTGCCAGCCCCCAATAGCATTTTATAACCCAGATTGTTAGCTTGAGAACTTTCTCATTAGTCATTGGTCAGATTGTTATTAGCCTGTGAAATTCCACTACCTAAGAAGTGCTCCCCCCTCATTCTCTCTCTCTCTCTCTCTCTCTCTCTCTCTCTCTCTCTCTCTCTCCCTCTCCCTCCCTGCTGTCTGCTTTATAAAATCTCTTGCATTAGTTCCTGAGTCCGGAGTGGTTTTCTGGGTACTTTCACTCTCACCCGACCCCTGCCCCTCTCACCCCACCTCTGCTCATCTCACCCCCCACACCTGCTCCCCTAAGCCGACACCATCTGATTTTCTCCTTACATATGAAAAGACTTTTCTGCCTAACCCTTGAGACTAGCATAGACTTTGCTATCAAAGCACCCTCCCTATTGCCAAGATCCTCCCCCCCCTTGCAATAGTTATACACGTTAGATATTTTCTTACATGGGTCTATTGTTTTTCTTTTTCTTTTAAATTTTACCATTCCTATTTTTTTTTTTTTAGTCAATTCCATTATCCAGTAGATAATCCTACAATGGTCTCAAAAAATATGTTAATGCTTCAAACATATAACTTTAAAATAAATAATTGCCATGCTTCAGGTCCTCAACACATCCTTTCTCTATAAAACCATCTACAGTTTTAAGACGTACCCATGTTTATCAGCCTTTTCATATATAGGAAAAACGTGTGGCTTCAGCACCAAATTATGTGAAATTTCTAACACCCATATGCTCAGACGCTGCCTCATACTTCCTCCTGGTTGTCCTGAAATAATCTATTTATTCTTCCTCTTCTTCCATTCTCTCTTCTTTATTTTCCATTACTCAGAAGAGCAATATCATCAAATCATCCCTCAAAACACTATTGTGAAGAGATTCTTCCAAAATTCTGTTTGATTTTTTCTGAAGCAAAAATAACCCAAATTGGGACCAGACCTCAAGGGATCAGCAAGCTTTCTTTATTAAGCAGAGCAATGCCACATTTCCAGGGGGGAAACGGTAACTGATTAGAGGAGGGCTGTGATTTTTTACGGTATTTAAGTGAGATTTGAATCATTTTCATAGTGCATCGTTTGGGCAGTCAAGAGGAACAGTTGTGAGAGTTCAAAGTCTAAATCTGGGAAATGGTTGCAAAATTTCAAAATCCATTGTTGCTGAGAAAAGGTGAGAATCCAGAGCTCAGAGCCCATTGTTTGCCTTCTCCCTCCCCCACTCCTGGGTCACATTGTCCTCCTTTGTCCCTGGGGGTTGTTATTCCCCCTTTGGGGGGTTATTTTCCATATTCTTCCATTTTAACCTTGAAAGTGGACTTTTAATTGCTAAAGTTGTAGTATTTTACTTTACATACTTGATGTTAAACCTTCTTAAAGCAGTATGCAAATGAAGTACATCTATATGTATATTTATACAAAATAAATGCAAATGTGCCCACCTAGTGCTTTCACAAACATCTGGTGGCTTTAAGATAGAAATGATGATGTTGGGAACCATTTTGTTTACCATAGTTTATCCAAATGTTCTGCATCAATGGAGAAGCATTGACCTAATAATTCCACATTTGGAGTTATTGATATAATTTTCTTCCTCCTCCAAGAGATAAAATAAGTAAATAGTGACAATTAGATGTCAAATTACTACATTAGAATTAACCAATATTTTTGAATGAATCAGACCTTTTAAAACAAAGAAGTAATTCATTAATGACTTAGGTTAAGCTTGACTTTGTTTCTCTCACCAATCTTCTTCCCCCCCTCCTCCTGTTCAGTTTATAGAAATTTGTTTTTTAATTAATTGTTTGCAATGTTGTATGTTTACATAAATAATGCAAGTTATTTCATAATATGCTTAAAAATACATTTGCTTCATTACTGTAACTTTCTTCTTTCATTCAGCATTATGCTTTGGGGATCTATTCACACTGATGTGCATAAATCAAATACCTTTAAATTCTTTGTGATAATGTATACTTAAATCTATGACCATTCTGATGGTTGTTTCCCTCTAATAGGTTAACCATGAAAAGAAATGTAGCAAGGAACATCTTCCCCTCCCTCCAGAGAAAGCACCTTTTATTTAAGATTTACAGAAAATTAGTACATTTCCACTTGGAGAAATGTCCTAAATTAACAAAGTCTGTTTTGAGGAAATAAACAGAAAATACATATTTGAATGGCAATATAAATGTTCATGACACACACAAGGCTCATTTCCTGACTGGGGCCTAGATCACACATACAGAATACAGACCGTACAATGTCACTGTCCATGGAAGGTGGCAGGCCTGCCCTCATCCCGTCTCTCTACCAGAGAGTAAGGAAGCGTCCCTGGCTCTCTAATCCGGTGCCCTCACTCCAGCTACAGGCTCCAAACATGTTTTTTGCCTATGTTCTGTCTCACTTGTACAATACTTTTTCTCGTATATCCTTGTTATGATTTAAATGTGTCCCTTAAAGTTCATGTATTGGATACTTAATCCCCAATAAAACAGTATTGAAAGGTTGGAAGTTTAAGAGGTGATTAGTTCATGAGATAACAATAGACTAATTCGGTTATCATGGGAATGTATTAGTTATCACTGAAGTGGGTTCCTGATAAAAGGATGAGTTTGGCCTCTTTTCTGTTTCTTTTCTTTTTTGTGCTCTCTTTTGATTTCTCACTTCTGCCTTGGGATTACACAGCAATATGGTTTTTACCATATGAAGCCCCTAAACTTTAGACTTCACAAACTATAGAACTACATATAAACAAGGATCTGTGTTCTTCAGAAATAACCCAGTCACAGATATACTATTATAGCAGCACAAAGAAAGGCTAAAACAATTTCTAAAATGGAATTTATATCATTCAATGTTCCAGGTTGAATTTTTTTCTTGACTAAAATTCCTATCTTGCATTCCCAAAGCCCAGCACTTTAGAAAGTGACATTATTTGAAGGCATAATAAAATGAAGATGAGGTCATTTAAATCCAATATGACTGGTATCCTTATAAAATGGAAATTTGGATGCAGACATATGCACAGAGGGAAAACAGTATGTGAAGATGAAGACAGAAATACAGGTGATGCTTCTATCAGCTAAGGGATACCAGAAACTGTTAGCACTAGGAGAGAGGCATGGAACACATGTCCCTCAGAGTCTCAGAAGAAAGCAAGCTGGCCAATCCTAGTTTTGAACTTCTGGTCACCACAACTATAGCCCGAAGTACTTCTATTGTGTAAACCTCCCAGTTTGCAGTACATTGTTAAAAGCTAAACCATAGGGTATGTGAATTCTTTAACTTTACTTGACACTACCAAACTCCAGTTCTATTAGCGGTGTTTTTTGTTTTATTTCAATATTCCTTTGAGACAACTCAATGCACTAATGTGCTTACCAAGTCTATGAGCTTTCACTTGATGATCTTAAAAGAAGATCGATAAGGAAAGGATGGCTGTCTTTTGACCCTTTCATTTAACACTATACATACCAAAAAGTTAGGGGAATCATTATTTATAATCCTCATCACAGTTACTGTCTTCCATGACCGCCCCTCCCCGCCATGAAAGACAGGATTCTGGTGATATTTTTCTTTCTTAACAACAATTAGGATAACATTTTAAATTCTTCATACTACTAATGTTAGCACTTTTCTAAGAAATTGACACAAATTTAATTACTTCTGATACAAGGGATTAAACCCAGAGGTGCTTAACCACTGAGCTATATACCTAGTCCCCCACCATGACCCTTTGTTTTTAACACATCATCTTGCAAGTTGTTTAGGGCCTTGCTGTGTTGCTGAGGCTGACTTTGAACTTGTGATCCTTCTGCCTCAGTTTCCTGGGCTGGGATTATAGGCATGCGCACCTTGTCTGGCATTAATTTAATTTGTAAAGAACTCGTATGAGATAGCTCCTATTGCTTCTATTTTGTAGTTGACAAAGGAGAAAAAAAAAAAATTTAATGCATCCCAAGGTCATGGAACAAGGAAAAGGTAGCCTCTGAGCCCAATTTCCCAGTGTGCCAAAACCACTGCTCTTGATCATTGCTCTATGAACCCTCAGCGCTTGTGGGAGGCAGAAAAATGCCCCTGCAAAGATTTCCATGCTTTAATCCCCAGAATAGTGAACTACGTTAGGTTAAACGGGAAATGGAGACCGTAGGTTGCAGTTGATATTAAGTTTGCAAATCAGCTGACCTTAATGTAGAGAGATTGATCTGAATTAGTTGAGTGGTCCATTGTAATTGAAAGGATCTTTAAAAGAGGAAGTCTGAGCTGGAAGAAGAATCAAAGAGATGTGACCATGAAAGAAAGTTACAGACAGAAGCAACATTACTAGCTTTTGAAGAGAGAGAAAGGAATCTCTAGCCAAGGAAAGAGACAACCCAGAAGCAAGAAGTCTCAAAAACAGATTGTCTTCCAGCATCCCAGGGGAACCCAGCTTTGTGGACCCCTGGATTTCAGTTCAGGGAGACTTATCAACATAACTTATCAACTTCTGACTAACAAAATGATAATAAATTCTGTTGTTTAAAAGTCTCTGTTGATGATTATTTGCTACAGTATCAATAGGAAATGAATGTAATACTCAACCTTGACTTCATTTGTAAATGATAGAAACATATTTGTGTCTAATTTAAGAAAAAACTAATTTATTACATTGCGTTAGGAAATTAACTGAGGACTAAGCGGAACCGTAGACTCAATGCTCTCTTTCTATCTCTGGTTTGTCATTTCTCAGCGTCATCCACTCTTCTCACAGAACTTGAAAACATATCACAAACCTTCCCCTTAGTAACTGTGGTCACAGAGCCCTTGATAGGGTCAAATTTTGTTACACAGCTGTGTATCCTAGAATAAAAAATAGAGGCAAAGGGGCTGCGTCACACTTGCATCTCAGAAAACCATAGAGAAAACCTAGAGAAGGTTATTTTAATGTGTCTTGGAAGAACATTGGAGTGTCCATAAACCGCACAGCTTGTTACCGCCTGCATCAGGCAGTGCCACTTCTTATTTACAGCCTCCTATGCGTGTTGAAGATAGATACGTTTGACAAAGTTAAATAAAATGCTTTAAATGACATGGATCAGGTCACTTAGAAAAGTTGGGACCACCAGAACAATCACAAGCAAAGCTCTTTTACCAAGTTAATTTTCTATTGCTGCCTTAAATATTTACCACAGACTCAGTGGCTTAAGCAACATGAATGTGTTGTCCCTTCCTTCTGAAGCCTAATACATGTGTCTGTGTCCATTTTGACAACATCAAAAATGAAAGTGTCAATGAGGCTACCTTCTTGTTCAGAAGAGCTAAGGAGAATCTATTACCAGGGACATCTAGGTTGTTGGCAGCATTCCGTTTGGTGACTGTAGAAGTGAGGCTGTCTCTCTGTCGGCTGTCAGCTGGGATTCTTTCTCAGCTTTATGGTGGCCCTCATATTCCATTGTCAAAGCTAGTGATGGCAGTCCAGGCCCTCTCATGCCTGGAATCTCACCTCAGCTTCCTTTTTCCCCAGGATCTCCCTGACTCATCTCTTCTACCATCACTTTTAAGGGTCCATGTGAATACCTGGGCCCACTCATATTAACTAAGATGATCTTCTCATCTCAAAGTCAGGATCCTTAATCATGTCTGAATGTAAATAGATAATATTGTCATATGTTCTAGGAATTACAGTATGGACCTTTTTTGGTGGAGAGCATTATTATGTTATCATATCATATCATATCATATCATGCTATCACAAATGAAGTTACATTTAAGATATCATGTAACTCCATATTTTATTTTCCATGTGTAAATGCTGAGATAAGTTGGGAACCCTGATAGGATTAATACTTATATTGCATCAATGCCCAGTTTTAAGTCATCAAGATTTCTGAAGGCTTTTATTTTTTCTATAGTTGTATGTCTATGATTGATAATTTTGATAACATATATTCCTATTTCTATTACATACTTAAGTCCCGGTGGGAACTCTACCAGTATTATAATGTGCTTCGGTAGGAAGTTTGTGCTCTTTGTTGTAAGGTTCATTAAGACTAAAATTCCAAGTTACACAATGGTATGACTATCAGAGACTGCCCATTCTTCTGTGGCTTAAAAAGACTAATGTAGCTTTTAAATGGCAAAAAGAATTCACACAGGCACAGAGATAGGTTCTGCAAGACTCTCGAAACTTAGTTCTGAAAAAAAAACTGAGAAAGGAATGCTTTCCAATTAAAAGAAAGCAGATTCCACCAGGGCATTTAAAGACTTCACTTTCTAGCCAAAATCTGATGGAATTCACAAAGAAAGGAATGCCAAGTTAAAAAAAAAAATTACAATTTTTTTTGTCATTTTGATTAAATAAATAGAATTGATTCTGTTTAAACATAATGTGATTCCAATCTCTCAGACAATAGCATATGGAACATTTGATAATAAAATGATGTAAATAAGGAAAAATAGTTCTCATTTTGCCATATGGTATTATTTCTGGGAAAATGTAATTTTTCTCAGGGTAATGTCATTCCTTTTAGATTCCAACATAGTGTATTTCCTTCATTAATGTTACTTAACACTTCTCCGAAGGATTTAAAAAATTAAAAAGACACTTGTCGTGACTTTCATTAGAATATTGTGGGATAAATCATTGGGAGTTAAAGATAATAAAGAAGAAAAAAAAACATTTTGAGGGTTATTCTCCTGCTATGTGTAATTCACCTATGCATGTATTACAGACATTTTTTTCATTAGGTAATGATAACTCATGGCAAACTAGCAGAAGGAGCAGTCATTGGTTTTAAATAAAAGTTTTCAAAAAAGTAAAAAAAAAAAAAAAAAAAAAAAAAGAAGATGTCAAGAAATGGGTATATTCAGAATTCCCAAGAAACTAAGTAGTGTAAGTAAGGAAAACTACACAGGGTTAATTATTGCAGAAGCCTGATGGCTGAACAAAGGACAACCCCCCCACCCCTGTTAACTCAATCTGAGTCAGAGATGGTGTCCAACCCCTGCTAATGTTGTTGAGTCAGCTGAGAGGCTAAGCCACTCGAGCAATGAGACCCGCCTCCCATCACACTGTTGCATGATATTTTTCTCTTTGGAGTTGTACATACACTTAGCATGGTAGCAAATACGCTCTATCTTACTACATATATGTAAATACATATTGATTTTATTTATTTATTTATTTATTTATTTTACAGTGCTAGGGATTTAGCCCAGGGGCAGTCTGCCACAGAGCTACATCTCACAATCTTTCTTTTTTTCCTTTCTTTATTATTTTTATTATTATTTTTAAAAACTTTGAAACAGGATCTCACTATGTTGCCCAGGCAGGGCTCAAATTCTCTCTGCCTGCCTCAGCCCACCCAATTTCTAGAATTACAGTACGTGCCCTCACATCTGGCAAAGATGTACTTTAATGAAAATCATTGATTGGCACATGGGTTTGGAAGAAAAGATGACTCTCTTCAAAAATGCTAATGATCTTCAATCTCAGGTTGATGCTAATTTTGCATTCAATATGCTCCTGTGGGATCTTTTCAAAATTGGAGATTGCAGTCTTTTTGTGACCATAAATATTTCCATTATAGAAAATATTACTTTTCATCTTGTGGCCATCCTAATTTTATACTCTTATTTAAAAGTTACTTTAACATGGTAAATCTCTTTTTAATAATCTGGAAAATCTACAAGATATGTTATTCATTGAGACAAGTTGTGCAGAGAATACTACTAATTGTGTAGAAGAAGGTATATACTTATGGATATAAGCTTTATATAGTCAAACAAATTTCCAGAAACTTACAGTGTAATTTGCACCAATCAGAATCCAAACAAGAAACAGATGGCACATTCAAATTAGGATAACTTGAAGAGAGTTTATTTACAAAGAAATTAATTACCAAGGTGTGGCTGGATAGAGGAAATGGAGAAAATAAAAGAATAGTGCAAGATTCTTGAATATTGGCAGCAGAACTATTATTATTTCTAAGTCTGGGATAAATGAAAGGGAGAGTTCTATAAGCTAGAAAGAAGAATCTCATAGAATGGGTTGTTTTTTAAAGGATGAAGACCACTTAAGAGTTGGTTTCATACATAGGCAGCAAGGTGAATAAGGACCTCAAAAACAGGTTCCTTTCTCTATTCTGCATCTGGAACCCAATAAACTCAACCAACAAAATTGATTGGTGTAGCCCTTTTGTTCTGGTTATATAGTTCACAGGATCAACTTGTCAGAGGGGGAAAAAATGGAAGAGATGGAGAATAGGTTTGGAATGGCAAATGGAAGGAAAATACTGTGCTGTTTAACTTTCTTCACTAGGTATATTGTACTGTATTTTCTGTAAATGAATACTTTTTCCCTCAAGGGTTCTTACCTTTGAAGCTCTTTCTCACTTGCTCAAAATTGCTCATACATGTGTTTTCCAGTAAAGGATAAACCAAGTAGTGAATAATATCAGAAAGCCCTGCCTATGTTTTCTTACTTGAATTTAGTTATTTCATTGATAGTAAGTATGAAAAATTATGCCAAATAGATAAGAGATTTTTTTTAAATGTTTTTAAAAGTAAACATCACTAAAATATTTGGGAATATTTTCGAAGTTTGTCTGGAGAAAGGCAGAAGAATTGCTCATGCTAAGAAAATCAAGCTGGTTTATCAAGCTGTTTACATATGTGGACACGATCCTCTTAGAGGTAGTAAGTATGGTAGTTATCTAATTGACTTATCATCATTTTAGAGAAGAGTGCATTTTGCATAATAAGTTGTCAAGCCAGAATTTGAATCTGGTTCTGTTGATGAATCACTATCTCTGTGGTTTTTAATGTTATAACAAACAGTATAATTTATAGGAACATAAATTTATTAGCCTATGCTTCCGAAAGTTGGGAAGTCCAGGTATCAAGTTGCCAGCACCTGATAAGAGCCCTTTTGCTGAATTACCACATAAAGGATATTAGAAGATTGCAGTGGAGAGAATTTCCTGCATTCAGCCCTTTGTAGGAGCAGCAACATTAAACACCTTTGATTAGGCCCTACCTCCTAACTATCTTGCATTGGAGATAAAGTTTCAACATGAATTCTAGAAAGGACAAAAGCATTCAAACCATAGCAGTCATATCACACTGGAATATTATGAGGATTGAGAGAGAGGAGTTGACAACTTTTTTAAAAGAACTGTATTTGTTCTAATTAGTTAGCAGAATGCATTTCAATTTATTGTACACATGATTTTATTTTCTTTTAAGGCTGAGTAATATTCTACTGTGTATATATGCCACAGTTTCTGGGTCCATTCATTTGTTGAAGGGCACCTAGTTTGGTTCCATAGCTTAGTTATTGGGAATTGAACTGCCAAAAACATTGATGTGGCTTCATCACTGTAGTAATATACCCTGGAGATTAGTGTTCTATCTGATGTGCATGTGGTAAAGATTTTCTCCACCTCTGTAGGTTCTCTCTTCATGTCATTGATTGTTTCTTTTGCTGAAAAGAAGCTTTTTAGTTTGAATCCATCCCATTTGTTGATTCTTGATTTTATTTGTTGCGATTCAGAAGTCTTGTTAAGGAAGTAAGGTCCTAAGCCAATATGATGAAGATTTGGGTCGCTTTTTATTCTATTAGGTGCAGGGTCTCTGGTCTATTTCCTAAGTCCTTGGTCAATTTTGAGTTGTTTTGTGCAGGGTGAGAGATAGGGGTTTGATTTCATTTTGTTACATATGGATTTCTAGTTTTCCCAGCACCATTTGTTGAAGAGGCTATCTTTTCTCCTATGTATGTTTTTGGCACCTTTATCTAGTATGAGATACTGTATTTATGTGGGTTTGTTCCTGTGTTTTCTATTCTGTACCATAGATCTACCTGTATATTTTGGTACAAATACCATGCCATTTTTGTTACTATAGTTCTGTAGTAGAGTTTAAGGTCTGGTATTGAGATGCCTCCTGTTTCACTCTTCTTACTAAGGATTACTTTGGCTATTCTGGGTCTCTTATTTTTCCAAATGCAGTTCATAATTGCTTTCTCTATTTCCATGAGGAAAGACATTGGGATTTTAATTGGAACTACATTGAATATGTATAATGGTTTTGGTAGCATGGCCACTTTTACAATATCATTCTGCCTATCCAAGAACATGGGAGATCTTTCCATCTTCTAAGGTCTTCTTCAATTTTTTTCTTTAGTGTTCTGTAGTTTTCATTGCAGAGGTCTTTTATCTCTTTTGTTATATTGATTCCCAAGTATTTTATTTTATTTTTATGAGACTATTGCAAATGGGGTAATTTTCCTAATTTCTCTTTCAGAAGATTCATCAATGATGTATAAAAATGTGTTAAATTTATGGGTGTTGATTTTATATTGTGCTATTTTCCTGAATTAATTTATTAGATCTAGAAATTATTTGGTGGAATTTTTCTAAATATAGGATTATGTTGTCAGCAAATAGTGATAGTTTAAGTTCTTCTTTTCCTATTAGTATCCCTTTAATTTCTTTGGTCTCTCTAATTGCTCTGGCTAGAGTTTCAAGGACTATGTTGAATAAAGGGGAAAGAGGGTATCCCTGTGTTTTTCCAGTTTTTAAAGGAGATGTTTTCAATTTCCCTCTATTTAGAATGAGATTGGCCTTGGGCTTAGCATACATAGCTCTTACAATGTTGAGGTATGTTCTTACTATCCCAATTTTTTCTAGTGTTTTGAACATGAAGGGGTGCTGTATTTTGTCAAATGCCCTTTATGCATCTATTGAGATAATCATATAGTTTTTATCTTTAAGTCTGTTGATATGATATATTATATTTATGGATTTCTGGATGTTGAAAAAACCTTACATTAATTTATGCAGATCATGAGAATGATATATTTTTTCCCTTCCTTTCACTTTCAGTCTGTGGATGTCTTTTTCTATGACATGGGTCTCTTGAAGGCAGCATACTTTTGGTTTCTTTTTTTTTTTTAACTCTAATCTGCCAGTCTGTATCTTTTGATTAATGAGTTTAGATCATTAACATCCAAGGTTATTTTTGAGATGTGATTTGTATTCCTGGTCATTTCCATTTATTTTTGGTTTTTAAATAGACTTGGTCTCTCCTTTGATTGGCTTATCCTTTAGTGACGTTCTTCCCATTGCTGTCTTTATTTTTATTTTTATTTTTTATTTATTTTTTATTATTTAAACAAATGGGATACATGTTGTTTCTCTATTTGTACATGGAGTCAAGGCATATCATTTGTGTAATCATAAATTAACATAGGGCAATGTTGTTTGATTCATTCTGTTATATTTTTCCCTTTCCCCCACCCTCCCATCCCTCTTTTCCCTCTATACAGTCCTTCCTTCCTACATTCTTACCACCCTCCTTATTCCTAACCCTAAACCTAACCCAAATTCTAACCTTAAACCCTCCTACCCCCCATTATATGTCCTTATTCGCTTATTAGCAATATCATTCTTCCTTTAGTTTTTTGAGATTGGCTTATCTCACTTAGCATGATATTCTCCAGTTTCATCCATTTGCCTGCAAATGCCATAATTTTATCATTCTTCATGGCGGAGTAATATTCCATTATATATATATGCCACAGTTTCTTTATCCATTCATCAACTGAAGGGCATCTAGGTTGGTTCCACAATCTGGCTATGGTGAATTGAGCAGCTATGAACGTTGATGTGGATGTATCTCTGTAGTATGCTGATTTTAAGTCCTTTGGGTATAGGCCAAGGAGGGGGATAGCTGGGTCAAATGGTCGTTCCATTCCAAGCTTTCTAAGGGATCTTCATACTGCTTTCCAGAGTGGCTGCACTAATTTGCAACCCCACCAGCAATGTATGAGTGTACCTTTTTCCCCACGTCCTCGCCAACACATATTGTTGCTTGTGTTCTTGATAATTGCCATTCTAATTGGGGTGAGATGGAATCTTAGGGTAGTTTTGATTTGCATTTCTCTTATTACTAGAGATGTTGAACATTTTTCCATATGTTTGTTGATTACTTGTAGATCTTCTTCTGTGAAGTGTCTGTTCATTTCCTTAGTCCATTTGTTGATTGGATTATTTGTATTCTTGGTGTAGAGTTTCTTGAGTTCTTTATAGATTCTGGAAATTAGCGCTCTATCTGAAGTATGAGTGGCAAAGATATTCTCCCACTCTGTAGGCTCTCTCTTCACATTACTGATAGTTTCCTTTGCTGAGACAAAGCTTTTTAGTTTGAATCTATCCCAGTTGTTGATTCTAGCTTTTATTTCTTGTGCTATGGGAGTCCTGTTAAGGAAGTCTAATCCTAAGCCAACAAGTTGAAGGTTTGGACCTACTTTTTCTTCTATAAGATGCAGGGTCTCTGGTCTGATTCCGAGTTCCTTGATCCATTGTGAGTTGAGTTTTGTGCAGGGTGAGAGATAGGGATTTAGTTTCATTCTGTTGCATATGGATTTCCAGTTTTCCCAGCACCATTTGTTGAAGAGGCTATCTTTTCTCCATTGCATATTTTTGGCACCCTTGTCTAGTATGAGAAAATTGTATTTATGTGTCCATGTCCTCTATTCTGTACCACTGATCTACCTGTCTATTTTGGTACCAATACCATGCCGTTTTTGATACTACTGCTTTGTAATAGATTTGAAGATCTGGTATTTCGATACCCCCTGCTTCACTCTTTCTACTGAGGATTGCTTTAGCTATTCTGGGTTTTTTATTCTTCCAGATGAATTTCATAATTGCTTGCTCTATTTCTGTAAGGTACATCATTGAGATTTTAATTGTAATTGCATTGAATTTGTATAGCACTTTTGGTAGTATGGCCATTTTGACACTATTAATTCTTCCTATCCAAGAACATGGGAGATCTTTCCACTTCTAAGGTTTTCTTTAATTTCTTTCTTTAGTGTTCTGTAGTTCTCATTGCAGAGGTCTTTCACCTCTTTTGTGAGATTGATTCCCAAGTATTTTTTTTTTTTTGGATGCTATTGTGAATGGGGTAGTTTTCCTAATTTCTCTTTCTGAAGATTCATCACTTACGTATAAAAATGCATTGGATTTATGAGCATTGATCTTATAACCTACTACTTACTGAATTCACTTATGAGTTCTAAGAGTTTTCTGGTCTAATTTCTAGGTTCCTCTCAATATATAATCATATCATCAGCAAACAGGGATAGTTTGAGTTCTTCTTTTCCAATTCATATCCCTTTAATTTCTTTGGTTTGTCTAATTGCTGTGGCTAGAGTCTCAAGAACGATGTTGAATAGAAGTGGTGAAAGAGGATATCCCTGCCTTGTTCCAATTTTTAGGGGGAATGCTTTCAGTTTTTCACCACGTGGAATGGTATTGGCCATGGACTTAGCGTAGATGGCCTTTACAATGTTAAGGAATGTTCCCACTAACCCAATTTTTTCTAGTGTTTTCAGCATGAAGGGATACTGTATTTTATCGAATGCTTTTTCTGCATCTATTGAAATAATCATGTGATTCTTAACTTTTAGTCTGTTGATATTGTGAATGCCATTAATTGATTTCTGGATGTTGATCCAACCTTGCATCCCTGGGATAAAACCCACTTGATCGTGGTGCACTATCTTTATAATATATTTTTGTATGCGATTTGCTAAAATTTTGTTGAGAATTTTTGCATTGATGTTCATTAAGGATATTGGTCTGAAATTTTCTTTCCTCGAAGTGTCTCTGTCTGGGTTAAGTATCAGGGTGATATTGGCTTCATAGAATGAGTTAGGGAGGGTTCCCTCCTTTTCTATTTCATGGAATACTTTGAGGAGTGTTGGAATGAGCTCTTCCTTAAAAGTTTTGTAGAACTCGACTGAGAACCCATCTGTTCCCGGACTTTTCTTTGTTGGTAGGCTTTTGATGACCTCTTCTATTTCATTGCTTGAAATTGATTTATTTAAATTGTGTATGTCCTCCTCGTTCATTTAGGTAATTCATATGTCTCTAGAAACTTGTTGATGTCTCGGGGTTTTCTGTTTGTTTGGAGTATAGATTTTCAAAATAGCTTCTAATTATGTTTTGCATTTCACTTGTGTCTGTTGTGATATTTCCTTGTTCATTCCAAATTTTAGTAATTTGAGTTTTCTCCCTCTTTCTCTTTGTTAGTGTGAATAAGGGTTTATCAATTTTGTTTATTTTTTCAAAGAACCAACTATTTATTTTGTTAATTTTTCTGATTGTTTCTTTTGTTTCAATTTTGTTCATTTTGGCTCTGATTTTAACTATTTCCTGTCTTCTACTACTTTTGGTGTTGGTCTGCTCTTCTTTTCTAGGGCTTTGAGCTGTAGTGTTAAGTCGTTTATTTGTTGATTTCTACTTCTTTTGTTGAATGCGCCCCATGAAATAAATCTTCCTCTCAGTACTGCTTTCATAGTGTCCCAGAGGTTTTTATATGATGTGTCTTTGTTCTCATTTAGTTCTAAGAATTTTTAAATTTCCTCCTGACGTCTTCTGTTATCCGTTCATCATATAATAGTGTATTATTTAATCTCCAGGTATTGGAGAAGTTTCTGTTTTTTATTCTGTCATTTATTTCTAATTTCAATCCATTATGATCTGATAGAGTATGAGGTAGGTTCTCTATCTTCTTGTATTTGCTAACAGTAGATTTGTGGCATAAAACATGGTCTATTTTAGAGAAGGATCCATGTGCTGCTGAGAAGAAAGTGTATTTGTTCTTTGTTGGTGGTATATTCTATATAAGTCAGTTAAGTCTAAATTGTTGATTGTGTTATTGAGATCTATGGTTTCTTTATTCAATTTTTGTTTGGATGATCTATCCAGTGGTGAGAGAGGTGTGTTAAAATCACCTAGTATTATTGTGTTGTATTCTATTTGATTTCTGGAATTGATAAAAATTTGTTGGACATACGTGGATGAGCCAATGTTCGGGGCATAGATATTTATGATTGTTATGTCTTGCTAATTTATGCTTCCCTTAAGCAGTATGTAATGTCCTTCTTTATCCCTTCTGACTAGTTTTGGCTTGAAGTCCACATCAGCTGAAATGAGGATGGATACTCCAGCTTTTTTGCTGTGTCCGTGTTCATGGTATGTTTTTTCCCATCCTTTCACCTTTAGTCTATGGGTATCTGTTTCTATGAGATGAGTCTCTTGCAGGCAGCATATTGTTGGATTTTTCATTTTAATCCAATCTGCCAGGATATGTCTTTTGATTGAAGAGTTCATGCCATTAACATTCAGGGTAATTATTGTGATATGCTTTGTATTCCCAGTCATTTGACTCATTTTTGTTTTTTGACATGATTTGGTTTTTCCTTTATTTGGCTATTCCTTTAGTCTAGTTCCTCCCATTGCTGATTTGCATTATTGTTTTTCATCTCTTCCTCATGGAATATTTTGCTGAGAATGTTCTGTAATGCCGGCTTTCTTTTTGTAAATTTCTTTAGCTTTTGTTTATCATGAAGGATCTTATTTCATCATCAAATCTGAAAGTAAGTTTTGCTGGGTATAAGATTCTTGGTTGGCATTCGTTTTCATTCAGGGCTTGTTAAATGTTGTTCCAGGTCCTTCTAGCTTTTAGGGTCTGGATTGAAAAATCTGCTGATTTTCTTATTGGTTTCTCCCTGAAGGTAATTTGATTCTTTTCTCTCGCAGCCTTTAAAATTCTGTCTTTATTTTGTATGTTAGGTATTTTCATAATAATGTGTCTTGGTATGGGTCTGTTTTAATTTTGTATATTTGGAGTCCTATAAGCCTTTTGTACTTGGTTTCCCATTTCATTCTTCAGATTTGGGAAATTTTCTGATATTATTTCATTGAATAGATTATTCATTCCTTTACTTTGTTTCTCTAAGCCTTCCTCAATCCCAATAATTCTTAAATTTGGCCTTTTCATGATATTTCATAATTCTTGTAGATCCTGTTCATGATTTCTTACCATCTTCTCTGTTTGGTCAACTTTGTTTTCAAGATTAAATATTTTGTCTTCAATATCTGAGGTTCTGTCTTCCAGGTGTTCTATCCTATTGGTTATGCTTTCTATGGAGTTTTTATCTTGGTTTATTGTTTCCTTCATTTCAAGGATTTCTGTTTGTTTATTTTTCAGTATCTCTAACTCTTCATTGAAATGATCTCTTGCTTCCCGTATTTGCTCTTTTAACTGTTGATTGGTGCGATCATTAAATGCCTGCATTTGCTCTTTCATCTTCTCCTTTAATGCCTGCATTTGCTCTTTCATCTCCTCGTTTGCTTCCCTGATTGTTTTAATTATGTACATTCTGAACTCCATTTCTGACATTTCTTCTGCTATGCTGTCATTGGATTTTATTGATATAGTATCTAGGTTTGTTTGGGACATATTCTTCCTTTGTTTTCTCATATTGGTCAGATGTCAGTGGGACTCTGTGACATAAGCCTCTGTTGGCTTATAGTGTCCCTATAAATTTCCAGTGTATCACCTACCAGCCTTCAGTAGCCTGAAGTCTTGGAGTAACTTGATAATGCAGTGCTTCCGAAGAAAGCTGCCCCTAGCCCGCTACTGGTTCCAGGGCTTGGAGCTGCCTCTGTGTGGAAAGGCTCTCACTGGGGGGCCTGCTCCAAGAAGCTGCAGAAGCTGGCTGTGTGGGAAGAGTCCACCACTGGAGTGCGCAGGGCTGCCTGGGGAAGACTCTAAGTGTTCTGCCCTACTCTGATAAGTCACCCCTATCCAGGCCTGCCACCCAGGCTGAGCTTCACCGGGTGGGGAAGACTCACCCCTTCGCTCTATTTTAGTGGGAGTCTCTCAATGCCTCCCCTTCTTGAATTCTGGGTTCTGGAGCAACTGGAGATGCAGTCACCCTCTAGTCCGACATCTTGGATCACCACCCTTTTTGTTTATTATGAATTTGCCTGCCACTTCATGAATTTCTGGTCTCAGCCTTTGGTTTTCTGGGATTGGCTTATTTCACGTAACATGATATTCTCCAACTTCATCCATTTACCTGCAAATGTCATAATTTTATTCTTCTTTATGACCGAATAATATTCCATTGTGTATATATACCACAGTTTTTTTATCCATTCATCTATTGAAGTGCATCTAGGTTGGTTCCACAATCTAGCTATTGTAAATTGAACTGCTATAAACATTCATATGGCTGCATTACTGTAGTAAGCTGATTTTAAGTCCTTTGGGTATAAACTGAGGAGTGGAATAACTGGGTCAAATGGTGGGTCCTCTCCAGTATCTAGAGAAAGAAGGTTAAATCGGTGATTTTCAACTTTATTCCTATGGATTTATGCCCTTTATGTGATGCTGCCTTTCACCTATTTTGCTGAAGCATTGATTGGGTGTCATGACATTCTCTATGATGATTCTGATCCAGGAGATGATGTACGAGTTGGAACTGGAGGGCCTCCAGAAAAAACAGAAGGAGAACCCATTGCTGTCTTTAATTGTTGTTTTTCATTTCCTCCTCACAGAATATTTTGCTGAGAATGTTCTGTAGTGCAGGTTTTCTAGTTGTAAATTCTTTTAACTTTTGTTTATTCTGGAAAGTTTTTATCTCAGCATCCAATCTGAACCTTAATTTTGCCTGAATAAGATTCTTGCTTGGCATCCATTATCTTTCAGAGCTTGGTATTTGTCATTCCAGGACCTTTCAGCTTTGAGGGTCTGGGTTGAGAAATCTGCTTAGATCAAAATGGTTTCCCCCTCTATGTAATCTAATATACCTCTGTTATGGCCTTTTAGATTCTATCTTAATTTTGTATGATAGGCATTTTCATTATACTGTGCTTTGGTGTGATTCTCTTGCAATTTTTTATGTTTGGTGTCCTATAAGCCCCTTGTATTTGATTTTCCATTTCATTATTCAGGTTTGGGAAATTTTCTGATATTATATCATTAAAAAGATTGTTCATTTCTTTCGTTTGTATCTCTGTGCTTTCCTCTCTCCCAGTAATTCTGAAATTTGTTCCTTTCATGTTATCCTATATTTCTTGGAGTTTCCATTCATGGTTCCTTACCATCTTCACTGTGTGGTCAACTTCATTTTCTAGATTATTTATTTTGTCTTCATTTTCTGAGATTCTGTCTTCCAAGTTGTCTAGTCTTTTGGTGATGCTTTCTGTTGAGTTTTTTTTTTTAATTTGGCTTATTGTTTCCTTCAATTCAAGAATTTCTGTTTGTTTGTTGTTTTTTCATTATCTTTATCACTTTATTAAAATTATCTTTTGCTTCCTGCATTTCTCTTTTAGAACTTTATTGAAGTGATCTTTCATTGCCTGCATTTGCTCTCTTATATTATACTTTACTTTGCAGTAATACATTCTGTATGCTAATTATGTACATTCTGAGTTCCCTCTCTGACATTTCTTTCACTGTGCTGTCAATAAATTCTTTAATTGTAGTGTCTTGGTTTGTTTGGGGAACTTGCTTCCCTTTTTTCATTTGTTCATGTTTCTTCCCCTCTAACAGGGCAGATCTGAGGTATTAAGTTTTCTACCCTGTAGATTTATAATTTCCCTGCAGTTTTCCAGTACCTTGCCTTTAAGGGGGAGATCAAACTGCACCCAATACAAACAATATTCAGCTTTTAATCAATTAGCCCCTATTAAGACATTTGCATTTTGTTGCAATAAATAGAATTGATGTGTTTGATTATTCTCTGCTATATAAACAGGAGGTTTGCAATAGTGTCTACAGTTTCTAATGGTGGACAAAAAGAGAATATGGGTGATCTTTATGGGGTAGAAGGTGAAAATATAGAGGTATTAATAGGAAGAGTAAAAGTGGAATCAGTTGAAGTTGACTATTAGCAGGAGAGAAGAGAGAAAGGGACTCTCAAGTGTATCTAAGTCTGTAGGGACCTTGGAAATGGTCTTCCAGTGCCTGGCTGTTGTAACTAGATGGACTCAGCTGTGTCCCTAGTGGTGGTGGCAGCAGTTAACCTATAGACACCTTGATATTGGGCTTTTTTAGTCTCTAGCCAGGGTCCCATGATGGACACTGTTCCAATTAAAGATGGCAGTGGCAGCAACAAAGATAACCCAAGATGGCTGTGGAGATCACCTAGGACGGCTCAGACCACTTCCAGAGATGGGACTGCAAGGGTGGGTTGTGTGTTTGCTTTGGGTAGCCTGTTGAGATATGCAGCACTGCAGTGGGCTTTGTTGTGGCAGGCTGCTTCCTCCAGACCCTTTGTGTTGTCCTAGGGTGGGGGATTATGTCCTGAGGGGGATTATGACATGAGCTGTGGTGTCTCAAAATGGAGGCCAGTATGGGGACCCACCAGGACTGCAACACAAGTGCTGTCCTCTTCTCTGCAAGGGCAGGTAACCCAGCAGGATGGGCAGTCTCCTCTCCTCTGGGTGGGGAGGGCATCGGGAGTTGACAACTTGATTCCAAATCCCACTTCTGTCCCATTAACAATGTGTTTGGCAAATACTCTGACATTTCTAAGCCTAAATTGTTTGTTTGTTTTGTTTTCCAATAGGAATAATCATTGAATATTTTCTTATAAAGGCCAAAGTGATGATAGTGAAGTGTAGTATCTGAGAAAGTCTTCAGATGTACATAAAATATACTAAAAATGCCTTTTATATGCACACCGCAGTGTATTTCTCAGCTTTTGGTCACTGTGACTGAAATATCTGATAAGAAAACATAGAGAAAATTTTATTTTCACTGACTGTTTCATAGGTTTCAGTCCACAGCCAGCAGGTTAATTTGCTTTGCGCAGAACATCAGGGTAGAAAGGCAAGCAGAAGAAATCTGCTCAGTTCATGGAAGGTGGGAAGCAGAAATAGAGAGAGGGAGAGGGTCCAGGAATTGGATATAAAATTCAAGGACACACTCCTGGTTTTCTACTTACACCAACCATTACCCACATGCCTAATTTCTACCTTTTCTCAGTAGTCCATCCAAATTATGAATTTATTAAATAGATTAATCCACATTTGAGCTTATAATCATCATGATCCAAAAACTTTCCAGAAGTCCCACCTTTAGACATTGCAATATTAGAGACCAAGTCTTAAAACACCTGAACTTTTAGGGAACCTTCTATATCCAAACCATAACTCTACAGTATAGTTTTCTGTCCATCTGTCCCTATCTCTTATATACCCACAAATATACTTACACATACTCACAAATACAGCCCAAGCTCAGAATTGTCATCAGGTATATTTTACTTCCACTAG
Organism: Sciurus vulgaris; assembly: GCF_902686455.1. NCBI lineage: Eukaryota > Metazoa > Chordata > Mammalia > Rodentia > Sciuridae > Sciurus > Sciurus vulgaris. Next base: position 124,180,603 of record NC_136469.1, read on the forward strand.
AATAGAATCTTATTCTAATGGCCTTGCTTTTTATGATTAATTTATTTTCTTACTTATTTCAGTATTGGGAAGTGAATCCAAGGGCACTTAGCCACTGAACCACATTCCCAGTCCTTTTTTTGTGTTTTATTCAGAGACAGGATCTCACTGAATTATTAGGGCCTCACTATGTAGTTGAAACTGGTTTTGAGCTCATGGTTCTCCTGCCTCAACCTTTCAAGCCATTGAGATTACAGGTACATGCTACCACACCCAGCTTGGCCTTGCTTTTGATACAGAAGAATTGTGGTGCTTTGTAAGACATTGCAACTTTCATTAAGTTGTTCACTGAAATTGACTGAGGTAGAATAGAAGAAATTAGAGATAAGTATAAAGGAGACATAAAAGACAAGAAAACAGGGTTTTAATTCAGAAGTTCTGCATATGTTTCCAGGCACATCGCTCCTTAACCATGTCTCCCTTCTAGGCCTGTCCCTTCAAAATTCCTCAGAAATCTGTAAATTTACCTGTTCACTATTAACTAAATCTCCAATAAATTGATTAAATAAAGAAAGAGATAATATTTTGAGAAACCTATAATTTAGGAAACTTTCCAGTGCTATCTACTGATCAGAAAATGAAATTTTCTAAATATTTACCAGAGTACCAGAAAATGTATTAAGATCAGTTATTAAGATCAGACTGACATCATTTCTACATACCTTCCCATGTGTACTCTCACAAAGTTTTCTTTAAAAAAAGACCTAGGAACCCCTAAATAGCACCTTTCACTCTCAAGACAGTCCACATTCTCCCCTGAATGTGTACTTCTTGCTTTACTCTCTGAAGCATCTCTCTTGACATGGTGTTTATTCTCCCTTGAACGTGTATCTACATTCCTGAATAAACCCCCATCTATACCTCCGACTGTCACATGATGGAATTCTTTTCTACTCTATAAGCCAAGAACCCTGCTGCCGTGAGTCGAGTTGCCCTTTCTCTCCAGGGACCTGTTGGACTCTCCTTTGGAAATACCTCTTCGCCCAGGGCAGGACTACTGAATATATTTTTGCAAACCCCGTGAAAGCAATTTGGAAATTAAACACTTTGAGATCTTGTGAACTGTTTTAAATATCAGTTTAGCTCCTCCACCTTCTACTTCCTCCTTTCTTTTCTTCTTTCCTACAGATACAGAATCTGAACTTCATGATTCTTGACAGGTGCTTTTGGCAGGAGGAAAGGGCAGATGTCATCTGCTTGACACTTTCCATAATCGGCATTTCTTCCTAAAACCAATATCCACTGATAAAATCAGTCTTCCTTCCCTGAAGGATGAAGAGACTGAAGAAAACATAAACAGAAGGCATTACTTTCAAGCGGGGTGCAGTTATGTGGTTAGGATATCCACTAGGTCCTTTAATCTGGTCTCTGTTGAGGTTTTCCAGAGAAGTATAAGGAACTCCCAGTGATAAGGTCACATGGTTCTCAGACTTGGCAAAGATCTTGAGGCAGTGGGCAGCAGCGCAGAAGGAATTGAAGGAACAATGTGAAATGATCCAGCATGTTTCTTAGAGGGAGCTGATGAAACTTGATGATCAAAACCAAGGGGACAACCTTTTTGTTTTGCTTTGCTTTGTTGCTGCTGCTCAAGGGCAACCTTGAATTTTCTACCTGACAAATAGGAATTAGACACACAGGTAAAATTCTAATTTCGTAATTAATTCCATTGAAATTAAAATAAGGTATCTCTTGATTATAGAAAGTGAGTTTGCTCTTATACTGTCATATCAAATATAGTCTGTACCTGTGACTTCAGTGAGATTTAAAGGATAAGTAAGTAAAATATCACTTAGGTTAAACGTTTCTTGCCCTGATGTTCTCTGCTGGAAGGAAGACTAATGGGGGCCTCCAGACTTTGGAGACATGACCTTTAGTGGGACCTTGACAAGCCCATGCTGATCTATAGGAAAGTCACTCACAGTTGGTTTGTATGGTTTGGATTTAACTATGACTTTGCTCAAGTTAAATGAAGCCCTTTTACATCATGTGGGATGGTTTCCTTCAAGTGCTCTTTTGTGTCTTTAGTACACATTTTTTTTAAGGAATGCATTTTTATTGAAGTATAATTGACACACAGTAATATTGACCACATTTAAATGGACAATTTGATAATAGTTGACATAGATATATATGTACATGAACTCATCAAGAAAATACAGAGAATAAGTGGGTCTATCATCATCCTAAGTTTCCTCCTTCCCCTTTGAAACCTCTCTCTCCTGTTCCTCGAGCCCGTTTACCACCCACATGTGCCCTCCACCTCAGGTAACTATGGTTTGCTTTACCCACAACAGGTCACTTTGAATTTTCCAGGATTAGTAGAAAACTGGCCTTACAATATATACCTCCTTGCTCCTCAAGTTTCTTTCTCTCAGCTGAAATTCATCTATTTTGTTTCATCAATTTTTTTTTTTTTGGCTGAGTAGAAATTTATTATATGGCTTACCAATATACCTTTATCTATTTACCTGTTAATAGATGTGAGGTTGTTTACCATTTTTGCTCATTAAAAACAAAGAGGCTTTGAGCTAGTATTGTGGCTCAGTGGTAGAGCACCTGCCTAGCACATGTGAGGCACTGAGTTTGATTCTCAGCTCCACATTAAAAAAAAAAAAAAAAAAAAAAAGAACAGAGCAGTCATGAACATTCATGTACAAGTCTGTGTATACACATTCGCTTTCAACTTCCTGGGGTAAAGTAGATACATTCGATGATAGGTGTATGTTTAACATTTTGAAAAAATATAAAAATATTCTCTAAAATAATTGTAATATTTTATAGTCTCACCAGGCATGTAGAAAATTCCAGTTTCCATCTTCGTAACACAGGGTATAGGTACTCTCTTTAATGTTATCCATCCTAATAGGTGTATGGGCCTATGGCATTATTTCATTGTGTGTGACTGAATAATACATTTTTTCATGTGTTTATTTACCATCTATGCATTGACTTGGAAAAACATCAATTTCTGTGCCACTTAACTATTGCTTTTGTTCTTTTTTATTCTTTGAGCTTTTAAAGTTCTTTTTACACACTAGATGCAAGTTCTTCATCAGATACATGCTTTCGAAATTTGTCTTTTGGACATACAGGAGTTTCATTTCACCCATAGATTTTCAAAGAGCAGAAGATTTAAATTTAATAAATTATAATATGCTAATTTGTTCCTTGTAGATCATACAGTAGAAAAAACTGAAAAAAATAGAATGAAAAGTTGTTTCTTTGATATTCTTTATTATCAATGAATAAATCAAAAATCATCTAGTGAAAATATTCAGGAAAAAAAGAGAAGATATAAATTATTTATAGTAGGAATGATACTACAGATTCTAGAGATATTAAAGACAGTATAAAACAACATTATAAATAAAATGTGATTATTGATTTAGCATTTCTACTAAATAGAACAAATTCCATGAACACATAAGCTACCAAGGTTCGTTAAGGAAGAGATGATGTGATGAACTTTAAATCTATCAAGACAACAACATTTGTACTTTAAAAGATTCTCATAAAGAAAACTTCAGACTTAGATGGCTGCCCTCATAACTGCTACAAACAGAATGGAGGAACTTTAGATTTCATAGAGGGAAATGAGAGGGATGAGGGGTATGAAAAATGGTGGAATGAGACAGACATCATTACTCTATGTACATGTATGATTATGAATGGTATGAATCTACATTGTGTGCAACCATAAAAATGAAATGATGTACCCCATTTGTGTACAATAAATCAAAATGCAGTCTGTAAAAAAAAAATAAATAAGAGTTAGGGACAAACCTGGGCAACATCAATCAATAAAGACTGCTTTTGAAATAAAAAAAAAAAGAAGTGAGAGAGATTAAAACCAATCTTATGCAACTTTTCAAAAATTGAAGAGAAGACCATACTTTTCAATTCATCCTATCAAGGTAAGCATAAACTTGATGCCCAAAGTGGAAAAATACTACAGAGGGACATCTTTTATGTATTTAAATGTAAAAGTTATAAAGAAAATTTAGAAAACCAATGTAACTGTAGGTATAAAGATTTTATCTCTCAACCAAGCGGCAATTAATCTCAGCAATTCAAATTTGGTCTCATATTCAAGAATCAAAATATACAATTCATGGGTTGGGGATATAGCTCAGTTGGTAGAGTGCTTGCTTTGCAAGCACAAAGCCCTGGGTTCAATCCCCAGCACCACCAAAAAAAAAAAAAAAAAAGAAAAATTACAATTCACAATAACAGCAAACTGAAAATTAAAATCCAATATCATCTGTTAAGATGATAGATAATAGAAAAATCATTTTCCAACATATCTACTAACAATTTTTAGCAAAATTAAAATAAATAAAAAACTTTATTGTTCCGTAGTTTATATATGTTTTTAATGTTTAAAATTGTTTTTGCTCTTGCTGTGTCTTTTTCAATCTTTTTAATTATATTTTATAAATTTCATTAATCTTATTTTTACAATTTTTTTCATTAGTTCCATCTAATACTTTTTTTTATCTCAGACCATTTAGTTTCCTTCTCCAAAGGCATTTCATGACTTTATTTTAACTTTTGAACTCACAGAACAGTTTTAATAACTCTTTTTTAAGGTCCTTTTCTGCTAATTCTGAAATGTGTCACATTTCTTAGTTGGATTCAGACGTTTGATATTTCTTCTCATTGTGAATCCTATTTTCTTGTTCCTTGAGCTTTGTTCTCATATGCAATTAAGTTATTTCAAAACAGTTTGATCTTTAAATTCTTTCTTTTAAGGTTTTTAAGCTAGGAACAGAGCAGTATTTGGCTTAGGGATAATTATTCTCTAGTGCAAAGATAAGATTTTTCTTAGTATTGTATGCAAAAATTATGAGTAATGGGATTTTCCAAGCTAGTTGGTAGGGACAGGTTCTTTGTGCAAACTACCCCCTCTAAACCTTTCCGCTCTGGCCTCATACAACTATGCTGATCCATTACAAATACCAGGAGGGAGGAGGGGAAGGGACACTTGTCTTTACAGCTTTCTGTCTATTCAGGTCCATCGCTGAAAGTACTATCTCCCTCCCTCTCTTCTTTTATTCTTCTCTTCTTCTCTTCTTTTCTCTCCTTCTGTCTGTCCTCCGTTTTCTAGACGTTTTCCCTTTATTCCTCCCCAGAGATATTTCTTTTTTTCTTTTGAAGATTCAAGATATTTTATTAACAGCTACCACCAACTGTCAGATAGCTCAATTAGATTACCAAGAATAAAATCAACATACAAAAATCATTAGTTTACATATATTCAAACAATCTTTTGGAAGATTTAATGGAAGAAAAGATACCATATATAACAGTAACAAAAATATATTATGTTTGTCAATAAAAATGTGATACCTATTAAAAATAAAAATTAAAATACCACTGAAGGAAAAAAAAATAGCCTTTCTTCAAGTAGAAGGACCATATTACTATGTAAATTAATTTGTAAATTTAACAAAACTTCAATGAAAACTTAACAGTTTTAAGCTCTATCACCTGATGCTAAATTCAGTGAAAAAAATAAACATAGAAGTGGGACCAGCACTAAAACACATTAAGGCATTTTTAAAAGCCTAAATAATTTAAGAGTATCATACTGGTCTATTAGCAAAACAGAATGCCCAGAAGTAACAGAGATATTTCTTATATAATTTAGCGTATATTTTTATGTGTTTTCTAAAACAATATATAGACATAGATAGTGTTTCCATTTCCTGCTTTTTTGTGGGTTTTTTATTTGTTTGTTTGTTTTTGCTCTTGCTTCTGTTACTTGGGATTGTGTTTACGAGATTCAGTCGCGCTCCATGCTCTGATAGGTTTGTGTTTATTCCTTGCTTCTAAATGCTATTTGGTGTGTATTTGCTACATTTCTCCATCTGGTTTTTAAGTGAGGGGTACCCAGAGTGCCTGTAATTCTTTACTACTTCATGACACTGTGTATTAACCATCCTAATAAATGCCCCCTTCTGGAGCTGTGTAAGAAATTCTGCATGATATATTCCCGAGAGCAGAATTGCTAGGACAAAACGTATGCATAAGAATAATTTGGTAGTGCTAGCTGGGTTGCTCTCCAGGAGGGATTCTGTAGCCTGCAGTGACACCACCAGTACTTGAGAATTGTTGTGCCCTGACAATCACGATCATGCTTAAAATATCCAGTTTTTAAAGTTTTGCCAAGGAAATAGGTGTAAGTTAATATCTCATCCTTAACTTTCTTCTCATGTTTCTGGTGTTTAGTGACCTTATACCTTTCTGCATATTCTTAATAGCATTTTAGTATTTCTGATCTGTAAGTTACACTTTATCACCTTTACTCATTTCTCTGTTGGAATCACTGTATAATTGTATTGATTTGAAGGACCTTGTATCTCATAAGGTATTTGTAGAAAAGGTGAGAAATATTATTTTTCTCATTTCTTCTACCTTAATTTGTTACAGATCACAGTTTAAATATTATCTAAACTCTTTCTCCCAACAGAAATAACCCATTTTTCCAATTCTGACTTTATTTGACATCATGCAAGCTGTTGGATTAACACCACAAGTATAGGAAAACAGAGGATTGTCCCACTAGTCCTGATGAAGACAAAGTTCTCATATTAAAATCCAGGTTCAATTAATTATATTATTAATACCTGGATGTTCCAATATGTGCTTAAAGAGCATTGCATACTGATAGGAATTGCTGTTCTACTGTTGAATGTCATATACATTATTTATAATGGATGGCAGTGAAGCTGAATAATTAATACCTCAATATTACTGATAATCCACCCTCCCCTTCCACATGCCAATATACAATTTGGAAATTCTTTTTGATGCAGGCCCAAAGCACATATCCCACTGTGCAAGAGTTCTGCATTCTAAAAGTATATGCATGTACTATAAATCTGAGATGAAGCTATTGTGAGTCTTACAACTCGGCAATCACTTCTTCCAAAACTCCATAAATAAAAATGAGAAAGTTTACCTATATACCTTTTTGAAAAGTTGGTACAACTCTTGTAAACTATTCACTTTAAAAGAATGTTTTTTGAACTTAATGCGCAGCTCAATATATGTTCAGAAATTTACCCTCTCAACAATACAATTTTAAACTGACTTGTTACAGAATTACACTGTCAAAAAATTATGAGATGGTATTTTTCAGTGAGGGATAGAGCTCCCAGACCTTACATGTCTTCTTAGATTAATCTTAAAAGGAGGGGACTTTTTTCTTTCCCAAGTAGATACGGTAGTGTCTTTCATTGTTATATAAAAAAATCTAAAATTAAAGTTAAAAAATATTGTCTGCTCACAATTATTTAATGTTATCTTTTACCTTCCCTTAGTAGTTCCATCACCATTAACTAATATGTATTTAATAAATGAGGCATCTAAATCACTGAAGTAAAGTAATCAATAGTCTTATAAGCTACTATTGTAATCATGAGATCGAAATTACTTATAGGGATGATTTCAATTGTATATTTCTAAGAAAAAGCATTTCCTGAATTCCATTTGTGTTTAAGACACAATCTGGTATGCCTTTTTTTCTTTTATCTAGTGGTGATTACAATAGAAATTAAAGAGACAGGAACACAAAGGCATAGAAAGAGAGGAGGAATGGAATCCCAAAATAGCATTTCCGTGGAAGTGATTGCAAATTAGGATGACAGGCAAGAAATATAAAAATAGATGTATGGAAATAGCCAAGCTGATTAAAAATTGGTTTGTGAATTAGTGCCATTTGGAAGTCAATGCCAGATCCTGATTCTGTTCTGACATATTCGGAAATGTGTCATATCCTCACCCCAGGCCATTTAGGTGTTCTTTATCTAAGGGTACCCAGGTTTCTCAGGGAGGCATTTTTCTTCCTGTTGAGAGTCCAGTAGCCTGCAGCATAAAGACCCACATCTACTCTTAATAGAAATTCATTCCCAATATGACCAAGACATGATTATTTCAACGCGTATGTACAGAAGGGCTCCCTGCTGTTCTCAGCATTGTGAGAGTCATTGTTGCTCACTCTCCCTGAAGTTGTAGAGTTTATTTTTTTCCCCATTAACAAGAGAACATTTCAATTCAGCTGGTGTTCCTTTAGTCACTGAAGTGGCGTTACTACTAACTTTAGCACTTTGAAATGGTTACAGCCAAGTTTTAGATCACAATCCTCATGCCATTACTAACAGTAATGGTTTTCAAACAATACAACTGTAAGAGCGAGACTGGGAATTATCTGGGAAAAGGAAGGTGGGAAAGTAGCTCTACTGAAAGGCAAGGTTCTCCTGTGACTGAAAAACCTCCTTTATGCACTGACTGAACCCCAAATGGACCTTTGCTATTGACAAGCTAAAGGTATTTCAGAGAACAGGATTGTCAAGCAACAAAAACTCATTTCCTCCAAATTGAAGTGAATTGCTAAAGCTACTGCTTGAAAGAATGACCTCTTTAGAAGACAGGGCAGAAGAATTTAGCTTTGTTCCTCCTCCAACTGTGTGTAGTTAGAACTGTCATCCATTCCTGGCCCCAGTAGGAAGGGTCCCTTTGAACAAGGAGGGGAGAATAGGTCTTACATGGTAGCATGATTCTGCAGAGAAGGCTAGTTCTTATTGGGGATCACATCATTAAATAACTTACCATAAACTTGGTTGTTAAATTTCCTCATTCCCCAAATAATTTGTATCTTGTAAAGACATAAATGAATATTTTTGCTTGAATTCCATTTATCATTGAGCCTTTAGCAACTGCAAAAACATTAAGTGTCAGTACCCACAGTGATTCCCCAAGGAGCTCTAAATACATTTATCAATGCATGAACTAAGCCATAGTCTGATGGACAGTGTCTCTAAGTTGACATTTCTTCCCACTATTTTGCACAGGTGGGCTGAGAAAGGTTAAAAAATGTGACAGTTAAGCATTTCAGTATTCCTTGATTCAACTCAGGGCAATGCTTAGAATTTTATTCACATTTTTTTCCATTGTATTAATGTAGATGCTCTGCACTCTTGATAGTTTTTTTATTATCATCCAAGGGTCATTATCTTTGTTTTGCTTAAAAAGATAAAAAAACTAGAACTGTATAATAAAATACCCAGTTTCTTATACATAAATCTGCCAGAATTACACCATTAGGTTGATTTGATCTTTGTGCCTATGCCTGTAATTTTGCAATGAATTAATATGTCTTGGTGGGTTTGACAATATTTTCTCTGTTTTATAATTGTTTCTCAGACATCAGAGAAGATATGTAAGTGCTCTCAGAATACTAGAATATGGGATTCTATTTTGTGAAATATTTAAGAGACATTTAAAATAAGTCACTTAGAATGATGGTAAATAACCAATCAACAAGCATTAATGTGCATGGGGCACTTTGGTTTGGGCTGGCTATGTCCACAACCAGCTTATGTAAGTCTATGCCGAAACTGGATTTCAATCCTGTCTGCTAAACAGTTAGGATAAAATTGTAAGATATTCACAATTACCAATATGGATTTTACAAATGTCCTCCTCTTTTTGTTTTATTACATTAATGAGCTTAGGTACTGTTGCCAAATCCTAGTTAGATACTTTCCTATACAAGGTATTCACAACAAATCTATTAGTCACTTAATGCCTGTTGTTGGTCACACAGTGACACAGTGAGCTTACCTATACTTTTTGCTAAGATCCCATTCAAATTTAACATTCTACAAGAATGTCATTAGCAAGAGTAAACTGAAGGTGATATTAGGAACATTTGTCTTGTTCTAATCACTGTGCTTCTGTAGAGAAGGTCACCTCAATGACATTTAGCGTGGAAATGAAAGTTTAACTTGTAGGTGTGAGAACAGTAGTGTCAACAGAGATCTAGGACTCAAGAGGAAAGTTTTCATCACAGTGGAAAGTAAACAGGGGAAATCAGTCTTATTCATGCCTGTTTCTTCCGGAGGTAGAGTGAAGCATATGATGGCAAGAAGCACATGAGTTTGATCTTGAGTTCTCCTGACATGTTTTTGAGACAAATTATCAGTAACCTGGTAGGGTCAGGAGAAAGGCATCAAGGAGAAGAGGGAAAGCTAATTTAATTGCCTTTGTTCCTCAGTGACATAACTTAAATTGAGCTTGCATTTCTGAGAGCACAGGGATATTTGCATGCTTGGATTTTCATAAGTAGAAAATGAACTCAGGGCTCTTGGCCTACAGATAACATATCACCTTACTTTTGAAGGGAAAAAAAATACAGCAGGGAATCAAGGAATTCTGAAAATTCTTCTTTCTACCATTTTCTCCTGATTTTTTTTTTTTTTTTTTTTTCAGGAAGAGCTATGGGTGTTCAGTTTAAGTGCAAAATACAATATAATAAATACAGTAAGAGGATTTTAAAAAGGTGGAGAGTCAAAATATATACCCCAAATATATATTCTTGAATCATGGTTATAGGTAAGAGAATCCAATATGAATCATCCCAGATGATTAATTTGTGGATATATTAAACAGGTATATTGAAAATCATTTCAATGTGATTCATATCCAGGCAAATTCTGGTGCTAACATGTGATGTAGAATATTGTTCTCTCTCTATGACTAAATTACAAAGAATTGGGGAAATACCAGGAAAATGATTGTAAGCAGTTCTAAGAAAAAAAGAAAAATTGGAGAATTTCCATTAATATTCAAGGGTTGAAAAACCTGGAACTGTTTCACTAAAAATCTGGTGGTACTGTGATTTGCTGGAGGTGAACATAATTAAAATACATACACACACACACAAAAGGCAATTTACATGCTTTGCTTCAAAGCCTCCAGTAAATTTAGATTTTGAGTTGATTTCTGCATTTCTGTTTTTTTTTTTTTGTCACTGAGTCTCCTAGCTATGATCATTGTTTGAGATTTTATTAATGTTCAATTGCATCTAAGTAATGAAAACTTAATAAAGCTATTATAACTATAATAAAAACTATAAATTTGTTACTGAGGTAAATAATTAAGTGTGAAACACTGAGTCATAATTCAATGGTGTTTATGAGCAACATAAATTTATAAATTTCGAATGAATGAAACATCTATAAATGTGAGATATCACTCGAATTAGAGGAGGAAACAATTCATTTATTTTTCTTCCTCTCAAGTTGGGAATCAAGAGACACAGAGATCAGACATATGGTGATCAAAAGAGAACTAAGAATAATGGTAACAATTAAAATGGAAAATATGTCTTTTAGTCTGTTAGCCATGTGGTCTTACAACCTAAAATTGAACTTGTCTACCCAGTTTTAAGCATCACTGGGAGATATCTAAACATTTTCACACTTGGAATTAGGTAAATGAATATTTCCATTTTCAACCATACAATCTCAGTTTGGTAGGGTAAAGAGAGAAATCACTAGTTCATATTACTTTCTCACATGAGTATTCTTTTACCTTTACTACAAAATGAGATGAAAATTGGTAAATGTGTTATCCATTTCTACCAAATGTTCAATAGCTAGTCATGAAAGTCTAGATTCTCTTGACTGCTCTTCAGGGAACTGAGGACTGGGGTGTGCAATCTAGATGTGCTTCAAAGAGCCTGACCTCATGAGAATTTGCTCATCTCAAGTAATTTAAAGACTGAGAAAAAAAGGATAGAAAAGGGTTTAGGAGACAATGAGGAAAGACTAAGAATAGTTGCAATGAAACTCCATTTATTCCTTAGTTAAGATTTTGAACAGAGACAATAAAATCTGGATTCTATTTAGCTTGCTGATGGCATAGAAGACTTCTTAGCAGGTGGAGGAGATGAGTTTCAAATGTACAAGAGATGCATAAAACAGAAAACAAAAGTGTTTGTGTTATAGTATTAAAGTATATCAGAGCATGACAGATATAGAAATCACCTTTTATGTTGTATGTAAAAGTTATGAAAACAAAACAGATGTGACCTTCACATTGCTTGCATATAGGCAATATAATATGTAAGGTATTGACTGAGATAATTGAAAAATGGACACCATATTGAAGTGAAGTGGCATGGTTGTGTCAGACTTTTTGATGGTGATGTATTTGAAACAAAGTACTAGTTCTTATTTGATTGTGTTACTAAGATATTGCTCTACTTCTCTGTAAGAAAAATTGCTATGTTCATACTTTGGGTCATATATTAGACATTCCAGGACTTCTATTAAAGGGAATAATATTAGAAGGGTTACAGTCAGGGGTCTAAAGAACTGCTCATCCCCTCAGAAACGAGATGATATTTTCTCCTTCATCACTCATTTTAAAAATCTGGGCAAGGAAGAAAAATATTATGTCCTGGAATGCCTTAGGGACTCTAGTTCTCTGGCTCTGTATCATAAAGATATAACAACATTCCAGTTAATGACAGATGGCATATATGAAGTTGATGCTGTGCTATCCTGTTGACTAGCCATATTTGTTTCCTGTAGACATTTTAGTTTACATATGTACCCTCTATGATGTTAGTGGAACTACAAAACTACATAAAAGCTCACTTCGCAGAACATCTCCATCATTAAGCAACACATGACTGTGCCTTTCAAAATAAACTCTTTTTCATACCAACAGATAGCCATCAAACATATACATACTTGCTCATATTTATTTACAGATATAAGGAATGTTTTTGATAGATATTTAAAAAATAGACTTTTTTATCATTTCTTATTTGGAAATGATCAAATGCTATTTTTTCCCAGTGATCAATGAAATAGAATCAGTATATGATATAATCCCAGAACAAAAATTAGTAACACAGGAATAGATTGAAATTGTTTTATTGCTTTTTCGATATTAATTTTGCATAATACTGTGACATGTTAAAACCATTATTTTTTATTTCTTCAGAATTCTTCTTTTTAATATTATCTGAATGTGAGCTTATGCTTTAAAATCTTATCTATCTGGCATCCTAAATCTTGAATCTCAGAAGATATGGGATGATCTTGGATATTAAAATGATAAATTATCTTTTTTGTTATTGTCTTTATTTTTAAGGAAATTATTAATTTTTTCTTTTTCAAATTTTGACTAGTAGCTAATCAACTGTTTAAAAAGGAAAATTTTATGTAATTTTGTGTGCTTAGCTTTCAGTATGTCTCTTCACATATTTCTTGATATCTCCCATTATTAGCTCCCAGATAGCATTATAGCAAAAATAAATCAGCTGTAACTCCCAGCTGTGGCCCTCTTCTCATGTTCCACACATGAAAGAGAAATGTTATTATTTCAATTTCTTGAGCTATCCTACTCTTACATCTTGATCTTGAGTCCTTTCCATAGTTATTACATTAGAGTAGGTGAGCCAATGAAACAGAACTGGTAATATAAAATATTTAGTTTGGAGATTTGGCTCACACAATTATGGAGGCCAAGAAATACCAGAATCTAACTTTCGCTAGCTGGAGAGAGACCTTGAAAAACCAGTGGGATTATTAATTTGGAGTTCAAAGACCTGAGAATTAGCAGATCCAATCTGGTGAATTCAGTCCAAGAGCAGAGGAAGGCTGATGTCTTCCACATGTAGTATAGCAGTCTGACAGAAGAAGGGGCAAATGTTTCATTATCCACCTTTTTTATATTATTTAGGCCCTCAGAGCTTTGGATGTGCCCATTTACATTTGAATAGAAATTTCTGTTACTTAGTCTATTGATTCAAATATTAATTTCATCTATAAAAACCCTAATGGAATCACACACTCTGACATAATGTTCAGTCAAATATCTGGGCTCCCCAATAATTTGGTCAAGTTGGCACACAAAATTTACCATCATGCTTATTAACATCCATCATATCGAGTTTTGATTTTTGAGGCAGTTCAACTTCATCCAGCATCAGTATTCAACAGAACCATGCCTAAGTGTACAAACTGTTTGAGGTGAGATTAAAATGTCATCAGAATTTCTAGGGCAATATCCAGAGGTAACAATATTCTACTCCTTCTTATTATGACTTGAAATGGCACACAATTGGTAGAATCTCTCCTAAATGGTATAGAAAGTGCCCAGGGAATAATCTACACTTGAATATTATTTATAATATAAACTACTACAGCAAAGAATTTATCAGAATGTGATACAAAATTGAAGATGCATGTTCAAACCCTGGACTATTTGGACTCTTTATATGATCCTTGACAGTTATTTAAATTCTTTTAGGTTAAGGTAATTCATTTAAAAAGAAAAGAGAGTGTAACTAGTAACAGCTGCCATTTATTGTTTACTATAATTGAGAGTTCTCTAAATTATTTATATTCATTATACTGTTTGATCCTAACAGTGATTATATGATAGATGCCATTATCCTATTTTACATTTGAAAAAAATGAGTCCTACAGAATGCTAATACATTCTCATTAGTATATACTTGGCCAGTGATGGAAACACAACACAAATTTAGATATGTCTTCAAAGTCAGCTACAGGAATAAGATTCTGATTCATGTTAACATTCCATTATTATTATTGGTTGTTTCAGTGGTATGTGTTTTCAACAAGGAGCAATAAAACATCTTTTCATACAAGGTGACCCAGAATCTATTGTAACACTTTCATAATCAAGGAAGTGGACTAACACTTTTTTTTTCATTGAGGTACAAGCTGTATGTGTGTATCATTAGCAACATTCTTTCTTTTAGATTGGAAGCTTGCTGCAGCTGTGTTTCTGGAATAAATATGGTAGAGGACTTAGTACATTACATTGACTGAATATAATTTGGGGATAATTGAAAAAGGCAAGGAAATCATCCCTGATTAAATTTGTAAACGGCTGTCTGGAGAACCATTATAATTTATGAGGATTTGTTGCTCAGAGAGTAAATAATACCAGTGACAGCATTTCCTCAGAGAACAGAAGATCAAATCTGTTGCAAAGTAAGTGCCAATACTTCCTCTCAAAAATACAGCAGAAGAGACAGAGGTAATAAATGATGCTCCATTTGTTTCAATGCTTATGACCCTCCTGGCTGCTTAAGAGCAGAGGGACTGGAGTTAACTGTTTCAGTGCTTTTGAACCACAACATACTCCTGCTGCATATGGCAACCTGAAATTCTTAATAACAGCATACAAGGATAAGGTAAATGGATAAGGTAAAGGGATAAGATAAATGGTTTACATAACTGGTCCCCATACAATTATATCTGCCATTTCTAGCATACAAAGAAGTGTTGAATAATTTCATATGATCATCAATTTATTTATCCTATAATGATAAAAACATTGTGATTATAAATTGTGGCAGTGTTCATATCACTTTGAAGTGAATGGGTACCTTGCAATTAGCATTATTGTGGATGTCTGATAATGCAGACTGGGTGATGAAAAATATATTTTGTGGTCCTATTTTTTGTATCTAACCCCAAAGTCCAACGTGCAGATTCTAGCAAATTTAATTCTACCTTCAGCTCTCCTACAGCATATAAATTGAAAGCTAGGCAAGTTGTCATTCAAATGAGTTATTAAAAATTGAGACCCTGGATCTCACCATTCTAGAAGCTAGTAGAGTCAGCACATATGAAGAACAATTTATGAAACCTGGAGTGCTATTGGTCAAATGTTAACCATATATACTGGTGTTGCCACTTTAACTAATATGTTTCCTTTCTCAAAAACAGGTATTTGTCGTATGAAAAAGGTATTCTATTCTGCTAGCTATGTCTGATCCTTATTAGTACCTACTTACGTAGCTTTAATAATCATTTGACATTTAGAATTTCCTAGCTAACAATGCAAAGCAATGATTCAGATCTCTTAAACAGATTATAAAATCCTACAGGGCAATCATGTTGTACATGCATTTTGTTAACTGATTAATTACTCCAACACAAAGATGGGATGTAGTAGGATTAGTAAATATCACAAGATTGATGAATTAAAGTTTACATTTTAGAGATGTAGTGGAATGTTAGTTGTTATTCTGTTTTGTTTATTGGTAAATTGGACATGCAATGAAATAACATCTAAATCATACAATACAGTACCTATGATAAAATAAGTCTTATGATGCATATGGTTTCCTTTAGTTTGTGCTCTTATTTATAGTCTCATGAAAGCATTTGTATGGAAAACATGCACACACAATTCTCCAAGGCAAGATGATTGTTTTTATGTAGGTACTACAAACACACCAAAATGTTATCATTACAGGTAGTCCTCATAATGAAACTGTGCATGCTCAATTCTATCTGTAATGGCCACTCATATATGCTGGCTAAAAATGTAAGAAAGGAAAATGATCTCCATGCATTTCGTTGAGAAAAGAACATCACGATGAATTGCTTTCATGGGGGATAATGGAACACAAGTCCAGCTTCAGAAACCAGAGATGTTGACTTCTCGTTTTGCATTTTACAATGATTTGTCCAAATTTTGTTTGGTTGATTGCACTGAATTGTCTTGTTTTTGAAAAACAGCAATAGATTAAAATAAACCTCTCTGCAGGGGAAAAATATGCTTTAGGGGAGAAGAAGAGCAGAAAAAGCAAGAAAGCATTATTAATATGGATAGTTATAGGATTATTCTCTTTACAATTTATTTTTTAGAGCACAGTGGCAGCTTTTTGAACTCACTTTGTTGGCCACAATACTTAATAGATTATCAGGAAATCAAAGCAGTCTTTATCATACACATTTAGAGTATGCCTGCTGCAAGGAAAGAAGCAAATACATGAACATATACACAGAGGTCAGCAGTACTGGAAAATTAATTCCATTTCCTAGTATGCCATGTGTGCAATAATTCAGAGTAAATGATAATACATTATACTCTAAGTCCATAACCTTAGAAAATAAAAGCCTAGTTGGTGCTTGACTTACAAGAGCAAAACAAGCTTACAGTGCATGGGTCTGTGTTGTTTGGCAAGTAGTCAATAAAACTGTACCTTATGACTTTCTCTCCTAAAGGTTCTAATCAAAACAATTTATTTCAGGCATGTAAACCCTGCTTTTCAGACTGTAGCTATTGTCAGCATGTGCAGCAGCATCAGCAATAGCTGATGCAATTTTTGGATTGAGAGTCTCAGAGCTCCCCCATCTGTCTCAGTAATGGTTGAATTTTGTACTAGATCAATACAGCATGTCAACTATAGTATAAGGATTTTCCCCCTAACCTTTATAACAGCTATTTCCCTGAATCCAATCTAGCCCATCATAAAAGGAATGTCTAAGCATATTTTGCAAAGAATCTGGAGTTAATAGAGCCGGGAAGTCATTGACTACCAGGACCTTAATTGCTAGACCAAGCATTCAGACATTGCAGACTATTTGATATCTTACATGTCAGCCACGAAAAAACATTTTTTAAAGTTAGCTATTAACTTGTTCGTTTCTATGAGCACAGGACAGTGGCTAAATACAAGAAAGAGATCTGTAAACAAAGACACCATTTATTTTTGTGTGAGGGTCATCTGGATGCTCCAGTTGGTTCTCTCATCCGTGGTTGGACAGGAGAATTGATGTGATGTGTTTGTCTTAGCAAAAGGTATAACTAGATCCTGGGGGGAGACAAAGTGTTTTGGTTTGTTTCTGCTCCAGTTCTCTACCGAGAAATAAAACCAAGAGGATTCAATTCTTTTCCCTGCAATGGATTTGTAGCTGCCATGATTCGCTGCTCAGAACCACAGTGTGCTGACTGTTGTGTATCACTGCCCCTTAGTGGTTGCCCGGTAGCAAAGTTTTTTTCTTTCTTTCATTTTTTCTTTTTTTTTTTTTAAATGCTTAACTAACATTGCAGGTTTGTAGGTAAATAGAGCATGCAGGCCCTCTCTCTGCTTCTTAGAACAGGCAACAGAGACTTGGTGTGATGCTTTGTTTTCTCTACGTCGATTCAATACAGAGGAAAGGGCAAGTATGCAGGGCAGAGTGATCTGGAACTATATCTTCTCTTGTTCTCCAACGGTGTGATCTTGGGGAAAGGTAGCTTACCCTCTTTCAGCTTCTTTATTTTCTCCTTCTGGAATGAAATTAGCAAATACTTTAATCACCTATTGTTTGTAAACTTAATTGAGATAACAGAGGAGCAAATCATCAGATATGGCATCCAGTATTATTAATGTGATGATGTTTATTGTAATGAAAATTTGGGAAGCAGGTCATCATCCACTATTTAAGATAAGAAATGTAAGAATGTCATGTAAACTTTACTGCAACCTATGAAATTGCAAACACAGTCTGACTTGATGAGTAACCCTAGGAATAAGAGAGCACACTGTTCTTGCTTTC
This sequence comes from Sciurus vulgaris, assembly GCF_902686455.1. Taxonomy (NCBI): domain Eukaryota; kingdom Metazoa; phylum Chordata; class Mammalia; order Rodentia; family Sciuridae; genus Sciurus; species Sciurus vulgaris. The sequence continues at coordinate 124,198,812 of NC_136469.1, forward strand.
ATTCCAAATCACATATCAATTCAGTTGTGGGTTTGTATTTGAATTATGCTTATGTGACTTAGGATTTGAATTCAAATCCCTACATATTTATTGGGAGCCTACTTTATGGAAAGTTCTGTTCTGTGTAGCTATCATGCCAAGAAAACTATATTTGCTGTCATTGAGCTTTCATATTGATAGACGAAATAGATATAAACTTACCTATCCAGAAATTAGACTCCACTAAAAGATTTATAGTAGGTGGTATTGGATTACAAAAGAGAGAAAGTAACCAGCAGCCTCAGAGCAGCATGCACAGAGAAATTAATATTGGTAGTGAAACTCAAAGTTGTATTTTTAGAGTTGAGAAAACAAGGAGAAAATAATCCAAGAAGAGGCAATACGAACAGTAAGCACTTCCACACCAACTATATAAGGTAATTTGAAAAAGAATGGAAAAATAAAGTGTGGCAAAAGTCATGAATTCCAGTTTTCAGATCAGGCCCTTGTCCTCAGTTTCAAACTAAACATTCTCATATTCTGTATCTTGCAAAGGAAACAGATAAACACTTCTGAGGGATCTGCTCGATGTAAACCATGAGGTTTCTGCTAATTTTCAGTAGTCTCAATGTGAATCTGGGCAGACCTCTGCAATCTGTCTTCTAGTTTAATATCTTTCCTAAAGAACATCCCTTGGTTTTTAATCCCAGATTTCCTAAATATGCACATTTCTCAATACGATGGTTTTTGGTTAGTAATTAAATAGGAAGAATTTACGTTTACTTCTGAAAAAATTATTTCTTCCAAAACAACATTTTTAACGCAATGAAATGACTTGAATTACATTTCAAATACATTTAATAGAAAGTTAAAATCACATAAAGAGGTGATTTAATCAGTCTTTTCACTGCAGCGACTAAAAGACCCGACCAGAGCAATTCTAGAGGATAAACAGTTTATTTGGGGGCTCAGTTTATTTATGGTCTCCATCCATAGACAGCTGGTTCTATTACTTGGGGCTCAAGGTGAGGCAGACTCTATGGCGATAGAGTGTGGTAATGCGAAGCACCTTACATCATGATCAGGAAGCAGAGAGACAGAGACTCCACTAGCCTGATACAAATATATACCCTATAGCCATGCCCCCAATGAGATCACTTCCTCCAACCACACTCCACCCACCTTCAGTTACCACTTAGTTAATCTCATCAGACAATCAATTCACTGACTAGATTAAGACTCTCACAATCCAATCATTTCTCCTCTAAACCTTGCATTGTCTCATACATGAACTAAACCTTGCATTGTCTTATTTCTCCTCTAAACCTTGCATTGTCTCACATCCAAACCATAACAGGAGGTTTTGAAAAGAACGTGGATTCCCAACAATGGGAAAGAGTGTTTTGTATTCTATGGGCTCTTAAGTGATGCCTTTGGCAAATCTATGCCGTGTTGGTTTCATCCTGAACATGGTTCTACCCTGCCTTTGTAGTTATTGTGCAATGAATTACAAAGAAATTTAAAAGCATTGAAAAAAATTATATAAAAAGAAGTGAAGCAGATGAGAAATGTAACTACCATGAAGAAGAACACCTCTCTGTGTATAAAACGTTTGGTAGTAATCATATTAATACATCAAAGACAAGGTAGCAATATTTACGACTTTTTTATGATTTTATGTGACAGTGGATGCTTTGTTTTTGGAATTTTATAAATTTTATTTTATTTTTTGGAAGTTAGTTGAGAGTTTTAAATATACCTGTAACACAGTATTTCCCAATTAAAATTATGAGAAATATGGTTCCTGTTAGGATTATAAAACAAAAAGGGATGACTAACTTCAACTGAATGAACTGAATGAAAACAGATCATATTTCTTCTAATACTGTGGGTTGTCTAGCAAACTTATGGATACTTTCTTTAGAATCCAGAATCCTTTTTTTTTTTTTTTGTAGGTAGCTTCCAATCTTTTCAAGATTGCTCCTGTTGCTTTGTGATTATAGCAAATGCTACTTAGCAAGATCCAGCTACTAATTTCTTTCATTCTATAACTGCATATTGTGCTGTGGTAACATTTACTAAATGGTCATTGAACAATGTTGAAGAGAAGATCTTTGAGCATGGAACTTAGGTTTCCCACTGTATTCTTTCCTGTATCAACCTGGAATTCATAAAAATGTCTTACTTTACCTATAATATATTGAATAAAAAATTCAAGATATCCACAGAGAAATTATATTATCTGTAAAAGAAGAGGAAGTCTACTTCCTTAGGCTTAGGTCAAATATGAAGAAATGTATGCATAAGTTGTTTATGAGAGGTGAATAACCTAATCTCAAACTGCATTTTTAAAATTTACTGAATAAAGGGCAAAATGAATTAATGGTAAAATTAAAACAATTACTTTAAACAAAAGTTAGACTCAAAAAGTAGCTTTTATTTTAAATATCAACAGTACAGAAATACCTTTCCTGTTATTGACAGTCACTATTGTGCAGCATTTTTCACAGATGTCTGTACTTTTCAAGTATATATCTTTCTCACACATAGCAGCATTCAGGGGAAGAAAGGATGTTCTATTTCTTGATTATGCAAATAATGGTATTATCTTCTTAGATTATTTTCAGTAATGGTTCAAAATCAAGCTAATAAAAGGGAAAATGCTAAAACCTCAAAAAATTGTCTGAATTAAGAGACCATTGTGTAATCCAGATAATGACCTGTGTTCCAGCCTCTGTTGCTGCCACACTTAAGAAGTTCTTCAAGCCTGCCTTTTCTCTATCTTTTTGTTGTTGCGGTTTGTTTTTAAATAACTGTGATTCTCTGTCTTGGAAATAGGGATTCCTATCCCCACCATTGAAGTAGATTTCTAACACTATTTCTGCAGAATTAAGACTAATAAAATACCCCTTTTTAATGTAAATACTTAAAAGAATAAATTAGCATTAGTATTTGAATTATCATTTCCGATACTTTTATAAGTGTTTTTGTGAATTATCATGAGGAACCTTTTCATCCAGAGAAGGAAAGCCCAAGACTTAAATTAAGCTCTTCATTGCTGGCAAGTCCTAAGATCTTTCTGGATGGAAAATTTTCAAGGTCACTTGAGAATGATTACCCAGGTAACTCAGTGCATTCTGTAGTACTCAAGTAGTTTAAACTGCCAGGAATACTAACTTTTTTCCACACTTAAAATGTTACTTTTATTTTCTTAAATATTCTAAGCAGATTCAGGGTTCTCAAAATTTTTCAGTTGGTTCAGCTACTAGACAACACAATTCTATCTATCAAACACAATAGAAAAAGAGATACTGAGCATTTTGCACCTGAAAAAAAATCTAAATACACATTTTTGCAAGCCATATATAATCTCAAATGCAGAAGGAATTATCAAGATTGCAAAGGAGCCAATGTTCTAAGTCAAAATACATTTGTATGAAAACAAAATTGAACAGAATTATCTCAATTAGGTGTTATTTCAACAAATCAGGAAAAGACTCACTATTCAATTTATCAGTAGAACACCTTGATTCTGCTAATGGAATATGTTCTGTATGATAATTATTTAAAAATCATCTTCCCACATTAGCAGACTTTAAAAAAGACCAGAAAATTAAAGAATATGTACATGATTGTAATCAATATAAAAATTCAGGGAGCACAGCATAATTTATGACCTAAAAAGTATATGTCAAACAAATGGAATAATTCTTTTTAGTCTGCTTTTACTCTGTATTTAGACATTGCTTGGGCAATAACTTACAAAAAAGTTATCATGATTAGTATCATTCAAATAATATATGTTGCTATTTCATAAAAAGGACAAAATGAAGTAAAAACAAAAACATAAAAATGCAGTCATAATTGTAATAGTTTTTTTCTTTAGAAATTTATCACATTGCAAAGAATTCAGAGAGCATATATTTGTAACAAGGACTGTTTTGTGAATTTATTCACGGCATAGAACTGTCTCATATCATCACTCTTCGCTCAAGTTTTGTTGTGACAAACAACCACAGTCTATTTTTTTTAGAAAAAGTTGGTAAATTAAGGAGAAATTATTTAAAATTGAGTTTTTCTTTGTCAGTGGTCTGACTTACCTTCTCAAGACAGCCATTAAATAATTTTAGAAAGGCAGTTCCATTCACACAGGTAGTATAGAGTTAAGGTGCACACCAACCATAAAGATACACACAAAGGCAGGGAAGGCTAGGTTTAATATAATCATTAAAATTTTCCTTATTACCAAGAACTGGTTGATTGAAACATATCAACTCTAACTAGAATGTTAAAAGGCCTAATTATAGCTTTTTTACTTGAAAAGGATATCTAAAAGTAAAAATTTGATTTTGCAAATGATGAAGCTGAAGACCATGGAGAACATGCGGCAGATCCCAGTTAGGGTAGAAGAGGATACAGTCTCCAGGTCTTCAACTCCCAATCCATGTTTCTTCAATTTCCTAGATTGTCAGCAGCACATGAGATACATTAGAATTCTGTACTGAATGACACCTTTTTCTTCTGCTTTTGAGATTAACATCTTAGTAGTGGAAACATTTTCAACTCTATTGTACAAAAAATTAGAATTAAAATATTTAAAATGCCCTTATTTACTTGTGGAGGGTTAACATGCACCTAAAAGGTCTTATAACAGGTACCAAGGAGCAAAAGCTCATATAAGCCATTGTCCCTGTCCACAGGAAGTTTATTATTTATTTGTGGAAAAAGTGCAAACACATAGTAAAACACATTAATGTAACACATGGGACTTGAAGTGTGGTGTCTTCATTATGTTGTACCAGCTTGTAGCCACATTGAATATGTGGAGATTAAGACCCCTGACTGGGGGCTGGTGTGTCTGACTGTGATGAGCCTTGATATGTACATCTACATTTTAGATTCATAGTCTACCCCAAATCTTTGTTCAGACTAGATGTGAATTCACAGAGTGAGAGAATTTTGAATTTTGCTGGAAGAAAACACAAAACTATTTCAGAATGTTCTCACAATTAAGTTAGAATTTTGTTTAGTAAGAAAACACCTGCCAAACACCTTCTAAAACTGTTTTCTTTAGAAATACCTGATACTTTAAATAATCTGTGTTGTAATGTAGGAATAAATATATAGACATATTATTACATTTCCCTTATTCTTTTTAAATATGGACTAATCTCATATAGAAAATATTTCATTTCTTCATACTATTTTCCAAACTTCAGAACTGAAAGACAAATATTAAATGTAGTTGAAGCACAGCATTTTAATTACAGACGAGCAGTTTTCATGTAACTTTAATTACATTTTTTAATTCACTTGTAGTTTAAAAAAGAGGGCTACAATAATTTTTTTCATATATTCTAATTTGGAAATATAAATAATCTTATTGAAGAAAATTGCTAGATTAGTTTAAATTAGGCACAATTTTGGGGGAGAATTTCACTATATTCTCTGTACTCATGGAAATTCCAATACCACATTTTTTAAGTGTAGGTAATACAGAACTCTCCCATAGTGTCTATAAGACATTAGGTAGGGTTCTGAGATTAAATTGAAAAACAAAACAATCTGAATGATGTAAGTAAAAGGGGGATTTATTAATTGGACTTTGGGTGATATTATTTGAAATGTCAGTTCGAGGAGATATGGAAACCTGCAGCTTAGTGGATCAATCAGAAATGGTGGAAATTATGTAAAAATTCCAAAACATTTGGTTTTTGTAAATGATCCTAAGACCAACAACGAATGAAGAAATGAAATCTCAGTAAGGCCATCAAGACTGTAGGTGTTCAGCTCAGGCTGCCTTTTCTCACCACCCTCCTTACTCCCATGACTATTCTGTCATGAGTTCATCAAGACGGAAGCACTATTCTGCGTGTGTTTTGCTAAGATGAAATTTTCTCTACCCCTAGCTCCTGAACACAGGGTACCATGTCTACTTGAAAGAGACTCTCCACCAGCATTCCCAGTCAGTCCCACCTCTGTACAGCAGAATGTGTATTACAGGTGACACTCTGAAAGATTGTGACTCCCTAAACCCATCAAACTCCTACTCATAGGGTGGAGTATCTACTCTAGGCACAGCAGGATGAGAATTTTGGAGCCTTGAATGTACTTAGACAGCTAGCTTTTAAGGTGGAGTTTCCATGCTCAAAGAAGCATGAAGAGAAAAATCAGAGACTGCAACTCACTCTGATCACTCTGCTTGTAAAGCAAGTTGTCACTCTGAGAAAGTTTATCACTGTTGTTGTTCCTAGCTCTGGAATAGTGGTTCAGAGGTTTTGCCCAGACAGAGAGACAAATGACAAACACAGAGACTTCTGATGCTTTCTCTAAAGGGACTGACTATATGTGGAGCAGAGTACAGGAAGTTCAAATCTGAGGGGGATAAAAATAGTAGATATTTGCTGATAAGTGTTTAAGAGGACAGTTGGTAGCTCTATTGATGTGAGAAGTCAAAATATAGGTCAGCTAATCCACCAGAGAAGACAGGAAGTAGAAGCTGAGAAGATCCCTGCTGGTGTCAAAACAAATCTCAAGGACTGATCTCTTAATACCACTCTTCAAAAGTAAAAACAACAAAAGGTTTATTACTGATAAATATGTAAAAAAAATAGGAAATTTTTTTCTAATAGAATAATATTTTGCAATAAAAAGGAATAAAGTGTTTATATATGCTACAAGATGAACTTTGAAAATATTTGAGATGGTAAGTACCAGTTACAAGTATGCTTTGTGTATGCTCCCATTTATGTGACTGTCTAGCATAGGCAAATCTCTCTCTCTCTCTCTCTCTCTCTCTCTCTCTCTCTCTCTCTATCCATCCATCCATCCAGAGATTAGTGGTAAACTTGGGATGGAGATGCAAGGGTTAGGAAGAAATATGGTGGCCACTAATGGGTACAGGATTTCTATTTGGAGTAGTGAAAATATTCTAAAATTGATATGATAATTATTATATAACTCTGAATTACATGGTATATGATTTTTATCTCAATGAAGTTGTCATTTTTAAATGGACATTTCGCTCACATTATCACTACAATTTCCTAAAATTTGTGCTTTGATAAAGATTGGGAAGAAACTGGAATTCATAACAGCTGAAGCATTATTGCCTAGACACTAGAGTCCATTGTGCAACTCTAGTATTTCTTGGATATTATGTTTTCCCAAGAGACTTTCCACTGTGTTTGCATCTTTAATTCTTAAGCCAAAGAAATTGGAATGGCTCATCTGATTGGTCAATCTTTCATTACATGCCTGCCCTAACAGAATTTTCTCTCTTGTATCAGAAGGTAGTTTTTGGCTCTTTACCCATTAAGTTCTTCAAACATAAGAGTGGGATACAGATGCTGTCTGGCCAAAGATGACACCTATGCACCAATAATATTGATGATAACTAACACATGCACTTTTTACTACATGCAAAACACTATTCTTAGAACTTTATATATTTTGACTCACCTATTATTTGCATTAACTGTGAAATTGGGAATTTTTACTGTTATTCACTGTTTTACAGATGAGGAAATTGAGACACAGAGAAACAATGCGAAATTCTCATGATCATTGTCAATTGAGTGACAGAGACAGAATTTAAAACTACTTTGCCACTGGAGATAATGCTCTAAACCATTATTATGTGGAATTCCCTCCCTAAGAATAGAAACATTCTTTTGATTCAACTCATCTTTCTCGATTAATCATGACCCAAGCTCATAAATGTGCTTTTTCTTCTAGACATACTCTCTGAAAAGCAGCCAGATCAATTTAGCTCTTCATTATTTTACTACTGTGGAACTGCCTTAGATACTGGGAGATGGATTACAAAACAAAATAAAGAACAATATGATTTCTGCTCTTAAATAAGCCTATAGTACAATATACTCATGCTAAATGAATATACAAAATAATTCAAATGAAGTCATTGATTTACAAAAATTTAAATTATGGAACACTGTCTTCAAAATAAATATGCAAAGAATACTATAACAATACTATACAACAAAGGCATACTATATACTACACTATATAGTATGCTACAAGGAAATCATACTATATAACTATGCAACACACTTCAATAACATATTAATATAAGCTTGGGTTTTAGTATTAGCATCTATACTATATTCCTCCCCCTTGTCTTCTTACAGGACACTTTCTGAAGCACCTATGAGGAGATTTTCAGCTCTCTGACTTTCAGTTTGAACACTTGGATTAAGATAAATTCACAGAGAAACAAAAAATAAAGATTTATGGGACTTTCTATGAAGATAGATAGCATTGAGTTAAGGGAACCCAAAAGTGATACTTAAAGAGGATGGCATTTGAAATAAGCATTGACAGGTGAAGATGGGTGGTGGCAATACAACTGGGAAGAAAACTATTATGATCACAGACTCTCAAGAAATTTCCAGAAAACAGTGGATTACCCAGATTTGTTTGAACATAGATTATATGTTAGAAAGCACTTTTGATAGTGCACCAGGAAACAAATTGGACCAGCTGAGTTCAGTCAATTGTATGGACCATGATTATCAATGTAAGGCTTTCACAATAAGCTGGAAGTTTATTAAGTTTTTTAAGTTTATGAAGTTTTTTATAAAGTTTGTGTATCAGTGTGTGATATAATCAGAAATAAGTTCTAGCAAATTTGGGATTTGGATAGTTTCACATATCCAATGAAAAGTGGAACATAGCTTTGAAAAATACTGCTAATGAGATTTATTTAAATGGGAAAGGAAGATATATAAATCATACATGGATGAAATATTAATGAAAGGGTGAACAAATGTGCAATATTATATGGATCCTGAATCTACATAATTTTATTAGTTTTTATAAAAGTAGAAAATAAGAAGTTGGAGTATGTCACAAATTGATTTGAAATGTTAAGATATCAAGGATAATGTTTGTGTAGTGGTCAGAAATCAGGAAGGTAAAGAAGGATGTAGACAGGTGTGAACTGAAAATAACATTTAATTTATTTAGATAAAGATTATGCTGGGACATCTTTGAGGTGATACCAAACATGTAGTCGAAATTAGAAATCTAAACTTTATGAGATTTTCATACATATAAATGTAATATATTTACTTCATGTTTAAGGTTTATGAAAAACAAAACCAAAGTGAACAATCATGAAAACTTTTTAGATCAAAGGTAGAAAAATCAAATCACACACACAAAAATGTAAAAGTCCAGCAAATATTAAAAAAAAATAAAACTTAAACCATTAATTTGAAAAGTCAATCTTTCCAGTTTAGTGTACAAATTAAGGTAGTTCATATAAATGCATGATTTACAAATTATAAACTACTCTAAAATTCTTTCATTAATTTTCAGAAATTTAGACAGGAGAAAGTATTCATTAATTCACATAGTAGATAATGAAATACAAAACAATACTATCAAGGCCTTTAGTTTTCATAGAACTTTCTAGTTGCACTAATTCGTCTTTGTTGATACAAATTGATCCAGTGATGAAAGAAAAGTAGATATTATTTTTCTAAAATTTTAAATGGCACAAGTAATGTTTATAGATAACCTTTTGAAAAAAAAATTATACAGTTAACAAGATGGGACTTATAAAATATGTGCTGGATCATTTAAAGAAAAAATATATATATATATTTGCTGAATATAGTGTCAGTGTTTGTGCTGCCACAATAATTTTGTTGTGGTCACAAAATCAAGTGGCAGGAGTTGCATTTGGATCATTTGCTGTCCACTTTCTATATTTAGCTTTTCTTAAAAACAATACCTTTGACAGGACTTTTTTCTATCAAAATGGGTAATTTTTCAAAACAAAATTATTAAAACTAATGCACAAATACTTTGTTTAATTCAATAAATATTTCTTGATAGACTAGAAAGTTTAAAGCAGGTGTTTTAGGCACGGACAAAAGATATAACATTGGAAGACTCATGTTTTCCCACTAGTTTCTTGTTTTCAAGGAAGTCATAAGTTTCTTGAGGTAGTAAGAAATGATACATTGCTACTAATACAATGAAAATTTGCATAAATAGCATAATAAATATTCAAAAAAAGTAAAATAGAAATGAGTGGGATTCATTAGAATTAAATGAAAAAATGATTCTAATGAAAGTAATTAGGGAAGTCACCTTGGACAAGGTAGAATTTGATGACAGCATTGAGGGAAGAAAACTTAAGAAGATGAAGAAAGGGGATGAATTGGAAATTGAAGAATAGACTCACTCAAGTAAAAATTTCAGATAATTGACAGTCAATTCACCACAACAACATCTCCCCAATAACTGCACAGGGTGTGTCACGCAATGAGCATCTTGAAAGCCTTGGAGAAAGGTATGGACCAATAGGTACAGACACACGTATATGGAGGCCATCACGGCAAATACATAGAAATTTCCATTCCCAAAGGAAAAAAGTCAATTTTTTTAGGTGTATAAATAAATAGCAATGAATTTTGTTAACCAAAACAGTTGTATCATACCCTCAAAACATAACCTAGTTAACTTTTTCATCTCAGATCTGCTATTTTTACGCTATAAATGCAAGGAGAAGGAGACCATTATCTTACAGCATTGAAGCCTAATTTTAATGAACAGCATTGTAAAATATGTAGTCATTTATCTTTGCTTAACTATGGGGCAAAAATATCTTTTTGAAACATTGAGCATAAATCAGAAAATGTCGAATGACTGCATTTTGACAATTCAGAGAACTTGGAATTATTTAAGGACCTTAAAAAACTATGTACCAGGTCTTCTTATAATCTATCTTTAAAGTTTCATTAATCAGAGTTGTGATCTATTTTTTACAGTTTTAAATACACTTTGTAAAATTAAAAGTTAATTTTATAGACTGGGTCATCACTGAGCTCTCCTGCCCATACTGAGGTTGGATGCCAGTGCTGAGCCAGTCCCCCCACACCAAATTCAGACCTGGTGCTGAGCTCCCCAGCCTGCCCCCATACTGAAGACAGAGGCCTGTAGCTGAGCCTGCCTGCCTGCCCCCTACTGCTGAGGGACACTGTACTTGCCTCTGTGCTGACTCAGTGCACCCTTGTTGGTGCTCCCTAGATTCTTTGGAGGCTGGTGCAGGCATTTTGAATTATTCCTGAGGGCATGACCATCATCATTGGAAGGGCAGCTCCCTTGCTGAGATACCTACAGGAAACTGGAGGCCCTTTGACAGGTACCTCTATTTACTTACTTATAACCTACACCCTTCAAAATTAGAAACACTTGTTCACAACTAGAAATACTGCAAATAGTAATCAAACTCATCCTGCTCATTTCAATAACGCTAAAGTCTTTATAGGGGTTATCTGGTTCAAAGCTGCATTTTCACTGTATTGGGTACTACTGGTATTCATCTCCCCTTCAAAGGAGAGGTAGTGGAAAACTTTAGGGTCATTATAAGCCTGCAAGGGGGGAACTTCAGTATCTCTGATTTTCACTGCTAGTCGGGAATATATAGAAACAATATGAAAAAACAGGGGAAGAAAGTGTCCCTAACAAACCTCGATGCTATTGTGATAGAATTCAATGATAGCATGGCAGTAGAAATGACAGAAAAAGAGTTTAGAATCTGCATAATTAAAATGATCCATGAAGCAAAAGACGAGATAAGAGAGCAAATGCAGGTAATGCAAGACCATTCCAGTAAACAGTTAAAAGAGCAAATGCAAGAAGCAAAAGAACACTTCAATAAAGAGATAGAGATTCTGAAAAAAAAAAAAAATAAGCAGAAATACTTGAAATGAAAGAAATGATAAACAAAATTAAAAACTCAATAGAAAGCATCACCAATAGAATAGATCTCATGGAAGAATCTCAGAAAATGCAAACAAAATATTTAATCTTGAAAATAAAGTTGAATAAACTGAGAAGATGTTAAGAAGTCATGAACTGAACCTCCAAGAATTATGGAATATCATGAAAAGACCGAATTTAAGAATTATTGTAATTGAGGAAGGCACAGAGATACAAACCAAAGGCTTGAACAACCTGTTCAAAGAAATAATATCAGAAAAATTCCCAAACCTGAAAAATGAAATGGAAAATCAAATACAAAAGGCTTACAGAACACAAGATGCACAAAATTACAACAGATCCACACCAAGACACATTATAATAAAAATACCTCACATACAAAGTAAAGATAGGATTTTAAAGTCTGTGAGAGAAAAGCATCAGATTACATATAAGGGGAAACCAATATGAATATCAGCAGATTTCTCAGCCCAGACTCTAAAAGCAATAAGGGCCTGGAACAATATATTTCAAGCTCTGAAAGAACACAGAATGCCAACCAGAATCCTATACCCACCAAAACTAACCTTCAGATTTGACAATGAAATAAAATTTTTCCACAATAAACAAAAGTTAAAAGAATTTACAAATAGAAAGCCTGCTCTACAGAACATTCTCAGCAAAATATTTCATGAGGAGGAAGTGAAAAACAACAACAATACAAGTCAGCAAAGGGAGGAACTATCCTGAAGGAAAAGTCAATCAAAGGAGAAACCAAGTCAAGTTAGAAACCAAAAATAAGCCAAAATGATCAGGAATACAAATCATATCACAATAATAACCCTGAATGCCAATGTCCTAAACTCAATGATTGGATTTAAAAAAAGACCCAACAATATGCTGCCTTCAATAGACTCATCTCATAGAAAAAGACATCCACAGACTAAAGGTGAAAGGATGGGGGAAAACATACCATGAACATGGACCCAGTAAAAAAGCAGGGGTCTCCATCCTCATATCAGATAAAGTGGACTTCAAACCTAAGTTAGTCAGAAGGGATAAAGAAGGACATTTCATACTGCTTAAGAGAAGCACAAAACAGCAAGATATAACCATTTTAAATATTTATGCTCCAAACAATGGAGCATTTATGTATATCAAACAAACCCTACTCAATTTAAAGAATCAAATAGACCAAAACACATTAACAGTGGGGGACTTTAACACACTGCTCTTACCAATGGATAGAGTCTCCAAACAAAAACTGAACAAAGAAACTATAGAACTAAATAATACGATCAATGATATAGACTTAATGGATATTTACAGAGTATTTCATCCATCATCGAGCAAATATTCTTTCTTCTCAGCAGCTCATGGATCCTTCTTCAAAATAGACCATATGCTATGCCACAAAGAAGCCATTAGTAAATACAAAAAAATATATATAAATAAATAGAGATCCTACCATAATGGAATGCAATTAGAAATGAATGAAAAAATAACAGAAAAAAACTACTTCTACACCTGGAGAATAAATAATATGCTATTGAATGATGCAATGATAATGGAAGACTTCAGTGAAGAAATAAAAAAATTCTTACAGGTAAATGAGAACAATGACACAACATATCAAAATCTCTGGGACACTATGAAAGCAGTACTAAGAGGAAAGTTTATTGCATTGAGCTCATACAATAAAAAAAATAAAAAGTCAACAACTAAATGACTTAACATTACATCTCAAAGCCCTAGAAAAAGAAGAACAGATCAACACTAAATACAGTAGAAGACAGGAAATAATTAAAATCAGAGCTGAAATGAATGAAATTGAAATAAGAGAAACAATTCCAAAAATTGACAAAACAAAAAGTTGGTTCTTTGAAAAAGTAAACAAAATTGATAAACCCCTAGTCACACTAACAAAGAAAAGGAGAGAGAAAACTCAACTTACTAGAATTCGTGATGAAAAAGGAAAGATCACGACAGACACCATTGAAATACATAACATAATTAGAAGCTACTTTGAAAATCTATACACCAACAAAATAGAAAATATCAGACATTGACAAATTTCTAGAGATATATGATCATCCCAAACTGAATCAGGAAGACGTACACAATCTAAACAGATCAATTTCAAGCACTGAAATTAAAAGAAATTAAAGGGACACAAATAGGAAAAGAAGAACTATAGCTGTCACTATTTGTTGATGACATGATCCTATATTTAGCAGATCCAAGAAATTCCACTAGAAAACTTCTAGAACTAATAAATGAATTCAGCAAAGTAGCAGGATATAAAGTCAATATGTGTAAGTCTAATGCATTTCTATTAATAAGTGATGAATCCTCTGAAAGAGAAATTAGGAAAACCACTCCATTCAGCTTTAGTTCTTGTCTTGTTCCACTTTTTATATATATAAAGTACTCAAAATCTTTACACCAAGAATACAAATAACCCAATCAACAAAGGGGCTAAGGAAATGAACAGACACGTCACAGAAGATCTACAAGCAATCAACAGATATATCAAAAAATGTTCAACATCTCTAGTGATAAGAGAAATGCAAATCAAAACTATCCTAAGATTCCATTTCATCCCAACTAGAATGATGATTATCAAGAATACAAACAACAGTAGGTATTGGTGAGGATGTGGGGGAAAAAGGTACACTCATATATTGCTGGTGGGGTTGCAAATTAGTGCAACCACTCTGGAAAGCAGTGTGGAGATTCCTTAGAAAACTTGGAATGGAACCACCATTTAAGCCAGCTATCCCACTCCTTGGCCTATACCTAAAGGACTTAAAATCAGCATACTACAGAGATACAGCCACATCAATGTTCATAGCTGCTCAATTCACAATAGCCAGACTGTGGAACCAACCTAGATGCCCTTCAATTGATGAATGGATAAAGTTGTTTTTTAAAAAGTAAAAAAATAAAAAATGAAAAGTAAAAATAAAAAGTCATGTATATACCAAAAAGAAAAAATTGTAGACTGGAATTGTACTTTTCTTTAAAAATTTTTTTTAGAAATTAGAATTTATTGCTAAAACAATATGATTTTTTAATACTTCATATATTGTAATATTTGTAATTTTTAATATATTATAATATGCTGTTTTTATAACTAATGAACTATTTCTATAGGATTTGAATGTTCTATGATATGTCCTCATTCCATTTTATTAGGAAACCAGTGATAGTTTCTAAAGTTTCCTTGTATCAGGTGACTTCTCTGTCTAGTACCTACTTTTGTTCTCTATTATCCAACCACATCACATCTTTCTGACAATTGAAATTGTATAATCTGGGCACATATAGCCTAGTCACTTTTTTCCTCCCTCCTCAAGTGTTTACTAGTTGCATGATCTCTAGTCAAGATGATTTCCCATGTTCCTTCAGAATTATGCATTTAGTCATCATGAACACACTTTTGGTCTATTGTTCTCTGCTAATTGAATCTTCCACTTATTAAAGATATGTCTCCCTCTCCTAATGATCTTTTTTTTTTTAATTTGTTCTTTTTAGCTATGCATGACAGTAGAGTATATTCTGACATATTATACATACATGGAGTATAATTTATTCTAATTAAGATCCCTTTCTTGTGGTTGTACATGCTGTGTAGTTTCACTGGTGTTGTATTCATATATGAAGAAAGGAAAGTAATGTCTGATTCATTCTACTGTCTCTTTTAAATGACATTTATTAACTGATCACTATGTTAAAAGCCTAGCACACAAATATCATTTTTGCCTTCAAAGTTTTTATAGCTTAATCAGAGCAAATTAGAGCAATAAATTGGTAAGTCTGCCAAGACTTCCAATTCGCTGCTGGAGGAATGCGGGCATGGAGGTGATGCCAAGACAAGCCACATGTACATGCGTGACTACATTCCAAAAGGGGCAGCAGTGCGTGCCCTCCCCTGTTACTTCTCTTGTGTAGGACTAACTCATACGCGGGGTAAGTGGCATGGAGTCAAGACCTAGACTCCAGGAGTTGGTTGGAAGCAAGCTTGTGGCGTGTGGTTTGCAATCTCGTTTATTGCAGGAACAGCTGTACATTTTATAGGTTTCTTGCCCAATCACAATGTGCCACGGGGGATCAGACCACCAGGTTCCTATACGGGTTCCCTTGGTAATACTGAGTTAACTTGGAGCAGTTGTTTACTTTCCTAGGTGGCCAAAGCAGAACGCTTCTCTCTGCAAGTTTTCCTTACACACTTGAGACATTCACTGCTGCCAGCCAAGAACTAGGATTTCTCCCAACATCCCCCAACACTAGTCCTCATGCTACAAATCAAGTCCCCTTCAGGGCCTCACCACCAGCTCACCACTGTTTAACTTTCATTGGTTCAAGTCTCAAGCTGGGATCATTAGCAGAAGGCCAACCTCAAATAATCAACCTAAAAACTATATGGTGTAGTAATCTGGGTCATCCATATGACTGATCCCTCTAGAGGGTGACCAGAATACTGCCAAGTTACCAGATCAGAATGAATTTGTGCTTTCACTATAGATTAGTGTATTATTTCTATAAAGAGCTCCTGAGGAATTGTGGATGATCTCCAGTTCCACCCCACTGTGGGCCTCAAATTTCCACATAGTCATGATGGATGTGCTGGGATACTAGATTTCAGGTCCTGGACACCCCAGTAAAGTTTCTAACTTTCTCTACATTAAATTTGTCCATAGATTCAAATCTTTCCAGAGTTGCCATCTTTGTTTTTCTTCTTCCAACTCACAGTTATACTGCTCCCTCACTCCCCAGAAAAAATAATTTCTGAATCCAGGAGCAGATTCAGGTCTAAAGTTACAGGACAAGTTGCAGATCCAGTGTTAAAGTGACCTGGTTGTATTCTGATTAAAGTAGAAAGACCTGGACTCCCAGGCTGACTGATTCCAGGACTTTTTACCTGGGCGATCTGGGGTAAGGTAATCAATCTTACTAAGTAGTTTACTCCTCCTTGAAGGATAAGGGTGATACTATTCAGTGCATATGTTGTGTGACACCTACATGCTAACCCTACAGCACAATATATGTTATTATAAATAAAAACATGGAAAATAATGATTTACCTTCAACTATAAAATTTATAGTTTATCTATAGCTTGAATTTTACATAATGCCTACTACAGCATGTATTCCTTTAATTGAGTATAATAAGAATGGTTTGATTCACTGGCAGATCAAATGAAGTTGAAAACACTTTATTGACTCTTACAGAGAAAGGCAAAGCACTACCCAAATGTTTTTCCTGGACCCTAAGTAGAAACCCAGAAGCATCCCATAACTGACATGCAAACAAAAACTTGTGTGTGTGTATGTCTGTATGCCACTGTGTGTGTATTCACAGACATGCGTATTACTCAAAAACATATAGCAAAGACCATACCAATGTCTGCATTTTACCAATTGAGGTTTGCAGCAAAAAACAGGCAAAGCATTTACCCTTAATTGGGCCACCAGAGAAACATATTCTGAGGTGCATATTACCAAGCATAAATTTGGGGGAGGGGAAGTCCTTGAGATTAATCCCATGGGTGAAATAAAGGAAATGAGAGTGAGTAAGGGAAGTGTTGAACAGCAACACAGCAGCAAAGGAAGCCTTTGCTAGTTTTCCAGAGTCTCTGAGTCAGTCACCTCTCCTCATTGTTTACCAAGGCAAGGGACCAGGACTTACAACACGTGGCCATTCATGGCATGACAACTACCTCAAGAGGGAGCACAAACTTGGACCAGGTAGGACCCTTTGGGGCAGTTTCATGAGCAGAATTTAGCTCAGAATCTCCCAGAAGCTTGAGGTATCCTGTGGGAATCCTGGAAAAGTGTGTGTCAACTCACAAATGCCAGCAAAGCCTGCTTCTCACATGGTGTGGATTCACCTCTTTTCCTCAAGCAAGGACTGGGACAGCTCCTCTAGGATCTGATTTGGCCTTAAGGTTTCACTAATACTAATCATCTCTTTCATTTTTATATAAATAAGTATTCAGAGAGGGGCTATTCCACCATGATAGTACTCTGTAAAATTAATAAATGGTTGCATATCATAAACCCCCATAAACCTGTTACTGGAATCCATCATAATTTGTGAAACTGTTATTTGTTTCCAATAAAAATTATCTGAATATTTAAGAGATGTTGCTTTATCCTGCAAAATGTTGTGGATTTTAAATTTTCTTTGTTTCAATTTTATCTGATCATCTTCCTTGTTATTAATAGTTTTTGATGTAGAACTGCACTTCAGGTTATAGTTTGTCTCGGTGAGGCAAATATATGTGATTGGGGAGCATTATGTGCTTCACCAATGAACAAAAGTACAAGGTCTCTAACATTGCATATAAGGGTCAATGTTTTATAGATATTTAATGTCTCACAAATGGGGATGCAATTTAAAATACAGGACATCCAGTAAAACTTGAATTTCAGATTAAAATAAAAACTAATAAACTTTTAGTACTTGTGTAAGGGGACAAAGAGATGAGGATGATGGGAACAGAGGGTAAGACAATAATTGTATAAAATGAGTTCAAGGTGCTGACTCCCCACATGCTTTCTTTGCCAAAAAGTGATCCTCCTGCAGCCCTGCCTGGTTTGAGAGGACTGAAAAGGTCACGTTCCTCAACAAACTGAGGCAGATGGGGAATGTGTAGGTAATGAATGATAGGGGTTGAGAAGATAACTGGCTGGTTACCAAAGACAGTTGTGTGGGAAGCCATGCACATTTAGCAGAATAAGCCTTGGCTGAGCCATGTAATACAGAGGTCTGACTCTCAGGAACTGGCAGTTATGAGAGAATGTTTCCGATAGATAGCCTGGGGTAGGTGACTCACCTCTGAGAGAATGCTAATTCTCTAAGCAAATGACTTTTCTAACTCCACCCTATCCTGTTCTCACAGAATAAGCTCCTCCTCATCCTTGTTTACCTGTATGGGTATAAATAAAGGGAAGGTGGTCTCCTCCATCTTGTTTTTGAGGCTAGATCTTGGCATAGCCCCATCCAGTCACTGCCCCTCCCATTTGAAAAAGATTATTGGCTCTTGTGTTTATTTAATTAAATAAGTTTCTAAGTGATTAATCATTAGCCAGCACCATCCTCTGACAGAAACCCTTTCCCTCATTCATGCTGGACGTGGCAGGAGAACCCCTCACACAGTTGGGTTCCTAACAGCTGACTTCCAGGATAGCATTTCCTGTCACAGGGAGTGTGCTAGTGATTATCCCCTGTGCTGCTCTTTCCTGTCGTTAGGCACTTACATGTAGAAAAACAAGAAAGTGGGGGATTCTGGGGCCTATAAAAGAGCAAGATACACCCAACTCTGGGCCACCTCTTAAATAAAACTTGCTTTCTATGCTTACATCAGCATTTCTCTGGTGTTTAATCTTCAACACCAGAGGAAAGAGGACCCAATCTCCAAGACCAATATCTTGTATGTCCCAAATAGTGTATTTGATACATTTACACACACATACACAAAAAACAAACAAAAAACAATTTTAAAAAAAATCCTAAAAATTGAGATGACTAAGAAGAAAAAAAGGAAAAAGAAAAGTTAAAAAAAAAAAAAAAGAAAGAAAGAAAAGAAGGAATTTATTTGAGGTTCACACAACAGGGCATCATGCATTATTGTTTAAATTTGGCGAAGTTCTTCAAAAATGAATGACATGTCAGAAAATGAGCATTTTAGCTTTCCCTGCACATCTATCTAAACCACATCTTTAAGGCCCACATTCTCAGTCATAGTACCATTGAGAGTTTGGGCTCTCTAAGTCTTTTTTGGTGTGTTTGTTCTGTTTACTTTAGAGAATGTGATAGAATTCATAAATGCCAGCAGCATTTCCCCCAGTTATGACAACCAAAAATGTCTCCAGATGTAGCTTAGTGCCCCCAGAGATTGAAAACAAGCCCAATCGATCTCATCAAACCATTGATCTAAACAGAACCTTTTAAGATTTAATCACCAGGATTTTTCAGGGTGAATATTTCTCTTTTAATTAGATAATTACAGCAAACAAAGAACAACAACAACAAAAGACACGTGGAGCTGTTTAAGTTAACTGCACTTTATTCAAGGTGCACCAGGTTTCTAGCTAATTTATTTGCCGATACATGTGATTGTCTTTAAGCAGATCATGAATAAGCTTTTTCTGTAGGATCCTACATGGAAATCTATTGACTCCACACTCATCGAATCAATCCTGATTCAAAATAATTAGATCCAGTAGATGCAGATCCGTGAACTGCATGACTGCTCGTGTCTACATGTGTATGTGTACCATCGAGCATCAATCAGACCCTCCTGTACTTCACTTGCTTTGGCTTTAGCCATGTTAAAATTTCTGTCTCTAGACGAAGTGTAATTTAAGATGACTAAAATAGCAAGAATGACTTCTGAGGTATGTTTAATTCCATGGGAAAAAAAAAAAAAAACAGCAGTAGGATAAGGAGAGATGGGGTTTGTTGTTGTTACTATCAAAGAAAAGATCCAAGCTTCAGGCAGAGATTTTTTCTGGTTTTGTCCTTTTCTCCTGTCTCTAGAGAGGTATGTGCTGTATAGTGGAAGATCAACAATGGTTTTCTATTAATGAATGAAAGAATGAGCCAATGAAGGGTTATAAAAGAGCTTAAATAGTCAAATATAATATGGCATAATATAATGTAATATAACACAAGTATTGATTAGACACACTATCCAATTAGAGGTAGCATAATCTATAGAAGACAGCTTTGCTTTTCATAGGAAATTGTATTGATTTGAAAAGATGTAAAATTCAACATTAATATGGTTAATAAGTGATTAAGTTCTTATTAGAGCTAAATATTCCTTAAGATATACTGCAAGTGTCTGATCTCAACCAGCCAAACTAAGTCACCAAGTTATTTTTTAATTCTTAAAATTTAGGTATAACAAGAGATATGAAATATCACATGCATTTATTAACTAATGTCTGACTTCCACATGAAGATAAGAGGGAGACAGACAGAAACAGGGAGGGGGAAGAGATACAAAGATGAAACACAGAGAGCTGAGAACATGTAAAATCTTAAGAATGAAGTTCTTAAAAGGGGAAAAGTCACATACTACATGTGAAATACTGCAATGTCACAGAACCAATCTTTGTCTTTAAAATCCTGGACAGTTTTGTACTATTTTCTGAAAGCTGAGAGCATTTTTATAGTACCGAAATTTTGCACAAACTAGCAATTAACTGTGCTCTACCTTTAGTGTATTAATGGCAAACGATTTCTTAAACACTAAGGTTAATGAGGTTGATGAAGTCAGTATTAAAATTTTGAAAACATACGTTTGGGTTTGACGAATAGGAAAAGAAATAGTGATCAAACTTTCTAAAACATTCTTCTTCCCTTTTCATCATAAAGATGTAATCATCTTCCAGACGTAAAAAATACACATAAAGCACAATTACAGTTTTCCAGTTATTCAGAATTCAATACATTTAAAAAATACATTTCAAAAGAAATATAGAGATTACTTCCCATTTCAAGATTTACAATTTTAACAAAAGGAAAGAAGAAAAATAAAATGTTTGCACATACTCAGGATAACTTTGTAACATTCTCATGAGAAAGTACTATGCATTTGTGTAATAAGGATTTATTACTCAGTGTTTACCAGGTACTTTGTTGATTACTGGTTATACAGTGACAAAAAAGACCTTGTTCTTACCCTCAGTTGATCCTTCTCCAGGATCAACATGAACTGAAAAAATTTAACCTGAGTTTGATGTTTCCCCAAACTCTACCTTTCTGACTAGCATAAATAGTCTAACCTTCCACTTCTCAACTACTGAGAGTCATTGGTTCTGAAGAGGGAGCTAAGACACAAAAATAAATAAGTGATGCAAAATGCTAAAGACCTTTACAAACTTCAGCAGGGTCACAAGTGTTGATTTGAATAATTATATCTTGCAGAAGGAGGGTGTTTGAGTACTTAAATATGTAGACATACAAAATAATATTTTTGAAAATGAGTAAAATATTCTATGCTGTTTTCTAGGTTATTGGAGGTAGAGACTCTTCTCTCTTCTCTACAGGCATTTCAAAAGTGGGAGTTCTGCTGACCTAGGCAAAAGACATGTGAAACTAGCATTTTCTGAGAACTACAAGTAGTTAGTTTAGGTTGCAGATAATTTGTAAAGAGGGTGGAGGATAGACATGAGCCTGACTGAACACATATAAACACGCATACATTAACACACATGAGCTTCTACACATGCACACACTCTTGCATGTCTGTAAGACAGGCTAAAGAGTATGGCATGTTCTTGTGACTGACACTGAGTTTTTTGAAACTGGCAATAAAACAGAACTGTTTGTAAAAGGCTTCCTTGGCAGCAATGTGGAAGCTACATTATAAAAAGGAAAAACTGAAAACCAGAAGAGCAAATGAAGATTGAAGGAATCCCAATGAATTGAAGATGATAAATATTTCCAAGAGGGAAATTGAACTTTCAGAAATTTAATGAACTTAGTTCATAGATGAATACTGCAGTAGAACTACTTTGTTTCTTTTAGGTGTAAAAGTCCACTTGGCAGTAATCCACATCAGATTTGACATTCAGTGGCTAAGGGCTTGACGTAGAATTTGTAGAAACCAGTTTTCTGATGTCTACTTTTGCTAATATAAAGACAATGTGAAAGTCTTTGTCAAACATTTCTTTGAACCAAAATTTGTCTGTTTAACAGAGCTGAGAAGGCTTGTGCTATATTCTTGTTCTCGGTTTTCTAAAAAAGAGGTCATATATTTTATTTTTAATTTGTCATATAACATCTGCAAAGAATTTTAACAGGCAACTTATGCATAGAAAGTTGAGATTTAAAGGCATCTGCTTATACAAAAGTTAATAAATATGTAAATTTTTTTGAATGGGGATTTTGCTTACTTAGCAAGATTCTTACTTGGATTATTAATTTAATCCACAGTGTAGAATTCTCTAGGCTACATTTCTTGCTATATTTAGAGTGCTCCTGAAGCAAACACTAATTCAGCATAAAGATAATGATTCCAAAGAGTAATTTCAGGATAAAAAAAAATGTTTGGATGGAAGACAAAAGATTCTTAAATCTCTTCTAACTTGGAACATTTAAAAAGTATAGCAAAGTATGAGCTAGTCCATGACTATTATTCTATTCTATTGCTTATTGAGACAGTCTTTAAAAGGACCAACAAATTTTAAATTGATCTCCTGTTTCAATGATTATTAGAAAAAAATTTAAAAGTACTCAAAGTTTGAGATTAATGTCTTATAATGTCTATATATGAGATTTAATCACTCCCCACTTCTTTTTTTCCCCCCCAATGCTAAGAACATAACCAGACCCTTGTACGTGCTAGATACAAATCCTACCACTGAACAACAGTCCCATACTGTTCCCTTCTGAACAGTTATCTTTAAAATAGAAATCCACCCTAAAGAGAGATACAGAAAGAGAGAGAGAGAGAAAGAGAGAGAGAGAGAGAGAGAGGAGAAATAAGTAGAAGAAAAGAAAAAAAAAATGAAACAAAACTGTAGATTGATCTGAGACAGCAAAATAAAGGTAGCAGTGACTTTTTCAGTCATTATAATGACTAATTGTGAATTAGCGTACTCATAGGTTAAAACGGGTTTCCCATCTATACCACAAAATATAATTTCTTTCTCTATTTCATTGTCACTTCTTAGCCTTTTCAATATCATATCATCCACAAATCTGGGGACTCAATGGTTCTCATCAGTCTTCATTACTAAGTTTTTCTCTTCTCACATATTGAATGTACACATTTAAAATGAATAACATTCCTTTTATAAACATATTTCCTTGTCAGCATTGCTAAATCAGTTCACAGAATCAGAAAATTTCATCTAACATTACAGTGGGATTGGGCACATCTTTTCTGTGTCTCTTTTTATGCAGGCATTTATCCAATTGGATCAGGGGCCACACTTACGACCTCGTTTTATCATAATTAGCTAAACACAGCTCCACAGAATATTAGGGTTTCAATGTGAATTTTTGGACAATATAGACATTCATTTTGTCCCCTTAGACCATTTGGGGATATATGAAAAAGTCTTTTTCAAACATCCTATGAAAATAATCCAGTTCTTTGAAACATCTTATCTGATATCTTTTGGCTGTCATATACCTACCAGGAGCAACAGCTGCTCTTTCTAGTACTGTGTATCTTTGTTTCTTCTTCCAATCAGTTTCCAGTCATGTTTACTTTCCAGCTGAGGAATCTTGAAAAATTCTGAAATGTTTAACTTCCTCCCTGCTGACCAAGGATAAGGAAGTACCACAGCGAACAGGAAGTGAATTTCCCCCAGGCAATGTTTTACAAAAATAAATAAATAATTTTTTTTCATGGAAAATATCTAAAAGAAGGCTTCCCTGCATCATAAAAAGATAAAGCTGTCACGCTTTTGGAATATTGATGAAAAAGGATTGAAACACTCACTCTAAGAAGCTGTTCTTTTTCCATCCCAAAGTTGGTTGGCAGTCTGGCATCTTAGTTTACATCCTGGACATTATACTTGGACTATAAATATAGCTAATGGGGTTTTCAATTGTTTGTTTATCTCCCTGAGGACAGAAGAAACCTGCTGCTTAGAAATGTCAGATCTTAAACCTTGTTTCTGTGAGTAGTTTTTATTTATGTTTCCACCTTGTGTTTCTCTGAAGCACACACAAAAGTCAACTTCAAAGAGCTATTTGTCATATTTGAAATTCTTAAGTAGTTAAGCTTTAGTTTGAAGAACAACCTGGAAAACTGTAGACAGGCAGTACATGTAGCACATTAAACTCAGATATTAATATCTAACATTTCTTACACCACAATTTTGTATTCCAGAAAAGCAAGCAAACTTGGCATTGCATAACATAACAAATATAAAGTTATGAAATAGAACTTTATTCATGGTTTAGTGAAGTAATTTTGTGTATACTATTGTATTATTTTTAATTTTTCATTACATTATTTTAATAACTGCAGAAATTTTATGACATCATTAACAACTTTTCAAATGCAGTGATTCAGAATACTGAATTAAATTAGTGCAGAATCTCAAACAATAGCAAATGTCTGTTCATACATTGTCAAAGCCAGGATTTTTGTATTCTCATCTGATGCTTCATTTGTATCATCAGACTGTAACAAGCATTATATTATATCCTTGATTCATTGTCTTTGTAAGAGCTGTTTAGCATAGACAGAGTCATAGGATATTATAATTATAAGCACCCCAGAGTAAATCTCTCAAATCTCTCTCAAATCTCTAATTTTGCAGAGGTGTCTTAGAAAATGAGGTCATGCAGCTAGTGAATAGCAAAGCCCAGGCATATACTTCGGGTTTCCCTCTCTTAATACTGTAACCTGCCCTTGACCCTGACCCCAAATTTTCTGATACCCACTGTACTAGTCTACATTTTTTCCCATAATCATAAATCATTTTCTAAGGTATTAGAAAATTATTTATCATGCATATTAAATTTAATAAACCTGGAATTTTTATATTTCTTGTTTACTGTTCTCTTACAAGGGCCTACTAAGTGCTCAATAAAGATTTATTTAATAAATGAATGAATGGTATTTAAAATTTTTCAAAATTGTTAAGGTAATCTTTTTTTTAAATCCCATATGTAATTATTTGATGCCTACTGCATTCCACAAACTGTCCTATATACTGAGTTTAGACTCTCTTCAGTCATATGCTTGCAATTTATTGAAGTTAATTATTATACGACTCAATGTAACAGTTAATATGTAGTTGGAACTAATAATTAATAAAATGAAGCAAAATAATAAGCAACTTCAGAATGAATGGATAACCAGAACAAGATGAGCGTTGTAAGATGAGGAAGAAATCTCTCACAAAGAAGTAGGCATACCAACTTACATGTGGTCTAGCCTTTCAAGGTTAATCTGTACTTCTGTATCAAGCTTTCCACATGTGCAGACAAATTATCACACTTAAAATATGAGTATTTAATGCTAAGTATGGTACTATGCAAGTGATATACCAAATAAAATGGGACAGGACCAGTGGGAATAACACAACTGTGAAAGTGGATCTGTCATGGAGATGTCTCTCTCTCTAGTGCTATTTCACATGACCTACCTAGAAATTGACTAGTAGATTTACATATCACCCTAACTCCCATCAGTTACTTACTGTTTTAAATCTCATCATGATATATATATATATTTTAAATTCCCCACTGTCTCATTTACTCCATTCTCATTTAAAAGCACTTCTCCTTAACTAATATCAGTGGTATATTGCAGGTAGCTAGAGCTAGTACTCTAGATTAAGTCAGACAACTGCTTCAGATATTACTTTTAAAATGTGCTCCTGGGATAACTTGGACATGTTTTATATTTAGGTAAGAAGTGGGAGTAAGTATTTTTTTATCTCTTAAGAAATGTCTGATAATTGGAAGATGGTTTTCTGAATATAATTTGTATTAATAAATCTCATATCTCAAAAGCTATTTTACTTGATCTGAACATTTGAGCAGGATGTGATAGACACCATACTGTTTTTGTATATGTGAGGAAACACAGATTCAGAGATTCCTTTAATCAAACTTTATATCTGAAGACAAGTTTGTGGAGGATAGGACAGAAAAAAAAATGCAATAATTAGGAATATTCCACTTCAGATAGAACTATGAAATATTATCTATGAAACAAAATTCAAAGATGGAAACAAAATGGAAAAACACTAGGAATCCTTCGTGATTATATCTATGTGCATTTGTAAGTTAGAAAGAATGTTTTATGTCACAAAAGGGAAAAAAAATCAACCAAGAACACTTCAAGCAAACTAAAAACAATGAAATGAAAAACACCACCACTTTTTCTGTATTTGATTTCATTTTGATGGATCCTTCTAAAGATATGTTTGATAGTTTTATAGATTTATCAAATTTCTGAGATATTTATTTTAAATAATATGGAAGATAATGAAACATAACATTGTCTAGAAAAAAATTATGAAACTAAGAATTTCATCAGAATTGATGAAAACGTAGTCATATTGGAACAGATCAAATATCTAAATTAAAATCTAATAATGTTCTACTCACTTTCTGATAGGTTTTATGTTAAAAATCTTTTTTCATATTCAGTGACTTCAAACCAATATGTAAGATGTAAGATGCACCTGAATGAATATAATTAAATCTTTTAACATCACCAGATTACCACTCATTTCAAACTCACATTTCTTTATTTACTTTATTATGCTTAATTGATACATTTTATTTAAAAAGTATGTTGTTTAAAAATGTTTTAGTCAGCTTTTTCATTGCCAAGACTGAAAGACCTGCTAAGAAAAATTAGAAGAGCAAAAGTTTATAATTTATATTTTCCTCTGATATACATTTCTTCTAGGTTTTATCTTATACTTTATGTATTATAATATTTATATTTAAAATGTTTATTTAATCTGCCTTTAATTTATCTTCATGCTCAATGCCTTGTAAAAAGCTAAGAACTTATCTAATGTTTCTTTTTTCTTACAGGTAATCAATTTATTAAAATCAATTTATATTTAAAAATATGTGTCTTTGTGCTATAGATTTGAAATTGCATTATGAAATAACTTTTGTAATGTTAAAAGGAGTTCTTATTCTTTGCATTTTCTCTTTTAACTCATTACCACGCCAGTCTACCTGGACAAATGCCACTAACCTATTTGTTATATTTTCAGTGTACATGGTCCTCACATCTGTCTGTCTGCTTCTCAAGATATTTTGGAGATGTTCTCTACTAACTGTTCTCAATTTATATGTGGTGCTTTTGTTAAATTACCTTAGTAAAGGAGCTATTTGGCTTGTTTTATGATTTGTTTTCTTGTGCATGATCTTTAGAATAAGATATGATTAGTAATAATACTGATGTTACCATCAGTTACTCAAACATTTCATCTCAATTTTCTTATTTGTGAACTCAAATAATGAGGATCTGTTTTTTGGGGGGGAATCCTAAGCAAAAATGACAGAATGTACACAAAACATTTAGCATGGTAGCTGGTACCTGGCACATGGGCAGCAAACTCTGAATATTCCTGTGTAATCCAAACAAGTACCTGATGAGTCACTCAATTTGGATATCAATCAACACATCTCTTATGTGTAGTTTTCATTGAGTCTAGCCCTTAAAAGAGGACATAGAAAACAGCTCAAAGGAGAAATATCTAAAAATTGCTGAGACAAAAATAGATATAAAATTATTTTAATTATTCAAAACAGATGAAACACTGTTTTGCTGGTGAACCAATGCATTTTTACAAAGTTATGCTGTTGTAATAAACATTCTCCAACCTCAGTGATTTATAACAACAATTCATTCAAAATGTTTGTTTCACTTATGCCAGTCAATTAGTTTAGCTAAACTCTTGCTCAGTGTGTCTTCTTCCTGTGAGGATCTGAGCTGCAAAACAGCTTCTATTTGAATCATGCTTTTATTATGGATGATATTAACAAAGAAATGAATGAAATGTGTAATGGCTATTCAGAACTCCCATGGAAAAAGATCACATAATTATTTTTTCACAATCTATTAACCAAGTAAACTTGGTTATCAGTAGGATGGGAAATTTTAATGTGATAAAAAGGAGAATTAGTAAATAATTGAGAAAATGAATAATCCTTTACTGACAGTTTTTGCTGACACGCATACAGAAGTCAGAGAAAAAACGAGATGCTTTTTCCTAGTGACTGCATTGTAGTGAAATGTCAAAGAAATCAGAATATCCTCTCAATTTTTTAAAATAAAACTAATAGTAAACAACAACAACAAATGCAGCTTAACCTAGACAGTTTTTTTTTCTCCTTTGAACCAAGAAAATGTGTAAAGTTCTTATTCCATTGAGGTTACTTTATAAAAAATGTCATGATTTGTATGCTTATAAACAACAAAAATTTATCTTTCACAGTTATGGAGGCTATAAGTCCAAGGTCAGGGTGCTAGCACTGTTAGATTTGGGCAGGGCTCCTGCAGACTCTAATCTGCTTACTTCTTACATCCTCACATGGTGGAAAGAGAACAAGTTAGCTCTCTGGCTTTCTCTTAAAAGGGTCCCATTCTTGAGGGTTCTATCACCATGACATGTCTGCCACCAAATTCTATCATGTTGGGGATTAGATCTCAACCTGGGAATTTTGGGGAGATACAAATATTTATTACATAACATTAAGCAAACTGCATATTGATGTTCTTCTAAGAGGTACTGTGCTGCTGATAGGGCACTTACATAAGTACTCTTTAGGTTTAAATATATAAATGGAGTAGATGGAAAGGAAAGAATCCATAAGGTGCACAGAAATTAAAATGTTACATTTTGGTATTAATTTTCACTTTTGTTTCCACTTTTTGTGTTCCTTAATTTTCTTCCATCAACACATATAATATCACCTTGCAGTGATTATAATGGCATTATTCAGATACAAATTTATTTGGAGCAAAACCTAGAACAAGGTCATACAAAAAGTTCATTCAAAAAATACTGAAAAGAAAAACCTGTTCATTAAATGTTCACAAACCATTAAGAGTTACGGAGTTTTATCTGCATATTTTAAGTGAAAATTCAGTTGTCAGTTCTGTCAGTTCATACTCAGTCAATTTACTGTGACATTGCTTTATTTGATTACTACACAATTATTTGAATGAAAGTCAAATGCAATATTAAGATGGCAAAACAGGGAGTGCATTCAAAGCCAGTGAGCTATTATTTTGTTTGTCTAGCCATCCATGCCTTAATGTCAAACTTCATTCTCTTGCATTTTTACATCAACCCTTTTTTTTCCATTTATATGCCCTGACTCTAGTACCCTAAATGCATTCTCATCTCTTAAATGTCAAGCAGGGGTTAAGAGGATTCATTTAGATCTACCAAAGACAAGACTCCTCCTGAGAACCTCATCTTATGTATCTGGATTTGAAGATCATCAACTATTCAAAAGTTCTTTAAATACACCACATTTTAAAATAAAAGATAAATTAGAGGAAATTCGAAAAGATGCTAAATCACTCCCTAAAGTAAACCTTTAGATTTGAGACAAGCTTACGTTGGAAATATTCTTTTAGTATTTACTATCTCTCTCATTCTCTTTCTTTCTCAAAATTTATTATTCAATTACTCTGAAATTTGAGTTGTTAGTATCTTTATTACAAATATGCTAAATGATTAATGTTCACGTTTTTATAAAAATTATCCAGGTAACTTTGAATCCAAAACAATTTATTAATGTAATTAATTTAAAAATTCACAAACGATTTTAAAGTTGACCTAAGAGGTCAATAGCATTAATTCTACAGTATCTTCATGTAATATTTGGCATTAAGAAGACTGAATTTTTTACTCAACAGTGCTTATGTTTTTAAATAAAGCATTGACTTAAATTTCTGTATAGTAACCTTGAGAAGAATCAAATTTGTATTATTTGTGATTGACTCAAAACACTATTATAAGTGTTCAATCACTTGATTATGACCAAAGTTCACATTTAAATTTGTACACAATGTGAACATAATTAGTAAAGATTTATTCTGTTTTTTTTTAGTAGCACAAAATATGGTATGATCTCAAACTTAAAGAATGAAGTCTTAACTAGTCATTTTGTAGATGAAGACATCCATATATCTCTAAGAAGAAATAAAAATAATCTAACAAAAATTGATAGAGTTAGATTATGCCTCCATGATCCTTAATTCTAAGTATTCATGCCCATATCCTTATATGCAAATGTACTTAAAAGCCCTAAGCCTCTGTTGCTCATTGATTATAAAAATGTTAAGAAAACTGATATTCATTTAGAAATCCATAGGAACTCAGACTCAATGTGCAATACTTAGACAAAAGTTAAATCTGCTCAGATCAATTGTAAAAATCAAACGTAGAGTATAAATGTGAGTTCTTCTTAATTTAGAAGATAATTAAGAAATCATGCAGTTCCTTAGAAAATATTCAGTATGAACAGAAATGTAGCACTCTGTGTCATATATGAGCAGTAATTACACTTTTTCTAAATACAATTGAGAACATACAGTCATAACTTTAGGTCAAATTACTATCTAGAAGGATGACATGTTCCAGTTTGTACTGGTATAATATAATGAACCTTTCCACACAGGACACACTACGGCTATAAAGGAAGATCCAATAACAGCACAAATGACAGTTACATTTCCCAATTAATTTTCTTAGGCTCTCACAACTCAATTATAAACAATGTTTTATTTCTGAATTTCTAAATTTAATACTGTAGAAAATAAAAACAATAATCAAAATATCTGGCTATGATTTAATTTAAATTTGAAAAATAAAGACTTACATTGCAGTTCTTACGTCAAATGAATTTTAGCATGGCCATGTTATGGGGATGGAGCCATGCTGGGCAGTTAGCTCAATATCTGATGAGAAACTAACATGACATGCAGTAACTTTCCCAATAGTGCTTAATCTGTGTGCTGTAGTTTGGATATAAGGTGTTCCCCTAAAGATCCTGTATGAATGAAGGAATGTTTGGAGGTGGGATGATTAGATTATGAGAACCATAGCCTAATGGGTACTTCCTGGTTTGAATGGACTCACTAGATGCTAACTGTAGGGAAGTGGGGCACGTTTGGAGGAAGTGGGTCACTAGGAATGTGTGGGTCACTAGGAATATGCTCCGGAAATGGACATCTTTCCTGTGGTCTCTCCTAAACCCTGCTGGCCCCTTTATGAGCTGAACAACTTTCCTGCTGTGCCCTTCCTGGATTCTATGCTATCTCACTTGGGTCAGGATAATGGAGCTGACTGTCTATGAAATAAGACCTCTGAAATTGTGAACCCCAAATAAACTTCTCTTCTAAGCTGGTTTTGTCAAATATTTTGTTAGCAGCAATGCAAAACTGACTAACTCACTGTGTAAATATATCCTAAATTCTACCTTAAAATTGAAAACCATTGAAGTTTAATTTCCAGATTTAAAAAAAAAATTGCAACAATTTGGGCCTTTTATTTTTTCTCTATGTAAGACTGTTATTTTGTACCTCATGCAATTATCTTCATGTTTTTCTTGTATGAACTGAACCAATGCTAAAATTGTTTATTTAATTGTGAAAAGCATTTTATAGACTTCAGCAGCTCTGTAAGACTGAGAACCACATTTTACTGCCTTATTTATGAAAATTAATGTAAGCCTTAAGACTCATACTGTGTTGTTTTTAACACAAGTATCTTAGACCCTTGTTTTATTTTTACTTTTCTGTCGGCTTCAAGGAAAGCACATTTTTTTTTCTCTGTGTTCTTTATGCTCTGGTTGTGCTTTAAGTCAAGTTTGCTACTCTAGCCTAAGTCTTATTTTTATGGAGCATCCTTCAGAAAATAGCACAAGCTTGGATTTAAACAGGATATAGTGAAAACTGGTTCCATCTACAACCACAGCAGTATAATTTCATCTAACAAGTTGTTAGTAACAGTTAGTTTGAGAGCTTCAAATGATTTCTATTTTCAATGAATTCTAATATATAGTGTTTCCTTTTATTAAATCAAAACCTTATTTCCTGAAATGTCTGCTGACTGATTGTGGCTTTTCCTATCTGATTCCACACAAAATTCCTTATTCTATACAGTGTAACTTCAGTGATGTGTTTCTAAGCCTAAGTCCCTTCTATTTCTCTATTGTGTCTCATTATAAGCCATTATATTCTAAGTCCTTTTCTTGTTGATTACCCTCCTAGATTCTCAAGTTTGTCAAATGGAGTGCTCTCAATCAGACTTCTTGAAACAGACTCTTATCTTCATATATCAAAAAGGTGTATCTTAGTGATGTGGTGTGAAATCACAATACTTTGCAATTGCATTAGATCACTCTTGAATTATATATAATTACTATTTCAAAAATCACCATGTAGTATGTTTTTAATCCTCTCACAAAAATCAAAAATCAAGAAACAAAAATGTAGGAACATTATTTGCCTTCCCATACAGGAAATAATGCAGTAAAAGAAAAGACAAAACGTACAATTATTATTAAGTTTAATTTTTTATCCCCACATATTGTGGTCTAGGTGTCTGGGTAAGAAATGTTAAAGCTGCATATTGAAAGAGGGAAGAACCACTTTGGACATATCTGATCAGATATGTAGCATGGATTTCAGAACCCTACTTTTAGCACGACACAATTCTATCCCAACATGACAAGTGGTCTTCAAACTTTTAATCACAAAAAACATGGGGTTTTAAAATTTGTGATCAATAAAATGGCCAAGTCAAGCCTCTAAAGAGGGCTATCTAAGGGCCAAATGAGCTGTCAGTGTCCATCTGTGCTCTTGGCACCTTTGGGTGACATTCACCTACTCCTGTTAAAGACATTGGATCTTGTGGCTGGTTATCAATGAAGACAGTGGCCATGATCCAAACATACCTTGATTAATGAAGCTGGTTTCTTGGCTACAGCTGAGGAGATTGAGTAGGGTGAAGTGTGGGGCATACCTAGTTTAACCCTATCCCTCCATGATTCCTCCAGTCCTGTTAGTAGCATGCTGAATCACAATCTCTACAACCATGGCAGCCCCCAAAACATGAACAAATATGTCGCTCTCCCCACTTTTGGAGAATGATACTGGGAAGATACTATAGCTGTTCATAAGAGGAAATAGTCACAGGTGACCTGATCTAGACTATTTGCTCATTGTTGTAGGACATGCTGTTTGGGTTTGCCAGTACCTTC
This sequence comes from Sciurus vulgaris, assembly GCF_902686455.1. Classification (NCBI taxonomy): domain Eukaryota; kingdom Metazoa; phylum Chordata; class Mammalia; order Rodentia; family Sciuridae; genus Sciurus; species Sciurus vulgaris. The sequence continues at coordinate 124,232,263 of NC_136469.1, forward strand.
TTACTCTTCCCCCAGTATCTGCTGAATTACTTTGAATTTGTCCCTGGGTTTGTTGCCAACCTTTCAGACCCTGGATCATTTTTTTCTAAATCTAATTTACAACATTAGCTTTGCCTTTGGGATGGGACTGGATAGGTAGAATGGGGAATTGTTTTAGTACATTTTTTAAATCAATTTTTGCTTTATTTTTAAATATTTTAATACTTCTCTCATGCTTCTCTTCAACTTGATTTTCCCTCTCATATATGTGCATTTTCATCTTTCTTCAGGGATTCTATTTTTCCTAAGGTTTAATCATTTTTATGGCTTTTGTTATTGATAAAAGAAGCATAACATATGAACACAACTTTTCTTGTACTTAACATTTGACAAAAATGCTGTGTTTGATGATCTCCCATAGTAATACCAACTCCAATGCTATTTCTCCAGGAAAACTAATATTTCTCAACATAAAAGATCAGTAGGAACATGAGACATTAGCTAATGTGCCAGGATTCATAGTCATAGAATCTCCTGACCACGGGAAGTATTGCTGGTAGTGGCTAAAATATATGCTGCCTATAAGCCCAATCACTCTTGATATTTCCCTTTTCATATTTAGTGATCCTCCAGGTCATTTAAAAGTCTTAGAATAAAGGAGGCCCATGATTCTTCAAGAACTCAATTTCATCGTGTATGGCTCTGTGTGTTGGAAAATTCTTTCAGTGTGATTTCTTTTTATTTCTTTGCAACTTTCCTTTATTGCTCCTGTTATACTCCTGAGAGTCACACAGGGGGGGTTCCAATTCTTCTTTCACTTGATTGCCTATCATCTCACCACTGAGTTTTCTGTTTTATATTCATCTAAACATATCACCTAACTAAATGATTTTTTTCTATTTTCATTTCATTACTTAAGGTAATACTACTACCATTAATAGATAACAAAACAAAAGCTAACGTTTAGGGCAGCAGACTCTGGATCTAATTGCCTCAGAGCTTCTCCTTCTTACCAACTGTGTTAGTTTTAGAAAGTGAGTGAAACCACTGTCATAATTTACTTTTTTATTTTTTTATTGCATTGGAGATTGAAACCAGGGCACTTTTCCACTGACCTATATTCCCAGTCCTTTTTATTTTTTTTATTTTGAGATAGGGTGTCACTAAGTTGCAGAGGCTTGCTTGAAACTTGTGATCTTCATGCCTCAGTCTCCAGAGGTGCTAGGATTATAGGTGTGCACCAGCACACAGTACTTCCCTTCCTTTTAAATGGAAACACTAGGATAATAGACTAGCACCCTCCTCATGGATTGGTAGGAAGATTAGACAACTTAAAAAGTGAAATCTTAGAAAAATTATCGGGCTCAGAAATAGTACCACTGAGGGTGTTTTTTGCCGCATTGATTTGTTTTGTCTCTACTAAAAAAGAAAAAAAGAAAACTGTCTATGTTCCTTTGCTCCCATTGGTAATTCCAAATGATTATTTAAGCAATCATAGGTACATACTAACATATGGAGTTCTTTATCTTCATTTACTTCATTCTTTGTTTGCAATATTATCATTGTCACTGTAAGCAATTTAATAAACACGCATGTATTACAAACTAATTAAGGTCTTTTCATGAGATAGTAAATTCGATGATTTTTTGGAATTCTACTGATGTTTCTCATACAAATATCCTGAAGCCACGCTTCCTTTTCCCCTCATTTTCTCTCCTCTTCTTTCCCTCTTCTTTCTTCTGTGGTCTCTTCCTTTTCCGTTTTCTTTTGTTTATTCTCTCCCTCCTTCCTTTCTATACTACTTCTTTCCCTATTTCATTTACTTCCACGAATTTTTATGGAGGATGTATAATTTATCAATGGCCCTGGGAGTTTAAAACTGAACAAAAGTGATTCCCTACCTTCCAGAACAATGCTAAGAGAAGCAGCAGGAGGCCTGGAGGAGTCCCTGCAGCACCATCCAGGAGCATACCATCACCTCCATCATCACAACAACCCTATGAGACGGCCATTGAAGTCACCCTCAATTTACAAATTAACAAAATTGCAAGAAGAGAGAGAGGGGGTGGGGGGGGGGGAAACCTGTAATTAAACTGAAAGTAAGCACTGAACCATTAAGCCAGACCATAATAGACTTTTATCATATTTCGTCAACTCCTCCCAATTTTTGCGACTAGCAAGCTAACCTAGAACCCTGGATAAACAATGGAGTCATGTACAATCTTTCCTTTTCCACAGAATTCCACCTTGCTCTTATCATGCCCCTCTCACACCTCACAATGGAGGCTCAACTGAAAAAAACTGGTCATTGAATATCCATCACCACCAGAAATTCTCAGTGCTGATATCTCATGTCCAGAGGCCAAGGTTTAAATCCCACTTTTGCCACTTACGAAGTTTGAAGTCACACCACATCCCTTTTTTCCCTGGACCTCACTTCATTCTGAGAAAGAGAGCTTCATTTTTCCAGAGAACTGTGAATTGATTTTCTTGCTCTCTTCTTACCTTTGATATGTAACTGTGTAAAATATTTATATGTTTATGAAAATTTGGGCCAATATACTGCAACATTGGAAATACATATTGTATAATGTTTGACTTTTTAGCTTTTTTCCTTCTCTGGGATGGAGATCAAAACCTTCAAATGATGGGGAAAGTTGCAGAAATTAGATATGAGATACAATCAGCAACTTTAAGAGAGTGTCTAGAGTGCTGCTGGAGTAAGTAAAGATCATAGAAATCCAGTGAAAAATACAGGACGGGACACAACAGTGACTTTTTTTTGTTTGTTTGTTTTTTCTTTCTTTTTTTATTGTAAACAAATGGGATACATGCTGTTTCTCTGTTTGTACATGGCGTAAAGGCATACCATTTGTGTAATCATACATTTACATAGGGTAATGTCATTTAATTCATTCTGTTATTTACAACAGTGACTTTAACATAGCTTTGGCGATAAAGAAACAAAAAACAGGACCTGGATAACAATATACTTGAAGAGTTTCAAATCTATTAATGGATCACATTTAAAGGGTTTTGGTTAGTGTTAGTGGCATTTAACTTTGTGTGGATGTATAAGAAAAATAGGTAAACCACACTTATTTAATTTATCATTCTGAGTTGACAGTTTGAGTTGGGCTTAGCTGGAATGCTCTCTCCATCTGGGCCAGGCTCAGCTTATTCCTGCCTCAGGAGTGTAGTGTACACTTAGTTTGGTGGATAACAGGTGCATCTGTGTTCAACCAAAGCTCTCATCCTTGATGGAGTTGCCTCGGACTTACTTTACATGTCATCCATGGTAGAGATTGAGGAATCTAGATTCTGGCCAAAAACTGTGCTGTTATTTTTTCATCTTTGGCACTTTAGTTCTTTCACTTACTCCAGGACCAATGTCCATAAAACTGCAGGGATAGAAAGAAGTGAGATGATTTCTAATATCTTTGCAGATTCTCATAACTCCCATCTATCTGCCATTCCTTCAGGGAAATGGGACAGTTGGTGCTTTCTCCAGGTGTTTTAGTTAGCTCTTGCGTCACTGTGATCAAAAGACATAAAAAGGACACTTAAAGGAGGAAAGGATTATTTTGGCTCATGGCTTCAAAGGTTCACTTAATGGTCTGCCAACTCCACAGCTCTCGACACAAGGTGAAGCAGAACAGAAGGGCATCATGACAGAAGGGCATGATGGAGGAAAGCAACTCAGAAGGGCATGATAGCTAGGAAGAAGTGAGAGAGCTCTACTCACCAGGAACAAAATATAAACCCCCAAAGCACACCCATACTGACCCACTTCCCTCAGCCACTGTACCTACCTACAGTTTCTGCCAGTTAGTCCTTATCAGTGGATTAATTCACTGATTAGGTTAAGACTCTCATCACCTAAGCATTTCATCTTTTGGGGAACACCTCATATTTAAAAACATATGGCAGCTTAGCCTCTTGCTTATATTATTGCAGTGAAGTATAAAGAGTAGACTATTTCTCTCATTTAGGTTTGTTGTCTTAATTGGCCAGATCCACATCTAGCAATGCAACTCAGCTCTCCATAGCTCAGTTCTACTCCAGACAGGAAAAGAATGGCCCCACAAAGAGCTCATTGACTCTGATTTGGAGCACAATGTTGCCTTCACCATCTGGACAGGTTATAAAGCCATCTTAGACTTAAGGAGCTGGAAAAGAGACCCCCCTTAACAGAGTAACTGCAGTGAATACTGGACACTCTTACACATTCCATCATGCTGGCAGTTGTAGTTTTGTGACACAATTTAAGATTGGTCCTCTGAATTAACTTTCTTGATCTGTCTTACTTGTCAGTTGTGCTGTACTCCATGTATAAGCCACCTTTTAAACTTCATGAGGAACCAGGAGAGTGTCTTTAATATAGAAATAAAATACCAGGACCAGAATAGCAATGACATAGAATTTCCAGATAATAGAAGATAAAGGTTCAAATTCATTTCAGAAACAATGGGTGTTTTTAACTCAAGAGGAAAATCTTAGCTTCAGGTTGATAGCTATGGGAAAGGGAGTAACCTTAATCTATTTTCACTCAGGGAAGAATTACATCAAAGCTCGGAAGCTATAAGAATCAACATTCAAATGTATCATAAGAAAAAAATAAATAAAACAGACCGACATAACTAATCGAATTTGTTGTTGGTTGATTAAAGCATCAGCGGTATTAAAATTAGAAATCTTTCACAGTTTGTAATTACAACCATGTTTGGTTTTATGTTCTATCCCCTCATTTTTAAAAACCAACTAACTCATTGAGTTTGACTTACTCCATCAAAACCCAAATTAAAAGATACTTTCTTTCACCTCTTCTCTGCTAAAATAAGAGATTTTTCATTGTAAGTAGGAGTAGAAAACTAAACTGTGTTTTGCATACATATGCTGATCTGGAAACATACTCAAGAGCCTGTTATATTGTGTGCGTGTGTGCATGTGTGTGCATGTGCACGTGTGTGTGTGCCTGTATGTGTGTGTAGGAGTATAAGACACGTTAATAATAGAAATATGAAAAACCCATCCTCAAAATGTGTTGCCTGAATTCTCTTTTAACAGGTTATAATTTTTCTGTTCATTTCAAGCAACACATTTACCATGGTAGATTTATTTGATTTAGTACTGGATTTGACGATCACATTAGGCATTTTTCTGCAATTTAAAAAATTCTTTCAATTTCCCAGACACACATATGTATATCTGCTCACATAAAAACGATTTTGACATTAAGCCAAATTGAAGCTTTGGGTTTGAAACTTACCAAACTTGTAAATACGAACACATTACAATTTAGTTTCTTCCTTAAGAAGGTGGAGATAGTAGGAGCAATGCTATTTCAAAACTTTGGGAGTTTCAAATATAATAAGTAGGCAAAAAAAAAAAAAAAAAAAAACCACAGCATTTTGCAAAGTGCCTTACACGCAAAAAAATCAATACATTTTTATCTATTTATTAGTATTGTTGCCATTAGTTAGAAGCTAATCTTTCAATAATGTAAAGTTCTGAGGTTATAAATCACCACTCTGTTCATTTGGTCACTAAATAGCTAGTAATGATGTTTGATTTTACTCAGTCACCTGCATCTCATTTTTCTCACTTTTCACATAGCAATTATGATACCACCAAATTACTTTAGTTGTTTGAGTGTTAGAGTGATGGATGTAAAATTCTTAGAACAAAACCAGAAACATACCAAGTACTTCAAAATTGCCAGTCACCACTGTTAGATTTTTTATTTAACTTCTTTTTTTTTAATTTTAATTAAAAATCATAAATTTACATAGGGCAATGTTGTTTGATTCATTCTGTAATTTTTTTCCCTTCTCCCCACCCTCCCTTTCCACCCCTCCTTTCCCTCTATACATTCCTTTCTTCCTCCATTCTTACCACCCTCCTTATCCCTAACCCTAAACCTAAACCTAACCCTAACACTAACCCCTCCTACCCCCCTCCTTATATGTCCTCATCCGCTTATCAGAGAGATCATTCATCCTTTAGTTTTTTGAGATAGGAATCTCACTTAGAATGATATCCTCCAATTTCATCCATTTGCCTGCAAATGCCATAATTTTGTCATTCCTCATGGCAGAGTAATATTCCATTGTATATATATGCCTCAGTTTCTTTATCCATTCATCAACTGAAGGGCATCTAGGTTAGTTTCACAATCTGGCTATAGTGAATTGAGCAGCTATGAACATTGATGTGACTGTATCTCTGTAGTATGCTGATTTTAAGTCCTTTGGGTATAGGCCAAGGAATGGGATAGCTGGCTCAAATGGTGATTCCATTCCAAGCTTTCTGAGGAATCTCCATACTGCTTTCCAGAGTGGCTGCACTAATTTGCAACCCCACCAGCAATGGATGAGTGTACCTTTCCCCCCACATCCTCGCCAACACCTATTGTTGCTTATGTTCTTGATAATCGCCATTCTAATTGGGGTGAGATGAATTCTTAGGGTAGTTTTGATTTGCATTCTCTTATTACTAGAGATGTTGAACATTTTTTCATATATCTGTTGATTGCTTGTACATCTTCTTCTGTGAAGTGGCTGTTCATTTCCTTGGGCCATTTGTTTATTGGATTATATGTATTCTTGGTGTAGAGTTTCTTGAGTTCTTTATAGATTCTGGAAATTAGCGCTCTATCTGAAGTATGAGTGACAAACATTTTCTCCCACTCTGTAGGCTCTCTCTTCACATTACTGATAGTTTCCTTTGCTGAGAGAAAGCTTTTTAGTTTGAATCTATCCCAGTTATTAATTCTTGCTTTTATTTCTTGTGCTATGGGAGTCCTATTAAGGAAGTCTGCTCCTAAACCAACAAGTTGAAGGTTTGGACCTACTTTTTCTTCTATAAGATGCAGGGTCTCTGGTCTGATTCCGAGGTCCTTGATCCATTGTGAGTTGAGTTTTGTCCAGGGTGAGAGACAGGGGTTTAGTTACATTCTGTTGCATATGGTTTTCCAGTTTTCCCAGCACCATTTGTTGAAGAGGCTATCTTTTCTCCATTGCATATTTTTGGCCCCTTTGTCTAGTATGAGAAAATTGTATTTATTTGGGTTTGTGTCCGTGTCCTCTATTCTGTACCATTGATCTACCTGTCTATTTTGGTACCACTACCATGCCGTTTTTGTTACTATTGCTTTGTAGTAGAGTTGCAGATCTGGTATTGCGATACCCCCTGCTTCGCTCTTTCTACTGAGGATTGCTTTAGCTATTCTGGGTTTCTTATTCTTCCAGATGAATTTCATAATTGCTTGTTCTATTTCTATAAGGTACATCATTGGGATTTTAATTGGAATTGCATTGAATCTATATAGCACTTTTGGTAGTATGGCCATTTTGACAATATTAATTCTGCCTATCCAAGAACATGGGAGATCTTTCCATCATCAAAGGTGTTCTTTAATTTCTTTCTTTAGTGTTCTGTAGTTCTCATTGTAGAGGTCTTTCACCTCTTTTGTGAGATTGATTCCCAAGTATTTTATTTTTTTTTTTTTTGATGCTATTGTGAATGGGGTAGTTTTCCTAATTTCTCTTTCTGAATATTCATCACTTATGTATAAAAATGCATTGGATTTATGAGCATTGATCTTGTAACCTGCTACTTTACTGAATTCATTTATGAGTTCTAAGAGTTATATGGTGGAATTTCCAGGTTCTTCTAAATATATAACCATGTCATTAGCGAACAGGGATAGTTTGAGTTCCTCTTTTCCAATTCGTATCCCTTTAATTTCTTTGGTTTGTCTAATTGCTGAGGCTAGAGTCTCAAGAACAATTGAATAGAAGTGGTGAAAGAGGGCATCCCTGCCTTGTTCCAGTTTTTAGGGGGAATGCTTTCAGTTTTTCATGATTTAGAATGATATTGGCCATGGGCTTAGCGTAGATGGCCTTCACAATGTTAAGGAATGATCCCACTACCCCAATTTTTTCTAGTGTTTTGAGCATGAAGAGATGCTGTATTTTATCGAATGCTTTTTCTGCATCTATTGAAATAATCATGTGATTCTTAACTTTTAGTCTGTTGATATGGTGAATGACATTTATTGATTTCCGGATGTTGAACCAACCTTGCATCCCTGGGATAAAACCCACTTGATCGTGGTGCACTATCTTTTTAATATATTTTTGTATGCGATTTGATAAAATTTTGTTGAGAATTTTTGTGTCAATGTTCATTAAGGATATTGGTCTGAAATTTTCTTTCCTTGATGTATCTCTGTCTAGTTTAGGTATCAGGGTGATAATGGCTTCATAGAATGAGTTTGGGAGGGTTCCCTCCTCTTCTATTTTATGGAATACTTTGAAAAGTATTGGAATGAGCTCTTCTTTAAAGATTTTGTAGAACTCGGCTGAGAACCCATCTGGTCCTGGACTTTTCTTTGTTGGTAGGCTTTTGATGACCTCTTCTATTTCATTGCTTGAAATTAATTTATTTAAGCTGTGTATGTCTTCCTCGTTCAGTTTAGGTAATTCATATGTCTCTAGAAACTTGTTGATGTCTTCGAGGTTTTCTGTTTTGTTGGAGTATAGATTTTCAAAATAGTTTCTAATTATGTTTTCTATTTCACTCGTGTCTGTCGTGACATTTCCTTGTTCATTCCGAATTTTAGTAATTTGAGTTTTCTCCTTCTTTCTCTTTGTTAGCGTGGCTTAGGGTTTATCAATTTTGTTTATTTTTTCAAAGAACCAACTATTTATTTTGTTAATTTTTCTGATTGTTTCTTTTGTTTCAATTTCATTGATTTGGGCTCTGATTTTAACTATTTCCTGTCTTCTACTACTTTTGGTGTTGGTCTGCTCTTTTTTTTCTAGGGCTTTGAGCTGTAATGTTAAGTCGTTTATTTGTTGATTTCTACTTCTTTTGTTGAATGCACCCCATGAAATAAATCTTCTTCCTCTAAGTACTGCTTTCATAGTGTCCCAGAGATTTTGATATGATGTGTCTTTGTTCTCATTTACTTCTAAGAATTTTTTAATTTCCTTCCTGATGTCTTCTGTTATCCATTCATCATATAATAGCGTATTATTTAATCTCCAAGTATTGGAGAAGTTTCTGTTTTTTATTCTGTCATTTATTTCTAATTTCAATCCATTATGATCTGATAGAGTACAAGGTAGTATCTCTATCTTCTTGTATTTGCTAACAGTAGCTTTGTAGCATAAAACATGGTCTATTTTAGAGAAGGATCCATGTGCTGCTGAGAAGAAAGTGTATTCGTTCTTTGTTGGATGGTATATTCTATATAAGTCGGTTAAGTCTAAATTGTTGATTGTGTTATTGAGATCTATGGTTTCTTTATTCAATTTTTTTTTTTGGACAATCTATCCAGCAGTGATAGAGGTGTGCTAAAATCACCTAGTATTATTGTGTTGTGGTCTATTTGATTTCTGGAGTTGAGAAGGATTTGTTTGACGTACATGGATGAGCCAATGTTTGGGGCATAGATATTTATGATTGTTATGTCTTGCTGATTTATGCTTCCCTTAAGCAGTATGTAATGTCCTTCTTTACCCCTTCTGACTAGTTTTGGCTTGAAGTCCACATTATCTGAAATGAGGATGGATACTCCAGCTTTTTTGCTGTGTCTGTGTGCATGGTATGTTTTTTCCCATCCTTTCACCTTTAGTCTATGGGTGTCTCTTTCTATGAGATGAGTCTCTTGCAGGCAGCATATTGTTGGATTTTTCTTTTTAATCCAATCTTCCAGGATATGTCTTTTGATTGATGAGTTCGGGCCACTAACATTCGCGGTTATTATTGTCATATGATTTGTTTTCCTAGTCATTGGACTCATTTTTGTTTTTTGACATGATTTGGTTTCTCCTTTATTTGGCTATTCCTTTAGGCTAGTTCCTCCCGTTGCTGATTTACATTGTTGTTTTTCATCTCTTCCTCATGGAATATTTTGCTGAGAATGTTCTGTAATGCTGGCTTTCTTTTTGTAAATTCCTTTAGCTTTTGTTTATCATGGAGGGATCTTATTTCATTTTCAAATCTGAAAGTAAGTTTTGCTGGATATAAAATTCTTGGTTGGCATCCATTTTCTTTTAGGGCTTGGTAAATGTTGTTCTAGGCCCTTCTAGCTTTTAGGGTCTGGATTGAAAAATCTGCTGATATTCTTATTGGTTTCCCCCTGAATGTAATCTGATTCTTTTCTCTCATGGCCTTTAAAATTCTGTCTTTATTTTGAATGTTAGATATTTTCATAATAATGGGCCTTGGTGTAGGTCTGTTGTAATTTTGCATATTTGGAGTCCTATAAGCCTCTTGTACTTGGTTTTCCATTTCATTCTTCAGATTTGGAAAATTTTATGATATTATTTCATTGAATAGATTGTTCATTCCTTTGGTTTGTTTCTCTAAGCCTTCCTCAATCCCAGTAATTCTTAAATTTGGCCTCTTCATGATATCCCATAATTCTTGTAGATTCTGTTCATGATTTCTTACCATCTTTTCTGTTTGGTCAACCTTGTTTTCAAGATTAAATATTTTGTCTTCAATGTCTGAGGTTCTGACTTCCAGGTGATCTATCCTATTGGTTATGCTTTCTATGGAGTTTTTAACTTGGTTTATTGTTTCCTTCATTTCAAGGATTTCTGTTTGGTTTTTTTTTCAGTATCTCTAACTCTTTATTGAAATGTTCTTTTGCTTCCCTTATTTGCTCTTTTAACTGTTGATTGGTGCATTCATTTAATGCCTGCATTTGTTCTTTCATCTCCTCTTTTGCTTCTCTGATTGTTTTAATTATGTACATTCTGAACTCCCTTTCGGAAATTTCTTGTGCTGTTCTGTCATTGGGTTTATTGATATAGTATCTAGTTTTGTTTCCGACATTTTCTTTCCTTGTTTTCTCATATTGGTCAGATGTCAGTGGGACTCTGTGTTATTGTAGATTTCTTCTATTGGCTTATAGTGTCCCTGTAGATTTCCAGTGTATCACCTACCAGCCTTCAGTAGCCAGAAGTCTTGGATTAACTTGACAATGTAGTGCTTCCGAAGAACGGTGCCCCTAGCCCGCTACTGGTTCCAGGGAGAGAGACCTAGAGAGGTCTCTTGCTGCCCAACCCTGGTCCCAGAGGCTTGTTGCAGGTCGGAGGTCTCCACTGGTTGGGGATTTGTGGCTGGCTCTGTGTAGACAGGCTCTCACTGGGCGGTTTGCCCTGAGAAGCTAGCCTAGAGAGGCGCTTCCTGCTGCAGGGGGCTGGGCTGCTTGGGGAAGTCCCTGACGCCCTGTGCTGGTCACTGAAGCAACCTGTGGCCTGGCCAGAGCTGGCCGGGGTGGGCCGGAGCTGGCCTCGCTGCTTCTGTGCCAAAAGGCTCTCACTGGGGGGCCTGCTCCATGAGGCTTGAAATTCTGTCCCTGTGGGAGTAGCTCACCGCCAGAGCACAGAGCTGCCTGGGGGAGACTCTAGGTGCCCTCTCCTACTGTAATAAGCCGCCCGAATCCGGGCCTGCCACCCAGCTGAGCTTCACTGGATGGGGGAGACTCACCCCGTGGTTCTATTTTAGTCCCAGTCTCTCAATGCCTCCCCTTCTTGAATCCTGGGTTCTGGAGCGACTGGAAATGCAGTCACCCTCTAGTCTGCCATCTTGGATCACCCCGTGGAAAAAGCCTGCAACTGGAGGGGGACAAGGCTCCCTGGAGAGGTCTCTGGCTGCCCAGCCCTGGTCCCAGAAGCTGCTTGCGTGTCGGAGGTCTCCGCTGGCTTGGGGACTTACGGCTGGCTCTGCGTCGAGAGGCTCTCACTGGGCGGTCTGCCCCAGGAAGCTAGCCTAGAGAGGCGCTTCCTGCCGGAGGGGGCTGGGCTCCACTGTTAGATTTTTAACAGCAGAATTGTTTGTTACCTGCATCACAGCAGAGGGAGTGTCTTCCTGAAGTGCTAGACTAACCTCATGAGTTACTTATACTTTTACCTTTATAAGAAGACAGTGAAATATCTCTCTCAGTTATAGATTTATTTACATATTATTACAATACATACAAAGTATAACAGACTGATTTGTAAATAATGAACCAAAATTTTAATTACCCAATTGTATACTTTTGTGATTAAAGTTTTTTAATCAAGAGTGGTTCTGTTAAATATGAGGTACTTGACCTTTACTCACTTAATATTTTTATCATAAATATGTGTGAAGCACTGAGAATATAACAGAAAATGTAGTATTCTCCACTGCTTTCTCATTGTGCTTGCATTCTAGGAACAAACCTTAAACAATTTAAAATATACATTTTGGTATATAGTACTAATTTTTTTAGACATGTCGATTAAGTAAAGGAAAAAACCAAGGTTCACACTTAGATTCAAACTAAAAAATCTATCAAGATGACATGTTGAAGAGCTGGACCTAATTTTTCTTCTATAATCTGCAGAGTCTCTGGTCTGATACTGAGGTCATTAATCCATTTCGAGTTGAGTTTCCTGCACAGTGAGGGATATGGGTTTAGTTTCGTTCTGTTGCATATGGATTTCCAGTTTCCCCAGCACCATTTGTTCAAGAGGCTTTCTTTTCTCCATTGCATATTTTTGGCACCTTTGTCTAGTATGAGAAAATTATATTTTCTCATGTCCTCTATTCTGTACCATTGATCTACCTGTCTATTTTGGTATCAATACCATGCCGTTTTTGTTACTATTGCTTTGTAGTATAGTTGAAGTTCTGGTATCACGATACCCCCAGCTTCATTTTCCTGTGAAGGATTGCTTTAGCTATTCTGGGTTTCTTATTCTTTCAGATGAATTTCATGATTGCTTGCTCTATTTCTGTAAGGTACGTCATTGAGATTTTAATTGGAATTGCATTGAATCTGTTAGGACCAGATTTCCTCAACAGGACTCCCATAGCACAAGAAATAAAAGCAAGAATCAATAACGGGGATAGATTCAAACTAAAAACTTTCTCTCAGCAAAGGAAACTATCAGCAATGCGAAGAAAGAGCCTACAGAGTGGGAGAAAATCTTTGCCAATCATACTTCAGATAGAACACTAATTTCCAGAATATATAAAGAACTCAAAAAACTCTACACCAAGAATACAAATAACCCAATTGACAAATGGGCTAAGGATATGAACAGACACTTCACAGAAGAAGATGTACAAGCAATCAACAAACATATGGAAAAATGTTCAACATCTCTAGTAATAAGAGAAATGCAAATCAAAACCACCCTAAGATTCCATCTCACCCCAATTAGAATGGCTATTATCAAGAATACAAGCAACAACAGGTGTTGGCAAAGATGTGGGGAAAAAGGTACACTCTACATTGCTGGCGGGGTTACAAATTAGTGCATCCACTCTGGAAAGCAATGTGGAGATTCCTTAGAAAACGTGGAATGGAACCACCATTTGACCCAGCTATTCCACTCCTTGGCCTATACCCAAAGGACTTAAAATCAGCATACTACAGAGATACAGCCACATCAATGTTCATAGCTGCTCAATTCACTATAGCCAGATTGTGGAACCAACCTAGATGCCCTTCAATTAATGAATGGATAAAGAAACTGTGGTATATATATACAATGGAATATTACTCAGCCATAAAGAATGATAAAATTATGGCATTTGCAGGCAAATGGATGAAGTCGGAGAATATCATGCTAAGTGAGATAAGCAAATCTCAAAAAACCAAAGGATGAATGATCTCTTTGATAAGCAGATGATGACACAAAATGGGGGGTGGGAGGGGTTAGTGTTAGGGTTAGGGTTAGGGTTAAGGTTAGGTTTAGGATTAGGGAGGGGGCAAGAATGGAGGAAAGAAGGACTGTATATAGGGAAATGAGGGGTAGGTGGGGTGGGGGGGAGGGAAAAAATAACAGAATGAATCAAACAACATTGCCCTATGTAAATGTATGATTACACAAATGGTATGCCTTGACTCCATGTACAAACAGAGAAACAACATGTATCCCATTTGTTTACAATAAAAAAAAGAGTGAAACCAAAAAAAAAGCTATCAAATATATCTTTAGATTTTCTCATTTTAATTTTCCCTTTGAGTCAATCACTTATGAAACTATTCCAAAATGCAACAACCAGTTCTAAATTTGCCTTCAGCTTTGTTGAGTGTCCTTATGTATTCTTGAAAAAAAATATTTCTTTATTAAAATGTTTAACGTGTGTCCCTTTCTTCAAAATACATTTTCAATGAGGGCAGTGGCCCACGGAATTAATTTCATGGAACTCTCAATTGTATTACTGACCTCAAAAAGGTAAAAGATTCACTAATTGAAATTATAGAGATATGATTTTGGGCCAAAAATGTGATGATAATTTCCTCTGTTGAAGGGTAAGCAAATTCTATATGAGAAATAAAACTGGAATTGTATCGTATTTACAAAATTAAGTCACATTCTCTACTGCTAAAGATACGTCATTGGTTATTCAATGAATCAACAGGCTCACAATTTTCCTTTCATCTGACTATAAGAAATACAGTCTTTATTTCTTTTCTTAAGTAAATTGTGTTGCTGTGTTGGTCTCTTTTCCCCCTGGTTCAAGGAAAGCCATTTAGTGTGGAGGGTGCTCTCATTATTCTCTAAAAAGTCAGTATAAATTATCAGGGAAAACATTCGGCCTTTGGTTTTTTGGGCTTGGCTTATTTCACTGAGCATGATATTCTCCAATTCCATCCACTTATTTGCAAATGCCATAATATTATTCTTCTTTATGGCTGAATAGTATTTCATTATGTATATATACCAGAGTTTCTTTATCCATTCATCAATTGAAGGGCATCTAGGTTGGTTCCACAATCTAGCTATTGTGAACTGAGCTGCTATAACATTGATGAGGTTGTATTACTGTAGTTTGTTGATTTTAGGTCCTTTGAGTATAAACCGAGAAGTGGGATAACTGGGTCAAAATGTGCCTTTCCAAGTTTTCCTAGGATTCTCCATACTGCTTTCCAGAGTGGCTGCACCAATTTGCAACTCCACCAGCAATGTAAAAGTGTCCTTTTGCCCCACATCCATGCCAACATCTATTATTGTTTGTGTTCTTGATAAAAGCCCTTCTAATTGGAGTAAGATGAAATCTTAGAGTTGTTTTAATTTGCATTTCTCTAATTACTAGAGATGTTGAACACTTTTTATTAGGGAAATGAGAGAATAATGGGGGAACTTTAGAATATGCAGAAGAAAATGAGAGGGAAAGGGGTATGAAAAATGGTGGAATGAAACAGACATCATTATCTTATGTACATGTATGATTCCACGAATTGTATGAATCTGCATTGTATACAACCATAGAAATGAAAGTATGTACCTCATTTGTGTACAATGAATCAAAATGCAGTTCATAAAAAATTAAAAGCTAAATAAAGAAAAAAAAGTCAGTGTACATTATTTCAATTGCCTTCAGAACAGAAAAAGGAAAAGAAAGGGAAAACAATATTACTTTAGGCAAGATTTTTTTCCTTCAAACTCTAGTATGGAAATAAATCAAATTAATAAAAGAGTTTATCGATTTGTATTAGAGGGGCAACCAAACTAAACCATTTCATTCACAATAGTTTTAACGTAAGAGTTTATTTCACTTGCACCATGTTGCCACAAGAACTTTAAACACTTCCCAAAGGTTATGACACATGAAGTCAAAACAACCATGTTGAGATTTTCTAAATATCACTCACAATCTTGCTCTTCCTCATAAATTCTACCACCACATCTTTTCTTGACTTCCTTTTCTAACCATCCAAAGAATAATGTAAGGATGAATCTTAATAAGAGTAATCACAAAATAAATAAAAATTTTCTCAGCTATTTTCATCAAATAGGCTGTGTTTAGTTTTCTGTATCAGTTTTGACACTTTTAATTACTTTTCCTTTTGCAAAATGTCATAAAATAATACAGATCAATCAACAATTTATTACTTGTCTTCTAATGATTCTAAAACTTGACTCAAAAAGAAAACTAAATAATATTTTAAGTGAATAGTTTGCAGTAAACGATTGCATATTTCACTCAACACAGATGAACTGGGTATAATTACTTTATCCAGCAGATAGAAAAATGAACACCATGCTTAGCACTGAGTAGAATGAATTGAACCATGCCTATGTTCATAGAACAAATGAAAAAAGAGAACTTAGTGCAAACAAGTTCCTTTTAGGATGAGGGACAACAGTACCTAGATTTGAAAAAATGTTTATGAGATTTAAACATGCACAGGAATCATGAGGAGAAGCCAAAGATAACGAAGTTTCTGGCTGGTGGAATAAACGGAAATTGGTGGTAGCATTAAGTGAAAAGAATAAATAAGAAGTTTTGAAAATAATAAAGATATACCAGAAAATGATGAAATGTAAAAGGCAGATAAAGAAGTCTCAGAGCCCCTAATTAATTTTTTGACAAGATTAAGAATAACAAACCACCAATCAAGTTAATGTCAGAATTCACATGTCAGAATCATTATAAATAAATTGTACATCATACCTGCAGTTCAGCAGACATTAAAAGGGTAATAAGAGAATATTATCAATAATCTATGGCAAAAAAAGTTTGAGTAATTAAATAAAATTTAAATTGCAAATATATGACTCAAGAAGGAATGGGGAAGGCCATAATAATATTATTATAATAATTAAATAACCCGAAGCAATATTTTAACATATTTTTCTACAAAGAAAACATACCCAGAAAAAACACCAAATTCTCAAAGTACTTATCAATTTGATCTTAAATTAGTTTCCCCAAGTAAATGAACACTTTGTATCTTATTTCATAGTTTTAATGAAACCTGCATTGGCAGTACAAGAGAAACGATGTGAGAAATGCCAGTTCCAGACTTACTTGATCCTTGAATATAGATAAAAACATTCTGGATAAACTCAGAAGAACTTCCAATAACACAAATTCATAGGAGGCTGTGATCCATAATTAGCTCCCTTACTTTATGAGTGAAAGGTGGTTAAACTTATGCCTGTCAAGGAGCAAAAGGAGATGCAGAGACGGGGGAATGATCTTCTAAAGATACAGCAGAAAATTTTACAGAGACAGGGTGGAAAGATTAAGTCCTTGTGAATTTAGAGGTTTCCTAGGTCAGTAAATCTTGATCAGGCCAATAATCGAAACTCTAGTGAATAAGGATATTCTCAAACCTTTGGTATTGTCTTAAAAATCCAGATGTTGGTCATTCCTAAATGAAAGAGGACTATATACTGTATGTATTTACAATTAAAACATGAGTCTAAAACCCCTGTCATGTGGTACCAGTGAATTTTGATCTCCAGTTAAATGTTGTGGGAAAGTCCTTCTGGAACTCTTTGCTGTTATCTGTGTAGGCTTGTTTATATTATTTTCTTAATCTTATTTTATTAGTAAATTGAAGACTGCAATGTATTTTTTAAACTGACCTAAGAAATAGGGATTTTTCTTAAGTGTGAACGAATGTTTAAATGTATTTTTAAAATATCAGCTCTGTTTGGAGATCAAAACAGAAGAATGTAACCACTTCAATAGATACAGAAAAGGGTTTTGACAAAATTTAATATATATTCATAGTTCAGAAAACCAAACAAAAACTATTAGTGAAAAAGGAACTTTAAGAGTTAAGTTTCATGGCACAGGGATTTTTGACCTATTCCATTTAAGAACATATCTAAGGCAACAAAAATAGTTCCTTGCACATAAAGATAATCAATAAGTCAACTTTTAATAGAATGAATAAAAGGCAATTTTTTAATGTGAGAAATAGTATCTATAGAATTTAAAAATATTAACAAATAATCACCTAAATGAGTGAATGTTATAATCATTCCCTTTAAAAAGGTGAATAATAAATATTAAAATATCCTTTATCTCTTCTTTGTTTTTTTCACTGCAGGCTTTATATAGCACAGTAAGAAAATGATAAACAATGAATACATATGAGATGGAAAGGAAAATAAAACTGTCATTATTTGTCATTAATGATTTTCTACAAGGAAACAAAGATAAATTGACAATTTACTATAAATAACTGAGGATATTATAAAGTTCAATGGATATAAGATTTAAAAAGCCAATTTTATTTTTGAACATCAGCAACAAATATCTCAACCACAGATTATATGATATAATTTACAATAGCAATAAAGCCGGATTTTATTTGGAAATAAATTTAGCAAATGATATACACATTTTTTTTCAATAAATAATGAAACTTATAAAGGGCATTAGAAAAGAGATAAGAAAATAAAGAGAGATCTTATGTTCAAAAGTCTTAGTAATGCACAATGTCAATTTTCTTCAGTTGATCATAGAAAAATTCAAGTGATAATACACTCCTAATACATATTCCAACACATTTTCTGTAGCATTTAAGAAATTATTATAAACTTTATATAAAAAAGCACACGGTCAAGATAGTTTGGAGAAAGATCAAGAAAAGAAGAGATATACTGCAGCTAATAGGCTGCCTCTTGAAGTTGGAGTCGGAAGCATAGTATGATATTGGTATAAAGGTAGAAAAACTGATGGATAGAAGAAACAAGAGACCAGAAATAGATGTCCACATATATAGAGATCTGTGACATATATTAGGAAAGAAATTATTCAGTGAAGACGGTTCTAAACAGTGATATTTGAGACAGTAAAAATGACATTGGAAGCCTGGCACACAATTAAACAAGCGTTCATGTGCGGTTGGATAGTGTTGGGCTTCCTAGTATGTTCCATGGGTCAATTTGTTTCTATTTTTGCTGAAATTTTTTTCCCTAGAAAGATTTATACTTTGATATTACTTCTTATCTTATATTTCAGGTGCTTGGCTTCCCTTCATCACTTTATTTCTCAGTTCAAACAGTTGGCAATAGTGGAAAAAATACTCTTCAAGACAATAATGCCACAAGAGTACCATTAATTATTTTTCGTTTGTATTCTTGTGCAAGATGCAGTATATGGCATAAAGGAAGATTAATAAACTAGAGTTCATGAATTCAGGGGGGTCTGTAAACCTCATGAAATTGGGTGAAACTAGTGTTTTACATGACAGGACATTTTTCTAGGGATACACAAGGTATTTTTGATGTGACTTTGAACTATTTACTTGGATATCACTTTGTTCATCCTGCACTAAAATATTTTAAGGTCTTGTTCCTTTTACAGTTTTCCAGTTGCTCTTGTATGTCTCTTAAAATGAGCATATAATGATTTGATCCCCCCCATCTGAAATAGCACGTTGGAAGATTTATTGACCCCATTTAAAGACAGAGCACCACTACATGGGCCTCTCCCTTCATCCCATTCCAACGAATCATGCCTTGTTTGATACCATCTGCTTCTATGGTGACGTGCTAGTGTGTACAGACCTAGATTTCCTCTTCTGAAGAAATCTCTTGTGTGTGGGTCACTTCTTCACATGAAAAATGGGAGCTGGTGACTTTTTTTGTGTGTGTGTGTCATCATCCGCTTATCAGTGAGAGCATTTGTCCTTTGGTTTTTTGAGATTGGCTTAGCTCACTTAGCATGATATTCCCCAATTTCATCCATTTGCCTGTGAATGCCATAATTTTATTATTCTTTATAGCTGAGTAATATTCCATTATATATATATATATATATATATATATATATATATATATATATATCACAGTTTCTTTATCCATTCATCAATTGAAGAACATCTAGGTTGGTTGCACAATCTGGCTATTGTGAATTGAGTAGCTATGAATATTGATGTGGCTGTATCTCTGTAGTATGCTGATTTTAAGTCCTTTGGGTATAGGCCGAGGAGTGGGAGAGGTGGGTCAAACAGTGGGTCCATTCCAAGTTTTCTAAGGAATCTCCACACTGCTTTCCAGAGTGGCTGCACTAATTTGCAGTCCCACCAGTAACATATGAGTATGCTCAAAACACTAGAAAAAATAGGGATGGTAGGAACATACCTGAACATTTTAAAGGCTATTTATGCTAAGCCCATGGCCAACATCATTCTTAATGGAGAAAAACTGAAACCATTCCCTTTAAAAACGGGAACAAGACAGGGATGTCCTCTTTCACCCCTTCTATTCAACATTGTCCTCGAAACTCTAGCCAGAGCAATTAAGCAGACTAAAGAAAATAAAGGGATACAAATAGGAAAAGAGGAACTTAAGCTGTCAATATTTGCTGATGACATGATTCTATATTTAGAGGATCCTAAAAACTCCTCCAGAAAACTTCTAGACCTCATCAATGAATTCAGCAAAATAGCAGGCTATAAAATCAACACACATAAATCTAAAGCATTTTTATACGCAAGCGATGAAACATCTGAAAGGGAGATGAGGAAAACACCTCCATTTGTAATAGACTCAAAAAAATAAAATAAAATAAAATACTTCGGAATCAATCTCACCAAAGAGGTGAAAGACCTCTACAATGAGAACTACAGAACACTAAAGAAAGAAATTAAAGAACACCTTAGAAGATGGAAAGATCTCCCATGTTCTTGGATAGGCAGAATTAATATTGTCAAAATGGCCATACTACGAAAAGTGCTATATAGATTCAATGCAATTCCAATTAAAATCCCATGATGTACCTTATAGAAATAGAACAAGCAATTATGAAATTCATCTGGAAGAATAAGAAACCCAGAATAGCTAAAGCAATCCTCAGTAGAAAGAGCGAAGCAGGGGGTATCACAATACCAGATCTTCAACTCTATTACAAAGCAATAGTAACAAAAACGGCATGGTATTGGTACCAAAATAGACAGGTAGATCAATGGTACAGAATAGAGGACACGGACACAAACCCAAATAAATACAATTTTCTCATACTAGACAAAGGGGCCAAAAATATGCAATGGAGAAGAGATAGCCTCTTCAACAAATGGTGTTGGGAAAACTGGAAAACCATATGCAACAGAATGAAATTAAACCCCTATCTCTCACCCTGCAGAAAACTCAACTCAAAATGGATCAAGGACCTCGGAATCAGACCAAAAACCCTGCATCTTATAGAAGAAAAAATAGGTCCAAACCTTCAACTTGTTGGCTTAGGAGCAGACTTCCTTCACAGGACTCCCATAGCACAAGAAATAAAAGCAAGAATCAATAGCTGGGATAGATTCAAACTAAAAAGCTTTCTCTCAGCAAAGGAAACTATCAGCAATGTGAAGAGAGAGCCTACAGAGTGGGAGAATATCTTTTCCACTCATACTTCAGATAGAGCACTAATTTCCAGAATCTATAAAGAACTCAAAAAACTCTATACCAAGAATACAAACAATCCAATCAACAAATGGGCTAAGGAAATGCACAGACACTTCACAGAAAAAGATGTACAAGCAATCAACAGATATATGAAAAAATGTTCAACATCTCTAGTAATAAGAGAAATGCAAATCAAAACCACCCTAAGATTTCATCTCACCCCAATTAGAATGGTGATTATCAAGAATACAAGCAACAATAGGTGTTGGAGAGGATGTGGGGAGAAAGGTACACTCATACATAGCAGGTAGCTTTTGTCTTTGTGTTTTAATTTCCCTTCTCAAGTCAAGAAATTTCAACTAACAAACTTCAAGGACACTTATGAAGGGAGTTACGGTTGGGTTTTCTTTCCTTAATCCTTAAAGGAGTCTGTATTTTTTCCTTAATTTTTTCCTTTTCTTTCCTTAATGGAGTCTGTATTACTTCACATTACCCAGTTTTGTTGGGTTGTGTATCATCACTAACGTACCAGAAAAAAAAGTTTGTTTTTGGTGGCCTTTTTCCCTCTATTTAAAGTCCCTATGTTTTAGAAAATGACCAGGCCAGTATAATTTGGCCTGGGCATTAGAAGCTAAGCACTCTAGGCTTTAGTCTTTGCTGGAGATTTCCAGTGGCCCTGAGGAAAGTCAAAACCCCAGAGGCCACTTTCTTCACCTCAGGATTAGTTAAAGATCTCCAGGACCTTGCCAACTATAGAGCTGAGTTCACCTCAGCACCAAGCCTTTTAAGAACAAGCCTTTCTGGGGCTGGGGGTATAGTTCAGTGGTAGAGTGCTTGGCTGGCATGCGTGAGACCCTGGGTTCAATTCCCAACATGGAAGGGGAGCAGGGAAGTTCTGAAATAAACCTTGTGAAAAGAACACCAGACCCCTAGCTGATCATGGGCCATGAATGCCAGAATTTAATTTTAATTTGAACTTAACACTGAGTTCTGGTAGAGCACAGGAAGTTAGCAGAGATGGAATGAGCCATATGCTGGGAGCCCAGGGTATTTACCTTACGCCTTCACACATGATGCAGCGGTAGTGATACCCAGTGGCTTCGTCGCCACACAGGACACAGAGCTCTTCCTTGTCTAAGTTGCTCAGTATGTACCCTGTGCAGCAGGACAAAGGGGAAGGTGAAGGAGCCGTCACATGCAGATCCAGCAGAACTAAGGGCATGTGACCAGAGACAGCATTGGTTTTCCAAGAGGAACCACAGAAAAGACAAACCGAACAGTATCACTTGAAGAGTGAACATCAGCCCAGATGCCTTAGAAATAGGTGAGACCCTGTCTCCTTTTGGGCAGTGGAGGACAGCCTGGAAGCCTGTTGGAGCCAGTGAATCAAGTAGAGATGCTAGGCCTCAAAATTTCTTCATTAGTATAATGAAAGTGAGAACAAACCTTTTCTTAGATTTGTTTTCAACTCTAACATTCAGTTTCTTTGTGATACATTCAGTATTTATTCCTCTTGAGATTATTTGCAGCTACCTTAATAAGTAATTCATGTTAAAATCAGTAATATGTGCCATTAAGGAGATGGAATACATACCTATTTCTTCTATTACTTAATGACTTTGGTAGGAGGAAATAACTGATAATGAGTATTCTCTGTGATGATTTTTTGCAGTATCTAAAGCTACAGCCCAACATCATGTTTCACGCAGAGAAAATGAACTTGAATATAATAATCACTAAAACTGTTTAATTTTTTGGGCAAGTTCCTAGATGTATGGAATTTGTACACAGTTTTGTAAACCCTTCAGATTCTTTGAAATGCGAGAAACACATAGTTGAAGAAGCTTACACTTATTAATTGTTATGGTTTGTATGTGAGGTGTCCCCCAAAAGCTCACATGTGAGACAATGCAGGAAAATTCAGAGGAGAAATGATTGAATTATAAGAGTCTTAACCCAATCAGTGGATTAAACCCTGATGGGATTAATTGAAGTGGTAGGGTGTGACTGGAGGCGGTGGGGATTGGGGCATGGCTATGGGGTACATATTTTGTATCTAGAGATTGGAATTTCTCTCTCTCTCTCTCTCTCGTTCTCGCTCTCTCTCTCGCTCTCTCTCTCTGCTTCCTGATCACTGTGGTGTAAGCTGTTCCCTCCACCACCCTCTTCTGCCATGTTAATCAGCCTCACCTTGAGGTCCCACGTATGCAGCTGGCCTTCTATGGACTAAGACCTCTGAAACTGTGAGCCCTCAAATAAACTTATCCTCCTTTACAATTGTGCTGGTTGGGTCATTGGGTCACAGCAGCGAAATAGCTGACTAAAACAATAATTAAAGTACACAAACTTTGGAAATTATAGAAGATATTGGTACCTAGATCTCAGGTAATTTCATGAATCCAAACTAAATTAACTTCTTCTGAGCTCTCTGTGCCTTTCTACAATTAATCTATTTTCATGCTGTCTAGGAGGCAAAGAGAATATTTTTTTTCTCTTGTAGTTATTAAAAAAATAAACAATGATAAACTTTTGATAAGTGTTGTATAATATTAGATGACTGTGTCCAGATTGTTTTAGATCAATGTCAGCTTCAGAATTGCCAGGGAGTTGGCAGGTAATACTGTTGTGACATTCCCACTGCATTTGAGAATAAAACAATCAACTGGCAACTCTGAAGACAATGATCTCTATAAAACCCAATTAGTGAGCTACTTGCCAAATCATGCATCTTGATGAAGGCTGATGACATTTTGCAGATATCCTGTTGTAAAAGAGGACTCATCCTATGCCAGCTCTCTGGCACATGTTTTAGCTAAGTAATGTTGTACATGGGAATACATTCAAACTCTTTCCAAAAGTTTGTGACATACCAGATGCTTGGGCACATTTAGATGCTTACAACATGGGTTGCTTTTCTAATGTAAAAGGATGATCATTCTTCCCTGTGTAATTTTGTGGCACTAAATAAGCCATTTTAACTCATATTTTAAATACTTACTAAGTTAAATGTACTTGAATTTTGAATGATTTTAATGATGCACAGACATGAGAACATAATATAATTCTTTAGATTCCATTGCAACTTTCACTTGGGTTAAAGACCTCTGAGCCCAGTGATTACAGAAATAAGATACATAAAAATTACATCAGTGAAATAAGGGAAATTTGTCGCTGACTTTCATATATTTGAAAATTAATAGGTTACTTTAATTTCTTTTACAGGAATTTTTCAAGAGAATTCATTCAGCTTCATAATATGACAGATGAATAAAGTTTAAATTCATGAAGTTTACATACACGCCTTCCTCTCCTCATAGTTGTCTATCCGAGAGAAGATCACATGAAAGTTATGTTGAGAAGAGATGCCTAAGGCCACAGATTTTGCTTTATCCCTTCATATATGTATCAAAATTTATTTGTGACAACATGGATGGAACTGGAGATCATAATGTTAAGTGAAATAATCCAGGCTCAGAAAAACAAATACCACATGATCTCACTCATATGTAAATTCTAAAACCTGATCTCATAGAAGTTGAGAGAACAGAGATGATTACCAGAGGTTGGGGACAGGGAGGCAAAGGAGGGATGGGGAAAGGTTGATCAGTGGTTGCTAAGGTACAGTTACGAGTAGGATACTTTGGTGTCACTATGAATATAAGTCTTAGTAGGGTGACAGTAGGTAACAATGATGTACTAGACATTTCAAAAAGCTGGGCAAAAGGGGCTTTGGAAGTTTTCACCATGAAGAAATGATAAATGTTTGAGGATGTAGCTAAGTTGAACCTCATCTAAATGGTATGCTATATATACATGTATTGAAGCATTACATGGTATCCCATAAATATGTACAATTTTAAAGTTTTTATTTTAAAAAAATACAAATTTAAGTCTCTGCATATAGTTATCTCAAGGTTCTGTATTCAGTGAATAATCAATAAACCATATAATGAATCATAGGATTTAAGCTTTGGGTATGTTACAGGTTTATTGCTACTTTTTTTTTTTTTTTTTACCAAGACACGCAAATAATGAATTGCTATGTATTACAAAAAGTTATTCAAGATGATATTCAGAGTCATACCACAAAAAAATTTCCAAAATTAAGAATCAGATGCCTGAAAATTATAAAACAGAATAATGAGGACACAGAAAACTTCAAAACAAATCCTTACATGAATCAGAATTTAAAAAGTGTTGGAATTTAGATGTAATTCCACACTACCAGAAAAATAATAAGAGAGGGAACATAATACACTTTTGATAAGTTCTACTTAACATTTGTCTCATTGGTATGTCCAGACTGTCATGGATTTGCTATGAATATGTAAACATGTGGTTGCTTTCTGAAGGAAAAAAAATTAATATATCAGAATAAGCATTAATGCTGGGTAATTCATAGACCATTTTAAAACAATGAAGATGATGGACTGAAAGTATGGATGGACAGACTTTTCAGAATACCTTTTCTGAAAGACCCAGCTCACAAAATACCTTTTAAAATCAATGTAATCTAAGCATAGTTCTTTTAAATTGTGTCTCCCACCTTAATCTTTCAATTACTTAATTAATCACTAGCATGTTTTATTATTATGGGTGAAACCCATTGCTAAGCACTGGCCATGTTTTAAGAAGTTTCTGTATGATCACATGAAAAGAAAAGGCCCCAAAATCTATTAGGATATGGTTAATAAGGAGGAAGAAATTCAGCATGATTTCATTCAGACATTGGGATATTATAAGAAATGCTTATAGTGGAATATAATCATATTATTCTACATTTAGTTTATTGAAGATCTTATCTTTCATATTTAAAATTAATACTATGCTCACTTTTTGTTAGAATCAATTCTCTCTGCAGAAACAAGTCAACAACTTTTTGTATGAATGGCTACAACACACTATCTAACTTTTGATATGTAGTAACCTGGATAAATGGTGGCTTATATCTAAAGATATTCTTTGAATTAATAATGGAATATATTCTCAGTCTTGTACATCTACTTGTTAAGCATTTGCATCTTCCATGTTTGCATCCTAATGGACACAGAGACAATTATTAAGTGTGAGAAGATACCATTTTTCTGGTAAAGATTCACATCAAAACTACTTATACATCGCATCAATAAAATTAATGTATCTTTAAGAGTCATAGTAGAATCACAAGTAGTAGTTTATAGAGAAAATTAAAGCAAAATAAACATGCTAATTTATTTAAATTATTATAAAACAGAATGACCAAGAAGAAAATATTAGTAGATATATAATCTTATGGATAAAGACATGTTAGTCACAGAAAGGTATAGTGTGACACAGAAAGATTAGAAATAAATGAATACATGTACTTTTAATATATATATATAGTTTTGAAAAAAGAAAAATATTAATAGTGGTAATTAGAAAACAATTTTCTATATACATCACTCAGAAAATTAATTTCTTAAAAAGTTAATAAATAAGAAAAATTGGCAATGAGTAAATTACCAACTGGTACAACTCCAACAGTGCAAACAAACTAACAAACTAGAAACAGTTAATGAATACATTAAACAACTCAATGTGACTTCTAATTAAAGAAATGCAAATGGAAGTCTAATATGCTACTTGTGGGAAAACAAAGATAGGGAAACTTTCTGGAGGCAACTTGGCAACATTTATCCAGATCATTAAAATACCCACAGTCTTTGACCCAATTTTCCATGTTTAGTCATATATCCTAAGGAAATAATCAGAGATGCTCATAATGAATTATGCACGGGAATGTATATTGCAGCATTATTTATGGTAGCAAAACCTTGGGACCAAACAGTGTCCAAGATCAGAGGAGTGGTTCAGAAAATTACTCCAAAATTAGAAAACCTTATTCAAAAAGAGAAACGCAATAATTCAATGCAATACTAGGCATTCCTCAGACAAGATTTAACATACTAAAAATACTAAACATACTAAAAATAAAATAAAATTAATAAAATTAAAATACATAACAGGCACTGTCAAGTGTAGATTATAATTTTCTAAATTTGTGAATCTATACACCCAAACACACATGCATACTTGTTCCTGAAAAAAATACACAAAAATATTAGAATGCTAATATAACATTTTAGATTAGCATGTATTAGGCTTATGGAGGATAACTTTCTTTTTTTGCTCATTTAATACTGATATGATGGAATCAAGTGATGGAAGAGGCGTTCAGGGAATTGCATGGCTGGATTCCAAGTCCTCATACCTTCCACCCCAGACTCTTAGCAACACTAATTTGAAGAGTTGCTGGTCATCATATGAATCCTACTACACAGAGAACTCCTGAATGTAAGGATACTCAGGCTGGCCATTTAGAGAGAACACCCAGAAAGAAGTCAAAGAGCTCAAAACTGTTTCTACTTTTCCAACATGTGAGCCAAAAACATGAATGAAGAAGTCCTTAAATGACTCCTGACCCAGATGCCCTGTGTAATTGTGTAAGAGTTCCTGACAGAAAACACCCAGCTTAACCTGCTAAGGTGAGCCACAAAACTATGAAATAGTAGACTAAAAATGGAAATTAGACCTAAAGAGACATTACTGAAGAAGATGTACAGGTATATGAAATGACCAAGAGGTATATGTAAAAAATACTCAACATCACAAATCAACAGGGAAATGCAAATCAATCCATAATGAGATATCACACACTCCAGTAAGAATTGCTATGACCGAAAAGTCAAAAGATAATAAGTGCTCATAAGAACATGGAAAAAAGTTGAGCTACTATAAACACTGATGTGATCGTGTCACTGTAGTATGCTGATTTTAAGTCCTTTGGGTATAAACCAAGGAGTGGATAACTGGGTCAAATAGTGGTTCCATTCCAAGTTTTCCGAGGAATCTCCATACTGCATTCCATAAAGAAGAATGAAAGTATGGCATTTGCTTGTAAATGAATGGAGGTGGAGAATATCATGCTAAGTAAACTACGCCAAACCCAAAAACCCAAAGGACAAATATCTTCTCTGATATGTGGATGCTAATTCACCATAAGAGATAGGGGATAGAAAAGAACAGAGTTACTTTATATTAGGTAGAGGGGAGTGAAGGGAGGGGAAGGGGCATGGGGGTAGAAAGGATAATAGAGTGAAACAGACATTATGACCTCAAGTACATATATGACTGCATGACGGATGTGATCCTACAATATGTACAATCAGAAAAATGAGAAATTACACACCACTTATGTATGATCTATCAAAATGTATAAATGCATTCTACTATCATGTATAAGTAATTAGAAATAATAAAAAGAATTTAAAAATATGGAAAAAAAGCCACTCACAGCAAATCCTCCTATGCTGTGAGTGGCAGTGTAAATTAACATTATCCTTATGAAAAATAGTATAAAGTTTCATTAAAAAATTAAAAATAGAATTTTTATAAGATCCAGCAATTCCACTATATATGTATATATATAAACACAAAAGAAACGTGAATAGTATGTTGAAGACATATCTCCACTCCCATGAAGCACTATTTTCCATAGCCAAAATATGGAAGCACCCAGTGTCCATCAACAGATGAATGAATAAAGAAAATGTGGTACATAAGAACAATTGAATACTACTCAGCCTTTAGAAAGATAAAAACCCTATCATTTGCAACACAGATAAACCTAGAGAACATTATATTAAGTGAAGTAAACCAGAGTCACAAATGAAAATACCACATGATGGTACTCATATGTGGAATTTATAAGAGTTGTTCTCTGAAGTTGAGAACCATGGTTACCAGGGGCTAAGTAGGGTAAAGGGTGATGGGGATGGAAAGGGTTAATCAATGGGTATAAAATAGCTACGAGAGGATTTTGAATGTTCTCAGTACAGGCATCCTAGCCTGTAAGATTGACATCCTGTAATGCATACCTCGCACAGCTGTGTGGAGTTAAGCTACTCCAGAAAACTTGCTATAGACTCTGTCATCAAGTCACTGGAAGTTTTATGGAGAAGACAATAAACATATTAATGTGAAAGAATGTGAGTACAGTGCTGCAGAAGCCACCACAGAAGAGCCAATGTAGTCTTAGGCAGTAAATTAAAGCTTTCTGGAGAGAAGTAGTCTAAGCTGAAATCTGGAAAATTAGTATGTGCAAAAGAACTGGTGCTGTAGAGACTCTGTGTGTGTGTGTGTTTGTGTGTGTGTGTGTGTGTGTGTGTGTGTGTGTGTGTGCGCGCGCGCGCACAAGGGACACCGATTGGGAGAATTAACTCAAAAGAAGAAATAACATGGGAGTGTTTTACACATGGAAACATGCCATTCAAATGGAAGTGGCTGTTATTTAAAATATTAGTATTATCAACAGGAGAAGCAGCAAGAGTGAAGAACGAGAACCATCTGGAAGCTGAGGCAGGAGGATCTCAAGTCCAAAGCCAACCTCAGCAATTCAGTGAGGCCCTAAGCAACTTAGCAAGACCCTGTCTCAAAATAGTAATTTAAAAGGTCTGGGGCTGTAGTTCAGTGGTAAAGCACTCCTGGGTAGAAACCCTGGTACTAAAGGCAGCGAGGCAGCAGGAGGGGAATGAAGAGCAAGAGCAAAGAAGATTGTCATGTCCTCCATTTCTAAAACTCCACACTATTATTTCACTCTTGGATAATAATGCACAGCAGCCTGTTGTCTAGGCCTCGCATCGTTCTTGTTTTCCTTAATACACAGCTCATTTTCACATATTCCAAATTGTATGGATTTGTTACCCAATCAGAAAGTATTTTTGAGTTGTTTTAATTGGATTGAGTTACTTTTTAAAAACAAAATAAGTGACTTGTAAAAAGTTCCACTCATTATGCATGCTGCCTTTGTGTGTCTGAAAGTATGTGTATTTTCTCCCTTATCCTAACAAAGCAATCACAATTTGGAAATAATCTACTTCGTAAGAGCTTTCCAATACTCTGGAGGAGTCTCGCTGGGGAAATTAAAATCTACAGACATATACATTACACTAACCATCAACTGCCATGTAATTTCTTACTGCTCTCATCGCAGATGCCACTGTAAAACCAGGGACATCAATGGCAATAGGTGCAACACATTTTATAAATTTCAGAGTAGCATTCGTTTTATACTTATTGTACTTTAAACATCAGAAGATACAAGAAATTATCTTGTGGCATAGGATATAATAAAGTAAGGAAAAGCCTCATGTGGAGTGTTTTATTATAATTGGCACTATAATACAGATTAATATGTGTCACATTAAAATTTAAAATTCTAGAAATAAAGTATATCAAGTGGAATATTGTTTTAATAAACTATTGATTAAAAATGTTCTTCAAAATGACACACTTTAAAGTAGAACTACTTTAATAAACTTGAATTATGCATCTGCACTCTGTACAGAGTGTATGAGTGTTTTTAAACCCTCTAACTCCAATCTTCATTGGTTCTATTTCAACTTGTTTCTCTCTATGATGTTAAAACTGAATGCAGAACCACCCTACATTCCTTTTTATCCACCACCTTTTCACTTTAAGCAAATCAACCCTCTACTTAATTATAACTTCCAAGTGTAGAATGTGGTAGAGTAATTAAAAACATGTGGCAGGGATTTAAAACACTAAAAGCGTTTTGGGTAAAGCATTACTGCACCATCATGACCAGATGGCACCTGTCCTATTTCAACTTTTGTGGGAAATACTTCACAGCCTTTCTCAGGAGCCTGTCCAGCATGTCTATCCCCATGATGAGAACACTGATGTTTCTAGATTTCTCAAAATATGTTTCCTGTAGCACCTGTGTCAAAGTCACTGGAGGTGCTTATTAAAAATTCAAATTACAGAGTCCAATCTTACATCCACTTCATCAAAATCTCTGGTGATTAGATAAAAGCATACGATATTTAATAAGCTCCCTAGGTGATTCTTATGCATGAGAAAGTTTGAGGACAGTGTTCTAGAAGTACAAGATCATGTTCTATTCTGCTTCATCTTTTCTTCATCTTTTCCTTCCCTCAATCATCCCTTTGAATGCACATGCAGATAAATGAAATTTTGTGGTTGCTAGCATGTGCAAGCTAATGCTATGTCATTAGCTAGCAATTCCTCAGTTTTGAAGAAGCTGTATGTCAGTGAATCTGTGATGAGGTAAGCATGGTATAATGAAGTTTTATTTTATTTTATTTTTGATTTTTAGTTATTTTAATTAATAGTTTTGAAATGTTTAAATGAAAAATATAGATATTTTTACATAGTGGAGTTTTTAAATTAGAATATTAGAAAAATTATTTTTAATAGTTTGCAAAGTTGTACTTTATCTCACATTATATTTCATACCATATATATAGAACTTTCCCATCCTTGTCCTTCTCTTTTTAGAGTTTATTTGTTCCTTATTCCTCTTTTTCTCCTTTCTGTTTCTCCCCTCTTTTCCCTCTCTTTTCAACCTTCTACCCCACAAACATGTACTCACAGTTGTTATGCCAGATAATTTGGTTCCCTTCAGATCTCACAGGGAGAATCAATTAAGGGCCCTCTGTTTAGCCATATATACATCGAAAACAATGACCTTGTTCTTTGCAAAGTTTCTTTGATTAGTTCTTAAAATAAAATTGCTCTCTTTTTAATCTGATAAGAGGACACCTTTCTTTTTATACGTTCAATTATAAACAGCGAATATTATAGCCTTGGCAATAGTATTCCATTTCTCTTTGAATATTATATAAAGCAATCCTAAATGTTCAGAGTCTCAGTAATCCTAAACAATGCTTATTTTTCTTTTGTATATTTCTAGTCTCAGAATATAAAATATGTTTTCCACTAAACACTTGTCTTGGTTATTCTCATATTGGATTATTGTGTATTCATCCTGATGGAAACCTAGTTTTTTTTGTTGTTGTTGTTGTTTTTTGTCTTTTTTTTTTTTTTTTTGCGGTGCTGGGGAATTGAACCCAGGCTTTGTACTTGTGAGGCAAGAGCTCTACCAACTGAGCTATATCCCCAACCCAAACCTAGGGCTTTTGTGCCATTAAAATTATTGTTAACTTGCAATAAGGAGGTATGAAAATGGGCATCAAATTTCAGAATCTGCGTCATGCATGTGCTAAGTGAGCAGCTATATGGTTTCTGACAGAGCTGAAAGAGGAACAATTGTGAATGAGCAAATTCATGTATGATTAAAGTTCCATTGCCAAACAGGACAATTTTTTTTTCTTTTCTCAAGAATGAGAGAATTCTGTTATGAATTCTATCTCAGTGCTACCTTGAAAAGTAGCATTGCTTACTTTGAAAAGAAAAACCACAAGGTCATGTTTAATGTAAATATCCTTCAAAACTATAGGTTTTAAGTCCAGCAATATCACTGACCATTTTAGGTAAATTTTTAGATGCAACTAGGTTGTGTTCCATTTCTTCAGAGACAATCTTGAAGAACAAAACTTGGAAGAAGGGTCAATTCGGTCAAGAATTTAATTGTTTGACATCTAAATTGTAACTGTATCACTGACATGGATGGTGAAATAAAACTATTGGTTTTATCTGGGAAGGAAATACCTTACCTTCATTTCACTTTGTTAGTTTATAATTCAATCTTTATAAATCCATCAAAACACCACTGGAATAGGAATTATCATTTATTTATTTATTTTTCATTCATTGGGTAATTATTCATCCTTATTAAGAACAATTTCCCAACAGCTTTGGGGAAAAAAAAAAATGCAATACCTTAACCTCAAAGACTTTCTAAGTTGAAAAGAATGAATGCTTTCTTCAAAATACTCTTTCTTCTGACCTGTAGGAAAGCATTTGCTTATTCACTTTTATTTGGGCATCTGACCAACTTCAAGCTAAAATAACTTCAAATCGGCTTTGACAACATGTAAAAAGATAAGGGACAACGATCCTTTCATAATTAAAAGTGGGTTACGAGGTAAGAAGGTGTGACCAACTGTCAGAGACACATTTGTTAATTTTAAAGGAGTCATTTGAATCACAGTTGGTCCTTTTCTTTCTCTAAGTAAGATATTTAAATGTGACCAAAATTCCCCTTAACAATTTCACCTACTAGCTGAAAGCCAATCTTGCCAGGGTTTCCTGGAAAAGCAGCTTTGAGATAGGGTTCCCTGTGAAAGGTATTTGCAGAGAATGTGTTCCCATGAGATAAGGAATGAGGAAGGCAAGGTTGGGGCTGAGACAGCTAATCAAGGATTCAGTCTTGGCTGAGTCTAGCTTTAGCTCAGTCCCAGGGCAGATCCGAAACCCAAGTTACATCCCAGAGTCGCTCTCCTCCAGAGACAAAGGAGCAGAGCATTCTGCCTGCTTGTGGCACTCCGTCACTAATAGCAGTTGATATTTCTTGGTTAACAGAGGGAAAATCTCCACAGAAAGGAGTGACATTGAGTGATCAACTATCAAAAATCAAAGGTGAATGAATGTACTGGGGAAGTGGATCTGTAAGGGTGGAAACAACGCAGCCAAAAATCGGAAAACAGGAAAAGAATGAGGGAAATATAAAGGAGAAAAGAAAGGAAGAAGATCAAAATGTATAGAATATTTTGAAAGAGGAAAGAAGAGGCAGGGTCCATGGAACTGTACTTTTACATAAGTTGTGGAGATGGGCAGGCATCTTAGATCACCATTAGGGTGAGTTCAAACTGGGAGAAATGCAGATATTGAGACGATAATAGTGCATAGACTCCGGAAACAATGTCGAAAAGTTGAAGAAATGGAGAAGGAACTACACCCTAGGAGCAGTAAGCACACCTAGTTCCTGATCTTGATTTCTAATATTACTCATCAACAAAAGCAGCCAGGGTTCTTTGGAGAAATGGTTGATTCTAGTCTGGGGCAGAAAATATAAAAGATAAACCTGAAATATCTTATAGGTTTATAAAGTAAATGCTTAAACCACAAACAAAAAGTAGTATTGGATTTCAATTCAAAGTATAAAATAAATTTTCATCAATTTTTACAGACATAAATGACTGAATTAATAGAAATGGAATAATAGACAAATATCCTATGTGAGAAATGTTAATTTATATAGATTGTGATGGTTGATTTTATGTTTCAACATGACTGGGCTAGGGGGTACCCAGATATTTGATTAAACCTTTTTCTGGGTGTGCCCTGTGAGGCTGTCTCTGAATGAGATGAACGTGAACTAGTAGACTGAGAAAAAAATAAATGAATCCTCCCCAGCGTGTGTGAGCCTCATCAAACTCATTGATGGCAAAAACAGCCAAATTAATTTCAATCCTATATCTGGGCATCATGGTCCACCAAACTTAGAACATAAGAATACCTAGTTGTTCCAGGCACAGTGGTACACGCCTGTAATCCCAGCAGCTTGGGAGCCCGAGATAGGAGGATTACAAGATACAAGCCAGCCTCAGAAATTTAGTGAGGCCTTAAGCAACTTAATGAGACCCTGTCTCAAAATTCAAAATTTTAATAAAAGGTGGAGAGGGACCGAAGATGCACGTCAATGGTTAAGTGCCTCAGGGTTCAATTTCTGGTATGAAAAAAATACCTATTTGTGAGAAAAATAGAAACATTCAAATTAAGAAACATTCTTCAGAATATCAAATTAGTACTCCTCAGATCTTCCAAATACACTGATAACCAAGAAAATAGGAGGTATTTCCACACTGAACAGTAACACCAGAAGTCAAGGTGACTAACTGCAATGAGATCCTACAATATTGAAAAGACATTAGGAAAAGTAAATTTGACTAAATTATGAACTGTAGTTAAGATGACATATAGATATTCATTAATTATATCAACTGTAGCATACTAATATAAAATGTTACTAATAGGAAGAATGACATTTTGGGTATATGGGACTCTTTATACTAATCTCTCTACTTTTACCTAAATTTAAAAAAGTTCTAAACTTAAAATATGGACTTATAAAAAAAAAAAAAAGAGGACAGTCATTCCTTCATTTGTTTGAAAATAAGAGGTAAAGATGAAAGTTATATTTGTAATGTATCATAAATTCAGTTAAGTAATGGATAAGTTACTTATTTTTGCATAACACTTTCAAATTTAATGGTTCGAAAAAGTCATGTTGCTCATAAACCTGCAGTCTGCATAGAGTTCAACAGGTATACTTGGTTCTTCTTTTTAGAAGATCTGGTTTGAAAAGTGAAGATGTCTTACCTATATGACTGACAACTTGGTGCTGTCTCTCATCTAAGGGCAACCCTCCATCTGTGGTCACAGACTGTTAGTTAGCAATCTATCATCTATAACAAAATACCTGAGATAATTAAATTATTTGGAAAAGAGGTTTAATTTGACTCACAGTTTTGGAGTTTCCTATCCCAAGATCAGGGTACCCATTCTTTGGAGCCTTTGCTGGCCATGGTGGATTGCAATGGAGGGAAGTGTGTGGCAGAGAAAAACTGATCACTTCATCAATCAGGAAACAAAAAAAAAAAAAGAAGAATAGGAAGAGGCTCTGTTCCCATAATCCTTTTCAAGGCCATATCCCTGTGACCTAAGGACCTCCAACTAGGCCCTACTGCCTAATACTTCTACTGCCTCTCAGTCATTCAACATCCATTACAGCAGAGACCTTGTTTTCTTTTTTTTTTTTCCATTTTTTTTATTAAAAATCATAAATTTACATAGGGCAATGTTGTTTGATTCATTCTGTTATTTTTTCCCTTCCCCTCACCCCTCCCACCACTCTTTTCCCTCTATACAGTCCTTCCTTCCTCCATTCTTACCACCCTCCTTATCCCTAACCCTAAACCTAACCCTAACCCTAACACTAACCCCTCCTAACCCCCATTGTATGTCCTCATCCGCTTATCAGCGAGATCATTCATCCTTTAGTTTATTGAGATTGGCTTATCTCACTAAGCATGATATCCTCCAATTTCATCCATTTGCCTGCAAATACCATAATTTTATCATTCTTCATGGTGGAGTAATATTCCATTGTATATATATGCCACAGTTTCTTTATTCATTCATCAATTGAAGGACATCTAGGTTGGTTCCACAATCTGGCTATGGTGAAATGAGCAGCTATGAACATTGATGTGGCTGTATCTCTGTAGTATGCTGATTTTAAGTCCTTTGGGTATAGGCCAAGGAGTGGGATAGCTGGCTCAAATGGTGGTTCCATTCCAAAATTTCTGAGGAATCTCCATACTGCTTTCCAGAGTGGCTTCATTAATTTGCAACCCCACCAGCAATATATGAGTGTACCTTTTTCCCCACATCTTTGCCAACACCTATTGTTGTTTGTGTTCTTGATAATCGCCATTCTAATTGGGGTGAGATGGAATCTTAGGGTGGTTTTGATTTGCATTTCTCTTATTACTAGAGATGTTGAACATTTTTTCATATATCTGTTGATTGCTTGTACATCTTCTTCTGTGAAGTGTCTGTTCATTTCCTAGCCTCTTTGTTGATTGGATTATTTGTATTCTTGGTGTAGAGTTTCTTGAGTTCTTTATAGATTCTGGAAATTAGCGCTCTATCTGAAGTATGAGAGGCAAAGATATTCTCCCACTCTGTAGGCTCTTTCTTCGCATTGCTGATAGTTTCCTTTGCTGAGAGAAAGCTTTTTAGTTTGAATCTATTCCAGTTGTTGATTCTTGCTTTTATTTCTTGTGCTATGGGAGTCCTGTTAAGGAAGTCTGATCCTAAGCCAACAAGTTGAAGGTTTGGACCTACTTTTCTTCTATAATCTGCAGGGTCTCTGGTCTGATTCCGAGGTCCTTGATCCATTTTGAGTTGAGTTTTGTCCAGGGTGAGAGATAGGGGTTTAATTTCATTCTGTTGCATATGGTTTTCCAGTTTTCCCAGCACCATTTGTTGAAGAGGCTATCTTTTCTCCATTGCATATTTTTGGCACCTATGTAGTATGAGAAAATTGTATTTATTTGGGTTTGTGTCCGTGTCCTCTATTCTGTACCATTGATCTACCTGTCTATTTTGGTACCAATACCATGCCATTTTTGTTACTATTGCTTTGTAATAGAGTTGAAGATCTATTATTGCGATACCCCCTGTTTCACTCTTTCTACTGAGGATTGCTTTAGCTATTCTGGGTTTCTTATTCTTCCAGATGAATTTCATAATTGCTTGTTCTATTTCTGGAAGGTACATCATTGGGATTTTATTTGGAATTGCATTGAATCTATATAGCACTTTTGGTAGTATGGCCATTTTGACAATATTAATTCTTCCTATCCATGAACATGGGAGATCTTTCCATCTTCTAAGGTTTTCTTTAATTTCTTTCTTTAGTGTTCTTTAGTTCTCATTGTAGAGGTCTTTCACCTCTTTTGTGAGATTTATTCCCAAGTATCTTATTTTTTTCGATGCTATTGTGAATGGGGTAGTTTTCCTAATTTCTCTTTCTGAAGATTCATCACATATGTATAAAAATGCATTGGATTTATGAGCATTGATCTTGTAACCTGCTACTTTACTGAATTCACTTATGAGTTCTAAGAGTTTTCTGGTTGAATTTCCACGTTCTCTAAATATATAATCATGTCATCAGCGAACAGGTATAGTTTGAGTTCTTCTTTTCCAATTCGTATCCCTTTAATTTCTTTGGTTTGTCTAATTGCTGTGGCTAGAGTCTCAAGAATGATGTTGAATAGAAGTGGTGAAAGAGGGCATCCCTGCCTTGTTCCAGTTTCTAGGGGGAATGCTTTCAGTTTTTCACCATGTAGAATGATATTGGCCATGGGCTTAGCGTAGATGGCTTTCACAATGTTAAGGAATGTTCCCACTCCACCAATTTTTTCTAGTGTTTTGAGCATGAAGGGTGCTGTATTTTATCAAATGGTTTTCTGCATCTATTGAAATAATCATGTGATTGTTAACTTTTAGTCTGTTGATATGGTGAATGACATTTATTGACTTCCAGATGTTGAACCAACCTTGCATCCCTGGGATAAAACCCACTTGATCGTGGTGCACTATCTTTTTAATATATTTTTGTATGTGATTTGTTAACTTTCGTTGAGAATTCTTGCATTGATATTCATTAAGGATATTGGTCTGAAATTTTCTTTCCTCGAAATGTCTCTGTCTGGTTTAGGTATCAGTGTGATATTGTCTTCATAGAATGAGTTTGGGAGGGATCCCTCCTCTTTTAGTTCATGGAATACTTTCAGGAGTATTGGATTGAGCTCTTCTTTAAAGGCTTTGTAGAACTTGGCTGAGAACCCATCTGGTCCCGGACTTTTCTTTGTTGGTAGGCTTTTGATGACCTCTTCCATTTCATTGCTTGAAATTGATTTATTTAAGTTGTGTATGTCCTCCTCGTTCAGTTTAGGTAATTCATATGTCTCTAGAAACCTGTTGATGTCTTCAAGGTTTTCTGTTTGGTTGGAGTATAGATTTTCAAAATAGCTTCTAATTATGTTTTTTATTTCACTCGTGTCTGTTGTGATATTTCCTTGTTCATTCCGAATTTTAGTAATTTGAGTTTTCTCCCTCTTTCTCTTTGTTAGTGTGACTAAGGGTTTATCAATTTTGTTTATTTTTTCAAAGAACCAACTATTTATTTTGTTAATTTTTCTGATTGTTTCTTTTGTTTCAATTTCATTGATTTCGGCTCTGATTTTAACTATTTCCTGTCTTCTACTACTTTTGGTGTTGGTCTGCTCTTCTTTTTCTAGGGCTTTGAGCTGTAGTGTTAAGTCGTTTATTTGTTGATTTCTACTTCTTTTGTTGAATGTGCCCCATGAAATAAATCTTCTTCCTCTAAGTACTGCTTTCATAGTGTTCCAGAGATTTTCATATGATGTGTCTTTGTTCTCGTTTACTTCTAAGAAATTTTAATTTCCCTATTGATGTCTTCTGTTATCCATTCATCATATAATAGTGTATTATTTAATTTCCAAGTATTGGAGAAGTTTCTGTTTTTTATTCTGTCATTTATTTCTAATTTCTCCCATTATGATCTGATAGAGTACAAGGTAGTATCTCTATCTTCTTTTATGTGCTAACAGTAGCTTTGTAGCATAAAACATGGTCTATTTAAGAGAAGGATCCATGTGCTGCTGAGAAGAAAGTGTATTTGCTCTTTGTTGGATGGTATATTCTATATCAGTCATTTAAGTCTAAATTGCTGATTGTGTTATTGAGATCTATGGTTTCTTTATTCAATTTTTTTTGGATGATCTCTCCAGCGGTGAGAGAGGTGTGTTTAAAATCACCTAGTATTATTGTGTTGTGGTCTATTTGATTTCTGGAATTGAGAAGGATTTGTTTGACGTACATTGATGATCCAATGTTCGGGGCATAGATATTTATGATTGTTATGTCTTGCTGATTTATTTTTCCCTTAAGCAGTATGTAATATCCTTCTTTATCCCTTCTGACTAGTTTTGGCTTAAAGTCCACATCATCTGAAATGAGGATGGATACTACAACTTATTTGCTGTGTCCGTGTGCATAGTATGCTTTTTCCCATCCTTTCACCTTTAGTCTATGGGTATCTCTTTCTATGAGATGAGTCTCTTGCAGGCAGCATATTGTTGGATTTTTCTTTTTAATCCATTCTGCCAGTCTATGTCTTTTCCTTGATGAGTTCAGGCCATCAACATTCATGGTTATTATTGTGATATGATTTTATTCCCAGTCATATAACTCATTTTTGTTTTTTGACATGATTTGGTTTCTCCTTTATTTGGCTATTCCTTTAGGCTAGTTCCTCCCGTTGCTGATTTGCATCATTGTTTTTCATCTCTTCCTCATGGAATATTTTGCTGAGAATGTTCTGTAATGCTGGCTTTCTTTTTGTAAATTCCTTTAGCATTTGTGTATCATGGAAGTATCTTATCTCATCCTCAAATCTGAAAGTAAGTTTTGCTGGGTTTATAATTCTTAGTTGGCATCCATTTTCTTTCAGGGCTTGGTA
Organism: Sciurus vulgaris; assembly: GCF_902686455.1. Classification (NCBI taxonomy): domain Eukaryota; kingdom Metazoa; phylum Chordata; class Mammalia; order Rodentia; family Sciuridae; genus Sciurus; species Sciurus vulgaris. The sequence continues at coordinate 124,272,250 of NC_136469.1, forward strand.
AATGTTGTTCCAGGCCCTTCTAGCTTTTAGGGTCTGGATTGAAAAATCTGCTGATATTCTTATTGGTTTCCCCCTGAATGTAATCTGATTCTTTTCTCTCACGGCCTTTAAAATTCTGTTTTTATTTTGTATGTTAGGTATTTTCATAATAATGTGCCTTGGTGTTGGTATGTTTTAATTTTGTATATTTGGAGTCCTATAAGCCTCTATTACTTGGTTTTCCATTTCATGCTTCAGATTTGGGAAATTTTCTGATATTGTTTCATTGAATAGATTGTTCATTCTTTTGGTTTGTTTCTCTAAGCCTTCCTCAATCCCAATAATTCTTAAATTTGGTGTTTTTATGATATCCCATAATTCTTGTAGATTCTCTTCATGATTTCTTACCATCTTTTCTGTTTGGTCCACTTTGTTTTCAAGATTAAATATTTTGTCTTCAATATCTGAGGTTCTGTCTTCCAGGTGTTCTATCCTATTGGTTATGGTTTCTATGGAGTTTTTAACTTGGTTTATTGTTTCCTTCATTTCAAGGATTTCTGTTTGTTTTTTTTTCAGTATTTCTAACTCTTTGTTGAAATGATCTTTTGCTTTTCATATTTGCTCTTTTAATTGTTGATTGGTGCGATCATTTAATGCCTGCATTTGCTCTTTCATCTCCTCCTTCAATGCCTGCATTTGCTCTTTCATCTCCTCTTTTGCTTCCCTGATTATTTTAATTATGTACGTTCTGAACTCCCTTTTTGACATTTCTTCTGCTGTGCTATCATTGGGTTTTATTGATATAGTATCTAGGTTTGTTTGGGACATTTTCTTCCCTTGTTTTCTCATATTGGTCAGATATCAGTGCGACTCAATGATATTGCAGATTTCCTCTATTGGCTTATAGTGTCCCTGTAGATTTCCAGTGTATCACCTCCCAGCCTTCAGTAGCCTGAATTCTTGGAGTAACTTGATAATGTAGTGCTTCCGAAGAAAGCTGCCCCTAGCCCGCTACTGGTTCCAGGGAGAGAGACCTGGAGAGGTCTCTGGCTGCCCTGCCCTGGTCCCAGAGGCTGCTTGTGGGTCGGAGGTCTCTGCTGACTTGGGGACTTGTGGCTGGCTCTGTGTAGAAAGTCTCTCACTGGGCAGTCTTCTGAGAAGCTAGCCTAGAAAGGTGCTTTCTGCTGGAGGGAGCGGGCTGTTTGGGGAAGTCCCTGGCTGCCCTGTCCTGGTCTCTGAAGCAACCTGTGGGTGGGCCGGAGCTGGCCGTGTGCTGGTTCTCTGCAGAAAGGCTCTCACTGGGGGTCTGCTCCCCGAAGCTGGAGAATCTGGCCCTGTGGGATGAGCCCACCGCTGCAGTGCTCAGGGCTGCCTGGGGGAGACTCTATCTGCCCTGCCCTACTCTAATAAGCCACCCAAATCCAAGCCTGCCACCCAGCTGAGCTTCACCGGGTGGGGGAGACTCACCCCGTGGTTCTATTTTAGTCCGAGTCTCTCAATGCCTCCCCTTCTTGAATCCTGGGTTGTGGAGTGACTGGAGATGCAATCACCCTCTAGTCTGCCATCTTGGATCGCCCTGTGAAAATAGCCTGCAGCTGGAGGGGGGCAAGGCCCCCAGAGAGGGAGACCTTGTTTTCTTTCCATGTACATTTTAAGAAGAATAAATAAAGATCCAATCTCCCATGATACACTTGTCAAAGTTACATAAGCACATGTAATTTTGATATATCTTTGAAAATACTACACTTCATAGGTAGTGTACAATAGACAGGAGGCAAGTGATAAATATTGACATACTATAATGAAAGCAAAGGACGGATATTTCCAATGAACAGAAAAAAAATGCTGTGGAAACAAGCAACAATTGAGTGGAAACAAGTTCTGATAATATGTTTTGTTCAGAGAATAGGATACTTGAATTTCTGAGACTGAAAGCAGATTGCTGTAGATAATAAGGTCAAGTATTAGTTCATCAATGATTGACTAAACTTGGGAAATTATTTATTTGAAAAAAGAGGCAAATTAATCAATAAGCTAAAATATTAAATGAGTTCCAGATGTAAAAGTATGGTGCCAGAAGTAAAAGAAATAATGTGTTCTGTATTTTTAAGTTCTTATGGAATTGGTTCAACTCACCAAAAGTCAGTAGATGGCAGCAATAATGAGGACCGGAAACCAAGAGTCAAAAGGCATGAGTTTTAAGGAATAGGGTTCGTGTAACAAGACAAAGAACAAGGAGTGATGATGGCAGTTTCTAGAAAATGATAACGAAGCACAGGGTGAACATCCATCACAGTTTCACATCTTTGGAACGTGACGTGAGTGTGGATAAGGATCTGGATTTAACTGAACTGCAAAGAAGACAGAGTTGAATGGTAGTCTGGTTTTAGCCAGAGCAGGACTGAGGTAGAAACATTACTAGAAATATTTCAAAATGAAGGAGTGTAATTTGATTAAAAAAAAAAAAATGAGTCATGGATGTTGTAGAAGAAAACATCAGTTCCATTGGGATGGAAGTAAAGAACATAGATACTTCACATTAACAAAAGCAATAGACATTAAGGAAAGTACACAGATAGTTAACTATAAGCAAGCAGAGATCTGGACTTGGGTGATCACAAAGCATCACAGCCTGGGAGGGGTAGATGCATTCCTTAGCATCTCAAGGAAGATGGGGACTTTCGTTACATGAGTTTTATTCATGGTTTATTCAGGTTGTAAAACATTATCATAAAGGAAAAATATCATGCAATGTATATACCACAGTGGAATTAAGCTAGAAGCCAATAACAGAAAGAGCTATAAATCCCCAAATATATATAATTAAAAAAAAAAAACTTCTAAGTACAACATTAGTCAAGAAAGAAGTGTCAAGAGGAATTAGAAGTGTTTTAAACTGAACAAGAATAAAACTACAATATAACAAAATTTGCTGGATGTAATGGAAGAACTGTTTGGTGAGAAATTAATAGCATCAAATGCATTTGTTAGAAAATAAGAAAGATCTAAACACAATAGTCTAACTTTTATTTAGAAGATTCAGAGAAAAGGACTCACTGTAGTTTAAAACAAGCATAAGGAAATACAAAACTCAGAGCAGAGATCAGTGAAATCACAAACAGGAACACTAGAGAAAAACTGATGAATTATTAAACTGGTTCTCTTAAAAGGAAAATAATATTGATAAATCTTTAAGCAGGCACTCTAGAATAAAAAGAGAAAATACAACAATTACTTATATTGAAAAAGAAAGAGCAGCTAGCCAATGAACATTTAATAGGTCCTATAGGCATTAGAATAATAATAAAAATCTATCAAAATATATAAATGCATTCTACTGTCATGTACAAATTAGAACAAATTAAAAAAATTAAAAATATGAGCAAATTGGCATTCATAATTTTCATGTATAGATTAAGTGCAGTAACTCTTTAAAAAATACAAACTAACAAAACTCACAAATAGCAATGAGTGATCAAAGGAATGTAATGTCTTTTAAAGAATTTGAGTCAATTGTATTCCATAAAAGAAAGTCCCAGGCCAGTTAAATAAATAGCAAAAAATATATTATCAAACTCCCTCCAAAAAACATTAAAAGAGGCTTAACAGCATTTGTTTTTAGAAAAGTGAAAATTAAGACAACTATGATATTCTACTACAGCAGTAAGAATGACTAAGTCCCAAACCACCAATACTAATTGCTGGAGATGGAGCAGACAAATGGAACTCATGTTCTTTGCTGATGAACATGCAAAACCATAAGTAACTCTGGAAGATAGTTTAGCAGTTTCCAAAAAGATAAATTGTTTAAATCAGCATTCATAGTCCTATGTATTTATCCAATTATTTGAAAACTTATTTCTACACGAAAACCTACACAAAAATATTTATGGCACTTTAGTCATGCCCCTTAGCATCTGAATTCATCAAAGATGTCCTTCCAAAGGGAATGGGTAAGCAACTTGTGGTATATTCAGACAACAGAGTATTATTCAGTGATTAAAGAGAGCATTAAATGAAATAAAGCACAAAATAATATACAATTCTAGTTATATAAATTTCAGTTTATGGAAAGTATCCTGTGTTGCTAGAAAATAGTGACTTTATCTTTGGAAAGAGAAAGGACTAGAGATTGGAAAAGATACAAGGGAGCCTTAGGAATTTCTTGTGTGGTGTTCCGTCTTGTCATGTATTGTTATTTCATGAGTACATTCGTTTTCCAAGAATTAACTTAGACTTATATTTATGATTTTATTGTTTTCCATATATAATTTTTATTCATATAAAAGGTAAAGAAATAAAAAGGTTTTGTTTATTGGGCTTTGTGTCCTTGGGCAATTTGATAACATCTGTGAGCCTGGATTTGTTTCATGTGCAAAATTATTATGAAAATATAAAGCTATTTTGAGGAATAAATAAATGTGAAAAATATGTCATAAAGATTAACAAACATAAAAATTTTAAATAAATAGTGGCTACAGTTCAAAACTCACATGTTATTCCAAAGATAAACATATATTTAAAATCATATCTTTTAGTAAATCTAATGGTTTAAATTCAAATGGAGTAGATGTTCCTTAAATGACAATTGTTTAGTCAGGAAACATTTACTCTGCAAGTACTAAGAATGTTCCAGATCAACAGAATTATTAAGTGCACTCAGAATAAAGAAATTAAAGGAAAAATAAATCTCCCTGACTATATAGAGCTTTTAAAAAATAATTTTAAAAAATTGTAATGAGAGGTACAGATTCTAAGCATAAGAAATAAATACATTTACATTGTATGTTGTGAGGTAAAACTTAGTAAGGGGAAAACAGAATAGGGTAAAATATATGTTTTTTTGAAAGTGAAGATGAGTAGCAATTTAAGTAAAAGGAATGGGTAAGCATTACCAGAAACAAAAGGTAAAACAAAAAATGTGTGGGGTGGTTGTGTGTGTGTGTGTGTGTGTGTGTGTGTGTGTGTGGTGTGTGCATGCGCGTATAAGGACATGCTTGCCAAATCTTCTTTTTGTAGCCTTTATTTCAATTTTTTATTGGTTCTTTTAAGTTATACATGACAGTAAAACCAGTTTTGACATAATAGTAAAAGCATGGACTATATCATGTTCTAGTTCAGACCCCAGTACCTCTCCTTCCTGAAGCCCTACTCCCTTTCCTCTATTGATCTTTCTGCCATTTACCCAAAGTTATTATTATTTTTTTGAAATTTCTTGAGGATGTACTTGATGGTGGGATTCACTGTGGTACATTCACATACGCACATAACCTTTATATAAATACTGACATGCACTTGCCAAATCTTGAAAGAGGTAAGACATAACTTGGGAAAAAGCAATGCAGTCCAAGATGACAATGAGTCATAGGATCTTCTGTAGCATTATGCAAAGAGATATCAAGGATAGACTTGGAACTTGTGACATGGAAAACTTCAAGACCATAATTACTATTACCTGAGATAGGAAATGGTGGAGAAAGGTTTCCAGACTCACAGTGCTCAAATTCAAACAAAAGTTTGGGGTTGTGGTATATTGCTACGCATGATTTCTTATTTTGCTTCTGTTAGAAAGGGACTAGCATAGAAGTTTATTGGATAAGACAAAGGGGATTGAAGGGAAGGGAAGGGGAATCGGAATAGGAAAGACAATAGAATGAATCAGACGTAATTTCCTATGCTCATATATGAATACAACCACAAGAATGGGATCAGAATTGGACTGGGTTGCACTCCATGTATGTATAATATGTCAAAATACACCCTGCTGGAATGTATATCTAAAAACAACAAGTTAAAAAAGAAAGGAAGGAAGGAAGGAAGGAAGGAGGGAGGGAGGGAGGGAGGGAGGGAGGAAGGAAGGGAGGGAGGGAGGGAGGACGTAAACTTACTTTTCTACTCAGATGCTACCATTTTCAAAGCACAGTGGGCTGGTATGGAAGGAATGATAATAAATTCTTGACCTTCACCATATAAACTCATTTATGAGTGCTTTTACTTCTGTCAACTTTTTTGTAGTATGTATGAAGTATCCTCTCTCATTAACCCTAAGTAATTAGCCTATATTTCTCCTCCTAGACACAATCCTTCAACTGTGTGGAAAAATGCTTTTCAGCAGGGCACTCTAAGGCCTTTGCTGGACTGATGCCCACCTTCCACATGGTTTCCACTCCCTTTCACAGAATTTTAGTGAAGCCACAGACTCTCCCAATTGCTAGGTACTCGCTGACAAGGAGAAGTCTAGGTTTCTCAGAATGAACTGTCATTTGAATGTATCTCCTTCCCTAAGAAAACAGAGAGACCACAAGAACAGATTGACAGATTAAGAGCAGTGAGAAGGAAACTGGACTTGAACCCTGCATGGTTTACCAGTGGGAAGTGGAAGCTAGCCCAGGGAGGCTTTGTTTCCACCTGGCTCCTTTGCCTGCCAGCTGCTGCTACCCACCTCTTCCCTCTCCTCTATCTGCTACCCACCTCTTCCCTCTCCTCTAGGCTGAAGTTTCTGAAATTCTCACAAGGGGTGCCCAACTTAAAGGAAACCTTAAAGATACTCCAGGAAACCTTAGAGTTCTGGGATTCTCTCTTAAGGAGCCAGTACAGATTGCTTTGCCTCGTCTCTCCTCCCCCATTACCCTTGTAACAAACAAATCACCCAACAAGCATAAACACACAAACCCATTAGAAGATTAATAGCACATCAACAAAACCAAATAAAAGGACATTCTTATTATTCTTATACAGAGATGGAATTAGTTGTTGTTCTCCTTGAACAATTAAGAATAAAAAATCATTACATAATTTCTGAAGAATCCAACAAAGAAATCATTGCATAATTTCTGAGAAATCCAAACTGAGTTTTTTACAAAGTCAAAATACAAAAGGTAAAACGTTGTGGATGAGGCCAAGAAAGAAGAGAGGAGAAAACTATGTGTATAAGTATTTTCTTGTTAAGAAAAGCATATTTTTTTAGGAGATCATATTTTAAATTGTTTTCTAATCTTTTATGTTTTTAAATATCATATCATATCTAGATCCAAGTTTTTCTTTATCTAATTTCTAGTACACTATGTTCACTGTCAATCTGAGATCTTTGACCTTTATTTTTGGTAAGGGTACCTCCATTATTTCTCCAAATATTTTCTTCATTACATTTTGATTGCACTTTAAAAAATACTTTTAAATTTTATTGCATGTGCACATAGGAATATTAGTTTTTAATTTTTTGATAGTTTTCTGAGACCCCCATTGGAGTTTAATATTTGGTGAAATATGGGTTCTAAGACTTTTAAGGCACATATATTTTCTACTGCATACTTGTTCTATAACTGATTTTTAGATCTGCTATGACAACTGTGTATTCAAAATACTACAGTTCATACTTCTTTTAAAAATATGGTTGATCTATCAGCTAACTGCAGTTAATTGGCAATTCCTGACACTACGTATGGATTGGTCAATATCTTCTTTTTTTTTTTTTTTTTTTTAAATAGGTTTATACATAAAATATACAGACATGTTTAATTTAAAAATATGTATCTGTTTGTTAAATGTCCTATTTTATTATGTTCTTTTGAATCTTTGGACTACTTTCTGCCGTAAATTATAGAATAACTCTTTTATCTGTTACTTGATTTGTCACAAGCACTCTTGCAGGGTTCTTAGTATGTCTTAGGAAGAGAGTGAAAACTGTGGTCTCTGCCTTCCAGGAGTTCAGATTTAATACAAATGTAAAAATAATCTGAACATGTGGGTTTATACTGATACTTGAAAGACTGAGTAAGAAAATCACTGAAATCATAGATATATAGCATTTTCCTTCTAACCACTTTATGTAATAGAAGACATAAAGAATATAAACCTTCATTTCCACATAATGATCTTCTCTTTTGTGTGAAATAAACAATAGAGTTATTTTTTCAGGAATGCAACTCAGATTCTCCTTTGGATTCAACATAAATATCACAAGATGTAAATTAAAGTGGAACCCCATCCTGACAATCTTAATGCATTAAAGTTTTAAGTATTCTTAAAAATACTATATACAAAATGCGAAAAAAATGTATTTCATTAGGTTTACTATTTTGATGTTTGAATTATTATTCCCTCTGAGAGTTTTTGAAGGATCAAATCCAGCTCATTATGTGGAGATATGAATATATGATCTTCATATACATATGCATAATAAAGAAGAAATCATCTCAATGGAGACTTTCGAGGGCACTAAAATATAATTATGTATTCAGTGTTATTTTAACAGTTAATCCGAAAATTTTCTCAAATTAGTGAATAGAACTGTAAGCAAAGAAAAAAATGTCATTTCTCAGAGATCTCATTATAAAAAATATATTCTGTCTCACATGTTGTCTTTTTTATTAGGACTAAAAAACCCTAAAATTATCTATTATAAAAGACAGAATTTGTTTGTTCTTACATATTCAGGATAAAAAATAAGTCATATCTACTACTTTGTGTCAACAAATTGCATTATAAGAGTATCTTTTCAACAATGAATAGAGTTTGAAGGAATACTCCCTTCTGAGTGTACATATTCATGCATAAATTTCCTTTTTATGAAGAATTTATTAAAATGTTTTATGTATGAAATACTGCAGCTGGCAGCTACATGCTAAGACATCAGGTGAAAGACAATAATTATCCAAGATACTTAAATGGGATTATTATAAAAGGAAAAATTTTAACCCAAACTCATCATGACTTTAAAAAAAAATGGCCAAGTCATAACAATTCCACTACTTCTTCATTTTCTTAAAGTAATAAAACTTTATCTTATTGTTTTTTAGCCTAACAAGTAAGAAATAAGCATTAGGACACTAGGAGACAATTTCAAGTACTAATGATAAGCTGCTTTAAACTTGAGTGTGTTAAATTATGTATGCCACATGAATATTTCTGTGTATTCATATACAAATTAAATCTGATATCTAGTAAGAATTTCTCATAATCGAACACAAAAGTTATATGTAAAACATGACTTTTAATAAATATACACATAAATAGATGTTAATAACTTGTTCCAAATTGCATAATATATACCATTTAGTTTTTGCCCATGATATATTTGCCTCTATAGTAGTATTGTTTTAATATACATTTTAAGGACACTTTTGTTGACCTGTTTCCTCTTCGATGTTTATAGTGGCAATTTCCTCTTTGCACTTCAATTTTCAGGCAATTGCTTGATGAGAAATTTACCCCTTTTCCTATCTTTCAGTAGGAGTTACTCTACCCCTCTCTAAATTCAGATCAAATGTGGCTCTTCCAAAATGTCTTTTTTCTACCCAATTCTTTTCTTTCCTGTCAATTTAGAGTAATTTCATGTGTGTATGTGCGTGTGAGAGAGAGCGAGAGAGAGAGCGAGAGAGAGAGAGAGAGAGAGAGAGAGAGTATTTCCACTATTTTGCCATGTTTTTTTACAACCTGTAACCAAGTGATGGCCAGAGTATTCACCCTTTTTATTTGTTAATCAGATTAAAAACTACTTGAAAGCAAATACAGGTCAGATGCATTATTAAATTCTCAGCACAGCCAGATCCAAATGTTCAAACTGGAAGATCTGTAGTCCTCAAGAGGGTAGTGCTTTGGGTTTTTGCAGAAAATGTAAGTTATAACCCTGTATAACTAGCATCAGGATACTGCACAGACTCAGTGTTTAGCATCTACTACCATTTTCAGTGTTTTAGCAGTCAAAATTATTCAGCTACTAGTATTAGAAAATCCCCTTATTATGATTAACAGCCAATTCTATCAAGTACAGGAATTATGGAATATTATTTCCTTCTTTAATTAATGTGACAGCTTTGCTTTTGAGAGAACAGAAGGGAAAACTACTCTCAAAGCCTGATTTCAGATAAGGTAATCATTTTAGTTGAGAAAACGAGCGTGCTCTAGTAAAGTTTATCATGACAAATGTATTTTTGAGAGTTTGAGGTCTAATATATGTTCATTGCACTATTCAGTTTTTTCACCCATGTGACTAATAGGCCTGACAAGAAAAATTTTAGAGGAGGTAAAGTTTATTTTGGGGCTCACAGTTTCAGAGGTCTCATTCCTTAGACAACCGTCTCCATTCCTCAGAGCAGAGAATCATGGTGAAAGAGTGTGGTGGAGAAAAGCAGCTCCCATGACCACGAAGCACAGAAAGAATCCACTCCCCAGATATGGAATAAATACCCTAAAGACATGGCCCCAATGCCCACCTCCTCCAGCCATGCCCTACCTGTCTTCAAGTACCACTCCTTTAATCCCTGTCAGGGAATTAATTCAGTAATTAGGTCAAGAATCTCATTACCCAAATTGTTTCATCTCTAAGTGTTCTTGCATTGTCTCATATATGAGCTTTTAGGGGACTCCTCATGTCTGAACCATACATGCACAGACATGTGAATTATTCTGTCCCTGTTTTTGAAAAAATAAAATCCAAGGTAAGGAATTACAACAACTCTAAAATTTTTGACACCCTAAATGTGTGGGTCCCTAAAAATGCTAAATTTAATTACTACTACCTTTTGTGTGTGTGTGTGTCAAATTATCAGAAAATGGCTTTCTGGAGACAAAATCATGGAAATTTCCATTTTAACATTATTAGAGTTTCTGAGAATAGGTAACTTATATCAATGTAGATCAAAAATCTCTTACAAAGTTCAGCAATGCTTTCTATACATTTTGTGATTAAAAAAATTAACAGTGAAATTGCTTTTTACCCTTCAATATTCAAAGTATCTTGACCCATAACTCAATATTTTATTCATTTTTTGTAGTGTATATGTTCTTTCCTTAGAAATGAACACTATTTGATTGATGATATCTGCTGAAGAATTTTCCCACACAGTAGGCTACATTTAGGAACATATCCAAACCAAGCATTTCTACTTGATAAAACTAAAACTGACAGCCAGAAGAGAGAGAAAACACAGGCCTTTATTTTAATTATACAAAAAAGAAACCTTCCCTTTCACCAGTGTGAGAGGAACATGGCATCCTACTACTTGAAAGAGTCACGTATGTAAAAGAAAATGTAAATTTTAAAGAACTAGAGACTTACACATACTCTTCACTCAATTTTGAATTCTGGTAGCCATCCTGAGCCATCAGGATCTTTTGCCTTCTTTACATCATCGTGATATATATGATAGCATTCAAAAACATGCACGTGCTGCAAAACCACATTTTTGCAAGAGTTCCCTTTGCTTTGCTTTTCTGTGCCATGTTTTAAAATTTCCAAAAATAAATACATGCTCATGTACGGAAGGCTTTTAAAGTGTAACAAAGTCATTAAAATCAAGTTTCATTAATAATGCCTTGTTCTTTGGAATTTGAGAAGCATAATTCATCTTCATTTGCAGCATTTTAAGAGCAGCTCAAAACTGTTGAGTATATTAGGAAACAATGCTGTATGACATTCGCCATTTTGAAGCAAACACACTTGGGAAATTGACACTCGAGAATGTTTTCTTACCCATCTCTAAATAAATGATATTCAAATTTAAAATATCTTACTGAATGGATTCAGAGAATTCATTTTCAAATCCAGAGAGATGTGATATTGATGAGTAAGTATTTTATATAATATAAAAATAAATGTCCCCAGAATAGGGACATTTCCTCTGGATAAAGTACATGAAGAATGCATTGAATGAAATTTAGGTACTAAAATTTATAACTTATTCCATCTATTTGGGTGTACAAAGACTTTTTAAAATCTTATGTTTATTTGCACCATATTCTAAAAAGGTGAGATAGATGATTCATGAGATCCCAAATCATGAAGACAATGGTCTTCAAAATTTTAAGATAACATAATTTTAAGAATTCTTAAAATGTTTGCTTCACTCTAGTTTTTAAAAAATCACTTCTGATATATAATTTAAAGATGATTAATAGATTACATATAGCTTCTTGTCAGTAGTTGTTTTATTTTCTTTGAAAACAACATGCCACTAACTGCAGTATAATTGTTTTTTAAGTTATTTTTATGGTAAACGAATAGGATACATCTCGTTTCTCTGTACATGAAGTAGAGGCATACCATTTGTGTAATCATACACTTTTATAGGGTAATGGTGTTTAATTCATTCTGTTATTTTTTCCTTCCCTCCCACCCTTCCCACCCCTCTAGACAAAGGTGCCAAAAATATGCAATGGAGAAAAGATAGCCTCTTGAACAAATGGTGCTGGAAAAACTGGAAATCCATATGCAGCAGAATGAAACTACCCTATCTCTCACCCTGCACAAAAATCAACTCAAAATGAATCAAGGACCTTGGAATCAGACCAGAGACCCTGCATCTTATAGAAGAAAAAGTAGGTCCAAATCTTCAACATGTCGGCTTAGGATCAGACTTCCTTCACAGTACTCCCATAGCACAAGAAATAAAAGCAAGAATCAACAACTGGGATAGATTCAAACTAAAAACTTTTCTCTCAGCAAAGGAAACTATCAGCAATGTGAAGAAAGAGCCTACAGAGTGGGGAAAAATCTTTGCCAATCATACTTCAGATAGAGCACTAATCTCCAGAATCTATAAAGAACTCAAAAAACTCTACACCAAGAATACAAATAACCCAATCAACAAATGGGCTAGGAAATGAACAGACACTTCACAGAAGAAGCTCTACAAGCAATCAACAAACATATGGAAAAATGTTCAACATCTCTAGTAATAAAAGAAATGCAAACCAAAACTACCCTAAGATTCCATCTCACCCCAATTAGAATGGTGATTTTCAAGAATACAAGCAACAACAGGTGTTGGAGAGGATGTGGGGGGAAAGGTACACTCATACATTACTGGTGGGGTTGCAAATTAGTGCAACCATTCTGGAAAGAAGTGTGGAGATTCCTTAGAAAACGTGGAATGGAACCACCATTTGACCCAGCTATCCCACTCCTTGGCCTAAATCCAAAGGACTTAAAATCAGCATACTACAGAGATGCAGCCACATCAATGTTCATAGCTGCTCAATTCACAATAGCCAGATTGTGGAACCAACCTAGATGCCCTTCAATTGATGAATGGATAAAGAAACTGTGGTATAAATATACAATGGAATATTACTCAGCCATAAAGAAAAATAAAAGTATGGCATTTGCAGGAAAATGGATGAAACTGGAGAATATCATGCCAAGTGAGATAAGCCAATCTCAAAAAACCAAAGGAAGAATAATCTCACTGATAAGCGGATGATGACACATAATGGGGGGTGGGAGGGAGGCAAGAATGGAGGAAGGAGGGACTCCAGTATAATTAACACCAATGTTTGACTTTTTTAAATTTTAATCAGAGGAACAATGCCCTTTCTTCTTTCCTCATTCCCCTCTGCCTTCCTCCCTACCTCTTCCCTCCTTTCTTCCATCCTTTTTAAATTTTTCTTTAGCATGACAAAATGAAAATACATATTCACTCAATAAAAATTGCCATTACTCCTGCCACCCATGTTACACTTTAGAACACATAAGAAAAGATCTAAATGTGTGTTTTCTAATTCCAAGCTTTAGAATGATCAGACATGTTTACGAGTCACGAGGTGCTCAACTATGGATTTCTGATCTCTTGTTAAGGAATGTTCTGTTAATACCACAGATTCACAGGAAGAGATGTTAAAAAAAGAGTTTATGTGCAAATAAAGCACCAAGAGGTTGTTTTTCTAAAGCCCTGGTTCTAGACATAGACAATTTTGTCTCTACTCCAGGAAATGTTTGAAAATAAAGGGAGACAATTTAGAATGTCCCAGCTTGGGAAAAAGTGCTGCTGGGGTCTAGTAGGTAGAGATCAGGCTATTGATAAATTTTGACTCCAAACAACAGACCCCATATACCAGAAAAATCCACCCTAAAATATCAATAGGGGTGAGATTCCATAGCCCTCTTCTAAAACAATCTTTGCCCTGAGAAGTTTTCATGTGTGCTCTGTGCTCAAAGGTCCATAATTCCATTTTGAAGATTTAGGTACACCCTAAATTCAGCAGTTAATTATCTTCTAAGGAGGAGTGAAGGATAAATCTGTATCTTCCCAAATATCACTTCTTCAAATAGAAAAGGGAGGAAAAGGGAGAGATATACAAGATGGGCAAGTTTTGTCTCCACACATACATCACCGACCCTTAAGAGAAGTAGAGGCATAAATTTATTACAAAGCAAAGAGTTTTAAGTTGATTGGAGCTGCAACTTAGGAGACATGAATTTTAGGCAGACTGAAAAGAGTTCCAGGGTCTTACAGATTTCAAGCAAGTTTTAAAAACAAAACCACAATTTGTGGGTTAGCACCAAAAAGCTATAAATTGATTATTCCACACAAGGTAGCAAATTGTCTTAAAAGGAGGATGGGTAATTTAAAGAGTATGCATAAAGCAGTTTCCAGAAAGAGAGAGGACTAAGAAAAAAAAAATATATATATATATTGGAATGGAAGGGAGTTAGGAGAATCTGATCCTGCTGGCTACAGGTAATATTGGAATATTTTACTCCAGGGAAAGCTGTCGATCTTGGCAGGTGAATTACATAATGCAGCAAGTTTTACAGAATCAGAGGTTTATTTGTAGGTAGATGTGACTGAAGCCTTGTTTGTCATGTCCTCATGGATTTGTATTTGGGGTGCCTCAGCCTGCCTCTATCTGTTTGATTTTAATTTTTCTGTCAGACCCACACTTATATCTAGCACACTCACCACATGCTGCATGTACTCAAAGTAACTATATTTTGCCTGGAGAGAAAGTATAGGAACAAAAATATTAGTTCTTTGTTGTTAAGGTGATTGCCACATCTTCCGAATCTTCACTTCTTGCCTTCCCCATCTTCCCCTTCCTGATCCAAATCTTCTCCTTGACTTTCGCAACGTCGTTATTTTGAGTTCCTTCGCCTCGGGGGTGGGTCTTAATTTGGCTTCTCGTTTGGATATTCGATACCGTGTAACATTAAATAATGAATTAAGATTTTGCCTGACTCTTTCTTTAAAGGAGCTTCTGGAGGCACAAGGCTTTGATCAAAGAAGAGATTTTAATGAAGAGAATTTCAGGTAATAGAGTAAGCTATTGGAGAAAATAAATTGGTGCAAGCAGGCATTTCCACGTCCCATCAGTAAGAATTGTCTATGACATAAAAAGTACATCAGATGATTTTAGTGAAAAGAAAAAAAAAAAAAAAAATGTACGTACAAGTTTCTGAGAAGTTGAAGTGGGCTACATCTGTTAAGCCCCAAATCTGTTCAAAGCTATTTACATGAATGGTATGTTGGAGATGAATGAAAGAAAAGCATAAATTATTTATGTGGTTTCTGCTGTTTTTAAAGAAAATAATTCAGTTCTCACTTCAGTTGTTCAGAGCAATCATACACACGTGTGTACACACACACACACACACACACACACACACACACACAAATCCTTACTCTAATCATTTAACAAAGAGTTAAAGGGGCATTTTAACTTAAAAAGAAAAAAAATACAAGCTTGAAATAATTATCACAAGAATCCATTGTCTTTGCTTTTGTATTACCCAAAATATTTTGTTCATCAATGCTAATTTCTGTTTCATTTTATTTTGCAGTGGTTGATATGTTTATAAATTTGCATTAAAGACATAACTCACATTATGATTAATAGTGGTTATACACCTAGTTCAAGGTGATAATATGCATTTACCTATTTGCTATTAGACAAACCTCATCTGCTATTCATTAGAACATCTTAGACACTCCATATAATACATCAAGAGGAAAACTGCCCATAATATATGGCTATTTATTTTTATATTGCCAGTCATTCACTATGTATATCATAAAATGCTTTGTAAAGGTGTTAATCACAAGGCAAAAAACTAAAGAATGAAATTTTATAGTGAGATGAGATGCCACTACCAGGCAATTTTGTACCCAAATGTAGTTACAATAAAAGTAAAAATTTTTAAAAAAATGTCCTTTTCAAGACTTTGGAGTCTTTGAGAGGACTTTCATCCTGTTAAATCCAACATTATTTCAGTTTCTTCTAAGTTTGAAGCTGTTCGTCAGCTGATACAGAGTCTTATAAGGATTAAAAAACAGCCAAATAACTCTTCTTACTTCTTTAATATTCTTCTTTTAAAAAGTCATTTCCAATGACAGTATTTAAAAAACTGTCTGAGCTCAGATTGTGCTGTGGATGACTCTAATTTTTTTATAAGTTGACCTTAATCTCATACTTGGATGATTTAAATAACTGAAGTGACAATAATGTGGTAAATATATGAATTAGGAGAGTTCTATATTTCCACCTAAATTAATGCAACTCCATAAGATAATAAAAAGTAAATCAGATTTTAAATTGTTATTTGTTCTGCAAATATTTCTTATTAGGATTCTCATTTGCAGGAATGCAAAGCCATACCTTACATATTCAAACATTCAATGTACATTTATAGGATCCACAGAATCAAATAAGATATAAATTAATTACTTTTCTAACCTGATTCACTCTTTTTGCATTCCACTTCAAATACAATAAATTGAATTCTTGCCTTGGCTGTGAAGATCTGCAGAGTGGTCCACGGCTGTATTTCCAGCCTTAGTGTCCTACACACAGTGTACTCACTCTGACTGAGGTCTGACCACCTCCCGCCTTGCCCTTGCTGAAACTTGTTTGTACAACCAGCTATAATTTATATGGCCGCCTACCCTTCAACCCTTCACAAAATATCCATCATTCTGTTTTCCAGTGATCTACTTAATTATTTTTTCATGGCACAAAAAAATACTTAATATTTATCTAACTACTGTTTATTCCCTGTCATTATTATTCTCTATTTTCTCCTCTCCCGCTAGAATGAAAAGCTAAGAGATTTGGGTTTCTTGCTCACAACTGTTGTTTTGATGATAAGAAGAGTGCAAACACTCTGTGAACCTCATCAATATTTATTGAATGAATGAAAGAATCAACAAATTTCATAATCAAAAGGATATATAAGTTCGTATGTGAAATAATGCAAGGTAGTTTCCATCTTTTGTTGTATTGTGTATGTATACATATAATTGTGTATGTGTGCACATGAATACCATTGTAAATGAATTTGGGGTAGTTAAAAATCTAGTATAATAGGAATTTGAGAAATGTACTACAAACATCAATGTATGTATTTGAAGAGGCAAAAAGTGACTTTAGAAATAGGTTGATGAAATACCAGTGGATCCCGCTCATAAGATTAATCAAAAACCCTATCTCTAATATTTCTACATTTTTAAAAACAAAACATAGATGTAATCAAACTTGATACATTTTTCTTGATTTCATTTCTATAATTTGTTAATTTTTAAAAATGTGCTAGTCAGCTTCTTTTATCTGTGAAAAAATACCTGAGAAAATCGACTTAAGGGAAGAAAGATTTATTGTGGCTCATAGTTTCAGAGGTTTCAGTCCATGGGTGGTTGACTCCATTGCTATGAGGCTGTGGTAAGGCAGAACTTCACAGCAGAGAGGACATGATAGAGCAGGAAGCCTCACCTCAGCAGTTCACAAGAAGGGTGGGGGGGCATGATCTAGTTCCCAAGGTCATGTCCCCAGGTACCTACTCCCTTCAAATAAGTCCCAACTCTTACAGTTTCCACCACCTTCCAATAGTCCATTCTGTTATGAATTCATCAATGAATTAATCCATTAATGAAGTTAGAGACTTTGTGAGGCCACCACTCCTCAAAATCCCAACCTCTGCTTTATGGACCAAGTCTTCAACACTTGAACATTTAGGGGACATTCTAGATTTCAACCACAACAACATGATCCTGGAAAGAATGTTTAAAGTGGTATCTCGTTCTCAGTATCATTTCTCTAACACTAATTAAATGTGGTTTTAGTTTTCTTTTGCAATACCTTTGAAATTGTCTTGATAATATCATCCAGGATATCTTTCCTACTTGCCATTTCTAATATATACTTTTTAGTTTTCATCTTAGAATATCACTCTTATCTATAATAATATTCTTTAATTCATCATGAGACTATCTTACCTTATTTATCAACATCTTCAGTCTGTTTCATAATGTACTCCCTAATGAATTATTATCCATACAATTCCCTTTATTTTTGTTTACTTATAAGTATAAATATTTCTTCAAGGAAAATTTATTCATATTCAGAACATCAACTCTTACTGCTTTATGATAGTACATCCCTAAAGTAAATCCTCTAGACAAACTTCTTTCCTGAGAGTACAATAATCTACCTAATAATCTGAAGGACACTTCCACCTAAAAAACTTGAGATGCATGGTTGAAAAATTCTAATGCAGCTCTACTAAATTTCAGTGTTTGGGTGGTTTGCTCCATTATCTTTCTAGAAGCACAGGCTTGTAATTCCAGATGATTGTGAAACATAAAAATTGTTCAATTAATATTTGTGAATGATTAAACATTTCCTACTCAAGTAACTATTCCTTAAAACTCCTTTTACTTCTCTTCCATAGATATATGAAGAATTGTAATTGGTAACCATTAAACAGAGGTCACTAGAATGAATTGGTTGGATTCATATCTTCTATCTACTATTCTATAGTCACTTGGTTTGAGAAACATGACCTGACGGTCTTGACTCCTTCTGCTCATTCCCGAAAAGGAAATGATGTAAATGATAATGATAATAATAATATCTCTGACACAAATGGACAAAATTATAGTACACATAAAGTACCTAGACTGACTGGAAATAGTGGTGCAAATCCACAATCCCAGTCACTAGGGAAGCTGAGCAGGAGGATTGCAAGTTTCAGGCCAGCCTCAGCAACTTAGGTGACCCTGTCTCAGAGGAAAACATAAAAAGGACTGAGGATATAGCTTGTGGTAAAGAGTTCCAGGGTTCAATTCCCTGTAACAAAGAAAATAAATACATACATAAATCAAATACCTTAGAGTAGTTACTCTTACTATTTTATTATTTGTGAAATTAGAACTCTTTGTTTCTTGCCCCATTTCAGCATTCAGGCCAGTTCTAACCTTCTCGAATTGATCTATCTCTTTGATTATAGTCCACCCAGTTCAATGTCAGGGAGATGGTCTATGAAATGCAAATCTGCTGTATTATTCACATGCTTAATAACATTCACTGACTTTCTAATTTCTTTAGTGTAATGATATATTTCTATGGCATTGCTCATAAGGCCTTTTGCAATTTTCCCCATGCCTGTTTCTCCAGTCACATCTCTTACAAATCAACCACAAATTTAGGTAGGAAAACTAATATAGGTAGACTAATATAATCAATGCTTAATTTTTTTTTTTTCATTTGAGATCAGAGGGTTTTGGAAAAAGAAACTGTTTTCCTGTTTTCTCTTTTTTACTTGCTTATATTTTCTGGTGAATTATTTATTTATTAAAGGCTCATATTAATGTTGTAAAATTGGTAGTAGTCTAATTTGACAGTCCAGTGCCACACTACATTTATTACTTAGAGCATAGAAAAAAATGGAAACAAATTTCAACTTATTTAAATTAATATATTCTCAATATCAAAGATGCTAAATAGAGCATAAGATTAAGAGATCAATATTAAGAATATAGAGATTTAAAATATACATAGATAAAACACTCTTTAAGACAGTTCAATGGTATCATGAAGTCAGCATGTGACAATTTGTACATCTGAAACTTTATGCAGAGATCAGGGTTTACAAAAATAGACAAGAAAGATATTGGGATATGAAACTGTGAGACCTGATATGATCACTGAAGACAGAAGAGGAGAATAAAAGCAGAAAACTTCAGCATTTCAATGATTAGAATTCTAGATGATAAGAGGAATGAATGAGAGAAAACAATGAAAAACCAATGTGGCTGGTGTTAAATTAGGTAACTGAGGTATAACAGAGACCTAATTTACCCAAGTGGTTAAATATGGGGACATAAAATTTCCTTCTGGGTTCCGAAATACATGGCATTATTCAAAAGATCATGAGGGTTATTTTTATGGAGTAGTGGAACTCAGGGTCTCATTCAGACAACTCCTACAAAGAACAAGATTGAAACCTGAAAACTGTCAGGAGATAAATAGACCACCAAGGGTTTCCTTGTGATACTGGGGAGATCGAATTCAGCCCCTTGCACTTGAGATATAGCTCAGTGCTCTCCACTGATCAGCCATTTCTTGTAAGTGGCTGATGCTACCAAGAACTTTATATGTGATTTTGTCAATATATTATATGCTCTAATGTACATACATTAGCAAATATTAGTAATATTTGTCATTATATCAATAGGTGAAAGAGCAAAAAATAGACCATCTTTATGGATCTGAAATGATTTTAGTCATGTGAAGTTAATTCGTACTTTTGGGGATTTATAAAAGTAATTATAATGAATTGCCATAGGAAACTACAATAAGATACAAATTGTTCACACATTAATTTCTAAATTTCAATATGTTCACATAGAAATTTTGTTACTTTAATGAAGCCAAAAGATATAAAAGTTCATATGAGAAAAACTTTCCATCAGAATGTCAAGAAAATTATAAAAATGAATATGAGATGGAGTTGCACAATCTGGGTTTTAATATTACACTGTACTGTGAAAAATACATATGTATGTTTTAAAATGCACAATATTAAAATATTGTGCATGTGTTTAACTGTTTATTGGTTATTCATCTGTATATAAAATGATGGTGCTTGAAGTTATGCAAAAGGTGAAACATTTTTCAAATAATATGTAAATTGGTTTTCTGTCTTAGATAAAAATAAAGTAACAATTGATCTCTAAAAAAAAAACATAACAAACAAAAAAGGACAAAAACATGAAAGAATAGCACAAATGTGTGTGTGTGGGTGTTTGCGGAAAGCCGCTGCTGCTTGACGACAGGGCTGCTTCAAGCGGCTCGCCTCGTGGCTTCTCTTACGGGAAACCTCGGCTTCTTTGTCTTTTCGCTTACCCGAAAACCGCTTGGGGAAAACCGCCGCTCCTCATGCTTATGGCCTGACCAGCAGGACAGAAGACACGTACTCTTTTGAAGTTCATGAAGCAGCTTATCCTTTATTCCAATAACACCCTCAATGTATAAGCAGTCTCATGCATAAGCAATTGTAACCAGATATGTCCATCCAATCCTGTTAAAGGTCAAGCAGTCACTCGCTAGAGCATACATACAAAGTATATCTGGCCACGTGCTAGGCGGCTGAACTGATTATAATACAGCCAATTGTAAATGCGTTCTGCCTTTCTCCATGCATATTCAGAATGCCGTTTGATCTCTGCCAGTCACCATCTTTGGATGCATGTGGCGTAACCCTGGGCCCTGGTTCCGCCCGCCACATGTATTTGTGTGTGTGTACCCTACAGTGTAGGGGCGATTTCTTGCACATGACCTAAAAGAAAATTTTGCATTTGATCATATAAATACTTCAAGATATGCAGTACATAACAACATGTTAAATTAAAAATGAGTTATTACAAATTGATCATTTACTTCATGTGTCCATATGTAGCTTAATACGCCTAATACTAAAGAGAGTTATAAATCAGAGTGAAAAGGATGAAGTGACCCAAAAGGTTGAGAAAAATATATTAGCCTAAAATTTGTAAAGTAGGCCTGTAAATACCAAAAGATGTTTCCCCAATCCAATTTTCAGAAATTGAAGCAAAATTCCAAAAATAGCAGGTGCAGGAAGAAATCAACAATTTCCTGTGCTATTACTGCACATATAGAATGATGTGATACTTCCAGATTCCTTGAAAATAAATTTGGAAGCTTACCTCAAGCACAATACCAAAAAAGATTCTTTTTCCCAATTATTCTATATGTAGGAATTTTCCCTCTCATAACGATCATGAATACACAATTTACTATCAAACAACTTAAGACAAAAGGTGTTTTTATTTTTGTTTTTTCTTGTCCTTTTTGTTTTGTTTGCTTTATTCTTTTGCTTTTTTTCTTTTGAATATTGGGAATTGAGACCAGGATACTTTACCACTGAACTAATTCCCAGTCCTTTTTATTTTTATTTTCAGACAAGGTATCATTCAGTTCCTTAGGGCCTCACTAAGTTGCTGAGGTTGGCTTCAAACTTGGCATTCTCCTTCCTCAGCTGCTCAAATCTCTGAAATTACAGATGTGCACTACCATATCCAACCCAGGAAAAGTACTTGAAAGAAATAATCTTGGTTGTAGGAAATTGCTAAAGTAAACTGTGTTTATCTGAAAGATAAATTATTAGTAGTGCATTAAGGATATTTGAACATGAAGTTACCCATAATATGTTGGGATATATCACCATTCCTCTGTTACATTCATGTTTATATATGTTCACATATGTGCATATGGTATACCAAAGATAAACCAACTCTTCATGTATAAAGACTAATTTAAATTTCTTCTGTTAGATGTCCTAATGGATTCAAATTTCTTTAATAAATATATACTACTTACTGATCAAATGCTAAAAATAAATTCAAACTAGTAATTATAATAACTTTAACAGAGACCTGCTTTTTTCTTGGAGGCAAATCTGACTTTTCATTACCCTCCTTTTTCTTTATGTACCTCTATATACTATTCTCTGCAGCACAAATTCACTGGCTCATTTATCTATAAACATCCTTTAGAATATGTAGGTGATGGCTTCCAGGATTTCCCCAAGGATACCAAAATTCACACAAGTTCGAGTCTTTTTTTTTTTTTTTTTTTTTCTGTGATGCTGGGTATTGAACCCAGGGCCTTGTGCATGCGAGGCAAGCACTCTACCAATTGAGTTATATCCCCAGTCCAAGCTCAAGTCTTTTAAATATAATGGTATGATATTTGCATATAGACAATACATATCCTTCTGTATATAATATCTCTAGATTATTTGTAAAATCTAAAATAAATTAACTTTAAATCATTGTTATGCTGTATTTTTTAGGGAATAATGACCAAAACCAACCCTGTGCATGTTTAGTAGAGATGATAGTTTTCAAAAATGTTTCTGGTCTGCATTTTGTTGGATTCACAGATGGAGAACATATAAATATGGAATTCTGATTTTATATTATATATGTTACATCTAAATCTATGTCTAAAGTGAACAGCAGTTGGAGGTAGGAACTTTTTTTCATAATAGGTTTATAGTTTACATGTTTTGGGGACTAACTCTGCCACCTGCAAAACAGCAAATATGTCATTATGAATAACTACCCACTAAGTTCTTTTAAAGTCTTCTTATAATTATCTAGTGTTAAAGATATCAAACTTCGGATGTGCATTTTTTATATGGATATATGGCTAGAAATAGCAAACATGAAACTTGACTTTTCCTCTTTCTAGAAGGCAATCATACTTCTCAGTATGCACATATTATTTTTCTTGACAAGGAAGAAATCATTATGAATACATTTCCATGTTTCCATGTGACTATTCTGGAAAGGTTGCAAGTTTTCTTTCTCAAACTGGAACTATACTATAAAATTAGAAATATTTTTCAAGGGCCATTTTAGAGTTTTTCCAGGGAAACCCCAGGAAATTGGTTCTTTCCTTACCTTGAATTAGCTATAAAAGAGATAAGATAGTTCTACCTAGCAAATAAATTTAAGAAACAAGACTTGAATAGCTAAAACAAATCTTAAAAAAAAAAAAGAATGTAAAAAGCAATTTATCAGAAAGAGCTACTTTTGGTATAAGAAAGAAATAATATTTCTCTTTTAGCATGTGTTCCCAAATAAAGACAAATTTAACTCATTTTTGCAATTGAAAATGTATCACTTAATGAATAAAAGTAAAAAAAGAAGAAAAGCAATGAATAGGATTTTTTACTACTGAAAATAGAAAATGCTTTCAAACTGCATACAATAATTTTGAAGTATATGATGTGCAAGGTAGTTATCATTATCTCATTTATTTAAACACATTCTGTTCTCATTGTAATACACAGTCCATGAGGCAGTGACCTTGCCAATCTCTGAATAACTAGGAAATGCCTATTGAATAGAATAATTTATATATTTATATTCTAACTTTCTTTATTCTCAGTATGTATTATTATTATTACCAGTAGTAGTTGTAGTACCAGGAATTGAATCCAAAGGGACTTAACCACTGAGCCACAACCTTACCCATTTTTATTTTTTAATTTAAATTTCTTAGGGCCTTGCTAAATTTCTGAGATTGGCTTTGAACTTGGGATCCTCCTGCCTCAGCCTCCCAAACCTCTGGGAATATGGGTGTTGCCATCATGCCTGGCTCAGTATATATTATTTTTCGACTTTTATTGTCACAAGTGTTTTGTTATTTGGTTTTGGGTTTTGGAGACTGACTCTCCCTAACCTCAAAAATTTTCCAAAACATGTATTTCTTCCTTTGTAAACTGTTCACAAAAATTAAAATGGTCTGCTCAACACTGAAAGTTCTAAAACATGATCTTTCATCACTTAACCAAAATACTTTGTATGTACTACTGATTATAACCATTAAGACATTAATACCACAGAAACACCTTGTTGAATCCAGATTATTTTTCTACATTAAAGCTTCCCTAAAATCATTCTATGACTTCCAGTGGACCCTTCAAATAAAAATACATGCTAGACACTGGTCAGGAGCATCCAGCCACCATCGTTGTTACCTGAATTGAAAAGAACAGGGAACATGGGTAAGTGACATACTAACATTTTTATCAATAAATCCAACGAGGACCTCTGGCCTGAGTGTTCTTAGAGATTCTGAGCAGTACACTTTTAAAACCTTTTAAGTATTTAGTCATCAAAATCTTTTCTTTGACAAATGAAGTCCTGTTCTCTGCATCAGTCATGTTATTATAAGAGAGTCCAAGGTATTGGCCTGTCTTTCAAATATGGAGCCAAAAGATAAAAGATGAAAACATGTTCAAAAAAAGGAATTTGATTTCTAGCAATACAATAGTGTGGCAATAGTCTGGTAAGAGTCTTGGTATTCTAGGAAGTACATATTAGTCACTTTAATTCTGATTTTTCCCACCTTTCCTACTGGAATACATTCAGAAGGATAAGGAGAATAAAGCCCTTACAGGTAGACAGGAGATAATAACAACATAAATTCCAAATTGCATGTACATGTGGCAGAAAGCAAACTGAAGTGTGCAGAAACAAGCAGGAAGAGGAGGGAGTGCAGTCAGAAAGAAGAAGCCAAGAGAGCTGCCCAGTAGGGACAGAGATCAGAAATGCTTGAAAATATTTACTCAGAAAGAGAGAGTCCTGTCCAAGGCCCAAGTTGGAGCAGGCAAGATTCCTTACTGTCTCCTTTTGTCAGTGGAACTTTGTTTCTGTAGAACTTTTTATATAGCAAATATATATATTATGTTTCATTTTTTTTTTTTTTTATAGAAAGGAGGGACTATAGATGAAGGGCAGAACATTGGTCTGGCTTAATAACAGGGTTCAGTTCCAACTGTCTTCCTTGTGGCCTAAGTTATTCAAATTGTGTTTTGTTTTAGCATGCTGAGGTTACCTTGCACTTTCTTGAAAGCTCAGAATTTTATGTTGAAGTATGATGTTTACAGGTAAATATATGTTTGTCTTACATCAGCAATTTTTCCATAAATTTAAGTATTGAATGAGTTCACATGGTTCTAAAATCATGCAGTCCACATTGCTCACTACAAAAGACTCTCCAAGACAAAATCAAGAGTAGAAGTTTACAGAAATGAATGTCTTAGAAAGAAGAGAAAAAAAAATGTAAAATATGAAAGGCAAATGCTATGTGAAAGCAATGTTAGACCTACATGTAGAGAAAGGAAAAAGTTATACAAAAGGTGCCATCAATATAGAAAGATGAACCTTCTTGAAGGTTATAGTAGCATCCCAGAGAGAAATTAGATACCCGTTGTTTATCCTATTGCTATGGATAAAAAAAATACAGAAATATATGTTGAATGGAAAGAAAATATTGAGATGTAAAATTTAATATCTTAAAAAGATAATCTATATTTAAGGGGAAAATGGTAGATAACATCATTTTCCACTAAGTTACAGTGGCACAGGCTTCAGAATCAACAACAATACATTAGAAGTCAGGAAGACAATTCTTCATTTTCAAATAAAGAAGAGATAATAATTTTTTCAAAAATAAGAATTTTATGGGTCCAAGAATTTCTAAGGCAGAAACCAGGGGAAAGAACAAATACCACTCAGGACTGACAATACCTACTCAAAAAGAGGTTATGTCATTAAACTACTGTTAGAGAAGCAAAAATTGTAGAAGAAAAATGACAGCCACAGAAATGATTTACACTTATCATTCACAGCATTTTATTCCTGCTACCTATCAGTAGATGCTATTACTAATTTCTAAATCATTACTAGTGAATGATAATCACTAGTAATTGCTGTGTAATCTCACAATTCTAGCTTCAGGATTAAGTATCTATTCAATACAATATATGGAATGATGTGCTGTTACTAACTATTGAATGTATATTTATATAAAATGTATATTTATATAAATCCACTTATCTCCTTAAAGTTCAAAAGGAAAATTTCAGTTAACATGGTCAGTTCCCTACAGTGACCTCAACCTTCTTGTGTGACTCATATGTGTATTTAAAATAAAATGAAGAAATGAAGTGAGCCATGCCTCCAATAAATGCAAAGACATTTACCAGGCAACACATGATTAGTGTCAAGTGCTCCTAATGCTTTTGACAGATAGCAAATTACTTGCAGACAAGCAAACAGATGCTTCATAGTGGACCTGTGACAAATGATATAGCACAAATATGTAAGATCATATCAAACCCAATCTCACACCTGCTGTTGAATCTGCCCTGAGTAAGAGGTAAAGTTTTACAGAGAGAAAGTAGACAATCTGTCCTCTGGCATTGTGCCACTCTGACTATTGAGCAGTGGACAAGTGAGGTTTCTTTATTGACACAAAGTCCTTCTGGATTCTCTGGAATATTATATCTAAAAACACACAAAAAGCTACAACATAACTTATTAATATGATTAGATTTCAATTATTGTATTAAACTTCATCATCTCATATTTCATAACTAAACACTTCTTCGTTCTCTCTCTTCCTTACTGACAAGGGAAATAGACTGTCCTTTCATTTCATTGCTTTCTCCTTTATTCCTAGCATAATACTTGACAGGGGGGGTTAATGATCCATAAATATTTGTGAATGAAAGAACACATGAGTCATAGGAGTGCATTTGCTGAACGAGTGGACAAATATTCAAGTAGAAAAGTGTTATACTGCAACTCAGAAGGACTTTTTATATTTTCTATGAATCACAAGCTTTACCTAAACTTTGAATAATCAATAGACTCATTCTCATCAGTAGCTGGCCATTCTTCCAATTTACTAGTTGCTTATGAGGGATGATCTCTTTTTTTTTTTTTTTTTTTTTTTTTTTTTTTTTTTTCATACTTTGGGTAAACTGCTCTTGTTCCAATTGCTCTGCTACATGCACTTTAAGACTTATTAAGAGGATCTCTATTTTCGAACCTCAACAAAATTCAATGAATGTGTCATGGTAAACATCATAATAAACTGTTCAGTATACACATGCGTGAAGAAATATAAATTATCCCTTTTGGCATTTTGCTTGACAGAGGAGCAACACAAACTTCATGTTGTAATTGTCCCAAAATTATGTAAGATAATGCATAGGGATTCTCTACAGCAACCATTACATAAATGAGTATATGTAAGAATAAATGGATTACAATAATTAATTTCCTAACAGTACAAGACCCTTAGCTATTTGCAATTAAAAATACTTCCCTATCCATCTTTGCAACTTTACCAATCCTGGGATTTTGCATTTTTGCATTTAAGGAAAGTCATAGAAAATCACAGGAAAAGGTGAAGGTAGGGTCGTATAAATAAAGGAGCAACATTAAAATTATAATCTTCATGGATTTTATGTAGACATATCTAATAATTAAGGCCATATTAAATGAGTAGTAGAACCTATAGTCTTATTTTCTCAGGAAATTGAGTAACAATTTACCTAAGTCTCAGTCTCCTTTTCTGAAAAACAAGGATTATAACAATGCTTCTGTGCACTACATGGTTTCCTGGAGGAAGAAATTAGAAATATGTAGTTTATCCCCTGAATTTTCAGCATATTTGGACATAGACTTGTTGGAACTTTCCATTTCCAATATTTTTTCTCTATTTAAAACTGTTTTAATCAGGTTTTTTTTTCTCATTGTCTACCAATATTGGAAAAAGTCTCTACTTAATTCCATATTGCTAAATAAGCAGTCAACAAGATCTGTGAGTAGCTTTAGACACTTTCATGAATCCCTTCTGACCAAAGGAAAAAAAAAAAAAAGAAAAATCACTGTATCAGTATGTGGTCCTTTCAAGGTTTTCTTTCCTTATCTCATTGACAGTTCCAGAATCTCAGTCACAGCTCCCTGCCAGTCTTTCATAACTGATACTATATTATCATTATCATTATCATTATTATTAAATGGAAAAGGTGTAAGGCTCAGTTCTTAGGCTTCATTTCCTTGTGCTCTCCAGATGAATTGGCCCACTCATAACTTTTGTCGTTTATTCTATAATTGGTTGATATGAATATTTGAACAATCAACCTGGACTACTCTGATCCCCAGTTTCTAAGTTCAACTATCTGTTAGGCAGCCCATGTGAATGTGTAATAAATATCCCTCAGTTACCAAATATAACCGTGGTTTTCAAAACTTGTTGGACTTGCAGATTCAACTTTATCATTTCAGTAATTGTCAACTCAATTCTACCGGATAGTCACCTCAAAGCCAGGGAGTAATGTTTGACTTTTCTCCCTATATTACATGATTCTTCAATATTAATTACATATCATATCTAATTTTGTTTGTTTACAGCACTCATTCTATAGAACCAATTTAAGCCTTATGGTCTTTCCAGCTAGATCATTTAAAATCTCTCAACAACTTTCCCAGTAATGCCTTTGTTACTGGTAAGTGTTCTTTGCACATCAGCCACAAGTATATTTTGGAAAGAGTGTAAGTGTTGTGGTATCATTACTCCTTAGTACTTTCCAACTTATCCTGGTCTTAAACCCAGTAATGACTGATACACTGACAGCAGTCTGTACAGTCTTATCATAAGCCCAAGATTTCCTATTTCTAGTATTGAAATCATTCCCTAATACTCTACTTCTGCAGTTCATGATCTAGAAACTCTTCTTGTGAAAGGTTTTCTCATCCTGCTACCTCAAAACATTGCACATGATCAGTACATGCTTAGTTCTCCACCTAGAATGCTTCATTCTTCCTTGCCTCCTTCAGAACTTAGACAACATGCTTTGTTCCTTGCTAACATATCACTCTATAAAACTGCAATTTACTCCCAATCCTGTGGATGTATTAGTTTGGTGGATTTATGTTTCACTTTAGGGCATTAAAAAGGCAGAAGTGAAGAAAAGTAATTGGATGATGTTTGCTTATTTGAGAGATAAATTCAAGAAATAAGCATAAGAGAACAGAAAAGTCAAAATAGATAAAAACAAAATAAAATAAAGTCCATGCAGAGTGTATTAATGATCTGGGTCCCACTATGGGAATTCCACTTTGTAGTCTATAGGTCAGAATTACTTCATCAAGTCCTGAGAAGGATGGTGAAAATATCTACAGAGATCCATCTCCTCTTGGTTGAGAATTGTCCTCAGAAATGACAAATCAGTGACCACATGCCTGCTAGTGAGGCTATAAAGTCACAAAGAGCATGACAGTAGGACAATGGGACTTCATCACCCTTTGTCTCATTTGCCTCTCTGAAATGATAATGTAGCTCAATTTTGTACCTGGTGACTTTGAGTTCCATAGGGATGTGTAGAGGGAGAGAGAAATAGTATTGCTTCCACTTTAATCTCTTGATTGGGATGAACCCACTCTTCTTTTCATTTTTATTTTAATTTCAATATTTGAGGTAATTTTAAAATTGCATGTAGTTAAGAAATAGCACTGAAAAATAATTTATACACTTTGCCCAATGCTATGGTTTGAATGTGTCCTTCTAAACTCATGTGTTAGAAACTAAATCCTCCATGGAACAGTGTTGAGAGTGGAATGTTCATGAATCGATTAGAGCCACAATCTCAAGAGTGGGTTAATTATCATCATAGTGAGTTCTTGATAAATGTGAGTTGAACCTTTCTTGCTCTCTTGCTCTTACCTCTCTTGCCCTTCTGTTTAATTCATGAGGTGATGGAATGCAGGTCCTTGCCAGATGCCAGGAACTTGCTCTTGGACATGCCAACTTCCAGAACTCTAAGCCAATCAAATTTATGTTCATTGTGAATTACCCATTATGTGGTATTTTATTATAGCAACACAAGATACACTAAACCCAAAGTTCTTCAATGGTAACATTTTACAAATTTAGTATGACAACCAGGTAGTGATATTGTACCATTGATCTTCAGATTTCTTCAGTATTCTTGTACTCATTTGTGTGTATGTACATTAAGTACTATGCATGTTTTTCACCTCTATAGTTTCCTTAATCACCATTATAATCAAGACTCTAAATAGACCCCAAAACAATGATATACTTCATGCTGTACTTTTATAACCACACTTCTCTGTCTCTAATGACTCTGTTATTCATTTCTAAAATTTTATCAGTTCAAAAATGTTGCATAAAATATACATTTATAAAATGCATTATATAGTACCTTAGGTTGACATTTTGCACTTATTATAATTCCTGGGATGTTTATGAAAATTGTCACATGCAATGCCTTAGTTAATTCTTTGAAATTGTCAAGTAGTCCTCCATGGTATGCATGGTCTACCTGTTGAGAGACTTCTGGACCATTTCCAATATTCAGCTATTAAAGATAAACTTTTACAACTACATACAACTCATTCATTTACAAGTTTTATGTAAACATATGTTTTCATAACTTGGGAATAAATACCAAGTAGAGCAACAGCTGGGTCAGATGAAATTGCATGTTTAGTTTTACAAGAAACTCAAAACAGCTTTGCAAGAGTGTTTGAAGCAAAAATCTATGAGTGTGTTAATTTTATATTCTGCTACTTTGGCCGAATTCATTTATGAGTTGCAGAAGTTTTCTGTTGGAGGTTTTTTTGGGGGGTATCTAAATAAAGGGTTAAGTCATTGGCAAATAGGGATAGTTTGAGCTCTTATTTTCCTATTCAATCCTTTTAATTTTTTTCTTTTGCTTATTTGTTCTGACTAGAGTTTCAAAGACATGTGGAATAACATTGGAGAAAGAGGGCATCCTTGTCATGTTCCAGTTTTTAGAGGGAATGCTTTCAATTTTTCTATGCTTAGGATAATATTGATCTTGGGCTTAGTGTATATAGCTCTTACAGTGTTGAAGTTTGTTCTTACTATCCATAGTTTTTCTAGTTTTTGAACATGCAAAGATGCTGTATTTTGTTAAATAGCTTTTCTACATCTATTGAAATAATCATGTGATTCTTTAAGTTTATTCATGTAGTAACTTATGTTGATTGATGTTCATATGTTGAATCAATTTTGCATCCCTGAACTAAAACCTGTTTGATCATAGCTATCATATCTTCTAAATATGTTTTTGTATGGAAATTGTCAGTACATTATTAGAAATTTTTGCATCTATATTCATTGGGGATATTGGTCTGATATTTTCTTTCCTTAATGTGTCCTCATCTGGTTTTGTATCAGGGTGATATTAGCTTCATAGAATGAGTTTGGAAGTCTCCCTTCTTTTCTATTTCATGAAATAATTGGAGGGGGATTGATGTTAGTTTGTCTCTGAAGGTCTTGTAGAACTCAGCTAAGAATCTGTCTGGTCCTGGGCATTTCTTTATTGGCAGAATTAAAATAAGCATCCATAAATCAAACACCATCACTGATGAGTCCACTGAAAGGGAAATTAGGAAAACTACCCCATTCACAATAGCTTCAAAAATAAAAGTAATACTTGGGAATCAATCTAACAAAAGAGGTAAAAGATCTCTACAATTAAAACTACAGAACACTAAAAAAAGAAATTGAAGAAGACATTGGAAGATGGAAAATTGCCCATGTTCTTGGATAGCCAGAACTGATACTGTCAAAATGATCATAGTACCAAAACTATACAGATTTAATGCAGTTCTTGTTAAAATCCCAATGACATTCTTCATAGAAATAGAGAAAACAATTATGAAATTCATTTGTAAAAATAAAAGACCCAGAATAACCAAAGTGAGAAAAGTGAAACATCATAATACCATAACTTAAATTATACTACAGAGCCATAGTAATTAAAAACAGCAAGCAAGGTCTTGGCACCAAAACAGAAATGTAGACCAATAGTACAGAATAGAAGACACAGAGATACTTATCTCATACTAGACAAAGGTGCCACATACATACATTGGAGGAAAGATAGACTCATCAACAAAAAGTGTTAGGAAAACTGAAAAGTCAAATGTAACAGGATGAAATTGAACCCCTATCTCTCACCCTGTACAACACTGAACTCAAATTGTATCAAGGATCTAGGCATTAGTCCAGAGATTCCACGAATTCTAGAAGAAAGTATAGCGTCAACTCACCATCATGTCAGCTTAGGAACTGACTTCCTCAACAAGATTCCTAAAGCTCAAGAAGTAAAACCAAGAATCAATGAAACAATCAAGAATGTGAGGAGAGATTTTACAGAATGGGAGAAAAATTTTGACACCTGCACCTCAGAACATTAATGTCCAGGATATAAAAAGAACTCAAAAAACTTAACACTAAACAAACAAGCAAACAACACACTCAATAAATGGGGAAGAGAACTGAATAAGAAATTCATAGAAAAAAACATGAATGGTCCACAAATATATGACAAAATGTTCAACATCTCTAGCAATTGGAGAAATGCAAATTAAAACTACACTGAAATATCATCTCACTCTAGTCAAAATAGCAACAATCAAGAATACAAGCAACAATAAATGTTGGTGAGGATGTGGGGAAAGGGTAAATTCATACACTGCTGGTAGGACTGCAAATTGGTGCAACCATTCTGGAAAACAGTATGAAGATTTCTTAGGAAACTAGGAATGGAACCACCATTTGACCCAAATTTATCCCAATCCTTCATATTTATCCAAGGATTCAAAATAAGCATACTACAATGATGCAGCCACACCATGTTCATAGCAGCTCAACTCATAATAGCTAAACTATGGAACCAACCTAGGTACCCTTCAACAGATGGATGAATAAAGAAAATGTGGTATATGCAAAAAAAATAGAATATTACCATCCATAAAAAAGAATAACTTTAGGACTTTTGCTGGTAAATGAATGAATTTTGAGACTATCATGCTAAACAAATTAAGTCAAAGGTTGAATGTTCTCTCTGATATGTGAATAGAGAATGGAAGGAAAGTAGAGAATAGAAGTTCATTGGATTAGACAAATGGGAAGTGGGGGTTAGAAATCAAAAAGATTGGAATGAACTGAACATAAGTTTCCTCTGTTCATATATGAATACACCACCAATGAGACTTCACATCATGTACAACACAAGATTGGGATTCTAATTAGAATAAGTTATGCTCTATGTTTGTATAATACGTCAACATATAGTCTACTGTCATGTATATCTAAAAAGAACAAATAGAAAAAAAATAAAATATGAGAGATCCAATTTCTTCACATAATAAATTTTGCTATTTTGATATCTTTTAAAAAATTTAGTCATTCTGATAGGAGCAGAGTGATCACATGTGGTTTTATTTGCCTGAAAAGTAATTATATAAAATTTCATTAATTTATTTATCTATTTATATGCTTTTTTGGTAAAACTTTATTAATGAATTTTTGCCCATTTTCTATTTAATTGACTTTTTCACTATTGAGTTTTTAAAAAAATATTAGATATAATATTTTTGTTTAACAATATTTTTAAACTTTCAATTTTACTGATCTTGTGTATTATTTCCTTCCTTATCTTTGCTTTAGGTTTATTTTGTGCTTTTTTGCAGTTCTTGAGTAAGAAACTTAATGATTTGTGATATTTTCTTCATTTCTAATTTAAGCATTTAGTGCTATGAATTTCAATTATATCTGCTTCAGTTGCATCCAATGTATTTTGATGTATTATGTTTTTGAAATATTCTTTGAGTCTTCCACATAGAATCATGTATTACTCAAAAATGTGTTATTTAGTTTCTACATTTTTTGAATATTCCTCTCTTCTATAAATTTGTTTTATGGCCCATATGGTAATTTTTAGTGAATGTTGACCTAGTACTTAAAAAACAAATCAAAACAAGTTCATTTTGTTGCTGGGTATATATATATATATAAAATATATATATATATATGTGTGTGTGTGTGTGTTTGTGTGTGTGTGTGTGTGTGTGCGTGTGTGTGTACAGACATGTTTTATAATTACATATTTGAATGTTTCCATATATATACATATATATATAAATCATATATTCTATAATATCTACCTATAATATCTACCTAGCAATATTGTCAGGTGCTGAAATGTGCATGCTGAAGTTCCCTATTCTCAATTTTATACTTGAAATTTTATACTTGAAAATATGACTACTTCACTTTTTCCCTCTAATTTTGAAGGTGGAGAAAGTAAAGATGACACAATACTTCTCAATGAGAGAATTGTCAGTCAACTATAAACTGGAATATGTATCTATGTCTGTTTAAACTATTTCTTTAACTCTATCTTCATCTCTATTGTATCTACCTCTACTGACAACCATCATAGGGAAATATAAAATGCCATGCCCATTAACAATAGACAGACTAATTCTCTACAAGATATCACCCTATAAATCTTCATTACAGATTGTCACAATCTGGCTTCCCAAATATGCTGATGCCAGTCTTACTGGTGTGCTTCTTAATTTCCTAGATTAGAGAGTGTCAACTTAGAGAAGCAATGGGTGCTCTGACCTCAGTCATACATTCAAGTTAATGATCATCCCTTTCAGCCTTCTGAGGTTCAAAAGAGTTACTTAATAATTATGATGCTGCAGCCAGTCAGGAGTTATTACCTCTCCACTTACAATAGGCAATGTGGTCTTTGATGTCATCTAACTAGTAATTGTTCTTCCACTAATGCCTTATCTCAAAGGCCATTTCTAGTATGATCTCTCTTAAATTATATCCTCTCATAAATGCACTATGAGAAAAGTATTTGAATGCATGCTGTGTCTTTTGGTGGTAAACCCAGCTAATAGACATCAGAAGGAAGAGAGAAGCACAGAAGACAGAAATGCAGTGCATTACTGTGATGGTACTAATGTTTGGAATTTTACCCTTATCTTAGAATGAAGTATAATTACGTCAAATTTTTCTGTTATATTGTATCATAGTTTCTCAACATAAATTAATATTATTGATAAATAAAATCAAATAAAAGCTGACCGAAACATAATTTAACCTTGTAAATTACATTTCATTTTCTTGAAACTATTTTATCCATTTTGATACCTTTTGAAAAGTCCTACTTATTCAATGTCCTAAGAAAGCTTACTCTTGTTTGTTGGTTATTTTGCTTGTTTGTTTGTTTCTTATCTCATTCTGGATTTATTCAGAGTTAATAATTTTCTCTTTTGACCTATTTCTCTGATTTTTATATGACACCAAACTAACGTACTTAAATTATTTGTTGTACAAGCCTCTATGTTTCTTTTAAAAATAAATACTGATATGCAGTCTGACAATTTTTTGTGTTATCTCTAATTTGATTTCATTGTGGTCTGCACAAATACTTGGCATGATTTTAATAATTTCCAATTTAATAGAAGGGTTATGATGTTGAATATGGCCTATCCTGGAGAAAAATACATATGCATTTGGAAAAATGTGCATTATGACATTCTTAGTTGGAGTGTTCACTATGTGTTGTTAGATTTAATTTTTTTATAATATTGTTAGGGGCTTCTTTCTTTCCTATCCATTATTGAAATTAGGATATTGAAGTTTCTAGCTGTAATTTTGTAATTGTCTATTTCTCTCTTCAATGTTTTTCAGTTTTTACTCCATATATTTTGGGATTCTGTTGTTGAGTGATATGTGTGTATAGCTATATGTTTCCAATGGGTGAAATTATTATCATTTTAATTTTTCCTCTGTTTACTACCAACATTTTTTAATTTAAAATCTGCTGTGTCTTAAAGTAACAAAACAACTCCAGCTTTGTAACAGTTGCTGTTTATGTGAAACACTCTTTCTATTATTTTATTTGGTACCCTTTTTATTCCTTGAATCTAAAATGTATTTCTTAAAGACAGAATATGTTTGGGACTCTATTAATTCAGTCTGATAATTTCTCTCTCATTGATTTCAAAATTTTAATTTTTATTTCTAGATTAACATTTTGAAATGTGTCTAGAGGCAAATTTCTCTGCATTTATACCATTTGGATTTTTTTCCACATTCATGGAGGTTTAGATTGATGATTTTAATTATTTTTATAATACTTTCAGATGTTTCTTTAAACATTTTTGGCTCTTTTGTACGAAGAGTAATGACCATCCCCCAAACCCCATCAAAGATGTTGGAGTCCCATCCCTCCGAACTCTTAAATGGATCCTTTCCAAGGCAAAAGGCATTTTGTAGATGTGAGTAAACTAAAGATTTTCACATAGGTAGATAGATCACCTTGGATTTTCCAAGCAACTCCAATGTAGCCATTAGTGTCCTTTTAAGTAAAATGAAAGAAGACAGAGTAAGTCAGGGAAGGAGCCCTGACGATGGAAGCAGAGGTCTGAGGAAGGTGATTGGTGGCTTGGGGACACAAATCAAGGAAAAAGAACATCAAACCTAGAACCCTGAAACCCAGACAAAGCAGAGAAACAGATTCTCCTTTGTCAAGTCTGCTGACACCTTGAAATTTAGTCCTAAAAGACGGATTTTAGATTTCTAACCTCTAGAACTGTAAAATTATTAATTTAGGCTATTTAAAGTCTCTAAGGTTTGGGCAATTTGTTACGACTACAAGAGGAAAGGAGTACAGCTCATTTGCCTCTCCCTTTCCTAGTCTTCCTGTTATGTTGGTATGGGGATTACTCTATGAGTATGACTGGCACAAACCTCTGCTCCTTGTCCCAGTTTCTTTTTTCCTCTCTGTTCTTTGCACTGCATACTCTTTACTGATCTTATACTGTTCTGATTCTGCCCATAGTGAAATCTGCTACTGAGTCTCCAGTGGATATTTCCATTTTAATTACTATACTTTGAAACTCAAGAATTTCCATGTGGTTTTTATCATAATTTCTTTATTAATATATTAATATTCTGCAGGTGGTGAGACATTGACATCTCATTTTCCTTTTCTTAATATATGTCTTCTTTTAGCTCTTTGAACACATTTGTCATGATTACTTTGAAATTGTTTTCTTTTATCTCAAAGACCAGGGCCCTGTCACAAGTATTTCTGTTGCCTGCTTACTTTTCAATTGTAAATTGAAAAATTATATGGATTTCAATTTCTTGTTTCCTTTCTTGTCTTATAATTTTTTCAACAGGTGAATATTTTAGATAATGTGTTATGGTAACTGTAGATAGTGTCCCCTCCAACCCAGCTCTGGGTTTGCTATTGTTGCTATCTCATGTAAGTATCTAGTAACTTGGCTGGAGTGTGTTAGTGAAGCCTGTCTGTCCTGCCTTGTAATGTCTACAGCATTGCTCCTCTGGTGGGCAGCAGGATGACAGTGTTTTAAAAAGGCTGTCTTTGGCTCTCTTTCCTGTGTCTCTCCTTTAAGCTGTCTACTTCATCAGGCATCATCAAACTGCCAAGTTCTGCTTCTGCACACTGATTACTTTATCACTTTTACCCACATCCTGAGACATAAACTGATCTGCAGCTTGACAGAGCCACATTTAGTTCTCCTCGAAGAGAAAGATTTTAAAGACAGTCTTTGAAGTTTCTTGGGATCCCAGAATGGCAAGTCTTAAGTGTATGCATGGTTACTTTGATAAACTATCACACCTGTGGCCTTGCTTATAACTGTCATAAGTGGACTAGCCTCCTCTTAATTAATTACAACCTAAATGTAAACTCTTGGAGAGCCACCGTGTGCTTGAACTTCCCCAACTTTTTTGAAATAGTTGGTCACCATGGAGACAACTGCAGAGATCTCAATTCTTACTGACTCACCCTTAGCAGTATCTCTCAGCTCTACTCTGAAATTGGTGGTTGCCACAGTGGCTCCTTCTCTCAGGGTGACACCTCTGCTTTATGAACAGGATATTGGAAAGATGTAGTAGCTTCTGCATTTTTGAATTTTCTTTGCCAGTGTGGATCCTGCTTCTCGTGAGTGAAGGTGAGGATGAACTGAGCCTGTTTCTTGAAAGTTTCCACAGGAATTGGGGAGAGGAGCATCCCTGACCTGAACACACTTCCCTGGAATTTAGCCCCTACTTTAAGGAGATGGGTACAGAAAATGCTGATGATTGCCCATGCTTGGAGCTGAAGGGAGAGAGGTCCCCATTATACTGACTATATTCACTCCAAAGGGAGTCTCCAACATGATGAGTGAGTAAGTGGGCAGTGACCCAAGTACCAGACTATCACTATTGTGCACTTTTATAGATCTTCTTTCATAGTGTTTCTTTGTTTTTTAAAAAGTGTTTTATGAGTGTATTATAGTCATACATAATATTGGAGTTCATTTTGACATAGTCATATATGCACGGGATGTAATTTACTCCAATTCAGCCCCTGGGACTTCCTCTTTCCCTCCCCTGCTCCCTCTTCCTATTCCCCTTTCTCGACCCATCTTCCTTCTATTTGTTTACTTTTTTTCCTAAACTAGTCCTTTATAGATATACACAAAGGTAAAATTCACTGTGGTATACACTTATGTGTATACCACATAAGGGAGGTATACACATAAGGGAGGAACATAGCAAGTTCCTCCCTTTCCCCATACATCCTCCCTTCCCCTTCCCCTCTATCCCCTTTCTTTGTTTTCTTTATGCCCTTAAGCATAAAATATTTTTTAAAAAATATTTTTTAATATTTATCCTGTTTGGGGAGCTTCTCACACTATCATTCCAGAAACGAATTTTCAAAAGCTTGTTTTTAGAGCCAAAGTAATATCAGTTTGTCTAAAACTATATCTAACTTAAGATAGTATCATATATTCAAATACTTTATTATCTGGAAAGTGATTAATTTGCATAATGATGCTTTTTGCTTAATATTTTATATCTTAATATTAAAGGTATCCTTTGGTTATACTATAAGCAATAGATGGGTTTATTTTTAAAAGTAGCATATTCTATCTATTATTTTTGTAATTTTAAAAAGTAGCATATTTACAATTGTTATATTTTCCGTTTATAAGAGATAAGAAATTTGTTATCTATGAATAACCAACTTTTCATAAAAGAAGATATATAATAATTCTCTTCAAAAATTTTGTTAAAGTACCAGAGCAATTAAAAAACAATGATTTGAAAATTTGAAGATGTTAATCAATTATTTTTATAGAGCTATCAAATGTGTTGAGCTCTAGATGTTATTTATTCTCCAAATACACTTTTCATTGTTTTGTTTTTCAATTCTCTTAGGAGTGAGCAATATCTCACTGATAAGTTATGATTAGTTGAAAGAACAGAAAGATGATAAAATAACATTTTCTCTAAAAGGAAAATGTTTCATATTGTATTCCAGTACAATCAATTAGTATATCAATTATGTGTGCTTTTCATTTATTTAACAATATCATTATTATGTTTCCTAATGCCTTCCAAAGTCATCTTGGAAGAACTTTCTGAAAACCAAATTGCAATTCATTATAGCTGTTTTCAACAAATGTGAGTTGAAACTAATTAGTTTGCTTGAAGTTCACTTTATAATAATAAAAATCTGCCCAAAGTATGTTCTTGCCCAAAAGGTAAACTCAGAAACAATCCTCCAATTTTATTTTCTATTCTTAATTAGAAAGAGCTATAAATCCATGGGGATTTCTAATATTGCCTCTAATGAAGGATGGACTTCCTGTTTCATAGTTAAACTGAGGTTTCATTGTTTTTAAAATAATTATGCAAGGCTAAAATAAAAAGGTGTGCTACTATAGTCTTTTACCAAGTTTCATGCCACTAATTACATATTAGAAAGAAACTGGCTGACTGTCTCTGTGACTCCATATCCTACCCCACCAAAGTATGCCCAGGCTGTCCATGGACATTCAGGATGGGCTTAAGGGCTAGGAGACTGTGTTAGCTCTTTACTCCATTTTCTATGCATCCTACAATAGATTTGTGAGAGACTATTCAAAGTCAGGAAAATCTTTCACAGTGTTAAACATGCATGTGGATGAATGACCCAGATTATGATTAGTCCCAGGTGAAGGAATACTTGATTGAGGATGTTTAATGACAGGAGTATTCAAGAAAGCACCAGATGACAGAAAATGGTGGGAATGAGTCTCTTAGAAGAAAGCAAATGAAATGTCTAACTTTTCTGTTGTCATGATGTCTACAACTCATAGCTTTGATTATAGACATAGATGAGATTAAAAGGTTTCCTTTATCTGCCTTTCATTTACTTTAAGCCTTAAATATTCTTAGTTGTCTAATTATGTTGGAGTGCTTTTGTCAGTATTTTATTTAAAAAAAAAAAAAACAAAAACAAAACTTTAGTATTTGTTATTTCTGTGACCTTGGTGTGCATCAAAAGGTTTAGTGAATTCGTTTGGTATACGGATGTATGTACAATTTTGGGTCTGTGTAATGGAAAGAAGAGTAAATACAATGTACACTAATCCTGCTCAATAATTTGAAACCTAGTGAGCTAAATAATATTCATTTCTTATACCAATTATATTATTCAGAGAGCATCCCAACTCTGCCCTCCACTTCGCTCTCCTCTTACTGTAATAGGGATTTAAAGTCTGCTTTTATTTAAAGCAGACTGTTTCACTTGAGCTTTTATCAGTCTATTTTGCTACCTTAAAATTTTGAATCAGATTTATGCTCATTTCTACACATAAGCATATGAATCACTTACATGTCATCTGCCTAAATACTGGCAGCACCAGACATATTATTCCTAAATTTGATTGGACTCTTTTGTCCCTCTTCCAGTTTGAAGACATCATGATTAAAGCAACTAAGATATTTTCAAGATTAAAGGAACAATGAGTCTTGCAGGTAGATCCCTCCATGAGGGGGATTGAGTCTGTCCCCAGTATGGAAGAATTACCCATGAAGGTACTCAAGGCCACCGCCTAAGTGGAAGTGACCATCTCATGCTGGAAACCGTATTTTCTTCTCCAGCAAGAATGACTTCCACAGAGACTGCAGGCCCTCACAGGTCCACAGCTGAAATAATGACTCACCAGATCACAGTTTGACCAAGATTGCTCTCTATACTGCTTGACCCTCATGTTTGTCCTTCCCCTATCGTATTCCAAAGCTACTGTCAATACTCCAAACATACGGTTTAAGGTATCAGTCCCCCTATTTTGTTTCCAGTGTGGTCGTACTGAATAATAAATCCCTTTCTCACTTCGCCCCTATTAGTCTCTGTCTGGTTTCACTCTCTTGGAAGCAGTTAACCAAATCTGGTTTGTTGGAGACCTCCAGAGCTAGGCCTCCTACTTCGGTCTTTAGCAACATTATTACCAAGATAGATTTATGATAGTTCCCTCTGGTTCATAAAGGTAAGTTCCAAGACCACAAGTGGATGCTGTGACTGCTGATAGCTCCAAACCCATTCCTAAATCTGTGCAATCACCTCTTACAGGAAATGGTTTGGTGTCACTCTTTTCAGGGAACTTCTTGCTGATGTCTTTGTATAGGCCTGTTATGAGTTGAATTTGAAGTGTTTCCCAAAAGCTGATGTGTGAGACAATCCAGGAATGTAGAGGGGTAAATTGATTAGTTTATGAGGTCTGTAACCTAATTTATTTGATGAATTAATAATTTGAAGGAACTATTGTATAGGATTGTAATTGTAGGCAGGTGAGGGCAGTTTGGGGGGGTTATATTTTGTCCCTGATACATCACCTTCTTTCTCTTTCTGCTTCCTAACTAGCAGGAGGTAGCACTGTTTCTCTACCATGCCCTTCTCCCATGATAATCTGCCTTTCCTTGGATTCAGAGTAATGGAGTCATCCCACCATGGACTGAACCTCTGAAACTCTAAACCCCAAATAAATGTTTTCTTCTCTAAGTGCTCTGGTCAGTTATTTTGACCACAGCAATGAAAATCTGACTAACATGATGTTAATGCTTTCTGGTACAACATAGTGCCACAGTTGGAACACATTATCTGTTCATGTGGTCCACACACAAATTAAGTGCCTTTTTCAATTTACTAAATACTTGTCATACACAGGGACTACAACTGTTGCTGTTTAGGTGTGACAGTAAAACTAGCATGAATTTCTCATTCTTTCCTCAAAATTTGAGGAATGGAAGATTTGCTTTTCCTGTGAACCTTAGTAACCTTTCCTGATTAAGTAAAAACCTTTCACATTTTCTCTTAAAGGAAACACTTTATGGCTTCTCTTGGGCATTTCAAACTTACCAGTTTTACTACTCTTGTATTTGGGGAACATTATTAAGTAAAGTGAATGTTATTTGAAAATAAGTTCTTCAATGCTGTGATAGGCCATCTGGTAACTAATACTTCTATTAAGTAATAATGAGCAGGTAGCATATATAGCATGGATATGCTGAACAAAGAGATTGATTTATGTTCCAGGTGGGACAGAGTGGGGTCACAAGAGATTTCATCACACTATTCAGAATAACATGCAATATAAGACTTTCAAAGTATTTCTGGAAATTTCCATTTCATATTTTCAGATGATGATTGAGTATGGACCCAGAGAAAGTGAAACCAGGGATGACATGTGACTACTCTACATTATCAAGACTACTGAAACAATATTGTTTCCATATACCAACCCATTATATACTGATTTAGGAATAGTGGGGTCTCAATATTATTAATTGTGAAACACACACACACACACAAACACACACACAAATACAGTCATTCTTCAATGTCCTTTGAGATTTCAGGAGTATCTTATGGACACCAAACTCCACAGGTGCTCAAATTCCTTACATAAGGTAGCATGATTAAATGAGCATATCTCAATGTACAATTTAAATCATCCTTACATTTCTACCAGTACCTAACATTATGTAGTTAGTATATAAATAGTCATCATAGTGGATTTCTTAAGGAATAAGCAAAAGTGTACACGTTCAGATCAGAGGGAAACTTTCATACACACACACACACACACACACACACACAAATACCTGAAAAATGTATTCATTCTTCAGTTGGTTGATCTACAAATGTAGAATCCACAGATGCATAATCTACAGATATGGAGAGTTGACTGTATAAATATATATCTTCTTTCCCATCCCACCATCCCCCAAAAAATCAATTAAAATTTTGACAACCTTAATTTGATAATACTTATACTCTTGTTTCTGTTGTTTAGGAAAATATCTTCAGAACAAACATTACATAAATTAACATTTTTAAACATGGTATCATCTATAAACATTTGAAAAATAAGTGTACATGTGTAGACCATATAATTTTTATTTTGTTATGAAATCCTTAAAGTGCATATAGACTAAGAGCTCTTATGAAAAATTACTGCCCTTAGGAGTCCCAAGTGCATAAAGTGGGAATCTTTGTTTTAAAATAATGATTTTAAAACAATTTTGACATAAGAGTATTTGTTAGAAAAAATTCCAACTTGAAAGATCATTTGATATGACAATGGTGTTGGGTGATTGGCTGGATTCCTGAATTTCTGTTTTTGTTGCTCCTTTCCCAAAGAACCACCTTCCAGTCTTCTCCCCTGATTACCCTTTTGTACACTAAAGGAAGAGATATGAATGAACTTCAATGTTTTATAAAAGATTTTAGCCACCCAGGCATAATTAGATGAAAGGACTCTTTCTAAATCATAAATGTTTAAGTGACTAGATACAAAATGCAACTTGGAACAGAAAATTTCTCTATTAAATCCTGTGTGGAATTCCCAAACCACAGTTGTTTTTTTTTTTTTTTTTTCCAAAAAATTCCACAGGATTAGAAGCTTATGAAAACTAATTATCAGATATTTTGTTGAAATGTTTCATGGCAGAACACAGTGCAATAGATTACATGAACTCAAGTGACAAACTTGAAGTTGTTATCATCATCATCATCATCATCATTATTATTACTTCATTTGTTTTTAAACAAGATAGATAATTACATTTGCTAATTACTTTGCTCTTTTATTTACTCAATTTGGGTTAGGTCTAAAATGTAAGAAGTCATCTGTTCATTTTCCTACAGGTTAAAATTATTTATTCATTCCATCTAAATATGCTTTTCATCCTGTGGAAACATAATTTTTGGGGGGGAGAGTTTATTGAATTCAGAGCACTTAACCACTGAACCACATCCTCATCTGGTTTTATGATTTATTTTGATGCAGAATTTCTGTTAAGTTGCTAAGGGCCTCCCTAAGTTAGTGAGGCTGCTTTGAATTTTCCTTCCTCCTGCCTCAGCTGGGAATTGCTGAGATTAAGGTGTGTGCCACCCTACTTGGCTGGAAGCATAATCCTGATAGTTCATTAATATAACTGATATATTGACTATATTCCTATCAAGTTTTTGTTTTGCTTTTAGGCAACATAATGCAGTACTCTGTGCTTTATATATATTATCTAATTTTGTCCTTTCAATAATTCTGTA
Organism: Sciurus vulgaris; assembly: GCF_902686455.1. Lineage (NCBI taxonomy): Eukaryota > Metazoa > Chordata > Mammalia > Rodentia > Sciuridae > Sciurus > Sciurus vulgaris. Next base: position 124,316,867 of record NC_136469.1, read on the forward strand.
AAGAAATTATTATATCAGACATCTTTAGATAAACGAGAAAACTAAGATTCAGGAAGTAATACAGTTTATACAAGACCTCAAAATGCTTAAAGTAAGGAGGCAGGTTTAAACCCGAATCTCATAAAAGAGCTCCTATTCTCGTTCCTATATCCAAATGCCTGACAATGTATTTTTATATGAATTTTCCAAGGAGGATTTATGTTTGATTAACATTTACTGCACAATTATTTTTCAACAAAGAACAATGAATACTTAGTATAAAAATACAAAACAGCAAGAAGAGAAATGAAATCACCTCTTTTAATGATGTCTACCTAAGGATAGTATTAAATGTTAATTTTTTTCTAATCTTTGAAAATATTTACATAGCTATAAATACACAATCTATGCAATTTTACATGAAACTTTCTTAATTTTTATGTAATATACATTTTTTCATATTATTATGCTATTTTTAAAACATTATATTAAAATTCTCCATAATTTGATTGAAAGCAAAAGTATTCAAATAAGTTTGGGCATTAAGGTTAGTTTTCATTGTTTCTCTTATAATCTTACTTTAGACATAATAGAACACATTTGATTTTTAAAATTAAATTACTTTCTTAAGGTAAGAATATAGAATGAGGTTACCATTTAAAACACAGGTAAGTTTCTGTATATATAATATTAACATCTTTTCAAAGACTTTTGCCAGTTAACCCTTCCACAATGTACATAATTCACTATAGTCTCAAGTCTGCCTAGTATTATATCAAGCAAAAACCTTTCTAGAATGTGGCACAACTGTAAATCATAGTTTAAACTCACTCTCCCATACTTTTTAAGATACTTCTAAAACAGAAAATGAGGAAATGGATTGATTGATGGCTTAAAAGATCAAGGAAAAAATAATAATCAAAGCAACAATAATAATGAAAAAAGAGACATGCATTTCTCCATTCAACTCTAAACTACTTTGAATGAGTTAATTATATCATTTGTATTCCTGGATCAAAAATCCACACAACTCCTTTTAACCTACCCTAACCTTAGTTATGGAAGACTAGAATATTTAAATAGAATTTTCATAAAAGATGGATTAATATACAACTCTATTTCCCCAAGCTCATGGACTTTTCTCTTCTCTTTCTCTTCTTTCAATAATCTTTCACAAAATGTCCCTAAGTCTTTCTTGGTATCAAATCTGTATGTTCAGTTTTTTTCTCTCTTTACTCTCCAGATTTTGCTTTGTTATTATTTCCCCTGTATTAATGATAGAGATTACAATAGTATACTTTACTTGTGAATGTTCAACAAAAATTAGTAAGTTTTCTTCTCACTGTTAAAAAATATTATCTTATATTATCTATTACTTTAATGTTACAGTTGCTGGCTATTTAATGCTAAATATTCAAACACTCCCATATAATTATTATTACTATTTATTTTAAGTCATACATGTGTGTGTGTGTGTGTGTGTGTGTGTGTTTGTGTGTGTTTATTGCTTTTATGTTCATTTCTCATTTCCTGGTTCTTCATCTGGGATTACTTTCTAATCATAAAATAAAATTAATCATTTAGTAACTTCTTAGGTATGATAATAGATTCTTAATTTTCTTTGTACTGACAATATTTTAATTGTGTCATGTTTTTTGATGACTTTTTTAAAATCTGGGTATAATACTAAAGTGACAACAACTTCTTTTCATTTTCCTAAAGGAATCATTTAAATTTCTTCTGACCCGTAGTATTTATTTCAATTAACTTTAGGAGTCTTATGTCTATTTATTATTGCTACTTTGATAATAATCAGAATTGCTGTAAGAGGCAACCTGCAGATTATAGGTATACAGGACTACCTGTTTCTTCAAGTGTTGGAATCAGAACAAAAGTACAGCTTCTCATCAAGAGTTACTTCTACGTAATGCTGGGGATGGAGTCTGGTTCTTTGAGCATGTTGGTATATTCTCTGCAACTGAGCTACATTCCAAATCCTACAAAAAGAAATTGCACCTAATTCCACCTACAAGTCAGCCCCATTTAAAACTAGGTGGATATTTCAACCTGATGAATAGGGCAGATAAATATCCTTATTCAATGATCCAGTCCTAAGTAGACATGGCTAGGACCCCTGAAGACCTGCTTTTGGACATTCATCCCCATATAAATATCAGAGAGAAATAACACAATTCTTGTAGGCACTGCATCTATGAGGGAGTTTCAGCATAGATCATTTCAATATCTTTGCAGATAGTACCATGTTGACAAGTTTGAGAAGTCAACTGAGAGTATTCCCATGTACTCTGCTGTGTAAAGTACATCTGCCTAAAGTACTAAATGGACCATATTCTTCTGAGACCTACAGAGGAAGTGGGACACTCAAACTCTGTTGCAGTATGCACTGTGTTAAAACCTACAAACAACAGTCAAAGAAGTCAAAGGGAAATTGTAACACTAAGTACATTTGGAATTAAATTCAATACTGTGCAACAAAATAGCAGAGGGTATTTGGTATATGGAGAGAAGGTTATTCCCTAAGAAGACTCTCACATAAAAGTGGAAGAGATATATAACAAAACAGATGCACAAATCTCAATATAGAAATATAAGAAATATGAAAAAAGACAACATAACTTCTATAAAAATTCATATCTCTCTGATAACTGATTCCATAGATTGAAGTGGATGAAATGCCAGACAATGGCTTCAAAAGAATAATGTTAAAATTATAAATGATTCAAAGAGAATACAAATAAATAGATGAATGAATTAAGGAAGACAATACAGAATATGACAGAGCAGTTTAGCAAATAAGACAACGTTTCTGAAAAAGAACCAAGCAAATATTGAAAATGAAAAGTTCAGAAATTTAAATAAAATTTCAGTGAAAGCCTCACCAACAGAATATATCAATTGGATGAAAGAAGTTCAGAGTTTGAATACAAATTCTGAAATATCATATTCAAACTGTAATAAAGAAAAATATAAAAGTAAGAATGAAGAGATCAGACAAGACCAATGAACATAATTAAAATACCAAATATGCGAATCAGAGGTGTAGACAAATGAGCAAAGGTATAGATTAAAGGAAAAGAAAATGTATTCAGCAAAATAATAGCAATAAATCTGCTAAATCATGGGAAAGGAGCAGAAAGCCAGGTACAGGAGGCATGTAGAACCACAAAGAGACATGACCAGAAAAGAAATTCTCCATGCCATATTTTAACTTCCAGAAGTTCAGGGTTAAGGAGAAATATTGAAAGCTTCAAGAGAGGAACACCATCTCACTTAATAAAGGTGAATTCATAAGAGATTTCTGAGAAACATCTCTAAAAGCCAGGAGGACATGGGATGTTATTTAAGCCCTGAAGGAAAACAATTGCCAACCTGAACTACTGTACCCAGCAAACTTACCCTTAAGAACTGAAGGAAAAATAAGACATTCCAACATAAACTAAAGAAATTCATGACCTCTAAACCAACCTTTTAGAAAATACTTGAAGGAACCCTATACACAGAAGAGGAAGCAAGATAAACACAGTAACAAGAGCATGAGAAGGAAAGAATCCTACTGGAGGACAAATAAATAAGAACTAGGAAAGAATCAAACACTAGTGCATATACATAGGGTAATGATGTCCGTCTCATTCCATCATGTATAATTACATGAATGGTATGAATCTACATCATGTGCAACCATAGAAATGAAAAGATGTGCCCCATTTGTGTACAATGAATCAAAATGCAGTCTATAAAAATAAAAAAAAATTAAAATAAATTTTAAAAATTGAGGAATTTTAAGACTTTACAATGCAACAATTGTTTGAGTTTCTTCAATATTGAAGACATCACAAAGAAAGAAATTTTGAATAAAAAAAATTTTTTTATCCTAAAAATAACCACTAATGCAGTAAAGCTTCAAATTCATAAGACAAATAAAAGAGAAAAAAATAAAAATAGAGTATTTGAAACAAACAAAAAAAAAAAAAACTAACAAAATAAAAGGAAATAGTACATGCTTTTCAGCAATCACTTATATTTTCCAAATAAAAGACCTCAACTGGCAGAATGAATTAAAAGAGAAGAACAAACTACATGTTGCCTGAAGGTAGTGCACCTCACCAGCAAAGACATACACTGAATGAGAGTAAAACTACTGAAATAAGATATTTTGAGAAAATGGAACCCAAAAGTAAGCAGGAGAAGCTATACCTATATTCAACATTAGACTCCAAAACAAAATCATTCAGAAGTATTAAAGAAGGTCATTATATCTTTTTAAGGGAACAAACCATCAAGATATAATGATTGCAAACATATATACATTAAACTTTGAATATAAAATCTTATAAAACACACACACCTGGACAAAGAGAAAGAGCATGGTCTCAAAACAATAATAGTGAATTTAATACCCCATATTCACCAATGGTAGATCATCCAGACAAAAAAAAAAAAAAAACATCACCAAGACCACCACCGACAACAAATTGGGGTTAAACTGGACTATAGGCAAATGAACTTGACATTTTTACAATAGACTATACAACAGTTGCAGAACACACATTCTTTTCATCAACTCATGGAGCTTTTAAAAAGTTATGTATTTTAGATCACAAAGGAAAAGTTAAAAAATACAAAAGAATTGGAATAATTTCTCACATTTTAGCAGATCATAATGGAAAAAACTAGAAATCAAAACAGCAAGAAAAACTATAGAAATAAAATAAACACATGGAGATTAAACAAGACTCTTGTGGAACGTGGATAATGGAAAATATTGGGGAAAATTAAAAATGTTCCTAGAATCAAATGAAAATAGAAACACAGCACATCAGAATATGCATAATACAGAAAAAATAGTAGTAAGAGGAATGTTCATACCTCTGAGCATCTAGGTTTAAAAAATTTGAGAGATCTCAAATAAACAACCTAGTGATGCATCTCAAGGAAAAGCAAGACTAATGTAAATCCAAAAATCAGGAGGAGAGAAATAATAAAATTAAAATTGAACTAAATGAAAGAAAAACTAAAAGAATAATACAAAAGATCAATAAAACAAAAAGTAGGGTTCTTCTCTGAAAATGTAAATGAGACAAAATAAAATAAAATTTGAGATGAAAAGGAGTTATAAGAGATATCACTGATATCCAGGTGCTAAATAATTATTTTAAAAAACTGTTTTCCAATAAAATGGAAAATATATAATAGACAAACTTCTAGACAATTATGATCTTCCAAAATCAAGCCAAGAAGATATTTAAAGAGATCTTTATGTACAGAAATACCATTTTAGTCAGTTTTCTTCCTACTGTGACCAAAAGATCTGAAAAGAACAATTTTAGAGGAGGAAAAGTTTATTTTGGAGTTCATGGTTTCAAGATCTCAGGTTCATGATAACTGATTCCATTCCCCTGGGATCCAGGTGAGGCAGACCATCATGGTGGAAGATTGTGATGGAAAAAACACCCCACCACATTACCAGGAAACAAATTTCTGAGAAGAAACTCTAAAAGGAGAGAAAGAGAGACTCTAATTTCCAGATATAAAATATATTACCTTGAAGGAACTCCCCCAGGGACCTACCTCCTCCAGCCACACCCTACCTGCCTTCAGTTACCACTCAGCTAATTCTCATTAGGTGATTAATTAATTAAATTATTGGGTTAAGGCTCCTGTAATCTGATCATTTCACCTCTGAATGTTCTTACATTGTCTCACACATGAGCTTTTGAGGGGCATCTCACAAAACAAACCATAACAAATAGGAAATCATGAGATGAAAGCAGTAGTAAAATATTCTCATCAAAGAAAAGCAAACTCTGGACTGAACACATTCACTGCTGACTTTTGCCATACTTTCATAGAACTAATACCAACGGTGCTCAAGTTGTTCCCTAAAACACAAAGACGAGGGATTCTTCAAACTTATTCTTAAAATCTAGTATTACCCTGCTAACCAAAGCATAAGGACACAACAATAACAACGAAAAGAAAGGACAAAAAAAAAAAAATGAAAGAAAAGAAAAGAGAAAAAGAAATGAAAGAAAATTGTACACTAATATCCTTGGTGAACACAAATGCAAAAATTCTCAAAAAATACTTGAAATCATATTCAACAACACATTGAAAAAATATACACCTTGATAAAAAAAAAAATATATATATATATATATACACACACACCATGATAAAGTTGTTTTCCTTCCAGGTATGCAAGAATGGTTCAACATAGGCTAATCAATTAATGCAATAAACCACATAAATAGAATCAAGTATACAAATCACATGAACATCACAATACCTACAAATAAAGTTTCTCTCAAAATTCAATATTCCTAATAATAAAAACTTTGAAGAAACTACATACAGAAATATCACATATCATCATAATAGAAGCTATATATAACAAACCCATAGACAGCATCATACTGAATGGGAAGGAACTAAAAGCATTTCCTCTAAAATTAGGCACCAAACAAAGATATCAACTCTCACAACTCTTTTTTTTTATTTTAATTAAAAATCATAAATTTACATAGGGCAACTCTTATTCAATATCCTACCTGAAATTTAGCCAGAGCAATCAGAAAAGAGAATGAAACAAAAAGGATATAAACAACAAAAAAGGAAGTTAAATTATTCCTGTTTGCAGATGATATGATTCTATATGTAGAAGAATTTTAAAACTCCATCAAAGATTCTTATAAGTCATAAACTCAGCAAAGTAGCAGGGTACAATATCACAATAAAGAAATTAGTAGCTTTTCTGTATACCGACACCTAGTTTAAGTTTCACACCCAAACTAAGTGTTTTCTGTCTTTACTATTCTACTATAAAAGTGAATTTAATCTTATCTCAGACAGTAATTACTTTGATTTTACTATTTTTGTCATTAGAACATTTTATAGTCATTATTGTATGATTATACCTATGGTCATGTTGTTATATACACATCTGGGTTTTTAGTGATACTGGCATACTTTCTGTTACTTTATACATATCTCTATCTATCTTTTTCTCTCCTAAATCACAGACCCTTAAATATCAAGACTATTTTAATAATTCTTTATTGTCAACAGAGAAAAATCCCAAATAATAGTAATTAAATATACTATTGAAAATAACAAGCATTCTTCCTAGATAATTTTTTCCCTAATATGTGTGGTAGAACACACATAAAAAGGTCATTGATCATTGACTGATTTGTGTTGAATTTTCAATTTGATCACATTAATCATTTTCTCCCCAAATAAATATTAAACATGCAACTCACAAATATGAAAAAAATATTTATTTAAATAAAAAAGGCACATTTATAGTCTTTGACTAAGCTATTAGAAAATTAGAAGATTTCAGTTGTAAATATAAAATTAGTATGAAAGTGTTCCTGCTCTTGTTATATATAAAATCTGAGGAGGAAAGAGACTCAGAGGTAAAACTGTAAAAATATACATAAGAGAATTTAATTAAGTTTTGTGGTTTAACTATTATATAAGTGAAGCAGTTCAACATAATCTCCATATGAAAATTTCTGTAACTGGGTTTAACCAATATGTGTAAGAATAGCAATAATGAATTTTAATTTCAACAATGCCAATGCTACTCTTCACACTCATGTCAGTATGTTCCATTGTAAATTACCTTTTTAGGTATAAACATTAGAGCATTTAAAGCAAATTTATATTGCTTGAAAAACCATGGAAGTACACTAATTACCCCATGTTACTGTTGTTCTAGCTGTATTATGATAGAAGAAAAGAAAGGAGAGAGGAAAGGAAGGAAGAAAGGAAGGGAAGGAGGGAGGGAGGGAGGGAGGGAAGAGGAGAAGGAAGGAAGGAAGGAGGAAGGGACAGTAGAAAATCTATAACTTGCTAATTGATTTTTTTTTGTACAATTTACCATTATGCTGTAGATGTGGGATATCTCCTAAAAGCTCCTGTGTTACTGCAGTAATGTTTGGAGGTGAAATGATTGTATCGTGTATGGTGTATGTTACAACATAGTCATTTCATCTTAATTCAAACTAACTAACTAGGTCATAACTGCAGGCAGGTGGGAAGAAGGTATAGGAAGTGGGTCACTAGGAGTATGCCCTGGCAGGGTTTATCTTCCCTGCAGACCCTCCTCAAACTCTCTGCATGAGGTAAGCAATGTTCCTCTACCTGGTCTTTCAGGAATGATGTTCTGCCTCACGTTGGGCCCAGAGCAAAGGAGTTGCCCCAATGTGAACTGAACCTCTATTACTGTGAATAATTAATCTACTATCTTCTTGAAGTAGTTTTAGTTTATGGATGAAGAATTTGTTTCTCATCTGGGTTAAGTAACTTTGGGACCCAATGAAGTAACTTTCTACCTCCTCTAGTGATATCTCTTCTACTTTATCATCTTTAAATTTTGAAATAACTCAGACTTGTTTCTATAACCTCTGCTATCTCTATGTGTTCAATGTGACCCATACGACCTCATCTATCTACACAGATCTTAATATTTGTCTGCCAGCACTCCCAAATGTCTATTTATGGAAAAATAAAATATAATTCTATAAATATCTTGATGTCATTTTTGATAACTAGTGGAGGAGGGGAAGGTTTATAACCCAGTTAACAGTCTTTCATTAAGTTAATTAGCTTTATTTAACAAAGTATACATATATGAAGATATCATGTTTTATTGTATAAAGGTACACAATTTCTGTCAAACTTTATAAATTTATTAGCCTTATATATAATATATACTTTTTCATATATATCAGCCAATATCCATGTCATTTATACAAAAGAAAATTATCAAACATTCACAACAAGATTTCTCAGTTTGGTGTCATATGAAGTGTTGATAAAAATGATATATTCATAAACAGGTGTTTCTCCTATAATTTCAAGATCCATAGGAATTTTCTTTATTGAATATCTCTAATCAAAACATCCTTCATCTTATTAGTGTTACTTTTCTCAGAGACATAAGTAGTAAAGACCAATGAAATCCAAAGTTTTTTTACACATTTTTTATGGAATACATTTCCCATTTTTCACCTTCAAGAAGAATTCAAGCTAGCTCTTGCAAACAAACAAGTGCTTGTACTATTTCTGAATCAAAATCTCTGTTCTCTCTAACCCATGCAATTTTATGAGGGTTATTAATATGTTCCCTATGTTTCACTGATGAATAAAAGTGTCAGGTCCATTCACCCTATTCTTTCATATTTAAACATAATCCATACTCAAATCACCTTTTTGGAATAATTATGCCTTTTCCACTTACATGTATTAAAATCTTGATCTCATACATGTTTCAAATTCTGCATCTGTTCTTGTCTCTCCATTCATTGTTGTTCAGGAGGTGGTGTATATCCTATATTGCTTGATCTCTCCCACCCCCACAAAATGAAATAAAACACATAAAAATATGCATATGTTTCTGAAATTCATGCATACAGCAAAATCTAATTGTTTTACAGAAGTTGGAGAAAGAGCATATTTATGTCTCAGCAAGAGAGCTTAAAGTAACATATTGAGAAATGCCTTTTCATAAAACTTTTGACCAAACTGTTTTGGAAATCTTTCTTGATCTTGATCCTTACTTAGCTCTACAGACAGCAAACTTGAGCATATTCTTGGTTTTAATTTGTGCAGTCTCATTTTCTTTTCTTTTTTTCTTCATGTCTTCTAACTTCAAATTCATAATATTTTGTTATCTTTGTATTTTATGATTTATTTCCAAATAATATGTTATGGTCTTAATATCTGTATTCAGGATTGCTTAGTGAGATAGTATACATTAAAAAAAAAAAAAACCCTCTATCTAAGGCAGTTATGATGCCAGATCAGAAAGCAACATATTTTATCCTAATAATTGAGATTCTTTCTAACATTATTTATTAAAGATTACTAATGATTTTCTAGTGGTGGACCTTATCAAATCTATGTCCACATATCTATCTATGTCCATTTATCTATCTACAAACACACACACACACACACACACACACACACACACGTATTCTTTCTTAAAATTTTCTGAATTATCATTTTTCTCAAAAATTCCAATCAGACTTTTACTTCTGAGGATAAAAATTATTAAAAAAGAACTATTTTTTATCAACCACTATGAATAATAGATTACCAATTTGCTTCAAACCCAGGGAAATAAACAAATTGCATTGGAATTAACTGTTGGAGAGTTACTCAAGAATGGAATAAATAAAAAGGCAAATTTTAAATTTCTTCACAGAAAATTTCAATTGTTAATAAAACTGATTAGAAAGAAAGTAAGTTTTGGAAATAACAGTGAACTATAAATTTAAAATGTCTCAGGAGTGCTTTTGAGTTTCAAAAGAGATGATGTTTTAAAAGAAAAGAATCTATATTCTAAGCCCAAATCCTGGGGTTTATTATCAATCTTTGTTTAAATAATCTTATGAAAAACATTCATTTTTATTACTTTTTTTTTATATTTCTGAACAAATTCACAGAATTTTTAACAATTTACAGTGACATTCACAATGAATACAGACAGAAAATCCTAAACCAGAGCTCATTAGAACAAAGCAAATGCCTTAACATTAAAGATTTGTCTTTTGTTTAATTCTAACTTCCTAAAAACAAAAGCTAAAACATGAAAAATTCTTATTATATACTTTGAATTATAGTTACTACCTAATGTTCCAGTTATTTCAAAAGATAAATCTAGCAAATTCCCTAACAGTTTCTGAACCTATCTCCTCACTTAGCACATCTAATTAGTTATTCACTAAAAACTGTCAAGATTCTTGGAAAAAATAATGATACAAATTACGCCCATCAGGTTGTGACCTGCCTATGATAATGCAGGCCTAGCCAACACACAGAGTGGTATTTGCAATGGCTATGTGAGCTTTGGAATTTTTCTTTCTTACAGTTCTGGAGATGGAACCAAGGGCCTTAGGCATTTAAGCGAATGCTCTTATCACTGAGATACACCCACTAACCCCATCTTTTGAATTTTTTCCCATCAGAATCAAAGCTAGCCAAACTGAATCCTCATTATTGGGTTGGTAAAATTTGGCACTAAAAACTAGGAATTAAAAACTAGGAATTGTTGGAACTGAGCTGTATTAATGGAAGCTGTCCAAAGTGGCCAACAGACTTCTAAACTGTGTGCTCAGCTCTACTTTTCAGTTTTTTCTTCTCTTCTGTGAGTTACTACATCTCTTTTTTGTGAATTCAGTCTACCTAGTACTGAACCTTAACTTACATGAAACTGAAGATCTGTTATGGTGTAAAAAATGATATAAATGTGAGCTTTTCATAGGAATGGAAGTCCAATCAAAGTTTACAAGCATTGTCAGCAAAGGGTTAAGTGACTTATTTACCATCTAATGGTTTAGAGATATGTTTTCTCTCTATGGAGCTGAACAGGCACCAGGAATTCTAAATAGATCTTCTTGAGAAAATGTAATTACCAGTGTGTACAGAGTGAGAGCCATTCCATGAACATAATAACTTTGGTAGCTGTGGGAGAAAACCAGTATTAATGAAGAGTAATCATGAAAATCTTATCAGTTGGAACATTTAAAACAAAACAATTAAGAGGCTTTTATTTCATTAAGCAACCACAATCACTCTTAATATCATTCAGAGACTTTAATGAAAAGAGTTCTTTATTTAACCTCAGTTTAAATGAAAAAATACAAAGGCTCTGAAAGCATTAGTAGTTTTGAAATATCATTTTACTTCCGAGAATGTATGCTAAGAAATTGACCTTAACTGGAAAAAAAAATTTATGCTTTATGATATTAATCGGAGCACTATTATTGAAAGAAAAAATAAAATTTCCAATATTAAAGAGAGAATTATGTGTAAATGTAATATTTAAGTAAATCTTAGAGACTATTTACATTATGGTTTAGATATGAAGTGTCCCCTATAAGCTGTGTGAGATAATGCAAGAATGCTTGAAGTGAATGATTAGGTTATGAAACTCTTTACCTAATTAGTGGATTAACCCAAGGTTGAGGATTAACTAGATGGTAAGGGTAAGCAGGTAGGGTGTGCCTAGAATAAGTAGGTCACTGGGGCATGCCTTTGTGTTTTATATTTTGTCTTTGATGAGCAGAACTCTCTCTCTGCTTCCTGGCTGTCATGTCCTGAGCTTATCAACTCTGTCACATCCTTCCAACATGATGTTCTGCCTCACCTTGATCCCAGGGTTATGTAGTTGGCCAGCCATGGAGTGAATCTCTGAAACTATGAGCTGAAATAAACTTTTCTTCTTCTAAATTGTTCTTGTCAGGTATTTTCGTCACAATAACAAAAAGCTGACCAAAACAACTTATAATGAGCCAACGGAAAAACATGAAAATTAGAGTTTAATGACCTGGGAATGTTAATGACATAATATTGGGCAAAAAGGCAAATTACAGTATGTATTCTCCGCAGTATTTCTATTGCTTTAAAATCTTCATAAAATAGAAAATTAAAATGTTTTCTACCCCAATGTCTTTACCTGGAATATTCAGTAGAGTGCTGCTATTGAAGTCCACAGAAGAGCTATCGAAAGGTGATGGTATTATTCTTTCTTTCATTTTCTGAGGACCCCAGTTTCCTTTAAGAAATTTCCAATAATTGAATTTGTTAATTCCAAGGCAAACTGAAAGAAAGAAACCATATGACATAATCCATTATGAGTAAAAATTTTAGATCTGTATGTGCAGTGTAGCCCAGAAAATGAATAAAACAGGGATTAGAAAAACTCATAGCCAACTGCAGATTACTCTTGTGAAGAAGGAAGAGTCTAGAGTGGAACTGAGCTCTTTCGTGTTACACTTGATACATGTCTTGACAGCTGAATCTCTTGTAATATGCCTTTGTAAGCACTTTTTTTTAAAATGAAGGAAACATGGAAATTTATGTCTACTGTCAAAAGGCAATAAATAATAATATGGTTTTACTCTTTCTCTTTCTTTCTGTACATGTAGGTTTTAAAAATAATGTACTTTGTTTCTCTTGGGAACTATATGTTATTTTTAGTCTTAAAAGACCAATAGATGCTTGAAAGTGCATTTGAATTGTTGAAATGTGCTGAATGTTATTGCAGTATTTCAAGGTTAACTTGTGTCTTAATATCATTTGCTAGAGTTATCTGTTCAGCAACATAAGGTCATTGAAATCTCTTCAATAAATTACTGCTGCAAGTAGCTTTCTAATGTTTTGATTGACTTGCAGTTCTCAGCAATTTCATCTGTGGTTTCTTTGCAAAGATATATGTGAGAGCTGAGATTTGTCATAATCTATTTTGTTTGTTTAAGCTCTGGGAGGTAATCCCAATTGGAATTTTATCAAAAATAACCGTATGGTAATAATGATAATATGTCAGCATCTACATGTGTTCTCTGCTTTATTCAACTAATGAATACTCTGGAGAAATATGGGTAATTTTAAAGAACAAATTAACCTTACAGCACAGCTACTGATAATGTTCATTTTACTGGACACCTACAAAGCAGCATAAATTTAAGTACAGTTTAATCGACCCTTCCAGGCATGATAGAGATCAAACAGCTAGAACATACATATTGTGGTAATTAACCTAAAATGATGCTAAGATGTTTTTTAGATAAGTGCTGATAAATATCACATTTGGGGTCCTAATTCCAAGCAAATGAAAAGAATTTAGAAAGCAGGTTATAACCCCATCCTGTATATCACTACGCCACAGTAGTTCAGATGTAACTTTTGCTGGCAAGGACATTTGATTTTTAATTACTCTGCCTTTTCCAGCACATAATGGCCATGGCTTGTTCAACATGAGCGCCATGATGTGAGCTGTGTTCTGTTTCCCTCCTGCCTTCCTCTCACTGAAGAATTGACAAAATGTAACTCTCTGTCCTGCTAATAGGGCAGCATGAAAACTAATTGGTATTCTCTGTTTTCAAATATTTGTATCCTCAAGCCTCTCTGCCTAAAAAAGCCTGACAGAGTCTCTTCATTATCTCATTATGCTATAATTATTGCATACTCAATTGCCAGGGCCTGAGAGTAATTCATTTATGCTGTGCATCCATATAAGCTTGTGCCTCTAGAACTGGATTGAACCAACTTTTGAAAATTCTAATTTAGAGCACAGTGTTATTTGTCTCCTGGTGATTCAACACATAATTATTATTTTCTTTTTATTAAAAAAAAAGAAAATTTGAATCAATATACTAACTATTCTCGTTCCTAAGGCTTTGTTGATGTTTCTCAGCTATAAATACTCACTTCATAGAAAAGATCAAAAAGCATCTACTAATACTGTTTTGCACATTTATTCACTTCTGTCCTATAAAAGTTGGCATTTTGTTCTTATTCGATAAGTTATTTTGAAATTCATACATCTCTTTTCCTATTTATGATATAATGGCTAATCCATTAACTCTTCCTTATCCTATAATTTCATTTAATTCAATCATTATTTCAATTGTCAAATAAGGATCTATTTCATAATCTTCAAAAGGAATATTTTTATGTGATACATATTGAATATATATTAATTGAATTGACTTTTTAATGATTTAAAAATATGTTCCCTTTTTCATGTATTTTTTCACATTCCCTTAATTGTTTTTACTTCTATAACCCTATTGTTCAATACAATATGTAAAACCCAATTTCTAATTTGTGAACAATCACAAATTTCTTAAACACACATACAATCATTTTCCTCTTAATGTCTTTCACTTCTACAAAAACCAATTTCATTTTCTGTCTTTCTACTATTTTCCAAATTTAAGTCTGTAAGTTTATTGCACCCAATGCAGTTCTATCCAATTGTTTACATGTTCTGAATATTTTCCTTAGGCATTTGAACCTAGTATTTTCCAGTACCATGAGAGATCCAGAAAGAAAATACTGCAAATAATGAAAATAACAACAATCAGCAACTAGAACAGCAAGAATGGACCTCACACAAGAAAATCAGAATTTTCCTTCATGAAACATTTTCCATTCCTCCTGACTCCCAAAACATCACTAAGCAGACTCTCTGCTTCTTCTAATATATCCTTTATAACTAATTCTACACACACACACACACACACACACACACACACACACACAACTTTAAAAAACATGTTAGATCATGTTGCTTCTTACTTAAGACATTCTAGTTGTTTACAACAACATTTAGCGGTAATCCTAACTCCTGTCCTGACCCTTAGAGCTGGGAACCAACATCTGTCTACCTTTAGAACTCTGGGTCTCACCAGCTCCCACTTGCTGAACATGCAGTAGCTATGTTCACCTTCTTTCTATTTTTTATAAGACTAAGTATTGCCACAACCAGTTTAATCCTTGGAGTTGAAGTTATTACTAACATTTTGGGTATTATGTCTTACTGTTTCTGTTAAACCACTCAAGTTCTAGGACCTTCCAGTGCCTAGAAAATTGCTAGGCTCTATATAACAGTTGTTCAACACACAAGGAGAAGGATAATTGGATTAATGAAATACAACTATGTGTTAGTTAATGGGTCATTATGGGTTTGTCTTCCAAACCTCATAAAATGTACTTACTTACAATATTGCATAACCTAATACACATCTAGACTATAGAGAATGGCTTCTTGCTCCCAAGCTAAAAACTTACACAGCATGTTACTCTTTTGAATTCTGAGGTCTGTTGTAGCACAGTTTTAAATTGTCTTGTATCTAAATGTAGAAAAAGTACACTAGAGTATGGTCTGAAAGTTAAAAGTGGTATACTCTTGTAGGCATTTATAGGCATTTGCCAGGAATGGCTTATAGGAGGGGAGTCAATGCCTTAATGTGAAGCTCTAGAACATTACTATACACTAATGTAGACTTTATACTTAAGTTACACCAAGTTTGTAAGAAATTTTTCCTTCTTCAGTAATAACTTTAGCTTCCTGTAACTTTTCTATTTTTTTTTTCATTTTTTAAATGTTTTGACCATTTTGTAATATCACTTTGCTTAAAACATACTGCATAATTATACAAAGATATTTTCTTTATTTCCTTATTCTATAATTGTTGTATATTAATTTTTTAACTTCTAAAAATAGCTCGGCTACAAGTACATTAGACCAGTTCTACACAGGACCAGAATCATCAAAATCACTGTCTTCCACTTGCACACCTTGCCCCACCAGAAGGGCTTTAGGGCAGTAACATGCAAGAAACTTTCCTCTCCCAGAATAATGATCCCTTTTTCTGGAATTCCTCCTGAAGGATCTGCCTGAGGCTATTCTTGAGGAGGTGCTCCACTTTTCAGAAGTATGTCCATGGTGGATTATTTCCTTCCTTCCTTCCTTCCTTCCTTCCTTCCTTCCTTCCTTCCTTCCTTCCTTCCTTCCTTCCTTCCTTCCTTCCCTCCCTCCCTCCCTCCCTCCCTCCCTCCCTCCCTCCCTCCCTCCCTCCCTCCTTCCTTCCTTCCTTCCTTCCTTCCTTCCTTTCTTTTTCTTTTTCTTTTTCTTTTTTTCCCTTTGGTATTCTTAAGGAGCTTGTTGAAGTCTGCTAAACCCTTCCCCATGAATTTTCATGGAGTTCTTTTTCTTCTTCTTCAGCTTCCTTTACTTCTGTCTCCTCTCCACATGTGCATTCCCTGGGCAATAAACAATTTTCAGCTGCTTTAAAACTGTATGTGACTACCATTGTATACACAGTGCATTGTTAATCAAAGTGTTATTAGTGCAACATTTCAGTTCATGATTGTAAAAGCTACAAGTGTTTGATGACAAAAAGTTGGAACCAAGAATATTGTAATCTTAGCCTGTCATTCACTTGTAACTGATGATACACCAATAACTTATACTAAAGAAAATTATAAGCTTATCATTGTTATAAGCGCCAAATAACATATTTCATTTAACTTTTTCAGTAATTTAATGAGTTAGAGTCATTATTATGCTCATTTTTACTATGAAGTGGGTTTTCAAAGGGAAAGGTGATCCTCCTACCTGTATAGTGAGTGGCTCAGAATCTCAGACTTCAATGACTTGAGAGCCCTTACATGCATCAACTATGTTTAACTTATTTTTTATTACTCTGAAAGACCTCAGAAAGCAAAATGCAGGTCAGCAGCTTTCAGAAGGCCACAGGTGTAATAACCCATCTATTTTCTGACAAACTTTCAATGCCATCTTTATCACAAAGTTCCTTCATAAATCTTGATACATTTTAGAGATTTCTTATATTTCACTTACCTGTCTCTTCATGTACACAGCACTATTTCAATCATAGTACTTTTATGAATACGTTTTTTTCAAAATAGGTACAACATATCACATTTTAATTACTATTTCATGCAAAATATGTATTTTCCAATTTATCATTTATTGTACAAATAAACATTTGGATTATTAAGCCTAATACCTAGTTGAAGTTGGGATTTAATTTTTTTTTTTTACTTTTGATTTTTAGGCAATCTATATGCTATTGAGCCTTTTCATCCTTAGATGTAGGTTAAATAATTTCATGTAAGTCTAATTTGAAGTTAACTTGCAAATTTTCAGACTTTCTGGAAGTTTCTCTAGGAAAGATTCATATAAATTTTTCTTTAATTTATCCTTACATCTTATGTTTTGTAGTGGTGAAAGAAAATTTTTTATCCTATATTATTATTATCATTTTTTGTACTTTGCCAAATATATAAGCCATTTATGCTTGCATTCTATATATTCTTGTAGGAAGCAACCTAAATGTTCTAAATGTTTCTCTCAGCCTGACTAAACTTTAGGCAGGTTTCTTCTGACTCTGTGTCCTGACATCCCTTTTATGAAAATAATTCTAAATTCTTCCTCCCTGCCCCTTTGAAGGAACAATCTTAAAAACAAAACTTTCCAGTGATGTCTTTCTCAAGGACCTAGGAAGCAACCCTGTGAAATATAATCATCAGGGGATGTGGTACCATAGCTTCCATACCTGGGTTGCAGGTAGAGATCAGAAAACTCCCTCCCTTGATTTATTTAAAACTATCTCCTATGAGACAGACTTGAGGATGTTTTCTTTTCCTTTGGGTAAAGGCAGTTAGCAACACGGTGGCCTTCTTCAGCTTTTAAAAGTTCTTCAGCCCTTTGTTCTCACAGAAGTAAGTTTAGACTGATCTCTCTGCACTCATTCTAAATAGTTTCCATTACCTATTAATTTTTATCCAGTGCAATTTTAGCTTTGACAGGGTCAAATAATCTTTTACCAAGTTCTTTTGTATTTTTTTTCCCAGATGAAAAAGAACTTCCAAAGAAAAAGCATTAGTGCTTTGTATTATCTTGCCAATAAAAAATAATATTTTAAAATTATCAACTTGCTATTAAATGTTATCAAGAACTTACAAACTAAATTTAGCTAATAAGTTGTAAAATATGGTATTGTGTTTTCTTGATTTGTGAATGACCTCACTGAAATTTTGTCAGATATTTGTACTGGAATTAAGTGGGCTTCACTAATATTATTTAGAATATTCTGACATGTTTTTATAGACATCCTCAGTTTTATATACATCATCCAAAAATATACCAAGTACTATAATATTTTTAAATTTTTAAAATTTTTACAGACTGCATTTTGATTCATTGTACATAAGTGGGGTACATCATTTCATTCAAGACATACATCGTTACCCTATGTACATGTATAATTACACGAATGGTATAATGATTTCTAAGTACAGAATTTTGACTTCGGTGTTGTTTTGTTCTAGTTAGCTACCTTTTCTTATGTCAGTTTTTACCACACACCCACACACAAAAGGTTTCTACCTGAGGTGATGGATTTGTTTATTAGCTTAATTATGCTAATCATATCAAGCCATATACACATATATCAAAACATCACCTTGTGCACTTTAAATATATACAATACTCATTTGTTAATTACACTTCAGTAAACCTGGAAAAATTAAACTGAATTTACATTCCAATGCTGTAAAAAAGTAGAATTACTCTGCCCACATTGAAAATATCTATATGACCGTAAAGGACAGTGAAAATCCCTCTAGATTGATAGGTGCATAATTTGACTATTGGTGCTAGTTCTGTCAATAACTAGTTATACAATTTTTGATAAGTAGCTTATGTTTCTGGAGATTTATTTCTCCCTCTAGAAAGGGGATTGATGATATGTGCCCTACTTATGTATTTTAAACTTTCATTGTGATAATAAATGAAACAATGAGCATAATAGCAGTTTGTGGTAAGTAAATTATTTCAAACACAGTTTTAAATGGTATTAACACACAGTTTGGAAGATTTTTGAAAAATCTCCCCTGAGCTCTTTCACCCACTCCAGTGATTTACTATTTCATCAAAAGGCAAAACTTCTAAAAGAGGTCTAAGAGTTCCTATTCAATCTGCCCCTATATCTCTGACCACATCTGTTTCCACAGCATTCATCTTCATCTTCTGCTGCTCATTGAACAAACTCTGCACATTACCTTAGTATTTTGGTTCACTATTTCCTCTACTGAGTGTCTCCTAACTCAAAAGGTTTCCTCATCTAACCACAGCCAGTGTCTATGTCCATGTAAAGTGTGTGTCCAGACGTAAGAATACTGAGGTCTACTATCAACATAGTGTTTTAAACAGTACCCTTCCTCCTAATACCTCAGTTCCATTTTTATGTTAATTTTTGCCTCTAAAGGAATTATTATTTATAGTCATTTAAATTATTTACTTGTTTATAGTTTCTCTCTCTCACACACACACACACAAATCCCACAAATTTTAAAATGAAGATTTTTGTTCATTTTCTTTTTTCTTTTGGAACTGGGAAATTAAATACAGGGGTGCTCTACCACTGAGTCACATTGCCAGTCCTTTTTTAAAATAGTGTTCGGTCAGGGAAATAGAGCAAATATATTTGAAATTTTGATATGAATGGGGCAAAATCGAGTTTCATGTGCAAGTAGATTTAATTTTAGTTTACCAGGAAGTAATTTGTGTTAATTTTAATCAAAAAAAGGTGAATCATATAGATTAAATGAGATATACATAAAGATAAATTTTCCTCCTATTCAGTTTGATTATACAAATCTCATTATAATTAAAACAACTGATGTAACTTAGGCTAAGGTAAGAATATCTTATAATTACAAAATTATCCTTGTGGACTAATGGTCTGACTCATCTCTGTTTCCCATTAGAAACCTCCCTCTTCATCATACTGTGGGCCACAGGAGTTTGACTTCATGGGTTATGACATACCCCATATTTCTTATTTCCCCATCGTCAGTTTTGGCAAGGCCAGTGAAGGCAACAGCAGATCATCATTGATGAGCTGGAGAGAGACAGAGGGAGAGGTGGGTGTGCGGACTTGCTCCTCCCTCTCCTAGCTCCCAAGTGCACTTTGGACAGGAATTGTTTACCACAACTAGAGGGTCAATTCCCACAGCTGCCACACTTTCCAGGCACCGGGTTCCATTTACCATGTAATATTTTTTCCTTGGGGTGGACAAGTAGTAAAGCATAGAGGTATCCAGCATTTGAGGTGTCACTGTGCTTCAGCAAGCCTGCAGAACCTGGCAACTCTGTCTGTAACTTGACTCCCACTAAGCCTCCATTAGACTTTCTCAAGTTAACATTTTCAGTATGTTCTGTGTGGGCCAGCTTTTGCTTCAGAATCTTCCACACTCCTGTATGACATTCATGCAACACTGAAGGATGTTTTCCATATATTAGGTTGCTCTTTGTTAAACCAAACTCTAATGAAGCCTCCTACGGGAACAACTTATTCCCATTTTATGGAAGGAGGTTAAGAATTTGTTGGTCGGTCAACAAAGACTATTTTTATATTTATTTTCATTTCAATTCTATCTATAATACGTTGAGCACTACCCTTCTGATGAGTTTTAACTTTCCCAATATTTCAAATTAGATACATAAAATATTGAAACTATTGGGAGCAAATTAGTTATTAAAAATGAATGATAGCTCACCAAAAATGTCTGCTACATAAGTAAAATAAAATACTTGTCATTTGATGGTACAAGTGGCAACTCCAAGAAATTGAAAAACATAGTGTCCAATACCATTCAAACTTTTTCAACTAACAGCAATAATATTACACTTACACACACACACACACACACACACACACACACACACACACACACACGGGAAGCCATTCTCATTTAGCAGAATTAGACTAGGTTGATCCATGTGATGCAGAGGCCTGGCTTCTAGGAACTCCCAGGAGGCAAGTGTCACTGTGTGGGAGTGGTTCCCTTGTCTGCTTCTGGTTTTCTCCCTTAAGAGAATGGCTCCCTAACTCCACCCTACCCTGTCCCTCACAGAAGAAGCTCCTCCGGGTCCTTGCCCCCTTTATCAGTGTGTCTATAAATAAAAGAGTTGGGCTACTCAGGGTCAAATGTTGAAAAGAGGCCAGAGCTGGTACGGCCAGACCCGTCACACCCCCTCTCCCATAAAAAGAGTATTGACTTCTTGTGTGTTTATTGAGTAGATAAGTTTTTTGGGTAATAGAAAAACTGCCACCATCCTCCTCTGGCAGTCAACCCTTTCCTCCTCCACATGGGACATGGCAGAAAAGACCCTGACACACACACATCCATTTAACCTCCTAAACACTCCATGAGGGAGGCTCTTGTGTTTTCCCAGTTTGTAGGCAAGGTCTTAGTCACAGAGAAATCAAGCAACATGTTCAAGATCACATAGTATAAGACTGAACTGGAATACCACAAGAGTTAAAAGTAAATAAATTAGACTTGACAGGCATCTTTTACTTCTTTCAACAACAATAATACACATAGAGATTTAGACATTGACCTTGTAAATAAAATATATTTATGATTTATACAAAAAAGTTATTTTATTTTTACTCAATTATATTTTAATTGAAGTAATATTTACTAGTATATTATTTAGATAGTTACATTGTTATTCTATTCTCATAAAATAAAGCAAAATATGAAGAGAAAACTTGAATAATTTGCTTTATTTTATGAGAATAGAAGAATAATTAACAATGTAACTGTCTCACAATGAATAAGGAGAATTCACAACACTTAGGAAATAGGTTGATCGCTGGCATTCCTGGTCAGGCTTTCTCCACTGCTGTCTTTGTTTATTCATCGAATATTCATAAAACGCCTGAGGTGTACCAGGTGCTGTACTTCTGCTAGTGTTAAAAAAGGAAACACCACAAATACTCTTTCCAGTTGTCATGGACTTAAATGGGGAACATAAATAAAATAATTACATTTGTGATCACTATTATGAAAGATGTGAGATAATACAAAAGTTAATTTTCCAAATCAAGGAAGTGATAAAGCATTTTTTTTTTTCTGGATAGGTATTAGGTGGGCACAAAGGTAACACTCCAGGAACAGGATAATCTAAGCAAAGGAGGCTTGGGGGAGGGGAAGGGAGGATCACACCTTTCTGAGAAGTGAAAAAAAAATTACCATTGTTTCTGGAATGTAGACACTTCTAGATTCTGTGGACTAGATCCTATGTTTAGAAAGAGAATGCACATTATTTTCTGTAGTTTAGAAGATAGACTTTAAGTGACCCTACTTCAAGTTTCAATGTCAAGACTATAGTCCTAGCTTCTTTAAAGTCATTGACTGTCATACATTTTTCATTGTCTCCCATTGTGGACCGAGAGGGCAAGATGAAGAAAACTAAGTGAAGCTGAATTAAAGTAGCAAATTCTCCTGGTAAGCACTCTTAGGAAGAAAATAGGTCAAAAAGCCTTCCCAGGGAATTTTATTTGTGAAAAAAAATGAAAATAAACTTGCATAACAAATTGAGAGTGGGTCTATTTTAACATGAAATCCCAATACAACATTATGAATAGTACAATGAATGCCTGTGAGGTGTTTTCATGTTACTTGTAGTCCTTATAGGAATTTACAGTAATGGCACTTTATCCACCTTTCATAGCTGATGACTACTGAGAAGTCACATGACTTGCCCAAGTATCATATATTTAACTAGCAGTGCTGATATTGCAAAAATGACCAGTGTATCCACAACATTCTGCTCTTTTCACTCTGTCTCTCTGATGAGAAATTGATCCTTTTAAAACAAAGGTCAATGCTAATATGAGCAAGATCTAAGAAGAACCAAAAGTGTGAATTAAAGATCTAACATAAGTAGAAATGTGTCAAATAGAATTTAGATTCTTCTTTCATTATGTTTTTTTTTAAATGTAACAGATTTGTTTTTTTAATTTTTTTTTTTTTTTTTTTGTAAAATTAGATGAGCATATTTGTTCATCATGGTCTTGTAGGGAAGGATTTAATGAGATTTTATAGGAAAAGGGAGAACAAGACCATATATTTATGGATTTTTAGTCTCAAAGAGTGAATATTCCTTAAGAGCTTATTCTCCATAGCCTTGACCACCTGCTTTGTGAGAATATTCTTGAATTGCTGTTTACACTCAATTTAATAGCTTGTACTGTATCCTAAGTTACTTTCAAGTGATATACAGACATTATTTAAATTTAATACTATTGAAAACCCAGGAACAAGCATTATATTCCTGATTATGCAAGTGGTAAATTTGAAGTTTACCAAGAAGATAGAATTTTATTACTATTTTGCTTAAAGTAGCAACAGGAGGAGTCAAGATCAGAAAAAAATATATATATACATATACACTTTACAGCTTATACTTGGGATCCATTAAGAATGTCTGCATGTGATCACTACCTGTCAGTGAATGTGCTAAAGTATTTGCATCAATCATCTCAGTAGATACAACACTAAAGATAGGAAAGATTATAGGGATAATGAGGAGGATGATGATGATGATGATGATGATGATGATGGTGTTAGTGTAATGGAGAAGAGGAAGAGAATGAAGACATGACAGAGTCCATTTTATAAATGAGGAATTTTGGCAAACATCTCCACTCACCACATCCTACCTGCTGAACATAACAAACTAAAGATTTGAGGGATTACTTGGAGACTCAAAAGTTCCAGAGTATTCTTCAAGGAAGTTGTAAATGTACCACTCTTCAACATGATGTTTTATTGCCTCATTCTGGTGACCACCCAAAGAGTATAAGGGAATTTTATATATACATTTGAGGTTTGAAAGACAGCCCCAAGTAACATGGCTGTGAGACCTGATTATCACGCATCTGTCCCAATTAGACTAATGGCCTCTATTCCAAGAACTATGGCTTTGACATCTCATTTATTTCATCACTCAAGCTCATTTTTTTCCAGTTGTGATCATATGTTGAAGGACTGTGCATAAATAAAAATCAGAGACTTCTAAATACCATTATATATATATATATATATATATATATATATATATAATATTTGAAATACAGCACCTTAGAGACTTCACAGGAAATTAGTTCTTGTTTAGAAATATTTTCATGACCTTGGCACTGAAATGCTCTTAGATGGTCAATTTAGGCAGAAGCTGATGACATTGAATGAGAGAGTAAAATAAGATCATTTGGTTTTAAACATTGAAAATAAGAAAATATACATTTGTAAATGGAATTTAAAGTTTTGGAGGTATTAAACCAAAACATAATACATGATGAAACTGAAGAACACCTGTGTTATTTCAACTTTTATGTGATCTTTATATTTCATTTGATTTAATAATAGTGCATTTATCTCTTCCTCTTCATATTGTTTATGTAGTATATGTAAGCACAATCTCTCCTCCATATCTGTCTATAGTGATAGTGACGCAAATAATGCATTTGCTCCCATCAATTAGTCCATAATTTTCACTTTGCTCCTCATGAATATTGCTCAAAGGTATTTAAGAAAAAAGTAATATAATGCAATTGATGTACATATGTATAGAAGATTATTAAATTGATTTAGTGATATTATGATACAAATATATATACATATAAATGTGTACATTAAATACAAATGCAAACAGAAAACTTTACAAAAGGAAAATATCACTGATTTTTTTTTCATCAAAGAAAACTAAAAGGGTTGCACTTCTTTTTGCTAGTTCTAATGATACCTTATCATTTACGTAAAAGTGTATTTCGTACGGGATTTAAGGATAGAAAAATTAAAATCTTCCTAACTTATCTAACATGTTGGAACATTGTTTTCAGTAAGAATGTGTACTCTCAAGGATTCATCAAAGAACTAGGTCCTGTAAGAGTTCATGAATACTATGTACTAGTTGTATGCCCCTATAGGAAGGAACTGCCTTTACTGTTGCAATCATGCCCCATTAGTAGCCATGTTCAGGAGGTCACATGGAGAAAACTGAAGTTGGAAATTAAGTCATATTTGAAGGAAGGAAACGGTGTCAGTATTGTCTGTAGACCTGCAGGGATACTGTTGAAATAGTTTCAAACTGAATTGTAATGGTGTTATAAGGAGCAGTAAAGATTCTTGCAGCATTCTTTTCCCACTAGAGGAACAGATTAGCTACTCCAATTACCATTTTGAAAGATGATTGGTTCTCTACTTGGGGTTATGAAAGTGTTATGAACCTCAGTGAGACAAAGGAAGCTTGGCCTTTAAATGGACTTTTTTTTTTTTTTTTTAGTATTTTGGAGGATTTTGTTGGAGTGGTTGTTTTTCAATTTTTCAATTACTTTAATTGTGATGTAACAACAGGTTGTCTCACAGTATTCAAGAATACATAGAAATTGGGGCTGTAGCTCAGGAATACAACATATGTTTAGCATGCATGAAGCATTGAGTTCAATCCCAGCAACACACACACACACACACACACACAGATTATCCCAAAAATTACCTTTCTTAATATTATGACCTTTTAGGACAATTTCTATGTGTATACATTAATAAATAAAAGAACAGAATATATTCATATCTATCTATCTATCTATCTATATATATGTATGCCTGCATGATGTCAAAAAAAAGTATAAAATTTAAGCTATAAATACATCCTCCTTTCACTGCACTTGTTAATCTAGCTCTTCATGAGAAACAAATGCATGTGATTTTTAAATGATTATATACTGTAGAATTTGTTTTATATTTTGTTTTTCTTTTTACTTAAAGTGAGAGAGCAGTCTCTTTACATCTCCACATGTCAAGTTATGTTATTCTTATTAATTTCAAAGTAAATATCATTTCATAATATTAATATCCAAAAGAGAAGGGACTGTGTTTCTTAAGAGCGCCAATTAGAGTGATAACTCCATTGTTAATTGTAGGACTTGACTTTTTGCATTCAAATCCAAACTCAGTCACTTGCTATCAGTTTCAATTTGGATATTTTTATGCTACTTGTGCGTAGATTTTCTTGATCCATCTATATAATAAGATTGTTTTCAGTATTAAGTGGTTAATTCATTCATTTAACTTATTTATCAAATGTCTACTAAGTCCCTACTAAGTCAGACAAAACTAGGCACTTGTGATTCTTTGCTGAACAAAGCTGACAAAGAGTTTTTCTCTCATAGAGTTTACGTTCTACAAGAGGATGCAGAAAATTAAAAATCTAACGTAAAACTTAAAATAAATTAAAAAACTAATACAGAAAATAAAAAATAAAAATATTAAGCTAGGTAGTATGTTACAATAAGTGCTATTCACAATACAAAGTAGAGCAGTGTAGAAGGTACCAGGACTCCCTGTGGTGGGAAAGCCTTCCAGTTAAACTGGTACTTAGAATAGGCATCCTAAGAAAGATGAAATGGGTAGTGACTTTTCAGAGGGTAAGTTATGAAGATCTCAAAGGGAAATTCTTACCAGATGGATGGATGGCAGAGTCAATGCAAGGTTTGCGAGTAGGATTATGCATCAGTGGTACAAGAGAGAATGAAAAAAGCTGGCCAAACTCAGTGGGAGGCAAAGTAGTAGAAGAATAGGTTATAGAAAAAATAAATATAGGGAAGGCCAATAATGTAAGTCTTTGAATCACCCTGGCAGGAAAAAAAAAAAAAAGGGAACTATTGCAGGGCTCACAGGAAAGACATCACAGGCTTTGCAATAAAAAAAGATTTCTTTGGCTGATTTCTGTACAATTGCATCTGTGTGGGGAACCAGCATGCAAATACAAAACTAATTAGGAGACTAATTAGAAATCCTGTGAGAATTGATGGTGACTCAGGCCACGATATTAGCAACTGAAGTGCTTGAAATTCTTCAGATTTCATATACTTTTAAGATAGAGAAAATAGGAGTTGCTAATGGTTGTGGCATGGGAGAAAAAGTATTTTGTCTTAGTACCTGGGAGGATAGAGTTGTCATCAGTTGAAAATGTAGATGCTCCTGAAGAAGGAGGGATAACTGAGAAAATCAGGAGTTAATTTAGGTTGTGTAAGTTTCCAAAGTCCCTAGAATAAAAGGGTAAATATTGTGAAGCCACTCATCAACAGACATAATTCATTCTTAGAAATGGCTCTCAGGGACACAGTAGTTTAGGCTAATTTTGTTGACTTGTACAACAAGATTTTGAAGGAAATGATTACAATGTCCCATGTACACTGAGTACTGGGTCAATTGATATGAAATTCATTACTATATTTCCAGCTTCCTACTGTATGTGCCATGGCTTCAACAATAATGGGCAAGTAATTGAGAGCTGGCAGTTGTAATGAGTACCCAGACAAATGCCATGTACTGCTTTATTAAATTTGATTAAATCACATCCATTAGAACCCTTTCATGTCAAAGTGCTAGGTTTAGTTCACCAGAAAAAAAAGAAAAGAAAAGAAAAGGAGAAATCACACTTTCCTGTCACTCAGATGCTTGAAGAATTTTTGTGCTCCAATGGACTCCAAATAGATCAAGAAAAAGAATCAGCTTTTGCCGGTCATAGTAAAGACCTCTCTTTGAGCTTGGTGACCTCAATGTGACAAAACTATAGCAATGAAGTGTTATGAAAAAGTACTCGAGAAAAGAAAAGCAATTCTCACATTGACCCCCTCCAAAGAGACTTTTATCCGCATCACTCCACTTGAGGTGATCAGAGACTTCTGTGTTGCTAAACCAAATAATAGCACCTTATTTGTCACCTTTCTTGACATAGCAGCATCATTTGGAAAAAAAAAAAAAAATGGTACTTTTCTGCTTAAAATACCCTCATTTGGCATCTGGAACATCAGTGATCCTTGGTTACTGTTCCTTCTCAGAATCTTACCGATTCCCCAGTTTCACCTCCACCATTGGCATATTGCTCTTCCTTTATCTTCCCAAAGGCGGTTACAACCTTTCTCCTCCCGAAGTCTGTGGTTTTTAGCCCTTCTAGCTTTGACTTGAAAATGCGTTCAGAATCCAGCCTCCTCCAGTTACAAAAGTTGGCTAAGTCCTAGAGACACACCTTATAGCAAACTACTCATCATTAGCAATGTTGTATAATTAAAATTTTCTATAAGTATAAAAATTATGTTTTGTTCTTATAAGAATAATGATAAAAACTAATAAATAGAGAGTTGGAGGAAACTTTTGGAGATGATGGATATATTTATAGCATACACTGTGGTGATAGTTTTACCAGTGAATTCTTATCTTCAAATTTATCAAGCTTTGCACAGTAAATATCTAAAACTGTTTGTATGACAATCATACCTCAATTGTTTATTTCTTCTTTAAATAATGCAGCCCTTCCTGATACTTCTCTCACTATGGTCCGAACTGCTACCAAATTTTGTATACATTTTTTACAGGAGATTTTTAAAGAGATTTCTTGGTAGTACCCTTAATATCCTTCCCAACAGTTTATATTTAATACAGCACCACAGGTTGCTTCAAAAAGGTAAAAAAAGATTTCATTCCTTTGTTCAAAAGCCACCAGCAGTTCCTCATGGATTCATGAGGTCCTACATAGGGGTCTCTTGTTACCTGCCATTATCCCCATTGTTCTCACGCTGGTTCATTCGGTTTCACCCACACTGGTCTATTTCTGTGTCTTAAATACCATAAATTTTCTCTGCATCTTAAATGTCTCAGAGGATTTGCACTTGCTGTGTGTCCCAGGAATACTCATTTCCCCACTTTGCTCCCCACCATCATCTGCTCATATGCTTTCATCTCAATGATTCCTGTTTAAGACCTAGAATATGACAGCAACCCACTGGCAGTCCAATACTACTTATTTTCATTATACTCCTTTATTTTTCTCAGTAACTTCACTCTGTGAGAAATACCATGTGTGCATATCTTAAGTAGCTTGTTATTCCTCTCCCTCTAAAATGTGAATTCCATGAATGCAATCATTTTTTCCTAATAAATATTTGCTAAACTAATGAGTAAAGTCTTCTTTGAATACCATCTATGTTTATGTTAACAACTCAAACAAGGTATATTTATTCTCTTAATTTTCTTCTTGGAGAAATGTTCTGGGACTGTTATTAAATTGAGTATACAGGTGGTCAGGCAAGCTATGTGGATGTTGCATCCTCTGCCTTTCCCCATGAAACTCCATGCTGTGCTATATCTAATTGAAACTCTTGCAAGACTCCAAATTTTCATCGTCACTGAGGATCTAAGAATTATATTTTATTGTGGATTTCAGAAATGATTCTGGAGTATTAAACAGCAGCAGAGACATGATACTTAAAGTCTGAATGTGCTCCTGTCAGAAATTGCCTGCATCATGTCCATCCTCATCACCATTTCCGCTGTGCAGTTTACATGTACTGAGAATTCACTACTCTCCACGCTCCTCATGTAATTGACTTGTTTAATCCCATGGCAAGTCTACATGGCAGGTGTCACCTGCCTATGCTTTTTATTGCTTATCCTATTTTATGATGAAAATATACCTGAGGATTTTGACTCAAATTTTTTATATTATAAATACCCAACCTGAAAGTGATTGGTGTTTAACAGGGATTTCAATAAGCCTTTATTCACATCAGAAATTTACAGCCATTAAAAGATCCTGCTGGGGTGGATGGGAAATGGCCAACTCACAGCTTGGTACATCCTTAGCAACCTGCAAACATGGGAAGCCAGTAGGAAAGGCGAATTTCACCTAAACTTACACAATTTCCAGTTCTGTGTTCTGAATTTTGTCTCAAAGGTCTTATTCCAATCCTAGATAAAGAGCCCTAAGTGCTTGTCCATTATATACTAATATACCAGTGTTTGGTTAACCAGATAGCTGTTTAGCCAGAGCCATGGGGACATAGTCCTAAACACTGAATGACTTATGTGATTACCCATTGCATTACTGATTGGTCATTGCCTGTAATTCAGGAGTTTAGGGGCCCGGTGTCATCATGTAAAGTGCATCTCCGTTTTTTATACCTTTTGACCTGCTGCCATACTTTTCAAACACAAGGATGTGAGGTCCACAAGTCCTGTAAGGATACTTAATAGCAACATCAAGTAAATACAAGCAACTTCAAAGACATAGTTGCAAGAGGTGTTTGCTAGAAACATAAAGTGAATCATCAGTATTCCACAGCTCACACAGTGTTGGAGCCTCTCCTAACGAAAGCACTTCATAAGATATGCAAGGTTAAATTTCTTTCGCAAGGGGAAATAAGTTGCCTTGGTCAATTTGAGGAAGAACAAAAGTGAGAGTCATCTGTCTCTTGATAAGGTCAGCATCCGGCGTCATTCCTATACCGTCTTTCAGGAAATCATTAATCACCATAAAGGCAAAACCAAACAGCCACAGTAAGAAAAGAAACAAAGATTGTGTGCAAGGCATTAGTCACAACCGTCCACAAAATGCTGACATTATTATAGGCAAATAGTAGACTTCTTCATGGGCTAATGATGCTTCTAATTTTATTTGTCTGAAAGTCTGGTATTGTTGTGGGATTGTCTGACTAAACAATCATTTTGTAAAAAAAAAAAAAAAAAAAAAAAAAAAAAAAAAAAAAAAACTAAACTAAAATGTTTTGAAGCTTTCTATTTAATTTTACCCTCTTCAGAAGAACTTCAATTCATTGACTTATTCATGAAATTTACTAGCATTCTCAATAGTTGTTTTAGCTTCATAGAGGTATATCTGTGTGTTTTGATGATTTTTGCATCTTTATGCCATGCATGCAATTAAGAGTAGAAATGAGCTTCAATCCTATTACAACAAAAAACCACATTTCTGTCACAATCAACATCTGACTAAAAAAAGCAAATGGATTGCTAACTTTTTAAAATTTTTTTTATAAAATGTCATGCTGATTATAGGTAAAATAATACAACCTCACATGACACACAAGTGAAGATAAGAACCCTCTTGACTGATATTGTACTTGCATAATTCTCACCAAAGTGGGTTTGGAGTCTTGGTCCTGCAAGTTAGAAATCTGGATTTGTTATCTTTCAGGGATATGCCATTTTAATAAAAATTATAACACAAGTCAGAAATTCCAATTATGAAGTTAGAAGAGGAAGTAAAATGTCAAATCAACTGAACATTCGCATCAGCATGTTCTGCATATTTACTCTTCATAACAAAAAATAATGTTAAGAATTCAATACCTCAGAAAGTTTCTTGAAGCATTCAGAATCTTGACCAGAGTTATTAACTTTATGATTCAAATGTCAGAGTGCTAAATTCTAGTAGCCTCACGCTGTCTTGTAGACAAATGGACCTGGTGAGGGGGAGGGAGTCATGGAGTACAATAGTATACTCAAGTCAGCTTAATATTCAGAGTTGCCCTTTTTTACTTGACCTAGACTAACTGCAGCCTTCCATTTACATGCTCTTTGTCCTGCTGAGGTAAATGTTACTACTGATCAAATTGCCATGCAATTGACAGCATTCCTGAACCACTGTTAGTTGACTTTTTGTTACTGTGACAAAATACCTGAGATAATTAACTTATGATGCTGAAAAGTTTATTTTGACTCACAGTTTTATAGGTTTCAGTTCACAGTCAGTTGAACCTCTTTCTTTAGACTTTTGGCAAAGAAGTATGTCAGGGTAGTAGTATGTGGTGGAGTTGCTCCCGGCATGGCAGCAAGGAACAGAGAAAAAGGAAAGGGCTACTGGTGCTCCAATATCACATCAGGGAACGCTCCATGACCTAACTTCCTCCCACCAGCCCGGTCTCTTGAAGGCTTTACTACCTTTCAATAGCATCAACCAAGTAACTAAGGCTTTAAACATGGACCTTTGGGAAACATTTCAGATCCTAACTATAGCAGTCAACTTGCTTTGAGTTCTGTATTTCTTCTGTTCCATAGATCTTTGATTGCTGTTTCTTTAGAATTTCTTCTTTGAAAATTATTTTTAAAATATTTATTGCCTAAAAATAACTGTTTGTCCTAGGGATATAATGTTAACCTCAGGCATCATATAAACAATCCTTCCTAAAATACAAAGTTTAAGAGAGAAAATAAAAATTAAATATACTATTAAAATAAATAGCACAATATTTGATTAGAAAAATGCCTGGCATTTAGGAACTTCATGAAAGTTGTCTCATAGCCCTACATTGACATAGACAAATACAAATAATTTTTTTTCTATTAACATTGGGCCCCTCTTTGTGCTTATGAATTTTTTCTTTCCACCTTTTTATTGGCATATTACAGTTGTTCTAATGATGGGATTTGTTGTTACACATTTGTACATGCACACAATAATAATATCATTTGACCAATATCATTCCCAAGCACTCTCCGACCACTACCCCTTGGTCCCTTTTCTCTAATGATCTCCTTTTGATTTTCATGAGATCTACATCATCTTTATTTTCCTTTTTCCTCCCTAGCTTCCACATATGAAAGAAAACATATACCTTTGACCTTTTGAATTTGACTTATTTCACTTAACATAATGGTCTTGAGTTCTATCCATTTTTCCTGCAAATATCATAATTTCATTTTTCTTTATGGCTGAATAAAACTACATTGTGTAAACATATAACATTTTCTTTTTACATTCATTCACTGATGGATGCCTAGGCTGGTTTCATAGTTTGGCTATTGTAAATTGTGCTGCTACAAATATTTATCACTGTAGTACGATGGCTTTAACTCTTTAGGATAAATCCTTAGGAGTGGTATAGCAGTGTCATATGATGGTTCCATGCCTAGTCTTTTGAGGAAACTCCATATTGATTTCCTAGTGGTTATACTAATGTACAATCCCACCAACAGCGTAAAAGTGTTCCTCTTTCTCCACATATTCTTCAGCATTTATTATTTGCATTCTTGATGAATGCCATTCTAACTGGTGTGAAATGAAACCTCAAAGTAGTTTTGATTTGCATTTCCCTAATTGCTAATGACGATGAACACTTATTCATATATCTTTTGGCCATTTGGATTTCTTCTTTTGAGAAATGTCTGTTTAATTCATTTGCCCATTTATTAATTGGGTTATTTGGGGTTTTTTTCTGGTTTTTTTTTTTTTTTTCAGTTCTTAATATATTCTACGTATCAGTCCTCTCTCAGAAGAGTATCTGGCAAAGATTTTCTTCCCATTCTAAAGGCTCTTTCTTCACAATCTGGTTTCCTTTGTCATAAATTTTTTAGTTTAGTTTTAGGAGCATTTCTTTTTCTCTTATCTGTAATTTATTTATAGTACCTCATATATATATGCTCATTGGATTAGACAAAACAAATTATCATATCTAACTCTATACTATAAAAATGTAAGATATATACATATACATCAGCTATATATAAATGTAACATATATATTTTCCATTTATACTACATCTGTATTATGAAAATGTTTATATATATGTGTGTATATGTGTACATATGTAGAAAAAAATGACATTTCTCAAAAAAAACAATATTAACAACATTCAGTTGATTGTACATGGAAATGATTTTACTTGTCTAAGTTCCTGTGCATGAGAATATTGCCTCAGTTTATTCTCACCAATTCTCATCATTTCATCACCTGAGGTCTACCTCTTAGCAAAGGTTCCCGATGAAGAATGTTGCTTCCTAAGTATCTACTTAAGTGGAGGTCTTTGGAATCTACTAAAAGCTTCATCATCCAGGCATTACAAACTTAGCCCAAGATTTCAGCATTTCAGTAATCAGAAGTTTTCCTTGCATTTTATTAACATTAAATGATTTAAAACAATAACCAATTAGTGGTGACACTGTTTCCCTGAGGTATTCTCAAGGGAAATATGGCATATTTGTGATAAGTTCACAGTCATGTTCAGACCCAGCAGCTACCTCAGTCTTGCTTTGGCTGTTCCCCTCCTTCCTAGTTCTTCATCACACTCTTGGTGTCCAGTCACTATGTAACATGCATGCATTTCCAGGGACCCTCATATTCACAAACTACTTACTTTCTAATATTTCTGTATTCATTGCAATTGTCCAGCATTCATGAAAAATATGCATATTTTTCCAGTGAGAATAAGAGAACAAGAATATGAGTTGACACTTGAAAACTGGTCAATACAACCATTATCTCAACTAACATATATATGTTAAAATTCCATCTAACCTATAAACTTTTAAACTACTACCTCAAATTCCTCCCAGCATCTTCTTGAGTTTAAGCAATATCTATTGCCTGTCTACACTTTCTATTTTTCACTCATAACATATTAAAACTTCTCTCTGGGTTTCTACAACATCTACTCAATATTCATGACAACATTTTTGGAGGTCTTTGAATATTTTTTGAGATCCAAATTCTCTTTCAAATCTTTTTTCTGCATTGTCTTATATAAACTGATAATATTACACCACAAGCCTTTCCAAATTTCACTAACATTTTCTAATTTGATGAGAATATTTTGACCCAGCTGAGGCAGAGCATACATGGAGGTCTAATATCCTTCCAACTTGTAGCCCTCATAAAATTTTATTTCTTTATAATTTATTTTTTTATATCTAAATTTTGACTTAAAAATCACTCCTTTAAACCTTGTTTTTTAAATTTTTGTATCCATTGATAAACTTCAATTTTGTTCTTCCTTGTGAGTGCATGGGACATTGAGTTGTAGCATTTTCACTAAGATACCAGGTCTTCTTCTTCTCTTGCTACATTTTTACTTTGCATCCTCTTCTAGAGAATTGTGATGAAATGCTTATAGTAGATGGAGCAGCTGAATATACTCACTGATAAATGATGTGCTCCTAAATATTAAACACAAAAAGTAGAGCTGTTTGTACCTCATGCCATGGAAATTTGAAGTCATTCAATGTACACAAATAGATGTGGCATGCATAGTGTATGTATGTATGTGTATATATAAATATGTGTGTGTATATGTATATATGTAAATTATTTTAATATTCTTAATTTTATATTAATCATGTTGTATACATAGTACACATGTATCATGCATAAATTTGTGTGCCTATAACATGAATATTTGTGTACATATTTCCAATTTACCTATAAGCAAGTGTGGAATAGGATATATGATAGCCTTTAGGTTCAATTTAAGAAAGAATTTCTTCTTTACTCCAGACTATACATTTCTTTCTGAGCTATCACTGTCTCTCTTATTTCATCTTTGAACTTGTCTGTGCATGTTATTTACTCTGCTAATGTGCATGGGAATGACATATTTGTTCAAAAGAGAAAAAGAGAAGAGATATACGAGCTGACATTTTAAAACTGGTCAACACGACTCAATAGTTTAACTCTTACATGATATTTTTGTTAAAATTCAATCTAACCTATAAACTTTGAAGCAACTTCAGGGTTCTAGATTCCCTCATAAACCTTCTTGACTTAAAGAATCCCTATTGTCCATGTACAATTTTCATTTCTCTTTTATAGCATGTAACAGTTTCTTACTGGGTTTCTTAATATATTTCCTAAGGAAAAGAATCTACTAATTTAGCTTTAAATTCCCTCCTTGTATGCAATATATTATAAACATTGTATAAAAATGTTGCTAATTGGTACATTTTAGTCTTCAGAAATAATAAGGTTGAAAAAATGAAAATCAGAAAAAATATACAAGGAATACAATCAGACACTTAATTCTCCCTATTAAGAATAAATGATGCGTTTTTGTCTCCTTAAAGGTTGAAACAGTGTTGTCATAATTGTTGAACGTTTTATTTACATTTTAATATTCTGTCTCCCACATACTTTCTATAATATTCTGTTTCTCTTGATCTGACCTGAGCTCAAGAAAATACTGGGATATAAAAAAGTGAGTAAAACATTCATTAAACTTACTACAGTGATATTAACACTTCCTGCTAGAGGCCAGAAAGAGATGAAAGGAGGCTGTGGTAATCCCAGAATAGTGCTGGTAACCCCAGAAACATGCTGCCATGAGGCACAGTGGATACAGACCATGTGGAAGTAGGAGCTCTTCCACAAAGGGAGAATGCGTCTGAGCAGGGGTCAGAGCAGTGGAGGGCAGTCTCTGCTTTCAGTTTTTCTTGGCACATCATCATATTAAAAGTAGGAAGACCCTATGCACAGGCCTGCTGGAGGTGCAGCTGGAAGCTCAGACCATTGGCTGCATGAGACATCAATGATAATTTACCTTACGTTTTAAAAATATAATAAGAATATGTAATCTTTAAAAACTGTTGAACACAGTATCTAAGGTCTGATTTTGTGGCATTTTTAAATATAATCTCTCTACTCACTTTCTCCAAAGTAGTATTTCATTAGTTTTGCTTGTATCCTTTCAGAGTTTTATATTACACAATACATTAAATAAGTATATACAAGAATATACATAGTATAATGTGAGAATAGATATCTTTTAATACTGTATACACAGACATATATGTGTATATGTATAGTGCACCTTTATATCTATTCCTATGCATATGCATGCATATATTTTTATCTTATGGATAAATGTATGCATATATAGGGAGATATAAAATTATAAATATATTACCCAAAATATAGGGTATTAGGTTACCTATTAGTGTTCATTTGTTTTTTGACAGTTTGACTTTTAAACTTAATAGCTTCTCTTTCTTTCCCTGGTACAGATCTTGGTGAGGAATGCTCATTTAATGTGTTCAGTGAAATTTTGTTCATAATCATTGGCTTGTCCAAACATCCTACAAGTAGGGAAGTCAACTCTTATTTGCTCCCCCAAGTCATTTTGGTACCCTCCACTCCAGATGTGTACATCCTGAGTGTGACAGGAGTCTCTAAAATCTACTTAGGTTACAGAGATGTAGAAAGGAATAGAAGATGCAGAGAAAGTTACCCCTCACTGCTCTCTGTGTGCACAGGGGGGACTGAGACAATCATCTATTAACTAAAGAATTCCATATTAAAAGATTCCAGAAAATAAAGATTGTCAAGTGGACTTCTCAGTGATTTAATCTTATTATAATCTCACTATAACAGCATTGAAAAGAAAACATTTTTATTATTTCCTTCACTGTTAATAAATTAATATTACCCATAGATTGAAGCTCATCAGTTTCCCCTGCTTTCAAAATGTTCTACAATCTGATTCCAACCACATTAACCACCTTCACCTATTTAACTTCACTTCACTTCAACCACTCACTATAAATCACAGACCAGACTCTGTGCATGTGACTTTAATCTGTCTGCTGCTTGACAACATTGTACAATGCAAAAATACTATAAATTGTATCTAGCAGGTTATTTTTGCCAACATTTACATTCTTTAAAAAATGAAAGTTATTTCATTCCATAGTCATTATCATTTCCTCAAACACCCCTCAAAATAAAAGAGAAATTAGCCTTATAAATATTAAACTTTGCTATTCTTTTTAAACTACATCCCAGAATAAAATTATATTTAACGATGAAAATCAGTGTATTAGTCCATTTTTTTTTAACTTTAACAAATATCTGTGGGTGGATAACTTTATAAATAAAAGAAGTTCATTAGCTCCCAGTTTCAGAGCCTGAGAATCTAAATAGCACCATCTCTGGCGAGAGCTCCTCTGACTGTTACCTCAGGGTGGATGGCACCAAAATTTCAAGAGTGTTTGCAAGAGGCAGAGATCACATGGCTAGACAGGAAGTCAGCATAACGGGGAGGCAAGAGTCTTACGATCCGATCCTCCTTAGGGCCCTGCCTCTTAAGGTCCCAACCTCTTCCAAACAACACCACCCTATAAGCCAAATTCTCATCACATGAACCCTTATGGGGCACACTCATACCATATGGAAATCATGCCAATCATGGATTTCAGTAATGTATAATTCAAGACTTATTAAAAAAAATCTATATTTCATATCAACCTATGGGTCTACATTTTATCACCTTTTCAAGTGCTACTAGCTTTTATATTCATCAGTAAAATTTTCCAGTGCTGGTGAAGGAACAAGGTACTCATTATTCTATAGACAGCATACTTTTCAACAATAAGTTCATAAGATATTGTATAATAGGTAAAAGTAATAAGTGGGCTGCTCCTTATTGCTTAATCATCCTAATAAATTGAATATTCTTTGGGTGCAACTCTATCAACACACTTCTTGAAAACTTCCATTTACTTTTCCCTTCATTCTGTTTCTGTGTGTTCATGTGAAAGTTCTTATTAAAACTAATTTGTTTTATGCACTGACAATCATGTTGAAAAGTCAGCAGGAAATATAAATCATCCAATTATTCCTATTGAGGAAGCAGCGTGAGAGTGTTGATAGATGTAGTGTGATGATTTGTGCGGCTTTGCATCACTGTGCAATCTGAGGGGCTTTGATAACTTGATTCAGATTTGAATCTGCTCTTCCTCCCTTTGTTCTGCAGGAGATTATTTATTCCTCTACACTCCAGAATGTACAGGATGATGGGTAGAAAATACAGGAGGAAAAATGAAGATAAATTATGAAGTGGGCTTTCCGATAGAAAAGCATCTGTTGTTGAAACAGATGAGGTTTATCAATCTGGAGTAATTATCAGTGCCTTTTTGAAATCAATGTCAACCTCGCCACTTTCTGTGTCAGAATTTCCCCTAATCAGATTTATTAAAGATGTTAGAGTACACAAAATAATGATCATCTCTTTAATTGAAACACCCGGGAACATAAACCATACCTCTCCACCCTCTGACACAGACATCAGGGGGAAAGCTGCTCATTAAAAATCTGGGGAAGTGGATAAAAATTGGTGTCATTCTCTGAAAAGTTGAAAACTCAATGTGGTACACAACTTAGAGACTTTTAATAAAGCACTGCTGAAGTCCGCACAGCTGTTGCTTTGAAATGCAGCATTATTTTCTGTGTTGTCTTAATGTTAGTCTTTGATAATGAATAAAGAAAACAGCCAATTTAAAACGCGGGGATGTCCTTCAAGAACAGAGACAGTTGAGTGGCACACTGAGAGCAAATTAGAGGAAAGCGAATGTCACCCTAACAATCCAGATGGCATAGAGCATTTTGTCAATAGATCTGTATGATTCCCACTGGGATCAGGGGCTAAG
The DNA here is from genome assembly GCF_902686455.1 of Sciurus vulgaris. Lineage (NCBI taxonomy): Eukaryota > Metazoa > Chordata > Mammalia > Rodentia > Sciuridae > Sciurus > Sciurus vulgaris. The sequence goes on from NC_136469.1 coordinate 124,356,044, forward strand.
CTGGCCCAAAGTTCCATCAAAGGAGTTGGGCACACATTTGATTCTTAAAATACTATACTCTGCGTTTGGATTCTATTCAAAGCTCTTGAATACAGAAAAAGAAGATTCCATTCACTGACCAAGTTATAATCTGAGGAAGACAGAGCCAAATTCTGGTACAGGTCACATTTGCATTCTGTCACATAGACTTAGATCACTCATCAACTCCAGCAAGAAGCCCTCCCTTTGATTTCATGCTAGCAATGCCCCACTGACCAGACTGTACATGGAACACAGATGCCTTGTCCACTCAAAGCCTTTAAGCCCCCTTTTCCAGTTCCTCCGACCCAGGATCTTGCACATCCTATCTAACTAACCTTAAACCCCCTTCCAGTTATCCTTGAGCAGTCCTCTGCAGCTCTCTTCTCCCAGGGGTGTGTCATGTAGCTGGGGGCTACATGCTTACAACAGTGCCCAGTGGATCTCTGGGTTTCTGGCAGGAGCTCAGACACGTGGACTGGAATCTTCACCTGCAAAAATTGAGAAGAGCAAAAAAAAAAGAGAAATGTGATCCTAAGCCAGGAGTGGGACCAGTTTTCTGGATATTTTCAGTTCTCTGTGGAAATCTGTCTAAATCATACCTGATTTCAAGATTGTTAGTCACATACATTTGTCAGGTTAAGAAGATAAGATATACATTTTTGATATCTGCTTCTCTTGCTTTATGGTGTCAAATAATTTAGATGTATGGTATGTCAATACCATGTATTATCTATGCCTCACAAATGGTAGCAAAAGAAATTGCCTTGAATGGTGAACAAGAAATTAGTAGAGGGGAAATGGTTCATAGGTTAAAGGCTTGATCAATACTGATGTGGCAGATTTAGGTTACAGATATCCCTCTATTTTAATTTCAGCATAACTATCTTTCTGGTTAATAGTTTCATTTATGTTGAATTGCTGAATTTAAACACAAAATTCATCATTATTTTCCTTCTAATCTGTAACATTGACAATTTTAGAATTGGATTTTCTCAGGAAAAGTTTTAGATCCCTTACTCTGTCCTCTTAGTGCTTCTTCCTCTCCCTCCTCCCCCTCCTCCCCCTCCTCCTCCTCCTCCTCCTCCTCCTCCTCCTCCTCCTCCTCCTCCTCTTCTTCTTCTTCTTCTTCTTCTTCTTCTTCTTCTTCTTCTTCTTCTTCTTCTTCTTCTTCTTCTTCTTCTCTGTTACATAATTGTCTCATGCACAGGTTCTCTTCCTCCATCAAGTGAGAACTGAAGATAACTTGATATTTTGTCCAGTTCTAGCCTTTTTTTTTTAGTAGTTGTCCCTGAAAAATAAAGTGTAAAGAAAAGGTAGAAGCAAGAAAAGAAGGAAGAGGAAGAGGAGAAGAAATAGTAGTTAATTTTACAATGCAAAGCATTTCTCTAGTAGCCTGAACTGCTAATATAAGATATGTCAATAACAACTATACATTGAATTATAATGAGATATATCCCCATGGATATATCACTCTTCTTCCAATAAATGTGTGTGTGTGTGTGTGTGTGTGTTTGCTGAGCCCTTAATACATTTAGGACTTGGGCTGTACACTTTAGAGATAATGAGTTCTAAATTACATGTATCCTTCAAAATGTTATACTAAGTGATAACACCCATTTATCTATTTCATGACAGCTCTCATCATTAACTCCTATTTTTGTTTTATAATGTCAGTATATGACTCTTCATCTCAACTCACATCTATATCCAAACAAATGCCAGAGTTTATTTCATTTTGTTTCATCTTCTTTCTTACAGATGTTTTAAACCTAAGTGACTTTTTCTTCCTCTTTATTCAAAATACTATCTCAGCAATAGGGTTATTGAAATTGTACAGTATAGCTTCCCATTTTATGTGTAAAAAATATGCTTATTAACCTTTCCTAAAATGTCATTTTCAAACAGACTGGTAATAAAAGTGTTTATTATTACTTACTACCCATTCCTGTCTGACTTCAACTATTCTCAGCTAATGACAGACATCACCATTATAGGTTGACTCAGTCAAGTTTTAGTTTTGCAATTTCTTTTTGCTAGACAGTCCAAAGTAAACCATGCTATCCATCTAAATGTTATTTTTTATTTATCAATTTATTTTTAGTTAATCCAAATAATTTTTCTGTCCTATACTACCAACATGCCTATATTATTAGAGGACATATCAATCATGTTAAAACCTTACTACCAGGGAGAACTCATGTCTGGATTTGCAATCTGGTTTAATTTGTGAGCCCTCATCTTGCTTGCCTGGTTCCTGCTATGCTGCTAGCCTCTTCTGAATAACTGGATTTTGGGATTGTCTAATTTCCTGATTTTCTAATTGTCCGCATTGCTTCAGGGCCAAGACACCCATCTCTTAACAACATACAAATAAGCACAAGAACTAATGAGGAGTCAAGGGCATTGGCGAAGACCTATAATCCAACAATTCAGGAGACTGAGGCAGGAGGATTAAAAATTTGAGGTCAACCACATAATTAAGCAAGACCCTGAGAAACCTAGTGAGACCATCTCAGAAAATAAAGTCAGGTGTTGTGGCATACTCCTGTAATCCCATGGTTTGGGAGGTTGAGTAGGAAAATTGCAAGTTGAAACCAGCCTCAGTAAATCAGTGAGACCCAAAGCAACTTAGAGAGATCCTGTCTCAAAATAAAAAATAAAAGGACTGAGGATGTAAGCTCAGTAGTACAGCACCAATGGGTTCAATCCCCAGTACTAAGATAAAATAAAATAATAAAAGACATGGATTGTAGTTCAGTGGTATAATGCCCTTGGAGTCAATATATAGTAAATTACTTAGTTAATTAATATAAAAAATCAACAAAAAATAAAATTTTAAAAAGAAAGGAAAAAATGAGGAAATATGACTACAGTGACAGGTTGTGCTGATAATAGCACCCTGGCTATGGTTGTATATAATAATATCATGAAGTGTGTATAGGTGGAGTTTATATAGTATTAATCCTATATTGTTCCTTACTACAGCATGAAAATCTAGTACAGTCTCAATGAAACTTTAAATTAGAAGTTAAGTTTGCAGGACACCGATGCACAGTTTCATTACCATGTTTTAAATGAGAAGTGATATAAAGTTCTGACTCTGGTGGAACCTGAAGTCGTGAGATATAATTGTATTATTTCACCAACTGTGAAAGATTAAGCAAAGAACTCAATTTCCATTGGGGAGAGTGGGTGTAAATTCACGAGAGGACTGCCCGAAGGTCAGGTAAGACCTCTAACTGTGAGGTTTTCCAGAAGAGCCTGGAGAACCCTCTCTAATATAAAGTTTAACTAGTAGTTCTTAGTGGGTATAACACTGAACACCAATAATACAAGATATTAATAGGTGATAAAAGAAAAATATTTCTGTTGCACAAATGGATGCCGAATTAAAAAGTTACACATTTCTTTAATATAGGAATTTCAGAAAATGTGAGTATTTATTTTGAAGATTCTAAGAGGAAAGATGAAATATAAATCCTAAACAATTTGAGTCGTGTGTGTGTGTGTGTGTGTGTGTGTGTGTGTGTGTGTGTTCTTGCAAGGGTTGGCATAATCAGAGCTGAAGTGTCTAAGATAATTTAACCATTCTACCTCAGTTATCGCAGTGACTCTCTTCACCTCTTGCTAGGCACATGAATATTTGCACTGTTCTTTATTTGTTGTTTCATGAAAATTTAGGAGAAAATATATGTTTTCCACAATTAAAAAAAATGTATAATAAACACTGAAGTACATTTTAATTCATTTTTCCTCAGTATGTAGATATTGTAGTCAGCTGACTTTTTTTGATATGGTCATATGTAGGTCAACAATTACATTAAAATAAAATCTTACTCAAAAATAGAGAAATTTGGAGTACTTTAAGAACAAGACACTATTTTTCTACTGCATACTCTCATATTTGTATTTAAATTTGATAATTCATGATATTAAAATGCCTTTCTCATCTGGAGCAATTCACTAAAGCTGTGATTCCCTAAAGCCATCTTGTTCCCAGCACATTGTTATTTATTCTCATTTTACCGCAGTGATTTGATTTAGCATAATGCTGATCTCACTCTATTTTTGACTCTGAACTTTACTGCAGGCATGTGTCAGCTTATTGCTGAAGTGGTTATACATAAGCCCCTCTCAAATAGTCCCTGTCCTGTTTTGTGGTCTCTTTTCAACAGCACTTCCATTGGGAGCAATGGCCCTGACTTAGCTCCATGGGTGGCTCACCAATCAGAATGCAAGTTACATTTCTGATGGAATGAACTATCGAAGTAAGCACATTCTCATGAAGAGAGCAAAGCTGAAGGTTCATTAATATTCAGGCTTGCTATAGATAAGAGGCTTCTCTTAAGTAAGCACATTAATCTTATCTTTTCTTATGAACATGCTTTACCAGTGACCCAAGCCAAGTACCTTCGTGTGGCTGCCTCCTTTCTAGAACTCAAAAACTGCAATTCAGAGATGAAGGGTCTCTCCTATCCCAAATCCAGCAGTATATGTTTTTTCTTTATCCTAAACCTTCAGCTATCACAGACACACATGAGTGGTATTGCACAAAAGTAAGGGCAAATGTGTGAGTGTACAAAGTCAAAATTTATCGTTCTCTCCAAACTAATAGATTTCTCATTACGCTTCCTGGGAGATAGTGTGAGAATTTCTTATTCTGAGGCTTCCATGTACATTGGTTTGTAAAGAAATAACAAAGAAAGAGTCTATTTTAAGGCCACATTATTTTGGTTCTTCCCTTCTATTCATTCCTTATTATTTTACCCTTCAGTATCTACCAGTTTTTCTTCTCTTTTAAAAAATAATAATCAATGTTGATTCATCATGTGTTACTTGAATGTTTACTACTGCATCAGATAACAAGGAGTCATTCAACCATCACAGAATTCTCAATTAATATAGGCTCTTAAAATTGAGTAAAATTCTCTTAAGAATTTCCTGGACACACTGGCAAGTGTAGGTAGGTGCCCATCATCTGGATAGAAACTAAGTTACCGGATAAGGCCCTGTGACTTTGTACTGAAGAAAAAGACCACACCTCAAGGAGTGTGGTCTTAAATATGAGTTTCAAATTGAAAGTCACAGGAGCTAATACACTAAATTCCAGGCATTGATTTACAGTGAGCTGGTTTTCTTTTCCAGGTATGACATTCTGTGTTCATTGTTCCAGGCTGAATACCGGTAAAGATTTTTCTTTTTTGTAATTAATCTCCCAAACATTTCTACAGGTGCCTTCATGCCCCTATCATTTCTATCGGGTTCCTAATGTTTACAACACATTATTATGTTCTGATTTTACATAGCCCTCATAAAAATTCATGAGCAAACTGGCATATATATTATTGCCCCATTTAAAAAAATATGGAACTTTAATTGTTTTGCTCCATCACATACCTGGTTTAATCAGACAGTGTTGGGGGCTGTGCCATGTTGACTGTGCCAGAATGGCGCCTGATCACATGGGCAGCGAGGAGGTTAATTGACATAAGCACACTCAGGTGATTTATCGTCCATGCACACAATGTATACGCATGTGTTCTCAAGCACTCCTAATTGTGCCTGCTCGGACATCTAGCGTCTTGCTAATCTTTGTGTAAGAGGCGTGGCCCTGCTCTCCGCCTCCTGGAGGTGATATAAGCATAGGCGGAGCGAGACAGCTTGGACCGCAGCAACTAGCAGAAAGAAGCGGCGCAGCAGCTAGTAGGGAGAAGCAACAGCAGCTAGCAGGAATAGGGCAAGAAGAAAGAAAAGACAGTGGAATGGCAGCTAGGAAGAAGCGGTTAGCTGATGGAAGCAGCGAGTAGGGGCAGCGGTGGAAGGCAGATCGCAGAGCGGAGAACTGAGACGCATCACTAAAGCACCTTAGGTAGAGCACCCTTAGTTCACAGGATGCAGGACACACCAGTAAGAAGCAGCAGACCTTACGTGAGGCGTAGCAAGTCTCTCTTCCTCTAAGCTCTAAGCAAAGCCTGTCCTTCTCTCAGTCTCTCTTAAGTAAAGTCTCTTTCTCCCTGATAAGCAAAGTCTCTCTCTCCTCTCAAAGCAAGTAAGCCTCATTTCCTCTATCCTCTATAAACAAACAAGAAAGCAGTGCACTAAAGAGAAAGATAGAAGTAGCTCAGTTTCCAGTCCACCACCCATAAGACCCGTGCAAATTGTTGCTGCAAGCAGTGACAAATATCCACGGATTTTGTACCGCTAAGAGCCAGCGACAAGACAGGAAACCTAGCATCATGCCTCACCCACAGTTTTACCTAAAGGTTTTGTTTTGTTTCTCTTTGCTGACTTGTGCAGTACAAATGTAATGATATTCATCCCTATAAACATGCTTTCTCCATCTCATCATTTAAACATGCAGTACAACTAATGAATGATTCCAGTAGTGTTGGTGAATTTTAAGTGGGCAGAGATTCCAAGATAGGAAAACATGGAATACCACAAAGTATGGAAACATGCGATAAAACGGAGGAGCTTCCCATTAGACGTTGATTTGACAAGAATGGCCAGGCACTTCTCTAAAGTGGAAGATTTTTTTTAAATATGATGAATTTCAAGTAACTCAAAAAGCTCCAGGAGGAATATGGAAGCATTTAACACAAGAGAAAATGGAAAGAGACTATGAAAACTAACTTATAATTGAAATGTGCTGCCCATTTCCCTATAATTTTGCAGTTCCAAATTCACCCACTAATAATGCTTGCCACTACTCCCTGGTATTGTGACTGACACTAATCAAACTGTGATTTTTTTTGTTTGTTTGTTGGCCCTTTGCTAGATTCAGTGAGTAGAAGACATGGAGGAGAATGATAAAGAAGACAAAGGAGAGATGGAACTTCTCTTTGTTCCCACTTGTTTAATGCTGTGTTCCTAGCAGAAACTCCAAGAGCAGCGACACTCCATCCCAGCAGCAGTAATTTGCAAAAGCATCTTCAGCAAATTGCAAAAACATCCCCAGCCTCCAGTATTCTTTAGCACTTCCAGAATCTGTTAATCACATCCTGTCAGAGATACCAATCAGCAACAGAGGACACCATTTCATCTGAGCCCCATCTGTGTGTGTGGGGGTGTCGGGAATTTCTCCTTGAGCTTCTCTCTTCTGTTAATTCCAGTACCATCCATTTCTTCTCTGTCCCTAGAGTTGATAGTTGTCTCTTGCAATTATTATCTTCGAGTTATTCAAGTTTTCCTTATATATACAGGTCTCTAACATCTATGCAGCAACTTTGATGCAATAAATTGTCTCTGATGAAATAATGAAGATGGTTTTTATTTGCCTGATTGGTTCTGACAAAAATAATAAAAAGCTATTCCAAAAAAAGACAATATAAATAGAAAAATAAAGTTCCTCATAACAACTTTCCTCAACTGGTATATCTCTCTTTTCAAGGATCTGGGACTCATGCTTACCATAATCTCAGACTGAAATATATATTTTAAAAAGCACCTCAATGACAAAATTGGAAACTACAAGTTAAGCCAAAAATCACCTGTTTTATTGCTGGTCCAAATTTTTCATTTGCATGTAAAATTTCAGTAAGAAATAAGTTTTTAAAATCTGTAAATAAGACTTATTTGGATCAATATCTTTTTGTCACATATGTGTCTATGTTGAATCTCTGTATGTATTTAAGGATTTTTTGTAAGACCATATATAACCCAATAATAGATGTGTATCACAAAAATCACATGTATAATTTTGGAATATACAAGCAAAGTAATTTTTTTTCAGAGTTCTTTATCATGATTAGTGGCCAATATTAAAATCATTGCTATAGTGATGCTAAAATTGCACTCCATGGTTCCAAAAAATTGAGTCAAATGCTCTTAGGTAATTAATTTTAGTCATACTCTGAAACACCAAGATTTCAACAATTTAGAAACCATTTGTTGGCATGGAAACATCAACTTAATTAAAACTGGATTAAACTAATTAACCTAAAACATATTGTACTATTGAGTGTTTGATTTAGAATACTTTGGAAGGAAAAGAACATTTTTCATAATCATTTTAGGTCTTTTATCTAATGGAAGTGTTTAGGTTTCATAATGGACCCACACATGCGCTAATGTCTCAAATGACTACTTTCATGGGGAGAGGATGATTATGAAGAAGCTTTCCATTAAATAAAAACATTAGATTTTTCACAGGAATTCAGAAAGCAGAACATTTTATAAATATTTCTTATTATCTTTATATAACCACAGTATCTAAGAGATTTGAGGAAGATAACCTTTCACCCTTTATATTTCATCCTAATTGGCTAAGGTTTGTGTCATGCAATGAAGAGGATCTGAACATGGTATGCCATCCCCTCCACCCCCCCAAAAAAAAATGAATGGAGAAGTATAGCTAAAAATTATATGTTAATGATACAACCATGACTGGTTTTTAATATCCAGTACTTCTTATAGCATAGAAGCTCATAAATATATAGGCAGTATTCACTGACTGTTTAATATTTTTTATTTTTCATCTTACTTTTTGTTCATTTTATCAGTGCTAAATGCTTACCCTATGGATGATTTAAATAGATTCATTGGAGATTTCCTTGGTGTCTGGCCACCACACCCACATGCTCATTTTTTCAGTAGAAATGTGATCCATTCTGATTTCAAGTTCTTTGCTTGGATGGTTCTTGGTTTCTCACCTGGGCCTCAAGGCAGCAAGGAGGTTTTGTAATGTGTGGAGGTATTCACATTTGTTAAACTTGGTTTGTTTAACTTAATTTTCTTAGAATTCTCTTGTAGATTTCCAATTTTGGCAACCATTTGGAAGATTCTTAGGTGATAGGAAAACAGAACTAAAGCAGCAGCCATTCTGTACCTCATGCAAATTTTTGTTAATCTGCTGATTCATGTTTTTGGGTTAAATTAACATTGAGTTTGCACATGTACAACTTGTTGCCAAATTCTTCTGCAGTTTCTTTAAACTCCTGGTCCAAGTATGTGAGTGAGTGAATGTGTGTGTGTGTGTGTGTGTGTGTTTGTGTGTTTGGGCATAAGGGTTGACCTCAGTGGAGAAGATCTTTCTTCCACAGTAAATTCATACCCCAAACAAAAGAGACCAGAAAGACTCACATGAGTTTCAGTCTCTCCTCCAGGGTGTCCCATTTTTGTATGTGTGTTCCGATCTCTGTACATTCACCATAGTTTCCTCATTCATTGCACACTTTGAATTTCAAGCTCCAACATCAGACATGAAGATGATACTGATGTGGTGGATGGAGAAGTGGGGCAGGGGTGGACAGTCAGTGTAGGTAATGAATGATTGGATCAGGAAGATGAGGGTTGATTCAAGAGGAAATACAATGTGAATACCTCCAGGGCATTTCCCCTCCACCAACCTGTTACCAAGGTTACCTGCTTCCAGGGAATTGCTCCTCCTTGCAAGGAGTTGTTAGTGAATGCCCCCTGGAATACTCTCTTCCTGCCAGTATCCCTGGAACACTCCTTTCCCATCTTTTGGCCCACCTTTTGGTCCTGTAGGCAGGATGAGAGGAGAAAGGGGCATGAGAACAAAGGAAATCTTCGAATTCTAAAAAAGGAGGAGGACACCCCACTCCCTCTGGCACCAACATGGACCCCTTCCTCTGTAGAGGAGACTCTGCCCCTCCATCTCCCTCTCTATGTTCTATGCTTTAAATAAAACTTTTTCTCTTGCCTCTGTGTTTCTCAGGTGCTCTATCTTCAACACTGCTAGAACAGAACTCAAACCTGATTCTCAACACCGGTATCAATAACATTGCAGAAATTAATTAGATCACTCTAACAATTGTGTAAACCTAAATCCCTAATCCAAGATGTGTTATATATCCTAGGGATTATGGGATTGTGCTACTCTGATTGTCTCTGAATGTTTAGAAGATGTGTAACCCAGACCATTGTAAACAAAGAAAACTCGATTTGCTCACTACCAGGGCAATTTGTTCAGGGGTTGGTGTTTGAGTCACTTTGGTCAGTGTTATTCTGATGACTCAGGTATTGTTTTAGTCAGATTTTTTGCTGCTGAGACTATAAGATCCAACCAGAACAACTGTAGAAGAGGAAAAGTTTATTTGAAGTCTCATGGTTTCAGAATTCTCAGTCCATATATAGTCTGCTCCATTCCTGAGATTGTCAGGTGAGGCAGAACATCATGGTAGAAGAGTGTGGCAAAGGCAAGCAGCTCACATGAGGATCTGAAAGCAGAGGGACACTCTGTTCTCCAGATACAAAATATATACCCCAAAGGCATGACCCCAGGGATGCACCTACTCCAGCCACAACTTACCTTCCTTCAGTTACCACTCAGTTAATCCCATCAGGGGATCAATTCACTGATTGAGTTAAGACTCTCATAACCCAATCATTTCTTCTCTAAACCTTGCATTGTCTCACACAAGAGCTTTTGGGGGACACCTCACATCCAAAACCATAATAGGCATTAATTAACACTACTTTACCTTCTATACTGAGATTTTCTGTAAGTGCACTTTATGAATTTCTCAATGGTATATCATCTTATTTCCCACAATTCCTTGATGATGTTATTATTATTCCCATTCTACTCATGGGGTATGTGCTGAGACCTGAAAAAAGTAGTTTATCTAGAATCACAAAACTGATGATTGATTTTACATACGAGATTGATTTTACATAGGTCCATTTACTTTCAAAGTCAGTTGAATTTTGCATGATGAATTAAAGGAATTGGCGGATGATTATCCTAATGATTCATGGCTTTCAGGAAGTACTACTGTAAGCTATATAAAAGCAATAATTTAAATATAATTGAAAAAGGTGTTAGAAACTTTATAAAAGCAATGGTGTTCTACAGCATATTGTCTCTTTCTATGATAGAATCTTAGATTGCATTAAATAATATTTTGCTGGAAGATGTTGATTATGGCCAAGCCATAAGCTATCGGTGTTTTCAGGTTGAAAATGGTTTACCTGATTATCCATCACATTCAGTGAATTGACCAGTTGCTTTTTGGCATTGGAAAGAAATAGTCCTCAGAGTTCTTTCATTCCCATGGGCCTTATGAACAGAATTTGATACAGTTTTATTTATGCAATAATATCTGAATATTTTATTTAAAAATATCACAATTTCCTTAAACCAGAGAATCTTTATAAATATTCACAAAATCTTATACTCATAAGTATTACTAAATACTTCCAGTGAAAACCTGTTCACACCTGGCATTTTGAAGGTATTGTGGATACAAAGAAAAATGAGAATTGAACACTCACTGTTCAGGAGCTCACAGATTAGAAGGTGCAGCAGATAGCAAAGCAAACCAAGCACACATGTGGTGGCCTGTTCAGTCTTCTAAGACCACAGGGACAGGTTACTTCACTTAGTTTCCATTGGTGAGGACAGTGCAAGGAAGATGCCATTGGTGTTGCCTCGAAGAGTAAATAGGACCCAACTAGGCAAAATAGAGAGACAACAAAAGACAGAAAATTCCAAGTAGAAGGAATGACATGAAAAAGTTCAAAGGTGCAAAAAACAATAGAGAGGAAAGGAAGGAGGTAGATGACAGGATCAGAGAGCTGTTGGAAAGGGAAATGGCAGATTAGATCATAAGGTCACATGTTCAATGCCAAGAAATTGATGCAAAAGTAAATTATTGAGGAACCTTAAGGATACTATTGACAGAGAGACAACAAAGCGATAGGTAGAGGAGAGCTGGAGAGGAAGAACATAGGATATGGAGAGGACAGTTAGGAAACTATGGAACATATCCAGATTCAACATGAAAAGAGAGTGAAATAAGACAATGGTGCACATACACTAATATTTCAGAATGTGGGTACAGATTGGAAAGCCCAGATAAAAATAAAAGAAACTTACTGACATAGATTGTATAGTATTTATAAAATTAAAGTCCAAATCCCAATTTTTAAATAGAAGAGCCAAGGAAGAATTATTTTAAGGGCATTCCTAGTCATTAGAATCATTAATATAAAATTTTGTATAATGCCAATGTTTATATATGTCACTGAGGTCAAGAAACTAGCCCCATGCCACTTACCCATGTGATAGAACTGGCAGTCAAATCTATATCATTTGCTCTGTAGTCTATGATTTCCTCCCAAGCCTATGCTGACAGTCATGCTTACTTGAAGGGCAGTGTGAAACACTGATAATCCCTTGAGCTCTCACAACTATCTGGGGAAGAGTCTTTTTTTGTCCCCATTTTGCATATGAAGACATTGGAAATTACTGCCTCTGTAAAATCATTTAAAAGCTAATAAAATAACTAACAAGATAAATAATGAAACTAGTATCTGAGCAAAATACAGCAAATATGAATTGGGGAACCAGCACTTCATTAGCTGGTCTGTCCAATTTAGAATCAGTACCTTCATCTTTAATGCCATGGATTTCCACCCAGAACACTGCTGCTCTGCTGGACATGCAAAAGATCACACGTTTTGTACACAGTGAGGAATAAAATGGAGTGGCCTCAACCAACATAAGAAAGGGGAATGTTTTAAAACATCCACAAAGTCCTGCTTACATTCCTATCCGTATTAACGTATTTGTAAACACTGATTTTCTCTGTGAATCTCATAATATATGTTTAAAGATGTACATCAGAACCAGAGAAAAACAACTTTAAATTATTTGCAAAACTTTCCTCATGTCTTGTGATAAATCCATTTATCATCTCCCCAATTCAACAGATAATTCTGCATATACAATTTAATATTGAAGTTTCAAAATAGAGATTCTTTGCTTAAGAATTAAGTCTTAATTAGAAGGCTATTTCCTCCATTTGTATCATAATCAGCTTTATGAATGGCATACATTCTCTTTGGATTTTTCAAGAGAATAGAACACAGTCTTTTTGAGAAGATAAGGAAAAATTGAGGGCACAGTTTCTGATATAGCCACATATTACCAAGAGATTACTTCCATGAGAGTAGCAGAAAAGATTTTTGTTAATTTATTTTTGTAGGTGGGACCGTATGGACAAAGGAACATGATATCAGGAAATAAATCATGCTCAAGAAGGAAGAAGCATTATTTGGTGCATTAGATAAATAAAGGAGGATGGTGAGAGGTGTGTCCTCCAATGAAAGTGAGGAAGGACTGAAGTGGAAAAGGGCTAAAGTGAAGTAATTTGTATTTTCTTTGTCAGGAAAGACTGAAGGATGTTTGACATAGAGTCTAGCTATAATGCTTGTTATCACAGCTTACATTTATTATCAACATTATTAATGTTTTAATATGAACTCATTAAGGGTCTATGGTGTGCAGTGTGACACACACAGGTCTTCATTCTAGTAGTGCATAAACTCCTGTTTATGTCCAGAGAAAAATCTTTAAGGATAACAATGACAGAATGGTTTGCAGCAGCTCCAAACAATTAGGTAGATTCTTAATGAATTATGCCAAGGCTCCTGCTGAAAATGATTAATTCAAGTCTGGACTATTGACTACTTGCATCATCAAAGCATAAACAACTGTATTTTCCTTCTTTCCCTTTGGCCATAAATGTATGAGCCATTAGAATTGCTTGTGACATTTTATTTTATTTCTTTTCAGCTGCTTCAGAAACCAAGCTTTAGGCAATTAATTACATAAGTCATTTTGTAAGGGAGATTAGTGGCAAAGGTGATCAAAATTACTGAAGTGTCTATATACAGAATTTACCACTATGACACACATATCCTCACTCTTTACTTTCCCACCCAGTCTGATTTGGTGGAATTCAATGAAAATGATGTGAAACAGAAGATTGTTTAAAAAAAATCATTACAGATGTATAAAAATAGTCTTGCAGATGCTAATATTTAGATTATATTCATGTTCATTCATTCACATATATTCATATAATGCATTTAGAATTGACAATGACCATGGAACACTTTTATGGTTTGGATGTGAAGTGTCCTGCAAAAGCTCAAGTGTGAGACAATGGAAGAAAGTTTAGAGGTGAAATGATTGGGTTATGAGAATCTTAATATAATCAGTACATTAATCCCCTGATGGAGATTAACTGGGTTGTGACTGTAGGCAGTAGGCTGTGACTGGAGGAGGTGGGTCCCTGGGGGGTGCCCTTGGGGTTTACATTTTGTCTGTAGTGAGGGGACCAATCTCTCTTTCTGCTTCCTGGTTCCATGTCCTGAGATACTTCCCTCCACCACTCTCTTTCGCCATGATGTTTTGCCATGCCCCAAGGAATGGAGCCAGCTGTCTGTGGACTAAGATCTCTGAAATCATGAACCCCAAAATAAACCTTTTTCTCCTTCAATTGTTCTTGTTAGGTCTTTTAGTCACAGCAGCAAAAAAAAAAAAGCTAACTAAAATGCAAAAATTGATGCTTTCAACAAGATTACATTTTAGTGAAAGGGAGATGCAGAAAATTATTACACAAACTACATACTTATTATATAAGTATGTCTATATGTATGTATGTCTATCAATCTATCATCCTCTTATCTATCTGCATTAGGGTTCTCCAAAGTAGCCCATATATATATATATATATATATATATATATATATATATATTACATGGATGTACATAAATGTATGAACATATATTATTTATATACACATGTATAAGTATTTTATGTGACTATATGAAAAGATTTTTGTGTCTCTATATACACATATGTATGTTTAGGTGTTATACACATAGTATGCATACATACAATATATACATATATGAGTACTGTTTGTATGAATTAAGTATAATGAATGTGCTCATGAAATTATAGATTCTGACAAATTCCAAGATCTTCAAGGTGATTCAGAAACTGGAAACCCAGGAGAGCTGTTGGTATAGATCTAGTACTAAAATTGGCATGCTTGATACTCAGGATTACCCAGTATTTCAGTTCAAGTTTGAAGGCAAGAAGAAGGCAGCGTCCCAGTTGGAAGGCAGTCAGGTAGGAGGAATCCTTTCTTACTCAGGTCTGATTCTTTTGTTTTCTTCAGATCTTCAACTAATTCAGAACTCCACATTCAGTAGGATAATCTGCTCTGGAAGGCCACTATTTAAATGTTAATCTCATCCACAAACACTCTTCTAGAAAAAAGAGTAATGTTTAGACAAATATCTGGCCATCTGTGACCAAGTTAAGTTGACACATAAAATTAGCTACTACACTATCTACACATTTATTTATTATGTTAGAAATTATTAAATGCTATAGAAAATAACCAAAAAGGAATGGAAATGCTGGATCTGTTGTTGATGTTGCACATTGAAGTGTGGTTAATAGGGAATACCTCACAGAGGAGGTGACAAGAGGAAAAACGAACAGGAGTGTGGAGGTGAGAGAAAGCAGGGCACAGACATAGCAGGGGAGCTCTGGATACAGAGGGTAAAGTAAAAGAAAAGCTCTAATGTAAGAGTCATCAGGAATGTTCCAGGAGCTTCCAGGAACCTAGTGGGATCAGAGTGGAGTCTTTGCCACAGAGCATAATGTTGGATGGGCTCTCATAGATAAAGGAATTCGGATCATGTAGGATATTCTAATCCACTCGTCAGTTTTGTCATTCACTGCAAGTGAAATGAGTCATCACTGGAGAATTTTGAGTGTACAGCTAACATAATTCATTCTAGCTCCTCGGTTAAGGCAGAGAACCCAGTAAGGAGGTCATTGCAACCACACAGCTGAGCAACAATCGTGGCTTTAACTAGTGGTATCAGAGCAGGTGATGAGAATAAAATGGGGTTAAAAATTTTTCCAGAAGTCTTACATATAATAATGGCATAATAATCACTGATGAATTTTTAAACTTACATAAATCTTATGCAAATCCTAATCTATTTATATTCAAGTCTTGAATGTAAAGCTAATTTTTCCATTTATTTGTATTAAATAATTTAATTATTTACAAAAATAACAATGTTCTTGTCTCAGGGAAGTTGACCACATATTTACAGAGATATGTGGGCTAAAAATATGCAGCAAAATGAAAAAAAAAATGCTGATCTGTCTCTGTGTGTGTCTTTTTTCTTTTTTCATTCTTCTTTTTCTTTTTGACAATTTAATGTCAAGTTTGCTATTTTACCCCCACTGTGGCATGTAATAAATGTGACTGTGCCTAGCAGGGGGTAAGGGGTCTCTGTCAGCTATATTGTTATGCTCTGCAGGAATATTTAAAACCATTCATAGAACTCAACTTCTCTAAGCAGTTTCATATTACTTTTTGACTTCATTTAGAATGTAAATGTCAATGACTGCTTCGGAATCAAATGAAGAAAAGTTTTCAGTGAAATTGAATCTTGCTTGTAACTAAGAAGTAAGTAGTAGTCTATGGTGTTGGAAGCCTACCTTTACTGATTATCTTGAACCTTCTTTCATCCAGCACATTATTTTAATTATATGTAATAAAACTCAACTGGTGGTGATTGCAGAAGAAAGGGCTCAGGTAGGAGTGTCAATTTAACTCGCTGTGATTTTTTCTTCCAGAAACCACAAGTCAGTGACTCCAACCATTTCTAGAATCCATTCTTCATTACCCTAGGAAAGTTAAGAGGCCCAAGAAAGTAGCTTTCTGTCTTACTCCACCATCACAGCCAAAGGAGGTAGTTAATAGATGGGAGTCCAAATAAAGTTATTTGAGTTCTTAATCCCCAATTTGTTATACAAAAGTTCCTCTGAAATGGATGAGAATGAGGTCACAATTAAAGAGACAGAAAGCAAACACGGAGAGGGACCTGAAGGGAGGGGAGAGGAGAGAGAGAGGGAATTTAATCCTTCGATTGTATTTTCTGATATTTTCTCTTTCAGACTTTGCTCTTGGTTTTTCCTTTCAACAAATTAATGATCTTAACTTCAATTGTTAATACATTAAGTCCTCTTTCTTCTTTCTCTGTGACTTAATGATAGTTTGACTTTGAGGTGTCTTTGATACAAATATTAGGAGATATTTCATTCATTTTTATTGTATTCCTTATATTCATCACATTAACTAGTAAATCTCTATCACATGTCCTTTAAAAGTGTGAATCAATTTGCGCCACTAATTCACATTCACATTTTACAGATTGATGTAGGAAATAGGAGAGGAGAATTCCAGTCTCAGTTCATGTTTAATTTGGGTAACTAAGTTATCTTCAAGGTCTACTTGAGTTATGTCAGTAATGTTTCTTTTTAGACTCAATGCAAACTCTCAAGTAGTAAAATACAAGAGGATTAATCAACACAGTGCTATTTGAATAATTATAGAACACTAAATATTTAGAGTGATGTAAGAGTAGGTGGTATATTGAGATTTCAAAAAAAATCTTACATTTTTTCTAAGATAGCATAAATGTAAAAATGTATTCATCTCATCCAAAATCTTAGTTTTCATGCATGCACAGATAGATGTATGAAAGGTCAGTGGATTGATGTATTAATAGGTACACAGAAAGGTTAAGGAATAGCGAGTCGAAACTAAGTATCTATAGGTGAAGTTCAGATATGTTTAAAGATCAGTTTCTTCTTCATTTTCCTATTGTGTCACTTTTAATTCTCAGTCCATGTGTTAATGCAAAGTCTTTTAAAATAGAAAGAGAATAAAAAGTAAGGGAGGAGAGAGGTACCAAAGAGAAGATAATTAACCCTGAGATGAAATTTGCTTGTGATGGAGAAGGAGGAGAAATTTGTATCCAATAGGATCAAAATTCCTATAAAAATGAACTGAACTAAAATTTAAAAGACAAAAACAGCAGGGTAGTTCTGGAATCTAGCTCAATTATGAGAAGTTGTTGCTATAACCTCAGGTAGGTAGGAGATTCAAGAGAGCACAATTAAAAGCAACCTGACAAAAATCTTTCTACATTTATACACTAAAGGACATATACTTGAAAATATTTCAAAATATTTTCATTCCTTGTTTTCTTTTTCCTATTCCTCCTCCCTCCTCCTTTTCTTCTAATTCTTCTTCTCCTCCTTCTTCTCCTCCTCCTCCTTCCCCTTCCCCTTCTGCCCTTCCCCCTTTGCTCCTTCTCCTTCCCTTGTTCCTCCCCCTCCTCCTCCTCCTTCTCTGTCCTCCTCCTCTTCCCCTTTTCTCCTCCTGTTCTCCCTCCGCCTCCTCATCTTCCTTTCCCTTTTCTTCTCATGATTATCATTTCTTAGTGGTCAAAACCCTAACTTATTTCTTAAGTTTCTTTAACTCCATTTCAAATCTAGCTATAAAATAGTATTTTCTAATCATCCTTTTAAATTCTACTACAGATTAACTTGTAAACTTCCTATCTAAATTTAAACTGTAAATTAAAACAGGAAAATAAACAGAACAAAACTAAATTACAAGCATGAGGAAATAATATGTTTAATTTTCCTATTACATTTTAATAAGGAGAGAAATAATAACTAGTTTCATAATCCTATGTTAGATGGTTGGTCATAAAGGCACATCCCATAAAGTGGTAGGGATCCACACCCCTGGACATTTACCCTTCCAGGCGAAATAAATAACCAGTTTTACTACTTGAAACATAGTTCAATGGAAGTATTTTCTATCAGCATTGTTCCTCAGGACCATCCTGGAATCTTACAAGAGTGTTTAAACTGTCCATGTGCAGATGGTTCCTGCATGTGGTACAGAATCAACTGGAAACCAAGTCTGGGTATTTCTTCTTCATTCAACTGTTTAATACACATGTATGGTTTGAGAAGAAGCCAGGACAGCAGGGAGCACAGGCAATGAGGGCGTGGAGTGCTTCCTCATGTACTTCGTACCTTCAGAGCCTCTTTTAAACTGATTATGTGTATTCAGCTTTCCTTTTATGAAGTGCAGCTGCACATGCTGAGATCTATGGACTGAACATCCAGACACTACCCAGTTCATGATGGAGCAATACACACGTTCCTGATAGGCGGCTCAGACACATGTACGTCTGGTAGCTCGTGGTAATGTATATAGTCTCTAATAAGGACCAGTAAGAAGTCAAATGCTACCTTTTTTAAAATTTCAAGTGCTACAATTTCATTTTCTCAATCCACAGTATTAAATAATATTTGATAGACTATGTAGTTGATTCATTAATTTTTATATATTTTTAAAAATTTTTAAAAATTTTTTACAGACTGCATTTTGATTAATTGTACACAAATGTGATGCATCTTTTCATTTCTATGGTTGTGCATTATGTAGATTCATACCATTTGTGTAATCATGCATGTACATAAGGTAAAGATGGCTCATTCCACCATTTTTCATATATCCCTCCCTCTCATTTCCTTAAAGTTCCTCCATTCTTCTCTAATTCCCCACCCCTCCAACCCCATTATATATCATCATCATCCCTTTATTAGGGAAAACATTCACCTTTGGTTTTGTGGAATTGGCCTCCAACCCCATTATATATTATCATCATCCCCTTATTAGGGAAAACATTCACCTTTGGTTTTGTGGAATTGGCTTATTTCACTTAGTACGTTATTCTCCAATTCCATCCATCTATCCCTAAATGCCATAATATCATTCTTCATTATGGCTAAATAATATTCCAATGTGTGTGTGTGTGTGTGTGTGTGTGTGTGTGTGTGTATATATATATATATATTTCTTTATCCATTCATCTGTTTAAGGCATCCAGGGTGGTTCCAAAATCTACCTATTGTGAATTGAGCTGCTGCTGCTGGAGTTGCAAATTGGTGCAGCCACTCTGGAAAGCAGTGTGGAGAATCCTCAGAAAACTTGGAATGGACCCACCTTTTGACCTAGCTATCCCACTCCTCGGTTTATACCCAAAGGACTTAAAATTAGCATACTACAGTAACACAGACACATCAATGTTTATAGCAGTTTAATTTTTTTTTTTTTAAACAAAAGCACCTGGCTAAATTAGGCACAGCATATTAACGTTATACATAGTGTGGCGGTTCATTCTGACATATTTATAGCTGCATATAGTGTAGTTTTCTTCATTTCATTCTCCAGTATACTCACTTTCCTCCCCTTCCTTTCTCTGATCCTTTTCCTCTTCTCCTATTGGTCTTCCCCAATTAATTTTTAATTGATCCATTAATGATATTAAAATTTGAATGCATTGCTGTATATTTATACATGGACCTCATAAAATTTGGTTGACTTCATTCTCCAGTTCTTCCTCTTCTTCACCCCTACCTTCCCCTGTGATCACCCATTTCTATTTAATCAATCTCCCTTTCATTTTTATGAGATCCTCTTTTTAATTCCTTTTTTATCTTTAGCTTCCACATATGAGAGAAAACGTTCAACCCTTTACTTTCAGAGTCTGGCTTATTTCACTTAGCATAATGTTCTCCAGATCCATTCATTTACCTGAAATGACATAATTTCATTATTCTTTATGTCTGAGTAGAACCCTATTGTATATATATACTACATTTTCTTTAGCTATTCATCTATAAATCATCACCTAGTCTGATTCCATAACTTGCCTATTATGTAGCTATAAACATTGGTATGAATGTATCACTGTAGTATTCTTATTTTAGTTATTTCAAATAAATGCCAAGGAGATGCCAAGGAGTAGAATAACTGAGTTATATGGTGTTTCCAGTCCTAGTCTTTGAGAAATGTCCATACTGCTTTGATGTGCTACTTTGCTCTTCCACAATCTATTAGTGTACCTTTTCCCTTACATCCTCACAAGCAATTGGTATTATTTGTGCTCTTGGTACTGACCTCATAGAATAAATTTGGGACTGATTTCTCCCTTTCTATTTCATGGAATAATTTAAGAATTGGCATTAATTTTTATTTAAATGTCTATTAGAACTCAAGAATTCATCTGGTCTTCTGGTCTTTTGTTGGAAGGTTCTTTTTTTTTTTTTTTGGTACTGGGTATTGAATACAGGGACACTCAACCACTGAGCCACACCCCTAGTCTTTTTTAATATTTTATTTAGAGACAGGGACTTACTAAGTTGCTTAGGGTCTCACTAAGTTGCTGAGAGTGGCTTTGAACTTGTGATCCTCCTGCTCAGCCTACTGAGCTGGGACTGAAGGCATGCATGATGCCTGGCTGGAATGATTTTTATTATTGCTTCAATCTCATGGCTTGTTATTGCTCTGTTTGGCTTTTATATATTCTCTTGGTTCAATGTGGGTAGGTCATGTATGTCTAGAAAGTTGTCAATATCTTCTAGATTTTCTGATTTATTGGAATATAAGTTTTTGAAATAGCACTTGATGATCTTTTGGATTTCAGAAATGTCTGTGGTGATATTTCATTTATCATCTTCAATTAGATCTTCTTTCTCATTTTTTTAGTTTGGCTATGGTTTTATGAATTTTTCCTTTTCAAAGAACCAACTCCTTGATGCATTGATGGTATTTTTTTTAAATTCTCTTTTTCATGAATTTCAGCTCAATCTGAAATATTCTGTCTTCTACTGGTTTTAGAGTTCATTTAATATTGCTTTTATAGAGCATTAATATGTTGAATTAGGTTGTTTGTTTAGAATCTTTCTGTTTTTCAACTGTAGGCACTTAATGTTGTAAACATTCCTCATAGTACCACCTTCATAGTATCCCTGAGATTTTTATTTCTTATGTCATTTCTTTAATGATCCACTCCTCACCTAAAAGGTATTGTTCAAAATCAATGTTTGCGTGATTTTTATAAGTTTTTTTGCTTTTGATTTCTAATTTCAATTCATTATCATCTGATAAGATGCACAGGATAATATTGATTATTTTAATATTAATTAAAATGATAATTATTAATTATTATTATTAATATTGATTATTAATATTGACTATTTGTGAAGACTTGCTTTGTGCCCTAAAATATGGACTATCTTGGAAAAGAGTTCATGAAGTCCTGAAAAGAAAGTATTCAACTCTTATTGGGTAAAATATGATATAGAAGTCTATTAGGTCCATTTGATTTATAGTATCATTTAGGTCAGAACTGTCTTTATTGATATTCTACATGGATGACATGTCTCATGGTGACACTGGCACATTGAAATCACCAAGGACTATTGTATTGGGGTCAATGTAGGACTTAAAATCAAGAAGTGTTTGTTTGATGTAATTAGGTACATTGACATTTGGGGCAAAAATATTTACTATTATTATACCTTCATGTTGATTGTTATTTTAATAGTGCATAGTGACCTTCCTAGTCTCTTGTAACAAATTTTACTTGAAATATGCTTTGCAAGATATAAGAATTTTTATTCATGCTTGTTTTTAATCTTAATCTGCATGAACTATTATTCCACCCATTTATTTTCAGTAACTCTGAATTTTTTTGCCTACCAGTCACTCATAAATAGCACATGATTGGGACTTGCTTTTTAATCCTTTCTGCCAGGCTGTATGTTTTAATTGGAGAGTTGTAACCATTTTCATTCATAGTTACTATGGAGAGATACTTATCATTTCCAGTAATTTTTTGCTTCATAAGTTTAATTTATTCTTGATTTTCATTTGCATTCATCTTGGAGAGTTTTATTCGTCTTGTTTTTGAGTTTGTTTGTTTGTTTTTTTTTTTTGCTTTGTGTGTGTGTGTGTGTGTGTGGTATTTCTCTAAGTATTTTCTCTAGTGTAGGTTTACTGATCATAAATTATTTTATCTTATTCTTATCATGCAAAAAATTGTACTTATTACTCTTTGGTTCTGAAAGATAGTTTTGTTGTTGGGTATAGCTACCATGACTGGCTATCATTTCCTTTTAGAGTTTGGGTTATCTCGTTCCAAGCCCTCCTCGCTTTTGGAGATGTTGAGATGTCTAAAGTGAATCTTATTCGTTTACCTCTCAATTTACATTTTCTTTTTCTTTTAATATTCTACTCAGTCTTTATATTTGACTTCTTGATGCTTATTTGTCTTGGAGAGGTGCCATTTTGATCTTGTCTATTTGGGATTCCATATGTATCCTGTATGTTCACCTTGCTTCTAAGGTTTGGAAATTTTTCGCTATAATTTTACTAATAAGAGTCTTAATGCCATTAGTCTGCATTTTTATTTATTTATTTTTTCTATTTCAATGATTCATAAGTTTGGCTTTTTAATGTTGTCCCAGAGTATTGTATATTCTCATCACAGTCATTTTTTTTCCTTTACTGTCTACTAAATGCTCCAGATCAAACACCCAGAACTTTTTTTTCCTATATAATCTAGTCATTGGTAATAGTTTGAAGTGAATTTTTTGTGTCATTTATTGTGTCTTTCATTGTGAGGAGTTCTGATTAATTTCTTTTCAGAATCTCTATCTCTTTATTGAAATGGTTTTTCACTTTCTCTAATGGTTCTCTTTGTTCATTCCTTAATTTGCTTCTTAGATCTTCTTTTAGCTCATTAATCAATACTTTCCCTGTAATTCTATCCCCTTTCATGTCTGTGTGTTCCTTTGTTGGAGAATTACAACTGCTGGGCATCTGGGTGGGTGTTGGGAGCTCCTGAGAGCTCCACTCTGGGGGCAAAGCAACCAACTTCCACTGTTCTCACAAGCTCCGTCACACACAAGCATGATCTGCCCAGGATCAGTCCCCACACTTGTTCCCACCTGTCAGCTTCTGGTATCTTTCTGGATAATCCCCCAAATTGCAAAATCAAGGAGAAAGTGAGAAGCACTCTGCTCTAAATCCTAGGATTGAGATTTCCCCAGGCACAATCCCCTCTTGTCCACTTCAATCATGGCTGGCCAGGATTCTAGATCATATATATGACAGGCACAGACAGGGATAGTCAGTTAATACTTGTTGTGAACTTCCTGGGAAAATCAAAGCATATAATTTCCCCAAGAATATTTATGTACAGAAGACAGCATGACATACTCCAAAATCCTGAGATTTAGCCCTGCGACTCTTCTATAGGTCCAAAGATTGCATTAATCACACTTATCTGCAAGTGACACCTCAAACAGCACCAGGTCTTGCTAACTCACATGTTCCAGATGGCAGAGAACCTTTCAGTGCAGCCTGAATTTGTTGTAAAACCTTTGATCCTAGGCTAGTATTTTGGTTTAGATAGGAGATGTTCCCCAAAAGTTCAATTGTGAAATAATGCAAAAAGGTTTAGAGGCGAAATTATTGGATTATGAAAGCTTTAACCCAAGCAGTGAATTAATCCCCTCATAGTGACTAAGTGGTAACAGCAGGCAGGTAGGATGTGACAGGAGGAGGTAGTTCTTGGGTCCATGAATTTGGAGTTTATATTTTGTCCTTATTAAGCAGAACTCTTTTTGTGCTTCTTGATCATTATGTCCTAAGCAGCTTTTCTCTACCACACTTCCACCATGATCTTCTGCCTCACCTTGAGCCCCAAAGAATGGAGTCAACTATCTGTGGACTGAGACCTCTGAAACCGTGAGCCCCCAAATCAATTTTTCCTCCTTAAATTGTTCTTGTCAGGTCTTTTAGTCCCAGTAGTAAAAAATCTGACTAAATCAACTAGTAAACTGCAAATTGATCAATGTCCCTATAGCCTTAGAGATGATATGTCGTTAAGGAGTTGATACAATTCTGAGGTAAAATAAAGAAGACAAAGGTTGGTCATGTCAGTTTAAATAAAACCAATTTTGATGGTATTTATTAAAGGTATAGAAAAAAATGTGGTTGACAGCTAAATGCCTGCATGCGAGATGCCAGGGGAGGTAGAGATTTGCTCTGAGAATTAAAGTATACCTGGAAAAGGAGCTGCCAAGAGAGTCACCATTGATTAATAGACTATAATCCATTCTCATTCTCCAGGACCTGTCTTCTTCCCAGACTGAATAACTTACTTGTCTGGTGATGGGAAGGAATGACCATCCTTTATCTTTCAAGTTTGTACCTGGCACTAATCTTTACAATTTCCCAAGGAATACAGAATTGCTTTTAGCCTCCTATTTTTGTGTATAGTGAGAATTCTAGTGGCTTCTTCATGCCTTTTTCTAAAAAATAACTCTACTCTGTGACTCAATGAACTTGTAAAAGTGATAACTGCTGAGGAAATTTATTCAGATTTTGCATTCAGATGCAAGAGAAAAACACAGGTGGGCTTGGAGATCCATGGGTTTCATTTGAGAATGATCTGAGAAGGAATACTTAGAGATTAATGATCCCCTAATTGACGTAAGCCCTAATCTGAAGTGTAAACCCCAATGATGGTATGAGTCTCCAGTAACTAGTGTCAACAGTCAGGGCCACATTCACAGGTACTAGGGGTTGACTTCAACATATATTGAGCTTCAATAGTACCAGAAAACACATTTAATTTCATGAGAAACTAACACAGTTCTCAGTGCCACCCACAATGCTACATAATACTCACCCTACTATGAATTATATAACTCGAAGAGACCAACTAGCCCTTTGAAAACAAGTATATTATGAAAGTCCCTTGCATCTGAGAAAGACCAATGGTTCCTCCTCAGATGTATTAGAATATTGTGATCTATGGAATTACCTTTTTGCTAAAAGAACCTCAGTCAATCAGCTGTCTGGAGGCTTACAGTATGTCTGATACACTGGTATAAAATTCCACATGACATAATATGTGATTTAGTGTGTGATCTTCACAAAGGGTTTCCATTGGTCATGTCACATACAAGAGCATCCATGCTGCTGGAATGGCCTACTGGTGATATAGCTGAACTATATGAAGGGAAGGATGTCAATCTTCAGCATGTAGTATATTTATCAAATTGGAGCTTTCTCTTTGGTTTGAGCTCCCAATGGGAAGAATATAAAGGTCCAGGAATGAAGTGGTAGAAACAGGAATGGTCCTTACCTTTATGCCCAATAACTCACTTGGGATATAGTGGTTCCTTTTCTTCTAAGTTTAAAATCTTTAAAATGGAGTTACTTATCCTCCAAAAGTTATATTCTTCATGTAGACATACTAATAGTTGCATTAAACTATTATCTATCATTTCCATCAGAATCTTTTATTCTGAAACTATCAGACAATAAGGATTCACCATTTTGAGTGGAATACTTTGCCCTGTTCAACCAGAGGAAATTGGGTTATCATACACAATTAAGCCAGGAAGAAATACTTGTGGCAACTGTGTGACCCACTTGAAACCCTATCACACTCTTGCCCAATTCTTTGACTGAACACATGAAGCATCATGGCTTGTACAGGATATGATTGCCAAAGTGTCATCCCACCTGGGAATGTAGGATCAATTCCCACAATCACACAAGAACCAAAACCTATGAATATAATAGGAGAGGGTGAGACTCAATGTCTAGAAGGTTTTAGACCGTTCGGTGAGAGACAAAGCAAAGTTACAAGGGTGCTCCCAAGAATAACTGCAGTGATGGTGGTTACAGTGCCTCTTACTAACTTTTCTCTTTCAAGTTTCCCTTTATCATATCATGAAGTAGTTGCTCCCAAATATGAGTGAATAAATCTATGCAGAACGAGGGTGAACTGTGGCGGTCATGCAGATGGACCTTTCCAATCTCTGTCAAGAGAACTCCTGGGAGAGCACCGTAGGCTATGATGACTTCCGTCAGCTTGTGGCCCTTTGTGTCTGCTCTGGGGCTCATGCTAGTACCAGATTCACCCCACCTTATTCTCCAGCAGTGAATAGGAGCAGTGAGCACCTACGAGCTGCCCAGTGCTTCCTGATGAAGGACTGCTTCAATAGGTACTCTTTGCTCAGGGGTTCTCCTGCATATTGACTGGGATGTCCTTGCAATCATTTGCCATCTAAGACTTTTCCTACCAGTTTCTTTTTTCCTCCTGTCATAATCACAGCACAGTTGTGCCAGGGCAGTGAGGTGGTGGCAGGAAAGACAAAGAAAGTTCCTGGAGACAGCATGGGAGATATATGACTTTGGGTGGAAGGCTTAAAAGAGATTGGTGATGAGTTCAGTGGCAATAGGATGAACTGGCAGCACCTCAGTACCTTACAGTGATTTGCCAAGTGGTACCTACAGTCTCTCATGGTGTTTGTCCCAATTCAGCTGGGGGGACATGTGATACATGTCCTTTCCACAGTGCCCTCAGTTCCATGCCTGTCCTCACTTAGGGATTTATGTTAAGCTGCAGAAGCAGTGAAATCATCAGCGTTAGCCTGCTTGTATGATGAGCATCACAAGGAGCAACTGATCTGTCATGGATGCTAGAAAATTAGAAAGCCATTTTCTTTCATATATATATTATATATATATCTTTCATACATATAATATCTTTCAGATGTACATATATCTTTCAGATATATATATATATTGAGAGAGAGAGAGAGAAAGTGAGAGACTAGGTCTCATTAAGTTGCTGAGGCTGACCTCAGACTTGCAATCCTCCTGCCTCAGCCTCCTGAGTTGCTGGGATTATAGGCATGTGCCACCTCCCCAGCAAGAAAGTAGCTTTCTACAGATAACACCAACTTACCCTAGTTTCCAGTATGCTTAAGATAAAGTTAATGTACTTCAAGATAATATGTATCTGGATTTTCCAGCCTAGGCTTGCTCTTACCGTTCCCTGAACTGGGCTAGGTATTTTTAGGAAGAGAGGCACTCAAGGTCATGGTTTTACTGCTCTCCTTTCCTTTATGGACAATATACCTCCTTTGTCAAACATGTCAGTCCTGCATAATAGACTGAAGGTTTTTCTGGCTACTATTTTTCCCTCACTGTTTATCCACAGTGATATATATTTATATATTTCCAGTAAATCTCTTACATGGCTCATCCTGTTTGCTGTGCTCTTTAAAAACAGAATGACAGAGTGATAATAAGAATATAGGGAAAAAATTCAGAGAAAGTAATACTAAAGAATAAAGATAACAGAAACCCATAAATATGAGAAGACAGATTCAAATGCGATAGGGTTAAAATTCTCAAGGAATTTGGATTCTCTGTCCAGTATTAAGTGAGTGATAAGCTAAAATTGTTCAAAGACACCTAGTTTAGATTGTGAATGGAAATGACATTCTCTTTTGAGATTTATATGAGGGTAGGAATGAGATTTATGGGAATTTTCCCTCTAATTTGGACTGAAAGTTTGGCAAATTTTTTTTCCTTATAAAAAAGAAAACAGGAATATCATTCTATATTGCCTTCCCTGTATTTTTTGATCATTTTTAAGGTGTAATTTTGAATATGCAGCTGCCATTTTTAGAACATGGAAGAAATTCCAAAGAATTTCAGAAAAACTATATAACATAGAATAACCAAGATAACATATTATCAAGCCCCCAATTTATTTGGCATTATGCTAGTTTTGGCCAGAGTATTTACACTGTCAAGGATAAGATAAAGGATGATCTACACTAATAACCAGATTAAATAACTTTCCTATATGTGATCACAATTACTTATTACTCTTTAAAGATGTTAGTAAGCAATTCATACAGTACTTACTACACACTCAGAAATACTAGTTTGTTTTGTTTTTGTTTATTTTTTGGTGTGAAAAATAACTGTTAAAATATTAAAATGTAGTCATGAGAGAAAGTTTGCTGATTTCCACTTCCATTTATTAATTTGAATTAAGGCTACCTTCTGTTCTCAAAATCCCCAGTATCTTGCAATGCTAATAAAGTTACTCTTACATGCATTCCCTTTATATGATTTTAAATTTTCTACTCAATTTAATTTTTCTTTAATTTCTTTTAATATAAAATTGTGAACATGTTAAAATATGTTTGGTAACTATATTTTTTATTCAGAGGTTAGCATCAAAATGACATAATAGGAAATATGGGAGAGGAAATACACTAAACACTAAAACTAAAACTGAAATGTTTGTAATGACTACCAAAATTAAACTATAGCAATTAGGTTAACTGTGCTTGGTGTACTAGACTTTTCAACAAATATTTTCTTAGGGAAAAATCAGTATTTTGTGCACATTCATGGAGTTAAGTAGCCTAATTTCTTGTGACATGTTTATACATATATATCCCTGTTCCATCTAATACACACACACACACACACACACACACACACACACACACACACAGAATACTTAATTTTGTTTGTAAGATTCTACAATGCCAAAATCTTAGGATATCAAAAAATATATTGCATCATTACTTCTCTAATTATAAACTAATTTAGTGTGGCTAAGACAAGTTGTGATTGTTGACCATCAGGTTTAAACTTCCCTACACTATGTTGACTGGCAAACAATTTGGAAAGGGAAACACATTCTTCAGCCTTTCCAATGTTGAGATCCTGGATTATCACTTGAGTTATCCAGTTATGAGTGTTTTAAAAAGTAGAAGTGATTAAGAAACATCACTCCCAACCAAGATATGGGGAAACCCAATTTTTTTTTCTTTCTGCAGTTCTATAGTCTGGGGGCATTGTCAGATATATACAAAATGAAGATTGAAAATTTATCTATGAATGCTGCCAAGTTTTTCAATAAATATATAAAGTAATTTAAAGTTGCAGAAGTAGTTATTTGTGTGCTAGCCTTATTGTGTGGTAGAACTCCAAAAACTCAAAAGTGTTTTATTGAGTTAAAGTTTTGAGTGGATTTAGAAGTATATCTCTGATTTAGGCATTTCCAAGGCCATGAAAAAATAATCTGTTTATCTTAAAGTAGATAATACACTCTCTGGATCCCTGTCTCATAGAAAAAATAGGAAAATGTGTGTTTCAAAGGGGTAGGTAGTAGAAATAAGAGTGGAAAATTGTTTCGTGCTCACATATAATATGTGTCTATAGCATGTAACAGTTTCTCAGAAATGGAAGAAAGATTTTTAGTAATATCTGATGTCAAATAATGACATCAATTATTATTAATTGGAAATCATTCTCTCCAATGTCCTTTCTCTTCTAGACCTTAGGTAAGGCATGGAAAATAAATTGACTTAGGATAGTGGGTATTCCTGAAAGCAAACAGTAGAATTCACCAGTGAACAGCACATGAGAGAGGCATGCAGGATGTATAGGAGCCTCCAGGAAAGACATCTTACCTGGCCTTAAAAAAGGGAGATGACATTTGATGAGCTAACAAATGAAACAGTTCATAAAATGTGTATTTATCAGTTCAATGAAAGGTTTGACTCACGGAAAGGAAAAACAGAGGACATATAAAAAGGCCACTGGAATTGAAAAACTGAAATGATAAATGCAGTCATGTACATGGATGGAGGATGGAGGTGGAACTGAGCAACTGAAATAGAAAAGGGGAAAATAAATCAGATCTACAAAGATTCCACCTCTTTAAATCCTGTTACTTTTACATGCGAATTTTCATTTTAAAATTTATATGCACTGAAATTCACTCTTTACTGTGTCTAGTTCTATGAAGTCGGACAAATGTAGGTTTTTACACATGACCTCCACAAAGTTATACAACTGTGTGATCACCTCCAAAATGTCCTCCTGGTGTCATTTCATCGTTATTCCCACCCCTTGCCCTCTCCCATTGGCATGCAGGTAATCATATAGTTTTGTCTTACCCAGAATGTCATTTGATTGGTATCACAGACTATGAAGACTTTTGGGCATGGCTTCTGCCTTCCAGCACAATATAATTGAAATTCATTTGTGTGGTTTCTATAGTAACTTGCTATTTATAATTGAATGCATTTCATTTTTTGGATGCACCAGAGTTTGCCTATTTGCCAATTAAAGGACATCTGGCTTATGTCCACTGTGGGACACTTATGAATAAAGTTACTATAACTGTTCATATGCAGGTTTTTAAGTAAATATACAGTTTCACTTCTCTTTGGGAGATGATTGCTGGGTCATATGGTAGGTGTATGTTTGTTTTTAAGAACCTACTGACATGTTTACCAATAAATCTAAGCCATTTGCATCCCACAAGCAATAGGTGAGAATACAGATGCTCTGCATCCTCATTATTACAGTGTATTGTCAGGTTTATTTTTACTTATCTTTACCATACTAATAGCTATATATTGGTATCTAATTATGCTTCCATTTTGCATTCCCCTAATAACTAAGGAAATAAAGCATCTTTCCATGTATTTACTTGCCATGTGTGTATCTTCATTGGGAAAATGATCATATTCTTTCCCACATTTTTATAAAATTTGTGTTGTTTTCATGTCATTAAGTTTTGAGACTTCTTCATGGTATCTGTAAACAAGTCCTTCATTAGACATATGATTTATAAAGATCCTCTCAGTCTGTGCACTGTCATTTCATTCTTTTAACTATCTTTTGAAGAACTAAGATCCTCATTTTACTATTTTTAATTATTGTCAAACCATGCAATATGAGATCTATCCTCTTATTGTTAAGTGTTCAGTACAGCATTGTCAAATTCATGTGACAGATCTCTGGGAATTTTCACCTGTGTAAGTGAAGCTCTCTGCCCATTGAATAACAACTTCCAATTCTCCTTCTACCCAGACCGTGGCAACTATCTGTGTACATTCTATTTCTAAAAGTTTGCCTACTTTATATTTCTTACATAAATGGAAATATGTAGTGCATGTACTTTTATTCAGTGACTTCTGCTTATTTCACTTAGCATAAAGTTCTCAAAATTCATCCTTGTAGAATTTCCTCCTTCCCTAAAACTGAAAAATATTCATTGCAATACATACCATGATTTTAAAATATGTACATCTTCATTTTATAAATTTATTTTTAAACTGATAAATAAAATTGTATTTACTTTTGATGTACTATACAATGTTTATATAACCATGTGGCACGATTAAATTTTAGCTAGTTAGGACTGGGGATGTGGCTCAGTAGTAGATCATTGGTATAGAATGTTCAAGTTCCTGGGTTCAATCTCCAGAACGACAAAAAACAAATAAATAAATTCAAAAAATAAATAATAGCTTATCTTTTACCTCACATAGTTATCATATGTGAATGTTATGAGAGCATTTAAAATCTACTTTTCTAGCCATTTTCAAGTATAGAACACATTGTTATTAACCATAGTCATCATGATGTACCATAGGCCTCTAGAACTAACTCCTCTTGCCTAACAGAAATGTTGTATCTTTGAGCAACATTTCTCATTTCTCAAAAACTTGAAAGCCCCTTGGCAACCAACATTCTACGTTCTGCTTCTCTGAGGCCAATTTTTCAAGATTCCATCTCAATGTGAAATCGTGTGGTATGTATCGGTCTGCACCTAGCTTATTTCACCTGGCATCATAGCCTTCAGGTCATCCATGCTGTTACAGAATGTCAGCATTTCCTTCATTTTTAAGGTGGCTTTGTGTGTTTGTGTGTGTGTGCATGTGTTTGCTTTATCCATTTATCCATTGAATAATTCTTAGATCCATTTCATACCTTGGCTGTTGTTGATAATGTGACAATGAACAAGAATGTGCAGATAATTTTTCAATATAATGCTTTTGATTTCTTTGTGTACTATATCCAGAAGTAGAACTGTTGGAGCATATGATTTATCTATTTTCGATTTTGGAATATCCTCCATATTATGTTTGTAATGGTTGCATTAATTTACATTTTCACCAAAAACGTACCTAGGGTCTCATTTTTCCATACTTTAGTCAACCCTATCATATTTTTCCTTTTTGATAGTAATCATTGTAACAGGTATGAGGTGACATATCATTGTGGGTTTAATTTGCATACCCCTGATGATTACTAATTATGAGCACTTTTCCTATGTATCTTTCTAAGATTCTTAGTATCAGACTTTAAGTTATTAATAAATTTAATTTTTTATGAGGTCAGATAAGGGCTCAACTTCATTATTTTGCAGCTGGATGATGGGTTTTGCCAATACCACTTGTTGAAGAGACAATGCTTTTTCCATTGCACAGTTTATAAAATTGAGGGGTCTCTATTCTGTTTCTTTGGTCCATATATGTCTGTTTTTATGGTGTTAGGATATTATTTCAATTATGTTAATTTTGCAATTTCCTTTAAATTTGAAACTGTAAGTTATACAACTTTGTTATTTTTCCAGACTGTCATAGTAACCATGGATCTTATGTGGTCCCCTATTGATTTTAGATCTATTTTTTCTATTTCTGCAAAAAGAGCTACCAGAATTCTAATAGGGGTTGTACTGAATGTATTGATCACTTTGAGTAGTGTAGGTACTTTAAATATATGAAGTCTTCAAACATGAATATGAAATTTCTTTCCATTTATTTGTGTTCTTAATTTCTCTTAGATTTTTTTTTTTTTTTTTTTTTTTTTTTGGTTTTTCACTGTACAAGTCCTTCACCTACTTGTTTAGATTAATTACTAAATATTTTGTTTTTTGACACTGTAAATCAGATTATTTTCCTAATTCCCTTCTTTATTTTTAGTATATAAACACACTACTGATTTTGCATGTTAATTTTTTTTATTCTATAACTCATCATTTTTTTGTTTTAAATTTGTTTTGAAATATTGAAGTTTTTTATATAAAAATTTATGTTGAGCCAGGCACCTGTAATCCCGGGAAGCCTGAGGCAAGAGGATTGCAATTTTGAGGTCGGCCTCAGCAACTTAATGAGGTTGTAAGCAACTTAGAGAGACCTGTTTCAAAATAAAAATAAAAAGGGCAGGGGATGTAGCTCAGTGGTAAATCCCTTGAGTTAAATCGTTGTACCAAAAAAAAAGAAAAAAAATTGTGTAATCTATAAACAGACATATTTTCACTTTTTCCTTTCTGATTCATATGTCTGTCATCCTTCTTGCTTAATTGTTCTAACAGAAGTTGAGAGAGCACACATCTTTGCCTTGGTCCTGATCTTAGAGGAAATGCTTTCAATTTTCCATTGTTGAACAGATTATTAGTTTCATGTTTTATGTGCTTGGCTTTTATTATGTTAAGATAATTTTCTTGCATTCCCAGTTTATTGTGTGTTTTTATTTTGAAATTATTTTAACTTTATAAAATACTTTTTCTGCATAGATTGATATGATCTTTTGATTTTAAAAAATCCTTTCTTCTGCTTATTTGGTACATCACATTTATTGATTTGTGTATGTTGAACCATCCTTGCATCCTAGAGACCAATCCCTGGCATATATGGATTACAATCCATTTAATGTGCTGTTGAATTCAATTTGTTAGCATTTTGCTCTCATTTTGTACAGGGAATCTCTTCCCCGAGGCAGTTGAGATAGAGAATCCGTTGGTCTCTCAAACATTTTCTGTGGTGCATCTTTAGATCTGTGCATGAAAAGGGCCAGTTACAGAACTTCGCTGGTTTCTTTTTTAGGGAACATGAATTCTCTTGATTGCTCTGGTGCTTGTCTGCAGTAGTAAAAGTACTTATCTATTCTAAGTGATCCAAGGAATCTAAAGAATTTCAGGTCCTGTCAGTACTTCAAGGAGTCACAACTCTTTCCTTGAGCAGCCCCTAAAAATGCCAAAATGTGGGATATTTTTTCCACCTCTTTCTCTTTCCAGAAGCACAGAATTGGACGTTTTCTTTCATTTTTTTCATATAGAACTAGAGGAGGGAGCATGGCAAGTGGGCAGTGTTAGTCCAAACTGTTGCCCTGATTTCCAGCATTCCTCAGTTTTGTTCTCTTTCCTGGAAACATCTAGATAAAGACCAGTATCAAGACAGAAACCAGTTCCTTTGGCATCCCCCTCCTCCCATCAAAAAAATAAACTCCAAAAATTGGGCAGATGTTTCAGTCTCTTCCCTCCCTCACTAGGGAGAATCCAGAAACTGGGAATTTCCTCCCAATTATATTATGCTGTACGGGGTGGGGAATTTTAGTGAATGAGTGACATGAACTTTCTTACCACCTTTGATATACCTGTTTTCACACTTGTCTGTGATGCATGAGCTTCCAATGTTTTCTAGTTTCCTCAGCAGAGGAACTGCTACTAAGTGGTATCTGTGGGGATAGAAGGAAGGTCTGGGGCTTACTATTTTACCATATTTTGACATGACCCCTCTTTGTTAAGTATTTTAACAATACAGAGCTGTTGAAGAAATCTGAGGGGGACAAAGGTTTAAATGCTTAATATTTATATGTGTGTAGGTCTGCAAGTGCATACCTCAAGTCATGAAGAATTGTTGCAGTAGGCCACAGATTTGTAAATATCTCATAACACACATATATATTGGCTTCATTAAAATAAAAAGCCTATAATTTAACTTTTTGTATAGGGCCTATATTTACATGATTCAAAATTTAAATGTACAAAAGAAATCCAATGAAAAGTCTCGCCAACTTTATTCTCATTCCTGGAGACAAACAGTATTATTGATTTTTTTGTTTCCTTGTTGAATTTTTTTAACAAACACATACAATACTTCAAATTTATATTTTACAAAAACTATAGCATATATAGATATTATAGCATTTCATAAAACTTTACAAATAAAAGCATCTAGAATGATACCTTAATTATATCTCAAGAGTGATGAGTATAATCTTTTTCCACATTTGAGATTGTCAAGACACTTTGCCATATATAAGTTCTTTTTCAGAAAGGTTTCTCAGAAGATTGCTGTAGAATTTGTTCTTTTTGAATAAGGAATTAACTGAAATGGAATAAATATAGGACCTAAGAAAAAGAAATTCCGAAGGAGAAATAAAGGGAAAGGGAAGTTGCTAGAAGTTGCTGGGAGTTGTTGAAGAGAAATGCCAAGGCCAGAATCTGGGCTACAGTCCAAAAAACAATCAGTCCAAATTATCCCAAGAGAGCAGTTTATTTTTATTTGGCTATCACTCAGAAAATTAAAATAAAAATAATGCATTACCTGGCATGTTTGAATATGTAAAGGAATGATTTGTATTTCTTTTTCTAGTAGAGAATTAAAAAGTAATAAGTAAAAAGTTAACAAGGTAATTATTCACCTAATGGACAACTGAAACAAGATGAAAGAAATTGAATAATAGTGAAATTCAAGTCACAGTTATGAATGAATAATAATTCATTAGGGCAATAATGGAAAAAATATGGAGCATTTTTCATTATTGGGAGACAGAAGTAGGGAAAGCACACCTGTGTATGCAAGTGTGTAGGGTATGCCTACCCATAGGAGGCTGGTAACAAGTGTAAAGTTTCATCTCCATTAGTAGGAAACCTATCTAGATAATACCTAGATCTGAAAACAATCAAGAAATAGTAACCTGAGAATATCTTTAAGATATCCAAGTAAAAGGAAGAAACAGCTTAAGATTTAAAGTGCTGAAGGCAGAGCAAGGTGTAGAATGAATCATTACCAGTGCACCTATATAACTATATGACCTCTAGGATTCTACATCTTCTGTAAACAGAAGAATGAGAACTTTTCATTATCTATGCTACATCAAAGTGCATTCTGCTGTCATGTATAACTAGTTGAAACAAATTTCAAAAAAAATTTTTAAATTGTTACCTAAATGAGATCCTGTAGTGATGATCTGGCCATTGATGCACCAAGTTGAACCGCTACTCACATACAAAGCCACCTCCACGAGAGGTAAGGAAACCAGATGGGAGACCATAATGCCAACTTTTAGTATAATCAAAAGAAAAGACTCATTGGATAAGGCAGAAAGAAAAAAATAATCCAAGTCACTCCTCCCATAACTCCAAGTAGATTGTAGCCCAGAGAGATATCTCTTGTTACTATTGAGAGGAAATTAAGTCCTGGCCAGACATTTGAAACCCAATATCATAGTTATTCCTATCTTTACAATCATGTTATATTACTGTTACCTTGAAATAGTTCATTTTAATCAAAAGATATTTTTTATAAGCTTCATGGTAACCATAAAGTGAACCAAAAGACAAACCAAAATTAATAAGTGAAGAATTAAAACACAGTACTAGAATAATCACTTAACCACAAAGGAAGACAATAGGAGAGTGAGAAAAAAAAAAAAAAAAAAAAAAAAACCAGAAAGAAATTACAATAAAATTAGAAAACAAGTTACAAAATGGCTATAGTACATCCTGACCAAATGACAATTACAATGAATGCAAATGTATTAAATTCTCCATTTCAAATATCTAGAGGAATTAAATAGATTTAAAAATAATTAGGAGATGACCCAACTATACACTGTTTATAAGAAATTCAGTTCACCTCTAAAGACTTGCATAAATTGAAAGTAAAGTAATGAAAAAAGATATCCCAAACAGAAACAATCCCAAAGAAAGCAGGAGTAGCCATTCTGTGTCAAATAAAATACAGTTTAACTCAAAAGCAGCAAAAAATAGATAAGGAAGGTAATTATACAATGATAAAGAGTAAATTAAGCAAGAGGAAAGTATAATTCTAAGTATTTTTGCACCCATTATCAGAGTACGCTAATGTAGAAAACAAAGATAAATAGACTTAAAAGGAAAGATAGACTGTGTTCTGTCTGATCTCTGATGATGTAATAGTTGGGAACTTTAACACTCCACCTTCAGCAATGGACCCATAATTAAAATAGAAAATCAATGAATTAACAGCAGAATTGAATCTCACTCTAGGCTAAATGGATCTAACTCACCATCTAACACCTACATAATACACATTCCTCTCATCAGCACATGGAACATTCTCCAGGATAGATCATAAGACAGGCCACAAAGTTAGTCCCAATACTTTTTTAAAATTGATCATGTCCAGTTACTTTTCCAATCTTCCCTATGCACTTCCTTCTAGTCCAACTTTTCTGACCTGCCCACACTCATTTCTTTCCCATATGTCAAGTAGATAACTCAGTTCTTGGTGCCCCCCGCCCCCGTCTCTTTTTTTTTTTTTTTTTTTTTTTCTTTTTTGATAGTTCCTGCTCTTGGTTCCTTGGGATTTCCATTATGTTCGTAGTTATCTAACTCCTTCTGGCCTTTAAAAACTCTACTCTCTTTGAAGACATATTTTTTTTTTCTTTTAAGCTTTAACTAACATTTTATAAAAATATTTTTGACCTAGCAGTTGAACAACTGCATCAAAAAACACCAAAAGAATCTACCTGTTTGTGCCAAATTTTTACAGACTCTCAGAGGTCACTTTTCTAATTCACCTAAATCATCACATTACTAGTTTATTTATCCAGTCTCCATTGGAACAGATGCACATTTCACAAACTTACCCTTTAAAAACAAAACCTAAATCCCATTGCTCTGCATGTGTTTGTGTGTGTTTGTGTATGTGCGTGTGTCTGTACATGTTTGTAATTTGACAGTCTACTGGAACATGGTGTATTATTTATACTTTAGAAACCATACTGGCAGACACTTAATATTTTCATGTACACATTCCTTTGGTTTCCTTGAAAGGAAATTCTAAAGACCAAAAGATTCAATTTAATTTTAAGAAAATAAGTTTCCCATAATCTAATAAGTCATAGACTTTAATTCCCTCTTAATGATATTTATTTGATTCTTGCCAGTTTAACAGAGAAAAAAGAAGCAAAATGACTTTGGGTAGCTATGTTTTGAAGAATGTCTGGCTTTAGCAGTCTAGTTTGCTTATTGTTGTTTTCTTAAGTATCTGTAATTATGATATGCAATTACACTTCAAATAATTTAGGGAATGCAAAATCTGTACCATGACTTTTATGGGCCTTACTATCCTAATGTATTTGTCTTGCAAATGCTCTTATTTACTCCAAAAACACAATCTATCACACTTTTAATTACATATTTGAAGACTTTGTGTCTGAGTATAACTCAAAGTTAGATTTCCTATGAGATTTTATTGCTGGTCTCAGTGTGTTTCTAATGTTTAACACTAATATTTATTGTCTATTTAAACCAGTGTTTGTATTGGGCTGAAATTCAAACTGAGGGTTCCTTTACAGTGTTTTATGCATCCTGGGAAAATTCTACTCACTTCAGGAAGATCTAATTATGTAATGCAAAGCAAAATATGAATGATCTTAATATGCTGAAATTTTCTTGTTACAATTAATGTATGACTAAGAAAAACTGCAAACATTTTAATTCATTTCAGAAACTAAGGTTGTCAAAAGAGATATATTTAATTCAGAAAATATATAGATGGCAATAAACAATGAACCATAGTGATAGCATGATTTTAGGATTTAGAAAGTGCAGCTTAAGATGCTTTATCTGGGACTGGGGTTGTAGCTTGCATAGCATGTGTGAGGCACTGGATTCAATCCTCAGCACCACATAAAAATAAATTAAAAAATAAAGTGTAAAACTACAGCCGCTTTTTTTTTTAAAAGATGCTTTATCTGAACTCTGTTATACCTTGGATTGTTTATTTAATTTCTCACGGGGGACAGAAAATTACATGACAGCTTTTTGTTAGTAGAATGTTTATAAATTACATATAAAACTGGCAAGCCATCGATGGTAAATCTGACTAACCCAAAATGACAAAATATTCCATTATTAATAGTATTTTAAATGTCTACATTATTAAAGTAATTTTAATTTTAGAAAGTTATCTGTGCCAGTAACTTGAAAGAAATAAGAGAAAATTAACAATACAGCATGAAAATAATGCTCTGACTCAGATTTCAAAGAAAGTAGGGCAAAAAGGAATTATGATCCCTAACTAAAGCATTTAGTGATGCCTGACAAGAGTAATACATAATGTGTGAACTGAAGTTCTCTGAAGAAGTCACGTCTATATTAAGATCCCAAAGACAGTTTTCATTGAATAGACCATTGTGATATGGAGAGATGTAATGTTGCAAATTTAGAGTCAGAATTATCTTAGGCTATCTTTAGTCCCTTTTAAGAGCCATTTACTATCAACCTCTGTGTCTCACCTAAAGGTCTCATAACTAATAGAAAACTTCTCAGAACGTGATATTAAGCTTAGCAGACTTCTAGCCTTTGCTAACTGTAAAGCTAATATTATTAGCTTTCACATTTGGAATCTACACAAGAGATTCCCCTGATTTGTTGCAGCTTACCTGTCCATCAATGCAATTGGTAAAGGTATTTATCCATGTCTTTTGTTCTGGGACTATGAAAATTCATGGAACCTCTTCCAACATAGAACATGTCATTCATGGTAGCTGGAATCCATATTCCTGGATCACTCATATTTGTATCAGAGTAAGCCATTTATTTCCATTTAAACAGTCATTACTTTAAATTGACAAATAAAAATTGTTAATATGTACTGAGAACTCTAGGCAAGGATAATATAATCATAACATAGCACACAGCTAATATGAAATTATTATCCCCATATATGTTAGGAACTATAAAGTTGGAAATTACATAACTTGACTAAAATGACGGACACCATAATAGAAGCATTAGTCCTATTTGGATGCAGAGCTTTCTAATGCCAACCCTCACACTTTTAATATTATGACCCCGTGCCTCTATCTGCAATGGGATCAGTTTGGAATGCCTGAGTTCAGGTGACGATGGAGTTCAGAGTTAGAGAGAATGAAATTCATCTCGACCAGCTGATATTTAAAAAAAACTCCCTGAGAATATTACAAGCAGACTGTTATAGATACCATCACTTTCCTGGACCAACACTTGTGGCTGCGGGGGAAGATAACATCATATTAGGATCATCTTGAACCCACCTTGTGTTCAGAGGGTGTGGGCCAGGGATTGGCAACCCAGAGCTACTAAAACTCTGTGATTAAATCTGAATTCATCAGAAGATGCTATTCACACTGTTTAAGACAGAATAAATGGCTTGTATTCACTAGCAGTGCTTTCCCTTGCATATAGTATGTTTTTGGATCAGAAAAGAATAGTCTTCCCATGGAGCACATTGCATAAAGTGGTACTGTTCAGGATACATAGCAAAGAGGAGATTCAGTGACTTCTGCATTTTCCTTCCCAGTTGACTGCCTTCTGCATTAGCACTGTCTACTCTCAACATTCTCTTTGCTCCTGGCTGCCAAAATGTGAACAGTTCTGCTCCACTTTACCCCTCTGTCACAATGTACTGCCTGTCACAGGTCCATAGTGATGGGACCTACTAACCATGAACTGAAATCTCTAAAATCATGAGCCAAAATAAATCCTTCCTCCTTTGAATCTCTCAGGCATTTTGTCACAGAAATAGAGAGCTAACTAATACCAAGGGTACAAACCGTGTGAAAGATAATAGGAAATGTAAGGTAAAGACAGGTTGCAGACCTATTTTCCCACTTGTGTTTAGGAATCTGGCAAAGAACTCCTTGTAAGTCTTTGAGCTTTTGCAATGTTTCTGCATGGGAGACACTAACTCACAGATATTACAGTGTGTATTTGGGGTAAAAGACCAATTTCTCAATCTATTTTAGATTACTTCAAATGTGAAAGAAACAGTCACAAAGCACCACCCTAAGGGGCATAGCTGGAGCAAACTGCCAATGTCAATTTTGTTCTATGCCTTAATTAAAAGAGTTGTTTAAAGTAGCTATTCCTCAACCAGTCATGAGTAGGGAAATTAAGCATATCTTCCCACACTGGCCGCTTATCCTGTCAACCAATCCCCATTGCTGTACAAGATTACAGAAAAGTATAAACATGTGGCTGTGGTCATTATTCATGATCCTCCAAACCTGTCATCTATATCACAAGCAGACAGATTCTTTGGGATCCCATGGTATCCCCTCCCTCAAATTCTGTAGAGGGCTCTAATTATTTGTGCTTAATAAGCTTTGACAATTAACACTCTGACAACCATATTCGAGCAAGGAAAACTACAATTTCTTTTAGCAGACTGAATAACAAGCATAAGCTTAATTTTCTTTAAGACTATCATTGTGTAAGTATTTAACAAAAAAGAGCAGATAAAAAATTTCTTGGAGTCTACACTAACATACAGGATCCTGTCTAATATGTTCTTGAAGAGAACCTCGAGATTTCCTCTTGGCTTAGTGATGGGAGGGAGTGGTTATAGGAAAGAACACAATTCAAAATAATTTATACCACAGAAATATTTGGACAAATCTAACTTCTGCTGAGCAGTGAATTGAATAGATGAGGTCTTTTCTGTACTACTCATTTTGGAGAAAATCTTTCCAGTTCAAAATTTCTCTGTCAT
Organism: Sciurus vulgaris; assembly: GCF_902686455.1. Taxonomy (NCBI): domain Eukaryota; kingdom Metazoa; phylum Chordata; class Mammalia; order Rodentia; family Sciuridae; genus Sciurus; species Sciurus vulgaris. Next base: position 124,397,785 of record NC_136469.1, read on the forward strand.
TTTAACACCTCAGCAAGTGAATCTGAATACCAACTTCTGCAAATCACCTACCATTATTTAAGATCTCTGGCAGCATTACCCAGATATTAGAAGACGAACCATGTCATTCTTATTCTAGTCCTTCCTCTAAAGAACATGAAGAAGTCACTTTATAATAATGCATCAATCACAGGCTCTCTCAGTCTCCGTGGAATGCTTCTGTAGTCAGCAAGAATTGCCCTCATTCTGAGATTTTGTACAAGGATTTTGCGCTATCACATTTTAAGAATAAGAAGAGGTATTGTCAAGTTCATTATCTCAGCAGAGAATGTTTATGATGATGAAACTGCCAAGCTTCATCAGGTTGTTCATGCTTTTTCCATTTTATTAACATGACCCAATTCAGCCTTTCTCTGATGATAACTCATTGTGATTTAACTCACTTTAAAAATGAGTCAATTTGATTTTTAAAATCTTGTTGATTTAAACTCATTTTAACACTTCCTGATGCAATGTCTTGTATTTTAGTGAAAAAAAGAATTGAGATCCTCTCAACTCAGCTAGGCTACAAGGGAAATATGAACAAGTAGAACATTGACAACTATAAAAGACTAGATGATTTTGAATTCCTACTCCCAACTAGTATCTTGTTCTGCAGTGTACCACCATTCCTAAAAATCAATTAAATATTAATTTTCAAATCATTTTTCTGAAATAATCCAAGCTTCATTTATTCCATCCACTTGACTATAGCTTGACAGCATGCCATCGTATTTGTTTCAAGTAAAAGAGGACAATATGGTAAACTAAGAGACAGACAATCCCTGAAAAACTGCCAGCTTTCCTGAAACATGATTTATACTATTCCATTTTGATGACATTACCCTCCACTACTATGTCCAGCTGCTACCTTGTTCAATTCTCATTTTACCTTTCTTACAATTTATTTCAATGTTCTCTGACAAAAGACAGAACACTAGTGGTGACACCTTAGCAACGATTTGGAATATAATTCTGAAATGTATAATAAAGCTTGCAGTGAACCTACCAAAAAAGGTGGTGTCTTCAAGGTAATTTTTAAATCACTCATTTGAATTTCTAAATAACTATTATCACATACTCAGCAGTATTTATTACTAGTTGCCAGGCTAGACCAAACTATACCTGAAATGCCATGCTTTTGTACTAAAAATAAACAACATTTAAAAAAATGAATTAGTGGTCTTAAACTACTAGCCGAAAGACTGAAAACTGACAATTTTTCTATGTATCTTTAATATTCCTGGAAGGAAATTTAATGTAACTGCAAGTAGGGAATTTGGCAGATTTTTTAAAAAGAGAACTTCTGGAAATTTAGAATCATAGAAAAATAGTATATTAGATTTTGAAACAAACCTTTAATCATCTGCATCCCTTGTCTTCTTTTTTGTTGTTGTTGACAATACTGCATTCAAATTTTCAAATCTAAGCAATAAGGCTCCCCATGGATAGTCAGAACAATGAAGTTCATGTACAAATTCAAACACTTCTGCTGTAGTGTGATTTTGAAGGACCACTCTGTACGATCAACCATGAGACATTAAAACTTGGTATCACTCCAGAAAACTCCTAAAGGACTTACAAGTTCCAAAGACCTGTGCAGTAAAATGATATGGAAATCATGTTGTAGTCTGAATGCCTTACCCTCTCCCCATTCATTGTTTTTGTTCATAACTTTGGCAAGTATTCCATCTTTTTTTTTTTTTTAATTTTACAGACTGCATTTTGATTCATTGTACACAAATGGGGTACAACTTTTTGTTTCTATGGTTGTGCACGATGTAGATTCATACCATTTGTGTAATCATACATGTACATAGGGTAATGATGTCTGTCTCATTCCACCATCTTTCATATCCCTGACCCCTACTCCTCCTTATTTCCCTCTACATAATAAGGAAGCATTCCATCTTGCTTCAAGACAGGAGACATAATTTCAATGTTCACTTATTTGGATTATCTGTGGGCCTAAATTGAGATTCTGTTTCACTTTTAAATTCTTCTTTTAAATATATTTTAGTTGTCAGTGGACCTTTATTTCACTTATTTATTTATATGTGGTGCTGAGGATCAAACACAGTCTCACACATGCCAGGAAAGTGCTCTACCACTGAGCTCCAACCATGTACACCCCACACCAACCACAAAAAAAAAAAAAAAGTTACAAAGATCATGCTTAGCTTCTGTCAGGGTATTTTTTCTGCCAAGTAACTAATTTCCTAATCATTTAAACTTGAACATTTATTTGTTCACTATTTCTGTGATTAGAAAACCAATTCATGGAAGAACTTATTAGCACTTGAAATTGGACCTTTCCAGACATTCTGTCTAGCATATTAATTTTTCTGCCTCTCCTCCACAGATTATTATTGTTTATCTTAGCCATAATTTATAACCATCAGTATACCCAGCATGAAAAATCTGATTCATTTTGACTAAAAATATTCACTATAGAATTGAATTATTTTAGAGAATGGCATATTTGAAATCATGATGTCAAAATAGCAACTATTTTAAAGATCATTGCAGAGTGATCCCATCTTTACTCCTGGGGAACTTGGTACTGTCTCCATCCTTAGGGTATCCTATCCATGCATGTCATTTCATAAGTCAGTGCTTCCTATGGGAAGGATCACCCTAGGCATTATGATATTATGTACAGTTAATTTCTAATTTTGCCTGTTTTTGTGACCATGTGAATTAGATAAATAATTTAATCTTCAAACTATTGATTGGATTGGCATTAGTATTCCATTGACAAGAAAAGAGGATTCATATTTCCTTCTGAAATGATTTATGTGATAGTTCTTAATGGTATTTAACAAAACAAGATATAGACCCACATTCACTAATTATTAATTCATTTATTCAACTGAACATTTGTTTTACTTGTGTCTGAGTGTGCATTTGCTGTGGTTTACATTTCAGGATTATACATCCATTTTAAATTCACTCTTCAGGAAGGTGCATGCTTCAAGCACACTTAATAGTTGAATGTTAAATGGACATAAATTGAACTTTTCTAGGATTTAGAGTGTAATAGAGATTTTAATACTGGCAAGAAAAATGTTCAAAACTCAGAATCCCAGAAAATAGCACAATTATTAATTTATAATGATTGACTTTAAAGGTAACGATAACTTTTTAACATGTATTCTTTTTTGTTTTAGTTATGACTTTATCTTTTCTATAGACAACAAGAGGCCCCAGTTGAAGCTTCTGCAAATTAAGTGAGTAAAAACATGCCTCATACTTATTAAGATCATGTTTGCTTGGGAGAGAATCAAGATTAAAAGTTGGACACACAACCCCCATCCCCCCATGGATCATTTTATTTTCAGAGTCCTTTCACTGTTTATTAGAACAACATAAAACAACTTTCAAACAAGCCAAGACATTGCTCTTTGTCTATCCTCAAACCTGGACCATTTCTAGGCCCAGTCTCACTAAGACATACTTGGAATTGTGTGAAGTATTTGCAAATGATTTATAGAGTTTCATAGGCCTCAACTAGAAAACAAGAAATTAGAGATAGAAAATATGGACTAGGAATCACATTTTCTGGTAGTTGGCCAGGAAAGTTAAAGGTGGCCCATCCAGTGGCAAAGAGTTGATTTTTATAAAGGTTTCCACTTTAATTTCAATTACATTGATTTTTTCTTGCACAGAGAATAGTTTTGTCTAGTTATTACTCCTCTGCACTTGAACTCACTTCTCATGTGTTTTACCAGCAAAGGTGATTAATTTCCTTCATTATTTTTGTTAACAACAAGCTTCATAATCTTTTGATTATTTTCTTACCTTCCATTTGGAAATTCACCTTATGAATTCATACCAATGTTAGTTGAATGTATTGTTCTATATATTACATGAGCATGGTGACTTTTAAATAAGAAACTTTAATTTTTTTCTTATTTTGTCTTCCTCAAAGGTAAGGAAAATTATTTAGCTTCTCCAGTAGCAATGGGTTTCTAAGGCAATGAAATGAATCCCATTAGGATAGCATTAGTTCTTAGATGGCATATTATAACTTCCAAGGGAAATAATGCTTCTGGTTCCAATAGTGAGTTATTTTGCAAATCCTCATGGGACAGCATTTACTAAACATGTTAGCTTTACTGAAACTTTTTCAGTTTTCCATGTGTTTTAATGTCCATTCACTTATTTAACTATAATAATCTGGTATTTTTTTTATATATAACTATACATATATATAGTTATATATATAGTTAGTGGCACTTTTGTTTTAGGAAAATCATTCCCTTCATATAAATTTGTAAATTTATATTCATTCCTAAGAACCTTAACTCCTATAAATTTCTTGAGTCTCTGTCTAACCAGAGAATTCTAAATTCCAACTTTATTTTTGATATTAAAAAATGAAAAATTTGAGAGAAGAAGTCACACTTATTATTATTTGGAGATGAAGAAATTTTATCATTTTTTTTTCTTATACAGAGAGTGTAGTGAAAAACAGAGTCAACTAAAAATCTGGTAATTACTAATAAGAGATTTTAATAAGATGAAATGATACAGATCAACAGAACAAAATCATTGTTTGCCATATCTTAATGACAACCAAGCAGAGGCAGAAAAAGGAAGGAAAGAATCAGTTTACATAGCAATGATCTTAGTAAGGAAAGCATTTAAATATATGCATGCATATGGGTATATGTATATTTATGTATCTGTATCTATACAAATATGCATAGTTTTAAATCTCTCCTCATACCTCTATTTCCATGTATATGTTTGCCTCTGTCTCTCCCTACATCTTCATAGGTGGGAAGAATAACATTGTAAAGGTATTAAGTCTTATCATATCACTTTATGGATCTGGATCTGGCAAAATTACAATTAAAATTTTCAAAAGATTTCTTTAGGAACTTAGCTCACAATGATTTTATTAGCGTATCATAATTTTGCAAAGTAATATAATTTATTGTGATATATTTATGCACATGGCATAATTCAATTATAAATTCCAATTTTATATTCCTCAAATTTATATCTTTTCCAACTTCGTGTTACTTCCCTATTTGGTTAATATTCCATCTCTATAAGATTCATATGGAATAGATGGGGGCCATAGGATAAATGTATGTAGATTGATTTTGATGATTATGATCTCAACTATTTATGGTCAGTTTGATTAGCTTATATTAAAATATAAACCCAATGTTAATGATCCAAATTTAGGTTGAAAATATATGTCATTTTAACTCTCTGCTTATTGTGGGGAAAAGAAAACAAGGAACCATATTTTTGGGTAATAGTCCACATGTTTATGAGTGAGAGAGTATGAATCATGTCTCCAGATGGACATATGGTACATCAGACACATAATCTAAGAAGAATTAGGGAACTAACTTAATTTCCTCATGAATAATAGTTTCACACTTTGGTGCAAAATTTGATGGAAACATAATAAAATAATTTTTAATATTTAAGAGAAATATTTAATCACAATTTTATTTCTTTTAATAATCAACTGGTATTATTTTTATGTGATTGTTAAACCTTCCATGTATATATACATATGTATATATATACAACCAAGCAGAGGCAGAAAAAGGAGGGAAAGAATCTGTTTACATAACAATTATCTTAGTAAGGAAAGTATTTAAATATATGCATGCATATAAGTATGTATATTTTTATATATCTGTGTCTATACATATATGCAGAGTTTTAACTCTTTCCTCATACCTCTATTTCCATGTATACATTTGCTTCTATCTCTCCCTACCATCTTCAAAGGTGTACATATGTATATATGTATGTATATATACACATATGTATATATGTATACTTATTTATATACATATGTATATGTATTCATATGTATATATGTGTATTCATACATTTAACAAAAATCATAACATGATTTTGCACTTCATTTATTTTGCTCAATGTAATAAAAAAAGACATTTTTAGGCTTCTGTAGTTTCTATAATTAATGCTTTGTGAATGGCATAAAATGACTTTTTTTTCTATCCTTTATGTAATTCATTATTTTTCTATATTTTTAGTATTACTAATTAAGAAACTGTTTTTTATACTGTAGTTTAGTGTTCCAAGATTTGGAGTCGGAGCATCAACATTTACAGCATTTTAAATAAATATTTTACGTACATTTTCCATTCCAGTAATAAAAGAAATGCACAGAACTTTCATTCATGTATAGCTGAATTTAGCCTAGAAAATAATGTGCATAGAAACATATTATTGGGAAAAAGGAGCTAGGATGAACTCAGGGAAAATTTCAACAAAGGATATATATTTGTCTTTTACGTAGATTTATTCCTAGTTTTCTGAACATGTACATTTATGACATTCTCAAATTTTACTTTTTCTACAAAGAACTGTGAAGTCTGTAAATTTATATCGGCTGAAATGCATTTGGTGAGTATAATTCATAAATAAAGGATAGGAGATTTATATTGAATAAAAATACCTATTTTTCCTTAGTATCACATGTGCCTCTCTTTGATGACTCTGTCCCTCTCAGTAAGCTACTTACAGGCAGGATAGTTGGCAGAGCTGTAATGAGAACAGCTCTGGAAGATTGATAAAGATACCTGGAAATCATGAGGGCAGTGCTACCCGTGTGAGTGAAAGTCTCTTGTACCTAAGTTTCCTTATCATTTGGATTCAAGAGAGTCAGAGTTAGAAGGTATCATTAGACACCAATCCTTATTTTTGGTTAGTAAACATGCTGGATGCCAGATTTTTAAATGTTTTTACTTCATTTCACACAGAAAATTTCCATTTTAATGTATTACAATATTATCTCTTGATTAATAGTTTTATTATTAGTTTTGTTTTGCTTTAATGAAATTATAGTCATAACAGATGAATAAGTTCTAGACCTCTGCTGTTTAATATTCTGCCTGTGGATGATGATACTTCTTGAGCTCTGAAAAATACATTGCAAAGGTACATCAGTTGTTATGAGTTCTCAAGTCACTCTGTGGCTTGAGATTCAAGCAGTGGGTATACAGCTTCTCACGGAAGTGAGTGAAAGACACCTTTCACTAAAATTAAATATTGGACAGTCTCAAAGTGGCTTAATGATTCAGAAATTTGAGTACTACGAACAATGAAGAAAGAATACATTGGATCCAAACCAGTGCCACATGTACCAGCATCAACAGCAGCATTGAATCACCACAGAGGGAGGGTGAACACAAAGAAACACAGTTTGGTACAGAAAAACCTGAGATCAAAAAAGCTATATAAACTTGCACGGTACACTGGTGCTTGAAAGGCATGCACTAAATCTCAACTTGCCACAGAGAGCTGAGTTAGAGCCATCTTGGGGTGATTTAACCATAGCTGCAGCTACAGGAGCCAAGAAATCAGAGCAAATATTACCACAATATCCCAGTCTGTATTGGCTGGGTGGCCTTGGGTGTACCTGGCAGAACATGAGTGAAACAAAAGGTAAAGAGAAGTGTATCCAGGGGAATTGAAGTCAAAATGCTGAAGAGGAACCCAACTTGATTCTCCTTGAAGTCTGATGGCTCACATTACCAGCCATCTGACCAAGTGGACTGGGAGTCAGAGCAGATGGGGAGAATACACTGGGGGACTAATCCCAGGAAAGCTATCTATGATCATGGGCAGCACTGTGTGGAGGACTAGTTCCCCAGCCCCATGACTGGAATTCTTAGGAGGCTCCTGACAGCCAGACCTGTATCAGAGACCCACTACTATCAAGTCCTAAGGGTGAGTTGATCTAATCTCTTCGAAGCAAAAATCAGTCAACAAAGCCCCTGGGGCCTGATTAAACTAAGCCCCAGCTTCCATAACTCCTTTCACAGAACTCTGCATAAGCTGTACCCTGGTAGTACCCCAAACTGGTCTAAATGGACAAAACTGCAATTGACAGTAGCTCATGTAACTGACAGGACTATATTCTATTATTCTCCCCTTCTCTCTCCCAGTATTTTGCTTCTCCTATTTTTCCCCACCTCCCTTATAAACATCACAGGTTACATCTGTTCTGCATTCTCTCTGTTCACTTTTGGAAATTGTAAACTCTTTCCTATCTTCCTAACACAGTTTTAATTTTTGCTAATTAACTGTATTTTCACCATCTTTCAGAATTAATTGGTTTATATAACTCCCGTCCATCATTAATGCTGATATTATCATTGCAGCTGTGGATGACATAGTTGACATCTGCTGATTGCTTTAAAATTGCCAGATGTAGTTCCTTGTTATTATTTTTACTGTTGACAATTGCTGATCCCATCATTCCTGTTTTTTAGTGATAATTAATGTTGAAGATGTCATAGTAGAAACTAGGTATTTACTTTAATGCTGTATATTGTTTGCAATGATTGTTATTATTGTTTATTTTGCTCTATTTTGTGAGGTGTTGGGAACCTATAGGGAAAGGACAGCACACTTTGCTTTGAGTATGAATTAATGACACTCAATCTTAAGCTATACTTTAATACAAAGAATAGAAGACAGTCAAAAACGAAAACTAATGATTAGACAATGCAATCCCTGCTTCAAGTTGCTGTGACCATTAACATACTGGACAACATAGTAGTCAAATTCCTAATCTATTGCATGGTATTTTTTTGTTGGTACTGTTGTTCAATGCTGACCCCAACATCCCTATCCGTGTGGCAAATAATGTCATAGACATCAAAGGAAACACCAAACATTAAGCAAAAAGGTGTACATCTGTTGTCACTTCTGACACCCCCCTCGCTTTAAGAGGGGCCAGAGACTGGAGCACTTCAAGATCACAGAGTAGAGATACTGCAGTTGAGAAATACATCTCAACCAAGCAACAGTGAATCTCACACCACATACAATCTACCCCACCTAAGTCCTGATGTTACTCTAACTCAAAGAATTATGAGAAAACCTCAAAAACAACCCCAAGGACCCAAGGAGAAACAGAAAGAACCTCAGGGCTCACCCCTTGGAATCCACTCGTATGTCAAAAATGGACATTCCAAAACAAATAAGATAAACACAAAGGACACACATACAAAAAGAGGTAGCAGAATCTATTTCAATTGATGTTTAAGTCCAAGATCTTTGAAAACGTGAAGAAGCAGGCAAACAAATCTCCCCCTCAAATCCACAATCCCTCAACAAAGGATCCCACTGATAGTGCTGTGGAAAAAAATTCTAGATAATGATTATAAAAAACTGATTATTAAAATGTTCAGTGAACTACAAAGAATATCTAAGTAAGAAATTAAGCAAGCAAATACAGGATATGAAAAAAAATTTTTGATAAAGAAATAGAAAGAGTGAAAAGAAACCAAGAACTCCTAGAATTGAATGACACAATCAAATTAAAAATTCACTTGAAAGCCTCACTAACAGATTAGATTGCATAGAATAGGACTTCAGCCCTTGAAGACAGCAGACCTTCTGGTCTTGAAGACAGGGTATAAGATCTGCAGTACCCAGAATGCAATAAAGGGAAAAAAGTTATAGAACACGAACAGAATATACAAGAACTCTGGGACAATATTAAAAGAGCAAACCTGATAATCATTGGAATAAAAGAGAACATGGAGATAAAACTAAAGGCATAAAGAACATTTTCGATGATATTGTTACAGAAAAACTTACCTATTTCAGAAAAAATGTAGACATTCACATTCAGGAAGTTTAGAGGACCCAAAGTAGACCTAGTCAAATGAGAAGCTCACCAAGACAGATAATCAAAATGCCTAACAGAAAATAAGGGAAGACATGGATAAGTGTAGAAAATGCTTGTAAATCCCATTGCAGTGACCTCTTATAATATCAACACACTTGATTATCAAGTGATCAAACAGACATAACATCTCTAAGAATATGGGTGATCTGAACATGGCACTCAAAACTTTAGTCTAATTCACATATAGAGAGTGCTGGGCAATTACTGTGTGTGAATGAAGAAAGTTTTGCTAATGGATATATATTTTTTAAACAACTGTTACAAGTTAACATGTAAACAATAAATAGAAACAATAAAATAAAAAATTTCTTACAAAAATAAAATAATAATGATAAAGAGAGTAGACTTTCTGGAGGTGCAAACATAAAAGACTCTAGAGTATAAATATTATCTCCATAGATAATAAGTTAGGGGCTTTAATAAGAACACTTAATTTTTAAATATGTCAACTTCCATGGTTAAATCATTTTTTGCAGGACATTTTATAGGAAGCTGTATAAATTTATTATGTAAATTTCTTTGAACAGGGAATGAGCATCATAGTCACGATTATTTTCATAGTCACTATTACTTATTTTACACATGTGATACCAAATCAACTCAATCAGCAAGGAGAAACTTGGATAATCCCTAATTAAATAAAATGTGCAAATCAGTTTACATACTTTAATCATAAATTATGAACCTTCAGAAAAATTCTAAAAGATGAAAATTTCCCAGAGAAACTCTCTTTGCTTTCTGACATTTGCGTTTTACAACTCCTATAAAGTTATTTGTATAGTATTTATTCCCTTAACTTACTGAATTTCTAACATATACTTAAGGAAAAGAAAAAAATCAGAGGTGTTATTTTCTTACTTATATTTTGAATGTTCTTTCCCTATAGTTACATGTTTGTGTATATGTAAATTTTACTAATATTAATATGGACTACATATATGTTTTATCCACCTAATAAAACCATAGAATGACTTTTGACATATACTAATATCCTGCATTAGTGCTGACTGAGTTGACTTACTGCTTAGTGAGCTCCCGATGTTCCTTGATTTTGTTGGCTGAGGGCATTAGCACACGTATCACAAACTATTTGACATTAGTCTTTGCCAAATTATATTCTACACAATGTTTTTTTTTAAGAACTAAATAAACAACACAGAGGATATTTTGAACACAGAGGATATTTATGAGTGGAGCAAATGATGAAGGGAATGGAATCATGGAACTGCATCTTCAAATGTGGGGTTGGCATAGGATAGGATGGGAAAGTTTTAGAAACAACAACAAAAAAAGCACTTCTCCTAAGATTTTTGTTTAAATAAAAATTACCTTTTATTAAGGTAATAAACTCTTTCTTACATTAAAAAATACATTAAGATAGGGCTCCCTTTGAAGGTCTATACTTTGCCTGTATCATCTACATCACTCAAGTCAATGAACAGAAGAGGGGATTCCAGAGCACAGTGAATTCCCAGCAGCACTGCATGCATGCTCTGAAGTTTTGCAGCTTGCTAATTGTATTTATGGCTTTTGTAGGCAGATTTTATTCATAATTCCCATCATAAAATAGACACTTGTCTTTAAAAAGATATTCAGAAAGAAGCGCATGATAATAGTGCAAACAAAATTAGGCAGAACTTGTTTTTCCTACTCTTATGTGGAGTACTGTCCTATCATAAGGTTTCAAAAAGTGATATTTAAAACAAGCAGATTGGATCTGTAAAAATTTGGGTCACCATAATGAAAAGTATCATATTAATAGGTTTTTATTTTCTGCGGAATTATAATGTGTCACAATATATTTCTACTACAATATATAAAAAGTAATTTACACAAATATCCCAGTGCCACCTATACATAATTTATAAAGGTTATAAATAAATTATTGACTGATAAAAAAGAAATATTACACACATACCCTATGTAGTGTGTATATGTGCAAATAAAAATGTTACCAGTGAAAATGCTTATTTACTGAATTTGAGACCAATAGTCTGGGAAATGATTAAACTCTCTTTGTAAAGTAGCCAATGGGTTCACAAAACCCAAAATATTATATAAACTTGAAAACGTTGAGCATGCTTGAAGGTGCAATTAGCATTTGGTACTGAAAACAAAAAAAAATGTTAATAATAACTAATTCTGCATACATTCATGAAATGACTGAAATCTTTTCTACCTTTCCAGTAAAGATCTGTTTTTAATTTAATAAATGGAGACATCCCCAAGGGAAAGCTCTTTTAATTTTTTTTATTTGATTATTTCTTTTTTTAGCAGTTGACTTCCTGTAAGACCATCCTGAGTGACAAGTGAAAGTCTATAAGGTATAATGCTATCTGTCTTTATCTGCTCACCAATCTATAAATATTTTATGATACTCAGGTACATTTATATGACATGTCCAAATTGATTTAAATTTTTATCTTATTCTCTCACACTTAGAACTGAACAACATAAGACTACAGTTACTATATATTTGCTGAAAAAAAGAAGACAAGAAAATGAAATGGAATAAGTGGTCTTGTAGGAAGCTGAGATAATTCCTATTTAAATCAAAAGAAAATGTTTTAAAAATTAAGGCAAAGTAAAGAATTTTCCAAAGAGATAAAAGATAAGAATTTGATGGCATCATGTCTGTCTTGTAAGGTCTTCAGGTTGGCAGCTACTTTTACAAAATATTGAAGAGCACAGTGAAGGGATGATTGGTAAGTAAATATAAAATCCTTTCTACCTCATTTTAAAATTTCATTTAAACATAATTATTCGGAGCCCAAACATGACATTAATAGCACAGAGATGGAATTTGGACTATTGCATGATTCTTACATTGTATATGAAGTGATACAGTATTACTTGAAAGAGACTATGATAAATATGCATACTATAAACCCTAGAGCTATCAATTAATTAAGAAGCAAGCCTAAAAGGCCAATAGTGGAGATCAAATAGTGGAGATCAATCCCCCAAATAAGCAAATAATCCAAAAAAATAAAAATAAAACTATAAGCATTAGAAGAGACCTGCTTAAAAGAACAGAGGTATCAAAATAAAAAATGGTAGATTTAAACCTAATTTATAATTCTATATATTATAAGAAATGTAAATATTGTACAGATGCCACTCAAAAATATACTTCCTGAAAATTCTGTTGAAAATAGGAATATTGCAATGATAAGACACTTTGGTGTCTAGTCCTTCTAACTATCTGTGTAGGGGACATGTTACCCCAATACTAATTTTATTAGCTCTAAAATTAGTTATAATTTTCCCACTAAACAATACCATTGTATTGCCTGCTCTTTGAAATATACTTTTGAAAAACAATTTTGGAGTTTTCTATCATAAATGAGTATGTATTGAAGAGTTGTTTTCTTTTCATTTAGTACAAGAGATAGGGTAAATCTATGTTGTCTAGGCTGGCCTTGAACTCACACTATCCCTCCAACAACTTCCCAAGTTGCTGGAACTAGAGGTATTAGGTGACATATCAATAAGATATAAATAAAGAGAGCAGATTCAAATATTTGTACAAACCTTAAGAAAATTAGTACTTGAAACATCTTGTGTATCTCATCTATTTTAGAATTTTCCCTTTCCCAGACTTGTCCTGAATTTAAAATTTATAATACACTTTCTTCTCCTTATTTTTATTATTCATAAAAATAATTAAAAAAAAACTTTAGCAAAGTGTATTTTTACATTTATATAGCTGGCTGCTAACTTTTTGTATTCTTGGTAACTGACATTTTTCTCAACATGTTTTAGAGAATAATGTTGGTCTATATTGATAGATGCCTTTCACTCATTTTCAATAATAGTATTCAATTGCATGAATATTTCACAATTCATTTCTCAATATTGCTGCCAACTGATATTTAAGTGACTTTTAACATATTTTATTTTTGCCAATTTTTTGAATATTTAAAGAGGCTTTTCCCCATTTTGAAATGAGTTCTATAACTTTTCATGCATTAATTTGCCATTTAGATACCTACATTGTGAAGGAACTTTTAAGACAGTTAAATATTTTTGGCTTGGATGTTCTGCACATTTCTTATTGACTGATACTGCTATGTTTTAGAAACATTGACAAGTTCTAGATGACAACCTTTAAAAACATAAACAGAAGAGGCCTTCCTTTAATAAATAGACCTTCTCAATTTTTTTTGGTTAATCATAACCTTCTTTGGTAACATGTTTTGTGTTTTAAGAAAACTTTTCCCTGACTTTAGTTTAAAAAAACATTCACATCTTCTAAAACTTTTGTATTGGGTTCCTTAATTAGGTGTTTCATCTACCTGGAATGAATTTGAGTAATAGTCATATTTCCTTTGTTTCTCCTTCTGGATGATGAAATATTATAGCAAGAATAATGGAGAAGCTTGTTTTCTCAATGACTCCTCAATGACAGTTGTCATATATGAAGCAACTCTATATGTGTGTCCTATTTTCAAGATGACAATTCTCTAACCCTGCAAAAAATACTGATTTGTCAGAATGCATACAGTTTTGTAAAAAAAAAAAAAAGTATTGTGTTTTGTTGAACAAGTCCTTCATCTCTATTGTTCCCCTTGAAGAAGACCTTGCCAATAGTTAACTCTTTGCAATTGATTTGACAGATTTTAGAATAAGCTTTCTCAAAAAAAAAATGTGCATTGCAATTGGATTGGGGTTATATTAAAACTATAAATCAATTTGAAGAGACTTGACACATTGACAATACTGTCTTCCTATCCATATGTGTTATATCAATAAATTTATTCAATTCTCTAATGCATCTCCTTGAAGTTTAACAATTTTCAGACAGTTTTTGCTTAAATGCTAATTCATATACATGTTTTATTTTTATGATATATAAATCATTTCTTTAAAACACCTTGTTTTTTATTTGTGTCTTATAATAGAAGGTCCCTTTTAATTTTACCGAAGAGATTTCTCAATTCCCCAGTCTTTTTTGTGATATTAAAATGGAAATATCTCCTAGTAATTATACATCCAGTAGTGCAATAAAAGCAACGTAGGTTGCATTATGACTTATTATAATTATTTAAGTGTTGTATTGTGCTGACTTTTCAAGTCACATTAGTAGTTTACATATAAGCTTATGATATTTGTATATGATTGAAAACTATCTATAATTAAACATGGTTTCTGAGAATTATGTTTCCAGTCCCCACAATTTATTCATATACTTAAAGTAGGCGATTATTCAATTCATGAATGCATGAGGATTCCATGCCCTGTAAAAAGCCTACTATAATACAATAAACAACAACATACATGAAAGTCCTAGATGAAGTATGTTTATGCCACATGTTAAAAATGCATAAACAGAGTTCAGGGAAGAGAGAGAAAAAAAACATTATCAGACCCTAAAACTGAAGCAGGAATCCAGATAGATTGAATGAAGACCTGAGAATGTACTCTGAAACTTGAGACAAGAGACAAAAATTTCTGTAATGCAGCTAACACTTTAACCCATGTTGTTATGTGTCTTAGATAATTAGCCTTTGAATGGTACAAGAGTGGTTTGATGGTAAGCCAAGAAAATAACCAAGCCTGAGAGGTAAAACTCACAAAATATGTTCTTGTATATGCACAACGATTTTTTTATTAAATGATCTGTTATATTCAGGGAAAAGTTTCAAATCAATTAAATGAACATTATGGTTTTAATTTCAACCATTTTCTACAAACTTTCCATAGAATAAAAGGATCTTAGAAAAATATTTCTTTTTGTGCTCTACCAAATTCATTTTCTATGATTGAGTAATTTTCTATATTCAGTGTTATAAAAAGGCATATTTTAAATGGTTTTTTGTTAATTTTAAATGATTATCATCTTCATGGCATGATCCCAATACCTGTCCATTTAGTATTTGGTATCATCACATGAAGATGATAATCCTTGCAATAAGATCTCAGGCTTGTTATTCCATGAAAGGTGACCTGGTCTTTCCTTTATCTTTTGGTGCATTCATTTCTTTATTACAGGCAAGTTCAAATTTAATTCTTTCCACATACACATATTTCTGGAAATAATGAGACCTACTGTAATACCACCAGTCCCTGTGTAAACAAGAATTATATTAATGGATACACTTGCAACACTGGATCCAAAAGGCACTGGATCAGATTCAAAATCCCAAGTGACTGACTCACTCTGAATCTCAAACTTTGCTTAGTTTTAAATGTTTCTATGAAATATTACCTGATAATTAGTTTAAGTATAGTTATAAGCCTTTATTTTTAAGTCACCTGCATGCTTAATTTCCTTGATAAACTGCAACACTTCTGATCTGTTACCAGACTGTGTCACAATTACTGCTGTTTTTTAAAGTCTCTGCTGGGACAGTAGTTAAAAATCCTTGAAAAGTAAATGGCATACATTCAATTAAGCTAAAGAAATAGCTAAAGCAAGTATTATTTAGTGGGTTTTTAATTAGATGCTTTCTATTAAATCGGGGCTGTAAAAGGAATTCACAAGCTCCAGGATTGTGCTAGTTACAAATGAGGCTGTAAACATTTCCTTAAACTCTACAGATCTGTGAGAGCATGCTTTCAGGCTGGGCTTTTCTCTGTCATGAACATCCAGATGCCTAGCATTACAACCTGAATTCCCTGAATGGTGCTCAAGAGGTAAAACAAGGTAGATTTTCCTTTGTAGATCAAAGGAAATCAAAGTTTTAGAATTGCTAATCATGGAAACCTGGTCTTATACTCCTGGAATATCTAACATCAGTCAGGTAGTGACTTGAAAACACGATTAGAATTTCTTCCTAATCTTATCTGAGGCAGAGAAAAGAAAAAAAAATGTTGGGAATATCTACAATCTCACAGTGGGTCTAGTCTATACATCAGGAAAAGATCTTTGTATGTTTTTGTCCCTGTTGGTATTATGGGTCATATTCCTTCTCACTGCCTCTGCCAAACATCTAAGTTTTGGTTCTAGTCATCTTACTGTTTTCCAATCTCTATATTATTTTCACCTCTGTTTTTATTTGCAATTTTTCTCCCCACCTCAGGTGATCTTTCATGTGGGGAACTTCGCCCATTCTTTAAAATATTGCTTTAGCATCCCTTCTTAGTGACTGTTGTGGACTATTCCATTTTAACAACCACCCGCCCCAATAGAGCCAATGTGTTGTTTCAAGTTTCTAATTTGACCAGTGTATACATACTGTGCTTATTAGTCTATGTTACAGATGGCTTTTTCCCACAATAGTGATTTTTTTATGTCATGGATTTTTTTCAGATATATTATTTGAATATTTACTCCCTTAACTATACTAAAAGGTTTGTTGAACAGAAATAAATTATTAATATATTCCCTTTTTACATTTTTCTTATGAACAAACTTGCCCATCATTAATTCACTATTTCAGGTACACAAAGAAAGTCCCCCCCACACACGCCCATATGTACACACACAGATTAGCTTACAAGTTCATATTAAAGTAGAAAAAACATGAAATCATGATTTTTACCTGGGTCAATTTTTGGTTCTGACTCCTCCTACAAGTAAGGCAAGAATTAGATAAACTCTTGAAATATCATTTCCTTTTGTGTAAAGAGATATGAGTTATATTCACTTCAGGAATTGTCCTAACAAGTACATGAAAAATAAGGAAGAATTGTATAGTTTGTTATTATGGTGATAATCATATATACTGAGTGCCAGGTACTTTACATACATTATTCGATTTGATCCTCACTACAAACTTCAGCATTATATATATATATATATATATATATACACACATATATATATATATACATATATATATGTATGTAGGTAGGTAGATAGATAAATGTAGATGTAGACATAGATATTATATATATACTTGTATATATAATGTCTGAGGCAGAGAAATTATTATTTCACTAATAAGCTAACTGATGTTTAGATGGGTCAAATAGTTTACTTAATGGCACATAAGGTGACTGATTTCAGAAATGATGCCATTAGCCATCATAATACAAAAAAAACGACATAAATTAAAAATAAAATAATGAGGCTGAAAAACTGCAGACCTATTTGACTGAATGGCTTCATGAATACTCTACCTCACACAATAGAAATAAAAGGGGGTTTTTCCATTCTTATACCTTTGACATAAGTAAAATATAGATGATATTTTCTTTGCCCATATCAGGAAGAGGAAGAAATCAGTAAGATAATCTGAGAAGTATAATCAAGATTTGTTTATAAATTTTATAAAAATATGAACTAAAGTTCATCATTTAATTTCACAATGCACAAAGTAACTTGGTATTAATAGCACAGAAGAGACATTTCTGGCTTATTAAAGACTGAGCACATCTGCTTAGCCCTGTATTTTCAGAGTCCATAGTAGCAATTCCTAAGTCAATTCTAAGCCTGCTGTCTTTGTTCTATGTCTGGGCTCTCTTTTCCCTTTTTCTTTCCAATATGTTCTCCTTCCTCACTGACCTTTGCAGTACTCTTTTATTTTATCTCTATTTTTTTAAACCCTACACACAAATCTCTTAATGATACTTATACCTAATAACTGATAAAACAGAGGGGAGACTGATAGTGAGGACTTTCATTTACTTTTACTTATCAGATATTAGAAATAATATTGAACATTTTCTAAAATCTATTTTTCTATATAACTCTTCCTTCTTTCCTGACAATTGAGTATCATTTTCATTATATTCATTATATTCATACAAATAGAAACTCAATTTTCTATGGATAAGCAACCAGAAAACACATAACTGGTGTTTGAGAGGTAGGAATTATTATACTCTACTGTATTCCTGAATGATGTATACTTATTTAATTAGTAATCATTCTAGAGAAACACGGTGATGCTACTTATGGCACTTGGCTTTAAGAATGTAAAACAAACAAAACAAAATTCTCCCCACTATAATTGTTATATTATCATAATATATAATATAATCATACCTATATTATATATATACCATTATGATTGTAGAAAGATAATTTATTAGATTAGCTTATAGTATCAGAATCCCAGTAGCCGCTCAGTTCAAGATGCTGGAACCTCAAAACAAAATGGACTCATGATGCATTATAATGGAATCAGTTTTACAATTTGATGGTCATTCATAGAGTTCCATGGAAAATAATCCAACAATATGGATTTGAAATCCCTTACTGAATTCTAAAGCTGAATTCTTTTCCCTATTCCCAACTTCCTCCAGCATCTGTTATTATGTTTGATTTTCAAAGTAACTGTGTGGTGGAAGAAGCATGAATTCTTGTTCAAATATTATACATGTTGAAGCTGAGATCAAGAAGAAAATGTATAAAGTTAAGGTCTTCACACTGGCAGTGTTGAAATGGTCTGGCTCATAAGCTAATGGCTGATGACTAAGAATTATAATAGGCCTGCCCAGTACCAGATTCCGTGCTAAGCATCTCGAGTTTATTAACTCCTGGAATATTTCCAAAACTATTATGAGGCTTTATTCTCAATTATCTGAAGAGGAGACTGCAACACAGAAAAATTAAGTAACTCTACCAAGAATACATAGTTGGTACTCTTAAAAGTTATTCTATGCTAGGACTTAAATTCTTGATTACTGCTCTCTTCTGGGTAGACATACTATATTGGATCTTTCTTTGGCAATACAAGGATTTTATCAGCTCTTCTTATCTACATAAAAAATGACTGGCAAGCTTAATATTTCCTTGTACATTAATGTGACATGAGAGTCAAGGTCAATGTTCACACTAATTAACATTAGAATGACAAGATAAAACGACAATAATTGAATGCTTAGTAGTATAAATGAAATCTTTCATTCATATTTTACTGATTTTTATCAGACAATAAGTGACTATTCATAATGATGATAAAGTAGTGTTATCCTACTACTGAGTATAATGCAAAGTATCCATATGTGTCCTGAAAATAAATGGAGGACTAATAATAAATTTTCTTACTAATATGTCTGGATGTAGATGTATAGTGATTTTCTTAAGTACATATTACATTATTTTCAAAATATGAACTATGTATCTATATGTCCTACTTTTGTTAGTTTGAATTAGCCTATACAGTTTGGTTTCTCTGAATGATAAATAAGGGCTTCTTATCTATATATGTAAATACTCTTCTACTCATCTGATTCTCCCAAATAAAAATAATTCATATTGCTTCAGTGTATACTGTGTGACATAATTGGATGTTGAAATTGGTTTAAAGTTTATCAGAGTTACAAATGTTTGTTATGAATAATTTTCAGTATATATATTAGATTTGGATTTAATTGAAATTATGTTAGAATGTTATTTTTTATTCATGTAATAGACACTTAGATGTTCCAGTGGGTGGAAATTATGTTAGAATGTTATTTTTTATTCATGTAATAGACACTTTGATGTTCCAGTGGGTGACGTTTGTCCTAACTTTGGAAGTTATCATTGCTCCTGGATCTGGTATAGCCACTACCCTATCACACTGGGAGCAAAACTTCTAAGGGAAGATAATATAATGGATATGGTAGCACAATAATATGAGGAAATCCCAGCTTGATGATATCTTTGGGGTCATAAACTATCTCTGAAACTACCATGTTCTGGACATACAGTAGAAACACTACTTATTTTTTTTTCACTCAATATGGTTTTCTCTTATTTACTGATCTTTGCATTTTTATTAGCAGAGATATTTTACAAAGGGATGTTAGCATGTCCAAACTAGATAAAAAATAGTAGCCATGGGGGAAAATTTTTTCCTTTATAAATGATGAATCAAACAACAGAAAAATGTCACCTAGATATTTCTAATCCCAGCTGTTCTATCTTTTTTCTCACCTAGTATTTTATTCATGTATTTATTTTTTGATTTGACATGTGGTGTTTTGGAAATGTTGTTTTAATTAATGTAATTACTATCAAATGGGGTAGAGGGGCTGAGGAGACCCAGAAACTGGTAGATATTATTCTGGGACTCAGAATTTCCCACTATTATGATGTCTCCAGCTTGCGTCTTCTCTTTACCAACTAAATTATAGATCTTGGCACCAGATATAGAAATTGGCATCTTTCCTGGTTTCACAAATAATGTATCAACTAGAGCATGATGTATACCTTCATTAACAAAACTAGGGCATGGTATTCAATAAACTTGCCTAACCAGTGGGTCATCACCTGTCAATTTCAATTTAGCCAGAGCTATTTTTACTTAGGAAGTCAATTGTTTTATATTGGCAGGGAGCTTGGTGATGGTCATACCAAAAGTCTTTTAATTAAGCATCAATAGTAGTAAGTTTTGAAAAAAGTAGTTCGGGCTTCAGGCAAGTATCACTATGAATTTTCTTAAAGAGTTTATAATTTATGGTGAAATAAAAACAGTCCTCTGACTTGGAAAATAATTTTCACTATTTTGCCTTTAAGATTATATTTCATACATTGAAATATCATGATCTATGTACTAATTTATTGACCCATAAAGACAATGGTTCAAACACTTTCAGAGAAATAATCAACAGAGAAAAACTCATCGTAAAACATTGTCAGTCAACCTTGAAATAGGATACATTAAGTGTTCAGTGGAAAGTTTCCTGAAGGACTTTATCAATATTCCTCCATTTTCTCATATGCCTCAAGAAATTCTTGGGCTGAGTTCATTGACATAGGTGCAAAATTTGGGAAGTAGAAGTAATAGATTTTTTTAATGCTTAAGATTTTTTAAAATAATAATAAAAATTAATTAAAAGTGCTATAAGCTGTCTTCTGGGACATTTTAAGTACCACTATGGCATTAATGAATACAATGATAGCTTGTAAATACAGATCCAAAGACAGAACTTTGCCCTGAATAACAGTTTTATAGATCCCAAATGACAATACTAAATGAGAGCATCTGTGATTTTCATAAACTCACTATCTCACTGCACTTGCCACCCCATCTCCTTCCCATTCACCAAAGTCACAAACCAAGAAAAATACACCTTTCCCTCCTTCCCTTCTGCTCACCTTGTGCAAACAAGTGTCCAGTTCTGCATACAATAATTTTTATACACATAAGAAAAGTGTCCCATTTTCTTCACTGTCACTCTCAATTTTTAATCCAAATCCTCATATTCTCCTGGCAGGACTAGTGCAATAGCTTCCCAATTAGTTGCCATTACTGTGCTATTCTCTGTTAAGTCCAATTTCAGAGGAGCTGTCTGAACAATGTTGGAAAATATAAACTTGACCTTGTCCTTCCATTGCTAACTATGCTTTCACGATTGCATTCATATATTGGATAATCTAAAATAAGTTGCCATGACATACACAGTTTTGCATGATCAGACCCCTGCCTCAGGACTTCTTATCTGCCATTCTGCATAGTGACTGGCACACTCCCTAATTAAGTTGCAGTTATTACCTAAGTGGCCTCAATTCTGTCTCTGATTTGCATCAATGTTCCATAGATACCAGATTCTAGTTCTATCACTTCAGACCAACAAGAATTTTTCTGAACACACTGATCTTTCTCTACTCCATGTCTTTCCATGTGATATTGATTCTGCAGTGACCTTCCTTTCCTTGAGGAGCCTGCCT
Source organism: Sciurus vulgaris (assembly GCF_902686455.1). Taxonomy (NCBI): domain Eukaryota; kingdom Metazoa; phylum Chordata; class Mammalia; order Rodentia; family Sciuridae; genus Sciurus; species Sciurus vulgaris. The sequence goes on from NC_136469.1 coordinate 124,420,056, forward strand.
TAAGCATCCAATATTACTTTCTGATCCTCTTCCCTTGATAGCAGCATCTGTGAAAATCTTTAGATAACTTTTCCCCATGTTACCACATGAACTTGTTCAAACCTTTACTGTAATACTTAAGAGTGTACAGAGGATCTGTTCTCAATGAACTAAGGAGTTCCTGTGGATGGGGTTGATTTTTATTCATTAGTCGTTCAGCAGTGTCTGGCCTACAACAATGACACACTAAATGTTGTTGTTGTTAATAAATGAGTTATATGAATAGGATGGCTCACACTTGTCATCCCAGCAACTCAGGAGGCTGAGACAGGAGGATAGCAAGTTAAGGCCAGCCTCAGCAACTTAGCAAACTCTAAGCAATGAGTTGAGATTCTGTCCCAAAATAAAAAGTAAGAAGGGATATGGCTCAGTGTTTAATTGTCCTTTGGTTAAATCACAGTACCACAAAGAATAAAGAATTAAAAAATCAATAAAATGAATGAACAAAAACAGAGAAATACGCAGCATATATGCTTAAACCTATATGCATGTTTGTTTCAAATGTACTTTTAGCATCTATCTTTTAGGCAGACATCATGAATTTCTTACATTTATGAGACTCTGAAAATTAACACACTAAGGATCAAACCCCAAATTCACATCTTCCTTGAAAGCTTTAAATATACTAATGTGTTTTCCCTCATAGTTTCCCAAACCAAAGCAGACAAAATGAGAGGAATCTTCATTTTGCAGGGTACTTTCATTCTAGCTCCTTTTCTCAATTACACACACACACACACACACACACACACACACACACACACACACACACACAAAGAGAGGTGGGAGGAGGCCTTTATTTCTTGTTGCATATCTCTTACTTTCGGATCCTTGCTAACTTTGTGAAGTGATATGGAAGTCCATCAGTTACATTTTGCTACCCTGACAATTATGGGAAACTAATTTTGAGTAATGCATTTTGGTTATTTTTTAAGAATACCCATGCAATTTACTTCCCTGTGAAATATATTTAAAATATAAGCTTATCAAAAGAAACTATTTTTGACCTCTTTCTTGCTTATCAGACACCTCCTGAACTTTTAAAATGGCATTTTCACTTTTCCATATACTCAGCAGTAATTCTAAGAGTAAAGCACTCTATTTTCAAAGCTTGCCTTTCATTTTCACTACTCGTTTTGCAGAAGAACACGTGGTTTTAAATTAGAATGTACAACAGTGTTTAAAAAGCCTATTGGTAAAGGTAAAAATAGTAATAAGAGAAAGTCGGTTTTTCTACCTATCATGCTGGAATACAATCCAGACCCAAAGATTTTCTTTTTGTAAAGCCAACTAACCAGAATGTTTTACACTGATACATTCTGGCAACATAAATTGAAGTTGGGCATTAAAGCATAATGTACAAAGTATCTAATTCCTCTAGGATTCAGGGTAAAGGCTCATTTGAGATTTGCATAATCCAGCACTGGTAAGGGATCACTCAGAGAAGGAAGAAATAAGAAACCCCTGTGAAGGCTTTCCCCATGCACAGGCATTTCAGAACTTTGTACTTGTTTAGATTTAATAAAAACCTGATGTTAAACCTTTATTACCACATCTAGAAATGTCCTGAAATTACCATGTTCATGAGGTTGCTGTTAAGTGTACTAATTGTTCTCATTTAATTTCTATCACTTTGTTTTGTTTAGTAACAATTTTCTCAGGTCCTGTTCATTGTTAAGCCTTGTGCAATGTCCTAGTATTTCAGAAATTAATATGAGACAGATTTATGTTTCAGAATGCCATAAGTTAATAAAGGAGAAGGATAGATACACAAATAACTGCTGTACAGAGTGCTATCTCAGTCATGAAATTGCATGATGTCTCTTTTGAACTCATTTAACAAATAAGGGAAGTATTCAAAAACGCATGTATGATGAAATTATGGAGACCTCAGAGGTAGGTATCACTGAGTCACAGTGTTGAAGGGAAAAATGGACAAAGACCCACCCATCAGAACTTATTGGGAGGAGTATTCCAAGCAGGGAGGGATGCTGGAAAGGCAAGGAGTGAAAGGCAAGGTGGGTTTGTGGGGAGAGAATTGTGGAGATGTCATTTTTGTTGAAAAATGCATAGAATAGTAGAAGATGACACAGAATATGTGACTAAAGACTTACAAGGGTGTAATTTCATGCCTCCATAAGAATTTCAGATGAACTCTAATTGTACAACTTGAGGCTTAGTCATTTTATTCCATATGAATTCTAAAATGTAATTAATTAACAACAAGAAAACTACTACATTTTAACACATGGAAATGATACGTTTATATTTCTGTTTGAGAGAAATTATTGAAACATTGTATGAAGAGTTTTGTGGAAAAGGGAGGAGATATAAACAGAGGTAAGAACTGGAAACCCATTCCAAAAGATGATCCCAGGTGGAGCATCTTAGCATAGCAGAATAGGAGTGAAAATAAAGGTGAAATGGACCTGCTAGCTAATTGAATCTAGCACCACAAACATATCTGTTACCGAATTGAAATTAACACCATGAATGCATATGCTAATATTATTTTCTGAGCTCAGAGATTCTTAATTTGTAGAACAGAATTCCACCATCCACCAAGTGAATAAAAGAACATAAAAATAAAAGAGAAGGAAATTGTGGGTGTTGCCATGAGTGAGTGAAATCGTTGGTGGAAAGTTTAAGATGAAAAGTAAGGAAAGAGTCAGGCACAGTGGTGCCCGCCTATAATTCCAGGGCTCAGGAGGCTGAGGCAGGAAGATCTTGAGTTCAAAGCCAGCCTCAGCAAAAACAAGGCACTAAGCAACTCAGTGAGACCCTTTATCTAAATAAACTACAAAACAGGGCTGGAGGTGTGGCTCAGTGGTCAAGTGCCCCTTAGTTCAATCCCTGGTACCACAAAAAAAAATAAATAAAGTAAGGAAAGGACTAGATCCTGGAAGGAAGGAAGGAAGGAAGGAAGGAAGGAAGGAAGGAAGGAAGGAAGGAAGGAAGGAAGGAAGAAAGAGAGAGAAAAGAAAGAAAGAGTGAAAAGAAAAGTTAGGATACAGACATAAAGAAATGTGGAATTGGCAGGTTAGAAAAATTGTGTCCATATATCGATATGTTTTCATTTAACATTTCAGAGACTGGCAATACACATGGAACAATCAGAAAATAAAAGTTGCAGACATTACAAAAATCATTAAATTGCAAGACTGGATTCTTGAATGTAAGTAGTTTTTGAAGACCTTATTAACATGGCATGGATTGCAGGGACAAAGACACCTTGAACCTGTGCCAAAGTGCTCACCATCAGTGAAATGAAATTGAGGCCAAAGATGGAGCTGCAAAGATACGTGAAGTTCACCTGATCCTTCAAAGTGAAAGGTGCCTGACTCAGAGCAGAAGTCAAAATAACTTAAAAAGGCAAAAAACATCTGGAAAAAAAATGTCAAGGTATATTTTATGAGCACATTATAAGACAGGTAATGTGATTCACTTTACAAGTGGTTTTTGCCCTTGGAGATGTGCTCTGCATTTCAGGAAAGCAGACCTTATGAGCGCAAGATTCCTCCAGAAGAGAGGTGAATGGATGGGAGGGTGACATGACACTTGCAGGTCACAGAAATGAGATGTGTCAGGAGAATGGGGCCGCAGTAGGGTTCTGGTTAGAGCCTTTTCATTCTAGATGCTGGTAATGTACAAAAGAAGAGAGTGCAAGCTAAAGAGATCGTCCTCACTGAGCAGGCCTTGTAGTGCTGGCAGTTCATGTCACTGTCCTAGCATCGCGTCTCATCCACCATCAAGAAACTTGTCATGTTGGTATCAATCACAAGAATGTTAATGACTCAATCACAAGAAAGATCTTTAGGCTCAGTGTCAAGAACATTATGTAGGAAGAGTTGCTTGACTCAGTCGTCTATCTCTAAGGCAGTGAGAGGGTGAAAGTAATATGCTATTCACTCCTTTTGTCTTTTGTTTTCAAAGGTGCTACAGCTATATGCCATAATCTTTTGTCTGTAGTAAAACTTATTGATGACATAGTTGAAGCATTGTTTGACCTTTCAAAATGACCGTTGAATGAAACAGGACTGGTTGAGATAATCTTAAGAAGTTCAAGGGGCAACTAACATGCTTCAGCAAATCTCTTTTTGATTAATGAAAAGTTATTCTGACTAATATAAAGCACAGCATTATTTTAGTATGTCAGAAACAATAAAGACATTATTATATCCATCTTGGTGCCCATCTCCCTAAGAATTTATTGTTTGATCATTAAGTCATTCAAGATCCATGTTAGGTAATAAGTATAGAGCAAAATGCAGAAGTGGAAATCAAATGGAACAACACAACCTACTTGGCATGGGAGCAGTTAGAAATATCTTTCACCTATCATATTGTTACCAATGACCTTTAAATATAAGCCCTTCCTTCATCTGAATTATTTTATAGTACTGAATGTCACTCAAGTTGCAAATCTTTGATTCTACTATATCTTGTTTAATCAATGAAGTGATGGGAAAGTCTCATCCTTTCTTGACCTTTCTTTCAGTGACAATAGTTGTTGTGGCAATGATTTCTCACTTCACTGTGGTTCTTGATTGACTCTAAGAAGGAAGAGCAGAACTACATGGATTTCAGAGACAATCCATGTACCAGGAGGAAGAATGGTATATTTTTCAGACTGGTAATCAGCAAAATTATTGAAAATCATGATTCATTTCAAAACTGCAGTAGATAAAGCAAAAATGAACCATGGTTCTAAGAATTAGGGATAAAGAGAAGGAAGATAAATTTTGAGAACTGAGGGGAGTTTTAACTTAAAATCTGAGATCATGCTGCTTTTGTCTTTCTTCCTGGTCTCTCAAATCCCTTTGCATTTTAGTTTTAGAACTTTTTTCTTACTGCTAACTGGTGATACCGATTCTTGCCATTTACTGTTTGGAAAAAAGGACAGGATCAATGGGATGATATTTATCGAGTGCTTTGAGCCCCTTGAATGGTAGGACTATATAAATATCATATACTGCTCTCAAGTATATAGAAGAGACTTGCCCCAGGCTTCAAATTCTGCAGGGAATTTCCTGTGTAATGGAACCTGTCCCAGCAAAATAGACATTAATGAAATACAAGTGCTATAGGGAAGTTAGTAGATGGTCACGCTGAGATGCTACCCATGCCAATAAAACATGGCTATCATAGCCACACTGTTCTTACAAGTAAGTGGAGGTATCTGTATAAGGTTGCTTTACAACAAAAAAGGCAGCAAGTTTGCCTATTTTAATGGTACCAACAAAATTAGAATTTGATACTTCATGTCTAATCTAGAATAAAATAGATGATTAGCAGTCAACTCAAATGGATTTCCTCCTTTTAGCCAAACAAAATCAATCCTTATTTCAAGTCCCACAAGACCCTAGGTAGTAAAGGCTTCAATTATTAATTAAGCTCATATTAATTGAGTGCAGGTATTTGTTATTTACTAAGTATATAAGCTGAATAAGAAATACAAAGCCTCTGCCTGTGTCGAATTATTCAACTCTATGATGCACGTAGTCAAATAAGAAAGGGAAGTTTATTTTTCTTCCCTTATAATACTTTGAACACCTTGAAGGATATGAATAATATGGAATTTAGTTTGCCAGGATCTTGGCTGGAAGGAATAAGTTTGTCTACCTCTGAAACAAGAAAAATAAGCAAGAAACATAAAACAATTTAAATTTAAGTAGAGTGGATCCTGAATGGTTTAGGTCAAGTTCAAAAAGGTGCTCTATTAGAGCTAATGCAGTGGAGTTGGCTTTAACTTTATCTGAAACAATATTTCATTGACTGTGTTTCCCAAATCTGTAGCTAAGAAGCACAAGTAAGACTTTGCATGAAATGCAAGTAACAATAGGAAAATCACACTATGTAATTTAAATAGAGGCCCAGAGTGACCTTCTCATTCCATTTAGATCACAGGACCACATGGTAAATACTCTTGTTTTCTAAATTAAAGTAATTCTCTAGTGCATCCCTCTGAGAGGAGCTAACTTTTTTTGTTTCCCACAGTATCAGAGGAAAAATGGATTAAGGAACTGCAGAATAAAGACAACTTTCTTCTGAGCTAAAAATGCCCTCAGAGGAATCATGCATGGTGCCCCAGAGGGAGCAAAGAATTGAAATCTTCTTCCTTTTTAAATAATGGTTAACTTTATGGAAAAGAAAATAGACTGGAAAATCCTTTCCCTGCTGGAAGAAAAGAAATGCAAGTGCATCTTAGTCGGTGAAGTCATTTAAAATTCATTCATAAAATTATTCAATCACTTATTCATCAAATGTGTATTGAGAATTTGCCAGCAAGACACTGTTGTAAACTCTAGAGGTAAAAGTTGTTAAGACAACAGAGAAGATTCATATTCACACTTGTCTTTCTTTCTAGTGGGTTAGAAAGACATTAAACAAGAAAACATATGAATGTGGCAATTTCAGCTGCTGTTAAATTCTGTGAAGGGAATAAACTATAATAATTTAAGTCAGTACAGTGTCAGAATCTGCCTTCTCTGAGTAGCCAAAAAGCTTTTCTGGAGAAGCAGACAAAATGACAGGAAGCCACCCAAGTGAATTGTGAGGGTCTCTGAGCCACGTCCCACGTGGATGTGAAGAGGGTTAACTGTTGGAGAACGATGTTGGCTATTTATCAATCAATTACCCATAAACTTATCTACTCAATAAACACACAAGATCCAATAGTCCTTTTAAATGAGAGGGGGCATGATGGGTCTGGCCACACTGGCTCTGGCCTCTAATAACTTGGAGTTGCCCAACTCTCTTTTATTTATAATACACAGGTAAAGGGGGCAAGACCAGGAGGAGCTTCTGTAATGAACAAGATAGGGTAGAGTTAGGGGAGCCATTCTCTTGGGGGGGATTATTCCAGAAGGAGACAGGGAACCACTACCACGCAGTGCCACATGCTTCCTGGCAGTTCCTAGAAGCCACACACCTGTGTCCCATGGCTCAACCTAGTCTGATTCTGCTAAATAAGGGTGGCTTCCCACAGTGGATGTCTGAGGAAACAAGCTTGACACAGCATGTGTGCAAAGGTCCTGGGGCAGACATGGGAGGATCAGAAGTCCACTAAAGGTTAGTGCAAACATAGTCCAGTGATCAAAGGAAAGGATTGTCCGTAATGGAGACTGCAAGTTGAACAGGGGTCAAGCAGTAGGGAGATTTAAATTTTGAACTGTGACTTGCATGTTTGGTTTTTGTAGTTGCTGTTGTTTTGTTTTGTTTCTTAGGGAAACCTATAGGAGGCAGAGTCTAGGTCTTAATCCCCCAAATCTGTGAATGCATTATTTTGTATGATCAAGGGAAATTTAGGTTGCTAACCAGCAGAGTTTAAACCTAGGATGTGTTAATGTAATCACAGAGATCTTTGAAAGTAGAAGATCGAGTCTGAGAGTGATGTGGCTTGAGAAGCACTTGATCTTCCACTGATGGCTTTGAAGATGAAAAGGGTCCAAGAGTCAAAGAACGCAGGCAGCCTCTGCAAGCTGGGAAACACAAGAAGGTTCTCTCCCTGGAGACCCCAGGAGAAATGCAGCACGGGTGGCAGCCAGATGGCCACCGTGAGACTCACTGTGTAGTTCTGACCTCCAGAACTATTTGATAATAAATCTCCATGGCTCTAAGGCAGAGGTGTGGTGGTGCTACCTCACAGCAGTAAAGGAAGCTGATACCCAGCCAGAGGAAGGCTTTAAACCAAGGAATGGATTGATTTTTGTTAAGTGTTAACATTTGCTGCTAGTCTTTGATGAATAAGTTATAAAAGATGCAAAAGAAGAAAGAAAAATAGGAGACTCTACTGTGATAGACCAGACGTGAGTGAATGTAGGTACAGTGGGGTCGACCCACCTGAGGAAGAGAGAAAGGAACACGTTTCATACTGATATTTTAAATACAGCCCACGACCCATGACTTTTTATGGAATTGGAGTTTGGTGAGAAAAAAGAAAATCCTTGTTTTGAGTGGAATATTTACGAAACTGAGGGCACTCTTTGTTGAGTCTAAGATGACAGATGAAGAACTTGAGTGACAAAAAAAAGCCTTACTCTTTAGATGAACTAATGTCGGGAAGTGTATTGTAGATATGCAAATTTTGAGTTTAAATGAGATACTGGAGCAAGAAAAATAAGAGTGCAAATAATCAAATAATTTTAAATCATTTATGAGACTACTCTGATTCTGCTGGATTACCAAATATACCATATCTTCACTAATCTACAAACAGCATGTGTGTCTCATTGCACTATCACCACCTCTCTTTACATACATATACTCATATGTACTGTCTATATATATTTTATAGTGATGTAGTGATCCATACTGAGTAGATACTTCATGACTCTCTATAGCTACATCTGTAGATGTATAGGAAGGGAGAGTGACAGAAAGGCAGAGAGCTGGTAAGAAGTTGGCTTACACAGGGGTGAGGCTGGCAAATCTCAAAATTTTCAGGCTGGGTTGGCAAGCTGGTGAGCTAGGAAAGCAAATGATTCCATTCCAGTATGAGTCCAAGACCTGAATTATAGTCTTTTGTTGTTGTTGTTTACAGTAAAATACCTGAGAAGAGGTAATTTTTATAGAACAGACGTTCACTGAGCTGGGAGTCCAGGAGATGCCATCCTCTGGTGGGGGCCTTCCTGCTTATCACCATGTGGCAGAGGGCACCACAGGATGAGTCAGAGCAGGCCTAGGTGGGAAACCACTCTCATGGTTTCAACAAATCTTCAGCTCCCAAAGACCCCATCTCTGAATAACATTAGCATGTAACTTTGAGATTAGTTTCAAAGACATGAAATTTGGGGAAAAAATTCAGACCACAGCAGCATGAGAACCAGGAAGTCAAGGTAGTTCTGGTCCAATGGTCAGTGAAGTTCAGGAGCCAATGCTGCAGCTTGAATCTGAAGGCAGGAGGAAGATGCTGTCCCAGCTTGAAGACCTTCAGTCAGGAGTCCCTCCTTCTTGCGGGGAGGGTTAGACCTTCTTTCCTATTCAGGCCTTCAACTGATTGTATGAGGCTAGCTTACATTCAAGAGGGAAGTCTGCTTTATTTAATCTACCTATTTAAATTTTAAACCCATGTAAGAACTCAGAATAAGGTTTGAGCAAAAATTTGGGTACACTGTTGTCATAGTTTAGATATGAGGTGTCCCCCTAAAGCTCATGAGTAAGACATTGCAAGAAAGCTTAAAGTTGCAATGATTGGGTTATGAGAGTCTTAACCTAATCAGTGCATTAATCCACTGGTAGGGGTTAACCGAGTGATAATTGTAGTCAATTGGAATGTAGCCAGAGTAGGTAAGTCATTGGGGACATGCCTTTGAGGTATATATTTTGTCCCTCAAGAGTGGATTCTCTCTCTCTCTACTTCTTGGTAATAATGTTCTGAGCTGCTCTCCTCTACCACAGTGTTCCACTATGATGTTTTGCTTCAACTTGAGTCTCGAGGAATGGTGTTCTCCTTCTATAGACTGAGACCTCTGAAATCATGAGCCCAAAATTAAACTTTTTCTCCTCTAAATTTTCTTCTTGGGTATTATGGTTGCAGCAAAAAAGTTGACAAAAACAGAAATTGATTCTGAGACATGAGGTCATTGCTATGACTAATCTAACCACATGCAGTTTAGTAGATTTTGGAGCTTATTGGATTTTGTGGGAGGAATTTTGGAAAGTTTAGCCATGCATGCTGGAAAAGCTTTAGAATGCTGTAAGTGGACCTTAATGGGCAATTCTTATGGGAGTTTAAAAGACCAGACTGCCATAAGACTGTGGACAGCAAAGATTGGGGTCATGGGGTTTCAGAGGAGAAGGAGGATGCTATAGAAAATTGGACTAGAGGCCATAAATGTTGTGTTCTGGCTGAGAAGTTGTCTGCATCTTGAGGTTTTCTGTGATGCTGAATTTAAATATAATGGACTTTTTAATCTGGAGGAAGAAATTTATAATTCATAAGACGTGAATATCCCTGGCAGCTTTTAGCCACGTTTATCATGATAATCAGGAGAGGAAATCAAAGCAGAAAGATCAGAAAAATGTGAGGTTCTATCAGAAAAGAGTCAGTAAAACTGGGCTAAGGAATGTGTGGTTGTTAAAGACATTATAGCCACCAAAGAAATTAGTCTTTGCCCAGAGACAATAAGAAAGATGACATGAGGGCATCTCAGGAATTGGCAAGACACACCCACCTCAAATTCAAAGGTGTAAAAACAAAACTTCTCTTGAGAAGAACCCTGGAACACCCTGCTTGCACAGGGCTGCCCTTGGAAGTTGTTTTACCATGCTCAGCCACTCCGGCACTCAGAGGCTGTTGCAGCGTGGTCCCTGGAAGCTTGGCTACTGCTGGAGGTGGTGGTTGACCTTGGCATTAACCACCTGGTGCTGGTTTGCAGGAATGCAAGATGCTCAAGTTAAGGGTTCACAGAGGATTGTATCAGTATTTCAAAGGAATGCCTGTGAGACCAGACAAAGTGCAGGAGATTGGAGTCCCTGCAGGCTGCCCCGAGAGGGTGATGTGTGGAGAAGGGAGAAGGAAGCCAAAGTTGCAGTGGATATTCCCAAGAATTAGAAATGCCAAAAAGTGGTAAGTCTGTCAAGGAAAGCTTCAGGAATCAGCACAGATAAGCCAAGGAGAAGAGAGAGGCCATGCAAGCTATAATCAGCTAGGCCAAAGGGGCAGAGCTATGTAGGGGCTCACACTTACAGTTTGCCTTGAGTCTTAAGTGGAGACTTTGGACTTAAACTTTTGGGCAATCTTGGGACTGTTGAACTCTGGGCACTTTTGGAAATGTACTAATGATATTTCGCATTATAAGGTAGAAATAAACTTTTGGGAGTCAGGGGCAGAATGTTATGTTTTAAAAATTAGCTGTCTCCAAAAAGCTCATGTATGGGACAATGTAAGAAGGTTTAGAGAAAATTAAACTAATGGGTGCAGTAATCACCTGGGAATTACCTGGGTGATAACTGTAGGAAAGTGGTATGTGGCTGGAGGAGATGGGCCATTGTGGGTGTGCCTTTGAGGTTTATTTTTTGTCCCTAAAGAGTGGAACTCTTTCTATTTCTGTTCCTGGTAACGTCCTGAGCTGCTTTCTTCTACCACACTCTCCCACCAAGGAATCACCTCACCTCAAACCCCAAGGAATAGAGTCAGGCTTTTATGGACTGAGACCTGTGAAAGGGTGAATCCTAAAATAAACTTTTTCTCTGCTAATTGTTCTTGTCAGGGCTTTTGGTCGTAGCTATCACAGCTGTGACCTTGTCAAGTTGACATCTAAAACTAACCATTACATGTGGGGATGTTGGAAAACCAGATGAGGCAGTAGAAGGGAGTAAAGAAAGGGAAGTGGGGTGAGAAGGAGTCAGTCCAAATAAATTAAGGGGAAATAAGAGCCAATGCTGAGTGCAGCTTTTACCTATTTGCAGTTTAGAATATAGAAACTCTTTAAAGGTGTGGTCTCTGGGATCAGACTGATGTGATTTTAAAGAATGCCAGATCTATAATAGCATTATGACAATGTGCACTTAGTAAAGCACTATGAATCATGATTCCCTTATGTGTGAAAAGGTAAGTGTAATAATATCTTCCATATGAAATTGTTAGAATAAATACAGTAATATTGTAAAACATTCAGCATACTGATACATAAATCTGAAAACAAATTTCATTCTTTTTAAGAGCAGGTTGGATCCCTTAGAAAACCTCAGGATGAAAGGGAAATTAATTTCATCAAATACCTTCTCATCACTGTACTTGTTTTCTTTTGAAAGGACTCACTCACTTATTTCTTTTTCTTTTTAGAGATTGTATTTTTTTTTGTAGAAATCAATAGTATACAACAAACAATACAACAAACAGACATCACCAAAACAGTCCAGTTCACGGATGCCTTCAAAGCTTTCCTGATCCTCCCAGCATTTATTATGTATCTGATTGTGTGGGGTACGTAATCCCCCTACTACATTCAAAATTAAAGGAAACCCTTTGGTCTAATAATGTCACTGAAGGTTTTAGAGCACAAGAAGGACCTGATCTGCTTGTGATGGAGACTGATCTCACAGGATGAGAGAAAAGTGATATTTCTCATGTCTTTTCTCATGGTCTACTAAACAGTGATTTTCTCACATCATAGAACATTCATTCCCCTTTATCCTAAGTAAGGAATTTAGTAGAAACACAAATGAATGGTTTTTAAAAATCAATTGCTCATGACCAGCATTATGCATGTTGCCATTTGCTGCATTCTTACTGGGGTGAGGCAGTAAACTAACTGTGTCCCTGGAGAGTCCACATGTGGATGCTGCAGTCCAAGCATCTCCTAGCAGGGGGACTTCTGGAGAGTATTGTGATTCATTCTTGAGTAGCTTATATAAAATATTTGCTTGACAAACCAATAGTGAGTTCTCTAGAGTGGGAATAACCAAAATGAATACACTAGCAGTGTAGTGAGCATAGAGTTAGAAGCCAGAATCTGGGGCCATGTAGTTTAGTTTTCTAATCAGGGACATAGCATGAAAGAGTTATGTAACCAGTGGGCTTGTTTATGAACCTCATGGGCAACAAATTTTGTCCAATGTGTACTTAAACTATGGAATGAGAAAATGAGATAATGTAGGTAAAGTTTCTGAGATTAATTGACAACCATTTTCCTAGATAACACATTCTTTAGGCAGCTGAAACTCACGTCTCCTGTTGTTGAACAGATGGGTTTGCTCAGGAAGTAATCACCCTCTTTGCTTCTATTTGGCAGACTCCAGGCAGCCTGGTCAAATTTGGAATGATCCAATCAAGCAGCCTCAGTAGCTACTTTTACTTGTATTGTTTTATCACAGTCTAAATTGGCCTAGACTAAGCACCAGAGACAGAGATTATGACTATGACCTCCATAAACTATGACACTACCTATAAAATACTACCTACACAAGAAGCTTCTGGAAGGAAGAATGGAAGAGATCCACACAGACCATTGTTTTCATATACTTAGGTGGGGTGAGGGAAATGTGTTTACCTCAGCCTTTATTTAGCTCAGGACTCAGAAATAGACACCAGGAAGTTCTAAGATATTTTTGAAGCATTCTTATGAATGCTTATAATTTGTTCAAAGCATGTTAACAAATTATGAGGAAAGCAAAGACAATCTGAAACCTTCTGATTATGAATCTCTCATTACATCTGGTGAGAAAAAGACACCTTCAGAAGCAGTGCATATTAATTCACTTCTGTCTTCCAAACTTTACATAGTTTTCTCTTATGGTCAATTCTAATCCAACACTCAAGAAGGAAGGGTATTTTGGTCAGTGTAAGACCAAGTATGACAAAAGTGACCCAGTATAGCCCACCACTCCAAAGCGAAGACTAACTTAAAATGAAAATTATCAGGATGGGGGTATCGTGTATTTTTGAGTGAGGTGCTAGTAGCTGCAAGTCTGTAAAGTTGCTGACACCATGAATAAGGATGGGGGTCAGAGAGCCTTCAAGAGGAACTGTCCATGTTGAAAGAGCAAAATATTGAATTATTTAGAATCAGACAGCGTCCTGTATTATCATAGGATTGCTAAGCAAGTGAGGACTAAAATACCTCCAACAGAAACACGTGGATACACCCCCCAAACACAGGCACCCACTCTACCCAGCTAGCTTGGCAGTATCAAAGAAAGATTTTGTGGCAATATAGTCATCCGAAGAGTAGTGAGGTGGAAGAATCATCTCAAGGATTGAAATTTAATTTGAAGTAGGAATAAATATGTCATATATTCGAATGAAAAAAATTGGACTTTGCTACATTGGATTAGGAAGACCCGTTTTTCCAATACTAAGCAGAAATAGGACTTCATGAAAAAATATGCATTCTGAATAAAGTAACACATTTGAAGGAATCTAGTCTATGACTTGACACTGCTGCAATCACCGTGCAGACTTCCTTGAAGTTGTGTCAAAAGTGCTGAGTGGACATGGCCTCTTTCCCATGAGTACTCTCCAGAGCATGACTTGCCAGCTCATTAGCCCCCTGCTCTGGGTTTCTAAGCTGCTCCCATAAGACGAACCTCTGAAACTAGGTCTGCTTCCCCAGGCCAGCTCCTGTACTTTCCTGACCGCCTTTCATCCTCAAGGGCTGAAGCTGCTGCAGCTCCTGCATGCTGTGCCCCAGAGTCTGCTCTTAATATGACAATTACAGGAGCCAAAAGAGCATTTTCCTTCAGTGGTTTACATACCAATGACTGACACTAAGTCTCTTTAAATATCCACTCAATTTGGAGCCTTTCTATTGGCTTAAAAATTCTCTTACATAAAATAGAAAGTGATTTCATCTTAAATATGAGTAAAATGCTGTGCTATGTTCTGAGAGATTAACAGAGGCTTAGAAAAGCATTTGTCCCAGAATTCTGCAAAAGAAATTATCAAAACGTGCAATTCTCATACACTGCAGAAAAGACTCTTTAAAATTTTTCTACAAATATTCAGGTGAAATGTTACACTAGGAAATATAAGTTGAGTCTATGTAAGAAATGGACACATAATGTGGAATACTAAAAACACTCCAATTCTGCTGGTTCTGAGGAAAACAATTCTACATGTTTGTACTAAATTATTAAACAGACTAAAATAGAATCATTGATTTATTGTTTTTCAAACTTGACATACCATACTTCTAAACATTACATTAATTTAAACTCTGAATGTATACCAGACCCCACATGGCAACAAAAGGGTGAGGTAGAATACAAAATATTTTTAAATCAACAGTGTATCAAATTATGTCACATACTATTTTTTATCTTGATAGATCAATACATATTACAATGTTATTTTTAAACAATCAATTCTACATGATATTGCTAAGTTTTTCCTCTCTATAAATGAAAAGAAACATAAGTTATAGTAGCGGCTCAGAAACATATATTGATATACTTCCCTTAAGTAATGCTACATAAGTTAATAGACAAAATATGTCAAGGAGAAATGCACATATAAAAATTTAAGTAGTTGGATTATTGATTTTTAAGAAAAGTTGAGAGAATAAATGAGATGAACATAAATTCAAGTGATCCTGATTTGAACATAAGAATGTTCAATTTTGAATTATCCTAGCTAGTTCTAGTCATCAATGTCAAAAGAAAATAAAATGGCAATTAGTCTATGTCCTGTGATTTTCAGGATAATTAGGACATTTCTTCCCTTCCAAAAAAATCTACTGCCAACAGTAGTACCACTATCCTTAAAATACTGCTATATGTTTATTCTTTGAGTTAAATCATTACCCCCCTGAAAAATTCATAACACTAACAACAGTCTTTTGCTGAGAATTTGTTATGTGCCAGGGATTCTGTTAAATCTGTCAAGTGCGTTATTTCATATAATTCCTAAAGCAAAACTACAAGGAAATTATTAATATTACCTTTATCTTTTACATGAAAACTAAAGTTTAAAGAGGTTAAGTAACTTACCAAAGGCTTTGCAGACGGATAGTAATGGAATTATTGTCACAATGCTTTGAGACTAACTTGACCCTGTAATTTAATATATTTTACACTTGTCATATAAATCATTTATATTTTAGCATTTCAGAGGGTCTCATAGAAAGGCTCCTTTCCTACACTGTGTGAAAATTCTCTTTATTCCTCGGTAAAAACCTTTTGATGATTATCATAAGCAAATTTCTTCTGTATGTGTGCTAAGGTTAACTCTATAATAATTTACATTATACTGATTTGATATTTTTCATTTCCATATTCCTTGTTAGGAATATACCAAGAAGGTACTAGGCTACAGACTGAAGAGTAGTGAACCTGTCCTTTTTAATAGTTTTATTATTGTTTTTATTGCTATTCTTAGTAGTATAAGCATTGAACAAGGTAGCACCTGCACATTTAGTGCTCCATAAATATTTGAAGGAAGAAAGGTTATAAAATTAAATTAATATAAGAAACATTTTCTTGTGTTGCATATTGCTTTATTTTAGCAGTAGTAAAATGTAAAAGTTGAATTACTAAGAGATTAATAGGTAAAGAATATTCAATGATAGAAACAAAAAAGATAAAAATGGGTATTAGGAATCCTTAGTGGTTTTACCTTCTGAAATGTATGTTTCCTGATTAATTAAACAAAATATCCTAATAAATAGTTTAGGTGATGATAACAAAGAAAAGTGTTTGGAAATTTCAGTTATAATAGGTAGGATGAATCTTCATGGTTAACTTTGTGCCAAACTAAGTTCTGAACAGACCATTTTGAAGGGCTAACAAGAATAAGTCCACAAAAACAAAAACAGCAGGAGAGAGGGCAAACAATTGAAATGAAATTGAGGAAGCTAAAAACAGATGCATATATTATAAATAACACTCTAAACCAGACGTGGGCAAATACTGTATGTATAAGATTCAGGTATCAAATATATTCAGCTCGTCTTACATGAAATGTCTGCCATAACCACTCACTGTGTGGTAGTATCAAAGCAGCCATAGACAATAGAACAATTAATGGGCACAACACAAGCTAATAACTTTATTTACCATAACAGGTGTCTAATAGGCAAGTCATAGTTTGCTTATCCTGGTGAAAATCCCACAGACTAATGAAACTGAACCAAAGTCACTGTGAAAGAAGCTGAGAAAGAGCTCATATAGACCTGAGCATGACTGGAAGACTCAGAAATTGGCAATGATGAGGGACTCGGAAATTTGGTGCACTTTCCAGGGTATTTAAGAGCTCTGTTTGGCAATCTGTGCAGGATGCAGTTAGACCCCCAAGTTGTAGTACACTATCTGTTATGGACTGAATGTTTGTAACTCACCATAATTCATATGTCGAAATCCTGACCCCTAAATTGATGGTATTAGGAGGTGGGCTTTTCAGAAAGTGATTAAGTCATGAGAATGGAGACCTCATGGATGGTGTTAGTGTACCTACTTGAGAGCTCTTTGCTCCTTCTCTCATGTGAAGATACAAGAAGTCAACAGTCTATGGTCCTAAGAGAGTCCTCTCTGACTTCCAATCACCATATTGTGAAAAATTAATTTGTGTTTTTTGTAAATCACAGTCTATGACACTGTGTTTTGGCAGCCCAACAGGCTAAGATATCATCCTATGCAGCAAAAACAGTGACTTCTCTCACTTTGAAAGAAAATGAGAATATCATCCTGAAAGTGTGAACCACCTAAACACTGAACTGGAAAGTCCAGGCAATAGTCAAAAGCAATGATAATTTTCAGAAAGTAGTAAATGGTAAGAAGAATCCCTGTACTTCTATTTCCTCTAATTGTTTTATCAGGCTGGCCACATAATTTTGCCCTCCAAGAAGGATGAGAAGAACTTTATTTGACCAATATGAAATACTTAGGATAACTGAGGACATTCAATGCATGATACAATCATCTTAACCCATGGTGAAACTCATCAATAGGTTGCATCTATAAAACAGGAAGATTTATCTCTAACAAGATACATTCAGGCAAGAAAAAACAACATGCTTTAAATTGTTAATATAAATTTAACAATCAATGGAATATTAATAATTGAAAAGTTGAGTTTCCTCAGAAAGTAGATTAAAAACACTAAAAATATTTCAAGTATAAAATCTGCATAATAGAAAATAAAGAATGAGAGTAAAAAAGGAAAGAGAGATAAATAATTCCATATTTTTTTTCTCCAGAACTCGAACCTAAGCATTTACAAATTGAAAGGGCTCAACATACTCTCAGCATGATAGCTAAAAATATTCTAAATAAGGACATATAATCATGAAATTTAAAATGTTAAGAGAAGAAGAGAATACCCCTCATAAAGGTATTAAAAAACAAAATGGGAAAATGGAAACAAAATCAGATTTCAATAACTAGTTGAGACTAGAAATGGTAGAATAAGTGCAGAGACTCCCCCTTTCAAGAATATCATTGTCAAACTACTAAAAATACAAGTTAAGGAAAAAATAATTCAAATAGACCAAAAAATTACATACTATAGGCTGAACCCATGTTAAATGTCCATTTTCCTATCAAGAGGTAGTATTTGTTTACTTGGAATTTCCTGTAAGGTTTATTCATTTCTGACTTATTTTCCACTATGTCCTTGATTAAATTTACAATATCTGTTTAAACACATTTACTGCTAATTATAAAATCTAGACCATGTTATGTCAGTTTCTATAAATTATCTTCCTTTTAATTAGAGGTAAAACTTTAAACATATCTAGTATTTTGTGACTATATATTCTTCATCAGAGATGTTTTATCCTGTCCTTTTAAAAGATATTCCATTTCCTTCTGGCAGGCATTGAATTGGAGGTGTTTCTGGTGTGACTGGGCTTAATTTGATCCTCTGATAGTTTGTCTCTCCTTAGGCTTCGAATTCAGAATTAGAGTGTGCCCTGACTCTGGGTTGGTTCCTTATCTCTCACATATGTACTTCTAAGCGTCTCAACTGGAAGTCCAAGATTTTCAGTTAGATCTCTCCATTCTGATTGTTCTGTTTTCCCTTCAGGGTCTCCCAATTTTGTGTATTTTCTTCAACAGGTGATCTCTGCTTAAACCCTTAGCATTTCACCTACAGGAGTCTTGTGTCCCTTAGCAAAGAACCCATGCTGAATGCCCACAAGGAATTTCTGTGATCTACCATTCTGTAGCTCCCTCATCTCAATATTTCCCAGCACAACTTCTGACCATTTCACTAGGTCAGATTCTCAGTCTCTGCCCTCTCAGCTCATTGAAACCCGAGCTCTGCATAAGATTGACTTCCCTGTTCCTTGTCAGAGATATTGATATAGTGGAGATGGTTATGGGACTCACTTTTTGTGTTTCTATGCCCAAATTCCTGTCATGCACTGCCTACTGCTACTTTGTCATTATTTCCAAACATATTCTGTCCAACTTGAAAGAATTGACAACTGTGAGGATAAGTGTGTTACCAGTTACACTTGCATGTCTGGAAGCAGAGAAGACTCAAACTTTACATTTGAAGATAAACTAGTATTTCCTTTGAATGTTTACAATTTAGAATAATGTTGGAGGATAGAGTCTTGAGGGTCCAGTGGAATTTATTTTTTTCAGACTCAATTATTTCCTCCACTCACTGTACAAAAGGAACATTCTGATTCACCTTAGAAACACAAACTTGCACAAACAGACATCTGCCATAATGTAATGAGAATAAGACACAGGTGACACGCCCATGACTTTCTCCCTGGTGAGAATTTAAGCACTTGGCTTTGTTGCCTACAAATGATGATAGATCATTTAACTGGAGTTCCATAGTTTCTGGCGTAGGCAAAATTTCTTCAGTTTCTGTAACTGTGCCTCTGAATCAGAGACCCAACTCTTTTGAACTCCTGCTTTTATAAATATTATTCAGCTAATCATCATCCAGATAATGGTCATCACCGGGAGCTGTTATCTTAAACAACATTTTGTCTTTTGAAAGTTCCTGTGTCTTGTCCTTATCTTCCCACTGCCATCAGCAAGTGTACTTACTCTCCCTTAATTATTTGATCTGTAGAGACAGGATGGATGAGTTGCCATCTGTTCCATTTACTCGGTATGTTCTACAGTTGCTAGGTGATACAAGCCAGTACCAGTCCAAAATACTTAATAATCTTCAGATTAAATGTACTTGTTACTTTTTCTTTAAGTAGCACTAGGCACCTGGACCAGAATGATTTAGACTGCCTTATAACTGTTTGGATTAAAGAAACATTTCGATTGGTCCACAGATTAATGTAAAGGGTAGATTAATTTTTTGAACTCCTAGTTTAGCTGAAGCAGCTGCTCATATTTTAAACTGCTAACATCATCATATTCTGGCACACAGAAGTATGGTTTTCCTACGAATGAAGATATCCAAAAGAGAAACTAATAAGGCATATCTAAGCAGAGTGTTTGGTAATCATGAGATAACACTCTGGAGGGATTAGAAGCATGAGGCTGCATTTCTGTCAAATTATTAGCTCATGATAACCCCTTCTTCTTTGTCACACCTGACTGCATAATTCCTATCCAATTAAAAGTGACATTTTCTGGTGATGTTAGCAATTCAGGTGCACACTTTCTTTTCTACTTCAGAAGCTCTTTGGAAAACAGATTATTGAAAACTGGAGATGTCTTTTTGCCCTGGATGCTGTCATACATAGTTGGTAAGAAAAAATGTCCAGAACATATCAAACAGAGCCTGACTATATAAAACAAGAGAATCTGTTCTCCCGGGTCAAGCAGGAGAACCTGTGTTTTATCCAAGGCCATAATATGGTCAGCCTTATTTGTTCCACCTTAGCAATGATGACTGAGAACCAGCTATATGCTTTTAACAAGTCCTTTTTCATCACCATAATTAGGTTTGTAATTTGTTTTAGTTATGGAAATTATAAGAACAAGGAAACAAATTTCAAATCATAGAAAGAGTTCCTTATCCTATAAATGCGAATTTTTTTTAATTTTTATATAATGCACATTATAAATAAGTAACATACCTAATAAAACTATTTCATATTTTACATGTATTTTATATATTAAACTATTTATATATACATATATACATATACATATGCATGCACATACAATATTCACAAGATGACATTAAAGACATTTTTGAAGATATTCTTTACAATTCAGGTGCTGTGGGAAACAGTTTGGCTATTCCTCCAAACATTAAATACAAAATTACCACATTAGCCAGCAATTGCAGCAATGTATCTTATATGTAACATATTGCAATACAGCTTTTTAATTTTTGTTTTATATAGAAATATCCATAATGACCAGTACAAGAGACTATCACTGTCCTGGTCCTGGGAAGGAGTTAAGCCACTACTCCAGTCCTACATCACTATCATTGCTTCTAAATCATACTAAGTCAAGGGACATCTTTGACTCTCTAGTCCTTTTCTTGCAACAGACCTTCCAGTTGGGTGTCCTGATGGTAAGTCTGTCTTAATAAATTTATGGGTCAATAATTTGTTTCTTCTCTAGTTCTGTATGTCATTTATTACTCCAATAGATCCTAGCAACAGAACACTTCAAGGCTACCTTCAGAAGTCCTTTAGCTACTATAAGTGATCTTGTGTTTTATCCTCTCTGTGATCATAACCTTTTATGTGGACAACCCTGAAATTGGACAAAATGACTTATCTAGGAGAGTAATTACCAGAACCAACCAGACAATAAAAGCATGGTGATGCTGTGTTCTAAGCTCTAAATTACAATTGGTGATGTGACCCAGACGTGTAGAGTGATGCAGATCATAAAAGCATCAAAAGCACTCTTCAGGAAGTTAATTCTGAGTGTTAAAATTCACCAACATTTCATTAAACTGAGATAATTAGTGCATAGAAGGAAATGATATAAATTGATAGAGAAGTTTGAAAACTAAGTATTAAAAGATTTAAAAATATCTAAGGAAAATATGCTTCTATCTCATCAAAATCAATAAGGGTTTCCTAAAAAGTACCATAGGTGAATTTTATAATTTGTATTTGGACCTTTATATGGAAATGAACATGCATTTAAATCACAAGTTTTAGAGCAAAGATCTATACGTAAAAGGTGTACAATGTATTTTTGTGCTTAAAACTAATTTTTAGTAACAATATATCATAAAATTTTCAACTGATGTATATGGAATAATTACTGTATTCTCCATTTTATTTTTATCTTATTAAATATCCTTTAAATATATCTGAACTTTTAAAGTTTTTATTGTAATAAAATATAAATGAAACAGTATTTTTAATGGTTTAAAATGTGCCATTAGTCACCATTATGTACATTCATAATATTGCTCATTCACATTGTAGTATGTATTAGAATGTCTTTCTTTCCTTTTCGTGGTTGAATACTATAGCATTGCATGCATATTTTGTTATCTACTAATCTCCTGATGGACACTTGGTTGTTTCCACCTTCTGACCAATGTGAATAATGCTCCTACATCTGAGACTCTGCTTTCAATTATTTTGGTATATATAGATGATTGCCGGAATTGCTGGATAATGTGGTAATTCTCTAGTTAATGGTTTGAGGAAGAGCCAAACTGTTTCCCACAACAGCTGCACCATTTTACATTGCTGCCAGCAATGCACAAGGGTTCCAATGTCTTTGCATCTACAAAAACTTTTTAAAAAAATTTTATTATAGTCATATGTAAGACATATACACTTTCAAACTTTTTATTTCTTACCTTTGCTTTACATTACCCACAATGTTCATATGCTGAAATACTATAAATATTGTCTTCTGTTATCTTTACAATATTTAATCCCCAAAAGACTGCTACTCTGAAAGATTTTATGCTACCCAATTG
The DNA here is from genome assembly GCF_902686455.1 of Sciurus vulgaris. Taxonomy (NCBI): domain Eukaryota; kingdom Metazoa; phylum Chordata; class Mammalia; order Rodentia; family Sciuridae; genus Sciurus; species Sciurus vulgaris. The sequence continues at coordinate 124,442,365 of NC_136469.1, forward strand.
GTTCTAACAAAATGACAAACAATAGTTTATGTAACTTAAATTCATAATGTAATCACTGGAGTACTGATTTTATCAAATCTTCTACCATATGAATAAATGAATTTGTGTACAATTATCTAAACCTTTCTCTGTCAATTGAGTGGAAAATGCAGCATTATTTATAAAGTGTTATCTCTGGTGTATTGTTGTGCTCCTAAACTGGTTTTGTATTTATCAGTGCAGAAATGTTAACAATGTTAGCACCAAGAAAAAAAGAATTTGTGCCTGTATCTATTGGTAATCAGTATTTCTCTAAAAAAGACTTTACTTACGATTGTTCATTTCTGTGTCTATAAATAGGTCTTAAAGTATATTCCAACTTCCTCATTAATTCAGTTTCCACATAAAACTCCAATCCTCTGCCTCAAAAGAAATGAAGATTATTTAAAAAGAATTCCAAAGAAGTTTAGAAACAATAAGTTGTAATTAAAAGTTTTTCTTTTATTTCATGCTTGTATGCACAAACTAAAACCTGACAGTACACTAAAGAGGAGGGAACTAAAGTATGTTAGAGTATGAAAGGTATATGTACATAGTTATAAGACAAATATCAGCTCTTCTAGTAAAAAATTTTAAAAAGACACCAAATGAAATCTCAACATCAGATTAAATGCTATCAAAACTCTACCAAACCACAAGTCAATGACTTTCTGATTTTATACAATTCCCAAAGTGACTCACAAAAGGTCTTAGGACACAAGAATCTTTAAGAAGTAAAGATGATTTGGGGATCATATAGCAAAATAGGGAAATTAACTGATTAGAAACATCTAAGTTTACTTGCTCCATTTGGTCTGTTATAGAAAAATACTTTAGACGTGGTAATTTATAATAAATAAAAATTTATTGCTTACGATTCTGGAGGCTGAGAAATCCAACATCAAGGCACCAAGATAGTATCTGGTTAGGACCCATTCCTCACAGATAGTGATGGCCATCTGTGTATTATCAGGTGGTAGAAGGGTAAGAGATCTCCTTCAACCCTCTTTTGTGGAATATTGATCACCTGCTAAAGGTCCTGCTTCTCAATCCCATCACCATGGGGGTTAGGTATCAGTCTATGAATCATGAAGAGAGACAAACATCCAGACCACAGCAGAAGCCATGAAAGTGTTGCGTGGTTATCATTATATAATAGCAAAATTTTAATATAGAAAAGAAATATCAAAAAGGTTTTTTCTCACCAAAAATTTCAACCAATCATTCCATGGGAGTCGCACTAAAATTCACTTTTAGACTATACTTAGGATCCTGGGAAAGTAAGATGTACAACAATGCTGAACATCCCATTCTTTGTCATTAGTTATCTTCTCCTAGCTCAAGTAAATTATCATCTCAACATGTATGGGATTAGAGCAAATAGAGCTCAAAGTAGATGCCACCATGTTTAGGGTCATATCACTTGGCTTATGACATGTTTTTCTTAATTTGAAAATACTTCTTCTGCTCTTTATAGAGATATTAGAAGAGATACCTGGTAGCCTTATAGTCCCAGCAACTCAGAGGCTGAGGCGGGAGGATTGTGAAGCATGAGGCCAACCTAAATAACTTAGCAAGACACTGCCACAAAAAAAGAAAAGTTTCAAGGGGTGAGGGTATATTTCTTCGTGGTAGATCACCCCTGGGTTCAATTGCTCTTAACTGAAGAGAGAGACAAGAGTCTAGATGCAAAGAAATGGATTTATCAAGTGATTGCCTCTCATCCACTACAAAAGGTAAAGAAGAGTAGAGGCTGATCGAAAAGATTTGCTGATTTTGGTTATAAACCAGGAAGAATAAAATGATACTGTATGGGGTAGAAGGTAGGTAGAAATGAAAACTCTCCTGAATGTTGACCGTGAGGGAAGTTAAGGAGGCACTTAGGAAGGTCATCCTCAAGGAACTGATAACTGCATTAGTCACAAATTATGGTATTCTGGAAATGCCTCTGAGACAGGGCCATTTCTAGCATAGACAGCCAGGGAAATGATAAGTGTCCCTATGGAAATGTATTCTTTGTATTTAGTCCATTGCAATGCTTTTGTTTAAAAATTCCTGTGTATGAAATTGATTATTTTGTGTACATATGTAATGCAATTATCAATGGACTATTTCCCTGAAATTTCTAAAACATAATTTCTTCCTTTCTTTGCAAAATATTTTCCTTACTGTAACAACCTTTCTCTTATTATCCTATCCTCTGCCCTGTGATGAACTCATCTGCTGTCATGGATTTAAGTCCTAGTTATACCAGTCATTGAAATATATATACTATATGTCATAAATTTATTCTGAATAGCTTAACTCACAGATCCCACAGATTCTTCAAATTCAGTAACCTGACAATATGACCTTTTAACTTTAACTTTCACATTGCCTCACAATTGCAATATCAGAGACTGCTCTTTCTAAAATATTTCATCCTTGAGGAATAATAGCATCCCCACCCCCTCAGCTGCCCAGATCAAACTCCCAGACTATTACTGCCTGCTTGACTCGTTTTACAGATGGAAAGTTGTCCTTAAAATCTATTCTTTGATCCTTTCATAGTAATATAGTCATCCCCAAATTTCTGGCCACCCAGCTAAAGATAAACTCTTCTGCCTTCTTTGAAGCTGACTGTTGTCCAGGTAACTACATTCTCAACATTGGGATGTGAGCAGAAGTGGTTTACAACACCAGTGATGGACACAGTGATGGTTGCCTATTGTGCATATGTATTAGGGTTCTCTAAAGAAACAGAATCAACAGGATGTAGGATTATAAAAAGGTGATTTGTTAGATTGGCTTATGCATCCAGAAGCTGCATAGTCTACAATGACTGTCTTCTAGGCAGAAAAGCTGGAAGAAGCAGTAGCTGCACAGTCAAAGAGGCTGAAACCCCACAGCAAAAGGGGTTGCTACCCAACAAAATGTTACTACCCTAGTCTGAGCCACAGGCTTCTGGAAATCCCTGGAAAATCACTGGCAGAGTTTACTTTGGAAGAGTAAAGAAGTGGGTGTCTGTTATCCTCAGGAGATCACAGGAGCAAGAATCAAAAACTGAGAATCAAGAACCAAGAATAGAGCTTGCATCTGCTGCTGCTTCCTTGTTCTTCCAACTTTTATTCCATTAAGGCCACCACCCTATTGGATGGTGCTGCCCACATTAGGGAGGGTCTCCACTCCAGTCCTCTATCCCACATGCCAATCATTCCTAGACACACCCTCACTGACACACCCAGAAGTCTCTTGTCATCAGCATCTCTTAATTCATACAAGTTGATCATTCAAATAAACCATTACAGCAGAGTTCTGTTTGTTTTGCACATGCATTTCCCCCACTTTCTTCAGGCTAGAATGGAGATATATGAACACCTCAGTTTCAGTCATACAGATGATGATGTCTACACCATTGAGAATAGTGGAGTAACATGATAGAAGCAATTTGAGTCTTTGGAAACTTCATGGAACAGAGTCACCCAGATAATCTGGGCCAGCCTGAACATAGCTTGACTGAGAAAAAACAAGGCATTACTTCTTCAATGAACTTGCCTATTTTAGGTCCTAATTGGCATATCATCGGTCTTCAAATAATTCACCGCTACTATCTCCAGTAGGAGTCTGATTATTTCTTGCATAAGCCAATCAAACATTTCTGCTTCAAGTAAACATATTACCTTCTGCCTGCAATATGTCTATGGGTTACATGTGGCTATTTTGCTTATGTTGTTTTCTGAAAATACAAATGTAACCATTACTTCCACAGTCTCCCCAACTCTGAAAGACTACCCTTCTATGTGGCCTCCATTTCTTTCAGAATAAAGTTCAAACTCCTTTATAAAGGTGGTACAAGAACGTTTTCAGTTGTTCGAATTTATCTTTCCAGAGTTTTCTCAAGTACCCTATATTCTACCATAATAAAAATCACATTTGTTTTCTAAAATGTATAAGTGCTGTTTCTAACACATGCACATACATAATACTGCTTCCCCAGCCATACCTGTTATGACCAGCAAATTCTTATTTGTCCTTTCAGAATCAGCTCAAATATGTACAAGATGTAACTCTTCAATTGCTCCAGAAGTACTTAATTTTTTTCTCATATTCTTCATCAATCAGAAATTGCATTATATCTCATTACACTTTAATTATTTGTCTACGTTAGCTCAATCCAAAATGGTCGATTATTTGAGCAAAGGGATTATGATTTCTACATTTTGTAGGCCAAGTATATAAAATAACACCTGGTTCTCTGTGGTGCTCTTATTGCTTAAATTTATAAATAAGGATGCACACATCTGGAAGTCTTTCCGAGTGTTATGACTCAAATGTGTCCCTAAAGGTTCATGTGTTGAAATCTTGATCTACAATGTATTTGGAGGTGGAACCTGGACCATGTGATTAAGTCTTATGGGCTGAGCCTTCAAGATGGAGGAAATAAGAGGAATATTTACTCCTATCCTATTTTATCATGATTTTCATAAGAAAGAAAAATATTTTCAGTGTTCCCACAGGAGTTATTGACTCCAGTATCAACATTCAGGCATTATTAATATACCTATACAAGAAAACAAACAAACACAAAAACCTGGGAAAGTGAGTATATGGCAGTTTGGCTTCTATGCTTGACAGTGAGTTTCATGACTTCCTGCTTATAGTTTTGCAGTTACACTTATTCCATTTTGCATGATTTCTTCTCTAAACTCTATGTATTATTAATAAAAACAATTTATTTTATTTAATTTATACCCTTAATATTTCAATAAACTTTCTTTCAATGACTGAAAAAAAAAAAAAAAAAAACTTACTGTAGAGGATCATCACCCTTGTCTGAGCTATCTCAATCCAATGAAAAGACTATTAAAAATGTGAGCAACACTAGAAAAGTTTTACCACTCGGCTTTATTTTTAAAGCTTATTTTGGAATCTTATCATGTATGTTCACTCTTAAGCATCTCTCTGAAGGCAAAACTACTATGCCTTTTTCCATAGCTACCTGATACTCCTTGACTTTCTAGAAGTTGTATTTAAAGTTTCAAATTTCAGATAAGACAGCCAAAGCTTCCTCTGATAAAAAGAAATGGTTTCTTTTCAGTCCTACAATGAATTTGAAGCAACTAATATTCGATCACTAATAAAGCTGAATAGTACATGATAGTGAAATGGTTGAGTAATTAGGATACAATGGTAGAAATATGGATTGGATCTAGTTCCAGAGATTTACTACATGGCTGCAGAATGAAATGCAATCCACTTAGAGTGCCAAGACTAAGCTCCCCGGTAGGAGCCTCGCTTGCATACACTAGCCTGTGCCTGTGCTGAAGAAGGGCAAACTTTAATGGCCCTCTGATGCCCATCAGGGTGCATATTATAACATAATGGACCCAATCTCACTCAAGTTGAAGTCAGAGTGTTTTCTAGAGCTCCATCAGGAACAATAATAGGGCATAAAACATGCCCTGGAGTGGGTTAGTGCTTTTAAAATGACCAGCACTGCTGAAATCAGTCTCTTAATACATGAATGAACATTACTAACAAAATTCATGACATAATGAAAGTCATAGCATAAATACTGATAAGTTGAAACTGCTGGCAAAGAAAAATGTACTGAAGGAAAGAAACGATTTTGTGCTTTGTTGTTGAAAAGCATGAGCAATATTCAGACATGCTTTATATATGCCAAGTTGATAACTAACTAATTTATTTCATAACATAGCAATTATTTCAGGACCATCTGTTTAATACCTGAGATAGTTAACTTATTGATAGGAAAGGTTTATTTTGACTGGCAGTTTTGGAACTTTCAGTTATAAGCCTCATTTCTGTTTTCAAATTTCTCATGCACAAAGATGCAAAAGTCTTCAACAAAATATGAGCAAAGTGAATTAAATAGTATATGCAGAGATCCATAACTAAAATGGATTTGTTTCAGTTATATAAGAATGATTTAACATTTGAAATTCAACCTTATCAATGGTCTAAAGAAAAAAATCATAACATCATTATCAAGGGAAGCAGAAACAACATTTCACAAAATCCAACAGTGATGCATGACAAAAATTCTCAAGAACAAAGACTACAGAGACTTTCTTGGCATGATAAGGACTTTCTACAAAACACCTACTACTAATATGGTTCCTTTTTTTAATTAGTTATACATGACAGTAGAATGCACTTTGATACATCATATATAAAGGAGTATAATTTCTCATTCTTCTGGCTATACATGACTTAGAATCCCACTAGTTGTATAGTTATATATGTACACTTGGTTAATAATATCTGATTCATTCTACTATCCTCCCTTCCCCCTCATCTCTTCCCTCCCTTTACTCCCCTCTACCTAATCTAAAGTAACTCTTTCCTTGCTTCCCACCACCCCCCACTACCTCACATTGTGAATTATCATCTGGCTTTGGTTTTTTGGAATTGCCTGGTTTTGATTAACATATTATTTTCCAACTCCATCCATTTACCAGAAGTTACCATAATTCATTCTTCTTTAAGGCTAGTATTCCATTGTGTATATATACCACATTTCATTTTATCCATTCAAATGTTGAAGGGCACCTAGGTTGGTTCCATAGTTTAGCTACTGTGAATTGAGTTTCTATAAACATTGATGTGACTGCATCACAGTAAAACACTGATTTTAAGTCCTTTGGGTATAACCAATGTATGAGTGTGCCTTTATAGATACCAAGTTGATAACTAATTATAATTTATTATATTGTTCTTAATTTAAGATTTCTCCCTCAGGTCAGGGACCAGAATGACCTTTCCTGTCTCTCTTATATAACATCTTATGGAAGTCATAACATGCTCAGTTAGGAAATATGGGTAAGTATGCACACATATATTTCCTCTTTGGTCAACTGAGAAGGGCTAGAAAAAATGACACCTCATTAGTAGTGGGTATATCTAGAACCTAGGCCTTGTTAATCAAGGCTCCTTAGAGAAGGATCTGATATTAAGATTGGAATTGGAAGTAAACAAAACAAATCTGAAGCATTGGGCAATGTCATAAACTAAGGAAGTGAAAAACAAGTGAATTGATAGGTGCATGTCAAAAAAGACATAGGTGCCAACTAAGATAGTTCACAATGGCCAAACTTGGAGCATTTGGAGCAGCAAAATAATGAGGAAGTATTGGAATAACAGCCAAAGATACAAAATGAATATACATGAACTCACAGTAACATAAATAAATGATTTAACAGATAAATAAACTAGGAAGTAGAGACAAATTGCCCATACAAAAGAATAATATAAGACAATTTGTGTAGATATTCTGTCCTAAAAGAGAGGGAACATAATGCTCCACAGTGTAAGCTTTACTTCCTTTCAAAGTATTTTGTGCAGAAAAGGGGAAATGTTTTCCTTTATAGTACAGAAATCTGGTAAACAGAACCACAGCAGGTGACCAAGCTCTACACAAACAGTGATAAATCAAGTGAACAGAATGTACCCTTGATATGATACCATGGAAATGACAACTTACTTCTATGACATTTCTCCTGAAAAATCTATAACCTTGTGTGAACTACAACGAACAAATGAAAACAGTGCTCAAATTCCAGTAGAGAAACAATTTGCAACAACCAGAGCAGTACTCTTTAAAACTATCAGGGATATTAAGTTTGAGAAAAGTCTAAGAAACTTTCATGAACAAGAGGGGTATTAGAAGACATGACAACCAAATGGTGTCCTGAATAGGAACCTGAAGTAGAAAAAGGGCAGCAGGTAAAATCTACTTTGGGTCAATTATAACAACTTCAGTTAATTATAGAAAATTAATATTGATTCTTTAATCATAATAAATGCAAGGCATTAATAATAGAAACAGGGCATTAATATATAGGTGTACTAGTTTTTATTTTTTTCTTTTAAATATACAAATATTTTTAGAGCAGTGTTTTAGGAAGATGGCAGAAGCAAGCTAGGCCGTGTTCTACTCTCCTCACAACACAGAAAGGAGTCATTGAAGGAAAAACAGAATTGAGAGGTGGATGACAAAATAAATGCTGTAAGACTCAATATTACAAAGTCTGAGTACTGGAGAGACTGAAAGACAGGTTACCAGAATAGAAAAAAAAAAAAAAAAAAAAACTCAGAGTTCCCTTAGATGACAAGGGGAGGAGCAACAGAGAAAGGAGAGTGGAAAATCTCCAGAGCTCACCCTTTTAGAAACATCTGGAAAGTCAGACAAAATGCAAAGTGCAAAGGTAACGTAAGTGTCCATAAAACAGAGCAAAGAGATTAAAACTAAACTATGAAAGGAAAATTGAGTCAGGGCTCTGAAGCCATCTGGTAGAGCCCATAGTGGGTCACTCGCTCCCTTAAGTCATGGCATCTTCTCACATCCAGACAAAGACAAACTAAACCAGAGCAAAGTCCTCTGCTGTGGAATCTCTTAAGAATACAGCCAGAAAGAACTACTACAAGGACTGCTGTTAGCTGAAAACTGCTGAAACTCATTCTCCCTCCACTCACCATGATCAAGGAGAATGGAACAGGCTAGTGGGGACCTGTGCCAAGGATTGCACCTAGCCCTGCTCAGCCCCCATGACCCAGGTGAGGGCAGAAAGTCTTGAACAGCATCTGCTCACTCTCCTCAGAGACAGCAATGAACCAGGTTTAGCTCCCCACAGAGGAAAGCAGATTCAACAGGCTCTTGCCGCTGACTCTGGAAGGAAGCACTGTTGGAAACCTAAGGACAGTCCCTGGATTATAGGGCCATATCAGAGGAAAGTTGCCTGAATATTCAGTAACCTAGAGATCTGTCAAAAAATTACCAGAGTCTAGGCAGCAGGAAGGGGCTGATCCTGTCTTAACTGGTGCACAGACTCACCCATGTCAAAACTGGCAATTGAAAGGGCATTCTCTGGATACTTGTGGGACCTTGCTTCAGAATTAGTAAATAGAGGGAATCAATACCTGCCACTCACAATGTGAGGCAGGGGAAATTACAGTCCAGGGGACCACTTGAGACCCTTCAATACAGTACCTCAGAGAGCAATATTGGCCAGGGGAATAATGCTGTACCATAATAAACCCATGAAAAACTCACAATCAGAGTTCCTGTGCTCACAAACAGCCACTAGGAACTTTACTGCCATGAAAAGGATCCTCTAGAGGTGAGCAGGTACACAGTAACCTACAGCAATCACAGGGATGCTCCACATCCTACATCCTGAACTGCTGCACACAAAAGAAACAGCCAAGCCATGACACTGCATCCTTCAAGTAATCAGCTGCATACCCCTCAGCTGACAAGTCAGTAGCTGCTGGTAGGAGGAGCATAGCAACTAGGGAGTGGGTTTCTGTGGCCCTGCAACTTGGGAGAGACCCACAGTCAACGACTGATGGACATCTGTTAGATGCCCAAACCCCAAGGAAGTTCAAACCAAGATCCAACAAAATTTTCTTCACCTTGACATGATTTACTATAGACAACTCTAATGTGAATTTTGATCACACAAATAACTCTTTTGCATAAGTGAAGTTGTTAACCTAATACCCAACAATCTTCCCACCTTTGTTTTCCTATCTGTAGTTTATATGTTCCTCTTACTACTTATCCACTCGCATTATCTGCTACTACTTCAAACATTTGCCATTCATCTATTTCTCCTTTCTATCTTGATGTAAATTATTCTTTTAGATCTTCTCTCTCTCTCTTTCTCATTTCCCTTTCTTTTTTTCCCAACCCAATCTTTCCTGCCTCCTCCTTTTAAGTTTACTAAATTTAACAACTAACTTTTGACCTATTCCAAAACTGTACTATAGGTTTGTACCTGAATTTGATGAACCATGGTGAACAATTGAAACATCTTTTTTATTTCTCAGAAGGATGAATAGAATAAGGCTTGTCTCTAAAGTGATCATAGTAAATAGGGCTCAATGGAACCTCTTAAAGAGTTGCTGATATTGGGATCAGCAGAGGTCACACACTGACTTAAATATCATTTTCTGAATATTCACCTAACTCAGGTCTCTTAAGATATCATTTTCTGAATATTCACCTAACTCAGGTCTCTTAAGAGAAAGAAACTCACAAAATAGTCATTCACTTAAAAGAAGTGAGAACTATAGAAATAGATGGGTAGACATACAACCAATATGAAAAAGCAAGGGAACAAACCATGCCAAACATCCCATAAATGCTTCAATGACAGGCTTCATTGACACCCCAGTGAAGGAAGTGTCAGAGAATGAATTGAGAAAATTCATAAAGTGTTTTTTAAGCTAAAACAAGATATAAAGAAATGAAATCAGAGAGAAGATATAGGAAGTGAAAGATCACTTCAGAAAAGATATAGAGATTCTAAAAAAGAACCAAATGAAAAGTCTAAAGATGAAAGAATCAATAAACCAAAATTTAATGGAAAGCATCAACAATAGATTAGACCATATTGAAGATAAATTTTCAGGCCTCAAAGGCAAAGTATATAATCTTGAAAATAAAGTTCAACATAAAGAAAACATGTTAAGAGACCATGACTGGTATATTCATGAAATCTGGAATAACAATAAAAGGCCAAACTTAAGATTCATTGGGATAGACGAAGGCTCTAAAATACAAGCAAAAGGAATGCACAATCTCTTTTGGTCAGCTTTTTTGCCACTGTGACTTAAAGACCTGACCAGAACAATTTTATTTGAGGGCTCACGGTTTCAGAGGTCTCAGTCCATAGAAGTCCAGCACCATGCCTCAGGGCTCCAGGTGAGCCTGAACATCATGGCAGAAGAGTGTGGCAAAGGGAGGTAGCTCACATAATAATCAGAAAGCAAAGAGAGATCTCCACTTACCATATACAAATATATATCCCAAAGTTGCGCCCTCATTGCCCCACCTCCTCCATCCAACCCACATGCATTCGGTTAATACTCAATTAATTCCATCAGGTGATTAATTCACTGATTGGGTTAAGGTTCTATTAACCTAATTATTTCTTCCCTGAACCTTCTTGCATTGTCTCACATGTGAACTTTTGGAGGACACCTCACATCCAAACTGTAACACAATCTTTTCAATGAAATAATATCAGAAAATATTGCAAACTTTAAGAATGAGATGGAAATTCAAATACAAGAGGCATATAGGACTCCAAATATGCAAAATAACAATAAATCCACTATAAGTCATATTATGATAAAAATGCCTTATATACAGAATAAGGATAAAATTCTAAATGCTACAAGAGAAAAATGACTGTTTGCATTTAGAGGTAAACTAATCTGGATTTCATCTTATTTATTAACTGATATCCTAAAAGCCAGGAGAGCTTGGAATAATATATACAAAGATTTGAAAGAAAATGGATGTCAACCAAGAATACCATACCCAGAAGAATTAAGCTTCAAAATTGAAGGTGAATTAAAAACCTGTGATAAACAAAGCTAAAATAATTCAAAACTAGAAAGCCTGCATTATAAATCATACTCAATAAAATATTGCATGAAGCAGAAATTTAAAAAGGAAAAGGAAAATCCAAATAGGGAGAAATTACACTAGAAGAATTGTCAATTAAAGATGAAACATGTCCAATTGAAATGATGGAAATAAATCAAAATGGCAGGAAATAAAATTTATCTCTCAATAATAGCATTGAATATAAATGGTCTAAACTCTTCAATCGATATATGATTTATCAAGACACAACAACATGCTGTCTGCAAGAGATTCATCTCACAGGTGAAGGAATTCATAGGCTAAAGGTGAAAGGATGAGACAAAACATACCACTCACATGGGTCTCATAAACAAGCAGGATAGCTATTCTTATACCAGATAAAGTAGAATTCAAAACCAAGATTATACAGAAGAGACAAAGAAGATCACTTCATAGAGCTTTAAGGGTATTATCCGCCAATAAGATATAATGATCATAAATATCTATATCCCAAACAACAGAGCATCTATGTAATCAAACAACCCTTCTCGAAGTTAAGAATCAAATAGATCATAATACAATAATACTGGGTAGCTTTAACATTCATCTCGAATCACCCAATTGATCACCCAAACATTAACTAAAGATTCTACAGAATTAAATAATATGGACCTAACAGATATCTACAGAATTTTCATCCATCAATGACTGAATTTACTTTCTTCTCAATGTGCATGGAACATTTTCTAAAATAGACCATATTTTAGGTCACAAAGCAAAACTTATCGAATACGAAAACATAGATATAATACTTTGTTTTCTATTGGATGATAATGGAATAAAATTACAAGTCACTGATGAGACGAAAAACAGAAAACAATCTAACACCTGAAGAGCACGTGGTCCACTTTTGAATGATGAATGAATAGCAGAAGAAATCAAGGGAGAAATTAAAAAAGAATTCTTAGAAGCAAATGAGAATAGTGATACAATATATCAGAATCTATAGGAAAGTATGAAGGCAGTTCTAAGAGGAAAGTTCATAGCATTGAGCTCTTATGTTAAGAAATTAGAAAATTATCAAATAAATAATCTAACATTATATCTCAAGGTCTTAGAAAAAGATGAACAAACCAACACCAAAATCAATAGAAGACAGGAAATAACAGAGCCAAAATCAATAAAATTGAGATAAAAAACTACAGATGATTAACAAAACAAATATTTGGTTTTCTGAAAGTAAATTGATGTACACTCAGACAACCTAACCAAAAGAAAGAGGAAAACTTCAGAATATCAAAATTTGAGATAAAATAAGGAAATATCACCACAGACACTACTAAAATCCAGACGATCATGAGAAACTATTTTGAAAATTCATACTCCAAAGCACTAGAAAATCTTGAAGATATTCACAAATTCCTAGAGACATATGACCTATCCAAATTAACTAGGAGAATATACAAAATGTAAACAGATCAATTTCAAGTAATGAAAATTGAAGTAGCCATCAAAAACCTTCCAAACATGAAAATTCCAGGACCAGATGGATTCTCAGCCAAGTTCTATCAGACCTTTAAAGAAGAACTAATACCAATCCTCCTCAAATTATTCCTTGAACTAAAAAAGGAGGGAACACTGCCAAACTCATTGTATCAACCCAGTATCACCCTAATACCAAAACCAAAGACACATAAAGGAAAGAAAACTTTAGACCAATATCCTTGATGAACATTGATGGAAAATTTTGTAATAAAGTATTAGGACTCCCCACACAAAAATAAAGTTGAAAGATAGTTCATTATGATCAAGTGGATTTCATCCCAGGGATACAGAAAATTTAACACCTGCCCCCTCCCCCCAAAAAGCATAACCCAATCAATCAATGGGCATTTGGGACTAAACAGACACTTCTCAAAAGAAGAAATACAAATGGTCAACAAAAATATGAAAAATATTCAACATCTCTATCAATTGGAGAAACTCAAATTTCAAACTTAAAACTGCATTGAAATTTCATCTCACTCCAAATCAGCATGGTAATTAACAAAAACACAAGTGACAATAAACATTGGCAAGAACATGGGGGAAAAGTTTATTCATACATTTTTGCTTAGATGATAAATTAGTGCAATCACTCTGGAAAGCAGTATAGAGATTACTCAAAAAACTAAGAATGGAGCCACGAGCTATCCCACTCAGTATATATTCAAAAGATTTAAAATCAGCACACTACAGTAATACAGCCACATCAATGTTTGTAGCAGGAAAATTCACAATAGCCAAACTAGGAACCCATCAAATGATAAATAGATAAAGAAAAAGTGGTAGGTCCACATAATGGAGTATTATTAAGCCATAAAGAAGAACAATTTTTTTTTTTTTTTTTCCATCTGCTGGTAAATGAATTGAACTGGAAATTATCATGCTAAGTGAAATAAGCCATTACCAAAAAGTCAAAGATCAAATATGTTCTCTGTATGTGGAAGCTAATACAAAATAACGGGCAGGGGTTAAAAGTAAAATATCAGTGGAGTAGACAAAGAAGATTGAAAAGAAGGGAGGAATGATGGGATAAGGAACAACAATGGAATGAATCTGACCGAATTTTCCTACATACATCTATGAACATACCAGAGTGAATATCTCCATCACGTGCATCCGCATGACACTAATTTAAAAATATATATAAGGAAATAGCAGAAAGATCGGTAAAGTAGAGGGAAAGAATGTGGAAAGAGGCAGGGAGGGAAAATGAATGTACTGGAGACTGAATTAGAACAAATTATATTCTATGCTTTTATAATTATATCAAAAAGAATCCAATTTTTATGGATAACTAAAAAGAACTAATAAAAAAACAAAAAGAGATTTAAATGAAAAGAAAGGAGAGAAAAAAATTTATAACTGCTAAAAATTCAAGAATGTATGAATTTGTAAGCATGAAGTAGCTTTATTTCAATTTAGCAAGTGCTAAAATTGCTGTTTTTGCTGGAATCTCCATCACCCTCCAAGAAAGTCCATCATGACTTTCTTATATATAGTGGAAAAGCAGGAAATTGGAGCATGGGGTTAACACCTTAGCAGAAACTTCTGTGTAGCTCATATGATGTCTGCCCCCACCCCCACCCCACTTTGGTAGTGGAGAGTGAAACCAAGGGCACTTAATCACTGAGCCAAATCCCCGCCTCTTTTTATTTATTTATTTATTTTAAAAATATTTACAGACTGCATTTTGACTCATTGTACACAATTGGGGGACAACTTTTCATTTCTATGGTTGTATACAATGTAGATTCACTCCATTCCACCATTCGTGTAATTACACAAGTACATAGGGTGATGATGTCTGTCTCATTCCACCATCTCTCATACCCTTGCCCCCTCCCCTCTCTCATTTTCCTTTACATAATCCAAATTTTTTCCATTCTTCTCTTATTCCCTACCCCTATTAGGTATCATCATCCACTTATCAGGGAAAACATTTGGCCTTTGTTTTCTTGGGATTGGCTTATTTCACTTACCATGATATTCTTTAATTCCATCCATTTACCTACAAATGTCATAATTTTATTCCTCTTTAATGACTGAATAATATTCCATTGTGTACATATGGCTCGGTTTTTTATACATTCATCTGTTGAAGGGCTGTTGAATTCATTGCGAATTGAGCTGCTATAAACATTGATGTGGCTGCGTTACTGTACAATGCGAATGTTAAGTCCTTTGGGTACAAACTGAGGAGTGAGATGACTGGGTCAGAAGTTGGGTCTACTCCATTTTCTGAGGAAACTTCATTCTACTTTTGAAAGTGGCTGCACCAATTTGCAACTCCACCAACAATGTATAAGTGTGCCTTTTTTCCTGCATCCACACCAACACCTAATATTGCTTGTGTTCTTGATAACAGACATTGTAATTGGGGTGAGATGACATCTTAGGGTGGTTTTAATATGCATTTCTCTAATTACTAGAGATGTTGAGCACTTTTTCCTTTTGTTAATCACCTGTATATCTTCTTCTGTAAAGCGTCTGCCCAAATTCCTTAACCCATTTATTGACTGGGTTCTTTATAATTTTGGTGTAAAGTTTTGTAAGTTTTTTTAATGAATTTGGGGATTATTGCTCTATCTGAAGTGCTGGTGGACAAGATTTTCTCCAACTCCGTGGGCTTTCTTTTCACATGATTGACTGTTTCCTTAGCTGAGAAAAAGAGCTTTTTAGTTTGAATCCATCCCGTTCCCACCCCTTTTTAAATTTTTATTTATTTATTTAAAAATTTTGAAACGGGGTCTCTCCAATTTACTTAGGGCCTTGCTAAGTTGCTGATGCTGACTTTGAACTTGGTGTCCTCCGGCCTCAGCCTCCCCAGCTGCTGGAGTTACAGGCATGTGCTGCCATGCCCAACTTCACAGGACATTTTTAACAAATGAAGTTTTAGTCTAACATTTCCCAATTATAGCATTAAAACCTAGTTCACTAGCTTCTCCCTTTAGCATTTCCAGTTGATATTCTAGTTCCTGGCAAGAACTTTACCAAATCACATGGTTCCTGAGACACTGGTTTCTTGCTTAAAAGCCGGAGACTTTACCATGAAATTGACATAGACTGGGCCCTCTTCCTGAAAGTTCCAAAGGACTTGTTTATCTGGAAGAAATATTTTAAGGACTTACTTTGTATTGATGGTTTTTGTACTGAAAGGGAAGTCTCCAATGAGTTTACTCTTGACTGGTCAAAGGTTAAATAATTCCTTAAACTATTAAAATTACCAGAATGTTGTAGTGAGCTGACATTCCTCTGTATTTGCAGTAAATGTTTAAAACGTTTGGTGCATTTTAGAAGCAATTTTACTCTTGCTGAAAACTTCAGATCACTAAAACCTTATGGTTTAAACACTGTCTTCAAAACAAACAGCTATTGACTATTAATTTCAGAGAGCACAGTGAGAATCACCTGCTCTTTATTGCTCTTTTATTGTGGTCTTTATGGTGCCCTGTTTTTCATTTAATTTTGAAACTGTAAAATGGTGCTCCATGTGCAGCATTTTATATCTAGGAAGCCAAAAACATTAAATAGTCAATTTCCTTATATAAAATGATGAGTTGGAGCTTCCTAAGGGAATCAAACCTTCTAGGAGAAACAAGATTAATTTAGTTGTTAGATACATATGCTCTATTATACAAATCACTAATTTTAACAAAACCAAGAGGAGGTTTTACTTCTTTACAGGGTCACTTTTCAGGTGTTGGTTTTGTATCAACACCTACAATTTCAATATTAGAAATTCATTTTCAATATTAGAAATTCATTTTCAATATTAGAAATTCATTTTCAATATTAGAAATTCATTTTCAATATTAGAAATTCATTTTCAAAGTGATTCTTGAGCTTCATGAGTATACATACATACAGGTGTTTCAGACTGAGAACAGAAAAAATTGACTTTGAACATGCAAGATCAAACATGTAAGTTAAATATTTAAGAAAAACATTCTACGTACTAGACATTAAATACATAATTACCAGTAGTGGTTAGAAAATGGAAACAAAATGTTTAATTTTATACACATCAGGATAAAAAAGAAAATGAAGCAAACATCGTCATATAAACAGCAAAAAGGATATGAAAATATTGTATTTACAATTTAACAAATTCAGACAAATGCAAATTTTTGAAAAGTGAAACCAAAATATTAGTACAGTGGAAAATTTAATGTAGGAGAGAAAAATAATTTCCTAAATATTAATAAAAATAAGACTTGATTGACTACATTATTATTAAATGGATAAGATGAGAAGCCTAAGGGACTGATGGGTTCACTACTGAAGAATATTATGAGAAGATAAAAGAAGGAAGTCCAGTGGAAAAAAGCAAGAGTAAAGATTCCAAATAACTAGACTACCAAGAGTGAGGTGTCTGGACCATAAATTCATACAGGATGTTGAAGAAGTAAAGAATAATACTGCACAAGTTTACTGTTGCTATACTATGAATGAGACTTATTTGACATTCTGAGAAATTTTAAATATTTTCACAGCCATTGACATAATTACTTTGAGGAATAAGAGAGTGTCCTAGGTGTCAGTTTGGGGAAATGTCTAGAAGAGGTAGGTGCTTTCTATCAAGGAGCTGACAGCCTAGGGAAGGGTTGAATTCTAATTATTGACTCTGAGATGTGAGTGGTGTATCAGAAGTATGATAAAACAAGTTGGAAAAATAAAACTAGAAATCAGATCTTTCAAAGCATCGGGTTTTCTGTTGCTTAACAAACTGAGTAGACAAATCATTTCAGTGAGGTAAGCAGGGTGGGAAAAACCATGAAGGAAGATGGTATTAACAGAAATCAGAATCCAGGTTCTCCTAGAGAGATCTAGAAACACCGTTGGGGATGGATTTGGAACATGGAAGAAGACTACTGGAGTTACAGAGGGAAGAGGCAGGTCCATGCAGAATCACTGTGTGTGACAGAATAGAAGGGGGAAAGTATCTTGCTTCTCTCCTTTCGTTGGCTGGATCTACTTGGAAGGTATTTGCCGAGGTCTCATCTGAGTCACTCAACTGTAAAATGCAGGCCAAAAAAGCAAGGGGAAAATAAAGAAGGTATATGGGAAAAAAAATACAAAAACTGACAAATTATCAGCATCGGGATTCCTAAGTGGAGAATATAAAAATAAAAAGTTGACAATAAAAATGCTTCTCAGAATACATGATTTGATTTGATTTTGGAAAATTTAAGATTATTTTGATTATGACAAATGAAAAAAAAAAGTTTCAGAATAGAATTTTAAAAGCCATGAAATATTCATTGGAAAATAATTTAAAAATTGACCATGAAACAAATACAAACATATAATCTGTTTTTGGATATTAAAGAGCAATTCATATGTAAAGATATTTCTACATTAAATGCAATGTCAGTCAAAATGATAACAGTATTTCTTTGAGAATTTGATAATCTAATTCTGTTATTCATTTATAAATTAAAATGGTCAAAAATAAATAACATACTCAAAAGTAAAAGCAATAGGATAGTGGTAGACATGTTATCATTACAGGGAAACAGAGGACCAGATATATTAGACTGATCCAAGGAACCCAAAACTTCCAGTCTGTGTATGAAGTAGGCAGCATTACAATGCATCCCTAACCCAGGATTTAATGCCTAATTTTAGTTACCTGCAATCAACTGTGAACTAAACAGGAATGTTGAGTACCTTAAAATAAGATATTTGCAAGAGATACTATAGCCACATGACTTTTGTTAGAGTATGTTGTTAAAACTATGCAATTGTTAGTTATTGTTGTTAATATCTCATTGTACCTGATTTATAAATTATACCTTTTCATAGGCTTGTATGAAGAAAAAAGCCAATGTTTGGGTAAAATCAGCAGTATCAGGCAACCTCTGTGGTTATTGGTACATAACCCTTCAAATAAGGGAGGATGAATACATACAGAAGTATAGAAATCAACAATAAATTTGGCTTGTAACTCTCCTTATGTGGAACACATTCATTTAATGCACTATCTCAAATGTTGCATAATATCAATTTAAGTACATTTAAGAGAAGGGAAAATATCAAAACTTTTAGAAAGCATAAAATATTTATGATGTTCCCTATTGCTGAATAAAATTCTCTTCAACACTGAGTGGGTAAAAACAAATATGTATTATTACTCATGGGTTTATGTCAACTAGGAAGTTTAACTGATCTGGTGACGCTTATGTGACCTGAGCTGAGCTTGTTCCTATCATCTGTTGTCTATGAATCAACAGGGAGTTGGCTGGCCACTGACAAGAGCATTAGTATTGCCTGACTATGTGTCCCATATCATCCAACAGGTGAGCATGGATACACTAGTACTTCGGTGGCTATGTTCCAAGAGAGAAGAGATGCATGCTGGCAACGTGTTGATTACACCATGTCAATATGGCCAGTGCAAGTCACAAACCATCAAGATTCATGAAGTAGTGAAATAGCCTCTACTTGCAGAAGAAAGGAGCTGCAAATCCATATTATGTTTCTCTAGAAAAAGTACAAGATAAACCACAGAGAGAAGATATTTATAATAAACTAGCAAGTGAATTATTGTACAGTTATCACATTTATTACTGTGGATTTTGACAGAACAGATATATAGAACAATTAAATAGAAAAAAGAACTTTGAGACTGACCTGTGCATACATGGGCATTTGATATATGGGAAAAGAAAAAGATAAAATTTTCAATACAACAGAGTTTAAATGTTTGGTTGTAAATATAGAAAAAGAAAAAAATGTACACTACTTCTCCTCAAACACAAAAATCAATACAAAAATATCTCCAGCCAAGACCATGGGAGCAGCAAAGATTTTTGAAATAACCAGGCTAAAAATTTCGTGTACCATAAATTACAGGAAATAACCAGAGAAACAGACAAAAGGACATTATGAATATAGTAGCAGACATAAGTTCTAAATTACTCAAGTGCATTAAAGATACAGAGAACATAAACAGCATGAGAGGGAGGGGGTATGAAAAATGGTGGAATGAGACAGACAGCATTACTTTATGTACATGTATGATTACATGAATGGTATGAGTCTACATCATGCACAACCATAGAAACGAAATGATGTATTCCATTTGTATACAATGAATCAAAATGTCATCTGTAAAAACAAAAAGTAAAAAATTTAAAAATGAATCATATAAATGTAATGAATTTATGCATTAATTCACACTTTCTCAAACCCTGACAGGCGTATTTCTTACATAATATATACTCATAATAGAAAATACTCTTTTCTTCAAGAGCATATGGGACTCTTTTCAAAATTGACCAAGAAGATACATTGAGATAATTAATTTTTAAATATATTAAAATGCTATTTTAAATAATAGCTTTCTGTTACTCTAAAGAAAATGCAATAAAATATTAAGTAATTTACAAACTTTCTATTTCAAAGATTAGCTAGATACACAGATTGGAGACAAATGCATTTCCTCTTAAACAATTACTTTGTCCAAGGGAAAATATGACAGTGAACTGTAGATTTAAGAATAGGTACTAAATACTCAGTATATGAATAGGGAAACAAGTCAAAAGTGCAAAATTAAACGAAAGAGTATACTGAAAAAAATAGTTAAGAAAATGAACACGTTTATCAAAAATGTATATATATTTATATATAATTTATATAATCACTTCTTGTTACTATGAGTATGATGCACAGATCAGTCATATTCAAGTTTCTGTCATTGCTGGATGACATGGTCGTTCTATCTAAGAAACCATCAAACCCATTTTCCACGATTGCTGTTTTGATTATTGCCACCTGAATATCAAGTGGTATTTCATTGTGACTTTGACTTTCATTTCCTTAATCAACATTGATATTAAGTATCTTTGTATGTGTTCTTTTGACCATTTCTTCCCTACTTGGAGAAATGTCTATTCAAATAATTTGTTTACTTTTTAATTGAGCTGTTGGATTTCTTGACTGAAGAGATCCTTGTTACTAAATTCTTAGAAAATTTGCACAATTTTCCCCAATTAGTATGTTGTCCTTTGCCTTTCTTATATTTCTCCCTCTCCTTTGCTACTGGGAATGAAACACAGGGCCACTCAATCACTGAGCCACATCCTCAACCCATTTTTCTAAAAAAAAAAAAAGAAAAAAAAATTGTCTTTTGATGCAAAAAATAAAATTTTATGAAGTCAAATTCAGTTTTTCCTTTTGTTATTTATGCTTTTGTTGTCAAATTTAAGAATTCATGCTAAATCTGAGGTCAAGAAGATTCAATGCTATATTTTCTAAGAATTTAAATTATTAAATTGTTTATTTTATATTTCAGTTGATAACCCATTTTGAGTTAATTCTCATACATGGAGTACTTTAGGGTCCAACTTCATTATTTTGCATTTATTTATCCAGTTTTTTCAGCACTGTATCTTGAAGGAGCTATTTTTCCAATGATCTCAGCTTCCTTTTCAAATATCATCGGTTTAGATATTTGGATTAACTTCTGGACTCCCAATTTTATTCCATAATCTATGTATCTAGTATCTATCTTTAAGTCATACCATACTTTTTTCAATATTGTATCTTTGAACTAAGTTTTTAAAATTGGAAAACATGAATCTTTAATTTGCTCTTATTTTAAATATAGTTTTGGCTTTCAAGGCCCCTTGAAATTCCACATGAATTTGAGGAACATTCTTTTTATTGCTACAAAAAACCAATCTGTTGGAATTTTGATAGACATTTTACTAAGTCTGTAGGTTCCTTTAGTTAGTATTGCTATCTTAACAATATTTATTCCTTTTATTGTCACAGTCTTTCTTTCTAATTGTTTAGGTCTTACTTAATTCATTGAAACAATGTTTTGAAGTTTCAGAATATACATGTTATGCTTGTTACATTACCTTAATTTATGCCTTGTATCTTATCATATTGGATGCTAATGCAAATGGATATTTTTGTATTTCCTTCTCACATTATTCATTGCTGGTATATAGGAACAAAACTGTTATTATACTTCAAAATGTGGCTGAATTCTTTTATTAACCATAACTGCAAGGTGGAGGATTCTTTGGGATCTTTTTGGATATTGAATTATAATCATCTGTAAATACAGATGGTTTAATTTCTTTCTTTCCAATTTGGATGTATGTTATTTCCTTTACTTATCTAAATGTTGTAGCTAGAATTTCCACTACAAAGATGAATTACTATGGTGAGGGTGGCTATTTTTATCTTCCTCCTGATCTTTTGGGGAGAATTTTCCATTGTTCCCCTTTGATTATGATGTTATATGTGGGATTTTCACAAGTATGTTTATTATGTTAAGGAAACTACTAACTCAAGTTTAATGAGTGCTATTAATTAAAAGGGTGTCAAATTTTCTCAAGTGCTACTTATGCATCTATTGAAATGACAATGCAGTTTTCTTCTTTTAATCCATTATTTTGGTATATTAAATATATCGAATTTATTTTTTCAATCAACATTTCATTCTAGGAATAATTTCCAATTGGTTGTTGTTTATAATCCTTTTAATTTGCTGTCAGATTGAGTTTTCCAATATTTTATGAGAATTTCTGCAATTATTTTCATGAGGGATATTGGTCAATAGGTTTCTGTTATATTTGTATCTTTTTCTGCCTTTGATATAAGAAATGCTGACATTAAGGAATGTATTAGAAAGAATTCTCTCATCACCTTGTTTTTGGAAAAGACTGAGGAGAATAGGCATTAACTATTCAGGTGGAATTCACCTATGAAAGGTTCTGTTCCTGGACTATTATTTTTTGTGGAAATTTTTGTCTAGTGATTCAATCTAATTATTTGTTACATATTTATTAAAATTTCTTATCTTCAGCTTGTTTGTGCATTTCCATTAATTTTTTCCATTTCATATAGGTTATCTAATTTATGACTTAGAATTGTTTATAGTATTCTTTGCAAAAACCTCTTTCCAAAAAATTGGTGCAATGTCTTCTATCTTAAATTTTAATAACTTGAATCCTCTTTTTTCATTGAAAGTTAAACTAAAGCATTGTTGCTTTTATTAATCCTCTCAAGGAACCAATCTTTTTGTTGTTCATTGATTTTTTTTCTTTTATTTCCTTTTTCTTTTATTTTTGTATTCTCTATATTATCTTCCATTTTAATCTTCATGACTTCCTTTCTTCCACTACCGTTGGATGCAATTTTCTGTTCTTTTTCTAGTTCTTCAAGATTTAAAGTCAAGTCATTGATTTGACACCATTTTTTAAATTAATTTTTCTAAAATTTTGTACCGATTGCATTTTGATTCATTGTTCACAAACAGCACATCATTTCCTTTTGGTTTTGCATGACGTAGATTCACACCATTCATGTAATCATACATGTACATAGGGTAATGATGTCTGTCTCAGTACACCATTTTCCATACCCCCCTCATTTCCTTCTACACAATCTAAAGTTCCTCCATTCTTCTCTCACTCCCCATCCAGCTATTATATATCATCCTCCACTTATCTGGGAAAACAATTGGCTTTTGGTTTTTTGGGGGATTGGCTTATTTCACTTAGCATGATGTTCTCCAACTCCATCCATCTATCTGCAAATGCCGTTAATATCATTCTTCTTTATGGCTGATTTATATATATATGTGTGTGTGTGTATATATATATATATCACAGTTTCTTTAGCCATTCATCTGTTGAAGGGCATCTAGGTTGGTTCCACAATCTAGCTATTGTGAATTGAGTTGCTAGAAACATTGATGTGGCTGTGTTACTGAATTGTGGGCTCTCATGAAAAGACTCCCATTTTTTAATGTAGGTATATACAGCTGTAAATTTTCCTCTGCATCACTCTTGCTGCATTTCATCAGTTTTGGTATGCTGTGCTTCCATTTTCATTCATCTTGAAGTAAATTTTTATTTTTCCTATGGATTCTTCTTTGACCTCTGATGTCTTAAGAGAGTGCAGCTTATCTGTTCCCAAATTTGTGAATTTTCCTGTTTTCCTTATGTTATTGGTTGCTAGTTTCATCCCATGTGATTGGAAAATATAATTTACATGATTTTTAAAATTTTCTGCATTTGTTAAGACTTATTTTGTCATTTAATATAAGAACCTGGAGAACAGCCCATTGGCATTTGAGAAGAATGTGTTTGTTGAATAACTGTTCTAGATTTGTCTGTTAGACCTAATTGGCTTAATCTTTTTTCATGTCCTTTTTTATGTTATTTATATTGGATTGCTCCTTCTATTATTTTTAATAATGATTTGAGTTCCTCAACCATTATTGTAGAACTATCTATTTCTCCTTTAAATTGTGCCAGTTTCTATTTCATACATTTTGTGGCTCATTGTTATATGTACACATACTTACAATTGTTGTATATTTTTGTTGGATTAAAAATCTTATCAATATATGAAATATTATTTTTATTTCTTGAAAACTATTTTTATAACCCATTTTGCTTGATATTACTATAGTAGTGCACCTCTCTTTTGGTTTTAGATACAGGGAATATCTTTTTTTCATACTTTGTATAGAAAGTAAGTTTGAGGCATATAAATTATAAATTGATCTAGGTAAAGTTTTTTCCATCCAATCTGCAAATCTTTGACTAAAGAATTAAATGATTTACATCTTAAATAATGGGGAAAACTCTGTAGTATGCATTTATGAATACATTAAAATGAACCACATGATTATTCATAATTATAATATAGTAATTTTTTTAAACTACTGGTAAGCAAGGATGGCTTCTTCCATTTAGCCATGTATTTGCTGTATGTCAGATTTTTGTTTCCATAATTCTTATAACTTTTCAATATATAAATATATACATATAAATGTGTGTTATGTATATATACTTTATATATGTGTATTTAAAAATTTGTAACATACAATATTACTTTACCTTAACTCTTATTTTTTTCTTTTAACATTTAAAGAAACTTAAGTTTATTATTTTCATAACCAACACTTAAGTGGGCACTGATATGCAAAATAATGTCAGTTGATAAAAACAATGACAATTCATATAGGCCTACATCATACACTATCATATAACTGCAGAATTCTTTTTTTTTTTTTTTTTTGCGGTGCTGGGGATTTGAACCCAGGGCCTATGCTTGCAAGGCAAGCACTCTACCAACTGAGCTATCTCCCCAGTCCATAACTGCAGAATTCTTTAAGCACAAAATTTAACTACTAGAACCAGAAGTTGAAGGTGTATTGAAGGTATCCTTAATATTGTGAGGCCTAGGTCTCCAAAAACGACCAATTCTTGAATGAATTCTATTGTGGAACTTTCTTGACTTTTTCTTGTTGCATCTCTTTCAGTGTGAAGTGAAACCTTTGAAATTCAGGTGTGGAATCCACAAAGTCATGAAGGGAGTCCAAACTCTCTCTCCCAGCAGATAACTTAAATTCAGCAGCCTGCTTCTCAATTCCTTCTCTTTAAGGTATAATCTTGAGCTGCAAATGACTTTATAGACAGAAGCAACTTGAAGAGAGTCTGGTAATTTTTGAAGAAAGCGAAGGCGAGCAAGAGAAAAGAGAAAAAGGAATTTCCAAGATTAAAATCTACAATATAAAAAAATGCAGTTTTTAACTGGGTAAAAAATTGGGATGAAGTAAACCAACCATAGCAAATGCCTGGGAAAATCTTTACAAAAAGGAACTTGACTATGATCTCCAAGGCTTAGAAGGTAGAGGTTACAGAGAGATTTTTGAAAAATGTGGTGAGTTGGAAACAAAGTTGGAGGATGATAAGGTGTGGTTAAATGGAGATGATAAAGAAAAAGTTTTCCTTTCAAACCTAAAGGTGTAATTACAAAGGGAGTTGTCCAAAGAGAAGGAATGGAGAAGCAGGCTGCTGGATTTAAGTTACCTTAACTCTTTTCTCTATACATTCCTTTTATTTTCCTAATGGCAGTCTTGAGGACTAAATTTCGATCTTACTTGTATGATAACCCAGTTTGAAAGATAATAGCATGTTTCAATAGGATACAGTCTATTATTACACATCTGTTTTTTCCTCTTTAATTATTATTGTCTCAAGTTACATCTTGATACATTGTGTGACCACTGGCATAATTTTATTCAACTACCTTTTAAATCATCAAGGAAAAGAAGAGGATAATAATCCAGAATTACCTCAATAAGTATCTCATTACCCTTACCAGTGTTCTTTACTTCTTACTGCTTTGACTTATTGTCTAATGTCTTTTCCTTTTTTATTTTCAGAATGATGAATTCCTTTCATCATTTCTTGTAGGGAAAGAACACTGGGAATGATCTACCCCAGACTTTTATTTATTTTTTTAATATTGAAAACTTTTAATGTTGTGGGCCTGTATATGTACCAAAAAAGCTTTTTCATCTCTGTGTTCATTTTGCATTTGTCTCCTTTGCTGTGACTCAGCCACCTTGGATTTCTGAAGCAACAGGTCTGATCGATAAACGTCTTGTGATAAATTGAAACTTTCTTATTGCTACTAACAAGGGCTGTCAATCAATCCTGAATAATGATCACCTAGATCACAGTTTGACCTGGACTGCTTGACCCTGCATACTTCTTATCCACCTTGTCTATATAATCTGGCAGCTCATGTCATTTCCCCCTAAGACAGTGCTGAAAATTCTAGTCCCCTTGTTTTCCAATATTGTTATACTGATTAAAGTATTAAAGTCCGACTTTTCATCACTACTTTTTTCCATTATTTTTTGAGGTGAGTGGCCAAACCTGCTCTTTTTTTATTTTTATTTTTACTTACTTACTTATTTATTTATTTATTTATTTATTTATTTTTGATCCCTAGAGTCTGGCCTTTGAACTGGACTTTGGTAATAATGTCTCCTTTATTTTTCTGAAGAACAGTTCTGCCAAATAAAAAGATTTTTTGGTTTAAAAAAAACCTCCTACCATTCTCTTTCTGTATGCACCCAATAGTTTTGGATGATAATTTAACTGTTAATCTTATCGAGGAAGACTTTTACAGGACAAATCACTCTTGCTGCTTTGCAAAAGTGCTTTTTGATAAAAGGATTATGTGTTTATTTTGACTTATATTATTTTATCTTTCTTGGAGTTTGTGGAGTTTCTCAGATAAATAGAATCAAGTCTTATCAAATTTGAAATGTTTTCTCCATTGCTTTACCAGATATGTTTTTTCTCCCTCTTACTTCTGTTGTTTCCTGGGATTCCCATAAGGTTTATGTTAGTACAGCAGGTAAGATCCCATAGTTTCTTCCTTTGTCTTCATTTGTGTGTGTGTGTGTGTGTGTGTGTGTGTGTTTTCATTTTCATTTTCCTATTCAAAGTAAGTAATTGCTATTGTTTTGCCTTCAACTTTACTGGTTCTTTCTTTTACATCCAGAGTTGTTATTAAAATTCTTTAGTATTTTTTTCTCTTCAGTTATTGTAATTTTAAGAATTTCTATTTGATTCACTTTTTATAATTTCTATCCCTTAATGGATATTCTCTATTTGGTGAGACGCAATTTTCTTTGTTTTATTTATTATTTTTGCTCACAACTTCCTTTGGTCTCTGGGAATATTTAAGAAAGTCTTGAAAGCCCTCTTATTAGTAATGGTCCTAAATTTGAATTTTCATGCATTTATTCAGACAAGTCCAGCTACCTGGGTATGGACAATAATGGAACAAAATTTTGTCTTACCAAAATTGTGGTTTGCCATTCCATTGGAATGAGTTGAAAAAAGATGGAGTTTAGCTTTCTATAAGGTGACAGTTCTAATTGTGTAACATTATGTACCATAAAATTCAAGTTCCATTAGAAGTGATATGAAGACAGTTTTCATGTTACAATGAAAAACTGATAAAAAGCTATTGATCTGAAGGGTGCCAAGTAGTTTTGGGGAATGAAATAATGAAGCATAAAAGAGGTAGCTAAAAAAAAAACTTTGAAAGTTTAATACTTTGAACTATTATGTTGTTATTGAAGTTGATGGGAAGAAAATTCAACATTTATTTAACTAACATGAGCGAGTATCTATGTGTGTCGATGGCAAATAGTATATCATTCTTATTTGATAGGAAACAAGAAAACTAGAGTTATGCTCTTGTTCCCAGCACAGTGAGAATGAAAAGGTGTGCAAAAATTTAGTGAGTAAATGAGAACATTTTTCTTAGATAAATTAATTTTGAGTTGAATGAACAAGGACTCCTTGATCAATGTATATCCAATTAAAATGAGTATAACTGGAGGCTCAGAAACATGACCTAGCAATAGTGATGGGTTAGTAAATGGGCTCCCCAAGAAGTTTGTGAGGGAGTCATTGACACACAGTGTTACTGCTTCTGTGACATAAGTTCTACGACCATGGCCAATTTCAGACTCCCAACTTGAGATTTTAGGAAGAGACGTGTAATTAATCTCTCATGAGCTGGTACACCAAATCCAGTTCACCAATTTTACCTTTTGTTAAAAAAATTAAAGCAATTAGACAAATTTGATCATTATTCTCCTAAGGTCTTTTCTCCCATACCCTAAAGCTAGTGGCTAGTTTGACCAAAATTAATTTATGTGCTAAGATTTGGAAAGATTGGTCATAATACAAAAAACACTAGAGTTAAAAATAAACACATTTTAGATAGGCATATACCCTATTCTTAATCATTCTACTTTCTAAGTTTATGGAAACAAAATGACACATAAAATATAATTATAGACATCTTACAAGTAATCAAGTATTAACACATGACAGTTAACATAGAAGAACAAGGTTGCAAATTAATTGAACAGGAAAGATAATCAATGATTATGTAAATTAGACTGGAATAAACATTGATAGAATATTCAATATTTGGCACAATTTTTCCTAGCCTGCTTATATAGTAAATGATGTTTTTAATAATATTTATCTTATTTGTATTACTGTGCACAATTCATGTAATACTTTGGAAGACATTTTCTCTTCTCAACAGCTGTATCATTTTTGTTTTGCCAGAGTGGTGTAAAAGGGTGTGAAACTATCAAACTTGTTCTACGTAGGAAACATGACCCTGATTACACAGCCATCTAATTAAAAAAGAAGAAAACAAAAACATAAGTCAGCTCACAAATACAGAAGTATGAAAATTTTAACATAGGATTCAGCAATACATTAATTTAATATAAAAATTATTTAGTGTTAACTTAGAAATGTAGGTGGAGTTTAACATAACTAAATTTCTTAATAGTAATGTGATAAAATAGCAGGGTACAAAAGTAAAGTATTTGTTCTAGGATCCCATTGCCTCAATTTCTATCTTTTTTTCCCAAAATTTACTTTTCTCTCCCTTGTTTTGTCTCAGCTGTGCTTTGGAAGTATATACTTTGATGCTGAGTTGGTCATGTGACTTGTGTTTTCAGTGGAAAGCAGGGACTAGATATCAGAGAGGAGGTGGTTGATGGCTATTCCCTTAATCAGACCATGCCTTCTCCAGGATGGTCTGCTAAGGTCAGTGACCCCTTTGTCCAGATCCCAAATGATAAACATGTGGAGCAGATCTAAAGCAAAGTTTAATCTTAGAGTCCAGCTAGACCAGGTTAGTCCAACCCAAACCATATGAACTACAGTCAAGCTGCAAAGCAATGAGCATGACTTATTGTAAGCCACTGATACATTTGAATGGTTTATGGTACTGTGTTATACAAAATAGCCAATTGATATTCTAGGCCTACGACTTTGGGCAAGTTATTTTACAGGTACACTCCAGCTTCATATTTCATAAGAAGTAAAATAATAGTATCCATAAAAGCTATTATAGGAAGGAATAAATATGAAGACACAGAAAGCACTTAAGAGTCTTGTACTATCTAGCAAATATTTGATAAATGTTACTATTATTTCTAACAATGACGTATCATTTGAGGGTAAAACACATGATAACATTTCTAAAAAAGAGTAGACTGTGTTACTTCTTCAACTTGTTAATAATATCTTTTAATGTGAACAATGAAAGTTACAGTATATAGTATATAGACCACTCATGCATTACATTCCATTTAGCATTTAATTCCTCCAAAATTATTGTCTTTCTAGGTGGTGCTCCATGTTTTCCTTTAAATGAAAATAACAAATATGTAACCTACATTTTTCTTCTTTTTTCCCTTGGTTGTTGAGACTCTTCAAATAAAAAATTCTATTTATTCATAATGATCAAAATACCCCAATATTCATTGCATCTGTTTTTCTACTACTAGGATTTCTCTTAATTTTATGTGCCCTAATTATTTCATTAGGTTCTTACTGTTTTTGATAGAACTGGTATATAATTTTTATAGTTTTTTGAAGAAATTTAATTCCGTATAAATGGCAAAGATAACACATTGTAGTAGAAAAGAGTATTTTAAGAAAACTAGATTTTGCTCTTGATTTTATAGAAATATTATCACACATCCTGGGACACATTGTTTAACTTTCCTTGGCTTCTTTCTCTACTTATAAATTGACTCTTATAGCAATCCTTTTCTCTGACATTCAAATTTTTGAAAGTCTTCAACATGATCATAAGTGTGAAAACCCTTTGAAAAATGTAAACCAATCAAATGTAAAAATATTATTTAACTGAAATTGATACCAGTCTACATTATTCAAATACTCCAAATTTTATTTCCCTACAGATATCTTTATTTCTAATTTAGTTCCAGAATTTTCCTTCCCAAAGAGACAACAGTATGTTTAATAATACAGTCAGCAAACAACTTTTAATTACATCTTTTCTCATGGTGATCTAAAACTTCCCTAAGTCCCCAAACAACACAAAATGAACTGTAGTAATACTCTATAATCAATAGCTCATTTTTAGCAAGACAAAAAAATGTAAACTGTTTAAATCCCAGAATGCTTTCCCCAGGTTCAACTTATCCATTTATGTAAGTTTCAAGTTAAAGGCAGATGTAAATCCTATACAGTAAAACATTAATGGAGTTACTTTGAGTTACATGTGTCATTGAGACTGATACTTATTAATGTAGACTCATTCCAAAATCTAGTAGGTTAAAACACTGTTTGATCAACCTAAATTTAACTTCACATCTTATGGCATTTGCTGATAAATGAATGGAAATGGAGAATATCATGCTAAGTGAAATAAGCCATTCTCCAAAAAACAATTCCCTGATAGGTGGATGATGATATATAATGAGGGGGGGGGGGGGGATGAAAGAAAAATGGAGGAACTTTAGATTACATAGAGGGAAATGAGAGGGAGGGGAATTTGAAAGTTGGTGGAATGAGACAGACATCTTTACCTATGTACATTTATGATTATGTGAATGGTATAAATCTACATTGTGCACAACCATAGAAACAAAAAGATGTACCCCATTTGTGTACAATGAATCAAAATATGGTCTGTAAAATTTTTTAAAAATTTAAAAATACTCCTACTTTTATGACTCTTCAAAATTTTTGTGTACTACAAACTCACAAGTCAACAAGGACCAGACAAATAAAAATAACTAGAAAAGGGGAACCTGGAAAACAGAAGAGTGTTAAACTGTAAAAAAGAATTGGTAGCTACTCAGCTCCTCTAAATGTTATTGAGCACAAACATGAGTTCAAGATTTTATTTTAGTTTCTCAAGAAAATGCAGCAGTATTGAATTTTATGTTAATCACCTTGACTGTAAATGCTAAAACAAATTCCACTTATTTTTAATTCCCCAAGCAGTTCAAGCAAATCAGTGATACAATCCCACAATTTCAACTTCTGTCCTCTTCATGGTGAGATATTATCTTTCCCTTTGGTTTCTTCTTCTTTTCAATCATGTTCACTGATCAAAGCGTTTGACCTGGCTACAGGTTACCTCTCCCTCACCAAGAAACCCTTCAAATCTAGCTGCATCATCCAGTACCAGCTCTAGACAGAAGGTGTGCTCCTTCTTGATCATGCATTCTAGCTCAAGTATATGGCAACAAAATGGATTAGAAGTCAGTGTTGCCTTCTATTAGTGTCACTTTGTGAATGATTCATAGAGAAAAGCAGAAGTATATATGTTTTGAGATTGAGGAATTTACCTCATTTGATGAGGAGGGCATTTGATTCCTTATTCTTTGAAACTTCTCAGCATGATATTTTTACAAAGATTGAGAATGAGTTGTTGACCATCTTCATGCATTTACTGAATGCAATTTGTTAAGGGCCTTCATGTGCTAATAATGTGTCATGTACTGGGGGTACAGAAATGGTTAAATCACAAACTCTGTTCTCATATTCTTTACCATATCACAGAGGGAAAACTGAGTATGTATCAACTTACTTACATGTCTTAAAACCACATAGGTGAAAAACTGTGCTGTGAGGCTATTTCATGGGTACTCTTCTAGATTCGGGGGCTATGGAAGCTGACCTTTCGTCTTAGACCTATAGAATGCATAGGAGTTAGTATGACAAAGAGTAAGATGTGCAGGAGGAGGTTTGACCTAAACAAATTGGTTACATTTTATCTTAACTGCTATATCATTCTTTCCCAACCCACAAACACATACATATTTTTTTGAAATATTTAATAGTCAGTTGAAGAAATTTGGCCCCTGTAGCTTTGAAATGATTCTACTTATCATTCATTTAGAAGAAATAGTAAAAATGTCAATCCCAGTTATTTTCTCTTAGAAATCTCTCATTCATAATGGACTAGTTTTATTTTTGCAAGTCCAAAGAGAATATTGTCTTTAAGATAGTTTCTGTACACTTGTAATCATCTCATTCATTCTTAATTTGGCAACATTTCTCAAGCAACCTCACTTTATCAGGTATTTCCAAGGTATATTATCTATTCTCCTCTCATCTTTTGCCAATATTCAAAACTTCATTACAATGTGATTCTTTTATAATCATGGTGAGTAAATTATGAGATCAGATGAGACAAATTCTATATTCTGACATACTTCAAATTAAAATATTAAAGATATTTATCTCTATTTTTCATGTAAAATTGATTTCAAGTAAAATTATTTAAGGTATGCATATGTAAATGTTTGATTCATCGATTTTCTTATTATTTGACTATCCAACTAGCTACTGCTCCAAATAGAGGAGAATAAATGGTCTGCTACTGTATGGCAGCAGAAAAAGAAATGTATTATTTTTATTATTTTTGTGTAAAGAGGATGGAGGAAATGCACTTTGATATCAACTTATCTTGGAATCTATAATTTTCAGTGCTGTGGTTAACTTAAAATAAGTTGCATCAGCTAATTCAATATTTTAGTGCTATATTTCAGCCCCAAATTATATTTTTAGCTGAAAATTACTCTCTAATTTTGAGTTTTGAATATTTTAAAAAGTTTCCACCATGTCTCTCATCTTGCTATGAGGAGTAGGACAATATGTAGGATAAACACTCTCTGTGGTCATTCTGTTGTGAGGACTGAATTCAAGCTGACCAAGTCAAATTTCTCTAGGCTCCCTAAAATAGTGATGAGACCTAGGTTCTGCAAGAGGAGAATAACTGGAAATGTATTGAACATGTGCCTCATATCTGACTGAGAATGCCAATATTCTTAGTTTATTCAAAATTAAATTTACTCAGAATGAAAGTATTCAATATAATAATAAACCATGGATTTGAATCACTCTGAGCTGTAGAAAAAGCTTTTTAAAGTATGTATGATTTGGAGAAGAAAAATGAAAAGCATAGAGAATTAGCACAGGGCCATATTATCACAGGTATATTTAAAGGCAGAAATAATGAGTTTCTGTTATATGGTTTTAATGATATTTGTATTGCCCAACAATGGATTTGGCCTTTATAATTAAAAATAAAAAATAAAGTTCATTGGGATTTAACTCTGCCTTGGAATTAATATAGCTTAATTTCCTCTTACAATATTTTTCATAAAGCTAATATTTGATGTTCTCTACATTTGATTCTATTTTCTTATCCTTTAGTCTGTTTCTAATGTGAAGAAACTTTTTTGGTTTATGACAGATGTTGTAGGTAAAAAGTTTGTTCATTAAAGAAATAATTGTACTTCATAAAGATTCCTTTTTCACTGAGAAGATTGATTCATCTTAAATACGCACTTGAAGATTATCTTTCCCTTCAAGTTAAGGTCTATGGAAATGTGTTACAAAACAGTCAATATTAGAATTCTGAGCAGTTGGAGTTATTTTAGTTAATATATTAAAAATGTTATCAACTCTTTTAAAGGCATATCTGTGTATTTTCCCCATGCTTAGCAAGACCAAATGCTGTATTATACTAAGCATTACCCTTCCATCACTATACTTAAATATTTTTCTCATGTTATTCATGTTATAGATGCATGATATATATAACAGTACACATCATTTCTCACTAGCATGAATGGAGAACCTGTCCCTTGAACAAGGCCATCTCACAAGCAATGAGCAGGCCCAGTTCAATCCTCATATTCTCATACAAACATATCTACACAAATACCCACAATCAGCTTCAGATATTCAAATCACATCACATGGAAGTACATTCTGAAAAATTCATAAAAGAAAGCCTGTTGTAGCATATAGGTGTAATTTCCTTAAAGAGTTGATTTGACATGTGAGAGAAATGTCAGTAGGAAGAATAGATGCATAGACTGAGAGAGAATCACATTGGTTGAAACTGACTAAGCTCCTACTTGACCGCATTCGAAAAGCTCTTCCTAAGTATGTTGTGTTATTTCTTACACACACACACACACACACACACACACACACACACACACACAAGATTTAATACATGTGATTTATGTTTTTAAATATTGCTTTAGTTAGGAACACACATTAATATTCGATTGTAAAAACAGGTACATTCTAGCAGTATTAGAATTTAACCCATTATGTTACAATTTATTTCTTTCATAAAGTCACAGTATGGTTGTTTCTCTTCAAAAAAAAAAAGTTTTTATTAGTAAATGTCCCAATATGTCCTAATCTGCTGTTAAAACTTCAAAAATGCTGAGTTATTTTGAGTAAAAAAGGTTCCTTATGATCTTTTATCTACTCATTAGACAAAAGAATTGAAATGGGTCAACTTGATGGGTTGTCTGATGTCAAGTGTACTTCAAGCAGTTCAAGTGAACATAATAACATTAACATAATTACACAAAGAAAATGATAAAACACAAAACCCTACTCTCCTATTAATGTACTTTTACTAACTTAAAGTAATTTTTAAAAGAAAAATAATATGAAACATCACCAACCACTTTATTTCTAACCACTAGGAAGAAAATATTTAAAGCTATTTACATTAATAATTGGCACAGCATTTGAAAAATATTTATTAGAAATATCTATCACCTGATTTCTGTGCAGAGATTTATGACTGACTCAAATATCTATCTCAATTTAGAATCACCTACAGAAATTTTATAAATTGCATTTTTAAATCCCAGGTCCAATGGAGAGAGAATCCCTGGGAATGCAGCCCAATCAAATATATGTAAAACATTTCCAGGTGACATGAAAGTTTAGGTACCACTGATCAACTAAAACAAATTGCTCTCTGGGGAGGATGTAAACTACTAGGATACAATAATGGTAGTCTGTTTTGTAAAGTAATTCCTCCAAATAGAAATTGGAGGATTTCTCCCAAAAGGGTCCAACAACTACCCTCTATAGTACAATATAATCAAGTATTTTCCTACTCTTTCCATTAATACCCTCTTTAGCAAGCATTTTCTATGAGAAGAGTTGTTAGTTAAAAAAGGAAAAAGAAAAGATAAAGCAAAATATAAAAGCAGTTGGGTATTTCATCCAAACATTAGACATGAGATCACAAATAAAACTGCCTTGAGCTAACCCAGTGAAGATCTTTGAGTTGGATACAAGTGGTTGCCCCACTGGTATACTTTGAGAAGTACAAAAGGCTTCTTTCCCTATCTTACCTATTGCCATAATCATGTTTAGAATCAGTAGTACATTAGTTAAGAAAAATTAGAATATGTGAATTTAAAAATATTAAAATACAAGAGTAAATTAATTAAAAGTAATAACTAGAAATTCTAAAAAGCATTAGATAAATTTCTCAAGTCACAGAATGAGTAAGAATTGTCAAGTTAGCAACCAGAAAATAAGTCCTACCATCTCTAAATCTCATTGCTTCGGTAAGTTACAAATTCTTAGAATTCATTTCATTGTTTCTGCCTTCTTTATCATGATTTATTTAAGAACCAAAGAATCTTAAAGATTATAAAGGACTATAGAAAATTAGGTAAAATCATTATTATCAAAAAAATCTCTACTGGAGTCACAATTAATTTAAGGAAGATCTGACCAGATTCCAGACAAGAAAGTAAGTGAGACGGTCTTGGTGCACAAGCCTGTAATTCCAGTCACTGGACTTGGAAAGTTGAGGCAGGAGGATAACAAGTTCAAAGCAAGCCCCAGCAAGTTAGCAAGATCCTCAGAAACTTAGCGAGACCCTGTCAAAAACAAACACAAAGAGAAACATGCAGGAAATGAGCAATCTCTAGTGTACACACACACACACACACACACACACACACACACAAACATACAAAGAAAGAAAATTTTATGAGTGTAGATATGATCAATGTCAATGTCATTTGCCACTATATTCTCAGTATATAACAGAGTCTGGCACCTAACAAGAGCTTCACATGAATGAGGTTATGAAGAAATTAGTATTGGTATGAATTGGTGCTAAGATTGTAAGATGGTACATCCACTTTGGAAAACAATTTGGCATTCCCTAAAAGCATAAAATATAAGTTATATGACTCAGAAATTCCAATCCTGGGAGTATAACTCAAATAAAGGAAAACATATGTGTACATGAACATCTGCACAAACATTTTCATAGAAACATAAATATAAGAGAAAAACAGTGAAATTACCTAAATGTTAATCAAATGATTAATGATTATTATAAATAAAACGTCTGTAGAGTGGGATCCTTACAATAGAACATCATTTGACCATTAATAGAAATGACATGTTGATACACACTGTGTGAATGAACCTTGAAAATACTATGCTAAATCAGTCACAATGTCTGGAATAGGCAAATCTGTTTACAGGAAGTAGACTAGTAATTGCCTGGGTGTGGGTGCCAAGCAGAGAAGGAATGTGTAACTACTAAGAGGTCATATCATTGCCTTTGTGAGTGGTGTAAATGTTCTAAAATTTGATTTGGTGATGATTAAGCAACTCAGAAAATACACTAAAAGTCATTGGATTGTGTACTTCATATGGGCGCATTGCATGGTACGTGAACTACTTCAATAAATCTTTTTAGTAAAGCTTAATATGTGGCATCAGATTGACTAACAGTCATGGTTTGGATATGGTGTGAGTGTGTCCCCCAGAGGTGTAAATGTTGGGAGCTTGGTTTTCAGATGGTGGCACTGAGAAGATAAAATTTTTACAGAGAGACCCCATAGCTCAGGGGGGCTTCACCCTCGGATTGGGTTCACTGTGTTGCCGTGTGGATTAGTTCTCATGAAAGCAGATTATTATAAGAAAGAAACCGTGCCCTTTTAGCTTCTTTCTTCTTCTCTGTCCATGTGACTTCTCTCTTCTGCCCTTGCCAACAACCATGTTGTGCTCTAGCTAGGAGGCCCACATCAGAGGCCAAACCAATGAGGCCAGGTATCTTGGACTTTCAATCTCCAAAACCATAAGCTAAACAAACTTCTTTTCTCTGTACATTATCCAGCATTAGTTACTTTGTTAAACCAGCACAAAATGAGCTAAGATGTTGACTGATTAATGAGAAAGATGAAGACTTGGCCCCCAAAATGCAAATCAATGCGGGAAAACTCCTTGGAGATGAAGCCTGCGTGTCCAAGATCTTGGAGTAGATGAGGGACACTTTACCTCTCAGAATGCAATCACAATTAGGTAAGGACCAAGACAGTGGGATCTATGAAATCAGTGAAGACAAACTGATATTATCCATCTTGTAAAAGTTTCTTAAAGGGATTGTAATCAAAAGCAATTAAAAATCTTTGTTTATTTATGTATGAAATAAATTTATGTATGAAATCTGTATTTATGTATGAAATACAATTCCTTCTCTCAGAAAAATTTGTCGACAGAGAACTGCTTTTATTTATCTATTATTTTTCAATTCTGCTTTAGTTAGAGCTCTCCTACCCACAGAAGTGAATGGGTTAATTTTTGAAGGAAGAAATGGTTGTGGCTTTAAAGAGTCCAGCCAAACTGTAATTCACAAGACTTTTACATGTATATATACATTTACAATAGCCAGAACAGTGGATTCTCCTTTGACTAAAACCACTGAGAAAAGCCCCTGAAATTCCTTTGTAACTTGAATTCCTGAATGAAATTATTTCATCTTCCAGTGTTCAGTTTTCTCTACCTGCAAAATGACTTTCTTTATGGAGGTGTGTGCTCTGAGCAAAATAGCCAAATATGTGAAAACTAATACTTGTATTTCAGAAAAAGAAATAGTGGAACTATTCTGCCTAACCACCTCCATTTTGATTGAGTTTGAGTGTGGAAATGAAAGTATGTTGAGATTCCTCTGCTTGGTATAAAGATCTAAGAAAATGTCCATGACACGCAGGGCACAGAGCGCAGAGTCCTGATGCCGGCCTCCCTTTAGGACCTCCGGTTAGCCTCTTCTCACGTTCTTCCTCCGCACCATGTACAGACCATCACAGTCCCGTGCCTTCTACGTAGATTCCCCAACTTCCTCGTTACCACTGCCTTATTAAATCTAGCATTACGTTAAATTAGAGCAAAATTCTCTAGGTTTTGATTTGTTGTGTTTTATGTCAACAAGTTAGAAAAAAAAGTCCATAAAACGGAATAACTCACTATATTACTTCCGGCCAACTTACTGCTAAAACTGATAGACCACCCCTCTCCCCACCATCTCCCAACAGCACCATCACAATAGAAATGTCTTTCTTGTTCACCACAGGCCGGAGCAGGATGCCAGTCAGCAAGGCAGGCCATCTGGAAGAGGTTCTGCCATCTTCTCAAAGTGGTCACCAAAGGTAACCTCAGATCTCCACTGATCCTGGGAAAAGTGGACAGAAAGCAGGATTTCACATGCTAGTGGATCAGGCCTGGGAGTGTGGCCCATCATCAAGGTCACACTCCTGTGGCTAAAATAAGTCACTTAAGTGTATCACATGCTCATGAGCATGGGACCTTGGTTATGAGTGTAACACAGGTTTTGGTGATGGACTGTACTTTTGTGTCACTTGAGGACATTCATTCTATACATTGAGGCAATTATAAACAGTGCTGAGTTCAAACAGATGTGAGCAGTGAGAGAGGTGGATGAAGGGACACTGGAGAGTTCTCACATGCCAGCATTTATAGGGTGACTGAATCAGCCCTGATGGCAGAGCCTGTGCCTATCAGTTGCACTAACTGGGGTATAAATCAGGGTGTACCTGTGTGAGAAGGGACCACCTTTTCACACTGGGTTCTGTAGCTTTGGTTAGTAGAGCTAAATAGAGGATAGCTTCTGAGAGGTGCTATTTTTCTAAGAAGCAGTCACTGACTCTATCGGTAGGAGTCCACAAAAACTGTAAAGAAACATGAGTTGTGCTGGGCCTTCCTGCTTTTTCACAGATCTGTCTTGTTAATAGAAGATCCAATAAAATTCAACACAATTTATATGAGTTTTTAAAAAGAGTAAAAACAACATCCATATAAAGTTCCTAATAAATTTACAAAAAAAAAAAAAAAACAGCAAAAATTAACTAACAAATGAACCTCAAAGAAAAATTTCATTTCAAGTCAATGAAAAGTGTAACAGCATTTTAAATAAGATAATATCAAGAAAAATCAAGGTGGTATTTAGGTATATTTAATAATAAAATAGTAAATATTAAGAAAGTTAATTCTATTGTGTAAACTTGAAGAAAACATAATTTGCTATTTTTCTTCTTGCTCATATGAAAGAGCCATTAAGTTGTGTCAAAAATGATGTGGATTTTATAAAAGCATATAAGTAAAGGTAACTGCTGTAATAAAAATATACTTCTAAATGTAAGAACTATAGCTATTAAACATAGAAAAGTAGTGTTATTCATAACAGGCATACAAATTCAAACTGCTTTTAATTTTATGAAATAATAAGTGAGAAAAAATACTAAAATTAACAGCATGCTCTCTCATAAATCTGTTGGAAAATAGGCCTTCTTCTACATCTTTTCTGGTCATACAAAAATGTTATAAATATTAGAGAAAACTCTATTGTCTAGTGTCTGTTAATGCTACAAATAAATTCACTTATCATTCAAAGATCCAATTTCTAGCATTATATCCTATTGGTCTAATTTCATGAATACAAAATATGTGTTTAACAATGATAATTATAGTAATGATCCTAGTAATAGAAGATTTGGAAAAATGATCATCTACTAAGGGACTAGTTACATAAACAGACATAATTCACAACAAGCTATGATGCAGACATAAAAAGTAATGTGGAGACTGTTCTACACATTTAAAAAAATCCATGAAATGTCAATTTTTAAAAAAAGAAGAAAAAATATCTATGAGAAATGAAATGGATAAAAAACTGAGAAAATAGAGAAATCCAGACAGCAAGATATTTTTAAATGTTTTCCCCCTATTTGGATGAAAACTGATTGAATATCTTATCCACTCAGTTACTGACATTTATTTATCAGTTACATATGGGAAGCACCCACGAGTGGCTAATATATGGCTTGAATGCAGCAATGAATCACACAGACTAGGCCTTGGTTCTCAAGGTGCCCAAAGTACAATACATTATAGTACCATGTAATGGTAGGGATCATTTTGATATAATAAGACATGCATGGAAAATAATCTGTTCCATTTTAGTCCCTTGGCCCTTCTCTTTCCGACCTCTGCTCGCTTCTTGTTTCCCTTCCTCTTATAATCATTATATGTTCTTTTTGGATGATACCCTTAATCAGTATGAAGTGATCTTCTTTATCTCTTTTCATTTTGACTTGAAGTCCACTTTCTCAGATACAGCAGTAGCTGTTCCTGCTTGCTTTTGATCTCTATTTGCTTGACATATCTTTTTTTCATGTTTTCACCTTCATTCTGTAGATATCTTTGCCTGTCAGGTGAGTCTGTTGTAAACTTCATAGGGTTTTGCCTTGTTTTGTAATCCATTCTTTCAGTCAATGTGGTTACAATGGGAAGCTTTTTGCTTTTATTTTATATTTTATTGTCACAGACAGTGTTTTGATTCATTGTACACAGTTGGGATACAACGTTTTGTGTCTATGGTTGTGCACGATGTAGATACACACCATTCGTGTAATCATACATATACATAGGGTAATGATGTCTGTCTATCTCATTTACCATCTTTCATACACCCGCCCCCTTCCCTCTCTCATTTCCTTCTACATAATCTAAAGTTCCTCCATTCTTCTCTCACCTCCCACCCCCCCACCCCCATTATGTATCATCATCCACTTATTGGCCTTTGGTTTTTGGGATTGGCTTATTTCACTCAGGATATTATTCTCCAATTGTATCCATTTACCTGCAAATGCCATAATTTTATTCTTCTTTATGGCTGAATAATATTCCATTGTATACATATACCACAGTTTCTTTATCCATTCATATGCTGAAGGGCATCTAGGTTGGTTTCACAGTCTAGATATTGTGAATTTGAGCTGCTATAAACATTGATGTGACTGTGTTACTATAGTATGCTAATTTTAAGTCCTTTGAGTATAAACCCAGGAGTGGGATAACTAGGTCAAAAGGTGGGTCCATTCCAAGTTTTCTGAGGAATCTCCATATTGTTTTCCAGAGTGGCTGGAAATTTGCAATTCCACCAGCAATGTACAAGTATACACCCATGCCAACATCTATTATTTTTTGTATTCTTGATAATCTCCATTCTAATTGGAGTAAGTTGAAATCTTACAGTTGTTTTAATTTGCATTTCTCTAATTACTAGAAATGTTGAACACTTTTTCATATGTATGTTAATCACCTGTATATCTTCTTTTGTAAAGTGTCTGTCCAGTTCCTTGGCCCATTTATTGATTGGATTCTTTGTATTTTTGGTGTATAGTTTTGTAAGTTCCTTATAAATTTTTAAGATTCGTGCTCTATATGAAGTACGTGTGGAAAAGATTTTCTCACTTTACATTCAGTATTGCTATACAGAGATGATTTTTATTTCTTGCCTTTTTGATCTATGTCTAATATTTAATTCAGTTGATTGTCCTTTAATTGATTATTCTGAGATTCATCTATACTCTGGTTCTGATATTTATTTTTCATTCTTCTGCATGAGATATTCCATTGACTATGTTTTGAAACTCTAATTATTATACCTCTAAATGTGATCTGATGGTTTTCTTTTGCAGTTTTTAGAATTCTATCTTGTTCGGTACATAAGTCATTTTTATTATAATGTGTTTTGAAGAGGACCTTCTTTGATTTTGTTTATTTTAGGATTCTAAAAATCTCTAGTAGTTGGATTTTCACTTCATTCTTAAGTTTTGGAAAATTTTCTGTTATTATTTTCATTGAAAGGTTGTACATTTCTTTAATTTTGATTTTCTTGCCATCTTCTATGCCAATGATGCTTAGATTTGTTCTCTTACTGTTATCCCATATTTCTTGAATAATCTGGTCATGGTCTCTTAATGTTTTTATTGTCAATTTTATTTTCAAGAATGTATACATTTTTCTTGAGAATTAGGACTCTTTCTTCAAAGTGACCTAATTTATTGGGGCTGGGGGTTCAACTGAAATTATAATTTTATTTTTTGAGTCTTTCATTTCCAAGATTTTTTTTCTTTCTTTTCCAGAATTTCTATCTCTTTACTGAAATGTTATATTATTTCCTGCATTTTATTTCTTAGTTCATTCCTTAGACCTTCTTTTAGTTCTTTGAACATTTTAATTACCAACTTTGTAAATTCTTCTTCTTTTTTTTTTAATTTG
This sequence comes from Sciurus vulgaris, assembly GCF_902686455.1. Lineage (NCBI taxonomy): Eukaryota > Metazoa > Chordata > Mammalia > Rodentia > Sciuridae > Sciurus > Sciurus vulgaris. Next base: position 124,485,154 of record NC_136469.1, read on the forward strand.
ACATTTTAAGCAAAAATAATGGGAGCCTATCTTGGATCAGCAAGCTATCTTTATTAGCAGAGTAGAAAATGGCAACTGGTTACAAGAGGGTTTTAATGAGAGTTAATCATAGCAGAATGTTTACTGTGAATTAAGCATTAGGGACTTGGGATGTGCCTACTGGGCAGTCAGGAAACTAGTTGTTCAGGCTAAAAATCTAACTCAGGAAATCAGCTATAAAAGCTAGCAACTCATTGTTACTAGGATAAAAATCCAGAGTCCAGGGCCCATTGTTTGCCTCCTCTCCTCCCCTTCTAGAGCACACTATCTTCCTTTTCCCCCAGAAGGCTGTCATTCCCCTTCCCTTTGGGGATGTTATTTTTCACATCTTTCAGCATTTCCTTCACTGTAGTGTAAAGGTGGTGTGGTGAGATATTTAGGGTGGCTTGTTCACTTGATTTCATATTGTTAGTATTTCTATACATCTTCTGGGATAATTTTCTCTTCTACTTTTATGTAAAGGATTTTTATTGTGCTGGTTTTTCTTCAGTGTATATCCTGAGGTGGGAAAGTCTTAGTATGAATAATTTCACTCAATATCAACATGATCTATTTTCTAACATCACCTTGATAGGAGATACTTTTTCCTAGTAATTGTAGCCATTTCAGAAAAATGAAATGCACTAAGAAATCAAAAGAAATAAATGAAGAAGAAGGAGGAGGAGAAGGAGGAGGAGGAAGAGAAGAGGAAGAAATAGAAAAACTTACTAACAATATTCTCCAGTAGTCCCCTGATTCAAATGGTAAATTATTCAAACTTCCTAGGGGAGTCTGTATGCAGTTTCATTGCAGAGTTTTGGTCCCTTCTTGGTTAGTCATCTCTGACACTTCTCTCTTTCCGGAAGTTTCAAACCATGTTTTGAGGGAGAGGGAGTGAAATGTGTCAGTCTACCCTAAAGACCTTTATAGACTTGGAAGAGATTACTCAAAGATCACCAGATTTTGTCTGAACTTAATTCCCTTACATTGCTCCTGGAGTTGTAAATTGGTGCAGCCACTCTGGAAAGCAGTATGGAGATTCCTCAGAAAACTTGGAATGGACCCACCTTTTGACCCAGTTATCCCACTCCTTGATTTATACCCAAAAGACTTAAAATCAGCATACTACAGTAACACAGTCACATCAATGTTTACAGCAGCTCAATTCACAATATCTAGATTGTGGAACCAACCTAGATGACCTTCAACAGATGAATGGATAAAGAAACTGTGATATATATATATATATATATATATATATATATATATATATATATATACACACACAATGGAATATTATTTAGACTCCTATCTACTGTTTCAGTCAGACTCTTTGTGCCAGAACTCAAACTTCTTGTTTTGAGTGGAATAGTTCTCTTCTCTCTGCATTCTGGTGCTGAATTGCTGTTTTGATTTACTCTGGGGGCTGAATCACTTTATTCCATTCCCCAAGGGAAGAAACTACATAGATTAAAAGTGTGTTAAAAATATAGTTCATTAAGAGTAAAGAAGTTGAGATATGAAAGCAAAAGGAAGGTTGGAAAATGTAAAATTTGAGAAGAGAGAAAGTGAAAAGGAGCTAGCCTGTACAGGCCCTGAAGGAGGAAATGAAGAAGTAAAAGAAAGAGAGCAAGGTATGTTACTATTAGAGGGAGAGGTGAAGGAGTCAGAACAATAAAACAAGTAAAAAGTAGAGCAGAACAACACACACCCCAGTATCAAACAATAAACAAATAATTTTTTTTTAAAAAAAGCAAACAAAAACCAATACCTCTTACAAAAGTAGAACAAAAGAGTAAAAAGTTAATAAAGGGAAACAAATGATAAAATGAGGATAAAACAGAAACATATGTGCATATATATGTACATGAACCAATAAGCAAATACTGCCAGAACAATAAAAAAAATGATAAAAAGGAAGAATTTTTAATTTAAAATGCTTGAAGTTTTCCACTGACTTAGCTGAAGTTGAGTACTTATATCCCAATCCAAAGTACCCTTCTGACTTCTACTTCTTGGGGTATGTACTTTATACTCTGCTCACCACAGGGTAGGAGTGGGGAGGATGGAACTGGAGGAGAATGTACTTCCTACAGGAACTTTGTCCAGATGTCTTAGATCTCTGTTCTTACTGATTGGAAGCGGTGCAGAGATCTATTTGAGAAGTTTTACTTGTGTTCAGCCCTGAAGAGAACTTTGGACCTCTGGAGTATCTATTCCAGAATGATTGAATACTTCCATTCCTAAGGCTAAGTAGATGTATCTCTGCTGGGCATCTGGGTTTTCAGTGTCTCCCCAGAGTTTTACTCATGGGTGGCATGACAGATTTCTCTGGGTGGATGGTGCACAGCAGGTTTTCTATAAACCACCACCACCAGCAAATATGAATTTCTAAGTCTCCTTGTTGGAATGTATCACATCTGCCTGATCCTTTTCAGCCGTTGTTCCTGGCACAGAGCTCAAAGGGTCACTGGGTTGCAGTCTCTTGTCCTCAGCATAATCACATCTGCATGGTCCCTTTCCCCAATTGTGTTCCACTGGTTATTTGTACCCCAGGGCTCAAAGAGAATGCAGATAGTACTCTCTCTGTATCTCTGTCTTGAATTCCCCTATATGCAATATTTTTTATAACTGTTCTGGGACTGTGATTTTCAAGATGCACTTTAGGTCATGAAGTGAGGAATGGCTGAGAGAGAATGGAAGTGTTTGCTAAGGACTCTTCAGTTCCCATAGGAACAGTATTTGGCATTAACTCCTCGAGTTGGATCTCCACCTCATTCCTTCACTTAGAGATTGAAAAACACAGAGTGCATTTTAAGCTGTAGGCGACTGTGCAGTTTTTGTATCTGCTGGGTACAGGTTGCCTTCCCCAGGTGTTTGTGTGACAAATTTGTCCACTGTGCTTCTCTCTCTTTTGCAGTGACACAGCACCACTGCTTCTGTTAGGCTGGGGTATGTTTCCTTATGTCCTCCATTCACTACACCAGAATCTCTAGGCTTCTCCAAATCTCTGACACACAGATAGTGATTTACAATGGTTTTCTTCAGACACCTACCTCATTATGAAGCCATATTCTTATGGTACAAAGTCCAAAGAGCAGAGCAAGTGGGAATTGCCTCCTTCCTCCACTCCATCATCCGGCAATCCTCAAAATTTGCTTTCTTAAGAAAAAAGAGTTATAAAAGTTCTCATTTACACTATTATGAGGTTAAATACACTTGTGAGGAAATTTTGCAGAGGAGATGATTATCAGATATCAAGTAAAAATATATCTGAATATATATTCACATACATTATATACATATTTATATATACACATCATATACATATATGTGTGCATATATAATAAACATTTTTATCAGTATATATATATATACATATATATGTTGTAAAACAATGTTTTACATATATAAAATATATATATTTTATAGCCTCTAGTCCTAGAGAAAATTTCACATGTAGGTTTGACCTTAATTAAGTCAGACGTTTGATACAGTTTTGAAAGCAGCAATTTCTAGAGAATTACTGCACTGGACTCCACTTTCAGTTCCTACTGAAAAGTGTATACTGTAAGATGAAGTGATCCTTAGTGGAAAATATTACATTAATTCATTATACAGAGCAATCTTCAGATTTTATGAAAAAAAGAAACCTCTTGTTTGCCATCTGAGAAATACAAAAGAATATAAATTGATATATTTTTGGTTTTACTAGGAAATATCTTAAAATGATTATACAGAGAATGATCCTAAATAAAGAAAATCAGATTAGTAATAAAATGAACAAATACAAAATAGAACTTTCCCAGTACCTTGATTTTTGTAGTGGATCTCACTTTCCTGTATTTATTCTGCTTCTTAAAATAAGCATTATTACTTTTGCTTAGATGAATATTATATAAATTGAATCTCACTGTATTCTTCTTTTACTCACAATTGTATTTATTGATTTAATTTATTCATTTTGATGTGTTAGCAATAGCTGTTTCATTTCTAATACTGTATAGTGTTCCATTATATATACATAATTAAACCTCAGTCTTTTGCTCTGTAATAGATAAATGTAATTTTTCATATATGTGCTATTTTGATAATGCCTATAGGATATATTTTATATGCTTAGGAATGGAATGATAGATTCTAGGCTATATTATATCCTCAGTGATGATTTCTTTACTATTTTCTCTTATAGTAATTTCTGCTCCCCAGCTTTACTTAATATTTACCTTATAAAGTTTATAATTTATTCTCAATGGACAAATCATTCTATAACAATGACAAAGAAAACTGAAATTACACATCATTGAAAGACCTACCCTAAAAGGAAACCAAGGGGAGAAAGAACTTGAGTCTAATTTATAACCACAGAAATAGGGGAAGGAAAAAAAGAGCAGCTGAAAAAGGGCACAGCAATGTTTACGAAAATTAAAGTGTGGGTCTTGAGTCATGAGGTTAAAATTTAGGTAGAATTAAATTATAAATAGAATTAAAAGCATGTAAACAACAATGCAAAATACAGAAAATATGGAGTTACAATTTCTAAGTTCCTGGTATTATCAGAGGAATATAAGGAAAAATAATGTGCACTAGACCTTAATATGCCAATGGTATTTACCAAGGCTCCAGGATGGTGATACACACAAAATATCACATTCTATGATGATCAGTGTTCTGCGTTTCACTGTGATATGTATTCTATCCGACAGCTTCGCACAGCAAGCATAGCCAGTGTGGTTTCTGCTGGCATGGTGGTGCACAGCTATGTTCCCAGTGACTTGGGAAACTGAGGCAGAAGGATCCCAAATTTAAGGCCAGTCTCAGCAGCTTAGAAAGACCCTGTGCCAAAGTAAAAAATAAAAGAACTACAGGTGTGGCTCAGTGGTTAAGCTTGCCTGGGTTCAATATCAAGATCCAAAAAAAAGAACAAAAGGAGAAAAAAGGAAAAGAATTGTGTTTTTTGTGACTAACTGTATTTTAAATTTTATCAAATTTAAATGTAATCACACACATGTAACTAGTAGCCATCACAGTGGGCAACAAAGCTCTTGGGAAATCATTGAAGCAATAGAGTAGATTAACTAATTGACTAATAGAGAAAAATGATCTAACACAAGTATTTGATTAATGCAAAAATATAGGAAAGCTGAAATAAGAGAAGACAAAGCAAACACAAATAGAGTTACTTGAAAGATAAATGGAGTAATTCTCTTAGTTAAAGATTAAAACTGTCAGAGTGTGTTAGAAAATAAAGATTAACTATATAATGGTATTTTTATTTTAATAGACAATAGGTAAGTAGGTAGGTAGGCAGGTAGGTAGAGGATGGATGGATGAACGATAGAATGAGATTGGGAAAAGACAAGTCATCAAAGCTCGAACCATGAATAAATTTGATGCAACAATCTTAATATCAAACATGAAAAACTTTAAAGCAGACACATTTCTATGGTTAAAGAGAAACATAGGTGTATATCATGAACAAATAGGATTTTTCCTTCTGTGCAATCATTAATGTAGCTTAAATGTAAACAAAGCAAGAGAGGGAGAGAGGGAGAAGATCAAAAAATGAAAGAAATTCACAAAGTTGAGGAATTTAACATACACATTCCCCAATGATCATCAGACTAATCTCCCAGATGAGGTGATGGATTCCAGCTTTCTCCAATTAAAACTTACCCTTCTTCCTCTTTCCATATTGTACCACTATCAATTTAGTTTTATATAGTTTGCTTTTCAGCACTTTCTAACTCCCTAAAATTGCAAGATATTCTTGGTACAACTGGTATATTCTCTCTTTGCCCTAGAACCAGTCATTTTCCCAAGGATCCTTGATTCTTTTGATTGGAGATTGATATTAGACAGTAGTATCTGGTACTAGATATGATTTAACTTTTTTCACACTCTAGTGGCAAATTTCTTTTTTATTTATTTAAATGTATTAAGTAGAAATATAATAATCTTCAAATCTGTGTCTGATAACTCCAATTACTGAATTCTATCTGGATTTATTTTTATTCACTATTGTTTCACTCTTGGTCTATCCTAAGACACATTTTCTATTTCTGAAAGTTGATCATTAACTTTGGAACTTTATTGAAAATGAATCTTTTTCAGAGACAATTGTGTTTGCTTCTGCCAGTTACCTGCAGGCTCCACCACCTTGGCATCACTTTAAATTAAAATATCCTTTGGAGGTTTCTATGAAGTTTGAATTTTCATTGCAAAAGCATGGGACGCCTATGGTTATAAATTCTCAGTGGAAATACGTAACTTTTCTTTCTCCTCCTGTGCCAACTTTGAGACAGGAAAGTCTCTTTGTGTTGCACTCTTTACCGCAGGATTTCTTTCTTTATCACTCCTTACGATGCAGGGGTAGCCTTTGAATTTTCTATGAAATTCTATACATTGATAGCATCTACGGTTTTGTCTCCTAGCTAAAAACCCTAAACTCAGGGCAGAAATTCTTTGACTCAAGCTTTGACAGAAACTTTCAGTAGCAAAGTCATCTTTGGCACTAACTACCTCATAACATGTATAGTTTCATCTTTGTTTCCAAATTTCATGCCAGTTCAGGGATGCATTTGTATTACTTTCTTAATTACCTACAGTATTAGTTGTTTGGGCTATGGTATTCGGTTTTCTTACCATGCCAGACTATCGAAAATAAATAAATGAATATGGGCAATATGATCTCTCTCTCTTTTTCAACAATGTAACAACTGTTTATTCTTGGGAAAAATACTTTTGGTACACAAAAGGATATTTTGGCAGAGAAGTTTTGATCCTTAAAGTACCTGAAATGTACAATGTTTTAGGCTTTGGGAATCTGTGTTATTAATATCCAAAGACAAGATTTGGATTTGAGGAAGAATATAAACTTTGTACATTTCCTGTTTTCCAAAAGCTATATTATGTGTGTAGGAGATTAAGGCTGAAATGATGACAAATGATCTGTTGCTCAAGAATTCTACAATGTGTAATGACCCCAGTGTTCTTCTCCTCCAAAAAAGGCACAAGTAGAAGATAAATTGGCAACAACCCCTGAGATGTCATGTACAGTTCAAGACTTTCCATGGACCAGGGAATATACTGAATTCTCAAAGAATCCATTTTTTTTCCATGACAGAAATGAAGCAAATATAATAAGATACTCTATCCCCTCTTTTCCAGTAGAGAAGACAGTATTTGTAACCATTTTCTCTTCTTCCTTAGTAAAAAGAGTAGGCATTTTTTTTTTTCTGCTACATCAAAGTATTTAAAATTGTTCCTTAAGGCTGCCTCAGCTTATGGCCTGTTATTTCTAGTAGTAAAACATTTGGAATACATTTCTTTCATTATTTTCAAATAATGAAAATAAAACTATAAGAGAATTCTTGAAAAAATTGTGTGATGATTTTTTAAAGGGCAATTTGCAACTAAGAAAGCAACAAATTATTGAGGTCATAAAACCTTTTCTTGTGAACTAAATTCATAATAGCAATATACATCTGATTTTATAAATCTCAACACCCAGAAATTCATGGAGTACATTTTAATAAAAATTCATGATAAAGCTTCTAATATTTTATTTGGAAAACATTTTATTTGCTCTTTTCCTATGAATTTCATTTAATATTATTTCTACACTTAATTTTAATCACAGAGTCAATGAGCTGTGGAATTTAAAGCTGCTATTGAAGGAAAATATTGTCCATAATATAAGGATGCACATCATAGAGACCTTTTTTCTTCACCCATCCAGTTTTCTTGTCATAGACTTACCTAATTATCCTCTGTGTTGTGTTTCCTCACAATGTAAAGATACAAAAAGGTCAGCTTAATAACATCTGCTTAGCCTCTACCTAGTGCCTTCTACATAGGAAGGGTTGTACAAAAGTCCCTATTATGAAAATAATATAGAATATGCAGTCTAGTATTACCAAACTTACATCATGCCTCTTTGATCTCATCCAGATGGTTTTTGTATTCACAAAAATGACTAGTGAAACTAACTCCTTACTAGTCCTGTGGTGAGAGTCCTGTGAAGCAACATGTGTACCTAGGACGATTCTTACAGATATTCAAGTACTTATTGAATATTGAACTTATTTTTCTTCCATCTCTATCTTTTTCTTTCCCTTGCCACAAAGCTCTATCTTCAATAGCAAGATTATTGTGACTCATACAGGCCTTTTGAATTTCACAGAATTAGAAACACCTTGCTAATGGTTGATACATGTAGTATGGCCTCCTCACAAGGTGCTATGTATCATTTGACAGTGATTTGCATTTGCATTCATCTGTGCTTCTCTTGTTGACTTTTGGGTGAATTTTGAGTGAACTCTCAGAATTTCCATTTATTTCAGTTCACACTACTTCACTATTGTGCATAAAACCTTAGAAAACAAATACATTTTTACAATTTTTATGATGGATCAAGGAAGAAAAAGACTGAGAATGATAGAAGGGATTTTTTTCATATATTTAGGGTCAAATACATACTCTCTAACTTCTAAGATACAGAATATCAGAAATCACAAAAATTCAGGAGGGCTATTATTTTAAATAATATTGAAATTAAAAAGTGGTATTGTTTCTCTAAAAGTCCCAGGGTTAGCATTTGGCAGCACTTTTCAAAATCATTCTTTGATGTTTCAGGACTAGTTTATTTATATATCCCTGGAGGAGTTTATCTCTAGGCATATCTCAGTTTATATTGAAAATCAATTTTAATACATAGGAATTTGATTTATAGACAACTATTACGAAACATACACATTCAACAAAATAAAATACACCTCTGTTTCAGATACAAGAATTATCCAAACAGAAAAAAGGAAATACATATTTTTATAATCTGTCATCTAACTATTTTTCAAAATATTCTAAGAGGGAAATAAAGTGATCATTAAAAGTTGAGATAAGTAATTGGATAAATGTTTATGCATAGTAAGCTAATGAAGCTTTAAGTTAATTGGATACTCCAACTTAACACTATTCAGTCTAGTGTGTTTCTTAACCACAACATGCAATAGTGATGTATCATTAAATATTAAGGACCTACCAAGTTTACATTTCTTTTTGATAAGGAGGTCTCAGGCCTCTTCCTAAAGTCCATCACTCTTATGGGCTATAAAACTTCCAAGGCAGGAATAGGTTCATGACTTAAAATACAGATAAGGATAGGATGGGCATAAAAAAAGTCATCTTTTTGTAGCTTTGCTTAAGACATAACCTAATAGCAATTCTCAATATTATTGTTAAAAATTAATGTGTTTAATGAGAATGTGAAAAATAAATCAGCTAGAAGAAATATATTCCTAATAAATGTATCCCTAATTTAAGGATTGGAAAAATTTGATCAAGACCACCAGAATATAACCTGTGTCTTATAAGACAAAATTTGGTAAGAATATTCTATGCACTTCTGCTTTAGTCAGCTTTTGTGTAGATATGACCAACATGATTGACAAGAACAACTTAAAGAAGGAAAAGTCTATTGGGGGCTCAAGGTTTCAGAGCTTGCAGTGCATGAATGCTTAACTCCACTGTTCTGGGCCCAAGATGAGATAGCACATCATGGTGGAAGGGTCCAGTGGAGGAAAGCTTTTCAGTTCAGGAAGTAGAGACAAAGAAGAGGGGAGGGTCCTTAGGGAAGACGCAGCTGAAAGGGCATACTCAGTGACCCACCTCTTCCAGCCAAGCTCCACTTTCCTACAGGCACAACCAAGTCAGTCCATTCAAACTAGTCAGGGTTGATGAGTTTACAGTTCTTGTAATTTAATCATTTTACTCTGTTTTTGCATTAGCAGGAAATTTTGAGGGACACCTCTTATATATACTGCAACAACTTCCATGACCATCTCGAATGCTAACTTTCTATGCTTTTATTTTTTCTAGGACAGTTGTAGTTAATATCTAGTTTTGGATGTCTTTATCAATTCCATTTCTGTATAGTTTTTGAGATCTCTTGATGTTATTTCCTATTATCTGTTGCATTAGCTTTCTATCACTATAAAAAATACTGGAGAAAATTAACTTATAAAGAGAAAAGATTTACTTTAGTTCACAGTTTTAGAAGTTTCAGTCCATGATAAACTGACCCTGGTGCCTTGGACCTGTGGTAGTACATCATGGTGGGAATGTGTGGCAGAAGAAATCCACTTTCCTCATGGCAGGGAAGCAAACAAAAATGGAGTCAGGGGTGGGGAGACAGGTTCCAGCTATTCCCTTCAAGGACAAACCCATAATGGCTCCATGCATTAGAGGTCATATCGTCCCAATAGCACCAAGCTGGGGTACAAGATTTAGCACAGGGGCTTTTGGGAAACATTCCAGACATGAACTATAACATCTATTACAATTTTTTGAAGCCTTATTTAAGTCAGGGTCTGAGTACTTCAGGCCTTAAATATTCCATTAGCCATATAAAGAAGAACAATAGCTTATTGTCATCTGGAATGAACATGGTATTTCAACTATTGACTGCTTGCCTTTCAGTCCATGGATCTCCTCACATCTACCCAGAATCTCTCAGTCTTCCAATTCCCTTGCAATGCAAAGTTGGTGCTTTTCATTGGTTCATCTTGGCTAGTTTTTTTTTTTTTTTAATTTATATATGACCAAAGGGTTTTAAATTGCTCTCAACATAAACAACTTAATGAGGGCTATAGGTGGAGATTAGTTTCAAAAGACTAAATATGATTAGTATAGGATCAGAGTGGTTGTACTGCTGGCAAGAGAACAATCCATTTTTTTTTTTTAGTCATCTTGTAGTTTCTTATAAGAAACTTCTTTAACATAAAGACCTTTTAATTTGTCTTATTTTTCTGCCATTAAGGTGTTTTTAATTATATACTCATATGAAAGGAATTAATGAATGTCTGAAAAGTCCAAATAGAATGAACATGTGCTTAGGTCCATTTTGTAACAATTCTGTTAGTGTAGTCAGAAGAATATAGTATCCAAAGGAGTCACACTTACATGAGAACTAAAAGAAAACAATGAAATGTTTGTTCAGAATGCAAAGTGGTAAAGTGTACTTTAGAATCATAATTTCATTTCTTAATAATTACAGAACATTAGTATTACTACTTTCCTCAGATTCTAAATAAAGATGCTGAGGCTTAAGGATGCTAAATAATTACTAAATCTCACTTTACTGTAACATGCTGTAGGCAACAAAACACAGCATGTTTTTTGTTCTGAATCCATGTCTTCTCCCCACTTACAGTCTAAGGCTGGCCTTCATTGTAAGAACAGCTTCCACCAGTCCAAATGGTTTGGCTTCTAATTAAAGAGACCAAACTCCATCTTCTGTCACATGACTGTTGTGTGTGGAGAGGAAATAAATCAACCCATTGTCAGGAAGCAATTGACTGAGAGCACAAAATTTATGAATAAAGACACACCTTGAAAAGGATATGAGGGAGGGGAAATCGGGAAAAAAGACAAGTAGAGGAAATCAAACAACATTTCTGTTTGATTCAATAGTCAAGACTTGATATTTACCTGAAATTCTCACTGAGATGAGCACAATACATTTGAATAATAACCTTAAAAATAATTGCATTGGCCTGAAAACAAAACACATCATTTGAAGAAGTAATTTCTACTTAAAATATCAATTCCAAACATATAAGAGAATGAATTAATAGTTATGGAACTCTACAGAAATAGAGAATGGTGGTCCTGTACTTTTAGCACAGACCCCTAATTTTTCAGTTATCTGTTTAGCATTCCACTCAAAGGATTAAGGAATGCTCTTTAAAATATCCTAAGATTTCTTTTGATTGAATGTAATCCATCAACATTTTCACCCCTCCAGAGAGAACTTTTACAGATAAAATTTCATATTTGGCATTTACTGATGACTCTGGCTTAATAGCAAATAATTCTGGACTCAGTAAAATAAAAACAAAGGTAAGCTTCATATTATTAAAAAGAAATTAACTTAGATTATCAGAATATTAACATAAGAGAAAACAGACTAATCCTTCCTAAATAGCCTTATTGTCTTTCTCCTCTTTTGCCTGCAAACTAGAGAAATAAACATCTATCCTTAGTTGCAGGAATCAGGCACTGAAAATAGCAGAAATATGAATTTAACCATGTTCTGTAAAATGTAGCAATACGAATGCTCCTTCTGCTTATTAAGTGATTAATGAACCTTGGATTACTTTTGACTGATTTGCTGTTGAGCTTTTTCCTGAGATAGTTTGTCAGCACTAAAGTTGCCCACAATGTTTTACGTATGAATTAAATCATTCCTGGAGTTTGCAGAAGGCTTATTTAACATTCCAGACAGTATTGAAAATTAAAAATATTCAAGTAATATATATGCTGATAGAAGCAAAAATGTATGTATTGAACACATTAAACTAATAGCAATCCATTTTGGTTCAATGAAACTACAGCAATAAAAGATATTCATGACACACGTCATGAACCATTTAGAAAGGTGTTTTAGTACAGAGCAAAAGTTATGAATTCTTTGTAGCAAAATATCACCAGCTACAAACAGGACTGCACTGACAACAGAAATGCCCTCTCCACATATTCCCATGTTTCTCAACCACAGGAAAGTGTGAATACTCGAGTCTTTAATTCTGATTCTGCCTTGAGGTAAAAAAGGGGTATAAACTGGCTATGTCTTCTATCTAACATGTATCTTTTGAATTAAAAATATCACATACTTCAGGAAAATTGAAAAATAGGTAAAAGTTGAGGGAAAAAATTTTAAATGCTTCTGCTTCCACTTATCAGAGAAAACCTGATAACACTTTGATAGATTTGATTTTCAGTTGTGCCATAAACACTCAAAGTTAGATTTAGAATATACAAATATTATATATGTAAGTTAACATATATTCTGTACATTTATTATGTATATTTCATAAAGAACATAAATATATAAAATTTTGTTTTCCATTTTTCCTATGAGCAGTTTTATTTTTATAAAATAAATATTCTTTAAATCTGATTTTCAGAGTTTTTTACAATGTCACGCTTTACTTACAACAAAATATATTCCCCACCCCAGTATTAACCAAATTTTAAATTTTTACTGTTTTATTATTATAAATAACAATACATACGTTTTGTAACTAATTTGGCAATATTGATTTTGCCAGTGAAATGGACACAAGCTTTGAAGTCATACAGATTCTGCCCTTTCTTTGATTGCTGTCTATATGACCTGGCCCAACTTCTTCACATTTCTGTATCTTGGTTTCCTTATGAAACATTCAATGTGGAACACTAAACTATGTCATTGCAAAAATAAACCCTGGATTATCAGCAATTTAAATGTTTAACTTCACAAAGAAATCAATCCAGCTGTCCTTCCTCAGATGACTCTCCTAGGTGACTCTCCTTAAAGTGATGTGCTTGGGACTCCTTCTTCTTGCTCCTTGTGACTATGCAGTCTTAGAGTCCTTTGCTTCCTATCTCTATGGGTGAAAGGAAAAATGCAAAAATATGTCACGGTCAAGTCAGTAGGTGGCCCTTATGATCCCCTCATTACCTTCTATTCCAAACTCAGTCACTGTGTCTCTAATTAATCACAAAGAGGTGTTGAAATGTAGATTCCCTGTGCTTCCAGAAGGATAACTAAAGGGTCTCTTTTAGATACTTTGCCACAGTTCTTTGAAAGATTGAATGAGGTAATATAGATATATAAATATAGATATAAATAGTGTTTCCAAAATGAGGACAATATTAGCTTTAATTCCTTAATTCACACAGTCTAAAGCAGAAAAGGCCTGAAGCTGGATCCTTCCTTCATGGTTGTTGAATCTGAAGTTGAGGCACAGAGTTGAGAGACACTGGGGCGTACCACCAAACATTTGAGTTGGAAATTGGTGACAGACTTGAAAGAATGGGGACCTAATTAGAATAAGATATATTCCATGCTTATGTAATTATATCAGAATGAATTCTACTATCACATATAACTAAAAAGAACCAATTAAAAAAAGTCTTTAGATTTATTACTGAAGGATTTATTACTGAATCCTTGAAAGTATTGTTTTCTCAATGGTGAGGGTACCAAAATTATCCCATTTTTCATGTTATTTCCTTTGTTTCATAAATGACATTTTAAGACTTAGAAATTACTCCACAAAATGAAATATCTACAAATATTCAAATTAAATAGTGCTACAATGACCACTATTCTCTATAAAATAAATTTTTCCCAATATGATCAGTTTCTAGGAATAAATTACCAATGAGAAATCCCTTTTTGCTTATACAAATATTTATCCCTTTTTCTAGGAAATTAGGACACCTTTTAAAATACACAATTGTTCAGTAAATGAGACATTGAACACAGTAAAACTTTCTCTTTTTTTCCAGTGGAATAAATAAAATATTTATCTAAAATTTGATCATACCTCATCTATTGACTGTTAACTATATTTGAATCTCTATGCTAACCAGTGAGTAATTAAAGAAATATAAGGCACTCTCCCTATCCAGTAAAATAGAAAAATAGTTTCAAAATTAAATGAATTTGATATTTAATATCAATAACTTTGACCATTAATCATGTGATCTAAGGTAAGTTATCTAACCTTTCTGATATTGTTTCATCACCTTAAATTTGGAAATAATTAAACTCTTCTTAGATTAAATGAAAGTATGTACATAATATTTTCAACAATATTGCAGTTATATACCAAAGAATTGGTTGAGAATCACTAAATCAGAGATGATGATGTGATGATGATGATGATGATGATGTGATGATGAAGTAGAAGAAGAAGGACCTATGAGTTACTGAGGATGTAGCTTAGTGGTGGAGCCCTTGCCTAACATGTATGTGGTCCTGGGTTGAATCCCTAGTACCACACACACAAAAAGAAGAAATTCTATGGGTTAACATGGACCAGGTACAAAATTATAAAGTGGTACCAAGTAGCATATGACAAGGTGCTACTATCAGAGTAAGGAGAAAGGGTTTCTCACCAGAGCTAATGTCAGATGTAGGGAGGGTAAGGTGCTATAAGATTGTAGAGATTAACCTAAGTTAAAGACCAAAGGTATGTTGAGACATTAATACATGGAAAACTTAAAATGAAAACAGTGCATACATCAATTTGACATTGCATCCAAATAGAAAACAGACTATTTAGATGTGTTTAGTGGCACCAAGACCTCCAACAGTTACCTTTGGCTGCATTGCCATGTCCAATGGGCTTGCAAAGCATAGAGCTTTGTATGTTCTTATATATTAAAATGAGTTTCTTTTTGTTTCTCCTAATAGAAAAGTCATCAAGGAATATTATAGAATAAAGGAAGGACAGATATCCCATATGGATAACAGTGTATTGGAGTCTGGTTTTAAAAGTAATCTGATTCCAAGGTGAGATAATGTGGAACTTTAAGAGTTTGGTCTATGTAAGACAGAAGAAAGCTAATTTCTTATTATATAATTTCTGGGTCAATTATATAATATTTTGTGTACTCAACATATTCATGAGTTAAATAGTCAAATTAATTAAACTGTTGGACTACTGCTTGACATTAGTGTACTTTCAGTCCCTTTGCTCATCTCAAATGTGAATTATCATATCAAACTCACAGAGTCATTGTCAAAATAAAATAATAAAATACTCAGTAGGTTCTCTGGTGAATATTGGACACTTAGTAAAACTTGATGTGCCTAGAAGACAGACCCAGGTCTTGATGCAACAGTTCCATTTTACCTCTGTCTCTAGTGGGTCAAGGGGGCTGACACTGAATTAGATGCTAAAGTTTAGAGGACATGGGCAGTGAGAGGAGAGCCATTTAATCAAACTGTAACTGCATTGCCTCCTGTTGGTGTTTCAGTAAACTTTTTTGCTGCTGTAGACAGAAACAATTAAAGGAGAAAAAGTGTATTTGGGGTCTCATAGTTTCAGAGGTCTCAGTCCATAGTTGGATGACTCCATTCCTTGGGGCTCAAGGTGGGGCAGCACATCATGGCAGAAGAGTGTGGCAGAGAGAAGCAGCTCAGGATATTACACCAAGAAGCAGAGAGAAACCCCACTCTCCAGATAAAAATATATACTCCAAAAGCATTTCCCTCCTCCAAACACACCCTACTGGCCTTTAGTTACCATTTAGTTAATCCATATCAGGAGATAAATTCACTGATTAGATTAAAACTCTCACAACCTGATCAGTTCACCTCTAAACCTTCTTGCATTGTTGTGCTTTTGGGGGACACCTCACATCTAAACCATAATAGTTCATCACCTCACAGCTTCAACCACCCATCTCAACAGATTTCTGTGTGAACCATAGAAGATAATAACATCCAAAAAACTAAGAACCAAGAAATGTTAATCTAATACTAACTATTCTTAAAATTACAATACTGCCTCAATCTTTGTGACCTCTGATAGCCACATAGTTTATGCACACAGCAGTTCTGTACAGAAGGAGTACTAATGAATAATACTCTTCATTCTAGGTCGGGGTCATTAATGATCTATATCTTCTGGATGTTTGACAGAACAAGGTGAGACAAAAGATCTGCATCTTGACAGAAGGCTCATTGTCATTTACCTTATTAAGTCACATTTGATATTGTACATCTCTACCTGATAGAATTGCTCTCCTGCTGAATGTAGGTTTTTTTTTTTTTTCCTAAGTGGCAAAATGAGCAATATTTTCTGAATGTTTCCCTATGTCCTCATCTTTTCCAGGTTTCTCTCTCTCTCTTTTTTTTTTTTTTTTTTTTTTAACTAGGCTGTGTTATCTGACTG
Source organism: Sciurus vulgaris (assembly GCF_902686455.1). Lineage (NCBI taxonomy): Eukaryota > Metazoa > Chordata > Mammalia > Rodentia > Sciuridae > Sciurus > Sciurus vulgaris. The sequence continues at coordinate 124,501,905 of NC_136469.1, forward strand.
CATTTGACAGCCCATAGTCAGGTGAGGAATTTCAAGTGAATTTTCAGACAGGAGGTCAGCCCATGAATTGTCTTGCTGGGAAAGCTGGTGACATAAACCTGCAGGGTATCAATGAAAGCAATCTTGTACCACAGAGCCAGCAGATGCCACCTAATCAATTATGGTGACTCTTGGTTCGACCTTTTTGTAAAGGACTTTGCATGCGTGTCATCGTCATCTTTTAGTCTGTTGTGTGCCAGGAGCACATGGGACTTACAACTTGGGAAAAGATCCTGAAGAAAATATAGTAAAGGCAGATGGGGGGATTCTGAGAATTGAGTTTAGTGTATGTGTGCTTTGGTACTTAAACAATTGAATAGGAAACTTTTTAAAACTATGCTTTGTATGATTGTAAAGGGTGGTGGTGATTTATGAATCAGAGTGATAAAATAAAGAAAAAGTTTGAGAAAATGTCAGGCATAAATTAAGACCACTAATTCATCTGTATAATATAAACTATAGTGTTTCATTTAAAATTAGTAGCAGTTTCTACCTCTTTATCTTCTATTGCCCAAATAATGCTATGTAATAAATAATCACAAAACCTCAGTGACATGCAACAATACATATTTATTTCTGCTCACAAGTCAACAGGCCAACAGAACAGTTCTGGTTATCCAGGTAGGAGCTTGGTGGAGCTGGACTGGGCTCTTTCATGCAACCAAGAAGCTGGGCAGTTGGAGGTAGTTGGCCTGTCTGGGATTGCTTCAATTGGATTGGCTTATCTCTGCCAAACCTTTGCATTTTAGGAACTGTTCACAGGCAAGAGGAGGCAGATACAGAAAGAAACGTGTATCTTCACAAGATCAGGTCAGATTCAAGAGGTGGGAAAATACAATCTACCACTTGATGGTGGGAGCTGCAGACCACATTGCAGAGGACACGGGTACATAGGGAAACAGGACGAGAGTGGAGAATTAAACCAGTTGTTACCAAAACAAGACAAAAACAAAACTGATACTCTCTTATGGAAGGATTTGAAATGTGAAGAAATATGTCTAATTCATATCTTTGATTGTTTTCAATAAATATCATCTGATCTGTTGTAATATTAAGGTATTATATATTGTGCTATGTTGCTAGAGTAGAGACAGTTTTTTAACTTTAACTAAGGAACTCATAATTCAATAGGAAAACATACATATATGTATAATATATAAGAAAAAAGTATATATATACAAATACCAATAATGCAAAAATAAGAAAATACATGTCATCAGAGAGTACAACAGACCACTGAGGAATCTAAAAGACATTTCAGTAGGGGGGTTTATACTTCTGTGGCATGTTTGCTACACTGAAAATAGAGTAAATCACTTAAAATCCATGCAAGGCAAAATATGTTTTAATGTGAAAAAAAAAAAACAAGACTATTAAGACTTTTCATAGCAATGGGGATTAAAATATGTTCATCCTCTCTCTTTCCACTTTAAGATAAGAAGTGCTCTTTAAAAAGTAACTGTAGTTATAAATATAGCTAAGGATATTAGTTGCACACTCAAGGAAGTTTTTTTTTTTTTCTATTAAATATGGGTCTTAAAAAGCAAGACAGAAAGATAGAACAGAAAAAAAGAATTATGTTGACATGATTTGAAAGCCCTTGCAAAATTTCTCATACTTTCTCTCAAATGGCTGTCATAATCAAATATATCAGTCATTTCAGAGAATTTCCAATCACATTTAGATGATTTAGGAAACCTCATGAGTCCTTTCAAGCAATGGATTTGTGAGTTTTAAAGGAGATATTTTCTATCTACAGAGCACAGAGGAGTTCCATTGCTGGGCTAGTTCTCTTGCACACTGCAAAGTGACTAGTAAGACACTGGTGTTTGGTGGGTTCTATGTTCTCACTAAATGACTGTTGAGTGGCTCTGCTCAAATCCTGTATATATTTGGAATTGCCTGCTCCTAGGAAATCCTGTCTCATGTTTCACCTTGGATACCTGCAAAAGATCTGGGAATTTTAAGAACAAAGAGTGAAAAAAATATAATAAAGTTGTAAATACAGGGAAATTATAACTTGTCAAATCGATGATTATGAAAGAAACAGACAGAAGGTCTAACTCTAAAGGTAATTATCTTCCACCTGTTTCATGGTCTCCCAAACAAGTTAGTATTGGCTAAATGATTCATTTGTTAAATAAGAAATAGAAGCAAATGGAAATTACACCAAAGATTAAGTATCCCTCATATACACCACTACAACTCAAGTGAATGAGGACGGAGATAAAGCCTCACTGTTGATAAGATCACTCAGAAAATGACAATTGAAAAAAATGGTTTTGTGTTATTGCTGGGTAGTTTTTGATTTCTCTATTCTCTGAATGTCATATTTCAGTTGGTGTGGAACTTCCCTCTGTCACATTTTGGTTGACTGATTTCCTAATTTTACACTTTAGCTGTATTATACCTTTTCAAAAAAGTCCTGTTTCTGTTCCAGGATCCAGTTCAGGCTCCCCTGGTGCAGTGACCCATCATGTCACATGCATCTTCTCTAGTCTGCTACAGTCCCTCAGTCTTTCTTTTTTCAGGACCTTGATGCTTTTAAAGAATAAGAACAGGGTATTTTGTAGGGCATACCCAAATCTAATTGTGTATACCGCATTCTCATGAGTATATTGAAGTCATGGATTGGAACAAAAAATGACAGAAGGACGGCTGTGTCTTTCCCAATGAGTCACTTCAAGAGGTACATGTTAGCAAGTTGTTTTGTGACTGCTGAGGTTAACTGCACTCACAGTGCAGGTATTTCTGCACTCACAGGCTAGTATTTCCCAGGCTTTGCTGCTGTATAGTTCAATTATTTCCTTTTAAGCACACACACACAAAAAAAAAAAAAAACACATTTTTTTGAGGGAGAGAAACTTCAAGAGTATGCTAACATTTCATTTTCCCTTAAACATGTCCCCACCAATTTTATAAAAATTTATCCTCTAGCTATTACTACTTAGGTGTTTTAAGGTGATTTTCTATTTGCCTCCAAAATTGGTGAAGCGTTTTGTATACTCACCAACAACATAGCATATCAATATTACAGTTGTTCTGGACCATCACCAAAACCTTTTATTTCCAGTGATTTTTGTTTTTAAATTTAAGCTAATAGATATATAACGTTATCTTATTATGATCTTAATTTATATTTTCATAATCATCAATGATGTTGAACTTCTCATCTGCTTATCTGCCATCTGCATGACTTCTTTGGTGAATCGTCTTTTTTAATTGTTTGCCTATTTGTTTTTCAGATTTATTGGGCTCATTATTGAGTTCTGAGAGTTCTTTATATATTATTGATTTAAGTTCTTTATCAGATTTATCATTTTAAGGCATTTTCCCATCTTTTTATTCTCTTGGCTGTATATTTCAAAGTCAGTATATTTTTAAGTCTCAGAAGTTTTCAGTTTTGATGAAATCCATTCAAATACATTTTTCATTTATAGATCTTATTTTTTATTTTATATCTAAAAAGTCTTTGTCAAAAGAAAAGTCACTCAGAATTTCTTCACGAAATGGATTTAGAAGTTTAAAATTTTTATCTTGGGCACATGACATATCTGAGGTGGTTTTGAGCAGCTGTGGGGATACACTGAGGTTCATATTTTTTAGTATGGTGTCAAACTGTTCAGACATCATTTTTCTAGACTCCCCTTTCTCCATTGAAATTGCAATTACACCTTTGCTAAAAATTAGTTACCCTTATGTACATAGATCTATTTTTAAGGGAGGAATCTCTATTGTATTCCATTGAGTCTTTCAAATACACTATCAAAATTTGTAATCAAGATATCTTGATTGTTATAACTTTAAAAAGAATTTCAAAATTAAATGTAAGAATCTTCCTACCTTTTTTTTTTTTTTCTAAAGTGTTGTCTATTCCATTTACTTTGCTTTTCCATACAAATTTTAGTAACATCTTGCCAAACTTATAAAAACTTTTGCTGGGATTTTTATTAGGATTACATTTAATTTGTAGGTTCAATAAGGGGGACTGACTTTTTAATGATATTGTGTTCTCAGATTGTTGTACCCCACCCCTTTTAGGCCTTCATTGACTTTTATCAGCATTTTGTAATTTTCCATCTATGGATGAAAATCCAAGACATGTGAGTGGATTTGTAACAAAATATATTTTTGTTCTTATTCATAAAAATTCTAAGTTTGTATTATTGGTACAAGAACATAAAATTATTTTTGCATTTATTTTATTTTGTTTTTTACATCCTAAAACTAATTAAACTCATTAGTTCTATGAGATATTTTGCAGATTTTTTTGGCAATCTTAAGCAGAAAATGTTACTTGTTAATAGTGACAGTTTTGTCTTTATCAATCTATATTTCATTTTTTCCCACTATCCACTGACTATGAATGGTATCAGACCTGATGCAAAGTTTCAATATTAAGTACTGTCTTGACACAAGATATATTATTTTCTAGGGCTAAAACAAAAAAGTATCACCAACTGGATGTTTGAAAACAACTAAAGCTTACTGTCTCACAGTCCTGGAAGCCAGAGGCAGAACTCTGAAATTAAGGTGTCAAATCGGCTGCACTCCTCCTGATACTTGCAAGAGAAAAATCTTCCCCAGGCTCTTCTAGTTATTGTGTTTATCAACAATCCCTGGCACCCCTCCACCTGTAGACCCGTTACTCCAATCTATATCTGTGGTGTCATAAGACCATCCACACCTCTATCTCTCCATTTTCTCTCTTCTAGAACATCAGTGATACTGCATTAGTACTTCAACAAATTTTTTGGAAGGGCACAATTAACCATAATATCGGAAGGGACTCAAGTAACCTAACGCTCTGCCTCTTCTCCAGTGGAACAAGGACAATCACAGGAGCCAAAGTGCCTGCTACCCTTGAGTAATGGGTTTCGATTCCCAGTCAACCTGTAGAATTACTCAAGTGAGCCAAAAATTTCCTTCCGTCAATACCAGGGTTCACTGCATTGTCCTGTTACACTATGAAACCTGTCTCTATTGCCCTTCTTCATTTATTCTGTTTTCAAGTGCAGTTCCAGTGTGGCCCCACTTGACCACTTGATGTACAGTATCTCTTTCCTGGAGTATGAATATATTAGTCTTATCTGGCCAGTGTCTGTTATTCTGATGATTATAAGCTTTTAGTAGACACTCTTTATCAAGTAATGAGATATCCTGTCTATTCCCAACTTGTGGAATTGTTTTGCATAAATGTCGAATTTTGTCCTGTGCTTTCTCCACATTGATTGGTCTGATTAAATAGGTTTCTTTATTTAGTTTCTTATTAAGTTACATTGATCAGTTTTCAAATATAGAACCAGCTTTTCTCTTGTGGGATAAACACTAATACTATAAAGGAATTGAGAAGTATTTCCTTCTCTTCCACTTTTCAGAAGGATTTGTGTAGAATATGTATCTTTTTTGCTGTTGTTCAGTGCAAATGTTTGCCAGCAAAGACATTTGGACATAGAGTTATCTGTTTTGGAAGATTTTCACAACAAATTCAGTTTCTTCAATATACACAGGAGTTTTATATCTTGATTTAATTTTAGTAGTTTGTGAATTTCAAAGTAATGACCTGTTCCAAATGATGCAGTAGGAATTGTCTTTAGTATTCCCATGTTCTCCTTCAGTCTTTGAGTAGTCTGTAGTGATGATTCTCATTTCTGCTGTAGTTAATTTGTGTTTGTTCTTTCTCTACTTCAGTCAGATTGGATAATATGGTTTATTAATTTTATTGATTGTTGTCCAAAGAACCTGCTTTGATTTTTATTTATTTTCGTTTATTTGTAGGGAAGGGTACTCAACCACGGAGCCACATCGCCAGTCCTATTTTGTAGTTTATTTAGAGACAGGGTCTCACTGAGTTGCTTAGTGCCTTGCTTTTGCTGATGCTGCCTTTGAACTTGCGATCCTCCTGCATCAACCTCTGGAACCACCAGGATTACAGACATGTGCCACCACGCTTAGCTATTTTTTTTTTCTTAATTATAAAATTCTCTGTATCATTGATTTCTGCTGATATTTTTATTATTTCCCTCACTTGATTTGCTTTCAGTATAGCTTCCCCTCTTCAGTTTCTTAGGGTGCTCTCTAAATTACTGATTTAAAAACTTCCTTTGAAATATGTTTTTATTGTTAGAACTTTCCTTGTAAACACTATTTTAGATACGTCTCACTAAATTTGATGTTATCTTTTACTTTGATCGAGTTCAAAATACTTGTAAATCTCTTCAGATTTCGTATTTGATTCATACTTAGATTTTTAAAAATCTTCCAATATTTGGGAATTTTCCTAACATTACTTTAGTATTGATTTCTAGTTTGATCTATATGGTCAAATATATTCTTTGTATGATATCTATGTTTTTGAATTTGTTGGGTTTTTGGTTGTTATGGTATTATCTGTTTTCTATATGCTTTTGAGGACACCATATTTTGCTGCTCTGTGGAAGAATAGACAGAGGCCATAGCTCGCTGGCAGACCACTTGCCTAGCGTGTGTGAGGCACTGGGTTAGAACTTCATAAAAATAAATGAACTAAATTACATTTATCTTAAAAAGGAATGGACTATAAATGTCTTCAGGTCCAGTTGGGGAACAGTATTGTTCAGGTTCTGTGTACTCACTGATTGACCATATATTTGTTTTATTTATTAATTAAAGAGGAGAATTAAACCTTGATTTTTCTTATTTCTTCTTTGAGTTCTATCATTTTTTTTCTTATTTGAAGAAATTCACTTAAGTATGTCATATTTCTGATGCTGTATCTTGGAAAAAGTCCCTTTCTCATGGTATAAAACCCCCTTTTTAATCCCTGGAAATACATTTTACTCCAAAATCTAACCTTACCTAATACTTTTACATCCATTTCTGATTTATTTTTGGTTCATTTTAGAGGATATATCTTTCTTCATTCTTCATTCTATCATTCCTTGATATTTAATGTGGGGTTTTAGAGCCAAGACATATCAAGTCTTGCATTTTTATCCAACTTTATAACTTCAGTCTTTTAATTGGTATGTTTAGAGCACTTACATATAATCCTACAACGTAATTATTGATGTATTTAAATGGGAATCTATGAATATCCTAGAATTTTTGTTTGTTAATTTGTTTCTTTTAAATTGATATTTATTTCCTTTTCCTTGTTATCCTTTTGGTTAATGGAGGACTTTTTATTTCCTTTTATTTCCCTCTATTGTCTTATTTTTTATGTATTTTTTAAATTTTATAATGGTTCCCTTTGACTTACAGTGGACATAGTTACATTAGAATGGGGCATTAGACTGTTTCCCATACAAACTTACAAAATAGTCAATTCCTTCCTTCCTCCCTCCGTTGTACTATTATCAATATGCTATAAGCACATACTTTATAACAACCAGTTTGTTTTAATCAGTTACTTTTTATAAAAGCTAGAATAGGAAAAAAATTAAATTAGTTCCAATTATTCATCCTTCTAGTGTGTACACCATCTATAATCCACATGTCTTTGGTTGGGGGAGACACTAAACATGAAAAGATACCACTAACACGAATATGTTGTGTTATAGAGCAGAAGATATTTTGCAGAATTAGTTAAGGTCTCTAATCATTTGACTTTTTGTTAATCAAAAGTGAGATTATTCTGTGAGGATTTTACCTAGTGCAGCTAGCTCATTAAAACCAGATGAAGTATTTGAAATCCTCCTACTTTCTTAGAAGAAGCACCTAGATGTGGGGAGCTACCCACAAGGCATAGGAGGAGGACTTAAGTTGGGTTTCTAACTGCTGAGAGCCAGTCCCTGCTCACAGTCAGGAAGGAAATAGGAACACAGTGCTTTGGCTTCACAGAACTGAAATCTGACAATAACTGGTGAGTCTGAAAGACAATACTGGGCCTTAGGTAAACTCTCAGTTCTGGACTGTGAGATCCCTGAGCAAAGGAAGACCCAAGCCAGACTTCTGAGCTCCAGAACTGTGCTATAACATCTGGCTGATGTTTTAAACAACTAAGTTGTGATGATTTGTTATGCACTCATAGAAAACTAATATGAAAAGAATTTATTTTGCCTTCATTTATTCCATTAACATTGCTCTACATTTCTTTATATGGCTATATCTATTGTATCTCTTTGGTATTTTATTTCTTTTTCTTAAAGTACTTTCATATTTCTTTTCTGTTTAAAGGTGGTGCCAAAGGATTTTTTCTTTTATTTCAGTGTTCACTTTGTATGTGTGTTTATTCTACTTCTGATCCATCCTCAGATTTTGATCTTCTTTTCGAGCTAAAATTTGGAGAAGGATAGCATCTTATGGGTCACTAGTGGCTTTAGATTTCACAGGTTGCTGGGGTCAGGGGGGTTGAGAGAGTGGTGGGGAAAGTGAGGTTCTGTTATGCTGATAGAATCTCAGTCTTAGATCAGGACCGAGCCACTTTCAAGGGTGGTCTTAGCGCTCACACCCTTCCCAGCTCCTTCAATTCCGACACTGCCCCAGGAATAGGATTTTGTGTTTTGTTCTGTTTTGCTCAACTATTCCCTTTTCTCAGATGGCAAGGGTTTCTTAGTGGTTGGTAAGTGGTAGGATTTGTAATTCTTCCACAGTTTAAGGGGAGGAGTGTTCCCTTGCAGTATTGAAATCCCTCCTCCACTGGCTCTTATTCCTTGTCTACACAACCAGGGAGATTTTCCCAGGATTCTCAGCAGCACATAACCAGTGCCCAGCTACATCTGCCCAGTTAAGTTAGTTCTTTTGCCTTGGTCTTCCTTGCAGGGGACCTCACCTCCTAAAACTTTGGGTCAACTGGATTCCTTGCAACTTCAGCTAAGTGGTCAAGAAAAATGGAAAACTTGCCTTTTGTTCTGCTTCTGTTTTGTAAGTTTGGGAACAATGTTCTTTCCAATTGCCTTAGTCATTTATCATTTCTTTTAAAAGTAATTAAATGGCCCATGGCATCAAAATATTAGAATCATTTTTTTAACAAGTAAAAGATAAGCTAGTAAGCATTTCCACTCTTACCCTCCTGGACACCCCCACCACCATAAAGCTTTCTTTCTTTTAAATTCAGGTGACCCTAGTATTAGAAAGATATTTGGTGACACCATGATTCCTTGACTATTCTCTAATATTGTTCAGACTTTTGTCTGGGCACATAATCAGTAAATTCATTATCAAGTGCTACAGTGAAAACCACAGTCAACACACCTTCATGAAATGGAGCGCACACTGGTTACTTTTTATCTCGATGAACTTGAAGCTGTGTTTCAAAGGCGTGCAATTTCCTCAACCTGCCTATCTTGTAATTCTGATTCTGTGTGATGTAGTTGCTTGTGACATCAGATCCTTTATCTTCCATTCAATATTCACCTCGTGTGGCACCTCTTCACAGAAGAAAAGCAGTCAAACAGCACAGCTGGAGTTAATAAACTGAAGGAGGATGCCCATTACCAGTTACAGACGTTTCTGTTGTTTGGGGCTTTCAGTATTTCATTATCTCTGCATCAGCACCAGTAGTCTCACAGCTGAGAAGCCATCAAAACAACGCAGCTTGAAATGATAAATGAAAGAAATATAACAACTTCAGCACTGAACATTTGATTCTCTAGACTATTTTATTTATTTAATTATTTGCAAGGACTTATCTATTTGTAGACTTTTTTTTTTGTTGTTGGCAGTCACATTCCACCACTCAAATGGTTCCGCTGAATGTGATGGTGGCTATGTCTCATCATTCTTTCTCATTTAAAAAGAGATGTCTATTATTGTCAGTGAATAGGGCCGTCTGCCATTTCAATTTTCCAAACAAATATCTGGAGACAGGGAGCAAAAGAAAAAGGTGCTACAATAACTTTAAGTAGATGTGTGTATCTGTGTGTGTGTGTGTGTGTGTGTGTGTGTGCACGCACATGCACGCATTTGTCTGTGTGGGTGTTGTTTATCTGCGGGTCAACTTCATGTTTAAAAGTTGTAGAAAGTTGACCTTCTTCTGCATTCCTTCACTTAGCACACTGAACTCCAAACTTGAAGTGATACTTGCATTGAGTGGTCCTTTTCCCCTCCTTAAGTGTTTATTAATTTCATTGTATATTATCATAATCATTCCTTTGCCTGGAGTGTCTAAACCCACATCTCTCCCTTTCCTTGCTATACACATTGAGCAAAATACCTAAAACAGCAAATCCACTTATCTATCAGCTGATGGTTGGCATGCAGCTGAACATGGTTGAAGCACAGTACATAAGTATGAGCTTCAGTGGGCTCTCCATCTTGCCTGCCCAATAACTGGAATCTTTTTCCCTAACCCACTTATTTGTCCAATTTCCCAGAAAAGTGTGTCACACCTTCTTCACATTCCTCAAAATTCCAAACTTCTCTACTATCTTCATTCTAGGTTTGCTCTCTACTTCTCTGCAAAGATTAACCCAATTTCTGAAAGTTGGCCTCCACAGTAATCACCGACCAGTGTTTACATGTCTACACAGCATCTTCTCTCCTAACGTACGTGGACATTCTCTGAGCTCACATAGTGACAGTGCTTCAGTACACTTTTTAACACTGTGAGCAATTTCCTCTTATTTTCTGTACACTCTTTTATATCATCAGTGATAATTTCTCTTCTATATTGGTCCATCAGTACACAAACTTCTGTTATTTCTTTTAAAAATACCTAAAACAAAATTTTCTTGACTTGTTTTGTCTTCATGCTCCAATGGAAACTTAAAAAAAAAAAAAAAAAACCCTGTTCTTACTGATTCTATTTCCTTTCCTACCACTGTCTTGTAAATTCACTCCAAAAATTATCTTACTGTTACACTGGAATGAAACTACCTTCTGAAGCTCACTAAAGACATCTCTTCATTGCAAAGTTAACTGATTAAGATGCCATTCCATTGTTGCATTATGTATATGTATCATTTGACATCATTGATCACTTCCTTGTCCTAGGAACTTTCTGTTTACTTGTATTACTGGAATGCACACTAGCTTAATTTCCTCTTTACACATCAGACATCTCTACAAATGCATCTTGTTCAAATGCATGAGGCTGGAGTGCACTGGAAACCATTCTTTCCTCCTCAACTATCCTGTACTACATTCAGTCCTAACTGATTGTCATCCATTTCCATAATAATAAATATGTGCTGAAACTCTGTGATTTGGGGTTCCAGCCCGTATATCTCTTCTGAACTCTCAACTCCTTTTTTTTTTGTTTTGTTTTTGCATGCAAGGCACGCACTCTACCAACTGAGCTATATCCCTAGCCCAATTCTCAACTCTTAATGCAAAGGACTCACCCATATCTCTATTTAGTACAACATCCTAACACATTAAAACATGGCACATTCAACTCTGAAATCTCAATTTCCCTCAAATCTATTTCCTCTACACTTTTCCAAACTCAATGAAGAGTGTTCTCTTTTTTGTAGTTACTCAGATAAAAACTCTACAAGTCAAACATCTTTAACTGCTCTCTTTTACTCATAAGTTTTAACAATTTATCAGGATGTGGCTGTTGGGGGCTGTGCCATGTTGGTGGCGCCAGGATGGCGCCTGATCACATCGGCAGCGAGGAGGTTAATTGACATAAGCACACTCAGGTGATTTTCTCGTCCACACACACAATGTATGCGCATGTGTTCTCGAGCACTAATTGCCTGCTCCTAGCCTCTCGCCTAATCTTTGCGTAAGAGGCGTGGCCCTGCTCTCCGCCTCCTGGAGGTGATAAGCGTAGGCGGAGCAAGACAGACAAGCAGCAGCCATTACCAGAAAAGCTAGTAGAGGAAAAGACACGTGGCAGCAGTAGCCAGAGAAGAAGACACGCCACAGCAGCCATTAGAAGCAGCCAGAGGGACATACGCAACAGCAGCCATTAGCAGAAGAAAAGCAGTAGCAGAAGCTTAGGTAGACACACCCTTAGTGCTCAGGATGCAGGACTTTAAGGCGTGGCAGGCCTCTCTCCTTCTAAGCTCTAAGAAAAGCCTGTCTTTCTTTCCAAGTTTCTCTCTTAAGCAAAGTTTCTTTCTCTCTGATAAGCGGGGTCTCTCTCTCCTCTCAAAGCAAGTAAACCTCATTTCCTCTATCCTCTATGAACAAGCAAGAAAGCAGTGCACCAAAGAGAAAGATAGACGTGCCTGTTTCCACTCCACCACCCATAAGACCCGTGCAAGTTGTTGCTGCAGGAGGTGACAAATATCCACGGATTTTGGAACCGCAAAGAGCCAGCGACATGTGGCATTAGCTATGATCTCAAAATATGTTCAGAATTCCTAAATTCTCACCTCTTTGGCTGCACTTATTCTGGTTTGAGTGATCCCAACTGTTTCCAAACAAGTCCTCTTACTTCTGCTTTTCAGGATTTGAGGAGTGTTTTGTTACCTTGATTAATTTCATTCAAGAATGAAAATGTCTATAAATATGCTTCTCTTTAAGACTAAATCTCTTATATTTCAGTGCCCTGTGTGATAATTATTTACACATAAAAGGACAGGTGTCAGGTGTCTGCTCTAAGTTTCAAAACAGAGCGATAATCTCTTTTAATCAAAGGTGTTTCATTTTCACCTTTTATTTGACACAAATAACACTAATTACTGAGTACCTATTATGAGTCTAAGTGATCCTAGGAAACGAGACTCCAACCACTATTATTTCAAAGCCCCTGACCTAAAAAAAATTCAGCCTTGAGCATGTTATAAACTAGTAACTGGGTAAATGCAAAGAGAAGTGATAAATACAAAACGGTGGAAATCCACAGGATCCCTGCTTAACTCACTACTGGAGGCACAGAAGCAATTCATAATCCCTTGAATTCAAATTTCAGAAAGATAAACAGTATAAGTGATTTTTAACCTTTAGCCTCAATAGTCTATAATTTATTTTTCTTAAATTTTATCTGAAGAAAAATCAATAAAGAGGTAATTCTTATTATACATTCATAAATACAAGCATAAATGATATAGTTATTAAAATCACACAATTATTATTTTTATCATATATTTGGTATTTATTCTTTCCATCATCTTGGTGATCTTTTGTAACCTGCTTTTTTGTTAAAGAAGTGCTCTTCTTCAACCTCAATCCCAACACAGTACAAGTAAAAGAATAAACTATTCAGTACATTCTTCTGAGAGACTTGATCAGAGAAACTAAATTTTTCCAATAACTCATGAATAAAAATTGAGTTTTCAAAGAAATATAATAAAATCCAAAGCATTGGAATCATAATTAAATCTGATGTTTGTGGCACCACGAGATTGTGTTTTGTCATTTCCTCATGCTGTGTGTTCAGGTGTCTATAACACAATTCTGGTTAGTAGAATTTGGAACAAAAAAATTTTATATGTAGTTTGAAGAGTATAAAATAACTGCAGATGCAATAGGGGGATTCTGATGTGTACTATTGCACTTAATGAGGCTCTAATTTATAATATTCTGAAAATTAAAAATAAATAATTAAAGCTATAAAATGAGTATTTTTAGTACATTTACTAATAGCTACTTATTTCAAGCTATTGTTTCATTTTTGGTAAACAAACAATATGTGACCATAATTAAAGGACATATAACTTTTTAAAAACATGGTCACAATAGAACTATCTATTACTTTATAAGAAGAAAGGAAAGTCCTGTTCATGAAGGGCAATAAGATTTTTCAAACTTATTCTTTTGAAAGGCTTTCAATCCACCTTAATACAAATCAATTTAAAACTTATAAAGTCTACTCAAGGTGCTTGCAAAAAGAGGAAAATACAGTCTATAATTTTAAAGTTTTTTTTTTTTTTAAGAGTACCAAGTGAAATTCCAATATCATCACTTTCTGTCAACATGAATTCAGGCAGTGCACCTATTGGACATATGTGGGAAAGTTTGCCTATTACATAATTGGACATATGTGGGAAAGTTTGCCTATGCATAGAAAAGTGGAGCAAACTATCTTTATTAAAGTATAACAATTTAGTGCCATACGATAAGAGTTTTGGAACAGGAACCAAGAAATCTGACTCCCCATGTTCCTTGGCAGGAATTATTCTGGTAGTTCTGCCTGTTTTATTCTCATTCCAAAAGAGATATCCTGTTCAGCTTTCTGAAAGAAATGGGGACCTATTATGTGTCAGATGCAGTGCTGGGAGATGCTAAGAGAATTAGACATAGTCCTTGGGTTAGAGGTTTCATAATGTTTCATAATCTACTGGGGAATTTTAATGCATTAAAAGTTGTCGATTTACAAAGTAGAGGCTCTGAGTACAAATATGAAAGATTCCAGAACTTTACGGAACAGATGCTGCATGGAGGTTCAGGAAACATTGTTCTTTCTCAGTCTCTTGTGCAGCTAGATACTCTCAGATCCCTGAATATGGATTTAAACAGAATAAAGCAAGATGAAGAGGCAGCAGACAAGGGTTCCTCAGCTTTGGAGAGGTAGTGTCAGGGAGTGAGTGGTGTGACCTCTAGTCTCTATCTGTTCCCAGCACAGGCTATGGTGGGTCTTCACTGGAACCCACAGAGTGGGTTTGGTGTTTCTGATGAGTAGCCTCCAAGCTTGACTCTGACCTGCTGAAGATTATGTGAAGTGCTCAGTAAACATTACTCAAATGACCTTCTTAAATGAACTAGAGAACATTCTAGTTCTTTCTTCTTTTTTCTTTTCTTTTTTTGATAATAATGTTTTTCTTTGACAGACAAAAATTGTATATACATATGAGGTATAATATGATGTTTTGATTCATGTATATATTAGGTAATAATATAATCAGCATATTCATAATCTTAAGCTTTTATCATCTCTTTATGGCAAATACACTCAAAATTTTTTTCTGCTAGTCAATAAAAAAGACAAAAGTTATTGTCTTCATACGTGTAAACATATTAATGGTTATGACACTTCTAGTTTCAAGCCATAGAAAACAGTATTTAAATTTGCTTATGTTAGGATGCATTTATTTTATGTTATTACTAAAATGCTCTTACAGAGTGGTGGCTTCAATGAATGATCCAATCCAGGTATTCAAATGTTGTGGTCAATACCGCTTTTCTTATTTTGCAAGTGATGTACTACAATATGAATGCTGCTGATTCATTCTTTAACCTGACAATTTTTACCCAAGTTTGACCAAATTGACAATTTACTGTATACCTTTTTATCATTTTTTATTTATTTAGACAATTCTCAAGAAGAGAAAAATTTTGTTCCTGAAAGTTCCAGTTCAAGTTTAGGATTTATATTAACTGGCACAGATTGGCCCATATGGAGTCACATGATTTTCCAAGGCTCAAACATGAATAAAGTTATATTGAGTTGTCCATACCTGAAGCACGTATCCTCTCTTGGTCTCTGGGAACAGTGCTATTCACATAGCAAACACATGAACCCAAAAAGGGCAGGTGATCAAGTCCCAGATTCCATCTTTACATTGGATAAATATAAGCATTATGGCTCATTTCAACTGCAAGGGGCAATCTACTTATAATAAGAAAATACACTAAAGCACCATTCTGGAAATCTTCTGAGGTATTCATGATGAACATGATTCATCATGTTCACGATTTACTCCAGCTCTACAGATATGTACCCAAGTGTCTGTTCTGCCAGTCACTTAAAGCTATTGTCATTCTCTGACCTGATGAGAATTTGGAAGTTCTACAGGTACTTTTTTTATTTCTTTGGTCACAGCAATCATAAAATTAAACTACATGATTCCAGTCAGCTTTTTTCCCAACTCAACACACAGAAGAAAAAGAATTTTCTCTAAGACTAATGCAAAGAAAAGAAATTTGTGGCAAATCAGAGAGGAAGTATTTGAATGAAACCATAACTCAAGAGCAGTTTTGTATGATTAACTGGTTTGTAAGACACCTAAGGAGATGAGGATGAGGCAGTGCTAGAATTTATCTTGTATTGAAAAGGAACTGAAGCCCCTCATTCTGGAAGCATTGGGACAACTAAGTAATAACAAGTGAGATGACAATTAACTATAATTCTCCAGTACTCTGTTGACAATCTCCTCATAGAAGTCAGAGATAAATTTAAAGTTTTGGTTAACACTTCTGAACAGGCCAATGAAAAGGTGAGTGAAGGACTTCATTTAAAGATATGGAAGTTCATCATCAAAGATCCACCTGTGCCTGGGAAAATTTAAAGCATCTATTTAGAAACATCTCTGGAGTTCAGACCTGTGGAATTCAAACATGAATGAAATCCTAGACAATAAACTCACGTTAACCAATACATTCAGAATAACATGGCACCCCCAAGTTGCTCATGACTATATTAAGAAAAGGCAGGATTAATGTCCTCAAGGAAATACATGCTTTCTTACTCAAGTTCTTAGGAAATACTACCTTTCTTACTCGAGTTCTTAGATCACAATGTGGCACATGTGGATTAATGCCCTTCTATTTTGGTATCCCTTGAACCTTTTGGATCAGAAAACTTCAGTCACCTGCATGTGCAGAGATAATTTAAGGACCTTCATGGCAGAGGAGTATAGAAAGTATTGGGGTCTTTCGTGTGCAGCTGAAGTTGTGAAGTTCTCAAACTCTTTCAGCAATACAGTCACTGAGGCCAATAACACTCTATATAGGTGACTAAACAATTCAACTGAATCAACCATCTGGGCATTTATTTCAAAAACTTCAGCCCATTCCTAAGAAAAATGGATTCTGTGTACAATCTTTAAACAAAGGAAGCTACAAACTGAACTATAGGAATTACGATTAAAGTGATCTGTTACCTCAATAACACTTATTTCTGACTGTTTGTGGTTTACATTACAGGCCTTGATGAGAACACATGCCTGTGCAAAAAATAAATAAGTATTTGTATTCTCAAACTGCTTCTGAGAAATAAAACTCCTTAAATACATCATGGAGATAATGGAAACACTTCTCTCTCATGGGGCATTGGTATCTCAGTAACCATGTTGTTTAATTTGCAACATGTTTTCATTAATATGAGAAAAAGAGCAGTTGCAAAGTGTGGGAATGAATGTTTGTTACTGGTTGAATAGCAGAGACATGTAAACTGGAATATACCCTTTGGCATGCTGAAATAGTTCCAGGGACATTGATAAATTCAGTTTGGTTTAAGTTGGAATTCCTCATTAGTCAAAGATCCATCAAAATGTGCAACCTGGCATCCTTGTTCATTTGCTATCTTTTTGAATTTCTGAGTTACTATGCATTTCCTTTCTCCCTCAATACTTTACTTGGCTTACAATTAACTGTCATTGATATGCAGGCATATAAAAGTTCAAATAGAAAGTTTTAAAATTTTATTGCTGATTACAAATAGTGACATAAGTTTTAACTTATACAAATCTGTGAAGGAATGAAAACATTTCTTGACTTCTCTTATGGTTTGGATATGAGATGCTCCCCCAAAATCTCCTAATAGTCCATGACTATTTAGAGGGAAAATGATTAGATTATGAACGATGTAACCTAATTGGTCCATCCTGGTTTCAATGGACTAACTAGCTGGTAACTATAGGAAGATGGGGCATGACTGAAGACATTGGATAACTGAGGTGTGCCTGGAAGGGTTGTTCTTCCCTATAGCTCCTTCCCCCATTCTCTCTATTTCCTGATTCCATCATGAGCTGAGCATCTCTCCTATGCTGGGTCCTTGCACCACAATGTGTAGCTTCACCTTGGGCCCAGAATAATGGAATTTGCCATCTATGAACTGAAATCTCTGAAACCAGGAGCCCAAAATAATTTTCTCCTCCTCTAAGTCATTTTTGTTTGGTTACAACAGTGAAAAAACTAAAAATTTAAAAAATGGTATAAAGAATGGGGTTATTGTTGTGACAAACTTTGGCCATGTGATTTAGAAGCACTGGGAAGTACTTTGTGAAAGTTTATAGATACAAGCTGGAAAAGATTTATAATGTTAAAGTGGAGCTTAATGGGGAATTCTTGTGGGAGCTTAGAAGACAGACTGTGCTCATGAGCTTTCAAAGGGAAATGAGAACTCTACTGGGGATGGAATACACATCACCTGTATTATGTTTTGTCCTATATGCAATTGTCTCTGTAAACACCCTCACAGACCCAGAAGTCCCATTAATTGTAGGAGTCTCTGAATTCAATTAAATGGACAATCCAGATTAACAATCATAGACTGCTATACACACACTCAATATGACAAATAAATGGATGGAGATTGGTAGCAGCTAGATTTCACACTGCTGAAGTGAGATTGTCAGATAAGCTAGGCTAGACTGATCCGTGTGGTGCTAGAGTTCGAACGTTACTAAGAGATCATGCTTAGCTAACAAAGTCACAGATGGTTATAATTAGTAATGTTTTAAATATATACACACACACAGACACACACACACACACACAAGTTAGTATACTCCCACAAATAAATATCTCCCAGTAGAGTGTTCATGCACAGCATGATCTTGATTTTCAGTACAATTCTCCCAAGGAACTGAACTGGTTAAAGAAATGGCTGATTCTAGAAACACAAGATTGAGTTTGTTTGTTTTGTGGTACCAGAAAATAAGGAAGTTTAAAGAAAACATATATATGCACAATTATGGGAATATGCCAAAGGGGCACAAGAACCAACTGAATGAACTTCCAATGACTAAAGCTGAAATACTTAAGGCAAAATGAATAAATAAATATATCAATAAATAAAACATTAGGTTATAACCCAAACTAGAAAACCAATGACTATGCATTCATACTGATATAAATGAACAGCTGAGTAAAAGAAAACAAATTAGAGTCAATGAACAAAGTGATCACGTTGACAAAACCCAGATAAATCTGTGTGGATTACTTGGGGCCTCATCCGTGCTAGGCAAGCATTCTATCACTGAGTGTACACTCCCACTAGGATATTGCTTCTTAATGGAGAGAGAGAATAATCCCTATATGCAGCTACTCATAGAGAATCACACCCTAAGAGGATGGTATTGCTGGAGAAGGAAGGCAAAAGTAACTTCACAGTGGGGAAACCTCAGAAATGCTTCAGGCAATGAGTATCAATATTGTTTTTAACTTTTTTTTTTTTTTAATTTGTTCTAACTTGTACATGACAGTAGAATGCATTTACACATTTTGGTAGATCACACATAAATGGAGCATAATTTCTCATTTTTCTGATTATACATATTGTAGAGTCACATTGGCCATGCAGTCATATATGAACTAGAGGTACTAATGTCTGTTTCACTCTTCTATCCTTCCTACCTCCATACCCCTTCCCCTCCTTTCAGTCTCCTCTACCTAATATAAAGTAACTCTATTCTTCCCTAACCCCCTCTTTATTATGAAATAGCATCCACATATCAGAGAAAAATTCGACCTTTGTTTTTTTGGGTTTGGTTTATTTGGCTTAGTATGATATTCTCTAACTTCATCCATTTACCAGCAAATGCTGTAATTTCATTCTTCTTTAAAAATGAGTAATATTCCATTGTGCATATATATATATATATATATATATATAGAGAGAGAGAGAGAGAGAGAGAGAGAGAGAAAATATGGTGTATATATATAGATATATGCACAATGGAATATTATTCATCTTTATATATACATCATATATACATATATATATATATATACACACCATATTTTCTTTATCCATTCATCTGTTGAAGGGCACCTAGGTTGGTTCAATATTTTAGCTATTGTCAGTTGAGCTGCTATAAACATTGATGTGGCTGCCTCACTGTACTATGCAGATTTTAAGTCCTTTGGGTATAGACCAAGGAGTGGGATAACTGGGTCAAATGGTGGTTCCACTCCAAGTTTTCTGAGGAATCTCCATACAGCTTTCTATAATAGTTGCACCATTTTGCAATCCCACCAGCAAAGTATGAGTGTACCTTTTCCCCCACATCCTCACCAACATTTATTGTTGCTTGTATAATAATTGCCATTCTGATTTGAGTGAGATGAAATCTTAGTTTTGATTAGCATTTTCTAATTGCTAGAGATATTGTGCATTTTTTCATGTATTTGTTGATCTATTGTAGATCTTCTTCTGTGAATTGCCTGTTCATTTCCTTAGACCATTTATTGATTGCATTATTCGTGTTTTTGGTGTTAAGTTTTTTGAGTTCTTTACATATCCTAGAGATTAATGTTGAGGTGCATGTGTAAAGATTTTCTTCCAATCTGTAAGCTCTGTCTTCACATTATTGATTCTTTCTTTTGCTGAGAAAAAGCTTTTTAGTTTGAATTCATCCCATGTATTGATTCTTGATTTAACTTCTTTATCTTTAGGGGACTTGTTAATTAAGTCAGATGCTAGGCCAATATGGTGAAGATTTGGGCCTACTTTTTCTTCTAGTAGTCACAGGTCTCTGTTTTAGTGCCTAAGTCTTTGATCCACTGTGAGCTGAGTTTCATGCAGGGCGAATGTTGATATTAATAGGCAGGAATCTTGTTGAAAATACCCTTGAAATGTTCTGAGGAAAGAGGCACCTCACTTTCTCTCTCCCTAAGCCTACAGCCCTAGTTTCATCATGAGTAAATGTATCAAACAAATTTCAATAGAGGGGTACCCTACAAGACATCTGACTAGTACTCTTTAGAACTGCCCAGGACCTCAATAAAAGAAAAGTCAGAAAACTGTCACCAGTAAAGAGGAGCCTAAGCAGCTATGTCAATGAAATGCAATATTGCGTTCTGGGTAAAATCACGGGAAAGGAAAAGATATTAAATTCAAAAACTAGGAAATATGAATAAACTGTGGACTTCAATGATAATGCATCAATGTTAACTCATTAGTTGTCACAAATGTAAAATACTAATCTAAGATGACTATAATTGAGACAACCGGGGAGGGGGAAAGACACATGGGAAATTTATGCATATCCTTTCAGTTTATCTATAATTCTCTAATATCTATAAAAATAAAGTCTATATTCTAAAACATAAAGAGTTATAAAAAAATTTTAGTTGTTATAAATAGAATTTAGCATTATTCATTTCCAAGGATCTTTGATAAAGAATTTGAAAAGTAGCAGGTTAATCTTTTCAAATGTTGGTATTTTTAATATCAGCACTGTATAAATACATACTTTCATATTCAAATTTAATGACCTTAAAATGTATAAGATTTCATGTTTTATGTTTTTTAATAAATAAATATGTGTATATATGTGTATGTGTACACAACTGTAAGCACACATACACAGTGTGCTTTTCAATGTAAAAAATCATTTTAGAACTGACCATAATATTCTTGTATCCATATCTAATTACTTCTTCATAATTTAAGTCATTATTTGTCCTGCGGTACTTACACTTTAAAAAAAAAAAACAATCAAAGCTTTTAAGAAAGAGAAAGTTTATAACTTGCTGTCTACCTACGTGTACAGAATATAACTGGTATTTAAGAAATAAGTGGATGATGATACATAATGGGTGGGGGTATAAGGGGTAAGAGTAGAATGGAGGAACTTTAGATTATGTAGAGGGATATGAGATCAGGGAGCGGGGGGGTATGAAAGATGGTGGAATGAGACAGACATCATTACCTTATGTACATGAATGAGTACATGAATGATGTGAATCTACATTGTGTACAACCATAGGAATGAAATGATGTACCCCATTTGTGTACACAGAATCAAAATGCAATCTGTAAAAATAAAAAAAATTGAAAAAAAAAATAAAGGAAAGTTCTATACTGTGTTCCTTTTCATTTTGTCTAAGTACCATCCTTAAAGCCATGTATATAAAATGTAGCAATTCAGTCAATTGAAATAAAAATATTGATTTGTTGAAGGAAAAATTGGACTGCAAACTATTCCAAGGCCAAAATGCAAATAAACGAATCATAAATAATCAAGAAACTTTGGTGAAAGTTCAGAAAGTATGAAGATTCTCCCCTCCCGAAAGGCCTGGTTAGGAAACAATGTTGAGAATCTTTGAGAGAACATAAAAAAAAAAAAAAAAAAAAAAAAAAAAAAAAAAAAAAAGAAAGAGAGAGAGAGAGAGAGAGAGAGAGAGAAAGAATATAAAGATGCTCATAATCAAAGCCAAGGTCAAAGAACTTTACAATTCACTCAAGATATAACTGCAAAACAAAACTAAAAATGGAATTCAAATGTCCCTTTTCTAAACCTTTCTCAGTTTATGGTTCAAATAAATTTTAAATACCAACAAAATAAAAAGGTATTGGTAGTATATTCTCAAACAATTTTTGTAAATGTAATTTAAAATGAGAGATAATACCAAATTTATTGATTAGTCATCTCCTATATTTTATATCATTTAAATATTTGATCTTCCTTATTTCAGAAAATTCAAGTAGGAAAAATTATTTTTTAATTCAACAAGAACTAAAAATAAAAGCATTTAGAACAAAATATTTTGAGTGTCATTTGTTTCCCAGAAAGCAAACACAAAAAGTGGTAGATAGTATAAGAGATTTTTCTATTAGAGATCCAAAGAAAACAAGTAGTTTTGATGAGGAAAACCTACAGACCTTTATGTGAACTTCACATTTGTGAAGAGAAATCAAAGATGAGTGTTCATCAATGAATTCTACAAACTGAGATGACAATTGGCTAAAGTCTTATTCAACCCAAGGTAAGGCTCCAGTTCAAATATTGCCCTTTAGAGGAGACACCTGCTGAGGAAAGGCAGGACTCCCAGTATGTCCATCTGTTCAGTCACAGTCTGGTGCATTCAGTCACAGGCTGCAACTCAGGCAGGTTCTGAAGGTACAGCTAGAGGGAATCAATGAAAAGTATTCCTTACAGGCATATGAGGGACACATCCTCATGGTTACATAGACTACCCCGTACCCTGTGGAATCCATTTTCCTAATACATGTTTGAAGTGTAGCACTTCCAGGGTCCCCGTGAACCTCTTTTCCTGTGAAAGTCTGGCAAAAGGATGATTAAGAAGATGAACCACAGTTCCTATCTCCACAGTGGGCTCACGTCTACAACTGATATTCATCTCTCTCCTCTACTGCCCATCTAAAGGTCCCTCACTCAGCTCTTAGTTCTGTGAATCTCAGTGAAATAATTGGTTACATGATTCAAACCCTCATCAAGCACATAGAAACAATATACCTCAGAACTGGTTTGTTGACTTGTCTATTTATCATCACAATTGAGCAACAGATTACCAAGAAGTCCTCAAGAGTTCCACAATATTCTCCCCAGCTACACAGTCCTACCCCTTTCATTCAAATTCATTTTTTTCCTCTCTGTCTCTGAAGACAAAGAGGCCAAAGTGCTTAAGGATAGTTAGTGGTTGTAACTTGAAGTGCAATGGGATTCCTTTGGAATGGAACTTGTCAAGAGTGTTCTTTGGTAAAGTGAAGAGTCACCAGGGCAGGAAATGCAAAGACCACCAATATCTCACTGATGTGATGGTGGTCAGAAGCTACGCCTGAGTCTGATTCTTGGTTTATCTCCTTCCTTCCTCACTTCCTTTTTTCCTGCCTTTCCTTTTCTTTTTCTTGGTAATGGGATTGAATATTGAATGCAGGGGTGCTTTACTACTAAGCTACATCCCCCAACCCTTCTATTTATTTTTTTGAGACATAGTCTTACTAAGTTGCTGAGGGTCTCACTAAATTGCTGTCTCTTGCCTTGAACTTTGAATCCTCCTGCCTCCGTCTCCTGAGTTGCTGGGATCATAACATGTGCTACCATGCCCAGTCCAGTTTTTGATTTGTTTTATAATATCTTCCACTCAGAAACACAGCAATAGCAATAGTCTCTGATTTTATGTGTGCACTGAATTCTGGAGTGTGGCAACTCCTAGTCACAGAATATGGGCTCTCAGCTGATGTTTAGTGTCTTTAGCAGGTCAAACATTGCATTAGCCTGGCATCTTCTAGATGGTGTGATGTGTGCCATGACCAGGGAATTCTAATCTATAGACCCACTTCTATTCCTCCCTTAGAACTTGCTTGGCAGAGAGATCATGAGAAAAAAGAAAAAAGTATTTGTGCAGTCGGTAGAAGACGGAATATATACGTGTTTATTTATACATGTGTGTGCCTGTGTGTGTGTGAATATATATATATATATATATAGCCCATAAAATGCATTTTATGAGAAGAACCATGCAGTTCTGTAATTATATAAGCCTCTCTACAATAGTTAGAGAACATTTTCAAAATCAGATACATTGCAGCTGGCAGATCCCGGTAGAAAGAGAGGCCCTTTCACAGCTGAGAGCTGAGATGAAATGCTGTTAGATACCAGTGTCTGACTGCAGGATTGCCTTAGTGATGTCACTTCATACAGCTTGAGCAGTATTGTGCACTTGCAATGCACTGTCAGCTGTTGACATCTTAAAAAGGGATGACTGACTGCCTTAAAATGCTAATGGATTTTCCATTTTCTGAAGGCAAACAACTATGTAAATTTATGAATCAACTGTTATCCCAAGTTTCTTTCCAGACCTTATTATGAAACCAATTCACTTTTGCCTAGAAAAGAGACATTCTTTTGTTTTGGTTGGTAGAGTAAATTCTCATACTGACCAGACGGTAAAACATTATACTACTTTAAATATAGTACTATAAATAACTTTAAAAGAACAAAACTGCGCATGGTGGCATCCGTTTGGGGAATTAAAGAAATTTGGACTGCTTATTTAAAGCCCAGTTGATAGCTTCAGTATACTGAGAAAATAATCAGTGTATGAACATTTTACCTAAATGTTTTTCATAGGCCACAAAGACAAATTTTCACAAAGAATCAAAATAATGAAATTTATTCCATTCTAAATTTTACCAGAAAACTGAGTTCTCAATAACTGCATATATCACATGCATTGGAGTATCCTTCTCATTATCTGTTGTTTTCTATACTTACTTGGTATTCAGGAAAATGAATTTCCCTTCTTTAAACCTTATATGTGTATTTTTATTAGAGAAGCTGGACAATTTGAAATTCATTGCACTAAGAACTGCTATGTCATACAGGCAACAGACATGTGAACCAAACTTGAAATGTGCGTTAGTATAAAACTCTCTTAATGGTGTTTATGCGCAGAATATAAAATATATTCTAGACATTTCTCAGAATTCGCACTTAGAATTCGTAAAATTTTTCTTCAGCACATAGTTTTTGGATCTTTTAAACTTATAAAATATTTGTTGCACATCAAACTGTTTATTTTAATGGCCTCAAGGTAGTTAACATTACAACTTTCTTAAGTAAATATAAACATATCTCTTTGCATGACCATAGTTAATTGTAGTGTTACTAATTTGGAATGATTTTAAATTATATCCATTCAAGAAAATTATAAATATTTATAAAAATTTGGAAGCATATGCATGTGTTAGAAAATGCATATATATATATATAGTTTATGTTCTCCCTCTTGCCAGAAATTATCAAGGAACATTCCCATTCCATTATATTTTTCAAGTACATTTTTAGAATAAAATTATGTATTAATAATATTATGAACAGGTATAAACACAAAACTGATTGCTAAAGCTGTACAGTTACAGATTAACTTAATTTCAAAGCATTAGTCATTATATCAGAATAACTAGAAATGACATAATGATGATGATGATAGCGATGAAGATGATCATCTTACAACTGAGAAAGTATTCTCAAAGAGATCAAGTGACTTCAGTGAGTTCACAACTATTGTTTTATAAAGAAAAATCAAGAGGTTAGTTCTCTAACTTCAAAATCACAATTAACTAAATATAAGAAAAATCCATTTTTACTAAAAGAGACTGCTTAAACTTATAAATCTAGAAATCTTGTCATGCAGGACTAAAGAAATTGATTGAACTTGGCTAAGAGAAGCCTAAGGTAGGCTTGATAGTTGAAGATATTGATAGACTGTCAGAGCAGAGAAGTATTTTATTTCTTCTCAAGGAAGCAAACGTTTGCACAAATGGTCAAAATACCTAGAAGAATTCTATGTTTCAAAATAAGGAACCGGTTCATAAATTAAAAGAATCAGGAGTGGAGTTGTCTTTCCCAAGAGGTATTCTTTAATAGGAGATTTTTCAAGCAAAAATTGTTTGACCCTCTGGCAGAGAAATCATGAGAAAAAAGAAAGAAGCATTTGTGCAGTAAGTAGAAGACCAGATTTTGAGGCTACTGTGGAGCTGCCCAAACAAATTGTTAGAATCACAGAATGTTAGAGATGAAAGAAATCTCAAAAAACATACTTTTACTCCTTTCACTTAAAGATGAGAAACTAGAACCATGTTAGTAAATTTATCTGCTCAATATCATGACATAGATTGTTTATTAGCAAAACCATAAATCATTGAACTCAAAGAAAAGATACAAAATTCTCAGGTCACTGAACCAATAACCAGAGGTTGCCAAGATACTTTGATAGTATTCAGGAAAATCAGACTTTTTACTGCAAAGTGACTCACCCAGTCCGATGTGGTTTTTAATGAGAAACTGATACAGCTAAGAAGTGATTGTCTTAATTTATACTGTCCCATTGACAAAGGTTTATTTTATATTTGCTATGGTTCATTTAATCGAACCTATAACATTCACAAAACTTAATAGTAAAGAGGAGGATCTGCCAGTGTGACTTAGAATCTAATAAACACAAGAAACATAACTGCCACCATGCAGAAGTCTGCTCATCAGTTCTTAAAAATCCCTTGTTAGAAAAGACCCATGGGGTGAACTGAGGAAAAGGACATGAATATATTCATTCATGGATCCTTTAGTTAATTATTTCATTTATTAGATATTTATTGATCCCCTATGATGTGCCCCACCAGGAATTTTTCTCCTCATAATTTTGCAATTTTATGTTAACAGAACAGTATAGGACATTCTTGATTTCTACTTAACACTTATTTCAAAGGCAAGATGGGAAACAACTCACATATTCTACAACCCATGCTACTGTATTTCAAATGAAAACCCAATAGAACAGAAACCTGATTCTCATTCTAAGTATTTGCACACCAGTCAGGTAAGCAAGCACCAATGTCTCAGCATATTCTGATCTTGGAGGATTCAATAAATCTATTTAGAGAGGCATAAAGATGTAAAATGCATATAATTTCAAATAAAGAAAAATAATAACTTTTATTATGTCTATACTCTGTAATGTCCTATATTAGAAAATTCCATATACAATATTACCTTTGGTTCTCACCATAACAATAAGAAAGGGTATTAGCATACCTATTTTGCATATAAGAAAGTTAATTGTTTGGAAAATTGGTAAATGCTGAAATTGAAGCATATATACATTAATTCATTTATTTATATATATACAAATTTTATTTATATAAATTGTATTTTTTTTTTTTTAACCAGGGATTGATTGACCCCAAGGACATTTACCCATTGAGTCATATCCCAGCACTTTTTTTTTTTTTTTTTTTTTTTTCTTTTTTTGAGGCAGGGTCTTGCTAAGTTGCTTAGGGCCTGGTTAAGTTGCTAAGGCTGGCTTTGAACTTGTGATCCTCCTGTCTCAAGCTCCCAAGTCACTGGGATTACGGGCATGTGATACCATGACCAGCTCAACCATATCTTCTAACTACAAATTTGTTTCCTTCTAAATAAAGCAGTTGCTGTAAAAATTAGAAAATGATAGATACTAAGAAGAAAATGTATTTCAATGACCAAACTGATTCCCCCTTAAATAATCTCATTAAAACCTTACAGATCTTAAACATTATATGAGAAATACTATCCTTATTGTAAAAATATGAGACTGAAATTTAAGTAGATTAGCATTTACTTATGTCCACAAAGATAAAAGCCACTCAAGCCAATTTCAAACCTAGGTCACCCTGACTTCTAAATTTGCAGTCATTAAACGTCATTCTGGGGCTGGGGAGATAGCTCAGTTGGTAGAGTGCTTGTCTTGCAAGCACAAGGCCCTGGGTTCAATACCAAAAAAAAAAAAAGAATGTTATTCTGAATTAATGCTCTTCCTTAGCTGTAAAACCCCATTTTTTTTTTTTTAACCAATACCCAGAATAAAGCTATATTTTCCAAACTATTGGAGTTAGGTGTGTCCATTTGTGTATGTGTGTCCTTTTCCAGATAATATCAAAAGAGACTTTCCATGAGTTCTGTGTCTCTTTCCCCTTTGTATCTTCTTCCACATTGGTTCCTGGACTGCAGACGTGATGGTTAGCACTCTGTAAATCATCTTAGACCCCAAGAAAAAAAGCCATGTAGTAAGGACAGTGGGAAGAAAGAAAAAAATATTTTGAGACCTCGAAAAATCTG
Source organism: Sciurus vulgaris (assembly GCF_902686455.1). NCBI lineage: Eukaryota > Metazoa > Chordata > Mammalia > Rodentia > Sciuridae > Sciurus > Sciurus vulgaris. The sequence goes on from NC_136469.1 coordinate 124,530,104, forward strand.
TAAGACTGCCAAAGTAACCCAGGACTGTCTACTCTTAACCATTTTATGCAAAAGAGAACAAAAATGTATGTTTGCTGTCATTTTTTTCTTTTAACTATATGCAGCTCAACTTGTTTAAATCATAGAGCTACAAACTGCTGTATACAAAAATAACCTCAAGAATGCAAACATTTCAATTCCACAAACATTTACTGAAGAACCATTGGGTGAGCTGCACTGTGGTTAATACAATAGGAAACAGAAAAGCATCAGATAATTTAGAAAGAAATAATTCTTAGAAAGCTTTAAGAAATAACTAATAATAAATTAAAACATAGCAATAATGAAGACATGCTACTGGCAATGAAGTCTTCCCCAGCAATTCAATGGAAATCATACATAGCAGTTACTTTAGAAGTTTTATTTTAAACAAATTGCGTGACCCTCGACAAACAGTGGTTAAAACATGGCTTGATGTATTTAAGATTGCCCATTGCCTATGGTTAGCTCTTCAGATTATGTCAGGCATTTGGGGGGAAGGTATTAATTCCGTTAAGGTAACGTGAAGAAAAGCACTCAGATGATTCTATCTTGTTAATTTGAGATCGGTTCATGCTGACTTCCTCTTACATTTATGGTAATAAGTGGTTGAACCATCCCTCAATTTCTCTTACTTTTAGGAATTGTGAACATTAATGAGTGTACGCAAGGATAAACAATAAAGTCAGAGCAATATTTCAACTTAAAGTTTAGATATTTCTATTATGTTGCTGACTCCCTGAAATGGAGATGCAAACTCTTGTGCTCTGCGTATCTGTGTGTACCAAATCTCCACTTGAGATGAAAAATAACAAGTGAGAAGTTTGAGAAATTACTCCTTTTTAATATCTCAAAACTCTATGAAGGTATAGCATAGAAGATAAATTTATGTTTCATGCTCATTTAATCAATCTATGCTCATGGAGTTTTGACAAACTGCCTTGTGGCAGAGCTTGTTATTTTTATCAAATATCCATGTGTTCCTTAACCTTTACTGAATTTAGACTGAAGCTGTGGGTCCTGAGTTTTAAAATACAAAGGTTAGGTGAGGGTGACATAATCCACTTCCATAAGCACCCTAAAATATCTGAAATGAACATCCCACTTGCTTTTCTTCGCTGAGGTGATCATAGGAAAAGTCTGGTGCCAAGGTGAAGAGCCACATTTTTTGCAAGTCCAGCAATGAAGAAATAAAAAATAAACTTTCGTTATGCAAATTACTATTGAGGGTTTATGTATGCAATACCAAATGTTAGTTTGCTGCTGAGTACCAAAACTGGTCCTCCAAATAGAGTTCTCTTTCAAAATCTAAAACATGTAGCATTGACTTATTTATTGATAAGGAAATGGGTGGAGAAATAACTGACATGGGCAGCTATAAAATGTTTACCTGTGGATAAATGTGGACAAATATTTGGAAAATGATATGTGCTTTCTGACGTTTCTGACTTGAGACAAGGTCAAAGCCCCCAATGTTGCCATGTGTTTGGGGTGTATGTGACAAGGTATTAAGGCAAACACGAAGACAAAGAAAAATAATCAGGGAAATTCATCTTGAGTATAGGCATACACTTTAAAAATATACAGTAATTCTTACAACTAGAGATTCAGGACCTTGGAGGAAAGACTTTTCAAACACTGCTAGAAATGAGCATAAGTTGGTATAAACATCTTGGGTAATGCAATATTTTCTAATGGTCTATTATGTGTATGTTTGCAACTTAACATTTCCATTCTAAGGTTATACTAAACAGAAATACATATATTTGCTCATCAAGATGAATGTGTTTCAATGTTAAAGCAATTCTCTTCATAGTAGTCTGGAACTAGAAAATTCTCAATGTTCATCAACTTAGAATGAATAAGTACATTGTGGAATATTCACAAATGGAATATTACATGACAATGACCCAACTATTATACATAAAAACAAAATGTAATGTAGAATAGAACCAAAGAAGACAAGTGCAAGAGAATATATACCATTGGATTCCATTTCAGTGAATTTCAAAATTCATTGATACAGATTTATATTATTATATGTCAACGAAATGGCTACCCTTGCATGTTGGGGTGAGTTAATCCTCATAAGATGAAATGCAAAGGGCTTTTTAAGGACCTAGTGATTTTAATTTCTTGAATAAGATGGTAGTTACATAGCTATTGCAAATTTGTGAAAACATATCAAGCTATACACTTATGATTTGTGATTTTCTCCATGTTTTTATAATATGATTAAAGCACAATAAAAATAGATACTAAGCAAATATAGAAAGATACACAGGTGTTCTGATTTGGGGAATCTCACTGTACTATAAGTAATATTAAAATTTACTTTGAGTAAAATATTCCTATAAAGTTTTCTCAGGATAGAGTATAGGAGGGCAAAAATAAGATAATCAATGTGGTTTCATATGTCTTAAGAAAACAAACTAACTGTATAGTGGAAATTAGCATAAAAAATCAGAGAAATAAATGAAGACTTAAGAAGTATGTCCCCAAAATAATTTGAACTATAGCTACTGACACACAAAACTCACTGAAAATAAGTAACTCAGAAGTCTGCAAACTTACTGAAGAAGACGTATTAAAAAATACTCTCCATAAGAAGTAACAAGTCTAGAACCCAGATATTGGTTTTTAGATATCAATCTCTGAGTTTATCATCAGGCCTACCACCGTGACCGTCACAAGGTAGTTGCCTCTCCATCGAGACTGTCACAAGATGGATCCCTAGCCAGCTTAGTGCCCATTAAATTAATACAATAAGCTAACTGATGCTGTTGCATTTTAGAAGAATCTTAAAAGAAAGCTAGAATTGCTTACGTGAAGAGTGACAGAAGCAGATGTCACTCAAATATCCTAGGCCAGTGAAACAGCATGGTCATCAAACAAGACAGAGGGAAGAATGCACTGTGACCACAAAGATGGATTATGTGTCAGAACACCAAAACGGCGAAAGGAAGAGTGTAGCAACAAAGGCAGACTCAAAGGAGTTCCTAGTTCACTTAGTAATTCTTTTTAAATAAAACAGTATGATAAGGACTCTGCTAGCAAGATGAATTCAGCAAAGGAATCTGGAAAGACTGGACAATCTTTTGCAAACATCAAGCCTAGAATTAATTTAAAGTAGCAAGGTGAGAAATTTTAGTTAAAAACAAGAAGAGTGATAAGCAATTGTAGTCAATTACTGAGGAGTTATTCACAATCTCCTCTATTCACTAAGTAGAAATAGAAGAGACATGAATGTCCTTTGCCAAAATGCAGCTCTCCAGTGTTGTAGTAATTCTTAGGGACATACTTAACATGGTTACATTTTGACTCTTATTATGCAAATACTTAACATTTCACTGAAAAGCATGGCTGTTCTTTCAGTATGCCGCATGTTAATAAAATGGCAATATAGTATCTGAGTATCACTTTCTCTTTCCAGGGAAATGAGGACATTTCTGTAGCAACAACAATAAATTGAGAGCTGTATTTATGAGTGTGAGTATGCTATAGATTATAGCAGGAGGAAGCTGACTACCCACACTGTCATCTCGGCTGCTCTGTTTGCTATATTAAGCCACATATGTAATGAGGAGTGGAGCAATAATTAAATCAGTAGAGTGTCACTCTTTTCTTTCTGTAGCATCACTCTCTGGGCAGACTAGCAAGAAAAGTCTATTCTGAGACTGCAGGCTGCTTTTTTTTTTTCCTTATCAGAATCATTTGAAGCTTCTAAAACTATTATTTAAGTCATTTCAAATTTTTTAAATAAATGAACTATATTATCAAGTAGTTATCAGATGAAAAACTAAAGCATGCACAGACTGTATCAGGCTAGTTGCCTGATTTCCAAAATGGCAGGAGAAATCAGCATTTTCATCAAGAGATCCTGTCACTGTGGGTGTAGGAAACACAAACAGGTTGGCAATTTTACATTAGATACAGATATGTTATTTCATTTGAAGTATATCAATGTGAGTGTGTGCTTTTAAGGAACAAGTTTCTGGGAGGCATACACAAAATCTCTAATGACAATTTCAGGGTAGCCTTTAAAATGGAAATAAGGTATAGAAGGGAAGCACACCACAATGATTCATGATATCAAAATGAATGTGACAACTATCCAATCATTTACACATAGTAAGTACCTCTAGAAAAATATACAGGATCAATCACCACACACACACACACACACACACACACACAACTATATTTTGAGGGAAAATAATAAGTGCCAAGGAGGAACACATAAATAGTGGATGATTAGTAGGGAGTAGTTAGAAAGGACCACTTTTTTGTTCGTTTCTTGTTTCTAAAGCAGTTACTCGGCTACAGTTCTCTTTTTACAGTCTTGCTTTGAAATCTGTAGTTTTCAGGAAGCCTGCACTTGACAGCCTGTAGCACACAAATAACTTGGAGTGCATAAACTACTATGTGCATAATCTATTTTTATAGCCAGGGTTGTTTTCTACCCAGATACATAATTTCCACATGGCCCTAGTCACAAATACCTGCATACCTATAACAGGAGGAGAAAAAAAAAAAAAAAAAAAAAAGCTAAATGATCTTTTTTTTTTTTCACTTTTTTTTTTTTTTTAACAACTGCAGGAGCTTGACCTGTTATTTCATTTATCTCTTCTCCAGTGTTCTTTTGCTTGTCTGTTTTGTCATGCTTTTTTTTTTTTTTCTTTTTTGTGGAAGAAAAGGGAATAGTGCACAGCTGTCCTAGAGGCACTTTTTATTGTTGTTGTTTTGAAAAATCTTTTCTCCTGCAGTGACGGCAGTGCTTATTAATCTTTTCCTTCTTGTGGTCTCAATGGTTTTCTTTCTCTCTCTTTTCCATTGGAAACCTGTAGGTGGTAAAAATTATTTCTTTCTTCCAGGTGTCTGTGCTCCATTGGGAATTAGCAAAAGTGCTGGGTTTTATGCTGATCTCCCCTGTGCAAAGGGGAAAAAAATACATCAGTGGAACTGGGTTTGCTCTGAAGAGCCAATATATGTCGAAGTATCTTTCAAATTCTAGGTCAGCAGTGAAGAGCCGGGAAAACCTTCTTTATAAAGTCTCATGTTCTGCCTAATTATTCCAAGCTTCAAGAAAAAGCTGCTGTCAAACCACTTGGCTAAAGTAGTTACATTTAATGACTTTCATTCCTAAGTTGTATCTACATTTCTAAAGTTTCCCAGGCCTGTACCAATTGTTTAGGCAGAGTGGTCTTTTGGGGAAAAATGCCCACTGAGTAAAAGCTGGGCACGGTGAAAGTATTACCCCAGCTCTGAAAGTTTTCCACCGCTCTAATTTCCAGTGGAAAATTACCATTGCCAAGTTCAGGTTAATGGAGTCTGTGTGAACTTATTTTTCCTTAGTAAGTTTTGGAGGAGACAGTGACTTATGTTTAACTGATGTTTAGAACAAGAGAAATTGTGATGGGTGGCATTCATGAGAGGTAGTTATGGAGGAGAGAGAGGAGAACAGAATTTATAAGAGCAGAAATCAGTTTGAGCCCAATCCCTGGCTTACCAAATGTGAAAACTTGTTAAATTATTAACGTTTTTTCAAATTCAGTTTTTTTTTTTTTTTTTATATACATAGGGTGAAAAAACTAACAATTGTAACATCTGTGATTTTTTGGGGTGCAGATTCATTGTTATAATACATGTAAAAAATTGCTGAAGTACATGCACAGAATAAACACTGTGGATGCATTACTAACTATTTTTTCATAGTCGTGATTATCATTTCTATGATCTCATAGAATGTTAGAACACTGGAAAATGGTGGCTGTTTTATTATAAGTGATATTCAATTATGGGCAAAATCAGGAACCTGTAAAAGTCAATGACAGACAAAAGATTACACAGTGGTAGTTAGACAAAAATCTCAGTTATCCTATTTTCTCTGGTGATCTTTATGGGGAATTTTAATAAAATAATAATATCTCACAGTGTTAAGTTTTATGTCAATCAGTCAGTAAATATTCACAATTGGGTTGATTTATTGACCATTTCATCCTTACAAAATGACAATGTCATCATTTTGTTACAATATTAAAGTACATTAATACATTAATTAAGGTGATTGAGTAGCCAATTCAGTGAAGTTTGAGTATAATGTTTGTGCTGTAATTTTATCTCAGCACACAAATCAGTATGATTAAATAGTCATTGACTTTTAAATGTTTACTTTGATGATAGCCACTTAAATTCAATTGGTGAATCACCAACTCTTAATTTCTAAATAGCCAATTGGTTAATGACCTCACTAATTTTCCTCTCTTTGTTCATTGAGTGCATCTGCATGTCTGCATGGTGAATACATGTATGTGAGCAGAAGTATACATAACTTCTAGCTCCTTAGCAGGTTTGCATCTGTTTGAGATATTTAGCAATGTCTTCTAAGAAAAACAATTTTACATCTCAGGGATGACATTAATATTAGTGATCAACTGTATGTAATCACAATACATTTTTCCATGATAATGTTCTTGTAGTCTTTCCTCATAGGTTACTAACGAGATATTCAGAAATAATTGTCAAACCTTGTATACTCTAAATTGATCTTTTTCAATTTCTAAATAAGTAGGTCAAAAGACAGACAGCCAAGTAGACAAACTCTCGCTTTCTATTTTATGGTTAGATAAGTACTGAAAATTTGCTTCCCATGGTCATTATAAATATAAAGAATGTGGTATCTGCATTGGTGCAAGTCCATAGATTATATGGACTTTTCACACTACACTGTCTCTCATATAATCATGGTGAACCAGGACAAAAAACAGACCCTAGGGTTGGCCTGGTAGAGGAAATGCAGCCCTAGAACTTCAGGTACCCACCAGCATAAACAGAAGGGTAGTAAAGTAACTGAAATATAGACAAGACTTAAGCCACTCCCATTCAAAAATAAAGCAACTGACTATCCCTTTCTCCACCTCTACATGTATTTTCTGGTTATCCTTGGACAAGGTACAATTTCTAGTATAATAAAAAATGTCATAGGAATCTGTAAAAAGAGCAATATGCTCTAATTTACCCTTATAGCTGTCTAAACTAGGGACAGAAGTTCTCCTAATTCATCAACATCAATTGCTCCAAGCCTTCCACTGCCCACATGATTTCAAAACAAAAGGATCTTCAGTTTGGAAACATGCCTGGGAATATCTTGGCTTAAATGAGGGACTCATACCTGCATGCAGCCTGGCAGCTTGTACTACAGTGCTTACCTTCTGTTTATTGTTTCAGTGGGAGGGATAGCGCTGTGTGCTCCTAATAAACCCCTCCAAGCAATTTTTCTTTAAAAGACAACTCCAACTCCTGTGAACATGGACATAGCATGGTAGTGAACACCATGAACTTGGGAGGGAAGTAATCTTGTATTCAGGTTTTTCTCCATCACTTCGTGACTGAGTGAACTTCTTCACCCTGACCTTGCCTGGCTTCTTCATCTGTACAGTACCGAATAATGATGCTCCTCCAAAGGTTTGTACACTTCCCTCACTTTATTCAACAACTCCTTGTTTCATGTGTGTTAACAGAAATGATAGCCAGATAAAGACCTAATACAGTGGTTGAGTACTAGGATTCAATTAAGGTACATGCAGTGCAGATTGCAACACCTGCCCATGGCAGGTTCAGAATAGTAGTAACGAGTGGTTACTCATTATCCTGAGTGTCAATTTAGGTACCACGCATACTCTTCAGCTCCACTTTTGTATCTCTTTAATCCTCAAATTTAGCCTATGTATGTGCTTTTATTTCTGCTTTTTAGAATGAAAACTACAACTCAGAGAAAGTACTTTCCTAACAGTACACACTCAAAAAATTTGGGGTTAGGTTTCAAACACAGACCTGTTTAATATCATATTCAGTATATAATGAAAAGCATCTGACTTAAAAAGAAGGTACTAGATACATAGACAAAAAAAAAAAAAAAATTGGTGAACTGTATATTTTGTCAAAATGCTGGGTTGCTTCCTTTCGAGAAACAATTCAATCCTGGTGAGTGACACATGCCTATAATCCCTGCTGCTTGGGAGGTGGAGACAGGAGGATTACAAGTTTGCAGCCAGTTTGGGCAAATTTGCATGACTCTATCCCAAAACACAAAAAGGGCTAAGGATGTAGCTCACTCGTCAAACACCCTGGGATTCAAAACCTCATACTAGGCAGACAAAAAGAAAAGAAACACAATCTTCTTTAATTTCTTTAGTTTGCCTCTGCATACTTTGGTGGAGCTGATCACCTGTTCGCCTATCTTAGCTATTGAGTTATTTTTGTCAATAAACTGTCACTCCATCTCTCTATAATAATGGCCATAATAAACACTAATTGGTGATTTCATCAATAATTATGAATGACTCATTATAATGTGCATTTATGTATATATTATTCATAAAGCCAATGGTGTATTCAGTTGGTATACCTGATATAAATTCACTAAAATGAATGTATAATATTAACATGCTTAAACATATTTGTGTACATTTTAAATATAGACTTCTAATTAAATACTGTGGTAAACATCAAAAGAAAACTGAATCCATTAATCAAAGGCAAACTTAAAACATAGGCAGACTTTAAAAGACTTGATTTATAAGAGTTATGATATTTCAGTTTCATTGAATTTGGTAGACAATACCTAACCAATGATCCAGATAAACATTTTATTATAAAAGCATTAACTAGATCACACTTAATATTTTCATTATATAAACTAACATAACATACAAGTGACTTCACAGATAGTAGTTCATTAAGGTTAATTATGACCTTGATCTTATTCCAGTTAAAAATAAAGATTTCAAATAGATATTTCCTCATGTTTCCTTGACCCAAATTACCTGTCGTAGTGCTTCTGATCCCCATTTGGCTTTAATTTCAGTTACATTATGAGTAATGTCCCATTTATTCTCAAATCTAACCTCACCTCTTGTGCTCTGGGTCTTATTCAATTTATTTTACCTGATGTATCCAACTTCTGCAACTATATCTACATTTTCATCAATCTTTCTGTCCACAGGATCTTCCAAAAGCAATTATGCAAGTTATAATTTCCTATTTGAAAAAAAAAAATCACTTTTAACTTATAGTTGCCAGATGTAGCAAATACAAGTAATGCAAAAAATGTGGGACATATTTACATTTAAAAAGTATTTATTGTTTATTTAAAATTCAAACAGTTTGACATTCTGTACTATACCTGGTAGATTACTCACATTCACAGTGAAAGATCTGGGGGAAAAGTCTTTTATTGTTATTGCTACTCCACCACCTCACATTTCTTCTACATCTCTCAAAACCAACCTCGTTCTCATACATGCCAACAAATCTACTTGCTCAAGACCATCTGTGGTAAGAATGCCATCAAAGCTAGCTGTCACTTTTCTGTTCAAACTTGATTGATCACATTCTCCTTGACAAGCTTTCTTGTAGAACATTTGTGGCACCATACTTTCCAATTTTTCATTGGTCACACCAATTCTATTGACTAGTTTTTCAATGTCTTTTTCTGATGTTCAACCTCCATTTTTGGACAAACTTGTTCTGGGCCACTTTATATTATTAATGATCACAGTCTTTTTAACGGACTTTTTCTCAAACTTGTGGCACTAATGTCATCTAGATATTAATGACTCCAAATGCTGAATCTCTAGAGTAAACTTATGATGCAAATTCAAACCCCAACACATGCGTCTATGTGTTTATTAGTCAATAAAAACTAACAATACCAGAAAGAACACTTGATTCACCCTCCTGACCCCAAATGTTTCTATTCAAGTCTCAACAAGAAGCAGAAACCCACAAAATTACTCAAAGAAAATACCTAGAAAAATCTTGAATTCACTCTTTTCCTTGCCTCCTATCAAATTTATCAGAAAAGTCTAAAGAATTGAGATGGAACCTCCCCTAAATTGATTCTCTTCACTCCATCTTTACTTTCAAAACCCTAATTTAAACCACATCATACCTCACTGCAGTTTTATTCCAATGACTCTCCCTATTATAGAAGAATGCTAAGAGCACAGACTCATATTAAAAGTAATACATTTCAAGTACTTTTTATATTTGACAGCTATGCTAAAAATCAGAAAATATAGAGATACACAAAGCATATTTTATAGTGGAATTCAATTTGGATTTTTTCAAGGTGTAGAGGTTGGAAGGACTATTTGGAAAAAAATAATTATTGCTTTTATTAATCATCTTTCAATTTCAGGTTATAAATAAATACCAAAATGTCAAATGTTATTATTCTTGGATTTGTAGCATTTTTAAACTAATTGAAAGTTTCATTCAAATTAAACAAATGGAACACAGCAAACAAAAATGAACATAAGGAAGTGAAAAATATTATTAAATTTAAAAGAATTCAAATGAGCACATGAAGCTGCACATACCACCTTGGAATTGAAGTGTGGACGTGTGTCTCACCATAATATACAGTTCTGGAAGAATGTCACTTGCTTTCTACTTCTTTTCCAATTATGAGACAACCCAATATATGTTGGTCAAAGGATGCAAAATTTCAGTTAGATAAGAGAAATAAGGTCAAGAGATCTATTATACAATGACTATTACTAATAACAACCTATTATATTTTTCAAAATTCCTAAGTATAGATTTTAAGTGTTCTTACCACAAAAAAGAGATAAGTATATGAAGTCATACTTAAATTACCTCAATTAATCATTCCATAGTATGTATACATATTTCAAGGCAATATATTTTACACAGAAAATATAATTTTTATTTATCAAATAAGTAAAAAAATAAGGAAAATATCTTTGATAAAATGCTCAAGTGGAGCTTACACAATCAAAATATAAGTAAAAAAGTAATAAAAAAAAAACTTTGGGTCTCATGGGTAAAAAATAGAGTGAATTAAGAGGAACTAAATTCACACTAATTATTAGTAGCACTGAATATTGAATATGCACTTGGTAAAATGCTAGGTGTTTTACCCAGACCACCTTACTGAATTCTAACAACATTCTGAGATAGAAACTAAATTGTGCCATTTTTTTTGAAGAGGGCAGTGAAATTCAGAAGAACTAAAAACTTACTATTGCACAAAGGCTGGGGAGTAGAGTCAGGGTTTGAAACAAAGTTCAAACTCCAGAATTACCTTCATACCACAGCATTTTTACAGAGCCTGCTTTTCAACACAAAGGCACACGTATATTTTAGCAAACAATGTGCAAAAATATTATCAAGTCAACTCCAGTATGACTTTAGGCAATATTTCCAAACTATATTTCCTTGAGACTTTAATAAGTGGCAAACGCATAAAGGTCTATGGTCAAATAAATTTGTCAAGTTGCCTACCATTTTCTCCCTCTTGAGCACTCATATTGCATATTTCAAGTCTGGAAGAGATTTAAAAAATACTGTATAAAAAAGGTTACATTTATTAAGTTAGCATTATTAATCATGAGATTTGATTTTCTTTTAAATTATGGATATAGAGTTAGAAGCAGACTCAAAAAGTAGGATTGGAATTCCAAAATAAATCAGTGCAATGGAAGTCATAATGTGCTTTTAGGAAATAATGAGAACAATACTTTTTTAACTTTATGTCACTATAACAAAATACCTGAGATGGATAACTTATAAAGAGAAAAGATTTACATTGCCTTTTGGTTTTAGGGGTTCTAGTCCATGATCAGGCAGTCCATTGTTTTTATCCCTCTAGTAGGGGTGCTAAATGGCAATCTCATGGAGGATGTGGCAGAACAAACTGTATATCTCAGGAGTAAGAAATCAGAGAGGAAGAGAAAAAGGTCAGAGTCCCACAATCCCATTTTAGGGTATACCCCCAGTGACTTGAGACCTCCTACTCAACCTCAGTTCTTAGGGTCCCACTTCCTCCTTGTGGTGCCACCTTGAGGAACAAGTTTTTAACACATGGATCTTTGGTGAACATTCAACTTTGAAACTATAGCAAAAGTTAATAAATAATACTAATAACCTAAATGCATTGACTGTATCTTCCAATTCTAATTTGAGAGAGTATCAAGGGTTTAAGGCTTTGGACCATTGACCATTGTTTTCACCATCAAGAGGATTAGAAATGTCCACTATTCAGCTTCAGTCTAAAGCTACTGAATCTGAATCTGCAGTTTATAATATAACATCCAGATGATTTGAATATTCATTAATAATTGAAAAGCACAGGCTAAAATAGAACTTTCTCAGGTTTGTAATAATAAAAAAGAAAGTCACCAAGAGAGCTGATTGAAAATAGATGTTTCTGATCCACACTTTCGGAGGATTTAATTCCTTATACCTAGAGCAGAACAAAGGCACTATCAGTTTCAATAACTAGCCCAGAAGATTTCAAAGTAGGTAATGGCCAGCACTCTGACTAGCACTAGGTTTAATGCTTCATTAGTGTTTGCTGTGGGAAGGGGACACATTCAGGTATGTCGAGTTCCTGGGTATTCACATTACTTTGATGCCATCGTCATTGAAAGGAGTTTCTCAGTTCCACTGTCCCCAGTCGCCCAGGAGCTCTTTCAGGAACTCTCATGTTTTAATGACTATCTATATGCCAACGACTCCCAACTCTCTGTTTAGATCACTCTTCCAAACTTTAGATCTCTACATCTAATCACCTGCAAAACAGCTCTCATTGGTGGTTAATAGGCCCCACGTGCTTACTTCCTCACGCACTTCCTGTCTCCTTCCAGGCACTGCCCTCCGTAATGCCTGTGTAGGTCTGCCAGCCCTTCACCTCCCTGCTGTGCACCTCCCCACGGGGCACACGAATACTGATCCCCTGGCTTCCTAACTACTTCTCAGATTCATTTTGTAATTTCCATTGTTACTCTTGCTTTAGCTCAGACTCCAAGGATTTCACCATTGGACAACTCTGAAATCTTTCTAATTGGTTTCTGTAACTCCGATCTTCTCATCCTTGAATTCATCATCCTCCCTAAAATAGCCGAAGAGTTAGTAGTTAGTTTAACATTCCAATCCAACTGCCCCTTTGCTCACGTAAAATCTTTTAAAGCTCATCACTGTTTTTAAGCTACAGCTACAACTTCCTAATAGGACGAATCCAACTTCCATGAGCAGGTATTAGCATTCTTTTTTTTGGGCACCTCAGCGTTTCTATTATAGTCTCCAGCATTTTGTGTTCTTTCTGTCTATATAAAAATTATTTGTCTTTTAGTTAGTGCCTCTTTTCATATACTTTTTCTGATTAAATTAAACCCTAAAATATTTGTCTTTTTTTTTTTTTTTTTTTAGGGCAAACCTGAATATAATTCCTTAAATCTTTCCTGACTGGGTTTTGAAATGCTTGCCCTTTGAAGTTATAAATCTTACATTACCCAACCAACCAAGAGGTCATAGTCAACTGAAAATAAAATCAGAGTTCTGTTACTTGCTGCATAAACCATAATAATTTAATCCTTCTATCTGTATTAATCTTTAACATTTTAAATCATAATCTTTGTCCTTTAGTTCCTTCTTGTACAATGTGGAAATAATTGTACCTCTAGCATAGATTTCTTATGAAGAATTAGTGATACAATGAATGTAAGTTCAGTTAAGTCTTTTCCCAGTTCTACTTACGCAGTAAATGCAAATGGGTGCCATTATCATATTAGCATTGTCATTTTATAAAAATTATCTGTTTTGGGTTCTGTATTTTCATATCCTTTTTGCTAAGGAATTTTTCTTCATTCTTTATTACTAAAAACCATCCTGCCACAAACGAGTATAATATGTATTCCCAATTCCCAGATTATTAGTTATATCCTTAACATGAGAGTAGTATTAGAATTGTACTTTTTTTCTTGACACTCCCTACTAAGAACCATGATCATTCTCCATGTATAAAAGTAAAGCATCAGGAAAACAATTCTGTCTTAATTTTTTGAAATGGTCTAGTCTTTCTAATATATTGCTGGATTAAATTAATATATTGAGTTAAAAAGTGTGCACAACAGGAAATCCCTTAAAATACAAAGCAGATTCCCTACAAGTCAATCATAGTTTGTTATCAGGTCCTGAACAACTATTGCCTGATCTCCAACCAACTTGCTCTCATAATTCTCATGTTGCTGAAGATCACTGAAACCCAATAGGTGATCTTATGCAAGGATTCCCACTATTAGTACCTCCCGGGTAAACTCTTACCATAACTTCATTACTCTGTCTAGAAAACTTCATCAGGGAAATCAATGAGAACATATCTTGTAGATTTATGGTTGTTTCCAAAAGAGTACAACATAATTCTAAACATTGCAAAGTGGACAAAAAGTAATGTTTAGAAGAGGCATTGAAGATATGCTGTCTTACTAGGGACATTATGGCCCTACAGTCACACAGATCATTGAAATACTTTCCAATATTTCATCTCAACTGACTTAGTAAGGCGGAACACTCAGTCAAAAGATCCCTACAAAATCCCCAATAATGTTTATTTGTTGTATTAATCCATTTTCATTTCTATAATAAAATTATTGAGAATAGATAACTTACAAATTAAGAAACTTGTTTAGGTCATGGTTTTAGAGGATGAAAGTCAGAATAGCAAGTACCAACACTGCTGAGGACCCCATAGTGGACACCATCATGGTAGGAACAAATGCAAAAGGCAGTGATCCCATAGTAAGACAGGACACCAAAGATTAGGAGGATTCCAATCTTGCTGTTGTACAACCCACTTTTATGGGAATTAGGGCCCCAAAGAGAACTACATCAATTCCCTTGCAGGCAGCTTCCCCAGTGATCCAGTTACCTAGCACTATGATCCACCATGTAAAGGTTCCTTCACTTCCAAACAGCATCATACTGTGAAATAAGCTTCCAATACATGACCTGTTGGGGACAACATCAAAATCATACTGCTCATAATGTCACTTAATGTATGATGGGGGAAGACACTCACTTATCATCTTGTATGTAGGAAGCCAAATTTAGAGCCAGTGATCTATTTTGGAAGCTTTTCATCTTAAAGTTCAGTTAGCTCTTTTTAAAGAGTTTGGAATCCATCCAGTCTGTATTACAAAGTTGACAGTTGGATTCTAAAATTCTGTATTTATTTTTTATTTTTTTGGTTTATAAACCTTTAATTCACATTAGAATATTGGCTAATAATAATATTTCTTCATAATATGATTGTGAAGATCACAAGAAAATGCAATAAAAGTACTCATCTTCGGCTATATTCTTTTCCAAAGGACAGCTTTTATCTGTCTTTGTTTGCTGTAAGAGATTCTAAAGATGTATTACACTCCTATCTGACAAACCAACAGGTCACTTGATTGGATTTCAAGAAAACTTTAAAATTAGCAACTTTCTTTCCTCAAAGAAAACAAAAATAACAGAACCCCCAATTGTAAATATCTATTTATTTAAATAATTTTGACCTTAAACTTTGAATAATTTTAGAATTTCTTTTCTTGGACTAGTTTTGCTAATGACCAGCCATGGGACCTGGTAAAACGGTCTTAGCTATGTGTGCCTAGTCACAGGTCTTTATGGTAATTAATGTAGTAGAAGTCTTTGATTTTCTTTTGTGGATATATTTCTAGCCTTTGAACTTTGGACCCATAGAATATGTTGTGTGTTCAAACATATAGGCTGTACGTCAGATATGTCATTATATTGCAACCAGTTTTCTAAAATAGCTTCACCATGGGGAGCCATTCCTGTCTTCCATGATCAGGCTTGGCTGAGTCATGGCATGCATAGGTCTGACTCCCAGGAACTGGCTGTCATGGGAGACTGTTTCAGATAGCCGGGGGAGGGGGCTCTGTACAGAAGTGGCTCACCATCTGAGGATATGATAATTCTCTAAACAAATGGCTTCCCTAACTCCACTCCGTCCTGTTCCTCACAGATGCAGCCCCTCCCAGTCAGGGCCCCTTTACCTGTGGAACAATACTTAAAGGTGGAGGTGGGGCTTCTCAATCTTATTGGAGACCAGATCTGGTATGACCAGTCCATCATACTGTCTTCCATTTGAAAAGAATATTTTCTCTTGTGTTTATAGATTAGATAGTTTTTTAGTAATTAATTGTTTGCCCGTACCATCGTCCTCCGACAGAAACTCTTCCCATCATGGGTGCAGGACATGGAAAACCCCACCACACTTCTCTATCCCCACAAAATGCTCTCATATTCCACTAGTTTTTCCAATAAAATTTCTTCATTTTTCTAATAAAATCAAGAATTTGCCCATGTTTTATTTTAACAAATGAAATATATCGAAGACTCACTTCATGTTGTTCACGAAATTTACAGAAGAAATATTTTAACACTTTTATGAACATAAATGCATTGGCCTGTTGGTATAATTTCAAATATTAAACAGGGGTCAGTAAAAAATGGATTTTGTTGTGTCACCGTCTTTATATTACTTTAATAATTCATTATACAAAGAAACAAGTCACTAATTATTTGTTTCTCATTTTAGGAGTAATTTTGATATGATAGCTTTCAGTTTCCTCTTAAGAATTATTTTACACACAGCAAAACTTTTAAAACATTGATGCCTATTAAAGTAAATAAATTACCATTCTATTATTTCTGTTTTCCTTTCTCTAACATGTTATAAGACACAGTTAAAATAAGAAAAAAAAATAACCATTTTCTCTCTCATGGGTGACTTCCTACTACTAATATTGACATATATATATGTAAATTCACTTCTTGAAATATGGTATGACTTTTTTTGCAAAATTTATAAATTGTGCAGTTTCTTTTAGAATTGCTTATTGTTGAAACCTAAGCAATTACATAAAATCACCTTGTTTAATTATACTAATGTCTTCTTGGAGGATGGACTTACATTATTCCAATGGTTATCGTATGCTGATTAATTATGGAGGAAAACTCTGATCCAGAGTAGATCTATATTATTTATGTTTGTATTTTCATAGGTGAATGGTTTGATTTAGGATGAATTTCAATCTAGGAATCTGAGCAGCAACTACCAAGTAACTCATAGTAATAGCACTGCAATTTTATTTCACAATAATGCTGATAAATTTTAGTCTAGACACAGAGCAAATACCTGATGGGAAAAAAAGAGAGTTGAGTCTAATACTCAATTACCCATTGACCTCTTTGCTGAGACTTTACAGGATGAATAGAGCCTCTTATCATCTAATATATATCCCACTGCCACAAAAATCTACCCTGCTTTGTAATTGGTCTCAAAGACATATTTATAATGGACAATGTACAGGGATTTTAAGAATAATAGCCTAGAAACTAAAATTGCTCACTAGTAACTGATGAGGCAAAATGAAGTCCAGAAATTGATATGTTGTCTCTTTAATAATGAAAAAGATTTTGGACATGGAGCTTCAAATGAAACTAAAAATTATGACCCTCATTTGTCTACAAATAATGTTAAATTTAACTATGGATTATGTTTTGGGGTGTATACTGAACATATTTTAAATATCAACTTACAGTTACTTGGATATATTACCTCCATTTTTATGAAAGTTTTGCTGATTTTTCCAGTATACTTTTAATTTATAAGTAGAAAAGCTATTTAAAAAAAGAAAAGTATGATGGCTTTATTCATTTTAATAAGACTGCTATTACATTGTAGTAGAAGGTACCAAAAAAAAAAAAAAATGATGTTTAAGTATCCTATTTACTTTGTGTGACTTCTGGGATCTTCCCAATATTTCTCTGAGTGAGGAAAAAAGTCAGGATTAGTTTGCCTATTTGACAGAAAACAGAATAAAGACTGTAGAGCTCATACTAATTATCTAAAAATTGTAACATTTTTGGTTCTGCATTAGAAAAGCATCTCTTCACTGAAAGCTCTCCCTCACTCACACTATGTTGACAATGGCTCACATATACTTTTTTTTGAAAATCGTGAGAATCAGATTCTTATTTGCTTTGAGAGATCCCTGGTGTACTCTTGGTCTGCATCCCAGAGAAAGATGAAAAAATCACATGGCCAAAACTTGCCTGGTGTGGTCCTTAGCTTTTTATCACTGTGACAATTATCTGAGAAAAACAACTTAGAGGAGAAAAGATTTGTTTTGGCTTACAGTTTCAGAGGTTCCAATCTGTGATCTGCAGGCTCCATTGCTTTGGGTATAAGGTGAAACAGAACATGGCAGAAGGGCATGGCAGAGAAAAGTCTCTTGCCTCATGGCAGCTGGGAAGCAGAGGGGAGAAGAGGAAAGGGCTGGAACAAGATACAGTCCAAAAAGCACGTCCCGGCCAAGGTCTCACTCTCTTTTATTAGGTCCCACCTCGTACACTTTCCACCACCTCCCATTAATGCCATAAAATCATGTGATGAGATCAAAGTTCTCATGATCCACTCACTTTCCAAATGTCCTACCTCTCCCATTGATGCATTGGGGACCAAGGCTTCAAAACATGAGCCTTTGAAGAAGATGCCAGGTCCAAACCACATTGTCTTGTAAGATAGTTTGTCCAGAACTCTGAATTGTGAGTGGATGAGGTGATGACAGATGATGGGTGTTGACTTTGTTCACTTTGACAACACCTAGAAGGATCCAGGAAGCCCACTTTTAAGGAAGCTGTTTTACTATAGATGATTGACCCACACTGTCTGCTGCCTTTCTTAGTTGCTGAGCACTTTTGGACCCTAGCTCTCCAGATGACCAGTAATTTTGAGAGTTAGAATGTAAATCTGTAATAAATCATATGTCAGCTTAAATTCACTGGAGTCGATTTCTTAATTAGGCAACACAATCTTGAAAGATACACTGGGAGAAGACATAGCTTGCCATTTCAGGAGATGTGAAAACAGTGCTTTGAAGTCCAGGGTGATTGGGCTTCAGTTTTGGAATTTCTACTTAATATCCTTCTGTAACTTGGCAAATCCTACACATCCCCTGGCGTTTTTTCCACTGTAAAAATGAAGGCATTTGGTTAATGATCTCCAAAGCATATCCTATCTCTAGCATTCTACAATTTTAGGACTTTTTTAGTCTGGCAACAATGAATCAGAGACAATGTGATACAGAGAAAGTTGGAATTCAAGGAACCTCATGAAAAATTTAACCCAACTTGAAGATCAGCTCAGTCTCGTTCCAGATTAATGTGGTTTTCTTTCTTTCTTTTTTTTTTTTTTTTTTTTTTTAAATTTTGATTCATTGGACACAAATAGGGTACAAATGTTGTTTCTCTGGTAGTACCTGAAGTAGAGTTGCACCATTTGCCTAGTCATACATGCACAGAGGGTAATGATGTTTGTCTCACTCTGTTATTTTTCCTTCTCCAACGCCCTCACCCCACCATTTTCTTCTATACAATTCATCCTTTCTCCATTCTTGCCTCCCTCCCACCCCCTGTTATGTATCATCATCCACTTATCACAGAGATCATTCAGCCTTTGATTTTTTGGGATTGGCTTATCTTACTTAGCATGATATTCTCCAACTGCATCCATTAACCTGCAAATGTCATAATTTTATTATTCTTTATTACTGAGTAATATTCCATTGTGTATATATGCCACCGTTTCTTTGTCCTTTAATCTATTGAAGGGCATCTAGGTTGGTTCCACAATCTACTTATTGTGAATTGAGCAGCTATGAACATTGATGTGGCTGTATCCCTGTAGTTTGCTGATTTTAAGTCCTTTGGGTATAGGCCAAGGAGTGGGATAACTGGGTCAAATGGTGGTTCCATTTCAAGTTTTCTAAGGAATCTCCACACTGCTTTCCAGAGTGGCTGCACTAATTTGCAAACCCACCAGCAGTGTATAAGTGTACTTTATTCCCCACATCCTCCCCAACACCTATTGTTGCTTGTGTTCTTGATAATAGACATTGTAATTGGGGTGAAATGAAATCTTAAGGTAGTTTTGATTTACATTTCCCTTATTACTAGAGATGTTAAACTTTTTTTCATATATCTATTGATTGCTTGTAGGTCTTCTGTGAAGTGTCTGCTCATTTCCTTAGCCCATTTATTGATTGGGTTATTTCTATTCTTGGTGTAAAATTTTTTGAGTTCTTTATAGATTCTGGAGATTAGTGCTCTATCTGAAGTGCATATGGCAAAGATTTTCTCCCATTCTGTAGGCTCTCTCTTCACATTGTTTATTGTTTCCTTTACTGAGAAAAAGCTTTTTTAGTTTGAATCTATCCTAATAATTGATTACTGCTTTTATTTCTTGTGCTTTGGGAGTCATGTTAAGGAAGTCTGGTCCTAAGACAACGTGATGAAAAATTGGACCTACTTTTTCTTCTATTAGGTGCAACCTCTCTGGTCTAATTCCTAGGTCCTTGATCCATTTTGAATTGAGTTTTGTGCAGTTTGAGATATAGGGGTTTAGTTTCATTCTGCTGTATAGGGATTTCCTATTTTCCTGGCACTGTTTGTTGAAGAGGCTATCTTTTCTCCATTGTAGGTTTTTGGCACCTTTGTCAAGTATGAGAAAACTGTTTTTTATATGGGTTTGTCTCTGTGCCCTCTCTTCTGCATCATTGATCTATCTGTCTATTTTGGTGCCAATACCATGCTGTTTTTGTTACTATTGTTCTGTAGTATAGTCAAAGGTCTGGTCTTGTGATACTCCCTAATTCGTTCTTCCTGCTAAGGATTGCTTTAGTTATTCTGGGTCTATTATTATTCCGAATTAATTTCATGATTACTTTCTTTCTTTCTATGAGGTACATCATTGGAATGTTAATTGGAATTGCATTGAATTTGTATAGCGCTTTTGGTATAATGGCCATTTTGACAATATTAATTCTGCCTATCCAAGAACACGGGAGATCTTTCCATCTTCTAAGGTTTTCTTCAATTTCTTTCTTTAGTGTTCTGTAGTTTTTCTCTCCTTCTCTTTTTTAGTGTGGCTAAGTGTTATCAATTTTGTTTATTTTTTTCAAAGAACCAGCTTTGGTTTTGTCAGTTTTTGAATTATTTCTTTTGTTTCAAGTTCATTGATTTAAGCTCTGATTTTAATTATTTCCTATCTTCTACTATTTTTGGTGTTGTTCTGTTCTTCTTTTTTGAGGACTTTGAGATGTAATATTAGGTCATTTATTTGTTGACTTTTTCTTCTTTTATCGAATGCATTCCATACAATGAATTTTCCTATTAGTACTGCTTTTGTAGTATCCCAGAGATTTGATATGTTGTATAGTTGTTTTCATTTACCTCTAAGAATTTTTTATCTCACCCCTGATGTCTTCTGTTATCCATGCATCATTCAATAGCATATTATTTAGTCTCCAGATGTTGGAGTACTTTCTGTTTTTTATTTTATCATTGATTTATAATTTCATTCCATTATGATCTGATAGAATATAAGGTAGTATCTCTATTTTTTTATTTGATAAGAGTAGCTTTGTGGCATAACATATGGTCTATTTTAGAGAAGGATCCATGTACTGATGAGAAAAAAGTGTATTCACTTGTTGATGGATGGAATATTCTATATATGTCTGTTAAGTCTAAATTATCAATTGGGTTTTTGAGTTTTCTGGTTTCTTTGTTCAATTTTTGTTTGGAAGATATGTCCAATGGTGAGAGAGATGTGTTAAAGTCACCTAGTATTATTGTGTTTTGGTCTGTTTGGTTCCTGGGATTGAGAAGTATTTGTTTGACATACATGGATGTGCCCTTGTTTGGGACATAAATATTTGTGATTGTTATGTCTTGCTGATTTATGCTTCCCTTAAGCAGTATGAAATGTCCTTCTTTATACCTTCTGACTAATTTTGGCTTGAGGTTCACTTTATCTGACATGAGGATGGAAATCCTCACTTTTTACTGAGTCCCTGTGAATGGTATCTTTTTTTCCCATCCTTTCTCCTTTAGTCTGTGTTTGTGGGTATCTTTTTCTAAGAGGTTAGTCTCTTGAATGCAGCATATTGTTGGGTCTTTATTTTTAGTCCAATCTATCAGTCTGTCTTTTGATTGATGAGGTCAGGCTGTTAACATTCAGGGTTATTACTGAGATATGATTTGTATTCCTGGTCATTATGGCTTATTTTTGTTTTTTAACTTGACTCGGTTTCTCCTTTATTTGGCTATTCCTTTAGGGTAGTTACTCCCTATATTGAATTACATTGTTGTTTTTCATTTCTTCCTCATTGATTTCTTCCTCATTGAATAATTTGCAGAGAATGTTCTGTAGTGTCAACTTTCTTTTTGTAAATTCTTTTAGCTTTTGTTTATCATGGAAGGATTTTATTTCATTGTCAAATCTGAAGGTAAGTTTTGCTGTGTATAAGATTCTTGGTTGGCATCCATTTTCTTTCAGATCTTGAAATATGTTGTTCCAGGTCCTTCTAGCTTTTAGGGCCTGGGGTTGAGAAATCTGCTGATATCCATATTGGTTTCCCCCTGAATGTATTCTGATTCTTTTCTCTCACAGGCTTTAAAATTCCATCTTTATTTTGTGTCTTAGATATTTTCATTATAATATGACTTCCTGTGGATCTGTTGTAATTTTGTACATTTGGTGTCCTGTAAACCTTTGGTGTTTGATTTTCCACTTCATTCACCACATTTGGGGAATTTTTTAGTATTATTTTATTGAATGGATTATTCATTCCTTTGGTTTATATCCCTGTGCCTTCCTCAATCCCAATTATTCTTCAAGTTGGTCTTTTCATGATGTCCCATAATTCTTGTAGGTTCTGTTTGTGATTTCTTACCATCTTTTCTGTTTGATCAACTTTGTTTTCAAGATTAAATATTTTGTCTTCAATGTCTGAGACTCTGTCTTCCAAGTGATCTAACCGGTTGGTTATGTTTTTTATTGAGTTTTTAATTTGATTTATGGTTTCCTTCATTTCAAGGATTTTTGTTTGTTTGTTTGTTTTCAGAATCTATAACTCTTTATTGAAATAATCTTTTGCTTCCTGCATTTGATCCTTTAACTGTTTATTGCTGAGATTATTCATTGCCTGCATTTGCTCTCTTATCTCATCATTTGCTTCTCTGATCATTTTAATTATGTATAATCTGTACTCTGTTTCTGACATTTTTTCTGCCATGCTGTCATTGGATTCTATTGGTATAACATTAGGTTTGTTTGGGACACTTTCTTTCCTTGTTTTCTCGTGTTGTAAATGTATCTTCCCCTCTAGGAGTGCAAATCTGAGGTATTGCAGTTTCTCCCCGATAGACTTATAGTGTTCCTGCAGATTTCCAATACCTCACATTGAAGTGAAAGATGAATATTAGCAGCACACCATACAAACAATATGCATTATTAACTCAAATAGTCCCTTTTAAGATATTAACCATATTGTCTTAATAAACAGAGATTATGAGTTCCATTATTATCTACAGCTTAGCCAATAGGTTTGCAATAAAGACCACAATTTCTAATGATGGACAAAGAGGATGGAGAGGTGTGTAGGAGACAATGTTAATGAGATAAAAAGTGAGCCTATGTGTCATAGAAGTAATGAAAACAATTAAAATAAATTGGTTGTTAGCATGAGGAAGAGGAGAAAGAGTCTCCAAGGAGACAGATAGATAAGCAAAAAACAGGGTGAGAAAAATATTAATAAAAGAAAAGAAAAGTAGGAATAATAGTAGATATAATAATATTATTACTAATAAAAAATATCTACAATAAAATTATACTGTACTGTTCAAACCTCCTAATCTTCAGTAGCCTGATGCCTGGTGTCTGTCCTAGATTAATGTGATTTTCTTCCCACTCAAACTGCTTATAAAAGGATGGGACCTATTCTTTTGAAAGTGATGCATTTTATATACAGTGTTAAATACTTAATTAAAATGTATTATTCCTCTAGCTCTACCTCATACCACATACATATGTGCAACTTCATGCACCCCCACATGTACACACACACCCAGACACACTACCAAAACAATAAATTGGAAATAGAAATATATCCAGGTGTCTTAGGTAGTAGGTTAACAGCATATCTCTTTAAAATAATAGTGATAAATATGTCCAAGTCAATAAATGATAAGATGGAAATTTTACTAAGTGGAGTCTTTAAAAATCAAAGAAATGGAATATCTAAAATTAAAGCAAAAATCTCTAATTAAACATAACTCAATAAATTTGACATGGCAGAAGGAAAGGCTAGTAACTTGGCAAATAGGTGTAGAAGATATTCAAGCTAAAGGATGAAGGGAAAAAAGGAGGAAAATATAACAAACAGGGTGAACAAGGCAAAAAGGCCTAAACCACATTTAAATTGAGTCCAAGAAAGAAATGTCCAGAGAAAATAGGAAGGAAGTAACGGATCAAAATTTCCTAAAACTGTCAGATAAGGCTTACAGAAGCATTGAAATCCCAAAAAGGATTTTACAAAAACCCATACCTAAGCACATAGTAATATGGCTGACAACCTCACTTCAATATTGAAGCCACAAAGCTGCTCATATGCACACACACACATCTGCAAAAGGAAGAGCTCACTCCTTCCTATTTACCCAATTGAATTGAAAACTTAGTTCCACATAAAATCCTGCACACAGATGTTTATAGCTTATGGCAGCTTTTTCTTACACATGCCAAACGTTGGAAGCAGCCAAGTCTTTAAGTAAGTGAATGGATGAATCGTTTTGCGTGAAGACAATGGGGCATTATTCACCGCTAAAAGGAAAGGAACTATCAAGCCACGAAAAGACCTGGAGAAATAGTACATACACATTACTAAGTGGAAGAAGTCCATTTGCAAAGATTACATACTATATAATTCCCACTCAACAACATTCTGGAAAAGATAAAATTATGAGAACGGTAAAAAAAAATCAATGGCTGCCAGGCACCAGTGGATGGGGGAAAGGTTAGGGAGTACAGAGGATTTTCGGGATAATGAGACTACCCTGTGTGATACTATGATGTCAGACATGTGATTATATGTTAAAATGAACAACCCAAGAATGAAGATCGTTTCTCAACAGGAACACTGAAATCCAGACACTGGTTGCAGGGTGTCTTTCAATAAGTACAGAATGGTCACCAACCAGAAACTCTGCCTAGGAAAATACTCTATAGAATGATGACAGAAGATTTTCAAATGAATAATAACTGATATAGTTTGTCACCAGCAGATCTATCCTACCAGAAATTTAAAGATGTTTGAGGTGGAAAAAGTTTACTCTAGCTCAAAATATGGAAATGTAGGAGCAAATAAAAAGCTAGCGTAAGTGTCAATATGTGAATGAATATAAATGAACATTGGCTTTGAAAACAATAGTAATGTTCCTAAGAATTTTTTTAAAAGCATAGAATTAAAATCATAATTATAATAAATAATGTTTAGGAGAGATGTAAATGGATTTCTGCACTATGAATTACTAGAATTGACCAGGAAGGAATACAAGTATTAACACATATAAAAAACATATGCCAGTGATACATGTTGTGATCTCTAGGATAACTCTAAAATCATCAGTTAAGTAAAGTAAGACTAACAACATAATTGAGAGGAACAATGAAATAATGAGAATGACAAAACTTTTTTCACTTGAAACAAGATGGGAAAACAGAAAGGCCATAGCAGTGTGAGACAAAAAGAAATCAGAAAGATGGTACGTCATCAAGATATCATAATTGTATTGCAAGTAAATTGATGAACTACTTCCTGAAGAGAAAAGATTGGTGAGAGTTATTGGACAAACATCATGTTTCTTACAAGAGTCCCTTGTAATCTGTCACTTATGTAGTGACAGATTAAAATATTCTTAAAAAAAGTAAAGAACAAAGGGGAAGTGAATAATGTCATAGGACTTGGAATCAGAGATATGCAAATATTAAAGCCTTTACTATGTGATCTTTGGGTTCTGAGATGTCCCCACATGGAGTAGTCTTAAATCTAAAAGTTCATATAGAATCTTCTCCTTCATTCCTCATAGAGGGAAAGGATTCTGTATTCTATGTCCCAGGAAAATCAGTTGGAAAAAATATATTGTACCTCCACAAACCCCAATTCACACCTCTTCATCTGTCTAATCAGGCCAAGGAAAAGCTTACATTACTCACTCTATTTTTTTTTTTCATTCTTTTTCTAAAGATTTAGTGATATGTAATTTTGTCTAAGATAGGATAAGGAGGGGGGAAAAGCAGGGATCAGAAAGCATGCAGGTCCCTTGGCCTAAGTTGAGCCTTTCGTTTTATCTCTAATGAAATACAAACCAGGATCTTTATCTACCTGATCCTCAGGCCTAGTGTCTCGATTGTTTCAAAACTGGATAAAAACTTGAGAAAGGGAGAGAAAAAGAGCAAGAGAGAGAGGAATTACTAACATCCAATCCCCAGTAATGAGAGGATGTGAAAGTTCTTAAAATCATCTCTATTTTTCCTTTTCATTTCAGTTTCTCAGGCACATTCGTATACACAATATACTCTTGTTTATACAAATGAAATAGGATTAAATAGCTATCAAGGCCAACTTTGAGAAGAGAGAAAAGAAATTGCAGAAGGGCAACCTGAAGAGTGTACATCCACTTTGGTAGGCTGTGCTCCCCTGCATTCCCTTGGCATGCTCTGGAGATCATCCTGGGGAAGATTTGAGATGTCGATTGCATGAGTGACATTAAGAGCCAGTGGACGCACAACCTCCAATTGATTAACTGCTGGCAATGTGTCTTTGGCAGTCCATGCTAGTGAGAGATGAACATATAGTGCATGACTCGATTTTCAGCATGCAGGACAGTCAAGACTGTTTCTTCCCCCACCACCTTTAACTTAGTTGGTCTGAGATTAAATGAGAGTGTGGAGAACAATTTCTAAGAAAATTCCAAAACTGGCAAATAAAGTTTTCTGCTCTTTTAAAAAATTCTAATGGAGACTATTGGTAGTTTAATAGTAGCTTCTGATATTTACCACTGATAATATCACTTCTGATATTTTTCTCCTAGTTTTTTCCCATTTTTTCCTATTATTAAGATTAGTAATGTTCAGCAAACCTTTAGGTTCTTTCTGCCCTACTTAATTACAGTTGGTTTATCTGTTTAATGTCACAGCTTTTTAAACAATCTCATTACTTCCTATTACTACCGATCTGTCAGATTTAATGATGTGCACAGAATCACCTTTGTACTTTACTTTTATATATCTTCAACTTAATGATATGCAATTGTTTGATATTCCTTTTTGCAGAGATGTGTCACTGTCCTTGTTTAGAGCTATTTTGAAGTAGCTTTCATCTTCTAGCATTTAAATGATCTAAATCTTCATGTATCTTACTGTATTTCTCTTTATTATTTACTCTTCCTCCCACAAGGATGTCATCTGTTGACGTCTCTGCTGCTTTTTTAAACTCCTGCTCTTTGTTTTAATTTGAAGTCAACCTTAGACTTCTTTATGACTCCCACACCTTAACTATTATTTTTCGTCTTACCTGAAAAACTTCAAAAGTCTTAAAATACCCATTCTAGACAATAGGAATTGAAAAGGAAATTAGAAAAAAAAAATCCATTTCAAATTAGTTTCCCCAACACTTTGGGTTTGTGAATAAGAAAACTGAGTCCCAGAAAAGTGATTCACCTACCCCATGTCAGACAGACCATAGTGTCAAAATCACACCTGGACTTGTATTATCGGATCCAAGGAGATATCATTTCCAATATATTGTGTTGTTTGTATCAACTCATTGGTTGAGTCCTCCTAAAATACTAACAGTTTCTCACCAACTGACCATAATAATAATAAAATTTAAAACTTCATTAAGTAGAACAGTCTAAAATGCATAAGGATGTATATGTGAATATTTGTACAAATATACACATGTACCCCCACACAGACTTAGGTATATTCTACTTAAGGTTTAACTAAAATGCCATCATTGCCATCATTTTCCACTCTCTTTGTTATAAATGTAATTAAACAGAACAATCCAAGCTTCAGTAAGGATCTTGTAAGTAATGGAGATAGCAATAAAAATGAATTATGACAATGTTACTTTAATAGGGACATAAGGCCGAGTTTGTACTGATTCCAGGAATGTGAAACAACTTTTTTATTTACCAAAAAAGAAGAAAGAAGTATTTACTATTCTTGTAAATGTAAACCACAAGGACAGTTCCAGTTAATGTCAGTGTTCATATTTGTTGATCCAGTGTAACTTTTATATTCATAAGCTGCTTTCAGATGGTCACATGTATTCAGTGGGCCATCATATTGCATGAGCTATCCATTTGAAAATGCAATAAAGTAGTATCTATCCTACTCATAAAGGACTTCAGAGATTTTTCTCCTCTAAATATTCTGTTTTAATGAAAATGAGGAATTGAGAGACCCAGGAAAAGATAGTAAGGGGTTCAAAATAAATTCCTAAAGCACAGCTCTTTCAAATACACTGTATTTAGTTAGGATATCAATGATGAGGAAAGTCTAGCTTAATTTATCTTTGCTGTGTTTCAGCTTCCAAGAGAAAACTACTCAAACTCTTTTCCTAACCTCCAGGCAATTTTTTTTTCAAAATATTTGAACCCAGATGGAGGGCTTGTGATTCATTATCAGGGTGGCAACTTACAAGGGAGGATTTATGTTCCAGCCTCCTGAATGAAAGAAAGGAAGATAATGCATTAAAACCTCAAGAGGTCCAAAGCTGTTGTTTCTGGATTTAGTATAATAAGACTTGGCTTTGTGCAGGTCTGGTGAGCTGGTGGTATCTATTCCTGCTATAGTTTGGCCTTGGAAAACCAGTAATAAATGCAAACTCTTAGGCCTTACTCCAAGTCTTGTGAATCAAAATAAAAATCTCTTCCTTTTTTTTTTTTTTTTTTTTTTTTTTTTTTTTTAGTACTGGGGATTGATTAAAATTTTAACAAGGTGTTTTGTATGTATTACAATGTGAAAACATTTATCTGTTGGAGAGAATGTCACTAATCATAAGTGAAAAAAAGGAGAAAAAGTACTCTTGGAAATAGTCTTTCCTAATACCTCACATATCATTTTATTTTATGTTAGTTGAACTGATTTAAGAAAAGAGGGTTATCAGTATGAAATTCCACAGTAAAGTGTTGTGACTACATGGCCTATAATTCAGATACTGGTGAGGGGCAATTGGGGATTAAGAAAGACATACAAACAATAAGAAAGAAAGCTGGGATCAGGTGGGAAACTGATCTCTGTTTCGAACAGTGAACCAGAGCTGTCTCAACATGTTAATTATATAGGTTTTATCATAGAAAGTTATTTGTAGGAAAGTTTCTGCAAAGCAGAGGGGCATGAAGTTCATAGAACTGAGGAAATATTATCGTTTTCTTGTTATGCTCAGAATACCCTATCTGTGGGATTTAATGTCTGAGTTTCAGAGTTAAGACTAATAACTCTGAGCCTTTGCACAAAGTTTCCAGGGTCAGGGTGTCTCCATAGCAACTGGATAATCCTAACCTGCACTTTTGCACAGGGGGTTCCCAGGGTAAGCACACCACAACCATGAGTCAACCAAAAACCTTGATCCATATCACCGTTCCCCATGGTAAAGAATTGCATCAAATTTTGATATCTCTTCAGTAGAATAATTTCTAACTCAGTCTATATGGTCAACCATTTATTGAAAATAAGATACAAATTGGGGGGAAAAAATCTGCTATCATGGACCTTGCTTGCATGTGAGTTGTAGGATGCCAGGCAAAGCGACATAGGTTTGTAATATACATAGTACTGTACTCGGGGGTGACAGTTACTAGGAAGAAAACAAAGCAGGAAGGAGACTAGAAAGGACTGTGGGCATGGTTGATGTTGCGGAAGGGTAGCCAAGAAAGGTCTCACTGAAATATTAGCATTGAAAGACTCAAAGATGTGTAAAATGAGTCCTGTGACCCACCGAAGGGGAAACAATTTAAGCAAAGAAATCAGTAAATGCCAAGGTTCTGACACAGAATTGGGGACAGAAGTTATGGAAGAAGCATAAATTATTTTAAGGACTTTTGACTTAATTCTGATGCAGGAAACAACTGGAAGATTTGTGGGTAGAAGAATGGCATGATTTAACTCCTTTCTTAAAAGAAACTCTGATTGCTTTTTAAAGAATAAGATAGAGGATAGTAGTTCTTTAACTTTAACTTGCATCAGAATCATCTTGAGAACTTATTATTAAGTATAAGCCTTGCCCTCACACTCACAAACTATAATTCACAAGATCTGTGGTAAGGTTCCAAAATTTCATTTCTCTCAGGTTTAGGTAATACTGATGTTATCTTTCCAGGGATCACACTTGGAGAAACAAAGAACCAAAGAAGACAACAGCAAAAGTAAGGTAATAGGTTTTTTGTAAATTTTTTATTTGTCCCAATTAGTTGTAAAAAGATTTTTAAAAATTAAATAAAATAAACAAAAAATATTAATCCAATCAAGTTATGACACATGGTTTACCTTTAAATTACTTTTAATATCATAGATTTCCTAATGTCACCCACACATTCTTTAATAATTCCCACATTAATTCAACATTAATTTGATTCAACAAATGTTAAATGTTATTAATTCAACATTAAAAATATATTCTATAGGTGATTCTTTATAGCTCTATAGCTCCACCATCCTGTGATAGTTAGGCATGTGCACTTTGGACTTAGATTGCCTATGTAATCTGTCCCTGTTACTAGCATGGTGACTTCAGGCAACTGTCTTAGGCTACCTACAAAATGACAGTGATAATGATATCTAATTTTAGAGTTTATTAGGATTAAATGAATTAATATCTTTCAATGCCTAACACAGTATCTGGCACATTTGAAGCATATGATAAAACTTAATTCATTCCACGTATGCTTATATTTGACTTGCACTCTTGAATCTTGCTGTATCTTTATTCATTGGTCATTCATTAATTTAATCATAAACATCCTTACATGTAACAGACACTATTATTAACATGCTAAGATTAAATCTTAGCATGAATAAATTCTCCATCCAGTGGAGAAATATAGAAATATAAATACTTATGCATGATAAAATTTAAGAAGGAGCTTCTCATGGGTTAACATTTTAACAATTTTGTTTATGTATCTAAACAAGAGTATGAGGTCAAACATTTCTTGCACAAAGTGTCACCTTGAATTAATTTTGAAGGATTAATTGGATTTGTCAACTTAAAGGGACAGGATGTGTTTTCTGGAGCAGAGGGTAGTAAACATTTTTCCATAAAGGTAAGAGTAAGTATCTGCTGCTTTGTGGGCCATAAAGTCTGTTACAACTGTTCATCTCTGCAGTTGCAGCATGAAGCAGCATAAACAAGTAAATGAATACATGAGAGGCTATGGTCCTATGATACATAGTTGGCTACACTTATCCCACAGCCTGAGTGGGCTCTAGTCTGCTGGCCCTTGTTCTAGAAAAAGGATGGCATGCACAAAGCATAAAGGCATGAGAGAACAGTCTGTCCTAGATACCTTCAGATTATCAGCACTTGGCCAGTCTCAGTTCTTACATCCAAGTCAGAATGTGAGCATCTTGCTGTAGAATTTCAACATTTAAGGTATTTTTAATGTAATTAACTGGAAAAAAAATTTCATCTAATGCATGTCAAAAACAGCAGAAATCAAACACTGTTTTTATCATTGGGACAAATGGAGGAAGATTTAAGTGCACTAAAATTCAGTATGACTTGAACCCATGAGACTAAAGATGATAAGGGGTGAAGCTGCATGAATGGAAAAGAGCAAGAATATAAAACAAAGATAAGGGTAATGAAGACAACTGTTGAGCATTGAAAGATTTTTCACCAAGAACCAATACCATCCTTGACTTATCCTGTAAGGAAGAAAATTATTACAGGTGATCTTACACAATTTTGATCATTCCAACCTTTCATTTCAAGTTCTCAATGTCTCCCTTTTATCATCAGGTGAAAATGAATCATATCTATTGATTCATTATCTCCTATTGGTTTAGAAATTAGACTGTAAGTCTAGACCAGATTTATCTCTATGACACTGTGATTTCTTTCAGTAAGATGTCCCATCACTGTCCTTCTCCATTCTTCTTTCCTCTTTCAATCTTCACTTTCAAATTCTCCCAAATGCCTCCTTCTTTTGGTAAATCTGTTTGTATCATCCCAGGGGAAGGACAATTACACCAATTTGAAATGTCAGTACCAAATATGTTGATTTCTTTCATCTAGGACTTTGCATTTGTTTCTTATAGAACTTATTTGACTCTAATGTGTGTCCATATAGTTGTTTTCTCCACTGGATTGTAACAATAGCTATGAATCATGCCCATTTGTAAACTTAGCATATTATATATACTTGGCACTTAACAAAAAGTTATGTTAAATAAGAAAGTATAAATGAATTAATATTGAGGCAGGAAAAGATTGGTCATTTATCAGGTCTACAGGATGAAAGTCTGTGCAAAACTGAAGGCACTGGAAATCTGAATAAGATAAGAGAGGTCAGATAAGTAAATCAGATGAAATTCTCTATTTCTAGATAATATCAGGTCTGCTTCCAATTTGACTGTGAATATTGTCTGCTTAAAACATGGAAATACATTAGTATAAATGAGCAATTGCAAAGCATTTCATGATTCCACCAACCAACTGATTTAAGGCAGTGTCAATTTAGAGGAGGTGAATTATAGAAGATCATTTCATTTAATAATTTAAATCATCATCATCTTGTGTATAATATAGGTACTTAGTATATCTGAGTTTGTGAGGTAATGAGCATCTTATGTCTGCCAGAATCTACAAATGCACTGACTTGGGATTTTCAAATGACTCTAATCCATGCACACTGTAGCATAGAAGACCAGAGTACCAGTATGTACTATAAACTAATCAAGTGCCAGCACTAATTTTTGAAAAATATTTGTGCAATAAAGAATTCAACCTTGTCCAAACTGAAGTCTGGATTCTTTTTCAAATGTGGGGAGATAATCTCTAAATCCTTGGAGTGTCATACCTGAAATTTGTGTCTTTGTTCAGAATAGTACTTAGCCATGTCAGAAAGAAATGTGATTTTAGGTGGAAGTGTTGGGTCACATGTTACTAGAGATCAACCATGTGGACAGTCAGTTAATCAATTATACATGTGATGCATCCCCAATAAAAACTATGTGCCTGGAGGTCCTGAAGATTTGTCTTTTGTTTCAAGAGTGTTTAGACAGAAAAGACTTGGGGACAAAAGACCTGAAGGGCTTTTACCTGTCCTCCAATCTCCTCTCCAGTAACAGCCTCCAAGACCATCTCCTCATGCATCTGCTGATTCCAGGAATAGTAAGCACCCATTCCTGTGCTCAGTTCTTTATCATGGACAACTGTGACCTCACAGATTTGGCACCATTACCCCACTCAGGTGCTGACCACCGTCAACTCCAAGTCAATGAATCTCCTACACTTACCTGTCTTTGAACTTCTACTTCAACATCCACAGTGTGGCTGTGCAGGGTAGGGGCCACTTCTGAAAACTGGCTGAGGAGAGGTCCAGGGCCTCCAAACTTTCCCTGAGAAGTAAAACCAGCACAGTGACAGCATCTTCTTCCAGGATGTACAGATGGATGAGTAGGAGGAAACTGGGGGCCATGGAAGCCACCATGGCCCTGGAGAAAAACCTGAACTAAGCCTTTTTGGATCTTATGCCCTTGGTTCTGCTTGGACAGAACCTCATCTGTGTGGCTTCCTGGCAGTCCACTTCCTAGATGTAAAGATGAGACTTATCAAGAAAACAAATGACCACCTGACCACTCTATGCAGGCTTGTGGCTTCTAAGTGGGGCTTGGCAAATATCTGTCAAAAGGTCACCCTCAAACAGAGGAGGGTGCTAAGTCACCTTTGAGTTGATCCTTCTGTATCTTCAGATATCAAGGCTTCTGTCTCAAACTCTCCCTTCAGTCACTAGGCAGCATTTGAATTATCATGCCCCCTTCTCCTAAGCCTTGGACCAAATGGAAATGAAGTAGTTTACAGTCAAAAGCTGACCAACTAACTAAACTCTGGACACAAAGCTCAGATAAGCTTTCCTGGTTAGCAGTATTTCATATGTATTATAACAAATCAGTGCTGGGAGAGTAGCACATTTGAAGGCACAGCAGGAAACAACAGAAGCCATAATAATTTCCCAATAAAAACCCTGATATGGCCAGTCGTGGTGGCAAATGCCTATAATCCCAGCAGCTCTGGAGGCTGACAGAGGACGATTGCAATTTCAAAGCCAGCTTCAGCAATTTAGTGAGACCCTGCCTCTAAATAAAATATTTTTAAAAAGAAATGGAGATGTGACTCAGTGGTAAGTGTGCCCATGTTCAATCGCCAGTACAAAAAAAGAAAAAAGAAAGAAAACTCCAATATCTAGTGAACTTTGATATCCTATACTGCGCTGTGAACTTCCATTATCCGATGTTAAGTTTTCCCTCTAATAATTCACAGTCATAAGTATATCAGCTTTAATTGAATTCTATGAGATTTTCATATCAAAACTGAAGGTAATTTTGGGAATTTTCTAAACATTCAATTGATGTTGTGAATGTAATATTGTGTGGATTGTGCCACCAACTTTGTAACTGTCTAAAACTTTTTCAAGTTTCAAATGCTTCCTAATCTATTCTTTTTCTTCGCGGGGGGGATGGTACTGGGGGTTGAACTCAGAGGCACTTAACCACTGAACTACATTTCTACCCCTATTTTGTATTTTATTTAGAGACAGGGTCTAACTGAGTTGCTTAGTGCCTCACTTTTGTTGAAACTGGCTTTAAACTTGCAATTCTCCTACCTCAGCCTCCTGAACCTCTGGGATTGCATGTGTTTCCTACTGCACCTGGTGACAGAATTTATTTTTAAGACTTAGTAATATTCTATTCCATTGTATATATATGCCACATTTCTCTGGTAAACACTAAAGTTTATTCAAAGTCTTGGGCATTGTGAGTGCTGCAAATAATATACATTTTCAGTTTGACATTTTCAATTCTTAGATTCCAATAGATTGCAGTTTAATATTTCTGTAACAAAACCAGATTGTACTGTAACTAAGTCCTCCTTCTGAGATAAAATGCATAAATAGTACTGCCAAGACACCAACTGCAGAAGCCTCCCAGAAGCTAGGAACTATCCCTGCCTTCTTCCTTGTTTCAGTAGACAAATTATAAGCAAACCTAGGTCAATTTACCTTCTATATATTATTTACTTCAGCCCAAGCTCACTGTTTTTTGAACAAAGCAATGCAGGCCCATGCATCTGCCATTTATTGACAATAGTTTGCAGTGCCTTTTTTAAAAAACTTGATGAAAAATTTCCAACCAGAGAAATTTTAAAGTAATTTTGCAATGAGTGGATTTAACCATGATCTTGATTTCTGCAGATAGTGCTTTGCTAGATTTGCTTTATCACATGTCCATCTCTCTCTTTATCCAGTCATGAATCCATCTATTTTGTGGAAGACTTAAAAATAAATGGTCTATATCAATGTACATTATATCTAAACACTTTAACATGACAAACTGCTGTTTTCTATCTACATATAGTTTTCTGAGGTAAAATTTATATGTATATGCACTAGTGTCCAAATCCGGTAAGTTTTGGCAAACATGTTTATCTGTTTAAGCTTGATTCCCTACCAAAATATAATACATGATCATCACTCCAGATGTTAACCTTTCACCTGACTTTTCCAATCATCTGTACTTCTACCCCATCATGAGGCCATTTCAATTTTTTCTACTGTAGACCAGTTTTTCTGATAAATTTTAAACTGATTGCCTGGTATCTCCTTTGGCTTGCCTCAAATTCTATTCCCAACACATGGATGACTTTTATTTTTAAAATGTCATTTTCCCAGTAGTTAAAAAACATTTTCATAACTCTTTCCTTAAAGTAGGTCCTCAAAGTATGGTCTGTCTTCTGCTCTCTGTACAGGTACAGCATTACTGCCCTTCTAGAAGCTGCCTCATTTTCTGAATTCCATTCCTGCTGACTTTCCTGTTCTTCAAGCATCCTGGGTTTTCTCAACCCAGAGGTTCTGCACAGGGTTTTCCCTTCACTACTGCAGCACCTCTGCACACTCCCACAACTTCTGTACTTCCTTACTGCCTATTTGGAAGCTCTCAAGTCATGCATCACATTATCAAGGAATACCTTCTTTTTTTATTTGTTCCAATTAGTTGTACATGACAGTAGAATGCATTTAGACATTTTGATAGCTCATACATAAATGGAGTGTTATTCTCATTTTTCTGATTCTACATATTGTAGGATCACATCGGTCAGGCAGTCATACATGTACATGAGGTAATAATGTCTGTCTCATTCTACTATCCTTCCTACCCCCATACACCTTTCCCTCCCTTCACTTCCCTCTACTTAATCTAAACTAACTCTATTCTTCTCTAGCCCCCAACTACTTATGATGAATCATCATTCGCATGTCAGAGAAAACATTCGAACTTTGGTTTTTGGGGTTTGGCTTAGTTCACTTAGCATGATATTCTCCAACTCCATCAATTTACCAACACATTCTATTGTGTATATATACCACATTTTCTTTATCCATTCATCTGTTGAAGGGCATGTAGGTTGGTTCCATATTTTAGCTAATTGTGAGTTGAGCTACTATAAACATTGATTTGGCTGTGTCACTGTAGTATGCTGACTTTAAGTCCTTTGGGTATAAACCAAGGAGTGAGATAACTGGGTCAAATGGTGATTCCATTCCAAGTTTTCTGAGAATCTCCATACTACTTTCCATAATGGTTGCACCATTTTGCATTCCTATCAGCAATGTATAAGTGCACATTTTTCTCCACATCCTCACCAACAGAATACCTTCTTGACCACTTATTTACATTTCTTCACAAATCCTTAGAAATTTTCTTTATAGCATTTAAGACAATGTATTACTACAATGTAATTGAATATGTTATTCCCTTCCCTCACTATAATATAAATAATGTGTGGACAGAAATACTACATTATTTCAGGACACCTCATAATGCAAAATTATAACATCACAAATTCCTTCTTTGTAAAAAAAGAAAAAATGACTCATTAATTTTGAATCAGTATCAGAGACTATACTAAGCACTTTACATATTTCATTGTATTTTCAAGCCAATATTATGAAGTAGATACTCATAGTCACATTATAAAAAGGAAAAAGAGTTTCCCAAAGGGGTTAAAGAAATTATTTAAGTTCACAGAAAAAAATAAGTAGACCATAGCATTTTTGGCCTGAGGAATTTTTAGGCCAAAGCACATGTGCCTACCACAAAAAGGAATCCTCAGGTTTTCCTGCTAAGATTATGATGCCAAAGAATGCTGTCAAAGAGTGGAATGAATATGACCTAAATTTCCTGTGTACATGTATGAATATACCACAGAACGTCTCACCATCACATGCATCTACAAGACACCAATTTTTAAAAAAAAAACTGTAAGTAAGTAGCAGAAAGATCAGTAGAGTAGACTGGGGGGAGGGAGGAAGAGAAGGATAGGTGAAGTATTCAGGACTGAATTATAACAAATGATATTCCATTCTTTTATAATGAAAGAAATGAATCCTATGCTCATATGTACATAAAAATAACCAATAAAAATAATTTTTCTAAAGTGCTGTCTGAAATTCATGTTAGGAAGCCCCTGGCCAGTCTGTGTGGGCATGATGAAGTGGAGCTTGCCATACACACAGTGTGGACACCAACTGATGGTCACACTACACTCTGTATGGAGTGGCTCAGGGGCAACACAAGCACAAAGCAAGTTTATGGTGTGTAGCAAAACACCCCACGTAAGTAGCTTAAAACACACCCACTTATTAGTTCACAGATCTG
Organism: Sciurus vulgaris; assembly: GCF_902686455.1. NCBI lineage: Eukaryota > Metazoa > Chordata > Mammalia > Rodentia > Sciuridae > Sciurus > Sciurus vulgaris. The sequence continues at coordinate 124,567,791 of NC_136469.1, forward strand.
TAGATCAGAAGTCTAAGAGGGCTCTATGTGTTCTCTGTTTTAGGATCTCTCCAGGTCAAATCAAGGTATCCATTGGGCAGGGTCAACTCTGGAGACTCTGAGGAAGAATCTACAACATGCTCAGTTCAGCCATTTTCAAAATCCAGTTCTTATGTAGTGCTTATGTCTCTGTTCCCTGGCGGGTTGTCAGCTGAGGACTGCTCTCAGCTTCTAGAAGATATCTATATGTTCATACACATATGGCTGTCCCCTTTATCTTCAAGACAGCAAGATTGCATTAAGTCTTGTCCTGTTTTGAATCTAACTATTCCTTTTATGTTTGCCACAGAATGCTCTTCTTTTAAAGAGCTCATGTAATTAGTTTTACCCTGATACTTTCCCTTTTGGTTAAATTCAACATTAGCTAACTGATAACCTCACCTATATCTGCAAAATTCATTTTGCCATATAAAGTGACATAATCACAAGGATACTATCTCAGTCAAGGAATTCAAGAAGGTAATATTGGGACCACACATCTCTCCAGCAAAATCTCATACCGGGAAATCTTCCCTTTTGTCCATTGAGACTTTGTTAGATATTAAGTTACAGCTATGTGCAACTATAGCTATAGCTTTGTTAAATATACACTTCTTCTTGCTCCACTGTGCCTCTGCACATGTAGGAAATTAAATTAGTTGTTCGAAATCCCTCATGTATGTCTTTCCAAAAGCGGAAGGTAACAATAAGCCTTGAAAAGTTAAGCTGGGCCTAAGTACCATGATCAGTATTTGTAAGGGTGTTAATCTCCTTCAGAGACACATGTCTTAAAAATTATAACATTTGTCCTAGAGTGTGAATATTTAGAAGTAGTATGTATTTGACTTTCTACCTCCTAATACACATTATGACCTTAAATAACACCATCAATTTATCTAGGTTTAAGTATACTATCTTGCAATAAGTACTTTTTAAAGTAGTTTGCCGATGTGTGAATTTAATCAAGATTTCCTCAAAATATGTTTTGAGTGTATGCTCTATAAGCTGAAGATAAGTTCTGCATGATATGCACTGTGATCAAATCATTAACAAAAAAGACAACTGCCATTATTAACATGCCTATTTTGCAGATACTTAAAAGCTGAGTTGTGAATAGTTAATCATTTAGCTAAGAGTTCAAGCAGGTAAGTTGTAGGGTTTGGACTTAGTAGGGCAGTTTGATATCTAAACATTTCATACCTAAACACATTTCTATTTTGCTTCTAAAAGTGATACAGACCATTAGATTTACAAAATTTTAAAAAGTGATTATACGAGACATGTTTTTCAGGTGGTAATTCAAGATTCAGAAAACATAAGGAAATAATTATTGTAATCTATATTTTAGTAAAATGTAAAAATAAAATTGTTCCCATGCCAAAGTTACAATTGACCAATAAATCTCTCATTGTCACACAATGTAATGGAAACATCTATCATTCCTATCAGCTACAAAAATGAAGCAGAGACCACCAGGACATGAACAGAGTAAGTCCAGAGTGGTGAGCATGCTATTTCCATGAAGGCATCTCTTGTGCACATAAATTGGTTTATATTCCTCAAATTAAAGAACTGGTTTAAAATCTGAACCTATTAAAACTGAAATAATTCATATATTATATTTATAATAATTCATATATTTATTGCAAGTTACTCTAAAGTTAGTAAAAAGACTTTTCTTTAATAACACTACATGATTTCTTTCCAGATAGAACTTTGGAATATTTTAAATTTTCTAGAAACATTGAGATTTTGTGATTAAATGAACATATTCTAACGATTGAGAAACAGTCTTTGGACAACTGTTGAGTTAATTTTTCCCAAGACTCAGTGGCAGGTCTGAGATAAGAAAGAGCTAAAAAAAACTTCCAAGCATTTTTTTTCATCACATCAAATTATTTCCCTTCATTTACAACAGTTGCATGTTTTCCTTAAAATTAACCATATAGAAATGTCTCTCAAAGTCTATTCTGAAGACTGTGTAAATAATAATTACTGTAAAATATGCATGATAGTAGGCTTTACTTGTGACATACTGAAAAAAAAAATTCGGGAATTGTTGCCATAATGAGTATTTTTGTACTTTTGTAAGGTAATGTTTGACCATGATTACTTTTTGAAATAAAGATAAAGTACTTGTTTTCTCATTGTCATGCAATTCAGGTTTAGATTCTAGCTTATACCATCACCATGATGACTTCAGTCTTCACGCTTCAATTTATGGCTTTTCGTTTTACTGGACCACTCTGACTTCTGGCAGCTCAGTTCTCTCCCTCCTATCTCAGTTGAACTCATGACAGTGTAGACTCATCTTCTCCTATTTAAGGGATTATCTTCTTTAGCTTTGGTAATTGCTACAGACTGAATATTTATGGTCTCCCAAAATTCATACTTTGAAACCTAATCCCCAAGATGATGGTATTTGGAGGTGAAGGAATTAAGATTATGACCCTTATAAAAGGGAGCCCAGAGAGTTTCCCTGTTCCTCTGCTGTGTGAGAACACAACAAAAGTTGGTGTTTATGACCTAGGAAACAAGCCCCTATCAGACACTGAATCTGCAGGTACCTCCAGAAATGTCACAAGTAAATCGTTGCTATTCATAAGCCACTGGTCTACAGTACTCTATTATAGCTGCCTGAACCGATCATGGCAGTAACCACACTATCAATTATTTAATTCTAGTTCTGTGGAAGACACTATTTGTGGCACATAGAACACACTGAATACCTATAGCTGGCCAGTACAGTTTTTACATAGTGCAAGTCTCCAGATCTCTAATTTAAGTGAATTTTCACCCTTACTGGTAATTCAACATAGACTCTTTGTTCATAATATTTAGCACACCCAAAGTGTGTACATAACTTTGACATTAAAAGTTTGTTTACTGGAAGTTCCAATTTCTGCTTCAAAGTGTAGAGATTTTAAATTGTCACTGTCATCTGTGATAAGCTGAATGGGTTCACTCAAAATTCACACATTGAAGAATGAATCCCTATTAGCTTAAAATGTCACTGTGTTTGTAGATAAGGTCTTTAAAGAGATGATTAAATAAAATGAGATTAATAGAGCGGACCCTAATCCAATATGAACAACATTTATATAAGAAAAGAACAGGACACAAGCACACAGAAGGAAGGAAATGTAAAGACACAATAAGACAAGGAGATGGTCATTGACAACCCAAGGAGAGACCTCCAAAGAAATGACCCTCCTTACATCTTGATGGCCAATCTCCCAAACAGTGAGATACACATTTATGTAGTATGAAGTCACTCAGCCTGTGACTTAATGCTACACTGTGATTTAGCAGTCTCAGTAAATACCATTGCTATTAGAAAAAAACGAGAAAAGTAAGAAGCCATATTTTTCTTGGACCTACTGGGAAACTAAGATTGGAGGGCAAACTACAAGCAGAAATCTGAAGAGAAAAAGGATTCCAGAGACTCATAGCTGAAATCTACTTGCCTGGAACTAAAAGTACTAAAGCCATAAACTGTAGAAACACTGAAATGGCAATTTTGACAAATTGCTTGCAGCTTAGTGTAACCTAGTGTGACAATGAAACACCATTGTGGGCCATTGTCTTAGTCCCACCCACCCCTACCCACACATGCATAGGTCCGGGACTTTGCCTCCAGAAAATATATGGCTTTCAAGCATGGACCAGGCATAGTGACTTCCTTCACTATGGAAATGGAAAAGATCAAAACCCAGGGTCTTTGAAGCACTGAACAAAATCTTCTCACCAAATGACTGACATGACAGCAATGCCATGCTGATGGTACGAAGCCTCGACCCGCTTTGCTGTGAATGGTGCTTTACTTCTTTGGTTTATTCCCCAAACCAGTAAGCTGGTTCTAATTATAAGAAAAAAAATAAACAATTCTAATCAAATTACTTTCAAAAAAAAGAAAAAAAACCTGACCAGTAATCCTCATAAAAAGGACATTAGGAAAAAATCAAGGAAATGTGAGTAAAAGTAGTAGTTTTCCTCTTTCTTCCTCCTCTTATTCCCATGAATAAGTGTTTTGTCTATGTTTTCGGTATGTTTATATGAGGATTCACATTAATGACATTTTTTTCATTTATCTATGTAATTTTATTTATTTTTAAGTTTTTTAGTTATAGATGGACACAATAACTTCATTTTATTTATTTATTTTATGTGGTGCTGAGGATTGAACCCAGTGCCTCACACGTATCAGGCAAGCGCCCTACCACTGAGCCACAACCACAGCATGACTTTTTAAATTTTTTAGTAAATCAGACTATACTGAACACTGAAATTTTATTTAATTCACTTAACAATAAAAATTTTTAAATGCTCATTTTTTTATTGAATATCTATCTACAGTTTTTGTTTACTTAATTTTTATAATAGTTTTTGGCATGCATAAGTATGGAGTCAGTAAATATATATTGAGTGAATAAATGGATAACGTACATTTCTCAAGGTGAAGTCCATCTACTGATCTTTTAAAGGAGGTTGTAAATGATGCTAACATATTTGGAACAAAAGAAGGTAAATATTAGAACTTTTCGAAATAAGAAGAGAGCATTCATAGGAAATTGTAAGACTTTTTAATATATTTGGAATACTCTTAGTGTTTGAGATCTAGAAGCATGAGGTAAATTAACCACAGAGAAAATGAGAAATACAAGTTAAATGGCTCATTTCTTTTCACTTTTGCATTGTACTCTGGATGCCTCATTTTAAGGAACATCTAGAAAACTACATGTAGAAAAGAAAAATATGAATTTTTAATAGTATAACAATAACATTTTTGGAAAATCTAGGCAGAAAATAAGCAGAACCTTTCAATCATGTGGAATATAAAAATTTTTAAATCTTGTTACATTTCTACAATTTCCAGGTATTCACATAGTTTTCTCTTTTTGTTATAATTATGCTCTGCCTGTTATGTAGAATAGACCAACCTCATATGCCACAAAACACAAACTCCTTCACCACATAAGAATGCATCACAGAATTTAAATAAGACTTAAAGCAGAACAAGGAAGCAGATTTACTCAGTCTCTCAGCAATATCTTGAAATGCGAACCAGAGTCAATATTGAAATGTCCCTTGACTTTGTTCAGTGCATTGAGTGGAAAGGTGAGTAATAACTCCTGGGTTCTTATATCGCCTTATATCAGATTCTCAATCTTACTGACTTCCTCTTCCATCCGGTTAAAGCTTCATTCTTTGAGTAAAACACATTTTTCTCTTCTGTGTAGATCACCTGCAAATATTTCTTTTCCAACAGGCCTCCATCAGCATAGCCCTTAAGGTGCTATCCCTAAACAAATAACCTATCAACGTACTATTTTTTAAAGAGAGAAGAATAATTCCCTGGTTAAGAGGAACTGGGCCAAATGAGATAGCACCTCATTCCAGCAAGAATGACTATTATCACAAAGATTACAGATAAGAAGCCACACCGTCTGGGACACAGAGAAAAGGAAACTCTTGTGCACTATTGGCAGAAATATAAGTTAGTGAAGCTATTATGAAAAACAGTATGAAAAATCCTCAAATCTTAAAAATAGAACTTTCATATAGTCTAGCAATACTAGATATTTATCTAAACAATACTAATCTAAAAATACTAGATATTTTTAAACTAAAAATTCTAGATATTTATTTAAGGAAATGAAATGAATATGTGAAGAGACACCTGCACTACCCTGTGCATTGCAGTATTAGTTATAAGAGCCAAGAGAGGGAAACAACCTCTGTCCTTCAGCTGATGGATGGATAAGGAAAATGTAGTGAATCTGCACAATGGGATTCTCTTCAGCCATAAGAGAATGAAATCTTTTCATTTGCAAACATCATGGCTGGAAATAAAAATTATAGTGCCAAGTGAAATAAGTCAGACACAGAAAAACAAATACTACATGATCTCATTCATCTTTAGAGTCTAATACAGTTGATAGTATAGAGGTTGAGAGCAGAATGGTGGTTACCAGAAGCTGGAGAGAGAGGGTGGGGAGGAAAGGAACAGGGACAGTTTGGTCAGTGGGTTATCTACCGTTTGAGAAGAGCAGAACCTCTGGGTGCTATTACATAGTACAGACTGCAGATAGTAATAATGTACTGTGTATGTTCAAGTTAGAAGAAAGGCTTTTGAAAGCTTTCCACATAAACAATAAATACTTGAGGAGGTAAATAAGTTTAAGCTGATTTCCCCCCCACCCCCTGGTCAAAGCTTATACCAATAGCTTTGTTTTAATGAGCATTTTCTATGAGCATGGTGAATACATGTTATCTTGTTCAAGTTTCATACAACCCTGCAAGTCCATATCTATATCTTTATGTTAGGGATTAGGTAACTCATGGGACGGAGAGTGACATGTTAGCCTTGGTGATGGGGGATATGATGACCCTCTTTTCATGCACCTTGGGGTCTCTCTACATCCCTGTGTCCAGCCTAGGGCCAGGCTCAACAGGATCACTGGGGCTGGTAAATGAATGTCTGGGACTTGGCGTCTGAGGCTGCTGGGCAGGATTGTGGGGCAGCCTCCTGGCAGGGTCTCAGTCCAGGGTGGCAGGAATGGGCCTGGGTCTAAGCAGCCTCTCAGATAGGTTCACTGGGTTCGGTCCTGCCTGCTCCTCTGTGGTGAGAGGCACTGCCAGATTCCTCTGCAGAACATCTCACCGCGCAGGGCATAGTTGATGGCATTGATAGTGGGCATCATTTTGGTCATGAGGGCAGGTACCATCCCCAGTTTGGGGGAGATGGAGCTCACGTCCACGATGGCTGCGTATATGTACAGGAGGGCATAGGGGCCCCAGCCGAGCAGCAGCAGTTGACTGGCAGAGTGGTGTTCACCTGGAGGTGGCCACTCCTTGTGAATTTCTGCTCCATGAGCCGGTAAGATGTGAGGGTGATGAAGAGAGGTATCAGGAAATTGAAAAAGGCCACGGTGAAGAGGAAACTGATGAAGTTTCTGACTGTTCCCCAGGCATGAAGAAGGGAACACTTTAGGTTGGGAGATGGACCAGGAGGAAGGAAGAGTCAAGGGGGGTTCTAGGTACAGGCATTTGAATGGAGCCTGTGAATGACAAAGAGACTGGATACAGCGTCACTGAGGAAATCATTGAAAGGACTATAGAAGAGCCTGGGGACTCAGGTAGTGATCAGAGGGAGGTGATGACCAGGAACAGGTGGGACCCACTCATTTTTCATTTCATGAAGGGAAGATGATCCAAGGGACACTTCGGAGATGTTCACTAAGGAGGGGTGGGAGGAAGGGCAAGCTTAAGCTGATTTAAACATCATGCAATGGTTACGTGTATTAAACATTACGTAACACTGCATTGATATGTAAACCTCCCATTTTTATGTGTCAGTTAAAAACTAATTAAAATATAAGAAGAATTGTGTAATTGTTAAAATAATTTTAAAATAATAAGACCGTAACTCTATCATTCTACCAAAATAATTGAGGCATTAGGTAACATTAGTCTTAGGGGAAAAAAAATCAGTAAAGAGGGGCATTCTAACTATACTAAAATAAAGTACAAAGTGCTTTAGTTTCTTTTTTTTTTTTTTCTTTTTTTTTTTTTTTTATACCAGGAATTGAACCCAGGGTCACTAAACCACGGAGCTACATCTCTAGCCCTCTTTATCTTTTATTTTGAGACAGGTGTCGCTAATTGTTCAGGGCCTTGCTAAGCTGCTGAGGCTGACTTTGAATGTGAGATCCTCCTGCCTCAGCCTCCATAGTTGCTGGGATTATAGGTATGTGCCACCACACCAGCTATAACTGCAACTTGTTCCATTCTGTAGAGTGCAATCAAAAATGGAAATTTAAAAGATAAACCAATAAAAGGAAGAATGATTCAAACAATATGTTGAACCAAAAATGAAATGAGTTGTCTTAACAGGTACTAAAACCTCCAAACTTTTTACCCTTCAGGGAGGGTTTTTGTCCCTTCAGGAAGTTATTAAGGATTCTACTTTGAGAATACAGCAGATGAGATGAGTAATAATGTCCTTTCCAAACATAAGAGAATAAGACTCAAAGACACAACTTTCACTAAAGTTCTGAAGTTCTTCTCGTAATTAATCCAAGACTTTAAAACCAGTGCAGAATCCAAGAGTGATACATAAAATAAGAAACTATGTGATATGAAATATGTCAAAATACCAAAGACAGTTGGAGTAGTGCTCATCTGTATCTCCTTGCAGACTTGGGAGTTTAGAGACGGTTAATGGTGTGTTCTTTTAACTTAACACTAATTCACTCCGTTGAGTGTCCAGGAAAATGGCATTAATGGCATTGTATAAACAAAATGAAATCAGTATAAGCATAAAATACCAGAAGGAGGATATGTAGATACCATGGGCAAAAACAAAATTGATGTCACAGAAGCACATTTCAGCATAGAAATAGAAGTCAGTGTATAGAATAAGGAGGAATCTGGGCTGAACAGCAGGTGAATGAGTCAGAGGCCCAGTTCCATACATGGTGAGACTCTTATAGTAAACATAGTAAAATCTTTCACAGTATTCTTTATTTGACCCAAAAAATTTGCTTTGGTAGGAAAGCAATTGAAAATACTACTTTTTTGCAACTATCATGACAAATTTTTAGTTTAATAAATGACCATAAATAAAGATTCCTCCAGAAGGGCAATCCTAACTGGTATTTCCCAAGTGATGTTGCATCCCTTGTGGTGCTAACAACCCATTATTTAGTCAAAGTCCCACTCTAAATCCCCAGCTGCAGTGTCTTACATTTGTCCTACCAGGCTCTCCTCACAAGTGAATTCAGCCTCCCTATTTTAATTGACTTTCAGATGACAACGTTTCCTTTTCTGAGTATTGCTTGCTAGGCATAGCACTTACTGCATCTGATTAATAAAAACAAAATGTCTTTCTGCATTAATAAAAAAGTAAGAGTTATATTTTAAACTCTAAGCATTTAATGTCAAAAGATGCACCTGCTAGCATTTTGTGTTATTTAATGGTCATCATAGGTATTAATAATTTGTCCCAATATTGCATTTAGTGTTTCTTATACCTAAGATTTGATCCTTGGTTACATTATTATATATTTTCCTTAAAAAATTACCTCTAAATAAATAAATATATATTTATTTACTTATCTATATCATTGTATGTATATGTATGCATACACACACACAGATATGTATAACACACACACACATATACATATAATAGCATTCATATTTTTACCTTTTCAATAACTGCCCCAGATTGAGAAATGTGTATGTTTTATTCAACTAACCTTATCACTTTCTTGTTTTATGCCTAAGGCTTAGCAAGTGGAATTTGAAAGTATCTAGCTTTAATGTTTTTGAGTGACATGAATTTTTGCTTACTTTAAAGATTTTTGCTAACTTTGCCTTTCTTTTATTTTCTCCATTCATAATTACAAAGCTATATAAGTTCTTTGTGGTTTATTAAATATTGTCCTTTACCTAAACCCCCAAATTGAGTGGGGAAATTTTTGAAGATGAGGAGAAAAATCACTCTGCTTAATGTACATGGACTTTTTAACAATTATTTTCTCTCTGCATAGTATATTTAAAAGTGATAAGATAATACATGCAAATGGAAAGCTCATTGTAAAAACTTACTAGTATATCTATAATTAAGTTTAAAAAGAGCTTCTGTTTTTATTGCTTTGTGGTTGTTATTCAAGTCAGCCAAAGTTTTCTATTTTAAAAAAAGAACAAGATTGTTTTTCACTTTGAAAGTTAAAGGGAAATGGAAATACATTTAAAAATCTAGACCCCATCATTAGATGCCCACACATGGAGAATGGTCATGAAATGCCACTATTAGTATATATTGACTTTGTGGTATATCACATAATCCTGATGAGGAACACTAGACTTAGTATCAGGAGATCAGTTTTCCAATCCCTGTTATAAAACTAATTACCTATGTGACCTTGAACAACTAATGTAAACTGCACGAGTCTCAGTGTTTCTGTCTATAAAATAATGCTCAACCACAGAATTTTCAGAGCCTCTTATAAATAACAACATTTTGAGATACTGTAATAATGAAAGTCAATTTTTTTTTTTTTTTTTTTTTTTTTAGTTTCCAGTACCTAAAAAAAAAAAAAAATTAAGGAGAGAGAGATTGAGAGTTCGTTTACTTTTTCCGAAGGTGGTCAATTAATATTATGACTTAATTGTACAACAAAATATTTTCCTGAAAAATGACATAATTAATTTGTGGTATAAATATTGAAGAGTTATTGTCTGTCCTATAATCTCTGATAATGGATTATTTGATTCACCTCTAGGATATAGGGAGAAAAAAAAAATATCTGGACCCTTAACCCTCCATTATATTCAAGGAGATTAACAGAAAACTCAGCTATGAATATTAGCTCTTCTAGAAATTGCATATAAAGTGTGCTACTAACTGCAAAGAAATGACTATAGCTAAATATGTTTTCTCCATCAATTTCTCTTCCTATCAAATTGGAATTCCCAAGTATATCTGAAAATTGTGTTATAGGAAGATTCTTTACCTTTTGGACACTTGATATTATAAATGGCAGCTATATGTAGTGTTTATTATAAGTGTTTATCTTTGGATATCTTTAGAAGACTTAGGAGAGACGGCAAGGTGTACTAGCTGAACTCAGTCCCAGGAACTGGACTACCTGAGTTGTAAATCTGACTTTGTTCCTTACGGCTGTGAGACCATGGGATGCTGGACACTGTACTCAGATTTCCTGTCTGTAAAATTGGAGTACTCTTGGTCCAGAGTAATATTGACATGTGGAATTGTTACATAATGTTGAGGAGAGGAAGAGAGAGTAAGTGGTGTTTATGTGGGTCATAGTATACTGTTTCCCCTTCTCCTTATTAAGTGTAGAGCACAATGCCCAGCAAAGTGTAAGTGATCAACAAAAAGTGTTCCCGGTGCGTGTGCAGAGCTCTCAGTATCACATAGGCACTCTGGGAACTGGTGTGGGAGTCAGAGCAGAGATCATTTAGCCATAGCATTTGGTGTATGTTTCTATCTTCTGCTATATTGTAGGATTCTTAGAGGAGATGTGAAATGATTCATACACATATTTTTGTGGTTACAAATGCTAAAAGCAGGAACATTTATTTAAGTTTTTTTGTTGTTGTTGTTTTTTTTTCATAGCAATACAGATACTGGATAATTATCTTGAATTTACTGAAAAGAACACTTCTTCACAAGAAGTGGGACTTTGAGCATCCAGGACCTCAGGGCCTTTATCTTCATCCTCAGGTCAGTTGCCCTCATAAAAGGGTAGAAGTTTCCTGGAGACACACGATAACTTGTTTCAAGAGAAGCACCCAGTTGTCCAAAAAGCAATATTGTAAGGTTGCTTGTGTTTTAAAGATTGAAAGGAAATTCTGATCCAGACCTAAAGATGTCAATTCATCCTATGCTCAGGGATGGTGTGGTTCTGAGCATGTGAGATGGCAGAGATCATTAGATGTTCTGTGCATCTTTTTCCACCTCATAGATAAATAAAATACACCAACATTTTACTCACCATTGCTTTGCACCTTAGTGCAAATACCAACCTAGTAGAAAAAGGCAAAATAATATTTTCATGTAATTATTAAAAAAGGTAATCTTCTGACTTTCTGAAATTATCCCAGGGACCTGGCCCAGGGGTTTGTGAGCTACACTTAAGAACTGTTGAATGGAAACAAACTTGTGCTTCTGGAAATCAAGGGCAACAGCACATTGATTACATTCTACTTTCTCCCTTTTTGAAGGAGGAGGTGAAATTATCTCCCCAGGCATGTTCAAATAATCAAGGTCAAATCACCTACAGGTGGGGCAGTGAAGTTCAGGGGTAATAAAACTTGAGATAGAGAAAAGTGTTAAGCAGAATCAGATTAGGTAAGCAATGCCTCCTTGGTGCTTCCTGTGCCCTGGGAGTTGGCTATGCTGGGGGTCCGGCACAATGCAGAAGAAACATTTTGCTAGAAATTGAACAACCCCATGCTCATACTCACTTCCCCATCACCAGGTTCCCAGTGCGGGCATCATTGTTTACCACTCGGATTTTACATTTTCCTGAAATATTTTTATTATGTTCAGCCTTGTGAACTTTTAGTAAGTTTTATGATTCATAAAATCTATTTATAAATATTGATAAAGCTGAGTTTTTCCAGACATTATGGGGCCATATGCAAATCTGAAAAATAATATTATAAAACATGTAAATATTATAGATGTATTCTCTATAGGGGAGATGAGATACTTTATAACTTTACCAACTTATATTTTTCACACAGGAAACTATTTAGGTCTAAATTCTAGACACTATAGAAGAGAGATAATAATTCTGTTTTGAAAGGCACATCCATGGTACAAATTAATTGTATCCCAATTTAACTGACAAGAAGAATTCTTTAGCTATGAATACAAAATGAATAAGCAAGTAGTTTCTGTTTCTTAGTAAATTAACATCTCTTTTGTAATATTTAATATTATAATTAATAATAAAATTTGGCATGAAGTCAGGCATAATCCCAGTGGCTCAGGAGGCTGAAGTAGAAGGATCACAACTTAGCATGACACTCAGCAACTTAGTGAGACCCTATCTCAAAATAAAGGAAAAAGGGTTGGGAATATGCTCAGTGGTAAAATGCCCCTGGATTAAATCACCAGTACCCCCCACAAAAAAAATTGGCATGGATTATTCACATATTCTAACTAGGGTAAAATGAATTCCTATAACTTGGAGACACAGCATTTGTGGACAAATAGAAAATAAAAGCAAGATGTACTAACATATCATAGGACCACATCCGTGTAATGGAACAAGAAGACTCCATCACTAAAATGGCAGGTTATTAATATATATTTATTGAACTGTTTTTCAGTAAATAATCAGATAAGCTATTAGAGAAACTAAGTGTTCTCCTCTCCTTGTATTCATTTCACATTAATGTGCTGTTTTAGTCAGCTATTTCTCTGCTGTGATAAATGACCAGACCAGCACAACTCTAAAGGAGGAAGGTTTATTTGAGGGCTCACGGTTTCAGAGGTTTTAGTCCATAGAAGGCCAACTCCACTCCTTGGGGCTTGAGGTGAGACAGGACATCATGGCTGGAGGGGGTGGTTGGGGGAAGCTGTTTACATCACGGTGATCAGGAAGCAGAGAGAGAGTCCACTCACCACATACAAATATGTATACACCAAAGTCACACCCCAATTCATAGCTCCTCCAGTCACATCCTACCTGCCTCCAGTTAACACTCAGTTAATCCCATCAGGGTTAATTCACTGAGTAGGTTAAGACTCTCAAAATCTAATGATTTCTCCTCTGAACTTTCTTACATTGTCTCACATGTGAGCTTTTGAGAGGCACCAAACTGTAACATGTGCTATATTCCAGGAAGTGTTCCATCAAATCCTTAACATGCCAGGAATTCTATTGAGAAGATCATTAAAGACTGCTTTTATTTTATTTTACTTTTAAATATTTTATTTAATTTATATAACATTTGCATAAGGTAGCAATTATTATATAAAATTAGCCATTTTAAATGGGTAAATTCAGCGACATTTAGTACATTCACAAAGTTCGCAACCTCCATCTCTATATAGGTCCAAAGAACCTTTGTCACTTCAACTTTAAAACACTTTAGTGACATAAATTGATATACAAATATGAAACTGAACATGTTTAATGTATGCGATTAGGTAAATTTAGGCAGAGGTATATACCCATGATATTATTGTTGAAATCAAAGTAATAAGCATATCTATCACCATGAAAAATTTCCATATGTAAATTTTTCTTTCTTCTTCTTCCTCCTCCTCCTTCTCCTCCTCCTTCTTCTTCATCTTTGTAGGAAGAATGCTTAATATGATATCTACCCTCTGAACAATATTGTAAGTACACCATACCTCTTCTTACCTGTTGGCGCAATGTTGTCTTGTATGACTTTTGATGTGCAAATCTCCAAACTTTTCGTGTTTTCTATTTTCTTGCCCTTGTTTCAAATTATCCCATCCTCCTTACATACCGGATGTAATTTCCAAACTTATTGGTTTTGTAACATCTTGGGTGTAGCCAAGCTGACGTTTACTGAATTTTTCTGGCTAATACCAACGGTAGCTAAACTGATATGAAGTACATTGACTGACCTTTGTAAAACTATACTAGAAGTCATTAATGGAAATATACCTGGAAAAAATGTGAAATATTTGAAATTAAATCACACATTTCTAAGTACTCATGGGTAGAAGAGGAACTTACAGGTGAAAACAGAAATATTTTAAATTAAATTAATATAAAAACAATAGTCAATTTGTTCAAAGCAAGTAAAGTGGTTCTTGGAGATAAATGTATAATAGTATCATACTTCTTAGAAAATAGGAAAATTCTTAGATTAATGTTCTAAATTTACCCCTTAATAAGTCAGAGAAAGGAAAGCATATTAAACTCAACCCAAATAGACAAAAGGAAACAATTAAGAAAGTTGGAGAAAAGCAATGGCATTAAGACCAAAAATATATTAGCAAAATTCGGTGATATTGAAAATTGGTTCTTCTAAAATAAGACATTGGTTACTAGATAAAAAAATCAAAAATAAGGCATCACTGCCGCTACTACACTCATTAACGCTGCAAATATATAATACTGTGAAAAATCTCATTATGCCTACAAAACTAACAACACCATGATAGTCAACAATTTCATTGAACAACGTAAAATAATTAAGATCTTTCAGCATATATTCCTATATATTTCTCAAAATTGAATCTTAGCTAAAGACCTCCCAAGAAGGGAAATTTCAAGTCATGACAGCTTCATTGATAATTCTACCAAGTATTTAAAGAAACTACAGATGTTAGATAAAGTATTCCATATTGTTTTTTTAAAGGAAACACTAACAATTAATTTGTAGGCTAGGATAATACTGATGCCAACTCCAGAAAAAGAAATTACAGACCAAATGCCTCATGAACACAGAACCAAATGAACAACAATATATTATAAACTTAATCCACCAATATAATAAAAGAATATCATATCATGACCAACTAGCATTTTTCCTTGAGATGAATGATTACTGGAATATTTTGGAAATTAACTTATTTTATTCACAATAGACTGAGGGAGAAAATACACAACATAATTTCAACAGTTGCAGAGAAGAATATTTGATAAAACTCATATCTATTCACAATGCTTTAAAATTACCAGCAAAATAAAATGTAAGGAAACTTCCTCAAACTGATACAAGAAAAGAAATAAGAGACTTCCAGATGGAAGAAAAAAAATGTTTTTGATGATACAATTGTTTATGTAGAAAATCACATGAAAATATGTAAAATACTATAAATAAGGGTTGATTTGTGAGATTACACCATCAACCAATATGCCAAGTAAACTTTTTTGCATACTGACAAAAATTAGAAATTAAATCTTTTAAAAATCATGCTATTTACAAAAAAAATACTCTGCATGATAGAAAAAGGTATCTCAAAAATGGTTTATAGTCTAAATTGGAGAATATCATGCTAAGTGAGATAAGCCAATCTCAAAAAGCCAAGGGACGAATGATATCGCTAGTAAGTGGAGGATGACACATAAAGGGGGGGAGGGAAGGGTTAATGTTAAGGTTAGAGTTAGGGTTAGGGAGGGGGGCAAGTATGGAGGAAGAAAGTACTGTATAGAGGGTAAAGAGGGGTGGGAGGGGTGGGGGGAAGGGAAAAAATAACAGAATGAATCAAACAACATTACTGTATGTGGATTTATGATTACACAAATGGTATGCCTTTGCGCCATGTACAAACAGAGAGGCAACATGTATCCCATTTGTTTACAATAAAATTAAAAAAAAGAAAAAAAAATGGTTCATAGTCTAAATTTAAAACCTAAGATTTTCAATTTTCTGGAAGAAAACATAAGAAAAATTATCTTTGAAAAGAGTTCTTATTTATAACATTAAAATTATGATTCATAAACTAAAACCCAAACAACAGACTTCCCATTAAACACTTAAACATTTACAAATTTGTGCTCCTTGAAAAGCCCTTGTAAGAAAATGAAAAGACATTATACACTGAAAGAAAATATTTTTAAAACATATGTATAGTAGTTATTTGTATCTACATTAATCTTGAAACTCAATAGTATGTACACACACACACACACACACACACACACACACACACACACACACTCAGGAAAGTCCAATAAAAAAGCAGAGAAAAACGTTTGACTAGAGAAAAGCAATAGACTATAAAAGATATGTGTAGAGAGAATGAGCACTCTCTTCATCAATAGCCATCTGGGAAATAAAAATTAAAACCATAGTAAGATGCCATCTCTCCTGTTAAAATGCCAAAAGTAAACAAAAAAAAAAAATGATGATACCAAGTTCTGGTGAGGATATAGAGTGACTGGACTTTTCATAAATTATTGGTGAAAATGTGAGACATTTCTTCAAATTTCACATTTCTAATATTTGTAGAAGAGGTGGACCCATGCTTTTAGAGTTAAACACACATATGATCAATCAATCCCATTTCTAGTCACTTACCGTGGAATAAAAATGAAAACGAGGTTCAAACAAAAATCTATAAGCAAGTGTTCACATCAGCTATGTTCATAGCTGCTAAAAAGTGGAAACTACTTTTAGCTTTCTAATGCTCAAGCTGTGGAATAAACCATGCAAATGAGCTCTAAATAGCAACAATAAGTACTAGAGCATGGGTACATTCATCAAGTAGACAAAACCAACTCATAAAGCTACATGAAAAAAGTCAGGATCAGTACATGTGTATATATATACACAAACACACATGTGAAATACATATATGTGTATACACACACACACCTATATATGTAGATGTATATACATATATATATTTATATGTATAAATATATATGTATGAATCCTGGAAGAAGTGTCTGGTCTAAATTTGGTCACTACTCCTATCCCTAAGTGGAATGGAATATCAAAGGAAGAGGTTTTCAATGGAACATCAGTGTGATTTTGCTAAAATATGGAGAAAAGAATGATGTACAATTAAAATTATACATATATGCATACAAAAATACACACATGTATACTTTTATCTATGCTTATTAAAAACTCATCAATAAAAAGTACAAAAACGTGGTCAAAAGTTCAAGGAAAACTGTACTAATGTCTGAATGACAGGTCTGATGAAAGTTCCCCTTACAGTCAACCTCACTGAGACAATTTCTTGGATGTTTGGTGGGTATTAACCATTTATTTTCTGTTAGAGTACTTAAATAATAAAAATATGCTTTAATGAATGGTGTAATTTAATTAAATGGTGAGTTTAATGTTACAATCTGCTCATGGGAGCATAGGGACATTAGTGGATTTATGTATTAAATTTATTAAAATATTTTCTCTCCTTTGCCTTTCTACATCCCTGTAAGAACTGCAGATAAAAAGCAGAAAGGGGCCTTGCATTATACATTCATGTGATGTACAAAATATTTCCATAGTATATGTATGAAAAACTTTCCAAAACACATAGAAGCAAATAATTAAATAAAATGTATTCTAACATGTAGAAAGACATTGTGAAAATTCTGGAGTCTATTCCAGAACAGTCTGATACTTATAATGGATACCAACTAGATCACTGCAAACTGAGTTCACAGAGACAATGGGACTCCAGCTCAGCCACACCTGACAAGAGTTTACAGTTCTTTTACACCCATCACATAGTCGCTCATATGAAATACATGAGAATATGCAAGTAATGCATGATTCCAGCAGGCAGCAGCCATGGGAAGTCTCTAAAAAGCCTTATGAAAATAAAAATTGACTTCCAAAACAACCACAAAGTCACAAGAATTTTTTGTATGATTTTTGAGAAAAAAACAACCAGTGAATCTTGATGAGAAGACTTAAAATTAATTGCACACTCATTATTAAACAAGAGTTTAACAAAATTGATCCATTTACGGTACTCACATGAGCTCTGGAAGTTAGGTAATGGTAACTTCATTTAATACAGGAGGACGCAAAGACCCAACAACTTTCAATGTGGTGTGTATCAAGGTCACATGGTCCAAAGACCTGCTAAGTGAATGAGCTAAAGTTCAAATTGAAGTTTTACTGATACCACTCCATCAAGTTTCCCTCTTCCACAATTAGCTACTGTATATGCATTCATTGTATTTCATGAAATGGTCATACATTGATCTGACTGTGGCAGCACCACATTTGTTGGTACTCAGAGCTTGCAAAAATGTATTAACATCAAACTTCTTCAAAGTAACCATCTTAATTTGTGTGATTTTTTTTCTACAGAACTGAATTTTTAAATATTAAATTTCCCCAAAGGCATCTCTATATAACGCAAATTGAAGTGGAGGCATCAATTACTTTCTGTTCCAGAAATCCTTAAGCAACCAATCCCCAAAATTCAGATCAGCATATTCACTTTGGGAAGTGGCGTTTGCAGAATGACCATCAACCCTGCTTAAATTCTATCAAAACTCCTTGATAGAAAAGCACAGGGAACATAATAAGTACTTAAGAAACTCATAAGTGGTTAGTGTTTCATTTGTCTCAATCCTCTTTGAAATTGAATTGGCTGCTTAGCCTTCGAAGTTGTGTCAGCTGTGAAAAATACATTTTTAAAGAAATGTATTAAAATTCATTTTGCTTTACACATCTTAACTCAGACCCATGAGGCTGGATCAGAGCTGAGTAGAATCACCAAGGATATTGTATTCCCTGAAAACATGAATTTCAATTAAGAAATTCTCACAATCTTGTTAGGTAAAAAAAATAAATAAATAAATAAAAGCAAAGCAGGAACAAGCTAAGATTTCCAATAAAAGGAACTTTACTGAGGACCTATTTTACCTAGTTCCACTTTGGGGAAGTCAGGACAGGCAGGAGTCAATAAGACGAGACTGCAGAGATGCAATTGACACCAGAGATTTAAAAAAAAGAAAAGGAGAAAGGATGGAGGAACTTTAGATTATGTAGAGGGAAATGAGATGCAGGAGGAGGCAGGCATATGGAAGATGGTGGAATGAGATAGACATCATTACCCTATGTACATGCACACGAATGGTATGAATCTACATAATGCACAACCATAGAAATGAAAAGTTTGTGTACAATGAATCAAGATGCTGTCTGTAAAAATAAAAATAAATTAATTAACTTTAAAAACAAGAAGACAAAACAAATACTGTCTTTGTGATATGTCTAATATTTATGAATACAGTATTTAAAAAGGAAAATAAATATATGGGCAAAAGAGAAGTGAAGTTTGTGATAACTAGCATTAGTGAGAACCCTATATTGCTCTAGGTCTTTTCATACAAATTGAGATGAGCCACATAATAGAATCAAACTAAATAAAAGCTCTGCTGTTGCTTGTTGCCTGGAAGGTGGGGCAGTTGTGGTGGAGAAAAAGCACTACATCCAGAATAAATGCTATTTAAATAATTGAGGATTCCTTTTGCAAATGAACTAAGAGCAATTTTGTTGATTTTTGTGTTTTTTCATTTTGTTTGGTTCTCAACTTTTAGTGAACCAACAAAATTAAATGTGATTATACCTGCCATTTGAATTTTCCAGGAAAGTAAAGCTGTTTTTATTTTTAAAAATAACATAAAAATATTTGGTTTTCTCATTACTGATATCATTACGGATAATTTGTATCCTGCATACTATTATCAAAATGTTTTCACTTTATGTAGAAAGCGGATTTCTTGAGAGGACAATCTAGGGAAAGAGCTTCTTGACATTGGTCTGGGCAAAGATTTCTTTGGATATGGATCTAGAAGCACAAGCAACAAAAGCAAAAATAGATGAAAGGAAATGCATTCAGCTGAAAGGTTTCTACACAGCAAAGAAAATAATGAACAAAATGAAGACACAAACTACAGAAAAAGAGAAAATATTTAAAAACCGTGTCCTCAATAAGGGCTAATATCCAGAACATATAGAGAATTTTAAAAATTCAATTACAAGAAGACAAAGAACCTGATTACAAAGTTCACAAAACTGAAGCATTTAAAATGGCCCACACTAATCATCCGAGAAGTACAAATCAAGTCACAATGAAAACCTCTCACCTGTAATAATGGCTATTATCAAAAAGAAAAAAGACAGTAAGTACTGACAAATATGTTAGTCAGTTTTTCATTGCTATAATAAAATACCTGAAAAAATCCACCTAGCATAGGAAAGATTTATTTTGGCTCAGGACTTGAGAAGTTTCAGCCCATGATCATTTGGTGTCCTTGCTTCTGCATCTGTAGTGAGGCAGATCAGCATGGCAGGGACAGCATATGTGTTAGTCTGTTTTTAATTGCTGCAATTAATTGCTGACAAGCTTAGTCATGGTGGCACATATCTGTAATCCCAGCAGCTTCGAATCCTTAGGCAGGAGGATTGAAATTTCAAAGTCAGCCTCGTCAACTTAGTGAGACCCTGTTTCAAAAAAAAATAGGAAAGAGAAAAGGGCTGGGGATATCGGTCAGTGAGTGGTTAAGTGTCCCTGGATTCAATCCCTAGTCCCAGAAATAAACAAATACATAATTCTGTCATCTATCACAACATGAATGAACCTTGGCATTGTTCCAAGGTTGTTTGTCCATCAAAGTTTTATTTGTTAGAAGCTTAGTTACCAGGGTAACAATGTTAGAAAGTGGTAGGACCATTAAAGAGCAGGACCTGGTAGGAGGTCATTAGAGGCACTATCTTTGGAAGCAATTAAGATAGTTCTTGTGGGACCGTTGGTAGATTACCCAGAGAAGGTTGTTGTAAAAGACACTAAGGACTTCTTCTGGCCCTGACTTCATGTCTAGCAATAGGATCTCTCTCTTTTGCTCAGGCTCCCATATTTGTGTTGCATCTGCTGTGTTGGTGAAGCAGCAGGGGATCGTGACAGAGCTATTGCAATGTACTTTGGACTTTCAGTCTCCAAAACTGCAAGGTAAATAAACTTCTTTTCTTAATAATTACCCAGTTTCAGGGGCTTCACTATAGTGGCAGGAAAATGTACTAATAAAAACTGAGAGAACATTATACTAAGTGAACTATACCAGATGCTAAAAGAAAAATACTGCATGATCTCCTTGCTTTCCTTCTGTTCTCCCCAACCTTAACTCCCTGGTTTCCACCTCCTAACTTTTTCAATTTTTGTCATCCTATGTCAAGCTGTGGCAAAACACATTCACTGAACCATTGAATATGTAAAATAAATATATAGTATTTTCCATAATTAATATGGTTGCCCTCGTAAGTCCTACCCAGTGGAACTTTTAGAACAATTTCCCAGTATCTCCTACATGTGCCCCTTGAGGTATGGGGGATTCCCAATGACTATGGAAGCCTGGAGTAGGTTGGACCTCTATTCTGCAGAATCCAGAAATCAAGGACATTTATTCTCCCATACAATAGCTGATCAGCTCAAGAGTACCTCTTCCATCATGTGATGCTTACTCCAGAATCCACATGATTTTATAAGTTCGTGGATCTGACAGACTCCATGGAGATAGGCAGTTCCAGAGAGTGCTCATCTGGTGTCACGTTGTTTTGCACTCTGTTTCTATTAGGGCCCAAGAGCATTCCAAGGGGTTTTACTTTAGGTATATCAATTTCTGCTATAGGAGGCATAACTCTTCTCCAGGACCTGAGGGGACTTGCATCACAGTTCCCCTATACCACATGACATTTTGCCCACCAGGATATCTCTAAAATTGTAGATCATTCCAGATTAGAGGGTCAATTTGGCAGGATTACTTATATCTAAGCCTAGATGTACTTTGGTGACTTGTCCTACTCTGCTCCCAAAAGCTGTAGGACTTCTTGTAACCACCAGGATATGTGTCAGATCATTTTCCAGTTGGAAAATACTGCCTCCAGAACACTGCTGGTTGTCAGTTGTACATGGCCTATGAGATGTGAAAATCCATTTTTTTTTTTTTTTTTTACTTTAGAGACAATGTTCTGTAATACTTCTCATCAACCAAACCCTAAAATACTTACTGATCATAAAGCCCTTAAAACTTCTAGGGCTCTTCTCCTATGTTCAGTAGCTTGTGACTCTCACAAGTCCTCCAACTTACAAAGTATGCCTTCTTTATTCAGTCTGATGTCATAGATCAATATGGATGTCTATGCAGTCCAGTCTAGACAGAGGAAAGAGTCAATAATTTATCCTTGAAGCAAAACAGGAAGTGTCTATTATTGTCTGCTTCATGTGAATGCTATTCCTGATCCTCTTTTCTCATTAGAATAGAAAACAGTGTATTTGCAACATTGCCGCTGCTCTCCCCACCTTGTGCTTTATTCATCTTCTCCAGCAAATAAACCATATGAAGTAAGCAGTTGTAGGTGGGACTGCCATTTGTGTGTTACAGTAGGTACCATCATCTTACAGTGCTCTTGTGACCTGAAGTACAGAGCCAAAGACCAGACTGGTGAATTAAAGAAGTACTCTCACCCTTACAACCGTTAGGCCCTGTGAAATGGTGCTGTTCTGTCTTCCCTACATACTCCCACTCATTACCTATTATTACAATTAACTCTTTTGGTCAGAAAGAAATGTTTCAGTGGTTTACACTTTTCCTTTCCACCATGTTATTCCTTATCTCACACACTGAGGATGCAATGCAGAAGGTGCACACACTACTAAGCAGGGCAATTCCAATTATGCATTCAGGGAGCTGGTAAACACAACCGAATAGAGCCACACACTGAATGTACCCAGTGTATATTGCACCTAGTCTGGGATTCCATTTACTACCTGAAACTTATATGTCCCCATATAAGTTTCTATGTCCCCAAACATATGTCCCCATATAAGTTATCGTTGCTAACAACGATACCACAGTTAATGACATTTCAAGCAGTTGATATCAATGGCAGTTCAAACACCATATCTGACATTCCTTGAATCGCTTGAACATTTCTGTCTTCCCAATGCACACTTGCCCGGGTAAATGTCTTAAAGTAATGCCTCCATAATGTGTTAGATCAGGTGAAAACTGAAAATGCAGGACAGTTATTTATAAATGAAGAAAAAATAACTTTTTCCTTTCTTCCATGGTTTCATTCTCAATTTGTCATGGTGTATTTTACATATTTTCTAATACAACTTATCTCAGGCACAAGGATGTTTATTAGGTGAGTGCAGACCTTACATCTGATACCACCTGCACCCAGCCTGGGTACCTGTGCTCAGAACTCCAACCAGACCCATGGGAAATGGCAGTTACTGGGAAAGCATAGACAGCGAACAAGTCACAGGGAAGTAGGGAGGTGATAGGAGGCAGGGGGCAGGGTCATGTGTAAATTAAAGTTCCAAATCCTTACCACATGTTGCTTGGTTCCCTTGGACTTCAATTTTATACATCACAGGTTAAAAGATAAAATTATTAAAAATTTCGAGAAGGTGATTGCCAAGTAATAAATCTAAGTACCAGTCATTTTCTTTGCACAGGTGCCTGTCCAACTGCACTAATCCATCTGTCATGAAACCATGCCTGGATGTCAGTTCCCTTGGGGAAAGACTTCAGGTGTCATTTCCATGAATATTTTCCATGATATTGCAAGCTTCTTCCCATTGGAGGTCCAAGTTCCTCTTCAGTCAGCAATTCTGGGCTACAAACTGGCCCAGTTCTATCTTTAATTTATTACAAATGTTTGTGCCATGTTGGATGACAATCTATTTGTCCCTATGAAAGTGTATTTCAATTAACTGACTCTTTAACTCTTTATGTCATTGCCCATAGGCAGAAATTCTACTTTGCCACTTTGATAATAATTATACCCATCTAACTTTTGGTGATTAAATATGTTCAACTGGGTTCTATTATTTCAGTTGTCCATTATCTATTAATAAATTAGTATTAAAATGTTAACACTATTGATTGTCAATTATATTATTACCTTCATCAAACCTCCTTATGTAATGGCCTATCCTGGTTTAAGGCCTTGGATTACAGAACAATCTCTGTATTCCAGGTGCATTTTGTTTTGTTTTTATTTCTCCAACAGACAAAATTACGTTTTTGTTTTGGATATCAAAGTAGATCTGTTTACCTGGACTGATGAAAGGTATGAGAATTTGGGATAGAATTTTTAAGTAGATTTTTCTTTTAAGTTCTCCGGTCTTCTTTCTTGACCTCCCTTCTCTTGTGAGTTTGTCCTAAACTATTGAGCATTTCTGTGTATGTAAGATGTTTTAGAGGATCAACCTTTGTGAAAGGGAGGGTTAATCAGTTTTTCACAGTCATGGTTAAAACATCTAACAAGAATAATTTAGATTATGATTAGTCAGTTTCAAGACAGATACATCATGGTTGAAAGGCTCAGTGGAAGAGAGCTATCCAATTCATGACATAAGAAAGCAGACATAAAAGAGGGTAGGAAAAAGAGAAACCCTTCCAGAGCATGCACCAGGAACCTGCTTCCATGATCTAAGTCCCAACTCCCAGTAGTCCATTCAACCATTGGTGAATTAATAGATGAGTTCAGAGTCCTTATGATTTAATTGTTTCCTAAAAACCCTACATCTGAATCTTCCTGTGTTGGGAACCATGCTTTCAATACAAGAGCTTTTTGAGACTATCCCAGATCCAAAATGCAACAAAGGCAGATAAAGGAAGATAAGGCAGAGAAAAATGTCCATTTTTTGAACTAAGAAAGCCACAATCAACTCCACAGAAAGTTCTGTGTTATAAATAATTCATCAGATGTGTCTTTGTTAACCCAAAATACCTAAGCCATCAAGGCCATACCAACATCAGTTATTGCTTGTGGGCCATATTGGGTAAGACATACTCTTGAATAAATTTGTTCCCTCTATCTAAGGTAAAAAACCAACATCTGGAGACTCTGCTGTCATTAACTACTTCCCTCAAGGGAGATTTGTCAAATTCATACTTGTGTCCATCTTAACTTCTAAGGATATATCTTGATGAATTTTGGGGCTGGGAATAAAGAACTTAGAGGAAGTGAAATGTGGTCTACAAATTCTTCTGAAATTCACATAGAACCCTTCTAACTTCATTCAATCTCAGTGCTTAATGGAATGAAGATAGTGAAGTTGCATTTTGATGAAACTTCATGATCTGATTTCTTTTGGCTTAACCCAGGACCAGCAGCTTCCATATAACAAGTAAATTAGCATCATGTTGGCCATCTGTGACAGAGAAACTTTTTGAGTCTACCTTCTATCATGTGTCTGGCCTTGTACTTAGTGGTTTACCACAACATTTGCTATTGATTCAGTTCACCTATTATCTAGAATGTTCTTGTAACTCAATCTTCTGCTTTTGAAGTTCAATTTCACTGAAGATTCCTCATTTAGAAGGTGGAAAAGAACCCTCTATTCATCACATACTCTCATTGCTCCACTCTAATTTCTAATTTTGCAGTTTTCTAGGCTACGTGGCTGTTCTGTCCAGTGAAATGTAAGTGGAAGGGATCTGAGTCACTTCCAAAATAGGCACTAAAAGCCTCTATAGAATTCTCTAGAATATCTCTTTTTCTGCTGAAGAAATTGAGGAAGCAATATGTTCCCAGTGATGGAGGGCTTATCAATCATCTCTGGATGAATAAATCAGAGACACAAATGTGGTCAATTAACTACCAGTGGGAAATAAAAAGTTTCTCACCAAGCCACTGAGACATAGTGGTTATTTCTCGTAGTAGCTTAGTTTTAAAACATACTATTATAAGGAAATTGAGATTGCACTGGGAGAACTGAACTGCAAAAGCTCCTTTTCCCCAGCAATGTCAGTATGGCCATATCTCAGTTTAATAGAGAGGAGGAGCTACCTTAAAATTAGGCAACGCACAATCCATCTCTCTCTGGGTGAAGAGTGGGGAGCGGTTTTGCCTTCTATATGACTTTCAATATATCTGAACACATATCACTAAATCCTAGGTCTGTCCTAGAGACCAGAAAGTCCATCATAAGAAATTTAACTTCTGAACTGGGGATATAGCTCAGTTGGTAGAGCGTTTGCCTTGCACGCACAAGGCCCTGGGTTCAATCCCCAGTACTGCAAAAAAAAGAAATTTAACTTCTGCAAAATGCTTTGAACTATGCCTGAAGATTACTTAGTAAGAGTTCTAAGTGTCAACTCTTACTATTCTCTAGAATTAAATTCCATGAGAAGGTAATTTTTAGATCATTCCCTTGGAACTTTCACAGCAGTACCTGGAACCCTGACTAAAACCAATGAGGTATTAAAATAATAGGTATTAAAAGGAGGGATGAATGGATGGATGAAAATATTTGATTTTACCTCCTCACTCTCTCGGTTTTTTCTTGCTCCTTTTGATGGATTAACTGTCCATGATCAGAATATACCATATGCTTTCCTTGATTTTCTCTTTTTCATATTTTCTTGTTGCAAGAACATATCACCCACTGGTATGTTCCCTACTATATGGGAGAAATATTCATGCCAGCCAGTTGACTCCAGTATTCTACTGAGAGAAAAATCCTATCTTTAAGGACAGATTTTTGTGCAGATGTAGAATGCAGCAAAAATACAGTGATGTTGGTTAAATCTGTGAAAAAATACTTGTGGGAAAAACTTCTCAGCTACATGTTCTTTGACTTTTACAGCATTAAGTTGGCAGCATTTACCTTCTATTCTGTGCTTTATATCAGAAAACTTGTAAATAATGTTTACTTCAGTAGGATTTTATTAGGACATTTACTACAGAACTATATGTTATGCTTCAATTGCCTTTACTTATATACCCAGGTCTAAGATTTTGTGAAAGTTCCTTGCTTTTATTATTTATTTAGGAAAACCATCAAAACCATAGATTCTTCTCATTTCCCACACTCTTGCCCCAAAGATTGTATCTCCCTGCTCTTATGTACCTAGACCACTTTGAAGGTAGACTGCATAACTGTTTTTTAGGATGTTCTTCACTTATTCCCTGGCTATGATCTATGTTGTGTGTATCCCCTGTCATTTTGTTTCTTAATTTCATCCCTGATTTTTCCTGAAACCACCTTCAGAGCATTCCTTAACAAAGAGTATGAGAGAGAAAAACTGTCAGAGCAGTATTCTAATTGAATAAGTATGTAATAGTTGAAACATTTTCTTTGAGAACATTAAAGGTGTTGTTCCCTTACTTTTAATTCAGTTAAATACATTTTGTTTCCAGTTGTTTTTATTTTCTTCTCAAATAAGTTTACATTTTTTCCTGTCCAAGTGCTATTTGGCATTTTTCTTTATTGTATTGTTAAAAAAATTCAAATTGCTATTTATAAGGTGGAGTTCTTTTAAATCCTTTCTTTGTCTGAATTCTTGATAGGCCTTTTCAGCTTGAAGATAATGTTCCTTTGTGACAAATTCTCTTTGATTATTTTCATGATAATGCCCTTTGGTTGATTTCTCTTCTCTTTTTTTCTAATTCATTTACTAGTAAAATGATACAATTTCTAGCTTGATTCCTTCTGTCTTTTAACTTCTCTTTTTTGTTTTCCTGCTCCATTTTCTAGAAGATTAGCTTAACATTATGCTACAATCATACAACAGCATGTTAATGTAATTTAAGCAATGGTAGATTTACAATTTGGATCAAGTTTTAGATTTTTAGGGCATTCACATAGATGACTTTTACTATTAATTTTTCCTGAATGCGTTAATGGAGTGTGATATGAAATTTTTTATCTTGATTGAATTTAAATTCCTCTTTCATCTTCTTCCTCCTTACTCTCTCGGTTTTTTCTTGCTCCTTTTGATGGATTAACTGTCCATGATCAGAATATACCATATGCTTTCCTTGATTTTCTCTTTTTCATATTTTCTTGTTGCAAGAACATATCACCCACTGATATGTTCCCTACTATATGGGAGAAATATTCATGCCTTGGTTTTTTTGTTGTGTTTTATTATTTTCCCCCTTTACATTCCTTGACATCTTCTTCTTTCATGCCAGTCTGTTCTCAAGTAACTGAGAACCACTGTGGTTTAAACACAGGAATAAATCAAAAAGGCAGACTGATAGAGAGCTCAGTGAAGGTGAGGAGGCTTATCAACTGGCAGGCCCAGTTTGATGGAGAGTAGTTATGGAGGCCGCATTCCAATTCATCACCCTTCATTCTTGGACAATTAATTTTTAAGTACTTATGGTATATTCTGTTTACAAAATGTATTTGGACTATAAAATACTATATAGTAACAAGATAAAAGAGCATGTATATCAACAGAACCCTGACTTAAAAGTAGAATTTTAATTATATTTACCATCCCCACTGTAATTTTGATAAGAGCATGATATCCCAAGCTGTTCCCTAGAGTTTACCAAGGGGTTCACAGAACACAAACCCTGGGAAGGCTAGATTGTGATTATGTTTTCACATAGGTATTACTTTAACTCCACCCAAAGTAGATTTGAACAAGCACAATTCCTCTCAGTTTTCCTGTGGTTCTGTTTGGAGGAGGTAGAGCATAGAGGAGGGACCCTTGTCTTCCTCTGTTTTCTTTCGATCCCAGTTACCTTGATATGAGCAGCTATGATCCATCGCTCCCCAGCATGATATTCTGCCTTGCCACAGGCCCAAGACCAGGCCTGTGATCATGAACTGAAACCTCTGAAATATTTCTTCCTTTAAGTTATTTCAGGGATTTTTATTTCCATAGAAACAGAAAGCTAACTAAGAGATGGCGTATGCTTTTGTCTTTCTTGGAAGTATGTAGGATCTTTGGTAGTATTTCCTACACTGTGAGGCCCCCAAGCATGAGCTATTGGAATAAAGCAAGGCAGCTGATACCCTAGATAGAGACCAGATTCAGAAACTTCTTACTTCTCATCATTAGTACTCTCTTGGCTGTGACATTATACATTAGCCTTACCCTTTTTTTTTTTCCATCTTCATTCTTCACATAAAAAGCATTCGTAAATGGATTTTGCCCATATTTTTAAGTGTTTTGTTATGAGGAGTTATGTATGTTTATACAGACATATTGCCAGAAAAGCAAGTCCCCACGAATTTACTTCTTTTTTAAAATTGATTATTTTTAGTTTTTAGAGACTGCATTTTGATTTGTTGTACACAAATGGAGTACATCATTTCGTTTCTATGGCTGTGCACGATGTAGATTCATACCATTCGTGTAATCATACATGTACATAGGGTAATGATGTCTCTCTCATTTCACCATTTTTCATACACCCCTTACTCTCATTTTCCTCTACGTAATCTAAAGTTCCTCCATCCTTCTCTCATCCCCCACCCCACTACCTCCTGCCAAATGTTTTCCCTGATAAGTGGATGATGACAATTTACTTCTTGTTGTTATTACTTTTAATTCAGCAACAGTGAATTAAAATTGCTCGAATTATAAATTGATACCTTAGGAGGGATTTGCTTAAGCTGTGTGGGTCATGTTGTTAAATTTTAAATATGTCTATTTTCTTTTTTTTTTTTAATTGTAAACAAATGGGATACATGTTGTTTCTCTGTGCATGGAGTAAAGGCATACCATTTGTGTAATCATAAATTTATATAGGGTAATGTTGTTTGATTCATTCTGTTATTTTTTCCTTTCCCCCCACCTCTCCCACCCCTCTTTTCCCTCTATACATTCCTTCCTTCCTCCATTCTTGCCCCCCTCCCTACCCTAACCCTATCCCTAACCCTAACGGTAACATCTCCCACCCTCCAATATATGTCATCATCCTCTTATCAGCGAGATCATTTGTCCTTTGGTTTTTTTCTGATTGGCTTATCTCACTTAGCATGATATTCTCCAATTTCATTCATTTGCCTGCAAATGCTATAACTTTATCATGCTTTATGCTGGAGTAATATTCCATTGTATATATATATATGCCACAGTTTCTTTATTCATTTATCAATTGAAGGGCATCTAGGTTGGTTCCATAGTCTGGCTATTGTGAATTGAGCAGCTATGAACATTGATGTGGCTGCATCTCTGTAGTATGCTGATTTTAAGTCCTTTGGGGATAGGCCAAGGAGTGGGATAGCTGGGTCAAATAGTGGTTCCATTCCAAGATTTCTAAGGAATCTCCACACTGCTTTCCAGAGTGGCTGCACTAATTTGCAACCCCACCAGCAACGTATGCATGTACCTTTTTCCCCACATCCTCGCCAACACCTATTGTTGCTTGTGTTCTTGATAATCACCATTCTAATTGGGGTGAGATGGAATCTTAGGGTAGTTTTGATTTGCATTTCTCTTATTACTAAAGATGTTGAACATTTTTTCATATATCTGTTGATTGCTTGTACATCTTCTTCTGTGAAGTGTCTGTTGATTTTCTTAGACCATTTCTTGATTGGATTATTTGTATTCGTGATGTAGAGTTTTTTGAGTTCTTTATAGATTCTGGAGATTAGCGCTCATCTGAAGTATGAGTGGCAAAGATATTCTCCCATTCTGTACGCTCTCTCTTCACATTACTGATAGTTTCCTTTGCTGAGAGAAAGCATTTTAGTTTGAATCTATCCCAGTTGTTGATTCTTGCTTTTATTTCTTGTGCTATGGGAGTCCTGTTAAGGAAGTCTGATCCTAAGCCAACAAGGTGAAGATTTAGACCTACTTTTCTTCTATAAGATGCAGAGTCTCTGGTCTGATCCGGAGGTCTTTAATCCATTGTGAGTTGAGTTTTGTGCAGGGTGAGAGATAGGGGTTTAATTTAATTCTGTTGCATATGGTTTTCCTAGCACCATTTGTTGAAGAGGCTATCTTTTCTCCATTGCATATTTTTGGCACCTTTGTCTAGTACGAGAAAATTGTATTTATTTGGGTTTGCGTCCATATCCTCTCTTCTGTACCATTGATCTACCTGTCTATTTTGGTACCAATACCATGCTCTTTTTGTTACTATTGCTTTGTAGTATAGTTGAAGTTCTGGTATTGCGATATCCCCTGCTTTGCTCTTTCTGCTGAGGATTGCTTTAGCTATTCTGGGTTTCTTATTCTTCCAGATAAATTTCATAATTGTTTTTTCTATTTCTGTAAGGTACATCATTGGGATTTTAATTGGAATTGCATTGAATCTGTATAGCACTTTTGATAGTATGGCCATTTTGACAATATTGATTCTGCCTATCCAAGAACATGGGAGATCTTTCCATCTTCTAAGGTTTTCTTTAATTTCTTTCTCCAGTGTTCTGTAGTTCTCATTGTAGAGGTCTTTCACCTCTTTTGTGAGATTGATTCCCAAGTATTTTATTTTTTCGATACTATGGTGTATGAGGTAGTTTTATTAACTTCTCTTTCTGAAGATTCATCACTTATGTGTAAAAATGCATTGAATTTATGAGCATTGATCTTGTAACCTGCTACTTTAGTGAATTCACTTAGAGTTCCTAAAAGTTTTCTGGTGGAATTTTCAGGTTCCTCTAAATATATAATCATGTCATCAGGGAACAGGGATAGTTTGAGTTCTTCTTTTCCAATTTGTATTCCTTTAATTTCTTTGGTTTGTCTAATTGCTCTGGCTAGAGTTTCAAGAACGATGTTGAATAGAAGTGGTGAAAGAGAGTATCCCTGCCTTCTTCCAGTTTTTAGGGGGAATGCTTTCAGTTTTTCACCATTCAGAATGATATTGGCCATAGACTTAGCATAGCTGGCCTTTACAATGTTAAAGAATGTTCCCACTCTCCCAATTTTTTTCTAGTGGTTTGAGCATGAAAGGATGCTGTATTCATCGAATGCTTTTTCTGCATCTATTGAAATAATCATGTGATTCTTAACTTTAAGTCTGTTGATATGGTGAATGACATTTATTGATTTCCGGATGTTGAAACAACCTTGCATCCCTGGGATAAAACCCACTTAATCGTGGTACACTATCTTTTCCATATATTTTTCTATTCAATTTGCTAAAATTTTGTTGAGAATTTTTGCGTCGATGTTCATTAACGATATTGGTCTGAAATTTTCTTTCCTCAATGGTCTCTGTCTGGTTAGGTATCAGGGTGATATTGGCTTTATAGTATGAGTTTGGAAGGGTTCCCTCCTCTTCTATTTCTTGGAATACTTTCAGATGTATTGGAATGAGCTCTTCTTTAAAGGCTTTGTAGAACTCGGCTGAGAACCCATCTGGTCCCGGACTTTTCTTTGTTGGTAGGCTTTTGATGACTTCTTCTATTTCATTGCTTGAAATTAATTTATTTAAGTTGTGTATGTCCCCCTCATTCAGTTTAGGTAATTCATATGTCTCTAGAAACTTGCTGATGTCTTCGAGGTTTTCTGTTTTGCTGGAGTATAGATTTTCAAAATAGCTTCTAATTGTGTTTTGTATTTTACTCGTGTCTGTTGTGATATTTCCTTGTTCATTCCGAATTTTAGTAATTTGTGTTTCTCCCTTTTTCTCTTTGTTAGTGTGGCTAAGGGTTTATCAATTTGGTTTATTTTTTCAAAGAACCAACTATTTATTTTGTTAATTTTTCCGATTTTTTTTTTGTTTCAATTTCATTGATTTCAGCTCTGATTTTAACTATTTCCTGTCTTGTACTACTTTTGGTGTTGGTCTGTTCTTCTTTTTCTAGGGCTTTGAGCTGTAGTGTTAAGTCATTTATTTTTTGATTTCTACTTCTTTTGTTGAATGTGCCCCATGAAATAAATCTTCCTCTAAGTACTGCTTTCATAGTGTCCCAGAAATTTTGATATGATGTGTCTTCCTTCTTGTTTACTTCTAAGAATTTTTTATTTCCCTCCTGATGTCTTCTGTTATACATTCATCATATAATAGTGTATCATTTAATCTCCAGGTATTGGAGAAATTTCTGTTTTTTATTCTGCCATTTATTTCTAATTTCAATCCATTATGATCTGATAGAATACAAGGTAGTGTCTCTATCTTCTTTATTTGCTAACAGTAGCTTTGTGGCATAATATATGGTCTATTTTAGAGAAGGATCCATGTGCTGCTGAGAAGAAAAGTGTATTCGCTTTTGGTTGGATGGTATATTCTATATATATCTGTTAAGTCTAAATTGTTGATTGTGTTTTTGAGATCTATGGTTTCTTTATTCAATTTTTGTTTGGAAGATCGATTATCCAGTGGGAGAGAGGTGTGTTAAAATCACCTAGTATTATTGTGTTGTGGTCTATTTGATTTCTGGAATTGAGAAGAATTTGTTTGACGTACATGGATTAGCCAATGTTCGGGAATAAATATTTATGATTTTTATGTCTTGCTGATTTATGCTTCCTTTAAGCAGTATGTAATGTCCTTCTTTATCCCTTCTGACTAACTTTGGCTTGAAGTCCATGTTATCTGAAATAAGGATGGATATTCCAGTTTTTTTGCTGAGTCCATGTGCATGGTATGGTTTTTCCCATCCTTTCACCTTTAGTCTATGGGTATCTCTTTCTATGAGATGAGTCTCTTGCAGGCAGCATATTGTTGGATTTTTCTTTTTAATCCAATCTGACAGTCTATGTCTTTTGATTGATGAATTCAGGCCATTAACATTCAGAGTTATTATGGAGATATGATTTGTATTCCCAGTCATTTGACTCATTTTTGTTTTTTGACATGATTTAGTTTCTCCTTTATTTGGCTATTCCTTTAGGCTGGTTCCTCCCGTTGCTGATTTGCATTGTTGTTTTTCATCTCTTCCTCATGGAATATTTTGCTGAGAAAGTTCTGTAATGCCGGCTTTCTTTTTGTAAATTCCTTTAGCTTTTGTTTATCATGGAAGGATCTTATTTCGTCATCAAATTTGAAAGTAAGTTTTGCTGGGTATAAGATTCTTGGTTGGCATCCATTTTCTTTCAGGGCTTGGTAAATGTTGTAAATGTTGTTTTAGGCCCTTCTATCTTTTAAGGTCTTGATTGAAAAATCTGCTGATATTCTTATTGGTTCCCCCCTGAATGTTATTTGGTTCTTTTCTGTCTATTTTGTATGTTTGGTATTTTCATTATAATGTGCCTTGGTGTGGGTCTGTTGTAATTTTGTATATTTGGTGTCCTATAAACCTCTTTTACTTGATTTTCCATTTCATTCTTCAGATTTGGGAAATTTTCTGATATTATTTCATTGAATAGTTTGTTCGTTCCTTTGGTTTGTTTCTCTAAGCGTTCCTCAATCCCAATAATTCTTCAATTTGGCCTTTTCATGATATCCCGTAATTCTTGTAGATTCTGTTCATGATTTCTTACCATCTTCTCTGTTTGGTCAACTTTGTTTTCAAGATTAAATATATTTTCTTCAATATCTGATGTTCTGTCTTCCAGGTGTTCTATCCTATTGGTTATGCTTTCTATGGAGTTTTTAACTTGGTTTATTGTTTCCTTCATTTCACGGATTTCTGTTTGTTTTTATTTCAGTATCTCTAACTCTTTATTGAAATGATCTCTTGCTTCCCATATTTGCTCTTTTACCTGTTGATTGGTGCGATCATGTAATGCCTGCATTTTCTCTTTCATATCCTTATTTGCTTCCCTAATTGTTTTAATTACGTACATTCTGAACTCCCTTTCTGACATTTCTTCTGCTGTGCTGCCATTGGGTTTTATTGATATAGTATCTAGGTTTGTTTGGGACATTTTCTTCCCTTGTTTTCTCATATTGGTCCGATAGTAGTGGGACTCTGAGATATTGCATATTTCCCCTATAGGCTTATAGTGTCCCTGTAGATTTCCAGTATATCACCTCCCAGCCTTCAGTAGCCTGAAGTCTTGGAGGAACTTGATAATGCAGTGCTTCTGAAGAAAGCTGCCCCTAGCCTGCTACTTGTTCCAGGACTTGGAGCTGGCTCTGTGCTGAAAGGATCTCACTGGGCGGCCTGCTCCAAGAAGCTGACTGTGGAAGGAGTCTGTCGCCGGAGGGAGCAGGGCTGCTTGGGGAAGTCCCTGGCTGCCCCGCCCTGGTACCTGAAGTTGCCTGTGGACCAGAGCTCGCTGCTGGGTCCTGGACTTGGAGCTGGCTCTGTGCAGAAAGGCTCTCACTGGGTGGCCTGCTCCGAGAAGCTAGCCGTGGAAGGAGCCCGCCGCTGGAGGGAGCAGGGCTGCTTGGGGAAGACTCTAGCTGCCCTGCCCTGCTCTGAGAAGCCACCTCTGTCCCAGCCTGCCACCTGGGCTGAGCTTCACCCAGTGGGGGAGACTCACCCCACAGCTCTATGTTAGTCCAAGTCTCTCAATGTCTCCCCTTCTTGAATCCTGTGTTCTGGAGTGACAGGAGATGCAGTCACCCTCTAGTCTGCCATCTTGGATCCTCCTAGATATGTCTATTTTCAATAAAAGTTTTGGCACATCTTCCAAAACTAGTTCTCTTTTACCTGGCATCTTAATCTCTGTTCCTTTTCAGGATGAATTTATGAACAACTGCTTCCAAAAAAATAGATGGTCTCCTCTGCTTTATGATATATGTACCTAAAATTATTCACAATCTACTTTGTTTTCCTCCACTTATTTCTTAATTTCTGTAATCTGTTAAAAGGTCTTTTCTTTTATAGGTCCACCTCCTGCTTTTCCACTGGTATGAGTCTGCTAGTTTTAAGGAGATTCTTGTGTATAATTTTATGGTATCCTAGGGAATAGATGATGTAAAATATGGTAATGTGGCCTCTTATACTTAAAGCACTTAAAGCATTCATTTGAGTCACCTTAGCATCATTAATCTACACTATATGATCTACTCATACTAAGCACTATGTGAACAACATTACCAATACAACTGTTTCTCAAAGAAACTTTAAATTAGAATTACATAATTACGTAGAAAATGATTCCACAATGTTATTTGCTCTATATCTTGTGTATTGGTGGGGAAAAAATTGTTTACTTCTCAGATGTGAACAGTATTTAATATATTATCTAGCTGCAATACAGTATATAATAGAAGTACGTACAGGATCATGGTAGATAAGGTAGAAATCAGTAAACTAGAATTCAGGGACAAGTTTGGAAGTTCATAGAACACAATCTTCCACTTAAATCTGTTTTTTTTTTCAATTTGTTTATTAACACTCCTCATTTTCTGTATTACTGACACTTAATTCAAATACAATATAGGGTGGCACAGGAAACTACATAAGAATAGAGGTAAGGAAACTGAAACACAGAAAAATTGAAGAGCTTACTCTCATAAGACTATGACAGAATTCAGGTTTCCAGCTTCTTGTTTTATTTCTTTTTCATATAAAATTCATAATAATAAATCAATTATCAGTTTTCTACAATATTAAATCAATAAGAACATTTAATATTGCTTAAGTTAAAGCCAGTTTTTATTTTGATTATTTTATTTATTTATTTATTTATTATTGGAAAAAAATGGGATACATATTGTTTCTCTGTACATGGAGAAAAGGCATACCATTTGTGTAATCATAAATTTATATAGGGTAATGTTGTTTGATTCATTCTGCTATTTTTTCCTTTCCCCCTACCTCTCCCACCCCTCTTTTCCCTCTATACGTTCCTTCCTTCC
The DNA here is from genome assembly GCF_902686455.1 of Sciurus vulgaris. Classification (NCBI taxonomy): domain Eukaryota; kingdom Metazoa; phylum Chordata; class Mammalia; order Rodentia; family Sciuridae; genus Sciurus; species Sciurus vulgaris. Next base: position 124,604,220 of record NC_136469.1, read on the forward strand.
CCCATTCTTGCCCCCCTCCCTAACCCTAATCCTATCCCTAACCCTAACATTAACCCCTCCCATCCCCCCATTATGTGTTATCATCCTCTTATCAGAGATATCATACATCCTTTGGTTTTTTCAGATTGGCTTATCTCACTTAGCATGATATTATCCAATTTCATCCATTTGCCTGCAAATGCCATAATTTTATCATGCTTTATGGTGGAGTCATATTCCATAGTATATATATATATATATATCACAGTTTCTTTATCCATTCATCAACTGAAGGGCATCTAGGTTGGTTCCCCAATCTGGCTATTGTGAATTGAACAGCTATGAACATTGATGTGGCTGCATCTCTGTAGTATGCTGATTTTAAGTCCTTTGGGGATAGGCCAAGGAGTGGGATAGCTGGGTCAAATAGTGGTTCCATTCCAAGTTTTCTAAGGAATCTCCACACTGCTTTCCAGAGTGGCTGCACTAATTTGCAACCCCACCAGCAATGTATGAGTGTACCTTTTCCCCCACATCCTTGCCAACACCTGTTGTTGCTTATATTCTTGATAACTGCCATTCTAATTGGGGTGAGATGGAATCTTAGGGTGGTGTTGATTGCACTTCTCTTATTACTACAGAGGTTGAACATTTTTTCATATGTTTGTTGATTGCTTGTTCATCTTCTTCTGTGAAGTGTCTGTTCATTTCCTTAGCCCGTTTGTTGATTGGGTTATGTGTATTCTTGGTGTAGAATTTTTGAGTTCTTTATAGATTCTGGAGATAAGTGCTCTATCTGAAGTATGATTGGCAAAGATTTTCTCCCACTCTGTAGGCTCTTTCTTCGCATTTCTGATAGTTTCCTTTGCTGAGAGATAGCTTTTACTTTGAATCTATCCCAGTTGTTGATTCTTGCTTTTATTTCTTGTGCTATGGGAGTTCTGTTGAGGAAGTCTGGTACTAAGCCGACATGTTGAAGATTTGGACCTACTTTTCTTCTATGATCTGCAGGGTCTCTGGTCTGATTCTGAGGTCCTTAATACATTTCAAGTTGAGTTTTGTGCAAGGTGAGAGATATGCGTTTAGTTTCATTCTGTTGCTTATGGATTTCCAATTTTCCCAGCACCATTTGTTGAAGAGGCCATCTTCTCTCCATTGCATATTTTGGCACCTTTGTCTACTATGAGAAAATGGTGTTTATTTGGGTTTGTGTCCGTATCCTCTAATCTGTACCATTGATCTACCTGTCTATTTTGGTACCAGTACTATGCCGTTTTTCTTACTATTGTTTTGTAGTATAGTTGAAGTTCTGGTATTGTGATACCCCCAGCTTCATTTTTCCTGCGAAGTATTGTTTTAGCTATTCTGGGTTTATTATTCTTCCAGATGAATTTCATGATTCCTTGCTCTATTCTGTAAGGTACATCATTGGGATTTTAATTGAATTGCTTTGAATCTGTATAGCACTTTTGATAGTATGGCCATTTTGACAATATTAATTCTGCCTATCAAAGAACATGGGAGATCTTTCCATCTTCTAAGGTTTTCTTTAATTTCTTTCTTTAGGGTTCTGTAGTTATCATTATAGAGGTCCTTCACCTCTTTTGTGAGATTGATTCCCAAGTATTTTATTTTTTTCGAAGCTATTGTGTATGAGGTAGTTTTCCTACTTTTTCTTTCCAAAGATTCAGCTCTTATGTATAAAAATGCATTAGGTTTATGAGCATTGATCTTACATCCTGCTCCTTTACCAAATTCACTTATGAGTTCTAAAAGTTTTCTGGTGGAATTTCTTGGTTCCTGTAAGTATATAATCATATCATTAACAAATAGGGATAGTTTGAGTTCTTCTTTTCCTATTCATATTCCTTTAATTCTTTGGTCTGTCTAATTGCCCTGGCTAGAGTTTCAAGGACAATGTTGAATAGAAGTGGTGAAAGGGGGCATCCCACCCTTGTTCCAATTTTTAGGGGGAATGCTTTCAGTTTTCAGCATTTAGAATGATATTAGCCATGGGCTCACATAGATAGCCTTTACGATGTTAAGGAATGTTCCCACTCTCCCAATTTTTTCTAGTGTTTTGAGCATGAAGGGATGCTGCATTTTATCAAATGCTTTTTTCTGCATCTATTGAAATAATCATGTGATTGTTGATTTGAAGTCTGTTGATGTGGTGAATGACATTTATTGATTTTCTGATGTTGAACCAACCTTGCATCCCTGGGATGAAACCCACTTGATCATGGTGCACTATCTTTTTAATATGTTTTTGTATGCGATTTGCTAAAATTTTGTTGAGAATTTTTGTGTCGATGTTCATTAAGGATATTGGTCTGAAATTTTCTTTCCTCGATGTGTCTCTGTCTGGTTTAGGTATTAGAGTAATATTGGCTTCATAGAATGAGTTTGGGAGGATTCCTTCCTCTTCTATTTCTTGGAATACTTTGAGAAGTATTGGAATGAGCTCTTCGTTCAAGGTTTTGTAGAACTCAGCTGAGAACCCATCTAGTCCTGGACTTATCTTTGTTGGTAGGCTTTTGATGTCTTCTTCTATTTCATTACTTGAAATTGGTCTATTTAAAGTGTGTATGTCCTCCTCATTCAGTTTACACAATTCCTATGTCTCTAGAATCCTGTTGATGTCTTCAAAATTTTCTATTTTGTTGGAGTATAGATTTTCAAAATAGCTTCTAACTATGTTTTGTATTTCAGTTGTGTCTGTTGTGATATTTCCTTGTTCATTCCGATTTTAGTACTTTGGGTTTTCTCTCTTCTCTTTGTTAGTGTGGCTAAGGGTTTATCAATTTTGTTTATTTTTTCAAAGAACCAACTATTTATTTTGTCAATTTTTTCTATTGTTTCTTTTGTTTCAATTTCATTGATTTCAGCTCTGATTTTAACTATTTCCTGTCTTCTACTACTTTTGGTGTTGATCTGTTCTTCTTTTCGTAGGGCTTTGAGCTGTAGTGTTAGATTGTTTATTTGTTGATTGTTTCTTCTTTTATTGAATGTGCTCCATGAAATAAGTTTTCCTCTAAGTACTGCTTTCATAGTGTCCCAGAGATTTTGATATGATGTTTCTTTGTTCTCATTTATCTCTAAGAATTTTTAAATTTCCTTCCTGATATCTTGTGTTATCCATTCATCGTATAATAGCATATTGTTTAATCTCCAGGTGTTGGAGTAGTTTCTGTTTTTTACTCTTTCATTTATTTCTAATTTCAATCCATTATGATCTGATGGAATAATAGATAGTGTCTCTATCTTCTTGTATTTGCTAACATTAGCTTTGTGGCATAATATATGGTCTATTTTAGAGAAGGATCCATGGGCTGCTGAGGAGAAAGTGTATTCGCTCTTCGTTGGATGGTATATTCTATAAATGTCCATTAAGTCTAAATTATTGATTGTGTTATTGAGATCTATGGTTTCTTTGTTCAATTTTTGTTTAGAAGATCTGTCCAGTGGTGAGAAAGGTGTGTTAAAATCACCTAGTACTTTTGTGTTGTGGTCTATTTTGTTTCTGAAATTGAGAAGGATTTGTTTGACGTGCATGGATGAGACACTGTTTGCGACAGATATTTATGATTGTTTTGTCTTGCTGATTTATGCTTCCCTTAAGCAGTATGAAAATATCCTTCCTTATCCCTTCTGACTAACTTTGGCTTGAAGTCCATATTATCTGAAATGAGGATGGATACTCCAGCTTTTTTGCTGAGTCCATATGCATGGCATGTGTTTCCCCATCCTTTCACCTTTAGACTATGGGTATCTTTTTCTATGAGGTGAGTCTCTTGCATGCAACATATTGTTGGATCTTTCTTTTTAATCCAATCTGCCAGTCTATGCCTTTTGATTGATGAGTTCAGGCTATTAACATTCAGTGTTATTATGGAGATATGATTTGTATTCCCAGTCATTTGGCTTTTTTTTTTTTTTTTTTTTTTTTTGACACGACTTGGTTTCTCCTTTATTTGACAATTCCTTTAGGACAGTTCCTCCCTTTGCTGATTTGCATCTTTGTTTTTCATCTCTTCCTCATGGAATATTTTGCTGAGAATGTTATGTAATGTTGGCTTTCTTTTTGTAAGTTCTTTTAGCTTTTGTTTATCATGCAAGTATTTTATTTCATCGTCAAATCTGAAGGTAAGTTTTGCTGGGTATAAGATTCTTGGTTGGCATCCATTTTCTTTCAGGGCTTGAAAAAGTTGGTCCATACCCTTCTTGGTTTTAGAGTCTGGATTGAAAAATCTGCTGATATCTGTATTGGTTTCCCCCTGAATGTAATTTGGTTCTTTTCTCTCACGGCCTTTAAAATTCTGTCTTTATTTTGTATGTTAGGTATTTTCATTATAATGTGCCTTGGTATGGGTCTGTTGTATTTTTGTATATTTGTTGTCCTATAAACCACTTGTACTTGATTTTCCATTTCATTCTTCAGATTTGGGAAATTTTCTGATGTCATTTCATTGAATAGATTGTTCATTCCTTTGGTTTGTTTCTCTAAGCCTTCCTCAATCCCAATAATTCTTAAATTTGGCCTCTTCATGATATCCCATAATTTTTGTAGATTCTGTTCATGATTTCTTACCATCTTCTCTGTTTGGTCAACTTTGTTTTCAAGATTAAATATTTTGTTTTCAATATCTGAGGTTCTGTCTTTCAGATGTTCTATCCTAATCATTATGCTTTCTATGGAGCTCTTAATTTGGTTTATTGTTTCCTTCATTTCAAGGATTTCTGTTAGGTTTTTTTTCCAATATCTCTAACTCTTTATTGAAATGATCTTTTGCTTCCTGTACTTGTTCTTTTAACTGTCAATTCATGCGATCATGTAATGCCTGTATTTGCTCTTTCATCTCCCCCTTCAATGCTTGCATTTGCTCTTTCATCTCCTCATTGGCTTCCCTGATTGTTTTAATTATGTACATTCTGAACTCCCTTTCTGACATTTCTCCTGCCATGCGGTCATTGGATTTTATTGATGTAACAATTACATTTGTTTGGGGCATTTTCTTCTCTTATTTTCTCATAGTGTTCAGGTATGAGTGGATTGCTGAGATATTGCAGATTTCCTCTATTGACTTATAGTGTCTCTGAGGAGTTCTACTATATCCTCTCTTAGCCTTCAGTAGGCTGAAGTCTTGGAGGAAGTTGATAGTGCGGTGCTCCACAAGGAAGCTGCCTCTCTAGGGGTGGTGGCCTTCTGGTGGGGTATATTCCCTGCTAGGGGGCAGAAATGTCTCCACTTGTTGACCAATGGTCATCCAATGGGAAACTAGGTTGCGGGCTATGGCAAGGCCTGTTTGGGCCTGTGTCTCTGGTTTTACCATCATTGTGGGAAAACCTCACCTGGCAGTGAAGACTCACCCTGTGGGGCAGTCTTGCTGGTCAGTTCCCCTCCTAGAGGTTCCCCTCAATCCACAACTACTTCCTGGGCTGGGCAGCTTTCTTCTGCAACGTTCCCAGGGGCCCAGACCTACCTCCTGGGCCTGGGAGCCTTGCCATGTGCAAAAGAGTCTCCTTAGGCTGCCCCTCCTCAGAGAAGCTGCCCTTGGTCCTGGAAACTTCACTCCACCCCTCAGCTTGTTTCTGTGCAGCTCTTCCACCAAGAAGCCACCTAGGTATTGGGACTGTGTTCTGCACCTAATATCCTGGCTGTGTGGCCCCTCCTCTGAGCAGCCACCTGGAGCCCCGGTGCAGTCACTCAGAATCCAAGTGACTGGCTGCAGGGGTTCTCCTCCAAGCAGCCACCTGGAGTTCCAGTGCGGTCACTATGAGTCCAAGCGACCTGCCGCGCCTCCTCTTCTGGGTAGCCAGCCAGAGCCCCGGTGGGTTGCTCTGAGTCCAAGCATTGTGCTGAGCAACCCTCCTCTACAATGCTCCCAGTTGTCAGGGTTCACTGCTCCAGCAGGGGGAGGGGTGTCTCGTTGGGCAACTCTACTTCACAAAGTTCCTGTGTTCTGGGACTACCGCCCCATCCGGGACGCCTCCCCAAGGAAGACACTCACCTGGCGGCTTTGAGTTGGTCCCAATCTCTCAATATCTCCTCTTCTTGAATCCTGACTCCTGGAGCAACATGAAATGCAGCCACCCTCTAGTCCGCCATCTTGAAACCCCACTTAAATCTTGGGCCAACACTAACAACTGAGCAAATCTGAGGCAATCTACTTAATTCACAGAAAATATAATAATTTCAAATATAATGAAATGTTGCCATTTGAAAAATAATTTTAAAAATATTAAATGAAACACCAGTAAAGCAATTAATGCATTACCTGGAACCTAACAGCTGGTCAAAAATGATGGTTTATCTTTTACATTTCTTGCCCTGCCTTGTCTGACTTTTTAATTTCTTAGAACAATGCCTGATATAAAACAGATTGACTGGTTAGATGCTTGGTACAGTTCATTTTGAGAAAAAGATTGTCTACCCTTTCAGCTCAAGCTTTCTTTATCCTTATTAAAACTTAAGTTTCTTGGAGTGAACCCTTGTCCCTAACTCAGCAAGTGCATTGTAGGGACAGAAGTTAGAAGTTGAGTCTCTATATTAGATACTGTGTAAATAATTTGATTTATTCAAGTGAGTCACAATTTTGCTTGACACATTGCTTCAACTGTTAAAAATCAATTTAGATACTAAATGCCATTGGCAATAAGTCCAGATGACCTTTAGTTTTTGGAAAGCATATGTAATATTTCTTCATCTATCAACTTGCTAATGCCTACTGGATTTTGCCCTTTTGCATGGCCATCCATTTTAAAGGTATTATATGAAAGAAATTGACTCCTTATGCATTGGCAGCATCTCTCAAACACAGTTGGGGGCTCTGTTCAGCCTTCAGACTCCCTCCCTTACTATAATGTCTACGATCCTTACAAAAACTTGCTTTTGATATTTCTCATATTTATACAAACCATCTGGATGTGATTTCTCACTATTCCTAGGGAGTAACAAATAGATAATCAGAGCTTCATCATCCTTGGCACAGAGGTATTCGCTGAGATCACAATAGGAAAGCAAGTGTGCTCTCCAGGAATTGACACTCCTGGCTACTGTGATGTTTGTGTTAAGCTAGTTTTTCCTATCAAAAAATGTATGTCTGTAGAGGAGATAAGTCAGTTTATTGACTCCTGTTTCTTCTGTAATTCAAAATAGTATTATCAATGTATCCCACGCTGTTAAATATAAGCATTAGATTCTATACAATAACTTTGACATAGTCTTGCTCTCAAATGTGCATAATTCTATGATATAAAATTGTTTAGAATACCACAGGCCTAAAACAAGTATCTGTGAATGGCAAGTCAGGGTGGGCTACAAGTAAGAGGTAGGTTTTAAGTAGTAGGCAAAACAAAAGTACAGAGAAATAAACATTCCCAGCATAAGAAAAGTAATGTGGAATGTGTGTAAGGTGCATGTGCATATATATGCAGTTGGTGGGGGTCCTCAATCTTTTGGGTATATATAACTCAAGATTGTGATAAGCTTGCTCAAAGATAATCATTGGTTGGATAGCTATAGCCTACAAGGCTTCAAGAATGCTGACCTTAGGTGAGTGAATAATATGGAAATTCATGCTCTGTCTCATAGTTCTCTTTCTCTCTCCATGTCTGCTTTGTCCTACTATTTTGCTTCAAATTAACTTTCCTTGTGCTGTCTACATGGCTTCCCAGAGCTTAAATGTTTATTTCTCTTTCATCAGTCATTATTCTATTTTGTTTTAAGGTCTGAGCCCTGCTCCAAGAAATTGTTCTAAATCATCAAATTCACATTAAAGAAATATGGCTTCTTTGAGTGTCAGGTATGCCACTAGGAAAACAGGGTAAGAAGGTGTCTATAGTTCCTACCAAACAAGAGAGAGATGGGTTAACCACCCTACTTAAATGCCTACTTGTGTGGTAGCTATTTTTTGAACATCCATTCATTTGACATATAAAAAATATTAACGTATGAACTTAAAGCATAATAAAACTAAAAATGTTAGTTACGATGTTATTGAGATGATGTTAAATGAAATTCCAGGGAATTATAACTTTATCCTTTATAGAAGGAAAAGTCATTAAAATACTTAAACAGGGATTTTACACCATCAATAGTATCTATAGGTAGATTTTTATGAAAGGAAAATGCAGACTTAAGGACCATGTCAAGAAAGAGTGAAATGTTTTAAATAAAAAATGATGCTTTAGACCCATATCACTGAGACTGGACAGGAGACTGTCTAGTGTGAAATTGAAATCAGATGGACTTGGTATTTCATTTCTCTGTATAAAAAAGAGAGAGATGGGTGAGAGAATGTAAATAACTAATTCTTCAAAGATATTGTTAGTTTTTCATTGGTGTGATAAAATGCCTAAGGAAAACAACTTAAAGGGGGAGAAATTTGTTTTGACTGTGTGTTTCAGATGTTTCAGTTCATGCTTTGGATCTGTGACGAAGCAGAACACAATGGTGGAAGAGTGGTAGAGCAAAGCTGTTCAGCCTCTGACACCTGGGAAGTGGACAGAGAGCAAGCAGAAAGGTCCAGAGACAAGGTAGAGTTCCCAGTAATCACATACAGGACCCATTCCCCTCAACTAAGTCCCAACTGCTACAGGTCCCACTATCTCCCAGCAGTCCATTCAAATTACGAAACCATTAATGAATTAATCCACAAATGAGGTTAAAACCCCCATGATGCAATCATTTCCTAAAAGTCTCACCTCTGAACATTGCTGCTCTGGAGACCAAGAGCCTTTGGTCTCTCACATGAGCCTTTGGGGGATATTTCAGATCCAAACCACAATATAAAGATTTTTCAAATTATACTCTATTAACAGGACTTGAAGTGATTTTAGAAAAACTCATTGTCTATCATCTTTCATAGGTACAGCCCAAAGGCTCATCTTTTTGAGCATATTGAGTGAAGTCTAGATCAGGCTAATGACACTGCATTCCAAAGGAATTATGAAGTGGCATGAGGTCTCCAAGGAGAAAGCTGTCCTACATAATGGGCTGTCGTACATAATCAATAGCAACGAAAGGGAAAGGGGACTATATAGACAAATTAGTCTTGAAAATGCTGAGTTAAGCAATTTTAAAGAAGTTTCTTACTCCCAGGGCAACTTCAGACCTTTAATATATTAATGTTTGTGAGAATCTTTAAAAGCTACAGCATAGTATGCAGAGTCTCCCATATGACCATGAAACTACTTCTTAGAAGGAAACCTCCATGGACTAATACTGCTTGAAACTCAGTATGAAATTCTGCTAAATGTAGCACTTTCTTAGGATCAAAAATGCTATTTCCATGGTGAATATCATTTAGGATATTTCACCTTAGAGTAAAATAATTCAGCTAGAATCAGAAGATACACATTGCACTGTAGGAAAATGACTTGGAGTGATTACAAAATGAAAATGGCTCATCTTTCAGATTTGTGGTCCACATGCTCATGATTCTGAGTGTGTCTGGAAGGAAGGTCAGCAGAATGCCTCCTGATCTTCCTAATGGAACCGAGCACATGCCCTGAGTTCTCTAGAGGGGAAAATTATCCTACCTCTTGAGTCGTCAAAGAATTTTTGGCCTGTGCTTTAGTAGCAAAAAGCATTACTTACACTGAAACTCTGGTCATGGAAGCAAAGCTCAGACTAGTATCTGATAAGAAACCAATAGACTATTGCACTAGAATTGTTCAGAGCAAATATAGCCTGATGTATTATGTAGCAGAGGCAGTTTTAGTAAAATTACTTTGAAAGATAAAAGTGAATATTGTTGTTCTCTAGACATTCAACTTTGATCAATTCTTTCCTTCAAATAATTATAATAACAGACTTATTTTAAAAGAGCAGGAATATTTAAAATAACATATTGTTTCCTTACTCAATTAAAAATTCAATTTTATAGACAGTCTGTACATAATCACATAAACTGAACATTTCACATCATTAAACCTACATGTGTTCCTAGAACTACTTATATGAGTATAATCTAGGTGTTTCCCCACTAGAGACTTTCAGAATCAGAATCCCTGAGGAGGTGGCCTGAGAATCTGCAATTTAGTAAACATTCAGATGATCTGAAGTGTACAGAATTTTGAGAAACATTACAATAGCTCTCACTTACCCTATGAATATAAAAAGTATTTATAAAAATAAATATATTTAAGAATGATTTAAAAATACCCAAGAGTATTGGTCAGGTAAGGACTCAGTCAGTCACTAGTTAGTCACTAGTTAACACTTACTATGATGGCTTTAAAGATGTATAAGGCATTGCTTCTGTGCCTAAAGTTCTTCCATTGCTTTTGTTTTTTAATAAAAATAGATAAGAAGAAAATCATGGATATAGACTGAAATGTGCAGAAATATTGCTCAGTATTTTTAGAGTTCCATTGCTACAGGTAAAAAAAAAAAAGTTTGTTTTTTTTTTTTAATCTAGTTCTCAAAAGTGGTTTACAATTAGTTTATCCACTGTAGAGGTGAGTATAAGTGATAAGAATTTCATATACAAAGTATTTTTAATATGTAATTCCTCCCAAGCCTTCTGAAGAAATGTCTATCAAATCAAATAGTTGATGCACTTTGAACACTTAGCTCCAAAAAGAAGATGACATTTTTTCATTAGTTTAAGATTTATATGCTAAAGTATCTGTCACAATAATAATAAAATCTGACAGTGCTGATCATCTGGGTTTTTCACGCATAGAGGTAATGTGTTCTTTGGAAGATATAAATGACAATTTGTTCAAATCAGAGATTTAAAAAATTTAGACAAGCACAGAAGCTCTATAACTTTATATTTCACCATTTCAAAATCATTCATTTAATCATGTTTATATCATGTCACCCATACTGATTAATATTTTGTAGACAAAGGAATGAATGAATATGTTATTATTTCATCATATGATATTTTGATTATTAACATTTTCAAAAAAAGGTCAGGTGTCAATCAGCTTAAATGCACCTATAAAGAGAGAAAGCTTTAGGCATAAATGTGAATATAAATATTCTGTCTTGCAACTGAGTTATCTTTCTTTTTGTTGTTGCTCTTGTTTTGTTTTTTGCTTTGGTAACTCTAGGTGTATGAAATTCCAGTCCATACCGTATCAGAGCACAGAGCACTGAAGCATGTGTATATAACTTAACTTCTAAACAAGGAGGAAGGTATACTTTTTTGGAAAAACATACAGGCATTAGTGTTCCACAGCCATTGCCTTTCTGCATTGCTCAGAAAGTTCCTGTTCCTATAACTGTGTTCCCAAACAGCCTGCATTTCTCAAGTGGATGGCCATGTTTATTCATTTTTGCCATCCTGATACCTCCTATTGAATCTTAGCAGATACTAAATAAATGCAAGCTGAACAGAACTGAAGGTGAAATAAGTTTGCCAAATATCATTAAAATGCAAATATGATTTGTGAAAATATTTACTAATATTATAACCACAAATATCCCAGTGTCTACTTTTAAAATAGAAAATAAGTGTGAGAAAAGCCACATTCTAGGTTTCCTTTAGATCTATGCTCCCAACTATTTCAATCAACATATATTTGGAATAAGAAAGAAAAATGCTATGATCTCTTAGGAAATTCTTTAATACTAAAAGGTAATAATTTATCTTGAATAAATTAATATGGCTTTTAATGTGCCTCTGTATTCTCTAGAAGCAACTATATTGTGGGAGTCTTACTTCTTAAACATAATTTTCTACACATGAAAGGCTTATTTTAGTTTCTCTACCTAAGGAGACCTTTTAGAACAGTCATCATTTTCTATTCTCTAAGCTACATTTTGTTGTCAAATTGCATTTTACATGAACACTGCAGAAACTTCCACTTGCACCCTTAGGGGATCTCATCCCATCTCCAGCCTAGGAAGGATTAATCACAGATAAGTATAATGTGAAACTATAGCATTTTATAACATCACTAAAACATCATTATATAAAGAGTGTCAAGAACTTTCAGAAATAAAGAAAGATGAAGATGCTCCCACATTGAAACTCACATTAGAAACAAAAAGTCCCTCCATAGAGAAAGTCTCTAAGGAGGTTGTATTGAGAGTACATATTCGAATGCCTTCCACAAAGTCAAGTATGGTGTCTAGAGGAAGCTGGCATACCTGACCTCAACTTTTTAGATCAATAATTCTTTTCTTTCATTTCATAAGATATATATCCACCTTTATTAGTATATAATCCTTAAATGAGATGAAATTAACTTTCCAAATTTCTTAAATAAACCTGTTTAATGTCTATTTTTAAAATATTCATGCCAACTATTCTGCAAATAGTAAATACCTTATAATTAACTTCATAATTCCACATGTGAACAATTATATATTAAGTAAACAGAAGAGTAAAGCAGAACTCTACATACATGCATGTATGTGCACATTTATTAACTTTGAAGGTTTATTCAGAAGGACTTCACATTGCAGGAATTTATATACATGACTCCCAAAGCACAAGAAATAAAATCAGGAATTAATTATTGGGACAGATTCAAACTAAAAAAAGCTTTTTCTCAGCAAAGAAAACAAACAACAATGTAAAGAAAGAGCCTACAGAGTGGGAGAAAATCTTTGCCACACATACTTGAGATAGAGCACTTATCTCCAGAATCAATAAAGAACTCAAAAAACTTTACACCAAGAATACAAATAACCCAATCAGTAAATGGGCTAAGGAAATGAACAGACACTTCACAGAAGAAGATCTATAAGCAATCTACAGATATATGAAAAAATGTTCAACATCTCTAGTAATAAGAGAAATGCGAATTAGAACTACCCTAAGATTCCATCTCACCCCAATTAGAATGTCTATTATCAAGAACACAAGCAACAATAGGTGTTGGTGAGGATGTGGGGAATAAGGTATACTCATGCATTGCTGGTGGAATGAAAATTGGCACAGCCACTCTGGAAAGTGGTATGGATATTACTTAGAAAAGCTGGAATGCAGCCAGCATTTGACCCTATCCCACTCCTCAGTTTACACCCAAAGGACTTAAAATTAACATACTACAGTGATGCTGTCACATCAATGTTTATAGAAGCTCAATTCATAATAGCTAGATTGTGGAACCAACCTAGATGCCCTTCAATGGATGAATGAATAAAGAAACTGTGATATATATATACACAATGGATATTATTCTGCCATAATGAATAATAAAATTATGGCATTTGCAGGTAAATGGATGGAGTTGTAGAATATCATGCTAAGTGAAATAAACCAATCCCAAAAAACCAAAGGCCGAATGATTTTTCTGATAATTGGATCATGATACATTACCGGGTGGGAGGGGATAAGGGAAGAATGGAGGAAAGATGGATTGTGTATAGGGAAATGAGGGGTGGGGAAAGGATTGGGGGAAGGAAAGATAATAGAATGAGACAAACATCATTACCCTATGTACATGTATGATTACATAAACAGCGTGACTCTACTTCATATACAACCAGAAAAATGAAAGTCGTACCCTATTTGTATACAGTAAGTCAGAAAACTAAAAAAGCACTTTTGCAAACTTAAAAAAAATAAGTTACTTTTATGTAGACTTCTTCAAAAATATAAACCTCCAAGCCCTGCCACCCCTTTGCCACAGGTATAAAGTTACAAGAATTTCTAGACTTATGGTCCAGAGAATCTTTTAGGTAAAAGCTCCTCTGAACCCTGCAGTCAATAAACCTGCTTCCTGAAAATTCCTTGGATTTACAGCCTCTACTGTCCTACATCTGCCCAAATAATTGCTTTATTTCCAACCCCGTGTTTTTACTCACATCCATACCATACAATAAGCAACAGTGCATATTTTGGTAGTTAACTGCAGAGAAAGGAAGAGAGAAATTGATTCTTTTCCCAGAAAAATTAGCAAATACCTGGCCCATCCATGGCACCAGGGAAATGTTAGTTAAGCAAATTGATCCTCCAGCTGTGAATTGAATTAATAGCACTAAATCTACATAGCTGACCATTAAAAGTGTTGTTTTATAAAAGCAAGATTAAGGTAATACTTCCATAACAAGAAAGAAGGTAAGCTGGATCTCAAAAGCAAAAAATGTCAACGCACAGTGGTATGAAGTGTAAGAATTTTTTATCTTAGATATCTCAACAAATGTACTAGTGCCTTTTGTGTCACGCCATGCATCTATCTTTGTTGACACTTTGCATTTGGGATTCAGATAAAATATATTTAGCACTGTTACCCTCCATTAACAACTATGTGACTGTAAGTGAACTCTCAGTTTCTTCAAAGAATAGGAGTAATGGAAAAGATATTCATAAAATTTAATGGGATAGCCAATGTCAAATGGCTAGCAGGGTTTTGCTTCTAGGAAACCATGCACTGCCATCAGCATCAATGACACTGTTACAGTGGGTCCCTTAAAAAGCCTAGGATAGTGGGTAGTCAAATCCTTATGCTTTCGTTACACAGATTTAATTCTGAGGTGGAAATCTAGGAACACATATGATACTCAAGGGCTTTTAAGGAACTTTTATAACCACAGGTATGAGCATGATCTAAGAGTCATTTACGAAATCCACACATTTCGTGTGTCCTCACGAAATAATTTACAAAGAACCAAGGACTACTGCAGCTCTGGAAGCTTAAAGATGACCTATATTATACACTGGAAAATTTCAAAATTGGTCAAAATGGCCTGAAGCCACACTGAAGGAGAACTTTTCTCTGAAATTAAACTTGAAAAGTATGCATGCCTTTTGATGGCATAGCATAACATGACTCACATGATTTTACACAGAATTTAATAACAAAAATAAAGGAAAAAGAAAAAGGTAGGGCTAACAACCCAGCTTAACTCTGGCTGAAGATCTTGTTTATTCTCTCACTTTCCAATGTCCAGATTTCACTTCATCTTAGTTTCTGGTTTTGGCCCCTCTTGATTTGATTATTGAGTTTCGAGAATCTGCTTTTACAGTATCTTAAGAGCCAAAAGCCTTTCACTTTTGATCGCACTTACTTGGGGATGCAAAACTGTCTTGGTTGCTTTGTCCTCAGGCCCTGTTTTCTTCCCAGGAGCACACACCACTAAAGAGTCTGAGAGCTGCTCCCATTAGCACTAACATGCAAGTCCTGACATTGCCTCAGAGACACTAGGGCAATTTGTGATCATTTGTTCCAAAGATGTTCTACCATTTCTCTCAGCCGGGAGGAAAATAGCATGGCCTCCTGAATTGCATCTCGAGGACTCAGCTAATGCAGCCTTGGTGCCCTTCCCCAGATAGAAATATCTACAAAGGCTTTGAGAGCTTGGATCAAATGTTTCACTCTCATCTACCCCAGGCACTATGCTCCCTGCCTGCCACAATTATAGGACTTTCTACCCTGCAAAAGCACGCAATTTGAAATTTCTTCTAATGCTCCTGTCAATATTGAACTACAGATTGCCTGAAAAAGTCATCCTTTTCTCTTAGCAGTTCAAGTGCATTGCAGAGAGCCTATAACCCTCTGTGTCAACCTGGGACATGGGGCTTACTGGTTTCTCTATGTTTGGTTACTAATGGCCTCAAAACATGCTATGCAGAATTACTGCCTCACTGTTGGGTAGAGAGAAAGGCAATTGTTCCAATACGTGGATCTCTTCCTGAGGATGAGAAGACCCAGCAAAGGAGCTAAGAAGAAAGAATGTGACAAAGTGGATTTTAGAGCCAGAAGTTATTATAACAAAAGAGTCTAGAGAGGAAAGGAGATCATGCATCCAGGCCTGTTAGTGAGAGGACCTGATGAAGCTGGTGGGCTTTGATTCTTTTATTTTCTCACACAAAGGTATCCAGGCTGAGTTAAAATTATTTCAAATCTGTGGAGTGAGAAAGTGGTAAAAGAATACCTAAGTGACATTCCTTTGGGTTGGTAATTCTTCAGAGCATTTTATATTTAAAAAATAAAAAATAAAATGATCTAATCCCACTCTGCCTAATCTAGAATCATGGTGCCACAAGTGTGAGATCCGGGAGCCAGCATTGTTAAAGATAATGCAGTTATCTCCTTCGGGGAACAGTCAACTTGCAGAGGGTAATTAAGAGCATGCAGAGCCATCTGGGTAAAAGCTTGTGTCTCTTCTATGCATCATTACTTATATAGGATTTGCAATTCATGCAACAAGGATACCAGTTAAATGGTATTGTTCACCCTAAATATTTGATGTTTTAATAGCTACCGTATTCTATAACTGCCACTTAATCTATCATCATTAGCTAATGTACTAGCTAATACTGGTGGAGAAAATTTTGTTCTTTTTATAAAGTCTTACAATTATAAAAATTGAAATAGCATTGTTTTCATATTTTTTCAAATTGAAACTATAAGATCAACCCTTACCTCTCTAAACGACACTAATGTAAATAATAATAAAGCCTAAAAGCTAGAGAAAGGAAAAAAAATAGAGAATAATAACAATCTTCACATTAATTGAAATGCAAACATTTTCAAAACCATTTTTAAGTAAAGAAAATCCCCTTTAGCTATTGTTGAGTTTTATCTGTGTCTGAGATGGCAAGAAGCAACAAGAATCAGCCTTGAGAGTGATTACTGAGATTTCCCTGTTTTGGATCACTGGGGGAAGCCATCCATGATGACTCATATGAGGTCTGAGCGTAGTTCGAGTCATTAACCAGGAATATCTGGCCTCAGGAACTAAGAGTTCCATAATGACTTTTGGAGAATGCCTGAGTCACGTGGTTATCCTACATTAACTCACAGCTGAAGTTCAAATACAAGCATCTGATGTAGGAGTGACCCATGAGAGTCAAATGACTTGCGTACCTCCACCCTCTCCTGTTTTCTGGAAGAAGCAAGTAAGAGGTAATGGAGATTGATCAAATGTAAAATAATAGAAGATGAATGTATGACTATTGTGATGGAAGGATAAATGCTGATTTAAAAACTGGAAGAACTGTAAGCACAAACTGCTACATTTAGAAAATCAGTTCTTTTTTTTTTATCTGCAAAATGAAAAGTGAGTCAGGAGATTTCTCTTTACAAGGTTACATTCCTAGATGGAAAGTACAGTGTAGCAATTAATTTCAATGTTTCAATTTGACTAGTTCATAGGGTATCCAGATATTTGGTGAATCATTATTCTGGGTATGACGCTCAGGGTGTTTTTGGATAGGCTTAAGATTTGACTTGATGGATTGAGGAAAAAAATAGATTACTTCATTTGATGGGTTTGTAATTTTAATGGACCGTTGGGAGGTGATAGCAATTTTGTGGGACCTTGTGGAACCTTGCGGGTGTGTACTTGAGTACTATATCTAGACATTGTCTCCTTCTCTCTGTGCTTCCCTGCTTTCTTGAAATGAGCATCTTTGTTCCACTACACCCTCCCTGACATGATGTTCTGCCTTACCTCAGGTCCAAAGCAATAGAGCTAGTTGGATTTGAACTAAAACCTCTGAATTGCATGCTAAAATAAATCACACTTTCTCTAATTTGTTTTCACAAACATTTTGTCATAGGAATGGTAAGCTGACTAATGCACACACAGACATACACACACACACACACACATACATACACACACATGCAGACACATACTGTTGGTTTTGTATCTCTTAAGAATTTGAACATATATTTAATTATTAAAATATTATAATATTAATGGGTAAAGGACAGGTAAAGAACAGAGAAAGGAAGTTAGGAATACAGACTTCATACTAGACAAAGGTGTCAAATGCATACATTAGAGAAAAAATAGTCTCTTCAACAATCGATGCTGGGAAAACTGGAAATCCATATGCCTCAAAATGAAATTACCCCCTATTTCTCACCCTGCATAAAACTCAATTCAAAGTGGATCAAGGACCTTGGCATTAAACTGGAGACCCTGTGCCTACTAGAAGAAAAAGTAGGCCCAGCTCTCTATCATGTTGACCTAGGAAGCAGATTCCTCAACAAGACCCCTAAAGAGCAAGAAGTAAAATCAAGAATCAATAAATGGGATGGTATTAAACTAAAAAACCTCTTCACAAAGGAAACAATCAAGAATATGGAGAATCTGCAGAATGGAAGAAAATGTTTGCCACCTGTACCTCAGATAGAGCATTTATCTCCAGGATATATAAAGAACTAAACAAATTTAACATGCACAAAAAAAATAATAATAACCCCAGCCAATAAATGGGCAGAGGAACTGAACAGACATTTCACAGAAGAAATATGATTTTTCAAAAAAGATATGAAAAATGTTCAACATCACTGTCAATCAGAGAAATGAAATTAAAACTACACTGAGATTTCATCTCACTCCAGTCAGAATGACAATTATCAAAAATAAAAGCAACAATAAATGTTGGCAAGGATGTGGGGAAAAAGGTTTACTCATATATTGCTGGTGAGACTGAAATTGATGCAACCACTCTGGAAAGCAATATGGAGATTCCTCAGAAAACTTGGACTGGACCGGCCATTTGACTGAGATATCCCACTCCCCAGTATATACTCAATGGACTTAAAATCAGCATACTATACTGAAGCGGTCACATCAATGTTTATAGCAGCTCAATTTATAATAGTTAAGTTATTGAAGCAAACGAAGTGCCCTTCAACAGATGAATGGATAAGAAAATGTGGTACATATACACAATGGACTATTACTCAGTCACAAAAAGGAATGAAATGATGGCATTTGTGGTGGTATGGTTGAAACTGGAGACTATCATGCTAAGTGAAAGAAAGCTAATCTCAAAAAACCAAAGGTCAAATATTCTTTCTAATATGTGGATGCTGACTCACAATAGGTGGTGGGGGGAGAAGAGTGGGTTCACAGATTGGACCAGGAAGTCGGACAAGAGAGGAGGAGTATGGGAATGGGAAAGACAATAGAATGTATCGGACATAATTTTCCTTTGTTCGTATATGAATACATGACCAGTGTGACTCCATATCAAGTACAACTAAAAAAATGGGAAGTTATACTCCATGCATATATGATAGGTTAAAATATATTCTACAAATAAAACAAATAAAAGAACAAATAAAAAATTTTAAAAATATAAAAAAGAGACTTTCTAATACATTGCCATAAAAAGCAAGGAAGGTGATGGCCTCAAGGACTAACATGGACCAAATATTGAAAACTACTTAATTCATTAGAAGGGACAAAGGAAAGGAGCCTTGATCTTTCAGAATTTATTGGTGACCTATTTAAGAGCAAATTCCAATGGTCTTGGGATTGGACTGAAGTGGACTAACAAATGAGCAGGGAGTGAGAAAACACAGGCAAGCCCGTTACTTACTCCACAGAGAATGCAGGGAGCCAAGTAAAGGAAAAATCAGAGGATAGCATGATGAGGAGCATCAGCCTTGGCTTCAGCATCCGTGAGGATGGAGCACACGAAGGAGAGAGAGAAAATGTCGTAAAGAGGAGTACATGTAGTCCCAAAGGGTGCGCAAGAGTAGAGGAACTGAAAGCATATAATTCAGAGGTGAAACATGGAAAAGAATAGGAATTGCTTTTGGGGAGACTTCTTTGAGGAAATGCATGAGTGAAAACTTAAAATCATGTATAACTGGCACTGTAGTCAAGTACACATTTTTAATTTTAAAATCTTAATCAATTTCAATGTCATTTATAGCATCAAGTTACAATAATACCAAATTATAAAAAAAAGATATCATTGCTCTCAAAGATTTTTAGTTATTAGATTACAGGAATGTCATAGTTCTCTAACAGGCCAATAATTTCTCAGACTATTGAAAAAGACAGTAGGAGAAAAGTGAGAAAGTAGACTTTAGTGTCCTGGTTTTAAAGACAAGACATTAAGAAAGTACAAGGCTGAAAGATCTGCCTGAAATTGGAGAAGTGGGAATTCAACTATGTGTTTAAGTAACTCAAAAGATAATGCTCCTGGGACTAGAGTCATGGCTCAGTGGAAGAGCACTTGCCTAGAAAGTGTGAGGCACTGGGTTTGATTCTCTGCACCACATATAAATAAATAAAATGAAGTCTATTGAGAACTATTAATAAAAAAGATAATGTTCCTTCCCATAAAATTACTATGTTACCACAATTAACTTCTTTTGGAGGGGGCAAAAGAATTTAGTAGTGATTTACTACAGGTTAGTGACCAATGAATTAATAAATATTTATTGTGTTCCTGTCATCCCACAAAAGGACAAGGGGGACTGGTGCATAGGAGACAACATTAAGGAACAGTTGTTGAAGTTTATGAGATATTTTTCCATTTTCATCATTCAGGGATGTAATGTATTCATCCCTTCTCATATTTTAGAATCACTCCTTTGCACATTCTATGTATCACAGCTCTTCTTATACTCCTGTCTTTTAAATTGGTATAGAACTTTCTTTCCCATATATACAAACTTTAGTTCTTTTATGGTACAACACATTCTGGGAAGTGTTAGTATATTTGAGTTCACTGTTAAGACAATTGAAAGGAGTTTTAAGTACCCTTCTATGACCTGCCTGGCCATTAATTCACGTACCAGCTGGGGCCATGAGGGGATGAAGAAAAGACAAACAGACACACAAATAGAGAAAAAGCTGGGGCCTGGTGGTTCTCCATCCCCAGATGTGGGACAGACCACTCACAGTCTGCTCAGCACATTTATTATATAGGTTTTAACATCAAAAGCGTTGTTATGAGAATATTTGTTCAAAACAAGCAGTACCAAGGTCATAGGCGTGAGCAACCCAATCATGATTATCAGCTTGCACTCTTAACTTTCTACCCTCAGGCAGCTAGTATCTGAATTTCAAGGTCAAGAACTGAGAGGTCTGTCACTGGCACAGATCCTCCTACTGAACAGAACTTTGCCAGAGCAAATCTTTAATTAGAGCCTTTTCACTGAAAGCTCCCAGGAGAGGCATTGCCTCTGTTGCAGGACAGCTCAAGGACCCTAATTCAGTCACTGCTCTGAACAGTACCCTAAAATGTTTAGTAAGTGCATATGTGAAAGTTACCAGGAATATTAATTAATATGAGAATGAATGGATGACCCAAAGATTTAAATTAGATCTGCATTTTTTGCATCAGGGAAAGTTCAGGTTTGTTTACTTGAATCCATCCATTAGATTGTTCTGAGATTTTCACAAACAGCAAATAATTTAAAAAATCGAACAAAATTTTCCTTAACAGTAAGACTTCAGTCAAAAAATAATGAAGGAAACTCAGAAGGGATTTGAGGAGAAATATAAACAAGATGATCAGTCATTTAAGAAAGGTAAATTGAAGTTGACTAAAACATCAGCATTGCTAGATTAGTAATTTAACAGTAGAAAAATCAGTCAGTTGCCTGAAACATCAAGAGACAAATAAAAAAAGGATCCAACAAAGAATAATTAGAAGCTAACTGCACATGAGCAAAGGAGGTTCTGTATTTTCATAAGTTTCACCTTAAGTAGAAGGCACCATTGCTTTTTAGAATTGAGGCAATTTATCACCCATGACCAACTGCCAACAGCAGCATCACCAGGGAGAAGCTGAGGCAGTGTTTTTGCTGGGCCTGGGTTTTCATGTGAAAGTATTGAATTCATCTGGACTGTAGAGAGTTGCAAAGCTCAGTGTCCAGGGAAAAGCCCCATCTTATTAGTAGTGATGTTATCTCAGTTATTATAGTCTGTCATGTACGGAAGAGTGAGAAAGAAAGATACATGGAGCCACAGTTGCAGACAAATTAAAATTTGTTCTTAAGGGACCTCATGTTATTGACCTTGTAGCTTCTGCATAGATGGCCTCATTTAGACCAGAGACTTTTGAGAACACTAAGATCATATCTTGAATTCTCAGCAGCTAAAGTACATGGGATTGAATGCGGGGGGGGAACAGAAAAAAAATATTTTAAAACAAAATCCTGTTCTTTCTGTTTTAAAATCAGATTGGAATATAGTCCCACTGACAACCACATAGAGAAACACCCATAAATATATAATGAGAGGCTGTGTGTGTGTGTGTGTGTGTGTGTGTGTGAAAGACCATGTATATTCACCAGAGAAAGGAATATTTAAGAGTTTGGAAAAGCAACTTGAGATGCTCCAAAATTGAGGGTTTATTTCAGAATTTTTCAAAGGCTTTATCCAAATATACCACAAGCTGTGATGGGGTAAAGGATTGGCATCCTTCATAGAGTGTAATGGGCTGTTCACACGCTCCACTAGAGCCTAATGTGACAAATGAATGGGTTTGCACGCAACTGTCAAAGAGACTGGATGGAATAAAGTGACAGGGATTTCTTCCACTGATGGACAATGGGTGTCTGTTTTCTCTGCTCAGACACAGACTCTTTTAGAGGTAACAGGAATCAGCTTTGGTATAGCATGCTCTAGTCAGAGCACAGTTACAGCATCTGCTTTGAGACTTTGGGATGACAGGAATGTGTGTTGGGTTTTCTAAAATAAATTCCACTGTTCTATGCACCTGACACCCACCCACATGACCACCACCCCTCCACACTACCCCCATGCACCTGCGAAAATTATCATGACAGCTGTCTCGAAGGATTACTTTAGCCAACCAAGTACACTTAACACAGAATAGAGATATTAATTGAAATTCACTCTCCCCGCCCCACATAGACTCTTATTATCTGAGTTTGTGCATCAGCAAAAGAGCCTGGGCAGAAGTGAGCTCTTAAACTCAGTGAAGATAAATTTATCCTCTGGAAACTTCTCTGGGATCCCCAATAAAACTGGAGTGCATGAGAGGCACATTGTCTCTCTTCTCTCTGAGAGGACCCACTCTTTCCCTTTAGAGTGACCCCTTCCCCTTTTCCTATCCCTTCAATAAACTCATGCCTATTGCTGAGTGACATGTCTGAAATTTTCGACTTGATCACAAGAATCAGGATTTGAAGGATGGGTCTTCATGCTGCCTCAATTTCTCAGAAGGCACCATTGTAAGTAACAGCATTGTGAGAAAGATTTGACTGAACATTATTGCTTTGAAGTTCAAAGGGAACCATGACCCAGAAAGCTTGATATGTTTAGAAATTAATTTTGCCTAGACTCTATACTAAAAAACAAAACAAAACAAAAAAAACACCCACACGCAAAACCCCCCAGCTGCAAACCTCATTGACTTCAGACAGAGGGACCCATTTTGAACTTCTGACCTGTACAACTATAACATAATATATTTGTATTGTTTTATGGCCAAATTTGCAGTGATTTGTTACAGCAGCAGTAAAAATCTAATATAACTTCTTTTATTTGGCATAATGTTTTTGAGGTTCATCCTTGTAATTGAATTCTTTAGTTGCTGTTCCTTTTATTACTGAATATCATTCCCTTTTATTTGTATTTCTGTTAATGGACACAGACTCTTTTCAGTCATAGGTGATAATTATCACATTGTAATAATATGCAGTTTTTAAAAGCACTACCAGCTGGTAGAATTCTGAAGGCACATTTAAAGACACACCATGTCCTTCGTGGTGACCAGCATTTGATAAATGACCAAAGGAGAACACCAAAGAATGATGCTTCAGGAACCTAAAATTACACAACTTTAACCTGGTGTCAGAACCTTATGCCAAGCTCTGATGGAGTGTCTTCCTTCCTCCCTCCCTCCCTCCCTCCCTCCCTCCCTCCCTCCCTTCCTTCCTTCCTTCCTTCCTTCCTTCCTTCCTTCCTTCCTTCCTTCCTTCCTCTCTCTCCCCTCTCTCTCTCTCTCTTTCTCTCTCTCTCTCTCTTTCTTTCTTTCTTTCTTTCTGTCTTTCCTGGTCTTTTAAAAATTTATAATTGACACATTTTACATTATGTGTTACAGTGTGACATTTCAATACATTTATACAATGTATAACCATCAGTTCAGGTTAACTGAAAAATCTATCACCTCAGATTTATATCCCTTCTTTGTGTTGGGAACATTCAAAATTATCTCTACTACTTTTTTTTTTTTCTTTTTTTCCTTTTCACATCCAATATTATTTTACTTTCAAAGTCTGGTTTAATAGAAGACAAGTGAAATGCTTACATCCTTTTCACATCCAATATTATTTTACAACAACATTGCATAAATATAAGTATATATTTAGGAAAGGACAAGTATTTTTGAGACCCTTGCAAATAATTTTGAATATTCTTCCTTGATAATATATCACAACAGGACAAATAATAGTTTCTTAAAGATTGATTACAAGGTAGGATCTGAAAGCACCTCGAATAATTTTTCATACTGTTACCTTGAAATCCATTGGTCTTATTTGTGTGGTTTCTTTTTTTTTCTTGAGCAATATTTGGCTTTAATAATTATGATTCCAGAATTCAAAAATAAGAATAAAATATATAATATAACACATATTTCATCTTGTGAAACATCAAAAATCCATCCAGACTAGCATTTTACTTCTGAAAATGCCCCCAAAGCCTGTTTTTTGATGTGTGGTATGAGAATATCTCTACTACTTTATTGAAAGAGTCAATTATCTGTTGTCAACCATAGTTATTCTACTGTGCTATAGAACATCAACTGTGTCCCTAAACCCATTAACCATCATTTTTTCCCCACCATGCCCCATCCTTTTCTGTCTCATGTACATTATGATAGAATATTTCAACAGCATGATCCACAAAGGGCAGAAGCTACATTCACACAGAGCAGGCTGTGGAGACCCTGGGATTCTGAAATGTGTACCTCTCTCCATATGCCCAGGAGCATCACTTTTGAAGGGGGAGCAGCCAGCTCCATTTTGTCTTAACCCAAGGACACATCCAGCTAGTAATAATAATCACTAGTTCTCTTGCAATATCTCCTGAGCCAGTGTATCTTGGATCCACATGTTAACTTTTAAGCCTTAGTGTCCTCATCTGTGAAATGAGGATAAAGCTAGCACAACTCACAGTTATTCTACGAAATAAATGTAACATAAAAAAGAAAACCTTATAAAATATGCATAGTGTGCTTCTGTTGTCCTAAATTTCATAAGCCCAACATACAATGATATTTATGTATTCTATTTCTAGGAAGGTATTTTATGGAACCATTAATGCCAGGGAATATGTTTACTAATTCAACAGATATTGATTGAACAGAGACTAGGTGCTAGATGCTACCACTTATTAAGTTTGATTAGATATGGATCTTTTATCCTCAATGAAACTAGGAAAGGAGATAAAGAAGAAAACATTCAGCTATAATTTGGAGTGACCACCGTGGGAAAGGTAAAGGGCATTTAAGAGCACATTATCCCTCCTCAGGGAAGAATGTTACCTAAGATTCCTAAGGGCATGTTCCTGAACTAGAAAGAAATGAACAGGTGTTGTGCAAAGTGAGTCAGGTAAGGAGGAGAGGAAAGGGTGGAGGACTCAAGAAAAGCCCACGTTGTGTTATCTAGGGCAGTTTAGATAAGTTAGCACCCTGCACAGAGACACACACTAGTTTGCAATTCCAAAGAGTCCATTTCCAATGCTAATAAATGATATCCATTTCCACATTTTGTGGATTTTCAAGTCATACAAACCAAAACTGGGATCACAACCCAATTTGGCTACCTAATAGTTTTTTGATCTACAGCAAAATAAGAAAACTTTTTAAGCCTTGATAGCTTCCTTTGTAAAAGAAATGTGGGATTATCCAACTTCTGACAATGTTGGAAGAATTAAATGAGAAAAGGTTTATAAAGCATTTAGCAGAAAGCTCTATACACGCTAAGCTCTCAAACGGTGTAAACTTCCTATTTTTTTCCTTTAATTTTCTCTAATGCCACTCTAATATTCTAAAGAAGTGTACTGATACTATTTTGTTCCTACAGTGAGGTAGATTAAAGACACAAATGCACCTATAAATTGAAATATATCACTGGCTGTTATTAAAGGGAAAGACAATAGTTCTCTCTAAAAGTTTTCACAGGGACCATACAAATATAATAGAATCTCCATTTAAATATTGGTCAATTTAGGTAATCAGCAATATGGAGTGGAAAATACAAACTTCACCAGGTCAAGTTGGGTCAAGTTTAAAAAAGAACAAAGTATTGCAATAGAATGAAGATTTTTTTGTCTTTTAGATGGATGGGTTAGGAGGAAAAAAGGGGGTTCCATTAATATCAAGAAAGGTGTAGGGTCCCACTGGGACAGACCAATAACATCAAAAATATATCTAGATTCCTGGGAAAGACAAACCTATGTTGTGGGAAAATATGTACATGCTAATAAAACTAACATTCATGTGCAGTGTTATTAGGGATGGAGCCAGGGTCTGTGGGTACATAAACTTATACAAATCAGGAGGTCGTCTTCCAGGAAAAAAAAAAAAAAAAAAAAAACTAAATTGGAAATCCACAATTAGATGTGTATATTAGTTCTCTACTGCCACTATAAATAATTACCATAAACTGTTGGATGCAGTGGCTCAGGAGGCTGAGACAGGAGGATCTTTCAAGTTCAAAGTCACCCTTAGCAAAATTGAGGCGCCAAGCAACTCAGTGAGACCCTGTCTCTAAATAAAATACAAAATAGGGCTGGGGATGTGGCTCAGTGGTCGAGTGTCCCTGAATTTAATCCTGAGGTACCCACCCAAAAAAGGAAAAAAAAAAAATCTTACCACAAACTTATTGACTTACAGAAGGTCAATTTATTTTATCATCACTTTGCAGGTCAGAAGTCCAAAGTGAGGACCAATGGGTTTAAATCAAGATGTCAGCGATGATGTCCTCTTATCTAGAAATTCTAGAGGGAACCCATTTTCCTACTTTTTCCAGCTTCTAGTGTTGCCTGAATTCCTGGACTCCTAGCCCTCTTTCATTTCGAAATCAGCAATGATTGGTTGAGTCACACGTCACATCATTCTGACACTGACTCCTCTGCCTCCCTTTTCCACATCAAAGGACTTTGTGATTATCTTGAGACTTCCCAGATAATTTAGGACATTCCCCTTCTTCTAAGGCCAGTTGATTAGCAACCTTAATTCCATTCCCAACATTCATTCTTTTTTATATTGATGCAAGTGTATTTATAAATTTCAGTTATTAGAATGTGGATATTTTTGAGAGGTCATTATTCCATGAGCCACAATATAAAATAAATATTCAGACTGAGAAAATAAATTAATCACTGCCTCTTTCCAGATTCAAGTTATTTTACTGTGATGATTCATTAAAAAAATGTTGACATAGAAATACTTCTGATTAAACATGACCTTTTCTCCTCACCTGCAGAACTCTATGACTCCTGACAGTATCCAGCAGTCATAGAGCACATGAGATGAGGGATTTCAAAAGTCAAGCTCCTTCAGCTTCATGGTCCAAATGCTTTTGAGAATTGATTATGGCAGTGTAGACAAATCAGAGGGCTCTGACAAGGGTGGTCTGGGAAGCCATCTGAAGTTGGTGAAATAGCAGGAGTAGCCACATTTGATAAAGGCATTCTGTACCTGAACCTACGGGAGACTTTTCAATCACTGGGAGATCATTCAGTATGTTAGCCAGGTCTTCCTGGCTACCCAAGAACTTGTTCCTTGCATTTTTCAATTTATTTTGAATTCTGCTCACTTCTAAACTGTCATCCTGCTACATTGTTCCTCAGTGAAGTTGTAAAACTGATGATAGATGACCTGGAAGCTGGAAGATCCAGAGACAAGTACGCCCCTGGAATTAATGCTTCATGAAGTTCATCACACGTAAAGCAAAACAACAAGAAATGATGTCATCTACTTGTCACATGTAACAAGTGATTTCATAATTTGTTTTCCAAAGGTTAGGAAGCATTATTAAGCCCATATTTGATTATAAACCTGCTCCACTGAAAATCTGCACATGGAGTATGAACCCACTAGTATGTAGAATCCTTCCTTCAATAAAGTGTAATTCAAGTAATGTGTGCATTCTGTATTTATCATCATGGGATCCATTCACTGTTGCCAGAACACTGACCTTATCCTTCTACTCAGAAGTTGAAACTGTATATTTAAGCCTTTTAATTATCACTTTACCTGAAAAGTGTAAACTGAGATACTCCTTCAGTATATATTATTTTAATCATATCACATTTAAGTTATTAAATTCAGGTCCTTATTTCCATAGGACCTGCCATATGGCTTAGGATCTTTGAGTAGTCATCACACATTTAAAGTAAAAAAAATTTTATTTAAAAATGCTGGTAAGACATTTCCCCTTGCACTTTGATATTTTAAATTGTTCTTATGGGTCACAATAAATCATTCCGTGCTATAGTGCGGTTAGCTCCTAGGTAAACAGTGAGGGATTTTGTTTGCTATATTCCTATTTTGGTTTAGATATGAAGTGCCCCCCCACCCAAAGCTCACCTGTGAGACAATGCAAGATAGTTTAGAGTTGAAATGATTGGGTTATGAAATTCTCAACCTAATCGGTGTGTTAATTCACTTGAATGGATTAACTGATTGGTAGCCATAGGCAGGTGGGGTATGGCTGGAAGAGGTAGTTCATTGGGGGAAAACCTTTTGGATTTATATTTTTTCCCTGGTAAGAAGAGCTTTCTCTCTGCTCCTTATTGCCATGCTCTGAGTTGCTCTCCCCTCCATACTCATCCCACATGCTTGCTGTTCTGCCTCACCTCAGGCCCCAATCAACAGAGCTGGCTGCCTATGAATGAAGACCTCTGAAACCACAAGCACCAAATAAACTTTTCCGTCTTCAGAATTGTTCTTGTCAGGTCCTTTCGTCATGGCAGAACCAAAAAAGAAAGA
Organism: Sciurus vulgaris; assembly: GCF_902686455.1. Lineage (NCBI taxonomy): Eukaryota > Metazoa > Chordata > Mammalia > Rodentia > Sciuridae > Sciurus > Sciurus vulgaris. Next base: position 124,632,839 of record NC_136469.1, read on the forward strand.
AAGAAAAAAAAAAAAAAAAAGAAAAGAAAGGAAGACCTCACTTAAACAAGCGGTATGGAATCTTTTGTTTTGTTTTGTTTTGGGGGGAATACTCCAGAGCTTTAAGCTATATTTCCTGTAGTTTGCAGCCTTCCCCCAGGTTCTCTGGTTGTTCTCTGGCTGCTCTTTCAATAATGCTAATCATGTGTCAAATTTTGTCTCCCACACTAGACAATAGATGAAAATAAGTTGGTTACTGCCTTGTCACCAACACTACATCTCCCTATTTTCCATGTATGGTGTGTACTCACTCTCAGTGATATATTCCAAACTGATATATTTTTAAACAAATCAAAGAAAGGACTACAGTAATAACAAAGAAAATTTGCTTATTATTTGTTCAGCTAAAAAATGATTTGGAAAACATCACTGCAGGAAGGATGTACAGTTTGGAAACTTATTTTTTTTTTACAAATGTATAAATTTAGTTCATTAATGATTTTGACAGACAATTGCTTCTGTTTGTTTTATGAAGTCAGTTTTATTGAATGAATATGGGCTTCTAGTATTAGAAAAGTATTGAAATGCTTCCCAATTGAAAGATAGATTTCTTCCAGTAAATCATTTCTTTAGTCACATATATAAGTTGATGGCTTGTCACTTACCATATTTAGATGATACAATTCGCTTTCCAAGATGCATCTCTCTTATCAGTTAAGGTGGGCTGTTTTTCATGTTTCTTATGTAATAGGCCACATGTGGAAAGCTATATGAAGTGATGTTTAAAGGATAACAAAATCTCTCATGCTTGAAAAAAAAATAGGAAAATGCTTCCCACTTCTAACTCGAAAGTGTAATAAAGAAAGCACCTCTTTTTTCCACCTTTAAACAATCAGACAAGCATTTAGAATAGAACTCATAATGACTTCTAGAATTTTGCCTTGGTCTCCTGATTATGTCCTGTCTGCTTATTAACTTGGTGTTTTCTTTCATGTCATTTTTCTCTGATTGGGAAAGGGTCAAGTAGTGTTTCCGCCTGCTTTTCTCTTCAAATTAGAGAAAATAGTATAACAGAAACTCAAAGAATATTATTTAGGTTTACAAGAGAAAGAAATCTTGTCATTTATGACAACCCAGGGAGGGCATTGTGCTAAATAAAATATGCCAAGCACAGAATGACAAATGCTGTATGATCTTACTTATCCGTGAGGACTTGTAGGATCAGTCAAATTTGTAGAAACAGAAAGCAGAGTGGTGGTTGCCACAGATTGAGAGGAGGAGGAAATGGAGAGATGGTGGTTGCAGGCTGAAATGTTTTAGTTAGGCAGGATAAATAAGTTTTTGGAACCTAATGATGGAATGGAGACTATAGGTAGAATATTATCTCATATACTTTAAATTTGTTACAAGAATAGATATTAAATATCCTCATATCCCAAAAAACAATAACTATGAGAGGAATAGAGCAATTAATTAGCTTTATTGTTGTAATCATTTCACAATATTTATGTACACCTAAACATCACATCGTACACCATAAATACATATACTTTTAAATTTTGACTTTTATCTCAATAGAGCTAGAAAAAAGCATTGTAATAAATTATATTTTAAAAATCATGTAGATCTTTGCTTGGGATCAGCTGTGATTATAGTAGTTCATTTTAACAAGAGACTCATTCTAGATGTGTTTGCCACACTGTAGGCTAAGCATTTATGTTCTTTATCTCCTCTGATTCCCATAACAATACTGAAAGGAAGGTATTATTATCTCTATTTTTCTCATGAAAATTGACTTGTAAGTGGCAACAAACATGTTCCTTGGTTCTCACTTCAGCAAAAGTAACCCGTGTTAGCAAAGGGTTGAGAGAGACCTCTGTTCTCCAAGGTGCATCTTGAAGTCAGCAGGTTCCTCACCCTCAACACTAACTGTCAATAATGTTGCATTGTGTCCAATGAGGGCTATTTAAAAGAGAGAAGCACCAGACACTAAGTATTAGCTATTTGGAGGGGATTTGAAGCATTCCAACATTTAAAATTATTATTGAGATTCATGTTTGTTGATATTATTTTCTGTGGGTGGTTACTGCTCAAAGTTAGTATTCAGAGACTGAACACAACTAGTGATCTTTGACTTTGAAGGTTGTGTTGTTAACTACATGGAATTTAGAAACATTTCTTTCTTTGCTCTGCAAGTCAACATGAACCAGTCTTTGACTGACTCTCTATTTCCATCCAGTGCTAGAGTTATCTTATTCTCTGTTTCCCACCAAAAAAGAAAACTCCACAACAGGACATAAGATTTTGGAGATACAGTTGGGAAGAGAACTGCTTCCCCTCTCGCAGCAGGGCTCAAACCTAATGCTTTTATGGAAATACTGGATAGGGGTTCTAAAATACAAAACTCTAAATGGAACAAGGATTATGAAGACCCTGGAGGACTACTTGAGGTTATCTGCCACCTAGTGGCCTGGCCTGGCCACCCATAGGAGAAAGAGCAACCCCAAAGGCAGGACTAAATTTGTAAACAAAGGTCTCACTCATTTCCTAATAGAGGGTCCTTGGAAGACACCTGAAGCCAGACTCTTGGACTCTTGATGATTATTACATATGTTGGGCAAATCTTCCTCTTATCTAAAATAGCCCAAATTTGGCTCCTTCCAGAGTGCAATGGAAAACACAACGTGAGCCAGGGAGCATTCACAAACACCTGGTGCAAAGCTGTAAGAGCAGAAGATGCAGAGATTGAGGTTCAGGCAGTAAGAGTGACTCAGAAACTCAGAGAGGAGCAGAAACATGTTTCTAGAACCCAGTCAGGAAATCTCCCCACTGGGCATCCTGTAGAGCTTCACCTTGCCTGGCATTCAGCTTAGCGTGAGTGTTGGTTTAATATCAAGTACTGTCTCTGTGTAGCTGCAGAATTAATATTATGAAATAAACACTGCCTATTGCTGTATTAATTAGAAGGGAAACAATGGATAAACTGTAAGAAATCACATAGATTTCATAGAAATAGAATCAATAGGTTCAGCTGAATATAATGAGCTCAAATTCACTGGGAAAATAGCATTGGGAGGAATCCAAATGTAGTATATTTTTATGTAATTATTCTTATAATTTTATATTTAATAGTATGCAGTGAAGCCTTTTGTTTCCATTTAACATAGGTTGTAAAATATTTGGCTCATAAAAGCATTAGGATGAGGAAATGAGAGAGAGGAAAAATGAAACCCTTTGTTTTTAAAAGCAGGCTTTTGTTTTTCTCCCTGGTTGTGAATCTGTCCCCTGAACTCATTGCTGCCTCATTTAGAAATTTTTCTCTGCTCCCAAAGGCCTCACTTTAAACTTTCCATCATGTTTAAAAACAAATGGAGATGCTGCTTAATTCATTTTGCTTTCCAGGGAGTAAAGGAAATGAAAATTAAAAGTGGTTTCACCACCTGTACAGAACGCTAAAATACAGAGGTTTTAATGGCAATATTACAAGAAAAATTGCATTTCTGTGTTTGCTGTTCATCTTTCTAAAAGAGCACTCCTTGTCTGCCTCAAATGGCAATATTGTGAGTATAGAGAGAGCCGAGTTGTACGCTGTGCCTTTGTGGTGACCCAGCACTGGTAATGCATTCAGAACTCAACTAAAAACAAGCCAAAGAGAACAATGAATACAGACGGAAATGCTATAAGTGCTAAAGAGGGTCCCATTTTTGTTGGCTGCAGACTGTACCCTAAGCCCACGGCCAGGAATCTCAGAGAGAAACGTGAACAGGCAGAAAAAGAGCAGAGGATGGAGATTTGATGAGGATGAAAACCAGACTGTGAGTTGCTTAACTCTCTCTGTGAGTTACAAAACTGCATTTTGTACAATATCAAAATAGAAATGATACTAATGTCACTTCACGTGATTGTCAAGATTAAGGGTTCTCTCCCTCTGAACAGTTCAGCAGTGTCTGATGCTAGAAGTTAGCATTTACCACATGTTAATTCTTACTAGACTCCATTAGTTTCCTATCCTGTTGTAACAAATCACTACAAATTTAAAGGCTAAAGCCATACAAATTCATAATTGTACATTGCTGGAGCTCAGAAGTCCAAAGAAAGTCATGGGTGGCTAAAGTCAAGGTGTTGGCAGAGTTTGCTCCTGTACAGGCTCCAGGGCAGAGCCACTCCTTGGCTTTTTCTGCCTCTGGAGGCTGCTGTGTTCCTTTAGCTCTAGATGCCATGTCCCCAACCTCTTCTCCATCACATCATCTTCCCCCTCTTCTTGTCTTATGAGGACACCTGATTACATATAGTTCTACCCAGATAATCCAGGATAATACCCCTATCTCAAGACCCTTAGCTGAATCACATCTGCAAATTCTCTTCTACCAGTTAACATTTTACTACATTCTGGAAATGCAAACATTGACATCTACAGGGGCCTTATTTGGTCTACTACATACACCAACACGATCATGAGTTCCTTTGATTCGAAGACATTTAGAAAGTCACAAATCTTTGAATTTCCAATGGTAGCTTTTCTCTTCAGAACCATTTCGCTGGGGGATTTTTGCTTGTTTGTGGGTTTTGTTTGCTCATGAACTGAATTTGGCCAACCCTCAGTAAATTCAGTGATTCCGATAGGGAAAATGTGAGATGGGGGAGGACTCCCAGCACTTGTATTTTCTAACAGCTAATGAGTTTCTAATTCTTTGTCTTTCATTTGATGAATATTTTATTAATGTGGAAAGAAATGATGAATTTCAGATACCCAACCACATTTCCTATTAGAAACCTGAAATAAAAATTTAATAAATGGGACACAGAAAATCCTTACTCCTTAAACTGCAGAAATCTCCACAAATAAAATATAAAGGAGACTAATTTGAGCATGAGATTGCCAAACAGTAATATAAAGCTGATCTGTTACCAAGGGAAAGAGTATTCGCCAGTGTTTAGAATTATTTGTCTTTGGCAACCATTAATCTGACATATTTAAAAATATTTAAAAATTCAACATATTTAAAAATTTCCTTTCTCTCCTCTTACCACCTCTGACAGTGAATTTTATGCATCAACTCACCTGGAGCAGGATCCTCCTATCTCTGTTTATATTGACAAGCAAACTTGCTTCTGCCTCATGAGTCAGTAGAGATGAGAACATTCATTTATTTGCGCATATTTGTGTCAGTGCCACTTGAAGAAAAGGTGCCAGCAAGTTCTGAAGACAACTTACCCTTCATGGGCATTTTCCCACCAATGCAATCAAGACCTTAATAATTTGACTGATGAGGTAACGGACAATAGAACAGAGAGGTAAGATACTGAGGAGAACAACTCCCCCCCAATAAACAAAAATCATAAGGGTGTGAGGCTTTATATGGCAGTAAAGAAAAATGATATTAGCATTATATCAAACTCATTTTTGTGATCCTAAATGATCATTAATAACATTTGTGTATAAGGAGAAATTATGAAATATACTCCAATATAGTAGAACAAAGACTCAAATCCCAGCTTTGTGACCTTGGGTAAGTTACATAAACTTCTGTGCCCTAGTTTTCTCATCTGTAAAATGATGATAATAGCAATAACTCTATCATAGGATTTTTGTGAGATTAAAAGTTGTCACATTATGAAGCACTCTGAACATTACCAAACACATGGTAGGTCTTGTGTTACTTCACTAATACTTGTAGGGGGTCTGGACTTACACTTGAAATCAGGGTGTCATCATGAAACTTCTCAAGTATAAATGATGTCAGTTAATAATGAAGGCACAGTTTGCATTTAGCATCTGAAGACACTGAAACATCACAGTGTATATATATTTTTCAGGGATCTAAGAGCTTATCAATGGTTAGTTTAATTGGAAACATACCTCCTCATTCTTAACTCTGTGTTTTCCTCTTTCACTAGCTCTCTTCATTATTAAATAGCACATTGTGCTCTTCATCAGTGGGTTGAACCTGAACAGTGCTTTAGGCGCAAAGAGAAATGATCTCAAGAAGTTTTTGTGATATTACCAAATTAACATTGTAACTTCACTTTTTTTCAGATAGTGCTCTCCAGTTTACTTTTTTCTTAATTTTAATGCAGCTTATAGCCTATCATATTGTTTTCACCTACGATATGACACCATTACTTCAACTTACATGGTTGTAATTTAAAAGTGGTATAAGGAACACACAACTAAATTTGGTCCTGCTATCTAGCACTTTCAATAATAAAACTGCCATTTTAATATTCACTCTGCAATTTATGTGTCTCCTTTCTCAGATTTGTGCATAATGCTGGAGGAAGGAAAGACATATTAATTATTTATTAGGATCCTAAAGTTGCAATATACTGGTACATTGGCCAGGAACTTCGAAAGAATCAGCAATGTGTTGATGCTGTCTGAAACAAATTATCATTTGGATAAATTGATGTTCTGAGTGTTGCTCTCAGTCTTGACCTCTTAGGACCACAGTAGCCTGTCACAGCAGCTTACTGCAGCAGATGTCTATGGTGTCTAGCAGCTCTTTTATAAGTAGCACATATTTCAGTAAGCACATCTCACCCTGACTTCTGTAGCTCCCATTGACTGATGCAGGTGCAGCTCTGACCTAAGTAAGCATGAATGAGATAGGGATTAGATTGTCAAGGAAAAGGGAGTCTCTTAGTTCCAGTTAAGGCTCACTTGATACAGGCTCTCCAGGCACTGAGGGGTGAAATGATTTTTGTTCCTATAGTGTTTCTTGTCACCAAGGCTGACGCTTCCATCTGCAAAGATAAATAATAACTATGTGGGCTATAAAATAAGTGGGTGAGATTGTAGCCTTTGTTGTGTTAGTGTCTGATATTAATAGAGGCTATTAGTTTAGCTCCTTGGAATTCCTCTTGTCACACTTGAAAGGGAATTTAACTCCAATAAGAGTACAAATGAGACCCGCCAAGAGCTACCCTCTTGGACTTATCATGACTTGTTCATGGTCTTGAGAGTCATCTCCCACCACATAGCTTCAAATGGACTCTTATTTGGTTACTGAATAGGCAACCACCAGGGCATAAAATTTCCAAAATCCAGATTGCTGGATTGATCCAGCAGGATGGTTGATTGGATTAGTCAATAAATCCAGAATAGGGAAGAGAGATTTACATTACGTTGAAATAGATTTTACTTGAGGCAGATCTGAGATGGAGGACTAGAGGAAGGCTGTGTTCCTTGTCACTCCGTAACTCTGGTTTCAAGCAGAGGATATCTGTTTCTTGGTAAGGCTGTTTTTGCTGCTTATCAATCTCCTGCTGTTTACCCCATTTGTCTGCTGTGATCACCTGCAGTCTGGCAGTATATCGACACGTTTTTTGAGTGCAGATTGCTCACTGTCAGCTGCCTATCATCCACCATTTGCCTGCCTCTCACCTGTCCATCGCCTGCCTTATACCTATCCATCACCCAACGCTGGAGGTTCACCTCCCGATCGTCCAACAACAGTCAGCAAACTGCTTGCGGACCACCAGTGGAGCACCAGCTGCTTGTTGCCTGGAAGTTCACTGTTACAGTACCTGAAGGACCCCCAGACCAACTGACTGTGCCCTATCACTGGGACCCCAGACCGACTGACTGTAATCAGCCTCCAGGATCCCACAACCACACCAAACACACCAGACCTCCAGGACCCCTGCCTGACCAACCGCATCCCGCCTCCAGGACCTCCTGCTGACCACGGCCACACGCTGAGCTGCAGCTCCCCATTTGCTCACACATTTCGAAGCCGGAGCGCCCATCTTGGATAATCCTGGAAGCCGTAGCTCCGATCTTTAGGTGGGGCAAAACCCATCCTGAGACGCCTGCTGGAGGCTTGAAGCTCATTGTCAGGTACCTCTCATGCATCAGGCTACTGAACTCTGGGAGGTTTCATTACTATATGACTGTTAAACTGTAGATTTTCTTTTTTCTCCTTATTGAAAAATTTTCAGTTTTTATTTCTTTACTTTTCTTGCTCTCTTTTCCTTTTGTTTACCTGTTCTCTCAGAGTCTCTTTCTCCCTTTTTTGCATGCTAACATCCAATTTCTTTTGATTACACTCTCACCCTTTCTATTATATAGAACTTCTATATATTCTTTTCTTATCCCATTAACAGCCACATTCTACATCCCTCTGCATCCACTTTGTCCTCCATTTGAAACTGCAGACCTTATTGCAAATCTGTTTGTTTTACTGAAGATAATATTTGAACTCATTCTGCTTATTATGACAATTTTGTTATTGTCCTTATAGGGGCTATTTGGTCTAGGATTGCATAGTGTCTGAATTGGGCACTGTTAATATTGATCTCCCTATAAAGAAAGGGTTTTGGAAACCTACAGGGCCACTATAAGCCTATAGGGGGAAATCTGCAATACCCCAGAACTGCACTGCTAGAGGGGAAGATACATGAACAATATGAAAAAACAAAGGAAGAAAATGATCCAAACAAATCTAGATGCTATATTCATAGAATCCAATGACAGTATGTTAGAAGAAATGTCAGACTTCAGATTATACATGATTAAGATGATTTGCAAAGCAAAGGATGAGATAAGAGAGCAAATGCAGGCAATGAATGATAATAGCAATAAGCTGAAAGAGCAACTGCAAGAAGCAAAAGATCATTTCAACAAAGAGATAGGGATTCTCAAAAAAAAAAAAAAACAAACAAAACAAAAACAAATGGTAATCCTTGAAATGAAGGAAACAATAAACCAAATAAAGAAACTCAATGGAAAGCATCACCAAAAGACTAGACCACTTGGAATACAGAACCTCAGACAATGAAGACAAAATATTTAATCTTGAAAATAAAGTTGCCCAAACAGAGAAGATGGTACAAAATCATGAACAGAATCTCCAAGAACTACGGGACATCATGAAAAGACCAAATTTAAGAATTATTGGAATTGAAGAAGGCACAGAGATATAAACCAAAGGAATGAATGACCTATTCAATGAAATAATATCAGAAAATTTCCCAAACCTGAAGAATGAAATGGAAAAATCAAATACAAGAGGCTTACAGAACACCAAATCACAAAATCACAACAGATCCACACCAAGGCACATTATAATGAAAATGCCTAACATTCAAAATAAAGATAGAATTTAAAGGCTGTGAGAGAAAAGCATCAGATTACATATGGGGGAGACCAATACGGATAGCAGCCGACTTCTCTAGAATCTAAAAGCTACAAGGTCCTGGAACAACATATTCCAAGTTCTGAAAGAACATGGTTGCCAACCAAGAATCCTATACCCAGCAAAACTAACCTTCAGATTTGAAGATGAAATAAAATCCTTCCATGATAAACAAAAGTTAAAAGAATTTACAAATAGAAAGCCTGTGCTACAGAGTGTTCTCAACAAAATATTTCGGGAGGAGGAAATGAAAAACAACAATGTAGGTCAGCAAAGGGAGGAAATACCTTAGAGAAAAATGACTCAAAGGAGAAACCGAGCCAACATAAAAACCAAAAATCAGCCAAATGACTGGGAATACAAATCGTATCTCAATAATAACTGTGAACATTAATGGCCTAAACTCATCAATCAAAAGACATAGACTGACAGAATGGATTAAAAAGAAAGACCCAACAATATGCTGCCTGCAAGAGACTCATCTCATAGAAAAAGACATCCACAGACTAAAGGTGAGAGGATGGGAAAAAACCTACCATACACATGGACTCAGTAAAAAAGCAGGGGTTTCCATCCTTATATCAGATAAAGTAAGTAGACTCAAGCCAAAGTTAGTCGGAAGGGATGAAGAAGGACATTTCATACTGCTTAAGGGAACCATAAATCAGGAAGACATAATGATAGTAAATATTTATGTCCCAAACAATGGTGCATCCCTGTACATCAAACAAATCCTTTGCAATTTCAGGAATCACATAGACCACAACACAATTATTCTGGGTGACTTCAATGCACCACTGTCACCACTAGACAGATCTTCTAAACAAAAACCAAACAAAGAAACCATAGAATTCAATAACACAATCAATAACCTAGACCTAATAGACATATATAGAATATTCCACCCATCAACGAGTGGATTCACTTTCTTCTCAGCAGCACTTGGAACCTTCTTGAAAATAGACCATATGTTATGCCACAAAGCAGCCCTTAGGAAATGCAAAAAAATAGAGATACTGCCTTGTGTTCTATCAGATCATAATGGACTGAGAATAGAAATCAATGACAAAATAAAAAACAGAAATTACTCCAACACCTGGAGACTAAATAATATGCTATTGAATGAAACATGGATAACAAAAACCATCAGGGAGGAGATAAAAAAAATTCTTAGAGATCAATGACAACGACGATACAACATATCAAAATCTCTGGGACAGTATGAAAGCGGTACTAAGAGGAAAATTCATTGCATGGAGCACATTCCAGAAAAGAATGAAAAGTGAACAACTAAATGACCTAACATTACAGCTCAAAACCCTAGAAAAAGAACAGAATAACAGTAAAAGTAGTAGAAGACAGGAAATAATCAAAATCAGAGCTGAAATCAATGAAATTGAAGCAAAAGAAACAATTCAAAAAATTGACAAAGCAAAAAGTTGGTTCTTTAAGAAAACAGACAAACCCTTAGCCACACAAACAAAGAGAAGGAGAGAGAAAACTCAAATTACTAAAATTCATGATGAAAAAGGAAATATCACAACAGACACCACTGAGATACAGAACATAATGAGAAGCGACTTTAAAAATCTATATTCCAACAAAATAGAAACTACCGAAGACATTGACAAATTTCTAGAGACATATGCTCCTCCCAAACTGAACCAGGAGGACATACACAATTTAAACAGATCAATATCAAGCAATGAAATATAAGAAGCCGTTAAAAATCTACCATCCAAGAAAAACCCAGGACCAGACGGATTCTCACCCAAGTTCTACAAGACCTTCAAAGAAGAACTCATTCCAATACTTCTCAAAGTATCCCAGGAAATAGAAAAGGAGGGTACCCTACCAAACTCATTCTATGAAGCTAATATCACCCTCATACCCAAACCAGACAAAGACACATCAAGGAAAGAAAATTTTAGATGAATATCCTTGATTAATATAGATGCAAAGATCCTTAACAAAATATAGGCAAACAGTATCCAAAAACATATTAAGAAAATTGTGCACCACAATCAAGTGGGGTTCATCTGTGGAATGCAAGGATGGTTTAACATCCATAAATCAATAAACATAGTCCATCATGTCAATAGCCTTAAGGATAAGAATCATATGGTTATTTCAATTGACGCAGAAAAAGTGTTCAACAAAATACAACACCACTTCATGCTCAAAACACTTGAAAAAACAGGGATAGTAGGAACATACCTGAACATTGTAAAGGCTATTTATGCTAAGCCCATGACCAACATCATTCTTAATGGAGAAAAACTGAAACTGATCCCTTTAAATATGGGAAAAGGACAGGGAGGTCCTCTTTCACCACTTCTATTCAACATTGTCCTCGAAACTCTAGCCAGAGCAATTAGGGATACCAAAGAAATTAAAGGGATACGAATAGGAAAAGAGGAACTTAAGCTGTCACTATTTGCTGATGACATGATTCTATATTTAGAGGATCCAAAAACCTCCTCCAGAAAACTTCTAGACCTCATCAATGAATTCAGCAAAATAGCAGGCTATAAAATCAACATGCATAAATCTAAAGCATTTTTATACACAAGCAACGAAACATCTGAAAGGAAAATGAGGATATCAATTCCATTTGCAATAGCCTCAAAAAAATATAAAATACTTGAGAATCAATCTAACCAAAGAAGTAAAAGATCTCAACAATGAAAACTACAAAACATTGAAAAAAGAAATTGAGGAAAACCTTAGAAGATGGAAATATCTCCCATGTTCTTGGATAGGCAGAATTAATATTGTCAAAATGGCCATACTACCAAAAGGGCTATACAGATTCAATGCAATTCCAATTAAAATCCCAATGACATACCTTACAGAAATAGAGCAAGCAATCATGAAATTCATCTGGAAGAATAAGAAACCCAGAATAGCTAAAGCAATCCTTAGCAGGAAGAATGAAACAGGGGGTATCGCAATACCAGAATTTCAACTATACTACAAAGCAATAGTAAGAAAAACGGCATGGTATTGGCACAAAAATAGACAGGTAGATCAATGGTACAGAATAGAGGACATGGACACAAACCCAAATAAATACAATTTTGTCATAGTAGACAAAGGTGCCAAAATATGCAATGGAGAAAAGATAGCCTCTTCAACAAAAGGTGCTGGGAAAACTGGAAATCAATATGCAACAGAATGAAACTAAACCCCTATCACTCACCCTGCACAAAAATGAACTCACAATGGATCAAGGACCTTTAAATCAGACCAGAGACCCTTCATCTTATAGAAGAAAAAGTAGGTCCAAATCTTCAACTTGTTGGCTAGGATCAGACTTCCTTAACAGGACTCTCATAGCACAAGAAATAAAAGCAAGAATCAATAACTGGGATAGATTCAAACTAAATAGCTTTCTCTCAGCAAAGGAAACTATCAGGAATGCGAAGACAGAGCCTACAGAGTGGGAGAAAATCTTTGCCACTCATACTTCGGATAGAGCACTAATTTCCAGAATATATAAAGAACTCAAAAAATTCTACACGAAGAATACAAATAACCCAATCAACAAATGGGCTAAGGATATGAACAGACACTTCACAGAAGAAGATGTACAAGCAATCAGCAAACATATAAAAAAATGTTCATCATCTTTAGTAATAAGAGAAATGCAAATCAAAACTACACTAAGATTCCATCCCACCCCAATTAGAATGGTGATTATCAAGAATACAAGCAACAACAGGTGTTGGCAAGAATGTGGGGAAAAAGGTACACTCCTACATTGCGTACATTGCATATACTAATTTGCAGCCACTCTGGAAAGCAGGGTGGAGATTCCTTAGAAAGCTTGGAATGGAACCACCATTTGACCCAGCTATCCCACTCCTCGGCCTATACACAAATGACTTAAAATCAGCATATTACAGAGATGCAGCCACATCAATGTTCATAGCTGCTCAATTCACAATAGCCAGATTGTGGAACCAACCTAGATGTCCTTCAATTGATGAATGGATAAAGAAACTGTGGTATATATATATATATATATACACAATGGAATATTACTCAGCTATAAAGAATAATAAAATCATGGCATTTGCAGGCAAATGGATGAAATTGGAGAATATCATGCTAAGTGAGATAAGCCAATCTCAAAAATCCAAAGGGCAAATGATCTCACTGATAAGTGGATGATGACACATAAGAGGGGTCGGAGGGGGGCAAGAATGGAGGAAGGAGGGACTGTATAGAGGGAAAAGAGGGGTGGGGGGGAAGGAAAAAATAACAGAATGAATCAAACATCATTACCCTATGTAAATTTATGATTACGCAAATGGTATGCTGTTACTCATGTACAAACAGAAACAACATGTATTCCATTTGTTTACAATAAAAATAAATTAAAAAAAGAAATACATTTTATTTGACTTAAGTTTAAGTAATATAGACAATTATTTTAAAGTTAAAATCCCAAATTCAATAAAGAAATACAACCCACAGTCATTTTGAAGTAAGATGTGCAGATAATTTAGGAAATGATATTGTGTTTGGGAAGGCAACCAACCGAAGCAGAGGACAGATTTTTAAGAAATCAGGAAGCACAGGGAACTACCTAAGACATCATTACCACCAGATCAGAACTAAATGAAGAAGATGAGCTACAGTTATTCCAAATGTGCTTCCTCTGGATTGATGAAATTTCTCAGCACTCAGCAGTCACTTGAGTAACTTCCCTAAAAGGAGCTCACATTCCAGAGTGTTGAGAGGCATCAACATACACCTGCACTTGGAGCTTGTGGCAACAGCAGTTAGGAAACCAGCTCAGAAAGCCTGGGGAGGGCACATGAAGTCAGTATAGATTACACAAATCTTTGAGAGGGCAAAATTAAACAGATGCTAAAGCACTGTAATCATTACTAGGTTTATTCTGGAGAACTAAGCAACTCAGTGAGACCCTATCTCTAAATAAAATACAAAATAGGACTGGGGATGTGGCTCAGTGATCAAGTGTCCCTGAGTTCAATCCCCAGTACATAACCTCCACCTAAAAAACAAAAAACAAAAAACAAAAAACAGAGGTAGTGCAGAAGATGCATTTTTTCCATCAAAACAGAGTAGGTTGTTCCAATTCTGAAACAATCTCTAAAGCAAAGCCAAGGAAAGGTCACTTTAGGGATAAACACTGTATTCTGGAGACAACTCCTGCCAAGTTTTAAGAAACAGCTAAGGTCAGAAGTTTGATGTTGCTAACTCTGCAAAGAAGATGTGGGGATAGGGTGCATTGCTTGGGCTCCATGGGGGAATTTAAGAGATCTGAAAATGTGAAGGATGGTGAAGAAAGGAAAGATTGCAGTACCAGTAGTGCAAATTTGCAAACTCTTCAAAGAACTCAAATATCGCTTTGAAAGATGGAAGTCTGATTGCAAATCTTGATCCTCTCCACTACATCTGATAAGCATACTACTCAAATTAACACATTGATGAAGGTAAGCTCCTAGGTTTTAGACCTTTGACGATTGGCCTAGTTTGCATGAGTTTCTGGTAAAGAGTAAGTGAAGGGACTCTTTTCCGTTTTCAGTCTTCAACAGTAGTCAGTATTCAGTTACACCAGTACTGTGCTATAAGAAAGACTTGGGATCTATAATGGTTTAGTTATGAGGTGTCCCAAAAGATCATGTATGGGACAATGCAGGATTTTTCAAACATGAAATGATTAGATCAAGAGAGGTATAACCTAATCAGTGGATTAATCCATCTAATGTCTTAATAATTTGAATGGGTTAATGGAAGGTAACTGTAGGCAGGTAAACATGGCTGGAGGATGTAGGTCACTTGGGGCATACCCTTGAAGACTATGCTATCACTGGTTCCTTTCATTCAAATTCTTTCTACTTCCTAGCTATCATGAACTGAGCAGTGTTTTCTCCACCATGACCTCTGCCATTATGTTCTGTCTTATCTCAGTCCCACAGCTATGGAGTCAGTCAAACATGAACTGAACCTCTGAAACTGTAAGCCCCAAACAAACCTTTCCTCTCAATTGTTCTAGTTGAGTACATTGGTTACAGCAGTGTACAGCTGACTAAAATAGGGTCACTTGTTTGGATCCTGGGGTTGCCTATATTAAAGACATGGAGCCAGTCCTGTGAAAATCTTATGTGACTCATTAATTTATAAAAATTAGGGTATATGAGAGATTTTCAGTAAAAATATTTAAAATTCTGAAGTTCTGAATGAACCACCTTCTTCCAGGAAAGTGGTTCAAGTCACAACTGCTAAGGGAGGCTTGACTTACCTTGGCATTTAACCAGGACCCTTCTCATTGAGACTGAGCAGAGAAACACATGGATGAGGCAAAATATTTGAATTTGATTTCTTTTAGGTTCAACTTAGAACTTTTATTCCATTTTAATTTAAAATATGACAGGAATTTAAGTGGTGGGCTTGGAGTTTTTTATGATTTAATCATGATGGGCAGTATTTGTTGTTCGAATTTATAACACTTTTAGAGTTGTCCTACTTGGAATAATAATAGGGTACCATTTCCATGCCGCCTGCATATAATATTGGATAACCTGGTTGGTCACATCTTTGATAAACATGGAATAGGGAATGAACTTCTTAGAAGGTTACAGTCTGGCTTGGGAATTATTTTGTCCTATAAACTCTCCATCTCTTATCTTTCTGCATCCTAAGGTAACTGTATACCAGAGGTTCTAAAATAAATGAACTTGATGCACTGGGAATGTTTTTTATTAGGTAGAAACTGAGTCCATATTCATGGACTCTTTGTACTTCTAGAGAGGATGGTTTTACTTCTTAGATCCTTTATTTAGAAGCCCAGAGGATGAAGAGAACAAAATCTAGGGCAGTTGGGAGGGGTTTCCTCTATCGTGTTAGGCATGCTTTCTGTCAGGTCACACATCTAGCTAGCCCATCAGCCACCTTCACTTCTTATTTTGAGCACGATGAGAAAGAAAGAGGGAAACTGAGAGTCCCTACTATTTTTATATAAATTTTCTCTCTGCAGAATCTCTGGGGGGAGGACTGGTGATTTCAGTAGAGATTCAAGCCATCTTCCCCAACTGCCTGCTGGAAGCCAAATCTGATATCTCCATTTTATAGATAATAGGCAGAGATCCAATGAAACTGAGGTTGATATCACTTCAAAGCTAAGGAAATCCCTCAAAATTCAGCAACTTTTCTAGAGACATATAAGTGCAAGAAAGAACTAAAAACTGCATCTGTCTCATATAAAAGCATCTGTTCTTCCCACATTGCATCCCTCAAGATCCTTGTCTGCCTCCTTCACTACATGTCCCACAACTTAGCCTTGAGCAGCATTTTTCATCTGTTATGCCATGCTAATTAATGTTCAATAAATACCATATGTTCTTTTAACTTTTTGTATTTTTTCATATACTTCCCCTATCTTTTAACTTAGATTATTCCTATCATCCTTCAGCTACCCACTTACTCTGGTCTTTTTTTTATTTTAGAAGTATTCTAGAATCTTCCAGATGCCTACTCTTCCGCAATTTTCCCAACATTTCTCATGAGAGCACTTTTCATGGTAGTACATGATTAATGTCTGATTATGTGTCTCTCTGCTTTCTGAATTGTTTTGGAAATTTTCTTAATTTTTTTTAAATCTCTGTGCTAGCAATCTGATCATGTAGTAATTTATTAGTGTTCATAGAATGAAGCTCCTTCTCATTTTTCAACACTTTACTCCAATGAAATACACAATTCATCTCAGTTGATCCGCACTTAACAGCCTTGAAGAGGTTAGAATTACCTGCAGACACTAGGGAAGGCTGGGACTTCCTTCCTCTGATCTCGGATAATCACACTAAACAATGAGCCTCAACACTGAGACTGCTCTTTTCAAGCTTCACTCATCCATTTATTTTCAAAGAGAAGGAAAGGTAAGATCTATGACAAAACATCTCTCCCTTTACGGACAGTTGCTTTTAAAATAAAGTGCCCTTCTTTGAAGCCCTGTCCAAAGTTTTGAAATTCTAAACATGTATACTTGTCACACTTACTGGACATCAGTTTTTCAGTCTGTATTTTTTTAACTTTTATTTTTTATTAATATTTTAATTGTACCTACTTATGGGTTATAATGTGAGAACTCAATATATGTATACAATATATAATGATCAAATATCCAAAATATATAAGGAACTCAAACAACTCACTAAAGAAAGTTGAAAAAGTAATTCAAGAAGAAATTCAGACAGCCAAAAGATTTATGAAAAAGGGTGTCTCTTTTAAAAACTCATCAATTATAGTTTTCCTCTAAAGAAACTGTCTTTGTCTACTTGAACTACTTACTGTTCACAGTCAATACCCTTTATTTAGAAATTGACTCATTGGTCCTCTGTTTCCTGTGCTCATCAGGGAACGTATGACAGAATATAAAGCATATCAGAGAACCCAATTTCCATATTGCAGTGGAGGCAAGAGTCTGTGTTTCTCAGAGTTAATGTGCTTCTCTGGGCATCTGCTTCATTTCTAGAATAACTGAAGCACTGAGGAAAATCTGGTTTAGAGTTGAGTATGTTGCAAGATAGATCATGTCTTCACATATTTGTGAAGTATAGGACATAGCATGATATACAGTTTGTCAAATTGTGTTCATTTGTGCCAAAGAAGTCCTGCAGTTAGAGCTCCTTACCAGTTTCTTTTCTGTCATTTTTAAGATTTAAGAAAGGTTTCAAGATCAAGTACTATCACTTACATGTGATACTGCACCAGCCACTGGTGATAAATCACATTTGCAACAATTTGAGGTGCATTTACTCACAGATGATATGCATTTTACAATTCATGGTGAGCTTTATAACTCATCTGATTTGAAGTAGGTCACAGGAAGTGTTAGACTTTCAAAACTCTATATGTTATGTTTTATTTTTTTTTTTTTCCTATCAGAAAGCTTCACTATTTTTAGCACTAATGGAAACTTTGGAGATGATGTCATGCAGTCCCTTCGTTTTATAGATTGAGAGCCTGAGACCTAGGAAGGTTAATTGATTTTCCCTAAGTCCCAGAGCTAGTTAGTGGCAGCGCCAAAACCAGAACCCATATTTTCCTGTCTCAAAGGCTGTTTCCACTATACCAGGCCACCTCCATCTCTTACTATGCAAACCAGACTTTTGAAGTGCATTATTAAAGGATTATCTGTTCTACCCTCAGTGGCTGGGTCAGCAATAAGATTATTAAATTTTTATCTCACTTAGAGCTCTCTAAACTGGGAGATTCTCATCTGCCAGACTTAATCTGCCAAAAATATGCAGAGAAAAGTAATGAGCTCACACAGAAGTCACGGAATTAGACACTGAAAGTCATTAGCTAGGCAACCCCTGGTCCAGTCTATAGCCAAAATATTTTGTGATTAACAAAAAAGCATTTCTCTTTCCACTTGCACCTTCATGAAAGCCTGCACATAGGTAGCCTGGTCGGAAACCGCCGAGCTCACTCCTGGAAGTGCCTACACTCTGACATCTGCATAAATGCCAAATGAATCTGCCGTATGATAATGAATACAAAATGAATTAATAATGATATGTGAATCATGAATACAATTTACAGTTCCTCAGACAAAATAGTGTCTTTTTTAGCATGCACCTGCATAAACTACCTCCTGTAGGTCTCAAAAACCTCCAGCCTCTCTTCTGACACACCACCGCCATCTACTGTCACCGAGTGGGAAGACAGCCTTCCTCAAAGCCTGCAGTCTGTAAAGCTCTGCTCTGGTCTGCTTTTTCCTTCTCGAACACACATGGCACTGAGATTGTGTTTTGAAAGTCTTTTCCTCTCAAAGAGTGAGCTCTTCTCATTTCTGCTTTTAATTTTTTACATAACTTAAAATTACTCCAGGGGAAAAAAATATTTAACAGTGTGTTCTATCATACCACACAATCTAAACACAGTGTATAATACCATCTTTAATTCAAACAGTTTTTGTGAAAACTAAAATAACAATACATTTATTATTCACTTGCTTCTTCTAACTGTAAACTTCTTTAGGGAAGGTCATTTGCTTATCAAACACTCCTAGGCTTTCCATATATTTTCCCCATAATGAGTTCAACATTTCCAAATCCTCAGAGACATCATTGGAATCCTAAGTTCTATTAACTTTGTCCCCCCACCTTGTAGTGGATATTTTCTGTTTGCTATTTGCTGCATTCCCCAGGCCCCAGCATCCATTCTTTTCTTCCTTGTGTCTGAACTTCACCTGTTGGAGCAGGGAGATACTAAGAAAGGATTGGGGTTTTGAGGGATAGTTGGGAAGTTATGGTGGAAATCTACCTTCAAGATAACTCCCGGGCCCATGGGTGGCAAGGGTGGTAAGGGATGGCAAGATTAGGGATATATTTGGATGTTAGGGTTAAAAGCATTACTGATAAATTGGATATGAGGTATGAAAGAACGACTCAAACTGATATGTACATTGTTGTCCTGACCAATTGATATGGAGAGGAAACCAGGAGATCTCTTTAAGACATTTTGAATTTGAGATTTCTAGTTGATATTCAAATAGAGCTGTCTAGTGGTGGGTGTCTCTTTCAAATGTTGATTTCCTTTCAGAAAATTTATCTTCTCATAATGTGCTAACCAGCAAGGAAGATAAATTAAGGTGTTCTGCCTTTGTTGTTCATAGGAGTAGAGTTGTAAATAAGTGTGTTGGACTGAGACAAAAAGATAAGTACAAGAATAAATCATTCAATTTCTTTAACGGAAAGTTCAGAAAAATCTCTGAAAACTCTTCACACAGTGCTGACATTCATATGAAAGCAATGATAATCTCTTTTAGAAATGAACTCCTCTGCCATCTCTGGATTCTTCCTTATGCTTTACATGCTCTGATTTGGATATAAAAAAAACTGAAATGAAACAAAGACAAATACAGAGTTCTTTTTCTTTATCTGTGTAGTGCAGTAACTTGATCACCTACTCTCCCAGAAACCCAGCCCTAACACTTCCATTCTGTGATGGTATATAACTAAAATGGACAAGGTACTTCTTTGTAACTAGGCCACCCTATTAAAACTCAGGCCATTTATTTTCCAGATTACAGTTTTCACAATCATGTCATCTTTAAAAGTATTTACCAAGATTTAGGAAGAAAGAAAGTTGTTGCCAAGTAACCAGTCTTGTCAAAATAAATGAGGTAGGCAGTACAGAGCAGAAAATGAAAACAAAAATTATAAAATAAATGATCTACAATCACCATTAAGCATAGTGTGTACAGAATCTCCACATTTGATTCTTCCTGATAAGATTCATCTATACTTGAATTTTTCAAATCAAATGCTGTTTGAAAAAAGCAAAGGGTAAATGAGCTTTGTCATTTACCTCTGTAATTACATAGTAACCAAATATGAGCACGGCAGTTAATTAAAAAGCCTGGTGTTGCCTTTGATTAATTCGTTTGCTAGATTTTATTAATTAATTTGCCAGATTATATATAAAAGCACCTGCAAGAGGTGCTGTTTTGTGGTTTGGTTTGATTGAATAAAAGCATCTAGAAATAGAAAAGTGTGTACAAAAACAAACTTTCATAACAAAATCTTTTAGGAGACCATTCATTATGAGAAAAAAACACTTTAAATTTTGCTATATTATCCATTTACTATTGATTAGGTCACGTACCAGTCTAAAAATTTTGCTTTCCCATCCACAGTTTCTTCGAGTATCCCTGGACACTTTATACATCCACTTTTCTTCTAGTTTCTCAACTCTCTGGTACCTGTCCATCAAACTTCAGTTCCACAGATCATCATGCAATTTTTATTTTTTCTTCTTTTTTCTAGACTAAAGGAGGCTGCTCATGTGATCATTCTCATTAAAATGGAGAGAAAAGTGTTTAATCTCTTTAGTAGCATCTTTTATTTTTAAAGTCATTCTATTCCTTCACTGAGTCTTATAACTGACAAAATTTCATCCTATGTACAAAATACTCTATGTACTTCTCTGTGGTTTTTGTCATTTTTAATCTCTACTAGGTGAAAGTTGGTGCAGATGTACTAAAATGGTTACTGGAAAATGGAATAGTTGGAGCTAGTACTCACTTAAAAGGAAACATTTCTTAGGTGACTTGTCACCATTTGGTGACCCAACATTGAACACCAATTACAGCTCCAACTTACGAGTGTCAAAATTGTACTTGAGAAAGAATAATATGTGCTTCTCAATTGATTTGATGTTCTTTATTGCATTTAACCTAAAGTTTGTCACTGTAAGTATATATTAATTAAAAATAAATGGTAGAAGACTTCAGCAATTTTCTTCAGCATATAAAAGCAAATATGTGATCATCAAGTCTATGGGAGAAACTGCTACTTATCCTCCAGGATGTATGCCTCCCCTCCATCTTTTATAGTATTTGAATGATTACCTAGAACAAAGACTACATTTTCTAGCATGCCTAGTAATAAGGGTGGCCATCCAACTAAGTTGTGGGAAATGGAATGTGACTGAAGAGGCATGTGAACATTCCAGACTGTGCCCTAAGGGAAAAATGTACCTGCTCCCTCACCCTATCACTGTATTCTGTGAATGAGTCAAGGTGAACCATTTTGAGCTATGGAGAAAAATGTGGTCCCTTAGAAATGATAGGACACTGGGCCTCTGATGATTCACTAGAGCAGAATTCTCACACACTGGTTGAACTTTTATATTAAGTGCAAAATGAACTCATTCTCCTTTCAGTGACATTTGTTATTTAGTGTCTGTTTCAAGTGGCAACCCTATATCCAAATAGACACAATGTCTAGTTCTGCAGGCAGACATTAGTCCCCTCCAAATTTTGTTCATAAGAGTGTTATCATAGGGGGCTTGCTTACATTTTATAATATTCCATGTAGACTTTTAACATGCTAAATAAAGAGCCGTTGAGGTCATCGGAAGGTGTCAATGTGTACTGTGATGTCTATGTGTACTTTACAGAGAGTAGATAAAATCCAGTTGATTTGATGCTCTGGAAAATAAGTTCTATAGAGTTGACTTTAAAGTGTCCCCTCAATGCCATTAATTCATAGTTTCACATAAGATTTTTTATTAACTATGTACTATGTGTAGGTTCTCTATTTATCTATACATTTAAAGAGGGACAAATGCTCAGTTGAATTAAAGGAAAACTGGATTTGAAAATAGAGTCTAGCAGTTCTATTAATCTTTGCATCTTACGTAACCTCTCTAGATCACCCTGTTCTCATATGTAAAAGAGGATGATGTTAGTGTCTAACTCACAGGGTTATGAAGATTGAACAAGATATAATCTATATAGGGCAAATATCTACATAGTTATTCAGTGCTTATTTTGTTAGTGTAATTGGTGGTATTTGTGTTATTATCAGTAGTAGTAGTAGCATATAGTGTACATGTTTATTATATATACTTGTTTTATATTATGAAGTTAAATGGGAGAGGTTTTGATGTTTTAAGAACTTGTACTCTGGGAGAGGAGATCAGAAATTTGGCTAAATGGTTATAATACAAAATACCAGATCTACCAAAAATTGCCACTAGAGTTGTGAGCAAGTGTTTATTTCTGATTGGGGACATTAGAAAAATATTTTATGAAGGAAATAACACTTCTACTCCATAAATAAAACATTTTTACAGTTGCCTGCTAGAAGCCATGATATATTGGAATTCTATTGGAGAGCACAGTATAAGAAATTAGTGTTGGCCACAGAATCATAATGTTTTATAATTTTGAGAAGAGATGAATGTTCTTCCATGAGGCTTAGCTTCAAAAGGAAGGGACAATTTTGAAGAATATGAGATAAGCTGATAAATAGTAGAAGTAAATATATTGTCACATCATTGAAATGATGGAATTGGAGTATTGGAAGTGAATTAAAGGGTCAGAGCTAAATATTACTCTCCTTGTACCTGTAGTCAGGTGAAAAAGAAAAGTTTCCCAGGACATCATATGAAAAGTGACACACAAACCTCAATGAAATGAATCTGAAATAAAGCTTAGGTGGCTTAGATTTCTACATCTGATTCAATACAGAACATAATCTATAGCTATGTGAAATGTTGACTTTTCTTCCTAATGAGTTAGACAATGTCTGATTTGTAAAAATTAAAAATAAATGAACATTTTGATATCAACAACCAATCTCAATGGAGTAAGATGGCAAATTTTACCCTGCAACCTGAATTTGGCTCCTAATCTAAAGATAAGCTATTTAAATCTCCTGAAATATTCCAAAGTCATCCAAAATTCTGAAAGCAAATACTTTATGGCATAGTGCTATTTCCAAGAATATGGGATTTATTTCATTATCTACATTTCATGTCTTCTAAAATGTCTTCCAAGGATTTATGGAGTTAGAAAAATTATAATAAATCTGAGGCAAGAAAATGAACATAGAGATTCAGAAACAATTTAGGCAGTATGGAAGATAGAAAAAGTAACTCTCAAGTAGTTTCACTTGACTTCTAACTATGCAAATTATTTCTGTCTTGACTGTGTATAATGACTATCCATATCTAGGTGTCAGCACAAAAGTTCTAAATAAGACTCTCTGTTATAATTAGAATATGTGAAAAATTCTTTATATCATTTTCAATCTAATATTTGTGATTTTCAAGATAGTCTCCCTACATGTTCCAGAATGTGAACAAAGGCTGAAAGGATACTGGGGAGGGGATGGATATTCTAGAATACCAGGTAAAGTTGAGAAAAATAGACACCTGCCTTGCCTCAATCCCAGAACCCATTAAATTGATAATAAACTAATATCATATATAACAAAGCATATAAAGTTATGAGAGCAGTGGGAACAAAATGTGTGGACGGATCCATGCCCAGGAGATGTTAAGAAATTAAAATTTATTGAAGAGAGAGAGAGGAATATGGATGACTAATGCAGCCAGTTAATAAAAGTTAAAGATCAGAGAGACTCAATGCAAGGCAGGAAGCTCTTGAGCTTTGCAGAATCCTGGGGAGGAGCAATAGTCTAAAAGGCACAGGCAGTACAAATTGATAGAAAGAAGTTTGCTCAGAAAGAGTGGGATTAATAGGAAGATGATCATTAAAAGTGTAACTTAAAGAACTCCATCTTTGTATGTAGAGAAATACCAGAGACAGGCACCTAGGAAACTTACACACACAAAATGAAAAAAAGTTACCACAGGTAAAAACAGCAAAGAAACCAGAGAGCTTACACCAGAAATATGAACGGGTTTTGGCAAAGAGGAGGGAAACAATGACCAACTCCATTCCCCCAAAAGTGGGTTGAAAGCTCCTTGCATTTTCAAGTATGAAAGCATTTGTGTATGGTGGTTTTTATGTTTGTTGGATTGCTTTTGTCTTTCAAAATGGCCTCTAACAAACTCCATTTTTTGTACGGAGGTTCTAAATTTACTCAATAGTTCACTTAGCCAACCATTTATGTCTCCAACGCAAATAATAAAACACAAGGAGAAAAATGTGGTAAAAAGTTATAAACCAGATTTACTGGAAATGGTTCAAAGGCATCAGAAGTAGCTACAAAAGTGAGTTTATTTTTCCTAATATTACTAAATGTGTGTTGTTTTCCACTGCCCAGACCTTGTGAAAACAACAATAAGTAAGATGTGGCTTGCTAGAAGTTGACCTTCAAGGCAGGAGCCAGACCTAGAGTAAGAATATGCCATGTGCAATGGGACACACAGAGGAAGAGGCACGAGCTTCAGATGACAGAGCAAGGAGCAGGGAGGCTCAGGGACCAGAGTGACTAGAAACCATCCAGAGGTCCCCCATGGAGGGACCAGGATAGAGACAAACACAAAAAGTCAACAAACATAAAGCCTAGGAAAAACATTTCAGCCTCTTGATGCAAGATGAAGAGATTGTGGATTGGAGCTGAAATTTAGTAACGTGATACATCAGAATAAATCAATATTCACATTGTACCTGAAAAACCTTTTCAACAAGAGAAATGAATGTCTTCTCCCCACCTGCTTCTATGGCAACCTTGTAATTTCTTTATAGTTTCATTAATACTCCATCAAATTCCGCCTTAATCCTAACATTTTGAAGAATGAAGTCACCTTTCTTGAATTACCATATATATCGGTTAGTAAATTAGCTGATAAATTTAAAAATTATCTATCAATCAATTTAATTATTTCAGTAAGTTCTCCAAACAAAATATGCATCAAAAAGTCTCTGGTCATTATTATACTTGCCCCCTTTGTTAAATTAACCATTTTCTTCAAAATCTTACCTGTAAAGTATTCTAATTCCATTCTCATTGAAGAAAGATAAATTCACATTACTTATATTTATATTCAAAGTCATAAAATAATATTCATATAAAAGTCATAATTCATTTTATTCATTTATTGTTTAATAGGGCATTCTTCACACCTGTCCAAAACTCTCTAGATTTCAATCTCAGTATGCTATTTAATGGGAATTTTGGAATTATGTAATCATATCTGTCATGCAATATTAGCATGGTACATACAGCTATGAAATATCAGTTCCAAATATATAATATCAGCTCAAAGACTGAGGCAGGAGGATCACAAGTTCAAAGTCAGTCTCAGCAACTTAGCAAGGCCCTAAGCAACTTAGTGAGATCCTGTCTTAAAACAAAAAATAAAAATGGACTGAGAATGTGGCTTAGTGGTCAAGTGCCTCTTGATCACTGGGTTCAATCCCTAGTACCCACCTCCAAAAAAATATAAATTTTCACTCATCACTGAAGAGGTTTCATTTTACCAAAACTTACTATCAGTGCACAGTGTTTATAACTTAGAAAAAAATTACAGTATTGTATTTTAGATTTTTTTCCAAAAGTTTGATTAGCAAATAACTACCATTAATAGAACATTTACTGTGCTATGGACATAATGCTCTGTTCCTCATTGTCACTATCTGAATCAAACAACAATCTTGTGAGCTGAGAATTGTTGTTCCCATTTTTCAGATAATAAACTGAAATTCAGTTGGGTTAAGTTGCCAAACAAAAGTCAGAACCACAAAAGCAATAGATCTAGAATTTATGATAAGATTCATTTTTTGACACTTGAAACTTATTTCTCCAAATTCGTTACTTTGTGTGCCTTAGGCAACATACATAAAATTACCCAACATTATTAGCAGAATCTAATTATGAATATAAGCTTACAAACAACATGCTTTGCTTTGTGCACAGAGAATCTATTTACTCAGCCAAATAGTTCATTAGTGTAACAGGCTGACAGCTCACCTTTCTCTTTAAAGCACCAGCACTGTCAGAGGAAGGCTTCCATTTACACCTGCTTTCCATTATTTGAGCAATATTCACGCGAGTTCTGCTCCTACTGCTCCAACTTAGAGCAGCTAGTCCACGTCACTGACATGTATAGGTGGTCTAGCTATTTTAAGGGGAAAATATAATTAGGAAAATGAAATGTATTTTATTTCTAAAGTATATAGTTGCTCCGGTTTATATTTTAAACCATATTTATTTTGCTAATTTGCACGATCTTTTATCTGGAGGGTATAGTCACTATCCCACCAAGGAGTGAGCCTAAAAAGTGAAAAATTAGTTGCAATATGAATTTTGATATGCTGTCCCCTCCTTTTTCCCTTGGAATGTAGTGATATGCAAAGCTTGGATGACACACTTTACTTATATGTCAGTCTTAGTCCTGTTGATTTTCATCAGGGTAATAAGACATCCTTCAACTATTCATTTAGAGTAATACTCTACTGATATAATCATGTTAGCACCAGCCTTAAGTGTGTGACATGCCCTTCATTACAATTTTATATTTTACCCATAGTTCATTCTGGTTTTTAAAAAAGTACTTCGTTGCACTGTTATTTTCTCTAATCTTTCTTCAGCAAGATTCCTGATATTGGACCGTCTTCACTAGTAGCAGACCATCAGTCCAACAGGTACTCAAGCGACTCTCCCCAGAACAATCCACTTCCCTCAGCTGCCAGTTGAATGAAGATGGTGAATGTTTTCTTTCAACATACCTCTCAGAAGCTTCTTTCCCTTGTTTCTCTGTAAGAACCTCTGGTACTTCATGGTATGTATAGGGCTCCACGTCTGAGTGAGATCATATTCTCCATTCAGTAACGGAATCTTTTTCAGAAAAGTACTTAAGAGCTTTGTAGTATATGCTCCCTAAAGAGATGGTAAAAGTAGGAACATTTACATACCTGTCTATTATGCTCTCAAAACTGAGCCTGTGGGAGTGAGCATTCACACATTGGGTTTCCTCTTTCTCTTTCTCACATACAACCTATTCACACGTGCATTTCTTTCCTCTGTCTCTGCATCTCTGTGTCTCTGTCTGTCACTCTCTCTGTCTCCTTCCCTCCTTACTGATATCATGGAAATTCATTCATTCACCCACAAGCTAGTCAGATTTATTCTCATATTTTCAAACAATCATGGAAATTCAGGTAAAATATAAACATAGATTCAAACCTATTTTCAGAATCTGAAAGGAGCATTTTCTTTTGTAAATGCAATATATGCACATGAGAAAGTTAGCCGATTAATTGGCTTAACAGTCACATGTTTTGAGTCATCCAAGTCCCACATAATCTCTACTTTAGGTCTTTTTCAGCACAAAAAGACTTCCAGGCTACTGAATTCAGTAATGCAGTAAAATTTAATGTACAATGAAATCTTAAATTTTCCACCTTAATGAATTCAGTTACCCATGACTGTTCCTACTCAAAGATTGAATAGATAGGCAGTTATATAATATAATTCAAGTGGCCCTAAGCAAACTAGCTGCCCCAAAGTACTTCTTTCAACTGATCCATGTCATTATCCCTGA
The DNA here is from genome assembly GCF_902686455.1 of Sciurus vulgaris. NCBI lineage: Eukaryota > Metazoa > Chordata > Mammalia > Rodentia > Sciuridae > Sciurus > Sciurus vulgaris. The sequence continues at coordinate 124,660,738 of NC_136469.1, forward strand.
AATTGCTCTTTTTATTCTTTGAGCCAAATCACTAAGCTCTCAAAATCTACCTGCTAAAATGCAAACATATTTGTTGATCCAGGACATATTTAGAAGTGTGTGTGTGTGTGTGTTTATGAAACAACTGTGCAGATACCAGAAACTACATGAGATGAGAAGCATGTATTTTAATTAACAAAAGTTTGAAGGTTTCAGAACTCTGTTTAGAAAAAACTTGCCCTAAAATACAAATACAATATAATGTAAATGGGTTTCTCCATTACAATGAAGAGCAACTGGACACCAAACTGCATACTCTGATGACCAAGTTTATCTTATTTGTAATGCCTTGGATCCCAGCATGTTTACCTTCATAATTCATTACATAATATCAAACTTGAATAGGTGGTAACTGGACAGGACAGGACTATTTTGAGGGTATAATTTTTAAGCAAAGCATCACAAAATAGTACAGAGGCTTATGGAAAACTCTGTAGCCTTCAGTACCTGTAAATGAAAAATTCTCCACATTTTCCCCATTTTTAGCACTGGGACAGGAGTTAAATCCACTTTCTCTTAATCTATCCATCTGTAAAATTACTATTCTTTTTATTAAACATTTCTAAGGTCTTCTCCATGTCCTGAGTACTGAATATAACATATTTGTACCCTCTAGGAGTATAATGAAGCTTCCCACCTACTTAGAGGAATGTCTTGGGGATTGAAATACTATTTTAAAGTGCCAAGAGCTACTCAGAAGAAATGTGCTGTATAATTGCAAATATCATTATAGATGAATGGACATGTTCCATTAAACATTCGAATTGGCTACCGAGGGAGCTTGTGGACTCATCTTCCCTGGAGAGCTTTAAAGAACATACAGGAACTAGATACACATCTGCCTTGGAATGTCTAGGTAGAACTGTGCCTAACACAAATTGGGAGATTCATAGAGGAAAAACACAAGTGAATGCTCAGATTCTACCACCATCAGCTTCATGAAAATATCAAGGTTGAAAAGAAATTGATTAAATAAACAATCAAGTTGGAAATTTTAAAAAGCATAAGTTTTAACTGAATTAGGAATTAGGAGATGAAGAACTAGTAAGCTTGATCAAAATGGTATTTATTTTACCAGGTGCCATGTATTCTCCATCTTTTTTCTTTGTTTCCAAAACATCTTGTATATTTTCAAGGGCACAACTCACCATGTTAAAAAAAACAAGACATGGAGCTAAATTTCTCATCAATAAGGATTCATGGATTGCTTAAGTTAGATAAAGCTGCTTATAAAAGTAATCTGCATCATCTAAAACTGAGGAATTCTATATCAACAACATTTTCAATAATAATTCCTAAATATTTTAATCAATTACTTCCTTAGTTTAAGCCATTGTAGCACAAATATTTCTATGGCAGCCTACCCTGCCTGAGCAAATCCAGTAGAATAAACACAATTTATCTCATGCTCAGAATAGATACTTTAAAACACTTTTTAATGACTCAGACTTCCAATATTGCATTTTCCTGCAGATTCAATCAGACATAGGATTGTTTGGAAATAACCCCATGCAAATACTCAGTTATAATAAGAAAGTCTTGTACGTGAACTTATATGGGGTCATTTGTTTCTTTCTCATAAAATCTTAATAAAAGATGAGCAACTGCATGACCTCTGAGAAGGATAACAGTACTACCTGTTGGCAGAATTAATTATTGACTCGAAGGCTGTGAAATAGCCTTCAACTCAGATATTTTCACAATCTCTAGAAACTTGCTTTCTTCTCTGGCATTATCACTGTGGCAAATTGACAGGAGTGTTTAAAACATTATCTATTATTTCTGCATCATGAGTCCAGCGGACTAGGTCAATCACCTTGTCAGATTCAAGCCCCTCCTCTGTCTGACTTTGTGAAGAGGCTGGCTGAGCTAAGAAGAGCCCGTTCAAAAACAGGAAACCTTGTATTCCAAGCTCCATTCTATAACCTTGGTAATACCTTTGTTTTTTGTTTTTGTTTTTGTTTTTTTTTTCTGGGCCTCAATTTCTTCATGGTGAAATCAGGGGTTGAATAAAATAATGAAAAAGTTAGGTTCTTTCCACTATAAAGATTTATGTTTCTATATCACCCTCTGTACTTATGTAATAGTAAAGGAAAACAGGGTCCTTTGCTATGAGTTCCTTTGTCCAGGAGCCTCCTATTGCAGTTTGCATGTACTGCTACGGAAGCCTTTGTTATAATTTGAGATATAAAAATGTACAGGTCACAGTTGAATTGTATTGAATCCAGAACATAAGACATTTTGTTCAGCCTCCACATTGAAAAAGGAACAATGTTTATTTAAAAATGGAAGAGGAAACATGGAATCCAGATTCGAGGCTCTGTTGAAAAGCAAAGAGCTAAGTATGTTACATCCACAGATCTCCCAATTGCAATTTATTAGAGCCAAGTAATTACTGTCATCCTACATTGTGACGTATGCGCTATAATTCACCATCCAAACTGCTCTATTTAATTTCATCTTCTGACAGATACTATACACATTTTTTATTTGTGAATGCTGGTTTTTGTGTTTCTCTCCTCCACCAGGTAATGAGATTCCCAGGGAAAAAACTTGTCTTCATGCTCTGTGGTAGGTACAGTCAACTACTCACATCTGTTCCTTCCTCACTTCTTGATTGATAGATATTTCCTATTCCTATGAATTGTACTGAAAGCTTTACATCTTTTTATTTTCTTATAAATTTATAAGACAGGTAACATTATCTCCAATAAACAGATGAGGAATAGAAAGTCAAACCTTTTGCAGCAGGTCAAACCATTCTTGGAATGAATGGTGAATATTTCATACAAGTTCAAACACAGTCAAAATCATGCATCTAAATATACAACATCTTACTAGGTAGCATTAACCTGTAAAAATAATTTGCTATTCCAATGGAATTTAATATGCCTTAATGAGTCCAAATATCAGGTGGGTCCTCAGAATTCCCTAACTTTCCTAAATAGATTTCTCTCTCATCCTCATGGAGAAAAAATTTGTATTTTCCACTCTTCTCAAACTATCAACATCAGCCTCCTCTGTTTCTTATTCTACACCAGAAAGACATAAGGCTACTTTCTCTCTTTACTATGTACTCCAGTTGTCTGGAGTTTGAACTGGGGAATTGTCCCTATATTACCTAAGATCAAACCCTCCACTGGTGCTCAAAATCTCTCTGCTAACTGAATCTGAATCTGAAAATTTCTACTTCCTCCTTTTGTATTCTGCCATGGAATTTTAACCCCATCATATCCCTGAAAATCTGCTTGTCAAGATCAAACACTGCTGCTGACCTGGCAAATGCAAAGTCCGTATCAAGCTTTCTAGCTCCTTCAGCAGGCTTGGACAGACGTGATGCCTCATTTTCCAATCACTTAATTTACTAGGTTTTGAGGGTGTCACATTTCTACAGTTTTCCTTCTATTTCATTTCTTTTTTCCACTAGTCTTTACTGAATTTGCCTTCTTCTCCTAACGCCTTAGATACTGCAGTACTCTAGAACTTCATCTTGTCCCTCTTCTCATTCTTTTCTATAGTACATCTCTCAATGATCTCATTCAAAACAAAAGCATAGAATGCATACCTGGGCTAATGATTTGCAGTTATTTTATCTGAAATCCAGATCTTTCTCCTGGAATTGACTCGTATAGCTAACTTTCTCTTTCACATCTCTACTCAGCATATCTTACTTAACATGTCCAAATCCAGGGACTGATTCCCGGATTGTGCCCAAATCTCAGTAATACAAATGTGATTCATGTGAATTTCTGTTGCAGATCAGGGACTTTTTAGTTCTCCTTGATTCCTTACTTTATCCTCAGAAATCCTTAATTTGTTACCTTGTCCTTTCATCCAGTCCCTGAGTAAACCATGTCACATATAACCACTCTTTACTACCTGCACCTTAATTAGCTCATCGAAATCACCAACATGAACTCACTAGGTTATATGCCATAGCTTTTCAGATAGCCTCTCTCCTTTCCACTCTTCCTCTTTATCCTCAGGACCCATCATGCCAAGTCAATATTCACAGCCCTCCAGAGACTTTGCTCCACATTTCTGGTAATAGCCAAGAGCCTCACCATGGTCTAAGATCCTTCTAGATCTGGCTTCCTCCGTCACCCAGTAAATTATCCCTTGACAGGGATCCCTTGCTCAGCACCTCCCCGCCACGCTGGGAGTTTTGCTGTTCACTGAATGCTACCACTGCATTTCCTCATCAAAGCCTTTGCATTTGTAGTTTCCTCTTCCTAACGTGATCTTACCTCAGGCTGTAGTTGGCATATTTCTCAGATATTATTTTAGATGTTTCATTCAAATTAGATCTTTGATTCAGGCATCTGCTTAATCGTTACCTTCTTAAAGAAGTCTTACTTTTACCAAGTAATCAAAACATATCTACATTTTCTATGCCTTTATACTGCTTCTCTGTTCTTTTCAGTATTTATTACTACCTAAACATTATTAAAGACAATGTTTTATGTGCTTGTCTTTAAACAAGCCCTCTTAGAAGTTCCACAAAAGATGGGACCTTTTCAAGCTTGACCTCTGCTCAGGTGCCTTCTCAGGGGCTCAGAATGTAAGAACACAAGAAATATTTTTGAGTAAACATAATTATTAATGAACTGTGGCTGCCTTATCTTTTTCACTAATATAAGCAAATACAATATGATGTGATGTAGCCATAAGTAGAAATTAGTAATTCCAACCTATGTAATGATTCAATAACTCATAAGTTGTTCAAAAATTATTATCTGTTCTTTTCTAGCCTTCTTGTTCTCTAATTTATTTTTAAATTTACCTTTAAATCTCTGTTTTGCCTTCAATATTCTAAGATTGCTTATTTTCTTCTTAGGATTCATATTTAAATATGAGTCTTTTATGCCTGCTAGGCTGGAGATCATCTTCGTATGGCTCAATGTTCACATTATAGGAATGCACAAGAAAACGGTCTAACTTACCATGTACTGGAATTATAACGCTCCGCAAGTGGATACAAGCTATTTTTTTAGTATTCCTTTTAAAGTGACAGTATTCATAGCAATGTCATACCTTTAGAAAGCCTAGAAGAACAGAACTCAGCTTGCCCTTACATTAATTGCTATGTTGGGCTACAGTATTTTTATGCACGTACAGAATATCTTGATGCTAATGTGAAATCTTAAATATCCTCCAAACACCATCTCTGCTTTCTGCTGCCACTGTGTTTAGGCAATTTGACTTTGTTCTTTACCATTTCTCTTTTTGCTTTGCAACCTTAATCCTTCTGAATACTTATGATATCTTCTGATGTCTAATGTCTCATCTGTCTTTAATTTTCTTCATATATATAATACATATGGAGAAGATATTATGTATTTCATATTTATTTATTAATTTTATATGATATGCATATCTATATATATTACATATGTATATACAATGTATCTACATTTTCCTTGACTGTCTTCTATTTCTTCTTTGAGGATTGATTTTATAGTAATTAAAAGCAAAACATTATGTTCTTTTCTTCTGGCTCAATTAATATGTGTTAATTAAAAAAATAAAAAATAAATCAGCCAATCACATTGCCTTTGGCTCTGGCCTGTTTTAAGCAGGTCCTCTCTTCAAGCCTGGATTACTTAAAGACAAATGTTCATATACAGAAAAGGTAGAGAATCCTATAGGAATTTACTCAAGGTTTCTCATTTGAATGATGAATGATAACGCAGAAAATGATGGATTCACCATTTTTTCCCAGTTCCCCAAGGTGTTTGCATAACTTGTACTTTTCTAGATGCACAAGAGAGAAGTTAATTAATTATATACAATGAATATTTAGGTCATTAGCATTCATCTAATTTTATAACAAGGAAACTCCATTGGCAAGCATTTATCTTTATAAGAACATCCTTTAAGTCATAGAGTTAGATGAAAATTAAGAAAATCAACAAGCCACTCATATTTGTCTGCATATCTTTTGTAATCATTTTGATCCATGTGCTCAATATGCAAACGAATATCTTCATCTGTATGTATTAAAGATTTGTGTTTATATGTACCTGAGTTGAAAATTCTGACTTTTTTACAAAATTTATGAGCATCAATATAAATTTCTTGAATAAATTAATCAAAAATTCAGAAGAGTTAATCAATCTTCAAATTTTGTATTTCTTCCTTTAGTGAGGCAAGAGAAAATATTCAACAAAAATGTACCAAGCATCTCCAGATGCCTCTGCATGCTAAGAAGATGAGGTTAAAGGGTACATATAAGTAGAAAGAGATACAGACTCAGGGAGGCCATACTGACATTGTCATATCTCATTTCCTTCAGAAATATAAAATATTCACAGATGGCTTATCAATATGAACTATAAAAATTTGAACGCAGAACTTTCCTCCTTTTCATTGAAAAGTGTTGAAGAATTATAATGTTCATTTTATAATAGTAACAATAGCAAAAAAAATTAGCAACTAATATTTACTGATAATTTTATTGTTTCTATGTACATATTAGTTCAAATAAATCTCACACTGAAAGTCTTATTATATATGACTTTAACTTTCTTTAATGTCATATACATCATCATAAAGAATTGAAAAAATTAGAAAAATAATTAATATAAGTGCAATAGATTATATATAAGGTCTATATTTCCATCGAGGAGTGTATGCTCTGCAGTAATGTCAACAGAAACAAGTTAGTCACAGGACACATGTAAAATTTTCAATTTTCACTTAGTGACCTTAAGAAAGACTAAAGAAAACAGGTAAAATTAATTATGTATCATTGGTCATGGGGACACATACCTGTTATTCCAGCAGCTAGGGAGGCTGGTGCAGGACAATGGCAAGTTCAAAGCCATCCTCAGCAACTTAGTGTGAGGCCCTGTCTCAAAATTTTTTAAAAATAAAATAATAATAATAATGATAATAATGGGCTAGGGATGTGATTCAGTGGTTAAGTGCCCTTGGGTTCAATCCCTGAAATCAAAAAAATTAATTATATATCCTAGTTATTATTAGTAAACCAGATGTTATTTCACTACATAATTAATATAAAATTGAGATAGTTTAGATTTTTTATATTTTATTCAAACTAAACACATTTCTTATATGCCTAATGTGGTTTGTGGATTCTGTGTTGGACTCTACCACTCTATAGCAATAATATGATAAGAAAAATTAATTTATTGTTCCTTCAGTAAATCATATATAACACCATAGCAAATGTGGTTTATATGTGATTGTGTTATAGCATATTATACTGTAGTATAACTGTCAGTGATTTTAGGCTTATCAATTGAACTATATATAAATATTAATATAGACACACATGAGATTGTATAGGTGCTGATATTTGTATGTACATGTATACACATGAAAAGCAACAAAATGAAAAGCAACGTTTCACATAGCACACAATCTAAAATTACAAGAGTTGAAATGTTTTTTGAAAGGAGAGAAAACATAATCGATCTAAGAAATATTAGAATCATTAAGATAAAATATATATTGTTGATTTTCATCACAATGTCAATATTTAAGATTTTACAAGAGTCATTTTAACCATATATGAACACCTCATGTGGTGAGGTTAGACTGCTGCCTTCATCCCCCTTCACCTCCTGTCCCCCTCAGTGAACATCAGACAGTGCCCTTGAGCTGTTAAGACTCAAGGGATGCTTACTGACTTCTACTGGGGCAAGGTTAAGGGCACTGCTTAATATCCAACAATGCCTTTCCACAGGGTTTTGTTAGTTTGGGATGTAAGAAACAGAATCATCTGGCCCCAAATATCAAGAGTGTTGAAAATAAAATATCTTCACTTAGACTCAATGTAATATCTAAGACAAAATTCCATTTTTTAAATCATCATCATTTAAAAGCTGAGAGCACAAGATCAGAGATTGTTAGTAATTTTCCTAAAATCCCCACAACTTTTATGTGGTAGAAGCATACTCCAACCCAGAACTGCCTGAGTCTTATCTACAGCTCCTCCCCCGACAGATCACTGTTGTTCACACTCCCTGTGTTGAAGATGGTTTTTAATTTTGTGTTATTTCATTCTGATTTGTTTTGTTTTTGATTTTCAGTCCTTCACTAACTTGTAGTTTTGTGAAATTCACAAAGAAGGAAGAGTTAGGAAAATAAAATAACAAATAATTAAAAATGCATACCCCTTAAAACTGTTATCACTATAAACAACAGACAATACCGTCTACTCAAGTGCTATAAGTCTTCTCAATGTTTACTTTGCACTCTCAATTTCTGTACTCCTCCATTACTGACCTATATAAATTTCAGGAGTAGAATAAGCTTCAGACCTTCATTAAAGAAGCACTGCAATGATAAAACATACTCTAAATCATGCTACATTTAAATTAAGAGCAAATTTTTAAAAATATTTATCAACTCTGGTTTTGATTAATGAACCTGTTTCATTTCCAAGCAGTATTCCTCAATTCATTCAAACCCTAATTTTCTCCAGGGGTGGGGCAGAACACAAAAAAAAAAGAGAATTTTTGTATATTAATATGTGATATTGCAATAACCTCTAAATGTATAATTTTCAAAAGGATATCTTCACTTCTGGAAAAATGCTAAAAGAGAGAGAATGAGCAAAGAGGGCTTGCAAGACATAATTTGCTCTAAAAATGGAACAATTCTGAACAGTTCTTCTAAGGGAGAAACAATTACCTGTGACCAGTAAAGTGACGCTAATTTTTAATTACATTGTAGAGCTTTGTTTTCCTACATGTTTTTCTACTTAGCAACATTAAATCTCATTTAGGTGTAGCCTCAACATTCTTTTCTCATAGAGGTTCAGTTTGGACCAGTTAATTTTACTGTCATGGAAGAAATACAGTCATTAATTTCAGATAAACTTCAAGACGAAGAGACATGACATTCTGGGTTGTTCTTGAAAACTGACAAATCCTCCTCAGAAACATCTGTTGGCACTATCAAAACCATTAAATAAATATTACCTGGATATACAAAGGTCATTTGATTTTATCAAGATGTTAAAATATGAAAGTCTAGCTTCTCTGCGGGATGATGGTGATGAACTGAATCTTCTGCCCCAAATCCATATACTGAAGTTCCAAGTCAAGGATGTCTGTATTTAGAGGTATGATCTTTAAAAGGTAATAAAGCAAAGGAAGGTCAGATGGGTGAGGCTTAATTCAAAAGGACTAATATCCTTATAGGAAGAAGTTAGAGGGCAGGTATGAACATCCTAGAGGAATGACCATTTGAGGAAACAGGAAGGTCGCCATCTGCCGGCAGAGACTGAGGGTTCTGGACTTCTGCACCTGATCACACCTTGCTTTTGAATTCAATCCTTTGGAGCTTCCGGAAAACAAAATTCTGTTGTTTATGCCACTTAGTCTGTGGTTCTTTTTTTATGATAGTCCTAGCAAACTAGTATAATGGCTGAGATATTTTCTGTGAATGAATAAGAAAAAAATTATCACTCAAGTCATTAGTCCCCTTATATCAGAAAAACATAAACAGTGAATCAAAACCTGGTCTTGTGCATTATCAATCAATGCCACTAAATATCCAGAGGATATAATGAAAAACAAATACTTAATATTAACTAAATATTAAGTATCACAACATGTTAGATGTATTGTAGGGTACATTGTCAACATAGATCACTTCACTAATGATTCAAATAAATTTATTGGGAAAACATTAAACCCAACCAGCACTCAACAAATTCAATTGAAATACGTAAAGAATGTGAAAAGGAATTTTGGCAAGGAAAACCTTGCCTGAATAAAACTGATGGTATAATGGTATGATTTTATGAAACATCCTGTGAAAACAAGCAAGGCTAATGTTGAACAATTTACTGATTGAATTAAAATGCTCCACCATCAGTTGCATCTACTAATTGTTCAAAAATTAATTTTCTTACCTACTTTGATTGAATTTTTAATGATATGTGCTTTCTGTCAACTCTAGGGAGTTAAATTTCATAAAGTGCTCTCTTAAATGCTCTTTTAGTAACAGTTTCTAGTAAACATTAGGTTCTTCCTGATGTAATATGCAAGATCTTAATCAATGAAATAATAGAAATGGTAGTATTGGACTGGGGACATAGCCTCCAGACAGAACAAGTGCCTAGCATGTGCAAAGCCCTGCATTCAATTGGAGCACCAAAAGAAGAAGAAGGTGGCGGGGAACAAAGAAAGAAACAAATATAAAAAAGAAAGTATATATAATCCAGATTTTCTTCAAAAACCTCAAGTAGTGGAAAACTGGTAAATTTAAATATGAAAAATAGAAAACAGAGAAAAAATAGTTACAAACGCTGATGATTTCACTGGCCAGGGAAGCAGTATGAATGAATTGGATTTTCTTAATTTAATGTCCTATGTGACTAACAAAGGATGAATTCTGAATTTTAGTATGAATCTACTTCGTCCAGTAGTGTTAGAAAGAAAAACACATCTAATCTAATACAGCACCCATGTGCTGTCCTTTTCAGGACAAAACTATAAAGATGAAACACTAATTCAAACTTTACAACTTATAATCTTATTACCTACACTATTCCAAAGTTATTCTTATAAACATTCTAATTGAACCAATATGTAAATCTGACCATAGCAGTTTTTTTTTATTTGTGGTTTTTAGATATACCTGACAGTAGAGTGTATTCTGATGTATTACACATACATGCCGTGCAACCCATTATAATTTTGATCCCATTTTTGTGATTGAACAGGATGTGGAGTTACAGTGGTCATGTATTCTATCTAAGCACAGAAAGTTATGTCCAATTAATTCTACTGTCTTTCCTAATTCCATCACCTTCCCTTCCCTTCATTCCCCTTTGTCTAAGTCACTAAACTTCTATTCTCCTCCACACCCCACCCCAACTCCACATTGTGTATTAGCATCCACATATCAGAGAGAACATTCAGTCTTTGTTTTTTTTTTAATTGGCTTATTTCACTTAGCTTGATAGTCTCAAGTTCCACCCATTTACCAGCAAATGCCATCATGTCATTCTTCTTTAAGGCTGAGTAATATTCCATTGTGTATATGCCAATTTTTTTTTATCCATTCATCTGTGGAAGGGCACCCAGGTTTGTTGCATAGCATAGCTATTGTGAATTGAGCTGCTGTAAACATTGATGTGGCCATGTCAGTATAGTATGCTAATTTTAAGTCCTTTGGTTGTATATGAGGAGTGAGTTAACTAGATCAAATGGTGGTTCTATTCCAAGTTTTCTGAGGAATCTCCATGTTATTTCCACAGTGGTTGCACCAATTTGTAACCCCACTGGCAATGCATGAGTGTATCTTTCCCCCCACATCCTTGCCAGAATTTATTATTACTTCTATTCTTTATAATTGCCATTCTGACTGGAGTGAGATGGAATCTCAGTGCACTTTTAATTTGCATTTCTCTAATTGCTAGAGATGGTGATCACTTTTCATATATTTTTGACCATTCAGATTTCTTCTTCTGTGAAGTGCCTGTTCAATTCCTTTGCCTAATTATTGGTTGGGTTCTTTGCGGGGGGGGGGGGGGTGATATTAAATTTTTTGAGTCCCTTATATATCCTGGAGATTAAAGTTCTATGTGAAGTGCAGATGGTACAGGTTTTTAAGAATAGGAATTTGTTAATTAATTCAAGCCAAAAATAACACATCAACCTTATAACAAGAAGTATACCAGTTTTCCTTATTTTCTTCCATGGTCATTTTAAGCACTACGAGAACACCACCATCAAAAATCTTTAGAAATACGAGCATGCCAATATAGTACAAAGTATAGCAGTCATCCTACTCACTAAACCAACATTTAGTAGGCTATTTTATTTAAACTTGGGAGAATTTTAATTCAAATATTATGCTGGTTATACGCAATGGAGATATTGTCCTATTAAGATAAATAGTTGGGTACCACACTGTTTTTACTATTGACTGGGTTTCAGCTTTTAAAATGCCTTTTACTCTACCTAATCGATACATTTTCGTTTGAACAATCTACAAAAGCAAGTAAAAAGCATACTACAAACATCAACACTAGAATTTTTGGAAAATTCATTTCTTGTCCCATGTCCCCCAATTTATTCTTGTGTTTTTTAATTAATTGTATTATGTTTCAGAGTTCAGTTTTTAGAACTATATCAATAGTGTATTACCCATGGTACTAGTAAAACTCTAAATACTTGTCCAAAGGAAATGAAGCAAAATGTAAAATAATTTAAAAATCATTAATAATAGCTTTGAGTTTTGCAATGCTTTGTACTAGCCGTGTAATTATTGTAAAGTTATTTTAATAAATATTCCAGGGGGTTCTTCCTAAAGCTATCAGTTGATTCCAAAGTTTGGGAATGAGCTAGAGATGATGTATTTCAAAATCAAAATCTTAACACTTGTTTTTCAGTAGCATCCTGGGTTACCATGACAAACTTAGTATGTTTTTGGTTGTTTTGCCTGGTGGCTGAGGTCAGGTGGTGAAGATCTGGAGCCTTTATTCTCTGTTTTAATGCAGGACATTTGCAGAACTTTCTTTTGCTTTGCATCTTTATACTTCAAAATAGTTATTTTCTAGTTTTTTCTCCTTTTTTGACTTAAAAGTTAGGGTTTCCCTCCCCCAACCAATACTAATCTATACTATTTATATTCTCAATTCTGTTCTACTTCCTCATCCCAGGGAGAGATGTTGTATCAATCAGTGTACAGGTGCAATCCCTGGGCATGCCGATTTTTCTGTGTAGTGTAGAAGGGGCTCCAGGAAATTGACTAAGTGGTTCAAAGGATGCCTTTTGGAATAGCAGTGACAACATGATTGGGGAGAATGTGAGAAATGCAGAATCTCTGGCCATAACCAAAATTTCCTGAATCTGAATCTAACTCAGTCCCCCAGAGACTTAAACTTGAGGAGTACTCTATTAGAGGAAATTAAGGCCCTGAATCAAAATTATAAACATTCTTTTGCAAATGTGAAACAAGATTTCTCAAATGGCTCAGACCTTTTCATGGATTTTGTCTGTTTCTTTTCAAACTTGAGTCTTTGCTGATTTTTGAAATGCGCTTGGTTTCCTGCCTAATTTATTTTTCCACACTCTCTCTAAACCTGAAGTGCTCTATCGTCCTTATCAACGTCCCTCTTGAATGACTAGCAGTAGCAGCAATAACACCAGTTAACTTTGGTTGAGCACGTGCGATGTGTCAAGCCCCTAACTGTCATGACGCTGCTTGAAGGGGATGTCACTATTGTCCTCACTTTTACAGATGAGGAACCGAGGCACAGAGTGATTAAGCAAGGACCCTTCCACTACAAGGCCTTTCCTGTCCCTACGTGGGACACAACTCCTGCTTATTCTCTGTACTCTGGGAGCTTTCTCCTGCCTCACCTAAGGAGCTCATTACTCCTCACTCATGGTGGTTTCCATATTTCTCTCATTATGCTTATGCCATGTATTCACCTTCTTTAGGTCTTAAATGTTTCCCATTCCCTGCATATATTTCCATGAAATATATGACATCATAAGGGTTCAAATATATCTGGGGTATTGACTAATTTAATATTTGATGCTATAAGTTTCAGACATCAAATAGTTGGCTTTAGAAATAGAGGTAAGAATGTATGAGACATGGTACACCTGGCTGTATTGTGACAAAGATTTGTATTTTGCTTTAGAAATTAGTTTGTTTCCTGTTACTTAGAATGAAATTTCACCCCAGTATCAACTTGTTTCGTTCATTTATTTTTTTCCTCACCTAAACACTGCCATTTTAAATAGTTTTACCTCACTTCTCTATGAAAGTAAACCAAAATAAATTGTCCTACATTCTTTGTGACATAGCCTCTCTGACTCAGGGGAGGTAGCTGGGAGAATATAATCCAATGATGCCAAGTAGAGATCAAAACCTAGTAGAGAAAACACATTCAACTTACTTATGATATGTGAAATTAGTGAGAAGGAGGAATGAGGTACAGGGCACACTGACTCAGGAGCACGAGTGGCATCTACAATGACTTTCAAGAGGTTGGATGGAGCAGCGTGTGGGATTCATCAGATCCCGAGAGGCTGTAAACTAAAGGTGGTGACCCTAAGGCAGAATTTGGAAGGTGGTGGTGGCTGTATATGAAATAGCTACACCAAAGGAGGAAAACAAAATCTCCCAGATCTGGATTGGTAGGATTGTGCGAAACTCCTGGAGATTGTGGTATTGCTATGTGTGTATTTGGTGTGCAGTAGAAGAGGCAGTAAAGAGAGGAAGATGTACATGCAAGTGCAGACCTGATAATGAGGAGCTGACTCAAAGCTCGAGGCCCACATGATTCCAGCTGTTGAGAAAAAATCAGTTTCTTGGTCAGTATATAAATGTTTAGTGATTTTTTTTTCATTTCACTCTTGTCTTCATGAATTACAAAGCTATAACTTCATGCTAACAGAAAGAGAAGGTTTATTAAGTGAGAAAAGATGTTTTCAGTTTATGTAAATTCCTGTTGAAAATCTAGAGTGAATCTGTCAAAGTGAAGCTTCAGATTAGAGACAGGAGGCTAACTGAGTCTGTCTGTGTTTTCATCAATATTCCATGTTGAGATTTAAGAAAACATCAAAAATAAGATTTTGTTTTGTTTTGACAATGAACCAACAGATGAAATTGCAAGAAACAGTCCAAAACTTTCTCCAAGGATAATGAGTAATTGTTAGTGAACCCATGGCTCATGGGGTACCCTGGCAATAAAATAAAGCTAGACAATATTTCCATAGTTCTTCTTTTTCAGTTTGTCTTTTTAATGATCGAAGAAGAAAATATAGGATTCCATATATATGACTCATGAAGAACTTTGAGCAGATGATATTCCTGCATTTTCTGTGATTTAATAAAAATATTCATAGACAATAGCACTATATCAATTCTTTTATTACTTGGCTATCTTTCAGTTTTATAAACTGTTTCCTTATTTTTCTTCCTGGTCAAATATTATAAAAATATGAATGCATTAAGTGAAATACATTTCTACAAGGATAGCATAATAATTAACAACTTGATCAATAGTGGATAAATTACTCAATTACATTATTATCAACCCCAAGGAACATAAAAATGCAATGTCCTTCAACAAACATAATATATCTTATATTCTTGTGAAGAAGAATTATGTGAAAATTCATTTTATGTGGAGGGAAGTAATTTCATGAAATAATATATTCATATAAATTCAGTTCACTACAAAATAGTTTGTAAATTACCTGATAAAATTTTGCATATCAGTAGAGGAAAACTAAAAATTATATATACAAATATGTATTCATACATATGTACATGTGGATATGTACATACATATAAATTTTGTTGTTATTAGCACTTAGGCATTGAGATTTGCATCAGGTATGCCTTTTAAGATTTACTATTTTTCCTATTATGTGAATTTTCACATATGTAATCATAGAAACTGAAAGACAAAGCAAATGTGCCAAATTTTCTGAAAAGAAAGCCATAAGAGGATAATTCGAGAAACTAACCATGAAAGTTACCTGTGAATAACACAGCAATGAAATCTAAAGTATAATAATGTTATATTTTAATGAATATGAAACAGATGTTTGACCAACTATAAAGTGATAATTCGTTGAAATAAATAAAAGGAGAAAAATCCCCATTTCTCTGTTCAATCTATTTTATATCTGTAAGTACTTTATGTTTTGAATAGCAGGTTTTGAACTCTGTACATAAGTAAGAAAGATCAAGAATTCGAATATTTTTATTTTGACTTACCTATCCCACTTGAACTTATGAACAAATAATTCACACTAATATTTAGAAAGGACCCAACTATCCCACTTCTGCTTATATAC
This sequence comes from Sciurus vulgaris, assembly GCF_902686455.1. Taxonomy (NCBI): domain Eukaryota; kingdom Metazoa; phylum Chordata; class Mammalia; order Rodentia; family Sciuridae; genus Sciurus; species Sciurus vulgaris. The sequence continues at coordinate 124,676,583 of NC_136469.1, forward strand.
CCAAAGGAAATGAAATCAGTATACTAAACGAATATTTGCAAGCCCATATTTATTTTAGCACCATTCACAGCAGCTAAGATGAGTAATCAACCTAAAGTGGATGAATGTATAAATAAAATATGGTATATACCCTCAATGGAATATTACTCAGTCATAAAGAACAATGAAATCTTATCCTTTACTGCAAATTGGATGGAACTGGAGGATATTGTATTAAGTGAAATGAGTGTAACTCAGACAAGTGGGATAGGTGCTTTCTTATATGTGGGAGTTAAAAATACAATGGAGACTTGCACATAGGGCAGTGATTTCTAGAGGCTGGGGCTGGTAGAGTGAATAGAGACTGGATTTGATCAATGCATGCCAAATGTATGTATCAAATTATCAAGATGAACCCTATTTATATGCATAATGGGGTTAACACAGGTTAATCGAAAAAATGGAATGTAACTTGTTTTAGCAATAAATTCCTTTGGTCAAAGGAAAAGGATTGCATTTTTGAAATTAAATATAGTCCTCAGTGTGTGTTTGTTTAGTCCCCAATGAATATCTCATGAAACAGGACATTATGTCCTTGTCTAGAGTTGTTGTTTGCTTAACATATAACACATATTTTTACATTAATTATTGCCTCTAAACCCCAATTACTCAACTTCATCCTCTACAGTTGTGATCAGGGCAATATTTAATTCCACTTGAGTCAAACTCTAGCTAGATATTAGATATATGTCTAGATAAAAGTTCCTTGACACTTGACCAATCCATATGTATTTGGGATCACTGAAATTTTTGCAGGAATCATCATGTAGGCCTATTTATCTTTCCAGAGAGTTTATTGAAATTTAATGGAATAATAAGTATTTCTCTTCTTTTCATACTTCGGGACTTACTATCACAATAGAAACTTATATTTGGGTTTTGTAGATGTTATAATATTTCTACTTTTTTCTTTAAAAGACAGGTAAAGAATTTGAAACTTTTTTTATTCAGAGAATTCCACCTGTATTTCCCAAGTATTCCAGTTCTTTAATAGTTTAAACTCGGTAGCTCCTCGTCTTCCCTGTTTCCAAAGAAAAGCTGAATTTAAATAATTTAAATAGATCACTTTTTCTTTTCTTTTTTTCTTTTCTTTTCTTTCTTTCTTTCTTTCTTTCTTTCTTTCTTTCTTTCTTTCTTTCTTTCTTTCTTTCTTTCTTTCTTTCTTTCTTCCTTTCTTCCTTTCTTCCTTTCTTCCTTTCTTTTATTAATGACAAAACCTACACATGGAGAGTGGGATAAAAAGAAGTACAAAAGCAAAAGTCTAGTCTGTTCTGGAACAAAGAGAGGAAGAATGTTTGTTGGGTGATAATTTGAGAAACTTCAGCTTAAAAAAGATTCAGCCTATATTTAGCATAAGGGCCAGTAAACATATTTTAGGCTTTGTGGGCCTGAATTTTATAATCATATGCATAAATTCATTCCCAATCATATAGTAAATACACACACACACACACACACACACACACACACACACACACACTAGGCATTCACCATACTGTGAACATTTTAACAGAACTCAAAGTGAATACGGCCCAAAGAGAAATCAGTTTTCATCAAACAACAATAAGATTATCATTTTGTTTGAGAAACTGTTCAGTGATCTCTGCTGGCACAGGGCTTAGTGTTGCTAGGCTGAACGTGAAGGTAGCATGAATCAGTCTAAGGAAGTCAGGGAGATCTAGTGCTTAAATGAAGCCGTGCTCAGACGAGGGAGGAGAATGTAAGTCCAGAATAAAATCAGCATGTTCACAGAAAAAGAGGGGCCAGCAAGCTTTTCAAACATGGACACTAGAGCCCAAACTAGGTTCCAACCAAAACTCTGCCACTGATCAGCCGTGGGACCTCAGGCACACTGCTCAATTTCTTCCTCCTGCCGTGTCCTCACCTAGATAGTGAGGATGATTATAACTCAGAAATTGAGGGGATTATTGTAAGAATAAACTGTGTCCATAATTATGCATTCCCAGAAGAGTCCACAGCACCTAGTAAGCTCTAAGCAAATGTTTGCAGTTATTATTAGTCTCACTATTGGTTCTTAAACTCAAAGGATATTAGTCTTATTTTAAGCAGTATGTGGTATGTTTGTATGATTTCAAGTAGTTAAACTATTTTCCTCTGTATCTGAAAGCTAGATGAAGGAAGAATAAATCAAAATTAAAACAGCAAAATAAACCAGAAGTTGATAGCTATATTATTTTCTTAAATGCATCCAAGTCAAAATGAACCCATAGCTTAAGTCTTAATTATTTTCAGAGAAAGAATTCAGGAGAAACCTCTGGCCAGCACACAAATATAATTTATTCTTTGACTGAGGTTTCCCAATATGTTCATGTCTTCCTTATTGCTTTCAAGTATCTAATTTTTTTAATATTTTATGTGTGTGCATATAAGGTATATTAATATTCTGTTTCTTTCTGTGTGAGAATGAGAGTAAGGAAAGAAGAAGAGAGAGAGGAGAAAGGAAGACAAGGAGGAACAGATAACAGAGGATTGGGGCATGATAAGATAGTCAGACAAACTGATCTTCCATTTCCCTCTAGCTTCCCCAGACAACGATCTCTTAACAACTACTAACTAACAAATGTAGCACAAACGTGCTTGAACAACTGCTTTCGGGATAGTCCTTTACAAAATGGACTGCAGATTTTATAGTTCTAATATTAACAAAAGTAAATCTGACTTCATGGGACTTATTTTCAAGATGCAAAATGTCATTTTTGCATGAATATTCTCAATTTTACCACCCACCACTATACACTAGACAGAAATAGTCCTACTATGATTATGAGTAATAAGAATATAAAATAACAACTAATATGTTTTTAAAATTTTGAAGTTTATATAAAATGATAGATCATAAATATGCCTCAATAAATAGTACAAAAAAATCCTTATCTTCTAAAAATATTAATACCTCACAGGCAGCAAAATCCCTGTATGTTTTTCAAATGATAGAACATTAGATTCCTGAATTCTCAGTATCAAAAACTTCCTGTTCTCACCAACAGATTGCCATTGACTTCTCTAAGGGACTGTGACCATCTCATCACAGAATCTTTAGATATCTACTTTGGAGAGTGATGTAAGTAAAAGCAGTGATTACCTTTTTAGATGGTTTACATCAATATATTCTACTATCAACACTCCCCAGTGTTCGCCATTCAATCAGAAAGGATTTAGTAAGCATGTAAGTTATTCATGCTATATACCCACAAAAGAGCAAAAAGGTAGATAAATCATGGTCCCAGCCCTCAAAATACTTACAATTCTAGAGCAGTCAGTTAGATATATATTAATTTAGTATAACACCAAGGAGATGCTAACAATGCTGTAATTAGGTTTTTACAAATGATATTAGTTATAGAGAGTATAACCAATGTTATTCATATGACTAATGATATGAAGAAACTCACCTTAGTTAAACACATAGTGCATGCACTGTGAATTCAATAGAGATTAATATGATAGAAATTGATACATGACATATCATAAAAACCTTATTTTTATTTTTTTAAAATTTTTACAGACTGCATTTTGATTCATTGTACACAAATGGGGTACATCATTTAGTTCCTATGGTTGTGCATGATGTAGATTCATACCATTCGTGTAATCATACATGTACATAGGGAAATGATGTCTGTCTCTTTCCACCAAAACTGGCTATAACTTAAAAGCAAAAGCTTAGATTCCCCCTTCTTCTTGCTGCATACTCATTCTTCAGGTGGTTTATTATGCTGATGCCTAAGAAACTTAACAGAGAGGATGCAGATATCTACAAAGTAGGAGTTTTCAAGGAGTTCAGGATAATGACTATTTACCTAATACGGCAAAGCGTGGGTGTGTCTTGGTCAGTGGTTTCACATAATTTTCTCCTCAAATATTTTGGATTGAAGCTATTGTCTCATTTACATCCATAGCCTATATGTAGGTAACTAGGCTAAATACATACTCTGCTATGTTGAGATGGATCTCAAAATAGTAACAGTGTTTTAGTAGTCATGTATGTTACATGAGACTGAGAGATTAAATTTATTGAGTGCCTCAATATGTCACTTCCAGTTCTACTCAGTTGAGTTACACAACCATTTAACTGAATCCATACCAACCCTATAAAATTGATATATTACCATTGGAATCTATTGCTTATAAATCAAACCTTTCAGCATCTTCAAACTTAGAATTCTCACCAGATCACTAGCTTTATGTGATCTGGCCTATTTTGCCTTGCTCAGTGCTTTTGGTATAGTGAAACCTCCCACTCAGGTACCTAACTACTTCCCCCGTTCAAACAGTCCAGCTACAGAACAGAATAATAGTGCATCCCTCATCCTTCTTCCTTGAGTAGCACCTCACCAGCCTACATGGGCTGCCACGTCACCATTACCCCAGTGGACAAAGTTAACCCAATTCGGATATTGAAATTTGGGTGAGGTTGACTTAGAATTGTCACCACAATGAAGTAATTTTTCTCTTACTTTTTAACCTTAAGTGCAGTATAATCTTATATTTTGTTTAGTTTTTCCTTTGAAATAACTGGCATGAATCTAAATGCAATCACATCTTTTGTCTGTTTTTATTTGAATATATATGGCAGGAAGTACTTACTTTATAACACTAGCTCTGCAGAACCTATTTCCCTTCCATGTTCAAAAGTCATGAATATTTATGAACCCATAGATGGAAGCAGTAAAACAAAATGAATTGGCTTGAGCCAAACACTATTCTGCGATCTTTTCCAGTTCATTCAACTGACTGCCACTTGACCAAGACCTCACTCAAATGAACTTACACATTAAACTACTCACTGAAAAATTGATTTCCCAAATGTTTTCCAATTACAAAATCACATGGAGTTTCACACAAGCATTCTGCAATGCAGGCAGTGTTAGGAAAACTTAATTTTGATCCAACCTTTTAGAAATCAAAAGCTAGTTCTTGTCTGTTGATCCTCAGGCCTCTGTGCCCCTTCCTACAGTGTGCTCTTAGAACAGGTTGCATTTTTTTTCTGAAAATTTTATGCCCCCTTTTGTAAAACAAATCATCTCCCTTGGATCTGTGACATGTGGCACCTTCCTATGGCAGAAGTCTATTTCATGACTCCATTCTCAGCGGTGACCTTTTGACTCTCTTTGGTCAAGAAAATGTGGGTAGAAGTGATACAACTGCATTCCAAGGAGAAGTTTGCCAATATCTTGTGTTTCTGCAAACTCTTGCTCTCCTCTTCTGCCACTAGAATAGTGGGTCTTAAACACAGATTTTTCTTTATATCAAGTTCCAGAACAGAAGATAAATTAAACTAAAGGATGTGAAACTCACTTCTAATAACATGCAGCATGAGTGACAAATTAACTAATGTATCCGTAAACCATTTGTATTTTCAGGTTGTAACTGAAGCACAAAGCTAGTAAAATTGACACTGGAAATGGTGTTCTCTCATGAAGTCAGTCTAAATAAGTGCTCTGGAAAACTGTCATTGAATATTTGCAAAACAGCCACATCATATGCTAAAGACACAAAGTGCTTTGTAAATCTCTAACCTGTAATTATTTTAAGACAGATAATATGCGGATTGAGTTGTAGCTCTTATCAAAGAGGATGGAATAAGGAGACATGTTACTAGTGACCAAGATGGCCTTAGCTTGACTAAACTTGAAAGGCAAATTTCTGACAAATTCCTGGCAATTTTTTTTTTGTTCAAGCATTTACTTTATAAAACCTACAATTATAAATTCTTTCTCTGCCCTTTTGAGTTGTAAATTTTCTGCAATCCAGGATAGTCTTTCTTCAAGGGGTAAGCCATCCCTTTGAAATGGTATCACCAGTAAAGACAGGAACCGATTTCTTAGTCTCTGTAGGAGGGGAGGTGCCTTGCTTTTCAATAAAGCACCCGTTAGCAAACACAGAGGGCTTCATCTCATTGACCAATCTCTCCATAAATTCCTGCAGCACTATTTCTGGGCTTATTCTGGCATTTAAAAACTCTCCCATCTCCCTCCACACCTTGAGTACATTCTCTCTCCCCTGCTACAAGACCATTGCCTCCACACTTTGCAACAATCTTTGAATAAAGCTTTCCCTACTGTTTAACTCATCTGGTGAGAATTAACTTTGACATTAGCAGTATTTGACAAGCCACAACAGGAAATAAATTGGCTTAGAACAGAGTTGGCTGGTTTACAAGAAGGTTATAAGAGGCTCCAAAAATTTCAGGGCTTAGAAAGTAAGAAAAGAGATAAAAAAAAAAAAAAAAAATCCATGATGTGGTTGTCAGTGATTTTGTTAAAAGAAAAAAGAAAGAAAGAAAAAGGGAGAGAAGGAGAGAGAAGGAGATGGAGAGTCTGTGTCTGGTGGTGGGGAGAACCTTTAAAACCTTTATCAGCAAACAAACATAAAAGTGGACAAACTGTCCCAGGATAGAAACAGCATGTGGCAAATCCTTTAAAGACTGATCAACTCCAGGGACCTGTATCTTAGTTTAGAAACAAGCATGCCTCAAAAAGAAGACTGGGTCAAGCTACAGGCACAATTAGCCTTATTGGAATCCAATAATTACAACTCTGGCAAAGTTTTTGAGTGAGTTGTACTACCAAAACAAACAAACAAATGAATGAACAAATAAATAACAAAACAAAACATCTTGCCAGTCTAAATGAATTCAAAGAGATTTTGACTACTCGAAATGTAAAATAAACTTTAGGCCTTCAAGATTTTATGATATAAGAAAGGAGGAATCTTTGTATCTGGTAATGAAAAAATGTAATGGAAAAAGTGTAGAATCAGGAGCCACGAACTTTGATGAACCAGAACTAAGATCTAATTGAAAAGCATTTCCTACTCCTTGGATTAGGAGCAGTTTTGAGGGCAAGATGTTATAAGTCTATGGACAATTACTTCTGTGTGTCTCCAGTTCTTCCTGCTTTTGAATTGGAGTACATCCATCATTACCATTTTATCTTCTTTCTATTGATGTGTCATAGGTATTTGGAGGACAGAATCTCATTACTTTTCCATTAAAGTTTAGTTTCTTAGTCAAATGTACCTGATGTACTATTAAAGAAAACTAAGGTTTTTACTCATTGCTGAGCCTAGATGGAGACTTTATGCTGTCCTTCCCATGGTACAAAATCTTTAATGCATTTTGCATAAAGAGGGAGAAAAGAGGCACGTGAATATTTGTGACCAAGAAGGTACACTGTGATACATGACACATATTTATCCTGAAATATGCTCTCTTCTATTTACAAATACAGGATCTTATATCTTTTCCCATTTTATGTAAATTTATCTTATATCTTTTCCCATTTTATGTAAATTTTATACTCTTCCTTAATGAAACTAAATCAGCCACCTTGATAGTCTTGGCAGCATGAAGTGATTGACCAGTGGGATAAGAGTTGAGATGACAAAGGTCAGTTGAAAGCAGAATCTTAAAAAGTCATTGCGTGTTTCTACCAGCAATCTTGCTCCTTTTCCTCTTGCTGAGAATGGTGTAAAACAAATATATGGTACTTTGGAAGCTGTAAAAGAAGACACATGGGGCAGAGTCTCAACCACACCAAAACTGCCAATGTGTCACAGAAATAGAAATAGACCCTAGTTGTTTAAACCACTGATATTTTGAGGCCCTTTGTTACTTTAATACAACTGAAGACTGATAGGCATAGACCTAGTCCCACAAGATGGAAGGTCTGAAAATTACATTTCGCCTCATCCCTTTGCACCTGAGTTCTGACTAATTATTCTCAGTGGGAGGTACTTGAATGAAAATAGAAAGCAAGAAGAAGACAGAACACAGATTTCTGCTTCTAGAAATGGAATCAGCAGTTGTGGCTCATAGATTCCTCCAGCATTATAAGAAATATGGGTTCTTATTTTCCTAGAAATAATATTCCTGTCATACATATCTCAGCCCCATGGGAAATGACAGCTTCCCACACTTAGTGCTGGACATGATAGTATGTCTTCTTATCATGGGTCACTGTAGGCCCAGAAACAGTAAAGGTTTTACACACTTATTATGCTCTGTAATGGATTAGACAAAAGTTCACAAGCAAGACAATGCTAGAAAGCTCAGAGATGAAATGATTGGGTTATAAAACTTTGACCTGATCAGTACATTAATCCCCTCATAGGAACTAAATGGGTAGTAACTGTAGACAGGTAGGGTGTGCCTGGAGAGGGTGGGTCATTATGGGGCATGCCTTTGGGTTGCACATTTTGTCCATGATGAGGACAGCTCTCTCTCTCTCTGCTTCCTAGTGGTCATTTCCCGAGACACTCTCCTTCTCCACACACTTTGGTCATGATATTCTGCCTCACCTTGGGCTCCTAAGAATGGAGTCAGCTGTCTATGGACAGAAACCTCGGAAAGTATAAGCTCCAAAATAAACTTTTCCTCTTTGAAGTGTTCTTGTCAGGTCTTTTGGTCACAATAACAAAAAAGCTGACTGACAACACCTTTACTTTTGTTCATTTTTTATTCCTCAAACTCTTCTAATTTCTGAAATTTCTGTGAAAATTTTCCTGTATTAAATTTCTTTTTTGGTCAAAATACCTAAAGTAGCCTGTTTTCCAGAATGCACCTGACTGTTATGGATAGGCTGTCAAAGAAAAGATGTTTGAAGTATCTGCTACATGTTGGTTAAGAAAAGAAAAATCCTTACGCTGAATTAAATCTCAGGGAAAGTGAAGAATATTAATGAGATAGAGAAATAAGAACAGAAAAAATATCACTGCATATAACATATTTTGTGATCCCACTTATTTAATTAACCATACCTTACAAATATCATTCTCTAAATTGTTTCTACGAGTATACTCAGATTCAGAGATAGTGAGTATGTAAAACTACTCATTTTCCACAGGTGTAGCATTACCTTTTGTGTCTTGTGACTTTGAGATTTATTTTTCAAAGGTTTCAAACTCTTTTAGCAATACAAAGATAAGCCAATATAAAATATTACTATTAAGTACTACTAATACTACTACTAAATAAAACTAAATAAGTAATATAAAGTAAACTGAAATAAGTGTTAATTGGAAAAACAAAATATTATAAGGTGTAATTTTTAAATGAGATGTGACCACAGATCAATGCAATATAGAAAAATGTCCTGAAAGAGATGTAGTTTGTACTTATAATAAAATGTAAGTAGAATTAGTGCAGCCAATAAGGATACATTAAAATGTGGAAAAGCCAGGAAAGAAACACAAAAGGACAATCATATTTATGTTTTGCTTCAGGTACAGTGAAGTTATTTGTTTGATATAAACTGTCATTAGACTTCTGAGTTAATGGGTGAAAAAAAAAAGTTAGATATCTATCACCAAGACAATTAAGGTTCTAGTTAAGTTCAGCTCCAGTATTTGAAAATATGAGAATCTGGACTTTTATAATAGGTTAGTAATTTCAGTAGGAATATGGATATTAGATTGGATCAGAAGAAACTCAAATAGCTTATAAGTTGGTGTGCTTTTTCATTAATCAAACATTGACTTGATAATGCTCAAAGCTAAACTGATGTCAGTAAACATTAATATTCATGTAATTAAATATTTAGAGTGTCTAAAAGAGTGGTTAAAGATAATCTGTAAACCTCATAAACCTATGAAGCCTCCTGGGTATACATTTGGCTTTGATAATAAAAAATAAGATGAAAATTGCAAAACTTCTCCAATAATTCTCACAGTATTATTTTTCTTAATGCATAGTTAAAATCTCTTCTGATTTAATTAGATTATTTTCTGTATGTTTCACGGAACCATGGGCAATTATACTCCATAACTAAATGAAAGGCTCAAATCCACAATGTGTAATCATGATCTACAAATCCTTTCAGTCATTATGGATGTGATTTATGCTTAATCTGTGTTAGCTCATGTTCTATTTTACTGTTTGCATCTTTTAAAAGGTAATTTACATCCTCTTTCTTATTTGCATTACCAGCAACTAAATACTGTAGGATATGTGTTATGAGCTGCAATCTGTCCCTCACTCCAAATTTGTAGGTGAACTCAGATCCCAAGTACCTAAGCATGGGACTGTGCTCAGTGATCAGGTCTCCAAAGTGACTGGGTTAGAATGAGGTCATTAGGGTGGGCCCTGATCCATTCTGACTGGTGTCTTCACAGAATGGTAATGTGAATGCACAAAGAGATAATAGGGATGTGCACACCACACATAGAAGAAACGTAGCAGGACCCTGAGAGGTCTCAGAAAAACACCAACCTCCTGACACCTTGATCTTAGACTCCCAGCTTTTTCAGCCAGACAATCTGTAGTATTCTGTTAGAGAAATCCTACCAAACAAATAAAAGGTGCAAAAATACAATAAACAAAGGCCTTTTACTTGATAAAAATCAAGCGAGAAACTTTTGGTATATAAATTAAGTAAAATAATAAAATACAAAATGTTTATCTTCATCTACTATATAAACATTGTATATACTTATAACATCCCTGAAATCCTATAATTCTTTTTAATTTATCCCATGTGCAAATAATGAGTACATTATAAAGTGTCTCTGATTTTGATAACTGAAAGTGGCTATTTATGTTTATAATCTAATTTCAAAGTTATAGTTGCAGTTACATATGCAACTATATGTACTTCAGTTACATTTCACAAAATATTTTTAAATAAATAAATTTTCCATAAAAGTGATCCCAAGTATTTGAATTCTTTATGCATATTCTGAATTTAATATAAACATAAGACATTTTAGAAATACATCAAAACATCACACTCCACAGGACATAGCACGTAATTTTATAGATCTATAGATTAATAAGAAATTTATGAAAATTTAAACCAGACTTTAACTTTGCTATCAGATTGTACTTTTTGATAGCTTGTATTATTTATTCAACTATTTAAACAATTGAATTCTGCCTCTCTAACCTGTCTGTAAATTCTCCATAAGTACTTATATCACCCACAAGAAAATCAGAAGCACTTACACAACGTTTTTAAAAAGACTGAGTCAATAATCCTAAGAGTTTATGGATGCAAATCTCTAGGAATATTTTTTTTAAATCCAAGTCTGACCTCTGTTCCCATCTCACAGTTTGACATTTTGTTATCAGTATGTTTGATTACTTTCACAATAATTTTAAAAGAGTTAATTGACATTGATCTCTTCCATGTATCAATATTGGGGAATGAAGAGGAGGTATATTCAATTTGTTAATTGTTTTAAAATTTGCATAACTAATGGTAGGGAGCAAACATTATTTTGGATTTTTAATGAACTTTAATAAAATTCAATGGATGCTTAAATAGATATAGCAAGACCCTAGAATCAAATTGCCTGTATTCCATCCCTAACTTCCAGACTTCTTAGTCTGGGAATTTGGTCAAGTTCTTAGTCATTTTGTGTCTTTGTTTTCTCATCAGAAAAATTGGACTAAAATTGCTTACTGTACAAAGATATTAGGAGTGCCATGTGTAATATCTTAGTAAATTACAGAAATGCTAAAAACTGTGTGGTACAGTATAATCTATAGACATGCTTGTTATATAAATTAAGAAATAAACAAATGAATAAATAAATTATGTACCATTAGCATCAATCTACCACCCCCAATAAAGGTATTCTTTCTCCCTTTAATTAAGTTTTCCCCTATGCAAGTTTTCTCTACCACATTCGTTAGTGGAAAATATGTCACTATGAAATTCCAGTCAAGTTTTAAAACTTTTAAAGATTTTAAAGATCATTAAACTTGTTTTTAAATCTTGTTCAAATAAATGACTGCAAATGATGGTACAGGGCCGAAGTCATAAAGAAATGCAACTTCTCCAATCCTTAACTATGTGTCCCGTCCTGTTGAATAGACCAGTGTCACCGCCTTTGACAACACTAAGATTCACCCAGACTATAGCTCACCACATCAAGTCTTTCCTTTCATATTTCCTTACCTATTTCAACACTTAAAAATGAATAACTTGATCAGAGCAAGGTATCTACAACAGTGTGAGAATTCTGTGATTGCAGTTAGAATTTTGCCCCCAGAGGCATATCTATCTACACTTAATCTTTCCTATTTCTTTGGTCTTCTGATCAAAGTTGGTTGCGACTCCTTTAGTAAATGCATGGGTCAGTCTCCTTTGATGAAAATCAATTCAGGGACAAATCAAATGTATCCTTCTCTCGTCTTATGCAACTCTATGAAGAGTCACATAAAAATGGAATCCAGTTCTGTCATATCAAAGAAACACCACGTTAAAGGAGAAATTGAGCTCTCAGGGAATACTTTCTCATTGAAACAAAAGCAGAAAAAAAAAAAAAAAAAAAAAAAACCTGAAGTCCAAGGGGAAAAAATAAGTAATTGGCTTTTTATCATTCAACTTATTCTTTCTAGCTTACTCCAGCTCCTCTTATTAAGATCTCTGTGACAGATTGCTTTCACTAATATAGAAGCTTTATATTATGTATATATGTGTGCATGCCTCATAAGACAATTCGAAATATATACAATACCACAAAAAATTGAACGTATGAAAACAATTTTAACATACTGGTTTCTATCTTGTCCTAATTACAGGAGCTTAATGCATGGAAATAACAATGTTATCCAAAATTTTATTCTTATTTGATATAAATGCAAGGATTGCCTTAAAACAAATCTACTTAATAAGACAAATAAAACAATATTAAACTAGAAAGTTCTGTAGCATTTATTAAAATAACACATCTTAGTTCAATCCTGTCAAAATAGACCTTTGAAATTTTGACTTAAAATAATTTTACAGCGTCCTCACATTTTACACATATCAAGCATCTCTCTGACAGGGAGCTTTTGACCTTGAAAGGCACATTATTCAGCTAATGAGCAATTTCAAGGGTATATCTTCTATATTAAGCCAAACATGATTGCCCTCTCAGAGTGCAATCCATTGGTCCCAGATCTGTTCTCTAGAGTCATGCAGGAAATATATAGTCACTCTTTTACCAAGTGAACCTTTAAGTACTAAATATGCTACTTTGCCCTCCTAATTGCACTTTTCCAGAAAGAATATCAGACCACAGATGAATCATATATACAGGCTTCATTAAGAAAAAGAAGAATCAGAGAGTGTCAATCTGATAAGCTACCTGTGTCCAATTTGGACCCTTAGAAAAGATTTCAAACCCAAGCCATAGTGATTTAATTAAAATATTCTAAAATATTACCTAAATCAACCCCCATTTAAAGTCCTTTAAATCTACTTTTAAAGTCAATTCAGTCCTTTAGACATGTTCTTAATGTTTAGCTTCCTGCATCTTTGCTGTAGTTGCTTCCCTCTCCCCTTTTTTCCTCCAGCTGTCCTCAATATAAATTGATGGGGACAGTACACATACAATATTGTAAAATGCTCATTCCTGTGTTTGGACTGCTGGCCAAGCAATTCTTTCCCATTGAACATTGGCAGCACAATGTTATTTCTTTTATGAATTTCCATTTTTATGAGTTTTCTTTGCAATTTGGCCTAGAAAATGGGATCCTGGGAAGTTCTAAAGGGTCTAATAACCAGGGGCCTTTGGAATTTATCAGGGGCAGAAATGATATCAGCTCAAATGCAAGCATTTGTGTTATTGTCCTCTTCAAAAATAATAGCACATTCTGGGGTTTATTGTTTTTGACCAGGCAAAGTAAGTAAATATTTCAAATAGAGAATGTGTGGAGATCATAAATGCAGTAAAGTTTTAAAACTAAAGCATCTAAGATACCTATAAATTAATTTTTGAGTCAAATTTCAAATGCCAATGCCTTGTTGTGGTCTTATTTAGTGTCTCAAATAATTATGCAATTGTATCTTAAGATGGACTACAGCGACAGTAACTATTTAAAAACAACCACCTTGGTGAATGCCTAGGTTCTACCTACATACACACCACTATTAATTATACTGACAGAAAGACTAGAGCATTTCATAGTCAACTTTCATGAGAAGTAAATCGAATATCTTAAAAATCATATTTATCTGGTTTTAATTTCTGTGAATAAAATGTTTTATTACCTACTAAATGATATTCAAGGTGTTCTCTAGTTTCAAGAACTTCTGAGGGCATAGTTATCATATCATCTATTGACCAATTTTTCCTATCTTTTCCTTCCCACTGCTCTCCCCAGCCTCTGGTAATCATCATTTTCTCAAATTCTATGAGATCGACTGTCTTATATTCCATATATGAGTAAGGATGTGCAACGCTTGTCTACCTGTTCCTGGCTTATTTTGCTTAGCACAATATCCTCCAGATTCATTCATATGTTCTCATGTACTATATTGCACAGTAATAATAATATATCATGAATTTCAAAAATCTAGAGGAGATGATTTTTTTAAATTTATTTTTATTTTAAATAAATGGGATACATCTTGTTTCTCTATACATGAAGTAGAGGCATACCATTTGTGTAATCATACATTTACATAGGGTAATAGTTTTAGATCATTCTGTTATTTTTTTCCTTCCCCCCACCTCTCCCACCCCTCTTTTCCCTCTATACAGTCCCTTCTTCACTCAGATAGAGCACTAATTTCTAGAATATATAAAAAACTCAAAAAAACTCTACACCAAGAATACAAATAACCCAATAAACAAATGGGCTAAGGAAATGAACAGACACTTCACAGAAGAAGATGTACAAGTAATCAACAGATATATGAAAAAATGTTCAACATCTCTAGTAATAAGAGAAATGCAAATCAAAACTACCCTAAGAAGAGATGATTTTTAATATTCCCACCACAACAAAGGAAAAATAATTGAAAAAATAGTTTTACTTAATCTGATTTGACTATTACACAGTGTATACATATATTAAACATCATATAGTACCTAAAATGTGTAAAATTATTGTGTCAAAATTAAAATATTTTTAAAAATGATATTTTATAGGGAAAATTTGCATTCTTCCACCTGAGCCAAATGAACCAACACCTTAAGTATCCAATAAGGTAACAGAAACTGTATTAAAAAATAAAGACTGAGCTTTAACTCACTGCATACTTCATGTGTGATTTGAACTGAATGTTTGGGTTTCCCAAAATTGTTATGTTGAAAATTTAACCCTCAATTTGATAGGATTTGGAGATCAGATCTTTGGGAATTGATAAGTCATGAAAGTAAGCACCTCATAAATGGGTTTAGTTCTTTATAAGAAGAGAAAAGAGATCTTACTCTCTGCATTTACTCTTCTGGCCATTTGAGGTCAAAATGAGAGACTGTCATATGCAGACAAGCAAGAGTACCTCTATCAGACATGGGACCCACCAGTGCCTTGATCTTGGACTGTCCATCCTACAGAATTTTGAGAAATAATGGTTTCTTGTTTAAGCCACACAGTCTACAGCAATTTTTAAAGCATCCTGAATTGCCTAAGACAATGTAGGACTTGGAATGTATTAATGTTATATTTAAGTGGCTGTTGATGTTCTGTTAAATATGTAAGGCATACTTTTAAGAATAATTACTGGTAGCCTTCATATCCAGATGACAGTAGCTCTACAGTCAGGTCTCAATGGCAACCAAATGAAGTAGATATTATCACTATCACTGGACAGATAAGGATATAGAGAAACTTTTAAAGAACTTCCACAGGCACACTGATAAGGAGAAGAATTGATATTGGAGACAAATTCTAGAATTAGAATTCAAACTTCAAAACTATTATAACATTATATCATCTAACCTGGTAAGATTTTGCTGTTGTTTTATTTTACTTTATTAAATTATGCTGTATGTTGCTCTTGTGCCTTCCCAATACCAGTAATAATGCTCAATTAGGAGAAGGATTTTTAAAAATTATTTATTTCATTTTTACAGACTGCATTTTGATTCATTATACATAAATGGGGTACATCTTTTCAGATTTCTAAATATCCTGGGATGAATAATTTGGAGCATTTTCCTAAATTGGTTTGACATGGCCCTTTTATTTTTAGAAAATACATGTGAATCATCTAGTTGTATTAAAATAGCAGAAATAATAAAGGAGATGAAGTTGATTTTGAATTTAAAAATTGAACCTCAATTTCTCCAAATATTTGGTGGCATTGATATACTGATATATTCAAAAGAATGAGTTAGTTTCCAGGAGAATGTAGCATAATTATCTTAGTGAAAACTGAACTTAAAAGTTGACAAATGATGTTCATACCACCAGTTAACTTAATTTAAAGCAAACTAATCCACTGTAGTAGGAAGAAAAGGCATTCTTAAAAATATTCTATCTGCAACATAGACTCTACAAGAAAGGAAATGCCCAATTCTGAAGGTCCACACAGGAAAGATCTATAGTCAATGTCATTGTTGGATTCTCTATAAGATACACTTTACTACTCTTACAGGGGAACCAAAATGCTTAGGGACGAACACAGAAGTATTGTTCCTGCCCTCTACAAAGACTCAGGCAATGTTTGTCAGTGGGTTTTTCAAAGATCAATTACATTTCATAGAGCCATCATTTCATTTTACTCCAAATTTTATTTACATACATCCTGCCAGCAAAGCATGTATCACCATCCTGGATCTGAGTTACAAAGGTATCTATGAAAACCATTTTCCTGGAATGTTATATAGTGTTATGGTTTAGATATGAGGTGTCCCCCAAAAGCTCATATGTGAGAAAATGTTAGAAAGAAGTGAAATGATTGAGTGATGAGAGCCTTCACCTAATTAGTGTATCCATCCTCATAGGGATTAACTGGGTAGTAACTATAGACCAGTAGGGTGTGCGTGGAGGAGGCAGTCATTGGGGACATGCCTTTGGGTTATACATTTCATCCATGGTGGGACAGCTCGCTCTCACATGTGCTCTAGCACTCGCTCTCTCTCTCTCTCTCTCTCTCTCTCTCTCTCTCTCTCTCTCTCTCTCTCTCTCTCTCTCTCTCTCTCTCTCTCCTTCCCAGTGCTATGTCCCCAGCTGCTTTCCTCCCCCTCACACTTCCACCATGATGTTATGCCTCACTTCCGACACTGAGGAATGGATCCAGCCTTGTGTGGATTCGGGCCTTTGAAACTGGGAGCCCTCAAATAAACTTTTTCTCCTTAAAATTTTTCTTGTCAAGTCCTTTGGTCACAGCAGCAAAAAACTAACTAAAACACTTGGCAAGGCAAGATTCAAATTGAATATTATTCTCAAATATAGGCAGGTATATAAATCGTGAATTTCCTTTAGAGCCCAAGTCTTCATGTTAGCCATATATTATTATTATGCACCTTCTTCTCAATTTATATTTCAAAAACAGCATACATGCAACTAATATTACACTACTATTCTTTATGTAAATAAAAACGGATCACTTTCCCATAAAGAAGTCAAATCAGTTACCAAATCTAGTCCAAGATTTTGTTAAGGAAGTCTGGTCCTAAGCTGACATGATGATGATTTGGGCCTACTTTTTCTTCTATTTGGTGTAGGGTCTTTGGTCTAATTCCTAGGTCCTTGATTCATTTTGAGTTGTTTTGTGCAGGGTGAGAGATAGGGGTTTAATTTCATTTTGCGCAAATGGATTTACAGTTTTCCCAGCACCATTTGTTGAAGAGGTTATCTTTTCTCCACTGTATGTTTTTGGCACCTTTGTCTAGTATGAGATAACTGCATTTATGTGGGTTTGTCTCTGTGTCTTATGTTCTGCACCATTGATCAACCTATTTTGGTGACAATATCATTCCATTTTTGTTACTATTGCTCTGTAGTATTGTTTAAGATCTGGTATTGTGATGCCTCCTGTTTCACTCTTCTTGCAAAGGATTACTTTGGCTATTCTAAGTCTCTTATTCTTCCAAATGAATTTCATTATTGCTTTCTCTATTTCTATGAGGTACGTCATTGGGATTTTAATTAGAATTGCATTGAATCTGTATAGTTTTTGGTAGTACGGCCATTTTGACAATATTAATTCTGCCTGTCTGAGAACATGGGTGATGTTTCCAGCTTCTAAGGTTTTCTTCAATTTCTTTCTTTAGTGTTAAACAAAAGCCATTCCTCCTATAAGTGAGTTGTCACAGACAGCAGATTTGTCTTCCCTCAAAAACGATATGTGGAAAGTCAGGATGATATTAACAGGTAGGGTCTTCAGGATAAATTATCTTATGGATTACATAAGTGAACATCCACCCAATAAATCCTATATAAGATTGAAGGAGTAGAGAGGAAAAAATGGAATAGATAGAAAGATAAATAAATGATAAATGATATATAGATGGTTAAGATAGTTATCACATTCTTATTGCTACAACTGATTAAAAGGTCATAGTTTGTATTAGGGTGACTTTTTCAAATATGTAATTCATCTTCGCTTTTCTCTCAGCTAATGACTGAGTTAGGCAATGTTACTTACTGGAAAGATGATTCAAACTGAATTTTCCTAGAAAGTCTTGTTTATTTTACTCTTATTGCATTAAACTTTTCTAAAGACATGGTAGCTCTGAAGGTATCTCAAAAACTATTTTGGGTTTATCTGTTATTTTTTTCTTCCCGGAATGATAAGAAAGCCTACATCCCCTTGACAACCAAAATCAGTAATTCAGTAGACACAATAACCTTTTCTTCTTGTTTATCCCAATTCCAGAGAGTTTTCAATAACTAGATAGAAGTCTTAGCTACCACTTAAACAAATTGTGCTGTATTGTTTGGGTACTATAACTCCCAGAGTTATGGAGGTTTGACTATAAACAGAATCACAAATATTGCCCTTTCAAATTTTTGATGTTGACACCAATCTCTACATTTTATAGGGATGCAGACTTTTTTTTTTTTTTTAAGGGATAGGGTCTCACTATGTTGCCCAGGCTGGTCATGAACCCCTGCAACCCAATGGAACGGCCTGTCTTAGCATCCCAAGTAGCTGACACTATGTGCAGTTCCCAATATACCTGGCTCAAAGATGCTGTCTTGATTTTGTCTATTTTGATAGAAAAAAACGGACAATAACTTGGTTGCTTATATCATTTAATCAGTTAACAATGTATTTTCTCTATAAGTTGTTGGCTATTTCTTCTAACCAAACATTAGAGATGAGGATATAACTACAGGTTGTCTTTATAGAGCATCTGAGCCCTAGAAACATAAAAAATAGTGAAATTTAAGACCAGGAATTAATGTTGTTTGATGACCAGTGTCACTCACTGAATATTCTACATCTTTGGCTTTTCTATAGCAATGATTATTCTATGAATTAGTGACAAGTCCCTTTGAAGAAAGATCAGTGAATAATTCTTAGAAAATGTGTGCAATGTTATTCTAGACTTTTCTTCTGGCCTATTTATTTGTCTTTCTCCCAACTGACTCATGTCTTAGTAATTATCCAGTATTTTTGATGAGTCCAGTTGTATCTCTTTTCACAAAGGAACTCCTTCTTAGAGATTTATTTTTCTTATGGCTTGTTTCTTTTTGTATGAGGTACATTTGACCAATTTGCTCTGACCAAAGATCACCATGAACTGGTTGATTCTGTTTACCACCAGAGCCAGAGGGGCAGAGGTCTTTGCCATCCCAAGATTCATTGTCTCTTTAAAATCATAAAGTCAACTTCAAGACATCACATACTGACTGCATCTTTGACCTAGCCCTTCTCAATGGCATTGATGCAATCCCCATTACCTTAATAAAGAAAGTATTTTCTTTGCTGTCTTTGGGAAATGGCAAGAGAGTAGAATAGTATTTCCTATTTCTAAAACTCTTTGAAATCCTCCTGTGCCAAAACCTGTCTTTGTCTTCACAACTTTCTTTAGTAAGGAATAAAGGTAATGCTAGCTGGTTGAAACCAAAAGTAATTCTGTAAGGTTATTTTATAGTCTCATAGGGTCTCAAGAAGGAGCACAAACACATGGTGAGGCTAAGAGGTCAAGTGAATTCAAGCAACAGTTACCAGATTTCTTAAATAAAAATACAACGAACCAAATATCAATGAAGAAACAATTTTTTTAAGTGAAAGGATGTCCATGCAACATTTGAAGTGCATTTATCATAAGAAATTATCAATTATTTGTTGGAAATTCAAATTTAGCTGGAAATTCTCTGCTTTATCTGGCAGCATCAGCGAGGACATAGGAGCTTTATTAATGATAAGATGCATGTCACTGCTCCTAAAGGCACTGCAACAATTAAAGCTGGATGCCAAAACCCTAAAATGTCTCTCTAAAGGAACCAGATGGATTTTAAGACACATTTTTAGAAGATTTATTGTCTCATGTTGATCTTTTTTAATCTGTTTTGTTTGTTCATTTGACTATAAAACCTAAGTTGTATGAGTGAATCGCAGCTTCATGGAAACCTGGCAATGCTTCCTGTTTTCTGCCTTGGGCAGACAAAATTCAAAAACTGGACAATTAAGAAAAATATAAAGGGTATTCAATGGTAATGTGGAGCTAAACAAATGGATGGCCACTATGCACTGCACCTGAGAATTGGAAATGTGAATGTCCATTAATCCACTGGACTCAAGCACATGTAATTAAAAGTGAAATATTCACAACAGAATAAGTAATTTATATTCAAATAATAATTAAAATGTCTCTGCTAAACTGCTCATTTTCCCACTGGCAAATTATTCAGCATTTGTGGATTGTCATTTTCCTCCATTTTGGATTATTCAATAAAGAAATATTATACCAACTTGCTGAAAATAATTTCATAATAAAGAGCCAATTAAGTATTTAAATGTACTATTTTTTCCAAATGTTCAAAAATCTTTTTCTAACTAGGCTTATTTTCACATACAGAGGATAAATTATATAATTATAGAAAAATCTTACCCTTTTCTAATTTTTCTTGCATAATGCATGAATGATAGCATATATGGAACTTTTCAAAACAAGCAGTGAGGGTTTGTGCAGCCAAAGATTTGAATCACTCAGTATCATCTCACTTCAGGGTTATTATTGTTTTGCATTTTCTATGTTGTTCAGGATATTAATTTCTATAGTATCTTATATTCAAGGAGATTTTGATCTAGAAAGAAAGCAAAATGCATTCCAATTATTCAGAAATTTGTATGAATTGGGATACAATTTACGTAATAATGAATGTGTAAATCCAATATTTGCTGTATGGTTTTTGAGAGACACACAATTTTAATTTAAAAATAACTAGATGATACAAAATTTATAAGTATCTCAAGGTACAACTCTAAAAAGATAAGGCTAGGAAATATTAAAAGCATTGAAGAGTAGAGGGAACCATTAAAAGTGAAAATGTATCTGCAAGATAATCTCTCGGAAAGTGAAAATATTAGAAACCAATTTTCTCTTTATATCTAAACCACACATTCACTGTTTGAAAGAATGGTGTAGAACAACACTAAGACCAGAGAGTATAACCCTATAGAACATGGGTTTGATGATTATTATTAAAAAAAAAATGATACATGAATTATTTTAAAATACCCTAAATCTTGGTTGTGGTACCAATAAATTCTGAAATGTGATTTCATGGAAAATCAGAGTCTGTTTATTAACTTTATTGGTTCTGGGCTGATCTTCCTAGGCCAGCCTGCTGAATGAAAGACCACACAGATTGGAAATGCATAGTTCTGTCAGCCAAACTTCAACTTATCATCAGCTGATTTTCACAATAACGGTCAAAATCAAAAGACCCTATCCCAGATGAGCACATCTACAATGTGCTACATATATTTAAATTTCAAAATGTGAAGATCATTGTCATGTATATACCTGTGGAGTGCTCATCTAATGACTATATCCATTATGATTACAATTCTCAAGCTCCTTTATAATTTATCTATCCTCCATTGTCAGGCAACTCATGATCTGAATTCTCTCATTATAGATTAGACCATATTTTCTGTAATTTTCTATAAATATAACAAAACATTATGGACTACTTTTTGTTTATTTTCTGGTCAGCAGTGTCCTTGTTTTGAGATTCTGTTGCTATGTTACAATAATTTGTTTCCTTACATTCCTGAGTGTCCCACATGTATATTTTTAAGCCCTTTTTGATAGTCATTTGAGTGAATATATTACCTGCAGCTATCACCTTAAGGAGGACCTTCAGTATGTGATGAATTGAGGTGATGAGAGTAGAAACCCCTGCTTTGGATCAGACCATATGGGGGAAATATTCAGACATTCACCATTAAAGATTATGTTCACAGAATAAGTTTAAAATGCAAATATCTTTAGGAAGTGAGGACTTCATTCCTTTTGTGATCTACCTAGGACAGGGGTCATTCTTTAGTTTCTTTAGGAGCATCCATACTGTTCGTCACCTGGCTATGTCAAATCACGTTCTCCACCTCTTGCCAAGACTTCCCAGGGCTTCTCTTTCCAATAATGTCATCTGAACAGGTGGGAAGTGATACCTCTCAATGATTTTGATTTGCCTTTCTCTTATGATTAATGATATTGGGCACTTTTTCATATACTTGTTG
The DNA here is from genome assembly GCF_902686455.1 of Sciurus vulgaris. Taxonomy (NCBI): domain Eukaryota; kingdom Metazoa; phylum Chordata; class Mammalia; order Rodentia; family Sciuridae; genus Sciurus; species Sciurus vulgaris. The sequence goes on from NC_136469.1 coordinate 124,699,007, forward strand.
GTCATTTTTACATTTTCTTTGCAGAAAACCAGTTTGAATCTTTTGCCTATATATTTTTTAAATTGGGCTGTTGGATTTTCTGCTATTGTGTGAATTCTTTATGTATTTTGAATATTAACCCCTTGGTCCTTTAGTTGGCAAATATTTTCTTTTAATGTGTAGGTTACTTTCTAACTTTATGGACTTTATGTATTTATTTTTACTTTTGTAGTGTGAGTTCATAGTATGACATGAAAAAAAAAATAATTGCCAAGGGCAAAGTCCTTTTTCCTTCAGGCATTTTACATCTTGTATTTAGGTCTTTTTGTACATTTTGTGTTGATTTCTGCCTATGGAGCTAGATGAGAGTCCATTTTTTGCAAATGGAAATCCAGTTTTCCCAGCACCATACATTTTGAAGACTGCCCTTCCTCCATTATCCTTTTCACAGTACGTCCTCATAGTGCTTTTGTTGAAAATTAGTTTACTCCATATTTTAGATTTATTTCTAGGCTCTCTATTCCATTTCATTGGTCAATGTATCTGTTTTTAAATTAATACCATTGTTTTAATTACTATAGATTTACCTCATAATTTTCAAATAAGTATGATAGCTCCAAATTTTTCTTTTTCAGAATTGCTTTTGGATATTCCATGTCTTTTGTGGTTTTCATGTGAATTTTAGGATTGTTATTTCTTAGAAAAAAAAAGTCATGGGAATTTTAATAGTGATTACATCAAATTTGTATATTCCTTTGGTTATCCAGAATATATATAGGTATAAATTATTAAATTTGTCATATTTTAACAATACTAATCTTTTCAATTTATGAGCATGGGATATCTTTCCCTTTATTAATGTCTCATTTAATCTCTTTTACCAACATGTCTACACTGTTTTCAGTGTAACATCGTTCATTTTCTTGGTTAAATTCATTCCTAAGTAATTTTTTTGAAATTAATATAAATAAAATTGTCTCTATATTTATTTTTCAGATAGGTCATTGTCTGTGTGCATAAATGCAACTGATTTTTTATTTGTTCTAATTAGTTATACATAACAGTAGAATGCACTTTGACATATATATATAAATGAAGTATAACTTCTCATTTTCTGGTTGCACATGATGTAGAATTGCATCATGTAGAATCACAGTTCTATAGTCATATATGCACATAGGGTAATAATGTCCGATTCATTCTACTATCTTTCCTATCCCCACACCCTCCCCTTGCTTCACTCCCCACTGCCCAATCCAAGGTAAGTCTATTCTTCCCTAGCTGCACCCCCAATTATGAATTATAATCCACATCTCAGAGAAAACATTTGGCCTTTGTTTTTTGGGACTGGTTTATTTCGCTCAGTATGATATTCTCCATTTACCAGCAAATGCCAAAATTTCAATTTTTTAAGGCTGAGTAATATTCCATTGTGTATATATACCACGTTTTCTTCATCCATTCATCTGTTGAAGGATACCTAAGTTGGTTCCATAGTTTAGCAATTGTGAATTGAGCTGCTATGAACATTGATGTCACTGTGTCACTATGGTATGTTAATTTTAAATCCTTTGGGTATAAACTGAGGAGTGGGATAGGTAGGTCTCATAATGGTTCAATTCCAAGTTTTCTGAGGAATTGCTATACCACTTTCCATAATGGTTGCACCAATTTACAGTCCCACCAACTATGCATAATGTACCTTTTTCCCCACATCCTTACCAACATTTATTGTTGCTTGTGTTCTTCATAATTAATGTAACTGATTTTTATTCATTAATTTTGTACCATGCAACTTTACAGAAATTGTTTATTAATTCTGTGGGTTTTTATTTGGAATCTTTGGCGATTTCTAAATATAGAACCCTGTCATCTGAAAGCAGAGATTATTTTACTTTTTCTTTTATTTATCTTTGATTTATTTTCCCGTTATTGCTCTATTATTTTTAGTGCTTTGTTGAAGAGAAATGGCAAGAGTGGGCATCTTTACCCTGTACCAGATCTTAGAGAAAAATCTTTTAGTTTTTTCCTCCATCAATTATTATATCAATCATTTTGGGCCCAAAATATGCTTTGTACAATTCGAATCGTTTTAAATTAATTGAAATGTGTTTTGTTGCCAAAACATGGTTCATATAGGTAAACATTTTGTGTGCACTTGCAAACAATATATTTTCTGCTTATATTGGGGAGATTATTTCATACATGTCAAGTCGGTTGAATTATTTTTCTGTCTACATAGTCTAGCAATTAATTACAGAGAGCATTGTTGAATTAATTCTATTGAATTCTATTGAAATTTAATTCATGTATTTTTAATGTTTCAAGTATTCTAATATAAAATTGTAGAATTATTATGCACTCTCAATAAACTCACTCCTCCATCATAATGAAATGATGCTATTTAATCATGGTAATTCCATTGCTTTTTAAATCTTGCCTTCAGATATTAAATCTTGCCTTCTGGTTTTATTTTTATCAAGTTCTACCAAAATTCATTTCATTCTGTATTTTCAGTTTTTACATGTGATGTATAGTTAACACAGTTTTATGATATACAGCGTATATTTGGGTCTTCCTTTTTAGAACAACCTGAACATCTCTACATGTCAACTACATTTTATTTGGGATATGATTTCATTTCCATTTAGTATGTCTATTTATATTACCATACTTAAATTTACCATTCTGCTATTTGTGATCAAATATCTCCATCTCTCTTGTTCTCCTCTTTTCCTTTTTCTATCTGCTTTGCACTGAGTATAATTTTTATGGTTTTTAAATTGGGTTTGGGATTTTTTATATTGGTCTTTCTTTTTAGAAAATTTAGCAAACATATTGCACCTATCACAACATAACTTTAGAAAATGTTATACCATTTTACATAAATTATAAGAAACTTCTACTATTATACTTACATTTTTTATTATCTAGCATTTATGATATTTTTATACTTTTTCATATCTTATAAAAATAAAATTCATCAGTGTTATTTTCACTTTCAATATTCATTTAAATATTTCATTTTCAAATATACTTTACAAATCAGAAAATATACCCTTTTATGGTTATCTACATATTCATCACTCTAGATCACCTTCCTCTCTTTAGTGAGAACTAGATTTTCACCTTGCATCATTTTCTTTTGAATGGTATAATTTCTTTAACATGAGTTGTATTGATGGTCTACTCTCAATGGGCACTTCTAGATTTTGATTATTTGAAAAACTCTTCATTTCAACATAACAATTTTCTGTATTTTATTTTGAAGATATTAAAATTTTATTCTTCCAAAAAAAAAAAAAAAGAAGAAGCAGAAGAAAAGAGAAGTTTCCCACAAAAAATAAAAGGGAGACCAATAAAATAAAGGAAGGGGATCTAGAGGGAGGGAGAAAGCAACTTGGGAAAGTACTAGAAAGTGAAATCTACCAAATTATGTTATGTCCACAATAAATCTTTATTATACATATATATATATTTATAATTATAATGTACTAATTAAAATATTAATCATAGAAAGGAGAGAGCAGGTAGATCAAGGGGAAGAAAGAAGATAGGAAAAGCATAAGTACTGGAGAATGAGATTGATCAGATTGCATTGTGCACATGCATGAATATGACATAATGAATTTCACTATTATGCAATTAAAAAAATAAATTATCCTTTCCAAAGTTATTACTGTCTTTTAGCTTGGATTTTTCCTGACAAGGAGTTTGCTATGGTCTTCTCTAGGATACTGAACACTGCTTTCTTTTAAATTTTGTCTTTATCATGATTTCTAAGCAATTTGAATCTGATATGTCTAGGCGCAATTTACTTGAACTTGGCTTTCATTGATTTTCTGAATCCGTGAGCTTATAATTTCCATCAAAGTTGGTGGAAAGTGGCTTTTATTTGTCAAGATAACTTAATAAATATTAATATTGATGTGTTTTTATTGTTTTCTGAAGCTCATGTAAATTTATTTGTACTTTGTGTACACATGTGACATATTGCATGTAAAATCTAATGAAATGGTCATATACATTCCATTACTAAATATTTTGTAACAGATCACTGATTTTTTATTTTTCATCTTTTTCAAAACTTTCACTTATTGATTTATTTAGCTGATTTATCTCTGTAACCAAAAGACCTGATGAGACCAATTTCAGAGGGGAAAATTTTATTTGGGTCTCACAATTTCAGAGATGGCAATCCGTAGAAGGCTGACTCCATTGATCTGTGCCGAAGGTGAAGCAGAACATCATGGTGAGAGAGTGTGGTGGAAGAAAGCAGCTCAGGAAGAACATGGTTACCAGTAGAGAGAGAGAGAGAAGGGAGATTGCAGATCAGGGATAAAATATATTACCCTAAACACATCAGAAAGGGATTTAACATAGGAAAATATTTATAGAACTTTCTAGGTGAAATAAGCCAATCCCCAAAAAACAAAAGCCAAAAGTTTTCTCTGATGGATGAATGCTCATTCACAATGAGGTGGGGGGTGGGAAGACTAGAGTTACTTTAGATTAGGTAGAGGTGAGGGGAGGGAGGGGAGGAAGTCTGGAGATGGGAAGGACAGTAGAATGAATCAGACATTGTTTCCCTGTGTACTTATGTAACTATATGACCTGTGTGATTCTACATCACATATGGCCAGAAAAATGAGCAATTATACTCCATTATAAATGATGCATCAAAGTTCATTCTACTGCCAGGTATAACTAATTAAAACAAATTTAAAAAATCAAAAACAATTTTAATGGCTAAAAAAAAGAAAGTTTGGAAATTGGTAGTGTTTGAGAAACAAAAATGAACAAAAAGAAAGGTGATGTCAGTCAAGTTTTAGTCAGCTTTTTTGCTATCTTGACCAAAAGATTGACAAAAACACTTTGAAGAGGAAAAGTCTATTTTAGAGTTCATGGCTTCAGAGGTTTCAGTCCATAGAGAGCTAACTCCACCTTGGGGGCCTGAGGTGGGGCAGAAGATCATGACAGAAGTGTGTGGAGGTGGAAAGCAGCTCAGGACATAACCACCAGGAAGCAGAGAGGGAGAGAGCTCTCCTCACCCTCACCATGGACAGAATGTAAACCCCAAAGGAACACCCCCCAGTGCACCAGCTCCTCCCGTCGTCACACACTGCCTGACTATAGTTACCACTCATTTAATCCCTGCCAGGGACTAATGCACTGGTGAGGTTAAGTCTCTCACAACCCAGTCATTTCACCTCTAAGCTTTCTTGCATTGTCTCACACATGAGCTTTTGGGAAATACCTAATATTTAAACCAACACAGATATGTTTCTTTCCATGTGTTTAAATTCATTAATTGCCATGATCTGAATGATAGGTTATACACACACACACACACACACACACACACACACATTATGCACAAATCATATATTGAAATGTAATTTCCAATATGATGAGATTTGGAAAGGGAGGCATTTAGAAGATGAATAAGTTGTGAAAGTGGATCCTCATACTTGGAATTTGCACCCTTGTTAAAGGACCCCAGAATGCATTGTTGTTCCTCCCTTCAAGTGAATACACAGGAAAGAGATAGCAACCTATGAACCAAGAAACAGTACTTTACCAGATAACAAATATGCCAGTACACAGTACCTTGATCTTACACTTTCATGTTCCAGAAAGTGAGAAAGAAATTTCTGTTCTTTATTTGCTAATCTGTATGTGGTATTTTGCTAGAACATTCAAGTCAATTAAGATAGAAAATTGGTACTGATAAGTAGGCTATAACCAATACTTAAAAAGCTGAGGCAGCTTTGAGACTGGGTAATTGTTTGAAACTGGAAGACTCTTGAGGAAGAAATATATACATTGCCATGATAAGCCTTTTAAGGGTGATTATGGTGAGAGTCCAGAAATAAAAGAGGAAAGGAGGAGAGAAAGTCCCAATCTTCTCAGAAAATACCTTAATTTTTCGAGTAGAATTTTGATGGGCGTATTGATGGTAAAGGTCATTTTGATGAAGTCTTAGAAATAAGAAATATGTTTTTGGAAACTGAAGGGAAATTCATCCTTGTTATGAAGTGGGGAAGAATCTGACTGAATTGTGTTCATGATATATATTTTGTAGTATAGTGCAGGTTTTGTACGATAGTAAAAGTTCCATGTTAAAGTATTTTGTGGAAGACAGAACTTGCAAGTGTTTAAATTGAATATTTGGCTGAGGAAATTTCCAGGCAAGATGTGGAAGGTGAAGCATGGATTCTCCTGCCTAGTTATAGTAAAATGCAAAAAGAGTTAAGTGATCTGAAGATAGAATTGATGGGCAAATGGGAGTAGAACGTGTGTGTTTAAAAAATGTTTATCCTATCCATATTATAAAAAGAAAATGAGAAAATGTGGTTGGAAGAAGGTTGTGATCAAGTGACCAATAAAGATTAGTACAGATAAGTCATCTCAAGAAAAGCCAGTTATTATTCAAGACATTATTATTAAAGTTATTGTCCCCTGCCTGCAGCACTTGAGTGAGCTCTTTGCATTCCAAGATTTCATTCCCTGTGATTCAATTATGACATCTTCAGACTCACTAGGTGCGGCTCTGGTGGGCCCTGCCAGGTCTGGTGTGAGTTATATCTGACAGAGTGGCCTGACTGCCTCCACCTAGATTTTAAAGGGTCAGACCTCTTGGCTTAGCTGCATGCTATCATTCTAGTCATGGAAAGCTGTTGTGCCTAGAAGATTGTGGGGAGGCCAGAGTCTGGACAGAGAGCTGCCATCTCTCTGGGGCACTGAAAGCCATAGGAACAGGCAGAAGGATTCAGCTTGGGTTCACAGATTCATAACTGGACAAAAATTTTCCTCAGGATAAATTGTACCTCTAGTCTCATCCATATCTGATTTAGATAATATTAAAGTAAGGCTTTGGACTTGAGACTTTGGAGTTGATTTTGGAATGAGTTAAGACTTTGGGAGTTGTTAGGAGAGAATTAATGTATTTTTTCTGTGAGGAAGACATGGGTTTGGGGTTCCATAAGTAGAATGCTATAGACTGAATATTTGTGTATCCCACAAATTCATGTGTTAAAACCTAATCACCAACGTGGTGTTAGAGATGAGACTTCCTGGGAATAATTAGATCATGAGAGTGAAGCCCACTTGAATGGGATTCATGTCTTTATAATAGAGGCACCAGAGACCTCCTGTGTTTCTTCCCTAGGTATTACTTCCTTTTCACCTATGACCCAGGAAATGGATCTTCCAAAGACATTGAATATGCCAGTATCTCGGTCTTTGACTTCCTAGCCTTCAGAGCTGTGAGAAATTCATTTTTATTGTTTACATATCACCCAATTTATTGTACTTTGTAATAGCATCCTGAATGTTGTAAGAGACTAATATTCATTATCTAGTCTCATCATTATCCTATTTATTTTTCTTCTTGGATATTGCATTTCTCATCTGTAGTAATTTGATTTGGGATCATTTTTTATCTAATTTCTCCCCTTAGCATGCTCATGCTTTTCTCTATTTACATGAACATATGGAATATATTTATATTAGCTCTTTCATTGTTCCTCTTTGCTAATCTTATTATCTGTGCCATATCTAGGTCAGTCTGGGTCTTAGTTCATTTGTGCTGCAATTACAATGTACTACAGACCAGTTAATTATATCCAAAGAGAAACATGTTTCTCACAGTCAGGAGGGGAAGTCCAAGGTCAGGACACTGGCATTTGGTGTTGAGTGAGGGCCTTCTAGTTGTATCTTCTGGAGGAGATAAATGCTATGAACTCACATGATGGAAGACAGAAAAGCAAAAGGACAAACTCTGTCCTCTCATGGAAAATGAGGAGAAAGGTGTGGTCCTGCTCTAATAAGCTATTTTTATAATATCTTCATGAGAACAGAGCCCCATGACCTACATATTTCCCATTGGCCCTTACCTCCCACCATTGCTAAATTTAGAAATATTTTTCCAACACATGAATTTTGAATGACTCATTCACACTGTAGCATCTTGTACTGACTGATTTTTCTTATCATGGGTAACACTTCCATATTTTTCATACTTTTTAGTTATTATTTTACTATTAAGAATTTTGTGTCTTTGTGGTAACTGTGTGTATGTGTGTGTGTGTGTGAGAGAGAGAGAGACAGACAGACAGACAGAGATAGACACAGAAAGAGAGTCAGTGTTTATACTGATTAAAAATTTGAAGCTTAGTTATTTGGGAAGAATTGGGTTCTTTATTTTCAGACTTGTTTTTTAGCTTCATTCATCAGTTATAAAACAACATTTAATGAAAGGTGATGTATGCTGACTGCTAAAATAATTTCCTTCTGAAAACCCACAGATACCCATGTGTTGTTGGAAACCTTTCCTCTGACTGTGAGTTTGGGGGATTGTTTTCCCTCGTACTTCCACCTTGTCTCCCTGAATTCAGACAATTTCCTCACATCCATGCAATTTATCAATCTCAGGAAAAGCATTGAGAGGGACTCCTCAGTTGTCCAGTGTTCTTTATGGATTTCTTTCTACTTTCCGCTCTATCAATTCTCAACAATTTAACTTCCACAAACTGATTCCATTTCCTTCAGGCAAGGAGGCTATTGGGCTCCATTTGGGTGTGCTCTTCCTACATTTCAACTCTGGATACATGTAACAATTGTCTCATTTATTTACCCTTTTGTTGAGATCATAGTCTTCCACTGTCTGTTCTCCAATACCTGGAATCATCATTTTATGCCTTTTTATTTTTCATTTGGCTTCATTTTCTTTTTAAGTCCTGAAGGTAAAGCTGGTCTTTGAAATACCATTATGATCAGAAGTAGAAATCTCCTTCACTCATTTTTTCTTTTAGTATATTCATTTGCTTTGGCAGATGGTTATCAATTTTATATTGTGAAGCAGGTTATGTAATTTCCCAACCAAACTTAACAATAATATTCTTGAGGGCAACAATGTCTCTTGCTTATAATAGTATAAAACAAGGTTATCATCATGGGAACCATAAACCAACACTTGCCATTACAATACAAAAAGATAAGAGGGTCAGACAATAGACAGAAATTCAGGGAACTGAAGACTAGGTTGCTGGTGCACAGTCCTGGCTAACCTGTATCTTATGATGGATTTAGTAGGAACAGAAGAGTATCTGGTTAGACTGGCTTCTGAAGTGGAAGCATGTAATGTTAGGAGGAAACTATCCTCCTGTTCATCTGGACTTAGATCAGGTAGTTTATATAATAGATTTCAGTTGGTTATTTGGAAGGCAGCTAATACTTGCTGAATAAAATAATGATAAAATTATATAAGATCCTATTTTATTTTTATTGATAATTCTCCTTTAGTTATATTTCATTTTATAATAAAATTTCAATTCAGATAATTTAAACATTAAGAGATTGTTTTTCTTTTGCATGAGAGCACAATACAAATTAAAAAGCTACTATCTCACTGAAGACTTTTTAGCATCCATATTTAAGATAAGAAGATGAAGACACTTAACAATATTCATGTATGATGGATACTTGTTGCATTGCTACTTTGGCATTAATATTTTAAAAAGTGTTTAATGGAATTATTAAGAGTTAGATGATGTGGATATGAGTATTCTTCTATAAACGATACCACTCTAAGCCTCACCTATGATCACAGAACTGATAAGCAAAACTGAGTTTAACATTAATTTTTACTTCAAATCTAGGAAATGTTCAAAACACTCTTGACATCACCTCAGATTGAACATACTTTTAAAAGTAAAATTAAAGTATAAGATTGATATATACTCAGTAAATTTTTATAAATCCCATGTAAATAATTTATAAGGTAAATTTCACCATATTTAAGTACAGTAGAGATTGCACAGTTTAAAACTTCTTATCTAAATACAAGCAACAATGTAATCAACACCTCAAACATAACAGAAGATTTTTGTCATTTCAGTGAGATCCAGCTTATCCTTCAATAGTGAACCACCTACCCTATTCTCTGGTTCTTGATTACAAATTATATAATTTATTTCCTTATGGTTTTTCCTTTTCCAGAATACTGTACAAATGGAATCACACAGTCAGACCTGACTTCAGATCTTGTAATGAGTTGTTTTAAACTTTCAAAAAATAAATCATACTAATATTGCGCAACATCACACAGAAATATACCAAGGCATATTATAGAGTACAAAAAATAATATATTGAGATACAATAATGCAATGCATCTTGACTAGTATATTTACCATAGACCAAAACATACTCTAGGTTATATTCTTATTCTGATTAAATATGTTCTCATGCAATCTCGTTTTCCTAATAGTTGTTTGGAGTGGTATTTTTAAGCATGTAAAGACTCTGCATATGGTTTAATTTTTTCCTGCAATCAAATGACAATGCAATAAATTTTTTTTATTTTAACATGGAAAATGATATTGGTTGATATGTTGAGAGTTTAATCTTTGTCCACTGCACAAAGATAAAGAACAAGTTCTTTTGCTTTCCTTAGACACCTCACTTTGACTTATTAAAGTATCATTCAATATAATTTTCCACATTAAAATAAAAAATTCATTGCATTTTGATTACAGGAAAAAATTAAACAATATGCAGAGTCCTTGCATACTTAAAAATACCACCACAAACAACTATTAGGAAAACAAGATTGCATGAGAACATGTTTAATCATAATAAGAGTTTCTACAAAAAGCATGAAGCAAAAACAAATCCCTGATGTGGTGAAATTTTCCATGTCATTCCACATTTTACTAGAAGAACCTAAAGAGTGCAACATGGTAATAAGGGAAATAAACTGATGAAGTTTTTTTTTTTTTTTTTTTTTTTCCTGAAAAACACATTTTATTTTTATTTTACTCATGTTTTTATTTTACTCATATATATATGTCAAGTAAATTACACACACTGTGTTTAAAATACATCATTTAGAAATATCCTAAGTTATCAATAATATTACTTATTCCATGAACAAGATAACTTTGTGTTTTTTTTTTTGCATTTTAAAGTCATGTATGTTGAACTTGAAAATCAAAAAAAAATATGCATCTTTACCTTCACTTTCCCTACCTCCCTCGCAGTGCCAACTTCATTTGTGAAATAAAACTGTCATTATTTTTAAAGACAGGATCATATATGCAGAATACCCTCCCCACAGAAAACCAACTATAAGAGTTAACCAGTGAATTTCAGAATGTTACAAATCAACAATAAGTGTTAAAAGATTAACATTAAAAGTGAAGTCTATACTTAAGCACTGATAAGTAGTTGAACCCTTGAAATACTGTTACTGGTTTAGATATTAGGTGTCCCCCAAAAGCTCATGTGTGAGACAATGCCAGAACATTCAGAGGTGAAATGATGTATTGTGAGAGCCTTAATCCAAACTGTAACTTAATCCCCTAATGGGAATAACGAAGTGGTATCTGAAGGCAGGCAAGGTATAGCTGTAGAAGGTGGGATGTGCTTTTGGAGTGTATATTTTATATCTGGGGCTTGCAGTCTCTGCTTTCTGATCATCCTGTGAGCACTTCCCTCAGCTACACTCTTTCACATAATGTTTTTCCTCACCTTGAGCCCAGAAGAATGGAGCTGGCTGTCTATGAACTGATACCTCTGAAACCATGAGCCTCCACATACATTTTTCCTCTTTAAAATTGTTCTCATCAGACCTTTTGGTCACAGAAACAAAAAAGCTGACTAAAATTAATATGATACTTATAATATAGTACCTAAGTTATTAAAAACACAGGACAACTTTTGAAAAAAAGTACACATAATTGAGAGCTATTAAATTAGTCCTAAACAAATCAAGGGATATGACACTTTAATGGATTGAAAAACTAGCAATTGTAAATATATCAATATTCAAAATAAACTTTCAAGACCAATATTGTGATCTCTGATTTATTTGAACTATTTCAGAATAGTGAAACAGACTATAATAGTAGTCTATACCAGGAATTCAAATGAATTGACTGTTATTGCTTTGAAATATGTAAAGAAATATTACTTATAACTAGACAGATGCAGTCTTTCATTGTAAACGTAAATGATACATTTCATTCACATTAACCAATAGAAGAAAAATTCTATCATTCAGTTGTTTGAGATATCTCTGAGTTGTACCGCAAATTACATAGTGACCTATCATCAAAAATTGTTATTAATGAACTCTCCACTGACAGATCCAATTGATCTTCTATCAATATTTTTAAATTAAAAGTTAGGAAACAACTTATTTGCAAAAGGATTTGTTACACAGTAGTCTAAATCAGTCCCCTTTTCAACACCTATATCAATATTGTGAATTGTTGCTTTGGAGCCTCGGAGATTTTTACATCCCAACTCAATCTACTATAATAAATTACAAGTAGATTAGAGACTTTCCATTGTTTTGTAAATTGTGAAACACGTGATTTTTTTAAAAGGGGAAATGTATAATGTGAATTTGCATAATGATGTAGGCACTTAGATGAGTTGTAGGCAAAAGTATATATGAAAAGAAATATTTAGACATTAAATCCTTCACAACTACTTGTATTCTCATATTCCCAAAGTTCTTGGAAGCCCCCCCCCCTTTTTTGGAGTTCAGGGATTGAATTCAGGGGTACTCAACCACTGAACCACATCCCCAGTCCTTCTTAGCTTTTCTTATTTTGAGACAGGGTCTCCCTAAATTGCTGAGGCTGGCCTTGAACTTGTGATCCTACTGCCTTAACCTCCTGACTCACTGGTTTAACAGACATGCATTCCCACACCCAGCTCTTAGAAGACTTATGGACTCCCGGGTATAAGTATACTCTAGTTTTATGTCCACTGCCTAAGAATAAGTTCAATTTCTTCTGTTTCCTTAACCATCTCACTTCAATTCACTAAAATAACAGGATCTTACAGTAGTCATGAGATTTCTTCCCACCAATACTGAATTCATGTGAAATCTAAACATAGTTTTGCCTTAAGGCAACAGCAAAGGCGTGTTAAGACTGACGTTGGGATCTTTTTCAGTCATGAAGTACTATTTAAAAATTTTTTTCTGATCAGTTCTATGTATAAATAAAAACAAGAAGGGCTTTCCAGAGGTGCAGAGTTGAAGAATATGCTACATGCATATATTCATAATTACTTTCAGATATATTGGTAATTAAATGTGAGTAGTCAGATTAAGTAATATAATTATCAAAGTAACTGAAAATATTTATAAACATATATTGAGTATTAAGCTGTTAGTTTCCAAATATAGCTTTGCATCTTCACCACCTAAAGATTAAAATAACTACAATAACAACACATGTTGCTGACTCTCACTTCAAATTCAGTGAACAAAATCCTAGAAGGTGAGGCAGATGATTCATAAGCACAGAGCAGCTCATTTGCATTAGGAATTTTTCCTCAATGCTACATTCCTTGCAGTATGTAAGTAATCATATCTTAAAATTACCCAGCAATTTTCAAAGGAATGCAGCTCTTGCGTGATAGATGAAGAGTTGTACATTTCATTATTAAGCTTTATATACACATCACGCTTATCAACTTGTTTTTTTTCTGGTGAATGGACAGTTTGTGTTTTGATTGTTCACATAAATCAATGTGCCAATGAATCAAACTTTGGTTTCAGAGTATGTAAGTATTTGGGTCTTCTGCCAATAAGATAATTATTCTCTTTTAGAAAACCAAAACAAGTAAGGTATAGGTTTAACTGTGCTAATAGCTATTAAAGAAATTCAGCAAGAATTGGCTTTGGAGCAAGGTGTTAATAGCTGTCATTCTCTTTAGTTGGCAATTCAACAACTGTAATCTCAAAGTATGCTTCCATGTACCAAGTATTCTCAGTCTCTTGTTGTCACCTTGATAAGCATATAGGTCTTCACATATGGTTGATTTTAAGTGTTATGGAGACTGTTTCGCAAAAGAAATTGTCACTACCTTCTATTTAAATTGGGGTCTGGAAGGCTATGTGTTACAGCATACCTGATAATTGGTTCTATTATGAAGCTCTGTCAAGGCAGATTTTCCAAGTACCAAACAAAATGCTTAACACATCTTTCCAGCAAAAACTGCAGTGTAGTGCTTTGGCAGCAAAAAATCCCAATTCTAATTTCATAAAGTAAATCCAATTATGCCTTACATAATCTGGATGCCAAACTGACAGTCAGGTTCCTACCTATAAACAATGTGGTGCTACAGCATGTTTGGGGAGGACGATAGAGGACATTGTTAAGCCTGAACCTTAGAAGATAAATTAAATATTTCTATGAAAATAAATTTAAGAATATGTCTTTTTGATAACTCAAATAATACATTTAAATCCTTTGTTAGTGTTTTCAAAAAGGTATTGTACGTTTGATTCCCTGACTCACTTAAAATCAACTACATTGTATTTAATGGTGCTCTTACTATCAGATTTTCACTGGTAAAAAAAAAAAAAAAAAAAAAAAGAGATTGTCTAAACCATAATTTCTGGGTGGTCTCAGGCAAAAGGATCAAACTCTTCACTTTCCAGTTTCATGAGGTCTTTCAGTGCTTAAATGAAATTATACCTGCAACCAATTTAACAAGATGCCTATCACAGCAAATATACAATAAACATTCACTATTATCTGCTGTGAAATCATCCTGTAAGCTTGCATTCTACCAAATGTGAGCATTTTTCAGGTCCATTCATTTAACAATTCATTTTTCAGTGTTTCCAACATATCCCCACTCTTTGATACTTGGACACAAAGATGAATGCAACACAGACCCACTTGTCTTGGCTGCATTCCTAGAAGCAAGTCTGAGATGAGGATTCACAAAAGTCATTTATTAAAGAATGCTGTTAGGGGAAAATAGGGTGAGGGTAAGAAACAGGAGCCAGGGAAGGGGTGGGGCATAATGTATGCAAGAGCGAACTGCTGGGGAAGTCTAGCATCAGGTAGACTCCAAGGGGATCCTCGCAGTATGAATTCTAACAGTCGCCCTGCCCTGAGGTTGGATCGCTGGGAGTTTGTACTTTGCCCTGTGAGGCAGTAACTACCTTCATTAGATCATGAAAATATTTTTGAGACAACTGTCTTCAAAACTGCCCAGGTGGGGTGGGGAGTGTTTGGGGGAAGGATATAGAATCTATCAATCAAATAGTGAAAGGGCCTCAGGGGACTAGCATGAGGCACCCACAAAACCCTAACATCCGCTGTACTATCCTTAACCTCAGCACAGTCAAGCAAAACAGGCAACCAGGCAGGACAGTGATGCAATCAGTTCAATCAGTTGTGACGGGTTGTTTAAAGGAATGCCCATCCTCCACACCACTTGCACTTCCTCTCCATCAAGCTGTCTTACACCAGGAAGCATCTGCCCCACAGAGGGCTCACCACACACACCCCACCTCCAGCTTGAATAACTCACCCTGTTCTTTAAGAGTGATTCTAAGGCATGATTCCTTTCTGGACAATCTCTCTACCGCTGCCTCAGACCTCTTCTGTATTTACTAATTGTACCTATGTACAAAGTTATCTCAAACATTTTTCACCCAGGCCTGCATTCATCAGTTGATATTTTTGTTTGGTTTCTAACTACACTGAGTACCCTAAGAACAAAGTCTTACTCATCTCTGATACACTTAGCATACGTTTACACATTCCAGGTGGTCTCATAAAAGTTTGGTGACTGAATGAATGAATGCATAAGTGAAACTATATAGCCTGTATCACTGTGCAATATAACTTTCTAGACAAACTATAATACCTTGCAATTATATGTGAAGTCCACCTATTTATACCTAGACTTCTACATGCCTTTTCATTTCATCTTGTGATACTCAGTCTCTCAAGGCCCAACAGGTGAATTCAATTCTCTGAAACATTTCTGTCAAAATTTCCTTAGGTTTCTAATGTACTTAGTAAAAAGGAAATTAAAAAGAAGAAAAGGAAGAGCTATTTTCATTATAGTTTTATGAGACAAATAACAAAATGAAAAAAGAGATTACAGAAAAATAAGAGACACCATAGGAACAAGTGGAGTTTTTAAGGAAATTGAAAACATTTTTTTAGCAAATGCTTCAGCCAAAGTAATAGGCAAAAGGACAAGCTGTCATGTTCCTCAGAAGAATTACTACCAGGATTCCCTTAAATGCCCAAATTTATTCTCAAGAGAAAATTTACTTATGATCGGCTTATCAAATAAAATGAGTTAAGATTTTATGCTCAATTGGAAACTTATTTTCTAAGAATTTCCAATGAATCTACATAGGAACCCTCTCTTTGTAAGATTTCATGAAAGCATACAACCTATTTTCAGAAAGACTGTATATCCACATGGCATTTGCAGAGGCTGCTGGTGTGTGACATTGATAATTTTTCAAATTTAAACTTCCCATGCAGAATTCTGGTCTTCCACAGAATCAAGAACATTAAATAATGTATAAGAGTACAGAAAACATATTTTTTGACTTGTTATAGTAACCAACTGGGTGATAATATTTTTAGTCAGACAAGAGTTTTAAACAGGAATGAGTGTGAATGCTTGGGCTTCTTGTCTTTAACAATGCTCATTAGTTTTCAGGAAGCCACTGAAACCTCAAGATACATCAAGAATATGGCTCAAATGGATTCTCCTCTGCAAAAATCATGGTTTTATATCGCTAAGCATCCCAAAGGAAACCTGTGTGTTAGTCAAGGATGATTCATCCCAGGATTTATGTAGGTGCCCAAGGCAAATAAGGATGATTTTGGCTACTTTGACCTGACTTGGTTGAAACTCAATACAATATGACTGATTCTGGTGACCAATCAAATTTTTATTTTGAGGAAATTTAACTGATTGATGAAAAAAAAAAAATTTGACTCCTTTGGTCAGACCATTATGCCAAGTAAAGCTCAGTACACTTGTCATCCATTTAATGTAGCTTGTGTTTGGCTCCTGTGGTTATCTACTAGTGGCAAACAAATTTTTAAAACAATTTAGCGAGGTTTTCTAGGTTTTTTACTGGTAAATATCATCTGAGAAGGCTGATTTTAACAATGCCTGAAGTGGGCATCTCTCAAAAGGATTACATTTTGAATTTATAAAAGAACAATAATTGATAAGAAACTGAAATATTGCTTACTAATTTAAGTTTGAAAATTTTTGTGGATTCTATAATAGATTTTCTATTATGTTATGCTATTTGATTTGTCTAATCTGAATAAGCTATGTTACTATACATATCATATTTTTATTATAAATCTTGTTTTCTATTAAGTCAAGTATTTACATCTTAGGTTTCTTTATTCATCTTTCTATACATGATTTTGTCAATTCCATATAACCTTTATAGATAAGTTGTCATTTTTTTTGAAAACTTTTTCAGAAATCTGCTTGGAATTGCCTTGTACTTATGAAGTGATGAAAACAAAAGAGAATTTTTGCCTTTACCATGTCAAGTATTCTTATCCACAACTGTATTCTTTCCCTCTTTGTTGCTGGGTCTTTTATGTCTTTCGATATTTTAAATTATTTTTGTCACAAGATAATGTATTTCTTCTTTTAATGTTATTTCTAGGTACTTTTAAATATTTGTTGCAAAATTGCAAAACATATAAAATATCATTTAATAATATTTTTCTGCTTGCATTTTGTGGTTCTGTGTAAATTTAATAGAACATTGAAAAATTATTTATATCAGCAATCTTCAAATCTTCTCTTTTTAATTGTAAATTATTTCATTTTTTCTAAGTATTTATGTCCCTAAAGATTACAATAAGATTTTTAATCTCCATTTTCAAATGACTTACTAAAGTTTAGTTCTCTTTGTGTAATTATTATTATGATATTTTCCCTAACTTCTAACTTTTTATAGTTTTATTGTATTTCTATATTTTTCAGGGTGCTTGTTATCGTCTTTATTATTTGTTTTTTTTATTTTTGCAGACTGCATTTTGATTCATTGTACACAAATGGGGTACATCTTTTCCTTTCTATGGTTGTGCACAATGTAGATTCATACCATTTGTGAAATCAGTTTAATAAAATTTATGATAGAATAAGGAGTTTCTTCGAAATTTCTTGAGATACCTTTGAGAACTAGTACTTGGTCAATATGGATAAATGCTCCAAGTTGACATGAAAGACTATGACGTCTGTCGATTACAATTTCTTGGCTCTATATGCATCAGTCAGAAGTTAGGATTGACCTATTTTTTGGGCTCCTATTCTGAATATTATGTGTTTGACCCTATATGGTTGAACAGATTTTGTTTTAATATACAGTGAGTAACATTCTTCTGATTTGTACTTGCCCAATGTCTTGTTTTCCTCTACCCTTTTATTTTCAGCACTTCTAATTGGCTGTATAATCAACTTACATTTATCATATTTGCTGAAGTACTTAATCTAATATCTACTGTTATAGATTATGATATGTGAAGTGAGAATTTTCTGTTATTCTTATAGTTTTTTTTATTCTTTCACTCCTTACTTTTGATATCATATATACTGTATCAATTATTTTAGGGGTTATCTTTAAATTTTAGCATGGATCTCTATTCATATATTTTCCAAGTAGATTAATATCTCTATAATCTTAACAAAAATACCAAAATCTTTGAAAACAGCTGTTTCCCCTTGTATTTGCATATCCTTAATTTCTGATGCTTGTCTTTCAAATATTCAAACTAGGTATTACCATTATTGATTTATAATATAAGTTTTAGCTGTACTAACATGTTTAATAATTAATTGCTCTAGTTCATTGCATTGCCATCCTTTATATGCATTTTTTTTAAAATAAAATTGATTACTTAGAGATTATTTTAGTAAGCCTGTCGGAATTCTTCAAGTTGGTTGTTCTGGATATATCTTTGACATTGTCTCATTTAGTTTGACTAAATACAGTCATGTGTCACTTAGTGATGGAGGTACATTCTGAAAAATGAATTGTTATAGTTGTGATATAAAATGTCCCCCAAAATCTCATGTATGAGATCATTCAAGAAAGTTTAGAGGTGAAATGACTTGATTATGAAACCTGAAGTTAATCAGTGCATTAATTCCCCAATAGGGATTAACTGGGTGGTATCTACAGGCAGGTAGGTTGCAAACCGAAAGAGGTGGGTCCCTGGGAGCATCATTCCGTGGTACGTATTTTGTGAGCTTTATTTTTCTTGGCTTCCTGGTGCTGTGTTTCCAGATGCTTTCCTCACCACACCCTTCCACTATGATGTTTTACCTCACCTCAAGCCTGGATAAATGAAGTCAATCATCTGTGGACTGAGAACTCTGAACTGTGCACCCCAAAATAAACTTTTCCTCCTCTAACTTTTCTTGTCAGTTCTTTTGGTCACAGAAGTGAAAAGGCTGAATAAAATATGGTTATGGTTTTAGGCAAGGTCTGAAATTTTGCAAACTTTATGGAGTTTCTTATACACACTTAGATTGTATAGGTCTCTTGATGCATTCAAGAGAAGCAGTAAGCACAAGAAGCTTGGGGCTGCTACCAGTGTAGAAAGCACACTGTCTTACAAGTAAAGTTTTTTTTTTTTTTTATTGTTTTTATTTTTAATTTTTAATAGAAAGAGCATACTCTGAAATAATGATAAAAAGTATGGAATGGCAAATACAGGAACTGATAACATAGCTGTTCATCACCAAGCATTATGTAGCATGCATAATTGTAAGTGCTGTACTTTTACATGACTGGAAGCACAGGTTTGTTTATACCAGCAGCATCACAAACACAGGTGAGTATGATATGAAATTAAAACAACTATGACATCACCAGGTGGTACGAGTATTTCAGCTCCAGTGAAATCGTAGGAGAACACCATCATGTATGCAATCTGTCCTGGATCATTGTCATATGGTGCTTGATTGTACATGAATTTACATTAGTTTTTCTTACTGCAATGAAAATATTCTAACATTTGTGTCCACTGTCATTTCTTTAAATGCCATTAAAACTGATTTGAGGTTAATATAACCTTCCTCTGCCTACCTTTAAAATAATTTTCTTGTCTTTCATGTTTTCAATTAACTTGGGCATGAGTATGTGTGGATGCTTTTTCTTTCCCTTCCTTTCTCTCTTCCTTCCTCCCTCCATTCCTCCTTTATCTCTCTCCCTCCCTTCCTCCATTTCTTTCTTTCTTTCCTTCTTTCTTTCTTCCTTCCTTCCTTCCTTCCTTTTTTCCTTCCTTCATTTTCCTGCTTTGGATTCTTATAAATTGGGAGTGAACAATTCATATTTTTATCAATTCATATTTTCAGTTATTAATCTCTCATGATCTCTTCAATAATTTGATTCTCCAATATTTTCTTTTGAAAACCTAATTCGGAAAATGCTAAACCTTTAAAACTCCATGCAACTGCCATATCTTTTGATTTCTTATAGGACTTCTGAAAATTTATATTTTTCTTTCTTTCTTTCTTATTTGTTTGTTTATTTATTTATTTATACCAGGGATTGAACCCAGGTGTATTTAACCACTGTGCCACATCCCCAGTTAAGAGACCATATCTAGTGATATCCTTCTTTATGAGAGAATCTGGAGATGGCACAAAACATCTGTGATGAGAGACTGTGCCAATGAGAGACCCAGCCAAATTGGCTTTTAATAGCACAACAACTCTTGAGATAACCCACTAATCCATTCATAACAGCATAGCCCCAATAACCTGTGAAGGTCGTATCTAGTCCCACATCTTAATGTTGCATAATGGGGACTAAATTTCAATTTTGGAAGGGCCACGTTAGAACAATGTTTAAGATATGTACATTGCAATATCCAAGTCTATTTGTGTACTATTTCATACTTTTAATTCTTTCTGCTTTATTTGATTTTTATGAGTTATTGGTATATTTGAGATACAAATCTTGCAACTATTTTCTTTTGTCTTTACCTTACTTTTTCATTTTATTACCAGTGTTTTTAGCAAAGCAGAATATTTTTCATTTTAAGTACAATTTATCATCATTTTCTTTCTTGGATTGTATTTTTATCTAAAAAGTCATCACTAAACCCAAACTCATCTAATTTTCTTCTTTGTTGACTTCCAGAAGTCTTCGAGTTTTGCATTTGACATTTAGTTCATTTTGAGTGATTTCTAAGACAGTCAAACATCTTCCTTAAGATCCAGTTTCTTCGGTAAGTGCCTTTTTGGTTGTTCAGCACCACTTTTTATGATGATTCTCCTTCTGCACTGAATTTCCTTTGCTGTTTTTTCACAGATCAGTTGACTGCATCTGTGTGAGTCATTTCTGGGCCCTCTGGTCCATTGATCTATTTGTCCATCTTTTGACAATGTCTTGCTGCCATTCTACCAACTTGGTTCTTTTTAAATGTTTTGGTGACTATTTGGGGTTGGTATATATAAACAGAAGAACAAGTTGGTTGAAACACATAAATTAACTTGCTGTGATTTTCATTGGGATTACACTGACTCCATAGATTAAATTGGGAAGAATTAACCTATGAAGGATATTGACTTTTGCAAATCATGACACAGACTATCTCTTCACTTATTTAGTTCTTTGACTTCTTTCACCAGAGTTTTGTAATTTTTTATAAAAGGTAATGTAATTTCTTTTTCTAAAAAATTAGTTCTAGTTTACTTTTTGGTGCTAATATAAATACCAGTGTTTTAAATCCCAAATTCAAATGTCCACTTGCATGTTGATCTTATACCCCATCAAGTTTCTCAAATCACTTAATCTTTCTACCTGTATCCTTTGTAAGTTGGTTTATATCTTGAAGCATCTCATGCACTTTCTCCACAATCATCTCCCTCATCTGAGATAGACCCCCTAAAGTCCAATCATTAGACTAAATTAATTATGAAATCCAGTCTGCTCAACTTAATCTAATTAAATTTAATTGCATGTTCCCTAGATTCCTAATCATCCTTCTCTAGGGAACATGTTTCCTTTGAGTTTTTTGAACAGATTTTCTGAGGCAAATTATATTTTAAAAATATGACTCTTGGAAAACATATTTTAAGTATAGGAAGATCAGGGGAAATCAGACTCATCCTGTTAACCTAAAGATTTTTGCCAAACCTGATATTGACTATTGAGTTGCCCATAAGGTCTCATTGATAATACCAACAATTCTTACTGAGGGGGTGGTATGTGACCAAACTGAAGAACCAAGTAATCAAAAAAGCTGAAAAACAGAGTTAAATATTTGTATTCAATCATAATAAAAAGCATAAAAATCAAACTCTAAGTGATGATTGTTAAAATCAGCAGAGAAAGACATTTCACAAAAATACATTGGCATAAATCACACAATTCCCCAATAATGTGCAAGTAGAATTTTTGATTTAGAAATAAAGAAGAGCAGCACTGCTAAAGAACTCAAAATCTGTGCCATTTAATTTATGAAAACAGACAATGGGTCAGATGCTTTCATTTGCCTTATAGTTACATGCCAGTAAGTGGCAAAGCCCAAATTGAAATATATGCCAAACTCTCACTGCAGCATTACATTTTTTGTGTGAAAAAGTATGATTTTTGCCACGCAGAGACACTGGCGGGTGAATCTATTCTGTTTTATAAAATTAACCTCAGCATTGTGTCCACGATGAACATGGAAAACTCAACATAGGTTATTGTAATTGACAGTGTGCTGCCAAGAATAGGCCATTTCCAACAGCTGACCATGTCTGGAAATCTCAAAGAATGTGGGTTTCAAAACTCCTTTTCTAAAGTAACTTTTCTATGATGTTAAAATATGAAGTTATGGAGCTGGGATCTAACTATACTTTTTCTGAATCTTAACCTTCCCACCAGAGAAAGGCATTGGTGCTGGCTCAGGTTAACTACAGAAAGGCATACACATCATCACTTGGGAGGATGCCTGCTCCTGAAGAGGACAAAGACCCTGAGTCATTCTTCTTCCCCACACACAGTTCCAAAGGGAGACAAAGAGAACAGCTCACCAAAGGCCCCCAAAAGTCAGGAGAGAAACTGCATACCAAAGCAGGGAACTTTCAGCTCTTTACTTCTTCCACTGAAACCCTCAGGTCTGGTGTCTCTTTCTGTTTCTGCACATGACCACCATGTCAGAAGACCACAGTCAGAAATACAGCCTAATGCCTTCCGTGGCAAGGCTGTGCACTGTGGCAAAGTAAGCTCAGAGAAGACATCCATATTATACTTGAAAAAAAGGTACTCCAAATCACTTTGCATATCTGTTTCTCAGAAGGATTCTAATTAACCTTACAAACACAATGAAAATACATGCAAATGATAATAATTATCTTTCAGAAGATGTAGGTATGATTTGCTGATGTTCTATTTATTTAAAGTAATAAATAACCTCTATGGAAATCTGGAGGACTTCAAACTGTAGTACTGTGATTCAGACACTTTGCTTTTACATTAAGTTAGAAAGGCATTTTATCAATTCCTATGTTGCACTGTTTACCAATTCTGATCCAAAGCATCTGAATTCCTGCATTCATTTGAACTCCTATTTACTTTTTAAAATTAAATATTACCTAAAATATATCTAAACCAACTGACCAGGTATGGTTTTATTTTGACTTTAGTTAATTGGAGCACTATTTCCTTTATCTGATAATTATGTAGTAATTGCCTTATCATAGACAGCAATGCAGAAAGATGGCTAAAAGAAAAGACTTTGGAGTTAGATAGGCTGGATTAAAATCCTTCTTTGAGTTTACCAGCACTTTGGACATGGCATCATTACTTAACCTTTCTCAGCCTGCGTCCTCATCTGTGCAGTAGGTGATAATAATAATACTTGGCTCAGAGGTTTCTTGTGA
Organism: Sciurus vulgaris; assembly: GCF_902686455.1. NCBI lineage: Eukaryota > Metazoa > Chordata > Mammalia > Rodentia > Sciuridae > Sciurus > Sciurus vulgaris. The sequence goes on from NC_136469.1 coordinate 124,722,690, forward strand.
GAATTGAGTTCATTTTGGAATATATCTTTACACATATAATTGCACAACAGAAAGGAGCTATTTTGCTTTTGTTTTCATTATGTGCAAACATTTTCCTAAGTGCGAAACCAAAGGCATGTTTAAAATAAGAGATCAGGGAGCTTTCAACTGCTTTCAACTCCATTAATGAATAAGACACAGTTCCTCTCTTCAAAGAATAAGAAACACTAGAGAATCAGAGAGATAAGCACTCAAATCAAAGCTACAGCAGGAAGTTTGGAGAGATAGTAAAGGGAATATGAGTTTGCATGTAGAAAGCACCTTCAGAAGGTTATTAGAAACAGAGGAGTGTAGGACTATTTTGCACTATTAAGCTATTTCAATTTTGTATTTGAGTTGTGAAAATGCCAAAGAATTAACTCTTTTGGAAATTGCTGGAAGTACTTTGGGGTTATTAACATTATATAATTGTGTACTTAAAGAGTAATCAGTTTTCCCTGGAGGAATAAAGAAAACCACTCTAGCTGGGTTATGTGACTTTTTATTTCTAGTGGTATTAAGCTCTACAGTACGAAGCAATGAAACTCTGAATAGAAACCCATAAAATAGCAGTGGGTATGAGAATAGGGAAACTTGGGACAGGCCCAGTTCTCTTGTTGACTGTGTCTTTTATATTTGGATGTCCCAACCCTTCTATATTTAGAAACTGTGGGCAATTAGTGCAAAATCCTTTTGAAGTATTAAAGGAGATGATCCAGGAGCAAGTTGTTCACAGATTCCAACAATGTAATGTAAACTGAGGTGTTATCCCCAATCATTTGAAACCCAAAGCTACCTGAAATTACCTTGTAATATCATTTTACTTTGGTTATACACCTTGCTTGTTTTATTTTTGTTGAATCCGTGAGTCATTAGTATCAACATAACTGTCCTTATTTAGAAAAACTGGGACTCGAAGATTTTTTAAAAATTTTATTTCTGTCTTATTTTTTTTAATATTTTATTTTTTTAATTGTAAACAAATGGGATACATGTTGTTTCTCTGTTTGTACATGGCGTAAAGGCATACCATTTGTGTAATCATAAATTTACATAGAACAATCTGTCTTATTGATAAGAAAATTGAGACGTGAAGAGGTTAATCCTTCATTTAGTGTCACACAGTTAAGAAAGTGATTCTACTATTAGCACTTAGCCTGAAGGAGCAGAGGCAAAACTAGAAGCAAATTCTGGACATACAAAGTCCAAACATTTGGTCAAGCATCAGTTGCTTCTTTATTTTTTGGTATTTTCTGAAATATGTTAAAGTCCTATTGTGAACAAATGTGTCTTATTTATCTTGTTTCTTCACTGTGAGTGGCAAGATTTAGGCACATCAGGTATACCTGTGAAGTGATGGTAAACGGTTTGAGGGCGTAGTTGGACAGGGAGGTACTAACTTTCAGGTGTCTCCTTTCTTCTTTCTTCTCTTTTCCTTTTCCTTGTTCTTTTCTCTTTCCACTCATTAGATCCTTCCTTCTCCATTCCCTCCCATCCCTCTCCTTCCTTCCCCTTCATGGCTTAGTCTGTGTGTCAGAGACCAGGAAGTCAGAGTGGTATGGCAGGAGTGCAGGGGCCAGGCAAGACAAGAAGAAGGGCCTTTGTCTAGAGACTCCAATGTCCTGGTAGCCAAGAAAGCTGGGTGGTTGGGGAGGAGGTGATGAGGAGGCAACCATGTCTAGAAGCCACAAGATGGGGCAGTGAATGTGGGCTATGAGGATTTGTCAGGGTGCTTGGTGATCAAGGGGGCAAAGGGGCAGTGAATGGGAGGACAAGTGCCTGTGAAGGAGGTACTGACTATCTAGGAAGCCCAAGGTAAATAGTGCAGATGAGGAGACAGAGGTGGCTGGCTTCGCTGGGAGATCAATAAGATGAAACAGATAAAATGCTCCAGTGATAGGCAAAAATATTGACTAAAAAGTGAACCAGGATTTTCAAAGTTAGAAAAATGTTGTACATCCGGGACAAGAGGAAAGGTTAGAAAGGAACCCAAGGTACTGGGTTGAAGTTGTAGGTAACAATATGAACTCCCATTTTAGTAAATATGCACATAGTCATGGAACCAGCATGCGTAGCCCTTTGGGTTGGAAGACACAGGTGAGTTAGAATTGAATATGGAAAATAGTCAGCATTTTTCCAGCTTGATCATCTTAGACTCACGTTTTCTGTGTTTCACTTGTTGGATTTAAATTATAACTCAAGTCAAAAAGGGAGAAAATAGTATAGGCAATCAAACTTGAATTCTTTATTCTGTCATTTTCCAACCATACTGGGGGTACTTGAAACATGAAATGAGATGAAATATATAACTTATTTGCTCTTTGGATGTAGTGAAGCTAAAACTAAATATGCTACTTAATTATCAACATCATCTCTTTTGATTTATGGAGGTCTGGAGTTATCTAATGCATGAGATAGTAGCACTATTTTGTATGAAGAAAATGCAACCTACAGAAAGAAAATCATTTGATGAAATCAGCTAGTGAGGAACAGAATCCTTTCCCAGAGCCAAAGATTCCCTGTCACCAATCCAGCAGTGGAATATCACATTAATTTTAATCTCATTATTTTCCTTTTGCCTTAGGATTTAATAATTTTAAGTTTTGGGAAGCACTGGTAATCATTTTAACTTTTATTATTCAGTCAATTAAACACTTGTGTGCAAAGAGATAGCTCTGACAATCTCTGACCTGAATATGCTCTTACAAAACTTTACAATGTGACATATAACACCCAATAAATAAATGGTGATAGAGAAAAAATGCTTCCCTCAGAAAATCAGATGGAAAAGTCCAGTGGCATTTAGGGATATCCTCTTTTCATAGGAGTATACAAGCAGCAAATTTTGACCCATCAAAATGGAGACTTGTGGGCTATTGAGGTGTTATGAAAAAGTGTGAAGTAAATTTCTCATTGAAAACATGTTGATAAAATGTTGTCAGGTAAAATCTCCATGGTGCAGAAAGAAAATGTCTTTGCAAATATCTAAGTGAATGGTGTGTTTTAAGTTAACAAGCAGTTGCCTGAAGCCTCCCTTGAAATCAGTAACCTGCTCATCTTGCAGATTTCTTGAGGAAATGGGTTTACTGTATAAAGAAAAAATGTCCTATGGTAAGAATAAGAGCAACGATGTGCCGTTTTTTTTCACTCTTATGTAATCTTGTTTTGAGGTGAATTCAATGGTCTGATGTTATATAATAAGATCCAGTTAATGCAGTGCTGACAATCACTGTTGGCTAGACAGAAAACTATGTTATGCATTTTTCACCTTTGACCAAAAGTCCATCTTATTTGCACTCATTTCTTTGTTTTTATCATCAAGGCACATTATCACAAAAAAAAAAAAAAAAGAAGACGAAGAAGAATAAATAACGCTATAACTTTTCACATGTTGCATATTTTGGATGGGAAAAAAAAGCACAATTACGTAACAGACAAAAGGCTTAGTAAGTTCGTGTTTAGAATGAATAGTTAAACATCCTTGGAGAAAACTCTAATATTTAAAACAAAAATATATCTCAATTTTTTTTACTGTCATTTATTCTTTCTCTTTTCTCTTTCTCTTCTCCCTTCCCCACTCACACATACATTGAAAATATGCAGAGTGTGATACACACACACACACACACACACACACAGTGATATCATAATCAAACTCTATAACAAGTTATTATTATTGCAATTGCATTTTTCCATTTTTTAGATCCATCTATCTATCCATCCATCCATCCATCCATCCATCCATCATCTAGTAGCTATCAAAACCCTCACATTGTTTTAGCTAATTTTCCTTCTCAACTGCTGTGAATGAGGAGGTAATTTTGCCCTTCTTACCTAGGCATTGTTGGCCCTGCAGGGTAAAGTACAAAATTCCATTCTTTTTTTTTTTTTTTTTTTTTTAATTTGGCTTTCTATTCAGGAGGAGGAATTGATGATGCTCTTATTCTGGACCTTGTAGTAAACCTGAAAATGATCAAGCTATATTATTTTATAGGCCTCATAGTCCTTCAAAGGTATCATTCCAGTTCTTCCTTTTTTCTTTTGCCTCCTATCTTCATATAGTATGAGTACACAGGAGCCTGTATTTTAAAAGAAAGTTAATACACCCTATTATCCTTTTATATACTTCTTTACCAAGTGTCTAAGTAGAAGAGAATGTTAAATAATGCAATGGACACACATCCAGCCCATACTGGTAGACTATAAGTGTGACATTTGAAGAAGTTTCTCTTAAACTTTATACTAAAGCATTTTTTAACTTGGGGTAAAGTAAGGAAGACAAAACTATTAACAATCCATATCTCTCTCTCTCTCTCTCTCTCTCTCTCTCTCTCTCTCTCTCTCTCTCTTTCTCTCTCTCTCTTCTCTCTCTCTCTCTCACACACACACACACACACACACATACACAGCCTAATTTGAGGACAATGTTCTTTATTTTTCTCTTTGATACTTTACTCTCATCCCTATATTATTCTCTTCCCTAACTTATTCTTTGACCTAGACCTAGCATGTGTCTGCCTCGTATGTGGTCTGTCCATATCTATGTCTCTCTTTTTATTTTATCTTTGTAAGTGGAAGTACTAAGAATCAGCTGGGCTAGAGTGGCAATCTTTATTCCTTATTAAAGTCTGGGTTCATATGGTGTCACTGTAGTGTTCTTCAGACTACAAAGGAAGTGATTAAAAGAAATTTGTAGCATTATCACTCTCATCCATTTGTTACTCCAACATGGGTGTTTATATCTTTGTTTGTTTGTTTTGGTACCTGGGGATTGAACTCAGGGGTGCTTAACCACTGAGCCACATCCCCAGACCTTTTATTTTGAGACCAGTTCTCTCTAAGTTGCTTAGAATCTTGGTAAATTGCTGAGACTCACTTTGAAATGTGTGATTCTCCTGCCTCAGCATACTAAGTCTCTGGGATTATGGGCATGTGCCACCACACCTGGCTATATCATTATGTTTAAGAATGATATATTCTTCATATGTGATGTGTTGCACATTTACATACAATCGCATATCCACATACTAGTATGTCCACTTATCACTCTAGCAGGAAAGAATTTACTATTCACTTATGTTCCTTACCAATTTAGATTAGAACTACCCCAGGGTGCATGAAGTTCGTTCTACCTCTTTCTCTAGGCATGGAAAAAGGAGTTCACTAATGAACCTTAAGATGAGAGACATGAAATAAGCACTTATCAGGAGTGCTGCTTATCTGCCTTGTAGAAGGCATTTGTCCTCAGAGAATTTTCAATTCAATTGTAACTGATGCATTAATAATGCCACCAGAGCACCAAACCTACCATAAACACTGGAAGAGATAATGTATAAGAAAGTTTCATTCTTCTCAACAAAACAAGAAATCTGAAAGAAATTGTTATGATGAATTAAACTAAAATAGGATTCATAACAAATTGCTACATTAATGACTTTAGTGTTCTTTATATTTTGAATGACCTATTAGTAAACAAGACTGTTGTAATATATTTGGAAAAATGGTAATAACCAATAAGTAATGACATATTGGCATAACAATTTCTATCTTCCAAAATAAATGTTAAATAATGGAAAGTAAGAAAATCTAGATGTTTCATGGAAAACAAATCCTTTTTGTTTCAGTTTATTCAACAAATAAGTTTCATTTGAGATTAGAGAGCCCAGATAATTATAGAGAATTTAAAATATTTACATTGTGAACATTTTATTACTATTCATAGGTGACACTCTTCAAAAACCAGTGAAAGGCAATTCCAAGTGAATGGATGCAGCTAAGATCATGCTCCTCCAATTGCTCATTCTTGGTCTATTTACTTGTAACTACACAGTAGAGGCTTTGGTATTAAAGCCTATATCCTCACCAGCATGAATTAAAGGCTAACTCTGTGTTAGCTGGACAAGTCTTCAAAATGGATCTACTTCTCAGGGACAGGAAGAATAAGTTCTGGCCCTTTATCCACCCCTGTGATTTTCATTTTAAACTGAATCAAAAATTCTGAATTTTCATTTTAACAAATGAACTAAACTTCTCCAATGGCTTTTTTATATTTTCATAAAACAGTATCATACAGAGGCCAAAGTTCACAGTTTTATCATGGATTATAGTTCATGCTTTTTATTATACATGTTATATGGAATTTAATTTAGGAGTCTGCAAATTTCTAAAGACTGTAAAATACTGGACACATGAAATAGTAATGTGATTTTCTTCTCTGAATTTTTCATGCACATAATGATTAACTTATCTTGTCCCTAGAATGGTATAGCATGGTAATATAAGATGCTTCCATTTTATTTCACTTTGGTGTCCTCCTACTTAAACCACTGAAATCTATTTGAATATCATTTAAGCATGTTAGTAAAAAAAGAAAAAATGAATCCAATTTATTAACTATGTGGCATTGTAAACAAAGAAACTTATAAACAATGATATGTTTTACAGATTATCATTAACATCGGTGGTTTAAAAAAACATTTCATAAAAACTAGATGTGAAGCACTGGTCACCAATGTTTCTGAGTCTGGTGAGTTAGAATACATTCATGTACAACATACTCCATGAAGCAGATTAATTACTTATAGATAGTCAAATAAGGGACAGAAGAGGTCTAGGATTCATAGTGAGATGGATACCATAGCTCAGAAAAGTACCTGAGGTAGATAAAGTCTAGATGAAGTCTAGATTGTGCATACCCCAGTAGAACCCCAGAAGAAAGACAGACTTCAAAGGGCAGCTCCCCGCAGCTTAGGCACCTTAGAGCTATAGAACTCACTGAGCTGAAGCACTGAAGGACATTCTGTCCTTGAGGATCCAGGGAATATTGTCCTAGTCTGCTCCCTCCTCAAGATTCTGCTTTCCATTACCTTATACTGTTGTTCTTGAGAGTTAAAGGCAAGGAAGGTGGTTGTGGTGTGGGGTAGGGGTCAGCTAAAGCCACTCAGGGAACTGTGCCGGAGTAGCAAATGAACAGACAATACAAATTCTCCAGAATTGGGACATAAATATTAATTCTTCCATAAAAGTCAATGTGCTTAACCTACATTTAACAGGAAGTCCAGTGACAATAAAAAGAACAAAGAAGTCTGGAACTTCCAGAATATGACCCTCCCTCAAGACATTACTGCTGACATACAAGAGCAAAGTGTTCCTTGCGTTGTCCAGAAAAATGTGAAAATTTTATATACTTTTTATATGTTTAGTTTAATTCCGCTAAAATATCCTTCCATTCTGGGACCAACAGTAATGTGAAGAATACAGGAACTTAACAGAAAATAACTGATATTTTACTCAGAACAAAAAGTCCTCTTACTGGAAAGTAAAATGTACCTGAGTCTAAGTCACATATCCGAGGGTGAAAGGGCGGAAAAATGTCTGTATTTCCCTTATGAGACAGTGAATACTCTCAAAAGTTAAACCAACATGTTATACTGATGTTGGAGGAAAAAGAAAACATGAGATTTATTTCTTTATAAATGTTTATGCTGAAAAATTGAAAAGAAACCTTCATTCCCAGCACTGCTGTTTAGACATTGATCAATGCTCCACAGAAGATCCCTAAAACCAGTCCTGACTTAGTCATTCTTCATTCTTTCTTCAAAATAAACATATATTATTATATCTATTTCACAAAATAAAAAAAAAAAAAAACAGGTTATTTGACTTATGTACACTCACCATGTACCAGTGTAGTGGTAGCTAAAATAGCCTGTGGGCATCTTTTGTAGATGTCTATAGAAGATAGGCTAGTTTGTCTCTGGAGATGAAGATGTGTCATATAGAGGTGTTTTAATTTCAAATGGCATAGGAAGCCCTAGGAAAATAAAATAAAATGACATTCCCAATAGCATATGGAAAGAAACTCTTCAGACTTTATGGGCTACATTTGCTATAATAATGTAGCTTAACAAATTACCACAATGCCTTTGTAGCTTGGAGAACTAAATATCTACCTTTACTCTGCCATAAAAATTTATAAATTTAAATGTTGCTCTTCTGAGCTTCCCTAACCTCAACTGTGTTTTGCTTTAGATTGTATATTTAGTTTAAGTCTGCTAAAATATCTTTCCATCCTGGGACCAATAGTAATGTGAAGTGTACTCTTCTCATGATGGATTCCGGAAAGACAAAAGCAGTCAAAGCCCTAAAGTACCATTTAAAGTTTCCACTGGAATTATGTGAGTATTCAGTGCCCGAAGCAAATTCATGGCTGAGTCCAGAATCACTGGGTCAGGAAAAAGTGCTCCTCTAACTACAGAGGGAAGTATAATAAAGCACATCATAATTTACATACATGCTTTTAATATTAGGAAGGAGAATTAATGGGGAATAATCTAATCTACCATGGAGTGATCCAGTGGAATCTCTAAACTTAAAAGATACTTACTTCTTCGGGGTGAAGAAATCCTAGCAGGTATCGTGGCTGGGTGACCTGATTGCTACCTTTTGGTGAAGCTTAAATGTCATAATAACTAATAAATTAAGTTGCTTTATTCCATAAAGTATTAAGAGTTTGATGATCTAGATTGACATAAAAATGCTATTAGGTTGAGTTCTACACTTCTGATTTTTTTTTTTTTTTAAAGAGCAAAGTTTTGTCTAGAAAACAAACTTCCTTACTTTGGAGCTAAGAGTACTCTACTTACAAACATCTCCTCATTTACAGGAGCATCTATTCTGCAAACATGAACCTATCATTTCCTTGCTAAATTGAGTGCAACCAGTTAGGGAAATGGGACTGCAGATTCACTGCAGCTATTCTATCATTTTTCGTCACCATACCTTATTCATTGTGTGTTGTTATTTTGATTACCGGGCTCATTGAAACCCAGTATAATGCCTAACACAGACAATCTGATAGGAGTCAAGTCTGATGTATATAAGAATAGTGGTTATTGCTGTCACTTACTGCTAGCAGATTGAAGGTGTGACAATGTTGCAGCAAAAACATCTTTTTCAGTAGTCTATTAAACAGAACCAGGGGGAAGAACTGATTAGCCCATTTGGTGAAATCATCTCAAATGGGCAGCTAAAAGTCAAAATCAATGAATCCTGTTCATAGAACCGAAGTTAATAGTAAGTACTGATAAATAAGTGTGGAAGGAATGTACAGGGAAGAGAGGTAAAAAGGGAGGATAAAGAAGAGAAAGTGTACATATTTTTATGCATCTATGCTCCTAAATCAATGCTTTGTTTTGCTGCAAGAATTTAATTTAACATACTTAATTCCAGTAATTACTTAATATATGATGGAGGAATAAAAAGAAAATGTAGCATGAAAAAAGAGGGTTTTCAAACTGATTTGATTCTTAAATGTATTCCCTGAAATGTGACTTTGAACAAGTCTAAAACTTGCTTAAAATGCTTAATATCATAATCCATCAGGGAAATGGAAATCAAAACTACAATGAAATATTATCTAACTCCAATTATAATGGCTATCTTAAAAAGCTAACAAACACTGGTGAGCATGTGAATTAAAAGGAACTCTCCTACACTGTTGGTGGGAATGAAAAATAGTGAACCATTATGGAGCACAGTAAAAATAGTCCTTAACAAATTAAAAACAGATTAACCATACAATCCAGTCATCACACCAAAGAGACACTGCATGCCCCTCTGGATTTTAATACTATTCACAGTAGCTAAGATATAGACCTGGTCTCAGTGCCCATCAATTAATAAAGGAAAAAAGAAAATGTAGTACATATACAAAATGAAATATTATTCAGCCATAAAGCAAATTAAATCCTGTCATTTTCAGCAAAATAAGTGCTACAGGACATCATGCTAAGTGAAACAAACCTCCTCTGTGAACGCTAAACATTCTCCACTGAATGAAGAAGGGTAATTACAGACATTGGGAAGAGGGAGGGGAGTAAAGGAAAGCTCATACATGTGTTGAAATATCACACTGAACCCCAATCATATGTGCAAATCATGTGCACCAAGCAAAAATAAAATTAAGAACTACAGACACAAGAACCGTATTAATGGAAGTATAAATGAAAAGAAAGAGAAAATCTGAAGGAAAGAAAAATCTTTGGTATATATTGGGGGTAAGGGGAGGGGGTGAGAGAAGAATGGAGGAACTTCAGATTACATAGAGGGAAATGAGAGGGAGGAGTGGGGAGGTATAAAAAATGGTGGACGGAGGCAGACATCATTACCCTATGTACATGTATGATTACACGAATAGTATGAATCTACATCATGCACAAACATAGAAATGAAAAGATGTACCCCATTTGTGTACAATGAATCAAAATGCAGTCTGTAAAAATTTAAAAAATAATAAAAAAGAAAAATTCTGTCTACACCATTATTTATTTCTTATTGTGTCCTAAAGCAATAGCAAATGTAAAGCAACTAATGTCCCTGTGTATATTTTCATGAGTCTTTTTGTTTTTTACAAGAGAATAAGGAAAATTATTTGAGTAAGAGATTATTTCTTCACACAAATGTTCATTGGTGAATCTTTCTAGAACAGAGAGCAACTTCCAGAACTTCAGATAGTTGACTATAATATTCAAATAAATGATGGTGGATGTACTATATGCATCTGTTTTTATTCACTGTTAACTTTGAAGAGGTATAAAAATGAGAATTGGAGCTTTACATAGAGAATATGTCTGAAAAAAATACATGCATTCTACCTGGTTTTCATTTCACAAGCATTTATTTACGCATACAACTAATATCCATGATGATGTTATTCTGGAGTACAGAAAAATTAGATTTGGAAGTAGCTATCAAGGGCTGAGTCTTAGTGCTCTCAATTACTAGTTTTATGACTGGAGCAAGTCACTTCAATGCCCATGTCTCAATCTACTCATAGTCAAAATGGGAATATCAATGCACATACTATCTTCCTTGGAGAATGAGAAGACACTCCAAAGAGAGTATCCTGTACCCTCTATAGACCTGCAGCCACTGTTCAAGTGCACTTGCTATTGTGAACTTCCTTTCAATGCAACTTTTTGCATTTGGTCTGAAGTCTGAGTATTCTAACTTAGCAGTGTTGACACACAACTCAGCCCTAATGACAAGAAAATTCAATTCTTGCAGAGGAAGAAAATGAATCGTATACCATACAGTCACACATTTGGAACCTGTTATTTTCAATAATAACATGTTAGGGAAGCATTCATTATCGACTAGAAATAACTGATTCCAACAGTTAGCCATAGCAGAGTTCATGCTGGGTGCTAAGATGCTGACATCGAACAGAAGAGGAGAGTAAGTACTGTGAGCTCAGGTCTGGCAGAAGACATCCATCAGCATGGTTGATTTTCAAGGCACTGTATTATTTCTTCTCAATCAGCAAGTTCAAGGTAGGCTCTTGTACAGCAGGAAGAGTTGTTCAGTCATTGCTCTCTGACTCTGTACTGTTCACCCCTTGTCATTTGTACTAAATCTAAATTATTTAAAGGTCATTTCTCTTTTAACCCACAGGTCTGGCTTAATACTCAAAAGTCACCCTTAGGTTAGAGGATATAAACTCAGTTATTTGAACCTGGAAGAGCTAACCTGCTTTCATGAAGATCTCAGCTTTATAGTCAGATAAATGTCTTCAGATGCATTTGTGCAGAGCACAGCCAAATGATATGAAGCCCGTTAGGAGATTACATTTCTATGCTCCCTTCCAGCAGATAAGTTTATCCAGGGACCTATATCCTCTTCATTTCTCAGCAGGAGAAAGAGTATTAAGACTTGAAGCCTAATAAAATGCATAGCAAAGCAATTTCACGGGTAAGACAAGGACCAGGCTTGGGGTGGGGATGCACTGTCCATCAGAATTAGTTTAAGAAGCCTGTCATGCATTGGTATCAGAGATCTTCTGGAAGTCATGTCTAAAACGTTGGGATTATCAACAACAGAATGATTGAACTTGAAGCCAGGAGGAAAATCAGGATCACAAATTATTGTGATAAAAGTAAAAGAGAGAACGAAGAGTTGGAAAGGTATTAAGGAATTATCTTCACAGCAAAAATTGAATACAGCAAACACACAATAGACTTGCCTGTTAATCAGTACTATGTAAAATACAAATTAATCAAAAACCTACAATAAGAAAAATGGTCACTAACAATATGCATACACATAGATTCTCATAGAGTCTCCTAGAATGGATTTAATTCACTTTGGACTTTTTGCTGGTAGAAGGATAAATAGATTGAAATCTGATACTGAATTTTATTTAATTGAAATGTACAAGTATAGAAAATGATTTTTAAAATTATTTTTCTATTGCCTGGTCTCATTAGTATGTAAAATAAAAACACACAAAAAATTCACAGATTCAGAGTAGAATGGTGATCGCCACAGCTTGGGTGATTAGGGAGCAGGGGCCAATGGAGAGATGTTGATCAGAGTGTTCCTACAACCAACAGGAATGCTTTTTGTCAGTCCACAGTAGGAAAATGTGAGACTGAAAGTTGACAAATGGCTGTCTGGGGTTAAAGGGTTGGGGAAGAAAAGAGGATGAGAAGTTAAAAATGTGGAACAAGGTTATGGAGTTTGTTTTTTCAATGACAAAAATACATGTGGTCCTGGTTGCATAAATTTGCAAGCAAACTAAAAGCCATTACACTGCCGTATTCCTTAAATGGGTGCATTATTTTACATATCTCAATACAAAGCCACTTTTAAGAAAATAATAAAATTATTTTCTACTAAAATATATTTAGATTATATTTATAGTATAATCCTACAGTCAATAAAGATCCATTTTGTACCAAAAATTACAAATAGATGACTTTTGAATTTCAACAAGAAGATAGCTTTGTTTAAACAAAAGTTTGTAAAGCACTTCTTTGGTTTTTGTTTTTGTTTTTGTTTTTGTTTTTTTTTTCCAAGAGCAAATGAATGTTTATTTCAACGAGCTGAAGTTTTGAGTTTGATGAGAGAAAATGTCTCAGTCCAATTTTGCAAATCTCTTATTATGGGACTATATATCAGATGCAAAGGTGTAGTATTTTATAGGGAAGTAACTAAGATTAGGGCCAATTTTTCCAAGGCAACCCTTTTGACTCTATTAAGCACCCAATATATCAAAGGATGCTTACAAATGGATACGTCAGGTGCATTTACAATATTCTCTTGAGAGTTTATTATAAACCAGTCTCATAGGCCACAAGGAAATAAAAGAACTATGTACAGCCTTACGGGAAACGGGCAGAGAGCTGAGGAGGGCCAAGATGAGTCTAGGGCCCTGGTGGGTGCATTCCCGGGGGAGGGGGCCGCATTCCTGGAGGTGGCATGCCCATCGGGGTCCCTCGTCCAGGGAGACTCCCCACTGGGGGACCCATGGGAGGCCTCATACCAGGAGGCGGGCCCATCATGCCTGGAGGGCTGCCCCTCGGCCCATAGGTGGTGGAGGACCCCCACGGCCTGGTGGGTACTGGGTTGGAGCCCCTGCAATACTGGCAGTGGCAGCAGCTACAGCAGCTGCAACAGCACCTCTTCCTTGTGGGTCATCACCTGTTGGGATGGCCCACCAACCCCGCGGACTGGTCCAGCAAGACCTGCAGGAGCCTGGGGCATAGGAACACCAGCTGGGATTCCTCTGCCAGCAGCCCTGCAATTCCTGGGCCTCTGGCAGCTCCGGCGAGTGGTACTCGAGCGATGTCAGTATCTGGGAGGAGGTCCTTCTACTGTCATTGAGACCAGGTTCTCCCCTCAAAGCAGCACCAGGCCAAGGACTCATTTCTCTTCCCTTTCTGCTTGTTTGGAGTTCTTCGGTTTGATCTTCCTGAACTCATCACAATCACAGAGGATCAAATTCATATGCTTGTCGAAAGCCTTGAAGGTACCAATGAAGATCCGGCCATCTTGCAGGATGCACCTCATCCTGTAGTCAATGTGCTGCAGCATCTTGCTGCTCTTGCCCACAGTCATGGTGGCGGTTCTGATGGCTTTGATTCCCGCGGGATTCGCCTCCACCAAGGCCTAGACACCCGCCAACAGCCGGATTCCTGCCATCGCTACCGGAAATGCCATTTCTTAGGTTCTTAATTATTGAAAATCACTTACGAACTGATCAAAATTAAATTTAAAAAAAAAAATTTAGAAATTCTCTTTATATCCAGTCTAAGAATTCAGCTAGACCTAAATCAAGTAGACAGTAAAAAATGGGGTTTTAGAAATTTTTTATACAATAAATATTATGCACAATAATAAAAATGGTTATAACCGTGTAAATACTCATGGACTCTCATAGAGTCCCATAGAGTGGTTTTAATGTGCTTTGGACTTTTTTGTTAGTAGAAAGAAAAATAAATATGTGGAAGTCTGATAGAGAATTTTATTTAGTTTAAATATACAAACATAGAAAATGATTATTTAAAATTATATTGTTTTATCATTTAATTATATTAATGTCTCATGAGCCTGTTCAAAGGAAAGAATAAAGACAAAATATACCAAATAAGAGAGAGGAAATAGGAATAACCATCAATGTCAAATCAAACCTATAACCAAGTAGATGATTTTTAAATAAAGATATAGGGAATTTGGAGAACTTAATCCTTTTAAGTAATTAATATAACTTAGAAGGCCTATGATAGTCCCCTCTTCCTATAATCTAAAGGCTTATCCATCTCTGTACTCACAACTTAGATCAAAAATGCAGCTTTTAGAAGTAAAATTCACTTCACATAGTTTACAACTTTATTCTGTGGTAATATTCTGTGTCTCCTTGGAAATACAACATCACATGGGGATATTCAGACTCGTGAGATAATAGGGGTTCATTCTTGGTTTTGGTTCATTAAAGAAACTGGTGTTTTAAAATATTTCTTAGCTATAATATTGTGGAATAATAAATGAATCTGACCTTCATTTCTATTTTTTTAGAAATAATTATTCTCAAAGCAGTTTATTTTCTGTTTCACTCTTGGTTCTAATGTTCTTGTGTCTCCCGCAGTAGCCACAGGAAGTTTCTGTGAGCCTCGTGTTAAGATGACTGATAGTTATCCACATGGAAATCACCCAAGAACACAATTCAGAGGTAGCTCGGCGGTCTGAGCGGCATGGATATTTTATCTTTTCAAATGGGAATAATGGTTACGGCAATGGTATGGACTCTCATGAAAAGTCTACCTTGTGGTCCTCAGTTACATCAAAGAGTTTGAAAAGTACTCTGGATCTTGTTTTAAACTAGAAATAGAAAATACTTGACCCTGTGCAAACCACTTGTAATCTAAATTGATTCCTTTTTCCTGTTGAACTCCTCCTTGGTAGAAGAGTCATAAATTTTGACAGATTTTTTTCCCTTACATTACAGTGTTTAAGGGGTAAGAATAGCAGGTACACTGTAGGGAACATCTCCATTTGTCTGTCCATTTGAGTTAAACAGAATTAATCACAGGGGAGGTTTCTATACTTAACTTTAGGATTAAACCAATTATTGATCTCATTCTTTGGCCACAAAGTTTGGAGTCATGGGCAGGTGACTCAGGGCTACCTAACCAGATTGAATTTTAGGACTTTGGCAGAGAATTCTGGGTTAAGAGCATCACTTCTTCACTGGAGTTGTGCATTCAAGTTTGAGAGACTCAAACTGGCTGCATTCCAGGAACAAGAACTTGGAAAATCCAAGGAATCTTTATTACATCTGAAAATTAGGTATAATCAGAGGAAACAGTGCTGTAAAACAAATTTGTTTGGCTTCCTTGAAACATCAGTCAGGTTCTCTTGGGAGCTATAGGTCCCCTCTGAGTTGTGTCTTGCATTCAGTTATTTGTAAACCAGATTGTTTTAGTGTTTCTCAAGCTTAAAGTTCAAATAAGCCTGAGATATAGAGGCTCCTAAGCCTATTGCCTTCTAGATCATGTTGAAGCTCTTGAATCTTGAATCTAGCTTTCCTGACCCCATAGCTTGCAGTGCTTCTCCCTAATTATTCAGTTTATTCACTGTTGGACTCGCCAGGACAGTGACAGGTGTTGTGTGTATGTGTGTGAACTAGTTTGGTTATAAACGACCCAAAACCTGGTGACTTAAAGTAACTACTCTTTGTATACCTAGGTGTGGATCCTGGCTGTACTCAGCTGGGCAGACCTGCTGCAGGCTGGGGATACTTAAACTGGGCTTGACTTCTCGCTAAGGTTTTGTGACTCAGGTATGCTCCTTGCACATGCTCTCTAGGTTCCAGGTTGAAGGGGTGCTATTTTCCATGACAAACTATTATGGCAATGGAGAAGCACCCAAGTGCCACTGTAATCTCACAAGCGCATTTCAAGTCTCTGCTTGTCTGTTTGTGTGTTCAGGTGCAGATGACTTCTCGGCGGATAATACATGCAAAAGAATGTCTTAATGCAGTTAGCTCTTTAGAATTCAAAATAACTGAAATTTTAATATCCAGATTCAAGTTCCAGATTAGTCATTTATTTTATGATCTGGAGTGAGCCGCTTTACCCTTTGAGATTTTTTTTCTCTCCCTCTAAAATGGAATTAACAAATTACTTAGTCTTAAGATGTTGTGAATGGAAAGCCAAAAACCAGTGCAAGCAACTGAGGGAGAATATAGGCCAACAGTTGTGTAAAAAGCAAGGACAACCCTAAACACCTGCAGAACAGAAGAAATTGGGCTTCCTCTTGCTGAAAATTTAAGACAGAAAAGAATTCATGTTCTTTCTTTTAAAAAGAAATAAAACAGTGAGTGAGGGAGAGGAAGTAGAACTATCGCAACTTTCTATCTTCCTAGAGCCAGGCACTCCTGTGTGTGTTATCTAATTTAATCTTCACATGTTCATGGTGGAAAAAGGGAAGGAAACATACATTTATCGAGGTGTAGTACCAAGAAAATTCCAAACAGCCAGTTTTACTGTGTAGGTACTTAGCTCAATGGGAGTCAGTCTATGCAAGAGCAGAGGTTCCAGCATTTTCCAACATCATTTCTCATTTTCTTGCTCTTGATTCACACTTCTGTCACTAATGGGAGGTATTCCTCTTAACAAGCGAGTCTACTTTTCCCGACTTTTGGGTAAAAATTAAATAAGTACTGCAAGGCTTCACGAGAACTACATAGAACCAGAGTAAGCAGTGCTGGAGAGGCAGCTCTCGGTTTTTTTGTTTTGTTTTGTTTTGTTTTGTTTGCAGTGCTGGGGATGGAATCCCAGGCCTTGTGCATACAAGGCAAGCATCTACCAACTGAGCTGTCCCCAGCCCTCCAAGTTCATTTTTTTTTTTTAACTTCTTTTTTTTTTTATTTCTTTATTTTTTTTTATTGTAAACAAATGGGATACATGTTGTTTCTCTGTTTGTACATGGTGTAAAGGCATACCATTTGTGTAATCATAAATTTACATAGAGTAATGTTGTTTGATTCATTCTGTTATTTTTTCCCTTCCCCCCACCCCTCCCACCCCTCTTTACCCTCTATACAGAGCTTCCTTCCTCCATACTTGCCCCCCTCCCTAACCCTAACTCTAACCCTAACACTAACCCTTCCCTCCCCCCATTATGTGTCATCCTCCACTTATTAGCGATATCATTCGTCCTTTGACTTTTTGAGATTGGCGATTATCAAGAATACGAGCAACAACAGGTGTTGGCGAGGATGTGGGGAGAAAGGTACACTCATACATTGCTGGTGGGGCTGCAAATTAGTGCAGCCACTCTGGAAAGCAGTGTGGAGATTCCTTAGAAAACTTGGAATGGACCCTCCATTTGACCCAGCTATCCCACTCCTCGGCCTATACCCAAAGGACTTAAAATCATCATACTACAGAGATGCAGCCACATCAATGTTCATAGCTGCTCAATTCACAATAGCCAGACTGTGGAACCAACCTAGATGCCCTCCAAGTTCATTCTTAACGAGCTGAATTCCCTTCTCGTTTTTTTTACTACGCCTATTTTGGAAAACAGAACGTAAGCATGAGCCTGTTTCCCATTTTCCTCTCCCTCCAGAAGAAGCTACACGGGTGCAGGAAGGTCACACCTAGTATCTCAAAGAGTCCTTTGAAATGCGGGAAGGGCTGGGCTCAGTCTTGTTTCTCCCTGAGGCAACTATCACTCTCACCCTCCAGACAAAGGCAGTGAGTGGAAAGTTTATGTGCACACCCCTGCCTCCCCCCAGATAGCCCGTCTTTGATCAAGGAGAAGAAAATATTTACATTGTTTTCCCATAGCTTACTAAAATATAATTTGCACAGTCTTTTTTACCCCAATATTCTTGAGAGAACAAAAATAAAACTCTAAGACTTTAAGGCACTGTTGAAAAACCCGAAGTCATATAAAAATAAATGATTTCACCAAAGCAAACTTTGCTTGTTCACAAAAGCAAGCATTGCCTGAGCCCTAATTAACTAGGATGGTATCACAGGTAATTCCTACTACAGAACGCATCTCCAATGAGCTGAAGACCACTTTCCACCCTTGCATTCCCTACAGGACGCAGCTGAACTAAATGACTTCAGGGAAAGCATGACTTAAGTCGTTGGGCTCATCAGCATGTGTGACTACTAACCACCGCAGCACAGATACTGAGATCCTAGCAAGCTGGCACACACAATTTTCTTGTTTATTAAAATCCCACACAGTGGAAATTCTCCTCAATTACCAGGTAGGACTGACTGTTAGGGATGCTGCTCACCTTCTCTTATAATCTAATTTTCCAGAACTTCATCACATGACCTGATTTAATTTAAAGTTTGGCAAAAGTAGGAAAACTCTGAATCATTATTTGAGTGCTGTCTCTGCTGTGCGAGTAAAGCACTTCAGGTCTGACTTCTAGATTTCCAGGGTATTAACTGTGAGATTGTGGGCAGTTACCAGTTACCTCCAAGCCTTAGGGTTCTCCGCTGTAAAGTAGAGATGATCACTTCTGCTTCTCTGAAATGCTGTATGGTTCAGACTAGATATTACACGGAAGAATTTATTCTAATGATTGTCAGAATATAAGCACTAAACTATTGGCAGTTGTTAAAGTTGCAGTTAAACTTTTGTTCCAGTATTTGGAAGATTTAGGTATTTCTGAACTAAAAACTTTAGAATGAAAAACCCTAAAGCAAAACAGGGTGATTAAATAGCTCCGGGGGATCTACCTCAAATTGCATGGTCAGAAAGTGCGACTCTGTTGAAATGGCATGAAAGCTAAGACCCAGAGGACAAAAGTAGTAGGGAAACAGACTTCCAAGTCAAGGAAAATCATGTGCAAAGGCCCTGGGGCTAGAAATAGGTCAGTATCTTAGAGGAACTGAACCAAAGTCAACGTGATAGCGGTAGATAGAGTAGGATAGCCAGAGTGGCTTAGGGTAAGGCTAGAAAAACAAGCAGTGCCCAGAGCACAGAAACTGAAGACCAAGAGCTTACTAACTGATTTATGATTTCATACTTAGCAAACACATCCTAGATTTGTGTTATTTACATGACAGGATATTTTCTTCTTAGAGTAACACACATAATAATGGCATCTATTTATATGGGATGTTCAAAATTATAAAGGATTTCTACAAGTATTCTTTTCAATTCTCAAAACACCTCCCTGTGATCACTAAAGCAGATAAGAATCCTTAGATAAGGCACATTTGTTCAGAGATGTTGACTAAATTACTCAAGATCACACAGCTAGTGCGAGGTGCACCATGTGTAAAATATGTAAAACTCATTGTTTTGAAGTGCAACAAGGAGAAAGAAAGGCATTCCATGTGGGCTGGGAGTCTACTATGAGCCAGATCTGGAATGAGATGTTATAGAAGAGACTACAGAAAGATGTTTGGTTATTGCATTTGTAGTGATCTGAGTAAATAAGTAATCTTTCCTTTCTTCATCATGCAATGTAAGTCATGACACCGTGCACATTATAAATCAGAATTGATCCATATTAATGGGGGGCAGTGACAGCAAATGCTACTATTTTCAAGAGTAGATCTGCTGTAAAACAAAGAGACTATCAAGTGAAATATATTCTTAAAACGTAATACCATCCAAGATGGAAATGGTATAGTGAGGACACATTACCATTTTATTTTTAGATTATAATAAGTTATCTAAGGTAAATGAAACCACATAGTAATTACAGAATCATTTGTTAAGGATAAAACTGCCAACTAGTTTTGCTGAGGTGAAAAAGAGTTCATCTGAACACTTGAAATGATTTTAGCTTTTAAATGAGTTTCATTACAAATATTCTCCATACATTTTTAGACATACAAAAGGGAGAAGCACAATGAATTCCAACCGGTCATGAAGGTAGAAGACCAATTTACTTAGTTCTGTATTTGTGATGACCAGGGCCTATGATCAGAGTACATGTGTTTCCAATGTAGCCAGACCCACAGCCAGCTTCACAAGTTCCAGGATCTTGACCTTAAGCACTTTACTAAACTCGTGACCCTCAGGTTTCCCATATGCAAAGTGAGAGTAACATGTCTACACTCAGTGATCACACCAGACGACTTATAGGGCACTAGAAACATCTCTCACCTGTGAAGAACTTAGATCCAATACTGTTCATATTATAACATTGGTTAAAAAAAAATGTAGCAAAGTGCCTTGCTTGTGGTAGAAATTCTCCTGTTATTGTCATGTGAACCATGCCTGAGGCATACTTGGTTGTTCTAATTTGGAATTACACTGGGCATTGTTCATGTTGCCAGTATACTTGAGAAATATTGAGAAATGAATGGATAGGCAACCTCCTCTCTACAGACTTGAAGAGCACGGTTAGAAAACAGGACATTACAATATAGCCAGTGGTCCTTGCTATTGGTTAGAACATTTTTGAAGGGGGCAATTAATGCTTTCTATACAAGCAAATGTTTACATTAGATCAATAGCACTTAGGAACTTGTCCATTACCAACAAAATCAGGGAAAGATTTAACTCTACCAGTAAAACTGTAAACAACGGAAGTAAGCAGCTGTAAGCAACAAGTAGGCCTGGGAAAGCCAGGTGTCATTATACACATCAAGTCCAACCTGCATTTGCTTGCCGAGAGGAGAGAACACAATAAAGTGTCTGACCTGGAATGGATTTTTAAATGAAAGTTGACAACAGCAGGAAAATTCATTCAGAGCTACATCAAGCCCGAAGTTCTCAAGTCATTTGATATATTGATGAATCCAAAACTCTGGTAAGGTCGCCACTCCTTCTACCTCCATGATGTTGATATTTATGGAAAATTCCACTCAAGTAATAAAACATTTTGATACCATTGACATCCACCCTCTGGAAAATGTAGTACATTGTAACCCCTGCCTGCCCCAGTCCCAATCTAGCTAGGACATTTTTGCTTCTGTTGAAGAGAAAACCTGCCAAATCGCAGTGAGACGATAATTCTGGATTTTACCATACTCAAAAGTATGCACGTACATACCTCCTTCCTTCAGTATTGATACTCACCCATTCACCTGTCTGTCCTTTTATTTGAACTCATCTAATCAACATGCATTGATTCAACATTTTCTATCAATAGTCACCATTCTACATGTAGGGGACAGAGGCAGCATCTGCACTAAAACAATTCCCCCTCTCTTAAAACTCAAATAAATCTAGATGGTGAGAAGTAAAATTAAAGGAGCAAAAAAAACAATAGAGCATTGGAAAACAGTTAAAATGTGATGTAAAAACCTAAGAAGGGAATGAAACTCAAACAAAATTTGGACAGCCAACAGCAACAGAGGGTGGTTATTTAATGGTGGTGAAGCACACACTTTAGGGAGATGGCATTTAAGATGAGATCTGATGTATAAAAAGAGTTGGACAACCATTGGGTCAGACACCATCCATTTTATTTGCAAGAAGTAGATTATTCAAAGGCCTTGGAACATGGAAGCAAGGAGACTGTTTTCCTCTTGGCAAGATGATGGAGTGACCTGGATTAGGCTGAGCAGAAAATTGAAGGCCATGGTAAGACATTTGAATTTTATTCCAAGTGCTTAGGTGGATATAAACCATAAAACATCATGATACCATTTCCATTTTTGAATTATCACTTAAGCTGCTGAGTAGAGTGTGGGTTAGTGAGGAGACAAGGGGGAAAGGCAGAAACCTCTTTAAGCCCCCACGTCCTGAATGTGTAATTCAGGCTGCGGTTGTAGACAGTCACGTTTAGAACTCACATGGAACAGCGTAACTGAGTGTCATAATTGATAAAGGCTTGGGATTAATATTTTCTAATTCTTTCATTATATTTGTGTGGAAATCAACAACTAGAGAGTCAAAGTCATACCTGGGTTTACAAAGCTAGCTCACAGAAGAACCCAGAACTCCTGGTTGCAGTTCAGTCTTAACTGCCGACAAATAGATTCAAACAAGAAAATAGACTTCCCGGCTACCACTAATTGTACGGGGATATGTTGACATCAAAAGTAGAATTAGATCTTGATCATTTAATTATTTCAGTGGTGATGAACGATAGCAGCACACTTGTAATGGCTGGTTATCATATGCCAGATTCTAGGCTGAGTCCTCCTCCTTCAGCTAACCCATGCAGCAGGCTCTGAGAGAGGTGCTGATAATACAAATATCCAATACACAGAGGCTCATACAGACTTAATGACTCCTCAGTGCGTGAAGTAACAAAGTAAGTATGTATAAGACAAATAAAATTTTTCTAAGAATATACTCTATTTCAACAATAAAATGTCTCATTTCTCATGTAAGCTCATTCCACTAAATATCTAATGACAAATTTCTATATGGAACATGCCTAAAATCACTTCTAAAATCTTATAACTCTGAATAATGCCCCCGACACATTTTGTAGCTTTGTTTTGTGCTTTTCTTTGTTTTAAAATGTTTATAAATGGTTTTATTTCTATCATATATTCTAATTTTCTATTAACAGTTTGTATTTAGTATTTATTGTTCTTTTGCAATATCTCACTTAACTCCTCTGAAAGTAATGCGAAATTAAGGACCTTTTCTTGCTTCCCTTATTATTTTATGCTAATTTGATATCACTTGGACACACACACACACACACACACACACACATGCACACACAGGCACATACGCACACACACACACACAAAAATACATTGTTTTCCCAAGGTTCATTGATTGTGCTCTCCATGGCTGCTGTCATAGGTCCTGGATTAGTGGAAAGACAGCTCCCACTTAAGTTGGACACATGCCTTGGGTCTCCACGTGTAGTCTGTGCATCCCCTTGAACACGGAATTAAGACAGGACTGGGAAATTCTGACTGTGCCTAGAACCCAAGAGTCAGCTCTCCCTCGACATCATTTCTTGTCACAGAGCTCAGAGAAGTGTAAATTCATATCTAAATCATAGTATTAAATATACTTTTAAAAGTAAGAGAATAGAAGAACTTCCATTGAATACTTTCTAGAAATAAATTGTAACTTTTAAATATTTAGACCTCCAATTTTACCCTTGTCCTACACCCATTCCTCAAATATTGAGTGCAAGCCAGACTTGATCTTTTGGTTCTTGTATATACGAGTTCCAGAAGGATAAAGAAGCATATACTGTGAGGTTTTTTCAAGTCAATGTTCACACTTATTAGTATTTTATAAGCCTAGGAATTAACACAGTGTCGGACTCACAGATCTAAAATATGCATTGAATTATTCAAATAATAGTACTGTGGTCTACATAAATTATTAGGTCATTATTTCATTATATTTTCCAGACTATTTCCTGACAGTAGTTAAATTTATGCTTGTACTTTAAAAGAGTAATAAGTTTATAGGTTATGTGAAGACCAGCAATCCATTTAGTTGAAAAGGCAGCAATCAAATCCATCTCTTTGAATTTGCTCATTGTACTCTGTAATTTGTACATTTTCAGCCACAATTGTAGCATTAAAATTTCAAGTACCTTTGGAAACTAATTCCAGTCCATAGACTTACCAGACAAATACAAAACAGAACAAAAATTCAATGGAAATGGAAGAAAATTTACTTTTTTCTAACCAATTATATTTCAGGATAATTGGGGGAAAAAAAAAAAATGAAACAACCACCAGCCCAAGAACTTGACCTAAATTCCACTATTTCTCCTGTTGGGCTAAGACATGAAGACAGACAATATTAATATATTTCCTGGCATCTTCAGCAAGAAAATGGATTTACAGTATGAGAGATGTTAACAGGCCAAATGGAAAAAATTTGGTTACATTTTCCTATTATAGCTCATTGTTCCATTCTCTGACTCTAGATATGCACATATGGTGGTCAAAGTAACTTGAATCCTTTCCTCTTAATCCTTTTCCAAATTTCCTTTCTGTGATTAACAGTCTTGTAGTATGAAAGATTTAAAGTGGATTCATGGTGCTAAGTTAAGCCAGTACTTAATGCTATCATCAACACGGGTGTTCAAATAAATTTAGAGTCATTTGTTTTAAATGACTTCTCATGGATCACTTAACTCAACTGTTGACAAATATAGCAGGGCTAATATATAGCTCCTGAGGCTTCTTCCTACACAATTATCTAAAGGGCCTTGATATCAATCTCCTTTATTGTGTTATTTTGTCAAGTAAAGAGTAGTCAAGGGGTCTGAGAAATTCCACGGCTCCCAACAAATATAAAAACTTTCTAAAGCTGTTATTCAGGTTTGGGGCATCAATGTTCTCTCAAATCACAGAATGAGTTCACCAAAAGGTAACGAATGATAGCTAGGAAGAGTAATGGTGCTGGAGTCAAGGGTGCAGACCCCTGAGAAAAGTGCATTTGGCAGGAACTTTTGTGCACTGTGCCTCTGCATTGCGTACCATTAAGAGGAAGCACTTTTGTTGCTCTCTGCCTCTGCCTTTTTCTCTTATTAAATATCGAAACAAGGCTGAAATGCATCATGTGGAATTTTGTGAAAATCATGCTCCAGTGCATCTAGAACAGCATTACACAGACAGCTTCATAAAAATATTAATATCTAGAAACCACTCTTGATGATTTTGAGTGAATTTTGAGTATGGTCCAAGAATTCACATCTTTAATAAATAAGCTAGAAGATTCTTGTGCATTCAGCTGGAGGGTTGGCTTTTGAAAATCAGGGGTCTAGATGACCCTGTAAATAGCCCCTGGAAAAGCACAGAGAAATACTGCTTGCACAGTTTGACTTCATTGCCTGTAATAGGAATTCAATAGTTTAAGTCTCCGAATTGGTCATTTGCTCAAACTGCTCAAATTGTGAAAAATCTTTAAAACCTAGTATGTTTGAAAATTGTGGCATCAATGGCAGTTTCTATATCTTTACACTTTACATCATTTTAAGCATTCACCCTCAAACACCTTCTGATTCAGACTTCATTAGGATTTTTCTCTCATGCTGTGGCTTTTGGGGCAAGCTTTATTTCACCATGTCTGAATTAGTTTCTTCAGAAGCTAAATGAGAAAGTATGAATCAATGCAGACAAATGTGCAACATGTAGTAATGTGCTTTCCGTATGCATGAGAGCCTGATGAATGAATTAAAAGACAATTTCCAAATTATATATTGATTTTTCTATGGAATAAAACCAGGCTATGTGCCTGATGGAGACCATCATAAAAGAGCATAAATCTTAAAAGTTGAAAAATAAAATAAAATTTAAATCATAGCACCCAATAGTAAAAGATATTAGTACCTGTCTTCTCTGAACATAAACTATCCTGGGTTATTAGAACAGTTTTTAAATAGTTGTTAACAGAGTAGGCACAAAGTCTTTAAAAGCTTTACTCATTTCTCTAACGCAGCTTGCCACCAGTCTAGGAAATGAATATTCTGAGAGCATGTAATTCATCATGTAGCAGGCTCTATTTCAAAAACTCATTATATCACCGATGACGATGCTTGTAACGCTCATGGTAGGTTTCTCATTTAGCTTTCTCTTTAGCACCTTGCCCCAAGTGGAGGCAGCCATGTGTAAAGGCACATTCAGAACCAAGTGGCTGCCATGTAAAACAATTATGGCAGCATATGAAAATGATCTGATGGCCACAGGGTCCCGGCCTAAGGCAAATCGATGTAAAGATAGGATGCCTGCCAAAAATTAAAAGCTATTCTGCAAACATAATCAGCCACAAACTTAGCCTTCTTAAAAGGATTAATATTCAATTTCTTTTTTCAAATTAGGGCTGATTCTCAGTCATCAGGTGCTCAAATAGCACACTGGTCAGTAGGTGTCTGAACTGATTAGCCTAATTTTTGTGGTTAAATTCTACTCAATGTTTATTTATTTTTTCCAAATGTTTTATATTTATTCATTTGATAGCTTATATTTATTAATCCACTTAATCCTTACAATAGTCCTACAAAATAGATAAATTTAACCTCATTTACTAACAAAACAAACAGAAAAAGTACATAGTCGGCCTAAAGCTATGGTTGCACACCTAGAATTCAAATATAGACAGGCCCATGCTCTTAACTGTTGTATATGATCTTCTTTTGTTCTAATTCCTTATACATGATAGTAGAAGGCACTTCGGCACATCATACATATATGGAGTATAACTCCTCATTCTTCTGGTTGTACATGATGTAGAATCACATTGGTCATTCATATATATATATATATATATACATATATATATATATATATATATATAGTGATAATATATATATAGTGATAATGCCCAATTCTCTCTACTGTCCTTCCTGCCCCTGTACCACCCTCCCCTCCCTTCAAACTGTATGGCTATTCCTCAGAAAACTTGGAATGGAACTACCATTTCACCCAGCTATCCCACTCCTCAGTTCATACCAAAAGGACTTAAAATCAGCATACTACAGAGACACAGTCACATCAATGTTTACAGCAGCTCAATTCACAATTGCTAAACTATGGGACCAACCTACATGCCCTTCAACAGATGAATGGATAAAGAAAATATGGTATATATACACAATGGACTATTACTCAGCCTTACAGAAGATGAAATGACAGCATTTGAAGATAAATGGATGGAGCTGGAGAATATCATGCTAAGAGAAATAAGCCAATCTCAAAAAATCAAAGGCTGAAAGTTTTCTCTGATATGCAGATGCTATTACACAATAAGGGGCAGGGGTTAGGGAAGAATAGAGTTGCTTTTGATTAGCCTACTCTAATGCAGATTTGGGACTGAACTATAACTCATGCAAATAATGGGTATTCCAAAATAAGTATGCATGATAAGTGGATGAAAAACTAAACAAGACCTGTAGAGAAGAAATATTTCCACTACACAAGTGGTTCCTAAACTCAATTTCACTTACTGTGACATACCTCATAGAGAATACTGGCCTGTAAGACCTTCATTTACTCCTTTCGCTACGCAGTACTATGATGATTGGTATGTTACACAAAATTACCAAGAAGCCAAATAAAATTCTGTTTTCTCCTTCAATTCATTACAAGGACTTAATACATTTGAGAACTGTTATACTACTTAACATTTCCAAAATGAAGAACTAAATAGAAGTTAGAAGCCTAAGAAATTGGCTTTTATGAAATGGAATAATACATTTGTAATTAAAAAGTTCATTACTATAAGCTCTCATTCTTGGCTTACTCATGTAATTTCTGAATATTAAATCCCCAATCACCTACTTCTAATTTCTTTAGGGACATAGGCCATTCAATAACATGGGACATAAGTGTCTATGATGTTTTTTTAGGCCTATGTTCAGTGGACATGGTTTAAGGAGTATTATCTTTAGCAAACACCTAGTTATGAATACAGTAGAGAAGTAAGTGATAGCTTACTTTGTTTTACCTAACTTGTGACATTTGAAGTATAACTTGCAATTAGGGTAAAATCAAAGCAATTTTAATAACTATCAATAATTGCTTTTCTATAATTAAATTTGCTAAAATTAATCTAAGGTATTTCTATAGCTTCATTGTGCTTTTAAGTTGCCATTAACTTTCAAGATTAGTAACTGGAAAGTTGTTCTAGTACAATTAAACCCACCTATCTAAAATAATATTGATATGAAAATGCAAACTGTGGGATAATGGTGATTTCACTAAGGTATAAATAAAATTGCCTGTATTGTATGCAAATATGTGTGTGCATACACATATATCTAATTGACAAACACATTTTTAAAAATTCAAGTAACAGAATTCAGAAATGCATAATATATGCATAGAACAGGTCAACTTAGTGTTTCAATCCATTTCACAGTGAACATTTCTCACTCATTATCTTTTGAAAATGATTAAAAAATAATTTCTGAATGTACATACTTACAGATAGGAATGATCCTAAGGAAACATTACTTCTGAAACTATCAATTTACTCTGTAATTGTATTTTTTTGCCTTTTGCCCCACATCCATTGTAGAAAAGGAAAATGAACATAATTCCATATTTTCATTAAACATTTCTCTATTGGATATGAGGATCAAACAAATCTGTAGGTAGAATGAAATTTGCATAAGTGTAATAGTATTTGTCACCTATGGTACAATAGTATTTCTTGAACTCCTTGAAAGCAAGGTCAGTTGTAATCATTGTACTATTTCTACTCTAAAACTTGCCTCCTTGCTGACATTAAAGTGTATGTGAGTTTTGTCCTTCCCATGAACGTGCAGAGTGCAACGATTATATAAATAAATGTAAACCAACCCTGAAAATTTAGTTTATTCCATCTTTTACCACACACAATTTCACAGTTCTAAATATCCATAATCTTCAAAATGTGGAGCCCATGACCTCATTAAACATGAGGGAATTTGGCATTCTTATTTTCATATTCCAAAATAAATGCTGCCAACATTTAATGTTCCATCTTAGATTATATTTTTCATTTGAACTTCTACACAAAAGCAGACCATTTTGTTCAAAACTGTGGCAGAGCAACTGAAAAGTTTTCTTCAAATCAATTTTAGGATTTAGTGCAAAATGAGAAAAGTGATTCTCTACAGAGACAAAAACAGTAAAAGAACACACCAGAATAGACCACCATATTCTCTGGTTCTATCTCATCATCACACAGCAGGATATAAAATATGGAAATACAGACACTATGCATAAACAAGTTAGTGCTTACCAACCAATTTTCTAAATGAAATACAGACTCTTGAAAACTTGCAAGTAAATATTTCCCTGCCAAAAACTTTTAGAGTTCACTATCCAGTCTTTCTATATATTCCAAATCTTCTCAAAATATTGCTCCACTAATATTTATATAAGGACATTCTGTGTTCACATTCCAAAATGCAACCCAAATTTATCACAAAATGACTGTAGTAAAACCCTCAAGTTATGTTGCAAATACCATTGGTCTTAAGACACCGTAACATTCAGTTTTGAAAAGGTCACTGAATGCCAAAAACAAATATGTGCTTCTTGAATGTTAGTGACTCTGAGGCCTCATGGCTTCATAATCAGTGGGATCAATTCTTAGCCGCCATGTGCTCACCCCGAGTATAAGAAAGACAAGGACTTTTCTCAGCCTTAGTTTTTGACTAGTGTGTTTTATGGATTCCCAGAGTTACAAGAAAATGCTAAAGAAAATTGTTGAGAGGAAAGCAAAGAGAACACAAAGAAAACAAAATAATCAAACCATATTAATTGGCAATATAAAAATCATTTCTATCATAATCACTCCTTGTTAAAAGTTGTAAAGTTTGGTTAAAAGTAAATTTAAACAAAATTTAAGATTGTCACATGTATTTTATACTCTAATGTGACAATAAAAGGATTATGGCTGATCTGATAGATTTTAAGTTATACTAGCAACAAGAATTAATTTAGAATTTGAGTAATAATTGCAACTAATTTTTAATTTTAAATCTATTGTACCATTTTGAAATCAATTAATAGCACTTTATGATAAAATATCACTATACAACATGCCTATTTATATTTTATTTACTATATTTAAGTTACTTTATGCTGCATTTCTCACAATACTTCTGGCTATACCAAATCTGGCCTATATGTCTATTATGTCAAGTGAATAATGAAATAAATAATCGTGTGGGCCAAAATCTTAACACACCAGATGCTCTACTAACTAGCAGTAAGGATAGCCAAATTTCATTGTTTCTCACTCTCCCCATCTGGAAAATGGTTGTGATATTAAATGATATTCAATAGATAGGATCATTTTGGTTGAATATGTGAAGCAGTTCATACAATAAGGGCTAAGTATCATTACAGAAGACTGTCCAATAAATACTGTTTGTAAACTCTCTTTTTAATTTTTCTTGCCTGAAAAATGCAGAGTAGTTAACATACAAAAGGATGATAAGTTTTCAGTGTCATCTATTAAGAATAAACCCTTAATAGATGTGAAATTTAATATTTGTCATTATCACTGTAAAAATCCAGTGCACTGGATTTTTTATTATCATACAATTCAAAAGATCTTTCCACAGCCATTTATACTCAGACATAAACCACAGGATGGCTTTTGGTATCTGAGAACAATCTATGCCCAGGGTCAGATCATGACACAGAAATGTCACCAGGAATCATGGCCCAACAGCAAATCCCTGAACCTACAGGCCAGGGAAGTGCTCTAAAAAATAGATGAGACTACTTCAGTAAGTAAGCAAAGACAAAGCAAAGCAAAACTGGTGTGTGGCTAGAGGAGTCAACTTTTAAGAAAACTGTAGTTATTATTTTTAGACTTTCTATCCAATTCACAGAGTACATCTACCTCCAAGATCTAGTGCTCTGCTCCTGCCTGAAGAAAATCGTACACCTCATTTCTCTAAAAGCTTATTTTGATCCAAGCTGTATATGTTTCCTCAAGCTATATTTTCAAAATAAAAAGCATCAGAAGGTATTATTATTTCTACTCTTCATACCATAATTAATTGTGAATCTCACTTTTGTTCTATCAATACTAGTGACAGTTGTTTTGATAAGACATGTGAAAGATGGAATTGTTACCTACAGAATTATAACCTAGTTCCAACCTAGTGTTAATAGCTATGATGGGCCTCACATAAAGTAAATATTGTATGAAAGCCTAGCTTCATATTATACCGGTTTTTGTTTTGTTTTGTTTTCGTTTTTGGTTTTTTTTTTTTTTGCGGTGCTGGGGATTGAACCCAGGGCCTTGTACTTGAAGACAAGCACTCTACCGACTGAGCTATCTCCCCAGCCCTATACCAGTTTTAAAAAATAAAGCTTGTAATAAACTCTGGATGGCAAATATTTATCCTTACTAATTGCATGGTATACTTAATCTCTAGTTTAAAAGCAGATCACATTGTAAATGAACTACTGTAATGGGCATTGGGTAAGAGATGAGCTTATCTGTCCCAAATCTCCTTTTAATTTGCTGTGTGATCTTAGGTATAACACACTGTGTTTATTCACTCTACAGATAGCTTCTTTTCTATAAAATTAGACCATTTGGATATATGAGCATTGAAGACAGTTTTAGCTTCAGCATTTTGAGACTTGATGAATCTGGACACCAGAAGCAGCCAGCATATTCATAGTTTTAATAGGTGAATATTGAGTGTGTGCTGTGTGCTAAGCAGTGTACTCAAATAAATAGTATAAATCTAAACTTGTTAGACTGGCACTAGAGCTAGGGAGGTAATTGGCATCTCCTAAGCCATGCACTAGATCTATATCATTCTTTGGTTGGAGTAGAATTCATATTTTTGCATGAATCAATAAGTGAATGAATATGTTCTCATGATTTGACATGACTGGAAAATTCATAAAGCATCAGCTCCAGGTCAAGCAGCTCTCAGAAGAATTATCAGAGGCAGGGTAACATACAGAACTGAACTTTGAAACTAACCAGAGAAACACAAAGAAGCACAGATTTAAAAATGATCTGTCTTTGGAAACATAGAAACTTGTCAGGAACTAGAGGGAAGTTTTTATGAGCTTGTGGCAAAGACTTTCCAACAAACATTATGCTTTTTGGATGCCACCATCAGCCTAGTGATCCTTGCACAATATAGATGCATATAGTTTTTATTTTGGAGAAAGCAAAGATTTAAGGCATTTGTAAATATTTTACTTCATCATTGACATTGTGATGGTGTTAACATTAAGTTGATCACCAATTTTTTTTTCCTATCTCCAATATCTATTATGTATCCACGAGGCATCATGCCACAGAGGAGAAAAGTTGTATGAGCTTTATGAAACCTGAATTTAAACCCTGAAAAATGTACTTAATGAAATCATTTATGAAAATCCTGGCTTATAACAGGCATCAAAACTATCATATACAAAATGCCTATGATCAGATAAGTGAAGATGAGCAATAGTACACAGAATATTTTCTTTCAATTGGCTTAAGTGTTAGAGTCAAGAAACAAAAGGGCTACCTTTCATCTTTCCTTTTTCAAAATATCTATGCTGGGTTAGTGTTTACTATGAGTTATGTGGAAAATATGTCCACCACCAGTATTAGTTGTTACCATTCACAAAACATAAAAAGGGATTAAGTCTGTTGGGATCTTTAGAATGTCATTGCTAATTTCTATTCTCAGGAAAAGAAATAATCAAATAAACTTCTTCAGTTTATGTCTTAGATGCTTCAAGATCCTGACACCTGATATTAATGAGGCTATTAGTTTACTAGTTAGTGCTTAGATTTTTCCATGTAAGAATCTTGAATTCAAATACAGCATCTTGAATTCAAGTATTGATTTCCACGTGTAAATTTGGTCTCAAAATACTCCTTGAACACTAGATCATCATTCGTCACCTTGAGAGGCTGAGCAGGACAGATTTTGTATCTATTGTACAGGTCAACACTGTCATATGTGCTTTGAGATGGCCACAAGATTCATCATGAATTCTGTCAGAAAAGCACACTGTGCCCAGGCCCTGAAGCCTGAGGCAGTGATTTGTGCCTTGGTCAGCAGGTCAAGTACAGTCCACATGCTTGAGGCTCTTCCTAGGGCAAAGGGACATTCTCAAAGTTTTCTAAATCTTAAAAAATTTAGAGGCCAGAAGACACTAATCATTATATGGTCAACTTTCTTTCCATAAAAGACAAACCTGAAGCTAAAAGAGCTTAATATTGACTCAACAGGGCTAATTATTGGAAGAACCTTGAGCAAAGTTTTAGTTCTTTTTTTTGGGAGTAGGGAGGGTGCCAGGGATTGAATTCAGGCACTGGACCATTGAACCACAATCCCAGCCCTATTTGGTATTTTATTTAGAGACAGGGTCTCACTGAGTTGCTTAGTGCCTTGATTTTGCTAAAGCTGACTTTGAACCCACAATCCTCCTGCCTCAGCCTCCCTAGTCACTGAGATTACAGGCATGCACCACTGTAACCAGAAAAGCTTTAGTTCTTGACTTTCCACTTCAAAATACCTTGCAAGACAACCCCCTTTAAAGAATAAGATAATTTTTATGAAGATAGGTAGACATGAGCATGATTCAAAAGATCCATAAAATAATTAAGGAATCATAAACTCCATTTGTCTTCTAGCTCACTCTTCAGTTCCCAAGGTTCTATCTAGGGTACTCAGCAATCAACAAACACATTCTTGCTAAAACTATATTTTGAACACTAAGGAAAATAGTGCCAGTGGACCACGAAGCATTTGTACTTCCTGTACAGTTTGTGGAGGATCAAATTCACCAGTAATTGGTGTTGAAGGACACACTCAAAGGTGGCATTCCAGGATTGCTCCTACAGAGGTGATGGGCAGAGAATGCAGGATTCAGCAAGCAAACATGTTGACCAGGAGAACCAGTGTCTTTACAAGTAAGTCATTGCTGCTGGCAAGGATCAGCACCATGATCCTGGACATCAGAGGCAAACTGAATTTAAAATAACATAAAATAAAGAGAAGTAAAGGAGCACAGGACTCCTAAAAGCTTCCAGGCTTCTAAAGAAGAGAGAATTGTAATGATTCTTGCCTGCATGCTTAGAATTAACTCTCAATATCTCATGTCCCGTAGTCCTGAACGCCACTCACTCTGAACTTGTGGACTGTCATGAATGTTCATTGCTGGAGTCTTAGAACTTGTGATTCTCTCTTTTTGTATCTTCGTCCCAGCTCTTCAAATTTCTTGACTTTTCTTCATCTTTCAGAACCCAGACTGTGTCTTCTCTAGGAAGGACAATAAACAGAATAATTTGAAGTGGTTAAGGATATGCAGTGAAAATTCATTTCCTAGAGATCTAAACCAGACAGGGCTTTCCTCAGCAAACTAGCACATGAAGGCAACTGTGTCCTAGAATTAGAGCTTTAAGTAATAAATATCATTATCTCAATTCTGCTTACAAATTTTTTCTTGATGAATAAACCCTTATACATCAGCTTAATTTCAATTGTCCATCATTTTGTTCTGCTTCTAGTTAGATGTGCTCAATCTGAAAGGTTTTTATTTGTTTTTTAGAGAGCTATAGATTTTTATATGTAGAGAAAAAGGAGTTACCTTCCAGTCAATTTGTTCTATTCTTACTACATGACATATAAATCACAATGAAATGGGGAAAAAGCATAAGGTTTTACTCAGGCTTTATGTCCAAAGAATTATTGCACAGCTTATAATTTATAATATTCCTACCAGAGAATAGAGGAAAGCTAATTTCCAACATAACAGAGGAGGAAGAGTCGGTTCTTTGATCTGTGCAATTTCTGTCCATTTTGTGGGGAGGTAGGAATGTGAAACGTGAAACTTCACAGAGCAGAATGAGCAATCACGTTGGATCCACAGATCTTGACTGTGGATGAGTACTTGGTTATTCCCCTGCAAAAGAGCAGATATTTTATTTCCTAAGGGGCCTATTTTCATTCATTAAAGGAATGACACCAACCTAGATATGAAAATGCAGTGTAGCAAAATCCATTTAATTGAACCAGGAACAAGTATTAAAAACAGATCTATCAGTTAAGAAGCTTTTGGCATCAACCAAGTGAGAGACGATAGTGATTTTGATCAGGGATCAGCAGTGGAAGTGATGAGAGGTACTACAATTCTGGATATAGCTTGAAGATAAACCAAAGAGAATGAGTTGATTGCACTTTAAGGATCAGAAAACAAAGGAAGAGTCAAGGATGCCACAGGAGAATCTTTGTTTTCCTGATCAATTATAGGAAGGAATCTGATTTGGACTGTGGGTGAAGTCATTGATGTCAAAATTCTAATGAAGAAAAAGTAGGTCCAAATCTTCAACATGTCAGCTTAAGATCAGACTTCCTCAACAGGACTCCCATAGCACAAGAAATAAAAGCAAGAATCAATAACTGGGATAGATTCAAACTAAAAAGCTTTCTCTCGGCAAAGGAAACTATCAGCAATGTGAAGAGAAAGCCTACAGAGTGGGAGAATATCTTTGCCACTCATACTTCAGATAGAGCACTAATATCCACAATACATAAAGAACTCAAAAATCTCTACACCAAGAATACAAATAACACAATCAACAAATGGGCTAAGGAAATGAACAGACACGTCATAGAAGAAGATCAACAAGTAATCAATAGACATATGAAAAAATGTTCAACTTCTCTAGTAATAAAAGAAATGCAAATCAACACCACCCTAAGATTCCATCTCAACCCAATTAGAATGGTGATTATTAAGAATACAAGCAACAACAGGTGTTGGTGAGGATGTGGGGGAAAAGGTACACTCATACGTTTCTGGTGGGGCTGCAAATTAGTGCAACCACTCTGGAGAGCAGTGTGGAGATTCCTTAGAAAACTTGGAATGGAACCACCATTTGACCCAGCTATCCCACTCCTTGGCCTATACCCAAAGGACTTAAAATCTGCATACTACAGAGATGCAGCCACATCAATGTTCATAGCTGCTCAATTCACAATAGCCAGATTGTGGAACCAACCTAGATGCCCTTCAATTGATGAATGGATAAAGAAAGTGTGGTGTATATATATATATATATATATATATATATATATATATATATATATATATATGATGGAATATTACTCAACCATAAAAAATAATAAAATTATGGCATTTGCAGGCAAATGGATGAAATTGGAGAATATCATGCTAAGTGAGATAAGCCAATCTCAAAAAACCAAAGGACGAATGATCTCCCTGATCAGTGGATGATGACACATGGTGGGGGGTGGGAAGGAGGTAAGAATGGAGGAAAGAGGAACTGTGTAGAGGGAAAAGAGGGGTGGGAGGGATGGGGGGAAGGAAAAAATAATGGAATGAATCAAACACTATTATCCTATGCAAAAGTATGATTATGCAAATGGTATGCCTTTACTTCATGTACAAACAGAGAAACAAGATATATCCCATTTGTGTACAATAAAAATAAATTAAAAAATAAAAAAATTTCTAATGAAGTAGTCCATTTTGGACATACTTGAAATATTCAATTTTATCTATACTGGGGACAGATTTGAGCTGGAGGTGGACATGATAAGAAAGTACAGACATTAAAGGATAGAGAGCCTAAGAGAAGGAGCAGCATTGGCAAAGCTCGTGGGGCAGAAAACTCTAGCTGTCACCAAACCTATTTCCTTTCTTCTTTGCTACGCATTTGGGTTAGCTTTTCTGGCTGCTGTTGAACTAGGGTATGACTAAATTCCAGCTGAAGTGCTACATCTAAGCCTTCAGTAAATAAATTCCTTCTGTATGATCCCTCTTATTCCTTTACCCTTTAGCAATTTGATAAAAGAAATGAACCTTAGAAAACATCTGTTGAAGATGGTGGTGGAAAATATTGCAAGTATTTCCCATATCCTCCTTCTTATTCTCTAGACATATGGAAAATTCTCTTTCCTAGGCCTCCTTTCCCAGTTATGACCAATGAATTTTAAGCAAATGGATGCTTATCATTTCTGATGGCACTATGTAACTATAAAATATCTGACATAATTTACTCATAAAGATAAATTGTTTATTTTGGATCAGAGTTTTAGTGGCTTCAGTTCCTGATCACTTGGCTCCATTGCTCTGGGCCTGGGGTGAGTCAGCTCATCATGGCTGGAGAAAAAACTGCTCAACTCAAGGCCAGAATAACAGAGAGAGAGAGATGGGGTAGCTTCTGAATGGTGGAGGTTCCTCCTCCATAAAGATAATTTTCCACGAGATTTTCTCAGACTATAGTTAGTTATTACATGAGAAAGTAACCTACACCATGTGACATCAGATTTTTTAGCTTTTCTTGTTACCATGACAAAATCCAGAAGATCCTCCAGAAAACAATGATAGCATTATAAATTTTTAGCACTAGTGCAGTGCACACCAACAGAGAACAGTCTGCTACTAAGTTGTAAATCATTTGAAATTATATGTTAACCAATGGAGCAGTTTTCTCTGGAATGATGAATAACATAAAAAGTCATATTCTTTTAACCTATATAAATTATTACAATGGAAAAATAATAGTATCTAATTTTAGTTTGCAAACTTTAATTGAAATGAAGGAATATAGGCAAATATTGAATTCTGATAAACTACCAACAAGCAATATGATTTCATGCATTTATCATAAATTGAACAAGGAATAAATGAGATGATTCATGAAATGCATTTTGCATAGTGCCTGATACATAGCTAATTTTCAGTTAAGAATGGTATTATTCCTGAAACAATTTCAGTATTTGTTGAAATACCCTCCTAAATATTTTTTCTTTAAATTAAGATAAATATGAGGGCATTGTCTGAAAATTGTTCCTATGCCTTTCAGGCCCAAATGCAAAGAGAAATTTGGTGTTTTATCAAAGCACCCCATTGCCAAGACTGATATTCCCAGCCTATCTTGATGGAACCATCTTTGCTCCATATTGAAGTCACAAATAGCAAACCCAGGGCTAGCTAGGTTTGCCAAAATATCCATTGCTACAGTATGGCAACTATTTACATAGAAATTACATGGATATATATATATATAGAAATTACATGGATATATATATATATCCATTGCTGGTATCTAGAGTGAAGGAAAAGATGAAGTGAAGGAACTTCACAAAATAATAGTTCATGTTTGCTGAATGAGACCATTTTTCTTAGTGTTGCTAGAATATTCCTTCTGAACCCAAGCTAGCAAATTCTGAATTGATAGTCAAATTAAACTAAATAATACTAGTAATAGAATTCACAAAAAAATTCCTTGTATAACATACCTCTGAAATGTTCTTTGAATATATTTTCTCTCTTAAAGATCTCGATCTCTCTCTCTCTCTCTCTCTCTCTCTCTCTCTCTCTCTCTCTCTCTCTCTCTCTCTCTCTCTCTCTCTTGAATTTGACAATTATGTGATATCTTTACAGTTAGGATATACCAAGAAATCATTACAGTTTGTTCTCTGTGATATTCAGGCTTCTTCACCTTTCCAGCAAAGGATGTTTATGATAAACGTAGCTTGGCGTGGGTTTGCTACTAGGGACTTCAATGTGGAATGTGGTCAAGTTGGGCACTGAATATTGGCCTTGACAACTGAGGCTTTGCACTTCAACAAAACATCAAGTTTCATTTTGCAGTTGTGCCCATAGACATAGGAATTGGTTTTAGGCAATGCCCTCACATTTATCTCAATTAAAGAAAATCAGTCAGGATGGTATTTCAGTTAATTATTTCAACAAGTACTTATTAAATTGTTTCAAGGAAAAAAAGCCCTCCACTTACTTCTAGGAAGGGAAATCAGCAAGAGTATGATACATTTCCTGAACTCAAATGACTTAGTCTTTATGAGTTATAAAAAGAACACAATGAAATACTATGAAAATTAGGATATTATACTTTTAAATGAGATGAAAGAGATGAAATAGAGGTTCAAATGAGGAGAACCCAACAGAGTTTTTCTAACTTGATCTTTAAACTTTTCTAAAGATTGTAGTTATATTTTATTCTCTGGCTCATC
Organism: Sciurus vulgaris; assembly: GCF_902686455.1. Taxonomy (NCBI): domain Eukaryota; kingdom Metazoa; phylum Chordata; class Mammalia; order Rodentia; family Sciuridae; genus Sciurus; species Sciurus vulgaris. The sequence goes on from NC_136469.1 coordinate 124,761,388, forward strand.
CTTTTCCCTATCTCCATTCCAGATTTGTCTCCTCAAGTCCCAGATTAATTAAAAGGTCCCTTATCTGAATCTTCCACTCAGGCACAACTGAATCCACCATAAGGTAGCTCTCAAAGAGGATTACTTTGTTAGTCCCACTGTTTTATTTTCTTTTTTCCACACTTTACACTACCTTATAAATCTCATTTTTGTGTGTTTTAGAGAACTTAAACCAAGTTAAGTTGTGCTCATTGGAAAATGTGTAATAGAAGTTGTATTGCCATAAGTCATATACCATTGCCAGCTCCTGAAAGAATATCACATGTCAGTACTAATACTGATGATCACCATGCTGTGACTCTCAAAGTCTTGTAAACAGTTATTCATTATTTGAGTTTTTCTTTAAAAAATAGCAATCCCTACAATTTTCCAATTAAAAAGTTATAAAGCTTCATTTGTTTAAAATGACTATTTACAAAAAGTTGTGCAAAAGTGGTGAAATCTATCTTCTTTCTCACCAAGTGATACACAAAGTAATTGCATAAATCACAACATTCTTCAAAGGATTAGTTGTCCACATTGGCAGTTGCTTTGTTGGCAGATTGCTTATTACCATGTACTCTGCCTTTGGATAGCAAATCAAAACCAAGAAAATACAACAAGCCCAAGTATTTTTCCCAGCTGTGTTCCTTGAGTGGGTAAGGGAAGATGAGAAAAAGAAAAAAACAAAACAAAACAAAAAAAAAACTCTTCTTATTCCCACTTTCTTTACAGTAGAAGATATGACTCTAGAAATGCTTACTAGTCTGTTCCTATAAAGGAAGGGGATATTCACTTCTCTGGAGAACACAAAAGAGGGAGGACACTCCTTGCTTCCTCTCCAGGGAGAACTCACATGGAAGAACTGATGGAGTATGTGTGACTAACAGCTTTCTTTCTTGCAGAACAGAATGGCTTATGCTTGACATACACAGATTTCCCCACTCTGCCACACTGCAAAAGCCTCTTCCCTGTTAGGAGGCCCAGTGATATCCAATTCGACCTGTGTCTTCCCTCAACAGTGTGTGATATTCCACTTTAACTTTGTAAATCATAAGGTTTATATTTTGCATCTCATTTGATTGACTTATAATTCTTCATCTGAATAAAAAAACTTAGAAAAGGAGAGAAATGTTTTTACAGTTTTCCTTAAGATCTAGCGTTCCACCAAATGAATGCCTCTGTAACTCATTCAGCCAAGAATTTGATTTTGGAGATGTTACAAGAGATTTTATTTTTCTGGGAGGATATTATTGTCCTATATGAAGAGGAATTATCTGGATCTCTCTGTGAACACCCCAAGTTCTAGGTGGGAGGGATATAAAGTCCCAGGTGCTAGATCATTATATTAGCATATTAGCATTAAAAGAATATTCATGCCAACTGAATTTTCTATCTTGCTTTAAGAGTAACTGTTGCTTGAGTTAATTCTTCAAAGTTTCCAATGACCAGATGTCCCTTGCCTGTGCTCTCAGTCCTACCCAGTAATGATTTTTAGTCACAGATTACCATCTGCTCATGATCGTGTCTAATACTTTATATCAGAAGCAGACTATCATTTATTCTTCAAGAATCGCACCATCTGCCCTCCTATGGTAGACAGCCTGGAGGTTGAACTCTTCTTAACAAGTTGTCAATAATACCACAGTCCCTCTGGACTAATTTCAGAATCTTCACACTGCTTTAATGTCTGCAGCTTTATAAGAGCATCCTCAGAACAGCCAAATCCTCCTATCAAGGACCACATTCTGCTAGTCCATTAGCTTCACTGCATGCCAACTTTCACAGGCCAGTTTCCTAACTTAGTGTTCAGTGGGTACTGGACTTAAAGTTCAGGAATGAATGTCACATAATAGTTAAGAATCCAGACCCTGGAGTTTCAGTGCCTGACTTTTAATTCAATTACCACTATTTATTAGATGGATGATCCTCCAAAGTACATCTAATCTTTCTATGGCTCAGTTTTTCCATTTATAACATGAAAAAAAACCAGCTTCCATTTCATAGAGTTGTTCTAAAGATTAACTGAAATTGTGTCTCTAATATGCCCTAGCACGTGGTGTATATCCACTATATGTTTGTTCTTAGCATCAAAATTTTCTGGAGCTGGGGACAATTTTTATTCTCATAACTAGAGCTACTTAAAGATTCAAATTCCACATTTCATTAACCTATCTTCAGAGAAGTAGTTCACCATACAACAAATATCCTCTTGAACAATTCCCAGAATTTTGTTTTATTAAATTATTGCACCATAATTACTTGAAATTTTTTTAAAGGAAATACACCTTTCTGTGTATAGTTGAGAATTTTTTTTATCTTTATCCTCCTCATCTCATCCCTTTGTCCCAGAGGCAATTGTTATTAAACAGACAACATGTATCTTCATATCCATGATTAGTATTCTACTTTCACAACCATATATGACCTACAAAAACAGTTCAGGGTTTGTATGGTTTAATCATTTATAGAAATACAGTCATAAGTTAACTGTCACTTTTAAACTTCCCTTTTTTCACTCAACCAGTAGGGTTTGAGATCTATTTACATTTGAAAGATTTCATGTTTTATCCATTAACTTTGGTATGTTTTCTCTTAGGATGAATATCCAATAGTTCATTCACAACCACATTGAATATTTAAGTTATTTTTAATTTTTTCTCTTGCAAAATAAGATGTAGCATTGAACATACTTAATCCTGTTTCATAGTAAAAACATGCGAGAAAATATTAAGAACGCATAATCATTAAACTGCTTTTTCAGGATCGTGTATTTTCAGCCTTACTGATTATAATCCATTGCAGTTAAAATGGATTCTCAAAATGACCCTTCAACCTGGAGTGAATAAGTCAATTTTGCATTATGTTAGCCACATTTGGTCTTATTACGCATTTTATATTTTTCCAATCAGGTGGGTTAGTTTTAGTCAGTTAGTTTAGTTAGTTACAGTCTCTTAGTTTTAGTAATTTGTGTTTCCCTGATTACCTATGTATTTAGAGTTTTTATATGTTAACATATTAGAGTTTGCTCTCATATGAACTGTCTTTATAGCCTCCCATACAGTTTTTTTTCTTTTACTCATTTATTCATTTTTATAAAACACTAAGCATTCATATGCATACATGTCTGATTATAATGTCAGATTCTTCTTCATTAATTTACATCTTTATCCTAGAGGCAATATCATTATACTTTAATTACTTTTGCTTTCTAATAAATCTTAATACATTGTTAGCCTGGTTTTTCTCCTGGTTCTTCTTCATTATAATAATTTGGTTCTTTCTGAATGTTTATTTCTCAGTATTTATTTGAGGATTATCTAGTCTACTCCCATTAAAAATCCTATTTAGATTGTATTGAAATTATTGTCTATGTAGGTTAATTTGGAAAGAAGGAGCTTTAAAAATATTTTTATAGTATTTTTATAAACTATACAACATATGAAATATATAAGACATTTTAAAATAAAATATGGTAAATTCTTATGTCAGTTTTTATTTCTACTTATTGGACAAATGATAATAATCTCTAACCCGTATAAATAACTTACATGTTCTTCATACTTTGTTTATTTTATGCAGCCTGTACTATGTGACTCCTTCACATTTCAGAGCTGAAATCATATTTTTGCTAGTGCATTTGTTCACATATTCCATAGGTGAGATCATATTTTTAAGAGGGCATTTTCTCACCTTGGCCTTGAATACTTTTTTCCCTTTCTTCCTTCTCCACTTGCCCTAGCAATCACCCGCTGTAACTGGCTGTTTGCAAAGATAGCTGCAAGAGTGCCATGGACTGCAATATGTAGAGCTCTGTGACTTTGACACTCCTCCCCTATTTCTCCTCTCCTGGAACCTAAACTTGTCTTATGATTTGCCTTGACCAGAAGTGATGTCTGCATCTTCCAAGATTATGCCTTAAGAGGACTCACAGCTTTCATTTCACACATGGAACTGACTCCCAGTCATTCCGCCTGACACCCCTAAACAAGCTGCCTACAAAAATGTCAGAAGACTTAAACTACATCGCTAAAATAAGGTGATACGAGAATGACCCAGCAGAGTACTGACCAGATCACCAGCTCACAGAATTGCGCCATAATATATGATTATTGACTTAAACCACAAAGTCACCTAAAGTACATATGAATAAAGTGAAGTCTCTCGTTCTCTTCTCTTCTAGTGCTCATGTAATCATGTGTACATAATCACTGGATTCTTCACTTTCATGCTATTTTACAAAAATACTATGTTCTCTTATGCATCTATAACTGCATCCTGCTTTTGATTTCTCATTTAAGTATAAATTGTAGAAATTCTCCACAACAGTGTCTAATTAATTCCTTTAGTAATGGCTGCATAAAATGTCATGATGTAGATGTTGCATAATCTTTACACTCATTCTCTTACCAATGGAAATCCACATTCTTAATTTTTGATACTATAATCAGTGTCACTATGAACACTCTTGTGAATTTACACTGGTCTGCGGATACATTTAGTTCAAGGAGATAGATTTTAATAGTGGGTGAGCATCAAGTGCATATAACAGGCTCCTTTCTCATAGTTCTCCCTGGTGCTTTATGCTCCTTTATTTTAAAGTTCCATTTTTGTTTGTTATGCAGTTAGTTTTCCATCTTTCATAATATCGTGAATAGGTATTGAGTGATATATCCTCTGAATTCTTACAGCCCACATTTTTCCTCCCTGCAAAATGACAGGTAAGTAACAACTTGGCTGCCTCTGTAATTTAGGATTTTTTTCCTTTTATCTAACTATGTAGGTATCATTTCATCATTTCACATCTTGCTATGGTACAGTTGAGTGGCTGACTCACAGTCATTGTCTCTTGCTCTGAAAGTAACATGCTTATTACCCTGAAGCATAGCAAAGCTTGATTTTTTTCTGTTCTATTCTTCCAACTCAAGAATTTGATATATTTACTTATTCTTTTTTTTATTTTTTTGTAAATTTTTATCATCCTTGTTTTTCTTAGCAGTGATCTTATTTTTCAGCAATGTCTTAATGATTTAGTGATGTTCTTATTTTACTTCGTATTTGCACATACATTAAATTTATTCATACATATTTTATAGTTTTTGAGATTATTTGAAATGAGTTTATAAAATTATTAATATATGCTGCTGATATTAAAAACACAATGGATTTTTATTTATTAGTCATGTGTCCTGTGATCTTAGTGTGTCAACTTATTAATTCCATAATGTGTTAGTAAATCCATGGAGAATTTCTATATACAATAACTTATCATATGACAACAGAGTTCTTAATTTCTTCCTTGATGTCATTATGTATTTTATGTATCTGCCTTATTATAATGTTGAGAAGATCTAGTACTGTGTTATACAGAATGGTCAGAGAAGGCATTCTTACTTTATTTCTGATCTCAGGGAAATAGTTAAATCTTTTAGTATTAAATGCAATCTTAGCTGTAGGTTTTACAAAGAATGTTCATCATTGGAATAATGAGATTCCCCACTTACCGGGTTTGCAGAAACGTTTTTAATCATAATCGATAATGAATTTTGCCAGAAGTTTCTTTCTGCATTTATTAAAAATGTTATAAGTTCTTTCTTTTTCATGATGATAAAATACTGTTAAGATTAGTTTATTTTCTTTTTTTTTTTTTATTTTTTTATTGTAAACAAATGGGATACATGTTGTTTCTCTGTTTGTACATGGCTTTCAACCAGGCCTTACTGAAACAATTCCTGCTTCAACATAATGTTTATCCACTTTACGTATTGTCAGATTTTACCTGGCAATAGTTTTTGAAGATTTGTCATCTTCATTTATTAGAAATAATGCTTATAATGTTATAGTTTTAATTCTTTGTCATAATTTAGTATTAGGGTTATACTGGTCTCATGATATTATTTGTACAGTGTCTCTGTTTTCTGAAAAAGTTTTTTTAAGTTTGACATTTATTACTCCTTAAGTAAATACATAGGGAAATATGAGTTTAGTTACTTAGGAAACATATTTTGATAAAAAGCCCAATTTATGTAATACATATAGGGCAGTTCAAGTTTCTGTTTATTTTTTTATCAATTGTAATAAGTTGTATTTCACAAGGATCTTGTCATTTGTCTAATTCTTTATTTTGTTGTTTCAAGATGTTAATGGTAGTCTCTTTTCATCCCTTTAAAGTTTGTGAAATCTATAATAATTACTCATCCACTCTTAATGTTGGTAATTCTGTTTCCCGTCTTTAATTTTCTTGATTAGTCTAGAGTATGACATTTTTTCTATCTTTTCACATAAACTATTTTTATTTTTTAATGTTTAAAACATGAATTTAATTCATACTATTTTATTTACTATTCTAATTCTTCTATTTAGGTTAAACTCACTTGCTTTTTTAATTCTTGCTTCTAAATGCAGAACATAAGGTCAGTGATTTTTCAGAGCTTTCTTTTTTTATAAAGCAATCACTTAAAGCTGTATGTTCCTCTTTCAGAACTATTTTAGCTGCATTATGCAATTTTGAGATGTTTTATTTCATTACCATCCAGTTTAAAATGTTGCTTTATTCACTTTTAGCCACGAGTTCAGGTTCAGTCTTTTCCAGTTCATGTAATAACTCAAAAGAGCCATTCACACCTTTCTATTGGCATCGGAGGGCACCCCACCCTCTTCTTACTCCAGCACCTGTATGTACCGGTTGTAACCCCTGTTCCAAAGTACAGAAGGTACAATCCCTACATGGCTGCACGGTGACATACTCCCAAAAGACTGTGAGTGGAGTGACTGAACTCCTCTGTCAATTCCAAAGATCCCGTTTCAGGTGCTGTGTTTGTCAACCCCATAACACTCGAGCAGGAAGCCCTCCTTCATTAACAGAGGGATAAGAAGTAATGAAGACATCTGAACACTGACAATTTTATTACTATTCTTTATTTTGTTTTTAAATTTTTTCATCTTTAGTTGTTGTCCTTTTGACAAGTTTCATCATTTTTGAACACTTATTTTTTTGTAACACAGATAATATGTTTCCCTGCTTCAGTCTTAAAATCAATGTTTTTTGAAAGGAATCCTGCTTTTTGTTGTTGTCTAATTGAGGAAAGGCGTATAGGGACCACGATCTAGTAATTGGTATTTCTAACTGTTATTGGATACCAATGTTTCTAAATATCAATACACAAACATACACATGCATATACACATACATTTATATATGTGTGTGTAAATATATGTATATGAATGCATGTGTGCTTATTATTTATATATATTTATGTGTGTGTATTTTGCATTTCTCTGTATTAAAATCTCTGCGAGCACAAGATACCTCCAATGGCAAAGAAAGTTTCCTTCTCATTATTCATTATTTACTTAGTTGCTCAATCATAAAATATAAATAAAAATTTTTAAATTGTCAAATCATAGCACTGTTTAAAATACACTTACTGAAGTATAACACTTGCTTTTTAAAAAATTCTTCAGCATGAGGACATATACTCAAAATATTGTATTTAATTACTTAGGTTGGTTCTTTTACTTATTACTCAGTATGCATATGTAATTCAACTGAAAAGATGCTCTACTTTTCTCCATCCTTATTTGTTATTTTCAGTATGTGAAACATTAGCATGATTTTACTGTATGATCATTATATTGTCTTAGAATGTGTGAATTTTGAAGCTGTAATTCATATATGACCTATATTTCTTGCTTGGGTTTATCCTATGCTTGTCTTTAATGCAAACCAGAATTGCCCTGATACCTGGGTGCTCTTCTGCTTCATATATTAGAGGTGACATGCCTACTACCAGAGAACACCACCATCTGCCAATACACAGAGGATGTGGAATATATTATTTAATTATTCTCTCAATTTTATTCATGCCTACAAATTTTAGAATTATGCTGCAAGATATATATTTTTTTCTTTTTGGTAAATTTAATGTTCAAGAAAGAAAGATTTCATAATATGGCAATAATATGTCGTTATTTAAAGTTAGTAGCTATTTTTCATGACAGCAAGGTTCGAATTAGTCTATAATACATATTTTGGAATTTGCATTTTTTCCTCAAGGTTAAACATTTTTTGAAAGTTGTAACTTAATTTAAATTTATAATATTTGGAAGTACAACTCCAAATTGACTCCTTAAATTAAGGTTTTCTTACTAAGGTAAGCATGTTCTGAACTGGTGCAAGCATTGCTGGTTTCTCAAAATTCAAAACAAAACAATGCCTCCTTGTAAATTAAAAAGATTTTTCTAAAGTAGAAGTATGGTGCTTATGGATCTGGATTTATAGATGCTAGAAATGTTGTTATCAAATGTTAAATTATGTGTGTATGAAATGCTTAGTTATTGAAATCAAATACAAAAATACACTTATTAAAGACACTGAAAACACACTAACAACCAGGGCTTACCCTGATAGCTCTTTAGTCATGATTGCTTTTCTGCTGGCTTATGGGTGATCCCATTAATCAAGATTCTATCATATAAAATAGACAATAGTCAATGATCAGTCAATGTATGTTCTTTTTCTGTATGCTTCTGTTATTAAATCTATTTAAAAACTATATATGCTCTAGGGAAAGAGTTTCATATCACTGATTGTTTCAATTAGTTTACATAAATATTTGTTGAATGGCTAGTATGCATTAAACATATAAAAGATACACAATAAAACCAAAATTATGTCTAACATGCTAGATTTGCATAAATGAAGAAAAGTAAAATACTATTGAGTTCTATCAATATTATAGATTAAACAAGCTGATAATCCTGCTGGTCAAGCACATTCAAACTTGAGATGAATACTATAAATATTTTTTGAAGTGCTAACTAGAAAAGAAGGAGAAATTTCATAGGGTCTAGAAAAAAAAAAAAGCAAATTAAAGTCAAATACAGTTTTGGCTATTGCTATAGTTATGCAGTTCTAGCGAAGTAAGGGAGGAAACTTTAGTTTCATTTTCATAAAAGCCAAAATTTTAAAGATCATATGAAGAGAGGAGCCTTGGGCCTAAAATGTGGGCAGAATAAAGCTACATACAGAAACTGACCACCAAAAGACTACATTCTTCATTAAAGACTAGAGGTATCCAGGAAAACTCCCTTCTGGCACAGGGAAATGATAGATATTTTTGAAGAGGTAATATCACCTATTAGAATTAGAACAAGGCACATCTATTTTGACATCAGCTTTTGATGAACAAAAATTGTCTTCTGAGTTTATACCTATAGTTTTGTATCTTCCATAGACTGAGAGTTTAAATTTACACTACTTGACTTTTCTAGGAATCTAAAACAAAATGTTTAATATTATAAATTATTTAAGAAGGAAATAAAACCTTTTTGGTTCATTCCAAGCAATTGTGAAACTACTTTGAGCTGCAAGCCAAGCTGCACATTTCACCACAGTAAATTGATGGGAAGTAAAAATTAAAGCCACTTTATAAAAATCACAAATGAAGACACAATACTTCATAACCTAAACAAAATCAATTAGAGAAGAATGAGACCATGTATCATTGAGGGTCCCAGAAGTAATCAGATTGAGGAGAATGCATTTATGGATGGGTAGCTGCACAGGAGTAGACCACTGGTAGAGGAGGAGCAGCTTCTTTTCCTAGAGCAATGGAGCTGAGTTCTGATAGGAGGCTGCGAATGGAAGATTACTGGAAATGGAAGTAGGGAGAAGCATTTTAACATGACTTCTGTAGATGTATATTTTTTTAACAAGAATTTTAAACCAAGTTTTAAATAGGTGTGCAGGGGAATAAATAACCTGAACTCATTCTCTCTCTCTCTTTATAGTCAAACCCATTGGTCAAGTTCAAATAAAAACCAGAATTAAAACGGGAAGGCTTCATACAATCCATGTGTCAGTCTCTAAAAGTAGAGAACACAGTGCAATAGAGAACCGATCTGTAAGGGAAGTGCAAGACATACATGTACATGAAAATGGCTTTCAAAGAAATTTGAATAATAGAAGGAATTTATAGAGTTTCAAACTTTAAAATGCTTAAAATTATTATATAATGTGTATATCACAAAAGTCATTTGGAAAGCAACTGGCCTGACTAGTTAAGACAAGTGCAAAGGAGTAGAATGAATCATTCAACTATTCCTTGGTATCAATGCAAGAAGGAACCAAAACATAGTACAGAAATTTAATTAGGTTTATGTGGAAATGTGATAAAATATAGAGATGACACCAAAGACAGTGGAAGCAGCACCAATTTATTCATTGATAATGAAATAAACTCATCCCTACAGGAAAAAAAAAAAATCAGACCTGTACCTAAGTATGCAAAAATGAAATAGTTGTATAAGAATGTACTTAGGAAATCCAAAACTTTAACATAAATATAGGATACAATCACTAAGGCCTCTTAAGAATTTCTTAAACAATATACAAAGTTCTGAGCATGAAGAAAATACAATTATATTCAGATACATTAAAATTAAGAGCTTTTCATGCAAAGACATCATAAAGCAAACATATAAGCCACAACCTGGGAAAAGAAATTTACAGCATATATAAAAAAGACTCAGGTATATAAGCCCTTCCTACAAATCAAAGAGGAAAAGACAATCAACACATCACAAAAATGTGTAAAAAGAAACAACAAAGTACTCATGGAGAGGGAAAAGAACCTACAGCCATTTACACAAATGTTCTTTTGACATCTCCATGCTGGTGTTCTACATGGAACCCCACTTCTCCCCAAAACTTCCCTATGTGCCATCTTTTTCTCCTTCATTACTGTCAACTCCATCTTTTCAGTTACTTAAATCATGGGCCTGGGAGTCAGCTCTACTCCCCTCTTTGCACGTTGTACGTTTGACCTATCAACGCATCCTGCCCATCACACCTTCACAAGGTACCTAGTTGGGCTGTGGGTGCGGTAAGTGTCAGAGCACCTGCCTGGCATGCACAATCCTCCATGTTCTGCCCCCAGCACTGCGGAGAGGGAACACCAGTCAACAACCAACGGTATCTAGATCTAACCAATGGTTAGATCTCCTCATCACCTCTGTCTCTGCCCTGCTCCAGGAGGCTACCATCTCGCCTCATCTACCCTTACTGTGCCTATGCCTTCATTCCTGCCCCTTCGATCCTCTTAACATATCAGCTATGTAATGCTTTCTAAAATGTGTTATTCAGAGCAAGTCACTGTTCTGCTCAAACCTCACAGGGGAGTCTCATCTCTTTCAGAGGAAAAACTAACATTTTTCTAACACCCTTCTCGATCTGTTCTCCCATTACAAGTCAGATCTCTTTTCCTGCTACTCCCTGCCCTTCACACTCCAGTCCTGTCAGAATGATCTTTTCGCTCCTCTAAAACAAATCAGATACAATACCACGTCAGAACTTTGCCCTCCGTCTGAAATTGCCATATGTCATTTTCCATGCAGGGTCATCTCCTGTGTGCATTTAGATCTTTCCTGAGACACAGTACCCGAAATTTGAATCCCTCCATTTACAAAATTTCTAACATCTTTTCTGCTTTAACTTTTTTATTTACTTATTTTCCTTGTTTGTCTTTTCTGGGGGGGTGGGCAGCAGGGTGCGTTGAACCCAGGGGTGCTTAACCACTGAGGCACATTCCCAGTCCTTTCTACTTTTTTTTTGAGACAGAGTCTCTGCTAAGTTGCTTAGGGCCTTGCTAAATTACTGAGACTGGCTTTGAACTTGCAATCCTCCTGCCATGCCCTCTAGAGTCACTGGGATTATAGGTGTTTTGTCTTACTAGAATGTAAACTTTATGAAGATACGGTTGTTTTCTGATTTGTACAGAGTTGTGCCCTCAGTGTGTTCAATAATGCCTGATCCTGAGAAATGAAGTTGAGAAAATTGTTCTTATATCAGAATAAATTTTTAAAAATATGAAAATACCAGATAAATCTCAAGAAAATGAGATTCTAATATGTCAAGATGCAAACAAGAGGGTTCCTAAACAAGGGAACAGAAGAAATATAAGAAAACTTCAAAATTGACACAAAATATTTCCCCAAATTAAAGGACATGACTTCTGAAGCTATTAGCTAGCCAGCAAAAATAATCTTTAAAATTCTCAAATAATGCCATAGCAACAGAAATTTTAAAGTACAACCTTTATGGCGGGGGGAGGACCTCTAAAGCCTACAGAAAGAAAAATAATTACAAAATAAAGTAGGTCACATTCAAACCATCAGGAATGAGAAGGCATCAGGTCTGAGTTCCAAAAACAAATGATTGAAAAATAGTACTCTGAATACCCAGGCACAGATATAAAAAGAGATATTTTAAGGCATTCATATTGTGAAACAGAGAATTAACATAGCAGGCTTCATGTGGGTATTTCCAGGAAGACCCTGGGGAGACACTGACCCTGGGGAAGACTCATGGGAACTTGGTCTCTGGAATGTAGCCTGCTTTGCATTGATAAGATGATTCTATGTGACCAGGGCAATGGATCTCACTACATAGCCCTCAGGATTTTTGAGAGAACAATGTAATTTATGTTGAGCCCTGATTTTCTTTGGGGAGTCCTGTAAGGAAGCACTTGGTAAGTCCGCTCCTGGGCTTCTGTGCCTGTGGCCTCCGTCCCTTCCTGCGGTGTGTGCTCCAGCTGGGCAAACAGAGGGCCTTCGAGCCCCAGGAGTCCTTTTAGTGAATCACCCAACAAATGGAAAGGCATGGCACACAGTGCCTCCCAGGGCCTGTAGTCTCAACACACCCAAACATGCTTCCTTAGGGGTTTCCCAACAGACATCCCTCACCTAAGCAGGCACAATTTTCTTTCTTTCCATTTTTTTTTTTTTTTTTTTTTTACTAAAAAATGTGTTCTTTTTAGATATACACAACAATGTAGTACATTTTGGTCCCTTATACATGTACAGAATAAAACTTATTCTAATTAGGATCCCATTCTAGTAGTTGTACATGATATAGATTTACACTGGTCGTGTATTCATAAGTGAGCACAGGAAAGTTAAGTCTGATTCATTCTAATGCTTTTCCTGTTCCCATCCTCCGTCACTTCCCCTTGTTCCACTTTGTCTAATCCAATGAACTTCTATCCTCCTTCCCCTTACTGTGTGTTAACATCTGCATATCAGAGAGAACATTCAGCCTTTGATTTTTGGGGACTGACTTATTTCGCTTAGCATGATAGTCTCCAGTCCCATTCATTCACTGAGAAATGCCATAATTTTGTTCTTATTTATGGCTAAGTAATACTCCCTTATGTATTTATATCACATTTTCCTTATCCATTCATCAGTTGAAGGGCACATAGTTTCATTCCATAACTTAGCTATTGTGAATTGAGCAGCTATAAATATTGATGTGACTGCATCACTGCAGTATGCTCATTTTAAGTCCTTTGGCTATAAACCAAGAAGTGGCATCCCTGTGTCAAATGGTGGGTCCACTCCAAGTTTTCTAAGGAATCTCCATACTACTTTTCATAGAGATTGCACCAGTTTTCAGTCCCAGTAGCAATGTGTGAATGAACATTTTTCCCTACATTCTCGTCAACATTTATTGTTGCTCGAATTCTTGATGATTGCCATTCTGACTGGAGTGAGATGAAATCTCAATGAAGTTTTAATTTGCATTTCTCTGATTGTTGGGGATTTTGAACCTTTTTTCTTATACTTTTTGACCATTCATATTTCTTCTGTGAAGTGCCTGTTCAGTTCCTTTGCCCTTTCACACCTCAGAGCCACCAGGAAAGCGACCTTCTCCCATCCACCATTTTGAGCCTCCTAAACAGGTACAACTTTTAAGAAAATGGAACGACCTAGATTCAGCACAAAAGATTTTATCAGAGGGAAGAGGCTGAGAAAATATTTGACCTGATGGTATATGTAAGACTATGAAAACTACAAATAGGCGTTGGGTAAAACACAATCTTAGTAAACAAGACAACAGAGACTCTACTGTGTACTCCCCAAGTCCAGTTGAACAAACAGAATAAAATCACACATTATAACAATTGTCTTTTCCACAAGTCATATACAAACTCAAGCTACACAAATAAAAATGTAGAAAGAATTAATTTATAGGAAAACAAAATTGCCAGCCTCAGCATTGCATAATATTTAGATTCCCATAATGATCCAGATTATGAATATTGACCTAGCCCAAATGATGATGTCAACAAATTAGAAGATGGTTGGATATACATCTGAGAAATGCAGATTATATACACAATGTTTCAGGCACAAAATGAAAGCCCACATTTCTCCCTCATCAAGAGCTTCATAAAGAATGCACAATGAAGCATGAAAGAGAAACATAAGATACAAAGAAACATTAGAAATGTGCGGGTAAATACTAGAAATAACAGCTAAAATATGATTACTTCTTCAGAGTGGAAATTAGACTTCAAAATAACATGGCACTAACTGTATTTCATTAGAAGTTGTGTAAAATTATTTGGCCTTAAAATTAGTACATACATGATTTGGAAAAAAAGATTTAAATATTTTGGGAAGAATAAAGAATACATTACATAAAATTACATGGAGCATGTATGGTACATATTTGGGCAAAGTCTGAATAAAATTTAATTGGAAAATTTTATCATCAGAGGTTTTGTCACTAGAAATACACATAATTTAATTGTACTAATAAAGAATAAAGAATATTCTTTATTAAAAATATTCTTAATAAAAATATTATATTAGTTCATTTTTCATTATTATAATGAAATATATAAGACAGGATCACTTAAAAGAAAAGAGATTTATTCATCACATAGTTTTGGAGATTGAAAGTCCAAATAGCATAAAACGGGCTCTGGTATGAGTCCTCCTGGCTACATCCCTGCATCATGAATACGTTGCAATGTGCAAGAAGGAGAAATTGTGTGGCCAGACAGAGACAAGAAAACTGGGGAATGACCAGACTTGTTATTTGATAACAGTTTTGCTGTAAGAACTAACTCAGGGTCCCATGAGACTGCTTGAATCTTTTCCAAAGGCAAACTCCCAAAGACCTGAGGACCTCAGCCAGGCTCACCTCTTGAAGGTCCCACCACCTCCCAGACTGCCACACTGGGATCAAGCTTCAACATGGAAACCCATGGAGGAAAATCCACATCCCAAGCACTCAAAATATTAATCATTTAATTAGAAAGCTTTCCTTATGCACATAGTGATAAAAATATCAATCAAAACCTATATGAGACTCTGTCCAATTTATATTATTTAAGTGACCCTTAGTTTTCTTCTGAAGTCTAGGAGATTTCTGACTAAACAAGTTGAGTGTTTGAAACTCTGCATTTCAGTTCTCCTTAATACAATGTCCATGGTTCAGAAGAATGAGTACTGAGTTTGGGGAACACAAGAGAGTGATCTAAATTTTTTGCTATATCCCTGGTTGCAGTTTGATTCAAAAATATTCAGCTAAATTATCTGGGAGTATATTTCTTAAACTCTCAAAATGGAAACAAAATCCTGCATTCCAAAATTTTCAAAGAGTTAAGTGGAAACAAGGGTGGAATTATAAGTTGGGAGGATGCCCTTTTTCCATTGTATGAGTTCTTTGGCTCATAGAAAAATGCTTTGGAAGTAATTATTTTTATCAAATTATCAAATATAAAATTCACAAATTTTAAAAAGTGGAATTAACTAAAGAAATCATGAGCTGACTTTGATGAGGACATAGTTCGTCTGCACTTTTCAAATTAATTTCTTAAACTAAGAGTACGTCTACAGCCTATATTTACATTTAACTATTCCTAAAGTAAAACTCATTTAAATTCCTTGGTTTCTTTCAGTTGCCTTCAGAAAAATCTCAGAAAACCAAAACTGCATGCAGCATTCAAGAGCAAAGGAGTGGGTTCATTTCATTTTCATTTTACTATTTTTTTCTAAGGACATTCAAGAGAGGATTATTCTTTTATCCAGAAGCAATATCCTGGGCTAATAGTGATTGAAAGGATCTTTTCTGGGGTCATACCCACCACTTAAAGGTCTTAATTTCATCTGTTCAGTCTGAATTATTTTTGGCTAAAAGTAACACTTTATGCATGCCTGCTCTCTGGTTCCCCTACCCTGGCTCTCAGCATTCGCATGGCCTCCTGAGCAATTGCAGAAGTGAATTCCCATTAGCTTGGCACTTCTCAACCCAGGAGGCCATACTTTCATCTGTAAACTTGATCATCTCATTAAGTGCTCTTTCTTCCAGAGCTTTTATATTAAAAGATTGTTAAATAAGTCTGCAGAATCCTAGCACTGATCTCTGGGGAATACCACTTTTTAGTAACTCAAAAGTTAGAAAAGGTAGAAAATTTTCCTAATTTTTTCCCCATCTTTTAAAGCTAGTTGAAACTAAATAACCAAATGTTTCCCCAATTTCATAATAAATGTATTTATAATATGCATTTATATTGAACAATGAGACCCTAGCCAAAAGAAATTGTCATATCTAGCTAAAAACACAAGACAAATCTTCAGGTGCCAGAGCCATACTCCATAGGAGCCATGTTCAGTACAAGAGGAATATGTACTGCAGCTTTGATCCAAGGAACTGCTCCATGGAATCACAGTCATGGTGTGTTTCTGCATCTCTAAAATACTTTATAGCAGCTACAACCATTTGAATATGTCCCTTCCAGGACTCAAGAGCAGAAACTTAATGGCCAAGGTGATAGTGTTAGAAAGCAGTTCCTTTAAGAAGTGATCCTGCCACAAGGGCATCTCCCTTGTAAATGGGACCAAGGTCCTTATAAAAGACACTTCACATAGTGTTAGTCTTTCTTGCCCTTCCACTCTCCACTCTGTATCTTGAGCGGATACAGTGTTCCTTCCCTTTGGAGGATGCAACTCTCATCAGAAACCTGAAACTAGCTGCCCTGATTTTGAATTGCTGGCCTGTAGAATTGTGAGAAGTGAATTTCTGCTCATTAAAAATTACCCAGAATTGTGTATTTTTGTAATAGCAGCACAAATAGACTATGACAGCTACCTCAAAGGTAATTATAAGCATGCAAATATACTGGCCTTGTATATGTTAGGTTCTCAATAACTGAGAATTAAGTGAATAAATACATGAAATAATAGTGTGCAAGTGAAAAGGACAAAGAGCCACTGTGCCAGTCTGATACATAAAAACACAGGTATGCTTTTCTTTCTCATTATTCCATAGAAGTACATAGATAGGATTACTTCTCTTGAATATGTTCTTGAAGAAAAAGAACCTTAAAAAGAAACCTATGTCAACATTTTCTTATCAGACTTTGTTGCTGTAAAGGTTCAACCCAGAGTCCTATGAGCACTAGTTGAGTGATTTCTATGTCGATGTTCACTTGGAAATGCATCTGTTACTATGGAAACAATATGATCTTTGGAAAAGAAAAGGTCTAATGGTACCCATAAGTGCACTGCACATTGCAAATGCACATTATGCCTCTAAATATCTTACACGTGTACAAAATCATATGGAGAAGTCTTAGGATATTGCCTCACGAAAATATATATGTAGAGGTGTAAAGAGATTAGTAAACAACTGAAAATTACAGCGTTCACTTCAAATGTCACCTTGATCTTGAGACCCTTCTTCATATCTTCAATCAAAATAAATCATTCTGTCCTTGGTGATATCATTAACACACAAGGAATAATTCAAGCTTGGCATCAACTGTAGCCATGTGTGGTAAGGAATACATTGTTATAAGTCAAGAGTTCTAACTAATTTATACACTTTTTCTATATTCTACAATGCTCTTAATAAAAAAATTGAGACTGTTATGTATTTAATTCATTTTACTTGAATTTTAGTATAGGCATAAAAATTTGAACACTATTGTTTTTTCCTATAAAGCATTTGTTTCACTTAGTGCATCAAAGTTCATTGGACTGTCTTTAGTTCATTTTATTTTTTACATTTCACATTTCTTTTTTAAAATTATTAGGTTTATCAAAGTATAATGTGAATACATAAAATTCACTCTTTTTGAGACAGCATTTTAGAATTTTGACAAGTGTATTTCTAACACACACTTAATGCACACACACACTTTTCCTTGTGTCCCTTGATAATCATTTTCCTGAAACCAACTCAAGCACCTGACTTTTGTTTTTATCTCTGTAACATTCCATGTCAAGAATATCATATAAACAAAAGTGTATAGTATATAGTCTTTTTTGTCAGGTATCTTTAACTTGCAATAATGCTTTTAAGATTGTACATGTTACTATACAAATAAATGGTTCATACTGTTTGATTTCTCACTCATATTTATAACGTGGCTCAATGCTTTATATTTTAAAATAACCAAAATAAGAAAAAAAATCAAATTCCCTTTTGTATATGTGCGTGGTACTAGGGTTTGAACCCAGATCCTCACTCATGTTAGGCAAGCACTGAGCCATATCCTGACTCCTTATGTTTGTTTATTGAGATGGGTTCTCATCAAGTTGCCAGGTTGACCTTATCTTTATTGGATCATTTTCCTTGTAATCTTTGTTTCTTTTTGCATAGATTACAGTGTCTATCTGCTATCATTTTTTTTTCCATCTGAATTCCTTCCTTTAACATTGCTTTAGCACAGTACAGGTCCTCTAGCAATAATTTCCCTGACCGTCTTATTTTTTTTTACCCCCCAAATTAATTTTTACTTGATTTTCTAAAATATTTCAACTGCAATATTATTCTGAGTTGACAGACTCTTTGTTCCTATTTTGTTATTGCTTTTTTTATTGTAAACAAATGGGGTCCAACTTGTTTCTCTGGTTGTACATGAAGTAGAGGCATACCATTTGTGTAATCATACATTTACATATGGTAATGATGTTTGATTCATTCTGTTATTTTTCCTTTCCCTCTTTTCCCTCTATAGAGTGCCTCCTTCTTCCATTCTTGCCTCCCTCCCACCCCCCATTATGTATCATCATCTGCTTATCAGAGAGATCATTCATCATTTGGTTTTCTGGGATTGGCTTATCTCACTTAGCATGATATTCTCCAACTTCATCCATTTGCCTGCAAATGCCATAATTTTATTCTTCTTTATGGCTAAGTAATATCCCATTGTATATATATACCACAGTTTTTTATCCATTCATCAACTGAAGGGCATCTAGGTTGGTTCCACAATCTGGCTATTGTGAATTGAGCAGCTATGAACATTGATGTGGCTGTATCACTGTAGTGTGCTGATTTTAAGTCCTTTGGGTATAGGCCAAGGAGTGGGATAGCTGGGTCAAATGGTGGTTCCATTCCAAGTTTTCTAAGGAATCTCTACACTGCTTTCCAGAGTGGCTGCACTAATTTGCAACCCCACCAGCAATGTATGAGTGTACCTTTTTCCCCACATCCTTGCCAACACCTATTGTTGCTTGTATTCTTGATAATTGTCATTCTAATTGGGGCGAGATTTTAGAACTTTAAATCACTCTGTAGATTTCATACTTTCATAGTTTTGATGAGTCTTCTCTAGATAAATTCTTTCATTTTAACTGTATGTAGTGCTCGATATTTTTCTGCCTTTCTTTTTGTATTTCTCATCTCTATTGGTTTCCTTTTGTTTGTCTATGAAGTGATATACACAATATTTTAAAAAATACTTCATAAATCTATTTTTCTTTGCATCTTGGATTAATGTTTCAATATCTTTCATTGTTTTTTGAAATTCTGTGTCCTTTTACTCTTTATTCTTTCTCTCTCTTTTTTCTCCTTCTGAGACTTCAATTATATTTATGTTAGACCTTTGTCCAGTAGCTAGTAAATGCTCTGTTGTTTCTCTTTTAAAAAATGTTTTTATTACTTTAATATTTATACACAGTAGTAGGATTCATTGTGAGGTAATCATACATGCAGGAATATAATTTTCTCCATCTCTGTTCTCTTTGTTAACTCTCTTCCTATTTCTGTATCAGTTTAGATTATTTTTTGATATTTCTGAAAATTAACTGTGGGTTCCTTCAACTGTCTCAATTCCACTGATAAGCTCAGGAAAGGGATTGTTCAACACTGTTTCATACTTTTTTCATCTAGTGTTCTCCTTTGGTTGGTTCTTTGGTAATTCCCATCTGTTGAAATTCCTCTTCTGTTTATGCATATTATCCAGCTTTTCCAAGCATATGCTTTGCATATGAATCATAGCTGGTTTCAAATTTTTCTCTGATTAATCCCAACATCTGGGAAGTCCCTAAGTTTGCTTCATTGATTGTTTTCTCTTGTGAAAATGAGTCGTTTTTACCTTCCTTTCTTTCATGCCTCATATTTTTAATTGAATGCCATATATCATGTAAAGGAACAGAGAAGAAACAAATAATATTTTCCTTGGAAATGAGCACACCTCTGGGAAGTTCGGCTAATTTATTTAAGAATTCAGCTGGGTTAGAATGCTGTCGTTGCTATGACTGCCGTCAGTCCTCTACAGGTTTCAAATGTTTTTAGGAGTAGACCTTATGGCTACACTGGGTGTTTAGATGCCAGAGCACTTTATTCAGTGTTCCTCCTCTTTCCCTCAGCTTTGATGCATCTCTACATGTCTACCCCATGTCTACATGTCTACATGTGGGGTATCTCCACATGCCTTTGCCCCGTCCCCAGTGTCTGTTGGTAGAGACAGGAAGGACATCAGTGTCCTTGCTCAGACTCAGTATTAGGCTGACCCTGCGCTCATGGGTCTCAGGGACAGGGTACCTTTACTCATTTTTTTCCCCCTCCTATAGCAGCCAAACTCTGCCTACCTATCTGTGGTTTGTCTTTAGATGGCGATTTTGCCTTTTTCTCTGCTATCAAGCAAGAGGTGGCAATTCCTAGATTCTTACTCAGAGGTAGAAATTGTTTCTTCTACCATTTCCCAGGTGGCAATGAATTGTTGTGGCCTGAGATAGGGTTTCCATTCTTACCACAAAGGCAAATGGATTTTGTTTCTCTCCCTCCTTAAAGAGCAAAGGATATTTTCCTAAGCCCAGTGGATTGGAGCATGTGCAGCTTTTCTGCCAGTGCCCTCCAGCTTTTACTCATATGATAGGAAAGGGTTGGAAGTAGGTGGGGCTCTTTTCCTGCCCCCTCCCCCAAACACTATCATTTCCTTTATGCTTGCTTTATCAAAAGCTCCCTGAGCTCTGTCCTCAATGTTTAATGTGATCCCTGGTGAAAGTATCTGGGTAAATTTATGAGAGGAATTATGATCCATTTCTTCTATTCCTAACTACCCCTGGCCCACACTAACCTTTAGTGATTTCTTAACATTTTAGTTGATTCCTGATTAATCACTTGTGTGGTGGTCACATCATCCTGTTCTCTGCCAAAGGCGAGACCCTACAGGGCCCCATCTCTCCTGGGATTCCCTCTTCAGAGTTCAGTTTCTTTGCAATTTCAGTTCTCTGATGGGCATGAGAGAATGGAGTTTGTATAAATCCATTGTTATGAGGAAAAATTATTTGCAGCTTTCTGCATTCTAAGTTGAAGTAGAAGTCTTGACAAAAACATTTTAAAAATTAACAATGTTATACAAAGCAAAACTAGAAATTAATAACTCAAAAATAACTTTAATTATTAATTAAAAAGTAATGAACATAGAAAAAAGTAAAATATGACTATGAAGAGGAGTATTTTAAAAACTCATATTAATATTTCAATTGTCTAGAAAACAACCATTAGTGAAATAAATAAACCATTAGGTAGAGAAAAGGCTTACTAATTTACTGTTCCTGATAATGAATTAATCTTTAACTATGAAAAAAATTCAGAGCACACAGAGTAAACACAATAATGTTCTGTGATGACATATTTGTCAAAGAATGGAAATAAACTTTCCTCTTCATTGACAAATCTTTATTACAATATTTACTAAGTCACAGGCTTCGGATTTAAAGTTCTTAAAATATGAGAACAGAAAATAAAAATATACAAAAGGTCTGAACCAAAATAAGATCAAGGATTATTTCTGGGAATGGATGAGTTTTTTCTTACCTATTTCAATTCATAATAAAAATAGTGTTGCTGCACCAAATAATTAAATCCTGCTGCTTAATAACAGGGTAACAAAATCTAAATCAACAGACTTATCATTAAGCTACATAGAATACTAATTCTAGAAAACTCACTGTTAACTTGTGTGCAAAGGAATGAATATTTCTTTTAAAGATTATACAAACAGCATTTCATGCTGTTGAATAATTTTGTCCAAATAACTTTAAATTAAGAGGAAATAAGAAAATATAAATATGACCTCAGGAAAATAACATTCACCTAAAACAAATTTCTATTTTACAAATTTAGGAGGAAGTTTTTAATAGTATCTAATGATTTTTTTCCTAATTTATCAGTTGATCAAAAGTGCTTCACAATAAGGGGGAGGGCTAGGGAAGAATAGAGTCACTTTATATTAGGTAGAGGGGAGTGAAAGGAGGGGAAGGGGTAGGAAGGATAGTAGAGTGAAGCAGACATTATACCTCATGGACACATTTGATTGCATGACTGATGTGATCCCACAATATATGCAATCAGAAAAATGAGAAATTATGCTTCATTCATATATGATTTATCAAAGTATATAAATGCTTTCTACTGTCATGTACAACTAATTAAAACAAATAAAAATTAATTTTAAAAAGTGCAAAAAACCAAAGGCCGAATGTTTTCCCTGATAAGTAGAGAATGATATATAATGTGAGCGGGGGTGTGGGGAGTGAGAGAAGAATGGAGGAACTTCAGATTATATAGAGGGAAATGAGAGGGAGGGGTATATGAAAGATGGTGGACTGAGACAGACATCATTGCCCTCTGTACATGTATGATTGCACAAATGGTATGAGTCTACATCGTGCACAACCACGGAGATGAAATGTTGTACCCCATTCATGTACGGTGAATCACGGTGCAGTCTGTAAAAACTTAAAAAAATAAATAAATAATTAAAAATAAATAAAGAAATAAAAGTGCATGTAGCTACCTTCACATCATTTGGCTAGATTATCCTTAATGTTTTTAGATTTTATGTGAATTATTTTAATCTAAATTACTCATTTTAGCTTCTATGAGTACACTACAGTTTGAATGTCTATGTCCCCTCCAAAATTCATATTGAGACTTAATGCCAAGGTGACAGTATTCAGGTAGCACCTCTGGAAGGTGGGTAAATCATGAGAACTATGTCCTCATAAATGAGATTAACTACATTATAAAAGGGCTGGAGGGAAGCAGCTAAGCGCTTTTTCTCTTTGTCTTTCTGACCATCCCACCATAGTATTTAGAAATTACTCAGTCTCAGGTATAGTGTTAAAGCAGTATGAACCAGTAGGTGACAGAATTTGATAAATTTTATGCATTAGGACTTTGTAGAGTTAACCATATCATTTGAAATATCATTTTTATGTGTCTTTCACTATCACGATGTATCTATTATACTCTTTACCAGATTAAATTCCAATGTTCCTCACATTTTGTAAACAATACATTTCATTTCCTTGACCTTTTATTATATTGGTTTTATAAAAGCAGAATCCACATAAACCAAATTCTAACTCCTACCTTACCCAAGGAATTGTATACAACCAGAGGAAACAGAAAAGTCTGCTGGCTTGTCTCACTTTCAACTTATAACCATGATCATTAGTGAGCCCCGGGTCTGGCAGGTTGTGAATCACTTGGTGTTGATTTTGTATTTTGCTTTCTACACTATGACATGATTTTTTTAATGACTTTGTTCCTCAAGACTCTAATTTCTCTTCTCCACACTACTCATTCTAAGTGGCTTGTCTCTAAGAAAAATAGAAACAATTAGAAGAAAACTACTTGATTTAGGAACAGCAAATGAACTAAACAGACTGGGAATATATCCATCTCTTCTGTCTTTTCCTTAGCTTTAGTGAGCCCATTGACCCTGGGTCCTAGCTAAGTCCAAATCTTTCATTTGCAACTGGACCTTTCCCACTTGCCTCAGTGACAATGTCCACGCAATTTTCCTTTCCTTCATGCATCACAAATGTGTGGTTAAATTTAGACTATTTCCATCATCAGAAAAGCATCCAGCTATATCCCCCACATTAAAAATATAAAATGATTAACTTTTCTAAAATACCACATCCCCTCTGCAAGTACTATTCCATTTTTAGGCTTACATTCATAGAAAAACTACCCCCAAGTTCCAGACTTCAGTATCCAACCACCAACTTGAATATGATATGGACATTTCAAATTCAAATTCACCAGTAAACTTGATTCTTCCTACTTCACATTTCAATAACTTGACTTACCATTTACCAAGTGCTTTGGCCAAATAACTAGGATTCACCTCTGCTCCTTGTCTTTCTTTCATACTTCATGTCATAGATTTATACCTAGTCTATTATCCCTGCCATAAAAATGTGTTCTGACTTTAAATATTTTCCATGACATCCACTGCTAACAGGATGCCCTTCCCAAATCAGTGCAGGAACTTTCTAACTTGTCTCCCTATGTTCACATTTGCCTTTTGTTCACACAGAAACCAAATGATGTTTTAAAATATGAATTAAATAACTTATGCTTACAACCTCCTTTGTATCTCAAGAACATCAATGGGTCCCAGTTATATTTAGAATAAAAATAAATCTCTACCAAGTTGTAAAAACGAATTTTTGGCATTACAGTGCTATTTCTCCTAAACTATTCCCTCTGGCTTGTTCATTATAATGTGGACATACAATCTTGTTTAAAAAATAACCAGCTTTTTCATTCATGGTGATTTTTGTATTTGTATTATCTTGATCTATAATGCTTTTATTCCAAATCATTCCATATTTTAATTTATTTTTTTTATTTTAATTTTGTTTCAAAGTTTCTCATTAAATAGCAATGCCTTAGAGAGGTCTTCCAGGATCACTTCATATAAAATACTGTCCTTCAGTAACTATTACATCCTTCTTTACCCTCTGTAATGGTTGCTATTATTTCCTGACATGATATGGTATGTTTCTTTGTAAAATTGTTTAGAGTAATCCCTCCACAACATGTGCACCATGAAGGCATGTGCTTTCTTTATCTTGTATGCTATCATATTACCACCACCTAGACCAATGCCTAGCACATAAGGGCTTCCAAATACTTGTAGAGTAAATGAACTACTGTATTAGTTTCCTAGGGCCCTATTACTTTCCAAGGGCTACCTATCATGGCCATTTTCACAAACTCAGTGACATAAGACAATTCTTTTATTATTAGGGAAGCCAGAATCTGAAATCAAAGTTGGCAGGGTTGGTTCCCCTGTGAGGACTCAGAGGGAAACTTACGTACTTCCCTTCAAGCTTCCAGTGAGCTTTAGCAATCCTTACTATTTCTTCTCTGATACACACATCTCTCCAGTCTCTACCTCCATATTCACATAATTTTCTCTACGTATGTTTTCACACCGTCTTCCTTCTATGCAGGTATTTGTGTCCAAATTTCCCTTTTCTATAAGTATACAAATGATTGGATCAAGGCCCATTGTAATCCAGTAGGACCTAATAATTACATCTGCAAAGATCTTGTTTTAATTATTTAAAAATCTATCAATATAATATGACCAGAAGAAATGCCACATACATCTGTGGCTATAATCAAATGTACACCTGAGCACATCTGCATACACCTCCCCCTCACATTCCAAGATTCTAGAAGAACATGAATTTGAGTAAGGAAAGGGGGACACCATTCAACACAGTACAACTATATTTTATCAAATCATAAACATTAAAAATGTTCAATTTGTATCAGAAATTTTATAATTCAACTTAGATGCCATGTCTCATCTTTACTGCAATTTAAGGCAAAGGATTGAAAAACTCGAGTGATCCTCTTGGATCTTCTTTGGTGCCTTTTAAACTCACATTATTTCATTCCAATGTATGTTCTTTCATTTAAAAAATGTTTTGTATATGTACATTACAACTCTTATGCTAAGTAATGGGGACAAATTGAAGTGCAGGACAGAGATGGTGTCTGCAATCAAGAAGTTGCCCATCTACTGGGAGAGAGTGTTTTTCTTCAAGATATCTATCATCACCTGAAACTATTAGCTGATATCCATCAAGGTAAAATTAGCAAAAATCCATGCCATACTTCCAAACAGTAATATGACAAAGGTTTAGTAAAAGAACAATTTATAAACTTTTAGCTAGGTATAAGAAAACAATTAGAAAACAGTACAGTACCCAAAGCAGGACTATCAAAAATTATTTATCATCCTTAGGACTATAGGGGCAAAGCAGAGAAAAGGAATAACAGAAAGGTCTCTTTCCCAGTTGCTCTATATCTTGAAGAGGTTTTCCATTTATAGCCACAATCCTATATGTGCATTTTTTATAAAGAATCTGTTTTTATTGTGGACGAAGTTGTATCTTTATTTTGCAATACCTGGACTTTTTAAATGTTTTGAGGTGATGGCTTATTATAAATGATAGATCTAATAAATAGAGTAACTTACGAGTATCCTTTTGTCATATTTAATAGAAAAGAAGCACCTTGCATATGGAACTGTTACATCAGCTTTGAGCAGATGTGTCCATGTGTACATTTTTATTAAACCACTTATATATGTGACCTTTCATTTAACCATATTATGTAAATAGATTACAAAATAAATAATAACATGACTTTTACTCCATTGTTCTGCATCTTTTTATAAATCGGCCTTTGGGAATATGGTATCTTAATTATAACTCTGCAAACATATATATCCCAGGTTTGATGCCATTTTTTAAATTTTTTTAATTGTAAACAAATGGGATACATGTTGTTTCTCTATTTGTACATGGAGTAAAGGCGTACCATTTGTGTAATCATAAATTTACATAGGGCTATGTTGTTTGATTCATTCTGTTATTTTTCCCTTCCCCCCACCCTCCCACCCTCTTTTCCCTCTATACAGTCCTTCCTCCATTCCTGCCCCCCTCCCTAACCCTAACTCTAACCCTAACACTAACCCTTCCCACCCCCCAATATGTGTCATCATCCACTTATCAGCGAGATCATTCATCCTTTGGTTTTTTGAGATTGGCTCATCTCACTTAGCATGATATTCTCTAATTTCATCCATTGGCCTGCAAATGCCATAATTTTATTATTTTTTTATGGTTGAGTAATATTCCATTATATATATATATAAATAAATATATATATATATATATATATATATATATATATATATATACACACATACCACAGTTTCTTTATCCATTCATCAACTGAAGAGCATCTAGGTTGGTTCCACAGTCGGGCTATTGTGAATTGGGCAGCTATGAACATTGATGTGGCTGTATCTCTGTAGTATGCTGATTTTAAGTCTTTTGGGTATAGGCCAAGGAGTGGGATAGCTGGGTCAAATGGTGGTTCCATTCCAAGTTTTCTGAGGCATCTCCACACTGCTTTCCAGAGTGGCTGGACTAATTTGCAGCCCCACCAGCAATGTATGAGTGTACCTTTCTCCCCACATCCTCGCCAACACCTGTTGTTGCTTGTATTCTTGATAATTGCCATTCTAATTGGGGTGAGATGGAATCATAGGGTGGTTTCGATTTGCATTTCTCTTATTACTAGAGATGTGGAACATTTTTCCATATGTTTGTTGATTGCTTTTAGATCTTCTTCTGTGAAGTGTCTGTTCATTTCCTTAGCCCATTTGTTGATTGGGTTATTTGTATTCTTGGTGTAGAGTTTTTTGAGTTCTTTATAGATTCTGGAGATTAGTGCTCTATCTGAAGTATGATTGGCAAAGATTTTCTCCCACTCTGTAGGCTCTTTCTTCGCATTGCTGATAGTTTCCTTTGCTGAGAGAAAGCTTTTCAGTTTGAATCTATCCCAGTTATTGATTCTTGCTTTTATTTCTTCTGGTATGGGAGTCCTGTTGAGGAAGTCTGGTCCTAAGTCGACATGTTGAAGATCTGGACCTACTTTTTCTTCTATAATCTGCAGGGTCTCTGGTCTGATTCCAAGTTCTTTAATCCATTTTGAATTTAGTTTCTTGCACAGTAAGAGATATGGGTTCAGTTTCATTCTGTTGCATATGGATTTCCAGTTCTCCCAGCACCATTTGTTGAAGAGACTATCTTTTTGCCATTGCATATTTTGGGCACCTTTGTCTAGTATGATAAAATTGTATTTATTTGGGTTTGTGTCCGTGTCCTCTATTCCGTACCATTGATCTACCTGTCTATTTTGGTACCAACCATGCCATTTTTGTTACTATTGGTTGTAGTATATTTGAAGTTCTGGTATTGCGATACCCCCTGCTTCACTCTTCCTGCTAAGGATTGCTTTAGCTATTCTGGGTTTCTTATTCTTTCAGATGCATTTCATGATTGCTTGCTCTATTTCTGTAAGGTATGTCATTGGGATTTTAACTGGAATTGCATTGAATCTGTATAGCACTTTTGGTAGTATGGCCATTTTGACAATATTAATTCTCCCTATCCAAGAACATGGGAGATCTTTCCATCTTCTAAGGTTTTCTTTAATTTCTTTCTTTAGTGTTCTGTAGTTCTCATTGTAGAGGTCTTTCACCTCTTTTGTTAGATTGATTCCCAAGTATTTTATTTTTTTGGAAGCTATTGTGAATGGGGTAGTTTTCCTAATTTTTCTTTCCAAAGATTCATCACTTATGTATAAAAATGCATTAGATTTATGAGCATTGATCTTATATTCTGCTACTTTACTGAATTCACTTATGAGTTCTAAAAGTTTTCTGGTGAAACATCCTCATTCCTCTAAATATAATCATATCATCAGCAAATAGGGATAGTTCGAGTTCTTCTTTTCCTAATCCTATCCCTTTACTTTCTTTGGTTTGTCTAATTACTCTGGTTAGAGTTTCAAGGACAATATTGAATAGAAGTGGTGAAAGGGGGCATCCCTGCCTTGTTCCAGTTTTTAGGGGGAATGCTTTCAGTTTTTCACCATTTAGAATGATATTAGCCATGGGGTAGCATAGATGGCCTTTACAATATTAAGGAATGTTCCCACCAACCCTATTTTTTCTAGTGTTTTGAGCATGAAGGGGTGCTGTATTTTATCAAATGCTTTTTCTGCATCTATTGAAATAATCATGTGATTCTTGATTTTAAGTCTATTGATATGGTGAATTACATTTATTGATTTCCTGATGTTGAACCAACCTTGCATCCCTGGGATAAAACCCACTTGATCATGGTGCACTATCTTTTTAATATATTTTTGTATGCAATTTGCTAAAATTTTGTTGAGAATTTTTGCGTCGATGTTCATTAAGGATATTGGTCTGAAATTTTCTTTCCTCGATGTGTCTCTGTCTGGTTTAGGTATCAGGGTAATATTGGCTTCATAGAATGAGTTTGGGAGGGTTCCCTCCTCTTCTATTTCATGGAATACTTTGAGAAGTATTGGAATGAACTCTTCTTTAAAGGTTTTGTAGAACTCGGCTGAGAACCCATCTGGTCCTGAACTTTTCTTTGTTGGTAGGCTTTTGATGACTTCTATTTCATTACTTGAAATTGGTCTATTTAAATTTTGTTGATGCCATTTTTTTAAGAAAATGTTTTTTCCCAAGAGAAACTGGCTTACTTTCTTTCCTGATTGTTGTGGTAGAGCATACTCTTGATAATCAAGGTACTCATTGATTTGGGACCTTGAGTTGCTGAGGACACATGATGTGAAGGAAAAGCATGATATATAGTATACTATCTGATAAAGGAGGTGTACTGCACTGTGTATGTGTACACACTCAAAGAGTCTGATTGCAATATGTTGACACTTGCAGACACTAGAAGATATCAAAATAGGGATTTTTATAATTGTGAGTGATTTTGTGATTTTTGCTTCTGGATTTTCCATAATAAGCATATATGCTTTTAAAACACAGGAGAAAATGTTACTTAAGAAATACACGTATCAAACACTCAAGACAAATAAGTGAGCCCTCCAAGGAATTAAATAGTACAATCTGCAGGGAGGATTTGGGAACATCAAAACTCAATTTTTGATACAACTTGATAATATATAAATTATAAGGAATAAAATTAAAACAATGAAGTATTCCACCTTGTGTGTGTGTGTATATTCACAGATTCACAGATATGCATGGAGGAAGAGAGAAATATTGACTTCATCCGCATTTGTTTCCACTCTCCCTTCAAAAGTACACTGACTCTCCATTGGGAAATTCACTCCTTCCTAATTATTAAAAAATATAGCCTCAGAGAAATTAATTCCTAGGGAAAAGGTCCTGATTGGTTTAGCTTCTCCAGCCCACATTTAAAATGTCTTTTTTAAGTGATTATTCCCCAGATTGTAATGGATAAGATGAAGGAAAGCATGCTTTGAGATTTGGGGGGAAACAGTAGGCTTCTATTTTGTTGCTGCTGTCTTGCTTTTATTGTGGTTTGATTGTGTAAGGTACTACCATATGAAGCTCCTCGGTTTTTCACTTACCCAGAGAAGAATGAAGACCAGGAAATAGCAGGCTTCCTCCTCTAATCATAAACATGTACCACTACTTGTATAGGCTCATGCTGCAGGTACAGCCAAGCAGTGAGTTATAAAGCAGATCCCTGCTCACAACTTTTTAAAAATCTATCCAAGCCTAAAATCAGAAAGATCTCCTCCTTGTTTGTTCAGCTAATAAACCAGGCCATTTCCTGTATTATTTATGCAAATTTGATCTTAGTTTTCTGTTACTTAAAAAGCATGACTTGCAAAAAAAAAAAAAACATTATTTCTCAAAAATGAAAATATACCAATTAACAGCCATAGATTTTTTGAAGAATATTTTATTGTTTTATGAAGCATATCTCTTATTCTATATAGGAAATACAATGAAAAATACATATGCTTCCCTGAATTTTCTGGGCATATGTATATTTCAAAATAATTATTGCTTTTGAATTATTTTACCATAGGCTTTAGCAACTAGTGCCTTCTTAGCATCGATGGAGGTTATTTTACAAACACTAAACTTCATTTTTGCCTAAATAATGATAATAAAGAGTGTTCTTTCAGCAAAATCAATGCCTTTGAATTAGTTTTAAGTCCAGAAGACTTTGAATTTATGAAATATTTATGGGAACTCAAATCCTGTCCACAGTGGTTCTCAGCTGTGACTGCAGCATATGGTTTATAAATTGAAACAGGTGTGGGAGAACAGGTGGTCATGACAAGCAAGGGAAAGACTGGAATTTACTGTAGGGAAGCAACGTGATAAAATACCACTAGTGGCATGGAAGGAAACATACTGATTTGATGGTAGAATCCAAAAAGATTCTCACACAGGTAAATACACATGACAGCACTTGAGATGAGTGTTCGCCCACTGACATCTCACCAAAGAAATGGGGAGGCAGTTAGGACCACTTTCCATGGTGAGTGAATGCAAGCAAATTCTCATATTTCATTGGGGAAGTTTGCAACTCAGTTGCAAAAAAAAAAAAAATGATTAAAAATTTAAAAGTCCCTCATTCTTAATTCTTTCAATATACAACCATTCTAAATTAGGACCTAAGATTACTTTTACCTTCATCATCTACACTTTTTCTAAAAGTATTGCATATATGCTTCCCAGAATCCATTAGCTTAGCATCAGAAGGGTGTCCTTCTGTATTGGCAGGGAGTGGTCGACTGCTCTCCTGATATTTCAACAAGTACTTTTAAAAGAAGCCTTTACAGATTTCTGTATTATTTACAGAAAACTGTCCAAAGAAGATAATATTTATGATTTCTAAACTTCCTCCTCCCCTCTTCCCATATGTTATTCTACATTCATTCAGAGCTTAGCAGTCTAGACCAATGGAAAGGAATGAGATACAAGAGCTAAAAGAAAATAATGTCTAGATGGATTTGGAAAGAACAGTTGTACTTATTTTTAAATATGAGCTTTCCTCATCTAGAAACTGATAGTTTCAGACCAGATATTGTGTAGAGTTATACTTACAAAGACATCATATAAAATCTGGGTAGGAACTCACCGTTCTAATCATCCTGTTTCAATCCATTCCCTGGTGTATACATTCATGTAAGAATGAAAACCACTACTCCAAGATGTTGAGCAATGTCAGGGAAATTGAAGGATCCTCTCTATCTTTCTAAAATTCTTTAGAAACATTACCTAGAGTGTCTTAAACAAGGAGGGTCACTGAATGGAAAGCAGATGTAATAGTAGTGTGTGATACCCAGATCACCTCCCATACACAAGTATATGTGTGCACGCATGCATTTGTACACACACACACACACACACATGCACACACACACACTCTGGGAGTAAGAATTTCTTTTTTTAGATGTGGGAGTATTGATGATTGATAGTGCTCAGGTGATTCCTCTTCCCCAGTAATAAAATCCCCAAAGATAAAACACCTACCTTGCCACGGTAATCCCCTCTTTCCAGAGGGCCAATGATGAGACAGATCTATAGGGCCCTCCAAGCACCAAAGTTTATCTTGACTGTTACTCCCACTTAATGTAAGGTATCCCTCTGTACATTCCTGCACTGTTCAATTTCTCACAGGTGTTCAAATCAAGAGTACTACCAGGTAAGTTTCCTGAATATAATTATCTGTGTCAGGAGCTGGAATATGCAATCTGCAAGAGCAGATAAGAGAAGTGGTCAGAGAGAGCAGATTGAATCACCTGTTGGATGAATGGTACTGATGATCTCTTCATTGGCAGAAGTCAGAGTACAGACATCTCTTGCCATGTAGTGGCAATGAAATTTGTTAAAACACTCATCGTTAGGAACTAGTAGACCCTGGAGGAGAACACATTGATATGAGTAGTGTATCAGGCTTTTAGGAAGCACATCAAAAATAAGAACAAGGGAATAGAATTACTATTTTGAGGGCAATAGATGACTTGGATAACAAAGGTATGTAAGAGACTGAGGATGATTAATCAGCAATTAAATTCTAAGAGGTTTTCCTTGGCAACATATAGAGATTCTCATCTCCCGAAGCTGGAATATAGAAAAATCAGATGTAATTTTTAAAAATAGCAGAATCTCAGGAAGGTTGAGAAGGTTGAACCTTATCTCTAACAGACTTTTGGGCCCAGTAGGATTTCCATATAAAAAATGGAGAGCTATGAAATTAGGTAATAGAGAATGCCATGCTCTTTATGAACATGATATATGAGTAACTATCAAGATTCATTTCTCAATTTATGGAAGCAGAAAAAATTAAGAATTGAAAATTGAATCTAAGATTAGCCACCCCAATTAAATTTTTCAACCACTTGCCTGGATTCTGAATATGAGCCAATTTTCAGACCTGTACCCCATCAAGTTTTCAAAAGAAAAGACCTTGAAATGTCATCGTAAGTATATATGGGCATTGTTTCCACATTCCTTCATCAGAAGAACCTGTAAGTATTGACTTTAAGAACTATATAATGGAGTGAGAAGTATTTCCAAAGATATCAAGAACAACCTGAACTGGAATTGATAACCAAGTTCCAAGTAATCATCAGGCACCTTTGTTAGAATGGGATTGTTATGGAGGTCAGGTAATAAATAGAATCTTCGCCAAGTGTGGCTCACAGTGAGTTCACTTCATTGATGAACTACCTGATAATAATTTTCCTAGTCCCAAAATATAAAATTGAACAGTCACACTGATATACTTGATAGTTGGCAGGTCCCACATTTGACTTCTTGTTCTGTAAAGTAAAAATTATCATGGGGGTAGGTCCAGTGGAGGTTTCAAAAGCGCCTTTCCCCCAACCAAAATAGAAGCATTACAAATAATAACACGTCCCAGGGAGAATGGTAAGGGTCCATACAACCCTCAGAGTGATGATACCCATTATATCTTCATTTAGTTCATGTTTCTGTCTCCTAAAAAAGTCAGATGGATTCTGGAAGATGTCATAAACTATTGCTATCTTAAACACATATGAATTCCAGTTGTAGCTACTGTATGGAATGAGGAAGCCTTGCTAGAGTTTAACACAGGATCACATATACAGTATAATTTTGCAAATATATTCTATTCCATCCCTATCAAGAGTAATGATCAGAAATAGTGCTTCTAATTATTAACTCAGAACTGATAATTCACCATTATTATGCCACGAGCCTGCTATAACACAACTGCTTTATTACAAATAGTCCAAAGGAAAATGGACTATGTGAAAATTCCTCAGATATGACTTCACCTTACTGAGACTAGGTAAATAAGAAGCAGCAAGCAGTTGGAGGTCTTGGAAGACAAATATACTGAAAGGATGGAAAATAACCTTTATAAAGATTTGAAGAATGACTCAGTGAGATTTGGGGAAAGTCTAGAATTCCAGGCCATATCACAATATTCCCTCCAGGACAAAGGATAAATGTTTATATAATTTATATCTCCCCTCAGTATGAATGAAGCACAATACCCATTAGGTCTCTTCAGATTTTAGACGTATAATATTCCATCTCTGGGAGCAGTACATCTTAAATACAAGATGATATAAACTGCTTCTGATTTTGAGTAGGAGGTATGTGCACTTAGACTGAAGTGCGTGGTGCTACTTTGGCCACACCACCTGGTGGGGAGATAGTAGAGGTTATCTGTACTGGAAAAAGATGTGTGGCGTTTGTGACAAGCCCTAAGGAAAGAATTACAGGGGAGATTTCTAAAATTCTCCAAAGAGGTCATACTATCTTCAACAAAGAATAATACAACTTCTGAAGCACAATGTACGGCACCATCCTGGGGCCCAGGAGAGATGAGTTTTCTGACCACGGAAACGACATTACATGAGGATAGAACTTCCTGTCGTCTTCCCAACATGAGCTGATAGATAGTGTTAAAAAAACAAAACCAACCTCTAGGGTATACACATATTACATACGTATGTAGGTGGGAAAGCCATCGGCCAGGTCATCAGGAAGTGCAGGCTAGAAATAGGCAAGAGCCAAGACTTCATTTCATAGATAGAGTTTCTTTTCCTTCAGGGAAACCAAAAATCTTCTCTTAAAGCCTTTGAATTGCTCAGGTCAAGCCTACCCAGGTTATTAAGGATAATCTATATTGCTTAAAGTCAACTGATTGTGGGTATCAATTACATTTACAAAATCATTTTATACCAATACCTCAACAACTGAATGAATAACAGGACCAGAGTATAAACAAGTTAACACATAAAATTAACCATCTTACTTGACTTTTGCCAGACCCCCATTTCATAGTGTCAGGTGTGTCAGCATCAACTATTGTAGTGTAGAGGTGAGACTTTCAGGCTTACACACGAACAGGGTGGGGAGATATGGGCCCCACGTCAGGGTCTCCATGTTAATAACCCCTGTTTTGCCAGTGACTCACCTTTAAATGGACTGGGATGTGCTCCAACTTTTCTCAAAGTTGTCTCTGAAAAACAGCAGTGAAAGGAAACTATCTTAAAAGAAAATTGGATGAGTTAAGCTGGTCATCACTTTATGTAGAAAAAGAAGAGTCCATTGTTTGTAAAGTATATAGACTCATGAACACTGGTGAATGACTTGGGTGAGTGATAAGATGATTAGCAGGGATTCAGATAAGAGGGGGGAAAAATCTGCAGAATAAGTACATTGAAAATAGACATGAACCATGAAGACCTTTGCATCATATGTCAAGGCCCATCTGAAAACATCTTCCAAAGCACTAAACTACCAAATGAAATTACTGGATTAATCGGCATCATTTGGATTCTATCAGACACCTTGATGCTGGCACAAAAACCAATAAACTGTGTAGCCATGGCTTTCAAAATTGTCTGGGTGTCAAAATATGGATTCCCTCTGGTTGAAGTTTATTAGATAACTGCTGTTGGTAGAAGCCCAACTTCCGCAAACTAAGACCGATGCTAATTCCTCAGTAAGGCACCATCCCTTCAGAGGTCAAAGTAGTCATTTGTTAGAACACTGACTTAATTAGACACATTCTACTCTGGAAAGAGCAGCGATTCTTTTTGGTTGACATTGATACACATTCTGAGTACGTTTTGGCCTTTCCTCCCTCATATGGTACCACCATTTAAAGGCCTGTGGAATGTTTGATTAACTGACACAAGATCTTCAATAACTATATAAATCAACTTTATAATGAAGAAGGAACAGATGTGGGCACAACAACATGGAAACTATGTTCCTACCTCATAATACACTACCTGGAACTTCCATCTTCCCGGTGATTATCCTTATCTGAAAAGAGCTGCCTTGTTCAAGGACAGGCTCCCTTATGGGGAGGCCACCCTTCAATGTCTAGTCGAGGTAGGACTCTAAAGATCCATGGGTGGGTTGGCTAAAGCTTTATTGATTCTACATCAAAGCCCAACATCTCCCTGAAATCTTTATTGTCTTATTTTCTTATAGGTAGAGACAAGTCATCCTCTTTCTAACCATAAAAAAGAATTTGAAATCCTTAAGATGCAAAATGAATGGTTAAATATTACCTAAAATTATATGATACTTTGATGAGGAGTAAATTATCAAATTGTTGAATGTAAGATAAATTTAGCATGTAGTAGTCATGGAACTGGAATTACTCAAAGGATACAGTTCAAGCCCTCAAAGAGTTCACACGCATGCCCCCTCTGCCACACACACAATCCTATTGGAACCCTACAAAAATAGATAAAAATATTAAATACATAGCATATGTCAGGCAAGATCTCCCAGGAGCTTTATATACATTACTTATTATTTATTAGGGTACATATCTATGAAGTATATGTACTTCATACATATTATCTTGTTGGTCCGACAATCTTATTTGTGCTATTGTATGTACCAATAAGAAAACTGAGATTATAAAGATTAAATAACTTGTCTGAGGTCACACAAGGAGTGAATATCAGATTGGGGATTACAGCTGTGTCTGCCTATTTTTGAAACCATGCTTTCAGATATCATGCATAAAATTGAATGAGAAACAGAAATACAGTAAAATAATTAAAATACATGTGCTCACCATGCAATGCAACTTTAAACACAATTCATTTATTAATGTTGTTTACATACTAGTTTTCACAGTTTGGCACAAAAATTATTTCATTTTACAAAGCAAAAAGCAGAAGTTTATAATTGGTTTTACCAGTAACTTATGCAATAGGAAGGCTTTCAACTCAGCTTCTCAAAAATAATCACACTTTAATATATTGACAGCTTGCTCAAACATTAATTCTTTGAAGACCCAGTCAAACTTTTTATACCAGCCAATTAACAGCATCATGCCAGGAACTTGAGTCTCCTTCCTAGCTGACAAATAAACAAAATTTATCATTCATTTACTCTCCACTTCAAATAAACTAAAATACTCTTTGCAAGAGATGTTTGTTTGGCCTAAAGGTCACTTGGAACTTAAGTTAAATAATGTCTCTAGAGACTGCACAAAAATGTTTACCAAAACTCAGTCATCTTTATAAAAGCCCTAAAGTGCTTTTGGGTTCTCAGGCAATGGCCTTGAATCTCACACTTCAGAATTATGTGGTAAACACATTGCATTTTAAAAGAATATCAAAGTGTATTTCAACTATGGTTAACCCCTCAAAATCTTTATTCAGGCACAGAAGACGGAATGTCATAGATGAAAATCCACCACCCCAAGTGGATGGTTGCTGGTTGAATTTTGGTGGTTGTGATAAAGGAGACATGAAGAAGAATAAAACATATCATCTTTACTAGTTTTGATAAGAAACTTCAAAGCTCTAAAATTTAATGTGTTGATTGTCCAACAATATTTATTGAACTCTTGTTTTCTTCCAGGTACTCACCTGACCTTTGCTGGTAGATGATTTTAAAAACTCCCTCCACTGCATTCATTAAAATCATTTGCAGTTTCATGGATTTATAGAAAATAAATAAGTAAAGATGAAATGTACGGTTGTGATGAAGAACTATCTACAAGAACAAAAACTGGGATGTACAGGAAATAACACCTGCTAATTAACTTCAGTCACGTCTGAAGATTCCACGCAGGGCACAGTGACAAACACCATATTCTTAGCTACTTTGGAGGCCAAGGCAGAAGGATTGCAAATTTATGGTCAGCCTGAACAAGAGAGCAAGACCCCATCTCAAAATAAAATCATACACATGTAATCTAAATTTCTGATTCTATATCTTATATCTAAGAACCCAAACCAGACATATCTGTAAATATCAGTTTGGAAACTATAAGCCAGTATCATTAAAGTGGAGCTCTCTGAGATTTCCTCATCAGCATTGCTTATTTTTGTCTTCTGATAGCACCCATTCCAAGGGGTGAGATGGCATCTCATTGTGGTTTTGATTTGCATTTCATTATAGCTAATAGTGTTTTCATATTTTGTTGACCCTTTCTTTGTATTTCTTCTTCTGAGAAATGTCTATTCAGATCTTTGCCTGTTTTAAAACCAGAAAGCCAGAACTGGTTTCTCCTGAGGCCTCTCTCCTTGCTCAAGGATGCCTGTCTATTTGCTCTGTCTTTTGCCTTCTCTGAAAATTTCCTTACTTATTCTGAATGTTAATCCAGTGTCAGGCGAATGGTTGGTATATATTTTCTCCTATTCTGTAGGTTACCTCTTCTTTCTTTTTTTTTTAATTTTTAATTTTTTAATTTTTTATTTTTTTATTGTAAACAAATGGGATACATGTTGTTTCTCTGTACATGGAGTAAAGGCATACCATTTATGTAATCATAAATTTACAAAGGGTAATGGTGTTTGATTCATTCTCTTATTTTTTCCCTTCCCCCCACTCCTCCCACCCCTCTTTTCCCTCTATACAGTCCTTCCTTCCTCCACTCTTGCCCCAGTCCCTAACCCTAACTCTAACCCTAATACTTATCGCTCCCATCCCCCATTATGTGTCATCATCCACTTATCAGCGAGATC
The DNA here is from genome assembly GCF_902686455.1 of Sciurus vulgaris. Lineage (NCBI taxonomy): Eukaryota > Metazoa > Chordata > Mammalia > Rodentia > Sciuridae > Sciurus > Sciurus vulgaris. The sequence goes on from NC_136469.1 coordinate 124,800,155, forward strand.
ATTCATCCTTTGGTTTTTTTGAGATTGGCCTATCTCACTTGGCATGATATTCTCCAATTTCATCCATTTGCCTGCAAATGCCATAATTTTATCATTCTTTATGGCTGAGTAATATTCCACTGTATATATATGCCACAGTTTCTTTATCCATTCATCAACTGAAGGGCATCTAGGTTGGTTCCACAATCTCTCTATTGTGAATTGAGCAGCTATGATCATTGATGTGGCTGTATCTCTGTAGTATGCTGATTTTAAGTCTTTTGGGTATAGGCCAAGGAGTGGGATAGCTGGGTCAAATGGTGGTTCCATTCCAAGTTTTCTGAGGCATCTCCACACTGCTTTCCAGAGTGGCTGCACTAATTTGCAGCCCCACCAGCAATGTATGAGTGTACCTTTCTCCCCACATCCTCGCCAACACCTATTGTTGCTTGTAGTTTTGATAATTGTCATTCTAATTGGGGCATTATGGAATCTTAGGGTGGTTTTGATTTGCATTTCTCTTATTACTAGAGATGTGGAACATTTTTTCATATGTTTGTTGATTGCTTGTTCATCTTCTTCTGTGAAGTGTCTGTTCATTTCCTTAGCCCATTTGTTGATTGGGTTGTGTGTATTCTTGGCGTAGAGTGTTTTGAGTTCTTTATGGATTCTGGAGATTAGTGCTCTATCCAAAGTATGATTGGCAAAGATTTTCTCCCACTCTGTAGGCTCTCTCTTCGCATTGCTGATAGTTTCCTTTGCTGAGAGAAAGCTTTTTAGTTTGAATCTATCCCAGTTATTGATTCTTGCTTTTATTTCTTGTGCTACGGGAGCCCTGTTGAGGAAGTCTGGTTCTAAGTCGACATGTTGAAGATCTGGACCTACTTTTTCTTCTATAAGATGCAGGGTCTCTGGTCTGTTTCCGAGGTCCTTGATCCATTTTGAGTTGAGTTTTGTGCAGGGTGAGAGATAGGGGTTTAATTTCATTCTGTTGCATATGGTTTTCCAGTTTTCCCAGCACCATTTGTTGAAGAGGATATCTTTTCTCCATTGCATATTTTCGGCACCTTTGTCTAGTATGAGAAAACTGTATTTATTTGGGTTTGTGTCCATGTCCTCTATTCTGTACCATTGATCTACCTGTCTATTTTGGTACCAACCATGCCATTTTTGTTACTATTGGTTGTAGTATATTTGAAATTCTGGTATTGCGATACTCCCTGCTTCACTCTTCCTGCTAAGGATTGCTTTAGCTATTCTGGGTTTCTTATTCTTCCAGATGTATTTCATGATTGCTTGCTCTATTTCTATAAGGTACATCATTGGGATTTTAATTGGAATTGCATTGAATCTGTATAGCACTTTTGGTAGTATGGCCATTTTGACAATATTAATTCTCCCTATCCAAGAACATGTGAGATCTTTCCATCTTCTAAGGTTTTCTTTAATTTCTTTCTTTAGTGTTCTGTAGTTCTCATTGTAGCGGTCTTTCACCTCTTTTGTTAGATTGATTCCCAAGTATTTTATTTTTTTGGAAGCTATTGTGAATGGGGTAGTTTTCCTAATTTTTCTTTCCAAATATTCATCACTTATGTATAAAAATGCATTAGATTTATGAGCATTGATCTTATATTCTGCTACTTTACTGAATTCACTTATGAGTTCTAAAAGTTTTCTGGTGAAATATCCTCGTTCCTCTAAATATAATCATATCATCAGCAAATAGGGATAGTTTGAGTTCTTCTTTTCCTATTCCTATCCCTTTACTTTCTTTGGTTTGTCTAATTGCTCTGGCTAGAGTTTCAAGGACAATATTGAATAGAAGTGGTGAAAGGGGGCATCCCTGCCTTGTTCCAGTTTTTAGGGGGAATGCTTTCAGTTTTTCACCATTTAGAATGATATTAGCCATGGGCTTAGCATAGATGGCCTTTATAATGTTAAGGAATGTTCCCACTATCCCTATTTTTTCTAGTGTTTTGAGCATGAAGGGGTGCTGTATTTTATCAAATGCTTTTTCTGCATCTATTGAAATAATCATGTGATTATTGACTTTAAGTCTATTGATACGGTGAATTACATTTATTGATTTCCTGATGTTGAACCAACCTTGCATCCCTGGGGTAAAACCCACTTGATCATGGTGCACTATTTTTTTAATATGTTTTTGTATGCAATTTGCTAAAATTTTGTTGAGAATTTTTGCATCAATGTTCATTAAGGATATTGGTCTCAAATTTTCTTTCCTCAATGTGTCTCTGTCTGGTTTAGGTATCAGGGTAATATTGGCTTCATAGAATGAGTTTGGGAGGGTTCCCTCCTCTTCTATTTTATGGAATACTTTGAGAAGTATTGGAATGATCTCTTCTTTAAAGGTTTTGTAGAACTCAGCTGAGAACCCATCTGGTCCTGGACTTTTCTTTGTTGGTAGGCTTTTGATGACTTCTTCTATTTCATTACTTGAAATTGGTCTATTTAAATTGTGTATGTCCTCCTTATTCAGTTTAAACAATTCATATGTCTCTAGAAACCTGTTGATGTCTTCAAATTTTTCTATTTTGTTGGAGTATAGATTTTCAAAATAGCTTCTAATTATGTTTTGCATTTCAGTTGTGTCTGTTGTGATATTTCCTTGTGCATTCCGAATTTTAGTGATTTGAGTTTTCTCTCTCCTTCTCTTTGTTAGTGTGACTAAGGGTTTATCGATTTTGTTTATTTTTTCAAAGAACCAACTTTTTATGTCAATTTTTTCTATTATTTCTTTTGTTTCCATTTCCTTGATTTCAGCTCTGATTTTAACTATTTCCTGTCTTCTACTATTTTTGGTGTTGGTCTGTTCTTCTTTTTCTAGGGCTTTGAGCTGTAGTGTTAGGCTGTTTATTTGTTGATTTTTACTTCTTTTATTGAATGAGCTCCATGAAATAAATTTTCCTCTAAGTACTGCTTTCATAGTTTCCCAGAGATTTTGATATATCTTTGTTCTCATTTACCTCTAAGAAATTTTTAATTTCCTTCCTTATATCTTCTGTTATCCATTCATCATATAATAGCATATTGTTTAATCTCCAGGTGTTGGAGTAATTTCTCTTTTTTACTCTTTCATTTATTTCCAATTTCAATCCATTATGATCTGATAGAATACAAGGTAGTGTCTATCTTCTTGTATTTGCTAACATTAGTTTTGTGGCATTATATATGTTCTATTTTAGAGAAGGATCCATGTGCTGCTGAGAAGAAAGTGTTTTTGCTCTTGGTTGGATGATATATTCTATAAATGTCCGTTAAGTCTAAATTATTGATTGTTATTGAGATATATGGTTGCTTTGTTCAATTTTTGTTTGGTACCTCTTCTTTCTATTGGTAGTTTCCTTTGCTCTGTGGAAAGTTCTTAGTTTTACATAATCCCATCTTTCTGCTTACAAAAATTTTTTCTCCTGTGCTTTTGGGATCACATCCAAAAAAATTTGAACCTCTACTGGTGTTCTAAAGCATTTTCTCTCTTTTATTTTCATAGTTTCAGGACATTCATTTTGGTCTTTGGTCCTATTTTAAGTCGATTATTGTACAAGATGAGAGATAGGTTCAATTCTAATCTTCTGCTTGTGAATATAGTGTTTTCCCAGCACCACTTACTAACGAGGCGATTCTTTTCCTAACCTAGGAATGTAAATTATGTAGCCATTACGGAGAACAACATGGAGGGCCTCTAAAAACCTAAAAATAGATGTACCATATGATTAGCTTTTCCACTTCTGGGTAATATATAAAGAAATTGAAATTAGCATACAAAAAAAAGAGAAAAACCTCCAATTCCATGTTTACTGCAACACCATTCATAATAGTAAGATAAGAATCAATGGTGGCACCCATCTACCAGAGAATGGATAAATAAAATGTGGTAGACATACACAATGGAATATTATTCAGCCATAAAGAATGATGGAATCCTGTCATTTGCAGAATGGAACTTCTTATGTTAAGCAAACTAAGCTCAACATAGAAGACAAATACTGCATGTTCACTCACATATGTGTAAGCTTTAAAAAATATTCATGTAAATATAGAATAGTGATTATTAGAAGCTGGGAAAGGTTGGAGATGGATAAAAGTGGTTGCATAATGGGTTACATAAAAATCAGTTCTAGTGATCTGCAACACAGTGGGGTAAATATACTTCACAGAAAACCAACTGTTACGTATTTTTGAGGATCTAGAAAAAAGGTGCTCAAAGTTTCCGAACATAAGGAAAGGATGAGAAGGAAGTTTCAATCACCCTGAATTAACCAGTACATGCTATATGATGTGCTGAAATATATTACACTGCACCCCAGTAATATGTCCAACTATTCCCTATTAATGAAAAGACATTAAATTTTAAAATAAATGATTAAAATGCTTTATCATAAAAATAATAGAAAAATAAATAAAGTGGTACACAAAAACTGTATTTGTTTGGTAGGGCTGCCAAAACAAAACAGCAAGGATGGGTTAAACAACAGAAATTTATTTCTCATTGTTCTGGGGCTGAAGTTCTCCAGGGTTGGTTTCTCCTGAAGCCTCCTTGCTTGGGGAAACACGCCTGCCTTGCTGCTCTCCTCACATCGTCTTTTCTCCATGCATCAGGTCCCCCTTTCTGGAACCTCTTCTTGTGTACCCAAGTTTGCTGTTCTTATGAGCACACAAAAAGGACTGGATTCAAACCCACCTTAATGACCTCATTTAAACCTTGTCACTTATTAAAAGCCTCACCCCCAAACACACTCACTTTGTGAAGTATCAGGGGTTCATAATTCAGCAGATGAATGCTGGGGTCTCAAAATTCAGGTCAAACAAAATCCAATATGGTTTCTTTGTTATTGTTCTCAAGGAGAAGCATTTTGTTTAGAATAGAGGCATAACGTAGGGATGGAGAGAGTGAGGAGAAGATGTGCTTATGTGTGAGTAAGCGCTGACAATTTGACTTTGCAAAGAAATTCTTCTGTATCATCTGTTTTGTAGAGATAGCATGTTTAAACTACACCAGAAACATGGCTTATTTGTTCTTCTTTGCTAGTGACTCTTTGGGCAAGATTTTCCATATGGTATAAGCATGAGCTGCGCTTAGGCATTCCCAACACTTAGGCATGCTTTAGTTATTGAAGCAACATATCACATGTTTATGAAGTCCTGGCCAGTTAAACTAGCATCCTCACGTTAATTGATCTTTATCTACAAACAGGTTCAATCTGAGCCAAGACTTGCTGTTTATAGTGTTTTAGTTCTGGAAGATCTTCCAGAGTCATAAAACTCAAAGATTTCCAAACACTACAGATCCCACAGAGGAGTCTCTGTTAACTCCCTTGAATTAGAGAATTCCACAAACTGTCTTTTATATATTAGGTTTCTAAGTGTGCTTCAGTTTGAAGATGTGCTCAATGACACAAAGATAAGAATCTTGAAATAGAACATAACTATTTTGTTTCTGATCAGACTTCCAGCTTCACCGTTTTCCCAACTTTACAAAGAACAGTGTTGCTCTTGGAAGCATTAATATGGCCTAACAAATTCACCATTCGTAAATGAACTGAAGGGTTACACAGTCAACCAAATCAAAACCCCTGGTGAGGCATGTCAAGCCAAGTAACAGAGCAGTAGGAAGCAGAGCAGGAAGCAACAACCGAAACCAGAGGGAAGGCAAGGCCATCTGGCCTTTCTGTCTGCCCCATCCACCCATGACCATGGCTGCTTGATGCAGTGAAATGAACTGGAAGAATCTGGGAGAGAGAATCTGAAGGAAAGAAAGTTCATATTCACCGTGCAAAACCTTTACTACACTGGTTTCTGTCTGCCCTGCGTTTAAAGGGTTTATGATCCAAGGAGTAACACTTGGGGCCAGCATGGGTACGTGGAAAGGGATTAGCTCCTGGAATGTCAAATGTGAGGAATAACTGAGAGCCCAAAATAAAAAGAACAAAAGAAAAGGGAATTCAATGACAGGTAATTTGTTTTCTGTGGCAGGGATTAGAGTAGGAGAGAAAGGTTCTACTTCCAATGCACTTTCGGTTACCAGTACCATGTTATAACAGACCTGATAAGTTGATATTTAACCCTGATCTTAATCTCTAGTGTTTGAATGAGGAACTGTTTTCATATATTATGTTTATGAAAAACTGTGGTTACAGGTCAAGGTTTCTCAATCTTGGTATTTGAGGTACTGATATTTAAGGACAGATGATTCTTTGTTTTGAGGAACTGTACTGCATGTTGCAGGATATTTGGCAGCATTCCTAGCTTCAACCCACTAGCTGCAGAAGGAACCCCTACAGGCTTAGCAACAGAAACTGTCTCTATAAATTTTTCCCTGCAGACAAAATTGCTCCTGGTTGAGAACCACTGGTCTGGGTCATTCCCCTAAATGAATACACAAAGTGCTTTAACCATAATCACATTGCCCAGCTGCATCAAATTAGGGCATAATATTACTTGCTTCAGGAGGCATTCAGACACCCTGATGGCTCAGTAGCCTAGCAAAACCTTGGAAATGGCTGTTCCAATGGTCTCTACTCATTCCCAGGACTGGGCATTCATAGGAGATGAGTGAAGTCAGTTCACTCTCAGAGGAATATTGGATGTATATTTTCTTCATTTTGTTTCTTCTTTCATAAAAGGGGGAACAGATATAGTTTGCTGAGCTATGATATAGGCACAAATTTCTATATAATTATACTCTTTTGGAAAACCTCTCCTTTCTCCCTCTAAATAGTTAAAGAAAAGGAGAAGTTCAATTTAAATTATAGTTCTAATTGTGCAACTTACCTACATGTCAGCCAGATCAGAAAGTATAATTTTATGTGGTTTATCTAATAAACATATACAGCACTTCTTTTAACAATAAATCTACAATTATAAGATTTAAAGAATCTTGTAGTTTTTTTTTTTTTTCATTGTACTATCACACAAAAAAATTGAAGGTCAATACTTAAGTTCATTGAAATTAATATGTTTCTATTCTCAAACATAAGAGGCTTTCAGCATAACAAGGTGAATTTGATGGTAACAGTCAAAATACACTCCTTGCAATGTGGAAATGACCTGCCATAGAGGGAAACTTCAGTACAGGGAAATGTGTCTCTGCTGACATAGAGACAGAATTTTAAAATGCTTGCCCAACCACTCACTTTAAAGAATATTCAGCCTAGCACATATCTTTAATTTTTCTTCAAAGTTTAGAGAAAACAAATTATGCAGTAATGTTTTGCTGATTTCTTCCGTTTGTGTCAAATAAAATTGTGAAGTAATTTGGAAGATAAATTCCTTTATAGAATGCTATGTCTTTATTTGCAGAACAAATTAAAGGTAAAAGCAAATTTATGAGTTGCCTTTAACTTAATGTTACCCTATGGTAAATGCAATCTGGTAAAATGTAAATAAAATATATTTATTTCTGAAATGAAACTTTTAAGACTAATAAATCAATGTGTAAAAATGTTTTCTACAAGGCTAAGCTTTTATGAATGGCTTGCAAATGTCAGGAAGAATGATATACATGTGCACATACATGCATGCACAGACACATAAGCATGCGTAGGTATAGATGCATCAATGAGCTTATAGAGTGTAGAGTGATATTGCTATAGTACAGATCTTGAACATCACTCAAAGGCCCCTGTGTTAAAGGCATGGCCTCAGTTTGATGCTGTTAGGAGTTGATGGAATCTTGAGGAGATGGGGCCTAGTGGAAAGTCTTATGTCACTGGGAGGTATGGACTTGAATGAGACAGTGGGAATCCAGCCCCTTTCTGTTTTTATCTTTTGCACTTCGTCATCAGTTGAACAGGCCTCCTCCACTGCCACAAGCCCCTGTCATAGGCCCAAAGTAATAGTCAATAGATCATGGATTAAAACCTCCAAAAATATAAGCCAAAATAAACCTTTCCTCTTTTTAAGTTTATTTATCTTAGGTACTTTATTGCAGTAATGTAAAACTGATGAACATAGGTTAGTGGTTGATTCTTACCAAATGAAAAATTTTTCTTTTTCTTCCCTATCAAACATTTAAATGACATTTCTGATTTTCTGATGCTTCAGGACAATAAGATGCAGCCTTGTAACTGCATTTTGGAATATCTTGTCTAATGGACAAGAATGTGCATGGACTCTGGAAGATCATAAGACTATGGGACAAAGCAGAGAAAAGAAATGGAAGAAAGTTGGGCAGACAATGAACCATGGCTTATAACCCATGCCCCCTGACCCTTCGCTGAGTTGTGATGAGAACAAGAAAAAAAACCATTTATTTTGCTGGTTAACTGAAACTTGGGAATTATTTGATAGAACTCTGCAGGAAATGCTGCCAGTGCCTTAGCCATGTCCCCAAGTCCTTACCATTCCATAACTATGATTATGTACAGCTTTTTAAATGTATGCATTTAGAAGTAATTTCTTTTTTCTACACTGATTGGTTGATAATTTCACTGGATGTAGAATTTCAGATCTCCAGTCTGAATTCTAATTGCCAGCAACAATTTTTTTTTTCTTTTTAACACAGGGTTATTTAGCCACCAAATTCTGCCTGTGCAACAGGCCAGAAATTCCAGGAAATTAACTACTCTGTCTCTTCCAGAGCTTTCAACCAATCAATGGGATTTTGTGCAAAATTTCCTCTCCATGAACTATCTTGTGGGAGATCTCTGTCATGGACATTCTCCCATGGGGCCTAGAATTTCCCTAGCTACTGACCAGTAATGAATTGGTATGATTTATTCAGTATTTATTATATAATAGATAATTTATGAATTATGACTGCAGGATTCAGATGCAGTCACCCACAGTAGCATCTACTGCTGAGTGTCTGCCTTCCTTCCCAATCACTATCCTTAGTCATCTCCCAGTATTTCTTCGTGTCCCAAATAAACTATTTATACTTAACTCCCTGTCTGTGGTCTACCTCAAGAATAAAAAATAAATAAATAAATATTTTTTAAAAAAAACTATTTCCAGCCTCTTAAAGAGAGTTTCCTTGTTCAGAAACACATCAGTCCAGTTTGACCTGAATTACTCCTCTTCTCTTCCAAGTTCTATAAATGTGAATACCATAAACAAATTCTCTAAAGCCTCATATTGTCCTCTGGAAAATGGGGGTAACAATAGTAATCATTTTATTCTGTTGTTATTATGGACTAGAGGCGATAAGAATAAATTCATAAATTATCTATTATATAATAAATACTGAATAAACCATACAAATTCATTACTGGTCAGTAGCTAACTAATAGTGGAAATGATATCTGAATTCAATGTGTCTTTCTGGTAAATTACAAGGGTCTTTTCTCCTATGTTAGGTCAACTACTTGCTAATTACCAGGTCATTTCTTAAATGTCTTATTTCAGTTTCATATGTTTATCCCTGTATCAAATTTGTGTGTGTGCATGACTTGGAGTTGGGTAGTTTTATGGGGATTGTTCTGAAAAATGGTAATGGTCCTCCATCTCCCATGAAGATTCACCTTTCCAGAAACAACCACCTTTATTATTTAGATGATTATTTTGGTATATATCTCCATCATCAATATAACATGCTTATGTTGCTATGTACTGATTTTTGTTTTAGGTATCATCTTCCCATGTCTGGCAAAGGAGGTCTTAGCCTTTTTGCTTTTCAAACATGCACATCCAGACATTCCCACAAACTCATCACACAGCTGTGCCATAATTTTGTATCAATGTTTGATATTGACATAATTGTGACTATGTAAAATTCTTTTAAACTTTTGAGTCTGAGAGTAATTTCTTCATCTTAGGTTTATACTTGGTTGATAATTTCACTGGGTATGGTATTCACAAATGCAAATCTTTTCCTTCAGATTGCTGAAGTGGTCAAGCTTCTAGCATGATGCCATTTTTAATCCTGAGCCATTTTGTGTGAATAGCCTGCTCATGTTGTCGTGTCTGTTTCAGCTTCTTCACCCACCTCCAGGTTATAAGCTCGTCTCTTCACTTTGGTGTGTTGATGTCTCATCATAGTATATTTGGTATGAGTCTAATTTCATTCGTTTTGTTATGAATACTCAGGCATTTTCAATCTGGAAATAAGTGCCTTTTCTTTTTCCATGACTTTTTCCCTATTTTGTTGACTATTATGCATCGCCCTCCTCTTTTTTACCTTTTTTATTGTCCTAATATCTTAAAGAGTTTAATGCCTTAAAAAGTATTTATTGATACGGGGCTACCTGGAATATTTCTATATTTTTCCTTCTTGTCTCCATTCTCCTCCTTCTCCTGTTCCTTCTTCTCTATCCATATGTATGTATGCATGTTTATTTTGTGTGTGCTAATATATTTGTGTGTATAAATATGTATATATGTGTATATGTATGTCTTTACACACACACAGACACACACATAACTGGGGAGATTGGTTTCTTTCTATAATTTCATCATCTACCCTTTAAGTGTCTCATTTTTTTGCTATTCTGTTTTATTTCTGTAATTTCTTCTTGTTACGTGTTTAAAACATCTTCTGTTCTTCTATGAGTATAGTAGTAATTTTTAAAGTTTCTCACTCTAAATACTTCTTCCTTACAACTTGGTTGTTTTCCTGTGTATGGATTCCATCTGTCACAGAGAGGCCTTCCTCACTGTCTGCTACCCCTCCCCTAGGTGCTCACACGTAGAAGTGGGAGATCACAAAGAGTCTGAGAGCCCCAAGTGCTCATTGACTTCTTGTTCCTCTGTGAAGTGATCTGGCTAGAAGTTTTCATAAGCACTTTCCAAGTTTTGTTCTAGTCTCCATCAGGGCCTTGGGGAAAACATCATCTAAAGTTCAGCCAGGAGGAATGCAGCTGGAGGGCCACAGCATTACCACCAGCAAGCTCTGCACAGCTGATTCTTTGTGTCCTGCACAGACACATTTTATTTTACTTCCTCCAGAGCCTAAGCCTTCAGTCCTTTGAAATAAAGGAAGAACTCAGGCACTGAGGTGGCAGAATAGTGGCAGAGAAACAGGGATCAAATTTCTTTAATCAAATTTTGATTTATTCTACTAACTTGAGCCTTCTACCCCACTGGTGAGTGGCATCTGATGTAGAGAATTCCTGAGTCTTTGGCAATTCTGCAACTTAAGTTGATTTTCACTTTCCCTATGTCTGGTTAGAATTCAGGATTTAAAGATCTGCCATGTCATTTTCTACTCACCTACTTATTTTTTAGCTTCCATAATCTTTCTTTTATTGCCTTTCCCTCCATTTTCTCAGGTTTATTTTAACATACTATGAGCTTAGTATAATTTCAGGAGGCACTTAAGGTAGATTTGCAAAAATGATCTGTATCTTTAAAGAGGAGTTCTGCTTTAAACTTTAGATAACATTATTTCACAAGAAGAGACTTTTGTATAAAAATTGCTCCTTTCTAAGTCTAGCTAGAAAATAACTAGAAATTTAAAGATCATATCAGTTTTTCTGAAGGATGAACTACCACATTAACAAATAGCAAATACAATGTGCACACAGCTAAAAAGTTTTTATGGTTTCGCATTCTTAATAAGTAAAGGTCAAAATCTGATGATTAAGACCCACGTTTTCTATACTCACTATGTTTTTCAGTTTCTCTCTGTCTTTCTCTCTCTCTCCTACCCCACTACTTGTTTTGAGAGTTACAAAAACTCATCAGCACTATAAAATCACACCACTTATTTTAAGGAAGTATAAATTTGAGCTAATTCTTGAATTTGATTTTTCTTGGACAAAATGACAAAGCAGATAAAGACTCAGGTTCTTCTTTCTTTCTTCAGGGTGGCTATGTCATTGTTCATCTTCCCCTTAAACTAGGGAACAGAATTTTTAGTCTGCATTTTACTGAAAATGAAGACACCTACAAGATTTGCTTATATTCTATTCCCTAAATAAGCACTGAAACCTGGTGAAGGAGACAAACAAGCACATCCTCATACACCTGTTCCCACACCAGAGGTGACTTTGGTTCCTGCTAGATTCCTCGTTTCCCTGTCAGGTTTTCATTTCTTTCTTGATTTGGGGCACTTGACATTTTTCTTGACTTTCTCCCTATCTTTCTTTGCCTCCTTCTTTTTTCTTTATTTTTCGCTCAGGCACAATTTCATACACTTTTTGTTAAACTTTACACCGCATTTCTAAGTGCTGGAGGCTTTAATTCTCAAGGGCTGTCAGTTTTTATGATCTGTCGTAAACCTGGAACTGGAAGTTCTGAACCACCCTAACTTTAGGATTGGAAGTCAGGGCCATTTTTTCTCATCAGGAAGGCCCAGTTGAGAAATGTGAGTTTATGTATGTGATTATTCAAATTGACTTCCCCTAGAATCAGGCACTTGCACTGCTCAAGGGCAGAAAGCATCACAGGGAATTGACACTTTCGCAGAGAAGTTGGGTCACTTGTCCGAGTCCAGCCCTAGCTAAAGGAAAGGCATCAGGCTGTTTTCAGGGTCCCTGTCTCTCAACTCTATGCCTGTTCCATGTGCTGCCTTATTGTCATTTTCTTTACAAGAATATGAGTTTCTCTTTGAAGGGAGATTATATAGAAGAAACAAATAAACAAATAAAAACTCTGAGTCTTTGGACAAAAAGTTTGAACTCCTGAATCTGACATTTACAGAATTCAGCTATGTAACTGGGCAATTGATGACCCTTTTTGATCCAGCCTTAAATTCCTAATTTGCAAAACAAATTGTCTACTTGTCTATGTTTTTTGATAAAAAAAAAAAGACCTAGTATATGTAAAACATTTTTTCAGATTTTTATTCTCAGAAGATACTTAGCAATGATCTAATTTTGTATATTATTACAGTTATTTATATTAGTAGTAAAGATGATTTATATCACTTATTATAATTTTTATTGAAAGCAATACCTTCATAAATCCCTTTTCTCTGGTTGATACTATGTCAATTATAAAATGGCCACATAATTCCTGTAAAGTCTTGACTGAATCTTTGTCAATGCCCTACTCTATTTGATTTGGATTTGAACACCTTTCCTTACTCATTAAAATATAGATAAAGTCATCTTTAAGCCTACATTGGGCTTAATCTCTAAGATTAAAAATATTTTATACCAAAATTTCTTAAATGCTTGTTTTTTTGCACTCTGACTTTTGCTTACAAAGCTACTGAATGTGGTCTCGTTTAGTTCTGGCTACCTGATTTTGCAAATTCAGCCTCATCAAGGTAGCATTCCTTTGTTGAGAAAAATGCAGAAACCTGCCCGACATTTCACCAACACTGGCTCTGGGACCCCATCCCCTCCTCTGGATACGGTGTAGCATTTGTGCATATGACAAGTTCTTCACCCAGAACTCAATGGCAGGGAGAACCTGTACTTACTCGATAGAGAGAATAATGGGGGAGCTTTAGAATATGTAGAAGAAAATGAGAGGGAGGGAGGGTATGAAAAATGGTGGAATGAGACAGACATCATGACCCTATGTACATGTATGATTACACGAATGGTGTGAGTCTACATTGTGTACAACATAGAAATGAAATTATGTACCCCATTTGTGTACATTGAATCAAAATGCAGCCTGTAAAAAATTAAAAGCTAAATAAAAATAATTAAAAAAGAAAACATTGATTTTCTTTTCCAAACCTTTTTCAATAAAACTCACTAACCTGTTTCTCTCTTGTCTTACAACAGGACTCTTAGCTTAAAGGGATTTGGGGGTGTTTTTTCCCATATAAAAACCACTACAACTTTCGTGGCCAAATGCTACTGCACCTCATCTTGACAATAAACAATTCCTGCTTTGATTCTGTGATCTTTCATCTTGCTCACCTTTTATCAAAAACCGCCTCTGCCCATCAGTCCGCCAAGTCGTCTGGTCTGATCTCCCAGCTTCAAATCGTACCATATCTCATTGTGTTGATGCTTTTAATCTCATAGTTACCCATCCAGCCACCCTTCTCAGACATCCACATTTCTCAAGTGGATACCTGTTTTTCCCGGGGCAGCTGTCTTCAATGTGAACAATGAACATGGTTTCCATTATTTCTTTACATGAATGTAAGATGTTTAATAAAATATTTTAATAGTTCTGACATCATCATTTTATAAAGTCCTTCTCTAGTTGCACACAATGGATTAATTTAATGATAAATTGAATACTATATCATTCATTTATTCACTGCCTGATACTTTCAAAATGTTTTCAAACAGGTTAATTTGTTTCATCTCATTTACATTCCTGTGGCACATAGAACAGGTTTTTACAAATGATTTTTAATGTCTCTTAAAGATAAAGAAACTATGACTCAGAGGTTTATGCAGCTCCCCAGAGCTCTCCCTAGTAATAGATGCAACTGACATTGACATCCATATTTTTTGACTCTTCACCTCTGTGACTCATATTACACCAGTCAGTGTGTATTCCCATTGTAAAGTCCATGCTTTAAAAATTCAAATCCTGAGATAATCAGGACAGATCCTCAATACAAAATCTACTCCAAAGGAGACTTCAAAATATAGAGCTTGGGATGATACAGCAGTGAAAAGCAAGACATTTGTACTCAGAAAAGCCTAGATTTAGAATCCGATTCTATTAATCACTGAGTTACCTTGTAGCCTAGATTTTATACAAGGTTAATAGTGCTAATGATACAGAAGAGCCTGGATGGAAAAATGTAGTGAAGAGCTAAGCAAGGCGTCTAGAAAATAGCAAATAAGTGGTGGTGATAATATTGTATTACCTGGGAAAAGCTTTGAACTTGGCAATCCGTTTTTAATTCTGACCTCCGGTATCTTCCCCTGCATTCATGTGTCTCCATTCGACTTGTTACCGCTTTATTCCATAGGTAATTTCCACATAAACCATACAACAAGAAGATTTGAAGGAAAATTTGAGGCATCTCCTTCAACACCTTAGCTTCACGATGGAAAACGTGAGTCACAGGCAGAATACATGGGTCCAAGAGGGAAGGAGACAATCAGGAGGAACCTAAATATGGTCTGCCCTGGAAGCACAGGCATTTTATAAGGAGTACAAACATTTAAAAAAGGAATGAAGCTTAGAGTTAATTTTGCTGTGTCATAAAGGATTCCAGGAGAGGATTCTTGGAAGGGCAAGGAGAGGCTAGAATCATGGTTCTTGAACCACCCCCTTTTCACCTGAGTTAAAGGCTGTGCCTAACCTTGTAGAAATTTCTATTTTATTTTCCTATCTTATGTCCCAAATGCTCATCTGGAAACACTATTTAGAATGGGACATGAGTCCAAAGTAAAAGAGTATTTTCAGCAATAGACCTTAAACTGAGCTCCCTAACCTCTTTTCCTTTCTCTTTGTCTTTCTTATTCTCTGTCTTGCCTTTGTTGTCTGTCCTTCCTGGTCCCTGATCTTGTTTCATTTACAACTGTAATTACCCATAGCAATGGCCTCTGGCTCTGGCCTCCTAACTTAAGACTGGATTTTATCCACTGAGAACTTCATCTAAATCACGGGCTTCCAAACTTATTTGGCAGTGAACTACAGAAAATAAAAATTATATCAAATAGTATATACACAAATACACAAACATACACACATACATACCCACATACCACACATGTACAAGTACACAAAGCAGTTAAGTAACATTAAGCACTTACTCATGTTATGTGCATTCTGATTTACGATTCTATTATGTTCTATTTCATGTTTTTAAACTTGCTTACCCACTAATTTGATTTATCATCATTAATAAGTTAGAAGACATAGTTTTTAAAAAATACTATTTAAATTAAGGCAGAGAACAGAGATGTTAATTTTAATGTGAATTATGTTTATTTCTGGATTGCAAATTGTTGAATGATAGACACTTTCTTTTTTTGCACATTTCTTTATTATCAGAAATTTTAAATAAGGCATTATTTGAAAGATTGAATGTGTCAATCAAAGAAATCAATCAGAAGAAAGAATTCAAATTTGAAGACCATAATGAGACTTATGATTTTTATTACTAAACTACCAGGAATCAAGTAGAGCACTCTTCAAGAAAATATTAACTTACTGGAGATAAAGGAAGAAAGTTGTTAGAGTACCAGGAGTGGAATAAAGTTATTTTCCAGTTACTAACAAAGCCACCTTTATTTTGTATTCCCCTCTTTTATTCCAGAGTCATGATTCTGGGACAGATTAGTAGTCCAAACACACTTAGCATCAATCATTAAAATATAAAGGGATTAAATGAATATTTGATTCAGTATCCTAATAACAAGACTAAGGCAAAAATCCAAAATCCAAAGTAAAGCCCAGTTTAATGAGCTCCTATGACATCTCCCATAGTAGGTCACTATTTCTGGTGAAAGTCATAGCCCAAGTTGCAAGTGCTTCTTTTCATACACACAAGCTGTATTTCTCCAACAGTGTCTAAAGTTTATAGAAAAGTGGATTGTTTGCCTTTCCTGTTTAGCTAACACTCCTTTGCTAGTCACTTCTCTATCTCTAAACCTGTAGGGTAGATCTTCTGGTCCCTTCCCTTCATATCATGGTCATACCCTGTCTTTGTTTTCAGTAAAAATAAATAGAGGAGTCTGAAATATCCAGTGTTTTTAGTCTAATAAAAGTCCAGGACTCCATTGGCTCCAAGCCACCAATACAAAGCCACTAGAAAAGTGTACATGCTTTTAAACCAAGGAGATTATAAAAACTGGTAGACAGGAAAAGAGCTAGTCTCATAGGTATCACTCACTGGAGGGACAAATGTACCACCCAGGGGTCCAGAGTTTCTTTCACCAAGTCAATGATCATACTCACCAGAAACAAGAGGAAAATAATCTTTTGATAATGTTCACCTTTTTTCACTTTCTATCTTTTCCATTCTTCAGCTGATATGTGTACAGAATTACAATTGTGCAGCTGTCTTGTTCCTACTAAGCTAGCCCCAAGTAAATAAGCACTACAAAACTCATTACAGAAGACTTTCTTTTTCAACTGTTTATGGGATTTGATAATGAGAAAGTATATCCCATATATCTCTCTGCAAAAGCTACCCTCTGTTACTTCCAGATACTTTGACTTTAGACAGATACATGGAAAGACCAAGAAAAGTAAATACGTGTTTTTAAAAACTGCAGCTGTAGAATAAATATTCTGTTGGGTCAGACGGCCATTTTCTGCCTGCATCCCTTTTAGCCACAGACCCAGATTCACAACAAAAGTGACAGTTGGAGACAAAGAGCCCCAGAAGCCTATTTTCCTGATGAGACTTTATTTTTCATAGTGTTATGTTAAAGACGTTCATCACACTAGAGTTACCATTTTCACCAAACTGCCTTTGAAGATTCATTCTTTCACTTCAATTCCTTAATATGTGCATAGATCCATGATGGGTAATAGCTTTTTTCAAATGAACATAAATTGACTTAGAGATATCTATTTGCAGGCATTCTATTCAATTAAATTCTTTCAACAGCCACCCAAGTTATTTAAAGAGAACATGATATAACTCTTGAACTCTGCCTGCATCTTCCCTAGAACACGCATCACCTCCAGGTTACACACTGCTCAGTTCTCTGAAAATTGTTACTATTTCTTGACCATCATGCGATTCTGTCAAGAAATGTGTTAATAGAGTGAGAATTGCTGCACACCTACTTTCCGTATGTCTACAAGAAACATTTTTAATTTCACTTTCTCTAAACAGAATAAATAGTGATGAGAAGAGTGAAGTACCTGCAGAACTGTCTGCTGAGGAACATCAACACCAAATAATTCATTCTCCCTTTGTGTCTCATCACAAAAAACAAAAGAATACAATCCAGAGTTTTACTATCTGAGCACAAGCAAAATAATCAAAGCCTGAATATGTTGATTTAATTTTTTCTTATTTTGTTGTTCAAAAGTCCTTTCAAATCTGCATGTGATTATGTCTAAATTCCTTACATTATTATTTTTATCAAGACTTCATGCTCATTTTTTTAAGACTTGGATTAAAGTTTTAAACAAGCAGTACCCTGCCCTTTTCTTCACACACAAGTACAGAGAGCTGCTAAAATAGTTGTTTTATTATTTTGGTAAAAATAGTTGTTTTATGGTTTGGAAACTTGGTTGGGTTTTCTGTTGGACAAGGAAACACACACTTTTTGTTCTTTAATGTGACTCTCCCAAAAATGCATCACAGTTTGTACCATCTTTAAAGCAAGTAGATGATGTACCAAACTGATTTACACAAAGTTATGTCTATCTACCTTTTACTTTTTAACTCTCTTTAGCTCCCTAGTCCCCATCAGTCTGCATTTTTTGTTTGTTTGTTTGTTTGTTTGGTGCAAGCAATGGAAGCCAGGATCTCATGCATAGTAGGTAAGTAATTTACTCCTGAGCTGTATTTCCCTAGACCTTGCCAAGTGCTTTGAGTTCAGGGATAAAGTGGGGCAATAAAGAAAGTTCAGATGGTTCAAGAATCTTCCATGCTCAGAAACTGGGAAGTGCCTCAGGAGTCATGTTTTAACTATGGGACAAGGAATTGTTTTCTTAACTAATAAGTCTTTAGCGAATACATTTTCTCCATCCAGATACAAACTCATTATAAAATAAAACTTTGATTCTAACATACAAATTAGATGTTAGTATAAACATTAAAATTCAGGTTGAGCATAAATTTTATGACTCCTTAAACAAGACAAATAATTTCTTGTTATGTCCTGTTACATATTTTATTAACTTCTCAAAATAAAGGACATCAACCCATTCAAATATCAACTCCAATTCTATGTGCAAGTTACTAAACCAGTTTTATTCCTGAAGCTAAAAAATGTTTACCTTGAAGATCTACAGTTAAACCAGTTTCCCGAGAGAAAAGTCACTAAATCACATTCAAGAAAGTGGAATAAAGTTGATGTTTTTATGCTGTATATTCTAAAAACTCATGGGGAGTCAACCAATTAGCATATCTAATATAAAAGGTATCAAATTAAATTAGTCAAAATAACATATTTCTGGGTGTGTGTCTCTATGTGTGTGTGTTTGTGCGCACATGTGTTTAGAGAGAGGAAAAGCACATGTGTGAATAGATGACCTGTTAAATCTCGATTTTATTTTAAGATGGAAAGTGATACAACTATTGTTCTAAAGACAGCACGCTTCCAAAATATATTATCTTTGTCAAGGCCATGTGGACTTTCAGAGCCATTATCTCACTTTAAGAGTTTATTTTATCCCTAGCTTTCAAATGAACAAAAAGAATTCCAGAGAGCTGAAAGAACTTTCCCCCAAAGACAGCTAATTAATTATGGATGATGAACTAAAATCTTTCTTCGTTTTATGTTTCTTTAGCCCAAAAGAGTTACGGTAAGTAATCCAAAAGTTAGAGCAGCAAGATGCATAGCATATATCTTCACCATCAAAGAAGTAAACTCAGAGTTGAGGTCTCTAGTGATTTGTAAGCATGTGTTTGATAATCACTGAATATTCCCCAACATAACCCAGAGTTTCCCTTCCTTTCAGTTATTTTATTAGAATATTAAAACCCTTGTTTAACCCTTGAGACTTTACAAATCATTAAGAAAACTGGGAATTACAGTTATCCAAGTGCAGCAGAAGTACTTTGAGGGAAAACAGTACTGCATTAAATTGTCATTTGTGAATTAAAGAACAAAGGTAATAGGCTTCACTCAGTCCTGGATCAGTTATCCACCATGGAAAAGGTATCAAACTATTCATCAAGCTGAAATGTAGAAAACACAGGAGGAAAAGCATATCTTCATTTACCCGAGTTATCACCAATAACCAGAAATAAAATTCTCAGGGACCTCAGAATGCAGATACCTAATTTTTAAATAAATGGCCTTGTCACTTAACCCCAACTGATTTTCCTCTATCGTTCTTCAAAATCTCCTTTTGTTCTCATCTCTGCCTCTTGGTCATACTAAGCCCTCTCCATCCCTCCTTCTGCACTTCAGCCCCTTCCTCCTCCTCTGCATGGTGAGATTTCCTCCTCCCGATGGCTGCAACGGAATGTCGTAGCCATTCCCTCCAACCACACCCCACAACAAACTCTGTGTCTCTAGCTCCATCATGATGCAGAGATAAGTTCACACTTCTGAACCTACGTGAATTGCTTTCATCTGCTTCTCCAGATGCCCAAACTCATACCTCCTCATCAAAACACCACCAGGTTTGTGCTAGCAATCACACTCCTGAGACACAAAGCACTTTTCATTTAGTACTCGATTTCAGTCCCGTTTCCTCACCTTCCCCCCACCCCCATTCTCCTTCCTCTACTCTACTGATCTTCCCTTAGCTCATTTAGTAATTATTTTTGATTGGTGCTTTCTCCATATCGATAAAGGTGAAATTCCCTGTGGCATATTTATATATATGCATACAATGTGATTCTGTTAAATTCTTCCCACATTTCTTCCCTTTTCCTGTCCCTCCTCCCTCCCTCTCGATCTCCTTCTTCTACTTCGCTGACCTTCCCTTTATCTTTATGATATCTAATTCAGTCCATCTTCTTTCCCTTATTTTGCTCTAGTTTTTGCATATGAGAGAAAACATTCGACACCTGATTTTCCAACCCTGGCATATTTCACTTAGCATGATGTTCTCCATTTCCAACCATCTACTGGCAAACGTCATGATTTCATTCTTTTATGGCTGAATAAAACGCCGTTGTGTATATACGGCACACTTTCTTAATCCATTCATTTATTGACAGACATCTAGGCTTATTCCATAATTGAACTATGGTGAATTGAGCAACTATAAACTCACGTGGCTGTATCTCTCTGGTGTACTGTTTTTAGTTCTTTTAGACAAATGCTACGGAGTAGGAATGGGGTCAAATGGTGGTTTCATTCCTAGTTTTCTGAGGAATCTCCATACTGCTTTCCAGAGAGGTTGTACTAATTTGCAGCCCCACCAACAGCGTAGGAGCGCACCTTTTTCCCCACATTCTCACCACATTATATTTGTGTTCTTGAAAATTGCCATTCTGACTTGAATGAAATAAAATCATAATGTACCTTTGATTTGCATTACCCTGATTGGTAGAGATATTGAACATTTTTCATACTTTTGTTGGCCATTTGTTTCCTCTTTTGTGAAATGTCTTTTTAGTTCTTTAGTCCATTTATTGATTAGGTTACTTTTTTTTTCTTTGTTTTGGTGTTAAGTTTTTAAAATTCTTTATATGTTCTGGATATTAATCTCCTGTCAGAGAAGTAGCTGGTAAAGATTTTCTCCCATTTTGTAGGCTCTCTGTTCACACTCTTAATCATTTTCTTTGCTGGTCAGAAGTTTTTCATTTGATGGCATCCTACTTATTGATTTTTGGTTTCATTTCTTGTGTTTCAGGGGTCTGGTCAAGGAAGTTGGTGCCTGCACCAATACACTGGAATATTGACTCTATGTTTTCTTCTAGCAGTTGCAAACTTTCTGGTCTAATTTCTAAGTCTTTTTTTCAACTTTGACTTAACTTTAGTGTAGGGAGAGAGAGGGATCCAATTCCATTCTTCTCTGTAAGGATATCCAGTTTGCTCAGAACTGTTTGTTATAAAAGCTACCTTTTCCCCAACATATATTTTTGTCACCTTTGTCAATTATCAGATGACTGTGAGTATGGGAGTTTGTGGATTCTATTCAAGTCCATTGGTTTTCATGTCCATTTAGATGCCAATACCATTTTTTTTTGCTACTGTAGTTCTGTAGTATAATTTAAGATCCAATATTATGATGTCTCCTGCATCACTCTTTTTGCTCAGAGTTGCTTTGGCTATTCTGGGTTTTTTATTCTTCAAAATGAAATTTAGAATTTTTTTTTTTTCTTCTGGTTTTGTGGTAAATGTCATTACTATTTTAATGGTGATTACATTGAATCTGTTTATTGCTTTTGGTAGTATTGCTATTTCGATACTGTTAATTCTGCCTATTCAAGAACGTGAAAGGTGTTTCCATCTTCTAAGAGTTTCAGTATCTTTCTTTAGTGTTCTATGATTTTCATTATAGAGGTCTTTTACCTCCTTGGTTAGATTAAGTCCCATTTCTCTGAGATTATTATGATGAAATAGATTTCCTGATTTCTTTCTCAGCAGAATCTCTATGGGAATACAGGAAAGCTATTGAATTATGAGTATTGATCTTATAAGCTTCTACTTTGCTGAATTTATTTATCAGCTCTAGAAGTCTTCTGGTGGAGTTTTTTGTGGTCTTCTAGATATAGGATCATATCATCAGCAAACAAAGAAATAGTTTGACTTCTCCTATATTGTGCTGAGAATTTTGATAACTGTAATGAATAAGAATGGTTAGACGACATCTTTGTCTTGTTCCTGATTTTAGAGAGGAAATATTTTCAGATTTTATCTATACAATATGATGTTGGCTTTGAGTCTGTCATATATGGTCTTTATGATATTGAGTTATAATATTTTATAATATTGAGTTATATTCAGAGATTTTAATATGTCGTATCTTTCTCATTTGTTTCTAAGAATGTCTTGATGTCGTCTCTCATTTCTTCTATGATCCATTCTTCATTTTAAAAGAGTATTGTTCAGTCTCCTCATGATCATGTGGTTTCTCTTGTTTTTCTTGCTGTTGATTTCTAGTTTCACTCCATTATGATTTGATAGGATGCATGAGAATGTATCTTTTTCTATTTTATTTTTGTATTTTCTCAGACTTACATTGAAACCTAGAAAATGGTCTCTTTTGGAAAAGATTCCATGAGCTGCTGAGAAGAGAATAAATTCAACTCTTTTGGAGTAAAACATTCTGTAGATATCTGTTAGATCCATTTAACTTATAGTTTTATTTAGGTTGGAAATATCTTTATTGATTTTAAGTTTGAATGATCTATGGTGATAAGGGTGAGTTGAAATCACCCAGTATTATTATATTGGGATCTATCTGGAATTTAATGTCAAGAAATATTTTTTAATGTAATTATGTACATTGATATTTGGAGCGTATGCATTTTATATCATTTTGTTGGATTTTTTCCATTACCAATATACAGTGGCCTTCTTTGTCTCTTCTTATTAATCTTTGTTTGAAATCTGCTTGTCACATATGAGAATAGCTATTGTTGCTCATTTTTGAAATGTATTTGCATGAAATATTTTTTTCCATCCTTTACCTTCAACCTTGGGTGTCTTTGCCTACAAGATGAGTCTCTTGCAAGCAACATAATAGTTGGTTCTTGTTTTTTAATCCATTCTACTAAACTATGTTTTTCAATTGAGGGCTGAGACCATGTACATCCAGTGGTTATTATAGATATGTGTTTGTATTTCCCTGCCATTTTGATTTGTTAACTATATTTAATCCTGCATTCATTTATATTTAGTTTGCTGCTTTTCTAGAGATATTAATCCTTTTGGGAGCTTTTGGGTTTATTTTTGCTACATCTCTGTCTAATTGATCTTTTGAGTTTCTTTGTATTTCTGACTTGGAGGTCATGAATTCTTTTAATTCTTGTCATGGAAAGTTTTTATTTTGTCATCAATTTTGAAAGAAAGCCTTGCTGGACATGGAAATCTTAGCTAGGCAATTGTTTTCTTTTAGTGCTTGTATTATCTCATTTTAGCCACTCCTTGATTTTAGGGTCTCAGTTGAGAAGTCAGAAGTGAGTCTTGTAGACTTGTCTCTAAGTGTGAGCTGACATTTTTCTCTCACAGCTTTTAACATTCTTTATTTACTATGTTAGGAATTTTGATTGTGATATATCTTAGAGAGGTTCTGTTATGATCATGCCTCTGTGGGGTCCTATATGTCTCTTGTATGTGGATGTCTGTCTCATTTATGATATAGGGAAAATTTTCTGTTACTATCTCATTAAAGATATTCTTAATTCCTTTAACTTGTATCTCCATGTTCTCTTCTATCTCAGTGACTCTCAGGTTTGCTCTCTTGATGTAGTCCTAGAGTTCTTGTATATTCTGATGATGTTTTTTTCATTTTACCCTTAATTTATATTAAGTATTCAAGTTCATATACCCTGTCTTCAAAACCTGAGGTTCTGTCTTCAAGGGCTGAAGTCTCACTTCCTACACAACCTAATCTGTTGGCAATGTTTTCAAGTGAATTTTTAATTTGATTCATTGTATTTTTCATTTTCAGGAATTCTGATTAGGTCATTTTCATTTCTCTTTTTCTTTATTGAAATGTTCGTTTGTCTCTTGTATTTTCCTTCTTAATTCATTCCTTAGATCTCCCTTTAGTTCATTACAATTTTTAATAATCAGTATTTCATAATATTTCTCTGGAATTTCATTCACTATCATATATATGGGATTCTTTGTTGGGGGATTGTGAATTTTGGGATAAGGTTTGTTTGTCTGTTTCTTCATGTTTTCAGAGCTCTTGGACTTGTACATTAATTGAGGTGGATTCCTCTTCCCCTTCATATGTGTGTCCTTTTGTGTATAGCAACTTTTCTGAAACTTCTCTGGTTTTGATGTGTGAGTAAATGTCGAGGAGAGGAATTTGGGTGGGATTTCTGGTGGTTCTTCCTTGGGGCCTGGTTGTAGGTGTGGTGGTTTTATCTTCCAAATTCTGTGTTGAAATAATGTTGAGGCTCAGGTGGAACTAGATTGTGTGTGGAGTGAGACTCCCTGTTACTTGACTGAGTTGTGAATATCACTCAGCAGCAGGCTCTCTACTCTTTGTCCTGATCACTTTCCAGCCCCTCTTAGAGGAAGGGGGAGCCAGAAATAGCACTGATGTTAGCGATAGATGTGCAGCCTTGAGATAACTGTCGGATGTCTACTTTGCACCTATCATACTAGTTGCCACCTATTTAGGAACGGTGGGCTCAGTGTTTAACATTAGCTAACATTAAAAACCAAACAAGATCAGGCATTGAAAGCGGGAGTTTACTACATTATTCAGTGTATTAATAATCACAACAACATGAATGAGGCAGAATTTTTAAAAACTATATAATTCCAGTAGCTAGTAGGATTATACTTTTCAAGAAACTGTAAGAAGAAATTAGGGTAGGTTGAAAGAATAAGTCTGAAATATTTTAAAAAGCAAACAGAAGAGAGACAGGAAAGAGGTAGCACATGTCAGTTGTAAGAAGGAGGAATAAGATTCCTTGGAAAACTTGTAATGGAAATACCATTGACCCAGCTGTCCAACTCCTTGGTTTATACCAAAGGATTTAAAATCAGTATACTACAGTGACATAGCCACATCTGAAAGAATGGACATTTTTTTAAGCTGTCTGTTTTATCTCAACTCCCTAAGGTCTCCCTCCCAGTGATGGGAACAAAGCCCTTAAAGCTGTTCCAGGAAACAGCCCCAAACAGAGAGTAAAAGGGTAAATTGTGCAAGATAGTGCTCAGACAGTAAGATATATAGGATATAAGATTACCAGAAACTGTTGACCAGAATATACACCCTGTTGTAAAACATTGTGAAACATGTTGTATGTTATCAGCAAACCCAGACCCCTCTTTGGAATTTCCCAGCGGCTTTGTTCCCCTTTTCCCTTCCATGTGCGACCCCTCCCGATGTGTGGTTTCTGCCTTCATAAACTTGTAAGATTTTCTGCTAGGGACTCGACTTCTTGACTCCTGCGTGAGTCACGAGTTGTTTCCCAGCACGCTGGAATAAACAGCTCTTGCGGTTTGCATCAAGTGACGCCTCCTGCGGTTGACTGGGGTTGCCGTCGATCCATGGGACAGAGTTAGGGTCTCCTTTTTGGGGATCTTACATCTGGGGGCTCGTCCGGGATCTGATAGCCCCCCCTCACCCGCGGATTCGACCTTGGAGGTAAGAAGGGGTACCCCGAGGTTGTCTGTCTTTGTCTTGTGTTTTGTTAGTTGGTCTGGTTCTGTGAGCGCGCTTTCAGTTTTGGTTTGGCAGCCGTTCGTCGACTCGTGAGAGTGGCCGAACAGTGGTTGGTAGACATGCCTGGAGGGCCACAGGTTGCAGCCCTGGGGGATGCCCCAAGGGTGGAGGAGAGCCAGGGACGCCTGGTAATCTCCATCGGTAAGGGCGCTGATCGGGTTCAATTGTTGGTTCAGAGATTGTCAAGATCACGCCCGTCTGATTCTGTTGCGTGTTTGTGGCGGATAAGGTGGAATAAGTGGGTCCTTGTGTGTGTAGCATTTTTGTTGTTTGTGTTTCTAACGACAGATGAACAGACGATGGGACAGACTGTGACAACCCCTCTTAGTCTGACATTAGACCATTGGGCTGAAGTTAAGGGAAGAGGTCGTGACCTATCAGTTGAGATCAAGAAAGGCCCATGTGGACCTTCTGCTCCTCAGAATGGCCTGCTTTTAATGTAGGATGGCCAGCAGAAGGGACCTTTAATCTATGTCATTCTTGCTGTTAAAGAGATTGTTTTTCAGAAGGAACCTGGAGCCCATCCGAAACAGGAGCCCTACATCGTGGTCTGGCAGGATCTGGTGCAAAATCCACCCCCCTGGATTCTACCTTGGGTTGCAAAACCCAAGCCCTGGCCAGCCGCACAAATCCTAGCTGCCCAATCTCCCAGTTCTGGGGGGAAATCCATTCACTCAGACCCCTCCAAGAAGATTTATCCCGAAACCCAGGCTGACCACCTTCTCCTTGACTCACCTCCCCCATACCCTCCTGCCTCGGTCCCCATAGGGGGTCAGGAAGAGCCAGAAGAACCACCGGCCCCTGCAGTCACCCCCTCTGCTCCCCATAACAAGTCTCTGCTGGGGCCCATGCAGGGCACCACGTGGCCTGCATGGGGTTCCAGCAGCCACCGTGAAATAACTCCCGACACCACCGTTGCCCTTCCCCTAAGGGCTTATGGGCCCCCACCAGAGGCAACGGATGGTGGACTGGCTCCTCTTCAGCCCCTCCAGTACTGGCCTTTCTCCTCCGCAGACTTGTATAACTGGAAAACTAATCATCCTCCCTTTTCAGAGGACCCCCAGAGCTTAACCAGGCTGGTGGAGTCTTTAATGTTCTCTTATCAGCCCACATGGGATGATTGCCAGCAGCTACTACAGACCCTTTTCACTACTGAGGAGAGGGAGAGGATTTTATTGGAGGCAAGGAAGAATGTACCAGGAGCAGATGGACGACCCACCTAGCTCCCCAACATCATTGAGACTGCTGTCCCCCTCTCCAGGCCTGACTGGGATTTCAACACGGCAGAACGTAGGGAGCGACTGACAGTCTATCGCCAGACTCTAGTGGCCGGCCTCCGCGGGGCAGCGAGATGCCCCACTAATTTGGCTAAGGTAAGAGAGGTTATCCAGGGGGCCACGGAACCCCCATCAGTATTTCTAGAGTCCTTAATGGAAGCTTTCAGGCGCTACACCCCGTTTGACCCTACCTCTGAGGGGCAAAGGGCTTCCGTGGCCATGGCTTTCATAGGGCAGTCAGCAATAGATATTAAGAGAAAGTTGTAGAGAATAGAAGGGTTACAAGATTATACCCTACAGGATTTAGTTAAGGAGGCAGAGAAAGTGTATCATAAGAGGGAAACTGAGGAAGAGAAGGAGCAAAGGAAAAAAAAGGAGAGAGAGGAAAGAGAAAACAAAAGGGACCGTAAGCAGGAGAAGAACCTAACATGGATTTTGGCCGCAGTAGTAGGTGAGAAAGGCCAGGAACAAACACAAGGCAGGGCTAATAAAAGGGTCAGGTAACCTGGGCAACCGCACTCCATTAGACAAGGATCAGTGTGCCTACTGCAAGGAGAGAGGTCACTGGGCTAGAGAGTGTCCTAAGAAGAAGACCGGGCCCTCCAAGAAAGTATTAGCCCTAGAAGAAGAAGAAGATTAGCGGGGACAGGGCTCAGAACTCCTCCCCGAGCCTAGGGTAACACTAGAGGTGGAGGGGAAGCCAGTTGAGTTCTTAGTAGATACTGGGGCTCAACACTTGGTCCTACTCGAACCGACTGGGCCCATCTCCCACAAGAAATCGTGGGTCATAGGAGCTACAGGGCACCAGCAGTACTCATGGACTACCCAAAGAACGGTAGACTTAGGAATGGGACGGGTAACCCACTCGTTTCTAGTCATCCCCGAGTGCCCTGCGCCTCTACTTGGGAGAGATCTCCTAACCAAAATGGGAGCTCAGATTACCTTCACCCCTGATGGCCCAGAGGTGACCCGAAGCAAGAGAATAACTACTGCCCTGACTGCGCCTGGATGATGAACACAGACTTTTTGAGAGACAGGGAGCAAAAATATGTCACATAAATAACTGGTTGAACAGATATCCAGGGGCGTGGGCCGAAATGGCTGGAACAGGACTAGCCGCAGAAAGACCACCCATAGTTATAGAGCTTAAGGCCACATCTACTCCTGTGGCTGTACGTCAATACCCTATGACTAAAGAGGCCCGGGAAGGAATTAGGCCCCATATCCAGTGCCTCCTTCAGCAAGGTATACTAGTGAAGTGTCAGTCACCATGGAACACTCCCTTGTTACCTGTTAAAAAGCCTGGCACAGGAGAATATCACCTGGTACAGGACTTAAGAGAAGTAAACAAGCGAGTACAGGACATCCACCCCACTGTACCTAACCCTTACAATTGCTGAGCTCTCTTCCCCCGGATCATATTTGGTACACTGTCTTGGACTTAAAGGACGCTTTCTTCTGCCTGTGACTACACCCTTCCAGCCAAAACATCTTCGCATTCGAGTGGAGGGACCCTGACTCTGGGACAACAGGACAATTGACTTGGACCTGATTACCCCAGGGGTTCAAGAATTCCTCAACCCTCTTCGATGAAGCTCTCCACCAAGATTTAGCCCACTTCCGTGCCAGCCATCCCCAGGTAACACTTCTGCAGTATGTAGATGACTTACTACTGGCCGGGGCCACAGAGGAGGAATGCCAACGGGGCACGGGACTACTGCTAGAAGAACTTGCCCGCTTAGGATATCGGGCCTCCGCCAAGAAGGCCCAGATCTGCCAACTCATCTGGGCCCAACATTTAAAAACTCTTGTCCAGTCTTCACCGTATTATATCATGAAGCTCACGGAGCTTGCAGATACAACTGTAAAAGAAGGCAAGTCTTGCCAGATGGTGAATGCCCGGCCCAGCAAGCTACCTCACGGCAAACGGCTCCATCGAGACCATCCTAGGAGTTACTGGGAAGTGGACTTTACTGAGGTAAAACCAGCCAGGTATGGATACAGATACTTATTAGTATTCATAGATACATTTTCAGGATGGGTTGAAGCCTTTCCTACCAAGAAGGAGACTGCTCAGGTGGTGGCCAAAACAATACTAGAAGACATCTTCCCGAGGTTCGGGGTGCCCAAGATAATCAGGTCAGACAACAGCCCTGCGTTTGTTGCCCAGGTAAATCAGGGACTGGCCAAAATCCTGGGGCTTAACTGGAAATTACATTGTGCTTATAGGCCCCAAAGCTCAGGGCAGGTAGAAAGAATGACTAGAACTTTAAAAGAGGTCATGACTAAATTATCCTTAGAGACTGGCATAACAGACTGGACAGTCCCCCTTCCCTTTGCTTTGTTTCGGGTGCACAATACCCCTGGCTCCCTCAAGCTAACTCCTTTTGAAATCCTTTATGGGACTCACCCCCCACTCATTACCATACATAGTGCTGCTCACTACTCCAACTGCAGTAAAAGTCGTTGGCATTGCCGCCTGAATTCAGGCTTCGCATGTCAAGCCTGCACCACCACCAGACCCAACGTGGAAAGTGGAAAAATTAGACAACCCCCTTAAGCTCCGCATCCACCGTGTTCCTGCTCCTGTTGACGCACCTCCTGCCAATAAGTAGTCCCAATTCTCATGTCCACCCTGATGAGTCCCCTTGTTATACTGCTTTTACTCCTCACTTTTGGGCCCTGCATCCTAAATCACCTAGTCACCTTCTTCAGGGTGATAGTAAGTGCTGTACAGGTACTAATGCTCAGGCAACAATACCAGTCCCTCCACCAAGGAAATAGCTTTGGAGAAGAGTATATAGAGATGGAAGTTCCATGATTAAAACTTACCAAAAAGAAAATGGGGGAATGAAAGAATGGACTTTTTTTTAAGCTGTCTGTTTTATCTCAACTTCCTAAGGTCTCCCTCCCAGTGATGGGAACAAAGCCCTTAAAGCTGTTCCAGGAAACAGCCCCAAACAGAGAGTAAAAGGGTAAATTGAGCAAGATAGTGCTCAGACAGTTAAGATATATAGGATATAAGATTACCAGAAACTGTTGACCAGAATCTACGCCCTATTGTAAAACATTGTGAAACATGTTGTATGTTATCAGCAAACCCAGACCCCCTTTGGAATTTCCCAGCGGCTTTGTTCCCCTTTTCCCTTCCATGTGCGACCCCTTCCGATGTGTGATTTCTGCCTTTATAAACTTGTAAGATTTTCTGCTAGGGACTGGACTCCTCGACTCCTGCGTGAGTCACAAGTTGGGTCCCAGCGTGCTGAAATAAAAGCCTCTTGTGGTTTGCATCAAGTGATGCCTCCTGCAGTTGATTGGGGTTGCCGTCGATCCATGGGACAGAGTTAGGGTCTCCTTTTTGGGGGTCTTACACATCAATGTTTATAGCAGCCCAACTCACAATTGTTAAACTATGGAATCAAACTGGATGCCCTTCAACAGACTAATGAAAAAAGAAAATGTGGTTTATATACAAACTTGAATATTACTCAGCCTTAAAGAAGAATGAAATGATGGCACCTGCAGGTAAATGGATGAAGCTGGAGAGTATCATTCTAAGCAAAATAAACCAATCCCAAAGAAACAAAGGTCAAATGTTTTTCTGATATGTGGATGCAAATTCATGATAAAGGCTGGGGCTAGGGAAAAATAGAGGTATGTTGGATAAGGCAGAGGGCAGTGAAGGGAGGGAAGTGGATGTGGGGGATAGGAAGGATGGTAGAATGAAGCTGACATCTTTACCCTATGTGCATGTATGATTACATGACTGGTGTGATTGCACATCATTTACCATAAGCAGTGTAAGAAGTCATACTCCATTTATGTACAATGTGTCAAAATGCAGCTACTGTCATGCATAACTAATTAGAACAAATAAAAAAGGAGGCATAAAAATTAACCACAAGTAATAAAAATAAAAGGGAGCAAGAGAAAAGAGGAAAATTTGGCTATTAGTGAAGAAAGAGAGTAAAAAAGGTGGAATAAGAGGAAGATAAAACAAGATAAACAAGTTAGCAAGTGTGTAAGATCAAAACAACTCAATCCATGTATAATTATGCCCCATCTAAGTCAAAACAAGTCTAAATAATAAACAGAGATGAAAGAAAGCAATTAAAGTGAAAGTAAAATTATATGAATATATGTATATATTTTTTTGAACCTATACACATAGTGGGAACACCACATAGTGGGAACACTGAAGCCAGAATTGAGGACAGGCAGTTAGTGTAGAAATAGGGAATCAGGTCAAATCAAGAAAATGGAGGCCATGAAAGCCATATGCATCTGGGAAGTTTGAGACCACCCCTGGGAGAATGGAATGTCAAAGATCTCTGGAGTCCTCTGATTACCAAATTTGCCAGCCTTTACTATGCTTTTTCAAAAGACTGCAGAGGTGGTAAAAACTTTTGGCAGGGATGAGTTTTTATTCTCTGTATTCATTTTTGGCTCTGTAACACTTGGGTCTAGGGCTGAGAGTTAATAAGTCCAAAACCTTGTGTTCCTCACTTAACTGCCAGTCACGTGACTAGGAGACAAAGCTGGTTGAAGTAGCGGCTCCCAGTTTCCAGTCTCCCAGGTATAGGGTGGGATAAACTTGGGAGTGTTGGAAATTTTGCATTACTGTGGGAGTGTGGTGGGTGAAAAGTTCTAAGTTGGAAGTTCCAGTAGGTGGGTTTTAGGTTCAGCTGAACTTTGGAATTTCTATTGTTGGGTATTTGAGGTTTGATCCACACCCCCTATTGTTAGGGAGATGCCTGTCTATTCTGGACTTCTGGATCAAGAAAGCCTCCAACAAGGTACCCTTTTAGGGCGTAGGGACAAAAGGTCCACTGGTTTCACCTTCACCACTATGAATGAGTTATCAGGTGTCCACCTTGGAGTGCAGACTCCTGTGTGGCATCTAGAGGCATCTTCCCAATAGCTCAGCACTTTCTCCTTGATGTTGGGAAGCTGTATGCTGAAGCTACAATTTTCTTTGCATCAATTTCAGTCATTCTGGTTCAGGCACACTCTGGAGGTCATAATAGATGGCAGTGGGCAGCTTTCTTTATGCATTCCCATTTCCTGTCTCAGCTCACTGCCACACAGAGCTTATAGAAGGCCAGCTTCTCAGCCTGCAATCCCCAGTTCCTGCTGAACTATCAGCCTGTGTGTCCACGGATTTTTAGTTGAATTTCACTAAACCACTTATACCACCAACTCTAGGTCCATTAAGTTCCTTCAAGCCAATTTATTTAAATTTTGGTTTTCTTATCCATCAGCCAAGCTGATACAGCTCTAATGTATTATTTCTTATATTATGTTCAAGTTTCTAAATTTCTGTGTCCCTATGGTTTCTTTTACAGTTCGGTGTTGAATTTCAGCGAGTTCCCTAAGTTACCTACCTCACTGAGGAGCAGTCTTCCGGCTCTTTAAGTCTGGTGCTGAGGAGCTGCTAGAAATGAGCCTTTCCTCTAACCCACCATCTTTTCTCTCCAGAAAAAGCATTTGGAAGCCCCAGAATTTCAGAATTGCTTTTCTACTTATCTAACCACTTATTGCTTGACTCTCCAAAGTAATATGAGCATGTTTTCTTCCCTGAGTCATCTTCGGCTCTGGGATATTAGTTTTCCAATACTTTTATCCCTTTATGTGACAGATGAAAAGGGGTGACAAATTCTCATAAACATTACAAAAGCAATTGACAAGTAGAGGACCAGAAAATATTAAAATTCCAAGAAACAAGCTCAGCTTACTGTGCTCAAAAATACATATTTTCAGTCTAAAAAAGTTTTTGTTGTTAAACTGGAGAAGAAAATATCACCGAAGAATCATTTTTGATAGATACATTCCCAGAAATGGAGAAATGGTCTATTCTGTTTTATATATATTATTAATATTCAACCCTTTAAACAGTACTCTGAGGTGGGAATTCTTATCTCTCGTTTACAAGGGAGAAATTGGATGATGAGTTTAATCCGTATTCCTCCGACCAAATAACTATCCAAGACAAAATACAACTCAATCACACACACCTACTTGAGTCCAATGCGCTCTTTCCTTAAGTCTAGAGATCATCATTCTGTTTAAAAAAAGGAGCACACGTATCTCACAAGGAGAAAGTGTGGCCGTATTGAAGAAGGTATGACTTAAACAGGAGAAAAAATAGACATCTCACTTGATTTTTAGTCATCATCCCATTGCTGAGTTAGAGGAGGTTGATTTTATAAATCAGGCAGTGTACTTGATCCCAGTGTAAGAACTAACCATATGGAACTGTCAATCAAAAGAGAACAGCCAATGACATCTAATCAAGAGGACAGGCACAAAATCAATACAACCCTAGTACATTACTTGCATTCAAATTTTGGATCGCATAGTCAATAAACTATTGCATAGCCTTCTATAGTACCCTAGAAAGCAATAGTTGCAGTGAGAAAATTCAGTCTGCACAACCTGGGAGAAATATAGTTCCTTTGAAATAGAGTATAAGGTACATTATTGCCACCAATTTCAGATTTGAAGGCACTCATTCAAAAACCATTTTTGTACCTGTTATATATCAGGCACTGGTTAGGGAAAGAATTGAAAGAAATAAGAGTCTTTGTCCCTTCTATGAGTAAGATTTCACTCTCAATGGAAAACTAACAATTATAATATAGAGAGAGAGATGAGAGGACAGAATTTTCCATGAGATAATGTGTGACACACGAAACATGTATTTCATTAGGTTTTGGGAGTTAGGGTTGGGATAGGCCTGAGAAACATTTGGAGGTGACAGTATGTTCACTGGGTTTTGAAGGATTACTAATATTTAGTTAGTGGAGGAATAGCAGCTGGCAGTGTAGAAAAGGATAAAAAAAGAAGTCTCATTCAGAGGCATCACCAAATAAGGCGACATTGTGACTTGAGTAGCAAGGCGAGGGATTTTTGAGGAATGGCTCCATTTGTGAAATCCAGTGGGGACCAGTGAAGAAGGGAGGTATATACATTGTTGTGCATCTTGCAAAATGAATAGTAAGTTTGGGTAAAAATGATTAATTATTCAATTCCTCTTTTTCTCAAGTATTCAAGCAGAAGATCTGAATACCTCTCTTCCTGGGTGATCTCTCTACCATCACCATTCTCTCTACTTACTTCTTCATCTGTTAGAAATTGCCAAAAAATGGGTTGAATCTCTGCTGTGATCTTGGCACGATGCTCAACATCAGAAATTTAGAACAGGGGCCACAATTCCCAAGAATCTTGCAGCTGAAATAGAACTAATGAGTGTAATAAATAAACTAGCGTACTAAAATCCTGGAATGGCCATGACAGATCATGGGCAGGGGAGAATGGAAATGAAGGGATTGCCAGTTTACCATAAAGTCAGGAAAAGGAGAAAGTGGCATTGGTTGAGCCCCAGGCTAACATTTAATAGTAATCAAACATCTATTTTTGTCTAGATTCATATGCTCTAGGAAATGTTATGCTATTTAGGCCTCACAATAAATGTGTGAGTAATTAAGACTCTTTACTTTCTATTTTACTCTATCTTATGTATTTATTGTGATTTTGATTTTGTAGTGCTGAGGATCAAACCCAGGACCGCACACGTTCCAGACAAGTGTCTCACCAGTGAATTGCATCTCTTGCCTTCACCACCCCCCACTTTAATAGTTCATAACACAAGGTACAAGGAGAGTAGAAAGAACTCTGGCAAAAGTCACACAGGTGTAAGAGAAGTGGGATTTAAATTATAATGAAACTTTGAAAGGAGAGTTGATCTTCTTTAAAATACATGGGTGATTGTTATTGTTCAGATCTGGAAACCCCCCGCAAGTGTCCTGTGTTCAGGGAAGAGGTTGGATCATGAGAAGTTTGACCTCATTGGTGGGTGGATTCCTTGATTGTTGAATGGGCCCTTGGGAGGTGGGATCTGGTTGGAGGTAGCAGGTCACTGCAGGCATGCTCTGGAAGGATTTATCTTCTCCCAGGCCCTTCCCCACTCTTTCACTCTCTCTCTCTTTTTCCCAGCTCCACAAGCTGAGCACCTCTCCTCTGCCACAGCCTTCAACCTTGATGTTACTGCCTTGGAGCCAGCTGACCAGGGACTTCATGCATCTCTAAACCTGTGAGCCAAGATCAATCTGTCCTCCTTCCAGTTGTCCAGGTCAGACCTTTTGGTCGCAGGAGTGAAAAACTGACCTACAGTGGGAAAGGGCATTGGCGGGAGTGGCATAGAGCTGCACTGTCCCAGAATCCTCAGAACTGGGCTGTGTTTTCCCCTTTGCATTGGAAGTGTGCCTTTCTTATTTCCCCTGAAGCCCCAGTGTGTCCATGGCTGCTAAAAGGCAGAGCGACAAAGGTGCCACCTTCTCAAGGAAACATAAGGCACATTGCCATACTGTTTCACCAAACACACTTCATCTGATATCACTTGTCCTTATTTTCTTTCTGTACATTTTAAGAATATTTTATTTGCTTCTCTTTTAAATATTATCTGTTAGTGAGGGTTTAAAAAAGGTTTTTAATTTTTTTTTAATTTTTAGACTGCATTTTGATTCATTGTACACACATGGGGGACATCTTTTCATTTCTATGCTTGTACATGATGTAGACTCATACCATTCATGTAATCATACATGTACATAGAGTAGTGATATCTGTCTCATTCCACCATTTTCATACCCACCTCATTTCCCTCTATGTAATCTAAAGTTCCTCCATTCTTCTCTTAAAAAGAAATTAAAGAAGAATTAAAAACTTAATGTTTATAATTAAATAAGTGTGTGGGACATAGGATGAACCATGAGACTGGGACTAAGGGGTTTCTGGAGATAAACAGCTTTTATTGCTAAAACCAGAACAGCTCTGAGCTAACCTGGGCAAATCAGTCACCCTCCCATTCATTCCTGCCTTTCTTATGCTTAGTACATGGTAGAAATTCAATAAATGCTGTTTCAACTAGTGTTGATCTTTATTCAAGTCATCACTAGCAAGTTACTGTAGTTTTACATGAGATATAGTTCTATGGAGATATATAAATATATATATATATATATATAAAAGATTATAAAAAAAATAAAAACCAGTATATACGCACTGGAAAGCCTGCAAAATCCATGTAATTCACAGGACAGAAGCATCACCTAT
This sequence comes from Sciurus vulgaris, assembly GCF_902686455.1. NCBI lineage: Eukaryota > Metazoa > Chordata > Mammalia > Rodentia > Sciuridae > Sciurus > Sciurus vulgaris. Next base: position 124,836,298 of record NC_136469.1, read on the forward strand.
GGAAATTTTGCTACCAGTCAACGTTTATTCTCGTCAGAATATTCACATCAGGAAAGCCAAGTAATAAGAGCATAGGCACTTAAAAACACAGTCCCTTCCTTTCCTTCTCAGAACTTGCACTGCAAGTTGCAAGTTTTACGGATATCCAAGTTAACAATCAGGAGCATGAAGTTCAACATGCATAACAAACAGAAGGTTGAAACCTTGGAAAGTGAAAGGAGGAAAAATCTCTAGTGAGAACTGTACCTAGAAGCAAGAATCAGGAATAAGTCCCTGCAAAAGCTTTAAATTTACAGTTTGTTCTAATGACAAAGACCGGATTTTTAAAAATCAAGTCACTTTTGGAAGAGGGTGTTTCTTCTAGAGAATCTAGAATGGGTATAAAAAAATTGCTGTGAGTTTGTTGTTGAAATCTCATTGTTTTTAATATCTCTAACCTTTTTAGTTGGTGAATAATGCAGCATTTTAGGAAAGAAAATAGCTCTAAGAAATGTAATCATCAAGGGACATTTGTTTCTTCCTGTTGTCAGAAATTGTGCCCCTTGCTCATTGTAATAAGATGAAAAATAAAATTCCTGATCTCAGAGAACCCACAGCATTGCAAGGATACCAGATAACACACAGACATAATAAAATAAGAAAAAGTTTAAAATCCAAACTTGAACTATTAAGGAAACAGTAGATGATTTGGGACATGACAGGGACCATCAAAGAAGAGGCAAGGGTTAGCCTGACATAGCATGAGTTTATGCTTCCATATTAAAGGGGGGAAAAAAAAAAAAACCAACCCTATGAAGAGTTTAATTTCTAAACTTTTCTAATGTAAATAAAATCAAGTGATAATAAGTGTAGGAACCAATTAGCATACTTCTCTGAAAGAAGGATCTTTTATAAAGATGAGGCTAAACATAAACACCTAACAGTTTTGATTCCTTCATATCTGCTAGCAGCTCCATGGACTAAGAAGAATGAATGAAGCAAAGAGGACATCACAAAGAGCTTCAGGCACTGATAGTCTTCTCTGAGAGAAAAGAGAGATGTCAGACAGACTGATCCTTTAAAATATATTTTGGACCACATCACTCCTTGTTTAAAACCTCTAGCTGCTGACTCTGGAATTAAAATAACTCTAGACTTTTGCTTGGCCTTGAAATAACCCACAATCTGGGCCCTGCCTGCTTCTCTGTGCCCCTTGTCCATCCTCAGGTGCTCAAGTCCACTGCCACGGGGGTCCCACACCCTGTTGCTAGCTGAGCACTCTGAATCCCTAACTTCTCTCTTCTGACTCTTGTTGCTTTTCAAGATAAGGCTAATGCCAACGTACTGAAACTCAGTCTCTAATGATGGTTAGAGTTGAGTTTCTCAAAATTTTTATTGAAAATAAATCCCAGTTATTTACAGAGCTACTCAAATTAACATGTGGTCATTAGGGTAGGTCTAATCCAAATGCTGGTGTCCTAGGAAAGGGGGAAATTTGAACACAGAGACAGGAGAAAAGGCCTTGTGAAGATGGAGAACCAGTTATTGAGGTGCTGCTTCTATAAGCCAAGGAATGCCAGTGATGGACAGAAACCACCAGAAGCTAGGGGACAGATAAGGAACAGGTTCTTCCTCATACATATCAGAGGGAACCAAGGTTCAATCTTGGACTTCCAGCCTCCAGAACTGAAATAATTCATGTGTGTAATTTAATAAGACAGAAACCCTAGGAAATTCACACAATGCTCCATTTTTTAAAAAATAATATTTGCCAGCTGCCAAAACTATCTTATGTATTTATCTATTCTTCCACTGGACAACAGCTTCCAAAGAGACTTGACCTTTACTCTTTTGCTTATAGCTCTCTCTGCCTTAACACCCAAAAGAGTTACTGGCCCACAGTAACCTCTGTGCAAAATTTTGGAATGGATAGGAGAAATAGAAAGAATGAATATTACAAAGTATGGTAGAATTTACATGAAGGCACAGTCTGGGAGGACAGTCTAGGAACCTTTCTGGGGTTATACACAGTATTACTATTTTTCTCAATAATTGTTCAAATTATTGAGATATTTAGCAATGCCAATGTTGAACCAGAATGAAATTATTTGCTACATTTATATTTCTCTAATATCTTAGAACAGTTAACAGTTTTAGAGTTAGAAGATATATATCATTTTATTGGAGTTTTGAAGTCATGGCTGTCTATGAATGTGAATTTTTTGAAACTGCCCCTTTTTGTTTCCATCTAGATCTACTCTAGGTCCATTTTCATAAATGCTCTCCTTCCATGTCCAAATATTCACTTGGAATTTATATAGATTTATACATTGGCATTGTACATAGTAGATTTTGAAATTACTTTGACATGAAATGACAAAACGCAAACCAGGTCTATCATTTAAAAATTATATGCTGTTACTATTTATTTTGTGCAATACCAATATACAGATTTGATGTCCTTGTCATATCTTTTCTTATTCACCACAGAGTCAAAATTAATGAGAACATGATCATTTCTTATGATTAGTAATAAAATGTCTTAACTAGTTAAGAGAATACAATACCACTTCTAAAGAACAAAATACTATAACTTTTCCTCTTATAGAATTATATGAAAGTATTTATCCCAGTTGTTTCATATTACATGTTCCAGAAAATAAATGCAAAATTATATTTTCTACCTGAAAACTTGGCAAAATAAAATGTATTTAAGTATTTACTATACTCATATAGATAAATATAATAATGATAAAATAGCCTTAAAACAGCATCTTTAGTTAATATCTACTATATGAAAAAGTTTTAATTCACTGACTTAGTTGCAATTCATTATATTTAATAAAAGGCTTTTGAGTGCAACAACAGATTGGAAAGATACATTAAGATTAGTGCTTTGTGACAGTAATGACGCAGGAGACAATCATATTGAACGGATGTTTTTGGATAGCTGTTTGTAGGATCAACATGTTGAAAACTATGAGATTAGTTTTTTTCCATTGCCAAAGACTGATACAATTTAAAAATGAAATATCGTTCTTTCTGATTTTAATTATGATGATAAGAGTTTTCTAAGCTGGATTAAAAAAGTGTTTGTTATGTTAAAAAACAGTCCTCCGTTGACTTATCAGTCATATGTTAAATGTCTGTCTTCTCTCCCATGTGATTGTTAAAATATTCATGGTTTTCCAGTGTTTCAAATACACAAACCAAAACTACAGCAGAATTTCAGTTGGGTTACATTCCAACTTCAGGGACTTGGAAAAGCCTTCCTTTTCTAAGGACTCAGAGACATAAGTATTCAAGAGAAAAACTGTGTTAGCAATCTAAAAGCAATATGGCAAAAGTCAGGAGTGATGCTTGTGTAGAACAGCGGTTGATTTCAGAACAGCTGATTCTGCTGCTTTGGGGTTGAGAAGAAGGTAGGGTGATCCCATACGTCATCAGTGCATCTCCAGGTGGAAAGGGTTTTATCCTCCCTTTAGCTGTAATTGACACTGTGTTCCAGTGTCCTTTAGTGCACATGTAAGTGTTTTCAATTGAAAGTCATTAATTTGATGTTTCGCTTTATTTGACCACATTTGAAATATAACATCTATTCTTTAATAAAGAACTTCTACCTAAATACATAAGATCTGTGCACAGTCTAATTTGCAACTCTGATTTATTCAGCTATGTCTTGGTGAGGAAGATGGATTGTTATTGAATCTACATAAAAATACAGTACAGCCAAGAAAAACAAAGACACTTAATAATGACAACTTCTATAATAATAAAATATAGTTTTGAGAAGTTTACTAGACCAATAAATATAGGACATTATTTCCTTTTCCAAAGCATTATTTTATACCTCTCTAATGATTTATTAGCTATTTGCTTATATGAAGATCTTTCCTAAAATATTTTCCCTAAATTCTGAGTGGTTCATTTAAGTTCATACAAGTACAGCTTTTAAATTGAGAAGTAGACATTAAATTGGAAAAAATGCTTTCTTTTTAAGAATACTATTCATCATTAAGTTGCTTGTTTTAGTCTCAGGTAATTGAGTTTTGTTTTGCTGATTTGGATTCAGGAAGTCCACTTCCATGGAGCCATCTGTGTCTGCCCTGAAAGAGTCCTGGATTCATGGCTCATTGCCTTGGGAGAGGTGACCTTTCATAGTGAGGAGGCAAACCTTTTTCTACTAATTTATTCTTTTTTTATTATATTTATTTATACGGACAGCATTTTGATTCACTGTACACAAATGGAGTACATCTTTTCATTTCTATGCTTGTGCATGATGTAGATTCATACCATTCGGGTTATCATGTACATAGGGTAATGATGTCTGTCTCATTCCACCATTTTTTATTCTTAAAGTATCCCAGAACCTGAAAGCACTGTTCTTACTACAGCCTGGAACAGGACTTTTCAGGCAAGAGGCGGTGGAATGGGAAAACCAAGCTTCTGTGGCTAGTGTGTTCTAGTAACCAACAATCCCAGAATGGAAGACAGTGCATTCCTTTCCAGGATAAATCACAGTCATTACCTGAGTTGCATCAGTGTTCTAGGCCAGAACTGTGAGGAGAGTATTCTTTCCAGAAAATAGAATCACTAAGTCTCCTTCAATTTCAAGGGACCTAGTGCTTTGTAGAAGAGAAAAAGTGTAAAATTTGAAATTATATAAACTTGAGCTAGAATATTTGTCATAGTCATCATTTGTGTATAAATTATAAAAAACTGAATAATTACACTAAACCTATCTTCTTTTGTAAAATAGAAGTTGTGCTTAGTTCACAAAATTGTTATGGTAATTGTTATGGTAATTAAATGAGCACTTCTATAAAGTTATGTGCTTTCTATCCATAATCAAAAAAGGCTGATATGTCACAATAAAACAGGTTACAAAAGAACCACACACATAAAAGACTAAACTCCCATACATTTAGACATTTAAAACCCTTTAAGTTCCTTTAGAATATTTTGAGTACAGAAATATATAGACATTCTTTCTTTACATGTGATTCTTACTTGATTTTGTCAGCTGCTCACCATTTTCGGTTCAGTTTTCATTCTTAAAGTTTTAGTGATCAAAAGGAGTCTTCTACATGTGCAGTTCAATAAAAAGTAATATATTAGGGACTAGTTTCATAATGGTGAACACAATGTCTATCACATTTGTCATAGAAGTTCTAGAGGAGCAACTTCCAAAAGAAATCAAGTGCTATGGTTTGTATATGAGGTGTCCCACAAGCCTTCTGTTAATGCAAGAATATTTGGAGGTAAAGTGATTGGATTGTGAGACCTGTAACCTCACCTGTCCAGCCTGTTTGAATGGACTGACCAGGAGGTAGCAGTAGATAGGTGGGGTATGGCTATAGGAGATGGGTCACTGGGGGCATGCCTGGAAGGGTGCATCTTTCCTAAGGCCCCTTCTCCCTCTGATCTCTCTGCTTCCTGACCCCACCATGAGCTGAGCAGCTTCCCCCCCATTGGGCCCTTCCCTCAAAATGTGCTTCTCATCCTGGGCCCAGAACAAAGAAAGAGACCATCTACAGCCTGAGACCATTGAAACCATGAGCCCCAGATAAACGTTTCCTCCTCTAAGAAGTTCTTACCAGCTGTTTTGGTCACAGTGATGAAAAGCTGTTTAAAATATATAATGAGTCATAGGTGTTTAATATTCCAGTAGTCAGATTAAAAATGTAAAATGAATCAGGAGAAATTTATTTTCATAATATGTTTTATTTAAACTAATAGATTCAGTCATCGTTTCAGCACATAATAAATATACACATTTTACACTGTTTTAAATATTTTATTTTAATCAATTAAAGTTAAATAAAATTAAACATTCATTTTCTTGGTTTCAGTCCATGGTTCAGGAGTTCAATAGATGTAGCTAGTGGCTCCTATTTTGGGGCAGTACAGTTATAGAAGCTACCATAGGGCCTAGTATAAAAGAGGCACTCAGAATAGTTTTATTAAGTGAACAAATAATTAAATAAAACCCATGGCACTCTACGTATGATGTCTTTGGTCAATGATCTTTCATGGAAAGCATCAGTCTTATTGCTCTTTCACTGACTACTAGGGTAATCCTAAAGGAAATCACTAAACAGTCAAAGAAGTATATTCCATATTTTAGATGAAAATATTTTTTGCTCAGAGAGGTTATAGATAATAATATCGTATTGTGTATCTAAAGTAGTTAAAGAGAGGGGGTTTTGGGATCCTGACCACAAAGAAATAACAAATGGTTGAGATGATGGATAAACAAGTTATTTTGAGTTGATCAGTACACAGTCTACCAAAACATTACTCTGTGCCCTATGAAGGTGTACAGTTATTACCTGTCAATATACAACTGCAAAATAAATCATCTCCCCAGCCTCTTATTTAAAATCAGATGACTTTCAACATACATATTTGGTAAAAAGAATAACATGATAATTAGAAATTTAATTGCGCAATAATGAACTCATGCATACTTTCATTTTTTTAACAAAAGAAATGGTTATTTTAAAAAATTTATCATCAGCACAAAAATTTAGAAAGATATTTCATCTGAATGTCTTACAACAGCTTTGGAAATTCTAAAGAAGTGATGTCTAACGGAGTTCTTTGATATTTTCTGTTTTTGGGGATGGTCTTTAAGTGCATGCTAGCTTCTGAGACACAAGTAATCAGTTACCAAAAAATATTAGAAATTGTAAAGCACTTACCTAAATGTTCACCACCAAACAGAGAAAAAGCATAGAAAGAACTGATATTGTCACTAAACCTATGAATTGAGGAAAACACAAATTCTGAAAGTCTCCACTTTCTACAATGAAATATTTGTGGTTCAAAGTGAAGAACTGGTCAAGAAACTAACCGTAATCTGAGAGGTAGTCCTCCCAAATTTTTGAAAAAGTTGTATTAGTATTGTGAATTTTTTGTTATAAAATTAAAATTTGTATATAAATGGAATAGAGATAATATGGTTCTTAGCCCAGCAAGACCCTACTATAATCTTACTAAACAGAAATTCTAAGACTGTTGTCAATTAGAAGGGCTAAGGATCATTATTGATCCCCAGAAAGAGCAATATCATAGAGGCAAGTTTGGCAGGGCTCATCTGGGAAAATTTATTCCCTCTCCTTCAGGAAGGAAATCCTCAGTGTGATCACAGGTCTAAGTGGTGTGATCATTTGAACTTGAGTGTTCTGTTGATTTTTGCCTGATGCCACTGAAACATCAATCACAGCTGGGTGCAGTGGTACATGTTTTAATCCCAGTGAGTTAGGAAACTGAGGCAAGATCGAAAGTTTGCAGCCAGTCTGAGCAATTTAGGGAGATCCTGTCTCAAAAGGACTGGGGTTGTAGCTCAGTGGTAAAGCAACCCTAGATTCAATCCCCTGTGCAAAAGGAGAAAAAAAAAAAAAAAAAACTTCAAACATATTATATGCTTAATACCTAGTCTGTATTCAACAGCAAACTTTTCACTATAGCCTGACTTTTCACATGGGTCTACCTTGGGAAGAAAATCCATTGGGTGTAGAATTTACAGGATTTGGTTTACAGGGTCTTCTGATATTGTATATAAATCTTTGAACATGGTTAATGTGAATCTGTACCTGTTAGACATATCCACTACTGGAGAAATGATAAATCTAGTTTTCAAGATTAAAGGATGGAGGACCAGACACTGAATGGTGGAAGATTCATCATAAGAATGAGCATCACCTGTGAAGGCTCCAGGGACATTTGTTGGCAAACAAACTCTCTGAGTTTGTGTGATGATTTACTAAATTTGTTTACATTTGCAAAAACTATTCAAACAGACAGAAATAAAACCAGAGAAAATGGATATTTATACATTAGTAGTATAATATTTGTTTGTTTGTTTGTTTGTTTGTTTTAATGACAACATTGTGATGGGCTGACAGATCTGGCTCAATGAGAATGTTATAGGCCAGACTCTAAGGGAAATGACTAAACAGACTCCATTTTACTGAGATTCCATATTATGTAGGAAATAAGCTTCTCCCATGGGAACACCCTGCCTCTGTACCCATCATCAGTTACTTAGTGTGACATGTTTAACAATACAGAATGACAATTCCTATGTAAAGAAAAATTGTTCTCTTTTGATTCCTATTGCTCCTAAATAATGTACCATGTGAACAGTGATTGTGTGGATGTTAGTAGCCATTCTTCAGTTTGTACCTAGATAAGCGTCATTTTGACCTACTTCTCCCTCTGTTGATGATCTCATGATGTTACTTTGTAATTTCGAATCATAGCAACAGACACACATTATGATTGATGTGATTTTTGGTATAAGAACCCCTACAACCCTATGGTCGGGGCTGTTCTCCCAATAGCCATTTTTGGGGGCATTGTGTGAGAGAGTCAGCCGGCCGGCTTAATAAAGACTCTCAAATTTGGACTTCTCAGTGGTGATCGGTCTGTTCTTAAGTTGAGCCCCATAACAAACATCATGCCTAAAAGTGGTAATGAAAAGGATTTTTAACAGGGAGAGACCTCTAGGAAGTACGAAATCCTAATCTACTTTTTACTACTTAAGTGAAACAAGGATAGATTAACCACTAGAAAATGATTGGTTTAATTTCATCATTATCAACCACTGATGATCTTAAAGATTTCCAAAACACCATAGACCTACATTGCCAGAATGAAAAGAGAAAGAAAAATATTTGTGAAAAATATTTTTAAAATAATTTGTGAAGATTTTGTTGTTTTTTGTGTCTCTGCTATTTCTTTTTCAAGAAAATGGTAAAATCACTTCAACTTAAAAAAGGATCTGAAAGTTTAGTAATAAATGACAATCATAGTTTTCAATGTTATTTTCATTTTTATAATCATAGATATAACACATTAAAAAAACTACCAACGGGGAGAGGTGATGTTCATGAATCAGAATGAATACTTTCAATATTTTCAACATCTGTGCATATTTTCTTTCACTATGCTTAGATAATACCCAATTTATGTTTTATATAGTATTGCTATTCCTCGAGTAAATAGAACTTTTTAGAATAGTTGGTGTGTAAGAGAAACCAATGCCTGTTTAATACCTCCTTTTTGTTCATATAAAGTTATAAAGTTATTTATAACAATAAAACGAATGCAGGAGAGGAAAGCATGTTTGCTTTTGATCCCAAATTATTGGAGCTTTAAGTTCAATCATTTCCATTATGCTTAGCATGCTTTATTTTTATTCAAAAAAGTAAAAACTACTAATTTAGCTTTAAATTTTGCATTGTGAACCTGAAAGCCTATCTTATCATTCTCAAGTAGTGCAATTTTTTTTCTTTGTGCTTTTTTACCAAAGAAAACATATGTGCTGGAAAGCTTGTAATCCAATTGAGTCTAAGTATTCTAAGTGCCTTTCGGGCATGGATCCTTGGCTATGTAATAGAATGCATAGGCACCCTCAAGATCACCACTGATGAAGGATAAGCATGCAATGCTGTGTTCTCCTTCGAAAATAATGACATTTCTCCTGAAAGCTGGGTGAATAGGCACTCACTAACAAAGAAATACCACTCAAAGTCAGACTCTAAATAAACTACACATTGGAGTCTCGCTTGCTACTTTTTACCCTGTACAGAAGTCACACAACCCAGCTAGTTTTACACAGACTTGCAGATTTTCAACTTTTCTCTCACTTGGGTAATTCTTATGACCAAATTTCTCCAAGCTTTATGTCATTAAGGACAGAGAAAGGTCTAAGTTACTGAGCAAGGAAGGTAATTTCATTCCATTCAAACTTCCTTAAGCCACCAGGTTTTCAATGAAAATATCATTACATGCAATCATTGGCTTTTTCTTTAATAGGACAACTACCTGCAAGTTATCTTTGGAAAGTCAGCAATGATTAGCATTCAGAAATCCAGGGCAAGTGCTGTTATGGTTTGGATGTGAGGTATTCCCAAAAAAATTCATGTGTGAGACAATGCAAGAAGGTTTAGAGGTGAAATGATTGAGTTCAAGAGTTTTGACCCAATTGGTGAATTAATCCCCTGATGGGATTAACTGAGTGGTGGCAATAGGTGGGTAGGATGTGGCTGGAAGAGTGGGTGTTTGGGGGCATGCCTTTGGGGTATATACTTGGTGCAATGAGCTTAGACTTTCTTTCTGCTCTCTGATCATCATGAGAGCTGCTTCCCTCTGCCACTCTTCAACCATGATGTCCTGCCTCACCTTGAGCCCTGAGGACTGGAAGCAGCTAACTGTGGACTGAGATCTCTAAAACTGTGACCCCCAAATAAACTTATCCTCCTTAAAATTGTTCTTGTCAGGTCTTTTAGTCACAGTGGAGAAAAAGCTGACCAAAACATGCTGCAGGCATCTCAGCAACCAAGACATGAAAAAGCACACACTGGACATTGCAGTGCCCTGTCAGATTTCAGCTGACATCACTTTTCATTGTGCTAGCAATATCAGAAGACTAAGAATAAAATTGTCACATGATCTTAGCTTGAACTGTTTTATTTTGTTTATGTAAAGGGTTCTACCCACATCAAGTTCAAGGTACTTTGTCCCCAAACTGAAAAATCTTGATTGATTCTATGGGTAGTCAGGTTAGCAGCAAACATATCAACCTAACTTAGATTAGTCAGTTCTCTCTCTGGACCATTTGATCATTTTGGTCTTTGGCATCTCATGACACAACGCAAAGTCTTCATTCACTTCCATCTGCGATGATCAGACATAAATACCAAAGCATCTTTGCACAGTGGCTTCAGAAGAAATCCAGGTTCAGAGATTCTTCCATCGCCTTGGTTAAAACTGTCAGCATAGACTCAAAACTCTCATAAAACAGAAAAACCTCAAGGAAATATTATCAGATTGACAGGAAATTGGGATGCATAATATTTTCACTTACAAAACCTTCTTGAATCTGTGACAGTTTATGATTGGTCAACTTGGCCAGGCTAGCTGAACTATCGGGAGAGCAGAGGGCCATCAGACTGACTACAGAATATGCCTTCTTCCAGATATTTCATCAAGCACTAATCCAGTTGTGGCTAGAAAGAGAATTTACAGATTAATTTACATTTCCAATCAGTTGACTTTAAGCTAAGAAGATCCATCTTTCACAGGACTGACCTGATTTGGAAGAAACTGGGTTTTTCCTGGGGAAAAAAAAATCTCAAATAACTGAGTCTACAGTTGCTCTTCCTCTCTCTTACCTGCCCTACTAACTTTGGACTTGTGTAACCAGCCCCCACTAGTACCGAAGCATATTTTTTGTAATAATTATCCCTATACCAGTACCACCCTCTTCTTATTCCTCTCCTTCTCCTCTTCCTCCTCCTCCTCCTCCTCCCCCACCCCCCGCATCTGTCTACTCTCTTTTTTAGTCCCATTTCTTTGATTAACTAATACAGACTCACATATATTAGCTGCTATACTTTTAGCAAAGGCTGACTGAAAATTGCAAAATGGAATAAAAATGATTGTGATGCATTTGTGTTATTTTTATTCCCAAAGAAGTAGCTTCCATTTGAAAAAATAATTATGTATATTTATCGATTTATTCGAAAAAAAAAAAAAAAACTGAGTGTCTGCCCTATTCTATTCCTTTGTACAGGATACAGTAATAACCAAAACAGAAAAGTGCTGCTCTTATGGCATACAGTAAAGAGTTGAATAAAGAGACTAATAGCAAACAACGAAATTGAGGAAGTCAGGTGGTAATAAGGACTATAATGAAACATTAAATTTGCAGAGGTGGTTACATAAGGTTTTGCATTATAATAATTTATTACATTATGTATTATAACTTACCCATGATTTATTAAGTGTGTTGTATATCACAATTTCACAAAGAATAAAAAGTACTAAAGGAGGCTTAGTGCAATAAGCAATGTCAGTAGACCAGGAGGGGTGAGGATACTGTTTTCTGCAGGCTGTCAGAGAAATTAGTTCCAAGCAGGGACAGAGACAACACTCTGAAGGTTAGGGTTAAAGGTTTGGAGTCATTTGTAGATAAGATAACAGTTCTCCAGTTTCTATGACCAAGCTAAGGCAAGAACAAGATGGACAGGGGTTCTGTGTGAGTGCTTTGCCCAGTGGGCTTGGTAGTGATTTTGCTTTTGTCAGGGTTTTTCTTTTCCATATTTGAATATTCTTCCTATACTAGTAATATTAGTCTTTGCCTGTGATAAAAGTTGCAAATATTGTTATTCTGTATTTTCTGAATTCTTAAGTCCTGTTCCTTCCTTAAAACACGAAAAAAGCAGATTTTTACATAAGTAAATTCATTATTATTTTTATTGCTTCAGAATTTGGAGAGAATTGGGAAGGTTTTACACAATCCTAGGTTATAAAGTAGTTGATTAATGTTTCCTAAAACTTCAATGGTTTCATTGTTTTTATACTTATGTATTTGTTCCATTTGGTATTACCTTAGTGTACATGGTAGTAGGTATATATCCAGCTGAAATTTTATCCATAGTTATCCTGTTGTCCCAGCAACATTTATTTTGTAAAAATCTACCTTTCTCTGAATTTGAGATACAACCTATGTCATGTACTAATTTCAAATTTATTTGAATCACTTCCTAAGTATTCCAATTAAAAAATTACATTGTTCTTTCTGTTCACTCATATCTAAAAACAAGAGCTTCACTTGTAGCCTTTAGAACACATTTTCATATCTAGGCTATCCCTCCACCCCATTGCCCATATATTGTAGATCCCACTCCTACGGCCAGTGGCTCATTTTTTTTCTATATGCACTTCATAGTTAGCTTCTACAGTTTAAGAAATAAAAGACCCTGCTGGTAACTTTATTTAAAAACGTTATATTTCCAAAATAAATTGTAGGAGAATTGACCTGTTAATGATACCACTACCTTTCCAAAAATGTGTTATGTCTTCCCATTTGCTTAAAATCTTTTGAGTTTATCAAGTGACAAAACAAAACTACTGACTTCAAAGAAAACTAAGTATTCATTGACAAATCTATAATATGTCCAAGAACCTATAAACAGAATTTTAATGCAGAATAAAATAAAATTCTGCCTTTTACCCACAAATTGCCAATACTTTCACTCCAGAATATAATAACTCACTGATTTCAATAGTAACTTTAGTGAAAAAGCAGAAAGTTTGGGGAAACCATGGTTTTAGAAGACATCTGTCTTGAGACATTTGAATTCTGAGATAATGGAGATTCTCTTGTCTGAAAGATACATTAAACAAAGATGAAATTGTTCCTCTGAGTTCTATTAGTAAACACCATTTTCTGGCGAAATTGAATGTAAAATGCCTACTAATTGTAGTTTAGTATTTTCTATAGTTTCCTGAAAACACCTGGCAGCAAATATGCTTGGAGAAATGTGAAATAAATTTTTCAGAGAGATGAAAATATGTCTTATTAATCTCAGGCACTGTAAAGTCCTACTAGACATAAAGCAGAGGAGGTAGCTAATTAGTGAACAACAAGCTTCTTCGTTGCATCCAAGAACTCATACAAGGGGCCTTTAAATTTTGAGTGATTACCTCTCCACCTATCTCCAGTGCGTGGGCATCAGCAGTTCCTTTATGGGTCAGCTTCTTTTTCTCTTACTGAACTGTTGCCCTCTTTTCCTTTGCCACTGTTATATTCAACTAAGGCTTTATTAAATTCTCTTAAGAAAGCTGCAATAAAAAAACACATCTTAGAAGAGCATCTGCCTCACTGATGAGCAGAATCAACAAGATACAATATGAGCAAAATAAAACTTAAAAATCAGGAACTGCAATGCAAGGGTTCTAGCTCCTTATTAGATGATTTGAATAAAAGAACATATTGCTAAGCACATATTGTATGATCTCATTTGCATGGATTTTATTCAAGAATATGCAAAATGATGTTGTAGAAATTAGACCAGTAATTACCTACCAGGGATAGAATAACTGTTAGAGGAGGTGATGGAGTTAGAAGAGTAGTTAGCAGTTGAGGGTTGGAATAACTGCGAGAGGTGTGATGACATTCAACCTGCTATGTCATTTTGATGTCTCAGTGGACACTTGCCAAAATCCATCCAATTATATATTCATGATATCAGCATTTCATTCCATGTAAGTTTATCTCAATTAAATAAGTAACTTGCAAGTTTTAGATTAAGAGCAAACAGAGGGGTCTATGGCACAGAATCTAAATTTAAATGTTTTTCCTTTATATTTTATTTTAATTTAAAAGCTATGTATGCTACAGTCCATCATAACATAGAAGATTTGGGGATTTATCCAATTTCATATCTACCTCATGTAACAAATGAAATTCCCATTCTGTAGTTAATTTATTTTAACAATAATGTATTTTGCATCTTACATTTTAGAAGGCATTTTAAAAATCACAATCAATGACATTCACCCTAGATAACCAACATTAGGAACATAGCTGAGCCAATTATGACATTGAAAATAGATAGATAGATAGATAGAATTCTAACAAGGGGCAATATAAAATTAAGTGAACAACTAAAAACAGAGTTTTGCATATATAGTCTCAGAGCAACAGTATGAAGATTGGAATGTGTTTGTATATACAGAGGAACTACAGAAACTATTAATAGATTGTTATATCTGGTTGGTAAGCTTATAAATGAAGTTTATTTTCTTTTCCATGTTTTTGGTATTTTTTAATATGTCACAGAAAGCATAGTGTCTTGGTCCACTTTCTGTTGCTGTGAAAGAACACCTGATATTAAGTAATTTATAAAGAAAAGGGACTTATTTAGCTCTCTGGTCTGGAGACTGGAAGTCCTACATTGGGCAACTGTATCTGCTTGGCTTCTGGTCCACGCCTTGGGCAAAAAAGTATAAGGCAGGAGGATGTGTATGAAGACTGAGAAAGAGACAGAGGCGGGTGTGTGTGGAGGGAGTGTACCAGATGTCTTGTAAAAACCCTCTCTCATGAAAACTTCCTGTAAGAATTCATCCAGTCCTATTAGAAATCCAGTGATCCCTCTTAAAGGCCCTATCGCCAAATGCTGCTACATTGGCAACCAAACTGCAACATGACTTTTGGTGGACCATGCTCAAACCACAGAAAATATGCAGTATATAACTATTTTTCAAATATTATAGCACTGCACAATTTTGAAACTTTATTTGCATGATTTTTAAAAAAATTTTCACAACTGACTGTAATTTGTATAAATGCAGTTATTCCCATTTTACAAATGACAAAATTTGTAAATGTACTTGAAAGAGAGTAAAATTCATATCATCTAATAAGCAGCATCTTTTACTTGTAATGTTTTTGAGATTTATCTACATTCTTGAATATATTAGTACTTGTATATATATATATTATTTTTTTTGAAACAATATGGTCTTGCTAAATTGCCTAGGCTGGATTTGAACTTGTAATCTTTCTTCCTCGGTTGCTGGAAGAGCTGGGATTACAGGTGTGCACCACCACTTCTGACCTGCCAAAGTCTTTTGATGCAGACATATATTAATTTCTTTTTAATGCAGATATAAGAGTGGATATAGTTGTATAAGAAGCTGCCAAACTGTTTTCCATGTGGTCTTACAATTTTGGACTCATACCAGCAATTTTTAAGAGTTGTGGTAGTAACCACCGTAGTGTAACCTCACCAGTATTTGGTTCTGTGGATATTTTCATCATTATTCTGTGTGTTTGATTTTGTAATTTACTGTGCTTTCCATTTGTATTTCCACAAGGATTGATATTAAGTATATTTCCAGGTGCTAACAGATTATTCAGATACATTTTCATATATAGTATATGTCCAGTATTTTTGCTCCTTTATATGAGGTGTTTATAAACTATTACTGATTTGTTTGGTATATGTCATGTATATTTTCTAGAACTAAGTCTATTATAAGTGTATTTCAACTACTTAATGCAACCATTTGACAAATACTATTTTTCTACAACCATGGTGCTGAGTTGGAAGAACATTGTGGTAAATTTGATAAAATCCTGTCCTCAAAGAGCCCACGTTCGGTCATATCACCCAGTCGAGTCCTTTAGCCCGCAGAGCACAGCACTGCTCACTGCTCCCAGTCCTGAGCCTCACCTTTGATTGTTCTTAACCACTATGCCTATCCAGTGCCTCCAACTTTAGCTACCTGTGTTCTTCTATCATTTTACCACAAACTTCTCTCCACCGAGACCATTATTGCACCTTCTCTCCACCTAGATCATTATTCCACCTTCTCTCCAGACGACTAACTCATTCTGCTCATTTCAGCATATATTTGCATACTCCAGGAAGCCTTCTCTGACCCCCACCCCACACTGCGTTTGTGTACTTTCCATGTGTTCTCATCGCCTCTCCTATCATAACGCTTTTAATATTTTTATATATATGTATATAGAGAGAGAAATGGTTATAACTCTCCCTTTGAATAAAACCTGCATACTCCCTTGAATGTATACTCCTTACTTTAATCCCAAAGGCCTCTCTTTCTTGAGATTACTCTCAATTTCCCTTGAATATGTATCTGCTTTCCTAAATAAACCTCTGCCTATGCCTCTGGGGAAAAAAATGCATTACCTCACATGGTTATAATTCATATCATAAAAGCATATAGCATTCTTTTTCTTTAAATTTTTCAAGAATATAATATACCATCATTCCTACCAATATACCATCATTCCTACCAACCTCTTTGCTATGCAATCGGCCTCTTGAATTTATTCCTTGCACATAACTGTATTTATTGATCCTTTGACCAATGTCTCCATCACTTTCTGTCCCATATCACCCTAGACCCTGGTTAACTTTCATTGTATTTTCTACCTCTGTGAGATAATATTTTTTACAATCCACATGCAAGTGGGATCACACAATACTTGTTTTTCTGTGCTTGCTTGTTTCACTTAAAGGATTTCCTCCAGATTCATCCATGTTGTCACAAATGACAAAATTTAATTCTTATTGTGGGCCAGTAGATTTCACCATGCTACATTTTCTTTATTCATTGACCTGTTGTTGAACACTCACATTGATTCCATCTTACCCATTGTGAATAGTGCTACAATAAACATATGAATGCAGTTATCTTTTTGACCTTTTGATTCCTTTAGCTTTGGATATATACCCAGTAATGAGATTGCTGGATCATATGTAGGTTTATTTTCAATTTTTTGAGGAAATTCCATTCAGTTCTCCATAATGTCCCTACTAATTTACATTCCCACCCACAATATATAAGCATTTCCTTTTCTCCACATCATCACCAAACTTACCTTTTGTCTTTTGAATATACACTCAGTAGTGAAATTAATGATCACATGGTAGTTCTAGTTTCATGTTTTGAGGAATCTTTACACTGTTTTCCATAGTGGTTCCACTAATTTACATTCCCACCAGCAGTGTATAAGGGTTCCCATTTCTCTATATTCTTGCCATCATTTGTTATTTTCTGTCTTCTTGATAAAACAGCTATTCTCACTGGAATGAGGTGCTATGTCATTTTAGCTCTGATTTCAATTTTCCTGATGATTAGTTAGGTTGAGCATTTTTTCATGTACTTGGGAATTTGGGTTTCTTCTTCAAGGAGTGTCTGGTCAGGAATTTTGCCCATTTTTTAAGTTCGGTTATTTTATTGTGGTGGTGGCTGAGTTGATCGATTTCCCTATGCATCTTGGATATTAATTCCTTGTCACATGAATAGTTTCTAAAGTGTTCTTAAGTTGCCTCTTTATCCTGTCAATTTCCTTCTTTTATTGTGCAAAAGCTTTTCAGTTTATTGCCATCCTGTTTGTCTTTATTTTTTTTTTCTTTTTTTAACTATGTTTTTGAAGTCTAAAAACAACAAAAAACCCTTGCCCAGAACAATGTCATGGAGCATTTTCCCTACATTTTCTTCTATAGTTTCTAGTTTGGGATCTTATATTTAAGGCTTCAATTTATTTTGAATTAGTTTTTTGAAAATGGTGAGATATTGGCTGAGCTAGCCAGGCCCGCCGACCCCCATGCTGAGGTTGGACGCTGTCGCTGAGCCTGCCTACCTGTCCTCTACTGCTGAGGGACACTGCATTTGCCTCTGCAGGCATTTTGAATTATTCCTGAGGGTGTGGCCATCATCATCAGAAGGGCGACTCCCTTCCTGAGACACCTTCAGGGGACTGGAGGCCCTTTGACAGCACTCAGGATTTAAGAAGAGGAGGAATTGAGACTCAGGACCAACTCAGAGCTGCTAGGTGAGTCTCTCCCACTGGGCAAGGCTCCCTGGACAGGGAAGTATTCCCAAAATGCAGGGAAATTTATGGAGTAGAGTGGCCCAGTGAGACTCCCCCACTGGAGCCGTGAACCCAGACAACCAGGAGCATTGTTGAGGAGGACCACCCAGCAAGAGGTTTCGGCACAGAGGGAGGGTCTCAGGCCTGAGCAGTAGGTCCAGTCCCCAGGGAACATTGTAGAGGAGGCCGCTCAAAGACAGAGTCCTTTGCAGGGCCAGGCCCCCCAGACCAGGTGGTAGTTCTGGGCCCCAGGGAATGTCATGGAGGAGGTCTGCCCCAGCGAGAGTCTCAATCACAGGACGAGGCTCTCTGGCCCAGGAGGTAGGTCCAGAACCCTGGGAACGTCGCAGAGGAGGGTTGCGCAGTCCAAGTGGTAGTTCTGAACTGAAGGGAACTTCTTGGAGGAGACCTGCCCAGCGAAACTTCCCCACCGGGTGAGTTGTCACCACTGGCCGAGGCTTTCCCACCAGGCTGGTACAACCAGAGACACAGGCCCAGACCAGCCATGCCCCAGCCCGCAGTCTAGTTCCCCTTTTGACTGACCATCAGTCAACAAGTGGAGGCTCCTCTTCCCACCAGCAAGAAAATACACCCCACTGAAGGTTACCATCCCTAGAGGGAAACTTCCTTGTGTATCACTGCATTATCATGTTCCTCCAAGACTACAGGCTACTGAAGGCTAGGAGGCAAGTTATTGGAAATCTATAGGGACACTATAAGTCAATAGAGGAAATCTGCAATACCTCAGAGTTTCACTACTAGAGGGGTAGATACCAGACCAGTATGTGAAAACGAGGGAAGAATATGTCCCAAACAAACCTAGATGCTACATCAATAAAATTGAATGACAGCATGGCAGAAGAAATGTCAGAAAGGGAGTTCAGAATGTACATAATCAAAATGATCAGAGAAGCAAACGATGAGATGAAAGAGTAAATACAGGCTTTGAATGATCGCACCAATCAACAGTTAAAACAGCAAATGCAGGAAGCAAAAGATCATTTCAATAAAGAGTTAGAGATACTGAAAAAAAAAACAGACAGAAATCCTTGAAATGAAGGAAACAACAAACCAAATTAAAAACTCCATAGAAAGCATAACCAATAGGATAGAACACCTAGAAGACAGAACTTCAAACATTGAAGGCAAAATATTTAATCTTGAAAACAAAATTGACCAAACAGAGAAGATGGTAAGAAATCATGAACAGAATCTACAAGAATTATGGGATATCATGAAAACGCCAATTTTAAGAATTATTAGGATGGAGGAAGGAAAGCACAGAGAAACAAACCAAAGGAAGGAATAATCTATTCAATGAAATAATATCAGAAAATTTCCCAAATCTGAAGAATGAAATGAAAAATCAAGTATGAGAGGCTTATAGGACTCCAAATACACAAAGTGACAACAGACCCACACCAAGGCACATTGTAATGAAAATACCTAACAGAATTTTAAAGGCTGTAAGAGGAAAAAATCAAATGACATTCAGGGGGAAACCAATAAGGATATCAGCAGATTTTTCAACCCAGATCCTAAAAGCTAAAAAGGCCTGGAACAACATTTACCAAGCTCTGAAAGAAAATGTATGCCAACCAAGAATCTTATACCCAGCAAAACTTACCTTCAGATTTGACAATGAAATAAAATCCTTCCATAAAAAACAAAAGCTAAAAGAATTTACAAAAAGAAAGCCAGCACTACAGAACAATCTCAGCAAAATATTCCAGGAGAAAGAGATGAAAAACAACAATTTAAATCAGCAAAGGGAGGAACTACCCTAAAAGAATAGCCAAATAAAAGAGAAACCAAATCATGTCAAAAAACAAAAATGAGCCAAATGACCAGGAATACAAACCATATCTCAATAATAACCCTGAATATTAATGGCCTGAACTCATCAATCAAAAGGCATAAACTGGCAGATTGGATTAAAAAGAAAGATCCAACAATGTGCTGCCTGCAAGAGACTCATCTCAAAGAAAGAGATACCCATAGACTAAAGGTGAAAGGATGGGAAAAAACATACCATGCACATGGACTCAGCAAAAAAGCCAGAGTATCCATCATCATATCAGATAATGTGGACTTCAAGCCAAAGTTAGCCAGAAAGGATAAAGAAGGACATTTCATACTGCTTAAGGGAAGCATAAATCAGCAAGACATAATAATCATAAATATCTATGCCCCGAACATTGGCTTATCCATGTTCGTCAAACAAATCCATCTCAATTCCAGAAATCAAATAGACCACAACACACAACACAATAATACGAGGTGATTTTAGCACACCTCTGTCATCACTGGACAGATCTTCCAAACAAAAATTGAATAAAGAAACCATAGATGTCAATAACACAATCAACAATTTAGACTTAACAAACATTTATAGAATATACCATCCAACAAAGAGCAAATACACTTTCTTCTCAGCAGCACATGGATCCTTCTCTAAAATAGACCATATTCTATGCCACAAAGCTAATGTTAGCAAATACAAGAAGTTAGAGATACTACCTTGTAATCTATCAGATCATAATGGATTGAAATTAGAAATAAATGACAGAATAAAAAACAGAAACTACTCCAACACCTGGAGATTAAATAATATGCTATTGTACGATGAATGGATAACAGAGGATATCAGGAAGGAAATTAAAAAATTCTTAGAGGTAAACGAGAACAAAAATATAACATATCAAAATCTCTGGGACACTATGAAAGCAGTACTTAGGGGAAATTTTATTTCATGGAGTGCATTCAATAAAAGAAGAAGGGGGTGATCCAAGATGGTGGACTAGAGGTTGACTGCATCTCCAGTTGCTCCAGGATTCAAGAAGGGGAGGCATTGAGAGACTCAGACTGAAATAGAGCCACGGGGTGAGTCTCCCCCACCCGGTGAAACTCTGCCCGGGCAGCAGGCCCAGATTCAGGTGGCTTATTAGAGTAGGGCAGGGCAGCTAGAGTCTTCCCCAGGCAGCCCTGCGCACTCCGGGGGTGGGCTCCCACCACAGGGCCAGATTCTCCAGCATCTCAGAGCAGGCCCCCCAGTGAGAGCCTTTCTGCACTGAACCAAGCTTCAAGTCCCTGAGGCAGCGCGGCGAGTTCCTGCCCGCAGGTTGCTTCAGGGACAAGGACAGGGCAGTCAGGGACTTCCCTAAGCAGCCCGTCTCCCTCTGGCAGGAAGCGCCTTTCCAGGATAGCTTCTCGGAGCAGGCCCCCCAGTGAGAGCCATTCCACACAGAGCCAGCTCCGAGTCCTGGAACCAGTAGTGGGCTAGGGGTAGCTTTCCTTGGAAGCACTGCATTATCAAGTTACTCCAAGACTTCAGGCTACTGAAGGCAGGAAGGTGATACACTGGAAATCTACAGGGACACTATAAGCCAATAGAAGAATTCTGCAATATCACAAAGTCCCACTGACATCTGACCAATATGAGAAAACAAGGGAAGAAAATGTCCCAAACAAACCTAGATACTATATCAATAAAACCTAATGACAGCACAGCAGAAGAAATGTCAGAAAGGGAGATCAGATGTACATAATTCAAACAATCAGGGAAGCAAACGAGGAGATGAAAAAGCAAATGCAGGCATTAAATTATCGCACCAATCAACATTAAAGGAGCAAATACGGGAAGCAAGAGATCATTTCAATAAAGTTAGAGATATTAAAAAAAAAAACAAACAGAAATCCTTGAAATGAAGGAAACAATAAACCAAGTTAAAAACTCCATAGAAAGCATAACCAATAGGATAGAACACCTAGAAGACAGAACCTCAGATATTGAAGACAAAATATTTAATCTTGAAAAAAAAGTTGACCAAACAGAAAAGATGGTAAGAAATCATGAACAGAATCTACAAGAATTATGGGATATCATAAAAATGCCAAATTTAAGAATTATTGGGATTGAGGAAGGCTTAGAGAAACAAACCAAAGGAATGAACAATCTATTCAATGAAATAATATCAGAAAATTTCCCAAATCTGAAGAATGAAATGGAAAACCAAGTACAAGAGGCTTATAGGATTCCAAATATACAAAATTACAACAGACCCACACCAAGGCACATTATTATGAAAATACCTAACATACAAAACAGACAGAATTTTAAAGGCCGTGAGAGAAAAGAATCAAATTACAATCAGGGGGAAACCAATAAGAATATCAGCAGATTTTTCAATCCAGACCCTAAAAGCTAGAAGGGCCTGGAACAACATTGACCAAGCCCTCAAAGAAAATGGATGCCAACCAAGAATCTTATACCCAGCAAAACTTACTTTCAGATTTGACAATGAAATAAGATCCTTCCATGATAAACAAAATCTAAAGAAATTTACAAAAAGAAAGCCAGCATTGCAGAACATTCTCAGCAAAATATTCCAGGAGAAAGAGACAAAAAAACGACGATGCAAATCAGCAACGGGAGGAACTAGCCTAAAGGAATAGTCAAATAAAAGAGAAACCAAATCATGTCAAAATACAAAAATAAGTCAAATGACCGGGAATACAAACCATATCACAATAATAACCCTGAATTAATGGCCTGAACTCATCAATCAAAAGACATAGACTGGCAGATTGGATTAAAAAGAAAAATCCAACAATATGCTGCCTGCAAGAGACTCATTTCATTGAAAGAGATACCCATAGACTAAAGGTGAAAGGATGGGAAAAAACATACCATGCACACGGACACAGTAAAAAAGCTGGAGTATCCATCCTCATTTCAGATAATGTGGACTTCAAGCCAAAACTAGTCAGAAGGGATAAAGAAGGACATTACATACTGCTTAAGGGAAGCATAGATCAGCAAACATAACAATCATAAATATCAATGCCCTAACATTGGCTCATCCATGTACGTCAAACAAATCTTTCTCAATTCCAGAAATCAAATAGACCACAACACAATAATACTAGGCGATTTTAACACACCTCTCTCACCTCAGGATAGATTGTCCAAACAAAAATTGAATAAAGAAACCATAGACCTCAATAACACTATCAACAATTTAGACTTAACCAACTTATATAGAATATACCATCCAACAAAGAACGAATACACTTTCTTCTCAGCAGCATGGATCCTTCTCTAAAATAGACCATGTCTTATGCCACAAAGCTGTTAGCAAATACAAAAAGACAGAGATACTACCTTTTATTCTATTAGATCTTAATGGATTGAAATTAGAAATAAATGACAGAATAAAAAACAGAAACTTCTCCAATACCTGGAGATTAAAATATACACTATTATATGATGAATGGATAATTCTTAGAAGTAAACGAGAACAAAGACACATCATATCAAAATCTCTGGGACACTATGAAAGCAGTAATTAGAGGAAGATTTATTTCATGGGGCACATTCAACAACAGAAGTAGAAATGAACAAATAAACGACTTAACACTATAGCTCAAAGCCCTAGAAAAAGAGGAGCAGACCAACACCAAAAGTAGTAGAAGACAAGAAATAGTTAACATCAGAGCCGAAATCAATGATTTTGAAACAAAAGAAACAATCGGAAAAATTAACAAAATAAATGGTTGGTTCTTTGAAAAAATACACAAAATTGATAAACCCTTAGCCACACTAACAAAGAGAAAGAGGGAGAAAACTCAAATTACTAAAATTCGGAATGAACAAGGAAATATCACAACAGACACAACTGTAATACAAAACATGATTAGAAGCTATTTTGAAAATCTATATTCCAACAAAACAGAAAACCTCAAAGACATCAACAGGTTTCTAGAGACATATGAATTACCTAAACTGAACGAGGAGGACATACACAACTTAAATAAATCAATTTCAAGCAATGAAATAGAAGAGGTCATCAAAAGCCTACCAACAAAGAAAAGTCCAGGACCACATGGGTCTCAGCCGAGTTCTACAAAACCTTTAAAGAAGAGTTCATTCCAATACTTCTCAAAGTATTCCATGAAATAGAAGAGGAGGGAACCCAAACTCATTCTATGAAGCCAATATTACCCTGATACCTAAACCAGACAGAGACACATCAAGGAAAGAAAATTTCAGACCAATATCCTTAATGAACATCAACGCAAAAATTCTCAAAAAATTTTAGCAAATCACATACAAAAACATATTAAAAAGATAGTGTACCATGATCAAGTGGGTTTCATCCCAGGGATGCAAGGTTGGTTCAACATCAGGAAATCAATAAATGTAATTCACCATATCAACAGACTAAAAGTTAAGAATCACATGATTATTTCAATAGATGCAGAAAAAGCATTTGATAAAATACAGCATTCCTTCATGCTCAAAACACTAGAGAAAATTGGGGTAGTGGGAACATTCCTTAACATTGTAAAGGCCATCTATGCTAAGCCCATGGCCAATATCATTCTAAATGGTGAAAAACTGAAAGCATTCCCCCTAAAAACTGGAACAAGACAGGGATGTCCTCTTTCACCACTTCTATTCAATATCATTCTTGAGACTCTAGCCAGAGCAATTAGAGAAACCAAAGAAATTAAAGGGATTCGAATTGGAAAAGAAGAACTCAAACTATCCCTGTTCACTGATGACATGATTATATATTTAGAGGAACCTGGAAATTCAACCAGAAAACTCTTAGAGTTCTTACCTGAATTCAGTAAAGTAGCAGGTTACAAGATCAATGCTCATAAATCCAATGCATTTTTATACATAAGTGATGAATCTTTGGAAAGAAAAATTAGGAAAACTACCCCATTCACAATAGCATAAAAAAAAATAAAATACTTGGGAATCAATCTCACAAAAGAGGTGAAAGACCTCTACAATGAAAACTACAGAACACTAAAGAAAGAAATTAAAGGAAACCTTAGAAGATGGAAATATCTCCCATGTTCTTGGATAGGCAGAATTAGTATTGTCAAAATGGCCATACTACCAAAAGTGCTATACAGATTCAATGCAATTCCAATTAAAATCCCAATGATGTACCTTACAGAAATAGAGCAAGCAATTATGAAATTCATCTGGAAGAATAAGAAACCGAGAATAGCTAAAGCAATCCTTAGCAGGAAGAGTGAAGCAGGGGTATCGCAATACCAGAACTTCAACTCTATTACAAAGCAATAGTAACAAAAACGACATGGTATTGGTACCAAAAGAGACAGGTAGATCAATGGTACAGAATAGAGGACATGGACACAAACCCAAATAAATACAATTTTCTCATACTAGACAAAGGTTCCAAACTTATGCAATGGAGAAAAGATAGCCTCTTCAACAAATGGTGCTGGGAAAACTGGAAATACTTATGCAACAGAATGAAACTAAACCCCTATCTCTCACCCTGCACAAAACTCACCTCAAAATGGATCAAGGACCTTGGAATCAGACCAGAGACCCTGCATCTTATAGAAGAAAAAGTAGGTCCAAATCTTCAACATGTCGGCTTAGGATCAGACTGCCTTTGGACTCCCATAGCACAAGAAACAAAAGCAAGAATCAATAACTGGGATAGATTCAAACTAAAAAGCTTTCTCTCAGCAAAGGAAACTATCAGCAATGTGAAGTAAGAGGCTACAGAGTGGGAGAATATCTTTGCCAATCATACTTCAGATAGAGCACTAATCTCCAGAGTCTATAAAGAACTCAAAAAACTCTACACCAAGAATACACATAACCCAATCAATGAATGGGCTAAGGAAATGCACAGACACTTCACAGAAGAAGATGTACAAGTAATCAACAGATATATGAAAAAATGTTCAACATCTCTAGTAATAAGAGAAATGCAAATCAAAAGTACCCTAAGATTCCATCTCAACCCAATTAGAATGGTGATTTTCAAGAATACAAGCAACAATAGGTGTTGGCAAGGATGTGGGGAGAAAGGTACACTCATACATTGCTGGTGGGGCTGCAAATTGGTATGGCTACTCTGGAAAGAAATGTGGAGATTCCTTAGAAAACTTGGAATGGAACCACCATTTGACCCAGCTATTCCACTCTTTGGCCTATACCCAAAGGACTTAAAATCAGCATACTACAGAGATATAGCCACATCAATGTCCATAGCTTCTGATTCACAATAGTCAGATTGTGGAACCAACCTAGATGCCCTTCAATTGATGAATGGATAAAGAAACTGTGATATATATATATATATATATATATATATATTTATTTATTTATTTATTTATTTATATATATAACTATATTTCTATATATATATAGAAATATTTCTCAGTCATAAAGAAGAATAAAATTATGGACTTTGCAGGCAAATGGATGAAATTGGAGAAGATCATGCTAAGTGAAATAAGCCAATCTCAAAAAAACCAAAGGACAAATGATCTTGCTGATAAGCGGATGATGAAACATAATGGGGGGTAGGATGGGGTCAAGAATGGAGGAAGAAGAGACTGTATAGAGGGACAAGAGGGGTGGGAGGGGTGGAGGAAGGAAAAAAACAACAGAATGAATCAAAAACTATTACCCTATGTAAATGTATGAATACATAAATGGTATGCCTCTACTTCATGTACAGAGAAAGAAGATGTGTCCCATTTGTTCACAATAAAAATAAAAATAAAAACCAATTTGAAACATAAAAAAAAGAAAATGGTGAGATTTCATTATTCTGCATCTGGATGTCCAGTATTCTCAAGACTTAATTGAAGAACATGTCCTTTCTCCAATGTGTATTCGTGATACCTTTGGACAGAACTCAGTAGACTGATGCATTGGGTTCATCTCATGTTCCCTGTTCTGTTCCAGTGTTTGCTTGTATGCTCATAACATGCTGTTCTGATTCCAACAGCTTTGGGGTATATTTTGAAGTCTGGTACTAAAAGTCCCCTTCTTTGTTGTTTTTCTCAAGATTTCTTTGGCTATCTGGGGTCTTCGTGTGGGTTCATAAAAATTTTAGTATTGTTTCTTCTATTTTGGTGGAGATTTAATTGCTTTTTGGTGGAAAGTGTATCTCATCTGTAGACTGCTTTTGGTACCATGGATATTTTAGTATTATTAATTCTCCCAATCCATGAACACAGCCTATCTTTTATTGATTTGTGACTTCTTCAATGTCTTTCTTTAATGTTTAATGATTTATACATAATTAATGTTTCTATAGTTCACATTACAGAACTCTTTTAGCAATTCAATGAAATTTATCTGTAGAGACTTTATTCCTAAGGTTTAATTTTTCTTTTTGTAGCTATTTTAAATGGAATTTTTCTATTTCTTTTTCAGATAGTTCAGTACTACTATATAGAAATGAAACTGAATGTATATGCATTCTGCAACCACATTTAACTTACTGTACTAAAGTAAAAGTTTCTACTGGAATCTGTAGGATTTTCTTCTAGGGGAGGGGTACCAGGGATTGAACTCAGGGGCACTCGACCACTGAACCATATTCCAGACCTATTTTGTATTTTATTTAGAGACAGGGTCTCACTGAGTTGCTTAGCGCTTTGCTCTTTGCTAAGGCTGGTTACTGCGATCGTCCTGCTTCAACCTCCCAAGCTGCTGGGTTTACAGCCATGTGCCACCGCGCCTGGCATCTTTAGGGTTTTCTACATGTAAGATCATGTAGTCCACAAACAAAAACAATTTAACTTTTTCCTTTCCAATTTGGATATCTATTATTTCTTTATTTTGATTAATCGCTTTGGTTAGAATTTTTCACTATTATGTTGAACAGACATGGACAATTCTTGTCTTCTTTCAGATCTTATAGGAAAAACATTCGACTCTTCCTTGTTCAATCTGATGTTAGCTGTGGGTCTGTTATATATGGCCTTTCTTCTGTTAAAGTACATTCTAAACCTAACCCTATCCCTAACCCTTCTATATGTTAATTTGCTGGAGATGGTATTGGTTTTATTTGATCAAATTATGAAATAGTAATCTTAACAGGACTACATTTTCTAATCTATTAATATGGTGTATTTCTCCATTTATGTACATAGTCATTAAATTCTCTCAGTTATATTTTGTGGTCTTCAGTGTAAGGTCTTGCAAATATTAAGTTCTATTTAATTTTAAGTATTTGGTTTTCATGATATCATAAACTATGTTTTTAATATCATTTTATATTTTTACTTCTAGAAATATATATTTTTGTGTATTGACCTGCTATCTTTCACTTGATAAATCTGCTTATTAACTTCTTCATTCTAATTGGGGTGAGATGGAATCTTAGGGTAGTTTTGATTTGCATTTCTCTTATTATTAGAGATGTTGAACATTTTTCCATGTATCTGTTGATTACTCCGCCATAAAGAAGGATAAAATTATGGCATTTGCAGGCAAATGAATGAAATTGGAGAATATCATGCTAAGTGAGATAAGCCAATCTCAAAAATCCAAAGGACGAATGATCTCACTGATAAGCAGATGATGACATATAATGGGGGGTGGGAGGGGTTAGGATTAGGTTTAGGGTTAGGGTTAAGGAGGGTGGCAAGAATGGAGGAAGGAAGGACTGTATAGAGGGAAAAGAGAGGTGGAAGCAGTGGGGGAGGAAGGAAAAAAAATAACAGAGTGAATCAAACAACATTACCCTATGTAAATTTATGATTACACAAATGGTATGCCTTTACTCCATGCACTAACAGAGAAACAACATGTATCCCATTTGTTTACAATTAAAAAAAAAAAAATCTTCTTCAGTTTTCTTTTCTGGAATATTTCCTGGAGAATTTTCTACATAAGCAATCATTCATCTACAAATAGAGGTAGTTTCACTTCTTCAACTCAAGTCTAATCTTTATGCTATTAATTAACATTATTTTATTGCACTGCTGGCTGGAAAGTCCAGTAAAATATTGATTAAAGTGGTGAGAATATTTATTCTTGCTTTGATTCTGATCTTTGAGAAATAAAATTCAATATTTCACCATTAACTTTGATTTTAATAGTCATTTTTTAATAGATTCCATTTATTAAGCTAAGGAAATTTCTTTCTGATCCTGTTTTAAGAAGAATTTTTATTGTTAATAGGTATTGAATTTCGTTCCATTTTTTTGCATCTATTAAGAAATTTGTAGGATTTCTGTTTTATTGTCAATACAATGGTTGATTTTCAAATCCCAAACCAACTCTACATGTTCAAAACAAATCCCATTTGGTCATGATATATTGTCATATCTATATATTGCTGGATTCAATTTGCTGAAAAACTGATAACAATTTTGAATCTATTTCATGAAAGAGATCTGAAATCTTCTTTTCTCATAAATCTTTGACAAGTTTTGTATTAGCATAATACTGGTCTCTTAAAACAAATCAGAAACTTTATAATAACCAACTATTTTCTTAAAGGATTTGGTTCAGAATGAATTGATTTATTCCTTAAATACTCATGAAAGGTCACTGGTTAAGCCATTTGAGCCAAAGTTTTCTTAATGACATTTTCTACTTCATATTATTTTCATTTCAATAAGTGCTACTCTTGTTATAAATTTTCCACCTCAAGAAATTATCACATTTATTACCAAAAACATTTATAATATACATTTATTTTTACATCTATAGAATCCTAATCAACAGTCAATAGTTCATTATCAAAATTGACTATTTTATTCTCTCCCTGTTTCTTGTCCAGTCTTACTAGGTCTTACTTAATTTTATTAGTTGTTTTCAAAGCATCTTCTGTTAGACATGTAGTTTTTATCTTGCTTTCTTTTTGTATTTCACAGATTTCTGCTCTTGTTTCCTTCTTTCTGAATCTTTTAGGCTTAATTTGCTCTTTTACCTAGCATACTAAAGTGGAACTTAGATCATTAATTGTAAGCCCATATTTTTCTAATGTAGAACTTACATTTATGCATTTTCCTGTCATGCTGTAGCTATATCCTCTAAAATTTTGATATACTTCATTTTCATTACTTTAGTTCAAAATATTTTCTTTTATATTCTGATAAATACTTGATGGTTTTCTAGATATCTTACTACTTATTTCTGATTAATTACTTTATTTAACTTTGTATGATGTAATAATATAATCTGTAAGAAGGATGTGTCTGTCTCAGGATGTCTGTCTTGATGAATATTCCACATATATTTAAAATATATATATTTTATACTTTGGAGGCATAGAATTCTACAAGTAAAAATTGAGTGAGTTTGGTTGATAGAGTTCATATTTCTCTATCTTTTTTCTACTTTCATATAAATTACTTAGAGAGGTATATAAATCCATATGATAATGATTCTAGATTCTCCCGTTTCTCTCTTTAGTTCCATCAGTCATTACTACATGTATCAAAGCTCAGTTATTGCATGCATTTAAAAGTGTCATGTATCACTAATGAATTGCCACTTGTTTCATTATTGAATGTTATTTGTCTCTGAGTAATATGCTTTGACTTGAGGTTTACTTTATCTGATGAACTTTCTAAAGAAAGTTTCTTTAGGTTAGTGTTTAGAGATATATTATTTCCCAGGCTTTTTTATACAATTTGTATCTTTATAGGTAAAATGAATCTCTCCTGGATAGCATCAAACCGGGTGGTGATCTTGCTCCCAGTCTGGGATTGTTCTACCCTTTATTTAGAATTACGTTTAAATTTCATATAACTACCAACAAAACTGGGATTAAGTACACTATCCAGGTAGTACTTCCCTATTTATTTATTGGTTTTACTTCTCTGGTTTTCCTTTCCTGCATTCAGTTAGTCTTCTTTTTAATTTCATCTGTTGTTCTTTGAATGTTATTCTTTATATAATTTTATTGAATGCTTTTAGTGTTGCAATATACATCTTACTGTTTTATCATTTCATGAAAACTCTACAGTCACGCAGTGGCACATTGTGTACTACACACATTCCAGTGTTTCAATGTCCTCATCAAAACTTGTTATCTTTTGTTCTTTGGATAATAGTCATCCTAACAGGTTTGTGCTGACAGCTCATTATGGTTTTCATTGGCATATTCCTGACAATTAGTGATGTTTAGAATACCTGCTCCCCGCTACACACACACCATTTGTATATCTTCTTTGGAAATGTATATTCCACTCTTTTGTACACTTAAAGTTAGAATTTCACAATGGCCTAAGGAATTCCACTTTCATTTTTCCATGAAATTATTCATTATATTACAAATTCCCCTCTGTTGTTCCTATTCCTCCCACTTTCTATGAACCTATGAACCAAACTCCCAAACATTTTACACACAATATTTCCTCATATATTCAGTCTCCACAATTTTAATTCTCCTATAAAGTATGTATAAAGTAAATAATTCTTCTCTACAGAAGAATTATTATCATTAAAAAGTATTAAATTTTCATCAGTATTATTAGGAAAGTGCTTTTCACTTCTTGATCATGTTTTTAAATTCTCATTTTTGCCTTGCTTTTATCTTTAATCTATATAGTGTTTCTTATTAGAAGAACCTAGAAAACTCATAAAAATTCCAGAAACCCAATATAACTATCACAGAAAACTTAATTTAAAACAAACAACCAAATATGTGACTTCCAAAGCATTAAAACACATTCCCTTTTTCAGATATAAACAAAGTACATCCTATTCAGTACTAAATAGAGAAAAAAAAATCCTTTATACATTAAGAATCAGAATGGAAAAGTAGACCCAAATCTTCATCATGTAAGCTTAAGATATGACCTACTTAACAAGACTCCTAAAGTGCAAGAAGTAAAATCAAGAATCAATAAATGGGATGGATTCAAACTAACATGTTTCTTCTCAGCAAAGGAAACCATCAACAGCGTGAAGAGAGAGCCTACAGAATGAGAGAAAATCTTTACCACATGCACCTTGGATAGAGCACTAATCTCCATGATGAATAAAGAACTCAAAAAACTTAACACCAAAAAAACAAATAACCCAATCAATAAATGGGCAAAAGAACTGAACAGATACTTTGCAGAAGATGAAATACAATCAATCAACAAATACATGAAAAAAATGTTAAACATCTCTAGCAATCAGAGAAATGCAAATCAAAACTGCTCTAAGATTTCATCTCACTCCAATCAGAAGCATAATAATCAAGAATGCAAGCAACAATAAGTGTTGACGAGGATGTAGGGGAAAAGGTGCATTCATACATTGCTGGTGGGATTGCAAACTGGTGCAACCGTTATGGAAGGTGGTATAGAGATTCCTCAGAAAACTTGGGAATGGAACCACCATTTGACTCAGCTATCCCACTCCTCAGTTTATACCCAAAGGACTTAAAATCAGCATACTACAGTAACACAGTCACATGGATGTTTGTAGCTGAACTCACAATAGCTGAACTATGGAATCAACATTCAACAGATGAATCTATAAAGAAAATGTGGTATATATACACAATGTAATATTACTCAACCTTAAAGAAGAATGAAACGATGGCATTTGCAGGTAAGTTAATGGAACTGGAGAATATCATGCTAAGCGAAATAAGCCTATCCCCCCAAATCTAAGACCAATGTTTTCTCTGATGTGTAGATGCTAATTCACAATAAAGGAGGGAAGATTAGGAAAAAAAGAGACACTTTGGATTAGGCAGAAGGGAGCGATGGGAGGGGAGGGGGAAAATAGAATCAGAATGTATCTGACTTTATAACCTGACTTCTCTTCTCCTCCTTGACTGTCCTAAGCTATCAGCATTATGATGTTTAAATCCCATGTTGATGTTATTTTTCAACTCACTAAGTTTCCAAACATAACTCTTCTAGAATGGCCATGATATCTTGACTTTTCTGAGCAGGCAGAGATTAGTTCAAACCACTTCCACTGGATCAGCTGCTTCTCTCTGGAGTGAAGACATCTTTCAAATCTCTAGTTTGTTCCAGTTACACCTCAGCTGTTCTCCACTGGCTTCTACCCTGAAGAAGTGAATCAAATGCATTTTTCCTCTAATAGAAAAAAAGGATAAAAGGAACAATCAAAATCTGATAGACTTCTCCTCTGTGCCCTGTTCCTAACAGGAGTCTGCCTTCCGTGAGTCCTCTCAGTTTCACACTGAAGAAAGTCTACCCTGTTGGTACCCCAGCTCAAACATCTGGAAGGTGTTAAAGCTGAGGGTTTTTTTTAAAAGCATTTCTACTGTTTTATTTTATTTTATTTATTATAATTATTAGCACACATTAATTATACAAAATGATGACATTCTTTGTGACAACTTCATACATACACGTAACATGTATTGACAGTGTTCACTCTCCCTACTCTCCACCTCCTCAATGACCCCTTCACATTCCCTAATAGTCCCCTTCTACCTTTGAGTTGTGTTTTGTGGGTTTTTTTTTTTTTTCTAGCTTCTACATATGAAAAAAAACTTCTGACTCTTGTCTTTCTGAGACTGACATTTTGTTTATTATTATGACCTCCAGTTTCATCTTTTGTTCTGTAAATGATATGATTTTGTTCTTCCTTATGGCTCAGTAACACTCCATGTGTCTATATATACCACATTTTCTCTGACTGTTCATCCACTGATGGGCTTCAAACTTGGCTATTGTAAATAGTGTCATGATAAACATGGGATAAACAAAATTCTTTCATGCCTTAATTTTAGAAGTATCACATATATTTGAAAACTTTCAAATACATTAAGTTTGTGGGAAGTAAGACACTTCTCAATTTCTTTCTACCTTACAAAAGTTACCTTTTTATTGGTCTCATTTGTGTGTTCTCACTGTTGCTTGTATTCATTACCTCATTACGTTATATTCCTGCCTGTTTTCCCAAATATTTTGGAATTTTATGTTTTGATACGATCCCAGCCCCAGTCTGCTGCTACTACTCTTAGGTGCGAATGATCCTTCCTCAGATCCAGCGTCTTGCTATTCAGTGAGCCTATTAATAAGCAAAAGGTCTTACTGTGAAATGGCTCAATTTTTCCAAAAAGAGTAGAGACAAGAAAGGCATTTTTACCTCTAACAAAAACCATAAGCATTAAAACTACACTGTACTTGAGGGATAACCCTCACCACCAGAGAAACAAGTTAACACTGGAAACCACAGGAAAAAATAAAATTCATGTTACTCCTAGGGTAGATGCTAGGAAGAAAAAGGAAAGGTTTCAAGGTCTCTGACTTCAACTTCTACCAGAAAACAAAGAAGGAAATGAATATATATAATGAATTCATCAGAGGTCCTAATTTAATCATGTGATTATTAATTCCTGTAAATTTAACAACTTCTCACAATGTTCTACCATAAAAAACAAGCAAAGGAACACAAAACACATAGAAAGTGGAATAAGATGCCAATTAGCAGAACTGAGCTTGATTTTGATGAATTTTAGAGAATGAATGGATGATAAGCTACTCTATCAACATGTCTTCTTTGCCCGGTGTGCTAAGCCTGCTGCATACAGGCCATGCAAAAGGTTTACTTATGATTTAAGCAGTTACCATTTCTTCATTTAAGCCAATAATACTATGAAGCAAAACACCATAAAGTAAGATATGAAAAGTAATTTTCTCTTTATAAGATATTGATTATTAAATAACTAATCAAGGTTTGAGGTTATACCATAGAAATAAAAAGACAAAATTAAAATTAGGATTAATAAAGTCATATATACAATTTCACTACTCCAAACTTAATTTTTAAAGCAGTTAACAAATGACTAAGGGATCAATGTTACACATGTAATAGATACCATAATAGCAAATGAAGGTTTTATGTTTCAAGTTTTCCAAAAGAATTTCAGATCTAAGTGGAAGTATAGTAACTATATTATTGCATTTAGGACTAAATCCACTGGAATGCTTGATTTAGACACACTCAAATTTAAGGGAGCCTCAGATGTAGCAAGATAAAGTTCATCCAGTTTTAGTGACCTTGATCATGGCTAATTTAAAGGCTCTGGGAACAAGTGAATCCCTGAGTGAAGCTACAGCTTATTTTTGGTATTGCAATTTACACTTTAGCTTCAGCAGAAATTGGCATGAAATATTTGATTTTTCAAGGAATGTTTTCTGTTGAACAACCTGAATGGAGTCTTGGAAGCACAGCTCCCTGCACGCATAAGGATCATGGACTACAAGAAATTAAAGTTAGAATTATATTCTACATAGCTGTGTGGCATTAGACCCCCATATCATTCCTTTAACATCAGAGCACTTAGTCTCTAAGAGAAAAAGTTGCAAAGAGAGTGCAGTATCTCCAGTATATAGAGTATTCAAAACAATATAGAAGACAGTTTTATCCAAAGAATCACAGAATTACATTTGTGAACGGCTTACCTGTGTTCTTATGTGGGCTCTCTCAGATATCCCTTGTTCTTTTTTAAAACACAGGCTGTGAAAGGAAAGTGTTTTGATATCACTCAGTCAGAGAAAACGGTGTAAAAACTGTGGAAGCTATTTGATTTCTCTAAATTACGTTTGTTTGTGGTTCAGTATCATGAACTTGCCTCTTTATAACTACACAGTTCCAGTAGTAAAACGTCTTTAAGCACAGAAAACTAAATGAAATTATCATAAAGTCTGTCCTTTATATTAGTTTATATT
This sequence comes from Sciurus vulgaris, assembly GCF_902686455.1. Classification (NCBI taxonomy): domain Eukaryota; kingdom Metazoa; phylum Chordata; class Mammalia; order Rodentia; family Sciuridae; genus Sciurus; species Sciurus vulgaris. The sequence goes on from NC_136469.1 coordinate 124,871,945, forward strand.
AGTGCCACAGGTTCATTTTTTTTTCCTAACGTTTATTAGTTGGTCTTATCAGAAAACAATATTTACAGAAAATAGTTCTTCTTCAGAGCCTACTATACACCAAAGATTTTATAAATATGTTTCAAGGATGCCTTGATTCACCAAGTATTTTTAGTAACTATCTTAATTTATTCATGGTGCTATTACAAAATGCCTCAGACTCAGTAGTTTATGAACAACAGGGATTTATTTTTTCATGGTTCTGGAGACTAGGAAGTCCTAGAACAAGGTCCCTACAATATTCCTGTTTAGTGAGGTCTCACTTCTGGTTCATAGATGCTGCTTTTTGCACAATGTCCTCATATGGTGGAAATGTCAAGGGAGCTCCATGAGGCCTGTCTCATAAGGGTACTAGCCCCATTTTTGATGGTGCTTTGATCATGATCTAACCATTCCCAAAGGCCCCACCTCCTAATACCATCACATCAGTGATTAGATTTTCAATGTATGATTTTGAAGGGCACACAAACATTCAGAACATAGCAGTAGCTTATTAAAATTCTTACACCAAAACTTCAGGGTACATATTATTATCATCATATTTCAAATGTGCAAATTGAATCTCAGGGATGTCAAACTATTTAATGAAATTCATAAAAAAATAAACCCTCGGAATCAGTATTCGAATCCGGAGTATGTAGTTCCACCTTTAAACAATGTAAGCATAAAGGAATTCTGATACTTGTAGATGAGAACAATTTGGAAAATAACCTTTAAAAGATAATATTCAGATGGAAGGAGTCTTACATCTTCTCATGTGAACTTAGTCTATGCTGACATTATTTTGTACAAATACAGGGAATATCATCAGAACACATAGATTTAGATACCAATTTTTAAGTAGTAACATGGAATGTCATGGAGGATGGATTATTCTTTATAGTTTATAGAGTACCTCAAAGAAGGATTTTGAGAAAAGAAAAAAATCTGTAGAACTAATAATCAGTGGAAATTATGTAAGATCATTTCCTTGTCTGTCTTTATGACCAGTAAGTTCAGAGCTAAATTTAATCAAGTGAAGTATATATTTTATCTCTGACTTCAATTATGACATCTAACTTATCTAAATGGTCTAAAAGCTATTTTCTTCTTCTTTTTAACTTTGCCCATTTTTTTTAAAGCTCTCATAAAATCTTTGAATTTCTTGGAAAAGGTTAAATCTGTACCCTGCTATCATCATGATAGAAAGGAGAGTATAAGGTTACAACATTAGCAATGCAATACAGAGCAAATTGGGGTGATTAGATTAAAATAATTTCTACTTATATAAATTATGTGTCAGTGTATGTTCTCTATCAATACTCTAAAGAATTTTTTTAAATCAGTATATGTTTTCATAATTAATATTAACATCTGGCAACAAAAGTTCTCTAAAGACTTCTGTATCATTATTTAATAATACCCTATTATTATATAATATGAATATATATCCATATATACATAAATGAACAGTACCCTACTACTATATGTTATGAATCATATCAACATCTTACAAGTACTTAAATTCGTAGTATATCTCTAAAAACCCTGAACTTTTCTTCTTTAATTAAATTTTTAAATTCTGAGATTTGCCATTATCAGATCCTACTTGGCATGTCAACAATACACCCGCAGTCATTTCAAGGGTATCCCTGACAAAGCAGTGTCCTTTTCTAACACCACTTCCAACTTCCCCTTTGGATAGCTCACTTTTAGGTCAATTTTTCTAACATGATTCCCATGCAAAACAGTTTTAGACATAAAAAATAACTTTTGAAGAATTTATTAATTTCTGCAGAAGATCTGGTTTATAAGAACTACCTTGGATTTTATTTTACTACTCAGTCTATTTAGCAAAAGCTTTAAAGAAAACCTCTTCAGTCTCCACAGTGTGGCAGCCCACTCTACCTGTAGAGATTCAACAATAATTTAGGTCCTCTAGGAATTATTTTTCCTGCCACGGTTTCCCATTGGCTATCATCCAGGATTCCTTGGACAATAATTCTATCAAAGTCGAAGTCCAAGATGTGGCCAAGAACTCCTAATTATTTCCTGAATTATGTTCAATCTCAAGAACTTCAATACAACTTTAGTCTTAACTCAATGCATCTTTTCTCTGCAGGATGATATTTCCATACCAGCCAATAATGAATTCCAATCTTCTGTTTCCATCAACTAAAAAGTAATATTGGTTTACAATGAGAAATATCTTAAGAAATTATTATATCAAAGAATGTTATTATTAAGGCTGAACAAACACTTTGTAGTCTCTAAAATGACTTTACATATTTTTTTCCATTATTCTACTATACACTATGGAACTACCTTCATACAATTTCTACAATAAGATGAAAATAAAATGAAAGCATAGTTGCATAACATTTTGTCTTATTTTGGTTTACAAGACAAAGAATAAATAACTTCAGAAATTTTAAGTAATGACCATATTTGTGAAGTAGGTTCAATTGTCAAGATTGATCAATATTTACAAAATATATCATTGTGCAAAAGAACTTCATTATAAAAGTCACTTTTTCACATTTTTTGTAAAAACCCATGCATGTCTTTACATGCATTGATTTCATTGGGTTTGGTTTGCATTTTATAAATTTACTTCTAAGAAGCAATTTTAAAATCCTCTTCCCTTGATATAGACATAGATTTATTTTAAAATTCTCCATCTGAAGATGTCACTGGTAATATCAAATATAGGGATAACTTTGACAAAGCCAATATAAATCTCTGGATAAGATCATTTGCAAATGTTATCTGTTCAATTTCTTTCCAAAACAGTAGCTGCATTCATTAGATTATTAGTCTAATTACATGTTATTATTTTTCAATGCTTACTTTTATTGTAAAAACAAAATATGTTTTAAAATAATTAGACATATTGGCACCAAAATAGACAGGTAGATCAATGGTACAGAATAGAGGACACGGACACAAACCCAAATAAATACAATTTTCTCATACTAGACAAAGGTGCCAAAAATATGCAATGGAGAAAAGATAGCCTCTTCAACAAATGGTGCTGGGAAAACTGGAAATCCATATGCAACAGAATGAAATTAAACCCCTATCTCTCACCCTGCACAAAAATCAACTCCTTGAAATCAGACCAGAGACCCTGCATCTTATAGAAGAAAAGTAGGTCCACGTCTTCACCTTGTTGGCTTAGGACCAGACTTCCTTAACAGGACTCCCATAGCACAAGAAATAAAAGCAAGAATCAATAACTGGGATAGATTCAAACTAAATAGCTTTCTCTCAGCAAAGGAAACTATCAGCAATGCGAAGAGAGAGCCTACAGAGTGGGAGAATATCTTTGCCACTCATACTTCAGATAGAGCACTAATTTCCAGAATATATAAAGAACTCATGGTTCCATAGTCTGGCTATTGTGAATTGAGACGCTCTGAACATTGATGTGGCTGTATCTCTGTAGTGTGCTGATTTTAAGTCCTTTGGGGAACTCGGACAGCTGGGAGCGCCGTAAAGGAGGCCGCTCAGCACAGCGCTGGGACTCGGAGCAACCACTGGGGCTCCGGCGGCTGCCCAGGGGAGGAGTGGCGAGGAGAGCTGTGTGGACTCAGGACACCGGGGCCTGCCCTGAGGAGGAGGAGGAGGAGCGTGGCCACTTGGATTCGGAGTGACTGCACCAGAGCTACAGGTGGTTGCCAGAGAAGGGGCTGCGTGGCGAGCTGTTTGGACTCAGAACGACGCTTCTGAACACCGGGGCCTGCCCTGAGGACGAGGAGGAGGAAGAGGAGCGCAGCCGCTTGGATTTGGGGTGACTACACCAGAGCTACAGGCGGTTGCCAGAGCAGGGGCTGCGTGGCGAGCTGTTTGGACTCAGACCACTTCTGAACCCCGGGGCCTGCCCAGAGGAATAGGAGGAGGAGGAGGAGGAGCGCGGCGGGTCCTTTGGACTCGCAGTGACTGCATTAGCGCTCCAGGCGGCTGTTCAGAGGAGAAGGCGAGTGGTGAGTTGTTTGGACTTAAAGTGACAACTCCTGAACACAGGGGGGCTGCCTGGAGGAGAAGCGTGGTGGGACGCTTGGTCTTGAGTGGCCGCACCAGAGCTCCGGGCGGTTGCCCAGAGGACCCGTGCTGCGGGTCACGTGGACTCAGAGCCACTCAGAGCGACCGCTCCTGAACACCCCGGGGGTTATCTGGAGAAGGAGGAGGAACGGAGAGGGTCACTTTGACTCGGAGTAATTGATTGCCCAGGGCTACGGGTGGTTGGTGGGAGGTGGAGGCACGCAGTGAGTTTCTTGGACTCCTAGTGACCGCACCAGAATACTGGGCGGCTGTCTGGAGGAAGAGGCGTGTGGCGGGTCTCTGGGATTCAGAGCGATTGTACAGGGCCCCAGGTGGCTGCTCAGAGGAGGGGCCACATAGCCAGGCGATTAGGTGCAGAGCAGGGTCCCAGGATCTAGGAGGCTTCTTGGTGGAAGAGCCGCACAGAGACAGGCTTAGGGCAGAGCGAAGGTTCCAGGCCTGCGGGCAGATTCTCTGAGGAAGGGCAGCCTAAGGAGAGTCATCTGCAAAGGGTGAGGCTCCCAGGCCCAGGAGGTAGGGCCGGGCCCCTGGGAACTTTGCAGAGGAAGGCAGCCCAGCCCAGGCGGTAGCTGTAAATTGAGGGGAACCTCTAGGAGGGAACTGACCAGGGAGACCTCCCCACCGGGTGAGTCTTCCCTGGTGGGTGAGGTTTCCTCACAAGGACGGTAAAACCAGAGACTCAGGCCCAAACAGGCCTTGCCTCAGCCCGCAGCCTAGGTCACCTTTGGATGACCATTGGTCAACAAGTGGAGGCACCTCTGCCCACTAGCAGGGATTATACCCCACCTGAAGGCCACCACTCCTAGAGAGGCAGCTTCCTTGTGGAGCACCGCATTATCAACTTCCTCCAAGACTTCAGCCTACTGAAGGCTAAGGGGGGATATATATAGAAATCTTCAGGGACATTGTAAGTCAATAGAGGAAATCTGCAATATCTCAGCGGTCCTCTGATACCTGAACAATATGAGAAAACAAGGAAAGAAAATGCTGCAAACAAATCTAGATGTTACATCAATGAAACCCAGTGACAGCATGGCAGAAGAAATGACAGAAAAGGAGTTCAGAATGTACATAATTAAAATGATCAGAGAAGCAAACGATGAGATGAAAGAGCAAATGCACACACTGAATGATGAGATGAAAGAGCAAATGCAAGCATTGATTGATCGCACCAATCGACAGTTAAAAGAGCAAATACAGGAAGCAAAAGATCATTTCAATAAAGAGTTAGAGATATTGAAAAAAAACCAAACAGAAATCCTTGACATGAAGGAAACAATAAACCAAATTAAGAACTCTGTAGAAAGCATATCCAATAGGATAGAACACCTGGAAGACAGAACCTCAGACATTGAAGACAAAATATTTAACCTTGAAAACAAAGTTGAACAAACAGAGAAGATGGTAAGAAATCATGAACAGAATCTACAAGAACTATGGGATATCATGAAAAGGCCAAATTTAAGAATTATTGGGATTGAGGAAGGCCTAGAGAAACAAGCCAAAGGAATGAACAACCTATTCAATGAAATAATATCAGAAAATTTCCCAAATCTGAAGAATGAAATGGAAAATCAAGTTCAAGAGGCTTATAGGACTCCAAACACACAAAATTACAACAGACCCACACCAAGGCACATTATAATGAAAATACCTAACATACAAAATAAAGACAGAATTTTAAAGGCTGTGAGAGAAAAGAACCAAATTACATTCAGGGGGAAACCAATACGGATATCAGCAGATTTTTCAATCCAGACCCTAAAAGCTAGAAGGGCCTGGAACAACATTTTTCAAGCCCTGAAAGAAAATGGATGCCAACCAAGAATCTTATACCCAGCAAAACTTACCTTCAAATTTGACGATGAAATCAAATCCTTCCATGATAAACAAAAGCTAAAAGAATTTACAAAACGAAAGCCAGCATTACAGAACATTCTCAGCAAAATATTCCATGAGGAAGAGATGAAAAACAAAGCAGCAAATCAGCAAAGGGAGGAATTATCCTAAAGGAATTGTCAAATAAAGGAGGAAACAAGTTGTGTCAAACAAATAAATAAATAAAATTTAAAAAATGAACCAAATGACCGGGAAACCAAATCATATCTCTATAATAACCCTGAATGTTAATGGCCTGAATTCATCAATCAAAAGACATAGACTGGCAGATTGGATTAAAAAGAAAGATCCAACAATATGTTGCCTGCAGGAGACTCACCTCATAGAAAAAGATACCCATAGACTAAAGGTGAAAGGATGGGGAAAAACATACCATGCACATGGACTCAGCAAAAAAGCTGGAGTATCCATCCTCATTTCCGATAATGTGGACTTCAAGCCAAAGTTAGTCAGAAGGGATAAAGAAGGTCATTTCATACTGCTTAAGGGAAGCATAAATCAGCAAGATATAACAATCATAAACATCTATGCCCCAAACAGTGGCTCATCCATGTATGTCAAACAAATCCTTCTCAATTTCAGAAACCAAATAGACCATAACACAATAATACTAGGTGATTTTAACACGCCTCTCTCACCACTGGACAGATCTTCCAGACAAAAATTGAACAAAGAAACCATAGATCTCAATAACACAATCAATAATTTAGACTTAACGGACATTTATAGAATATACCATCCAACCAAGAGCGAATACACTTTCTTCTCAGCAGCACATGGATCCTTCTCTAAAATAGACCATATATTATGCCACAAAGCTAATGTTAGCAAATACAAGAAGATAGAGACACTAGCATGTATTCTATCAGATCATAATGGATTGAAGTTAGAAATAAATGAAAGAGTAAAACACAGAAACTATTCCAACATCTGGAGATTAAACAATATGCTATTATATGATGAATGGATAACAGAAGATATTAGGAAGGAAATTAAAAAATTCTTAGAGGTAAATGAGAACAAAGAAACATCATATCAAAACCTCTGGGACACTATGAAAGCAGTACTTAGAGGGAAATTTATTTCATGGAGCGCATTTAATAAAAGAAGTAAAACTCAACAAATAAACGACCTAACACTACAGCTCAAAGCCCTAGAAAAAGAAGAACAGAACAGCACCAAAAGTAGTAGAAGACAGGAAATAGTTAAACTCAGAGCTGAAATCAATGAAATTGAAACAAAAGAAACAATACAAAAAATTGACAAAATAAATAGTTGGTTCTTCGAAAAAATAAACAAAATTGATAAACCTTTAGCCACACTAACAAAGAGAAGACGAGAGAAAACCCAAATCACTAAAATTCGGAATGAACAAGGAAATATCACAACAGACAGGATTGAAATACAAAACATAATTAGAAGCTATTTTGAAAAAAAAAAAAAAAAAAGAACTCAAAAAACTCTACACAAAGACTACAAATAACCCAATCAACAAATGGGCTAAGGATATGAACAGACACTTTACAGAAGAAGATCTACAAGCAATCAACAAACATATGAAAAAATGTTCACCATCTTTAGTAATGAGAGAAATGCAAATCAAAACTACACTAAGATTCCATCTCACCCCAATTAGAATGGCCATTATCAAGAATACAAGCAACAACAGGTGTTGGCGAGGATGTGGGGAAAAAGGTACACTCATACATTGCTGGTGGGACTCCATATTAGTGCAGCCACTCTGGAAAGCAGTGTGGAGATTCCTTAGAAAACTTGGAATGGACCCTCCATTTGACCCAGCTATCCCACTCCTCAGCCTATACCCAAAAGACTTAAAATCAGCATACTACAGAGATACAGCCACATCAATGTTCATAGTTGCTCAATTCACAATAGCCAGACTATGGAACCAATCTAGATGCCCTTCAATTGATGAATGGATAAAGAAACTGTGGTGTGTGTATATATATATATATATATATATATATATATATATATATATACACAATGGAATATTACTCAGCTATAAAGAATAATAAAATTATGGCATTTGCAGGCAAATGGATGAAATTGGAGAATATCATGTTAAGTGAGATAAGCCAATCTCAAAGACGAATAATCTCACTGATAAGCAGATGATGACACGTAATGGGGGTTGGGAGGGGGGCAAGAATGGAGGAAGGAGGGACTTTATAGAGGGAAAAGAGAGGTGGGAGGGATGGGGGGAGGGAAAAAATAACGGAATGAATCAAGCATCATTACTCTATGTAAATATATGAATATGCAAATGGTATGCTGTTACTCCATGTACAAACAGAAACAACATGTATCCCATTTGTTTACAATAAAAAAAAAAAATTAGAAGCCAAAAAAATAAAGACACAGATTGCTTTCTTGTAGCACTGGTGACACTGGTCAGTCTGCCTGTTTTGCCCTTTGGGGTGAATTGTTAAGTAATCTTGCCACACCTTCATTCTCAACTTTTGGCTGTATCACAGAGCCCTTCAATTCTTCCCATTGACTCCCCTTATGGCTCTTCCTGAAATGGTCCTCTCCCGATTATATTCATTGAATATTTCTAAAGACTTACATTTATTAAATTATTAAAATCCCTTTTAAAAGAAAAAATATTTAGACTTTAGGGGCTGGGGTTGCAGCTCAGTGGTAATGTGCTCACCTAGCAGGTGTGAGACACTGGATTCAATCCTCAGCACCACATAAAAATGAATAAGTAAAATAAAGGCATTGGGTCCGTCTAGAGCTAAGAAAAAAAAAAAAAATTAAACAATAATTAGATTTTAAAAAATAATGGAAATGCCACATCCATGCCCAGTGAGGGGAAGCACAGCAGAGGGTCCCAAGAACTGCTCCAGGGTGAAAAGATAAAGGGTCCTGGTCAGGAAGCCGGTCAGAGCAGGCGTGCAAAGGGTACCGCAGGGTCCAGCTCTAAATACACTGGAGGGAATGCCCCAAAGGTCTGAAAGAAGTTGCTGAAGAAATTTATCTTCCTCCAGTACAGTGATTCTCAAAATGTGCATCTTTCAAGAATTTATTACAGTTCCAAATACCTGAGCTGGGCCCCAAATCAGAAACTCCAGGTTTGAAGTCAGCTAAGTTGTGTGAGTGGGTGGGTGTAAGGCTTAATTTTTTAAAAGTAGTTTTAGATTCACAGCAAAATTCGAAGGGAGATACAGATATTTCTCATAGCCTGCCTGCCCTACACATGCACAGCCCCCCTCACTGTCACCCTCTCCAACTAGAATGGCACATTTGTTAAAACTGATGAACGTACCTTGATACCTAATTATCACCCAGTCAATTATTTACACTATAGTTTACATTAGAGAGTACTCTCACTGCTGCACATTCTGCAGGTTTGTACATACATAAATATATGCACATATGTGTATATATATAATCCATAATTATAGTATCATACAAAGTATTTCACAGCCTGAATACTCTCTGTGTTCTACCTACTTATCCTCCCTTCCATCTGAACCCCAGTAACCATTGATTTGCTTCTTGTCAGTCATAATTTTGCTTTTTAAAGAATGTCATGTAGTTGAACACACATAGTATATAGTCTTTTCCCTTTGGCTTCTTACTCTAAGTAATATGCATTTAAGTTTCCTCCACATCTTTTTCATGGCTTAATAGCTCACTGATTTTTAACATTGAACAATATTACTTAGTCCGAATCCATCTGCCTACTAAGGGGCATCTTGGTTTCTTTAAGGTTTGGTGATTATGAATAAAGCTGCTCTAAACAACTATGTGTGGACCTAAGTTTTCATTTCCTTTGGATAAATATGAAGGAGCATGATTGCTGGATTGAATAATAAGATTATGTTTGGTTTTCTGTCTTCCAGTATGTTTGTACCATTTTACATTCACACTAACAATGAGTGGGAGTTTTTGTGATTCCGCATCATTGTTGGTATTTGAAGTCCACATTCTGGATTTCAGCCATTCTAATGGATGTGTAGTTGTATACCATTGTTGTTTTTATTTTCTTCTCCCTGATGATATAGGATGTAGAGGATCTTTTCCTATGTTATTTGAAATCTCTATGTTCTTTGATAAGGCAGTTTTAACTATTTGACCCATTTTTATATTAGATTGCTTATTTTCTTACTGTTGAGTGCAAAAATTCTTTATATATTTTGAATAATAGTTCTTTACTAGATAATTTTTCCAAATATTTCCTCCTAATCTATGGCTTATCTTTTCATTCTTTTAACAGGGTCTTCTACAGAAGAGAAAATCATCACTTCTGAAGAATGATTTTGTCAAAATCCTTAGTGGGGTATTTTCTCCTTAACTCTGAATCTTTCATTCCACTCTGTTCTTGTTAGCATGGATTCTAGAAAATTCAATGCAAATATTTTTTTATTTCATTTTTATTGTTTTGTTTTTTAGTTATGTATGATAGCAGAATTTATTTTGATATAATTATACAAGCATGGAATATATCTTAATCTAGCTAAAGTCCCATTCCTATGGATGTACATAGTGGTGGGATTCACTGTGTTGTTTTCATATGTGTACATGGGAAAATGGTCAGATTAATTCCACTGTCTTCCCTTTGCTTATTCCCCCCTCTCTTTACTCCATTTGATCCATTGTCTAATCCACTCCAATTCTAATCTTCCCCTCACTCCCCACCCCTTATTGTAGGATAGCTTCCACATATCAGAGAAAACATTCAATCTAGAGTTTCAAGGACTATGTTGAATAGACATGGTGAAAGAGGGCATCCCTGTCTTGTTCCTAATTTTAGAGGGAATGCTTTTAATTTTTCTCCATTTAGAATGGTGTTGGCCTTGGATTTAAGATATATAGTTTTTACAATGTTGAGGTATATTCCTACTATCCCTAGTTTTCCTAATGAACATAATGGATGCTGTATTTTGTCAAATGCTTTTTCAGCATCTATTGAGATAATCATATGATTCTTGTCTTCTTTCCATTGATTTCCATCTCTCTAGTTACATCGTCCTCTGTTCTATCATGCTGTCTGCTTTATCCATTAGAGCTCTTCGCTAGCATATTAATTATAGTTGTGTTAAATTCCTGATCAAATAAACATCCCTACCCATATTTGCAGCTAATTCTGATGCTTGCTCTGCCTCTTCAGTCTCTTCTTTGGTTTTTAGTATGTCTTGTAATGGTTTTGTGAAACCTGGGTATGATGTACTCTATAAAAGGAATTTCTATAATAGAACTTCAGGAAGGGGTAAAGTATAGGGACAGGAGAAGCATTCCATAGTGTTATAGGTCTCCTTATTTGGTTTTGCCTGTGTTTCTGAGCTTTGCAAATGCTTCTCAGTCCCCACCCCCACACCTTGCCCTGCTTTAGATGAGACAAGATGGCTAGAGGGCTTGGAGTTGAGTATTTGCCTTCTTTCACATTGAAGGCTGGAGCCATCTGGAATTAGGTATTTTCCTTCCTCAACATCAGTTTACGCTTTGTGAATACCCTGGTTGATTAGGCTCTGGTTAAGTAGTTTCTTTTGAGGACAGACCATGTTCAGAAAAACAGGTGCTGTGTTTTCTTTCAGTATGGAGCCATTTTTCCTTCTACTAGAAGCAGAAGGGAATATTCCTCTAATATTTTCTATGAAAACCTGATTTTGTCCTCATTCACAAAAGCATGAGGACTCCTCTATGATTAGGCTCCTGGAATTTTTAACTCTCAAAGTCATCCTCATTTTCAATGATTCATCAATTACAGTTTGGTTCTGGCACTCCTGAACCTGTGGAGATTTCAATTCATGAGTTTCTGGTCCCATAAGCTGTAATTCGCTGTATATCTGCTTATCTGTTTCTTCAATTCGGGTAGAAGCAGTTTTCTCTGTGAACTTACTTCTCCCATAGATAAAGGAAGAGTTGATTTTCCAACTTTTCATTTATGGATAGGATTGAGTGGCAATTCCAAGCTCTTTACACATGGAAACAAACTCATTATTATTATTTTTTTTTACGTTAGTATGCCAATTACTGTTGGCAAGAAAGCAAATCAACATGAACCTTGACTTACGGTGGGTAAGGTGTCAATTGCTAAAATTGTTTTGGAAACTGTCATTATCTACAGAAGGTAGCCATATGTTCATTCTATGAATTAGCAATTTTGTACTCGGGTATATGCTCAACAGTTATATGCACATTTCAATCTAAAACTATGCACAATAATGTCCCTTGCAAAAACACTAAGGCTCAAACTGGAAAAATCCAAATGCTTTTCTCTGTACTGTATCCAAACATGTTTTGGTAGTAGTATACAAAATGAAATAGCAGATAAACAAAGTAGTACCAAATACTACTCTATACAAAAAACACAGATGCAATATTGAGTATAAGAAGTAGAACCAGAAAAACATACATTGCATGATTCCTTCACACAGGCTTTCAAAAACGAGGGAAAGCTGCTCTATATCGTTAGAATTCAAAATAGAGGTTAAACTTGCAGAAGAAGAGCAGGAAGGCTAGTGACTGTTTTCAAGTACTTGAAGTCTGAACCCGAGTAATGTCCTGTCCAAAAAGACACATGCACTTGTGGCTATTACTTGCTTATGTTGTGATGGTTTACATTCATCTTCAGGGATCCATCCAGCATCTGGAATAGCCAGAGAGTTGAATTAAATAAAGATATCATTTAGGAACACATAGTACTAATCCATACAGTGAGCTACAGGATTCAATATTAGAGTTCTTAGGGGTTGGTTTGTTTATTTTTGTTTTCTGAGTTTTTACATGCATGGGTTTCATTGGGTTTGATTTGGTTTTGATTTTTTGCTATTTCTCTTTAGGTTGTGAGGTAGTTTCAGAAATTTAGGTTTGACTCTCTCCAGGGTGACAGCTCTTATCCCACAGGTCAAGGACCTAATGTGGGCAATATTCTAATTTTCAAGTGTGTCTATTCCAATTCTACTCTTGGGGAACAGAAAAAATAACAAACTGGTGTACCTGGAGACTGAGTGGAGTCACAGCAAGATGGCTGTCAACCAGGATTTCTTTTATTACCTAGTCCCTATAATCCCCTACTTTAGTAGGGGACCCATGAGAAATTTTGGGGTTTTCAGATTTCAATGTCAACTTCATTCCCTCTGTCTAATACTCTTTCATATATCCGAATGGCCTTATTTTCCAGTATACAGTCACCTGAATAAGTAGCCAAAGGTCTCTCTGGAGAAGATTTAGGAGACTCATGTTATTTTTATGTGATGATATCATCCTCTTCACTATAGGCTCCAGATCTGAAAATGACTCAAGTCCAGGAACTGAGAAGGAATTGTGACTTTTTATGGGGTGACTGCCTTCATCCCCATAGTCCTCTACTCTCGCCTGCTTTTGATTATAAATGTAAATCTATTTTTCCCTAGGAAGACCAAAGTCTACTAATCATTTCTAATGATCAACTCCATTTACTGACCTCTCAGTCTTACCATTTGTTCCAATAACTTATGCTCTCTGGTCCCCTGACACCACCTCCTGGCTTCCATGACTTTTTAGGCCCCTTTATTTCCATGGCCACTAGCAAGCTCCACACTAAAACAACCTAATGTCCATTCTTCCCCTATTTTAATAATATAATCCCTAAGTTTTGGATGAGAACATAGATTTTATACTAAATAACATGTGTATAGACTCTTTCACAAGCAGTTATAGCATTTTTGATCAATAAGACACAAGAAAAGCACTGTAGTATACTTTTGGGCAGTGCGGTTAGAAGTTAAGCATTCTTGAACTTCTTTTGTCCATCCTTCTTTTGGACATCAGGTGGATCTACCCAATATAACGGCATACCATTTTGAGTACATGAATGAGGTCATGCTGTAGCAATGAAGCAGAAAGAGCTTTGTTTCCTAGAGGTATGGATACCCCACCTGTCCTAAGTCACTATGTCTATACTATCCCACAGAAAGAAGTAAACTTCTATCTTATTTAAGCACTTTATCTTTGGTTATTTTTAGATCAACTAAATATGTATTCTGAAGAATACTCATCTGTCACTGTACCATAAATCTATTTTTAAATTGACTCAGAATGTGAGGAAGGTAATTACAAGTACAGAGAAAGCAGAAGTCTGGAATAGGCTGGGGTTCAAACATCACAGTTAGTGACATCAGATATTTGTGCTTCCCCAGTAATCTCAAAAAAGCTATTGTGAAAAATATGGAGTTCAGTGTATCATACCCAGAGCTCATTCCATGTACTCAAGACAGTGGCTCCTCAGTTTCTGAACCACCTCACTTCAAATTGTTCTGCCTCAAATATCCATTCTTATGTCACATCTTAGATACAATACTGCCATTACCAGGAACTGTTCCAAACTCAAGACCATCATATCCTATATTTACAGGTTTTTACTTCTACTAACTCATCTCCAAAACTATTTGAAATTCATAGGGATATCTATAATTTTTAACCCATCATTTCATGTTCCCTTGAGTCTTTTTGTGCCTGCATATTCCTCCATGGGCCTGATCCTGGCTTATTATAAAGCATTCATTCATCATTCCTTTGTTCAAGATTGAGCAAGGTGAATATGTCAGGAATTTCTCTGGGTATTTAGGATGGAGAAATAAACAAAATAGAATGGAAAAAGAAACCCTGTTTCTATGGTGTTTTCTTACTTTAGATGGGCAGTAAATAATAAAAATATAGCTTCTATAGTTTCTCAATATAAAAATGTACATCTTCATTATCTATTACCTTTTATATATATATCTTATGGTACTAAATTTCTACCTTAGCTAAAGTATATGAATCATGTCTTTTATTTAATCCCAAACCTTGAACCTTTAAAAAATGAATAAATGAATAACCCCTTCAATATGATTTTTAGAGTTCCTGAAATTTGTGTGGATAATTATTACACAGTTACATAGACTTCCATTGCATATAATATGAACAATACAGTCTTTGGTATGAATGGAGAATTATGTTCAAATTTTTTGCTAATACCTTAATATTCAATTTCAAATAAAAGCATGCATTCTATATTAAGCTGGAGTGGAATTCACTTCACGGATGTGTTGCAGTTTTCAGACATGTATCTGTTATTGAAAGAGATAAATATTATAATAATTAAATACTGCAAAATAATTAATGTACAAAAGCTATCACTTCTAGGAATCAAAGCAAATATTTTTAAATTTCGTTAAATGAATACATCGATATATTGGTAGCTGTTGCAAAATTGAAAGATTGAGTTATAAAATTTTAGTAGAATGTTATATCCAGTTTGAGTCAAGAATATATTAAGAGTAAATAATAGAGTGAAGAAAAATAATTCTAATATTAACAGTATTCCTAAAATGAAAAGTTAACCTTTGGAAATTTAATTATTGAATCCCATGTTTTGCTGTACATCTTTTGAGAATGAGTCCTATTTGAATATTCTTCACCGTCTGAAAAGAGAAACTAAAACCTGAGAATCAATCTGTTTGCTCGCAATTTCATGAAAGACTCTAAAATCATATCTAGTAACATGCATAACACATCATTTTTGAGCTACCCTTTATGTGGAAAGTAAGAAGAAGAAAAAAAGGCATCAAACATTTTTTTCTCAATAGTCAGATGAGAATATAAGACATTGCAGAAATGACTTCAAAGTAAAATTCTAAGTTTTGACAGCATGGATGCTAAAGTCTTAAATAAAATTCTTGTTCAAATAATTGGAACAAACTGACTTTTATTTTTCAGTCACTGAGAAAAATAATTTAGGTGATTTAGGAAGCCTATCAGTCCTAGATTTAATTTCTTTTGGAAAACCAATTATCAAAATTAGTTTTTCTTTCTTCATTATATTTTGCCATACAGCATACACAAAGTATTATTAAATACTTTCCTTGTCTAGTTGATCAACCATTTGGATACACAACAACAAGATAAGAGTTTGTGTGTGTATGTGTGTGTGTGTGTGTCTGAAAGAATGTGAATTTATGATAAATTCAACAATGATTTTTTTTCTTAAGCAGCTAGCCAAGTGATTTTTGATTTCAAAGAGATAACAATATGTTGATTCTGATAGGATAAGTATTTACAGAATAGAAAATAGCACCCTTCAGTTGAGAGTTCAGAAAGAGATTATAGCCCTGGATAATACAAATGAATGCCTGGCCATTATCAGAAAGACAGTAAAGTACTCTCATCATTCTTTTTCAGCCAAAGACAAGCTCATAACATGCAAGAGATTTTGTTATTGACTGGTTTGGCATTTATGTAATATGTTCTGACAAGATGCAACAGCAGTAATTACATGCTTAAAAACAGAATCTACAGCAAAAGAATGTCTTATACTACCCTTTGCCATTTAATCCTATAGCAACAAATGAACGTTTGTTTGCAGAAAAAAATGGGTGCTTTGGTGGGAACTATGAGTAAACTTGATAAATCTTGACAGTATATGTATTTCTTGCTTGGTCCTTTATACATTATTTTATACCAAAGCAGGTGCGGACATTAGTGCTTATGCAATAGAAGCAGCTAAAATACCAGTAGAAATTAAGAGATAATTTAGTTATTTTAAAACCAGTTTTTATTCCATTTCCATATTTCCAGTTCTACATTTTCTTATTATTGTGCAACAAATAGCAGTTATTGTGCATAACAAAAATATCAGAAACAAAAAATAAATAGAGCAGCAAACTCGAATTTGCTTCTAAAAATAGGTAGTGTCTTTTAGTTAACAGTATAAAAGATGTGACTTATGGGATTGTTTTAATGAAACTGTATCATCACCACTGATAAGATCTTCTGATATAGGAGATAAAAATGTGATGTATTTACTTATTTACTCAGAGAGATAAATGAAAACTTGAAATCCTTTGGGAAAATTCCCGCCATAAGTACCTGATATGAGCAGACCTAGAAAAATATCTTAATTTTTAAAGGTGACCATCAACTTAGCATCACAAAGATACCATAGATACTTTTTGAATAGTCGCAATTGACAGTGCTTAAGGAGGGATTGGTACAGTTCTATAAGGTCAAGCTTTGCAAAATCAATGGCTATATTTTTAATAAGAAAATGTAAAATCATACAAATAAAAATATTTACTTATAATTCATATTTCTTGTTCTATAGTGACAGTTGGTTTGGCCAATTAATGTTTTAAACACCAGATCATTCATTCAAAATGTGAGTTCTGTACATCATACACAGGTAATGGAGTAAAACGAGCCAGGGGAGGAGGCTGGAACGTGCCTGGGGTAGGGACAGTGTGTGGTCAGAGTGGGTCTCATCAGCAGCGAGCCCCACAGATGTCTAAGAAATGAGCACACCCTGGAAGGATCTCACTGAGGAAAAAGACTAAGAGGTATATTTGGTAGCAGCCACCAAACCAGTGTGACTGGAGTAGAGTGACCAAGGGGGTATATGGTAGGAGAAGAGGTCAGAAAAAAGGGGTCCAGAATCATAAGCTCTGATAGTCTACTTTAAAGACTTAGCTATTGTTTTGAGTGAAATGAGGAAACATTGACATGCCTTGAACTGGGTAATGTATCAACAGATTTGTGTTGTACAAGGACCACACATTGTGTTGGTGTTAGAATACAGTGCAAGAAGCAGGGAGAACACAGGCAGACAGGCAATGGCAGTGGGTTGGGCCAGGTGCCAGCAGTGAAATGAAATGAGACATGGCCAGGTTCTGATACATTCTGAGGAAATGGTAATGATATTTGAAAATGGAGAGGATGTGCAGTAAGAACAAGATGAGACTTATCCATGATCCCAAGATTTTATATTGTATAAGAAGGGAGGAGGGAAGAATAGAAGTTCAGTGGAGTCAACAAAGGGAAATGAAGGGAAGGGAAGAGGATGAGAAAAGGAGACAGTCGCATGAATCGGACATAACTTTCCTATGTTCATATATGAATGCACAACTAGTGTAAGTCCACATCATGTGCAACCACAAGTGGGATCCTTATTAGAATAAGTTATACTTCATGTATATATCACATATCAAAGTACACTCTACCGTCATGCATAGCGAAAAAGAATAAATACAACATGACGTTTATATAAAATTTAAAAGTTAGATAAAAATTTTATCCAGTAATAGTTTGGAATGTGTCTGTGGAGATCAATAATTTTGTTTAATTTAAAAAGAAAAGAATTGTCATTTACTGATTTGAGGAGAAGATTTTGATGAGGAAATACAGATCTGGGTTTAGGGGTCTGGAATTTTGAGATACATATTGGACATCCTCGTGCAAAGCTGGAAATCTGCAAAAAGAATTTAGTGACCAAGTTGAAGGATGACAGGACTTGGAAGATGTCAGGTTATAGATGGCATTTCAGGTCTGAAATTGGAAAAGATCATCAAGGATGGGGGAAGGAATGCTTCATCACCTTTCATGTACTTTCAATTTCTTGTTCCTTTTTTGTCCACTTAATAGAAAATCCTAACCCCTGGTTAAAGTCAATAATCCTGCTACAAATCTTATCCTGCACAACTGAGGAGGAAAAATACACACACAGCTTCTAATCAAGGCGGCATTCGAGGGTGCTGTTAGCCTTGCCTGGAAACCCTAATACATCTTGCGCTCTATTCACTATCCCCCTCCCAAAAGGACAGTTCTATTTCCTGTACTCTCTCTTCTTAGTTCCAACATCCCCATCTCCTAACTAACTCTCAGCTATTGACCTTGAGTCTTATTTTTCCAAGAAAATAAAAGTTTCTTCTTGTGAAGAAACTATTTCAAAATCTTTTCATGAGACAGACCTGCCCTCCCACCCCATCTCTCTCTCCCTCTCTCCCTCTCTCCCTCTCTTCCTCTCTCTCTCTCTCTCTCTCTCCTCTCTCTCTCTCTCTCTCTCTCTCTCTCCCTCTCTCTCCCTCTCTCCCTCTCTCCCTCTCTTCCTCTCTCTCCCTCTCTCCCTCTCTCCCTCTCTTTCTCTCTCTCTCTCCCTCTTTATATACACTGCTCACCCTTTTCAATGGGCAGAATTCCCCAGCTGCTCCCTGGGACCAAGGTTCATGCTTCCATGCCTCTGAATCACTCTGACAGCACAGCATGGAAACTTACCTTCCATCTCAGCAGTGACAAATTCTCAGGCTCCAGTCTATTGCAACAACTTTGAAATTATCCTCAAGGGTAAGAAAACTCCAGAAGCACTTGTCTGTTCTTACTTTCCTGATTGTCTTACCTGAAATTCTCTCCTTAGTCCACTTGGCTCAGACTTGTAACTCACACTCGCAGCACCTCTGGCAAACATCACTGGTTTCCGTGGTTACACCTTAAGGAGGTTACACCTCCTTCCGTGTGGTACTGCATCTCTCAATGGTGCTTCACTCCATGACACACCACATTTTGATTTATTTGCTACTTTTTAAAAACTCTTCTTCCTCTTGAAACCTGGGATACCCAACAAACTACTTTGGAAGTGAGAAAAATAAGTAAAATATAATACAATAAGATGCATATTTCAGATTTGCAGAAATAAGAAGTGGCAAATTCCAAAGGATCACAAATAAGTTGGGCATTTTCTTTTTTGCTAGATCTTGAAGAATAAATACATTCATATGTTAATATTAAAAACAAATTACTGCAGAAACTTTGTGTATGTGTATAATCAAGTATTGAGTGATATAAAGATTATTGTGTACCTAATAATCTATATTGATACTGAAAAAAGAATAGTGTTTTCTATTTCTTTGAAGGCAATCATGGAAACCCCTAGTAATGAATTCTAGAAAAACTTCCTGTGTTTATGTTAAGAAAGTGACGTGACAAAAATTCTGTATGGGACATCACAACTAGCAGTTTTTGATATGTGTATGGTGTGGGCGGGGGTGTTCTGTTGGTGGGAGAGAGGGAAAACCATTTTCTCCCCAAAGACTTCTGAAATTTAGACACTACATCCTATCCCATCTGTCCTTCTCCAGAGTATAAGGTGTTAAATAAATAATAGTTGTAAAAGAGAACCTCATTTGTTACTGGTAAAACTTAGGAAATAAAGAAGTGTTATTACCTGTTTCTTAACAAGGAAACTAAAGATTAAGTGAATTTCTCAGGATCATACAGTTAGTATACAGATCTCTTTTCAATACCTCTACCCTTTAGTTTAAACTGGCCTTTCAGCTATTCATAAATGACCAATATTTTAAAAATTCTTTTTCTCATCAAAAGCAAAAAAGTAACTTCTCAGAGTTAAAATTAGGAGACTTGGTCTCAGGATGAATTAGGAAAAAATTCCTGTGGAGAATTTTATCCTGAAAGGTAGTTTGTAGACTCAAATAGTTGGCAGTGACTTGCACCAGCATATTTTTAGATACAAAGTAAATTTTACTAAAATGTTCATATGTTGAAAAAAACCTTGTTTTAGAAAACAAAACAAGACCAAAATTGAAAACTCCTAGAAATATTAGCTTTACAAGCTAAGCAAACAAAGCAATTCTTTTCATAAATACCAGAACACTAAACAGCTAACCCAGCTTCTAATTTTGAATATGCTACTCTATTCCTTGCATTTTCAAAATTCCCTTTGAAATCATATTAGTGTGGAGAGTTGATTATTCTGAGTATAAGAAATGAAAGCCAACACAGCCGTTAGTATTTGACATTTAGAGATCTGCATCCACTGGAGATCTTTGTGTAAATATTTATGAGGAAAGATTCCCTCCTGAGTTTTATGACATGCACTTTTATTTGCCAAATCTGAGCTCTGGTTCTGAATTTCCACTTTGGGGAAAATCCTTTGACTCCACCTGAGTTAGCAATCCTTTTGAATGAGCGTACAAAGTTGTGCATTATTGCACCCAGTTATCCTTATGAAGGTATTTCAGATTGTGATGTACTTCAGTGCATTCTTCAATATCAGATGACAAAATGAGAAGCAAAAGACACAAACACACAAGTGGTCAAACCTCTAAGGGAAGTTAATGACTCTTGTATGAGATGCAAGCTCCCCTAACACCTACCTTCCACAAAGGCAGTCCATGGAAGCAAAATAGATTTTTAAATTAACATATTTAATCAGGTTTTAAAAACCATCACAGCTTGCCATTTCATCCAGGTGTATGAAGAATACAAAAAACCTTCAAGTACTCCAAAATGACATAAGATAAATGAGGAAAAGTCTGTTTTTCTTCACACCAAGTAGTTTTACATTTCACCCAAATATTTCACATTTCCTCAGCCAGAGTGTCAGTTAGCTCTTCAAATATTCAAATTTTCTTTCCTCTTATTATTGACGTGTGTATGCTATCAATAATTTATATTTCATTTTCCAAAAAGAATCTGTGTGTTAAGTTTTCTTTCTCAGGTGCTTTAGTTCCAAATCTCTTAATAGTCTCTCTGTAGCCCCAGTAGAGGGATTGAAACTCCTCCTTCTTTAGATCGCTTTGCATAGTGAGTGGGAAAGAAAGCTTGGTTAAATAGAGAAGTAAAATATCACAAGTAGAGTTTTTGCCCATTCACCTGAATCCTGCCATGTTCTCAGGAAGGAAGATTTAGTAGATGTAATCAGCTCTGTGGGTCACAGGGATTGTCAACTGGAGCCTGTCTGTCTTTGCTCTCACTGACTCAATTCCCAGCTTCCCCTCTTCACTCAGGAGT
Source organism: Sciurus vulgaris (assembly GCF_902686455.1). Taxonomy (NCBI): domain Eukaryota; kingdom Metazoa; phylum Chordata; class Mammalia; order Rodentia; family Sciuridae; genus Sciurus; species Sciurus vulgaris. The sequence continues at coordinate 124,893,497 of NC_136469.1, forward strand.
GCAAAGTCCTATGATACGTGCCAAATGGCTGCAGGAACACCTCTCATACCACAGACTCTTCTAGGGTTTGCTTGCTACTTACACATCAAGATACGCAAACTGTTTTCTTCCCTTGAATCTCGGTGGTTTTGTGACTTACAAGCAATGAAATGCTGTAACTGTGTAACTTCCCGAACTGGCTCATAAAATGCATTTCCGCTTCTACCTGTTTGCTGAAACATTCACGCCATACTTAAAGCCCTGAGCTACTATGTCAGAAGTCCAGCTACCTTCTGGCAGCCACAAAAGGAAGTGGAGCCACATGGAGAGGCCACACATAGGTGCTCTTACGGCTGGCCTTGTCTTCTATTCTTTTCTTCCCAGGGACCAGCCGGATGAGTGAACAAGCTGTCATGTGATCGTAGCCCCCAGACATCAATTCACCTGCAGCACCTGCTGCTTTCAAATCACAAGGCCCCAGGCATCATGGAACAGATGCATGAAAAATACATGCATCCCTGTTGCACCCTGTCTGTATTCATGACCCACAGGATCCAGGTAAATATTAGTGAAACTGTTATAAGATATGAAGTTTCAGAGAAATTGGTTATGCAGCAACTAATAGTGGCCTGGAGTAGCCTCAAAATAGGAATTACTACTTCTAATCCTGTCTCCCTGTGGCTTATTTCCCATAATGTTGTCAGAATCATCCTTCCAACATAAAAATTTAACCCTGTAATTTCCTCTCCTTGGCAAATTCTCCTGTATCAGCTTCTCCTAGCTTGCTGCTACAATTGTTTGCCTTCATTCTCAACTGGGCCCTTGACATGGATCAGCCACCCTCTAATTCATTCCTAGTCAATCATCTATAAGTATTCTAGCCATTATCAGGAAATTATATTCTCACTTATCATTTCAAGAAAGAAAATGACATTCAAAAGAGAATTACTTCAATTGTCAATTCCCATTCAAATTTAGTTGCATAAAAACATGTATTTGTTTTTTCCCTTCATTCAGATAACTACAGTGTGTTCTTCTACTTATGATGGATTTGCATCCAATAAATTCAACATAAATTTAAAATATGAGCTTTTCATGTATTTAATATACCTAACCTACTAAACGTGATGGCTCAGCCACATGTGCTCTAGAGCACACTGATTATTTCTCCCCATGATCACTTGCATGAGTGCAGGTCATGGTTCGCTGCTACCGTCCACCATCTTAGGAGTATTGCATTGCATTTGTCATGGGAGGTGTTCCTACAGCCATTTGGCAAACTTCAAAGTACAGTTTCTTCTGAATGTGTGTTGCTTCTGAATCACCATAAAGTTGAAAAATTACAAGTTGAGCCATCATGATATCTGCAGTTCCTTTTTTCTGTCCAATTCAGAATATTCAATTCTATGCCCTCAATTCCAATTTCCACTTTTACATCTGGAAACAGCTGCCAACAGTTATTTCTTCTCTTTCCTAAACCTTCTAGTGCTCATTAACACTTGGCCATCTTCCTGAATCTATAAGAAATGTTTACACTTCTTACATCCTTAAAAAAAAAAAAAAAAAAAACCTCTCCCTTAAAAAACAATCCTTTAAAATTTCTCTTCTTCTAATCTCTGGAAAGTTGCATAACTTGGTTTCAGTTTCAGTTTCAAATTTTTCCTTTTCCTGTATGCATCTCTTCCCTTCTGCTGTGAGATTTTTGATACTCCTTCCATCAATTGGTGAAGTCAATCTATCCACTTTGAATCTAAATTTTCTTACAAATTGCTTTGACTAATAGAATTCTGTCAGCATGCAAAAAAAACCCAGCCTATCCCTTGGTTAGGAAGATCCAGGTATTTCAACATTACAGTCATTCTAGTTGAGGCCCCACATATAGCAGCGAGCTCAGGTATACAACATGGTCTAGATATGAGCTACCTCAGTAGAGCTCAGTCCAAACTGCTGACTTACAGAAATGTGAGCAAATAAACAGTGTTTTCAAGCCCCCCCCCCCAAGTTTTATAGTGGTGAGGTATGTAGCAAAAGTTAACTGATGCCCCAGTTCATAGCTAGAAGTGGGATGCTGCTATAGCCCAAATTTCATATAGGTAGTTGGTATCACTTTGGAACCAGTAACCAGGTGGAACCTGGAAAAACAGCAAGAAAACTATTAAGAGACATGAGAAGTAGTGAAAAAGCTACAAAATGATGGCTTTTAATGGGTAAACAAACAATCTTTGAACTGTCATCTGTACGAATTTGGAAAACAGAAAACCTAATGAATCTGTGGATTTGGCCAAAGATAAAAAGAAAAATGTTGAAATGAACAAAGAAAGGATTGTGATGAGTCACAAGTAGAATTTTGGAAAAAACTAATTGAATGACTAGAATTTGCTGTTTTGGAAAATAAAACTCTTTCTTAATTCTAGTTCCCCAAACTAGTAGAAAGTTCAAAAAGTAAGAAACGACTTTGTGCTAAAGATTCTTTTGAAGATGTAACTGAAGGATCCTTTGCTCCTACCTCAGAAAGACTTCGGGTGAGACATGGTAGGTCTTCTCATCCAGACAAAACTTCTTCTAAGAATCTTCGGAATCTTTAGAATATTAAAGTGAAGAGAAGACTGTCTAAAAAAAAAAAAAATGTGTGTGGCATGGATTAAAATGTGAAGTACAGGAAACTCACAAAGTATTTAAAGGTATTGTAATGAAATGGTTGAAAAGAGATTAAGACATTTAGAGATGAAAAATAATGGTCCCCTTGGTCTCCAAGAAGAAAGAAAAACTACAAACACAGCCATTTCTTTCGCAAAGGGAAGGGCATCTCAGAGGGTAAAAGCAAGAAACGAAAAGGCAGAGACAAGAACTCTGAGAATCACAGTGCAGGAACCACTTCTAGAGCCAGAACTGCATCCATCCAGGGAGACCTGCCACTCTCACGCTGCCAGACTTGGCGACTCATGCTCCACGGCATTCAGAACTGATACGGTCTAGTGACTGCTCTTTTTGTTCCTTTTGTGCACAGGAATGATGACTGCAAGTACTGCTTCTCTGTGTATGTGGTGCCCATGTATGGACCAGATAGCATTTTTTATTTTTGTTCCTAGATCTGCATAGAAGAAAATAATACCAAAAGAGTCTCACTTTGATTCAGACCTGATGTACACCAGGCAAACACAAACTTTGACAAAATTAGGTGAAGATTTTTTCGATCCTAAAATGGGCATGAACATGTGGGAGAGTATGTGTCCTTTGTGGACACAGGGCACATAGGGGTAGACTGAACCAAAGGAACACAGACAGCTTTAGTTTCAGCATGCATATTCCTTTTCAAAATGACTTTACCTTCCTGCCCATTAAGATCCCACCCTTGAATATGTGCTGATCTTGTGTTCTGTTTGGGCTTCTAGGATATGGCAGAAATAAAAGCAAGCAAATTTTGATCATAAACCTCAAGAGGCCTCACACAGAACATGCTCCTCTGGCAATGATGTCACCTTATAAATAAGCCTGACCTTCTTGAGAATGAGAGATTTTGCATAGAGAAGCAGCTGCCCATTATGTCTCAGATATGCTAGTGGATGCCCCAGATGTGGGAATGAACCTAGTCAATAGAACATGTAGCAGAGAGGAGCTATCCCATCTGAGTCCAGCTTCAAGAGTCAGCCAAGAACTGGAAGCAAATAAAATTGCTCTTCTAAACAACTAGGTTTAAGGATCTTTTTATACATCAACAGAAAAACAATACAAAGTATTTTTTCTTATCTGATCAGATATGTTTCGTAAATAAAATTTTGTTTTAAATCTCTTCCTTTACTTTACTTTTCTATGTTCTGTTTAGGAAACTATTTTTACTTGTGTAATTTTAAAAGCCACAATTAATAACATCCCTATATTAAATAATATGTAACCCTAATTATTTCACTTTGAAAACCACAATTTTTTTCCTCCTGTACAATGGCACTGATAATTGTAGTACTTATTACATAAGGTTTTATTTTTAGAATTAAGTGAAAGAACACACAGAGGTACCAGGTACCTTTTAAAATTGTGGTTTGAAAACTGTGATTTTCAAAATTAAATAATGTGTGCAGTGGGTTATTTATTTATCATCATAAATAACCTCATCTCGCTGTTCTTTTGTATTTTGCTATTACCTGAAATCAAAATTATTCTTGGTAGCAAGTAAATTTAAAGCTAGAAATATTGAATATTATGATAGAGTAGGACAAAAATTTTGGAAGGGAAGGATGCCCTGTTTAGAAGGATCTCAAATTAGGACTAGATGTTCACTAGCCAGTCTGCTCATAGTTATTTCTGTCCTAACATATACCCTGAATTAAAAAAAAAAAAAAAAAATCACTAATTTTATCAATCTAGAAAATACTTTAAAGATATTCAATCTAAACTAATTTTATGGATACATAAACCAATATAGAGAAAAAGCATGATTTGTTTAAGAATGCCTTGCTAATTACTATGTCTGAGGGCTGAGGCACAAGCCCCAGCTCAGGAACCAGTGTGCTGGATTCCACCACGTCACCCACCAACTCAAACAATGAACATGGAGACATTGTCAGAAATGGCTGCAAGGCTAAAATAATTCCCATGAATTCCACTTCTACTTGGGGTGTAAAAACACCAGAAAGTTCATCTCCCATACCCTTACCAAAAAAGAACACCTAAATTCACAACTGTTCTTAAAAGCTACATTTGCAAGACTGGCCTGAAACTTAAGACACTGAAAGAGGCATAAGACCCAAACCCGCCTGAGCTACATACACTAGACACCAGTGAACACAAGCAGCTGAAATTGCTAACAAATTGGTCAATATAATGATGCTGCCTCATGAAAGAATATAGAAAGAGAATACAAAACTGCCAATGAACAGATATTAAGAGAGTTCCCAGTCACTTGCAGAACCTTCCACAGGGACATCAGCAGCACACTGATGGCAACACAGTGGTCAAAACTTCACCTTTGTTTTCTTAGCGTCTCTGACTGGGTCTGAGACACTAAGTTGACATAAGACAGATTAGCAGGAGAAATGCATACATATTTTTACATCCCATGAAATCTCCAAAAGAAATGAGCACCCAAAACCAAAGCAAACCAAAGCAGCAAAACCAAAATTCTTATATACTGGGTTGAACAAGACTGGCAATGGTAGACAAGTAATGGAAGGAGACCAAAGGAAGATAAGAGTCATTTTAACCAGGTGTGTTTGTGCAGAATTCTCTTAGCCTTGGCTCCCCATCTGTGGTGATGAGAAAGTCTTCTTTCCTCTTAGTCCAGGGGGGCATGGGAAGTTGTTTGTTTTTTTTTTTTTTTTTTTTTTTTATCTCCTCCTTTCAGGAGGAAAGGGAAAGTAAGAGTACTCCTACTGCACTGGCTGGTTCTCAGATGCCTTCAGTTTAAAATAATCCTTATGCCAAACTAGCACATTTGGAGGTGACATATTCTTCCATCCTTCAGCAAGAAACATGCAAAAGTGTCCCCCCATGATACAGGGAACAAAAGTCGCTGTGAAAAAGAAACAAAACTCTACCCAAGTCCTTCATTCCCAGAGTTCCCATAGATTAAGCTGAGGGAAAAACCCACTACCACAAAAGAAGAAACAGGGGCAAAAAACCTGGGAGAGAAATGGTCCAGAAAGTCATCTGGGGGAGGGGTAGCACTACCAGGTCACATTCCCCAGCTGCAAGGGACACAGTGTCTGCATAAGACTGAGGCCTAACTGGAGTGGTCTGCAAAGCCACTTACTACCCTTAACATAAGGCTCTAGGTATCAAGTTTCAAGGAGCAGTGAATTCCATTGGGAATGTTCCAGGCGCGTGGAGAAGAGGTGAAGCACAAAAGGGAGACTTAAAGCTGAGGATGGAGCTGATTCAGAAGGAAACCCCCTGGGTAGCCAGACCCCACTATGAAACCGAAGCACAGAAGGATCTGAGGATTGGCACGCACAAAAGGGCAATCATAACAACCCCAGATCTCCAATCTCAATCAACTCCTGCTGCAGGCCAGTCACACTCCTATACCCAGAGACTCAGATGGAGGAAAGGCATGCTCATTTCCAGAGAGAAAATCCACTCACCTGTGTCTCTTATCCCATGTGGCAAGTGCGGCTGTATTAGGGTTCTCCAGAGATAAATGAGAGAGGGAAAGAGAGAGAGCAGAAGAAAGAGATATGGAGGTAGATGTAGACAGAGGGTGGGGAAGGGGTGTTTAACGATTGATTTACACAATGATGGAGGCTAAGAAGTCCTAACATCTGCAGAATGAGTCAGCTAGCTGGAAATCCAGGAGATAAAATGGGATCACTCCAGTCTGCAACTGAACAAATACACAAATGATGTTCCTGTCCAAGGGCTGACAGGCTTGAAACTCGGGCAGAGCTGATATCTCGGTAGAGATTTAAAGAAAGGAAAAAGTTCATGTCCCCTTTGGATGGAAGTTAGCCAGCATTTCTATTCTCTTCAGACTGTCAACTGATTGGATGAGGTCCACCCACATTGGGAAGGGGAAACTGCTTTAACTCAGACTGCCAGTTTCTATTTTAATCTCTTCCAAAGCATCCTCATATAAATAATCAGAATAATGTTTGATAATTAATCTAGACACCTTATGACACAGTTTGATATATAAAATTCACCAACACACTAACATTCAAACAAAAAAATATGAGGTAATTGAAAAAGGAGAAGAAATAACCTGCCAAACTGTCAAGATCAAAACCACTAACAAAACCAGATTCAGATATGACACAGATGTTAGAACTATCAGATAGGGTATTTTAAAAAGGCCATGATTAATTTGTCAAATTTGCAAGGGAAAAGATAAACAAGCAAGATCAGGTAAGAAATTCATTACAGAGATGAAAACTGTAAGAGAGAATTGAATTAAAATATTAGAAGTAAAAAGTATAGTGAGAGAGATAAATAATGTCTTCAATGGCCTTATCAGTAGACCTAGTAAAGGAAAGAATTAGAGAACTAGACGATACGTTAATTCAGATAATCCAAATCAAAACACAAAGAAAAAAGAAGAAAGTAAACAAAGTAGAGCATCCAAGTGATGTAGGACAATAGCAGCCAAGGGGTTCAATTGGAATTCAAAAAGAGAAGAGAAAGAAAACAGGGCAGAAGAAATGGTTGAGGAAATAATTAAGAATTTCCAGACATCATTACCCTATGTACATGTAATATTACACAAATGGTATGAATCTACATTGTGTACAACCATAGAAATGAAAAGATGTACCCCATGTGTGTATAATGAATCAAAACACAATCTGTAAAAATTAAAAAATAATAAAAAATATAAAAAAAAGATTTTCCAGTATTCATGACATCAAATCTCAGATCCAAGAAGCTCAGAGAACACCAAACAAGATAAGTAACAGAGAAAAGAAACGAAAAACCAAGGAAATAACCTCATGTACACCTGTCAAACTGCTGAAACCCATAGTCTTAAAAACATTCATAGAAAAAAGAAATTCCTATAATAGAAGAAAATGCACATATTATTTAGACTTTGTGTCAAAATCATGCAAGCTAGAAGACAATGAAGGGATATCTTTATTTATTTGTTCAAATTTCTATATCAGATAGGAACATCTTTAAGGTGATGAGAGGAATGAACTGTCAAGTTAGAGTTCTATACTGAGCAAAAAAGTGGTGAAATGAGACAGACATCATTATCCAATGTACATGAATGATTACACAAATGGTATGAATCTACATCTTGCATAACCATAGAAAAGATGTACCCCATTTGTGTACAATGAATCAAAATAAATAAATAAAGTTTAAAAAATAATTAAAAAAACAAAATAAGACAAAAAAATCAAAATGCAGTCTGTAAAAATAAAAAATAAATAAACAATTTTTAAAAATAAATAAATTTAAAAAAATAGAAATTAAGATTTTTCTCATATATACAAAATGGAAAAAATATCTAAAGCAGAAATACTAGCAATGCCTTGTATATTTACAGCACACACATGAGTGTATGTGTGTAAAACACACACAAGCAGCATACAAAGCATGTAAAGGAAGAATTTGGAATACACTATTCTGATGGTTTATATGAATATGAAAACATATTATCTGAACATAATATCTGATTAAAGATATACATAACAAATTGTAAGGCGACTTCTAAACTAACTGAATCAATATAGTGTACATTTTATATTCTTTGTTATATCAGTGAAACTATCTATATATTTGGAAATAAATTGAGGACCAAATATGTAATCTCCCTATCAGATATTTCCTGTCTTTAGATATTGCTTATTTGTATAAACCTCTTAAATATTGCTGACTCATATAAATACTTCCAATTGCTATTCCTATATTCCACAACTAAGTACTTCCTCAATTATTATCTTAAGGAGAATTATCTTGTCTTTGCACAAAGACTGTAATTTTCTTGATGTTTGGAAGCTTTGCTTTCTATGTCTTAGAATTGCCAGAGTTCTCTGCACATGAAACACATTAAGCCAAGTACTATTTATAGATGAGAGACTCAGTGGTAGATGGTTCTTCAATTTCTTTGTTGTCTCAGATCTTTCCTATTTCAGGCACCAACTGTGAATGGTAAATACTGGCCTCTGGCAGATACTACCGCAATGCCATTTTCTTTTGCACTGGGCTGTTTCTGCCCAACCCAAATGCCAAGTCCAGACTGTGATATTTCTGACATTATCTATATCTTTCTTCTCAACAAAAAGATTATGTTTTGCTAATAATGTCAGTTTTTTTTTTTTTTTTTTTTTTTTTGAAGCCCTGATCAGGGCACATCATAGGTATCCTTGCACTATCAGAGAAAAAATGGTTAAGACGGAATGAGTCACGTAAGCTCTTTTAAATTTAAAACTCTGATATTTTCATTTTGTATCTTCACTAAAAATGACAATTCATCCCATAGTTCTCAAAAATAAAGCAATATGATTTTTAACTAGAAAATCAAGCCCACAATAAGATCTAGCAGAACATTTCAGATCCTTGTAGGAATCTACGTTGGTGTTTGAATTTTTATTGATTATTTTGTGTCGTGAGTCATACCTGTGTCATCCAACACAGGCACATGACCAATACTCACCTCCTGAGTCTCATGTGGAACCAGCTAAAAATGGATAAATGACTTGAAACCACAGAGAGAGAATTTAGGCAACCTTAGGGTCAGGTCGATGTATTTTGCTATCTGAACCTGAAGAGGAATGATAGCAAAAATCATTTAAAAAGGCAGAATTTTTCTTTCAGTTATTGCAACAGATAATGGAACAAAAACCGATTTACAAAGGAAATACTATGGCAATGGAAATCTACAGACACTTCTTCCTGCACCCTGACTGTGAAATCACAGAGTGAAAATACTCACATGTTTACAGAGAAGAATAAAAGAAGAAAAACCAATCTTTTTTTTTAAAGGAAAAAAAATTTTATATAATGTTTATAGGTTAAGTATTTATCCACTTTAGATATTTTAATCTAATCGTAGGTACTCTAAAACCACAAGTTTCTAAATTATTCACATATAACAAATCTTGTTTTTTTTGTTTTTTGCTTTTTTTTAAAAAAACAAACCTTTCAAAACAAAGTAAAGCAATTAAAGTTTTCAGGATGCACAATGACTTTTTATACATCGATGTCCCATCGCACTATAAATCTTATCATGTTTGACAGCTTAATGATAATAAAATCAATTTCCCCAATTTGTTTTCAATTTTTCTGTGTATACCGAAACAGTTCTAATGAGATATATGAAAGATATAGAGATAATGTGTCAAAACTGAGAAAATTTATTTTCTATAGTTATGCCAATTATCAAATCTCTAGCCACTATCTTTGTCATGTCTTTTTACTATCATTACCACTTTAGGGTTGTTTATACACCTAATATCCTCATGAAGAATGGAATCACAGTATTGATTCTGAATAATGGAACCTCTACTTGGGACACAGAAACAGGCATAGGCAGCCAGAGCAAAAGTTTAGATTGATTTAATTAAGAAGAGAAAATCATAAATATCTAAGAAAAAAACGTAGAATAAAGGCACATAGACATTGCTTTGTACTACTATTCTTTCACTGATCATCAGTTTCAGTTTCTGAGTTTTAGTTCCTACCTCTATCTAACTCCATAGCATAATTACTCACACATTAGTAGTATATTGTAAGAAGAATAGCTTAATGAATTTCTTTCTACTGCCACAAGCATCCAAAATGTTGAAATACATGTTTCTTATGAGCACAAAAACAGAATGATAGTGATGTAGTTAGGAGAAGTGTGGACTGGAATCAAGGAGGGCAAATTGGGATGCACCGGGAACCAGGTAAAAGTGTCTCCACTGATCTGGGCCAGATTCTAGGTATCAGAACTAAATGCAGGTAATGGGAAGATGCTATTCAAATAAATGCCAAGTCTACCTTTCAAGTCCAGATTTTGGTTTTGGGAAAAAGGAAGAGGAAAGCAAAGTGCCTTCACATCACAATAGGCCCTCACTTATCTCCAGGTGACATCCCTTTGCATATGGCATGTAAGGACTTCCAATCCAAAACCCCCCATTTGCCAGATTATTGAGTTTTGTTGCATGATTTGACCTGTGGAATTTAGTGGTTTTTTAATCTATAAGGTGGCAGTTGCATTTGCCTAAAGACTTGATTCAGTGAATTTTTAGACTCAATAAAATAGTTTAAAGAGCTAACACAGGATTCTGACTCAACAGTACTAGCTACTATGATTGCTATAAAGATAGAGACGTGTGACTATAGGATGTCATGGACTCAGTTACAAAACTAATATTGCCAATATTTTCAATGTTATGCTGGAAATTAACAAAGGTTTTCATATACTCTATGATGGTATGAAATTTTACCACTTCTGGTATAGCTGAGGAATTCCTATTTAGCCTAACTCTAATGCAGATGGCAACTATGAACCCTGGGAAAATTATTTTTAAATAATCAAATTAAGACTCTGGAGACTAAACATAAGCAGTAGATACTGGAGAGGAATCAAGGCCTGGATGAGAAGAATAACACTGAGTGAATTTCCTGTTTGAATTTCCTGTTTGCTTCTGTCTCACAAGGAGAAAACTCAGTCTTACCACCTTGAAAGCCCAGAAAGCAGACTGCAGTCACTAAAAGGAGGGAGGGAGAAAATCCTAGAAAGAAGGGGGTCAGAGAGAGGAAGCTGGGATCCTTTGAACAAATTCTTTACAACCCTCTGAACAATCCTGATTCACACATTCATACACAGATTGCAAGCATCTTAGGCTCACAAAGCAAAACAACAAATAACAAAATGTAAACTGTTGTCAACATGTGGGAGATGGACTTTATAGTTTGATACCCGACAATTTAAGTGCCTGCTTATGTAAAGAAATCTTTCAGAGAGATTAAACAAAATCTAGAGTCTCTATAACAGCTTTTGAGAGGAATTAAATAGAATAAAACACTTAGTACTATCATTCATAATATTCAGAAACCAATCCAAAGTTAACCAATATATAAAGAAAATAAGACCCATTATTAAGAAAAAAAAATTAAGAACTAAAACCACGACCAACCAGAAGAGAAATTTAAAACAAGTGCTTTTTAAAAGTGACTATAAGTGTGTTTAGCAAAGGAAATTATGCTCACAGTGAATGAAAAGATAGGAGACATTAGGAAAGAAGCAGAAACCCTAAGAAGAACCAAATGGAAATTCTAGATTAAAAAAAAATTCTAAAATTTAAAAATATCTGCAACAAAAATTGCACTGAATTAACTTATCAGAAAGGAAGGGAGATTATACAAAAGAAAAACTAGCCAGTGAGTTTGAAGAATAATTAATGGAAGTTCTCCAATCTAAAGAATGACATGAAACAACATTGAAAATAAAACAGAAAAGCTTCAGGTATGTGTGTGGCAATATGAAAACATTTAACATGAATGTGTATGTAGTCTCGGGGTTGAAAACAAAGCAGAAAGTGAAAAGGGCAAAAAATTCATTCAAAAACTAACAGCTGAAAATTTCCTATATTCAAAGATGCAAATTTTGGGTTCAAAAATCTCAGTGAAACCATAGCAGGAAAAAGTCAAAGAAAACTACACCTAGGCACATCACAAATTTCACAGGACTAATTAATGATAGAGAGAAAGGTCCTAAAAGTAAGCATATCAAAATGTCACATTATTCAGAGAGAACACAACTGAATGACGACACTTTGGCAATGATTCCCATCTGTGCATCAGGATTACCAGGTGGTAGTAGTACAAGTGAAGACTTCTAGAACCAACGTAGACAATTATGATTTAAGGAGTCTAAAGGTAGGCTCTAATCTCTGTACTGCTTTAACATTCTCCTAGAATCATTCTCTATAGATTTTTAGGAGTCATCTTTGGAATCCTCTGCCCTACCTAAATTTTTCAAGATGTTTTTAAAATCTAGCAACAGTGTCACCAGTCACCCACTTGATCAGATTAAAAACAAAATTGGGATTGTTCTTGACTCTTCATTTCTCTTTCACACCCACATTGGCAAATTCCATCATTTTGATACTCTATACCAGATCCAATCTTGTCTCTATAACCCCATCATTAACTCTTGTTGGTCTACATTCATAGTCTAAAAATGACTACTTTTTTACATAACAAGTGTGCTTCTCCACCACTCAATCCTCACTGTATTTTGTGCACCATTAAGACATCAGTGGAATCCTGGCTCATCTCATGTAATAAGACTTCCCATCACCCTTTCTTTCCTTATTGCATTTGGTTTTACAAGTTGGTATTCTATAATGATTAGGAAATTTTTATTTGTCTACCCAACTCTCAAGCCTCTTTCTTTCAGTTTATTTACTACTCTGAATTTTAGCACTTAGGATATTGTCTCACACACAACCCCCTGACCTGTATATATCTATTGAATGAATGAATATCTGAATAAAAGAAAAAGGATCAGAAAATATGTGGTTCTATATATCCAGGGCACTATTTGAAAAAATATGTTAAGATCCATGATGTACATTATTAGAAACGTAAAGAAATGTAAAGAACTACTTCACAGCCAACCTTTTTTTCTCACATGTAGAATTGAATGTATCTAAGGGCACTTGCCTATGTGCTTATTTTCACTGAGATCAGAATGGACCCCAACTAAAATTAAAACTCTCAAAAATTCCAGTTACTAGTGAAATAAAAACAATGTTACAATTATATATCCAAAGATGTTCCTGAAATATGTTTTCCCAGAGATAAGACATTTACTCTGTTTTAATTGACTATTTCTATTGACTATTGGTGGTTGTTTAGAAATTAGCTTTAACTTTACTGTTGCTTCACTGATATCAGGAATGTGATTTGGGTTATTAGGAAAATCATAATTGTGGTATTATTTACTTGTTCATTCAGCTATTCTTTATGAAATGTCTCATACATTACAGACTGTGCTCAACAATGGAAATACAATATTAATCGAATAAAACATGGTTGCAGATTTTGCAGTTTATGGTCTTACATAAGATATGTAATCACAAAGACAGTAATACTGAAAAACTGTTAGTTTTATGATAGTTAATGGAACATGTATCAGTGGGGATCCAACCCAACTTAGGAGATCAAGGACGTGATTCTGACAATGTGATTCTTAAAATGAGATCTGGAAAATGAGTGAAATTGACCAAGAAAAGTGATGGAGGAAGCAAGGGAGTTCTGAGCAATGAGAAAAATATTTTAGCAGGCTCAGAAGCAAGATTAGTTGAAAAACTAAAACATGGAGAAGATAGAAAAGAATCCTTAAAATGAACGAAGACTAAGACATTTGGGTCATTTAAATCATGCTAAAAAGAGCATTTTGTGCTAAGCAAGAGTATGGAAAACTTTCTGCAAATAGAAGTCATAATCTACATTTTCAAAAGATTATTTTCTGTGCATCAATTTTTCCATAAGCAATGGAAGTAAAGTGGTCCATTGTAGCTTTCAAATTCCATAAGACATAAATTTGGAGCCTTGGCAGATTTGTTCAGCAGTCTATATATTTGAGTAATTGTGATTCCAAAGGACCACAGATTTGGGTGACAAAATTTGTTATCTGAGATACTGAAGAATGGGTATAGAGAACTGAGCCTTTTTAGGAAAAACATGAGCTTATCGTCTATTCCCTTTGGGCAAAAATGATTGACAGCAGAAGAGCAGACCTACTAAAAGCAGACTGTACATTTTATCCTACTCTACTTATATTTTAGCTTTGCATACAAAAGTACATATTCTTTCTGGCAGAGAATAAGAGGATATAGTTCTCAGTCATTTATTCCAGTGATATAAATAAAGATAATAATAATAAAGTAATAATACTTAAGCACTATGTGCAGTTTAACTTTTATTTTAAATAGAATAGCCCATCTGAACTTCCCCACAACTGTACAAGTTTTATAATATTATCATTCCCCTTTTGAAGATAGAGAGTTCAGGCACAGAAAGTTTTTTTTCCCCAAGTTCAGAGAAGAGAAGCTGAAGCAAATTTCCACCCCAACTTTCTAATCTTAGACCCCTGCTGCAGTGTATCCAGTAACAGTGCATCTACTCACACTCACACCCCTGATCCACTTAAGTCAAATTTTGTGGAATGAAGCAGATTGGGGTTTTAAGGTGCTTTTGAACAAATGGGGTTCTCCTAGTGTTGCATGAGCTTAAAGCAGACACTATGCTCACCCTAGCAATGACCCTGCTCCTGCCTCTGCACAACAGTTTATTATGAAAGAACAGCACATTTGGGGACCAACTGGTATGTCATATTTCTGATAAATGATAGTTTAAAATAATAAAGAATATAATTTCTTTTATGTAAAATTCAAAATTTTATCCAGAAGAATCATTTTCTTTTTCAAGTTGGAAATCCTCATTGATCCTCCAGATACTGAAGCAACTTTCACCATCTTGGGCTCTCCTGCAAGTGACAGAGTTACATACCAGTGAAAATGTGGTAGGGAGGAAATAATTCTCATTAGGAAAGAATTCTGTTCACCTTCTCCACACATATGCTTCCACATCCACACACTGAGGCTTCTTAAAGCCAGAGCAAAGATACCTTCCCTGCTTTATCTCTCTTTGCCCTCATCCTTTCCTTCCTCTCTGAAGAAACAGAAGGCAGTAAGAAACATGAAGCTTTCGTGTGCTGTTGTGGAATTGATCATTTGCATTCCCTGGCAGTCTTTGGTGTTGGGAAGTGCTGCTTCTCCGTTTTACATGATCGCTTCCCTGATCATTCAAGTAATCAACCATGATTATTACAGTCATGTCATCTCTTCACTCCTTTTCTTCCCTGGGGAACACTGACTACCTGTCCAGAATTTGGATGCAAAAATTTGTATTACAGTGATTGTTATCTGTGATGATACACTAACATTTAAAATCAATGATACAATATTCCTAAGTTTAAATAAAGGGAAGAAGCTACATGGGAATGGGAGGAACAGAGAATTGAGGCAAAGAAGCAGATGAAACCTTCTCAAATAAATTTCTGCCCTTATAGGCAAGAAGAGAAATGGGGCTAGATTTGGCATGGGCTCAGAAGGGGACTTTTTAAACAATATGAAAGAACCCAGAGCATGACTGTACTAATGCAAATCATCCAAAATATGAGAAATTGTTGATGACAGGAGAATAATTTCCTGAGTGAATCTGAGTACCTGAGAGAAGATACAGCTCATGACAGGAAGGCAGGACTGTCTTGGGGGTCGGGGGGGGGGGGGAACACTTCCTTGTTACATATGAAAGGAGTAGTATGGGAACAAAAGAAGTTGAGGGCAGGAAGACCCTGGACTCCTATCTAGTTTCTGACTCTGTCCCTCACTAGTTAGCAAAGATCTCTGCTTTCTCAGCTACAGTTCTTGCATATAGAAAAGGAAAGAAAATACTAGCCTCACAGTATCTTGTAATGACAGAAAAAGATGATATATACAATGCACTTGGCATACTGCCTGGTGCATAATTAGTTCTCAGTATATAACAAGCACTCTTATCTATCAATGTATTAGGAGGAAGCCACTACATGATTTCATTGGATGGGCTGAGCCTGAGCAGGGATTAGCTTGCTGTCACTTACAAGTAAAGAGTAGTTTTGACAGAGAATAAGAAAATTAGGACTGTCCAAGTCAAAATCATAGATAAATTAAAAAGCTTATATTTAATAATCGCAAGTATTTCATTTCAACTGTACCTTCTCTAATCATTCATGAGTTAGGAAAAATATTACTACTCTCTTACAAGTAGTGTTTAGGTCTATATGAGTAATAGATATAAAACATTTAGAAGGATACTTAATACCTCTACTATTACACCATTTTTAATTTATACATAATATTTGATATATACTATTTATAATACAATTTATAAAATTATAAAAAACATTATTTTAAAAAATTATATATGATATGAAAATATCATTTGTATAAATTAGCTATCTAGATATATGGATTTTCTCCTTAGGCAGAAAAGAATTAGTACTCAAGAATGCCTTGCATTTGCTTTATTTTGTAATTTTTTTAAGTTGTACATGGCCACAAAACCTTTATTTTATTTGTTTTTTGTTTTTTGGTTTTTTTATATGGTGCTGAGTATCAAACATAGGGCCTCACACGTGCTAGGCAAGCACTCTACCACTGAGCCACGACTCCAGCCTGCATTTACTGCTTTAATTCATCAAATCACATTATATCATTAGCTCTCAAAGTTTAATCCATGGTTTAATTGGGATATCAGTGAAAGTTAAACAATATGCAAAGTGCATAAAATCATGTTTTATGCAATAAGTGTTCACAAAAGTGCATCGTTGTGAGACAGTGTAGAGCAGACATGGGCTCTGACTCACTCTACTGAACTTTGCCAACTCTACTGCTTGCTAGATGTGCGACTTTGAGCAAGTGCTTCATCTCTCTGTGGCTCCCTTTTCTTATCATCAAATTGGAGAAAAATACTAACAGTAAGTTTGAGAATTAAATCTGTTGCTCTTGTATCATATAATTACATTTAGAACCTTACCTGATACATGATGATCACTTAATAAATAAAGAAAATCAACCTGTCAAATATTCAAAACCAGGGTTTAAATCCAGGTCTCCGGGACCTAGTCTAGTGCTTTCCTCAAGCTGCAGGTAAAAATCCCTCTTCCCTTTTTCCTTTTCCTGACTCTAGAGAGAAACGCAGAGGAGCATCTGCTCTTGAGGAAGGATCAGGAAATTGGGACCACAGATGGGTCAGAAAACCAAGCCAATGTGTTACCCAGCACACCCCTCTCAGTCCTCAGTGCCTGATGGTGACTGTCTGCCCAGACACATTCTTTCTGTACTCTCTGCCCCACACTTGGATTGAGAGATGATGCCAGTTTCATTGCCAGAAAGATTCTCAGAGCCCTGTGCTGCATCCACACTATGCCAGCTAACTTTCAAGAAGAATCAAATCAATTCTATTGCCTTCCTCTTTGTTTAAACCAAGGTAGCTCAATTACTTGACCTTAAGCTTTATTTAGAGAGAAAGAAAAAATGTAAAACAAAGTTCTCACAAACAAAACTCTTTGGAATTCAAGAGCTTGGAAATACTACACTGCTGGGCTTTCATTTTCAGTTCCTCTGGCAACAAATGCAGTACGAGGGCTCTCCAGTTCCTCAGCCTGCTGCTCTCAGAGCTTGATTTGCCATTTCAAAGATCTTAAGGAAGCAAAGGACTCGAGGTTTGATGTGTGTTTCAGTTAACAAAAGAGCATCTCCTGTCTGATAGGAAACGAAGAGGGTTCTTTGTCCCTGGAGTAGTACTGCTTTCCCCATCACAAAAGCGCCTAAGCAGATGCTGCTCCAAGGACAGAAGCAGCTTTGTCCACCCAGCATGCCTCCCCTTCCTTCCCCAAATGGCCTCCTCCAAGTTCCCGCTCTGGGTTTCCAGTGGAAGCGTTCACATTTTTTGATTCTGGATTTCTGCATCAGATTATTAATTGGAAAAGTCAAAACAAACAATCAGGAACTTTCCCTGCCTCTTTTCAAGCTGAATGTGAGGGGAACTATAAAGTCAAACCATTTTGGAATGTGTGACTTGACTCCCATCAGTTCCTCTACTCACGATTTGGGGGTAACCAGAGAAGTACCTGAGCAAGTCAGTGTCTGTTTCTTCTCTGGTAAAATGATCATCACAAGAAAGCAATGTCTGCCTTACAGGGTTGTCATGAGAACTGAATGAATTATACATGCAAAGGACATAGTATAGCTTTTGGTACAGAGTCAAGTCTCAATTAAGTTAGGTAACGTCAATCCGATTCTTGTCAATCAGCTCCTCATTGTCACAGATCTGTAGAAAGCAGATCTGGGAGGTGGAGAGGAGGTCCCTGGGTCTTAAAATCTGTCTCACATTATCCACGGAGTCAGATGCATCTCTGCTTTCCTAATAAATTCTTTTTGCTTAAAAGAAAAAAAAAATCTCGATTTTTAAAGCAAAGGATTCAATAATAAACCGTGGGTATCACCAGATGGCTAACAACTCTGTAACTCTACATTGCAATGATTCTGTCTTCCTCAGACTGGCCCGTGGGCAAGGCCCTCTGGCCTGGCTTTCATTATTAAATATTGTTCTCCAATAACTCTATCAGAGTTTAGTACTGTAGCCAACCTTGGATATGTGAATCATTGCAGCAGAAAAAGTACTCAGCCCTTACTTTCCAGATGAATTTGATAAGACAATAAGATATAAATGTTTAAACCTGGTAGAAATGTAAAAGGCAAAGTCATTATTTTACCCTTACCCAGAAAACTTTATAGATGGCTTTATCAAGAATCTCAACTGCAAAGTCTTAAATGTCATTTAAGATAATATTAGCTTTTGGTTTCACTTTGTTTGTTTTTCTTTCCTAGAGAATGGTAACAAAAATTTGAAATCTACAAGGAATAGGGAAACTGGGTTTATTTATCCTTAAATAAGAGTTTAATAAGTGGTCTTTAAGTTTGTTTAAACTATACACACACACACACACACACACACACACACACACACACACACAGGCACACACCTCACTCCTACCTCTATCCATCAACGAACTGATTAATCAATAGATAGTATTGAGAGGAGTTACTTGCTCTCTAGGTTAATTAAGCATGAATTAAGATAGATGTCAAGTAGTGAGGGCGAACTGGAATAACCATGAGAGCTTCCTGGGCAAATATTTTGGTGCAGGTACAGAATAAATGTATTAAAGAATCTGAATGGAGACAGAAGAAAGAGAATGTCACATGTTAGTCGAGAATATACTCCTCTAACCTTGATTGAAATCTCAGAATTCTCCGTTTGTTAGCATATATGTATAAACAGTCATCAATCAAAAATTAAAGTTACCTGGAACTTTTCATAACTCCATAAACCTATAAAATAATGAAAATAAGGAATATTTAAATTTAAAAGATATAGATGTGAATTCTACTTCGACAAATGACTTTGACAAATCTTTTAATGTTTATAAGCCCATTTTAATCCTTTGTGTAAGGAAACAATACTTTATCATAGTTTAATTATGATAATTAAGAAAATATATGAAAAATATAAACTGCAAAGTACATAGGAAAATAAAGTTAACCACTAAACTCAGTTATGGATCTTTGTATCTTCAATATCCAACATCATGTTCCTATTTTTTCGGTAAAATCCAAACTTCTTGATATTATTTTTAAAAGAGCCATCACAATACAGACTTTGGTCGTCTCTGTTACTATCTCTTGCTACTTTCCCGTCAGGTTCTCTAGTTGTTGGCACTCTGCAGGTCTGAGATTACAAATTAATGTAATATCATGGGATGTCTGCACATGTCCTACTCTGTGCCAAGAACTCTGTTCCCTGGGGTATATCCCACTCAACTTCCAGGCTCATGGTCTATGCCATGTCTTCCAGAATGCCATCTACGACACGCTGCAGATGGGTTTGTTCTTCTCCTTTGTGTTCTTGTGACACAGTGTATGCACTTGAAAATGTGACACTCAGCAGAGTGGATTGTAACTCCCCATTTCCCCACTAGTTTACACACTCTTTGAGAACAAAGGGGCTCTATCTTGTTCACCTGCCGTTCACTTTTTCATTTCTAGAGCACAGCAGATAGTCAAGGAATATGTGCTCAAAAGATATTAGTAGAATTAATTCTAGTATATTGTAATAAAAACATCAAAAAATGAGAGGATTTCTCATTTTATCTTATGGGGATCTGGTATTATTTAGGAACCAATTCTGGAAAAGGATAAGCCATTGAAAGATGTTTAATCTTCATAAAAGATTGAATAAAAGTAGAGATGTGTATTATAAAATATGATTCTTCTCCAAATTTATGAATACATCTGTAATATGACATTAAATTCAAAGTTTTGTTTGAAAGGCAAAAATATAGCAGATATAAGATATCTCTGAGAGTTCAAGACAGTTTCTCCTAGATAAATCTTCAAAGCCACTATTTGAGACCCTTTAAAATCTCTTGGATCCCTTATCTCACATTGAGGGTAAAAAAGGCACAAAAGGAATTAGGAAGTTTCCTTTGCAGAGAACCAATGGTGTGCTAGGTCTCTAGGTCGATGCCTGCCTGCCTGTGATATGCATGCATGCATTCTCTCTCTCTCTCTTTCTCTAACACACACACCTGAAACTGAGGAGGGAGTGGTGGGTCTCAATCTCCTTTAGATTTAACCTCTCAAACCTAAAATTGAGAGACTTCAATAAGACCATTCACAGAATTTAATATGTGGAACCTTGATTTGGGATGTCCAATTCTCTGCTGGGAAATCTAGGAGGAAAAAGAGATGGTTCAGTTGGGCTACTTAGTGAAAGAAAAGTGATCAAGGCAAAAGATGTGTGTTTCCCATGTGTGAGTCACATGTGGATCATGCAGAAAAGGCAGTATTAAGACCTGTTGTTTTGTGTTAAAGAAGACCGTGTGAAGGTTAAGACTCCAGTTAGGGAGGTTTGTGTGCACGCAGCTTCTGGAGGAAAACACGTTGTGCACAAGTAAAGGTTCAAGAATGAAGCCTCCAATATGTGCAGGAAAGCACCACAGAGCAGTCACTATTCCACATCTGCCTGGCTCAAAATGCATAGGGACATTTTACGAGATTGCTCAATGAGCAGAAAAAACTGGGACTTTTGCTCTTTTCTCCCCCAAAACTTCAGGCCCCACTTCAGGGTAAGGCAGGAGAGAAAAGAGAAAAATGAAAAGCCAACTGTATCCCCTTGTAGAAAGACAAGTATCCTGCATATGCTTCAAAAGCCATTGTGAGCATATTTTATGAAGCAATCTGAAGACAACAGCCTTCCAGAAAGTGCCAAGCTGATTTAGAGTGTGGGAAAGAGATTTATTGGAAAATGTGATCTCCAAAACCAAGACTAATTTTAACATATATTTTAGACCTTCCCTTTTATAAAAAAATTTACCTGTTTTAAATCAAGTTACTTCCTACAGACAATAAAAAAGACTTCAGTTGTAACATCTCTATAAAAAGATCTCAGCATTTGGATACAGAACATCAGGTTGCACTGCACCTTTGCAACACTAGCCATGGGGTAAGTGGCGTGGGTACCATATGGCAGTGCTAGAGTAGCCCCCATATACCAAAGGGAATTAAAAATTTAGAAGCCAGACAGCCATAAAATTATCAAGTATGCCAATCATTTCTATTCAATTCATTGAGGAAAACAATTGTTTTTGTTTTGCAATGGGTGATAGGACAAGTGAACAGTTCAAAAAAATCAAAATAAATCTCAAAGACAGTTGATTCTAGTAGGAGTGCAAATAAAGACATGAGGGTGCCGGACAAGGAAAAGTAAAAATCGGAAGTGATAAGGGAGGGTGTGAACAGAAGGGCCACGCTGAAACTCCTGCACAGTCATGTCACAAAATGTCAACAGAAAGGGACAAACCAGTCACTTCATTTTACACTTGAAGAAACGGGCACCCAGGAAGATAAAGTAATTTACTGATGATGAAATCATTTGTGGTAAACTTGGCCCAAATCTAGGTCTTTTAATTGTAAATATTGAGGTCTTTCTGAGTTTGACTTCAAAGGTATGTTTGGATCTGGAATGTCCCCCAAAGTCCTGTGTGTTTAAAAGCTTGGTCCTTAGCCAGTGGCCCAATGGAAGATCCTCAAGTCACTGGGGCGTGCTCTTGCAGAGAATAGGGGACCCCAGTCCCTTCCTCTTTCTCTTTCACTTCCTGGCCAGGTGAGCACCTTCACTCTGCCAGGTGCTCCCACCCTGATGTGCTGACACATCCCAAAACCAAAGGACCCACCAATTAAGAACTGGAATCTCCAAAACTGTGAGCCAAAATAATCCTCTCTCTTCATAAGCTGATCATCTCAGGTATTTACCATAGTAATGAAAAATTGATTATCACACTCAAGATTAAATAACATAGAGGAAAATTGTACTTCAAACCTAGGTTTTTCAATTCAAAATCTCAAGGTCTTTTCTCTGAGCTTGACTTCTAAGGCAAGTATCACGTGGTGTTCTTAGAAAACATCAGCCACATTCTCAGAGAAGGACATTAAAAAAAAAAAAAAATTACAACCACGTGTGAAGAATCCTAAAGACTAAGGGAATAGAAAGATCAATACTCATGAATAAAGAGAAACAAAATATTTCCACTGAGAAAGAATTAGTTTCTCGAGTTTGGGGAGAATGGGAATAAGGAAATGAACAATAAAAGAATATAATCCCTTAGCACATGGTTCAAGAAGACCTTCCTCAAGCCATGGGAGATTTGAGATTAAGAAAAAGCCTATTAAAAACCTTAAGTGTCTGTGAAAGACAGAATGCTCTAAATAGAAGGAATTATCATAATTTCTGGGGTCTTTTTCTGCAGAATCTAGGACTTCTGATTTGTTAGCTTGATTTTCATTTAGAGAATGAAAACATAATAACCATTTTCCTCCCTCATAAGGGCTTGGCTTTGGAGAAAGACATCCTGATCTTCCTTTTCTCTCTGTAGGCCCTCCACTTTTATTCACTTTGCTGCAAGACATGATTAGGCCCAGCTGTGCACAGCAGTGATAATGGAAATGGATGGCGAGGGACTTGATGGATATGACAGCAAAGCCAGACTTCACCCCAGATTCAATGCTGAGGAATTAGGAGAAAAGACCTCCTGGCTGGGCAAGAGGATTTCCAGAGTCTGGGAGGACTTCAGAGCCAGCCTAACCACCTCCTGCCATGGCTCTGTCTCCCAGAGCTTAACAGGAAACTGGGACCATGAATGCTCTCTGACAGAGGCTTATCACTGGTATGACTGGCTGAGGCTGAGACTCCAAGAGCCTCTGTGAAACAAACTTTAGAAGAAACAATCCAAATTCCATTAGGTAACTACCATTGGAATAGCAGGAAGAAAAGACAAATTGCACTTGGTATAAACGTTCAGGTGAAGGTGAAGTTGAAGGGCATTGGTTGCTTACAGTGGCAAACAGCTATTGCTCTGCTTCAGGTGGTCAGCATCGCATGGTAAAAGATTTCAGACTACTAAGATATAGAGTGAGTCACCTATGGAATCTCAGCCTGACAGGGAATATATCAGCACTTCTCAGGGGGCAAATGACATTCTTGCATTTGAAGGAATTATAATGGAATCAATAAAACACTCCACTAAACCATGGAATGTGGGGCAAGCCCCCAACACCTCAAGTCTGGATTTCTTCAGTAAGTTACAAACATTGGGATAACAGGTCACAGTCCAAGTGTGTTTATCAGCTTTCCACTACTGTGATAAAACACCTGAGACAAATAACTTAAAGGAAAAAGGTTTATTTTGTCTCACAGTTTCTGAGATTTCAGTGTATGGTCACTTGGCAACACAGGACATCATAGCAGGAACACATGGCAGAAAAGGCTACTAACCTCATGGAGGTCAGAAAGCAAAGAGAGTGAGGAAGAGATCATTATCCCAATATGTCCTTCAATGGCACACCTCCAATTTCCCAACTTCCTTCCACTAGGCCTCACCTCCTAAAGCTTCCAGAGCACAGTGGCTCTCAACCACACCTTTAACACATGGACCTTCAGGGGTCACAAACCACAGCACCAAGATTCAAAGTAGATCTGACTGAATAATATTCCATTGTGTATATATACCACAGTTTCTTTATCCATTCATTTGTTGAAGGGCATCGGGAGTATGGAAGATGATGGAATGAGACAGACATCATTTCCCTATGTACATATATGATTACACAAATGGTATGAATCTTCATCGTGCACAAACATAGAAATGAAATGATGTACCCCATTTGTGTACAATGAATCAAAATGCAGTCTTTAAAAAGGTAAAAAGTAAAAAAAATAAAAAATAAAAAGTAGATCTGGCAAGAGACAAAAGTTACGCTTGGCCTGCAAGTATTCCTGTGTGAGTACAGAAGGAAAGAGAAACACAACCTATGTTAGGTTTAACTAGTTAAGAACAATCATTGAATGAGTATCTTCCATGTGGCTGTGACAGTTAGATATGAAATGTGACACTGAGCTATGGGCCTCCGGCTCTTAGGACATGATCAGGATCTAGTGAATGCTGGAAAACCACAGTGTGGACTGTTATCACTAATTGACATGACTTGGCATAACTTTTTTTGTTTTTTGTTTTTTGTTTTTGTTTTGTTTTGCCTGCTGTTCTTAATCATGTGTGTATATCATAGGCAATTACCTTGAATTTATTTCAAGAAGAAAAGACGTGAACTGCAGCAGTGACACACGCCTATAATCTCAGTAGCTCCAGAGGCTGAGGCAGGAGGATCATTAGTTCAAAGCCAGTCTCAGCAATTCAGCGAGGCCCTAAGCAACTCAGGGAAACCTCAGTACCTGCCCCCACAAAAAAATGAAAGAAGAAAGGACATAAAATAATTTAAGGCAATGGATAATAACAAAGCAGGCATTGAAGTAGCAGCTGAGTTTTTTAAGTCCTACTCTGCCAGAAGGCAAGTAAATTGGCCTCCCTTTCTTCATCTGTGAAACTAAGAACTACAGCTGCTTGTTCTACCTACTTCACAGCATTTATTAGGAAGATCCTGGAAGCAAATGTCAGCTTGAATGCATGGAAGTCAGGGGTCTTATTAGGTTTCTTCATCACTGTTAGTTGCACAGCAAGAAGGGCCTGGGTCAGAGCCAAAAAAAAAAAATGTGGACAGAAAAGAATTTTACAGTGAAGAGATACTTTTAAAATTTCTTACTTTTAATTATGAAATAACTTAAACATAGACAAAGACAAGAAAAAATATTGACAATGTCAATCAGCCAATGAAAAGGATGTATGTTTTAAAATTGTGCCACACTTGTTTAAGAATCCAATTAGATGGGGAAAGAGGAGGGAAAAGGGGCAGGGGAGGAGAGAAAATGGAATTTTTTTTTTTTTTTTTTTTTACAGTGCTGGGCATTGAACCCAGGGCCTTGTGCTTGCAAGGCAAGCACTCTACCAACTGAGCTATATCCCCAGCCCAGAATTTTTTACACTGAGAAAAAAATCTATCTTTATTCCTCCTTTGCTCTTACATCTTATAACTTTCCTCATGTTGATATGTCTTATTTTCCTTTGTTTTTTTCTAATTTTTATTAAATATATTATTGGATAAGAATACTGGGCAAGAACAACTTCTAAAACTACTTGAACACTATCATACTCTTCATATCTTTTGCAACTTCTCTTTTCACTCAGTATTATGTTTTAAGTACAGATTTGTAATAGATATGGATTTCTGTAATTAGATAAAGATTTCAAGTTCCATTTCTGGGAATTGCATGTTTATATTCTTTGTTCATTTATGCATTTGTCTATTTTATTTTTGTAGAGTTCGCATTCATTATATATGCCAGACATTAATCCTTGGTTGCATTTTTCAACCTCTAATTTTTACTGATTTCCAATTTTATTATATTGTGATTAGAAAAAAATTTTGAGTGACTCTGATTCTTCCATATTTATTTAGCTCTGTTTTGCATTCTCTTACACAATTTTTTTCAAAAGTCCCTTTGGTGCTCATTCAAATGAAATGTCCCCTACAAGCTTGTTAGACCAGTCTTTATTGCACTATTCAAATCAGCTATAGTCTTAATAATTTGACTACTCAATCAATTTTTATAGGAGAAGATTAAATCTTTGAACAAAATGTTTGTTGCACAATTTTTCACTGGCATTTTGTGACTTTTTTGTCTGACATGTTGAAGTTATGTTATTAAATCCATTTGATAAAGATTAAGGTTGTTCTGAAATGTTTCTAAAATAAATCATGCTACACTGAATATTCTTGTACCTAAATGCTCAGATACATACATACATCTGTCAGAGAAATGAAATTCAAAAATAATTACATAAAAGCCCTCATGTTTTTAATAATTGGAAAGATTTTGCAAAGCAATCCATCCTATACTGTAGTTTTTTTTTTTTTTTTTTTTTTTAAAGCTGATTGGAAGAATCTTTCTAGTTAGAGCTGAATACATTTTTAGCACTAATGATGACTATCTTTGCAAAAAAGGACCTTAGTTAAACTTGATGAAATCTTAAAAAAGTTTTACCTTCTGCTTTTCTAACTCCAACTCTCTGCATCCTGATAAGGTGGCTGTCTTCACTGGAGAATTCTAAAATAGATCCATTTCCATTTTCCAAAAACTTTGATTTTGTTCTAACATATATATATATATTTTTCCACCTATTCCTTTGCCATTCGTGGTTGTCAGTATAATATACTTGGATAAAAAGACTGAAAAGTCATATCTGCTATCTCACAAATCAGAGTATACTTCTCAAAATGAGAACATTAGAGATAAACTGCCCTTCTTTTGCCAGTCGCTGTGAAAAACACATAACAAAAAAGGATCCTGGAGTCTTTGAAGAATATCCTCAATAAATTTCTTCAAGTTCCAATTTTCATCTTCCTGAGAAATATTACCATGCTCCTTCTGAATCACCAATATAAGTTGTTACTGTTAAGTTCAAGCAGCTATTTTATCTACCTGAGGCCATAGGTTAAAACGCAGACAGCCAAATTGTGTGGAATCACCATGCTTGTCTTTTGTGGACTTACAGCTGAATTTTCCTTTTTTAAAAAGGATATAAAGGTATAGTGAAACTATTCTTGGCATATCAGTGCATGGCGCTCATCTTTGAGGAAAGCAGTGTCTTCTGGGGGGACCTTCCATGGTCTCTCTGCTTTGGTTTCCTCACCTATAAAAGTGAGACAACAGGCTTATCTGGAAGGTCTGTGTCTGTGTGATACAAAGCAAGTTGATGATTTCCTGGTTCACATAAAGGCTCAGTGACTTGCTTGTTGTTGTTAGTAGTGGAGTCTCAGCAACAACAGATGGTGATTGAGATCCACTGGTAAGATAGAAAAAGCACCATCATTCCCCTTGAACGAAATGGGCAATATGACCTAGGGCCATTAAGTAATATACCTAAAATCACAGACCCACCATTTGCAGGTAGATTGGAAGTTTTAACCCAGGTGTGTTAATAGCTAAAAAAACATAACTTCAGAAGAGTTAAACCACACAAAATTCACTCAGTTTGACAATTTGGGTTTAATGAAGTCCACGTCTTACTAGTGGTCTACGGTTCTGTTGGAAAGAGAAATGAATAACTCTTAGTAACTCCAATGATTTGTCAAGACAGAGTTAGGAAAGATGCCTATAAACACACACAAACACACTTAAATTATGCACATAGTTACATCTATTATCACTTTGAGTCTAAGAGTTTGCAATTATAAAATAGAGATAACTTTTTGCATGCTTTTTGTGAAGAGCCATGTGAGCCTCTAGAATACCTAGCATGTGACAGGCAGTGCATTGTGGCTAGCGGTTGTGACAGCAGTAGAAGCAGAAGTAGTGGTCATAGCAGCCACTATTGCCTGTTGACAGGACCCAGGAGTACATGCATCCACCTAGGCAGTTGTGGGGGGCCAGGCTCAGAGCAGCAAACTTTGCTCTGGACATGGATACCGAGGCACAGCCCAGTGGGCTTGTCACTGGACTCTCTCTAACGAATCACCCAAGCTTCTCTGCTTTTCTAAATCACATTCTTGAAAGGCCAGCTCTAAGCCATGTCTCCATTGTAGCCTCCAGTATGCAGGGCAGTTCTCTTTAACTCCATTTATTTATTTTTCCCAAGAAAACACTACCTTGACAGATACTCTCTACCAGGTGTTGGTTAAGCAGATATGAATGATGGAGTCACAGGCCCAAGCTTCTCTCATGAGTTTACAATCTATTAGTCTCAAGAGTTTGTAGACTCCTTTGCCAATCTGGAACTTCTGAACTTTACCAAATTTTCAACAAATTTCTACTTATCTTTTTAGAAGTATTTATGAACCAATACTTCCCCCAAACTTTTCTTGATGCCCTACTCCCTTTCTCATGCTCCCAATGAGGTCCTGATGGTCAGTTTTATGTGTCAGTTTGGCTTAGCTAGAGTCACTAGTCATTCAAACAAGTACTATCATAGATATTCCTGTGAAGGTATTTTGTAAATGTGATTAAAGTTCATAATATCCTTAAGTAAAAAAGATTACCCTACATATTTTGGAAGATCTAACCCAATCAGCTGGAAGTTCTTAAGGGAAGAGCTGGAGAGACTCTGGTAAGTAATACATTCCTTCTGTGAACAGCATGTTCAGCCCATGTTAACCCAGTCAGCCCTTCCTGACATCCTGCTTTTTGGATTTCATATTTGCCTAGCCACATCCCACAACCATGTCAGAAAATTCCTTACAATAAATGAATACATACATAATGTGTCAAGGAATCAAGGAATATGTCAATCAAGGAGTCAATCAGTCAATCAGTAAATACCATGAGTCTCTGGCTGAACCCTGACTGAAACAGACCAGCATGGTATTTATCACTCTCTGATTATAATTGTTTTTGTTATAATTAAGCTTTAGAAACCTAATAAATAAACTCTCCTTAGTAAGAGAATAGCTGCCACATAGTAAATATTCAATATAGGCTTGCTAAATTTAATTAATTTTTATGAGTAAATGTCCTTTAATGACTAAGCCTACAAAAATTAATGTTTAGGAGACCTAATTTGGAGTTTTGTCTTTAACTAACAGTGGGGTTCTGGGCAATTATTCTCATGTTTTGAATATTTAAACTCTGAAAAAAAAGAGGTATTGATAGTACCTACCACATAGAATTATTTTAGAGCTGAGGGGAGATAAGTGCATAAAAATATACCTCCAAATAACTGGCACATACTGAGAACTTAATAAATATTTATGTCCTTGTTCTTTGGGTGTTCTGCTATGGTAAGGAGAAAGATAAGGAAAAAAAATTATTTTAACTCTTTGCTGCTTAACAATATGATTAACATTGCCACTTGCTGAACTGACTTCTCCATTTTACATCCAGCCTGAAATTTGAGCTCTAAATGACACAATAAAAATGCTATAAAACACAGGTCGATAGTATTTATTTCCTAGAACCAAGAGCATGGTTTATGTCTTCCTTCTTGTGTAACATTTCAAAATTTCTTATAACCTTCTTAATGACCTCAAAATATCTTCTGGAAATAGAATATTCAGCACCTTTATTGGTCATTATCTCTGAGGAGGTCTGTATTGTCCCATTTTTAAAACACTGCAGTGATGAATGGTTGACATACAAAAAGGTGTACATATTTAATGTTTGCAACGTTAAGTTCAGAGATAATTACGTACAAAGGAAACCATCAACACAATCTACACAAGTTTATCTATCTCCTCCAAATGTTTCCTCCCACCTTCTTCTCCTATTATTTGAGTTTGTGGTGTGTGTGTATGTGTATATGATAACACTAAACATAAGACCAACCTCCTAGCAAACTTTTAAGTATATTATATATAGTTAATAATATTGAATACAATATTGTATATAATGTTGTTAACTGTGAGCAGATCATAAATCTTTAGAACTTCACAACTGAAACTTTTTACCCTTTGACCAAAACCTCCCCTGGTTGCCCCTGGCAACCACAATTTTATTCTTTGCTTCTATCAGTTTGACTATTTCAGAACTCTTCTAAAGAGAGATCATGTTGTATGTGTTCTCCTGTGTCTGGCTTATTTTCCTTAGCATAATGTCCTCCAGCTCCATCCATGTTTTTGCAAACAAAAGGATTTTCTTTTAAAGCAGAATAATATTTCATTATCCGTATACAGCACATTTTCTTTATCTGTTCACCTGTTGATGGACATTTAGGTTAATTCAATGTCCCTGCTATTGTAAACAGTGCTGTAACAAATATAGGTGCAGTTATCTCTTCAGTTTTGTTCCAATTTAAAAAGAATACAACATGAAAGGGCTCCAGGCAGAGGTTGTTATTTTCCTTATCTACAAAAGGAGAAGTTACAATATATAACGTAGCTACTTGTAGGACAAATGTAATATTCCTTAAAGACATTTCTTAAAAGTGAGTTGAACACTGCAAAACACACAAATCGTACATGCAAATGCATTTACATTTAGTAAAATGATCAAGTGAGATTTATCTCAAAAAATAGAAAACATTTACCGTTTATGTGAAAAAAAGATGCAACTTACATAAATTGGAAAAACATACAGGATATGTCCAATAGATGAAAATAACTACTGGGCATAAATTAACACCAATGCATGGTAAATACTCTCAGTGAGAATCAAGAAGAAAACTCGTCACACCAATAAAGAGTATCTGTGAAAACCTAAATCACCATAACTCCCATTGTTGAGTCCTTTCCCAAAAAACCTGGGGAAAAAAGAAGTTTTTTCTCATCATTCTAGTAAACATTGTACTAGTGCAATAAAACAAGATAAACAAAAGCCACATAGATTGTAAAGAAAGAACTAAAAATCTCTTTATTCACAAATAACATGATACTCTATATAGAAATTCTTAATATGTAAATAAGTTCCTAGAACTGGTAAGAGAATTAAACACTGGCCGCACGCAATTTATGAGGCCAATATACAAAAATGTTTTTATTTCTATATGCTTGAAATAAACTATTAGAAAATAAAATTTTAAAAATAACATTTACAATAGAGTCCAAAATCAAGTAATACTCAGAAATCAATGTAAGTGAGGATTATATATTGAATATTACACAGCATCGATAAAAGAAATTAAAGAAGACCTAAATAAATGAAATATTCTATGATCATTTATCAAAAGATCCAATATTATTTGGATGACAGTTCTCCCTCAATTGAGCTATAGAATCTATGCAATTCTGAACAAAATTTCAAAGGGCTATTCTATAAAACTTAATGAAGTAAGTTTATAATTAATGTCTAAAATCAAAGAAACAAGAAAAAAATTCAAAAGGATAAACAAAGTTGAAATATATACTATTTAATGTCCAGATTTTTGATAAAGCCATAGTCATTCAGACAACATTTATTGATGTAAGACTTTCTAAAAGAAATACACCCACATACATAGGGCCATCTGATTTCTAACAAAGCAACAGATAATTATACAATACAGCAAATGACTTTCATATCTGAATAACACCATGAAAAAAGTGGAAAAATTCATTGTAGACCCAAATTAAAGCTAAATATTTCTAATGTGTGAAGAAAATATAGGATGAAATATTTCAGTCCTTGTTTTACACAGATTCCTTTTCAAAAAAAAGAAAACATGAAACATAAAAAGAAAAACATAGTACGCTGGACTTACAAAAAATTTAAAACAAAGATGCCCTTAAGAAAAAACTAAAAGTCAGTAAAGTCATGGATTTGATAAAATATTTGCAATACATTATGTCACAAAGAACTTTAATCTTGCACATGGAAATATTTCTTACAATTCAATAAGAAAAGCACACACACACACACACACACACACACACACACACATACACAAAGAATAAAAAGTTTTAAAAAGGTACTTCATAAAAGAAAGCAGAGAATAAAAGAAATGCAAAGTTAAACTTGAAGGAATAACTAAAAGTAAAAATTCAGGTCCATATCAAATATTGGTGAGTACTTGGGATAACTAGAACATCGCTGCAGAAATTGTAACATGTACAATTATATGAAACTCTCTGTTTAGCTTTGATGTATTCGTATAACACAGCAAATACACTTTTAAATATTTAGCAAAAAGAAATAAAAACCTATATCCACACAATGCTTGGACAAAAGTGCCCACAGCAGTTTTAAGTACAGATACAAGCAATAACATAGACAAACAAAAAATTCATTATGCTCAGGAAAAGAACCCAGACAAAATGAAGTACATACTGCACAACTATAAGAAGTTCTAAAACAGGTGACATAAAACCATAGTGACAAAAAAGCTATGAATTCTTTCCTGAGGCTGAAGGTGGGTCAGTCTGCAAAGTATATATTGGAAAATTTTGGAAATGTTGAGTCTTACAGATATTTGTATGACTACTTGAATTAATACTATTTATTATTTACAAAATATGTCCCCATACTTTTTATTTTTGAAGAATACTGTCAGTTCCAATTTGGAGCCAATGGGAAAGTACCACTTATTTCTCACTGTTCCATTGTGATTAAAAATTCACAATAAAGTTAAAAATTAAAAATAAAGTTATTCTTTGGAAATTTCTATATATAACACTATACATCAATACAATTTGTGGTTCAAATAGTATTCTTTTCAAATGGAGTACACATTGCACAACTATATGAAGTTCTAAAACAGGTGACATAAAACCATAGTGAAATTTTGAGATATGGTATAATTATGACTTCATAATTCAAATGAATAAGAAAGAATGAGAAATTGAATTTAATCACTAACATATGAAGTGTTCATGAAAATTATTTGTCAGAATGAAAAATTACAGAAGTGAAACTTTGACAGAAGAAAAGCATTGTGATATTAGAAAATTTGCAGTAAACAAAACTATTCAGTAAGAAAATAGAAACGATAGAAATTAAGATTTTTTAATATATTGAATGCTTTATACACTTATCCTAATAGTATTTTGTTATTGCACTTATCCTATATTTCACATATAAATGTGTTTAGGAGAAAATTCTAAGACTGAAGAACTGAGGCTGCAAAACTGCTAAATGTGGGTCATGAATGTCTGCATTAGCCCTCGAGCTGGTCTGAGGACTTTTTGACTCGATTGTGAGAGAAAACTATGAAATTAACTGCCATTCTGATTCTACAACATGCATTTCCAGGAAACCGTGTAGCCCAACATATGACCGGATTAACCTCACAACTGATCCAACATTTTTGTAAGGATGACTCCTAGAGATACTTGGGAAATTGACTTATTCCCTGGTTCTCATCATTGAATTCTGGAGTACATTTGTATAATCCTGCAGTAGTTCTAGAGAGCTGAGGATGATGGATAATAAGAATCATGTAATTATTTGTGCATTGCATTATTATTTGTATAAATTAACCTGCACAAATGGGTAAATCCCTGACATAAATCCAAATATACATGTTGAAATACACCAGGTGTATTAGGTTAAAACTGGAGACACAGCATTATTTTTTTCAGAAGATAGGAAGAGACCCTATTCTCTTAGCCTTATCAACTACTCTATGTCCACAATGAGAGTTTGTACTTATATTTGTTGTGGAGAATACTAGTGGATTTCCAGAAATGTGAAACCTGGGTGAACTTTCTCACCATCTTGTTTTATTACCCTGGCTACTTTTGTGCCTAACTTTTCTGTCAATCTCTATTATTTCAATTTGAAAATATTATTTCCTTCATTCACCAAGGAATCTGAGACCAAAATATCTCACTGGCCTATCAGAACCAGATTTTAAAGTCCTCCAAAAGTTTTGAGTCATTTTTCTGCTAACTTTTATTTTCTAGTATTAATCACGAAATGTCCAATGCCATTCTTATCTGCAGTCTTTTGTAGACGGGCTTCTTTCTGGAAGTTTCTACTTTCAATACTAGATTCTAAAATGTCAATAATTTACTGGAGTGTGAGTCTTCATTTTGCCAACCATTTTCTGAACCCTTTTAGCATTAAAGTGTTCATTCAGGAATTTCCTTCATTCAGGAATTTCCATACTATTTTTTAACCCTTTATTTATATGGGGAGTTGTTACTACAGATGGAAACCAGGAGTGCTCTTCTCCCAAGCTACACCCCCCCACCCTTTTTTTTTTTAATTTTTGAAATGGGATCTCACAAAACTGTTGATACTGGCCTCAAATTTGCAGTCCTCCTTCCTCATTCTTCCGAGATGTTGGAATTACCCGCATGTGCTATGATGCCCAGCTCTGTTCTATATTTAAAAAAAAATAATTATTCCAATGTTGCCCCCCAAATTGATCTCCAATTTTTACAACTTTCTCTTTCACCTTTCTCTCATAAGAGGGATCCCAAGCTTAAGATTATCTTCTTACAAGATGACCCTCTACAGAAATAATGACAGTGGGAAAGATAGAATTTAAAATATACGTGGGAAAGAGTCAAAGTTCTAACTTAAGTGGAATTGGATTCTCCAAAGAAAATGAAAGAGAGATATGTTAGAAACTTTGTCCAGTGGTTAATGCCCATGAAATCTCCGAAAGTAATGAAAGACATTACATTACATATACAAACCCTCAGAAAACGCTGATCAAGATTAATGAAAAGATAAAATTTTAATATTAAAAAGAGTTAGTAGACAAATTTTCAAGTCATTAAAAACCAAAGGTACTGGTTAGTTAAATCAATCAAATTGCATTTTCATGTTCATGTGAATTTGCTCCAATAAAACCTATCATTCTGCATGATTAATATGCACCAAAAAAATGAGAAAATAAATAAAATTCAACAAAAGATTTTTTAAAAACCAAAGCATTTTTAGAAATCTTAAGTGAGAAAAGATAATAGAGACACAATAACTTCAAAAGCAAGAATAATACTGATATTTCTTAACTGACTACAAAAGTCAACTATAAAGATGATGACATATTTCAGGTTGTAAAAGAAAAATAATTGTCCTATTAGAATCTTATATAAAAATATACATGAAAACATGATGGTAAGTAAAACATTTTCAGACAAATGGAACCACAGAGAAATGGTCAATTCAGTATCTGGGTAAAAAGTAATATTGAGAAAATTCCTCAGGCTCAAGGAAAATGGATGTTGATGGATGCCCAGAGCTACTAGAAAGAAGAATTCCACTGGCAAACAGGAATGTTGGCTCTCAGCCATCTTCAACACAAATAGATCTATTTGTTCATTGATGATATTTGATGGTTTTAAAACTATAGTGACCAAATATTTCACCTTTTATATATTTCATGATGGTATATAGCTGAACTACCCTGGGCCATCCCTTCGAAAAGAATTTGGCATACGTGAAGTTGACTGTCATGTGCCTTATGATAACAGAAGTCTCGTTGCTGCATGAGAACTCATCTCCCCTTTACAAATCACCTAAGAGCCTGTCCCCATTCTTCACCCCTCCTCTATATGTCTGTCTCCTTCCTTGAAGTATCCCCTTTTCCACAGAAGTTGGAGAGTCCTTGGCAAATACTGTCTTAATTGTGCTTTTATCTGGACACTACTTTGGGATAGTGATGCAATGAGTCACTCCCAGAACAAAAATTGAGCTTTTGTCTGGGTTCTGCTCTCTCCTAGGTTACATGACATATTAAAAACCACTTCATTCTCAGGGCTTCAAATTTCTACTTCTGCAAAGTGTGGAACACAAAGTATCTGTAAAGCATAGAAAAGGGATTTGGTCTTGGAATACCTCAAAGCTCTGGGTTTCAGTTTCTAGACGTTTATCTCCCTCATAGTTCAGGGATGCCCAAAGATATAAGAAAGAACCTCCCTGGATTGTTCTGTGTAGGGTTCACTTGCACATGCACACACATGCACACACACACACACACACACACACAAAGAGGGTGACTATTACTGTGAAAGGAAAAGTCATACTCAGGGTATACATGTATTGCTTTTAACAAGGCAAGTGTGCATATAGTATTCAGAGTTACTTTCTTCCATAGTTCTGATATAGTATAAATGTGTAAATTTGAACTAGATCAGCTATCAGGAAACTATGGCCCATCCTCCAATTCCAGATAGCAACCTGTGTTCAAATATAAAGTTTCACAGAAATCCAGACATGCATTTGCTTACATATTGTCTGTTTCTACCTATGTGCCACAACATGCAAATCAAGTAGCTGCTCCTGAGACCACATGTTCTGCAAAGCCAAAATCACTTATAGAAGTTTGGAAGGCTCTGAACTAGATAGAAACCAATAAACCTTCATGTTGTGATGCAACTACTATGTGCCTTATACGACACTGACAATCTGATTTGTTTCATTTGTATTTGTAAATGTGTAAAATGAGCACTGAACTTAAGTTATCCATAAACTTACCTTGGGTAATCTCTTTCATTTTTCATTTTTTTCTTTTCTTTTTACATTTTTTATATATGCATCCATTTTATTTTATTTTATTCCATGGTTTCTTGCTATGTTGTTCAGTGTAGACTTGAATTTGAGATCCTCCTGTCTCAGCCTCCTGAGTAATTGGGATAGTATGATGTCTTTGAAATCCACTTTTTTAAACAATAAGACTCCATCTAACTCTAAAGACTAGATATATTTGTGAAATATTTACAGAAAAAGATAAGATGTGAAAAGCTTGAGAACTGAACCATGAATAAAATGCAGATGTGTTGAATAGGCTGTGTGAGAATGATACGATATTTTTTTTTTTTTTTGCTTCCCTAGTAACTATCACAGAACTGTCATACTGTTGGCACCTTCTAAAAATTGTATGAATGCATCAACTCTGTGGGCTTAAAGGATCTTAATATTGTATGAGATGGAAAAGACAATATATAACCATGATAGAAGTCAGATATATTATGAAGTACTCCTACAAATGACATAAGAAAAGTGAAATGTGCTATTCAAGGAAGGAGCAAAGTTGGAGCTATTCATAATACCCTGGAATGAACAGATAGGTAGAAGCGGAATGAAGTTTGGCCCTCGCTGCAGATGCTGTCTTCCTGAGTGCAGGTGAAATTCCAGATTATTCTTCAAGGCATGTTACACTGTAATAAATGGACAAAGAACAGGAGATACAAGTTCTAATTACTCTCCCTATACCCTTCTTTATATGGGGAGATCTCTTCAACAGGAAATTTATCTTTTAACTGGAAAATATGATTTAACAACTCTTCTCACCTATTTCAAAACACCTGTTTGAATAATTCCTAACTTCCTGTGCTGAGTCTCCAGGCTGGTTCAAAAAGGTGAGTTCCAAATCTGAATCAACCAGGGTATTGATGATTCATGTCAGTCTCAATGTATCAGAGAGAGAGCCCTAAAACAACCCATAGAATTTAGTGACTACTGGGGTTGGTTACATATTTCATTTGATATACTCTCTAGTTTTATGTGCAGTTTTGAGGCTGTTCATGAATGAAAAGTATTTGTTGTCCCCATTTATAACATTTGCTCTTCAGCAACTCAAAACTGTTTGTAGTTTAATCCTGACCTGAAATCTCCAACAAACTCAATCCAACTCTTTAATACCCAGGGACTGTGTTGTGATGATGATGTTACAGAAAGACTGAGGCAGCTGCCACTTACTCTGCTCTGTCCAATATCCAGAATTTATTTTTATATCAAATGTCCCATATGAGAACGAGCCTAATGATAATTAAGCTGCCTGCAGTCATGGAAGGAGAGATCATGATGAGGGGTCAGGTTCCCAGTGATGATGTTCTGGGATACCAAACTCAGTTGTCTCCCAGTTAGGATAGGTTATTCAACTATTATCCAGGGTGAGAATAGAGACGATTCAAAACAAAACACAGCTATTTAAATGATTGGTTTCAGAAGCCAAAATACCAAATAAAAACAATTTCCAACATGGTCATACATTTGAATGGAAATATAGAAATCTTCCTGTGCAATCCTCTGAGACCATGGGGGCCTCAGAAATCTTGCAGTAAGCAGAGCTAATTGTGATGTATATACTTGGGTACAAAATGTCTCATATTCAAAGAAGTTCTGGATTGGTTTTACCCACAAGAATGTACCTGAAACCTCAGCATACTTGACTTCTCTTCTGATTGACCTTCATCATCCCAGTATTGTGAGGGTGTTTACATAAAATGGCATTCTTCATCCCCGCATCTAATTTTGAGAACAACAATGTGTATCTGCGCCCTTCATTAGGCTTAAGATCTGAAGCTACTTGTATCAACTTGACTCTCCTGTTTGTTCCAGGAGATTCTTGGCATGAAAGATAAGGCTGTACACTAATAAATAACTCCACTCCTGGTTCCAGGAATTTCCTAAAGGCCTATATATTTGAAGTAATAACTTTCTCATCTAGGTAAAAAGTCCTGCTCTAGGACAAATGGATTTTCCACTTGGCCAAAGAGCTCATTTATCAAACAATAGTTTACTGATCAAAAATTCCTTCAACACTCTTACCACACAGTGTTCACCAAACCAAACATACTACATCATGAATGTTATCCAGTAAAATTTGTGCACTGAGACATCTATCCTAAAAAACTGGATCCCAGAACCCAAACTCTAACAAATATCTACACATCAACCCCTCTTTCTGAAACACTACAAAGATTCTGTCAAGATGCAATTCTTTCTTACAGCAATAG
This sequence comes from Sciurus vulgaris, assembly GCF_902686455.1. Taxonomy (NCBI): domain Eukaryota; kingdom Metazoa; phylum Chordata; class Mammalia; order Rodentia; family Sciuridae; genus Sciurus; species Sciurus vulgaris. The sequence continues at coordinate 124,932,061 of NC_136469.1, forward strand.
TTTTAGTGGACTTAGAGGTTTAAACAGCAAGTTATCCTACTGGTCATTTGCAAAGTGATAGTCAGTTCTTCATGTCCACATTAAAATATCAGCTGAAATCTCCCCTGTCTCTCCATATCTAAATTGACAAAGTCTAGTAATCATGGTGAGAATACAGAATGGCAAACTACTAAGAAATTATACACCTTCAAGCATTTCAAACCAGCATGTCAAAAAAGAAGACTATCAACAATTACAAAAGATTGTTCTCATATATATTTATAGCATGTATATGTATGTATATATGTGTATATATTTATATATTGTTATGTGTATATATACATGCACATACTTTCATAAATTATCAAATATCTGTGTTTACTATTGGTAAATAATACATTTATTATATTCATTATATACTGTGATATTTATCATTAGTAATTATTATATTTACTATTATTGATAAATAAATTGATGAATGCTTGTTGGAGATTTCCTATGTAACACAAACTATAGAATTAACCATGTTTTAATTGGGATTGTTCACAACATTGATTCATAAAACATGCTAAGATTGCAGATTTTTTGTTTTGTTGTGTCTAAAATGTCGGTTTTATTTTCATTTGAGTATGGTGAGGTCAACAGATAGGAGGTAATTATCATTGAATATATAGTTTGTTACAGTTTCCCAGAGGAGGGAGCATGTTATGTCAATCAAAACCATACAGAGAGGGTCCAGAACAAGTCAAAAGGCAGAAGGAATGGATGAAAACATGGCGAGACCCTTTACTGGGTTTTCCAAAGGAAGGGCAAGGTTAAACAAGCTTGGGCTTGACTAGCTTGAGTAATTTCATCACACAACAGTGTGCAAAATTATCTGTGATCACTAGGTTCCTGGCCTTAGGATGATTAGAGCATCGCAATACTGCCACCTGAAGTATACGACAGATACAAGAGGTGACTATGAGTATGGGCATTGGGTATTTTTCATTTTGCACAGAAATTTTACTATGTTTAAGGATTGACTAGTTCTTGTAGGGAAACTTTCTCCTCACTCAGTGAGGACTCAGTGGCCAAAGCACTGACACTGCAGAAAATAAGAAAATATAGCACATGACGCACATGTTATGTTGAGCTATAACTTACATAAACTAAAATAAATTAATCTTTAGCATGCAACACAATAAATTGCTTTTATTTCTACACACATGTGTAATCACTATCCAGGTCAACATGAAAACATTGCCATTATTCCAGAAGTTTCTACTGAGCAGTTAATATCTGCCCCTCCCAGCATGATAATTGGGACTTCTATCATTCTGGCCTAGATTTGACTGAACTTGAGCTTCATATAAATGGAATTATACATTATGAATGGTTTTATGTCTGTCTTCTTTCATTCTACATTATCTTCTTGGGATTCATTCATACGGCTGCACTTATCAGATTCTGTTACTTTTTATTGCTTTAGAGTACTTCCAATGAAGTACTCAGTGAAAATATCACAATATATTTACTCATTCTCCAATGAAGTATTAAATATACTTGCATATTTGAACATATGCATTCAGTTATATTGGGTATAAATGTAGGAATCTAGTTTTAGTTAACATTGCCAAAAAAATTTCCAGAGTAATTAAAACAATCAGTCATACCACCAACAATGTTTCAGAACTTCAGTTGCTCTACATTCTTAAGACCATTTGTAATTGACCTTCCTTATAATTTAACTATGCTTATCATTGTGTAGTGCTTTTAAATCATGGCTTGATTTTCATTTCCCTAAGAAGAAACGGTATTGAACATCTTTACACATGGTTTTTGTAAATATACTTCTTGTTACATATACTTCTTCAAGACATTTGCTACTTGAAAAATAGAATCCTCTGTATTTTTTAAAACTTGACTTGTAGGATTTTGTTAATCTACTCTAGATATGAGTGTTTTATAGGATATTTTGAAAACATTTTCTCCCAGAATATGGTTTGCCTTTTTTGCTTCTTAATAAGGTCTTTTAATAAACAAAAAGGCCAAATTATAATTTTCTGAACTTCTATTATTAGTGCTTTTTGAGTACTGTTCAGAAATGTTCACCAAATCCAAGGTAATGAAAATCTCCCAATTTTTTTCAAAAATCTTCATTGTTTACCTTTTGGAAAGGTCTGGAGTTCACATTGAATTAATTTATGTGAATTATGTGCAATGAAACCTTCCACATCACCAAAATTCTTTGTTTATGTTTGAACTGCAAGTAAACAAGTCCCTTGTGAACTAATGTGCACCAGGAGAGCTGGATCAGGAATCTCCTTGTCCCCAAAGCACCATAGCTTTAGTGCTCAGTGGAGCTAGATTTTCAAATTTTGTAATGAAAACTTATGAGTGCAAATTACAACAAACTCAGCAAATACACTCATGACAACAAAACCAACCTGACCTAAACTTCGATTCAAATGAACTGAGACATCAAAACTACCATCTCAACCCTTCTCTTTCCTCAACGTTTCTTTTGGAGTCCATTAAATAGTTGTCTACATCAGAGCAAGACTTTGTTTTGTTTTGTATTTGTTGATAACTATGTGCTATGTAAACATAAAATCCATATACTTTCCTAGACAAAATCAACAATGATGTACCTCATTCACTTCATTCTATTTATGCCAAACAATATCTCAAAGGGTCCCAATTATCTGTAATGAGACAAACTTTGAAAACCTGTCTAAATTTCTTTTTTAGCATCTAAGGATACAGGAAAGATAAGGACATGTGTATGGAAGAGAATAAAAAATATTTCATTAGAAAACGTGATACCTATCTAGTTATCCAAAATAAAATGTAATTATTTTGTAAGTTCTGTCTGAAATCAAAAAGTTGATATTATAACTTTTGAATTGTTACAAACTTGAATTTTTGACAAGGATTAAATATGGCTGATGAGGAAAAGAATAACAATCTCAAAAATACTAAAAAAAAATTTCAAAAGAAACTCCATGCCATAGAGATCCCTCATAATCCTTCATTCTTCGATAAATGTACACATAATTTCTTTTTTCTCTCTCTCTCTAGGACCATGAGTTTGAAGAAGAAAAGTTTAGTCCTGGCCTTCTTGGTGCTTCTGTTATAATATGATAGATGGGCCAAAACATAAACCAGGAAAACAAAAATTTCAAACTATAAGAATCAGAATGAAAAAGAGAAAATGCTAAGACAGAGAAGAAAAAGGTGTTAGGATATGGGTCGTAAATATCCCTCAAGGCTCATATGTTGAAGCATGGTCACCAACTGACAGCGCTACAGGGAGGTGATATAATCTTTAGGAGATGATATTTAGAAGAAGATCAGGTCATTAAGGCCATGCCCTTGAAGGAGATACTGGAATCCTGGCCCCGTCTTCTCACTCTTTACTTCCCAGGTACCATAAAGTGAGTCTCCTTGTTCCACCTTGCATTCCCCGCCCTGATAATTCTACCTCACAGGCCCCAAAGCAATGGAATCAACTACCCCTGGACTGAAACCTCTGAAACCATGAGCCCCAAAATCTTTTCTCCTTTTAAGTTAATTATCTCAGGTATTTGTCACAGTGATAGAAAGGGGCTAGGCACACTTTCAGATCACAGCAAATGGTTCAGAAAGTCCTTTGTTAAAAATATATATATTCTGGAGTTTCCAGAAAAATATTAAGGAAACCCAGCAAAAGATTCAAGCCATTGCACATGCAAATCACTCAGTAAGACAAAAGTTAGAGAGAAAACTGCTATAAACTAGGTGCATTAATTCATTGTTTATGTATCAGTCTTTGAAAATACAGAAGAGAAGAATCCCAAGATACCAGCAGATGCCTAAAACACTGAGTGAAGAATCAAGGTGACCTCTGTTAGTAGTTTTCAGCAGGAGACCTATGAGAGTCAGTATTACCAAGAGTCCAAGCTGCTTGTGTCTACTAACATTAATGTATAAAATATAAGTCAGTCCTAGTGGACAACAGAGACCCAGCCCACAGCCTGAAGGAAAATATCCAGGGATCCAGAGAGAATGTTTGGCCTTGCAGACTTTGATGTGGTTGACCTGGAGCCATGGGACATAAACAATTCCAACTTTATTCTATCTAGCTGAAGTTTATTTTAGCCTTTGCCACTGATGTGGTTTATTATTTTTAATGGCATTTCAGGCAAGAGTACAAGCATATTCCTTCAACAGACCAGGCCGTTTGGAGCAGGCCTGAGTAAACAGTCTTGGTTTACTCTACAAAATAATTCCACTTTTTATTTATATTCACAACTAAAATAAAAAGAGTTGTCATACTTGGTACTCTTCATTATCATCTAAACAGTTCATCTTTACAGAATACAGGCATTTTCCTCTAGCTGAAAAAAACATCATTTCCCCCTTTCTCTTTTACTAGGTTAAAAGCAAGAAAAGAAACACCTCTAAGAAATTTTTTTTAATCTCCTTCAATTCTTTTTCTTTGAATATTTTGCACTTCTCTCACAATCAAATAGAAAACACAGCAAAAGCACTTTATAGGAAGCCTCTGAATTCTTTTCAGTAAGTCTACTCTAAATTTGTAAAGCTTCAGAATGTAGAGATATATAAATTAAGACTTTTAGCAATGAGGTCTTGTGCCCCTATGATCAAAACTTTTGCAGAACCTATTTGTAAAGAAGGCTTCTTGATGTTCACTATACAACTATAACCAATAGAAGGAATGCTAGATTTATTTTCCTCTTTCCTTCCTCAAGAGCTAAAATAAGGGCATCATTAAATAGATAATGTTTTTTAGGAATGATTCACTCACCAAAGACTCATTACTTCAGAAAAATGAAAACCCAGTGTCTCAGAGAACACAAAAGGAGATACTGTACGATGTGTGTATGAGCTTAGGCCAGCATATAAAATCACTTAATACTCTCCTGGTTTTAAATTAGATGGAAAGACCTGTCTGTCTACCTACCAGAGAGATAGATACATAGATACATGGAGTTGCGGGTTGAATTCTAAGTCCCCTAAATTTGTCTTGAACCCACTACTTCAGAATATGACTGCATTTACAGATAAGATCTTTAAATAGAAATTAAGACAAATGAGGTTTATTTAGGAGGTCCTAATTCAGTATGTCTGGCATCATTGGAAGAAGAAATTTGGACACAGACAAGCACAGAGAAAAATACCATGTGAAGACACAAGAAGACAGCCATCTACAAGTCAAGGAAAAAGGTCTCTGAAGAAACAATCTTGCTGAGACTTTGATCTCAGGCTTCTAGTCTCCCAAACTGCAAGGAAATGATTTTCTGTCCTTTGAGCCACCAATCTGTGGTACTTGCCGTGACTGCCCTAAAATAAATATTTGTGTGTGTGTGTGAGTGTATCTCCAAGACAAATGCAAACTCCCTACTCAATATTTACAAATATATCCCATTTTTGGTGGTGATGTTAGATGTGCAAAACAAGTGAGATGCCAATTTTGCTTATGATAACCCATTTCCTATAGTATATCTCAGAGCTACTATGGAATTCTGAAGATATATATTTTTAAATAATCCTTGCATAGTGTCCTAGTTACTATTTTACAAAGTCCTCTGAAATTTCATTTCAGGAACAACCATTTTGTTCATGAATTCAGTGGGTCAAGAATTTGGACAAGGAACAACTGGGCTGGTTTGTCTGTTTTACAATATCAGGGATCTTAGGTATAAGGAATGAAATTGCTGCAGAGCATTCTGAAAGATGACAACTAGAATAGTCAAGGCTTTACAGACTCACTTCCAAGATGCCTTCTTCCCCTACATAGCTGAATTCTAGCTGGGATGGCATTAAAACTGATCACACCTGAGATGATGACAGGTACTACTTACTACAGAGGGCCTCTCCAGGTGGCACAGTCTACTTACATTATAGCAGCAGATTTCCAGGAAGCAGTATGCTAAGAGAGAATGTTCTAAGACAACCTGGTATGCTACAAACCCTTCTTTCAGAAGTCACAGACCTCCAAGATTCAAGGGAAGGGGACATAGTCATTGCCTAGTGAAGGAAGAGTGCCAAAGAATTTTGTAGCATATTTAAAACTTCCATGTTCTGCCTTCTGGCTACAAATTATTTACATTCCTTCCACATGGAAAATACACTCACCCTCTCCCAATAGTGCTCAGAAGGATCATCCCATTATAGCATCAGTCTCAGACTCAAAGTCAGAATGTCATCACCTAAATCATAATTTAAATGTATTCACCAGGCTTGGTTCCTCTTAATCATAAAACTGGGGAAACAAGAAACCAGCTATCTGCTATTCAATTACCCATTATTCACTGAGGCGGGTCATAAGAGATACATTACAGGTAACCCCAAATAAAGGGATAACAGGAGACATATAGCTATCTCTGAATTATAAAAGTTCTGAAATCCAGATGATACATATTGCTTGTTCCCAGATTATGGTCCAGTCCTATTATATTTTATGAGAATTGTTTCCTATGATCTTAGCTCCATATAAAGTCTAGATTCTCCCTTTATTAATCCTTACTTTTTCATAAGAATGACCCCATGTTTATTAAACACTTTTCTTAGCCTTCTCCCTGACTATTAAAATATGAGTTCTAACAGCCTCTTTTTATTTTGTCTTTCTCATTTTGAGGGCAAGCTGATCATGGTATTTCTACTGATATAGTTATCTTAAAAACTTTGTCAGTTTCTTATGTATCAATTTACGATTCATCCCAGTATATATAAGTCATATCCACCAATCTATTCATCTCTGTCTACCTGGAGTCTGCCATAAAGCTTCTATTAAACAATACTCTTAAGATTCCATGGACTCTACTGTTGAACAGGGAGGATATTTGAGGTGAGCCACAAGAATCACTTTTCACCTAAGAAGAATTATGAAGCACCACCTTCAAATATTTCTGAGATCCTAACAAAGTATTTTATAGTCCCACTCTGACTTCTTCTTTACCATACAACCACATTTTCCTGACAGTGTCCTAGACTTATTTTATCTGCTCTGGGAGAGACTGGGGGTAATAAATAGTTGTATTTTCAAACATAAACTTTTGGATCTTTTATAGTTGTTTTAAATTATGCTTGAAAACCAATTCCTTTTTCTTCTTATAGCTTATTTCTCTCTATGTTGTCTTATAATATGAAAGTAAAGAAACCACCTAATATTTTAAAAGCTGTTCCTTAGACATGTGTTTGAACAGACCATCATTTTATTAATTAAATACATATTTTTAATTTCTACTTGGAGCAATATTTTTTTTAATTTTTTAAATTTGTTCTAATTAGTCATACATGACAGTAGTTGCAGCAATATTTAAATTTTAGTCTCATTTCTTCCAGGTTCTAATAAATTTCACTAACTGTACTTTAAGCCTTTACCAACAGCTTCCTTGAGTAATAGGAGGCTTCTACTCAAAGACCGCCAAGGCCTTCCAGTTTAACCACCACCAAACCTCAAAGAAATATATTTTAGGTTTTTATTATACTAGAGTACCTCTCTACTCTCTCTGGATTTTTCATAGCTTGGTAGCCAGGATCCAAAACAGCATCCCAACAGGGAATTTCTAAAGAGAAAGTGTTTCAAAGGAACCGGTAGAAGCTTCATGGTTCTTTAAGATCTCACTCAGAGCCATATAGCATTATTTCCTTGAAACTCGTCCATTCACAAATCCACTCAAATCCAAGGGAAGATGATATGCAACACTTCTCATAGAGCAGTGGCAAAAATAAATAAAATAAAATACAAATTGAGAGATTATGCCTTAAAACTGCCACATGGTTTTTAAACATTCCCATCCCACAAAGTATTTCTCTACTAATATCTGTTAATTAGTTATTTCCAATATGGAGACTATGTTGATTTTTTTTATTTAGCTTTTAATTTTTTACAGACTGCATTTTGATTCATTGTACACAAATGGGGTACATAATTTCATTTCTATAGTTGTACACAATGTAGATTCATATCATTTGTGTAATCATAAATGTACATACGGTAATGATGTCTGTCTCATTCCACCATTTTTCATACCCCCCTCACTCTCATTTCCTTTTACATATTCTAAAGTTCCCCTGTTATTCTCTCACTCCCCACCTACCCCCATTATATAGCATTCTCCACTTATCAGGGAAAACATTTGGCCTTTAGTTTATTGGGCTTGGCTTATTTGACTTAGCATGATATTCTCCAATTCCATTCACTTATTTGCAAATGCCATAATATTATTCTTCTTTATGGCTGAATAATATTCCATTGTGTATATATACCACAGTTTCTTTATCCATTCATCTGTCGAAGGGCATCTAGGTTGTTTCCACAATCTAGCAATTGTGAACTGAGCTGCTATAAACATTGATGTGGCTGTGTTACTGTAGTTTGCTGATTTTAGGTATTGATTTTTAAAAATTATCTTATAGAAATTTTTAGAAAGACCCAGATAATAGGCAGCAATGACAACAATAGATCAATGACTTTTGCAGATAAGAAAAATAAAATAAAAAGAAGTACACTGAAGTGGTTTATTCATAATGGAATTATAACTAGTGGGAATAGAAGAGAAAGTAGGATTCCTAATTTTCTCCCTAAGCCAGACAATCAGCAGGTATCCAATCATAGAGAAAACAGAGTCCAAGTATGACTCTCAAAAGTGCCATATGGGGGGGTTTCAATATGGCGGCCTAGAGGGTGGCTGCATTTCATGTTGCTCCAGGACTCAGGATTCAAAAGAGGAGATATTGAGACACTTGGGACCAACTCAAAGCAGCCGGGTGAGTCTCTCCCACTGGGGAGGCATCCCGGATGGGACAGTGGTCCCGGAATGCAGGAAACTTGGTGAAGTAGAGCTGCCGGCGAGACGCCCCTCCCCCCACTGGAGCAGTGAACTCGGACAGCTGGGAGTGCCGTAAAGGAGGCCGCTCGGCACAGGGCTGGGACTCGGAGCAACCACTGGGGCTCCAGCAGCTGCCCAGGGGAGGAGTGGCGAGGAGAGCTGTGTGGACTCAGGACACCGGGGCCTGCCCTGAGGAGGAGGAGGAGGAGCGTGGCCACTTGGATTCGGAGTGACTGCACCAGAGCTACAGGTGGTTGCCAGAGAAGGGGCTGCGTGGCGAGCTGTTTGGACTCAGAACGACGCTTCTGAACACCGGGGCCTGCCCTGAGGACGAGGAGGAGGAAGAGGAGCGCGGCCGCTTGGATTTGGGGTGACTACACCAGAGCTACAGGCGGTTGCCAGAGCAGGGGCTGCATGGTGAGCTGTTTGGACTCAGACCACTTCTGAACCCCGGGGCCTGCCCAGAGGAATAGGAGGAGGAGGAGGAGGAGCGCGGCGGGTCCTTTGGACTCGCAGTGACTGCATTAGCGCTCCAGGCGGCTGCTCAGAGGAGAAGGCGAGTGGTGAGTTGTTTGGACTTAAAGTGACAGCTCCTGAACACAGGGGGGCTGCCTGGAGGAGAAGCGTGGTGGGACGCTTGGTCTTGAGTGGCCGCACCAGAGCTCCGGGCGGTTGCCCAGAGGACCCGTGCTGTGGGTCACATGGACTCAGAGCCACTCAGAGCGACCGCTCCTGAACACCCCGGGGGTTATCTGGAGAAGGAGGAGGAATGGAGAGGGTCACTTTGACTCGGAGTAATTGATTGCCCAGGGCTACGGGTGGTTGGTGGAGGTGGAGGCACGCAGTGAGTTTCTTGGACTCCTAGTGACCCCACCAGAATACTGGGCGGCTGTCTGGAGGAAGAGGCGTGTGGCGGGTCTCTGGGATTCAGAGCGATTGTACAGGGCCCCAGGTGGCTGCTCAGAGGAGGGGCCGCATAGCCAGGCGATTAGGTGCAGAGCAGGGTCCCAGGATCTAGGAGGCTTCTTGGTGGAAGAGCCGCACAGAGACAGGCTTAGGGCGGAGCGAAGGTTCCAGGCCTGCGGGCAGATTCTATGAGGAAGGGCAGCCTAAGGAGATTCATCTGCGAAGGGTGAGGCTCCCAGGCCCAGGAGGTAGGGCCGGGCCCCTGGGAACTTTGCAGAGGAAGGCAGCCCAGCCCAGGCGGTAGCTGTAAATTGAGGGGAACCTCTAGGAGGGAACTGACCAGCGAGACCTCCCCACCGGGTGAGTCTTCCCTGGTGGGTGAGGTTTCCTCACAAGGACGGTAAAACCAGAGACTCAGGCCCAAACAGGCCTTGCCTCAGCCCACAGCCTAGGTCCCCTTTGGATGACCATTGGTCAACAAGTGGAGGCACCTCTGCCCACTAGCAGGGATTATACCCCACCTGAAGGCCACCACTCCTAGAGAGGCAGCTTCCTTGTGGAGCACCGCATTATCAACTTCCTCCAAGACTTCAGCCTACTGAAGGCTAAGGGGGGATATATATAGAAATCTTCAGGGTCATTGTAAATCAACAGAGGAAATCTGCAATATCTCAGCGGTCCACTGATATCTGAACAACATGAGAAAACAAGGAAAGAAAATGCTGCAAACAAATCTAGATGTTACATCAATGAAACCCAGTGACACCATGGCAGAAGAAATGACAGAAAAGGAGTTCAGAATGTACATAATTAAAATGATCAGAGAAGCAAACGATGAGATGAAAGAGCAAATGCAAGCATTGAATGATCGCACCAATCGACAGTTAAAAGAGCAAATACAGGAAGCAAAAGATCATTTCAATAAAGAGTTAGAGATATTGAAAAAAAACCAAACAGAAATCCTTGACATGAAGGAAACAATAAACCAAATTAAGAACTCCATAGAAAGCATATCCAATACGATAGAACACCTGGAAGACAGAACCTCAGACATTGAAGACAAAATATTTAACCTGGAAAACAAAGTTGAACAAACAGAGAAGATGGTAAGAAATCATGAACAGAATCTACAAGAACTATGGGATATCATGAAAAGGCCAAATTTAAGAATTATTGGGATTGAGGAAGGCCTAGAGAAACAAGCCAAAGGAATGAACAACCTATTCAATGAAATAATATCAGAAAATTTCCCAAATCTGAAGAATGAAATGGTAAATCAAGTTCAAGAGGCTTATAGGACTCCAAATACACAAAATTACAACAGACCCACACCAAGGCACATTATAATGAAAATACCTAACATACAAAATAAAGACAGAATTTTAAAGGCTGTGAGAGAAAAGAACCAAACTACATTCAGGGGGAAACCAATACGGATATCAGCAGATTTTTCAATCCAGACCCTAAAAGCTAGAAGGGCCTGGAACAACATTTTTCAAGCCCTGAAAGAAAATGGATGCCAACCAAGAATCTTATACCCAGCAAAACTTACCTTCAAATTTGACGATGAAATAAAATCCTTCCATGATAAACAAAAGCTAAAAGAATTTACAAAAAGAAAGCCAGCATTACAGAACATTCTCAGCAAAATATTCCATGAGGAAGAGATGAAAAACAAAGAAGCAAATCAGCAAAGGGAGGAATTATCCTAAAGGAATTGTCAAATAAAGGAGGAAACAAGTTGTGTCAAACAAATAAATAAATAAAATTTAAAAAATGAACCAAATGACCGGGAAACCAAATCATATCTCTATAATAACCCTGAATGTTAATGGCCTGAATTCATCAATCAAAAGACATAGACTGGCAGATTGGATTAAAAAGAAAGATCCAACAATATGTTGCCTGCAGGAGACTCACCTCATAGAAAAAGATACCCATAGACTAAAGGTGAAAGGATGGGGAAAAACATACCATGCGCATGGACTCAGCAAAAAAGCTGGAGTATCCATCCTCATTTCCGATAATGTGGACTTCAAGCCAAAGTTAGTCAGAAGGGATAAAGAAGGTCATTTCATACTGCTTAAGGGAAGCATAAATCAGCAAGATATAACAATCATAAACATCTATGCCCCAAACAGTGGCTCATCCATGTATGTCAAACAAATCCTTCTCAATTTCAGAAACCAAATAGACCATAACACAATAATCCTAGGTGATTTTAACACGCCTCTCTCACCACTGGACAGATCTTCCAGACAAAAATTGAACAAAGAAACCATAGATCTCAATAACACAATCAATAATTTAGACTTAACGGACATTTATAGAATATACCATCCAACCAAGAGCGAATACACTTTCTTCTCAGCAGCACATGGATCCTTCTCTAAAATAGACCATATATTATGCCACAAAGCTAATGTTAGCAAATACAAGAAGATAGAGACACTAGCATGTATTCTATCAGATCATAATGGATTGAAGTTAGAAATAAATGAAAGAGTAAAACACAGAAACTATTCCAACATCTGGAGATTAAACAATATGCTATTATATGATGAATGGATAACAGAAGATATTAGGAAGGAAATTAAAAAATTCTTAGAGGTAAATGAGAACAAAGAAACATCATATCAAAATCTCTGGGACACTATGAAAGCAGTACTTAGAGGGAAATTTATTTCATGGAGCGCATTTAATAAAAGAAGTAAAACTCAACAAATAAACGACCTAACACTACAGCTCAAAGCCCTAGAAAAAGAAGAACAGAACAGCACCAAAAGTAGTAGAAGACAGGAAATAGTTAAACTCAGAGCTGAAATCAATGAAATTGAAACAAAAGAAACAATACAAAAAATTGACAAAATAAATAGTTGGTTCTTCGAAAAAATAAACAAAATTGATAAACCTTTAGCCACACTAACAAAGAGAAGACGAGAGAAAACCCAAATCACTAAAATTCGGAATGAACAAGGAAATATCACAACAGACAGGATTGAAATACAAAACATAATTAGAAGCTATTTTGAAAATCTATACTCCAACAAAATAGAAAATTTCGAGGACATCAACAGGTTTCTAGAGACATATGAATTGCCTAAACTGAACGAGGAGGACATAAACAATTTAAATAGACCAATTTCAAGTACTGAAATAGAAGAAGTCATCAAAAGCCTTCCAACAAAGAAAAGTCCGGGACCAGATGGGTTCTCAGCCGAGTTCTACAAAACCTTTAAAGAAGAGCTCATTCCAATACTTCTCAAAGTATTCCATAAAATAGAAGAGGAGGGAACCCTCCCAAACTCATTCTATGAAGCCAATATCACACTGATACCTAAACCAGACAGAGACTCATCAAGGAAAGAAAATTTCAGACCAATATCCTTAATGAACATTGACGCAAAAATTCTCAACAAAATTTTAGCAAATCGCGTACAAAAACATATTAAAAAGATAGTGCACCATGATCAAGTGGGCTTCATCCCATGTATGCAAGGTTGGTTCAACATCAGGAAATCAATAAACGTAATTCACCATATTAATAGACTTAAAGTCAAGAATCACATGATTATTTCAATAGATGCAGAAAAAGCATTTGATAAAATACAGCACCCCTTCATGCTCAAAACACTAGAAAAAATAGGGATAGTGGGAACATTCCTTAACATTGTAAAGGCCATTTATGCTAAGCCCATGGCTAATATCATTCTAAATGGTGAAAAACTGAAAGCATTCCCCCTAAAAACTGGAACAAGGCAGGGATGCCCTCTTTCACCACTTCTATTCAACATCGTTCTTGAGACTCTGGCCAGAGCAATTAGACAAACCAAAGAAATTAAAGGGATATGAATTGGAAAAGAAGAACTCAAACTATCCCTGTTCGCTGATGACATGATTATATATTTAGAGGAACCTGGAAATTCCACCAGAAAACTCTTAGAACTCATAAGTGAATTCAGTAAAGTAGCAGGTTACAAGATCAATGCTCATAAATCCAACGCATTTTTATACATAAGTGATGAATCTTCAGAAAGAGAAATTAGGAAAACTACCCCATTCACTATAGCCTCGAAAAAAATAAAATACTTGGGAATCAATCTCACAAAAGAGGTGAAAGACCTCTACAATGAGAACTATACAACACTAAAGAAAGAAATTAAAGAACACCTTAGAAGATGGAAAGATCTTCCATGTTCTTGGATAGGAAGAATTAATATTGTCAAAATGGCCATACTACCTAAAGTGCTATACACATTCAATGCAATTCCAATTAAAATCCCAATTGTGTACCTTACAGAAATAGAGCAAGCAATTATGAAATTCATCTGGAAGAATAAGAAACCCAGAATAGCTAAAGCAATCCTTAGCAGGAAGAGTGAAACAGGGGGTATTGCAATACCAGATCTTCAACTCTACTACAAAGCAATAGTAACAAAAACGGCATGGTATTGGTACCAAAATAGAAAGGTAGATCAATGGTACAGAATAGAGGACACGGACACAAACCCAAATAAATACAATTTTCTCATACTAGACAAAGGGGCCAAAAATATGCAATGGAGAAAAGATAGCCTCTTCAACAAATGGTGTTGGGAGAATTGGAAATCCATATGCAACAGAATGAAACTAAACCCATATCTCTCACCATGCACGAAACTAAACTCAAAATGGATTAAGGACCTCGGAATCAGACCAGAGACCCTGCAGATTATAGAAGAAAAAGTAGGTCCAAATCTTCACCTTGTTGGTCTAGGATCAGACTTCCTTAACAGGACTCCCATAGCACAAGAAATAAAAGCTAGAATCAACCACTGGGATAGATTCAAACTAAAAAGCTTTCTCTCAGCAAAGGAAACTATCAGCAATGCGAAGAAAGAGCCTACAGAGTGGGAGAATATCTTTGCCAATCATACTTCAGATAGAGCACTAATCTCCAGAATCTATAAAGAACTCAAAAAACTCTACACGAAGAATACAAATAACCGAATCAACAAATGGGCTAAGGGAATGAATAGACACATCACAGAAGAAGATCTACAGGCAATCAACAAACATATGGAAAAATGTTCAACATCTCTAGTAATAAGAGAAATGCAAATCAAAACTACCCTAAGATTCCATCTCACCCCAATTAGAATGGCGATTATCAAGAATACGAGCAACAACAGGTGTTGGCGAGGATGTGGGGAGAAAGGTACACTCATACATTGCTGGTGGGGCTGCAAATTAGTGCAGCCACTCTGGAAAGCAGTGTGCAGATTCCTTAGAAAACTCGGAATGGACCCTCCATTTGACCCAGCTATCCCACTCCTTGGCCTATACCCAAAGGACTTAAAATCAGCATACTACAGAGACACAGCCACATCAATGTTCATAGCTGCTCAATTCACAATAGCCAGACTGTGGAACCAACCTAGATGCCCTTCAATTGATGAGTGGATAAAGAAACTGTGGTATATATATACAATGGAATATTACTCCACCATAAAGAATGATAAAATTATGGCATTTGCAGGCAAATGGATGAAATTGGAGAATATCATGCTAAGTGAGATAAGCCAATCTCAAAAAGCCAAAGGACGAATGATATCACTAATAAGTGGAGGATGACACATAATGGGGGGGAGGGAAGGGTTAGTGTTAGGGTTAGAGTTAGGGTTAGGGAGGGGGGCAAGTATGGAGGAAGGAAGGACTGTATAGAGGGTAAAGAGGGGTGGGAGGGGTGGGGGGAAGGGAAAAAATAACAGAATGAATCAAACAACATTACTCTATGTAAATGTATGATTACACAAATGATATGCCTTTGTGCCGTGCACAAACAGAGAAACAACATGTATCCCATTTGTTTACAATAAAAAAAATTTAAAAAAAAAAAAAGTGCCATATGGGACTATAATGTCAACAGTGATGCTAAGTGGCTTTTTTTTTTTCAGTGCTAGCAATGAAACCCAGGGTCTCATGCACACTAGGCAGGTGCTTTATCATTGAGCTACCTCCCAGCCCAACCTAACAGCTTCCTTTCTAATTACTGACTTATTCCTTTCACAGTATAATTTCCTGTGGTGTAAGTTGACCAGCAGAGACTTTTTTTACTTCCCTCTACAGTGTAGAGTTGCTGTGGAAAGATGACTTGAAATCTCCCTGTAGTCAGTGGGGCCCTACAACTATTTCGGACAGAGGAAATTGAGTTACTTGGGGATAAAGGGTCAGTGTTTTTCAGCATTTCTTCTTGGACTGGTCCACTTCTGTAGAGCTCAGGTGGGGGAAAGCATTGGAGGTCTCTGCATCTAGTATTCAGTACACATAAAATCGCTGGATTCCCTAAATTTTCCTAAGAAACCCAGGCCCTCACTCTGCTTGTAGTCCCCTACACGGGGACAGTGTGTTTTACCATTTCCACAGAATTTGTTTTCGGCTTTCCACCGAGGTCAGAACAGCCATTTTCACAGATGCTTGGATCATGGGAGGGGATCCAGGGATAGATTGCTTTTTAAAGAGCTTCAACCCAAAACTACTTTTTTTTTTTTCCACATTTTATGAAGCAGCTTTATTCAAATTCTTCACATGCAATTTTGACACCAGGGCCTTTATTTATCCTTAGAAGATATATCCTTCTGTAGATTTAATATGGTTTTCTAGAGCAAATTGTGACCAATTCTGAGGTGTTTTAGACACAGTAGTGTTAGAATCCACATGTGAGGCCTGGAGATATAGCTCAGTTGGTAGAGTGCTTGACTTGCAAGCACAAGGCCCTGGGTTCAATCCCCAGAATAAAAAGAATCCAGATGTGATTCTGTCCCTTGAAATGTTTCCTAAAGTCACAAGAAACCACGAAACAGTCTTGCTTTGTTTGTTTTCTGTAACATTACTTATAGTACTCTCCAAATGCTGGGGTATAACACCATGCAACACTTGTGGTTGTAAGGTCAGAATCCCAAGGAAATGGAAATAGCTGTATTAATTGACTTTGTCTCCCTTTTTCCTTTCTTTCTTTCTTTCTTTTTATTTTATTTGTTATTGGTTCTTTTTGGTGCCCCCTCCCTTGTTCAGGTATTTGCCCTTCCTGCACCTCACCCTTAGCTCCAGTCTTATTAGCATTGCTCTTGGCAACTTCGCTCAGGGCCTGCTCCTCCTCCCCACTACCCGCTCTTAGGACTTCCAACTAAGGCCCAGCTCAATTTATTGGAGGAGGAGGGTGAAGATCATCCCTACTGCTACTTGCTGCCAGTCACAGCCCAACAATGCATCAAAAAGTGTGCCCTTTCCAGAACCAGATGCTCTGCAGTGGGAGGATTTCTCATAACACCAAGTGTCTCATGATGCTGAAAGTGCTGTTCAAATGTATCCCCTCCGCCCCGATACTTTTCTGAGTAATAGTTTTATGCATACAAATATTGCAAATATTTATTTTCCACTCCAAGCTTAAGAAACTATGTCAAAGATTTTGACTCATTTCATGTTCAATGGCTGTTTATAAAAATACACTGTAGCTAATTTGTTTTTCTTTTCTCAATAATTTTAGGCATATAAATAAATGTAAAATCATTGGCTATTTTTTTTACAGAGTGGATAGAACTGCATTAAAAACTATTTCAAGTACTTCCAAGCTACCCTGGAGCATATTGCAATATATTTCACATGCTTATTAGTTACCCCATCTCTAAACTTAAAACACAAGTAAAATGTAAATTATTGAAAAATAATTATTTTTGTTCCTTAACTTTTAAAAAATGCTTTGCGGTCAAAGTCGTTTTGTTTCATTTTCTACATTAAATTCAGTTCAGTCATTCCTGGATTTTTCCACTGCTTTGCTATGGAGTGACACAGTAACCAAAAGATGTCTTTGGAAACAGACCAACTTGAAATAACTCTTGGCTCCAGTATTCATTTATCCCATGGCAAGTTCCTTAATACAACTGATTCAGATTCTTCATCCAATTGGGAATTAAATAAAACCTTCTCTTTAAAAAAGGCATTACAATTTTTCAAAAATTTGCAGCATTTATTGACAGTTGAGAAAAACAGTGTTCATTTTTAAAGATGAAATAGATAGATATATATTGTCCTTTAAAAGCGACTTTCCCTAAGAGCACGATATCTGGGCAACTTTGAAATTAGACAGCTGTTTAATTAAGATCTAAGTGTGGGGCTAGACTTGAAGCCCAGTGATAGAGCACTTGCCTAGCACGTGTGAGACTGGTTTCAATCCTCAGCACCACGTAAAATTAAATAAGCAAAATAAAGGTATTGTTTCCATCTACAATTAAAAAATATTTTTAAAATTTAAAAAAATGAGATGTAAGGACATTGGGGCGAAGGAATGGGCATTACACTTGGGAAAAGAGTGAACACACACGGCACTGAGTAGGAAGTTAGAAAACCTGAATTTCTGACATATTTCTGCTACTTACAGACTCTTCATGGTGAGCAGATCTTTCTCCTGCTCTGGGCTTCACTTTCTACATCCGTAAAATGGCCATCATAATACTCACTAAAAAATGTGAGAGTCAAATGAAATAATGGATAGAAAGATGCTTATAAAACTGTAAGGCACTGTAGAAATATAAATTATGTTTGGTTTGGTTTTTTAAAATTGTAGTTGGTACCCAAATAAAGAAAACCGGGCTTACAAAGCAAATGAATTCTTTTTTTATGCAAAGATATGTGCGCTTTCTTCAGAATGAGGTCTTGTTTTAACAAGAGCATTTTTACCCTAAAGGGAGAACACCAATTAACAATCTGTAAAAGTGAAAGGGTCACCTTTCTATTTTATTATAGAAACTCTGCAATTTAAACCTACACCAGTAAATTTGTGTTAAATTCTTACCAATATTGTATTTGCTGATTTTTTGCTTGCTGTTTATAGACTATGGCTATTCAATTAAGATAAATGTATGAATGCATACTGTACCAAAATATAGGCACATATGAATATAGATGTTCATTTCAGGTATGGTTTGTGTTTTCTTCTTTTGGGTATAGCTGCTAAATTTGTGTTATCATTTGTGCTACTGAAGAACACAGGGTTGTTGTTTTTTTTTTTTTTAATACACATAGGAGCATGTTAAGTTATAGAAAATAAAATAATATGTTCACATAGAAGCATTTTCCAAATTCTTATTATTATAATTACAAAATACCTAACCATATGGGATTTACTTAACATGTTGTTTTTTAGCTTGCTGAGAGTGTTTCTACAAACCCTAAATTCTCCAGTTTTGGACAAATATTATGATTCATAAAGATATGGTATAAAAATAATTAATTAAAAATAATATTTTCGATGGACTAGTCTGTGGCAGGCTCTGTCTGTGTCAAGTGGAGTACATGGTTAATTCACTAAATCTTTCATGCTATCTCTGTGAATTAAAAGACAGAGGTTAGAGTACATGTTCATTCATAGGAAATAAAAACTAAGAGTTTCAAGCAGAACTTTAAAAAGTATCCCACTAAATCACTCACAGGTTTGAGAAGAAATCATAATGGACATTTTAAAAAGATAAAGGCAGTATTGCTTACCAAAACATGTGTAAGACATCAAGCACAGTGGTTTGAAGGATTCTATAGTCTTGGATTATAATAAAAATTTTTAAAACCTCAAAATTAATGAGTCAAATATTGACACAAGTTGGGTAATCTGGTTAAAATCAAGAACAAACACAAATAAAATAGATGGAAAGAAATAAGAAATTAAAAAATAGAAATTGGTAAGTATTAAAAAGATCAAGAAAGTTGGTTCTTTTAAATAATTTTGTAATGAAATATTTTTTCAGTTTCATTGAGGCATATGAAAGCATAACCTATGGATCTGCTTAAGACAAGGAATAGAAGCAATGGTCTGAACATAGACAACTGAATAGTAAATTTGTGATAAATATGCTTCATTGGTGTGTTTGTGCTCTTAAGAAACTGTCTATTTAGGTCTTTTGCTCATTTTTAACAAGATCATCTGCTTTTCTGCCATTCAGTTGAGTTTTTCATGTGTTTTAGGTTTTAGCCCCTTACTGAATAGAGAGTTTGCTATTATTTTCTCCTATTCTGTAGGTTGTCTCTTTGCTCTGATTCTTTACTGTGCAGAAGATTTTTAGTTTGCTATAATCCTGTTTGTCCATATTTTGTTTTTGTTCCTTTGTCTTTAAGGTACAAATAGAGAGAGAAAATAGATACATGATTGCCTGGTGCTGGTAAGAGACCTGGGGAAGATGAGATGGGGAATGAGCACTAATGGTCTTAGGTTCCTTTTTGGGTGATGAAAATGTTCTAAAATTGATTGTGATGATGGTTGCACCACTCTGCAAACAAACTAAGACTGAACAAGTGATTGTGTGATATGCGAATTCTATTGTAGTAAAGTTTGAATGGGGGAACTTTAGATAATGTAGAAGGAAATGAGAGGGAGGGGAGTATGAAAAACGGTGGAATGAGACAGACATCATTACCCTATGTATGATTGTTGCCGCCTGCAGCAACAATCCTGCGGGAATTTATTGGAGGCAGACTGAGAATGAACTACTCCTATTCTGGGCTGCTTCCTTGTTTGCTTGCTAGTTTATAGAGGAAGAGAGGCTTGTTTAGAGGAAGAGAGGCTTGCTTGCTTTCAGAGGTGCTACGCTTTCAGAGAGGCTACGCTTTCAGAGGTGCTACTTCTTAGAGGTCTGCTGCTGCTTCTTAGAAGTGCATCTTAGAGGTGTGGCCAGAGGTGCATTCTAGAGGTGCGTCCTACATCCTATCAGAGGTGCTGCTTATCAGAGGTGCTTCCTATAGGTGCATTCTTAGTCCCTCCTCCCAGCTGAAGAGAATGTCTTATATACACTAAGGCAGCCAAACAGCTTAGGATTAGTAGCACGATTAGAGCACGCGCCACGGTACCAATGAAGAAAGAATGAGGAAGACGTGTTGACCATGAGTGCTGAAGAGACATCAACCAATCAGGAAAAAGGTCATGAGAGATCATGCCATTTTAACACTAATTGTGCCACCTCTTGGCCCAATGCCAGCCACCATCCTAGAGCCACTTAAACATATCTCCACATATGATTACACGAATGGTATGAATCTATATCGTGTTCAACCATAGAAACGAAATGATGTACCCCATGAATCAAAATGCAGTCTGTAAAAAATTAAAAGACAAATTAAAAGGTTATTTTTAAAAAGTTAAAAATAACGTAAGGTAATTTTTAAAGGAATTGCTATAGATATAATAAAAAGGAAAGGAATTAATGCAGAAGTGAAAATGAAGGCATCCGGTGGAAGAATGGAATGAAAAAGGTAAACCACACAGTTGGATAAAGATTATTTTGAAGATTCTCACTTGTTTTGCATGGCAGTTTCTCATGAGCTCATTAAATTATTAAAATCAACTATCTAAATATATAAATAAAGGTGGGGCATATATTGACAAAAGGAAGGGGTAATTTACAAAGGGAAAAAATGTATGTGCTTGGTATTAAATCAGTAGAAACCCTCCTTTGTCATGTGAACAACCATGGTTGGAACAGTGCAGCAAATTACAATCACAAACCATTCATCACGACCTTCATGGGTTCAGGAGTGATTTCACCTTCTAGGCAAGTTTTGCCAGATGGTTCCATCTTGGTGCAGGACAGTTAACACGTGCTCTTCAAAGGAGTCCCGTTTATGATAATTTAAATAATTTATACACAGAAAGTAAAGCAAAGCAGGAAAATGTTAAGGCACCTTAAACCATTCTTAAGAGTGCATAAGCATAAAAAAATAATTTAAGAAATAATTACGTGACACTATGGGAATGGATGACAGCCAGCTAGTGAATTATGATGCTGGTACCCGTTCTCTGTTCTTGTCACTGAAGCTGCATTTTACAAAGTTAAATAAAGGAGAGTTTGAGCTTAGACCTTCATCAGATTTTCTTCTTTGGCAAAGGGGATGGCTCCTGAATAGATGTTTGACCTAAAACAAAAAGTAAAATTCTATTTTTCAAGAAAAATATTTTTCACTCTTTAGCTTATCAAGCTCACACACCTCTAAGAACATGTGACAGAATGAGGAAAAAGCTGTCACTGAGAAAATAATCCTACTGAACTTACTTCAGATGATCCCACCTAGTATGTTATCTTCTCCAAGGGAGTAGAAAGGCAACCCCACAGGAGCCCCATCAGCTGCTGCAGAGAGAGGGGGATTATTTCAGTGGAGAAGTAACCCTGCTTAGAAGGGTCAGCAAGCAATTTGGAGGCTCTGTTTACCACAGTAGACTGATAAAAAAAAAAATAAGTTAAGACTGTCTTTCAAATTAGCAAATAGCACATAACATTTAGGTACGTACCTGCAGGAAAGAGAGAAGGCAGTTCCTCTTCAGTGCTGAGAGCTCTCCTCTGTGGGAGACACAAACTGATGGTGTTAAGTCACATGTCCTCTACCAAAAGGAAAAGTGACTTCCTACGTTTCTCTGATCCAATGCTAACGCATGATGCCAATGGTTATCAACTGATGGCATTGACAATGAAGAATCAGCAGAATAAAATGAGACAATTGATGTCAAGGCCAAGTCATCCAAATATATTTCTAAAGTGATTATGTTAGGAATTGTCACAAAACGAGTGACTTAAAATAACAGACATTTTTTTCTCTCACATACAGTTCAGGAAGCCAAAAGTCCAAAATCAAGGTGGCAGTAGAGTTGAATCCTACTGCAGGATTCAGGGGCGATTCTGTTTCATGCCTTTCCTAGTTTCTGATGGCTGCCAGCAAACCATGGTGTCCCTTGACTTGTGGACTCATGATTCTATGTTCTGCCTCTATCTTTGCATGGAGTTCTCTCCTGTGTCTTGTCCCATAGTATTCTCTTCATATTGTCTGTGTCTCTTCTCCTCTTCTTATGAGGACACCAATCATATTGGCCTAGGGTCTACCTTAATTAAGTATGAACATGCCTTAACCCAGTACCAGTCACAGCACATTCACAAGTATTTGGTGATATGACTGGAACATATTCACTGGTTCTGCATGTTTTGAGGGACACAACTCAATCCACGCTAATTGTCCATTAGGAAGAAAAAGAATAAAGGCTTTCTACTGGGAAATAGCCATCTAGATAAACATTCTGGCAATTAGAAAGTCTCCAGTTACCTGATGAGAGACCTAATAGTGAACAGTTTGACAGTTTTCATTATCTTCACTCAGGTTCATTGGAGTTTATGACTTTCCATCACATATATATAATGTAGTGACATATTTAGCTATTCACAGATTTTGGCACACACGTGTCATTCTTTTTACCTAGTCAGTAGAAATGTCTCTTTTGTTTACCTTTTGAAACCCCAAATTCACAAGACAAAGGAAAGAGGTTCTCTTACTGGGAAGCCAAAAGAAGGAAAAATGTATACCCATAAATTCTCACTTCCTCAATATCTCTTGAAGCCAGGCAGAAGCATATGCTCCAAGCTTCACCTGTCAGCTGTACCAACTCAGACTTTCTCAGGATAACAAAAACAAAAACAAAAACAGGGTCTGTGCCAAAACCTTTCTGGTGAGGATGCCAGAGGTTCATTTTTGCAGAGGTCCACTGTGTGGAGGCACCAGGACAATGGGTCTAGTTGCAATAACTAGTGTGCAATACCTGAGAATAGAAGTGCCAGTTAGGATGTCCACGTCCCTGAGCAGGGCTTTGTAGCAGAGCCCAGCAGGTTTCTTTGTATCATAACCTAACACAAACATTGTTCCCAGTTATGGAACCTCCAATAATTCTCTACCGACCTAGAAGATTGTGTGAGCTAGTTTGCATGTTAATAACTTTCTTTTCTGTTTCAAATAACCAAACCTGATTTCTTTTCCTTGATATCCAGTTTCTTGACTTATAATACATAAATACGTGAATAGTTACAGTATTTTCACATCAGCCTCAAAAGTTTTACCTCATGAAAAAGTTTAAGCACCACTGCTCCAAGAAATGGATACAAAGCACAGTGTTTACTCTATTGGACTGTGGTTCAAATCTTGGCTGCCCCACTTCCTACCTATGTGACCTTAAGCAAGTGCTTTCATTTTAATACCTCTATTCCTCAATTCCCTTATCTATAAAAGAGGACAGTAATAATTAGAGCCTATCTCATGGGATTGTTGGGAGGATTGTGTTGGGAGACAATGAGTACTCAATAAATGTTGCCTACTGACATTACTCACTTCCCCAACCCCAAGAGGTGTCAGTGGGAAAGTAAGACCACATGGTTAGGTAGCACTTACTCTTGAATAGATCATAAAGAATTAGAAAGATCCAGAAAGTAATCCCAAGACCCTGGATCTATAGCAGGTGGAATTCCAACCTCTCATGAAAGCATCAGCTAAAACTAGAGTTAGATACCCCAAAAGTCTAGGACTCTAAGAGAGAAACTGCAGATAACATCTGTCACCTAAAGTATCTCTTGGAATCTTAGCAATAGCAAAATACCTAGGTGGCCTCACTATTTTTATTTCTATATATTTTCTCAAGTGCACTGTCCTCTGAAGGCTAACTGAGGGATGTAGTAGTGAATAAAACTGGAAAACATTCTTGCTCCTATGGAACTTATGTTATAGGCCAAAATGCATAGATGAATTAATAATAACATAAGGGATCAGTAAATCTCATGATATGTTGCAATGTACATTAGGGGAAATAGTAGAGCAAGATAAGGGGAATCAGAAGTGCCCAGGGCAGGAAATAGCAGCAGATTACAATAAGTAGACCTTTCTAGAAAGGCAATATCTAAATAGAGTTAAAGGAGATCTTGGAGCTAGGGTGTAGTTAATTATCTGTAGGAAGTGTATTCCAAGCAAAGGAAACAGTCACTACAAAGGAGTATGTACAATATTTTGGAAGAATAACAAGGAGGTGCAGGAGAGTGAGTAGGAAAAATTCACCAGAGAACTAGGAAGTAATTTGTATAGAGCCGCTCTACCTAATCCTTGGACACCTCTATTACCTTGCTGAAACAAGCATCTGCTATCCATGCTATCACATTAATATGATGTCCTGTCAACCCAATTAGACATTTCCCCAACCTCTGAGTTTCCCTTCTAGTGCCCACGCTAGACAGTCACTACACTTAGTCCCATGCATGGCTTTGTCTAACACACCTGGTCAATAACTATACCAGGCCCATCCATCAACTAGCATAGGAAGAACATTACAAGAAAAATTATAGTGTCCAAAACAAAAGAAATTATCTACTAACATGTTCTAAACTTGCATAATTATCAAAATAACTTCTTTAAAATGCAAATTCCTGGAGTCATCCCAGAACTACTAATTCAGAATATCCCAAGAGAAAAATATAAAGCTATTTTTTTTAAATCAAGTCCCTTAAGTTATCCCAATGATGAACTCAATTTAGGCAATAGTGACTTGGACCCAATCTTCATTATAAAATAGGGGGAAAAAAGCCCAAAGGGATTCAGTAATTTTCAAAATAAAGCCCTTCTCCTGCCCCAGTTGAGAAGAGATTTTTATTTTCTTTGTGCTTTCTTCTTTTAACTTTCTTCATTTGCCTTCCAATATGTAGGAGTTATGTGCTTTTGATCAGTCTCTGAGAGGACTGATAACACTCCCTAATCACATCTCCTAGGAGAAGTGACTTTAGAAACCTACAACCATCTGTCTCGGGAACTGCCCCATCCTTCCCTCATGAAAAGCTCACCTTGAAATGGTGGCAGCCACTGACTGTAGGAAGATTATTATTTCTTCTTAATTGGGACCATCTAGAGAGGCTTGGAACCATAGAGGCTCTCTTTGCCGAGTTTAAATTAAAAAAGGTGTCCCTTTGTCCTTATTATTTTCAAGATGATACATGTGATCTAATGGCTCTTGCACACTATGACGCCCTCGTTGACATCAATAGGCATTATGCATGTGAAAGGGCAGCAGGAGCAGGCTCATTATCTCCAGCCCAAGCAGAGAGAAATGCAATAATAATCGTTCTCTGCTTTTCTCCAAGCTTTTAACTGGTGCTGGAAATACAAGTAACCTTCGCACTTTGGGTTAGGGTGAGTATCACCTGTTTCAATTGGCAGATGGGGTTCAATTCAGCTTGCTAGACCACAGGGATGGGGGAAAGAAAGCTTTGAATGAGAGAAACTATTCTTATCCATAGAGCTGGAATGGTTGATTTGTCTCTGAGAAGACCAGTGACTCCCCTGTAATACCTTTCAGTACACCCAAACTCTTTAGTAAATGAGGAAGGCCTTATGTATCCATGGGAGCCAACAGCACCTATGACAAAGAGAATGACCAGAGAAAATGCAGCACCCACTCCAAGAACTGGAAGCCAAGCCATTTTATTTATTAGGTTCTTTTACCCTTTTCCCTGTCAGGGACACAGATGTGAAAAGGATGCTGTTTGCACCAAAATCTTGTGAACTCAGTGAGGTCTCAGTTATATCTGCTCCAGTAGGAGAACCCTGGCACAGATCACTGAAATCAATGGAAAAGGTGCACACCTTAATACTTAAAGGCAGTATGATCATCTTTCTCTTTCCTTGTTCCCTTTCTAATGCCACCAAGAGAAGAAAGTCATTCAACAAACACAGTATTGTTAACTCAGGCATAATGTGCCACAGCAGTTCTCTAGAACTTATTCATTCTCATACCTGAAACTAGAGGATCATGGAAGAGCAACTCTCCAATTCTCCCTACCCGCAGACAACAGCATTATATCAAATTCGGCTACTTCAGATGCCTCACATAAGAGAAGTAATGCAGTATTTATCCTCCTGTGTCTGACTTATTTTATTGACCATAATGTTATCAAGTTTCATCCATGTTGTAGTGCTAATATATGTACCATATTTTCTTTTTCTATTCATCCACCAATGGGCCTGTTGGTTGATTCTTACATCTTGTCTACTGTGAATCATACTGCAATGAACAGGAGTGAGAATCTGACTTCGTTTCCTTTGAGTGTATTCCCAGAAGTGGTATTGCTAGCTAATATGATGGTTCTGATAGGGGACCAACAGATATGAGTGGTGGCAACATGATGTTAAGGGAACGATTCTATAAACTGGATTTATCTTGTTGATTCCCACATGCTTTCACTTTTACAAACCAAAACTAATCCCCCCAAAACAAAGGCCAAATGTGTTCTCTGATATGCAATCTAGTTCACAGTTAGGTGGGGTGCGGGCTAGGAAAGAACAGAATTACTTTGGATTAAGCAGAGGGGAGTGAAGGGGTGTGGAGGGGGTGTGGGGGTAGGAGAGAAGAATGAATCAGATATTGTTACCCTGTGTGCTTATGTGACTACATGACCAGTGTGATTCTGCACCATGTACAACCAGAAGAATGAGAAGCTATACTCCATTTATGTATGATGTGTCAAAGTGCATTCTACTGTCATGTATAACTAATTAAAACAACAACCAAAAAAAGAATACAAAAAAAATTTACCGGAAGCCATGCCTGGCTTACATAGGCAGAATATATTACATTCCTCAGCAAACTAACTCTTATCTACAGGAAGAATGCAGACCCAAAATACTGATAAGAAGAACACAAGTCATCCTGAAGGGCGGTATTTTTGTGACCCTTACACAGTCCAGATTCCAGAACTCAGGGAGATAAGGATAATTCCTCCAACCATAAAATCTGTGAGAACAGGTTCCAATTAGAACCAGTCAGCATGGGCCAAAGTGACCTAGAGTTGTCATGGCAGTGGGGACTTGAAAGGCTGATATTATCCTGCTGTCAATCAAATTCAAGAGGTGGCTCTGGGTCGGACTGTCTGTAAACTTCCCTAGGATCTTCAATAAAACTGGAGTGCAGGAGAGGCACACTGTCCCTCTCTGCTCTGGGAGGACCCACTCTCTCCCTTGGGAGTGTCCCCTTTCCCTTTTACTATTCCTTCTAATAAAATTATGCCTGTTACACTGAGTCTCACCTTTGAAATCTTTCTGGCCCAATCTCAAGAATCAGGATTGAAGGATATTGAAAAGAACAACCCCAATGACAAAATGGGGAATTACAATCCCCCAGGGAGGAAAGGAGGACAATGAGTTCAAGGGCAAGATGGAAAACAATGGGCTCTGAACTTTCACCATTTCCCAGCAACATTGGGCTCTGGACTTTCACAACTGTTCCCCCTGACTGCCCAACCGACTCGCTCTGCTATGATTGAAGTATAACTGAACCCTATAAAACTCAGACTCCTCTTGTAACCAGTTGCCATTTCTCTTGAAAATGTGCCCTGCTGCTGCTTCATAAAGCATTGCTGATCCATGGAGGTCTGTCCCCATTTTGTTTACTTTTGCTTTCAAGGGTTTGATGGAGAAACTTCACACTGCCTCAGTTTCTCAGAAGGCTCCAGTCCTGGATCTTTTTATTTATCTATTTTGAGGAATATCTCTTCTTTTTTCCATAGCAGCTACACCATTTAGCATTACCAACAGTGTATAAAGTCTCCAGTTTCTTCATATCCTCACCGACATTTTGCATAGTCATCTCACAGTGTCCCCTAAGTGTCAGGGGTACCTCATTGTGGTTTTGATTTGCATGCCTCTGATAGTTAGTGATGCTGAGGATCTTGTCACATGCCTGTTTGCCATTTGTACATCTTTGGAGAAATTCGAGACCCTTGCCAATTTTCTAATTGGTTTGTTTGAGAACTTGATTTCAAGGGTAGGATTTATTATGGACATCTGTAAAGCACTGTTTCAGTTACCAATCATTTATGTCAGCTGTACTACTTTCAAACTAAACTGGATGGGACCAGTCACTCCATCAGGCACATAAACTATAAAATCGATAATAGGAAAGTGGTGATCACAAAGATTTCAATTTGCTTAAGTCATTCAGTGAGAACAAACCTTCAATTTGAGTCTTTGCATTCTAAAAATTTGCTGTTCCCTTTTCTTCCTGCCAGTTAAGAAGGCTTCTTGTTGTTGTTGTTTCATTTTGTTTTCATTTTAAGCTTCCGAAATAGATTTTAGCCACAGCCTTTTTTAAATTTAGTGAAAAACAGGAGTAAATCTGTCTGATCCTTGCTCTACTAGGATTATTTCTAGAGCTGACTCACCGTTGATTCACCACCTGGTCGATTCTCTGTTGGAGGCCTAGGCCACTCAGCAATACACCCACTCCATGTACTCATAGCTGACATCTCTCACCCCCTGCTGAAAATGTGCACTTCTAGCCCCCTGATTTAAGATTGCACACCTGTGTGTGAAGGGAGGCCTAAAAGTCAAGTAGCTCGCCTCCTTATGTAGGTGGTAAAGTGAGAGGATAAAAATCAAGAAAAGTATGAGCCTTCTTTCCTTGTTTCAGGTTGTACTTCAAACCCATTATTGTTACCAAATCACCTTTCTTTTCACCAAACCACGCCTGAGCATGATTATTCCTGTGGGCAAGGACCATGATAATACTTCTTTGCATCACTCTCAGCCCCTAGTTTAGTCATGCAGTCAAGATCAACAAATTCTGATTATGGGCAGAAAATGTGATGAAGCTTGAAAAATCATATATTTAAACACTTGTTTTCAAGTAGCAACACTGAACAATGAAATGCAACATCTATGTCACATAAATACGTAGGTGGTGACTGACACTGAACTGGAACCCAGGAATCAAGCATTTGCCCTTCAACATTTTTTCAGTTTAATCTTTGAGCCTAAATTATCTGCACAGCTGGGGCTCTGCTTTCATTTCACTTTAAATATCTTAAGTATTGCTCCATCTGGGAGAACTCTCTGCCAGACAGAACTCTCATTTCACACTCATGGAGTTGGTCCTGAACTTCTGTGTTCTGAAGAAGGTCGCTTAGATGTCTCTACCCCAGTGGATTTTTCAAGAGAGATGGAGGGTGTTCCACATTAAAGGCCTGGGTTAGTCAGCTTTGCATTCCTGTGATCAAAGTACTTGAAGAAAACAGCAAACACTGAGAAGGGAAAATTTATTTGAACTCACAGTTTCAGGGATTTTGTTGATGGCCCACCCACTCCATTGCTCTGGGCTGAAAGTGAGGCAGAACATCATGGAAATAGGTCATGACAGAGGGAAACTCTTGTGCTCATGGTGTCCAGGAAGCAGAGAGAGAAAAGGGAAAGAGCCACAGGAATATGTATACTCCAGGGGCATTTGGCCCACCTCCTCCAGGCATGCCCCACCTGCCTACCATTACCACCCAGTTAATCCATTCAAAGTATGATGTGCTGATTAGATGACAGCTCTTGTAATCTAATCTTTTTATCTCTGAATATCCCTGCATTAGCAAAGAAGTTATTAGGGGACATTGCACACCCAAACCACAGCAAGACCACACTGATGCATAATGGAAAACCAACTATTCTTAACTCATGCCAGCTTCCTTCACTCTGGCATTGCTTTCCCCTCAAGTTTTAGCAGTCATGGATCTGCCCCTCTAAGCCAGCTAACTGGAAACAGGATGAGGACTATGAAGGAAAGGCAAAGTTTCACCACTCCAGCCCCACGTTGGTCATGTTTTTGCTGTTGTGACCAAAGACCTGACAAGAACAACTTTAGAGGAGGAAAAGTTTACTTGGTGCTCACAATTTCAGAGTTCTGCCTGAAGTGAGGCAGAATAACATGGCAAAATGGTGTGGAGGAAGAAAGCAGCTTAGGATTTGGCAATCTGGAAGCAAAGAGAACTCCACCCACCAGGGACAAAATATAAACCCCAAAGGCACACCCATGGTGACAAACCTTCAGCCACACCCTTCTGCCCACAGTTACCACCCAGTCAATCCCTATCAGGAAATTAATGCACTGGTTAGGTTAAGCCTCTCATAACAATCAGTTTACAACTAAACTTTCTTACATTGTTTCATACATAAGATTTGGGGTGATACTCAATGTTATGGTTTAAATGTGAGGTGTCCCCCAAAAGCTCACATGTGAGACAATACAAGAAGTTTCAGAGGAGAAATAATTGGGTTGTGAGAGTCTTCACCCAATCAATGATTAATCTCCTGATAGGGATTAACTGAGTGACAACTGAAGTGGTAGTGCATGATCAAACAAGGTGGGAATTGGGGACATGATTTTGCGGTATATATTTATGTCTGGCAGATGGAGACCTCTGCTTTCTTATCATGATGTGAGCCACTTCCCTCTACCAGACTCTTTCCCCATGATGTTCTGCCTCACCTAGAGTCCCAAGGAATGGAGCCAGCTTTCTATGGACTAAGACCTCTGAAACCATAAGCCCTCAAATAAACTTTTCCTCCTCTACAATTTTTCTGATTGGTCCTTTAGCCACAGCAGAGAAAGAGCTGACTAAAATAGAAATTGGTACTGAAAAGTAGGGTTGTTGTGATGACTAATCTGACCATGAAGTGCTCAGAGCTTTTTGAGCATTTTGGAATTGGTTGGAGGAATTTTGAGATGTGTAGCAATAGCAAGTTGGAAATGCCTTTGGTTGTTGTAATTTAAACTTAATGACCAATTCTGGTGGGAGCTCAGAAGACCAGAATGCCAATAGGACTGTGGACAGTGAAGACAGGGCTCAAGAGGTTGAAGAGAAAAAGGAGGACACTATTGGTAATTGGACTAGAGGTCATTTGTGTTATGTTCTGGCTCAGAAGTTGCCTACATTTTGCCTGTGTCCTAAGACTTTCTGTGATGCTGATTTTAAAGGTGATGGACTCCTTAATCTGGTGGAAAGAAATTTCTAGGCATCATAGTATTCAGGCAGTAGTATGGATATTGCTGGCAGCTTTTAGCCAAATTTATTTTGATAATCAGGAGCAGAAAGATTTGGAAAAATGTAGACTTGAGAGGCTGTAGTAAAACTGGGAGTAATGAAGTTGCATTTGTTAAAGACATTACCACCACTAAAGAATGCTAAAGACTTTACCCAGAGACAATAGGAAAGATGACTTGAGAGCAACTCAGTAGCTGGCAGGACCACACCCATCCCATGCTCAAGACCAATGGAGAATCCATCTAGCAAGAGGGGACCTAGGAAGTTTTTCTAACATGCTCATCCACCCAGATACTCAGAGGCTGAGGTAGCCAGGGTCCCTGGAGGCTTGGCTACTGTTCGAGATGGAAGCAGACTTTGGTGTCAACCATGTGCTGCTGGTTCTGCAGGAATACAGGATGATGGGGTAAGGAATCATGGATACTTCCACCAAGATTTCAAGGAAAATCTTGGGAGGTCAGGCAAAGTACAGCAGAGTCTGAGTTCCTGCTGGCACCCCCTGAGAAGTGTGGAAATGTGAGGAGGAAGCCAAAGCTGCAGTGGTGACCCCCAAGATTAAGAAATGCCATTAATATGGGGTATTGTCTTAGGAAAGCTGAAGGAATTGAGCGGAGATAGGCCAACAGAGAGGCCACTTGGGCTGCCATCAACAAGGCCACAGGGGCGGAGCTATATAAGCCCTTGGGAGAGTTTGTCATGCCATGTGCTCCAGATGCTGGACACAGAACTACAGGACTTGTTTTCCCAGGTGAAATTCAGTCTTGCTTTGTTCCTATCCCTTCTTTCTGTGTCCCTGATTTTGTGAATATAAACGTTTACTCTGTACCATTATGTATTCCATACTTCTAAATTGCTCTTAATTCTATACGAGTTCACAATGCGAGATTGCCTAGGGCCTCAGAAAAGACTTTGGACTTAAACTTTGAGCAATCTTGGAACTCTTGAGACTATGGGGACTCTTGGGAATGGACTCAATGTATTTTGCATTGTCAGATGAGTGTGACCTTTTGGGGCCAGGGGTAGAATGTCATGGTTTGGGTATGAGGTGTCCCCCAAAAGCTCACATGTGAGACAATGCAAGAAGGTTCAGAGAAGAAATGATTGAGTTGTGAAAGTCCAAACCCAATCAGTGAATTAATCCCCTAGTAGGGATTGAGTGGTAACTGAAGTGGTAGGGTGTGCCTGGAGGAGGTTGGAATTGGGGCACGGCTTTGGGGGATATATTTGTATCTGGCAAATGGAGATCTCTGTTCTGCTTTCTGATCATGATATGAGCTGCTTCCCTCTGCCAGACTCTTCCCATATGATGTTGCCTCACCTCGAGCCCCCAGGAATGGCACCAGCCTTCTATGGACAAAGACCTCTAAAACTGTGAGCCCTCAAATAAACTTTTCCTCCTCTACAAATGTTTTGATTGGGCCCTTTATTCACAACAGGATAAAAGCTAACTAAAACACCTCATATCCAAACCATAACAAGCACCCTCCACCAGTCCTGTCAGAGAAACTGGGTAGAAATTCAATTCATTAGCACCTTCCATGTACAAAATTCTGTGTTAATTGGAAGGAAGTATAGTTAAATGTATTGGTTTATCTCTAAGTCACAAAAGTGATAACAATTCCCATATACAGATCAGATACTGAATGGGTGTAAGTAATTAATAAGTAGTAAATTATAAAGGAATACTTAAATTGAGTTTTAGGAAAAATATGTAGTTCTTTGGGGGATAAATTACAAATTATTTTCAGTCACTCATTTATTTAAAAATATATGATGAGCATCAAATACTTTCAGGCATTCTCCCAGACAATGGGAATACAAAAGAGGCTAACTTCAGATCCTTGTGCTCTTTGAGTTTTCAGATAAACAGAGAGATAAAGAAAAAATAAAGACAATAGAGTGGAAAAGATGCTATGGTAAAAGTCTCTGTGCTAGGGGAGATCGTCAGCATGGAAATGGAAATCAAAGACCAGGGAGAAATGAGTTCATAGAGCATCTCAACATGAAAGACACTCGTAGAGTAGCTGAAGGAAAGCTCTGGTCCAGATGGAAAGGAAAACGTAAATCAGAACAATGAGGCACAAAACCCTGGTGAAGAACATGGGAGAAGAAAGAAGAGATGGGGTCAGGGGGAATCTTCTGGCATCCATCAAGCCACAAGATTTTCAACTTCATCCTGTGGATGATGGAAATCATGAAAAATTTTATAGCAGAGGAAGGTCATGATTAGATTTGGGGTGAATTGGGAAGGAGCGACAAAGCAAGGATAGCCACGTGACACAGAATGTTGTTCACGACATGCAGCAATGGGCTTTGATGCACACGTTAGAGGTTTGATGTAAAAGCAGGAAGGAGTACAGCCTACAAACGTTGATGGCAAATTAGATTTTGAACTTTGTGGCACGCAGAATAATGGCTCCACAAAGATATCCATGCCCTAGTGCCCATGAACTGTGAATATGTTACCTCAAATGGAAAAGGGATTCTGCAGAGGCAAATAAGATTATGGGCCTTAAAATGAGGAGAGCAGACTAGATCCAAATGGAACTAATCTAATCACATGAGTCTTTAAAAGCATGGGAACATTCCCAGTTTGCCAAGTATATCAAAGATAGGTAAAATAGAAGAAGGACGTATTCAGAGTAACAGGGATTCAACCCTCCTCAACCCTCCACTGCTTTGAAGAAGGAGGAAGGAGTCCTTGAGCCACAGAATATGAGCCTCTCACAGCTGGGAAAGACCTGCAGTCTGTGACCAGCAAGACAGCAGGGAACTCAATCCTACAATCAGAAGGGACTGAATTCTTTCACAACCCAAATGAGTAAGTAAAGAACCTTTTCCAGACCCTTCAGAAAGGAACAGAATCCTGTTGACACCTTGATTTTAGCCTATGGAGACTCATGTCAAACTTCTAACCTAAAGACCTATAAAATAATAAATCTACAGTGCTTAAGTCACTAAATGTATGGTAATTTCTTATGGCAACAATATAAAACTAGTAATGATTTGAAGGGAGAAGAGGGATCTGGATGATTTTGAGGTGGGAAGTAGGAGGCAGAACAATCTTCCAGGAAGATTGAAAAGGAAAAATCAGAAAAGTAAAGAAGCTCCCCCAAAAGGAATGATCCAAATTAACAACTTCAAGAGATCAAGTCATATTGTACTGAAAACTTTTGCCAAAGACAATCTTCAAATCTCCACACAGAATCTGCAAAGAATTAAACAGAAGAAAGTAATACTGGTCTTCAGTCCCTGGAGCCTGTGCTTAGTGGACAGGTATCCCATGAACCAGGTCCTTCATTTGCCAGAGATGATTTGAACCTAAATTTAGTCTAAAAGGGAACTGTCTGCAGAGCAAGTAGTACATGTAATGTGGTCCCTATCTTCCTTCTGACTTGGTGACTTCATGCTTTGTGAGTGCATGCCCTGGTAGGTAAAACTAGTTATATTTCAAAGCTCTTAAAGTATTATTAACAAAGCTGAAAAGGGTGGTAAATTTCTTTATTCCTGGGATTCCGGCAGTGGTAAGTGTGACTGCCAGAGAGTTCAAAAGCTCCAGTTAATTGCTCCACTTCTCCTGAATGCACACAAGCTTTTGAATGACCAGTTACTTTTGAATTTAAAAGCAGCTGCTTCAAACCTACATTCCTCACAAATATACCTGTGGGAATGTGTCTCGAATGAGACACATTGGTAACCCCAGTACCTAATCAGTGGTGGGAACATAGTGTGTCTGGAATATTTCTTTGTACATTGGGGAACAAATGAGGTTTGTAATAAATTAGTGAATTCACCATCATAGCCAAAACACATTTTACCGCATGACTTTCAAAGACTCCCATCACTAGGCATAATATTCATAATATGGGAATTTAATTCTTCTAAAACTTGTAACAAAAAAAAACTTACATTAGCATAGAGATAATATTCAAAGTACTACATGCTCCTGCACACCTTACAGAGCTTTGTTCCAGGAAAGAATTGTTCCCAGAATGTACCTTATCCTGAGGAGGCTGGTTTGGCAAGCAATTACAATGTATGTCCTTGACTGTATGCAAGTTCACAGAATAGCATGTATTTTCTTTTCTGAAATGGCAGAGCACTGTCTTGCCCCAAGTATCCTTGGGAAGAGTTGGGTGTTATTTGAAAATCATTTTTCCATTCTCTATGCAGTTTTTTAATAATATTTCCCCAAGTAGGTCTGCAATTGTCTTCTTTGTCCACTCTATCCCAAGTCCTTTCTTTCCTTACATTACAACCCAGCTAAAGTCTCCAGGGTTGCCTACAACCCACCCCAGCAAGAGCCTAACCTAAGCTCATCCATTCAGTTCTGGGGAGTTTCTAGGCTGGTAGGGGACATGAAAACAAATTCAACTAAGTCTCTGAGAGGTGGGGGAACAGGAATAGGGAATGCACGGGGAAGAGAAGGAAAGAGGAAAAACAGAAATAGTTATAGATGTAATTGCTTGCTTATTTATTTATTTAGTTAGTTAGTTAGTACCAGGGACTGAACCAGGGACACTTAACCACTGAATCACATCCCCAGCCCTTTTAATTTTTTATCCTGAGATTAAAAATTAGGGTCTCGCTAATTGCTTAGGTCCTCACTTAAGATGCTGAGGCTGACCTTGAACTTGTGATCCTCCTGCTTCAGCCTCCCAATCCACTAAGAATTCAGGTGTGTGCCACTGCACTCAGATCATTGTTTTTCATAATTATTTTCAGCAATTTAAGAGATTCAGTTAGATGTCATTCAGTTTGCCATGATCCAATTCATTAATGGGTTCTTCTAAAAAATAGAGACTATGAAAAGATTCCTATGGTGACCATCAAGATGTACCCTGAGTTCTCCCTTCAGGTGACCCTGCTATAAGAAGCATGACGTCCCCAGCTGTCACTCCTGTGGATGTGCACAGCATCCACTCCTAGATCATGTTCTCCTGGGACTGCTCCCTACCACTGCCTGAAGATAGCAGGGCCACTAGTGCTCCACTCGCCTGTCCAGTGTGACCTCCAACAGTGGGAAATCTCTGTTCAGGCAATTCCCATCCACTTGACCAAGACCCTCAGAGCAGCAATCTGAAGTCACCTCTTTCTCACTATCTCACCATGGTCACACCCTCACTGTGGCTGGGAATTCCCCTGCCTAACCCTGCTCACTTTATCTGGAACTTTGGGAAACAAATGTCAATCAAAGAAACTTCAACACAAACATTATATTAATAATGATCAATACTATGTTTCCTGATTTCTATGGCCTCTTCTGTTAAATTCTCTTTTTAATTTAAAGTTCTGAGCAAACAAGAATCGTTCCATACTCTAACTATCTAGGAGGAAAAAGATGAAAGAAAATTATCCACAGCTTTGTGAACATGATATGGTTCACATATCATGCTTTCCAAGAGGGAAGATGTCTGAATGATGGGCAGCGACTTCATCCAATTACAACTTTTCTTGTATTTGGGAGGTGGTGCTAAAAACTGACTTCTGGTACCTAACAGTAATGTTGCTGAGGAACAAGCATGACCAGTCTCTCTAAACAAACAAGACAGGCGTTTTAACAATCTCCTCCTGCTTCTGCTTCATCCCCTGATCATAATTTTATAAACCACTGTTTGGGATGAAATGGTCACGGTCTTACAGGAAAATCTTCTGATGATACAGGGACACTACTAAGGACTGAATTGTACCCACTCCATTCTTATGTTGAAGCCCTAACACTCTATTTAAACTTATTTGGAAATGGGAACTTTAAAAAGGTGGTTAAGGTTAAATGAGGTCATAAGGTGGGGTGCAAATTCAAATAAGGCTGATGTCCTAATGCTAAAAGAAACCAGAGATCTCTCATGTACTCTCTCCCTGTCTCTCTCATGTACTCTCTCCCTGTCTCTGCCACGGGAGGACACAGTGACAATTCTGCCATCTATAGGCCAAGAGACAAGCTCTCTGAATGAGACCTACCTTGCCAGCACCTTGATCTTGGACTTCCCAGATGCCAGACCGTGAGAATAAAATTGCTATTCTTTAAGACATCACATGAATTAAGAAGCAGGAGCTAATTCCGACACTAACGGCAGTTATCAAATCCATCTTTTTCCAAGTGAAAAAAGCATTAACGAAGGGCAGAGAAGCAAGCGTCTCCAGATACAGTGATATACAAAGATGCCTTTTGAGGAAAAAACATTAATTCTTTGCCTTTGGTTAATTTCCCATTAGGTAACTTTTATTGCTGTTATGTATTGATTAAAATATATAACTCAGGATTTTCTCAGATTAATTCAGAAATACCTACAAGTTTTATCAGAGCCCAAATAGAACCTCATAGGAAAAATATTACCAAAAGGAATTAAGCTTTTGCAATCAATGTCAAGTTCGGTTCAAGAAAAAAGGGTGGGGGAGGGGCGAGGAAGAGTGAAGCAGAGACAAAAGAGAACTACATAGGTACACAGAGCAGAAGAACACCTTAAAACGCCACTAGTTACTTGTTTATTTAATTTTTAATTTTTAAAAGTTGAAAATAATACTGAGGAACGCAAAGATAACTATAAGCCCCATCTCCTTCCTGACATTTTCTCTTATACTCAAACCAGTGATTTTTATCAATAATAAAGGTTTTTTAGGACTCTCTTCTGAAACTGAGAGGTGGGAAGAGTGAATCATAGTTGCAAAGTCATGTAAAATACTGAAGCCTGGTGGTCGGATTCTTCCACAGAGACTTTCAAGTGAGCATTTGTCCTAGGATTGCTTTTTTTTCCGCCTGTGCTCTTCAGAACCCCTGGGTTTCTAGAAAGGGATCCTTGGAAGTGGTGTGAACACTACTAGTCCCTAACATTCCCTTCTCAGCCCCTTTGTGTTTCTTTGAAATGTTTTTTTAAATAAGGTGTAGTAGGTACATTACTTAATGCCTCCCCAAAGGTGTCCACATCTTAATACCCTGGGAATACGTTACCCTTATAGTCAAAAGGAACTTGACTGCAGTGACTAAATTAAGGGTTTTGAGATTCAGGGGGCATTCTGGATAATGTCATCACAAAGATCCTTATGATGGAAAGGAAGGTGCAGAAAAGTCAGACTCAGTGAAGAAGATGTGATGGCAGAAGTAGAGACCACAGGATGGAAAAGAGCCGCAAGCCAAAGAATGTGGGCAGTGCCCAGATGCTGGAAACGGCAGGGAGCCAGATCCTCCCCGAGCAGCTGGAAGGAATGCAGCTCTGCCTGCACCTCAATGTCAGTCCAGTGAAGCCCACTGCAGACATCCAACCTCCACGCCCATAAAATAATACGCACGTGCTGCCCTAAGTCACTACTTTGTGCAATTCATTTCTGCAGCAATAGAAAAAGAATACACTAATAGACTAAAACAAGTCTTTCTCTAACATACATATTTAGTATGCATAAGCTTTATCTGGCATGTCTGTCAAATACAGTTTGAAAGCTGCACTCCCCCCTAATATTAACACTGGCTATCCTTTGGGAAGCTGGGAACCCACATTTTTAATAAATGCATTCGTTCTGTGATTCTGATTCCAGTATTCTACCAACCACACTTTGAGAAACACTGAATGAAACCAGACTCAGCATAGACAGTCTCATGAGGTACAGGAACCACAGTGCTAGCTGGAAGGAGGCTACACACAACCCCCTTCCCCTCACCCCCATTATCTTCAGCAGTGGTCCCCAAGGAGAATGCATAGAACAGTGACCTCTCATTTTGCTTCCATGCATCTCGTAACTCTGTTCATTTTGTCAGTGCATTTCAATAGAATAGTTAATATTCACATCACCACGGGAATAGTAAGTGTGAGGAAATAAAAATAGAGAGAGTCTTGGTCTTGCAATTGACAGACCCAGATGAAACATTTTTCTCAGTCTTTGCCTAAATGCACAGCACTGGATGCTTCTCATCTCTGGACCTCAGTGTCCCATGTAAATGAGAACAGTCTCTTTAAGTTCCTTTAGCAACATCACCCTCTAACTTAGTGGCCCACTTGAGTTAGTTAAGAAATAAGTAAAAGGATGTTAGGACTCCCCTCATTTTTATTCACCTCCAATCAACTTTAGTTGTTTGCTAAGGACATTGATGTATGTAAGGTTTTTATTTCCGCTGTAAGGTCTCTACTTTCCTGGAAAAATTAGATCATTTCAAAGGGAGGCGCAGGTATATCCAAATATATATGGTTTCAATCACTATTTCTTTACAGCTACCCCTCACCCAATTTAATTTAAATAAGAGCATGGTGGCAGGAGCCCAGCATAATGCATGCAGGCCAGACACTGAGTGCTAGTGGCCACCCTTCCCCGCCCCCAGTCTCCTTTGTCCTTATCCCAAAGGCAATAGACAGGCACACAACGCCCTAGGCACAGTTCCTGAAAATGCTGCCAGAGAATGTGCTTTTTTAAGAACTGAATTTGTGACTGGACCTGCGTCAGGGCTCTGTGCCTGACGCCCCTGCCTCCAGTACTCTCCCCCTGCCAGCTCTCCACTTCAGCCGTCGCACATGCAGGACTTGCCTCCCCATCTGCCAAACATACCACTTGCAATTATTGTGAGCTCATGAGCCTTCCTATCAATCCCCTAGCTCCTTTGTTTCACTTCCTTCTTTCTCTAGCTGGCCTTATCCTTATCAGCTCTTTGATTTGGCATCACTTCTAGGACGAGCTAAGTGACAACATCCTCTGCTCTGAATTGCTCAAACCAGACCTGAAAAACTCAGTTTACCTCATGGGGTGGGTGAGGGAATGACTGTCACATATGATAAAGAAATTATAATGTACAGTTGAGGAGAGGCACTTGGGAATCACTAGATGGCAATTCAAATCATGGCTCTGCCCACCACTAGGTAGGCAGGCTTGGCACAGCTTATCAACTTGGCTTTTACCCTTGGATTCTGTTTGTAACATAAGAATGACACTACCTAACTCAGATTATTTTAGATGTTAAACATAGTATTTGTGAGATACCTGGAATATACTAAAAGTTTAATATGGTAGTTTTGTTATTTTTATTACCATTATTATTAACTAACTATAGGATATCCAGAGCTAAGGTTTCCAGGATGGCTAGACTAAAAAACTCACATCATGTAAGTATGTATCATCAGGAATAGTTAGCATAGAGGAAAATATAAGCAGAAGACAGAATTGTCTTCAGAGTGATACAAAAGGAAAGAAAAAAGAACTGAATATGTTTTTGTCTATCCAAAGAAAACAGAACAAAAGTTAATGGGGGAATTTCTTCACAGAATAACAATTTTTGGGCCACTAGAGCTATGTGAAAGTGAAATAAAGTCACTAGAGGGGTAATGAGCGCCCAGTAGCTGCTAGAATTCAAAGGAGCCTGGCTGGCCTGCGTGTGGGAAGAGTGTATAAGAGATTCCAGCATGGGATTGAACTTTTCTCACTTACAAGAGATTCCAAGTGGAAATTCCACAGTTCCATGATCATTACCAGCCCCAAAAGCAGATGTAGGAGAAGATTTTAAAAATGAAAAAGGAATCTAATCCATTTGACTCTCTGTTAGCCATTCTTGAGAGAGAGAAATGAGCAAAAGATGTTTACGACATTAGTAAAACTGAGAATTGGGGATTGCAACATTCAGTACCTTCTCATTTACCATGGCTCTTAAATGCGCTTCTCTCAGGTACAGGCCTACAAAGCCAAGTTCGTTATGGACAACCTGAGTGGATGGATGGATATTCACTGTAAGATACTCTTTACAATGGAACCTCAGCAGCAAAGCCCATTATATGGCATTACGTTTACTTAATTAGCTTAAGGCTGAAAGGTAGTTAAAACAGGTAAACTATCTTCTCTCCAGCTGAGATCATAAAAATGGATGTGAAGAATGATAACAAGTATCCAAGGATTTGTAAAATGTCAGGAGCAGCGAGCTATTGAGTTTTAAGGAAGTGTACATACAAATGTTTGTCAAGTCTTAATAAAGGTTAGCAAACTGCTCTCTCAGTAGATTGCTCTCTCTCTCTCTTCCTCAAAAGAGTTCAAGAACATCTTGTGGAAACAGGAAATTAGCAGTCTTGTAATTGAAAAGAAGTTGTAGTAAGCACTTTGGAAGGCATTATTTAGAAAGAAAATTAAATAGAAATGTTTAAAGCAAACCTAATTTTTACACACAGGTGTGCGCGTATATACACAAGTTACAGGCTGATATCTTGCATTAAAGACTATCAAAATTAAGTGCTGGCCTCAGACACTGACATCAGTGCTGAGATAGACTTTCACTATATTATTATAATAATGATAATTTTAAAAAAAAAACACCATCCCACAGTTTGCAAAGGGCTTCCACAGCTATGTTACTTCATCCTTACTTCAACATCTGTTCAGTTGGCAGGGAAATCTTGAGGGCCAATTATATTTGTCCTTCCATATCTCAAGATCTGTGACCAATACTCACACGTACAACAACATGTACCAATGAGAAAATATTCAAAGTCTAATCATCCAAAGATCCTGGTGACTTTGTTGTTATTGTTTCAGATAATGATTACATTGAAGTGCTTTCGAACCATTAAAAAGCATAAGACAGGCCACGAATCCAGAAAAATTCAATAGCCCCTCAAGGACTTCTCCCTCCCTTTTTTTTATTATTATTTATTTTAATTCATCATGCATGACTTCTCTCTCTTAAGCATGTATACTTTTGAAAGAAGAATTTTATTGTGCAGATGCTACTCATGCAAATGACTCCAGTGTTATCCACTGGTAATAAGTTGTACATATAGTCTTTAAAGACCTTTAAAAAGAACACATATGTAATCAATATGAAATACAAATCTATCCATTATTTCCTGATTCTATCAGCAAATAGTACTATAAATAGCACCTAATAAGACAATTTAAACAGAGCCCTCTGACCAAGAAACAGTTGACCTGGGACCCAAATCATGTGAATTCCACTCAGGAAATTAGATGGCAACCAATTTAATCCTTAAACAGAGGAACTACCATTAGATCTTAGCAGAGGTAACAAGATAGGGTGATAATCATCAGAGGTGACCAATGTGCCTACGTAAGAGGACTAGATCCAGAAGTCATTCAATGTGCTTCATCTCCATGTAAATCACTAAGGACCACAAGCCAGCTCTACTAGAGCTGTGTGTGCTTTGAGTCATGCATGACTGAACCTGGGAAGGATCTAGCACTGCCTGACCTCCAGACCAATCACCCACTGCAGGTTCAACGAGCTAAAATCTAAACCATAGATTTTTCTCAAAGATTCTTTCCTTTTCAAATTAGAATTTTATGTGACATAGCATTAAACCTTTACTACCACTACTAGCATAATAGTAGCATTTAGCATTAATTGAGCATGTGCCATATTTAGGAATCGAAATTCGGTATGCCATTAAAAGAAAAGAATTTAAGATTTGGTGAGCTGGCTTGGGTTATCAAAAGGCAAAATCGAAAGGCATGAACAACAAAGGAAAGAAAGTGTTCACTTTTGCAGGATTAAAACTAAACTAGCAGTGAACGCAGCCCTGGATCTGGGTGAGCTGAGAAGCAGCTGTTCCAACAGCCGCTGAGGACTTGGTCGAGTCTGGACAGACAGGAAAGCAGGCTGCTGCTCAGTCACTATGATCCAGAATGCTTTGTGTTTGTGCGAAGGAATTTACAACCCAGTGATTCACACTGCAAAGCTTATACTTAGCTCTTTGCAATGTGTGCCAACTCCTGGTGTTTTCCCATTCGCTAACTCAGATGTCAAGAGAAAGGGGGAATAAAGGTCCAATACAAAGAACATGAAGACAAACCACTATATTTAGATAGAGATATAACCCTCTGTCTATAGAGTAGTGTCCGTGAGGCACAAAGCTGCTTAATCTTTCTCTCTTTGCAGGCTTCCAAATCCCTTCTCGTTTTGCATCCAGTGTGCTTTGTACAAATGCCAATCCCCTCCAATTCAGCCCTGATGTCAAGTGACAAAAGGAAATACTCCCACTTGAACTCTCTGCCTTTCAGCCTCTTTGCTTCTAGACTCCTTCAAACAAAGACTTTGCCTCTGATTCCCGGCTTGAGACCACTTTCTTAGATGACACATAGCCTGGTGTGGTCGAGCAGTTTATAAAGTGGGGGGTTGGGGGGTCAATGCCTGGGTTCCCCCACCACGTAAATTAGAGAGTTTGCAACTGCGTGGAGGTCTCCAATGATGCCTCCCGCGGCGCAGGGAGCTATTGGATTTCCATCTGTGTCTCATACCATTGGTGGCTATTGTTTAAATAAACATTACTTTGTATAGCTTTTTTAAAAAAAATTCAATGCATGTTGATGCCTGGTTAAAAGGAAAGAAAATTGCGGTATTAAAAGACTAGTATTTTCAGAGTCTTGTGATGTAAATTGCTAATTTAAAACCCAAAATATTGTTAAAGTGTCTTTATTTAATAGCAGGTGATTGCAAGCTGTAATTTGCAAGCTGTAGATGCAGATGGTAATGTTTTCCTCCCTTTTCAGCAGTGTAGTACAGTATTTACTGCAGATCTATGCAGACACGGAACAGCCAACTGTGAAAGAAAACACTCTGGAGGAAGATCAACCACAAAGTTTGTAGGGCGAAGATGGGTTTGGAGACCTGCTCATGTTTCAACCAGGCAAGGTTCTCTTCTCCCAAGCCTGGAGGGTGCATGTTCATTAAATGAAGCAGAAGTGCTGCCCATTGTTCAGACAGGTACTTGCAAATATTAAATCGTATGTCAGAGAGCAATATTTAATTTAAGTTTGATTTCTTTATTCTTGGACTGAAGAGAACCTAGGGAGGAGAGGGACTGGGGGATCGGATTGCCAAATAAAAGGTGGGATACCTTGTTAAATTTGAAGTTTAACTACACCTTGCATAATTTGTTGGTACAAATATGTCCCACACAATCTGAGATAGACTTCTACTAACAAAACACATAGGCATATTTATACCAACAAAGTGTTCATCATTTATCTGAACTTCAAATATAATTGGGAAGCCCATATTTTTATGTGCAACCTTATTTGCGGAGAAATGGTGAGGAAATAAACAAACATGTCATGGGATGGGGGAAATAGACATTTACAAGCGTGGTACTGGGGACTTGTCTTTTGCTCTCCTATGGAATCATACTACCAGGAAGAATGTGTTGAAACCACATTTTAAAAGGGCATAATCATGGCCCCCAAGACCTTTAGTGACTCTACGAAGTCCATCGTGCTTACACAGGATTACAAGCAGGAGTTTGCCAGCTGTAGATTTGGTGAACGAGGTCTCTCACTGTAGTTTCAAAGACTCAGTTCCTTCCATAGGATGATGGTGATGCTTTGATTTTCTTTCTTTTCTCCTGTGAAACTTAGGGAATCTGGAAG
Organism: Sciurus vulgaris; assembly: GCF_902686455.1. Taxonomy (NCBI): domain Eukaryota; kingdom Metazoa; phylum Chordata; class Mammalia; order Rodentia; family Sciuridae; genus Sciurus; species Sciurus vulgaris. The sequence goes on from NC_136469.1 coordinate 124,976,783, forward strand.
CAATCTAGTGCCCTTCAATACCTCCGGTGGTCTCCCAGTTCCCTGACTCATGAAAAACTATAAACCAATAAACAAGCTCATTTGGCCTCTTTCTTTCCTCCTATTCTCATCCAGTGAGCAAATAAAAGCACTATTTGCCATCGAAGAAAAATAACAGGCCTTCCCCTATTTATATTATCCAAATGTGGTAGTTTGAATCTGAAACATCCTTTGAAAACTTGTACTGAAGGCTTGGTGACACTGTCGGGAGTTGGTGGAAACTTTAGGAGGTAGGGCCTTATTGGAAGAGGTGGGTCAAAAGCATGTCCTTGAAGTTTATATTTTATTACCAGACTCTCTTCCCTTCTCTCTCTGCTTCCGCCATGAGGAAAGCAGCTTGTCACATCTCATGCTCCCTGCCTTGATGTTCTCCTTACCATGACCCAGAAAAAAGGAAGCCAAGTGACTGTGTACTAAAACCTCTGAAACAAAGAGCCAAAATAAATCGTTCCTTCTTTAAGTTTGACTTTCCTCAGGCACTTTGTCACAGTGACTGAAAGCTGACTAACATAGCAAGTAAAGTCTTCATAATTCTTACACTCTCTTTACTCTTATTAGAGTTTATTACCAAAAGACCTGGGAGGGTGTCTTTCCTTGAGCATTTGACTTTCTAAATACTTGTGCAGAATTCTGGAAAATGGTAACACAGCACCAAAGTAGAAACACAGAGTGGGTTCCACTGACTATTTCTTCAGAAGTCATACCTCCCACTTTCCAGTTGCCAAGTCCTAACTAGTTCAGCAATTACCCCCTACACTGTGTCTCCCTAAAAAGTTCTATTGCTCTCCTGTGTTTCTCAACAGGTATAATATTCTTGTTTTGGCAAAATAATTCTTCCACATAAGGTACTGGTATAAATATTGCAGGACAGTTCTCTTGCCTGTGTCTCATTCTAAATACTGCAATCATTTAGTCACTTTATAAACCAAAAAATATTCCCGCATATTTCCAAACACTTGTGTTGGTAGAGAAATATCTCCCCCAATTTGAGAGCCACAGGCCAGTCTATGCCACTGGGTCATCACAGGTGAGGTGGGTGGGGGTGACTCAGTCTGGCCAAGGAGACATGAGTAAGGGTCTACCAAGAACTTCTGTGAAAAGTTTCCTCACAAACAGAAGAGGCTCATGGAAGGAATAGTCCCTCTTGACCACTGGACATGGTCTGCTGTGTATGTGATATCTGAACTGCAAAAGTTATTTTTCATCCTGGGCACAAAGAGTGAGAATGAAAAGATGGCAGAGAACAAAAGCTGAAAACCCCTGGGCTCATGATGATACTGATCTGCTGAATTCAGGCCCCTTGCCCTACCTCAAGTTTCCTGTTAGGAAGGAATTAGTGTCATTGTTTCAGACTCTTGAATTAGGAGTGGTCAAGCCACTTGTCACCCATGACACTCACACCGTCGTGTCATTCAAGTTCTGAAGGGAGGATAAGCAAAGACCAACCGGGAGGCCAGAGTGTTGTCTACCAGAGCGCCGGGTATGCCTTTAAGTAACAGCCCTGCACATCCCACTGCATCCTGTTCAACTCCTTTCTAAGGTTTATTTGTAGAAAAATAAGTTTATCACTTAACAGCTCTGTGACCTTGGGTAAGACACATTCTTTCAACCTTAGAATTTGACTGAAAAACTGTCCCAATCGAATCGACAGGTGACGTCGTTCAAAGCCTGTGCTGGACCTGCAGGTGTGCCCATCGGCTGCACAGGCCCCACATCCCATTTTACAACAAGATTCTCATTCCTCTCACCTGCCCATTTTCTCAGCCTCACCCAAAGCAACCCCCCCACATCCTGTGAGACCCTGATACTGTGCTGCATGGCTCTGATATAAATGTCAATTGGGTCAATAGTCAGCCTCAAGATCTCTTATGTATATAATTCTCTTTGTCTGTAACAAATGAATTCTATTATAATTGAAATATCAAAAACCAATTGGGAGACATCCATGGTTGAAATCATCTATTTTCATTTTCAAGGAGCACCTGGTATATTTTTTAAATAACAAGTGTATAAATGCTAACCTTGCACATTACATTCCATCCTGTTCAACTTCTTATTAATGTTTATTTGCAGAAAAAGAAGTTACTTGCCCTCATCTACTAAGGGGGATTATATAAACCATTTAAATGTAGTATTCTCTAGTGCCATCTAGGGGATTTCAGACTAAGGAAAAAATTTTAAAAACAGGTGTGATTCTGCTGAAAGAGAAAAATAAACGCTAAAAAATAAGCTACAACTAGCAAAGTAATTTCTTATATGAATACAATAGTGTTTGGGCAATCTTTTATTTTGTTTGGATATCTGAGCAAGGCCATACCTGATGCTGCATCTGGGGAAGCACAAATGAGTCAAATATATGACACTGTTCCCAGGCTCCTTCATGGCCTAATATTTCACAAACATAACCTTGAGAGAAGGAGTTTCTGTATTGAAATCAATGCCTGTTTCTAAAATCAAAACAAGCAGAATTTGTTAATATTTCATGAATATGTTTTCTGGATACCAACATAGTAATTGCCAAAATGTAGGAATTCCAGAAAGTGCCCTTCAAAGATAAAGAAAATAACAGAGTTACTGACATTTTGCAAGGACTTGGTGTCTCCATCTGCAGCCCCCAGCATAATGCCTAGCAGATAGAAGTCACTCCTAAGTGTTCCCTTTTTTGAATAGAGCTCAGTCACCTCCAAATAGTATTGACTGAGGATGGGTGCTGCCTATCTCTTTCTAATGAATTACACTTAATGAATGCAGGATATGAAGTGCAGTATTCTGTATTCCCCTAAATAAGTCCATTTCTGGGTGGGTCCGTATGCCTTCTTGTGTTAAAGCTCTGTGCTAGGCACCTTCCCCCACAGGTTATTATAATAATCCTTCCTCCCAAGCTTGGATTCCTATAAATTTTTAATCCATTTTACTGCTAAGAAAACTGAGGCAGTCTGTAAAAAATAAAAAATGATAAAGGAAAAGAAAAGTGAGGCAAAAAGGTAGTCCATCTTCTCCAAAGTAACACAATGAGAAATGCCTCAAAAAGGTTCCACATCCACATTACACTCCAGCTTCCACCATTGAAGTACCATTTCAAATGTAGTATTGAAATATGATCTATCGAATGTCTGAAAACTGTTTCAACCAAGGAGAATACACACATTAGGCTACACCACATGCAATTTCTGAGAGTTAACAGTCTTTGACTTGTAAGAAGAACACATGTAAAATTCAACCACGTGGTTTCAAATTCCAGTCTACCTCCCTGTGAGTTTGGTCAAAAAAAGCCATTGCCTACCATCTTATTGACCTTGGTTCTCTCATGCTCTCTTAGCAAGCACTGAAGAATGAAAGAGGATCACCTCCAAGGAGGACACAACTTCCCCATGTATACTATGTACTTGTCAAGGCAAGGGTTCCTGGACATCACCTCCAGGAGGGTGTTGAACTTTGTTATTCCACAAGTGCTTTGACAGTAGGCAGCAATGAGGCAGTTCCACCATCATTTGTTGAGAACCACTTTGCTGAATGCCTGGCTTCAGTAAATACTCTTTCAGTTGGTTCATTTGGCTAGAACAAACCTCCATGCCACAGTGAATAGAGAGGGCTAGGGGTGCTGGGGAACAGATGATAAAGGTACCTTTGGATAAACAATGACTCACATCTTATTATTTTGCAAAAATTCAAAAGCACCAGGTATTTTACAACTACTCCTAGGCAACCCTGAAGTAACCCTCAATGGACCCCACAAAGGTCATGTGCCTGGAGGTGAAAATGATCAAAATTTACTGGTTCTCTGTCCAACAGAGCTGAGGACTTCTGCTTACTATTCAGGCAAAGGGTAGTTGGTTTACTCATTGACTTTATATCCACTTACACTTTGTCTCAAAATATATTCTTTCCACTACAACCTTTCTAACATAATAGGGGCAAAGTAATTAATGCATAAGTATATACATCGTCTTTCCTTTATCTCAACCTACTCCATCCCACCCACTAAGGAAACATTTTTAAGAGTAGTCAAAGAAAAAGGGGATGGGGTAAGAAAACAGGGCCCTCAGAAATGAGTAAGGAGGTGAATTTCATAGAAAATCACAAAATAAAAAGAGAAAAACAAATTTGGGAATTATGGCAGACACCAGGACAAGCAAGTAGAAAAAATGACAGGAATTAAGTAGACCTACTTCAAGCAAAATTACAGTCATTTTAATTACTCAGAATGTTGGATGGGATAACAGTCGTTTTGCTATGATTCTACTGAGAGTCAAGGCACCAGGATTTATACATATTATGCTAAAATGATGAACAATTAGAAAGAATATTTAGGCCAGGCATGGTGGTACATGCCTGTAATCCCAGCTACTCTGGAGACTGAGGAAGGAGGATTGCAAATTCAAGGCCAGCCTCAGCAATTTAGTGAAAGCCTCAGCAACTTAGCAAGACCCTGTTGCAAAATACAAAATAAAAAGGACTGGCAGTGTAGCTCAGTGGTAGAGCACCCATGGGTTCAGTCCCCAATAAGAAAAAAAAGGAGAAAAGAAAGTAAAATAATTAGCTGGTATATATGCCACGTTTCCTTAGGATCTTGGGATTTTTCTGTATAATTTACTAACTATTTTTTATTGCAAATATTCCAGCATCCTGATGATATGGGTCTCCACCTTCAATGCACCTCCTGCCTTCAATGACCCTCATCCCCAAAATCTCCCCACAGGATCAATTCCAAGTTCCCTCAGAGAAGAGGAGAGTCGTAAGACCTAAATGGACAAAGAATCAAATAACAATTCAGGTCCAATTTTAGTGGGTACCCAACAAAAGGTACCCATTTGACAATATCATCTACAAATCACAAAGTTCTCACTAAACCAAGAATCCCAGAGACCCCTCCTCAGAGGTAGTGGAATCCAGACACTCAGACAGTGAGGGTCTCATGATTTTCTTGCAGCCTTATACTAAGGAAGTTCTCTTTGTAACAGCAATACCTGTTAGCTCACAGATTTCTGTCAATTGTGTGTGTGGGTGTGTGTGTATTTTGACATAGCCTGAAAGGGACACTGAAGATAATTTGAAGAATTCATTTTAACTTATTGTAACTTATCACTTGATTATTGAAATCTGCATATTATTTTTGGAATTCAACTGACCTCAACAAGTCCTGACTTTACCAGTCTACAAAAGGCAGACATTGGGACATTCCTTCTTCTAATATGGATTTCTACATCTTCTTAAATATTTCAGAGGCATATGACTTCTGCCAGGAAATTCATATTTGATTCCAGGCCTTAGGTCCTATGTTTAGACTGTAGTATTTTGCCATCTGTTCTTAATATGACACATTCAGTAGTGACATCAGAGGTGTGTCAAAAAGTACGCTGGCATTGGGATTAAAATACCCAGGTTGGTTCAACTTCTAGATTATCTAACATTACTAGTTTTCGAGCTTCTGATTCTGTGAGCTTAAAATAGTAAGAACTTCTCTGACATTCTTAACACTATCAAAAAATTGCATATAAGAAGATCATGTTTAAAAAAGTCAAATAACTGAAACAAACACATTAAAACATCGGTGATTTAGCACAACAGTAGTAACCATTCATATACCTGTTTCATGTGTTTGTTTAGCCTACAGCCTGCCATGCAGTGATTGAGGGACCAGACTCCTTCTAGCTTGGGGATCCACCATCCTGCCACGATCTGTAAAGGGCCATAAAGCAAGTGTTTGAGGCTTTACAGGGCATGGTTACAACTATTCAACTCTGCCATTTCAGTGGAAAAGCAGTATTGACAATTCATAAACAAATCATCATGATTGAGTTTCAGTTAAACTGTATACAAACCATTCTTGACTTAACATTAGTTTTGTTAAACAAATTTTCAACTTTCCTGTGGTGAGAAAACAATATGCATTCAGTAGGGACCCTATTTTGGTCTTTTCTCAGACTAGCCCCATGCAGTATGATACTCTCCCAAGATTCAGATACTGGGCAGTGGCCAAAAACTACAGTCCCTGGTCAGCCATGGGCTCACAAGAGCAAAAAAGTTTCTGATTGTCTTTTGTTTTGTTTTTGTACTTTACAGTATACTGTGTTACTCAGGTATGATGTTTGGGAGTTAGGTGTATTAAAGGCATTTTCAACTAACCTTAAAATATTTTCAAAATACAATGGATTTATCTTGATGTAATGCCAATGTAATGTAATGTAAGTCAAGGTGTACCTATAGCCAAAAGCCAGTGGCAGGTGAAATTTGACCCACTGGTCATACTTTTCTGACCCTAGCCTTAGGTTATTGAAATCCTCTTCTGGATTTTTTCCAACCAACTTGCTAATGGGGAAAAGTCAGAGATGAAAAATGGCAGGAGTTTTTATCAGGCAAGGTTGAAAAATGCGTATAATTTTGTTCATTTCACTGGCCAGGATGTGAGCAACCTAAACTACAGGGAACCTGGGAGTAGCTCTTGTTGGCCCAGCAGGAGAAGAAAATAGAGTTTAGTGAGCTTATATAAGTCTCTGCCAAAAACACTTTCTTCAGTGGTTATAGAGAGTTGTATGAGATAATGAGTATGCCAAGTTACTTTGTAAATTATAATCTGCTATGCAAATGTAGAGTTCTATTTTTATTATAATTACTATATGCAATATCTCTATGACTACCTTACCACCAGGGAGTGGTTGCCCCTTTAGAAAGAAGAGAGTTTATGGGCAAAAAAGGTACTTAACCTCTTTGGATCAAGCAGTATATATTCAGATTACACCTTACAAGCCAGGGAATCATGATTTTTTGCTACAACTTGGGTGACTTGAAATGTCTTGAAATCTTCTTTCCCTCCATGATAGAGCCAAGTTTTTTGTGTAGAAGCAAATACTGAAGTACTTTCCAAGTTATCTCAATAGTCAGATTATTTGCCTTCAAACTGAAGTTTACTTAATGATATCCTTCAATGCCAGAAACAATAAATTGGGAATGTAAAAATGAAGCTGCCCGTTGTATTAACTAATTAACTAGAAATCCATGCTTAATATTCTCCAAGAGTAAAGCTCTGTGCTGGGGAGATATGACACATCAGAAAGTATATAAGCCAAGATAAAAACAATTCTCAATGTGATCCTTTCAATCAGATTTTGAAGGTCTCACTTCTAAATCATTTAATGTTTGAGATAGGGTCATAGTATTTTTTCTGACAGTCTTTTCATACAGTACCATGAGCAGCACAATTATTCCACTAATTTTAAAAGGTTTCTCTTCTGTTTGTGTCTTTTAAATGATGGAATTAAACATGGAGAAAATGAAAATGCAAAAGATTAGAATTAATTATATTGAATAAAGAATAAAGCAAGGATCATTCATTTATTTATCTAATTTTTAGCAAAGGGACAAATTGAAGGGACTTCCTAAGAGGCAATTAGCCATCCATCACTTGTTATTTCAAACAAAGCAAGTGAATCAGACTTTTAAAGTGGTTCATAAAGACTTCAGAGTGTGGGAGGAAAAATGTGGGAGCTGTGTTGCCAAGTAGGGACAATGGTACCTTACTTGAAGAGCTGCCCCCAACCAGGTACCTTTGTCTCCCTGTTATATATAATCTCCCCACCTCTGAATAGCTAGTGTTCAATGATAGAGTATGCATAGGTCCAGTTTGCTCAAGCAAATCCCAGTTCACCCTTGTCCCACAGCATTATTATCCACAATGTCTTCATTCACCTTACAAAGCATCCCCAGTTGGATATACATCATATGGACAGGTTGTCCATAGGCATGTGTTCAGGGTTCCAGGTACAGAACATGGGATGAAGGCATTCATGCCACCTATTAAGAGGCCCAGCCAAGAAGCTTGGAACATAAAAATGCACAAAGAACTGAGCACAGAACGAGTGACAGGATCCATGGACCCATAACTGAAAGACTGGACATAGCCATTTCTTTCCATAACACTGGTGAGAAAACCAAGTTACAAGAAAATGGCCAATAAGCACTGATTTGTGAGCTGTTGCTTCCTGAGTAAGGACAAGCTGAATTGTGATGTAAGGGTCTGTATGAGCTTTAGTCACCATCGCAAAATACTGGTCTTTGGCATCCAAAGTTCATCAAAGTTCATCAAACTCCAGAATTTTCCATCTTTTATAAACAAAATAATGTCTATAAGTATTTATCAACTAACTTGTTCCTTTATACTCATGTTAGCATGATTTTTTTTGGTGTTTATTAATTGTCTTCTGAATAGTTCTGAATTTATTAATCATAAAATTTTGGGTGGCAGGGGGTCAGACCAAACTAAAACAACATCTCACATTTCTCAAGATATGATACTCAGAGAGAATTAATGAGTGGACCACAGATTCTATGAGGATTCTACCCCAGTCCTGAACTGTTCATCTAGTATTCTTATGTCCTGTGTCCAAGTCATCACAAACAGCCTTATGCTGGGATCCTACTGATACATTTCTTTGGTAGCAATGGTAATGGAGAGGTAAATTCTCCAGGAGATTTGGGAAAGAGGAAATGAGTTATTCATCCAGCTGGAGAAAAATCATGATTCATTTAAGTGATGCTAATGTCAGGAATAATGAGAAAACTCTTGGTTTTCTGAATTTTTATAAGATGATATCATTCAACAACAAATGAAATGTTTCCCTTCCTTTCAAGCTTTCACAAAAGCCATTTTTTTCTTCCATTAGATAGAAAAATTATCTCTAAACTCTAAGAAAGGATCCTTCCATGTGTCCCCTCTTGTACCTGCAGAACCTGACCTAGTATCTCTTGTTGGGATTGTCCCATATATATATTTACAAAGCAATGAGTAAATGCACCAAGGTAGCATTCTGTTAGGTAATATACAGGCATGTGTCTGACCCTAGACTTATGACTCCTTGCTGTCAACACTCCTATTGAGTTGGGAAGCCATATAGACTAGGTACCTGGAAGGATCAAGAACTAGTCTAGAAGTAGAATCAAGCTAAGTGAACAGGAAAGAACTTTTCAGAATAACAATAAAAGGAAAATATGTTCCTTTCTGGATAAGAATATTAGTATTACAAAGGAATGGCAAAAAAACTACAAGAAATAAAGTGTTTACTGGGGAGGAAAATAGTAATCGGGGTATATAAAAGAGAGGATGGATACTGTTGGCTGCAGGAAAGAAATATTAATGTGACTTAAATAATAAGACCATATATGTTCTGACATAACAGGCAGTTCAAGGTAGGAAGGCTTCTGGACTGAGTAGTTCAGAGACTCAAAGCTTTGTCATCACAGTTCCAGGTTGCTTCCTTTGGCTCCACAGAATCCTCAGTGTCACTGTGACCTCGGAATGATAGCACAATGACTGAAGCAGATGTCACGTTCAAATAATAGAGCCCACAGGAAGAGGAGAGATGCTTTCTCCTATGGCTTTCTCCTGTTTTATTTTTGCAAGTATTGTTCATCTATTTTTGAAAAATGCACGCTCTTTATTACTATTAATGAGGCTTGTAAACCCCCGACTATCATTTTCTCCCTGAACCTGAGCAAACAATTCTGTAGCCAGAGTCTGCAGCATTCCTTTACCAGTAAGGAAACTTTTCTAAGGAATTCTCAGAATCTTTTCCCCACATATCCCATTGATGTTAGGAGTAGCCATGGAATCCCAAGCCAAATGGGAATCCCCTCACTACCCTCACCAGAATTCTGATCTGCTTCCTGAGGCATATGGCTGCAAAGGGAGAGGCAGATACAAAAACCAAGTTGTGCCACGGAATGAGAAGAGGGAACTGCCACATGAGCAGCCATCAATACTCTAGTGAGAATGGTGAATTATCAGCCCAGGTTGGCTCTGGGACGTGTGGAGATTATAGTAATCCTAAGAAAAATATCTTACCTGGGCATAGTGCTTGACAGTTTATAAATCCTTCCAAATCTCTGAAATAGATAAATACTGTATTTTCCCATCTTTACAGATAAGAAACCCAAGGTTTGCTATCTGACACACAGAGTTAACTAGTTAGGAAGTGGTTGTTGCATGAAGAAAGTCAAACATTTAGTTAGTGAAGATTTGTCCGATTTCCTCAAATAAAATTCCAAGTTATAAACTTTCAAAGAAAACTTCCAAGCAAATGCCCAATACCCTATGAAGCCATATGTTAATAAATTTCTCTCCTTATAATCATATTCTTTTTTGATACATCATTTCTTTGTTTGTTCAATTATTTATTCATTTATTCATTGTTTGGTAAACAAATTATCATGAGATTAAAGAGATTAAAAAACATTCCCCTGTATGTGCACTCCCAAGTTCACAATGCACCAAGCCAGATGCCCAAGTGAGCAGAGACCACACTTCCTAATTCAAAGACTTCATGTGACTGGAGTGAGATGAAATCTCAGTATACTTTTCATTTTCATTTCCCTGATTGCCAGGGATGATGAATATTTTTTTCATATATTTGTTGGCCATTCATATTTCTCCTTTTGAGAAATGTCAGTTTAATTCTTTTTCCTATTTAATGACTGGGCTATTTGGTTTTTGGTGTTCAGGTTTAATGACTGGCAAGGACTTTTTCCCGTTTTGTCAACTTTCTCTTCGTTCTCTTGTTTCCTTTTCTGTGAAGAAGTTTATTTTTTTTAACTTGATGACATCCCGCTTAAAGATTCTTGGTTGTAATTCTTGAACTTTAAGGGTCTTAAGGAGGTTAGTCCCTGAGCCAGTATGTTGAAGTGTTGAACCTATGTATTTTTCTAACAGTTGCAAAATTCCAGTTAGAATGTTATTAAGAATACAAATAATAATAAATGATGGCAAGGATGTGGGGGAAAAGATATAATCATACACTGTTGGTAATACTGAGTAGTTATACTAGCTTGGACTGCAAGTTAGTATAACCACTTTGTAAAGCGATGTGGAGATTCTTCAAAAGTTTTGGAATGAAAACACCATATGAACCAGCTAGTACACTACTTGGTATTTATCCCAAAGGACTAAAATAGCATATTATAGTAATTCAGGCACATCAGTATTTATAGCAATGCAATTCACAATAGTTAAATTATGGAACCAGCCCAGGAGACCATCAATGGACAAATGGATAAAAAAAAAAATGTGACATATATACACAATGGAGTTTTACTCAGTTATAAAGAATAATAAAATTATGATATTTTCTGGTAAACTGAGTCTACTAATAGCTGGGGAGAAGGTGATGATTCTGAGGGAGAAGTGGGATTGTCAAAGGGAAAACATAGAATCTGGTCCTCAGACAGCTTCCAGTTTAATCAGTTAAGACAGACATTCTTATTTTTCCAGTTGTTTCTAAAAACAAGTGTCAGGCAAAACAACCTGAAATAACTTACGTGAGGCAAAATCACAAGTGAATATCAACCAGAATGCCAATTTGAGTAATTGACTGAGAGAAATTCAACTATCAGTAAAACTCAACTAGAATGCTAGAATATCTACTCTGGAAGCAAATTTGAAATAAGGAGACTTCCTAGTGAGCACAGCACCAGAACAAAGGGGTTGACTTTAGGATATAAATGTTTAATGGCATTGGGCCCAGAGTCCAGGGCATCTTCTCCCAGAAGGGGACACCCAGGGAATGGAGGGCTCAAAGCCAGGAACCAGATGAGAACATCATGCTAAATGAAATAAGCCAAACTAAAACAAGTCAAGGGTCAAATGTTTACTGTTTTATGTGGAAACTAGGGAAAAATAAGAAAAAAAAAAAGATGAGGGGGTAGAATCCTACAAAAAGTAGAAGAGAAATCAGTGGAGTCAAGGAAGGAGCTAGAAGGAGAAGAAGGAGGAAGGGAAAGGGAAGTGCAGCAAAATGAAATTGACCAAATTGTCCTATATACATACATGACTACAACTCAGTGAATTTCACCTCCATGCATATCTATAAAGAATGAATTTCAAAACAATAAATAACTAAAAGGAAAACCAATGGAGTAGAGGAAGGGAGGGAAAGAGCAAGGCCTGGGGACCAAACTGGAGCAAATTATATTCCATGCATGTATGATCATGTCAAAATGAGCACCAATAAAATGTGTAATTATAATGCACTAATAAAAACATTTTTTAAAAGCTGTCACCTATTATAAAACATAAATATCAGGGGAGGAGAAGGATAAAAAAGAAATGCAGCATTAAATGTACATGTTGATTGCAAAATATACACACACTGCAGAACTGCTCTAACATAGAGGAAAAGAGATAAGATGGGTGAGTTCTGACGACCACAGCACAGCAAAAGAAACATACCAGGAGGACACAGTGTCCTGTGGAGGCACAGTGTGTCCAAGCATCCATCCTGCAAGAGGACATGGGGACAATGTAAAAGAGAAGGTAACACTTTAAGTCCAGGTGCAGTAAAACAAGCTGGAGCTTCCCAGACCTAGAGAGGAGAATCTGAGAAGAAAGAACAATGCAAGTGAGACAAGGACTTGTAATTGACAGTGAATAACTTTTTGTGGTGTGTAGCCAGAATTCTTCTCATGAAGGAAGAGGAGCCCGGGTGACACACAGCCCATGAGAGACTGTGCAGGTGAGATACTCAACTTCCCCATTGTTTATTGAGCCACTGGAGGAAAACCCCTCAGGACGAAAGTTCCACCAGGAACTCCCAGGCTCACTGGACCATTTGTGTCATTTAACTATTCTGAGTCCCATCCCCATCCTCTGCACAAGCAAGAGCACACCCATGCCTACCTGTTGAGGAGGCCCTCTGGGGATTTCCCATGGCGCTGCCTGTGAAGGGCAGAGCTCAAGACCCAGCGCATGGTCAGCATCCGTCAGATGGCACGCAGCTAACAAAACAAGAAGAGGGCTTTCTTTTCTCAAAGAAGCATGTTTCTCAGGGCCAGGCAGACCCCCTTAGGTAGACAAGGTAGGACAGACATAGAGACTGTGACCCCAACCTTAGAGACCTTCCACAACACCTCGTTCCTCCAACCACTCCTGGAGAAAGGTGGGGTGAGTCTGTGTAAAGCAGACTGAGCCAGAGCCAAGTGCTGAGTGAGGAAGAGGAATGTTCTCCACCCTATCAGGGATTCCTAGAGGTAGCAGAGGGAAGAGACTGTCTCCTGAGGTATAGGATCATTTCAGAATAAGGGGACTAGGATCTGCTTTTCATTTGAAGATGTTTACAAATGGAAGACTTAAAACTTAATTCCCTCAGTGGACTGTGAAGGAACCGGTTTGAGCTGTCCCCACCCTACTGCCTATGCTTAGGAAACACTAAAGGATGCATACACTCCTGAGTCCCTGAGTGGAGAGGCACAGAGGTTAGTGGGGTGCAGTATGGGCACAAGAACCTGAAAATTCATCCAGGAAGGAGTCACTGAGGGCTCAAGCAGGCACCAAAGTGAAAGTGGTAGATCTCCCTCACCAGGGAGCAAAAGTAAAGCTGAACACTACCGAATCCCTGGTGAGGATGGATGGCCTGTGTATACCACATAATCCAATGCCACCTTTTCAGCTGTGATTCCTGACATTAAAATAGCCATGTGGAGAAGGGGGATGTGGCTCAGTCCCCTGCCAGTTGCCAACTCATGCTGCAGCCAGCCATGAATTCGCTACTAGACAAACGTGGTGGGGTGAAAGGGGTAGCCAGTGAAACCCAAGTGCCATGGGCCAAATCCTGTGTCTCCCCCAAATTTCTACATTGAAACCGTGACCTCTGAGATGATGGTGTTAGGAAGTGGGGGCTTCAGAAACTAATTAGATCACGAGGGTGGAGCGTTCATTGATTTTATTAGCACCGAAGGCCACTCTAGCCCTTTGGCTGCCACATGAGGACATGACAAAAGACAGAAACCAGGACGGAGTCCTCACCAGGCCCTGCACTGTGCCCATGCCTTCATGGACTTCTAACACCCAGAAACATAGAAGGAAACAATGTAGGGTACTTGGTTACAGCAGCCTGAACAAGGACACTAGGAAGGAACCACATGTGCGAACCACACATCAGGGAAGGAAATGGAATCAACTTGGTCATCAAAAAGATCACCCAGATCTGCGCATTCTACCCGTAGACCTCAATCTGAATATCTTACCAGCTAAGGATTTGTATTATTTCTAAGAATGTATGCTTTCATGTACATTTTTATTTGTTTCTCACAACAATTCAACGAGAAATTTCCATTTTTCCGATAGGAAAACCAAGGCACTGTAAGTGAAACCATCTTTGTTGATCTCTACTGGCTATTGACCCAGATCCAAGGGTCTTCAGTCTTTTTTCAGTGTCTTATAGAACCTCGTGGCCCGCTACTTACAGTACAGGGTAGAAGCCTGAAGCAAAAAAGAGCTTATCAAGTGCAATAATACATGCATGTCACTGTTCATATAAATAGCATGGAATAGGATTAGATAATATTGAAATTTATTAGTATCCCCGTCACATGCTTGACAATACATATGACCACTTTTCATCAGGCTGCATAAGTAACTGAAGGGCCAGATGAGCTACCAGGGTTTGACCCAGGTCACTCCAGGACACTGAAGGTATAACAAGACTCAAGTCTTCCTTTCCTATGTCAGGAGTTAGGAATTATTAAAACTCTCCATCGTTAAATAATGCTTAGCAACAGCATTTTCCAGAAGCTCTTTTCTTCCAGTCATGATTAGCCTTTTCTAATGATTCTGCTCAGCTAGGATTTTTAGTGTTTTTTAATTGCGTATTTTATGATATTTTAATTTTATGTTTATTCATTATTAATCATCTTTATTATATTTTAATTGTCAATGCAGCATCCTAAGGAGGGAGAGCGAACACTTCACAAATAAGAATATTAATTTATGTGCCTTAAAATAATAATTAGGATTTTAATAAAATTACTTCCCTTAATAGGTCTCTGTGGAATGTAAATCCCCCACCCTTTAATGAACTAATGAGATATGAGTTGAATATCATTAAGCACTGTGCTCACTTCTAACCAAAAGATTTTAAGCAACAATAGTAAACCTTCCAAATATTTACCTAAAGGCAAGCTGCTGATTCACTGTTAAAAGCCTCCTAGGAGCTGCACCCAGATAGTAAAATGTAAGCATACCCCATCTCGTTCTGTCGTCTGTTGGCAGGATGAACACCTTGGCACTGCCAATCTCATCATGAGCTCCCAAACTCTTTTCTACCTGACTCTCTCCGGGATCAGGAGCTCCACACCACTCTGCAATATCCGGTCTTGGAGCATTCAGAGTACACACCTGTCAGTCATCATACTGACCACTTGCAGTGCTTCCTTCCAAGGATATCAGAGTGCTCTAGAGACATCAGGTGACCCTCACAACTTCTCTGCACAAGGAAAATGCTGCTGACCAGTCTTCAGATTGAAGGGCAGGGAGAGGAAGTGACTGGTGCAATGTTTCATAGCTACCTTGGAAAACCACATGGAGGAACAGAGAAGTTGAGCACATCTAGTCCCCAGGAAATAAAGACTCCCTTAGAGGCTTCTGTATTTGCCACTGAGGTCTCCTACTGCTCTGTTGTGAACACAGGAAAGAATTTGTGTGTGTGCTTCTGAGTGAATGTACTTTTCTGTATTGCTGCCAGGGTTCACTTTTAATACCAGCACTGATGTATAGCTTTCTCGTCACTGACAGTTTTAATAATCTGCTCCCATTTTGTAATCAAAAGCTGTAATTTTCTGTGCTGACATGTCCTTTTCTAGGCAGAGGATGCTACAGCCATTCTGGAACTAACCTAATATTCTCCCAGCACCATTCTAAAACAGTGTTGCTATAAATAGCTTTGTGGACATAGCTGTTACTGGTTGGCTCTCAATGTGTTCCTGAAAGTAGCATTAAATTTCTGAATGCAAAATGTATTTTTAAAAATCCCTTAACAGAACAGAAATGCAAAAGTCAGTTATTCTTCCCGAGTAGGTGGAGATTGGGAGTGGGATGATTTTAGCTAGTTTTTAAAAATTAACTGTTAAAACACTTCAAAATCACTCAAGTGCTGCCCTGTGGGGTCTCTGACAATGGACAAATTGACTTCAGTAAAACCACTGCCATTGTCCCATTTACTAGGACACACACACACACACACATCTTGCAGTGTGGCTACAACTCTAGACATTTTTAGAAAAGCACTTGACAGTTGATTATGAGAATGGGTCTCTCTTATTTTCTAAATGATGTTTAACACTTCATTGGAAACATTTTATAAATCTGACCCCCAGAAGTAGTGAGGCCCAGCCCTTGGAGGACTCCAGAACCAGAACGTGAGAAAATCTCTCAGGCTGTGGCTCCACCATCACATTATCTCACTTTACCAATCAAGCAGCAGTCTAACGAGGAGGACATCGGGAGTCAAAGAGCTGTTGCAGTGCCTTAATAACCTCAGGGATGAGACTGGGAACAACAAACCCACCTCAAGGACCATGGGCCAAATGGCCAGGGGGAAATTCTTTAGCAAGGTGGCAGCAGGGAGGGATGGTTGCAAAAATCATAGAGGCTAATGTTTCCTTCTCTCTCTTGGGATCAGTCCTTAACTCTCATAGGAAAATGGCAGATCAGAATGTCTTTACAAGCGACAGAATAGACAGGATGTCAACAGCATATAGCACGAATTCTAGAATTACATTATAAAAATCAGTACAATTTTAAGAGACGGAAAATGTACAGAAGATGCCTTAGAAACAAACTTATTTTGGAGAAAACAGGCAAGAAAATCAAAATGGATGTGATGTAATGAAAGATACTAGCTTATGTAAAAAAAAGAGTAAATCGAAGAAAAGGCAGCTTGGAACTTAGAACAGTCAGAGAGCCTCGTGTTGGTAGGCAGAGACACCTGGCTCCTGGCTTTGAGCCCTCCGTTCCATGGGTGTCCTCCTGGGGAGGAAGATGCCCTGGACTCTGTGACATTAAACATTTATATCCTAAAGCCAACTCCTTTGTTCTAATGCTGTGCTCACTGGGCAGTCTCCTTATCTCAAATTTGCTTCCTGAGAAGATTATTCTAGCATTCTAGTCGAGTTACATTGGTAGTTGAATTTCTCTCAGTCAGTTACTCAAATTGGCATTCTGGTTGATACTTACTCACTTCTGAGTTTGCCTCATGTAAGTTATTTTGGTTTGTTTTGCCTGACACTCATTTTTAGAAACAACTGCAAAAATAAAAATGTCTGTCTGAGCAGTTTAAACCAGAAGCTGCCTGAGGACCAGTTTCCATGTTTTCCCTTTGACAATCCCACTTCTCCCTCTAGCTAGCCACATCCCTCACCCCAGGCACTGACTCTTGGCTTTCCTTACCTTCACCCTTCCAGTATACATCATGATATCCCGGACCTCTGCATCCCACAAAGGCGATTACCCACTCTGCTCTAGTCTGATCAGATAACAGCAGACTTGGTCCTTAGGCAGGAGAGGGTGAAGATAACAGCCCCAGCATCTCACCATTGGTTAGTTGGTTAATACCAACTCTTCCCCAGACTCCACCAAAATATTTTCTTTCAACCCCAAGAGAAAGCTCCCAGCCTTAGTACATACTAAAAGCCACCAGTGGCCTTCCTGTTATTCTAACTGAAAACAATTCCTGGAATTCTGTATCTCATATGGGATGGAGAGCCAGAATATGGGAAATTTAAAATTCTTCAGACAGTCATTCTCCCCCAGGAAAGTCTCCCCCATAGCTCCATGAACTCTGAAAGCCAGAACGGTCCTGAGACATCATCTACTGTGACCCGCTTCTATTCTAGCATGACGCCATTTTTGTAGCAAGTCTTCTCCAAAGACACGTACCTGAGAAATGGGGTTAAAGCTCTTCTGACTCCCCAACCCAGGGTTCTCCCACTATACCAGGATTCTTAAATCTTGATTTTTTTAATCAGCAAAAAATAAAAAGACTATATTACTTTAAGGATGCAAGATGGTTTAGTCATCACCTGGCACTATGATATTTACATAATCATCTGCTTTTAATATTAGACATTAATTAGAAATAAAAAGCTAAAATGTAATCCATGATCCAAAAGTGCAAATTTCACTTGGGTTATACTCTTGATTGCTCAGATACCTTTTCACTCATGGCCAATCACCCCAGGTAACCTGAAGGAACCCTATACAGTGGGAATGATCAGAGGTCAGTTCCTCTGCTCGAAAGTCACAAATAATGATGTCCTTGTTAACACTGTGCAAAGCTTTGTGTGTATATTTTCGGTTGTCTTCTTAGACTCTGGAAGAATCAAGATGTTATTTTATGCTGAAGCAGCTACAATAAACTGCCAGTTTAGTTCTTTAATTCATGTTTCAAAAATGATGGTGACCGGCCTCCCTTGTCATTTCTAGCACAACGGTCTTGCCAAATGTTCAGTTTGAGGAGACCTCTTGCCCATCTCCATCCCAGGCAAAGAAACCTAGTAACAAACATCTCTCCTTAGAAAAACTCACTTGTAGTGATGAGGCAGGTTCTTTGAACTCTGCCTCTTTCCTTTTGGTGACGTGAATACACCTTTCAATTAATTATTGACATGAATAATAGGTGACTGTGAGCCTAAGAAATAAGTTAGACATTCCAAAATGTGTTATCCCCAGTTTCACTCATGGTTGTTCTTATAAAAGTACATTCCATTTTTGACACGTCA
Source organism: Sciurus vulgaris (assembly GCF_902686455.1). Taxonomy (NCBI): domain Eukaryota; kingdom Metazoa; phylum Chordata; class Mammalia; order Rodentia; family Sciuridae; genus Sciurus; species Sciurus vulgaris. Next base: position 124,995,362 of record NC_136469.1, read on the forward strand.
GCACATTTGGAGATAGAAACTTTTTGTTCCTGGCTTTCCCAGAGTGGGCTTATTAGTGAACAGCTTGTACGATCAATAAGTTACTGACCAAGAGACTAAGACTTCTTTATGTCTGCTTTTGCATGTTCAAATGTCTCAAAAACATTGATGAAACTGTATTTCTCTCTCTCTCTCTCTCTTTCTCTCTCTCTCTCCTTCCCTTTCTCCCCCTCTTTTCCTGTGTGTCTCAATAATTAGTTGCAATGTCTCCTTTATTGCCTGCTCTTTTCCTCTCATTTCACCATCACCTAAAGGTTCTCAATGAAGTGAGATGTCTTTTAATAATGGGTTGAGGATTTGTGGCAATTTCAAGATTTCAGGTAGGATGTCATAAGACCTGATGGCCACAGCTAAGGATAAAGTTCAAAGTTGCATGAGAGAAATAGATTGAGTTGAAACAGTGGACATTCTTATGACAACATTTTTGCTAAGTTAAAATGGTGACACATTTTTGGCATGCTTTCCAGGTATCTACTTTTAATTTCTATTTTTTATTTTTCTCATTAATGGTTAAGGAAGCCACTGTGGCAAATAGCATGCTCAGACTAATGGGCTGTTGAAATCCAATGGGCTGTTCATGAATTACTAGCAGGTCTGTAGCTACACATGAATAATTTTGGCTGATAGCCTTGACATTCTCACCCAGGCTTTTGTTAGTCTGTGCAGCACAGACTACTCTTAGACATAACCTAAGAGTAGACACCATCGCTTAGTCATCTTAGACACAATTGCTTCCTCTTTGGGCATAACAGCTCACTAGCACTTCTGGTGAGGACTTCCCAGTATGTCAAAGATACCCCTTTGCCTCATGGAAGTAGGAAAGAACCACTGCCTCTATTGCTTTCCTTGGCGGAAAAAAATACCAACAAATACCTAACTCTTCCTCCTCCTTCAGTATCTTGAGAAGCATCTATCAGAACTCATCTCTGGAAGCTGAGTGTCCTGGGTTTCAATTCCACTTTCCCCCACACCACACACCCTTGACACGGCCAGTGTTCCATGCTAGCCTCCCAGAAAAGGCACTCACTGAGGACTTGAGCACATCACTTCTGTGCTGTGATACACGTTTCTTCATCTGCAAAATGGATTTAATAAACACTACCTCCCAGTGTCTCTGGAGCATTTATTAAGTCAAGAGTCTGATATACAAAGAGCCTAGAATATAGTAGTTATTGATGAGGAATGTCAAAGAAAGTAAATCCTAAGAGACAGAAGCACTTGAAAGAAAGCATCTCACAGTATTATCAAAGCAATGATGCTACCATTGTTATTAAACGGTGTCAAAACGTGGCACCTCTTGGTTGTTCTTATGGTATTATAATCAGGATTGTCTAAAAATGTCTCCAGGGGCTCCCTCAGAGTTGTCTGAACCTTGAGCTCAGTGGCATGAGGACTTGCCCATGCTTCTCCCAGCTAGAAGATCGTCCCGTATCTCAGCTGCCCTTGGACTTGGGATCCCTCCCCAGGAGGAAGAGCGACGATGACCCACTGTCCCCAGGCACTGGGCTGCTAGTTTTCCTAGACAATCTCTACACATAGCGGCACCCAGATTCAGAGCACTTAGTGCTCAAGTGGTATTCTTTTTGTCTCCTGGACACCATACACACTTGACGTGGCCAATGTTCCATATTAGCCCCACAGAAAAGCACTGTGACAGGGGATCCCTGTCCTGTCCTGAAATGGCTTGTCCAGCATTACCCCCAGCCCCAGGTCATCTGTCCTCAGGGATAACAAGAAACGCCAGGACTTGGTATCTTCTTTTCTTCCTGATCCTTTTTTTGTAAATTTCTCAGTTGGAACCTCTTCCTTAACCTGAGCCTGTGATATTGCGGAGTTTGTCTGGTCTGTTGCACATGGCTGAACCCTCCAGAATAGTTTTCCAATCAGTCTTAAAGATCTGTCTTTGCATGCTAGTCGTATCATCTGTCATGGACATGGATTCTGTTCCGTCTTCAGAGACCTCTACCAACACCCGGCAAGCAAATTAACTAAACACTATTCCTGCCTAGAAAGGGTCTGGTTTTGTCATTGTTACACTGTCATTTCATATTTTTACAAAAAAGTAAAATGAATACTATAGATTTAGTAGAGCCAAACATAAATTCATTCTTAATAGTCTCTATGTCATCCATTGATTGACTATAAATTATGAACCAGAAACTCCAATAACCACTTTATAGACAGTGTTTCACACAATCTCAGACTGATCTTCTGATAAGAGAACTGAAGTTCAGAGAGGTTAAATAACTTGCCTGAGGTCACACAGCTTGTGAGTGATGAAGAGAAGTTTTGAACCCGGTTCTGCTCTTGTAATAATAACTTATCCTACTTCCTAAGCAACTTGAATAGCCAAAGGGAAATGCAGAGCAGATGAATTGAGCTGGACTCAACACCAGAACTTTTAGTCTATTTTTCTCTAGTCACTAAAACAGTGCCCCAAGGACCTGAAAGTCTGCATGTGTCTCTGTGAATGACTCATTTATTTCCAGGGAGTGACTTTGTCATTAAGGAGGAAAACAAGCCAAATAGTACCAGACACACAAATCACTTTGCTAAGTATCCTTGTCCAATGATCAGCACTCCTAAGGCTTATATTTAAAGCCCTGTCATATTTGAAATGCTGAACATATAAGAACTTTTACATAGAGAATCTTAAAGGCAGAGTTTCTGAAGTTGTGGTAAAGTCTAAAATTCATGCAAATGGAACAGACTGATTTATTTCAAGTTTCACATGAAACAATTTTTATAGTCTTGCAAATATTTACTACTTTAAGAGCCTGAGGCAGAATTCCCCTAAAATGGCCAAAAAAGAAATAAATAAAATAAATGAATAACTACTACAAGTCAGTTTATACTTTATAAATTCTGTTAGAATGACTGCTGTGCTCTGAATGTTTACATTGGCCCCGAATTCACATGTTGAAAGCTAATCCACAGGATGCTGGTATCAGGAGGAACTTTGGGACTCACTAAGTCATGTGAGGGAGCCCTCAGAACTGAGATGAGTGCCCTGATACAAGGAGACTCAGAGAACACCCATGCCCCTTCCGCCCGGTGACAACATGAGAAGGCGCCATCTATGCATAAGAGAGCAGCCCTCTAGCCACCAAGTACCCTGGCACCTGCATCTTGGACTTACTACCTTGTGAAACTGTGAGAAACAGAATTCTGCTGTATATAAGTGTGTTGGTTAGCTACCTTTTTTGTCCAAAATACCTGACAAGAACAACTTAGAGGAGGAAAAGTTTACTTTGAGTTCACCATTTTAGAGATTCAGTCTGTGGTCAGCTAGCTCCATTGTATTGTTCTGGGCCTTTGGCAAGACAGAACATCAAGGTGGGAGGGCATGTTGGAGGAAAGCTGCTCAGCTCCTAGCAGCCCGGGTGGGGCGAGAGAGAGAGAGAGAGAGAGAGAGAGAGAGAGAGAGAAGCAGGGACAACATATATTCTCCAAGGTCACACAGTCAGTGACCGATCTCCTCTAGCTCTGCCCCACCTGCCTACCGTTACCACCCAGTAATTGATTAAAATTATTATTTCAGCAAATGGATTAACTCACTGAATAGGCCAGAGCTATCATAATCTAATCATTTCACTTCTGAACATTCCTGCTTTTGGGGTAACAATACATATCTAAACAGTAACCATAAACCACCTAATCTATGGTAGTCTGTTATAGTAGCCCAAATGGACTAAGACAACTACCATTAACAGTAAACATATTCACCCATAAAGATAAAATGAAATGCATATTTCTTCATAAGGAACTCTGTATTGGGTGCCAACTGGGAATATAATCTCTTTATTCCTCAGAGAATAAATATTTGTATTTGTTTTTGGCTTCAGTCATTAAATTCTCTTTCTAGGTTTAGTAATTCTCCCCTACTGAGTCTTGCAGGGGGTCTGGACTTGTCTGTGGGTTTAAGATTGAAATTGGTTTTGATATTGATATATTGGTATATTTTTTCAAAGGCACCAATCTGGGGTCCTTTCAGAGTTCCAGCCCAAAAGTTTTCAGGAGGCTTAATCTGCATTTCATTTCTGATCACCCCACAACAAGTGAGAGGGAATAAGACCAAGAAAACTTCTCCCTCCATGATCAAGCACAAGTGCAGCTTGGGGTAGGATTTTTCATTACTATGACATAGTGAAGGAACAACAAAGAAAAGTCTTTTCAGAAAGTGAGTTTGTCACATCAGTAATTAAAAAGATCTTTATTTGTACAAGGGGCTTGGTAGGCCACATTCGATGTCAGCTGGAGGAGTCTGGTATTTTGAAGTTCATAGTCATCCTATCCCCATTGTTCACATGTCTTAATAAATAACCTTTGCAGAGAAAAGGGGCCAGGGTGTCTTTCCAAGTACTGATGATTGAGACTTCTCTATTAGCTTGCAGAAAAGTCCACCTCATAATGAAAACAGACACCGGGTCTTGTGTTTGAATACAAGAAATATCACTGTTTCCTGAAGTCTTTGGCAGATCTTTGCCAAAATCAAGCAGGAACCACCATTGGCTCTAATCCTGTGACCTTCAACTGAGGAAATACCAGGTTACCACACTCCCCTTGAAAAAATCCCACCACACTGGTCTAGAGATCCTGGTTGTGTTCGTGAGGTCATTTAGGAATGAATCTACTTGGCTTCAAACACTCTCCACTATTTGCTAGTTATAACTTTTGCCCAATTCCTTAGCTTTTTATGTCTCAGTTTCCTCTTATATAAAATGGCAATAGGTAATAATAGTACCTACCACGTTGAGTTGCCATGAAGAATAATTGAAATCATTCCTTTACAAGTCCTCAATATGGCTCAAAATAAGTGCTTAAAATGTAATTTGTCTATAAACTTCCATTACCCTTTGACTTCTAGGTAAAAATAAGTTGATAAAATTTCCAGCAAATTTGGGGGTTGGTCTTTCCTTTTCCATAACCCCCAACATTATGACATAACCAAGTCATTTTATTTACCCAAATATGTAAAAATATCTAGTTATTGAAGATTACAATGAGCCTCACAAGCTTGATGTAAAAGATCAAACGCAAAAAAAATCAAAATTGCCAAAAATTACTAAAAGTTAGCAGAAAGGATTAAAGACTTTGAAGACAAAAATTTGCCTTCTTCCTATTTCTTGAGCTTGGTGATCATAGTTTCACCTCCCTTCCTTAGAAGGGTTTCCCTGATCCATCTATCTTGGTTAACCACCACATACCTACACACACAGATACATGCATGCACACACACACACACACACACACACACGCACATATACGCACACTAATAGTCCTTCATCCTGCATTATTTTATGAAACACACTGACAATATATTTCATTCATTTTTGGCTTACTTGCTTCCACCACCACCTCACTGGAACATAAACTCCTCGATGACATTAGAAGCACACCTGTCACATAGTACATACTTCAGGACTATTTACAATGTTGGTCAGTGATTGTCATCACTATGACAAAATATCTGATGAAATAAGCTTAAAGGGGAAAGATTTATCTTAGCTCACAATTTCAGAGGTTGCGGTCCATAGTCAGTTGGCTCCATTCTATGGGCCTGAGGTAAGGCAGACAACATGGTACCAAGGACATTGTGGAATAGAGTGACTCCCCTCACAGTAACTGAGAAGCAGACAGAGAAAGGAAGGGGCCCAGGACAAGATATACCCTTCCAGGACACTTCCTCCAACTTGTCCCTGCCTCCTGTAGCTTCCACCACCTCCCAAAATCACATTCAATTATTATCCAATTGATACATTAATCCATTGATGAGATCAGTGCCCTCATGATCCATTCACTTCCCAAAAGTCCCACCTCTGAATATTGCTGTATTGGGAACCAAATCTTCAACATATGAGCTTTGGGAGACATTTAAAATCTAAACCATGGTATTTATTCAATGAATTAAAAATAAATTTAATCCTCTTGAGTCTGGTAGGGTGACAGTCACTGAAGTTCTTACTCATTTCACTTTCAGAGCTTTAGAATTTTCATGTTCTGTCAAGGTCACACGAGGGCAGAGAGTTTCATGCTGTGCCCCCGGCACAGCCTTTATAGGGATAACTGCCCAGTCTTTGGGGAAACTGAGCCTTCTACTCAACACTAGCAGCATTCTCAGTTTCTTCTGGATGGAAAACAAAGGGTGTGTACCATGACGGGAAAAAGCTTGAAGACCATTGTTGGATGGAGTCAAATGATTCTAGTGATGAACTCAGGAATTAACGTCTGTGTAGGTAAGGAACTCAGGGGCTGACTTCCAGATACTCAACCTTCTGTTTCCAATAGAGTCATCTCCACTTCTATACTGCTTTACATATTGAGCTTGCACAAATTCGGACATACAAGGAAAGACTCCATAGAAACTTAAAATTAAGATCTGAGGGATTTATGTGGAAATATATTATATCCTTGGAGATACCATTACAGACCCAACAGAAACACAAATCTCTATGCCCCAATGCCTTCACATCTACCTAAGCTTCATTCCATTGGATTATTTATTGATTTCACATCATTAAATCACAAAATGTACTGCAGAAGGTAATGCCTGAGGCCTTGACACCTTAGAGACAAAAAGACTTGGGCTGGGGATATAGCTCAGTTGATAGAGTGTTTGCCTCACATGCATAAGGCCCTGGGTTCAATTCCCAGCACCACAAACAAAGAAAAAGACTTTATCAGTCCACTTTCCTGGAGAATATCAGAATAGCTGTGGCTCTTGGCAAGTGACAGAAACCAGAGAGGTAGTACCATAAAATCAATGGAAAATGTTCCAAAATGGAAGAAGAGGTGAAGCAAAGACCATTGACTTATCCCAAGGTCACCCCAGATTCATGCTTTTCATTGGATCATGTTGCCCGATGTGCCTTACACTGTTCCTCCACACAGCAATCATGATAACAGCCAGTTATCATCCAACACTGCTTCTCATTCATGCCTTCTGGACACATCCTGCCAGCCAAACAGATTCTCAATGGCCTCCAACTGTGGGATGTGGCTCTCCATTCAGGGGTAAATTTCTAATGCAGGGCGGCATAATGATTCCCACTTAAAGCTGATATTATCCATTCAACTAAAATCCACATGCCCCCAGCTAAAACACCCCCCTGTAGAGGCTGCAGCTATTATCTATTCAGAAGTCCTTCATTACAGGTAGGTAATGGGTTTGCTCTGTACAGGAGCCTGATGCACTGTAAAAGTTTTCTCATTGTGCCTTTGAATTCTTTGAAACACCAGGAGATTTTTATGTGAATTCTTAATCACTAAGCCCAGACTCTCACTTTGGAACATTCTGCTACTGGGGCACATGACAGGAATCAATGTTCTCAAACTCCATGTTAGAAGATTCTCATCACTTGCAAATATATTCCCATATAAAACTGTATTTCTTGTGTTTAATAGTAGACATTGAGACAAATGATTATTTGTTGTGCACATGATGTGGTGGGGTGTGGTGAGGGGCTATCCTGTACATTTTAGAATGTTTAGTATTTTCCTTGGCCCTGCCCATTAAATACCAGAAGCATCTCCTACTAGTTAAGACAGTCAAAACTGTCTACATTTCTAAAAGTTACCTGGGGAAAAACCTGCCCCTGGCTGAGTAACAGCAATCTGTAACAGTAAGACAGGAGAGGAAAGATATTCCCTCTTGTCCCTAGTCCAAAATGTTAAATCTAATCTAAACGCAGAGAATCCCCGTGGAATGCAAGAAATTGCATATTTATGATAGCAGATAGGATATCGGACAGGATCTCTAAGCAATGACGAATCAGGGAATGAATTCAGGTTTTACTGGTTCTGAATTAAATGATTTAAGAATTCCACACCTAGAAAAGGCCATCATCTTTAGATAATTTGAGTGTGTTCCACTCCACTTGATATTCACGTAAGGGACACCCACTTAACCACTCCAACTGACATTCATTTACCAGAAACTGCCAGAATGACCATGGAAAACAGCACCATTCCCTGGAATTTAATGGAGACAGTGATGCCAGAAATAAGGAAAGAGTTCATATAAAGGGATAGAAGAAGAATAATCCAAAAATAAATACTGCCTTCTTTGAACAGTAAGGTAAACATCCTAACCCTTTCTCTGGAGCCAAATAGACCTGAATCTCATCCTGGTTCTGCCAACCCCCAACTGCATGAACTTGAACAAGCTGTTTAATGTCTCTGAGACTTGTTTCTTTATCTGTGATAAAGAGAATATCATATGCCTCCACGATTTCCTGTGATGAATGAATGAATGGATGGATATATGCAAAGCACTTTGCATCATTTGGGTTCGATAAGTGCTATTTTCTGTATGATTCTGAGCTTAGTTAGGGGTAGTCAAGGGGATCAACCAAGACTAGTGTACCCTCTGATAATAAACCTTTGAAGGACAAGAAAAATGTCATTGAGTAGGACTCCATAAATGCCTCTCTCACTGTGCCTGACACAAAATGCCTTGGTCCCCAAGGGCCCTGTACTTACCAGGAGAATCTGCTTCCTCCCTTGTGGGCACAGCTCCCTCCTGTTTCCATCTGCACCAATTAGCATGGAGCAGATTGTAGGGACCCAGAAGAGTACCTTGAGGATGGGCACGTCATGCCAAGAACAGGCGAGCCTTCACAGCCCGTGCAGGTAATGGGGTCGAAAATGAAGATGTATTAGGGTAAGTGGAATTACAGCTCTGCTGATTAAGTGATGAAGTGAATGGAAATGAAAAACGTGGTATAAATTATTAAGGAAATGTTAGCTGCTCCAGGCAAAGGCAACCATTTTGGGATTATAGAATGAACCAGCACCCAGGTACCTGAGGCCTTTCTATGACACAAAGGAAGGAATTTTACTGTTTTCTTTGTTCTTTAAGGGTTTCTATTTTTTCAAAGATGTCTTTACTTTCCTAGTTATCTGGCTCTGCCTACTGAATAAATACTATAAGAAATTACTTCAGATTAACATAAAAATACAAGTTATGCCTATCATCAGAATAATTGAGCTGAAATAGTCAGATAAGCCATTGGGATTCCAGATAGTATATTTCAAATAATGACTCAGAGAACCAGCCTCAGAATGCCCACCTCGTCCCCTGGGCAGGACGGCATTCTCCATTATCTCTGTAGTGTGGAACACGATGCTCAAGAAAGGAGGGGGAATAAGGTGGATTCTGGTAAATAGAAACTGGTGTGAAAATCTGACCCACATACAGATACATCCCCCAGGAAGTTTTGAGCGCGTTCGCTAATCAAAATATTTTTCATCATTCTAAACTGTTGTGATAGGACTCGTCAGTTTTTCTCCCCTGTTCACAGGAACATGACTGAGTTAATCTCTCTTTTTTCTCCCCCACCTCTCTGTCTCTCCCCTGTGAACACTGTATGCATTTACTGGAGAAGGTGGAGCTACAGAGGAAAGCAGACAATGAATGGAGACCTCACAGCCCTGAGAGTCAGAGAGTGGCTGTCTTGGCTCTGGAGGGCTGTCCTTGTCACCCTAGTCCAATTCTGCTTCCCCTCTTGCTCAAGAATTATGGAGAGAGATCCTGTGAACAAACCCTCTTTTTCTTGAATTAGTTTGAGGGGATATCTCACATCCCACCAAGAGAGCCAGCTGGTTTAGACGAGACTTGAATTCTCTCCTTCCTTTTCCTGACAAGTGGTCATAAACAGACTTTGCTTGATTCCCTCTTCAGACTGAGAACTCATTTCCTCTCAAAATAGCTTATGCTATTTCTGAACAACTCTTCCTGTGGGAGGTTGGCAGAAATAAGTGTGTCCACCAGTGAGCCCGTGAGTGGCATCAAATCTAGGTTGAAGACACAGGTAACTCCAGAGCAAGGACAACCACGGTCCTGTTATACATCTTCCCCACAAAGCCTCTTCCCTCGTGGCTGGCAGCTCAGATGCACAAGATCAGATCAGGAGAAATGGAACCTTTTTCATCACCTTGCTCTCTGTCTAGATTTGGATGACCAGAGGATAATATCAGAAGAAAGACAAGAAATTACTCATAAAACAATAGAAATTACAGCATCTGCCTTCATTAGATTATGACTGAAATCATAAAAATTGCCTTCGTGGCTTTTTTTGTCCATGATTCTTCGTAAAATTGTGTTTTTTATCCTAGTGACAGAAGTAATATATTTTCATTGTAGAAAATTCAAAAACATGGTAAAGCAAAAAGAAGAAAATGAAAATCATCCATAACCTCACCACCCACAGATACATACTGTCATTTTGGGTGTGTGTCCTTCCAAGGACTTACACTTTTTTTGTTTGTTTAGTTACTTAATTGGGATTATAATTTTCATAGTATATTATAATTTGTTTCTACTTATCAAAACAATCTACTAGGAGCATTTTTCCAAGTTATTAAATATCTTCTTTACCATAATCTTGAATGATTATAATATTCACATTGTAGATGTAGCATAATCTGTTTATACTATTCTTTTCTTGGTGGGCCCTGAGGCTGGTAGCATCTCTACATGACATAACACATGATGCAGGAAGAATGAGGTGTACTGTGATCAAAGAGGAAGAGCTCAGAATCTAGGCTTTGGGAGCCAAGAAGAGTTCCCTAACGGAAGTGACCCTGGAATAGTGCTTTTCATATTGTAAGTCATGATAGAATATATATTGGGTCCTCAAATTGACCAGCTTGTCCATCCTGGCCTTAACATTTCTCTCAGCTTAACTAAACTTTAGACAGACTTCTTCCTGACTCTAAGCCCTGATATCCCTTTTTCTTAGAGCATTTTCATTAGAAAAAATGATTGGTATAAATTCCGCCCTGCTTCTTTAAGATATAAATCATTTTTAAAATTTCTTTCAGTTACACAGCCTAAGAATATCTTTCCCAAGGCCTTAGGCGCTGTCTCTCAGGAGAGCAATCATTGTGGAAGGTAGAGTCCCTATCTCCCAGTTTCTGTAGGAGGGTAGAAGCCAACCTCCAGCCAGTGCCTTTTTTCAAGTTGTGAAACTGCGTCCTGTCATGAAGATATGAGAAAGCTGGCTTTTCCTTTGGGTGAAGCCAAATATAAAACACAGGTGGTGTACAGTTCCCTCAGGCCAACACTTAGAAACTCTTCACACCTTTGTTTCCGTGGAGTCTGGCTCTGGCTGAGGCCTGTCCTATCCTCCCCACCGCATTAGTCTTGATTAAAGTCTTCATTGACTGTTTAACTTTATCCAGCACAATTTCTGCTTTGACACAATAAAAGTTTTAGAAGATGTCAGTCCCTCTTATGCAGATGAGAAAACCATGACTGAAGGAGAAGTTTTCAAGTCAAGAGATCTATGAGCATCAAGAGTTGGTATTGGTCACAGTTTTGAGTCCTCTTTGAATTCCTATAGACCACATTGATAAAAAGAGGTCAAGACTACAGGGGTTTAATTATACTAATGAGGACCTTGTGGGTGACTGGTTGGTTCTTCTATGGCTTTCTTCACCTACGAAATGGAACTGACAACCTGAAAGCTTGTTGTGAAGGTTAAGTATGAGGTAGAAAATGAAAAGAGAGGAAGTTCCTGGCACACAGAGACCTCTGCTCTTGTTAATAACATTATCTTTGTTATTATTGGAAGAGCACTGATTTTAGAGTCAGAAAAACCTGAAATCAAATTTATCTCTTATTGAGCAAGTGAATTAGACAGTTCACTTGTGTCCTTATAGATTATTGAAAGGTTTAAATCACATGTGCAAAGTTAATGATTCACCTTGGCCCATGGTAGGAAAATGCTATAATGGCTTTTGAGGGTTTCTGCCCCCCTTATTGAATCAAACACTAATCTAGATGTTGCTGTGAAGGGATTTTGCCAATGTTAATTAAAGTCCCAAATCAGCTGCCCTTAAAGTACAGCAATTACCTTGGTGTGCCTAAAGGAATCATAGGAGCCCTTAGAAAGCAGATAGTTTTCTCCAGGTGACTAAAGAAGACAAAAAAAGAGAGATTCCAAATGTGGGAAGGATGCAACATGCAGTGGAAGTCTTTGACAATGGAGAGGGTCACATGGAAAGATCCTGAAAGCAGCCTCCAGCAGTTGAGTTACCCCTAGCCAACAGCCAGTTTGAGATGTATTCTCAGGCCTCAGGGAACCAGATTCTATCAACAGCCTAAATTAGATTAGATGTGGATTCTTTGCCATTTTCTACACATATGAACACAGCTTAGCCAGAACTTGGATTTCAGTCTTGTAAAACTCTGACCAAAGAACCAACCAAGCTCATCCCAGTTTCTGACCTACAAAACTATAAGATAACAAAGACGGGTAGGTTTCAGTCACAACTGTGATCATTTATTACACATCGATAAAACAAATTAATACAAACCCTTAGTAATATGTGAGTTTTTTTCACCTCAAACACAAGCCAAAGGTGGATACAGAGGCAGCCATGCAATAGGCCCTTTCCTTTGTGTCCACATACACTGACCTAAGGTCAAAGTATGATATTATCCCCCCAAGGACACTCTGGGTACACAGGTGGGCATCATTGTTAAAAGTCTAAGGCAGTCTCAAGAGTCCCTGCAGAAATACACTTGCTTTTCAAGTCTCCGTACCAATGCACTCAAAAGATCAGACTGTTTTCAAAATTGAGACATGTAGGCAAGTCCATTTGTACCTTTTTATTGACATTTCTGACCTTGCTAGAAAAGTATGTTATGTTTTGCTATAAAAATTATCAGAGAGTGCAGCTTGCTGAGTGATATTTTATATTACAGGAGCAGAGCACTTAAAAACGCTCTCCTCAAAGGAGTGCTGCTACCCCTGAAAATCTGCAGGATCTCAATGAGATTTTTTTCCCCAGCATCAGGTCCACAGTGTTAACTGGTCCTCAATGTTAACAAGTGATTCAGTGCATGGAACCATTGTGCGATGTTGATTGAATTACTCCACCAAGTTCAAGTTCAGTTTTGAGGAAAATACTAAAAGTCGTCTTAAAGTTTTAGAAGGTTCACACACACACACACACGTACACATACACATTCAATATACGCTGTTTCTTAAAAGTTCTGGTGGGTATTGAGAATACTTCTGAATGTTAGTGTTGCTTGGGTATTGATTCTCTTTGACAAATTTCAAAACAGAAATAAAAGCAAAAATCAAGTCAAGACCAAATAAATAAATAATCCTCCGGATTATACATCATTTTGTTCTTGTCCTAAGATAGAAACTTTTACTTTAGGGTAGCTGTGCTACATATCCCTAAACTATACCAACTTTAAAATAACAATGTTCCTATTGGCTATTATTCATCATAATTTAATTATTTCCTCCCATATTTTAGAGATAATGATAAGTGCTGAGGATACAAGTCTGAAAGAGGCACTCGCATGTATTTAAAGAGAGAAGACAAATATCAACTTTTATAGGAACTGGAGTTGCCCCTTTATCCCTTCCTGTGAGGGTCAAAATAAAAAGCAGCAATTACCTGATATTAAGGGAACAGTTGGACAAGCAGGGGTCAACTCCTACTCCTGAACATCCTAACTACATGACCTTGAACATTCATGTAAGTTTTCTAAATCCTGCATTCATCATGTATGAAATGAGGAAAATTATGACATAATGAGGATATTGTGAAAATTAAAAAGGTTGTTCTACCATATTCCGTTCAGGCTGCTGTAACAAACTGTCATAAAGAAGCTAGCTTATAAACAACGGAAGTTTATTTCTCACCATTTTGGTGGCTGAATGGTGGAGATACTGGCAGACTACATGTCTGTGAGGACCAGCTTCCTACTTCATGGACAGCCTTCTTGTTGTGTCCTCAAGTGGACGGGGCAATGGAATTGGCTGATCCCTTCCACGAAAGAAAACAAGTCTTTCTGACTTAATTGCCTCCAAGGGTGCCACCTCCAAACACTATCACACTGAGATTAGGTTTAAACTTATCAATAAATATATGAAGAATTAACAAGTAGCAGAAGTAATAAAGATCTATTCTCAAGTTGCTTTTTCTAAAATTCATATAGGTTTCTTTTCTGATTATAGGTCTGCATTTCAAGGCAAAGCATATCCTCAAAATATCTGAATCCGTGTGTGTGTGTGTGTGTGTGTATGTGTGTGTGTGTGTGTTTCTTGAGTCCAAAATGAGCTGAAACTGATGGAAACAGTTATAAACAGTTATTTTGTTTTGTCTTTCTCAGTCTGTATAATAAACTAGTAGTAATACAACAAGCATGATTATAATCTTGATTGATACTTCTTGATTACATTTTACCAGACTCCAGAAGATTGCCCACTTTCAACACTAGTCATGTTTCATTGCTATGTCTGGATCTTGAGAAAAAATTATATTTGAACAAAGAGTTCCAGACTTTTTTCTGACACTTTTTGGATAAATCATCAATTTGGTTCATATACCAATCTCAATATATTAAAAATGTATCTGTTATTCTTACAAGTACCTTGAACCTACACAATTATATTACAATTATCATATAACAAAATAAGCCTCCTTAAAATACATGAGTCATGCTTTAAAGTTCATTTTAAAAAAAAGTCAAATAAGAAAGATAACTGCTCAAATAAGTGCATTAAACTCTTAAAAATTCCAATTAAACTGTGTCCTCCTCAAGACAATATGTGTACCATATTATCTCTTTTCTCTGATTCCATTTTAGCATGTAGCTATGAACACAATGGGTGCTCCACACATATTTATTGAATAATTGATTGACTGAGCTTGTGCAACAGGTTACCATTTATGTGTCAGACCCAGCTCCATCTATTGAGCATGCCACACTGAATCTGAAAAGAGCCCTAGCCACAGCTGTAGCTAACAAATAACCCAGGCTCCAGATCTAATCTTGTCATCTAATGAAATGTGCAGCTTTTAGTAATTCCTATGCACTGTTCTTCACACTTGAGAGACTTTCGTTTGTATGTGTCTCTTCACTGAAAAGACCTTAAGACAATACTTCCTGGGTGAATATGCTCTTTGGCTTAAATGGAGACTCTGATGATTCATACAGCATTTGGTCAAATATTGAAAAATACAAATCTTGGAGAGAGAGACTTTTTGGTTTTCTCACCACTGAAGTGTCTAAGACAAATTTAGGCAGCTGGCTGCCAAGACTGCATTTTCTTCCAGCCCTTCGTTTTATTTTTTCTTGAGGAACCAATTCACTCACTGAAGTTGTGAACATTCCTGAGGCATCTCATGCCTACCAGGCCCTATGCTAGATGTGGGTAATAAATTCAGTCCCTAACCTCAAGTAGCTCACAGTTAGATAAAGAAAATCTTTAACTGCTTTAGCTTTATGTATTACATTATTTTTTGTGATTCCAATTGCCTGTTCACAGTCCCTACTGCATACAGTGGTTGTAAGATGAAGCTCAAATGAGATAATGCATGTACAAGCACAAGTTCACAGCCAGGAAACTGTAGGTGCTCCACCAGTCCCAGCTGAAGACAAAGGGACTGTGACCCCAAGGGCAGACAGTGCCAAGTCAAGCCACTTCCCAAGCAAGTGGTGGACAGTTACTATGCTAAGTGACTGAGGGTGTAATGGGGTCTGGAGAGGAAGGGTCCTGGGAGTATACTTTTCCATGTGGAGGCTTCCAGAGGATTAGGCAAGAGCCAAAATAATTTCTTTTCCCTGAACCAGGTTCTTGATGAATTTCTACTCCACCTTATCAGTTCCCTTCTTAGAGATGCTCCTTTTCGTCTTCTCAGCCCTCACCTGCCCTTTAGTTCCTTTGTCTTTGAGTGGCCTCAAGGGTCTGTATGCACTATGGTGTCAGGAGGCAGTACAAAGACACCAGGTAGAAAGAGCTGCTCTCTCCTGGGAGATGTGACAGAGCTGAGAGATGGCCAGAGCACAGGGACCTTAGGCTGGGCACACAGCAATGCACACTCTTGTAGAAAGAAAGGCTGTCTTCCAAATTTCCAACAGTGAAGACTGGTTATTCTGCTAATATCCACGAGCCCTCCTGGATCTACTTTTTCCCAAGACCTCGGTGTTTAATCCACAACCAAGAACAGATTTGTCTTCTAAACACTTCCCAAACCTGACCTTCCTCCCCACTCCATGTGGGGTTGGACTTCTGCAATGACTTTCTTATCTCCTTGTCTTCCGTCTCCACCATTGGTCCCTCTGCTGGACGAGGCACTCCCCTGCCCCTTAAAATTTCCAGAAGTCCTTTGCTGGCTGTCCCATCTCCCTCTCCAGACTCCTGCCACAACACAGGTTGGGCTGCATCCTCCAGAAACTGAACTGAAACTACAGTTTCCCAGGACAACACAAGAACCTTCTCCCCAACTCCTACTCCTTCACCGAAGACAGATAGCATTACCTTCTCTGAGGATGACTAACCCATCCAGGTTTAGCTGGGAATTTTTAGGTTTTATCCCTGAAAGTCCCACATCCCAGGAGCTTCCCCACCTCAATGCCTGCCCTCTCTAAGCCTTTCTTGCCCCTCTGTGGTTGAGTCAGATACCCTGCACTGAATTCCATGATCCTATAATTCAGATTATTTTCATCAACACACTTAGCATAATTACACATCTGGACCCATACTTTGAGCTTTCTAAAAGCAAGGATTTCATTTACTTAATTTTCTTTCTGTATCCCCACCTAGCATTGTACCTGAACCAACAGACAATAAGAAAGGGATGGAGGGAGGGAGCAAAAGGAAGAATGAAAAACTGAAGTTTCATTATGTAAAACATGTTACCGAATTGCAACAGACTGAAGACACCACAGGATTGTCAAGTCACAATATGCATTTTGAAAATGCAATATCTTTTGATTAACTCTGTCTTCATTATAAACCTCTTTCTATAATAATCACATGGCAGTAGAAAGCAAGATATATTTTTCAGGAATATACTGGTCAGGGACTAAATTAAGACCATTTTAAAAGGCTCCTATAAAACTAAATGCCTGCATTTCAGTATCTAAACGTAAGTTTATGCTTGCCTTGCACAGAATTGAATTTAGAAGGCAGGTGTTCTTTGGTGGGCAGCTCTACTCCATGTGGTCGTTCAAGGTCCAAAGCTCTTTCCATTGTGTGTCTCTGCCATCCCCTTGAAGTCCCTGTCCTCTAAATTTAGGCAGCAAATAGAAAGAGAGTGGAAGCTAGGTTAGAGGAAGTTGTGTAAACCAGCCCTGAAGGACTGCTGTACAATGTCACCTCCTTCTCAACCCAATGGCTAGAGCTCACGGTCACACCTAGCTGCATGGGAAATTGAGATAATGCATATGAAATGATAAGCTCAAAGTAAATGCTGCATAAATATCCATTAATTGCTACTATTTTTTGCTTTTACTATTACTATTGGTATTAATGCTAATACCACCCACACTTACACCAAGGGCATTCTAGGTTAGGGGTTATTGTTTTGTTTTTGTTTTTTTTCTGGAGTCCTTGAGTCTCTGAAAAGTCACCATACACATCTAATAACCTGTCACCCCTCATCAGTCCCACCTTCAGGACGTTTAGTTGCCTTATCAATCTTAAGCTACTAGAAGAGAAACTGAGGGCTCAGTTCCCTGACCACATATATAGTAGATGTCAAGTGCTACAAAATGCAGTGTTATACATCATCAGACAGTGATAAACTATAATGAAATACAATTTCACTTTGTACTCAACCATGCATTTTATGAGGATCCCATAAAGTTTTACCTTCAGTCTCAAAAAGCAATAGTAAACCCCTATGATTCCTATGTTCTACTTTCCTGGGTGCCTTCAACAAAGAAAACTATTGATTTTGAGTTGTCTGAAGTACACTCTATAAAAAATTACCCTCAGTCCATGCCTTTCTTTTTACCAGACTCAAATAATGGGAGAAAATTGGAGATCCCACAGAAATGCACACACAAGGAAGTTACATGGAATCTTAGGCTAATGATAGCCACTCTTTTAAATGCACCCAAATTCGAGTGAGAAGCAAAATCTTGGCTGTGAGTCCTGATTTCTACAATAAATAAATAAATAAATCTGCATTCTTTATGATGCCCAACCAAGTCAAAACAGAGACAATGGAGATGTAGTCGCCCACTGCACAGAGGACTTCTCTATGAGTTTTTAAATGATGCATTAGTATATTTGATCCTTGAACACTTGGGCTGGAGATACTAGTTCCATTTTACCCTGTAAATAAGCAAAGCCTTTAAGAGTTTACATAGGTTGTCTGATGCGGTAAGGATATGTAGTAACAGTGACCAGATTCCAATTCTGTTGTGACTTCTAGAGCTTTGTTTATTTGAGAAGTCGACACTGAGAAATCACACAGTCAGAATCAGAATGAACCTGAATTGAAGGGCATATCCTGAAGAAGCCAAGACAAGCAAACTGGGATGGAGGAGAGAGAGAGACAAAGACTTCTAGGGTCTGTGGGGAAAAAAAGTCACAACCACAACTTAGTCCCAGATCAATAATCCCTGAAAAAGCCACTAGAGATGAAATCCTTAAAAGTTCAGGAGAATTTGATTCTGGAGGACTCAGGGATGATGCCTCAGGCCATTCAGTCTGCTGTAACAGACCACCAAAGACTGGATCCCTCAGTAGAAGTCTATTTCTCCTGGCTTTGGAGGGAGGCTGTTCAGTCCAAGAGCCAGATGCTGGCAGATTCTATATCTGTTAAGGACCCACTTCCTAGGGCTTAGACAGCCAAGTTCTTGCTGTGTCCTCAAAAGGCAGAAGTGGCAAGGTTGCTTTCTGGGGCACAAATCCCATTCTTGTCTTTATGTCCTGATCACCTCCCAAAGACCTCATCCCCTAATACCATTGCACTGGGGATTATGCTTCAGCCTATGAGTTTGGGAGGGACTTAAACCCTCAGCCTATGACAGACAAGGTGTGAGTTCCAAGAATGGTCCCTTCAGAAAAGAAGCCACAGATCACTAGGACTGGATCACACTTCATCCAACAGGTAACAGGAACTTGGGCAGCCATTGGGAGAAAGATGCCCTGAGACCACTAAAGCTGGCCTTTAACCTTTACACAAAAATGTGGCTACAGTAAACTGCAGGTGAAAAGACCCAAATATTTTACATTTAATCTGCCTAAGGTGATAAAACCCTCAGAGAAGGGACATGCAGGATACGGATGTTTTAAACAGTGGGATTCTTCATTTCCTTGTTTATTTCCCCAAAATGCCTCAAAAATGAAAGAAAATCAGCATCTAAACATCTGTGGATAATTCACAAGGAGATGCTTAGCTCTTCTTAACCAATAGGAATTTATTTTCAGATTTTATTGTCAAACACAGAGCTGACCCCAAACGCACCATTATAGTCACTTGCTAATCCTCTCTAGCTTGTGTATGGTCTTCATTGCTGCAGGCAAGTTTTGGTTGTTTTGTTACATTGTATATCCTTTCCCACGGCTCTTCTCAAGCTTCATGTAGGACATGTGGTGGGACCAGGTGGGTGTAGGCAGGTATAGGTAGGTGTACTGCACCTGCCTCACCTTTCACACCACCACCTTCATGCACAGATCCAGCTACAGAGTAGGTAACACAGTGTCCAGGAGGCATGGATGCTGCCTGAATTTCCTGGAATCTTCTCTGAACACTGCCTTACACACACCCGTAATTGCTAAGCTCATTTGCAACCTCCACACTAACCTGGTCCCATTCCTCCTCATCTGCCCCAAATTGTCCCCTGAAAATGTAAGTTCCTCCTGAGCTTGTATTACCCAAAGTATAAAAGCGGTCGTCTGTACAGACATGTTTATACACCAAGACAATAATAAGAAATGACGAGAAGGAACTGGTGGCAAGTCAAAAGCTAGTAGCAGCTGATAGCTTTTGTACAACCTGTCTCAGGCAATTTGGTAAGTATGGTTTCAACCCACACGTGGGAGACACCCAGCTGGTTAATAGTCTGCCCCAATCTGCATCAGAGCTTTCTGGCGATGGCCTCCTCAAGTCACACAAATGAGAGAGCGAGTTAGTACACCTTTGCCGTTAGGTGCTCGCTGCAATGCAGTCTTGTCTGAGCCCTTGAACTCCTTTATTTCAAGCCTGATGTTAGAAACAAAGGATAAAAGGCTGCGTGTGCTTTTTATTTCGCCTGTTATTGGAGTTTTTAAAGCCTCTATTCTTCACCAAAGCCCTCAGTGTGGTGGCAAATATGACAAGTGTGAATAGGCTGGAACCTCATCTAATCGTCGCCGCAATGGTGCTGAATTTCATATACAGAGGGTGGCGATAGCCCTTACTCCATTACCGGGTCCCGAACAGCAGGGCTGAGTGTTATTCCAATATGCATCCCCTCAACACCGAGGTCTGTGGGGCAGAGCGAGCGCTTTTCAAATCGAATTGAACACAAAGGACTTTATATTGAAATGGCGCAGGGGTGCCTTTGCTCCCGAAGAGGTCTCCTTACAGGGGATTTTCATTTTCTCCTTTGGCCTTTTCTACACTTTTTTCAAATTTGCTGACATGAGGATTTATTACTTTCATAATCATTTATTTGAAAATCAGTTGCTTTAAAATGAAGTCTCCTCCTGGGAACTTGCCATCAAGAGAGTAAATTTTTATTCTGAAAATACATAAAATTCAGCCTTTCCCATGATCACCACAACCCTATCTTTATAAAATAATCCTCTGCATGGGGTGAGGAGGAACTGTATATGACCAAGCTTTATTTATCTGTGTAGCTCCCAAGTACAATAGGCTATAGATGATGATGGTGATGATTGTGTGTGTGTGTGTGTGTGTGTGTGTGTGTGTCTGTGTGTGTCTGTGTGTGTCTGTGTGTGTGTGCATGACACACCTCACCTAGTTGTATTTATATGTTCACGTGGCAAAAGCTTTCACTATAGCTCCAGGGTTTTCACGTCGGCATTTAGGCAACATTTGTCTCCTAGGTTAAAGGCAATCCAAACCTGTATCCTACAGATGTGTGCAACCTTCTTCCTAGGGCCACAAGTCAAATCTGTCTTGATAAGGCCCCTGTCAACATGCTTGCTGGCACCCCAGTTTTCCCCATCAGCCATGGATTTTAGATTCTTACAAACTAGAAGGGATAGACTCAGCTCTCACTGCTGCAGAGGTCTCTGGCAGTTCCCTGTGCCAAGACAAAGGCAGGGTCCCTCACTAATACTCTGCCCTGCCTGGGCACTTCCCCCTGTCACTCTGGGTGTGTTCCCTCAAGAGCTGCCACTTCTCATAAATAATGTTTCTCCCTCGCGCTCTCTCTCTCTCTCTCTCTCTTTTTTTCTCTCTCATCCCTGCAATTGCTACCCCTTCCACTCTGTCTCTGAGCAGTGGCAGGAAAACTCCCACAGGATGCAGGCTTTCCGGCTTCTAACATTTCTAGAATCTCTTCTGCTTGTCTTTTGGTTGAAAAATAAACATAAATAGAGAAAAAGTCACCTTGCTCCAGTCATCCTTTCTTTTTCTGAATAGCTGCATTTGTACTCGCCCTCTGTATTAGTCAAGGGCTGCTCAGAAGTCCCAAAAGGCTCTGACTCTAACTAGTCTTACTGGAAACCCTGGGCACAGAAGCCAACCAAGGGCAGTGAAATGCTGGACTCAGTAAATAACAAGGGCAAAGACAGAGCAGGGGCTGCTGGGAGCCAGGGCTCAAAGCACACACTTGCCCTCTTTCTCCTAAATCTACTTTTCTCAGTTTTCTTCTAACCCCACTGAGTCAGTCTGATAACTTCGCTTCTGGCAGTTCTAGGCTCAAAACTTATAACATCACAATTTAAGAGTAGTGCATCAGTAAAAAAATCTAGCACAGAGTCTTGACACCCCGCTATGGTTGATGTGAGGTTAGAATTTCCAAGCATGACTGTTGTCTTATTTAAACTCTATAAGAACCCTGTTTTCAAATATTCTAGCACTGCTTCAAAGTTGAGGAAACTGAGACTAAACTGACTTAAATGACTCTCATGGTGTCTCAGAATTGCAGAGCAGGAACAGAGCCTCCAATACTGCTTTTAGAAGACCCAGTAGGTAATGATGAATATATTGCAATAGTTCAAATCAGCGTACTGTTTGCAGTGACTAGGCTAAGCACCTTTCATGAATTACCTCATTTACCTTTCCATAAACTGTAAGCTAGAGGTTCTATTATTGTCATTATTCTACAGAAGAGAAATCCAAGGGACACAGATTTTAGTAACCTGCCTAAAGGTGCACAATAAGAGAAAGACTCAACCAAGTATGTGCTCTACCATGTGGTCCCCTGTGCCCAAGAATTCACCAATCTATTACCACCAAAAAGTCAACTTCAAGAAAAAGCAAATACAGACAATATATAACTAAATGATACATTCTGTTGGATAAACCATAAGTTCTACAGGAATGCAGAGCAAGAAAAACAGGACCTAAAATAGTCAAGAAAGATCTGAAGGAAGAGGAGAGTTCTGGGCTCCAAAGGATGAAGAGGAATTAGTTGAACAAAATGGTGAGTTGATAACATTTAAGGGAAGTGCCAAAATGACAGCATTTAAATGCCAGCTTATTATTACAACTTAATAAGCAAAGGAGTACAGTCAAGAATAACCTTGGCATTTTTGGAAGATGAAGAGAAGAAAATGAATTAGAAGAAAAAGCTAGTCTTGACTCTTCCTTGTCTTCCTATAACTTCATCTTATGATCATTACTATTGTACTTTTATAACTCCAAGTCATCTTCAGAATCTGATAAAGGCTATGGGTTCTCTTTTCCTATTAAAGGCACATACACTCTCATATGGTCTTGTGTACAACAGACTGCCTATGTAGACATTTCTAGGCTCTTCTTCCCCAACCACGCTGATACATGAAACTCTGGTTCAGAATTCCAGTGCTTAACATTCTGAGGTTGGGGTTTTGCTGGGTGAAATAAAGCCACGTGTCAGATAGTATGAGAACCACATGGGGCTCTTTATGCTAGTAATTCGTGTCTCTGTCTAGAAGCTTGACATTCATGTGCTCAGGTAGTCTCTTCTTACATTTGGGAAATAACACAAGGATATAAAGAGTAATAAGCAACCGGGCTAAGCCAGGACGCTGCCTTTGCAGGGTTCCTGACTGAGCCCTGCGTCTGATCCTCACACAGATGTTTCTGCTCATCACCCAACCTTGCCACTATCCTGGAGCATCGCATAATTTCACCTGGCTCAGGATGTTCTCCAGTACCCTGACAGTGCCTCCCCCAGCCTGCAGACTTAATTCACCTCTCATTAGCCTGTCGAATAAATCCTTTTAGATAACTTCACTCTCACCTCCAAGTTGTCAAAAATACAACTCCCTCTGTATATGTGGGCTCTTTCTATATCTGGAAGGTCACGTGGTTTAGTGGAAGCCTTAAAACTAGAAAGTTCAAGCTTGGCTTAACTACTTCCAAGCTGGAAGATCTTTGAGAAAGATGAAACTCCCCAGCCTCCCATTTTGGATTTAACAAGGGGAAGTCATCATGGTGTCTACAGTTCAAAATTATTGTATGAAAACAAATAGCTCACACTGAGTGTCTGCTCAGAAAATTAAGGTATACTTATTTTTCCATGCTTGTCAGCACAGACATTACTTAACATTTTGAACTCTTGGAGAGCATGACCTACTTAATTTTCATTTTCAAAAAAAGCATGCTAAAGTCACATGTATCATTTTATCCTGAGAAGAAGGATGGGAAGGTAAATTTTTGTGGTGACAAAAAAAGAAAAAGAATTAACATACATTTCAATGTTTAGCATTAGGCCTGATTTCTGATTGCCAAAGTTCAGTTTTCTACTTCAATGAGACACATGTCCCAATTATTTGGCTAACCATGCAATGAGAGACTTTTTACTTTAAAACATCAGTTATGCATCCCTCTGTTGCAAGGGATAGATTTCAGTGCCAAGGGACCTTGTTAGATCATTTCTTATAATCAATTAGTCAGTATATGGGCAAGGCTATAAATTCTTATCCTCTTATCCTCTCCCTATAGCTTTTGATATTTTTTTTCTTATTTTTATTGAAGATAAGATGCCCAAGTAGCACCCTGAGCAGTTGTCATTGCATTTCAGATAGTTTAAAAGTTACATTCTTTCCTGGCTCAGCTTCTCACTCCAGTAGAAAGTGGGGGGTCCACCGCAACCTCTCTCTGCCTAATGGTGACAGATAAGCCCACTCTAGGTTCCCTAAGGACTTGGTACAAAGCGCACAGTGCCTTGGAAAATTACTGTGGATGCAAAATACCAGTATTAAAAGAGCTATTTTAAACTAAATTGATTCTTTGTTCTTTAGCCAATTGGCTAATCCTCCTCTTGAGACATGCTTCCATTTAGGAAAGCTAAAAACACAGCTCATGGACTGAGACTTAGAGGAGGCGAGGGATATGCTGACATAGACATTAAGTAGGATTGAGCCGCTCCTGATGAGCTACTTGAGGATTTCTCCAGCCCCGCGGCCTCCTGCGGCAGGAGCATGCCCAGGGAAGGATTAGGAGAAACGCCATGGAAAACGGAAAGAGCAAGTCCTGGTGTCTGGATCAGTGACAGGCAATGCTGCTCAGTGGGGTCTGCATTCAGCAAGCCGTTCGCTGGTTTCTAGCGTGACCCTTTTCCCTCTTGGGATTTCTGAAATAGCTCCAGATTCCCTGAATTGCAAGAGAAAACTCTCATATCCAGGTCTCCATCTTCACATATGTTCCAGAGGAGATTCCTTAGGAAGAAGAGGCAAAACCATCCAATCCCTCATGCTGGGCATCCTTAGACAGAGGCTGGAGGGGTAGGGGAACATTTAGAAGTGGGCAAGGCAGGAGACATTGAGGAGGACAGGGACATGGTCAGAGCCTGAGAAAGGTCTCTCTACAACTGAGCATCTGAAACAGATTTCTTTTTCATTGTAACCTTTTGCTATTATTTTATTATTATATAGTAACTACTTAATATAGTACCATAGCTTAATAAACTAGAAAAGAGAATATCTGTAATTCCCAAATTACTTATAAATCATTTGACTCATTTTCCTATGTATGTATTGAAGTCAATATGCATCTTTCACATGAAACATGTTTTTTACTTCATAAAAATGAATAATATTTATCATTCACTCAAGTGAGATGTGCGTTTGTATGTGTGTGATTTCATAGAATCCCATTGTATTACTCAGCCATATTTTAATATTTTAGTTTTCAATGTTTAAGCATCAACATTGTTTCTGAATTTTCAGCTTATAAGCAACTGAGGAGAATATTTTTGAACACACGTTCCTATGCCTTTTTCTAACCATCCTGGTGAGGCTTGAGACTTAATCACCCTCCCCACCCCAGACTCTAGTTTCAATGCTTGGTTCATTGAAACGTTGGTTCATTGCTTTTGCCTGGAATAAAAGAAAGCACAGCACCCCCCACTCAGTTCAAAGTCTCCCAAGAACTGGGTCATCCTGGGTCTCCTCAGAGGCTCTGACACTATCAAGTTATTAATGACAGGTGCTTGGTGGAAACACATCGTCTGATCCAACCCTGATAAGTGCAGCCCAGGGCCACTGGAGATGTTTCCCCCGACCTGCAAAGAATCAGGTCACAACTGACTCTTCCAGCAGCCACCTTAAGAAATTCAGAACACTGACATAATATCATATGACACTGTATCATATGGTTTTCTTACACCCACTCTGTTGTGAATGGTTTTAGAATAATTTTTAAACATAGCAACTTTAAGATTGATTGGATTGGGAGGCTGCACTGGGGTAAGAGTGAGGAGAGTAGGTAAGTGTAACAATCTCCAATTAGAAGTGCCACCTGTACATATAATAAAATATTCAGAAGCTTCCCGGGGCTGTCAACTTATTCATAATTGATTTAAATGAATCACTGAAAAAGAGTCCTTTAATCTCTTCTATAACATGTCTCTGAAAGTTTAATACTGGAATCACAATTCATTTTTTTAAAAATCCAGCAAGTGCTTTAATACCTAGATGGACTTGTCCTTTATGGCAGTTACTTCGTTAAGCATCACCCCATACTTGAGGTGCTCCAGGTCTTAGGCTCTCTGGTCTTTAATATAGAACATATCCAGGAGGATATGAATGGCATTGTCCTTCATGGAAAACAATGAAGGACATTTTTCATTATTTTTTATCTGGAGAAAAACAAACAATCAATAAAAAAGGAAGAAAAATCCTTAAACTGTTCACCTTCATTGTATCCACACATTTTAAAGTACAATCGCAGGCATTTAGAAGAGTCCAGATCTAATGACTGTGTGACTTGTGCCGTGTCTCCTTTAGGGGTCTCAGCTATCCCTACTTAACCAACTTCCCCAGGGACAACTTCTCCCATACAGTCTGATTCTCATCAAAGATGAATCTTGGGCCATGTGATATCCAGGCAGTCTGTCTTGACAGCAATCTCAGAAGATGAACATGGGAGCAACCAGTGGCATGGACCAGATATGTTCAGGGGTCAACATCTGACTGAGTGGTTCTCTGTCTGGAGATAATCTCAGAGTTTAGAGGACTCTTCTCCCTTTCTTATACTTGTCAAGATCATGATCATGGTCAGTTATCAGAGTTTCTTTCATAAAGGGAGTTTGAACTGCTCTTGTGAAGATAAGCTCTATTTTAAGATTCAAAAAGCTGCATCTGTTCTAAGGTGGCCTTGTTTCTAGGAAAACCAGGGTTTTCTGGTCCCACTGTCATAGAGACCCAGAAATCCCCAGGCTAGGCTTAGAAATCCCGAGGCAGGTCATATCACCTCACTAAGTGACACACAGGTAGGCCCTGCAATGTGTTTGAGCAAACCTCATGGCCTTTCTTAATCTTACAGTCACAATGCCTCTTACGCCGCACCCTGATAACTCATCACAGTGACAAAACTCCAGACATTGCTTTGCACAGGCAGGTAAGAGCCAGTTGGGCACATCCGTTCCTGAGTCTGTGTTCAGTGGTATTCTGTCAGGTGGTTTGAAATTGGCCATGGTGGGAGGATTTATACCATGGAAAATGGAAACGGGCAGATGCCGTTAATCAGGGTCTTTCTGTTGTCGTCGCTGTTGTTGTTTTTGTTGTTGTTGTTGCTGCTGAGACCTGGTTGTTAATCCCTTACCAGCACCCCAGGACCTCAGAGGTTTACGACTTTGTCCACAGCCCAATAATTCACCTCCTTTGACCAAGCTGGCCACAGCAGAAGTCAGCCTCTGGCTGACCACACATGTACATTCTTGGGAACATTCAAAAAGTACTTCTTTACTAATTAATTGAAGACTAATCTTAGACTCATGAGTGATAGGCATTGTCTTCTAAGAAAAGACTGAAATTCTACTTACAATTCTCATTTTTAGTGATCTATTCCCAAGACACATTGACACCCTGAACTTTCAAAGAAGTTCAAAATGGGAATTAAATCAGGAACTCTTGAATAGCTTATTATAAATTGTTCAAATGTCCATTTGTCGATCCATTAAGGTCTTCAGAAGAGTCATGATTTTCCTGGGTTTTTCTGATTAGCAAGAAAAATATACCTGCAACTATGTCTCTGATGCCCAGCTCCTAATAAACATTTAACCTTGATTGGTTCACATCTCACAAATCCCAGAGTTAGATCTTAAGTGAAAGCTGCTACTTCCCTGCTGGGAATTAGCTTCTTTCCACATGAATGCATTAAATACCTACCATTAATAATCATCCAAGCATGGAACTGACAGACCAAGGATATGTGGGTTCTGACTGTCACACCAACCTCATTTGTTTATTGGTTTATTAAAATTTCAGGGTTAAGATAATACAACTTTTAGCTGTGTTAACTTACATGAATTTTAACACTTTCTCTGCCAGACGGCATTGTCAAATATTATCTGTTATAAATCTTTTTCTTTCTCAGTGGACAAGGAGAATTGAATGGAAATAAGATATTTATAAAATGCTTAAAATATCCTACCGAAGACCAATAGCTCCCAGAAGTTTTAGCCAAACATTAGACCCTTCTCTTTGCCAGTAGACCTTCCTAATAAAAACTCTGATAGTCTGTGAATAATTTTTTGAGCCAAATTACTATTGATACTACAGTTATTAAATAAATAGTTTTTTAAAAAAACACTGATATACTCATCAGCTACTTCAGTTTTTTTAAAAAAGACAATGAAACCCTTGTTTCTCTGAGTCCCTTTGCTCATGAGAATATCTCAGCCTAGATAGATTTCTATTTGAATACATTAAGTGGGATGGATTCAATCACCTATTGTAACAAATTATCACATACTTAACAACTGGAAAACAACCCAGATCCTACAAGTCGAGCTCTCCCCATCGCTCAGAAAGTTTTGGATTTTGGTGCATTTTGGATTTTGAATTTTCAGATTAGGGATGCTCAACTGGTAAAGTCAATGTCGATATTACAAAATTTGAAGAAGAAAAAAGAAGAACTCTGGAATCTGAAACATTTTTGTTCCCAAGCATTTTGGTTAAAGAATAATCAAGTTTATATATATAAACACACACACACATACATATTTATAGTCCAGGAGGTCCAATGTCCAAAATGAATTTAACAGAGTTAAAATCAAAGTGCTAGCAGAGTTACATTTCTTCTGAAAGCTTGGGAAGAAAATGTCCCCTTGCTTTTTCCATCTTCTAGAAACACCCTGCATTCCTTGACTACTTGTGATCCCTTCTTCTGTCAGTGCATCAGCTTCAAATCTCTCTCTCTCTCTCTCTCTCTCTCTCTCTCTCTCTCTGATTTTCCTCCCTCTGTCTGCTCTATCTGTCTCTCCTTTCTCCCTCTTCCCTTTCCCTTATAAGAAACTTTGCAATTACATTGATCATACCAGGGAATCCAAAATAATTTCTCCATCTCAAGATCCTTAACCTGTCTTCAAATTCTTTCTTGTCATGTAAGGCAACATACTCATGGTTTTTGAAGATTATAACATGGTCATCTTAGGGAGTCATTATTCTGTTTATCTAAGGGAGGATCTGCTGTGGGAACCTGGAAAGATAGTGGTTCGTGGTTTGTAGTAAAATCATCTGGCAAAACTATCATCTGTATTAGTTTTGAAGATAGTGAATGGATTTGTGTATCTATTAAGGAGACTTCCAGGTAGAATACTGAATGTACTTACTCACTATCTTGTATAAGGAAGAGAGAGATTAGCTACAGAGAAAACCATTAAGTTTGCAAACAGAATTTCAAGGAAACATAAAAGAAATAGTACTTTTACTTTTCTCCTTTCATGTCCCAGGTTGGAAAATAAAACCATTTCACATTTTCACTATCTTTAGTCAGTAAAAGATTTTAAAAGTAAGAAATAGCCTCAGGGTTGAGATCAAATCAATGGTTTATCTATAAGACCTTTTGTTAAGACTTCAGAAAGATTCAACAGAGTGCCTGGTTAGACCCTCTCAACTACACTAAAGAGCAACTTATAATCTTAAAGGCAATGTCCCACAGCAACCTGACACCCAGCCCAAAATAGACAGAGGTCTGTCTTAAAAAGAATTTCTAGAGTGACTTTCAGAGGATGAAGTGAACCCAGTCAAATTTGTAGAATTCCCACTGAGTGGGATGTATAAAACTTTGTACCAACTTGAACTAAAAGGAACCAAGAAAGTTCAAAATGAAAAGAGGCCCTGAACCCCCAATGTTCCACAAGCAGGAAGCAGGTGAAGAAAGCTACTGAGCTGCAAACACTAGCCATTTCTTCTGGGAAGGGGAAGGACAAAAGGTAGAGGTAAGAGTCTCAGAAAACCATGGACAGGGGACAACTCCTAGGGAGCACAACTGGGTTCTACTCAAGGAACATTTTCTTCTTCAGAATAAGGACCCCAACTCTATGTGCTCTGCTGAATTTCAGACCTTCCATGGGCCAGCGACTACTGTGTACTTCCATCTACCTCTCTCCTTTCAGAGTGGGAATGAACATCGATCTGATTATCTTGACACTGTCTATGGTTCACCACAGTGTGTTATACGTCAGGGTAACTTATATTTTTAACTCACAGATCTCAGGATCAAAAGGAACTGCACTCAAAGTCCTCATCCACATCTAGATCTGACTCACAGCACAAATTCATAAACTTCATCCGTCATACCGGGATTAGGTGATACCTTGGGAATTGCAGTTATGATCACATTTGCAAATGGAGGAAAACAGAGAGCAAGCTATCGTGGTTCCTTAGATTGGCTCCACTGGGCCATACTGTTGAATCTCTTGCTGCATCGACTCTAAGCTGAGTTCCTTTGACTAGTGAGACATCAACAAATATGGCTCAAATAGGGGTTTGAAAAGAACTTATATCTCCCCCATACGACTTAGTTTACCTTCCCTCAGGGTGAAAAAGTACACGGAGAAAGAGGTCCAGTTGTCAGTTACCTACCCCAGTTAAGCCCAGCTCCAGCCACCTCCAGCTCCATGGGAAGATGTGAATGTGCACAGAGAAACCTGCAGAAAACCACCCAACCCACCCACCAAGTCATTATGAAGCAAAAGATAACTGAGCCTGCCCAGTGGCACATGCTGGTGATCCCAACAGCTGGGGAGCCTGAAGTGGGAGGATCGTGAGTTCAAAGCCAGCCTCAACCTCAGCAACACTGAGGCACCAAGCAACTCAGTGAGACCCTGTCTCTAAATAAAATACAAAATAGTGCTGGAGATGTGGCTCAGTGGTCCAGTGCCCCTGAGTTCAATCCCTGGTACCCTCCGATCCCCACAAAAAAAAAGGATAGCTGAAATAGGAATTTAGCGGAAGCATGCTCCTGGAAGCTATGGAAAGCAAATGAAGTTAAGTGCCAATTTAATCGCCCTTCTTCTAGTACCTGGAGCATCTCCATCCACTCTACAAACCAGTCTCCCACTATAGCTTCTGTTCCTTTGGTACCAGATTATCTCCCATAAATCCCACTCCTCAAAATCCTTCCCTCTCTTGCCTGTGCAAGGTTCCCAGAAGAGTGTGCATGGATTTGGGATAATGATTGACAATGCTTACTCAAGGTTTAATGAATTTTTAAAATAATATCAGCCCTTACATGATGACTGTATCCTAGGGCTTTCTATATTATAATAGTGCAGCTTATAAAATTAAATGTATCATGGGAATAGAACTTCACCAAAGGCACTACTGCAGTATCTTGCTTCAGGAGACACTTCTGTCCTCAAAATATTTTGGCTTCTTGGCAGAAATATCTGGTGCTACTTTAGGTACCTTTATTTTTCCCTCCAGGGACTACCTTAGCCTGTGTTCCTAAGCAAAGTCTCAGGAAAATTGGAAACTTTTCCACCTCCCAAATTGATGAGGCAGATTCAGTGCCCAACTCCCTCCTGGGAAGTCACTTCCACGCACAGGAAAGGACAGTAACTCCTCCAAGGTGACAGCTCACTGTATCGTCTCTTAGAAAATGGAAGAGGAAATGAGCCAAAAAGGCTCCCTTACTCACTGCCAAGGACGCCACTAGCTACGCTGCAAAGCTGCTCCTGTCCCCACACCATGAGGTGGGTGGGACCTCATAGTCATCTCCACTTCATGGAGAAGGAAACTGAGGTCCCAGGAAAAGTGACTGACACATGGTCTCAGAGGACATAACAGCAACTTAAACTCAGGTCCCTCTTTAATATTAATATTTAATATTCTCATAATAATTGCTTGCTTGGAAAAACCTGGAGCCAAGCCCTGGATCTTCCTCTTTATCAGTAGGTGACACCGAACTCATTTTTTAAGTTCATATGTGACCGGTGGACGATAGTGGTTTCACTACATAGATATTATGGGTATTAAATGAGATGGGGTAGAGGGAAAATCAAAATTAACAGCAGTTAAGTATTTAGGCACTGAGCCAGAGTGCCTAGTTTCAGACCCCTGTTCTACTACTTCAAAGTTGTGTGACCTAGGGCAAGTTGCTTAACTTCTTTGTGCCTCCGTTTCCACTATTTTAAAATGGAAATGGAAATGATAGCTTTACCCCAGAGGATTTAAGAGATTTTTTAAAAAAGCTATTTTATTTATTATATGAGAGCTCTTATTACATAGTCTGACTTAACAGTTAGTATCAGCTCTTATTATGTGAAGCTTGGCATGCGCCAAGGGGCACGCAAAATTTTTGTGTTCCCAGGTCACTCAAACGTCCAGTTTCTGAACTCTTATTAGTTGGAAAATTTAAAAGACAAACTTTACCAGAATTTATAGGGAGTTTGTCTCTCTGTTTTAATGACATATAAATAATTTTTTTGACTGACCGTACTTGTCTATATTAAATAAATTATTCACTCTGACAGAGGAATAGGCTAAACATTTTTTAACAAAAGAGACAGCCTCAGACCCCCTTTAGAAAGCTCTGTGGTCCCCTGTGGAGTTGAGCAGACACCCATAAGGATCCATGTCTGAGGGAACCCAGACAGCACGTCAGCCCATTCAGCAACCTGCATCCACCCCCATCTGCAGCTGGGACTCTGAGCTCTGGGGAGGAAGGGGGAAGTTGATCAGAAGCATGAATACATCTTGAATCTTGAAAACAGGAATTTAAAAATAAAGACCCAAGTTCAATGTATATTCTAGGGAGTTTTACTATATGCATATTTAACTCATTAGACTTTAAATATATGTTCTCAAGTGAAAGACGGAAAATCAGAAAACCTGGGAGACAGGAAAAACAAACAAAAACATCACCCAGAGACTACAGAAATGATTCCCATCAAAATCTCCCTCCACCATCGTGTGCCTGGGCATGAGTGGCAGGGGCCTGACAGCTGCCCACTCAGTAGATCCCCAGGAGCATCCTCCCCACCCGCCACAGGGAGAATGCATGCGGCCTCACACCTCTGGTTTTAATAGCGCTGGCTCCAGTTGCAAACCAGCGTGTTCCCCTGGTGATCAACCAAAGAAAGAGCCATCTGTTCCAACAGTGGAGACTGGACACAGTGGATTTTCTGACATAATGTCCCTCCACCGAGTTGCCTTCCTAAGGACATTCAGGGGTGACCTTCACAACAGGAGACTGTTGCCCCAGATGCAGCTTCTGTGATCGTGTTCCTCAGAGTCTATGGAACAGTGATGCTCCTCCACCGTCCTTAATAAGACCTGAGAGAAGGAAACTTCAGTCCTTCTAATGCAAGAAACGAGGACTTACCATTTCACACCCATAAATTTAGTTTGATTGAATTCCGATGGTTTATAAGAAGGAAAAGGAAACCAGGGACACTCACCATTGCTTCTCCAACCTACGCACCGTGTGTCTTCATCCCATACGAGGAACTTAGGCCATTGAACCCACAACCACTGGACTTCAACTGCAAGTCCCAAAGGGAATGGAAAGTTTATAATAATAAACTCAGCAGGAGTAATTCCTTTGAGAAAAGTTTAGCATAGCTATAGTAATGTGCTTGCTTTCATCTTCTGGTATGAAGATGAAAGCATCTTCCGACGCGGTACTGTTAGTAGGACTTGTTTTAAGTTTATCTGAAACTGATTTATACTGAGTGGATTAAAGCATTGCTTCTCCTAGGAAACTATATTATGGGGGGTCACTTAAAGAGACTTTTTAAGACAGAACTTTTAACACTTAGGAGATTCAGACAGAAAAAATCTGTTTTCATTAGAGTTAAAATTTCTTAATCTTGAATTTTCATTTTATAGAGAAAATTTAAATGAAAGTATATTATCTTTATTCATTTGATTGTCAGTATATTAAATCCAAATCTTTGCCCGAATTGCATTATAAAAAGCAAAATGAAATTTAAAAACAACAAAAACAAACAAAATAAAATGCTGAATTGATAGTTGAATTGTATCTCATTTAATCTATAAAGTAGTTACTATTACCTCCATTTTATGGATGAGGAACCTGTGGTTCTGGGACCTTTATTATCACAATAGTCTCATTAATGAAGGAAATGGGATTGGATATATAGTTCTCCTGATACCAAAGCAAATTTTTATTTCCATAAAATTCAATTATGAGTGATCTGACCAGAATAAAGGTCAATGACCTTGTTCTCTTCCATCATAGATTCTTCTACTATGATCTTGGCCACTAACTAAGGAAATAAACAAGAAAAGAAGAAATGCCAAGTCCTCCATCCTTGTCCATACCTATGTGGGCGAAGACCTCAAGCACACCAAAATTTCTAGAATCCTCCCTGTCAGAGCTGGTAGAAAGCAATACCACCAATCAACCTCTCCACATCCTAACCAAAGTCAGAAAAAAGGAATACTTAAAAATCCATGGTAATTCAAATAAAACTAAATTTAAAAGTTTAGAAAGGTTTAGAAATTTAAGGATATATCACTGAGAAAGAGGTATTTGGGCATTAAGAGAATTACTGAACACTGGGCAGAGGGGAAGGACTGACATGTTTGATGTATCAAATGTTCTGGGTGGTGTGGCACCTGGGCATCTTAAAGCCAGTAGCCTCCTCCCTCTCTCAGCCTCGGGAAACCAGAAAAGCTACAGCTGCCAAAAAGCACTGGCAATAGGGAGGAAAAAAGAAACCTGAATAACATGAGATTAACTTTCTATCCCTCGGCCAGATATATGCAGACTGGGCAAAAGCAAAAAATAGAATCTCCCCTGGTCTTCTTGCTGTCTTCCCCAGGAGTCTCCAAGACCTCTATGCTGTCGACAATAGCAGTATGTGCCCCTCACCCAGCCACAGAAGACTGACTTCTTCAGCAAGCACCCTGTTTTTCACACACATTGATTCTCTCTCTTCTATTTTTCAATTTTCTAATCCATTTCTTCCAATAGCTTCCAGGAGAAAAGGGGGGAAGAAAGCTTTTAAACCATAATGCGAAAGTGTACAAATGAATAACCATATGCATGTGCACTTTCTGTATGCATTTAAGGGAACATTTTGATTCTGTCGACAAAGCACAAATGGAAGTGAATTCCAGAAAATAAATTCATTTCTCAGGCCTAATTCAGGCTTTCCAAAATCAAGCAGAAGCTCCAATTATTTGATTATGTGAACTTGATAGTTGCTGACCATGCATTGTTGGTCAATTACATGCAGGAACAACTTGAGTGAGCATCACTGTTTATGACTGTTTTTATTGCCATCAACAATGCAACATTTAGACACTTAAGTTTAAAATAAGGATTGTACCAATTACAATGGTCCTAACTATTGAAATCTCAGAGATGCAATTTATTTGTATGTATAACAAGGAGGTTCAAATAATCTCTAATATCCTTTCCAGTGATCTAATTTTCTGAAAATCATCTCAGACTCTCAGTATGCCTAAATTAAAAGCATTTTGTAACTTCTAATATAAACTGAGTGAATCCAAGAAATTAATGTAATGAAGTGTCAAAACCATGGTCAAAATCAAGGGAAGTGGGTTCTAATCCTGGTGCTTCTGCTACCTATCGTTGCCCAAAAACCTCACCAAACTGTAATGACACGAACTAAAATAGTCAGTTGTTGCGACTCCCTCCCATGGAACTCCACAGTGCATTTTATACTCAGCGTGTCAAATTCAGACAGACCCTGGGGCTAGAGTCACCTCTAAAGCCTCCGTACTTGAAAGTCTGGCTAAGGAGGCTGGCTATCAGCTGGAACTTAAAAGAATGATATTGGCCAAAATACCTGGACTTTCTCACAGCACAGTGGCTGAGTTCCAGGAGGGAGCATTCCAAGAGTTGGAGCAAGCCAGCTGAGTTCCTTTTGATGACCTAGTCTGGGAAATCAGAGAACTTCTTTCTGCTCTGCTCCATTCGTCACAAGCAAGACACTGAGGTCAGTCCACATTCAACCACAAAGGGATTATGCTCCCTTTGCCAATGAGGGGAATGTCAAAGAATTTACAATATGATTTCTGAAATTATCACAATTGCTTTATTCAAATTACTTAACGTCTAGGGTTCTATGATCAACATCTTATAACAGTTGTCTTTTTAATATCTAAAAGCCAATTATACGAAAACAATGAGTTCAGTTACATTTCTTCAAATATTCAAGTTTTCAGAAAAGCAGAGCAATAAGAATAATTAACATTTACTGTGTGAGTACTATGCCACATGCCTTAAATATGTTCTTTAGCCCCTACGATATAGGCAAATTGTTACACCCTCTAATCCCTATCGATGCTCCTTAAACTGAATAATAGGTTTTGTGAGTTTAAGAGAACTAACACAATCTATGTTTTCAATTCCCCACATAAAGAGTGTAAGTTTTCTTTAGAGTTGGGTGACAGTAATATTATTTTGGTTTAAGACATATTTTCAGTACACTGATCATTATCAAGGAATGTTACTTGTTCTTTATATGGAGAATGAACACAATGTCCTCAAGTCCCTTTCTCAAGAATAAATTATCCCCAAAGGCTTGTCCTTACATCAGAGGACAAATGTATGTTAGGATTCTAGGACCCGCAAAGCCATACCTGGGATGCCCCTCTAAGAAGAAAGCCCTCCTCCCTCGGGGGTGGTATTCAGCATTCATAGCAGGCCAGGCTGAGCTAAAATTCCAAAAGTAACTCTTCATAGAAATACCAGAGCCCAAGACCAAGTATTACTGAGCATCGAAGGAGCCTGCTGGCTCCCCAGAGCACTCCGTCCAGACTGGTCTCATTATTTTAGAGAAAAGCCATAGCCTTAACGAGAGGTGCATGAGGAAGCCAATCCCAGCGTGATCAGGGACTTAGCCGAAGAGCAAGTGTGGGCAGAGGCCAGGGGTTAAGGCAGACGAGCAGGCACCCCCACTGATTATTGACATATTGACCGAGGCAGAACAGTCAGAAAGTCAGGCCATCCCTGAGTCTTCTAAATCCACACCACTTTGCCGTAATGGAAAAGAGCCTTGCAAGGAAGCCGGTGAGCACGATGTGGGTGGTCCTAAACAAACCCAGGCCCAGGTGCTGCCCACCCTTCGTCATCTCCAAATGACCAGAATGACAATTTGGAAAGGTCAAACTTAATTCACCACAATTACCAACAGGGAGCCTGGAGCATGATCTGTGTTAGTCTTGGATTTAAAAAAAGAAGAAGAACGAACAGAAAACTAGAAAACGCCTAAGGAGGGAGAAGAACAGACACTGCTTAACTTTCCCCTCACAATGCATTCTATTAAGATTTCCGCATGCACAGTCAGTACTCAAGCACCTGGGGTTTTATTGTATATCAGCAAAGCAATAAGTGTATGCAATAAATAAATCTAAAACTGAGGTTGCTTGAGTGAAAATATGCCTGA
The DNA here is from genome assembly GCF_902686455.1 of Sciurus vulgaris. Lineage (NCBI taxonomy): Eukaryota > Metazoa > Chordata > Mammalia > Rodentia > Sciuridae > Sciurus > Sciurus vulgaris. The sequence continues at coordinate 125,032,443 of NC_136469.1, forward strand.
GAAGAAATCAAACGGGCCTCTTGAGAAATACACAGGGAAGTCCAGATCAACTTAATAACAGGGATTATCAAAACGGTTGCTATGCTGCATGATTTTTACCAGTTTCAAATACACAGTGAGAAGTTGCTGTTCTGTTGTGAATTTTCAGCTAAATAATTAGTTCTGAAGTGCTACCCAGACTCTTATTGGCATATGCTCTTCAAAGGTTGATGGGGTAGGCTTTGGATTGTTCTTGTTTCTTATCACAGGAGGAAAAGGACATGAACAGGATCTCCAGGCTGTGGTGGTGGCTGTCTTGAGAGCACCAAACCACAAAAGAAAGATCTTAGCCTAGGCTTTGAGGTTCCTTTCTAATAGACCTTGCTCCATACAGCCAGGCTACTCTAATTTTCTAGTGCTCTCTGAAGATGCAATGGTGTTCTAAAGCAGACACTTGACTGTTAAAAAGCCCAAGTTTAGAGAAATGAACAAAAATGGTGAATAATATTCATGCAAAATTATGAAGCACTAGATCACAATTTTGTTTTACATTTTCTCACACTAGTTATGCTCGGGATTTCTTTCCCCTCATAGTAGGGAGTTACTTTCCTCTCAGCACAAGGATTCAGAATAAATTAATGTTAAGTACTTGCTGTGTGTCAAGGACTGTGTGAGGTGCTTTCAAATATTTATATCTTATTTGATCTTTAACTTCTCATCTGAGTCCAAATTCCAACTTCTCCTCATACTGTATGACTTGGGTAAGTTGCTAAACTTTTCTAAGCCTCAATCTCAAAGTTGTATTGGGAGTGGTCACATAGGATTATCAGAATTCAAATAAAATAATGCTTGTGGATATAAATAAGAATATTTTGTTTGCAAACCATTTTTTTAAAGACTTGATAAAAACTATTAGAGAAAAAAATAAAGGAAATCAAGACTGATGAGAAAGCTAAATAACTGTGCTCTAATCAGATAGAAAATTAAAGACAGTCAAAAAGCATTAACAGTTTGAAAGGCATTGCTCCTCTGGTGAATGATTTCTAGCTGTGTCTCCCAGTTACTTTGCTCAATATTTAAGATCCCCAAACTAAACTATCTAATGAGCCATATCTGGAGTATGTTACTGTCCTTCAGGTTTATTGCATAAAATTAAAAAAAAAAGATTTGGTAAAATAGAACCTCATCACGTCCAGCAATGCAAGATGAGGCTCCTGAATTCACACTCCCACCAAGAGCACACACGCTCAGAGAGGTAACTTTTCTGGAGAAAACTGAATGCCATTAGGAAAGGAGAATGGACGTTATATGGTCACCCACACTAAAACATAAAATGCACATAAAATGTGTGTCAGGAACCAACAAGAGTCAATTGTTCATCTCTTCTTCATGATGTGGCTAGTATTATCCCCACTTGGGAAGAGGAATGTTACTAAAACACAGAGAGATTAGGCAGTCTTTCAAAATCATGGACAAAATAAGTTAACCTAATCATCTGAATTACAAGGCCAGCATTTTTCCAAGGGGAAGAATTAAGATGAAAGTTGAGAAAAGCAAAGAGTGTATGATAGGTGAGCACTAAGCAAAATCTGCTTGTGACTGCAGTCTTTCAACTTGCCCTTCCTGGGGCCCAGCATGGATGTTCAACGTGATGGTAAGTGGAGGTAGGCTGTTCCGGGATCTCTGCACACCCCTACCTGTGAGGTCAGGTAGTGCTACTCCACTTGGGAAAGCTTCCATCCAACCTAAGAAAAGCCAAGATTTCTCAGAGGCTGGAAAGGTCCAAGTATAAGTTTTAACCTCCTATTTTCTGATGAAATGGATAGGGGATATCAAAGTTTATGAAATGAGACACATATGAATTTTTCAGCTAATCTTACAGGCAGGAGGAGCCACCTAAGGCAGTAAAGATAGCAGAAGGAATTGGTACCTTCTGACTATTATCTGAAGAAGTTTTCCCATGCCTACCACCCAGTCATTTCTAATTGATAGCAAAGTCTGTTGCCACCAGCAAAACACTAAAAATTGAAGAAAAAGAATGCATTCATTTTCACGGGTTACTTCCCACTTCCACCCCACGATTACATTTCCAAGAAAACTGCCAGCTGAACATGTGGCAATGGTTGGTGTACGTTTGATGGAGGGTTTGAGAGTGGGAAGTGCTAAAGGTTCATAGATTCCTTCCAAATTCTAGTATATGAGAGGTAGTTACTAAGAGTTTCCTTTACATAATAATCAGATAAGCCTTTGGGGGAAAATAGAAAGAGAATTTTAGGAAAGATGGCTAGATTCTCAGATATCAGAACATTTCTAAAAGACAAAAATGGGAAGAAAGAGCAAATGAAGGGATGGGGACTGGATATGACACCAATGTAGACAGTCACGCTAGGAGAGGAACATCAAGGAATCTGGATTCTTCTAGAGTCAGCGGAGTTTCAGGATAGTCACTGAGGTGCACTTCTTGAAGGTGGTGATACTCAGGTGTTTACCAAGACCCAAGGCTCATCCCAAATCCCTGAGCAGAAGGAACTGTATGATTTTCTGTAAGGACTATAATAACAAAGAGATTCAGATGGGACAGGAGCAGCAGAGTTGAGGGTTTACCAAAAAAAAAAAAAAAAAAAAAAAAAAAAACCTCCATCTGTCAGAAGAGTCAGTAGCAGACAAAAGAGAAGCCACAGGAATTGGAGCAAAAACTTCAAGGGAGGCTACAAATTAAGAAAAACAAAATTTTTTTAACCAATAAAACCAGAAATAGGAAAATGCTAATAGCAAAACAAAGAGCACATGAACACCAGAGAACGAAAAGGGAAGGTGTCTGTGTCAACCATAGTGTGATTGCTGTTTACGGAGTACCAGTCATGTCCATGGGGATAACAACCATGTGCCTGTGTCATACCAACATGGATGCTAATCCTGGACATGGGCTACTGACCATATGGACATGAATACCAACCAAACGCTCGTGGACTACCAATAACATTCATATGGCTAAAAACCATTTGCTGTAGATACTAACCATATACATGTGGACACCAGTCGCATGCAGAACTCATTTTCCAAGGAATCTTCTAACAACTTTAGAAAGCACTTTGCTATTCCAGTTTTCCAGATGTACACTTGATCTCTTAAAGGATACAGTAGAATCAGGATAAAAACCTAGACCTGTCTCTGCCGACGGCCTTTGATCTCCAGTGCACTGCTCTCATTTTCATGGCTAATTCTCACCCCAACCTCCAACCACCTCCTGAGACTGGCAAAGACCTGTTAAGCAAGAGCTAACTCTCAGGAAGCTTTGCCATGTGGAGTAGCCATTTTCACAGAGAAAAGGCTTCATAGTAAATATTATTGGGTTCAACCTTTTCAATACAACATCGTTCTAAGCACTTTACACTTTCTTTGCATTTGGTCCTCATAACAACTCTTATTTGGTTGTGGTGTTATGGTCCCTACTGAACAGAGGACACTGGGGTGAAGTTAAGGAACTTCACGGTTGCTCAGTCAGTAGGGACATAGCAAGAACTGAAGCACATGCTCTGATCCATCATAGCAATCTAGTTTCCTTCACTTAAAAATCATGGGGAAAGAGAAGAAGTGTTCATGAAGTGATCTGTTTCCTCTTTTCAGGAAGATCCCTTCATAAAGTTATTCATTTTCCACCTATTTTTTGAGGGGCTAGACTCTGTCAGGACATACACATCCTGACCTGCCTTTCACGTAGGAAAAACATCTGCCTGGAGCACATCTGGGGCTCCTTCATCCTCAGAGTGTTTCTCCAATTGGATACCTTAACAATCAGCTGAAGGGATTCCTTCCTTCCATTATTCCTTCCCTTCTTTCCTTCTTTCTTCTTTGTTCTTTGAAATACGGTTTGCTTCTTCTTTTAACTAAATAACAATACATACTGACCTGTAAAACCAATCAGATCATAGCATGTACAGAAAATATAAAAACTGGAAATAATATCTGCCTGCCTGATTCCAATTACTCTCTTGAAGGATCCCATGTTGGTGGCTTCAGGTGTATCATTCCACACTTCTCCCATGCCAACTCATATCAATTTATGTAATATTTTCAACATAACATTAGGTATACATGTATCAACATATAACTGCCATGTATATTTTGATACACAATTCCTTATCCTTGAACTCTATTATATACATTACAATGAAACTTGCATTTTTTTCCCTTCATGCTCTCTAGGATGCTCCTTCTCATTCCTATTTATTTTTTTCTTATATTTAAACTATATTCCATAAAATGCAAAGTTCATCAAACTACAGACTTCTGGTCAAATCTAGCCTGTCACCTATTTTTGTAAATAAAGTTTTATGGGCACTCAGATAAGTTCATTTTTTAAAGTACTAGCTATATTCAACAACACAGTTGAGTAGCTGCTACTGATACTATAGGGTCCTTAATCTTACAACTGTTATTCTTTATAAATTTTGTACTTTTCTGATTAACAAAAAGACTATCATTTCATATGCTTATTTTTTACTTCATTTTCTTGCCTGAGAATTACCTGTTCAATTTCTTTGTCCACTTTCTCCATGCTGTCAGGAATATGATGTATTGCTAAACACATTTGCTTTGAATACTTCTGGAGTAAGCTAGAATTGTGATCCCAATATTTATTAGATGTATGACATATGGTGTGATACTTGATTGTTCCATGCATCAGTTTGGGGTTTTATTTTGTTTGGTTTGGTTTGGTTTGGTTTGATTTTTGTTTTGGAATCAGGGATTGAATCCAGGGGTGCTTAACCACTGAGCCACATCCCAGCCCTGTTTATTTTTTATTTTGAGACAGGTTCTTGCTAAGTTGCTTTGAGCCTTGCTAAATTGCTGAGGCTGGCCTTGAACTTGCAATCCTTCTGCCTCTGCTGCCCAAGCTGCTGGGATTATAGGTAAACACCACTACACCCAGCTGTGCATCCATTTTTTAGTTTCAAAATGGGTCGGTAATATTGCTTTACTTCTTAGAATCACTATAAGGACATAGCAAGGATTGTAATGATAACTATCCCTGTTATTTATTTCTCTTTTTTAAAAAATCAAATCAATCAGCCTAGTGAAACAGCAAGAGACTTTTTTCAAATTTTCCTCTCACCACCCTCAGGATTTTCTAAAAACATCGACATATGTTGGCCTCTAAGGCAGGTCAAGGAAGCTCATGGCTAGTGGGAACAAAATATTCTGAGTGATTCTGAGTGGTACAGGAATAAATACCATGTCTCATTTCTTTGCTCAAAAATATTTCCTATGTAGGTCCAGTAAATCATAAGTGAATCTTGCTGAAATAAGTGTGATTCCTGCTAGCCTTCAGAGATAAGCTACTTAACATTAATTTCATTGTACAAGAATGGTCATTGGTCAGCCAAGCCCATTGCTGTGGGTCCAAGACAAGTAAATCAGAACATCATGGTGGAAGGGCATGGCAGAGGAAAGCTGCTCAGTTCATAGTAGCCAGGAAGCAAGAGACCTTGAGTGCAAAGATCCAGGGATATTATAATCCCCATGGGCATGCCCCCAGTGACCTACTTCCTCCAGTCACACCCTACCTGCCTACAGTTACCACCCATCAACCCATTCAAACTATTAATCCATCAAATGGGTTAATCTATTGATTAGCTTATAGTTCTGATCATTTTATAATCAGTTATATAATCTGATCATTTTATCTCTGAACTTCCTATATTATTACATATAAGCTTTCAGGGAAAATTCAAAACTCATATCCAAACCATAGTAGTACCCCATAAGTATGTACATTTTTTATGTTTCAATGTATCACTTAATTTTTTTTAATTAAAAAAGAAAAATAATTTTAAAAATAAAATAATAATTACCTCAAATTTTAGATTTTCTGAAATTTGGAAAAATGCTTATATCCCTTTCATTGCTCTTATTCATTACCTATGTCTTATATTGAACTTAAATGTATATATCCTATCTTAACCACTAAACTGTAAATAGCTTGAGGACAGGGTAACCAATTGGTTCAGCTTTGTGTCCTTCATAGCACACAACAAAGTATGCTACACAGAGTAATTGCTAATTAAATAATGACTAAATAAATATCAGCCATATCACATGATTTCTTTCTCCTAAAAACAAAATAAAACAAATTTTAGTTAACCTAGAACTTTGGGTCACTGGGTTCCAATTAATTAAAGTCATACTGGTATTGGGATATCTATAGTAGAAGTTTTTCTTTCATGAGGGAATACTGGAAACTAAAGAATATGGAATTCCCTTTAGGGTCCTCATTTAGAATTTATATTTGAAGTTGAATAGATTTATCTTTCATGTTTAGGACTTAAGATTGTTAAAGCAGAGCAGAAACAATAACGATTATAACCAATACCTATTAAGTGTGCTACATATAGTGGTCCTCCTGGAAATATTATGAGGTCAGCATTTTTCTTCTGCCCATTTTATAAATAAAGAAAGTAAGGCACAAAGTGGTTACATGTTGCCCGGGGTCATACAGCTAGGATATGAAGTGCCAGGTTTTAGTTCCCTGTATTATGGCTGCAGGACCAATACATGCCTCTCTACACTGCAATAGAGATGTCGCCCAACAAATTTCCTGGGAACGAATTAGTGTAAGTGGAGCTCTGATCTCTTACAGTGTCAGAGTTAGAACCAAGAAGCTTGGGCTTCACACAATCACTCATGGGCAAAACTTCAAACCTACAGGCCAATTACCTTTTCTGAACCTCAGTTGTCCTCATCTTATGAAACTGTAATAATGATGCAAACCTGGAACCCTGTGCATAGCAAGCATTTTCTAAACTATAGATCAAACTGACAGGATCATGAACCCAAACACACTAAAATCTTGATGTGATCTTGGGAAAAGAGGGTGAAAGGCAGGAAATACCTTTAAAAAAGAAGTGTTAGTTTTACTCACCCTCAAGAAGTGGGTACCAGAAGGCCATGGAAAGACACTGAGATCATTTATGTCCCCCAAATCTCAGCACCCAAACTCTCCAGGTCATGTGGAGACTGTAGGCTGACTCATCTAGCCAATTATCTCAATTATCCTCATTTCAATGCAGTGATATTCCAGGGATTATGAGTGGTGTTACAAAAGAAGATTAATTATAATGGGAAATTTCATCAAAAAGGTCTAAAAATAATTTGAGTATGTTGCCAACCCTACAGGTTATTAAACATCTTTAGACTAGAACTAACATAAAAAGAACTTCTAAAATTAGAGAACTCTATATCTGTATATAGAAGGGAGGAAAGGATGAAATTATCTATAGTATATGTAATGATGTAACTCTATGGATAATTTTTACTTTGCTAGTCCCACGCCTTTATCAAAACCCCCCCCCCCATCCCTTACAAAATGTTGAATCTAAATTCCACCTTATCCATGAAGATGCAGTCTGAAGGGATCTCTCTCCTCTGGAAATCACTCTATTTTTACTTTATTTCTCAAAAATGAGTTAGAAGGAAAGACTAAATTACAACATAACCCAGAAATATTGTAGTGTAAGATGAAGAAAGTTTAGGACTTTCTCTATAAAATTCCTTAAACTAGTAGTAAGTAGTTTGGTGGGGCAGCTCTGTTCCTTGCAGTTATTTGGAGACCCATACTCCTTCTATCTTTGGTTCAGCCATCCTTTAAAACACTATCCTCCATGTTGTTGAAACTGGATCACAAATGCATCCACAAAAAAATGTAGGGTAAGTGGAAATAGCAGAAATTGAGGGAAAATTATTTTATGTAAGAGGAGCAGATCTTGAACACAGAGTTTCTGCTCACAGCACACTAGTCAGAACTGCCTGATGGTAATACCTAAATGCACGGAAGGCTAAGAAAGGGAAATCAGGTCTTTTGAGTAATGGTTTTCCCCATTCCAAATTCTATGGCATTTAAAGAACCTCATGATAGAGTTCCTTGTGTAAGTGTCTTATTTCCTCAACTCACTGCAAACTCCAGAAGTACTAGGTCTCGACTTTTGCACACTGAGAGTTAAGTGTTCAGGTTTAGGTGTCCAAGTTAAAAAAAAAAAAAAAATTGAAAGAATGGATATTCCTCTTACTCTTATCTTCTGTCCACTACTACTGGTCAATTAACTAGTTTTTCATTCCTCTTAAACAAATCCCTTAGATGTTTTTGTTTACTCATCTGTAAAATGGAATTATGATTCTTGGACTTTTCCAATATATATTTCCAATATGTGGTACTGTTCTTTACAGTACCTCATGAGAACATAAGAGATGGCTCTAAAATAGAGTATTAAGAACCATACAATAGATCAGTCATGTTCTGGAGATACAGAATGGTACTTATCACTCCTTGGTCCTGGCCTTATGTTGAATCTTGTGACTACACACACCCACACCATTTTTTTTTTTTTTTTTTTTACTTTAAAGTGATGCCAGTCTTGAAGGAATAAGACCTAAATGCACTCTGATGGGGTATAAAGAGTCATACCACAGCACACCAGTTACAGCTCAGATGGTAGAAGAACTAGAGAAATGTGTTTCATCCCACCCAGAGGCAGGGGATATTCAGGAAGGAAACACAACAAACTGCAGGTTCACCATGACAATGAGACTCTGGAGGACAGCAGAAACTGTTCCTAGGTTCATAGGTGGTCCTCCAGCTATAAGAATGTTTGTCCAGATAGGAAGAGCAATTCTATGGGAATAGGAAAACTAGAAAACCAGTCTCAGGTCACAACATAATAGCTGTAGGACCTTGGCAAGTTATTTGCCATTTCTGGTTCTGTTTCCCCACCTGAAAAAGAGGGGCTAAACTGATTTTTACCAACCCTACCATTTCTGACAATGTATGTCTTTAAGGAACTTTCGGGGACACATTGGCCCATGAAAGGGGAGCTCCTTCACTTTGCTAATAAATATAGTCTGTTTGCTCAGCAAGATTAAGAAACTTATTAAATATTCAAGCCAGGAACTGTTTGGACTGTGACACAGTTTAACAAAACTAATCTGCCACATAGCAGTCAATGTCTGCATTAGCTCCACATATTTATGAAGATTTCATTATCATTCAGTGCTTGGGTCAATTTTAAACTCACATTTTCATTGTTAACTTCATTTAACCACCTTCCTGCCACTGGTTCATTAGCTGGATCTTCAGCACATCAGAGGTCATACAGGCAGAGGGAAAGTAAATCTATCTCTAAGTATATTTCAGGAATCTAAGAACTATTTCAGGATTATTATAAGATGGTCCAGAGTGTCACTCTAGGAATCTGGATTTTCTGAGAATAGATTAATTGCTGCCCTGTTCTTGGCTAATTTTGCCAATTTCCCCAGTTCAGCACCTTGGACAGGTATATGACAATCAGTGACCTGGTAGATGTGACTGTGATATGTTGTCTATTTGGTGGATTGGAGAAAGCTGCCTTCAAACTTAAATAGGGCAGAATATCTTTGCAGGCAATGTAGTGAAAAACTACCTTCGTCAAAATGTGCATGTGCTGCAAATGAGAGGTTGCTATTTTCCAAAGAAATACTCATAAAGTGGGAAGAGAGGGGAAAAAAAGAATTCAGACAACTCTCACCACTATCTATTACTGTAAAATGCCAGAAGCAATTATGATGTCATGTGTTGTCTAAAACTGGAGCAGTGAGACAGCTTGAGATGCAGTCAGAGCTAATAAACCAAATAAAATCCACCAAGTTTTACTGCATTGTATTGTTTCTTTACACAATTATAGGCAGCCAGAAAGGCATCTGCCACATTATTCTCAATTTATTCCTTCTCTTTTCTCTTTCCTTCCTTTGTTAAAAAGAAAGTATGTGAGGTTGCACTGGTGAAGAGAAAGGGAAAAAATGTCTTCCTGCATGTTTTTAATGAAACTTATTGTTTCAAGCCTTTAAATTATCACCTGATTAAAACACACTTCCCTGTTTGTATTTAATTCAGCATTAAGCATCAAAGAAAGGAGCAAAAAGTTTCCCATCTTAAATGAGAAAGAGAAAATTAAAAGGATGCTTGCCATTCAGGATACTTCTAATAAATCTTAACTTAGAAGGTCTAGCACAAGGGGGCTAATTTCTGAGGTATTTCTTTAATCAGTTTCTGAAATCCAAACATATGCTTCTTTAATTTCCTTTGGATCTGACAGCATTAAGTTGAGAAAAGTCAAGAGCTTACTTTTTCATTTTCTATGTGATAAAAACATTCCCATTTTCCATGTGATTTTCAGATTAGATCAATTGTTTTATTTCTCTCAAAAGCTATCAAGAGTGGAGTTGTGGAGGAAATTTCAGGAATCAGGGACCACCAGTTCTTCTGGTATCGAAGTATACCATCCTGGCATTTCACAATTTGCAGGAATAGCTAGATAAGCTACTTCCTTAGAGTCCACACAAAGAGTTTATCCAGAGAAAGATTTCTTTTTTTTTTTTTTTTTTTTTTTTTTTGCTTCAAGTTTGTGTTATTTTCCTTCACCAGCTGTAAAACCTTCACATCTCACTGATCAAAGATAAGAGTACATCAAATGACATCAGAATGCAAACAATCTTTTCAACTGGACCCCAGCAGCCTTCGTAGGTCACTTATTTCTACTAACATAAGGCTCCTGGGCTTTCTTATCCATCTTTCTCCAGCCCTACATATGGTGAAGAAATATCTTTGTGCAAACATCATATTAATTATGTGAACTGCATCTGCATGCAAGTCTTGGGAGCTCTCAGACCACATCTGTTGAATGTCAAGGCCAAAAACACCCAACTCCACAGGGATGCTGTTTGCTATGCCCTTTTGGTCATCAGTAGATTGATTTTCATGTTCTAGCTAAACAAACAGTTAGCAGCACCAAGCACTGTTTCTTGCTGTGCGCAGAAGATCCAATTAGCAAATGCAGTCAGGGAACAGGTCAAGAGTGGAGGTTCAGATGGGCTCTTTGAGGCCAAGCCTCTCTGTCTGAACAGCTTTCCACTGACCTTCATCCTCATCATAGGTGATCTCCCATAAAATGTGTCACCGAACTCCATGCACAGAGCCAAAGAGGAAATAAATCTCAGTTTATTCAAATATCATGTGTCATGGCAGAGTCAAATCAAATGGCCCTGGAAAGATCACTCCTGATGAAGAATGAACTACTTGCAGAGCAAGGTAAAGATGTTGGTCAGGAAAGACTCACAGTTGCAGAGGTAAATAAATATACAGTGAATATTTAGAGACAGTCTGGTTTAAGAGCAATTTAAACTGCTTGTTACTTTTAACTCCTGATGGACCAGTACTGGTGGGTCACTATGTTGGTGATCTCCTCTCAGTAAGTGGTGGGGACATCTCGTCATTGACTACACTTTGGTGTGCCACTATAAATTCACATCAGATTTACAATTTGCTGAAGCTTCTTGGCAGAGTTACAGGCCTATAACACATCAGGAGTGGCAATCTGGCTGGCTATTTTACCCACCACACATTTTACAGATGATGGTCTTTAAGACACCAAAGGGGCTATAAGACCCAGGTAATAAATTCACCAGGGATTAGAGTTGTGGGGATCATGTTGGACAGCTGACCCGTAAAACACATTTGCACTGATAGGGCCTCTCTGTCTCCCGTGAGGTTGGATAGTAGACCCCTCAAGATACAGGCTGCCCCAGAGGGAGAATAAATTAGTCACGAGTCCATCCGGGTAGTTTTTCTGTAAGTGGGTATAAGCAGATGTGCTCCAGGGCCTTTCTCCCTGGAGTCATCAGCAGACTGACACTGGCTTGATGCCTTGGAGACATACTAATGGGAACAAGAAATTCCCAAACAGCAGTGAGTTTACTGTCTGGGAATCTTTGTTGCCTCCTGTGCTACTGTGCTCCAAAACTCACTAACTCCATTCTTCTCAGGAATTGCAAAGACAGTGTTTGGAAGAATGGGACAAAGGCCACACATGAACTATGTTCTCATGAAAGAGCCAACATTGTCAAAGACTGCATCCGTTCAACTGGAACCATTTATCACCACTTCTAAGCACTGCAGATGAAAACATACAAACAAGACTAACAATCATCCCTAAATTTATAACACTCAAACTCTGGCAAGTAGACAAACAGAATAAGTGATGCATGCCACTACCACCTTCCCATTGATCTAAGACAGATCCCTGGGGCTGATCCTAAATTTTAATGGCTATTGATTTTAACTCTTTTAACATTTTTAAATCAGCATTCTCCTCTAGTAGAGGCACTTGGCAGAGGCTGTTCTTCACAGCAGTGAGCCACATTCCACTCCCTAGTGCTGCACAGAAAGCAAACTCATCCTTACATCATCCAAAGAGGTGGAAAGCATAGTTTGCTACAAGAGTAGTTAAGATGCCCTTCTGAACCCAAGTACCTCCCTACCCCCAATCCTTCCAGAAGAGAGTCATCTGGCTGAGTCTTGAAGAATATTTGTAGGAGCCCAATTCATTATATGAGTGAGGCTTGAAGAATTGTTTTAACCAAAATCACTTCATGAAAAATAAACACTCAATGACAGCTCAAATCTTTACCACGGGACAGTGTTCCCCGTACGTAGTGCCACGCAAGCATACAGTTGTGCTATCCTTTATACAACCCTCTGCCTCTCTAGGCAAAATGATCTTCATCCTAAGTTAGGAACTCTCACAGGTTGCTCAAGGTGCAGAAAAACTTGATGTCCCGCTAGAGCGGATAATGGCCTCAGTGAGGTCTCATCACAGCCATTTTCCTTCTGGACAATCCATGAGCTGCCTTCAGGCAGTTCTCCATGGAAAGTCTGGATCTCACAGGGCCCTGGGACTCAAGGGGCCACTCCCGTGGCTTCTCTGCCAATCTGAAAATGTACTTTACCCACTGGAAGTAAATGGCCAGCCTGTGACTGCTGGGTTTCCTCGAGACTCCCCAGCACTCTGGTTGACTACTCCTGTTACCCATTCCATCCTGCCTCCCACCTGCTTCCTGCCCCGCCTCTACTCGAGTCATCCCTTCTCCCACTCCTCCTCTTTCTTGCAGGGCCTTGCCTACAGTAGGGCGAAGAGAAGAGCAGCCTGGTCATCCGGTTCTTACTCAATTCTCTTTCCGGTTTCGTTGCTGTGGACCCACTTCTCTTAAGACCTGCTTCGAAAGTCAGAAAAGCAAACCTGACTACTTTTGTGGTTTCTAATAGCAACAGGGATACCTCTGACTAACAGAGAGGCTATCACATAATGGAAGTGGTGGCGGAGAATCACAGACAGAAATATTTCAAAATATTGTCTAACCCTTGAAAAAATCAGAAGGCTATTGAGCTTGGTGCTAGATTTCTCATAGGACTCTTAAAGTATTAAGATAATATATCTGAAGTGTCGAACACAGTGCCTGCTACATAGTAAGTGCTTGGTAAATGTTATCTATTGTCAATATTATCAGGAAGAAGAAAATTGAATTGCAAATAGCCTGGGAGAGAGTTTAAAATGAGAAGGTTCTATCCACTGTTCAATTTTAATGAAGGCTAACAAGACCAGGCCCACTGTCTTGGTCCCCCCTCCCTCTTCAGTTCTTCTTTGACTCAGTTCTCTTCTTATGACAGCTAGAGAGCTTCATGCTACTCACCTGCCACAAATTATTTCCCCAAAAAAGCCTACTTATCTGCACTTAAATTCCGAGTTAATTTTTGGCTTATTCTTTGAAAATTTCCAGCAGGGATTTTGCTGTGCATGAAATTATATCCAAATATTTTACAAAAATTCAGTATCAGCCTGATATTGTGGCCAATAATGCTCCTTCAGAGTGGCACCATTATCCCTCCCATGACAGGATGCTGGGTGAAGTGGCCCCCTCCTAGCCACAACAGAGTCCCTTTGACAACAGGTAAATAGTACAAAACTGTTCATTAGAACCTACCTGTAACACACCATCCCCACAGGGAAAGTCAGTTTAAGATCATAAATGTCAAGACATAATTAGCTTAAAGGTCAGGTTTAATTACAATTGTTGAACTGAAATACAGTAATTACTGAAATCCATGTTGGAAAATCATTTTAGTGGTTTGAAATATTTTGCTGGTGCCTTTGTTTCTACAGAATGGTGGTTCTTGTTGCTTGTTACAAAAAAGAAGAAAACAGTGATGGGTATTTGCTTCCCTTCATGGTCAGCAGCAGAGAAACAGTGTGGATGAAAAAGCCAAAATCCCAAACAGCTCCAAAGAGCAGTTGTTCCATGTTATCATATTATTAATCCTTTTCTTATAATCGGTACTTCAGATATAATTTTAATGAAGCTTCAAGGGAAACTCAATACATTACACTGTAACAACAGAGGAAGCACATTTATCACTTGGTTCGTAGGCTTAATGGCAAAACAAATCAATAAATAAACAACTGGTGAGAAAATAACTCAATAACTAGAAAAGGCTGTTTTACCTGTAGGATTTCTAAGGTTTCTGTTGGGAATATTTATTGACTCACCTAAATATTTTTCTTGTTTTTTTTTTTTGTTTTGGTTTTTTTTTTTTTTTTTTATCATCTCCCTCCTTTGGCTTCCCAGGACTAGGAAATTTGAACAATTTAATTTAATTTTATTTTATTTTATTTTATTTTGTAGTTTGTAGTTTTGTGTTTTCTAAAAAAAAAAAAAAAAAAAAAAAAAAAAAAAAAAAAAAAGTTGGTTTCAAAGTCTGGTTCTGTTTTATGAAGAAAATTTAAAAAGAAGTTTTAAAAACTCCCATGAAATAGAAGTGATGATAAGCAACAAGTTATCAGAAGCTCCTCATCATTGGTTTTTAAAAATGTCCTTCAGAAGACTTCATTTGGATGCTGAGATATCCCCACGGGGAAGAAGGAAGTCTTACCCAGCTCAGTTCACATATGGAGATTAGCATCCTGAAAAGAACTAAAACATCAATTACTGGAAGGAAAAAATGTTAAAGTGAGGCAGGAAACTGCAGAATGTGTTTTGTCAAAATGGAGAACAAAGAGCTAAGGAAACAGTGCTTTACTACTGGAAAGACACATTGAGGAAGACAGTTTTAGTTCAGAGGAGAAACTGCACGACACCAAAGCATTTAAATGGCTCCAAGAGAGCCCGCAGGTGACAAAGCAAGAGCGCCACAGACAAAGCCCAGAGAGGCTGCACTCTGCTCTAGTTCAATAATGCAGAAAGAAAATGACATTTAATTAAGAGTCGCCTGCCTTCCAGGTACTTATGACATTGGAATCGGTGTGGACATAAGGCACTAAAGCTGACATCAACATAGTTCACCCAAGAAGTCATTTACTCAAGATTTACAGCCCACTGTAAGAGAAAAGTGAAAATTTATGACAGGTTTCCATCTGGCAGGCTAGATCATTAGTATTCACACTGATAGCAGCAATGATTTAAATTTCATAATCTGAGCGAAGATATGCATCAAAAAATTCTTCTAAAATATGTCTAATAGCTCTAACTGACTTCTTTATTAGAGTCAGCCTATGAAAAAAATGTCAGATACCAATGAAGAAGTCATCAAATGTTAATTTCAGTCTATTCCACTGATAGAAATTCATAATAAAGTGGCATCATTGAGGCTGAAACCCCCACCCAAACCTTCTGAAAGAGACACAATAAACTAACTACTTTTCATTGCCTTACAAAATAAAATCTGATTGCCTTGTTTGATCTGGTTATAGCAAGCATTTCGAGTCATAACAATGATTATTTATTAAGTACCAATAGCTATTTTGGGGTGATGGAGGGAGGAGAAAGTGCAGCCTCTGGCATGTGTTGTTCAGGGCCAACGAATAAATCCTGTTAACAGAGGGGAAGAAATACGTATAAATTTCCCACTGCAGGAGAAAGCCTGGGCCATCCATTTTTCTGAATTAAAGTGCACTGTCACTGCAAAATGCCCTCGTGTTGTCGGAACAGAACTGTGTAAGAAGATGAACCCTTGATGCCCTGCCTTAAAACCGTGGATAGAAAAATGTTTACAATGAAAAGAAATGTTGTTTACATATCAGAAAACAAGCCCAAGACTTAGAGGACCCTCAGATAATAGTGGGTACCAGTTAAAATTATGTTTCACTTTAAAGGAGGTTAATATAATTCCAGGGGTTTCCTGTACCATGCTGCAGAAATAGAAAAGAACAAGAGTTACAGATTCAGGAGACGGGCTGAAATTAAATTTGGTTCCACCACATTTTAGCTCTGTGACCTTGAGTAAGCTATTTATCCTCTCTAGTGTTCTATTTCTCCATCTGGAAATAATACCAAGCTCATAGGGTTATTAGACTATAAGTAGGATGGTTAAATATGAAGTCCCCAGCACAAGGGTTCACAAAGAGTTTGTACCTGGGCAAACCTTATGGGTTTTCCATAGAACAGGAAATATGGGCGGGCTCTGTGATGCTCTGAGGCCCTCCATTTCTGAAGTTCACTGTAGGAGTTGAAGGAACAAAGTGTAATACTGTCAGTTGTCTGTCCAAAAGCCACCCATCCCTTGTTCTTTAATAAGGAACTGTCAGCAGTCCAGATACATTACACACAATGTGCCCAAGAAAATGGACTCCTCCAAAACTTATGGGAATAACCAAGATTGGTTTTATATTGGGTACAGATGATCATAACAAGTGCTATTTGCCATATTTCTGGTTCCCTGTCTTTTTCCCAGAAGGCAGCTATGCATTTCCTTGCTTTTCTGTGTTTGGATAAAATCACAGTACTAGTTAAAATTAATGTATCAAGAATACAACTGACATTGGGATTCAATGGACTATATAGCACAATAACCAGCCCAATCATGTTTCAGGTGGTAGCTGCTTCATCATTCCAAGTCTTTGAAAGATTGTGTAAAGAAAAACCCCAGCCAATTCCCAATGGACACAGAACATGAACAGTAAGTAAACCTCTATCACTGCAATCTACTGAGATTCTGGAAATGTTTGTTGTTGCAGCAGATCTTGAACTGTCCTAACTAATGCAATAATTTCATTCTACCAAAACTTGGTGAAATACACAAAATGAAGAGAAAGGTACCCCCATTCTTCCATTTTTTGTGCATTTGTGTGAGCACTCAATTCTACCAAAGGCAGGGAAGGGGTATCAAAGCAGACTTCCCAGAGGAAGTAAGGTTCCAACTGAATTGTGTTCTTAAAATAACTGAGAGGTTTATCAAATTGACTGGAAGAAGGACTATTAAAATAAAATACATTTTGGACAGAGAAAGTTGATTGAATAAGTGGATGGCAGCAAGATGTGGTACTTTCAAAGATTTGTCATGAGAGGTAAAACAAAATAAGGTCAGAGACATCATGATAAAAGTCCTTATGGAATTTGGACTTGATTAAATATGGAATTCAATGAACCAGAGGCTTTTCAAATGCAAATGTTGTAACAGCTAGTAGTGAAATTCAGGGCACATACCCCTGGACAACCCCATATTTGGAGTGAAATAATAACAGCAACTTCATCAAAATCATTGATGGCAAGTGGCTTGGTATATTCCATGACATAGAATGGCCTATTACACAGCCTATCCCTCTTCCACTCTGTTCAGGAAAGAAGAGCAGAATTGAAAACTATGAAAAAACTGTGACATGCACATTCAAAAAGTAAATTATTACCAATCTTCAATACTTAAATTCAGTTAGTGCACACATTTTAGAACTATCATAGTGTACCCATGGGTTCTAACAAAAACCTTCTACCATGGGCACTAGAGCCCTAGGAGGGCTTCGAGAAAAGAAGTGACATAACTATTCACACATTTTAGAGAAATTTATCTAGAAAGAGGTTGATGGAATGGTTGGGGACTGAGGATGGTGAGCACACCATTTAGGAAACTGTCCTATTTATAAGCATCTTGTAGTTAACGAAGACAGAGAGGAGGGCGTGCCCATCTACTGAACTCCAAGAAAAATTTATCAAGAGGAAATTGTCTTTCCCAGGTGTCTGTGTATTTGAAAACTATTTCCAAATAAAGGATCTTCTTTTCTCCCAGACATCTTTCAAAGGCAGTACTGGATACCTGCTTCTGGTGCTTCTCTCTCCTTGCTATTTCTCTTGTCTTTCTCATTGCTTTATCTCTTGTTTGGGTAAACTCAGAAATGTGTTTTAATACCTTGGCAGTGGGTAGAGTGCTGTGTTCCCCTTTCCCTAGAAAATCATGGTGAAAATAGTCCAGGTCAAGATAATAACGTCTTAACTACAATGGAACAGAGAAATTAAAGGAAGAGAAGGAGGAAGAACTGGTGATGGCTGGTGAGCTTGGTACACCATGTATGTGGTCAGTGGAACTTATTTTTCTGGTAAGATAAGAACCTTCCCAGGATGTTGTGGGAGTGCAATAAATAATATGTTGAATAAATAAAATATTTAAGGAAGAAAATGAAAAATGATGCATTTATTTGGAGATGAATAAACAATGATTTCTGCTCTAAAAGAGTTTCCAACATTTCTGCCATCCACAAAATCTCAAAACATGGATGGAAATATTTGGCACAAACGCTACTACCTCCTCTTCATTTTCTGCATCCATAGCAGTCATTTTAGGTTAGCCACTCCAATTGTTCATTGTCAAACCTAAACACATTGTCAAAAATCTTCCAAAGATGAAGTTCCAGAAAATCATTGCCAATTGATCAGAGTGGGAGAGAGAAATGAGTCAGTCCCCTAATTCTCAGGCTTACCAGTATGTTGAAGGAGTTTAAAAGCAATCAAGCAGCAAACCAAAACAGAAAGGAATAAATTCTGTATTTTATCACTACTTTTCTTTCGATTATGCTTCCTGGGACTCTGTCCTTAACAAAGGAAAACTGGAACATGTGAGGTCAGCAGATGCTGATTGACAGGTTCCCAATTTCACAAGAAGGAACACTGAAGAGGCCAACGTGGGCTGAAAAAGGAAGGCAAGGATGGAGTGGGTGGGCCAGCCTATGCAAAGTGCTTATTTTGAGTGAAAAAGAATAAATTTGCCCTATTTGTTCTGTTAAAATAAAATCTGCAAGAATGCCTCCTACGCAGATATTTTCAGTGTAAGCCATCTAAGGCAAATAAGGGCTATGAAAACCACATTGGAATGGAAAGCAGGAACTAGATCATCTAACCTCACTCTCAGCTCAGAGAATTCATAGAGTAATGAGAGATAATCCCAGCCACCTCTCAATTTCCCTATTAGTAAACAGGGAGTCAGAATAACTTCCAATAATGATAATAACACGTATTGAACACTCTGTGTAGTAGACAACACTCTGAGCACTTTGCACCTGTTCTCAAAGCCAACTGTGCATCTCCCTGGGAACTGGGAAGAATCAGAGGCATTCCCCTGTTATTTAATTCATATTATTATCCACACAGAACACGACAGAACCAAGGCTCAATAAGTTTAAGGAACCTGTGTTCACATCATGTAAAGAACAAAAAATGGAATTAAACCTGTCTGCTTCCAAAGCAAATCATAGTTATATAGAAATGTTATGCAGAAACTGCTAAATGTTTTTCAAATTACTACCAGGAAGTTGGATTAAGACTGAGGATTCAGAGAAGAGCACAATGCCAATGTGTCATGGTAACACTTCCGTTTCATACCATAATGCTGACAAGGTTTTGAAAATCAACTCTGTTCAGCAAACCCACTTGTTTAATGGCTACCAGAGTTCTGCTAGGTGCTAACTGACATCAGCATATAAAGGACTTTATGAGGTCTTTATTGACCTGTTAATGTCAATGCTAGCACTAATAGACCGGTGCACTATTCTCAGAGGAACTGTAGAAATCTGTATCCGATGGTGATCACTCAGACTAGCTCAGAAACAGATAACCTGGAACAGCTGCCATCAGATAAATGAGGGACTTTTGCTGGTTAATCTTCCCAGGGCAACGTCACATATACAGCAGTGTCCTAGTGGACTGGCTTGCTCTTTTTTTCAAGAAGCAACAACCCCTTTAGCATTTGAAATGACTAGATGATTTTACATTGCATTGGGCAAGCAATAGGACATTCTGGGAATGTGCTTTCTCGACATTTGGCACTTTAAACCTAGGGGAAGAAAAAAACCTGGCAAAATTATTTGGAAGGATGAAAGATGTGAGCATCATTATGAGCCCCTCTTCAATGGTAAATAACCAGGCTTTTATTGGGTGAGTGTAATTAGAGACAGATTTCAGTGCAGCTTGGATACAGCTGTTTCTGTCCTCCTGGCTTCAGACTGTTGCTGGATCATTCTGTGGTCATTGGCAATTTAGCGGATCAGTTCCACCTCAGTGCACCCAGCTGACCTCCTTCTTCACTGAGATGATGGACCTGCCCATGAAGACTGCTCAAAATTCCAAAATGAGGTCCCTAAGTCTCAAAGGCACCTTGAAATATGCACTTTCGATGACACACCTACCAGACTTTGTCTTGTATTAGCATTTGTTCTGGGTGTGCCTGTTTTAAGATGTCCCTGGGAAAATGCCCCTAGAATCAGCCCAGGGCCTCCCCATCACTGCCAGATAATGGATTTTGCTTCCCAGAGCTCAGAAAGAATTCAAGAAGTGTCCATTGTCTGTTTTTCAGAAAGGAGGTATGCAAAGACCTCTGAATGCCATTAAGAGAGAGACTATCAGCAACAGAAAGACAAATACCAGATAATCTCACTTAAATGTGGAATCTAAAAACATCAAACTTGCAGAAGCAGAGAGAATGGCAGTCACCAAGGAATGGGGGACAAAATGGGGCAAAAGGTGTAAATATATACTATACCACCTGCAAAAAAAAGGGGGTGCAAACACTCAAGGACTAGTCAAGGCCCTTTTGCTTTTAAACCATGCTTGCTTATTTCTTATGGGTATGTAATATTAGGATAAAACTAATCTCTAATGTCCTACATACAGTAATATAAAATAATGATGACACAACGGACCCGAAGTGTCTGTGTAGTGTGGGAAACAGTAAATGATGTAAGGACATCTCTGATCTTGGTGGGTCACTAATCACCTCCACAAGAATTTGGTTCCAAGCTTCAAACTGCCCCCTCCATACCCACCTTAATAACAAGAAAGCCTCATAAAGGCCTGACCCAATGCTCTTCAGATCAGAAAACCATACTCTGGGCTGCAAACAATACATATAGTATTTGTATTTATTAGGAATAAAAGAAAGGGAAAAATCTCAAGATCAGTCTTTGTTTCTTGGTGTTCTGTAATTTCAATCATCTTATGATTGGCAGCAATCAAGTGTTATACGGTCAAGAGAAGATGGAACCTGAAATGATCCATCTTCATGCTAGGTTATGAATGACTGGGAACAGGCATCATTATTCTGGCCACAGACCTTGCCTCAAGATACTGAACACAGAACTTCTACTTGAAGTTAATTCTACAAAATGTTTACTGGATTGGATTAAAATAGATATCACCATACCAAATTTCCGTTTCTCAGATTGCAACTGAATAGAGTAATGTTATTTTATTAAAGATATATATGTAGCCATGACTTTGCTTTCAAGGAAACTGCAAATAGAACAGCTTCTTGATGCTATTAGCATTTGAGTCCTAAATTCAAGGAGACTGAAAATATCACTATATATATAGGGAAGAGATCTAGTGAACAGTCATTGTACCATCTATCTCAAAGGTCACTTGCTCAACCTTCAAGCCAGTGATAGGTCACCAAGACCTCCCTTTCCTTTACCTTGAAGAGATATTATACTTAAGTAAAATCCAAAATTCCTCACAATTGCTACATAACAAATGACCTCAAATCTAGAAGTTTACATCAATTTATTATCTCAGACAGTCTTCAAGGGCCAGGAATCTGGAAGTGGTTGCCTGAGTGGTTCCACGTCCCTCATGTGGGTGCCCTCAAGCTGGTGGTTGGAGCTTCAGTGACCAGAAGTGTTGAGTGGGGGTGGAAGATCCACTCCCAAGCTTCTTGAGGCTGTTAACAGAGACTGCAGTGGTTCACGTGCAATCCTCTTCACAAGGATGTTGACAACATAGGAACTAGTTTCCTCCAGAGCAAATGATGATAGAGACAAAGACAGGAAAACCTGGCTACTCCTTGCTTTGATATGCCCTCTTGTTCTCTAGAGATCATGTTATTTAAACTCTTATGTATAAGGTTTTCAAATGTTGCAGTTCCCTGAGTTTATCATTCTTTAATTGGTTTAGTTAGAACATAGCAGCTGATCCTATTCAGGTGAAGCACATGAAGAAGTTCTTCGAATATTTCACACCCTTCATCCTAATCCTGCATTGCACAGTGAAATTTCTTCAGTGAATCTGGGTTCTAGCTCAAATTCTAAACTTACCCTCAGTTTTCTCTTCTTTATAGTAAGTAACATGTGCTTGGAAGCTCTCAAAAGACTTCCTAAATTCTATGATAAGTGTGATGACACTATCAAAGCATATATGTCTTTTCCTAGCTACTTATCTCTGATCCTTTAGCTACTTCTAAAACCAAATGCTGATCCCTCAGCAACATGTGGGATCCAAAACCTTGATTCCTCTCTGAACCTGTTCTCCCTTGAACCGGAGCCCCTTGATCTTTCTGGGTCCTTCATTCTCCATTCCTCATAGATATATTAGAGTCAGTTTTCACATATGGTTCTTTATCCTGAATCTTGCACTGGCCTCCAGGGGCCTTGTGCACATCCCGGTTTCCACGGTTGCCCCCATTCATTAGTTTGGCTGGACTTTCTAACCCACTGAGGCACAAATTCTGTCACATTCAGAGGAGACCAAAGGTTTTCTCTTTTTAATTCCCAGATGTTTCCAGAGCCAACAAGAAAAAAGAGGAAAAGGCAGTATGAAATCTAAACATTTTAACCTGAAGGATGAAATACAGATAATTTTTCCCCATTTAGCTCTTACTGGAAGACCGTTCCAAACACATTCTTAAGAATTGCATAAAATATTTTGAATTCTCTTTGATTTCATGGTCAACAAATCATAACTATGTGAGTTTCAGGCTTTAAGGATTAGAGCTGAAGCCAGACTCTGAGTTTATTAAATATCCATTAAATAAAAAGGGAAATAATAATCTGTATATATTATATTCTATTTTCACACACATTCCTCCATTGTTCTCTGTTATATGTTGGGGAGGCAATGAATCCAAGAAAGAGATTGTATTGTCTTTATCAGTAAGCAAACTAACCAAATTATTTCTTTGATAATCTTTAATTTAATAATGGTGTCTAAATCCCAGTCTTTTCAACCATTAACACATACTTGCTCCTTTGTGCATGCACATGTGCGCACACACACACATACCAGGCAACCTTCCAGAAATTTTTTTCCATCTAATAACTATCATGACACATTCAAACACTGCTTCTTTCATCACCAAAGAATGACTGACAAGCAAAAATACAATAATTTTACTCCTGCTCTAGGGACCTCAGGAAACTTCTCAGGTTGATGAGAGTGATAAAAGTGGGCTCCCTTAGTCTGAGTTTGGTTTCTCCACATTCTCTTAAAACAACTTGTGTCAGAAAAGACTTCTTTCTAATCTTCCTTTTTTTTTTTTTTTTTTTTTTTATTAAATCCTCACTGATATTTTCCTACAGAAAAACCGGGAGATATAGCTCAGAGTCTGTGGTTAACAGAAGCCCACTTATGCGTTCCTATCAGAGGTTTTTAAACTAAGAGGATTTCTTCAAAGTCTGTGGTGAGACAGTCTTTGTTATGCAATATATCAAGGGAAAGAATGTGCCAGAATTCCTTTCTCCTGAGTGCCTGTCCCTTCTGTTTCCTACTGCACATATTTTAGCTGTAGCTCCATCTGTTTAAATTCACTATTAATTATTTAACTTTTCCTTTGGGGTTGTTAATTGTTGTTAATCTGCCTTCAAAACAGGTTAGCGCCATGCAAGTCAATGAACAGCTCAAGGCAGGAGTGCCATTTCACAAGCCTGCTTCATTAACGTAGTTCTTCCAATTATTTTTAATAAAATAATGATTTAAAAGACTGATTAGAAAGGAACAACTTAATTTTGAAAAAGTAAAAATGATTCCTTTAGTAGCACATTAGGTAAGTATGAGAAACGTGATTTCCTTAACAGTAGATTTCTATAATTTTATAGATACATAAACAAAACATAGACGATATATTGAGATTCTGTACAATAACCATTTGCATTTGGGTAAAAGAAGCAAATCAAATCATTTCATAAACTAAATACCAACCCTGGAAAAGGAATAAATATATCCCCAATGTTTAAAAAGAGATATCAATAAAAAGGAATGATAAATTTTTTAAAATGAACAATAACTTTTGAATCATAATTTATTAGAATCTTTCCCATCTTTTCCTCTGACTGTCCTAAAAGCAGTACCTAGGATACGTCATAAGTGTTCTTTCATTGCCCAAGAATATTTCCCAAAATTCAGTTCTAGATCTCTCTCTCCCTCTGGGGTGCTCACTTGTGTCCATGTCTAAGTCACTATGGCCATGGCTTCCCTAGACACTTCTCCAAACATCCACTGGACAGTTCTTCCCAGAATTCATGACAACTTATCAAAAATCAATATCACCGTCTTCTATTCCAATGAATCTAGCTTCTTCTTCATTTTCCTGCCATAGACATAGAATCACCAGACTTCTAAGTAGCTATGTTGGCCCTCTTGAAAGTATTTCTTTTACCTCCCTCTTTTGTCTACAGGTCAGTTTCCAAATAATGTAGACTCTCAGCAATGTACTTTTTAAAATTCATTTCTTCTTTATCCTCAGCCACCATCACAACTCTAGATGTTGTATTAAACCTAAATTAGTTCTATTACTATGTTCCCATCTCTAACCCCTGACTCCAAAGTACCCCTATCGATTGTTTGGACTCATCAAAGACATCAAAGCCACACACACAGAAACTCTCCAAAAGGGAAAGCATATTCCTGAGTTTTCCCTACATATCTGAGTTTTCCCTGATAATCATTAAGTAAGTGACACACTGGTCCTTATCCAGAATACCCAAGGGGAAAAAAAGGCATTTTTCCAGCTCCCTTGTACCTAGATTGATGCCATTTGACTGAGTTCTAGCCAAAGAAATGGGAATAAGAATGATATGAGCATACTCCTTGCCTGGCATTTACAAACATCCTACACAATGCCCCATATCTCTTATATTACACTGGAGACCTTCTGTTCCAGAAGATACAGATAAAAGATGATAAAGAGTCATCCTACCCACATTAGACATTCATGGAAGAAAAAAAATAAGCAATGAACCCCTGAGATTCAAGAGTTGCTTTTTCCAGCAAGCATCATTAGTACCTACCATTACATCTTACTTCCCAATTCCAGTGAGATAACCAGACCTTGGAGACATCAAAGAGTACTTTCATTTATATGCATTTTTAAAAGAGCAACGAGAACTGGAGAATGTGGCAGGACATCAAAATGGGTCTAGAATGAGGAGTTGCAGGGACTTGTGACACACTCAGGACACTGAAAATTAAGACAAAGATAAATGACTCACCTGAATCATTTAAAGTTTAGTTAGCTTCAATCACTTCATATCCAGACCTACTTGATTCTTTCAGTAACAAGAAGACAGGCTGCAGATATCTTGTAAATATTTACCATCACTCTTCTACAAAGATGAAGGAAATCTCTACAGGACGCTTCCCACTTTCTAATTAGAATAAATGTCCAAATTCTATCTCTTTGGGCCCCCCCCCCCCCAATTCCTTCAGATATTAGTTTGGACTTTCTGCTGGCTCTGAATTTCAGCTTCTTTCCTAAATGGTGCCCTTTAGGTCTTCTTGGGCACCAAGCTGAATACCAAATAAGACATCTGGAGTTTGCTCTGTCAAGGACATGGGAACTCCAACCTGGACTTCCAGGGTGAGGCGTCCAGCAGCTTTCCCTCAAGAATCTCAAGATGCCTCAATTTCCTAACCCTGACTGCACACCTAGAGACAGCCCCATCATTAAATTATCTTCAAAACACTCACTGAAACTTCTTTCTGTTTTCTGCCAAGAATTTGGCTAATAAAAAAAGAAAGAATGGAAACACTATGGTCGTTATAAATTTGACCACTATAAATCTGGAGATACATGAGGTTCAATCAGAAAACATTCCATTTGAGAAAAATAACACAACTAGCAAAATGACTAAAAAGTAGTTCAAACACACTTGTCACCTACCAGATACAAATCTGCATGGAAACAAGGAGCAGTACAGGGTGGCTACAGAAGCAGAATATTTCACATGGGTCTTCCCTGCCCTGGGAATACAGTTGTTAATGACATTCTATTGAAAAATTGAAATTAAAAAAAGTACCTTTTTATGCCTATTTTCATTGTCATTTCAAAAGACCTAAATATTCATAGAAGCAGTTGTTTGCAAATACTGGACCCTCCTGGTTCTTGAACCAAACCCAACTGAATCCAAAGTTGGAAAAGGTCACATCTTCAACCAGTGAATAATATTTCTACCTTTAGCCTTCCAGAAATTCTGAAAGACCTTCTCCCTGCAGACACATCTTTACAATTGATTCCACAGATGGGTCTAAGTATGTTATTTGCCGTGGAAACAAAGAAGGTTTGAATTTTTCAAAATACAGTACACTCCACACAGTGAAGACAGGAATTAGGTTTTTGTACTTTAAGCACAGATTTTAACTGCCAAGCAAAGGACAATGAGCCATTCACAATGACTATTTGCAAGATACAGGGTTAAACTGGTTTTTTCGCATGTAGTTAAAACCAGGCAATGAGTCAGTGGAAAAATTCCCCCCGAAATGGCTTTTATATGTACTTGTTCATTGTTCGTACAAGCATTTATCTTAAAAGGATATGCTCATCTGTTCCAGTGACTAACATTTACACCTATTGAAACCACAATTAACTCCTATTGAAAATTTTGTTTTCATGGTTATGATGGAACTTAATCATGTTTATGGATAAAGCCAGTTTAGACATTTCAACCAGGCATATCTTGTGGAACAGTCTACATCATTGTGGACAATCCACAAAACACCTTCTAGACAAAGGCTTTGCATAATATGTCACCAATGTGAAGTCAATGTTCCACGGGTAAAGGAGAAGGGAGTGGGCACTCCTGAATATTATTCTTATTTTCAAGTTATATTTAAGGGAGTACTGAGATGTGTGTATGAATATCCATTACATTATTATTATCATGTAGCTATTATTATATGTGTAATACAAAGCTGATCTCCCACCCCTTCTGTTGCACCACAACCTAACTTGCCAGTCTGAAAGCTGCTCTGCCCACCCCCTACGTTGCAGGAATTTCCAGCCTACACTGTAGCCATTTCCTGCTTGCCTCCTTACATCCTAGCTTGTCAGTCTGAACATGCTAGCTAGCTATTGGTTCATCAGCCCACTTGCAAGTATTCTCCTCCGCTATTGGTCCCTTCCAGCCCGGGAGATTCCAATATCTGGGAGAAGTGTCCCCTCACCATCTTTCTCTTTCCCTTCTTTCCAACCCTGGAGCCGATGCACTAGTCGTCCGCATTGCGTGAGGTCCCTCGTGGATTTCTGGGAGCTATTGTTGGACTCAGACCGGGAGTTCAGAGCGCTAGCTCCGTCGGATTTAAGAGCTGGAGCCACCACGGTCCCGAGCTGAGCTGCATTTTTCCTTATAATATATACTATAAGTTTTTTTGTTTGTTTGTAGTACCAGGGATTGAATGGAGGAGCACTTAACGACTGAGCCACATCCCCAACCCTTTTTTATATTTTTTTAAATTTAGAGATGAGTTGCTTAGGGCTTTGCTAATTTCCTGAGACTGGCTTTGAACTTGTCAGCCTTCTGCCTGAGTCTCTCAAACTGCTGGGATTATAGCCATGCACCACCAAGCCTGACCCTACACTATCTATGATACCGAGGTTTACTGGTGACCAGTTCTGCTCCTTCTAATGTTGAAGATTGAACACTAGAGAAGCACGCCAAGGCAAGCATATTAAGCAGGTTTTATTTAAAGGTAATAATACAGAGTTCTCCCGGCAGGAAGAAGGGGGCCATGGCTGATGTTCTAAAGTCCCAAGAAGTGAGCGCACCCTACATCTTTTATAGGTTAAATTCTCTTTTGTTCTCCTGTTCTCTACCCCCTTATCTCTCCTTCCTATGTGACTATGTGACTAGGCCTGGTTTTGCATTAGGTGAGAAACCATGGGCAGGGGGAAGGCCAGGGTGATTCAGGCAGGTAAGGGCCCAGGGGGCATTAATCAGCAGCTCCTTGTTTGCAGTCCTTGATAAAGGCAGGTAAATTTGGTAATCAATGGGCTCCAGAGATCCTTGACCGTTCCATTCTTCCAGGGGCAGTCTCCAACTTCCAGAGGCAGATGGCTTCATGGCTTCATTTCCTCGAATTGACCGTATTCCCTATTTCTACACTAACTACCTGTCCTTAATTCTGGCTTCATCTATGCTATGTAAATGGGCCTACCACCTCTCCCAGCCAATAATAATCTCTCTCCTCTTTGCAGATAAAAAGAAAAGACACTGGAATATTCATGAAAGAATAGTAATACATGAGAAAATTTTCCCCAAAACAATGCTGATGTTTAAACAAATGCCTGACAAAAGTTGCAAATGTTTCTCTAATCAACTTTCTTTTGTGAGAAACAAATCTCTGTTCATAGCTCTGCTCTCCCTGTTTCTCCTTCTAAATCTCTGCGTTTATTCATCTTACACATGGTCATAATAGAAGCTCCAGTTACTGATCTCTCAGATTAGGTCCTTGTCATCAAAATTTCTGCTATTTGTCTTAGTTCAAATTCCCCCAAATTAGAGTGTTATATTGTGTGCATGTATAAATATGTAACAACAAATCCCACTATTATGTAAAATCATAATGCACCAACTTTTAAAAAAATTTAAAGAGAGAAAAGTTCTGATTAGGTACTGGTGAATCAGTGGCTTCACTGGCTTTGGGTTGGGGATTCCTACCTAGCCCAGGCAGCAAAGGCTGGGAGATAGGGATCAGTGGAAATTTCAGGCAATTTAGCTTCCTATCCAGTCACATAATGAGAAGCGGCAGGCCTTAAAGTGAGAAGAACAATCTTGATGCTTGACAAGGGCTTCTAACAACCATATGGTTCAAGATCCAGAGAGAGAAAGAAAGAGGGAGAAAGGAGGTAGCTGGCATCCTTCCACTTCCTGAAGTTTTCCCAAGGACCTCACAGCATCAGGGTCAAGAGTGTGTGAATGTTCCCATGCTTCCTTTATTCTACCCTATCTTTTCCATACTTCAAAGAAAGCTATCTCTTTGCTACTAATTTTTCTTTAAATGACGTCTTAGGGAAAGTTCTGGCAAGATGGAGAAGAAACTGAGACTTCTTACTTGAACCAGAAAGAAAACAAAAGGCAGATAACACGTACTAAGACAGAAACTTCTGGAAGCGCTGAGTATGAAGGAAAGTTCCAGAAGTAATTTATCGATGTGAGAAGATGGAAAGTTCTGAGGATCAAGCGAAACAGAAAGATTTGTGGAAATGCTATTGTGGTTTATGAGGTTGGTTACTTTAAATGTTCTTCCAAAGACCCCAAAAGTAAGAGTCTTATTTAATACATTTTGGATGTGGAATTATGCTGGTATAAAAATGACTTGGTGCTGGTTCACCTCAACATGTGGAGGTTCTACATGTATATGCATGAAGACTGCAATACATTTTCTATTTTTTAAGCCAAACTGAGTGAATTCACATTTCTTGCTTCTGAACCTTTCTTCGAACATCTTCTAAAATCTTCTAAAATTGAATCACAAATTATGTTGTTTATTTTATTATATCCCCACTCTTGACTCTAATACAGGGCTAACTACCCTTTTTTAACTCATGAAGAGAAGAACTGGAACTTCAGAGCTCTTTTCGGAATGGTGAAATATGGAATTCGACTCTTTTCCCTCAGTCTGAACTACTTGAAATTTAGATGGAGTTCTAATATCTGTTGAACGTAAAAACAAACGAATAAACAAGAAGTAGTAAAACAGGTATTTAAAAGCTCTGTCTCTGCCTTTTAATTCCAAGTCCCCTAGCAGACTGGCCCCTTTTCTCACTCCCCTCTCCCTCATTTGATGTCCCTTATTTAATGATACCAAGTTCACTGCCATTTAAGTCTTTCTTTATTCAATAGCTGGGGAAATTGTCATTGGTATGCAAACTGGTCCCAGGCAAGGAACATTACTCTTTAATCTCCTAATTTTAATTGGTATGCCATCATGCAGACTGGGGCTGCTAATGGCCTAGTTTGTAGATTAAGACCAACAGACCTGAACTGCGGTATGTCATTAGTTACAAATAAAAAGAGGAAAAACACTGAACAATGATAAAAGGGGCCATTCCAAATCAGAGAGAAAATGATTCTTCCTCATCTTCTCCAAGGTTCATGACCCTATTTCAATGTCCATTTGTAACAGGATTCGGATTAATGCTTTCTGCTTGGTCAGATAATTTCAGAACAGTTGGTAAATTGAAATGATTTGCTATGTATATACCAGTGTTATTGGCTGGCCCAGGAAATGTTGCTGAACAATTTGCTCACAAATGACATTGTTCCAACTGATAGAGCTATTTCTTTCACTAGGAAACAAATATTTTAAAATTTAAAAAAATTTTCACTATTTAAGAAAAACAAATTTTTCTTCAATGGAATTAACTATCATTATTTCCAGTGTCTTCTCACCTTCCAACAAGAGCCTAATACACACTAAGCTTTCAAGGAGTCTGTCACAGTGAAAAAAAATGAAAAATACAAGTGAAAAAAAATCTTTGTTTAAATACGTAGATGAGAGTGTGTTGAGACAGAGATTCACAGATAGATGGATAGTTTTATGAAACAGTAGAATTGTCTGATTTAGGTGTAAGTCTCTCAAAAGAAATGAGACCACTGCCAAGTACACAAAGGACTACACAAAAAGAAAGAAATATTGGATTTCTCTGAACATAAAATGAAGGAAATGAAATATAATAACGTATTCATACCTGTTGTGGGTCATATTGTGTCCTCCAAATGATAAGCTGAAGTCCTAACCCTGAACACCCACAAATGTGAATTTATTTGGAAATAAGCTTTTGCAGATAATCAAGTTATGATGCAGTCATTCACATGGGTCCTGACCTAATATGACTGGTGTCTTTATAAAAACATTATTGGAGGATTAATGAAGTTCCTGGCAAACAAGTGCATCATTTAAAGCTAACATTACTACAGACTAAGATGGACGGTTCTAGTGACTCCAGAGAAGGGACATTTGGACAAAGACAGACACACACATAGGGAAAATGATATAAAAACACAGGGAGAAAATGACCACATGATGGGAGAGACAAAGTTATAAGCTAAGGAACCCCAAGGATTACCAGCAAATATCAAGAGCTAGAAAAGGCAAAGAAAGATTCTCTCCCAGAGCCAGGAGAGACAGCATGGGCCTGATAGCACCTGGATCATGCTTTCCAGCTTCTAGAACTAAGAGATAATAAATTTCCGCTTTTTTAAGCCACCAGTGTGTAGCAGTTTGTTACCGTAACTCTAGCAAAAACCAATCAAGGCAATGGCTGCCCTGATTCTGTATGCACTTTCCCGCTATCGTTATTCTAACCAACTGGTGTGGACTCCTCTTCTAAGAAGTTTGATTTTATAGGCGGTCATAGAGAAATAATAAAGAGTAGCTAATAGTTATTGAGGTCTTTCATAAACCATCTTTTTAAGTCCTTAAACAATCCTGAAGACACATATTATCTTCCCTGGTGTCCAAAGGGAAAACTGGAGCTCTGATACATTGAATAACTTTCCCAAGGAAGCACAGGTAAAAATTAATAGGGCTGGGATTTGAGTTGATGCCAAAGCATGCTACTAGATGAAGCATCCCACTCTGTCACATGCCTTTAATAATTTTTCAGGGCGAGTAGAACAAGGAAAAACATTCTTGGAGGATTAATGAAGTTCCTGGCAAATAAATGCATCATTTTAAAGCTAATATTGCTGGAAACTAGGATGGACACTTCTAGTGACTCCAGAGAAGGAGATGTGTGGGGAATTGGTGAGGGGAAGGCCATCTTTGCAGGAATTCGCATCTACTCAGAAGTGTAGGCTCATTTTTGGACCTGGCATTGTAAATATTATAGGCTCCCCAGAAAACACCCCCAAATGAGCCAACAATTGAAGGTGCTGGGAGTGCAAAGGTGGTGTGGAGGACAGGGGCCTTCCCACCCTAGAGGTCATAGCTGCTGCTCCCTTGTCACAGGAGGCCTTTTGAAGCATGTGAAACATTCTGGGGACCACAAGAAAGTAAGGGATCCTCTTTTAGCATTGACTTGGGAGCCTGGTAAGGTTGTTTACTAATTTTGTTTAATTTTATTTTGTCACAATATTTTCAAATCTTGTGCCTCTGACTCTTGCCCAAAATAATGGACAGGAACCATAACAAAAACAATCAACTGTTCATGTAAGAAAAATAATAGTGATTTCTTAAATATAATAGTAACCATTATATATTTTATAATTGTTACATACATGTCAGCTCCTGAAATAAATGCTTTGCCAGCATTAGATTATTTAATCCTTTCAACAAGCTGGTAAAGCAGTTGTATTGTCCCCAATTTACAATGGAGAAATTGAGACTTAACATGGACAAATGCACTTGCTCAAGGTCAAATGGTTAGAAAATGGGGGGCAATAGATCTCAATGTTCACAGGAACTAGCTTTCAAATGTCTTGAGCCAGGTGTGCGCCTGGAGCACTTGAGCCAGTGAACTTACATGGTGACAGAGAGGGAAAGGTTCAGGGAATAAGACTAGAACAATCATGGTGGAGGGGAAGATTTCAGGGCTTTAGCAATCAAGTCTACTGAATGAAAAGAAACCCAAGGGAAGCAAAGAGTCCATGATGATTCTTTAGAATGCTGAACTGAGAGTTACCATTCACTGAGATAAGAAGGCTGTCCATGGAGCAACTAAAGAGGGAAGGTGAAGGATCAAGTAGGCATGTGTGACATTTGAGGTGTCTATTTGATGGAAGTCCAACTGAGGGAGTTGGATGCACAACTCTGCCATAGGAAATGTCTAGAGAAAAGATACAAACTTAGGAGTCATCAGTTTATGTGTGATGTCTAAAGCCCTGACGCTAGCTGAGATCACCAAAGTAACACATATAGATAGAGAAGAGAACCAAGAACAGCGTCCAGGGGCTCTCCAACATTAGGAAAAAATATAGAGAGACAAAATAGGAGTAAAAGTAGGGCAGAATGGTGCCCAGAAAGCCAAAGGAAGCACCAGTTTCAAGGAAGAGGAAATGAGCAAGCATGATAAATGTGGAAATGTTGCTGATTGCCATGTACGAAAAGACAAGAACTGAGAGTCAACCATTGGATCTAGCAATTTCAAGGTCACTGTTGACCTCAACAAGTTCATTAGATGAAGCGGCCTGAGTAAAAGTCTGACTTTAGCTTTAGAAGAGAATGGGAAGATAAAGTACAGAGAATAAGACTCGATCCATCTTTGAAGTGTTTTACTATCAAGAAAGTGAAATAAGCCAATCCCAAAAATCCAAAGGCCAAATGTTTTTCCTGATAAATGGATAATGATATATAATGGGGGTTGGGGAGGTGGGGGTTGAGAGAAGAATGGAGGAACTTTAGATTACACAGAGGGAAATGAGAGGGAGGAGAGGGCGGGAGTATGGAAAATGGTGGAATGAGACAGACATCATCACCCTACGTACATGTATGATTAAACAAATGGTATGAATCTACATCGTGCACAACCATAGAAGTGCAAAGATGTACCCATTTGTGCACAGTGAATCAAAATTCAGTCTATAAAAATAAAAAAATAATTTTAAAAAAAGAAAGTAGAATGGAAAGAAAGCAATGAGGGAAGAAAGAAGGAAGTGGCACACCAAGGAGGAGGAGATGTGGGAGAAACTCACCCAGTAAAAGCTAAAAAATTTATTTTATAACTGTAGGAAGTGTTAAAGTGATAGAAACAACACACCATGAAATGACATAAAGTCAGCCTGCTCTATGAAATGAGCCTGGCATTGACTCCACATGATGTCAGTGATAAAATGTTCATCCCCATCAGAGCAGTCCTTTCTCAACACCACCATATCTTGTTCGTCATGGAAGAAATGGAAGAAACAATTAACAAAATACTTATGATGATTCCACCTAAAATCTCTCTACAAACTATGTGATGAAAATGCAATGTAACAGGTGCTGTTAGCCCCTCCCAGCAACAGGAAGAATGGATCATTTCTCAACTTCTTCATTTGGGGTCTTGTATCTTCCTTTTTCCCCTCCTGAGTGCTGTAGACTTCCCAGACATTACTGGAACACAGTGGAACAGACTTCCAGGAAACATGTTCCTATAATATATTGAAAAAAGCATCACTGAGCAGCCACCATCAGTGAATCTTTACCTGCCTCTGTAGGTAAAAAAGATGGTCCTCAACTCTCACCCTGGGTATATGGATCTATTGATCAATTGATGAGTCAACAATTTTTGATGGAATGTCTACCTTATAGCTCTGTAATAGGTGCTATAGAGCATATAAAAAAATCAGAATTTGCTTTCTAAAATATATATCTGATTATTTCCCCGATGTGATAGATATGACTAAGTGTTCACCAAAGTCATCCCATGATAATAGAGTTGTGGCCAAGTCTTGGCTATCTAGACTGACGGCAGTTAGATGTGGCCAGAAGGATATGGGTTTTTTTTTTTTTTTTTTAATTATTTGTTCTAGTTAGTTATACATGACAGTAGAATGCACTTATGCATTTTGATAAATCATACATAAATGAAGTATAATTTCTCATTTTTCTGATTGTACATGTAGGATCACATCGATCATGGAGTCATGTATGCCTATGAGGTAATAATGTCTGTTTCACTCTATGATATGTTATTTTTGAAGGACAGTAACAGTGAGATGTACTGCTCTTTTGTCAGTGACACCAGACAACAGGCTCTTTCCTCATATTCCGTTCCTTGTTGACTGGATAAAAAGGCAGCAGTGATATGGCTTTGAGCATGCAGAAGGCAATGCTCAGGGAATGAGAAAGGAATTACGTAAAAGAACTGAGATCCTAAAGTCACCCATTTGAATGTGTAAAATGGAATGGGGGAATAAATACCTATAACCTGTAAGTCACTATTCTCAGGATGTAATTGAGAAAGAAATTTTGAGACTTCCCTAAATGATATGCTTGCCCATCTCCTGAACTTTCCATAGCTTCTCAATGCCGAGGACATAAAGTGATCATCGTCCAACATGGCAAACACTGTCCAACTCCAACTTGCTTTTCCAGTTGCCCCATCCTGCACTAAGTCTAAGTGAGATTCAGTAAGTTCATGTTCATGAATATCCAACACAGGCTCAGCATACCAGCACATTTTTTTTTTAAAAAGTGTTCAGTTAAAACTAATCCGAAGAGAGGTTAAGACTGTAAAAGGATCAGTCTTTATAAAGTCTCTGCCTCTTTCAGTGAATAAGAGAGAACAAAACTTCAAGATTATGAGTCTTTTCTATTAAATGGAAACAAAGTAAAATGACTCTGAACTCAATAGAGTAGGAACAATTTTGCAACTATTGATGTTTTTTAATTAATACTTATTTTGGAGTACTTTAGGTTCACAGCAAAACTGAATAGAGTACAAAGAGTTTCCATATACTCCCGTCCCTGGAAAAACATACAAACTACCCACTATCAACATCCCACACCAGAGTGATACTTTTATCAATGAACGTAGATTGACACATCATTGTCACCCAAAGTCCAGAGTTATAGTAAAGCTTACTCTTGATAATGTCCAGTGTATGGGTTTTGATAAATGTGTGACATGCCTCCACCATTGTAGTATCATGAAATAGTGTTGCTGCCCTAAAAATCCCTTGGGCTCCACCTATTCTTCCCTCTCTACTTCCAAACTCTGTCAAGCACCAATATTTTTACTGACTCTGTACTTTTTTGTTTTCTATAATATCATACAGTTGTTATCATACAAGTATGTAGTTTTTCAAATTGTCTTCTTAAACTTAGTAATATGCATTACCTCCATGTCTTTCTATGATTTGACAGTTCATTTCCTTTTTAGCACTAAACAATATCCTATTATCTGAATGTATCACAGTTCATTTATCCATTTACCTACTGAAGGAAATCCTAGCTGTTTTAAGTTGTGATAATTATAAATAAAGATGTTATAAAACTAGTAATGTGTAAATTTTCATTTGAACATAACTTTTCAACTCTTTTGGGTTAACAACAATTAGTGAAATGGATCATGTGGTAGGAGTAGATTTTGTTTTCTAAAAAAATTGCCAAACTGACTTTCCAATTCATATTCACATGAATAATGAAGGAGAGTTCCTGTTGCTCCATATCCTCACCAGCATTTGATATTGTCAGTATTTGACAATATCAAATACTGACTCTAATAGGTATATACAGGTATCCCTCTGTTATTTCAATTCGCATTTTCTTGATGTTATACAATGTGGAGCATCTTTTTATATGCTTATTATCCATCTGTATATCTTCTTTGATAAGGAATCTATCCAGATCCTTTGTCCATTTTTAATTGAATTGTTCATTTTCTCATTGTTGAGTTTTAAGAATGTTTTGTTTATTTTGGATAATAGCCTTTTATGAGACATATTTTTTTGTGTGTGTGGTGCTGGGTATTTAACCCAGGCCTTGTGCATGTGAGGCAGGCACTCTACCAACTGAGCTATATCTCCAGCCCAAGACATATCTTTTGTAAATATTTTATCCCAGCCAGTCTGCAATTTGTCTCCTCATTTTTTCAACATTTTTTTAACATAGGAGAAGATTCTAATTTTAATAAAGCCCAACTTATCTATTGTTTCTGCCATACATCATGTCTTTGGTGCTATATCTATAACCATCACCATGCCACATGTCATTAAAACTTTCTCCTTAGTTTCATTCAAAAGTTTTATAGTTTTGTATTTTATATTTAAGTAGGTGATCCATTTTGTATTAATTTTCATAAAGGATGTAAGGTCTGTGTCTAAATTCTTTCTCTTTAATGTGAATGTCCAGTCATTCCAGCATCACTTCTGAAAATTCTTCATTACACTTTGGCATTGCTTTGCCCACCATATTTATGTGGATTTATTTCTGGGCTGTCTATATTATGTTTCCTTTTTCTATGTGTCTATTCTTTCACCAATAGCACACTGTTTTCATTGTTATAACTTTATAAAAATCCTGAAGTCAGGTAATGTCAGCCCTACACCTTTGTTCTCCTTCAATACTGAGTTTGCTATTTGGGGATATTTTGCTTCTAAATAAACTTTTGAATCACTTTTTCAATATCTATGACCTAGCTTGATGAAATTTTGATTGGAATTGCATTGATTCTATGGATCAAGTTGGGAAAAAACTGACATATTGATAATATTGAGTCTGCCTATCCATGAACATGTTTGCTTACTCTCTCTCTCTCTCTCTCTTTCTCTCTCTCTCTCTCTCTCTTTCTCTCTCTCTCTCCCCCCCAAATTTATATACATATGTATATATGTATATGTATGTGTATATATATATATATTATGTGTGTATATATTTTTTTTCTTTGATATATTTCATCAGAGTTTTGAAGTATTCACCATGCAGATCATATACATACTTTGTAAGATTTATACCTAAGTATTTTCAGGGGTGCTAATATAAATGGTGTTATATTTTTTATTTTAAATTTAATTCTATTTCTGGTATATAGGGAAATATTGACATTTTTATATTAACTTTGCATTCTGTAAGCTTAGTATAATCAGTTATTAGTTCCAGTAATTTTTTGATAATTCTTTCATATTTTCTACATAAATAATCATGTTGTATATAAAGACAGTTTCATCTTTCCTCTCTCTCTTTCTCTCTCTCCCACCCACTTCTCCCTCTCTCTATTAGGTATGAATTCCAGTGTCATGTTGAAAAGCAATAATGAGAAAGAATGAGAAAAGACATCATCATGTTCCTGATCTTAGAGAAAAATCTTTGAATTTCTCATCAATAAATATGTTAGCTGTAGAGGATTTTTTGTAGATATTGTTTATCAAATTGTGGAAATTCCTACTCTATTCTTAGTTTACTAATAATTTTTTTTAATCATGAGTGAGTTTGGGATTATTACAAATGCCTTTTTCTGCATGTACTGATATTATCTCATAATTGTCCTTCTTTATGTTGTTGATGTGATGATTGCATTAACTGTTTTTTGAACCATTCCACTTATATATAAGCATACATAAATATACATCAAATACAGCATTGCAAGTAGTATTTTGAAAAAGTATACCTCTTAAATCAATTAAAATAAAAAATACAACTTTTAATTTTACTTTTATGTCCTCTGATGCTCTTTTCTTTATGTAAATGTGAGTTTCTGATGTTATTTTTCTTCTCTCTGAAGAACTTTCTCTGACATTTCTTTAGTTTGAAAATATTTGTTTCACTTGCACTTTTGAAGATAATTTCCCAGAGTAAAGAATTCTAACGGTGGGATCTTACTCTCTAAATTTTATACATCTTACTCCATGATCTTGCTTACGTGCTTTCTGAAAAAGAGCAAGGAATGTTTATTGTGGCTACTCTATGAAAAAGGTGCCCTTGTCCCTTTTAGTCCTTTGAAGAATTTTTTTGATGTGTGGATCTGTTTATTTACTTTTTAAATTCATTTTTATTTGTTTTTTATTTATACAGACTGTATTTTGATTCATTGTACACAAATGGGGTACAACTTTTCATTCCTGTGGTTGTGCACGATGTAGATTCATACCATTTGAGTACTCATACATGTACATAGGGTAATGATGTCTGTCTCATTCCACCATCTTTCATATCCCTGCCTCCTCCTCCCTCTCATTTCCCTCTACATAATCTAAAGTTCCTCCTTTCTTGTCTTACTCCCCACTTATCTCCAAAATTTATAAAGAACTTACAAAATTTTGCACCAAAAATACAAAGAACCCAATCAATAAATGGGCCCAGGAATTGGACAGACACTTTACAGAAGACATACAGGCAATTAATAAATACATGAAAAATTATTCAACCTTCTCTAGTAATTAGATAAATGCAAATTAAAACAACTCTAAGATTTCATCTCACTCCAATTAGAGTGGCTATTATCAAGAACACAATAATAGATATTGGCATAGATGTGGGGAAAAAGGCACACTTTTACATTGCTGGTGGAGTTGCAAATTGGTGCAGCCACTCTGGAAAGCAGTGTGGAGAATCCTCAGAAAACTTGGAATGGACCCACCTTTGACCCAGTTATCCCACTCCTCGGTTTATACCCAAAGGACTTAAAATTAGCATACTGCAGTAAAGTTTATAGTAGCTCAATGCTACAATAACTAGATTGTGGATCCAACCTAGATGCACTTCAACAGATGAATGGATAAAGAAACTGGTATATATACATGATGGAAGATTTTTATCCTTAATTTTCTGAAGTTTTAATATGATGTCCTAAGTTTAGTAGTTCAGTGGTGGTTTTTGTTCTTTCCTTTGACCCTTCTGCCCCCCAGCACTTGTCCTGGTTGGTATTTTCTGAGTCCTGGATCTGCTATGTGACATCTGACTTTAATTAGGGGAAATCCCTGTTTGTTATCGCTTTAACATTGCTTCTGTTCCTTTTCCTCATCCTCCTTCTTACATTTCCACTACTCATGTTACACCTTTTGTCGTTGTTCCACGGCTCTTAAGTATTCTGGGAGGGGTTTCCTGGGGTTTTTTCTCTTTGCTTTTCAGTTTTGAAAGTTTCTATTGGTATAGGCATTCTTTATTTTTGACCCCTTGTTCTTGATCACCAGCATTTCTTTCTGATTCTTGGAATGTTCATCCCTCTGCTTTCATTACCATTTGTTACTTCACCATTTCTACTTTTTCCATTATTGTTCTTGTCAAATTAACATCCTTTTCTTTCATTGCTGGTCTGATAATTCCAATATTCATGCCATATGTGACTGATTGTCCTGAGTTTTTTTTCAGTCTCTTCAAACTGTGTCTTTTTTTAAGGGAAAAAAAAAAAAAAAGCCTCCTAAATCTTTCTGCCTTTTAGTATGATGCCTCATGATTCTTTGTTGGAAGGTGGATGTGATGTCCTGGGTAATGAAGCTGTGGTGAATAGACCTTCCATGATGTCGTGGTGTGGTGTAGGGAGGAGAAGCAATCTGTAGCCCCTTGCTTAGATTTTAGTCTCTTGTTGAGCCTGTGTCCCTGGACTGTGAATTTCACCAGTGCTTCTCAGTCGCCCCCTTTGATGGGACAGGATGATTAGAGCATCTCAAATGGGGTATTTCCTTCCCCTAAACATGTGCTGATAAAATCCTAGCAGGTTAAGTTCTGATCAAAATCTCAAAAGATTAGACCCTGTTAAAATAGTTTCCCTTCTGATCATCTCTCACTGAGAAAAACGGGATGCTTTCTCATATTTCAAAGTAGTTTCTTTTCCCTTCTGCTCAAGTATGAGACCAATTTTCTCTAATATTCACTGAGAGAACC
This sequence comes from Sciurus vulgaris, assembly GCF_902686455.1. Classification (NCBI taxonomy): domain Eukaryota; kingdom Metazoa; phylum Chordata; class Mammalia; order Rodentia; family Sciuridae; genus Sciurus; species Sciurus vulgaris. The sequence continues at coordinate 125,072,829 of NC_136469.1, forward strand.
TGGTGGCCTTCATATAGCTAAAATTCACAAAAGCATGAGATCCCGTACCTGGGTCCACCTGCACTTGTTAACTCTCAGATTTATATACTCTGAGCTCCACTAATCCATCAATTACAGTTCAGCTTTTCCTACCCCAAAACTGTTTCCTGTCAAGGTTTCTACTTATGTTTTTCTGCTCTAGTAAGTTCTAATTCTCTGTATCCACCTGTTTGTATCTCTAATTTGGAGAACAGAAATTTGGCTTGTAATCTCGTTCCTCTTATCCATCTAAGAAGAGCGATTGATTTTTCAGACTGCTTAGCTTTTTATTTGCTGTTTGGATGCAGTGTTGTTAGGCTGGATTTCTAAGCTCCTGTACGTGTAGGACCAGAAACTGCAAGTCAACACATGGTTGTTTTTAAGTGAGGTTTACACATTTCTTTTCTTTACCCTCAAAGGAAATTCATTTTTGAATATTTGTTCATTTTAGTATTAGAAAGAATGGCAGCAGTGATTTTATTTCTGATTATGAGCTAAGAGATGTACATGGACCCATAACCAAGGACATATCTCTGGCTCCTTCATAACTAGAAAATCTGCAGCTAAATGATGTTAGGGAAAATTAATAAATCATATAGTTATATTTCATGGTTTTCAAAATTCACATACCTAGACTTGCTTATTTGGGTGCTCTCCCTATTTCCACCTACTAGGATTTATGTTTCCTATGAATAGAACAGTGTACCATTTATTTGTATCTCCTCATTTTTTAATTGATTTGTTGTTAACTGCTAAGCAAATGTTCTGAGAGTTAATTGAATTTTACCTTCAGAGCAATTCTGGGAACTAGGTGAGACAAGTGGTGGAACTATTATCAAACTGAGGAAACTGAGGCTCATAGAACTAAGGGAACTTACCAAGGTTTACATGCAGTGAATTCTCCAACACCATGGAGGTAAGCAACCAGGGGAGTCCCAGATCCTAACTATGATTTAATTCTTGCCAAATTACTGGGTAGAGATTGTAGTTTTATTTAACTGTATTTGAAGGAATAAAGAAATGTGACATTTCTCACACAGCTGGATTTTTGGAATGTGATTCTTATTTGTTCTGTCCTGTGCCTTTATTTCATGTGTGATCAGTCCTGGACAGCGCCTATTGACTCCTAGATATGAGGATGAAGATTTGGTTCATTAATTCATTAATATCATCTTCCACCTTTCCTCCCTGCCTCAATACCCAAGTTTTGTTGATTATATTATTATATTCACATATTTTATAATGTGAAATATGACAAATAAACTTTGTTTCCTGAATTTTCATCTTTAACCCGTATCTGTTGACCCCACACTATTAAATATGACAAAATCATTCCCTTTATTCACCCTTTTGCTCACTCTTTCTTTTCTCTGGCCCTCAGTCTGTTGTCATTACCACTATTGTTGTTTTTAATCTAAATTGTCAAGGTTTATGGACTTTCCATCCTTTTTCATAATTTCCATCCATTTCCATAGTCCCAAAGTGTAACAACTTTTGACTACATATTAATGTACCAACTGAGAATTATGAAACAGCATTTCAATTTTTATGCTTATGTGAGCATTATTCGATGTAGAATCAAATAATGTGGTTCTGTGCACAACACAGGAAATATAACCCTATGCTACTAGACCTTGCTGATAAAGGGAAAATCTTTTTGAGGGCCTTACATTAAAGCAATGCTTCTCAAAGCAGAATGTGCACGCAAACATCCAAGGATCTTGTTAAAATACGACTGGTCTCAGGTAAAGTCCAAGACTGGGCAGTTCCAGCTAACTCCGGGTTATGCTGGTTCACAGAACAGAGTTGGTAACCAGACTCTAATGGACCTTCTTTTTAGCCTCCATAATTTCTTCTGGGTCATGACAAACCACCAGTGTTTTTGAAATTCATAATTCATCTTCTTTCTTGAATTTCTATTTCCACTACTCTTAAGTTCTCTAGTTAGAAAATTCTATATGGTCTCCATACTCCATATTTAATCCCCCCCACACAAAAAAATGTTAATCACTTATTCATGGCCACTTTTTCAATCAATAGTGTGCTTTGAGATGTTTAAATAAAGCTTTTCACTCTGTTAAGGTCATACCCTTATGATAAACTCACACTGTCTCATTCGATTCACTCTTACATATCTGGAGAAATACAGAATTAAAAGATCACTTCCAATGAAGGGGCTAGAAAGTTTTGGAACATGTTCATCAACCAAGTCAACTGCCTCCAGAACACCATCTCCTTCAAAATATGTCAAGTCGAAGTTTCCTCCTTGAAAGTTTGACATTGAAGCTGATTCATGATTCACACTGTTTCCCACAGTGATATCCATTCCTTACCCAGAAAAGTCATTGTACAGTTGTTTTTTTCACAGTGACACAAACAGCACAAGGGAGAAAGCATCATCCAGTCATTTTTAAAAGCCCCTTTGAAAGATCTATAATTTTTTCTCATGTCACAAATGCAACATGAAGAGAAATGTAATAAATAAATCCAGACTAATGAGAAAATATTATTATAAAAAAAGCATACAGTTAATCCATTTTTAAATAATCCTAAAATAATGCTGGGGTTCTCCCTGGATTCCATATCTTGAGATATAACTAGTCATTTTTTTCTTTATCCCACAGACTCTGATTACACAAAAGCAATTATGAGAAAATGTGTAATAAAACAGCAGGTGATACCAAGCGGAATTCAGAAAACTGCCTACGGGGGAGGGAAAAAAATAGTAATTCATTGTTAAGCATCCCTAAACACTACACTCTAGGAAGAGGAGTGAATATGAATTTTAAATATTTAGAAACTTCAGGGTGCCTCAAATATAGATGTCCCCCCTCCCCATTTTACAGTTCAGGAAAACTGAGTCAGCAATCCTCAATTGCCCTAGACTTCTGCAGAACTTAACCCCAGAGGGGCATTCAGAGCACCATTTGATTAAGAAGTGTAATTAGGAGCATTTCTTCTACTGAGCTAAGTCACCTGGTGTCTTGTTGCAGACTTCTACCAAAATTAAATGCATTAATTTTTTAAATTGAGTCTCAGAGAGTCCCATCTGCAATATCATCAAGGTAAATTATATTATTAAGTGTTAGAGGTCCAAGACTCAAAACAAAATAAAATAAATATGTATAAAAGACAAACAATGCCCTAGGCAAAGGGTGAGGAAACTGATGAGCATATTACTATTGAAGCCATGGCAGCACTAGATGAGGCAGTTGTTTTTTTTTTTTTTTTTACATAGAAGATAATTTTCTTCAGTGAGAAAGAAAGCATACTAAAAATAGAATTGCTGGTTTGCTATTTTATGAGACTTTGACATAGCAGATAACTTTTTAGACTACATTATAACAGTCTAGCCGGGACTATTTATGAGGCTATACACTGTCACCAGGGGGTTGTGGGCTTCGAGGATCTGTCTGATCCTGATTCTAGGCTGTCTGATCCCCATGAGACAAACCATACCACCTGTATCCTATATCATGCCTGTATTAATAAAGAAATCTTCCAGAAGTAGAACTCACTAGTGTGCCCAGGGCACACTCTAAATTGTTATAAAGTCCTATGATAAGCACCTAACCGTGGAGTCTCAGTGTCCACAGGCATACTCCTTCAGGAGTCTAGAAACTTGTCAGGTTTATGAAACTCCCGGGGAAAAGTGACCCTTTCCACCTGAGGAAGCATAATGAGAACTGCAAGAGAATCCTTGAACACCATGCAAAGTTGTTAATGACCTAAAAAAAAAACTAGGCCTCTGGCAAGGAAGTTAGTAAGAAGGAAAAAGTAACATGAATCAGGCAAATAATGGCCTAGCCAGAATACAATAGAATAAATCCCATAGGGAACAACAAGAAAGGATTCCTTTCACAGAGTTGAAACAAATTGTTCAAGGCACAAAGAACAGAAAAGGCTAAATGTATTGGAGAGGTATCTTGGGAGCCTTCTTCTATTGCACTGAAAGGTCTTTTGCTCCATCCTTTGGATCAGTGACTCTGTGATCCCCATAAAGCAAGTCACTCCAGCTATTGAAGGATTAGGGATTCCTTGGAAGAGCTGTGTGCCTACTATGATTCAGAACCAGAAATTGGCACACTGTAGTCTGGAGGCCAAACCCAGACTGTTGCCTATTTTTTGTAAATAAAATTCTATTGGAACACAGTTGTGTCCATTCATTCCTAGTATCTATAACTGATTTTGAGCTATAGATATAGCTCAAGTTGCAAAGGAAAGACATATTCAAGGAATTAGAAGTTCCCTATGACTGGAGTTCGCAGTTCAAAGCAGAGAATGGCAAGAGATGAGACTAGGAGGCGTATAGAGCCTCATAAGTCATTCTGAAGAGTTTGGATTTATATACAGTCATGAGAAAATATCAAAGTGCTCCAGGCAAGTATGAGTCATCTTGCAATCCCAAACACTAAGGCCATATTAAGGAGAATGCAGAAAAGAACAGTACTAGTGGTAGAAAGCACAGTTTAGAGGCTATTTCTGTCCCTCTTGAAAAAGAGGAAGATGATCTGAGCCAAAGAAATCACAATTAGGGTGTTCACAAGCAGGGAGATCTGAGATACTACCGGGGTAAAACGAACAAACTGGGACCATTGTGTTAAGTTTCATATAACAGAAACCCTTTGATGGCTGAGTCAAATAAGGGTTGTATTTATCTCACATGGCAAAGATCTGAAGCTAGACTGTTCAAATTCTGTGCCTGCTGAAGAAAGACACCAAAGACTATGTTCCTCCTAGCTTCCTGCTCTGTCATCCTCAGCATGTGTTTTAGTCAGCTTTTTCACTGCTGTGACCTCACCAGAACAATTTCAGGGGAGAAAAAGTTTATTTGGGGGCTCACAATTTCAGAGGTCTCAATTCACAGACTGCAAGGCTACATTTCTTCGTACTCAAGGTGAGGCAGATCAACATGGCGGAAGAGTGTGTTGGAGTGAAGCAGCTCACATGATGACCAGGAAGGAGAGAGAAAGAGAAAGATCTCCACTCGCCATCTACAAATATATACCCAAAGCCACGCCCCTAATGACCGACCTCTTCCAATCACACTCTTATCACTTCAGTTACCACTCAATTAATCTCATCAGGTGATGAATTCACTTATTGGGTTACGGCTCTTATAACCCAATCATTTCTTCTCTGAACCTTCATGCATTGTCTCACATGTGAGCTTTTGAGGGACACCCCACATCTAAACCATAACAGCATGTGACTCTTATCTTCATAGCAGAGAAATGGGCATTCCTTTTGCAGGCCCTGTATCTATGCTCAGGCAGGGAAATGAAAGGGAGAAAGAAAACCATGAGTTAGCTTAGTCTCTTTATTTATATCAGGAAAACAGTAGCATTCCCAGAAGTTCTAAGAGACTTCCTTCCTTTTCCCATTGATTATTGATGGGCTACATGACCACCATCAGGGAAAAGGAGTCTGAAAGGATATTTTTATTGGAGCATTTTACCACACATAAACAAACAATTGGGATTCTGAGTAAGAGGAAGGAAATGATGGATATTGGGCAGTAAATTTAATGATAAGAAGGAGTCAAGACTATTATCCAGGATCCTGATTGGGTAGGTATCCAGGATGCTCACTCCCATAATCACCACAGGAGGAAGAACAGCAAGAAGGAGACAAAGTCTAAGTGGAAACACAAGTTCTACTTAGGATATGTTGAATGTGTAGTGTCTGTGGGACAGTTACTGATAGTGAGAGTTTGTAGATACTAAGAAAAACCTAAACTGAAGACAAAGCATAGAATACTATGTCTGGTTCAAAAGCCTGCAAATTTTCTGCTATGTCTGGTTGAACTTATAACCTTCAAAATCCTTCATCTTTTAAAATACCAGTAAGTTGTAACTAATGATCCAATAATCATCTCTGAAGTCATACTAGCTATTGGATTATCCATTGATTTTGTTTTAGGTTGACCAAAATGCAAAAGAAACATAATTTGCATAATGTCAAGTCAATTTTTATTTTATTTGCTAAAAATAAGGTCTTTCCTTTGTTTTGATTCGTTTAGCTTTTCCAGGATAATTCTGGGCAGGAAAAAAAAAAAAAAGCAAACTGATCACTTTCATCAGAAGATAACTGATGGGAGATATCCCTGCTCTAAAGAAGTAACATCAGCAAGGTTGACATCAGGTGGCATTTCTCATCCTGGTGTTGGACATGAACATCTAGAATCTTGCTTGAGCTCACCAACAAAATGCTGATCCAACTACTAGGGAATTAGATCACCTTTATGTCTTAATCTCTACATACTGCTTGGGCTATTCCAATTAGATAATTAGATGAAATTAGATTAATTAGATTTTCTCATTGGTTCAGATAAATGTAAGACTTCACCCAAGAATGGAACAGAGACTTTGTCTCTCATGGAAACCAAATCCATGTTGATTGGAAAGGTTCTTCTGAAAACAAAGCTCCTTTGTGGAAAATCCAGAATGCACCAAACTTGAAATGGGTCATAACATGACTTCTCTACAATGAAACCATAATAATATTCCATGAAAAAGTTGGGAGAAGCAATTCATATCTGCAGAATATTACCAGCCTAGCAAAGATTGGGTTTCTATTGAAAACAGATCAATTATAGATTATATAACCCTGCCATTGTTCACACAGATACATAAAATGCTATAATTTTTTTCTTAACTACTAAATAATTATACATTCTCAAAGAGTGATCTTCAGAATTTAGTTAATCCTAGTGAACAGAGAGGATTGCAGGAAATTTTTTAAGCTTCTCCAGAAATATGCTCAAAATTCTTTTTATCTCTTCTCTGTTCTTTTTCTTATGCTATTCCTTTCAGCCTTTCTCAAGTAATTTTCCAATCATGACCTCCCTGTCTTCAGATTTTCATAGTAAATTAAGAAAGACTAAGAAAGAAGAGGGTAGAAGTCATGAACACTGTGTTAATCAGTTTTTGGTTAACTTAACCTGCAGTAAACCAAATTAAAAAGAGGAAAGGTTTAGTTCAGTTCATGGTTTCATAGGTTTCATTCCATGGTTGGTTGACCCTGTCACTTTCAGACCTGTTGTGAGGCAGCATACCATGGCAGGAACACATAACAAAGAAAGATGTTCACCTTATAGGTGGCCAGGAAGCAAAGAGAGAGGGGAAGGGGCTGGGATCCAAGATGCCCTTCAAGGGCATGCCCCCAGTGACCCAGCATCCTCTCACTGTACCCTACCTCCCAAGGTTCCACCACCTCCCAACAGCATCACAGGCTGGTGACCAAGCCTCTAACATGTGGGTCTTTTGGGGAATACTACCCAAACCACAGTCAATGCTACTCAGCAAATAGTTCTGACTTTCCATCTTCCTGGACATTTGTGATTTGTGGACTCACATGACAAGTTCCAGTCAAGGTGCTATGAGCAAAAGCATCATACGTTACTCTGAGCCAATGTGAGAGTCTTCTGCATCCTATTTAACTGTGCCAGTTTGTGATAATATTCAAGATAGTGGACTAGTAAGTGATTAAGACAGGCAGATCTCCCACTTCCTACCCCCATCCAAATTCCACAATGGAAATTTGAAATGAGTAATAAGCCTTTATATTTTAAGACCCTGAGGTTTGCAGTTGTTTGTTACCACAGTATAATTTGACCTATCTCCTTAAATATAAAGGCTCATTTCTTGTGGGTTACTCAAGTATTGCTTAACATGTTTCTTTGTGTATTTTTGTAAAAAAAAAAAAAAGCTTTAAAATCTAACATAATAGAGAAAAAGAATCACTGAAAACAGCACTATAAGCATGACCTTAATTAGTACAATTGTTAATATTAGCATTTTAATAGTTACAACAATGCTATTGTCATTTGTAAAGGGATTTTGTTCTCTTATTAGTATTCCTTTCTGATTCCATAAGTAAAATAGGCTTATTGAAGAAAACATACAGAAACAAAAAATATAGAATTTTTAATTTATTCATAATACATAAACTCAAAAGATACCCACTATTCATTTCTTCATATAAATTATCAATCTTTAAATAAGGAGCCATGTTTCCCATACAGTTTTCTAATCTTTTAGTTAACAATGTATTCTCAGTATTTATCTTTATTGTTAACTATTTTTCTATCATTTTAATGACTGACTAGTACTCCATCACAGATTAGTATATGACTTACTCAATCAACTCCCTATTGCTGAGCACTTAATTGCTTCTAATTATTTTCTACAAAAGCAATATTTGCATATTTCTTCAAGACCAATTTCTAGAAATTACATTACTGCACCAAATATTATATAAAATTTAAAGCTTCTGATTTAGTTTTGCCAAGTCACAATCCTATAAAGTAGGTCTATTTCATAGTCCATGTACCAATCTATTTCTTAGAAAAGAGCATCACCACAAATTCTCCAGCATTATCTCAAAGATGAAAAAAATCAGTTTCAAATGTCTTCAGGTGTTCAAATTGCACGCATTCAAATCCATCACACTTTCCCTTTTTGCCAGCTTTCTTTGTTAAAAATGTCTTTCCTATCCAAAAGTATATTTAACTATACTTTCTTCTAGATGTTTTATTTATTGATATTTCCTTAGATAAGTCATCTGGGTTGTGTGTGTGTGTGTGTGTGTGTGTGTGTGTGTGTGTGTGTGTGATGCAAAAAAAAAAATTAACTTTTTGTTTCACTAAATAACCAGTTTCTTCTGAGACGACTAGTAGATAAACTATTCATCATCTATGTGTATTTAAATGTTTCCTGACTTGTATCTATTCCATTGTGGGGTTGTGGGTTGTGTGTTTGTTTGTTTGTTTTTGGTACGAGGGATTGAACCCAGGGGCACTTAACTACTGAGTCCCATCTCCCACCCTTTTTTGTATTATATTTAGAGACAGGGTCTCACTAAGTTTCTTAGGAACTCACTAAGTTGCTGAAGCTGACTTTGTACTCGTGATCCTCCTGCCTCAGCCTCCCCAGCTGCTGGGATTACAGGGGTGCACCACTGGGCCCAGTGTTTTAATTACTGAGACTATAATAGTATTTCTTATCATCTAAAAGTACACGTGTGCACGCACATACATGCAGTCATCATTTTTTTTTTCCTTTTTGAATTCATGTTTCTGCTCTTAAGAGTGTTTTAACTTTTATTTTCCTCTTTTGATACTCACATAACCTAGAAAGGAGATTACTTGACCACGCAGGTCAGAGGCAGCCCCAGAGCTGGTACAGGGAGATCTGTCAGTGCAGGAAACTTCACACTGGTTCTGCAAAACAGATGACAGTATGATGAGAGTTTGCAAAGGAAACTTCTTCTCAATGAAGGTTCATTTTGTCTATCTCAGAGATATTTCTTTACTTCCTTAATGTTTGTCTGTGCTGCCTACAGGACAGCACACCTGTTATTTCTGTGTTGGAATGGAAGAAACAACCAAAAGGAGGTAATTGTCACCTATTGAGATCAACTGCCAGAATGGAGGTGAGTGCAGGGCTCTCCTTGAGATCACGACCTATGACAAGATTGAAGTCTAGTTTGGGCAACCACAATATCCAGGCTTTGGAACACCACAAAGGAAATACATTGAACATATCTGTACATGCTGCAGAAGGGTCAAGACTTTGTATGCACCAAGTCCCACAACAGGTCAACAAGTCTGGATGCAGCTTGGCACAGGTTACACACTTATAACTGTCCCCTGGAACCACTGATTCTATTAGGCATGCACCACTCCAAAATATAAATACTAAATAATTTACTTAAAGTACTTTTTATTGGAAATACCATGCATGATTAATTTTGTCCTTGATAGTGAGATGCAAGCTGAATTGTTTTTATCTAATTGGCAGTTTCCTTCAACAGCTTATTTTCATTAGTAAGCACTTGTCATTGCTTTTCTTGATGCAAAGTAAACAAAATAATGATTCAGACTGTTTTTAGGCTTGAATTGAGATTTGCTCCCTCTGACTCCAAATGGAGGTGATTTCACAGCCTTAAGGAATATGAACTAGGACTTTTCTTTTCACAAGGTGACCAGCCGACTGACATCCCCTCAAGAGCTTGTTAGAGATACAGAAACTCAGTCTCCATCCCAGACCTACTATATCAAATCTTCATTTTAACAAGAAAACCCCAGTAGTTATGTGCACATAAAATATGAAAATCTCTGACCTGGAAGACATGGGGGAAACCCAGGGCTCCAAATATCTCCCTTGCTCATTAGTCCATATGATAGATTTGGAGCTTAGCCACTGCAAGCACAATGTTCAACTGAGGAAAGATTGATCCCACCCTCTGTGGTCCCTGAGCCTGGACCTGCTCTCCTCTGAGGAGTTATCATTGAAAGTCCACCAAACCACAATTAGGCTATCCATCCAGGACAGATTCAGGACAGGAATTGACTTAGGTCAAATTCTGTATTTTTAATGAGGAAAAGTGAAAATATGCAACATGAGGTAATTATTTAATTATTTTTTCTTATTCTCAAGTTGTAAAAAAAAAAAAAAAAAAATGTCATAGTAGACGAACATTCAGTAAATGTTCCTCACCAGAGTGAGGGAATCTATTAGAAACATCCTGATTATTCCACATGTTTATAAAATTCTAGAACTTCAAGGATGATAGAGGCCTCAAAGATCTCCCAGGGCTTGTCTCCAATCTCCACTAACTCCTCATCCAGACCCTGCTTGAATGTGTCTGGTGATGGGTAATTCACTTCCTATAGCAAGGCAGCCCATTCTATTTTATGGAAGGGCAAATGCTTAGAGGGCTTTTTCCAGCCTTCGCTTTATAAATATTTATTTCTACAGCTCCTTCCCCAAGATTTGAGGTCTTGGAATCTGTAGAATAACTTTACCTTCTCTTCCATAAACTGGATCCTCAAATATCTGAAGCCACCAACCACACCTTCTCTTCTACAAACTCAACATCACCACGCACTAGATTGATTATAAGTAGTAAGAGTATAAGTCAACTACAATTAGGATCGATGATTTCTTATAGTTTAGACGTCTCAGACCTGGCTGCTTTCCCCTGAATACACCTCAGTATATATCCTGCCACATCCATGTGTTAACACATTCATCCCTGTGCTCAGCATGTATTTATTGAAAGACTGAGTGCTTATTGAAAGCCAGGCACTATTGCAATCACTGATGATACAGTGGGGAGTATAATCCACAAAATGCTAGCCTTCCAGGAGCTTCACTCTAGCTGTGGAAGATAACAAAGTAACAATGATAACAGCAATAGTAATGACTATGGAGAAAAGTGAAACTATGAAGGAAGCATTGGCCCAAAATGCCAATATTTGAGCAGAGAAATGAAGGAAATGAGAATGCAGTCCACTGGATTTAGGAAATAGAATTCCAGGGAGAGGAAGCAGCAAGTGGAAGAGCCCTGAGGAGAGGGAATGTGTGGTGAGGTCATGGAAAAACAAAGCCACTGGAGCCTGAGCTCAGTAACCTCAGAAGTGAGGAGTCAGGATCTGATTACACAGACACCTGTCCCCAGTGGAGGGATCTGGGCCTGGAGTCTTGTTTGGCATTTTAGTTGTTTGGTTCTTTGCGCTTCTCTCCCTCTGATATGAAAGCTGCTGGTGAACACATAATAAGCAACTGAACACATAATCTGACCTTGTGATAAATAGAACTCAATGACCACTGGGTAGATCATAGATGGACAGTGTGGGGAGGTGAAGGGGTGAGGAGAAAGCAGAGAGACTATTTAGGAAAACAGAAACAAGCCAGTGGCTGAGATGAGGGTGGTAATGCTGGAGACTCAGAGCAGAAGTCATTCAGCAAGTGTGAATGATTTCCATTCTCAGTGCCAGTTGGTATGTTTTTCTTATGATAATCTCATCCAATTGAACCTACATTGTTTAGAAGCTAATTAAGGAAATGCCGTAATTTAGAAATTTTGGCTCTGATTTCCATAACTTTCCCTCTGCCTTACCACCCAAGAAATGCTGGAATGCCCCCAAATTCTTCCTGAAGACTATTCTATCATTTGTGCATGCAGGTCAATGGATCCAAATGCATGTCATTTGTAGCCAGCAGCACAACACAGCAGACACTTACAAGTACACCCATGTTCCCCCTACATTCACAATTCTTATGCACATGGATGCTTTCTAATGCACACACCCATGACTCCTTCCCTTGTGGGTTTAGAGGGCTCAGCTCATGAGTTGGGAATACCAGAGGGTCAAGGAACATACTCTTCCCTGAGACAGTCCTTCCATAATGAGTTAGAAGATAACACCCTAAACTGTCCACCCCTCCAGTGGAACTACACTGAAGCATGTTCCACACACTCTCTCTCTCTGAGATCCGGGTCAGGAAAAATGCACTGCTGTCCACCGTGGTAACCTGCTCAAAATTGGACCTTCTGTTAGTTTCCTTTTATTCTCCATTTAATTTCCCCACACCCCCACCAGTATTTATTGACACCACCTTCAAATAAACTATGCGATTCATATCTTTGTCTATTTTCAGGGGAATCCAACCCGAGACAAGAGGTATAAATTTACAATGGTAGAGATTCAGTCCTCTTAAGAATGTTGTGGACAAATAGTTATTTTGTTGTTTAAAAAGGGGGGAAAGAGAGGTGCCTTGAGCAAGATGGCAGAATAATCACTATAAAGGTTCTCAGTGAGCCCAAGAGAATGACAAGAGTATCAATACCGAATTGGAAAATGTTAAAAAGAACAAAACAGGAATGCTAAAGTTGAAGAGTAGAACAGCTGAACTGAAAAATTCACTAGAGGGTCCAACCTCAGATTTGATTAAGCAAAAGGAAATTGGGGAATCTGAAGACAGTTCATTTAAAATTACACAGTCATAGAAGAATAAGTAAAAAAGAATGAAAAATATTAAGAGAGTCTAAGAGACTTGTGAATAACCTAAAAGAAAGGAAAAATTTCTAGACACTTACAACCTAACAAGACGGAATCATGAAAGAATAGAAAATCTGAATTGACTAATATTAAGAAAAATGAATTAGTAATCAAGAATCTCCTAGAAAAGGAGAGCTGAGGACCAAATGGCTTCACAAGTGAATACCACCAAATTAAAAAAAAAAAAAAAAAAAAAAAAAAAGAATAGGGAATTCTTCTAAATTCATTTCATGAAGTAAACATTATCCTAATAGAAAGCCAGACAAAGACACTCAGGAGAAGTATAATCAATATCTCTGATGAATAGAGATTCAAAAATCAAGAAAATGCTCCCAAACTAAATTCAGCAGCACATTGAAAGAAGTACGCACCATGAGCAGGCAGGGTTTACTCCTGAATTCAAGTTATATTACAAATTATATTACTCTGGGATGAGTTCTATATGCTCAACATATAGAAACCAATCAATCTAATTCCGCACATTGACAGAACAAAGGATGAGAATCATGTGATCATCTCAATAAATACAGAAAAAGCATCTGATGAAAGTCAACACCTTTGCATGATTGAAACAAAAAAAAAAAATACTCAACAAGCTAGGAGAAGGAAATTACCATAACATACTAAAGATCACATGTGAAAAATTCAGTTCTAGAACCATAATTGCAATGGTGAAATACTAAAAGATTTTTCTCTAAACTCTGGAATGAGGCAAGAAAGTCCACTCTTACCACTGGAAATCCTAGGTAGAGGGATTAGGCAAGAAAAAGAAATAAGAGGCATCCAAATCAGAACAGAATCATCAAACTACCTCTGCTTATAGAGGACATGATCCTATCTGTAGAAAATTGTAAACATTTTTTGTGTGTTTTTAAAAATACTGTTAGAATTAAGATTAGCAAGATTCAAATTCAACATAGAAAATCAGTTGTTTCTACACACTAACTATATCCAAAAAAATGAAATTAATAAAAACAATCACATTTATGAGAACATCAAAAAGAAAAATATATTAAATGTATACTACACAAAGTTGGCCAAAAACTTGTACATGGTAAACAATAAAACACTGTTGAAAGAAATTAAAAATGAATGAATAAATGGAAAGATATTCTGTGTTCATGTATTGAAAGATTCAATGTTGCTAAAATGTCTACATTAACCAAGTGATGTGCAGGTTCAATGCAATCCCTATTCGAAATTCTGTAGGATTTTTTTTGCAGAAATATATTTTTAAAAAGATACTAAAGTTCATATGAAACTGCAAAGTACCCCCAAACAGCCAAAATAGCCTTGAGAAATAAGAAAAATCCAGAGGACTCATACTTCCTGAATTCAAAGTATATGAGAAAGATACAGTAATTAAATCAATGTAGTGCCTTCATAAACCAATGAAACAGAAGCAAGTTCACAAATAAACCCTTGTGCATGCTGCCAACTGATCTTCAAAAAGGCACCAAGAAAACACAATGGGGAAGGGACAACACCTTGACAAATGGGATTGGGAAATATGTATATCCACATGCAAGAGAAGAAAGTCATACCTTATATTATACCACACACAAAAATAACTCAGAGCATTATAACTTTGGTCTTGGTGATGATTTCTTGGGTATGACATGAAAAGCAGAGGCAACAGTAGCAAAAAAGACAGGTGGCACTACTTCAAGCTGAAAGTTCTACACAGCAAAGGGAACAAGAGAATGAAAGGCAGGCTATGGGCTGACATAACATTTTTGCAAACCACAAGTCTGATATGTCTAAAACATATGGGGATCTCTGACAACCCATGGTAAAACAAAACAAAACAAAAACTCACTTGATTAAAAACTGGGCAAAGGGTTTGAATAGACGTTTCTTCAAAGAAGGCATCCAAATGACCACCTTTACAAAAAGATGCTTAACATCGCTAATCATCAAAGCAATGAAAATCAAAACCACAGTGAGATGCCACTCCACACCTCCTATTAGGATGACCACTAAAAAAAAGAAAGAAAGAAAGAAAGAAAGAAAGAAAGAAAGAAAGAAAGAAAGAAAGAAAGAAAGAAAGAAAGAAAGAAAGAAAGAGAAAATATCAAATGTTGGATGTGCATTTAGTTGGGTTCCACAATCTAGCTATTGTGAATTGAGTTGCTATAAACATTGATGTGGCTGCAATATGCTAATTTTAAGTCCTTGAATCAATAGAGAAACTGTGGCATATGTACACAATGGAATATTATTCAGCTGTAAAGAAGAAGAATATTTTGGCCATTGCAGATAAATGGATGGAATTGGAGAATGTCATGCTAAGTGATATACTGTGCAAAACCATAAAAATGAAAATTTGTACCCCATTTGTGTACAATGAATCAAAATGCAGTCTGTAAAAATAAAAAAAATGTTGGCTGTGAAGAAATTGGAATCCTTGTACACTCTTGGAAAGAATGTAAAATGATGTATCCACATGCAAAACAATATGGAGTCTACTCAAAAAATTCAAGATAAAAATACCATATGATCCATCAATACCATTCTGGGTATTTTTCCAAAAGAATTGAAAACAAGATCACAAAAAGATATCTACACCCTAATGTTGATTACAGCATTATTCACAACAGCCAAGAGATAGAAACAGCATAAATATTCATCATATATAAATGGATAAAGAAAATGTGGTAAATACCCATAATAGTATTTTTATTCAGTCTTTAAAAAGCAAACCTGTCAGTTGCTATAGCATGAATAAACCTTGAGAACATCGTTCTAAGTTAAATAAGTCAGTCACAGAAGGACAAACATTGCCCTATTCCAATTATATCAGATATCTAAAGTAGCAATACTCATAGAGACAGAAAATAGATGTGGTTGCCTTGGGTTATGGGAGGGGCAAATGCGGTGTTGTTTAATAGAATTTAATCATGCAAGATGAAGAAGTTCCTGAGATCTGCTGCACGACAACACGCATGTAGTTAATACTGCACTGCACATTCAAATATGAGTGTTGATCTCACGTTTTTTATAATTAAAGAATACCGTGCCATCCACTTATCAGGGAAAACATTTAGCCTTTGGTTTTTTGGGATTGGCTTATTTCACTTAGCATGACAAGAGGAGTCATACGCAGGTATATTAAGTACTTTTTACACAGTCAACAAATTAAAATTGGATGAACTATTTTAGACGAAGCCTATACCTCCAATTTGAAATGACCACCCCTCGGTTCCAACTTTATTACTGACCAGCTATGCAACCTGGAGTAAGTTTCTTGCCTTCCCTGAGCCTCAGTATCCTCAGCAAAAGATTAAAATAAATTAAGTCTAAAGTGTGTCCTAACTTAGTCTTATGACTGAACATTTCATTTACGCAATGTAACCTGAATGATAAGAGGCAAAGTTGGCAACTAACTTCCTTACACAAACGTGATGTTATATTTTCATGTAGTTCACTGAAGCAATTTTTTCCGTAGTTTGTTCTCTGATGCTGAATTTTGTAAGTTTGAAACTATGTATCTATGTGCCTCAAGCCAAACGGTTGACAGAAACCCAGGCACCCATCATGCCCTCAGTCATATGATGTAATTACCAATAATCCTAATTCTGGGTTATAGTTTGCTTGTCAGTAATCACAGCTGCACTTGAATGCTTTTGGTGTTAACATCAGCCTGCAGCTGCAGATCCCTCCCCATCTTAGGGAAACGGAACTGTGAAGAGGATTCAAAGCAAGGTTTGCTGGTTTTTTTGCCTGGAACACTTTTTAATTGGGTATCATTTAGAAACTTCTAAATCCCATTTTGGAGCTTCTGGTCACTGCATTACTTTTTGAAGCCCTAAAAGCTAGTTATGAGGCATGCCTAAATGGTTTGAGTGTCAAAGTGAAAATTACTATCATCTCTGCTTTCTTCGGAGAGTGAAAAGAGCCATCATTTTGACCTTCTTAAAATATATACTAATAGAAACTAAAGGTAGCAGGGCTGTATGAGACTTACGAGTATTTATGTGCTTGAGTTTGGGATTGAAATTGCACTTCTAATTTAAGTTCTCCATCTAGTTAACAGTGTTTAAAATTGTTGGGTTTTCAAAAACCCACAGACAATGTAAATGGACAGTATTGGTCCCTCCACCCACATGCATGACTAGAAACCATAGACAGAGCTTTACCTTAACTCTCTTGTCCCAACCCACATCCAATGAGTTGACAAATTCCACTCATTCTACCTCTCTAATGATTTTAGTCTAATCCCCTAGTCCACCCCCGTCACTGCAGAAAATGCACCTAAGGATCTCATTACTCTGGGTGAGCAGTTGGCCTGATCCCAGTCTCCCTTCCTCCAGCTCTCCTACACACAGACACAAGAGTGGGCTTTACAGAAGCACAAAGTGGAGACTTTCTACTTAACAACACTTGAGAGCTCCCTATGGAACAAGATCATCTGAAGTCTCAGCTTGCTATTTCCTGCCTCTTCAGCTTCATCTCTCAAGCTGCCCCCTCAACCCTCCCAGGCTCCTGGAGTCCACCCACAAACCCTATTATTTGTGAGCCCCTGAATCCCCAAATACTTCATGCACTTTCAGATATTTCTGTCAGCTCTTTTCTCTGCCAAAACACCCAACTTTAATCTACTGAAATCCTGTTCCTCTCTTAATTTGACTCAGAAGCATTGTCTACAAAACTGTCCACAACCCTTTCAGAATAGCTTCATTCTTTTTACCACGTACTTCCTTAGAATACTGATGAATTCAGGTGGCCTTTTTTTTTTTCTTTTAACTCACCAATTTTTTAAAAAGCAGCTAAATTCTGGGTATATGGCCATACAAAACAAATCATGGCTCCCACCCTTTAGAAACCTACCTTCTGGTGGAAATTTCAGTTACATACGTGCCAATTGATTGTCTTTTTACCCATATATTAGTGCTCTGTTTCCTTCATTGAACCATGAAGTTCTTGAGGAAGATTATACTTTTTCAGTGCCAGCTCAATAAGTGATTCCCAGTGAATTTTAATAGAGTTTTACTTAAATTGAATTGGCTTATCTTTGAGTAGGTATGTATTTGTACCCAATCCAAGGGTTACAATGCCTTGAACTTTAGTAGCCAAGTATTGTCAAAGACGTTCCGAGTGATGTTTTAGATATAAGGTGACCACAGAAAGTTTCTGTTAATGCAGGAATATTCAGGGGTAAATGATTAGATTGTGAGAGCTATAATCTAATCAGTCTATCCTAGCTTGAATGTACTGACTGTATGGTAACTGGAGATAGGTAGGCATGGCTGGAGGCAGCAGGTCACCAGGGGAGTGCCCGGAAAGGGTAACTTTTCCCTAAAACCCCTTGCCACACTCCCATCTCTCTCTGCCATGAGCTGAGCAGCTTTCCTCCACTGGGCACTTCCCCCATGATGTTCAGCCTCACTTTGGATCCAGAGCAATGGAGTTGACCATCTACAGACTGAGACCTTTAATGACATGAGCCAAAATAAACTTTTCCTCCTCCAAGTTGATCTGGTGGGGTATTTTGATCAGAGGGACACAGAAGCTGACTGAAACATCCCTATCAGTCCCTACCTTTCTTTAAGCAATACAGGATCTGGTGCACACACCTCAGAAGCAGTAGAGGAGATAAATTTACAGAATTATCATCATGACTAGAATGTAAAAGTGATAAGTAAACACAAATTCCTCTTCAGTTTCATTTAAGTAGACCTTCATTTTTCAGATTCAAAATAAGCTGGTCTTTGTTTCAGTGTGATGTACTTTTCCAGTAAGAATTTCCAACAAAGTTGTTTTTATCCGACCCATCTCTTTGAAAGGTTACTAGTCAGAACTATTAGGGCCATTTGCAAATATCAGCTAAAAAGAGTGGAAAATTTTAATTCCTGTGAAACTTCACCAAAGGGGCTGGATTTCAGGACCAGCTCTGACATGAATGACTTCTGAAAATCACTTCATTTCTCAGTTGCTTAGTTTCCTTATCTGTTATGGATGATGATGTTAATATCACGTTTACATCCTGAAGAGGTTTATGGATAAAAATATAATACCTGTAAAATTAACCTGAAGAAAAGGTAAAAGCTTATCACATGTGAGGTGGTGTCTGTAATAGTAAGAACTTATGAAACACTCTCGCCATAGAATCATCTCTCAGGGATGTCCCCAAGCAAATATGAGGCTGCTCAGTAAATTGATACATATATGGCCAAGGATTTAGTAACAAGAGATAATGAATCCTCCCCAAGCCCTCTTGGGGCAGATAAGGAACAAGTATAGCCAACCTTCAATGACCTGTGATAACAAGGCCAGGGATAATATGGATAAACGGATTTAACAGATTACCCCCCAAAATAAATAACTTTCACCATTTATGACCTCTAAACTTTTGCAGAAATTCTCCAAAAGAAGCCAAATTACTTTTACCCAGACTCATAACCTACATGAATTTCACTATCAGTTTCTTTACCTTTCCATATTCAGATGCAGTTGTGGAAAACAAAGGAGCAAGGGGTAGAGATGCTGGCGAGTGTGCCCTACCTCCTTCAATGGACCCTCCAGACTCAGTGCATTCTTTTCCCAGAGACCTAGAAGGTACCAGCCCTATCTACATTTTCCAGGAGAGAAAGAGGCAAACAGGGCTGGCCAGACCTGAAAAGTCTGTGAGTGCCTCAAACCGTGGTTATTTCCCAAAGCCACCTGAAGTACCTTGTCCCTTCAGGTGATCCCCAGGTCACAATGAAATCAAGTCTTAGATAATTCCTAACCCAGAACTTTTCTGCAACTATTTCCAGAGCAAGGAAGGGAAATGGCTTAGAGATGAGTAAATCTGTTATTTGAATTATTCAACAATTCTTTCCCTGACAACCCCTATGAGGGAGTTGCCTTCCTGTCATTTCTCATTATAAGAGTGTTTTCTTCCCTTCTTTTTGCCACTTTTTCTGAAATATTGGTAAGATGATTCAAGAACATCGCAAAATCACCTTGGGAAGGGCCATCTGCAGAACAGCAACCCTATAGGTCACCTGCAACTTAATCTTTCCCCAGTAAGAATGAAATCTGAGCAGGTGAGAAAGCAGAAAATCATTGATACCCTCTTCATGGGAATTAGAGTGACATTGAGAAAAATGGACTAGGGATGACTCATTCTTATTTCAAGTGGCTGCTTTCATTCACTCAGGGATTCAGCAAATGTTCATTTAGTGTTCACTCCCTGCCTGACAAGTGCTTGCCCAGAACACTTGGGGTCTGTCCAGCCTGTTTCTGGTATCTGGAATGCTGTATGCGGTATGCAACTCCCCTTCAATTCGATTTTGCATTTATGCCAATGAAATAAGTGACAAAGAGAACTCATGCAAGAATGAGCAACCACATCAGTTTGACCAAAACAGGGGGTTCTGGGGACATATCACTTTCAGTTGAAAATGCAGAAAGTTTTGGGCAAAAAGGATTTGCCCTTGGACATTTTTTTATGTAGCCTTTGAAGAGAAATTTGAGGCCTCGGTTTCCACATCTATAGGATAAAGCATTACTTTTCAGCTTTAGTATTCTAAGAGTCAATTTAATATCTTTGGGGGATTAAAGCAGCTTCTGAGAAGGCTAGGAAGGCATAGGGAATTCCTTGTAAATCTATCCACAAGTTGAAAAGTATTAGATTCCTTACAATCATAATGTGCTTATCTAAACCTAAGCCAGTCCTTTAGGGTGAGTCTCGGAATTGTCCCATGATCTGGATAAGCTTAGCCCTGCTAAGAAAAGATCCCATGCAGAAACTGTGACCAATAACCCTAGAGCCTATTTTTGGAAGAAATAGTTCAAAATTATATTCATCTGGGTTACATCAGCAACTCAGCGATTGATGACCTCAAAGTATTTCAGATGAAACAGGCCTTTGTTGCCATGAGGTACTCTCGCCAAGGGTAGGATTGCAGAAGGAATGAGGAGTAGTACCGATAGCAGTCAGGACTCTGGTAGAACCACCAGGAGAGAAACCGAGGGATCACAGGACAGGGCATGAGGAAAAAAACCCTATCCCAGTGCTAACACTAACCTGGAACAATACCTTACTTTTCTTGAACTTTAATAGCCTCATCTGTTAAATGGGCAGAACATATATTTCCCAGAGTTCTGTGAGGATAATCTTGTTCTTTTTAAAGTGCCAGCTATGTATATTTCTTATATCTATAAATCCTTATTTCCTATATAGATGTATCTTCTTTTATACATCTTTCCATTTTAAACCAATACTAATTGGTTTGCATATATACAAATACATTTATATATATGTGTACATATTTACAAAATAATATCCATCCATATACAAATTCATATATAATATATAGTATATATGTAAATTATATATAAAATAAATATATAAACATTCATACAGAGAGAATATATACTATGTATCTGTGACAATCTTAAATAGAAAAAAATTCTTAAAATGCCAAATTGCCACACAAATCTAGAGGAATACTTTCTGAGAAGTTTGTTCCAGAACCACAATTAGTTGTTTCTTCATGTCCTATCAGAGCAGTTTTTTGGCTAACCCAATACAATCACCCAGCTTAAAATAGGGTGCTGTCATTTAGATCACTTTCCTATCTCACACTTAGAAAAGTCTCAGGAGGCCCTTGTCTTATGATACCTTTTCTATCATGGACAAATGCTCACCCAGTCCTATGTAAGCACAATCAGGAACAGAGAATTCACATATTCAAAAGACTTTTTTTCAGACATTTGTCTTTACTTAATGCATCTTTCCAGATTTGGCTTATTATGAGTTCACCTGATTGCCTTCTCTGAGATTCCTAGGCTAATATATGCTAAACATCCAGCTCACCATATATACTGTAGGCACTCAATAAATGACATTGTCCTCTGTTACACTACCTTCTCCTACATAATTGCTCATTCAAGGTAGGTCTGTTACCATTCTTAAAAAAAAAAAAAAAAAATGTTCCAGAATACCTGCTAATGGGAGCTTGGCTGTTCCTCTTGAGATTACCAATGAAACTTCAAGAGGAAGATGGAAAAGCAAGTGTCCATTGGGCCTCAGGGTCTGAATTCTATTTAGAGTCACAAAGTCTCTCTCTCACTTTTAGACTGGCAAGTTGCCCATGAACTGCTAAAATTCCATTTCAATGGCAAAGTCTGCTGTTCTCCCAGTCCTCACACCAGTAGCATTTCAATGATGTCCTGAGTTTGATTTAGCTTTCTTGCCAATACACAGGGCAGGTTGTTAGGAAACAATTATCTCAGGACCTCCCTCGAAACCGTGCTGTTTTTCAACCCCATTAGTGTTGAGATAGCAGGATACCATCACAGGATGATTTATCTCTCAATACTGATCTGCTCTTACATTACTGGACATTTCCTCCACAGCTGACTCCATCAATCACGCCATCATCTGAACAGCTCTGCAGCCCAAGCTTGCCTGACAAAGCCACACTTGCTATTTATCTTACATGCCGTCTCTCATTCTTGTCAGTTTTAATTCTGCTCCATTTTCATTCTCTTCTCCTGTCCCCTGAGGGCTCTGACTGGGACATATTATTATTCAGTATTTACAGGGATGTCACTTGAAAAATGTCACCATTGCAAATGACAAGAATTCAAGGGTTGGCACAGAATCATCTGTGCCCCAGCCACCATCTTGAATTTTTACACCATGATGTAAATTTTGCGACTACTCATGAATTTCTGAAACTATCGACTTGGTTCAAAACAAGCCTTACAGCAGGAGAATGGCATTTCTAAAATCCTTCAAATTGAATTGTAAAGTTTCCATTTAGAAGAATTATTTAATTCCCTTTTTTTAGTAAAAAAAAATTTAGAAAAGTTTTCCTAATTATTAATGGTGTCACACAACTCAGACTACAAGATCTATTCTTAAGCCTGTAAAATTTATGATTATGAATTGTCTGTATCTTATTATCAAATATATTTCTTTTTTAAGGATGGAATTTGAACACTAATTTTAGCTAACACCCATGTAGCACTTCTGATGTCCCAAGATCTCTTCCAAGCAAATATGCAAACATACGTTAATGCTCAAAACAAATTGGCATTGCTCTCAAAGAGGATACTTGGGAAAACTGCTTAAACAGAAGAGGAAGCCCATTTATTTAATAAATATACTTGGCTTTTTCATAGACATGTTTCAAATGCTGACTACAATTCTGAAGATAAATATAATTATCTACAAGTTCATAGATGAGAAAGCTGAAGTGCAAAAGTTTAGCAGATTTAGGGCGGTTTCTCAGCCAGTATTTTAACTGTTTTCCATTCCAAATATCTCACTTCCCATCATGCCAATCTCCATCTTCATCTTTATAAAGAGATCTGATGTGCTGGGTTATTGTAAAAACTTCTTCCTTGAAGTTTGCTTTCAGTCTTTGGCCTGGTATAACCTCTTATCAGTCAAAAGTAAGCTTGTTTTTATATCTTATATCAGCCTCAGTGGCTTCACTTTGTCCTTATTCCTCACAAAGGAGGCAGATGAAGTAGAAAATATACTTGCTTTCCCCCCAGTTTAAACTAGAATGAGCCAAAATTCTGAAATGGTAATTGAATTTGCATTGTGCCAGGCCACATCAGCAACCCCTACTCAAGAAAATAAGACTCTCTCCTTATGGTCCAGCAAGGTTCACTGGAATTCTACACCTGTGTTGGGGACACAAGTCGCAGGTAGGAAAAAAGTTCATTTAACTTGCTTTGCTCAATATGACTATTTCCCCTAAAAGATTTACATGGAGCCGTGACTGGTTGATAGGAGATTACAAGTATGTCAATCTCACTGTACCACAGACAACTTGGAGGAAGCTCAAGGAATTTGGAGCATTCCATGGCAGGTCACAGGGCAACCCAGAGAGTCCACTGAACAGAACTGAGACTAGCAAGAGGAGAAAGCAGTGACAGGAAAGACTGCAGGTCAGGCTGATAGGAAGGTGAACATCAGTCGGCAAGATGCAAACGTGAAAACATTTTCAGGAAACCCAAGCATGATCTCCAGAAGCAGCTCATGTCTTCCAGATGACTCAGGGGAGATGGCTGGAACATGAATCTGGGAATTCAGCCTTCTGGACAACTTGTAGCTAGTAGTATTGCTACTACTACTAGTAGTATTACCATAATACTAACATGATTAGTAGGAATAACATAAGGAATAACAACTAATAGTACTATAATAATAGTAAGCTGCTCTGCAGCAAATACTTGAGCTTTAGATGTCATTAACTCTTAATTTTCTCAATAATCAGGTCAAAATGGAAGCACTGTGACAATTCTCTGATTCTCCAATAACTTGTAGCCCATAATTGAATGGACTTGAATTCCAAATATGGATGCCCTGGCTCTGAAAACTCAATTTTAATCACACTTCCTACCTATGACTTTGTCTTAAGTTTGAGGTAAGAACTAAATGCTAGCAATTATGGCATGCAATCTTAGGTAGAAGGCACTCATCCAAGTACTTGCTTCAACCCATAACATTTTACTACTATCTGAGGTAGTATGTCCATTCAGTTAGAAAAACAGAAGCCGCTTGACACAATAAGTATAATAGCTCTAACACAGGGAATGAGATATTTGCACAGTCTTTTGGAAAGGCTGAATTGAGCAATGGAGTTGAGGGAAGACACCAACACCTTCTCTGTCTACTACATCTATACAAGCGGGTCTCCACGCCCACTCACCCACACAGACACACTAAACACCTGGAGGGCCTCCAGGAAGTTCTGGCTGCTTTCTTGGCTGGCAGTCTTGAGACAGCAGATTCTCAACAGCTTCATCTGAAAGCCACTTTGAACCTCCCATCTACCTGTCCACACATCAGCCTACAACTGTTATGGAGCATGGGCTTTCCGAGAAACTGGGCACCACAAAGACCCCCTCTTCAAACCCCAATTCTTGCAGTCAAGTCAGAAAGACTTCAGACATGTTGCTCAGAGTAAAGGAATGAGTTTACTGAAGGAATAGTAAAGGGATGGGGAGACACTCTCAAGGGAGAGAGTGGGTCATCTCAGAGAGGAAACGGACAAATGTGCCTCTCCTGCACTCTAGTTTTATTAGGGATCCCAGAGAAGTTTCCAGAGGGTCCCACCCAAATTCACCTCTTAACTTTTGACTGACAGTATGGTGATATCAGACTTTTAAGTCCCCACTGTCACGACAACTCTAGGTTACCTTGACACATGGTGGATTCTTAACCATACATTCCTACAGATTTTATGGTTAGGAGAAACTACCTTTATCTCCCAGAGTTTCAGGATCTGGTCACAAAATCTAGCAAGTTCCTCCCATCAACATTACCTTGGATCTGCATTTCTCCTGCAGTTAACAGCTGAGGAATGTGACATATCCAGTCAACTGCAGCCAGGCAGAACTGCAGGTAAAGTGCTTCTTGGAAAAGAAAGCATGTGGGGATCAGCACAGTGGGCCCCATTTTATAGAATTATTCTCTTAAACTCATGTTCCACCATCCTCATCCATCTGTCCCCTAACACAACCACCTCCTCTGAAACAATCTTTTCTTTCTCACTTTCCCTCAGAAAAACTCATACAAATGCATCTCATTTGCAGAGTCTTATGGAAGGATACATGAAAGGACATTCTAGAAACAGGAATGAGGAAACTAAGACACAAAGAGGTTAGTTGCTCCAAAACACATAACTAGTAAGTGATAGGGCCAGGATTCCAATCCAGAATCTGGCTCCAGAATTCACACCCTCATCATTGCACAAAATTGTATTCACAGAAGACTTGGCTCAGTAAAGCTGGTACACTCATGAAATATTAGATGAGTTTTTCTTATTGTCATGGTGCTACTTGTACTACTATATTTGTTTGTCTTATATTATTACAACTGGAAGTCCTCATTTATCACCCAAAAAATGTTGAATGCCTGCACCAATGGTCTACCCCACATTCTGAGGCACCATTTAGGATTCCTTCCCCTAATGAATGTGTCACTATGATTTAGTCCCAGACTTCTAAATAATTACCAAATGTCTTTGTTTATTTTGTGCTGCTATAAAAGAATACCTGGGACTGAGTCATTGATAAATAATAGTTCATTTGGCTCATGGTTCTGGGAAGTCCAAGATTGAGGACCACATCTGGTGAGGGCCTTCTTGCAAGAGAAAAAGGGGGAAAAAAAGGGGACCAAACTCATCCCTTGATCAGGAACCTACTCCCACAATAACTAACCCCTTCTCATGTTAACAGCCTTAATCTATTCATATTGACCGAGCCCTCATGAATTACCCCTTAAAGATCCCACCTCTCTACTCTGTTGCACTGGGAATTAAGTTTCCAACACATAGATTTAGGAGGACACATTCAAACCACAGTATTAATGTTTAAAAAAAAAAGAAAAAACATTGTCCTAAGTACCATAGATGTATGTGAATACAAGCATACATGAACACACCAGCACACAGGCATGCACACATACACACATCATGTGAACAACAGCAACATAACTATATTTCAGTTGACACAATTGCTGACAGTGAGTTCTGGAAGCTTCACCCAGGCAATCCCAGCTGGCCAGCTAGGGCAATGATTGCAGGTAGCCTGCACCCACAGAGTCACCATGCAGAAAACATTTCAATATGCACCTCAAGACTACCCTGGGCTGCAGACACTGAGAAAGTGAAGCCAACTCTCAGACTTGCTGGCTTTGGTTGCCTCCAGTAGCCCAGAATGCATGTGCAGTCTCTGATTCCATTTCTGGGTACTGCAGGGAAGGCTCTGTAATTGGAAATTGCTGCCCCAGCAGAAAGTCTGCCTTGCTTAATAAACAGAGCCTCTGAAGAAGTTCAAAAATTGCCAGAGGAGAAACACAGCCCTATGTTACCATCAGTGTTCTAGAACTGGCTGAAATTGATGGAGCTTTCAGCTGTGTTCTTTCTCTTCCAGCTCATTTAACCATGCAATTAGGCAGTTAAGAACATGCAAAATATTTAAAATTAAACATGTGGCTCATCAATCTAGTGATCAAAACTTTTTTACTTTAGAGTTAATGATCAATCTACTCCTCCATCATCCCTCATGCCTAAAAATCTCCACTTGAAACAAAAAAAGAAGAAGAAGAAATGGAGGATGTTTATCTTAACTCAGCAATTTCATGATTTCTATCATATGGTAGAAGCAAAAAATAATAAGTTGGAAGATTTCAAATGCAAAGGCTACAGAGCAGAGCGAGGGCATGATCACGTGGCTAATAATGTATTTTGCAAATGTACGAGAGAAAATTATGCATGAATACCAAATTTCCATGATAGGAAGGTGAACAGCCTGTTAACGACTGCAAATTCAAAGCTGGAAATCACATCACTCTGAACAGGTATACAGTATTATATTCTGATTGAGAAAGGAAGGCCTTGTGAATGCACCCTGCAAAAAGGTAGCAGAGGAATATTGCATCTTTAATAGGATTTTTGATTCAAATGTGCTGAGCCAAACCATTTAAAATTGCATTTGAATAGTAAACAGATAACATCATCATTTTTAAAAACCTGCGCACTTGTGCCAGATCAACAGAGAGCCTGCAAAATAAAGACAGGGAGAAGAAGGTATCAGCTCTGAATAGAAAATAAATTAAATATGTCTTTTCAGCCATAAGGCCTTCTTCAGGCCTCAGAAAGGTAGAGCAAGGTTAACTCCATCCCTCCTCAGCCAAGGAGGTTTCTAAGCCAACAGTCAATCATCGATGTACCTTTGTCAAACATCTTTCATTTGGGTGGAAATTTTATCACCCTCTTCCATCAAGATGCTTGTTTTGTTCATCAATTTGCATTATTGATATTTAATACATGATATCACAAAAGGGGAAAGAAAATGCCATAAGGAAGTGTCTCTGCTCCACAAAATTAGAATGCCAGCAATTGAAAAGCAGAGGACTTTTGAGAGAGCCCAGAGAAAGCACAGTAACCCCTGCCAGGAAAGCCTCAGTTTTCCAGAATCCTGCCGCATGAATTCTTACAATTAGCTAGGTTTCTGCATAACTGAAAGCTAGATCTTTAACGTGCAGATTTTTCTACAAGTTTCTATTTTCCAGATATCTTTTTTCTTTATTTTTTTTTTTAAACATTTCCCTTTGTGGAACATACAGACCAACGCCCTGGGTGTTTTCTGGTTTCTTTTTGTGTCCTTTGATTAGCAGTCTTCAGTAGAAGTTCATATAGGAGAGCAAGAATTTCATGAATAAGAGAAAGCATACACAGCCATATGCTGCAGAATTCCTCAGATTTTTAGCAGAACTTCCAAGCTCAGGGTTTTGTGATCTACTCACCAGGCAACATCATTTTTATTTTGTCTGTATAGATCTCCCCAGTTTGCCACTGTATGTTCTATTCTTGAAGAAATCACCTTCATTAAGGAGTTGGAGTATTACACCTGCAAAAGCTGCCCTGGAAGTTTCCAGGCTCCGTGCAGAGAAATCCTGTGGCTGAGCAGAGGCCTAGTCGGAGGCTTCCAAGAAAACTTTCACTTGCTTGTCAAGCAGAGGGACGCATGATGAAAACCAGAGAATTGCCACAGCTTCCGCAATGACCTGAAGGATTTTCTTGTCCAATTTTTAAATTTAATTTATAAATTTCTAAATAACTAATAATGACCACAGCATCAAAAATATAGAAACTCTCCCACTTTTATCCCCTAACTGCCCTCTTGTCATTCCTTTCAATCGATGACCACCTGTGTTTTTGTTGTTATTATTCCTCTTTCCCAAGTGTTATAATGTATTCAGGTTATGACTTGCTGTTTTCATCAAATATCTTCTAAGTCCTAAGAGTCTTGACTTCTCAAGTCCTGACTTCTTTTAAGAGTCAGACTTCTCTGTTTTTATACTGATAATCTTGCTGGAAGTGAAAGATAATCTTTGTGTTCTAATTCAGAAATTGGCCAACAACAAGATATTAAAAAATATTTTCAGTTTCTACTCAAGCATGATGGTGCACACCTACAATCTCAGCTCTTGAAAGGCTGAGGCAGGAGGACCAGTCTCATCAACTAAGTGAGACTCTCTCTTATGATAAAATAAAAAGGACTGTGAGTATATAGTTCAGTGGTAGAGGGCCCCTGGATTCAATTCCAGTACCACACGCACATACACACACACACACACACACACACACACACACACACACACACACACACACACACACAAATCAGTTTCCTAATTTAAACTTCATCATTGTTTTGGAATAGGAAAACTGGTTTTCTTCAGTAAATTCATGATTTTGAAATGATCTTTCACTAAGGACAATAAAAAATATTAATTAAAATTAGTCTTACCTACTCATCTACTTATATATTTAGTTTTTTTCTTTTAAGTTAAAGATAGATTTTATTACCTCTAATAACTCACAGATGATGATATTTGGTATTTTATTGGATCTGTGGTAAACATGTGTGGGTTTTGTTTGCTCAGAAATCATCCCCCCTACTTCTGGCAACCATATCCTACTTTCTTTGGAGAAAAGGCCCCATTCTTAGTTCACATGTCCCAGGTTGATCCAATTCTCAAATGACAAGAATGGACATGAGACCTTTACCCAGCCAAACAAAGTCAGATTTCCCCATTGCAGTGATCTGTTCCGGGTTAATCACATGGCTCAAGCAGGCTGGTAAGTACTCTGCCCTGAACCTTTTGTGGTCTCTCTTGGGAAAGAGACACTCCGTTCTTCTGTAGGGTTGCTAAACCAGTGAACTGTCAACCCAGAATGACTGGAGGCCATCTTACTCCCCACCACTCCCCTATGGCAGGTCCCAGCCAAGAATGAAGCCATCACAAAGGAAAGAAGAGCTGGAAAATGGGGAGAGATCCCATTTGTTTAAGACCTAGATCCAAATCGTTCCTTTTCAAAATGTGAACCCACTAGACCCCTTTTGAATTGAAGTCATTTGAATTGATTTTCTACCGCTAGTGACTAAATGAGTCCTTCGGTAGTATTTAATTGCAATAGCATCGACCTACACTTATTCTCTCCAAACCTGATAATTGTTCTGTTCATACCACCCACACTTCTTAAGATAAAGTACACACCAACAAGAAAACACTCCCCAAGTAGTATTGCTTATGTCTTTTTATAGACACCAAGCATCAAAATATGCTTGGGACCAAGTATCAGCTGTGAGGAGATACTCAGCAAGCTGAGAAACTTGATGGCGTTCCAGGTGAATGAATCCTTAGTGTTAAAAAATATCTCTCAGGGGCTCATACTTGCTATCTCGAGAGTTCATCTCATCCAGGGACTTCCGTTTCAGTAGGCTGCCTCACTACCCAACTCCAGAATCAGAACCCACAGGAGCAAGGCCTGAAAATTTTATTGCCAATGTTTTAGTCCACACCAATTTCTGTCTCAGCCAACTCAGATCCCTGTAACAGAATCCCACAGACTTTATGGCTTCTAAACAACAGTGATTTCTCACAGCTGTGGAGATTAGATGCCCAAGATCAAGATTCTGATGGGTTTGAAATCTGATAAAGACTCTTGCCTGATTTCTAGATGACCTTCCTCTCACTGCATCCTCGCCTGGCCGAGGGCAGGACAGTGTTCTCCAGGCTCTCGTTCTCGAGACCTCCACCCTCTTGAACTCATCACCACCAAAGGCTCTACCCCCTCTTACCATCACATTAGGGATTAGGGCTTCAACACATGGCTTGTGGCGGGGGACACCCAGATTCAGTCTATAGGGGGCATCATGCAACCAGCTCAGCACTAGTCCTCCAATTTAGCTCAGTTCCAAATTATCATGGGAGTCCCAACACTTGAAATCTACCTTTGTCTTCATGAGATCAAAAACACATCTTCCTAATATCTAAATGCCTACTGTTGGCATTTTACTGCTGCTGCTTCTTATTCTGTCTCAGTGCCCATGCCCATTTAAGCTTCATTCACAAAGAAAATCATGTCACAAATTGTATCAACACATGAACTAGTATCAATGATCCGCAAAGCAGTAGACTCCTCCTACTTTTGCTGACACCTCTATTTTCTGCATTTAAAGGTTGGATGTTTAAAGTCCCTCATCAATAACTTTTACCGAACACCTCAACAGTGAGACGGGAGAATGAAAAGAATCCTTTGATTAAATCCACACTGCACTCAACTCACAGTTCATAGAGTTCTACTGGTTTCAATGACCAAGTACAGTGGTCATAAGAGCAAATTTCATTAAACATTTTTTGAGCACAAACACCATCAGTTAAATGGAGAAAGTCACCAGATCGAAGAAGATGTACAAGCAATCAACAGATATATGAAAAAATGTTCAACATCTCTAGTAATAAGAGAAATGCAAATCAAAACTACCCTAAGATTTCATCTCACCCCAATTAGAATGGCGATTATCAAGAACACAAGCAACAATAGGTGTTGGCGAGGATGTGGGGAAAAAGGTACACTCATACATTGCTGGTGGGGTTGCAAATTAGTGCAGCCACTCTGGAAAGCAGTATGGAGATTCCTCAGAAAGCTTGGAATGGAACCACCATCTGACCCAGCTATCCCACGCCTTGGCCCATACCCAAAGGACTTAAAATCAGCATACTACAGAGATACAGCCACATCAATGTTCATAGCTGCTCAATTCACCATAGCCAGATTGTGGAAAATCAGAACATTCTGAACTCACCTAAGAAAACCATTGAAGAAAATGCCACACTAGAATTCAGTTTAGAAGACTGTGTTCATCCAGCCCAGGGCAGCCAAAGATGACAAGGCTCTTTCTTACAGGTCTCAAAGATTATTATTTCTACCGCTTACAGATAAGAGACTACAAAGTTGAATGCCCACAGGGGCCAGGCATATAAAGGAGTAAAGAGAGGAAGGGCAGGATGATCCAATTTCATTATGCTTTCTTTTTAGTATCACAAACTCAGTCGCAGAGCTGGAAAACCACAGGGTTAGGTTAAATGGAGAAATTCACTAGGTCAAAACCAGAATATTCTCAATCAACTCTTTCTGAAATAAAAGAAACTAGGCATTCTCCAAAGGAATCGTATCATTCCCAAGCAGAAGACAGTTGGTTCTTGAGGGGGGCAAAATTCTTAGATATTACAAGGGCTCATGGTCTTTCAAAGGGTCACAGTCCACAAAAAGAAATATAGTATATTCATGATATTAAAATTACAGGGATGCCTGTGGTGGCACACTCCTATAACTCCAGCAGCTCTGGAGGCTGAGGCAGGAAGATTGCAAGTTCAAAGCCAGCCTCAGTAATTTAGCAAAACCCTAGGAATTTAGTGAGACCCTGCCTCAAAATCTGGGGATGTGGCTTGGTGGTTAAGCACCCCTGAGTTCAATCCCTGATATAAAAAACAAAATATTTTTAAATTATATATACCTGGAGACACAACCTGAAATGGGAAAATATCTACAAAGGCTGATTAGGAGAATGAAAATAATAAAGATACTGAGAAAGACCACAAAACTGGAAAACTAGAGAATCCAAAAGGGCAGCCATTTCTTAATTCCAACTGATTTGTGGCTCTGTGAGTCATATTTTCCAAGAGAAAATGTAAATCTAGGTATTTGGATAAAATTTTCCAATTTTTACATGTTAGTTTTTGCTGGGTTTTTGTTGTTGTTATTGTTTGTTTGTGTGTTGTCGATCACAAGTGCCTTTTGTGGACCAAATCATATTTCCAAGGTCATGGGGATTACTAACTGCCAATGGACAATCAATCTCCTCAGTCAAAATGTAAAGGAATAGTTATGTCCTTAGAGCATTTGGTGGCTAATTGGTTAAATTAGACAAAGGTCCAAGGCATTATTCATGCTGTATCTATTTAGGAAAACTGTTCAGTGAATCCAAAAGCGAAACCTCTTATCCATTGCCAAATTTAAGAAACATTTATCTGGCTTTCCAATATTAACCAAGCTGTCAATCCTTTGAAAAGAGGTCATAGGCACTTTAAAGCTATTTTTAAATGCACAGAACAATTATCCCATGGAAAGCATTCTTGTGATTCATTCAAGCTTTAAGAGTTTTGCTTTTCAAACTAGCAAGCCTAGTTCCTGCTTAAGTAGGGAGTTGTTTATTCTGCTTATCTCAAGCCATAGAGAATATGGTACCTGTCTTTAAATGGTCAGATTTCTGCCTCCCATATCTTAATCTGCCTTAGAGAGATAACTCCAAAAAGTTAAAGACTGTGTTTACTGAACTTGTTATACTCCCACAAAAGGATGCTAAATATTTGATGATAATCTTCCCGTCCTTTGAATTAATATGAGTGCCAATCTAAAACAGCACATGTTGAACAAAAATTTTATTTTAATTACATTTCCCATGTTCCTTTCCTTCACATAAATTCTAAGAATAAAATTAAAGTCAGTTCTAAAAAGTATGTCTTTCTTCCTCTAAGTGACATGAAGACATTAGTTTCGCCTTAATCACTTTGCATTTGAGCAGTTTACGAAGGCACAGCATGAATTTTTTATGTGTCAAATATACTCCTCCACCTACTCAATCCCTTCCTGCTGTTTTCTGCATTTCCCCACTTGGGATAATCTATTTCCTCTGAGGAATTTGCACAGTACTGTTCCAAGAGCTGGGACGATGCTGAATAGACAGGGACATTGGTACACTCAGTAATTAAACAGACAAAAATTGGAAAAGAATCAAAGTCCTGATGAAATTTGGAGGGTGCCCATTAAACAGTTCCCCCCAGACTGGAGGAAGCCCTTAACAGACTGAGAAGCATTTTCATTTCCAAGATGGGAGAGGACTTTGTTATTTCCTCTCTGAGCTCACCTAGAGGAGCTAAGTTCAGGAATTAAAATTTAATGAGGAATCAATTTTGAAATTCTGCACCATGCTCAATGCGTATAAATACGCCACAGTGATACTACCCAGGCATTATAAATAATACATGTAATGTTGATTAAAATGTTGATGTAAATTTCTAAAAACTTTATTAAAGTTGTAAAATAACTGACATGGGTTGTTTATAGTTTAGGTGACAACTTAATTAATCAAACGCTGTCTCCACTTCAATAAAGACTAGAAGTACATATTCTCTACGTTATTTTTATCCCTGAAGAATGAGCCAGAAAACACAAAATTATCTTCCTTTCAAAACACCAAATTATCTTTTTTTCAAAACAGTATGAGTATTAATTGTGAAGCGTGACAGCACATGGTCTTTGCCAAGACTAATAATTAATCGGGAAAATTCAAATCGCTGACATTCGACTAGTGAAGAACTAAGTGATAACCAGGAAGCATTTATTCACGCTCAGCCTGGAAATGATCACTTTTGTCTTGGTATGGAGAAAATTTTCAATTTTCAAGTCACTAAACAATTTAATCTTTCATTTGAGATAAAAAATTAAATACAAAAAGCATCACCACATGAAAGAAAATTCATATATACACATATATATATTACACACTGGTTGTTTCAGGATTCTGGCTTAATAAGATTTATCTCTTTTAAATGAGAAATTCCAGAATAATATTGAAACTACATAAGATGATGAGTAAAGTAGCATTTTAGATAGTCAGGCTTTTATTACTTCATTATAACTCTTTTCCAAGAATTTTGTTACAAATTAAACACTTTAGGACTTTATAAGAAACTCGTTCT
This sequence comes from Sciurus vulgaris, assembly GCF_902686455.1. Classification (NCBI taxonomy): domain Eukaryota; kingdom Metazoa; phylum Chordata; class Mammalia; order Rodentia; family Sciuridae; genus Sciurus; species Sciurus vulgaris. The sequence continues at coordinate 125,107,262 of NC_136469.1, forward strand.
GAAGACAAAGTGTTTGTAATTATTAATGCAGGGTCTATTCCTTCCTTCCTTCCTTCATTCATTCATTCATTCACTCAACACTTTCCACCCATCAGGCCCTACCAACTGCATCTGGAGGGTTGCGAGGACCAACTAGATGCAATCCCACTGAGTTTACAGAGCAGCAGAAAAGATGTGTTATGGACCTAAACAACTTTGTAGCCCAGACACTGAGCCAAACGCAGCTGAATTCAAATCCCAGCTCCATTTGGCCTCTTGGGGAATTTCCTTGTCTACGAAAAGTAGATAACAATATTATTTATGGCATAAATGTTATAAGGATTTAATGAAATAAATCACAAAAAAGTCTTAGCAGTGCATAAATATGTAAGTTTTCTATTAAAAAGTTAATCTTTCTTCTTCCTCCAGTTGTACTGTTGTTGTGGTGGTGGTCATTTTGTCTTCCTACCTAGGAATAAGAATCACCAGGATGTGAGGTCTTAGCAAAAGACAGGAGAAAATGGTGTATCATTACCTAGATCTGCATCCTTTCGAGTTAGCACACACTAAGACTATTCTGGTTTTCCCCCTAGGCTCCACCATGTATAACCATCTCCTTAAACCATGCTTCAAATCTGATCACTTCGCTGTCTACCAGCATTAGACACCAGCCCTGGGTTAACCATTAAGTAAAATAAATTCATGCTTAGGGCAGGAAGAGAAGGGAAAGATGGGGCATGCCCTTAATTCTTTACCAACACACTCAACTTTAGTGGATATTTTTATTGTATTTTTTGGCAAATTTGGCTTTAATCTGCATTATTTTAAATAACTGTTCTCTTGGACATGATAAAGGATTAAAGTATAAAACTTTGGTTTGAAAGTGTTGTCAGGCATCACATACATTTTCTTCTATGAGTCAGAGTTTGGGCTTCATCTCCAGTGTGTGCACAGTTCACTGGACCTGGTAGAATTTAGCCCATCAGCTGACTTGGGTGATGGAATCAAGCTCCTCTTTGTAGGCAAGGGAAGCACCTACAAGAACCTATTGTTGGGCAATCAATTGGCTTTTCTCCACCTCCTTACGTACCCAACAAGGTTGCAAAACCTCTCTCATTTTCATTTTGCTGATACATATTTTCCCATAAATACATGAATCTGAAACCTCATGGCTGGAGATAGTTTTGCACTGACTGTTTTAAGAAAGTTCAACTTTGCAAAGACTTTCAACGTTATCCAGTATGACTTCCTATGGAAGATCAAAATCCCTTTTCTCCTTTTAGTTGCCCTAAAAATCCTTCTGCTGTTCCTTCTGCTGTGTCCTGCTATGTACTGTGACTACAACATTTTTAATGTCTCTCTGGAATAACCCTAATAATTGATACTGTCATTATTTGTTGACAAGTTTACCCCTTCAGGATTCCACCTCACTCCTCTGTCTACCCTGAGCAAGAGATTCATGACATACACAGTGGCTGCTCAATAAGCATTTTGAACAAATAAACTTGTAATTTCAAAAGCAAAGAAAATAGCTGAAACATGTTTAATGCTCCTTATCAGGGTCCTTACTGGACTGAGTTCTAATAATTTATTAAGCACAGAATTGCTCTCTCAGCAGAATTCCTTCATCACAGAAGTCTCTAGACTTGAAAACCCAAAGTTGATGACCAGTAAATCTCAGCAGGTTAATAAAGAGAGTGTGCAAGATGTCAGTCCTCTCAGGAAATGTGAAAGGCAGTTGAGATGTTCTAGGTCCCTTACCGCATTCAGCTGTAGTTCCTTTTGAAGTCATTAAATATCCCTTACCTTGAATTCCCATTCTCCTTCAGCAACTAGCCTACTTGTTGTCAGCTCTTCCCAGCAACACCTCTCAATGCAATTGTCTATTATTGCAATTTCTACTCATTCACTATGTTCCTATCCTCACCTTCACAGCCTTAGTGGCACATGGTAGAATACATCACTCCCTCCTCCTTGGTATGCTTTCTTCATTGAGCCACATGTTTTCAAACATCCTGGTTGGTTCCTCCTCAACTCCCTAATCTTTAAACATCAGTAAAATCTCTAAACTGCAGCAATATTCAAGCTTTTTCTCTTCCCTATCATCAGTGACTTCTTTAGAAACCTCTCTGTTTCATAGCTTTAAGTACCAACCATATATGAAAGGCTCAAATAATTATCTCCAATCAAACTCTCTAATTAGCTCTGGATTTACCAATCTCCTCCAAGACACCTAAGTGGCATCTCTCACCAAGTAAGCCCAAAATTGACCATTCATTGCCCCTGACTCACATAACTCTTTTCCTTTTTATGGTAACAGACAAAACTCCTTAGAATCATCCCTTCTCTTGTCTTCTCCTCATATCTCACTCTATCTATAAATCCTGTTAATTAATTCTACCTTCAAAATACATCTAGATTTTGACAATATCTCACCACCTTTACCCTCGCCCAAGATCATCATTTTTGCTTGAGTTATTACAAAAGCTTCCTCTTCCTGATTTTATATTTTACTCTTCTATGGTCTCTTCTCAACATACTGAGGGGTCCTGAGAACTACTTGTCACTCCTCCGCTCTAATATTCCAATGTCTTCCATCTGATCTGAGTAAAGTCTGAACATTTTTAAATGGCCTGTAAGACCTGCTAGGATGGACATTGTTACCTATCAACTCTCCAAATCTCCAGCTTCATCTTTTATCATCTTCCTCGCCCACTCTTCTCCAGTAACAATGGCTTCCTTGTTCTTCCTCAGACACACTAGAGCCTAGAATATGTTCACCATGTGGTATTTGATAACTATTTGTGGGAGGAAGGGAGGAAGAAAAAACTTGGCAAAAGACTCAAATGCAGCATTCAAAAACTAAATTTTTGTGTTTTAAAAATAATATCCTCTACTACTTTGCAAAAGTAGTAGTCATTAAAAATACTCTTTAGGATATGTATCAACAAAATTTGGATTTCAATATCAGGTTTAAGCTAAATTGTAGGTTTGTGACCATTCCTACTATTCAGTATTTTCAGAAATTATATGTGTCCGTGGGCAAATAGAATGGACACATTATAGAGCCTCAGAATGGTTTCAGAAAAAATCAAAGTATTTTATACAAAAAAAATATTATATTCTGGAGTATTACTTGGAGAAGCACAATCCTTTATTTCATGGACAAATCAAAAATGCAATGCTAACAGAATTGATGTTATGCTAGAAAAAAATATATACAACATAAGGGAAAATTTGAGTTGGGAGAAAAAAAGTGACCAACTGATAGTATCAGATAAAAAATTCAGACTAAGTATCTATAAGCTTGTAATAGACACAGTTGTTCAACACTTCACAGATCAATTTGAAAGGCATTCTCGTGCTACAGAAACCACAGATCTGGATCTATAAAACTTCAGTTACTGAAATTTTAATATCCTTGATATTGTTTTAAGAAAAAGTTTTATGACCTCAAAGCTCACAGACTATTGGGGAAAAAGAAGTAAGTTTTGGGTCTGAACCATGAGCTGAGAGATTCTGCAGAGATACAGAACACAGTGAATAGATCTCTAAAGAGAGAGTAGCAAAAGGCAGATCTTACCACTTGTCCCACAAATTTAGAAGTGACTACTCAATATTAGATGTAATTGCCACCTGATATGATAAACCATTCCAATAGCTCCTTTTTCCTGTCTAGTCCACCTGAATGATTTATCCAGTTATCTAACTAAACCTTACATGATTAAATATCAGCTTTTTGCTTAAATATACCTAAACTGTCTTACCCCACTGCTTAGTTTCTTTTCTTTTTTTTTGTTTTTGTTTTTGATGTCAAAGATTAATTTATAACAAAGCATTTGGTATGAACTCAAAGGAATGTATTGAACTATATTGAATTTGCAACAGTCATTGCATTTCACAGACCTTATATTTATACTTCTTTGAAATAATTCTGTGGTACTAAATGCCCTGCTCCAAAGTTCGTCAACCAGATTATTCATAGTAGATTTAAGTAATAGGAACATTCAGGTTCATCTTCAAATAAAAGTTCTATAATGTTAACAATGACACCTTATTTTAAAAGGTACTCAAAAACATACTTTTTTATTGGTGTACTATACTTAAATATAATTTATTGTGATATATTCATACATTCACATACATGCACATAATGTAGTTTGGTCGATTCCATTCCCATTTCCCCCTTCTCATCCCTACCCTTGATCTCCTTCCTCTACTCTTTTGGTCTCTTTTCTATTTTTATGAGATCTCCTAGGCCTTTCTTTCCCTTTTTATTTTCTCTCCAGCTTCCACATATGAGAGAAAACATACGACCCCTGATCTTCTGAGACTGGTTTATGTCACTTAACATGATGTTCTCCAGTTCCATCCACATTTCAGTAAATGATATAATTTCATTCCTCTTTATGGCAGAGTAAAATTTCATTGTGTATAGAACATTTTCTTTATCCATTCATCTGTTGACTGGCACCTGCCCTGGTTATATGACTTGACTGTTGACTGTTGTAAATTGTGCAGCTATAAACAGGTATCCATGTGTTGCTCTAGTATGTTGAGTTTAATTCCTTTGGATAAATGCTGAGAAGCAGGACAGCCTATTTTCTTAAACAGAGTTCATCAGGTGTAGTTTAACTTATTTCTGATGGTTCAGCTGCTGTCAGAGACTTTGTGGAGGTAGTGATAAAGAATTGGATTCTGAAGACAGACTGACATGAGGGACAGTTCACTCTTCCACTCACAACTCTTTTGAGCTTAAACAAAGTTATTTAAACTCCCTAAAACTCAGTGCCCCTCAATTGGAAAATAGGGACACGACCACTACTTGTTATGGTCTGGATTTTAATGTCTCCTGTAAAGTTTATGTTTTGAAAGCATGGTCCCCAATATAACAAGGTTCACAGGTGGGGCTCTTAAGCAATGAAAAGGGTTGTACCTCAATGGTGGATTAATCCATTTGATGGATTAATAGTTTGAATGGACTACTGGGTGGTAACTGCAGGCAGGTGGGGCATGGTTGGAAGAAGTAGATTACTGGGGTATGATTTGGGGGATTGTATCTGTCCATGACTCCTTCCTTCCCCCCACCCCTACTTCCTGGCTGCCATGAACTGAGAAGCTTCCCTCCATCATGCCCTTCCACCATGATGTTCTGTCTCACCTCAGGCCCAAAGTAATGGAGGCAGCCAATCATGGACTGAGACCTCTGAAACCATGATCCCCAAATAAACCTTTTCTCCTCTTATCAGGTATTTTGACCACAGTGACAAAAAGCTGACTAACACTACTGATGCAAAAATTCAGTGGTATACACCCAAAAGCAGAACCTAAATGCAGATTTTTGTAACCAATCTCATTTCTTCCACCACAATTACCAGCACAGCCATGCTGGGCCCCACTGGGAAGCCAAATAGCCACTGTACAGGAAAATCAAGATGGGGTCTTTCCACATTTTCCCTGACCCCAATTCCAGTTGGTCCCACTTCTCCCTCTTTCTGAATTATCTGCCATTGAGGTTTCAGCATGCTTTGTAGCAAAACTGATCATCTCAGCTACAATGGTTCTCACATCAATGTGCTAGAATTTCCTGATTTCTTCCTCCTTTCAAAACATTGCTAGTATCATTCAGTCCATCCATTTCCTACTTTATGGCTTCTATTATACTATTACTATCTATAGGTCACCTGTGGTTGTTGGAATTATTTAAGTGTAAATAAACTCCAGATCTCTTTCATAAGTAAAGAATATGCACTTTATGCAATTCAGTCACATGAGACCTTTCTGATGGGGACTGAGGGGCAGAATCCTGATTTTGATGTCTATCAAAGGTTGAATACTATCTATAGTTCAATACAATGTTAATGGTTAATGTTTGAGAGAAAGATAGATAATTAGTAACTGATGTTTATTGAACTGTGTCTACCATTTCAAGTATATTCTTCCTTTTAGGCTTCTTGTTATTTCATTTTACAAGTGACTTGACCAAACTCACCAAGCTAATAAGAGACAGAGCTGAAACTCAATTTTCTGTTACTCTAACTCAAAATCCTTTGATGCTTCCCCTGGGCCAAACTGCCCCCTTATTGCACTCCTAGAAATCTCAAGGCAGCAGGATGTGTTTGAAGAGAGCATTTCATACTAAGGTAATACAAGTCTAATGGGAGCTTGTGGAAAAGAACCACGAGATAGAGAACTAACTGATGGAGAGTGGAGAGGAGAAGACTGAGAGGAAAAGGGGGAATTAAAGAGAAAGATAAATGAACTAAAAAAGACAAATTTATTGAAAAAAAAGGAAGTTGTGATCAAAAGAGGGAGACACCAACATAACCCAAAACCTAATAAACACTCAGTTGGGGAAAATTTTTAGGTGCCTAGAATAGTCAGCTTTTGATCACTCTAACCAAAATACCAGTCACAAACAACTTAGAGAAGGAAAGATTTATTTTGGCTCACAATTTCAGAGGTCTCAGGACATGGTGAGCCAAATTCATTGTAAAAACATGATGGCAAAAGGTCATGGTGCAGAAAAGCTGCTCAATTCATGGCAGCCAGGAAGCAGAGACAGAAGAGAGAGAGAGAGAGAGAGAGAGAGAGAGAGAGAGAGAGAGAGAGAGAGAGAGAGAGAGCGAGCCAGGGACAAGATAGAGTCTCAAGGGATGTTCCCAATGACCTACTTCCTTTCAGAAAATAGATAATCCGTAGATAAGGTTAGACCCCCTATTTATTTCCCAAAGCCCCAACTATGGATCTTGCTGCATTGGGAATAGTGCTTTTCATGGTCTTGGGGGGACATTCAGGTCAAAACTTTAGGCCACATCCACCAAGTAAGTCAAATATCATCTATGATAGGAGAGACTACAACTTCCTAACCAGTGTGAAATGTAGTCAATATGAATCCCTTTGGTTCTCAAGGGGGGGCTTGGGGAATCAGAACCTCTAAAGAAACAAGTTCATGTGGAGGCATGCCTAGTCAGTACAAATAAGAAAGAGGGGAGAAAACCTGGAATAAGCTCTTCCCATCCCTTGTCATTCTTTTTATAATCCAGGGGGTTCTGGTACTGTCTGAATTTTGAGAACTTTGTGACCTGAATCCCAGAACTGGCAAGAAAGGCAAACCAGGAGTCTTAAGAACTCAGAAAATTTACATGAAATAAGATGGTCCAAGTAGTTGTCAATATCTCAAAAGGTCTAAAAGGGCATTAATAAAAGTAAATGCTTCCACTAAAAATAATGTTGATGATTCTAGTGGATTCCTATTGATCTGTCAATTCCCAGGATGTACAGCAATAAGCTGAGGATACAGCAAGCAGGGTGCCTGCAAGGCAGTCATCTAGGACTTACCCTTTATGCTTGTGATTTTGAATCCTCAACAAGACTTACTGTAAACCCTATCAGGCAAGGGAGCTGATATCATTGAGAAATTTCCTACCCAGGTAAGGATTAACTCAGAAATTCTGTGGGTCTGAAAGTGGATGTCTTAATCTTTTTGGGTTTCTGTAATTGAAATTTCCATTAACTAGATGCTATAAACAAGTTATTTATAGCACAGCATCCTCACTAAGACCAAGATGAAGACCCCAGCAGATTCAGTGTTTGGCGAGGACCTGTTCCTCACAGAGTGACTTCTCACTGCATCCTCTTGTGGTGGAAGGGGACGACAGCTCTCTAGAGCCCTGATCCCACTTTAGGGCCCTGAGGACTCACTGTTGCTAGAGGCCTCACCCTTCACACTGCAGCGGTTACCATGGCCTCTAATTTACACCAGCCCAGCCATGCCCAGCATGAAGTCATGAATCATAAAGTTTCTCACCACACTCAGGCTGGCAACCACCCAACCTCTGTGGTAATTCCATTTTCCCAATTCTGCAAACCTCATCTGTGCTGCTGATGCAGGCTTTGGGAGGAAACTGCTCCTCATTTGGTCCTCATTACTGGCAAATAGAAGACCAGGAAGATGTGTTGGCAAATCTCTCTGAGTTTCTGGATCCAGGAAAACCCACTCATTCTTACAGTGCTGATGGACTGTCCCCAGTGCCAACCACATGATTTCTATAGAACACACCATGAACTCTAAGCCTCGGAGGAAAAATGGCCAATTGAGTCAACAGTCCGTACCCCATGTTTATTTAGCCTATCCTACGTAATTGTCTGCCTGCTGTTTCCTCCTATTCCAGATCATGGATTATTTTAAAAAGGGACTTTTGTCCTTCTGTCCTTTTTAATAATAGCTGAGAATGTCACCTCTAAAGCTTTTACCTCACCTCTGCTTAGACCAAATAATGCACTCTCCCAACATCCTCCCTTGGCACTCAATATCATATCAAATGCAAGTAAATCACAGTTGACTTTAAAACCCTCCAGCAATTCATGTCTGCCTACATCAACTCCCACACTCTTCAGTTGCTCCCGTCACACAAAGCTTGCAGCTCTCTTTCCTCCTTGACTTACAATTCTTTACCTTCCTTCCTTGCTCTCTCACCCACGTAAATCAACCACCCATCACAATCAAATTGCTGATTTGAGAGGAAGCAGAAAAAGTTGAGTCAGGCGTTCTGATTCATATTCCTACTGTGCTAATTCCTGTGAGGCCCTGGGAAATAGCAATAATAGTAATGATAACAACAGGTTTTCATCAAGCACTTAATGTTTTAACCCATTTCATCCTGACAGCAACCTCATGAGATAGGGGCCACTGTGACCCCATTTTAAGGATGCAAAAATCACCCAGCTGCTCTTAACCCAAGTTTTCTTATATAAAAACTGGAGATAATAATATCTACTTCTCAAGGGCGAAAATAAAGAATATTATGAAATACACAGATGTCAGTTTCCTTCCCTCCAATTCCACTGCCAAGTCCGCCTTATTAGCTATTACAATTTCTGTCTCTCTCAGGAATCTCCACTTAGCTAAATAAAAGAACTAATGCTCTTCCTTGCAGTTAAATTCTGTCCTTTCCTCCCCACCACCACCACCACCGACGTAGAGGAGCCAAGAACTAAGGATTTTTTAAAGGGAACAGAGGTTATATGCACTGTGCCCCCAAAAATGTTGACCTTCAGCTCAGCACCACTGCTTGGCTGGAAGCAGAAACAAGACTTTAGGCGGGGCGGCAACCCCTGCTAACTGTGTGAATTGAGGCCTTTTCCCTCAGGAGAAAAAACATCTTTTCCATCTGTTCACTGAAATTTCTTCACCAGAGGAAATGATTTTCAACCCAGGAAGCAAAGCTTAAAATGCAAATATCACTTGACCAGCTAATACTTGAATGTGACTCCAGGTTACTAGCATCAGACCTTTTCTTGCTGGCAGGGCTTGGCAGAAATGTGAGAATACAAGAGGAAGAAAGAGCAACAAGCAGAGAGATGGCTGTCCACTCAGCTATTTGGCCCAGAAACCACACCATCCCTCACCACATGGAGTATAAGAGTGCTATACGAAATCAAGCTGAAAAGTACCAGTGTCCATGCAACTTCTGAACCACGAGGAGACTACAAGCTGCAATTACAACCTATCTGTTCCCCCTCGAAGACACACTTCAGGTCACAAGGAGACCCAGCTTTGTTTCTTCTTTTATACCCTTGATGTTATTTAATAATTATTGTTCATATGTCTAGAGTCCCCTAAAGTCTTTGAAACTACCAATATTTCACGTATTTCAAGGTGGACTAGAATTTACCACCACTAAATAAATGACATCTAGTTATAAAGACTATCTCTCCAACCTAGTAAAAGGCACTGAAGGAATACTCGTTGTTACAGACAGTCCCTGTGATCCCCCAGAGACCCTGGCTCCCGGTAGGCACACCCTCATGTAATCTCCTCCCCTACAGAGTGATTTGGACTTAAGGACTTGTTTCTAATTAATAGCGGACGTCAAGGTAATGGATGGAAGTTCCAAAATGAGGTTCTAGAAAGACTGTGGCTGCTATCTTGGCTGTTCACTCTCTTCCTCTCTCTTGCTCACTTGGAATTCAGCCGCCATGTCTTGAGCTGCCCAGGAAATCCACATAGCAAGGAATTCAGAGAACCTTCTAGCCAGCAGCTGAAGAAACTAAGGCTCCCATTCCAAAAGGCAGCAAGATGTTAAATCCTGCCTGCCCACAACTACATCTGTAAGGACAGAAGCAAACCTCCTCCTCCCAGAGCTAAGAGGAGCTAGTTCCATGCAACTGTGGCTGCCGCTGACATTGTGACCACAGCCACATGACCTTGAGCCAGAACACTCAGGTAAACAATGCTCAGAATTCTGATCCACAGAAATCATGAAATAACCAGTGTTTGCACTTGAGCCACTAATATTTGAAATGCTTTTGATACGCAGCATATATAACTAACCCAAGTGTCTTTTGAACACCTTTTTGAAGTCCCAAAGGACTTAAATATGACTTTTAGAGTCATTAAAAAATTTTTAATTTTTAATTTCAATATTTTATTTAATTTTAGTGGGATTCAAAACATCAGACAAGCTGTAGCTTTCTTGTTTTCCTGCTACTTTTTCTAATGCTAAAATAAAGACAAGTATTAGAACATTCTGGTTTCTTTAACTCCGAAGTTTCAGATGCTTTAAACAATTAACACTAGATTATTGAGGATCATGGGATGATAGTAGGATTCTAAAATACCAGGTTAAATATATAGCTTTCTGGTAAGCAGCTGTAACCTGTCTTTGAGAATCACAGCATTTTAGAATCTATGGTATCATCCAAACCAGCTGAAATTTAAGCAAACCAAGCATCAGAGGGTTAAATGACTCTCTGGAGGTCACAGAATTAGCACGTGACAGAAGCCCACACTTTCTGACTCCTGATCATTACTCTTCCTATCTCACTACTCTGAAAAACCAAGAAAGCATGGCCAGCTGTAATAATCTCGCCCATTTTACCCAAATAAAAATGGAACATCATTGGAGAAAAATTAAAATGCCCTCCAGCAGCTCAGCAATCCCTGGTTCGTCGTCATCCTCACTTTCAACCTGCGGTGGGCGTCTCCATAGCAAGTGGGTCATCGGCTGGTCAGCTTCTACCGATTTCACAGTAAATTTTATGGGGCAAGAGCTCTCCTTGGGGTTAACTTGCTCTTCGCATAGGTTAATTTAAATAGCAGTGAAAATTTAGCTTGAAAGGATAATTACAATATTTCACCTCCTTTTATCTCAGGTTATGTAAATGAGGCTTTAATCTTTCCACAGTTCATATTATATTAATACAGGGAATAAAAAGATCTCAATATATCACGTGTTGTCAATCATTTTAGAAGAACATGCTCACACGATCGTAGTAGGTACGACTCTGATTCCCATAAAGTGTGCTGTACATATTATCAACAAGTAAGCCAAGGGACCAAGAGCTTGGCAGTCGTCACTTGGGCAGTATAAGCTGTCATTTTTATCAGATTGCAAAGCTTTCAGGGTTTTTGACATTTCTGCAATATCAAGAGTATTTATTGAAAAACTAGGGATAGCCGGAGAGAAGCAAATTCAACTTCTGCCCCCTTTTAACCTACAATTTTCACATCCTGCCAAAGGTAATGGAAGCACCAAGGCTGAGTGACAAGACCCAACTGCAGCCTTCTCCTCCGCTTTGCACCACAGCTCTTGTGGGAGACTCTGTCATTCACAGTGCTCAGTAGTGAAATGTGATGGTTAGAGAAACAGAGCATCATCGAGTTTAATAAATATCAGGAGGAAGCTGGCAGATAAGCTTTAACCCCAGGGCATTTTAAAAACAATCAAAATACTGTTTTCCATCCACATAGTGTTTACACAACACAGTGTGTTTATATTAGAGTTTAGAGAGAAAGTGAGAGAGAGGAACCTAAGTTTTTCTATTATGCCTCAAGGCCAAGCTCAAGGTCCAATTCCTCCAGGAAGGCCTTCAGGACCATCCTGACATTGAATAACCACCCCTTCCCCTGTGTGTCCGAAGGAATTATACCAGTGGAGGGCCGTATATAAGGTGATTAAGAGTGGAAGCTCTGCCCACAGACTGCCTGGCTTCATCCTCCAATACCACTCACACTAGCAATAGGCTAGGAACAAGCAACTTAGCTGCCAAAGTCTCAGTTACATCCATAAAAAGTGAGCAGTACCTGCTTAGTTGGAAATAATCATTATAAAGATCAGACTGCACGGGAGCTCTGTAGACAGCAGCTCTTCAGTATTTACTGTGTGTCGCCCAGGAACATTACCCACTTCATCTCTAAGTTTTCATAATGTCCCTCTGAATTAGATAGGCTCACCCCTACTCTACGAAGGGAAGGCCAAGACTCAGAAAAGTCAAATAATCAGCTGCCAACATCCAAGCTGCTGAGCTAGTATCTGAAACAGCATTCTGAGTCCAAAACCTACATACCCACTGCTATAAAATATCACTGCTCATGTACTTCTGGAAAACACTGTCTTCAATCTTCAATAATTTAGTACACCTGAATACATACATATCTATCTCCCTCACTGCATTGTTAAGTTTCTCCTGGGACAGTGACTGTTTCTTATCCTTCCTGGGATTTCCAATGCCTAGCACAACGCTTAACCTATAATAAATGCTCATTACACTTTCCTAAAATAAAATGAGTTGGGAAAGTTGCAGCCTCCTTATAAGGAACTATAACTTTTCATTAAGGAAAACTGTCTACTAAAAAAGAAAGGCCACAAATTTCCTTGAGCAAAGAAAAGCATTGAAAGATGAACTGCACAGTCGTGGGCCCTGAGCTGTCAAAGTGATAATGGAGCTGAGATTCTGCAAGAGGCACTTCTCCTCAAACCCTTCTGTCAGGACATACTTATTGATCATCTTCTGGATGCTAAACTAACCTTATGATATCAGTGGCTGCCAAACAGCTTGGTCAAGCTGGCTTCTGACATTGACAGAACTGTCCAAGTGACCTAACCCTAAAGGACCCTGGAGAACCTCTATTTCAAGTTGTCTGTAAAAGTTTCTAGTTTCATAAGAGGCTGTCTGTCACACATAAGTCCCCTCCAAACAGGAAGTTGTACTTTTCAGTTCCTATGGAGGAAAAGCAGTTTGGGGATGCTATTTCTCTCTGGAACTGATAAATGTCAGAAATGTACACTTGAAGTGTGAGGAATTCATTTTGCCTTATTTTTCTGTGTTGCTAAAAATGAACTCTTAGAATTTTAAAGACATAGACAAAAAAATATTTGTGATAATAAAGAAGCAATGGGATAGAGACAAATTTCTACACGCAAAAGAATAAAGTCAGACCCTCAACTCACATCATACATGAAAATTAACTCAAAATGGGTCAGCGAACTGAACATAGAAACAAGAATATGAAACTCTTAAAAGACAGCATAGGAGTAAATCTGCATGACCTTGGATTTGGTGATGTATTCTTAAACATAAAGATTAAAAACATGAGCAACCATAGGAAAAAAGAAGATAAATTAGATTTCACAAAGCTAAAAGCTTCTCTGTACCAAAGGACATTATCAAGAAAGGAAAACATAAAGAATAGGAAAAAACTTCAAATCATATATCTCATTAAAGGTTTAATTTTCAGAATATATAAAGAACTCCTACAACTCAACTGGAAAGCAAGCAATGCAATTTAAAAATGTGCAAAGCACTTGAATAGACATTTCACCACAGAAGCTACATGAACATCCAATAGCACAAGATGCTCAGCATTGTTACTCATTTGGAAAAAATAAATCAAAACCACAATGAAGTATTCCTTCATGTCTAATAAAATGGTGATAAGGTAAATTTTAAAAAAAAACACACACAAAGTATCAGAGAAAACATTCGGCCTTTGGTTTTGGGGGATTGACTTATTTCACTTAACATGATATTCTCCAATTCCATCCATTTACCTGCAAATGCCATAATTTTATTCTTCTTTATGACTGAGCAATATTCCATTGTGTATATATACCACAGTTTCGTTATCCATTCATCTATTGAAGGGCATCTAGGTTGGTTCACAATCTAGCTATTGCAAATTGAGCTGCTATAAACAGACTGCATTTTGATTCACTGTACACAAATGGGGTACAACTTTTTGCTTCTATGGTTGTACATGATGTAGATTCATACCATTCCTGTAGTCATACATGTACACAGGGTAATGATGTCTGTCTCATTCCACAGTCTTTCATGCCCCCACCCCTCCCCGCTCTCATTTCCCTCTAGGTAATCCAAAGTTCCTCCATTTTTCTTAACCCCGACTCCCCCACTCCCATTATGTATCATAAAAAATGTTAAAAAATAAATTGAAAAAATCAAAAAATTTAAAAAATAAAGTATCAAATATTGATGAGCATGTGCAGAAACTGGAGCCCTACATTGTTGGAAGGGATGAAAATGGCGAAGCTGCTATGGAAGCTATTGAGCAATTCCTCAAGAAGCTAGCCCTAGAATTTCCAGGTGACCCAGCAATCTCACTCCTAGTTATACACCCACATGAAAGGAAACCAGAGACTCAAGTGGTATGCACAATATCCAAAGGGTGAAAACTACCCACGTACCTATCAACAGAGGAAAGAACAAAATGTCCTAAATGCACATGATAGAATATTATTCAACTGTAAAAAAAAGAATAAAATTCTGATACATGAGAGAAAATGGATGAACCTTGGAAAAATTGCACCAAGGGAAATATTGTATGCTATTTCTATGTCTCCTGTTATGGCATATCAAGAATAGACAATTTCATAGGAATAGAAAGTAATTCTAGATGACCAGGCGCTACAGGGAGCGGGTAATGGGGAGCTATTGCTTAATGGTTATAGAGTTTCTTTGAAGTGTTGAGAAAGATTAAGCAATTGTAGTTATAGTTGCACAACACTGTGGATATAATGAGTGCTACAGATTTACATGCTTAGAGGTGGTTAAAAGGGTAAATTTTATATTTTATATATATATAGATGTGTGTGTGTGTATTATACCACAATATGAAACACATTTATGGGGCAAAGTAATCCATGAGTGCAGTATTGCAGTCCACAACCCTAATAGCCTTGGAGTCAACTCTCCTGAGCAACAGAAGCATAGTGTCATGGTAATTAACATCCTGAAAATCCTGTGGATCCCAATGGCCTCGTACACAGCCTTTTTCACCACTTCTGCTCCCTCCTGTTCCGTGTCGAAAACAGCCTCCTGGAATTCAGCCAGAAATTACTTCCTGTTCTAACTTTTCTCCCTGATGGAAGGGCATACAACTCAGCTCAAGTAAGGCTCGCTTCTGAAATGAGGGCAACCAAGTAATCGTCAGCATGATCCAAATACCTTCAGGAACCTAGAGAGTAAAAGAAATGCCATAAGAATTCCACTCCGAGGTTTGCAGCAAAAATGATTTACAACAAAATGTTATTTTTTTTTTCTCTTGGGGATCAATCTGCTGTTTTTCTTTACATATCTTACATAAACTTCCCTCAAGCAATAAAGTGGCAATTGTAATAAGTAAGAGCAAATATTTAGACTCTTAAACGTCTCCTCAAAATGACAAAACATTGACTTTTTACTTAGGAAAACATAGTGAAGGATTAAAAATGGCCTAATATTCCATGACGAGCTGTTTAAACCCAACATCTTACCTTGCACATGCACTTCACGGTGAACAGAAGAAAAGCCAAGCTCTCAGAACAAGCCATGCATAGCTGAGTAAGCATCTTGCAGAACATGTTGGAGCAGGCAATACCTTGGATTCTGCTGCCCCACATTCAAGAGGGGTATTAGCAAAACTCTCATGTAACAAGTGAATTTACACATAGTTCTCAAAATCTGTATTTTAAAAACAACAAACAAGATTTAAATAGGCAAGTCAGACTGGTATTTATGCCCATAGTTTTGACAAAGGAGTTTTTTTCAGAATCTGCTTAGCCTCGTCTTCTGTTTATCCTTGACCCTGCTGTTCGGAGCATCTCACGAGAGAGAATCTTTCAGTGGTTAGTGCCACCATTACCTCTGCACTGCACCTTCAATGAGCCCAGAGAAGCAGTTCCATGATAACCCTGGTTAATGGGCACATTCGTGGACAGGAACTGCTTCTTGGAAAAAAGTTGTATATTCAACAAATAATTTTGAACTGTCTAGTATATGTGAGGAAGTTTAAAGAAAAAGTGCATCTTTGCTTTTTCCATGTTTACCTTAACACTTACCTTACTTGAAGACACCATCCATGGCCTCCCTTCAGACCTTCAGGGCCAGACCCTTATTCCATCATCTTATTCTCTTCCTCAAAACTCAGCTTCCAGAAAACACTAATCCACACTCATCCTTTCCCTCCCTCCAGTGACTTGGCTCCTAATATAAAGCTTGTAATTTATTTATTAGAGATGATCAATATGTATCTGCTGATGAATGAATTATCTTTACCATATCTATTTGAGTACACAAACTTTACTCTTTCAATGAGCTGTCAAAATAACTAGCAAGAACAAGGGACATACATTTGTATGGAGAGACCCAGAGGGAGTAAGATCAAATCTAAGACCAAACAAAATTATATTCCTTGTGCCCATTTTTGGTTTAGTCTAGTTAGTTTTGCTTTACTTTGTCCATTTTACATCTTGACAATGAAAAGATGGAAGATATGCTTACGCTGTAATATCCTGCAGGATAGAGCATCATATGGTTACTGAACAGAAAAGAATCCAGCACAGTCTTTTGTCCTTAGCTCTTTAAAGAGAGAATCATTTTGTAAACTAAAGCCTAAAACAGTCTTGAGTGCATTATAATTTTGACCCACATTCTCGTGGAAATATTTTGTGCTTACAATAATTAAAGTTAACTAATTTATGTGCTACTTTCTTAAAAATCAATTAATTTTATCTTATAAAACACAGTTCTCACCAGAAAGAAGTGGAGACACAAGCCAGATTGGCCCAGACCAATCACACTCTTGAATGCATGCAAAATTCTTTAGAGGATTTGCCCTGTGATTTCAAACCCTTTTTAGTAATCAATGTTTCAGAGAACTGAAGTTAATGGATAATTGCTACTAATGTGTTTGATGGAAACTTTATATGTTTTAGAGTCAGACAACTTTTGCATTTTACTTCTAACTATGAAAAGGAATGATTTTCCTAGGCAAGTTACTTAACCTCCCTAAGCCTTAATGTCCTCATCTGCTCAAAAGCTTGTGTAGGGAGATCAAGCACCTGACACAAGTAAACACTCTGTAAATGTTAGGGACTGGGGAAAGGATGCAGGTGTGAGGGTCATGCATCAACACACAATGAGTTCTGGCCTGGAAAACAACAGGGGAAGAAGAGAGAAGAACATGATTTTGAGCAACTACCATGAGTCTGACCAGCCCAAGTTCAAGTCACACCTGGCTTCATTGCTAAAGTGAGAAAGCTAGCCTCCTCCCATTTTGCTGATGAGAAAACAAGGCCCAGGAAAGTTTTATGTGATTTATCATAAGTAATTTATCTAGAAAGGAGGAGAGAGGGAATCACAACCTAAGTCTTCATGATTCCAAACCCAGAGTCATTTTAGTACCCTAACCTAGTGCTTAAGACTAGCCCATCTTATAGCCCGAATATACTCACTATAGTGATCCATTCGGCTGGACTTCACTAGGCAAAAAGATTGAAGTGCTCTAAATTCTATAGAACAGGCAATCAATCATGGTAGCATTCTGTGGCCATATTATCAAAATCTGTCATGTTGCTCTCATATATTTAGGCTTCCCTTCAGCATTATCCAGCAGCCAGGAATCACCCCATTATGATAACATTCAGCAATACCCACGTTATCAGTTAACTGGTGACACTCAATTAGTGAAAGGCTGGGTTCTTCTATTAGAAACACTCCAGGAAAGATTTCTAGATCTCAGGAAAATGATCATATACCTCAGTAACCTTTAGAAATAGAAGACTCACATTCAACCACACAGAGCTTAGGATGTTCACAACGCCAGGCCCTCTGTATTTCCCTGTTTCATTTGAGATGTAGGGCTTCACCCTACCATCGTTTGCACCCTGTCCATGTATAACTTGGGTGGTTCACAAAGAAGCACTGGATGCAAGACAGGTCCTTAGCAGCATGAATTAGTGTTACTGCCACAAATACATACAACATGACAGATGACACAAATCTAAACTAAATTAAACCGTGGCAAGGGAAGAGACAGGCTGTTATGGTTCAGATATGTTGTTTCCCCAAAAGCTCATGTGAGACAATTCAAGAATGTTCAGAGGTGAGATGATTAGATTAAGAGAGCTGTGAGCTAATCAGTAACTTAGTCCACTGATGGGATTAGCTGGTGGTAACTGCAGCTGGGCAGGGTGTGGCTGGAGGAGGTAGGTCCCAGGGCGTGTACCTTTGAGGCGCATATTTTTCTCTTGTTGCGTGTAGTTCTCTCTCTGCTTCCTGGTGCCAAGTTCCCAGTTGCTTTCCTCCACCATGCCCTTCTGCCATGATGCTCTGCCACACCTCAGGCCCTAAGACTGGAGTCAGTCATCTATGGACTGAGACCTCTGAAACCATGAGCCCCCAAATAAACTTTTCTTCCTTAAAATTGTTCTTGTCAGGTCTTTGATCATAGCAACGAAAACACAGGTCTACCAGTAAAGTAAGGGTGGGGGTGGAAATTAAATGAAAACATAGAAGTAATATGATCGTAAAGGAAAAAAATACCTGTGATGGCCAAGGGTTTGTCTTTTTAGATCATTTAGTCATAACATCCTTGTTATCTTTGAAAAAAAAGAAAGGAAAATACATACTATTTCCTTGGAAGAAACAAAGTTTATTCCTGGAAATGTAGTCTATACCAAAAGTTATTCTATGGAAATATAATGAGAATTACATACATAATCTTAAATTTTCTAATAACCAAACATAAAAATTTTTTGCAAAATGACACTAGTTTTAATAACATTTTGTTTAAACAAATATATCCAAAATATTATCATTTCAATACATAATCAGATACAAAATTATTATTTGCTTTTAAATACTGAGCCTTCAAAATATGATGTGTATTTTGTACTCATTGCCTAATCTCAATAGAGCTGCTACATTTTCATTGGGAATACTTGATCCAGCCTTAGATATCACAAAATGGAAAAGTGGATTCACATAGCCAAGTTGGTCTAGCATACCTAAATGCTTTTCAATTTCTCAGTATTCACTTTTAAATTTGAATTAACTGAAAGTTACATAAAATCCAGTTTCTCTGTAACACAAGTCATATTATTAGTGTTGGGTAGCCACATGCAAACAGCACAGGTTTAAATGAAAGGGCTTGTCTGGGTCTGCATGTAGAGAAACAGAAAAGAAAGGTCTTCAGTGATATCCCCACAAAACTACCCTTTCTCCCCAGTACTCCTCAATGCAAACTAAGGCCCTGATGCCAAGGTCCATCTCAGGAGTAAGCAGTAAGGCAAAGTCATGAAGTCCCCTGGAAACGCCCAGTTCCACACCGTCTCCTGTGGGTCCAGAGAGCCAGAGACAATGGTGAATTAAAGTCTCTCAGAAAGTTCTACAGGCGACTCTCTGTCACTATTATTTCCCTTGCCTAAGTTTGGACGTGCATGCTAAAGAAGATAGTATTCATAGGTAAGAGTCTAAAATTCACATCACATTTATCTTGATTAAGACTACTTGGCATGGGGCTGGGGTTGTGGTTCAGTGGTAGAGCGCTTGCCTAGCGTGTGTGAGGCACTGGGTTCAATCCTTAGCACCACATAAAAATAAATAAATAAAATAAAGGTATTTGTGTTCACCTACAACTAAAAAATATTAAAAAAAAAAAAAGAATACTTCACATGTTTTAGAAATTACCTGGTCAAAATTGATGAAGACATACAAGAACTAGTTCTTTGGGGAAAAAAAAAACAAAATGTATATTTTAGAATTAAAAAGACTATTTTAAGAAGCTCAGAAATCAAAAGTAGAAATAAAACAAAATTATAATACTACAATCGGGCCTCCTAATCCATGGGTTCTGCATCCGTGGATTCGATCAACAGCAGATAGAAAATACTCCAAACAAAATTGCACCTGTAAGGAAATATTTTCAGACATTTTTTCCTGCCACCATTCCCTAAACAATACAGCATAGCCTATGCGCATGGCATTTACATTGTATTAGACATTATAAGTAGTCTGGATTCGAAGTATAGGAGGATGTGTATAAGTAATATGTGAACAGTGCTTCATTTTATATAAGGGTCTTGAACATCCTTGGATTTTAGTATCCACAAGGGGATCTGGAACCAATCCCCAGATATTGAGAGACAACTGTATTTACATAGCATTTAAACTAAAAACAAATGAATGTAGAAAGCATCATAATGTATTTTTATCAATCCACCACAACTTTCATCCCAAAGCTTAAGAAAGATTTCACAGATAAAAAAATAATACAAATTAAATTAAATTGAAAATGTCAAACTTCATTTATGAAGAGATGCAGGGGTTCACTAATGAAATTTAAAGTCTTTTCACTGTTTTGCTCTTCTCAAGTCCCTGACTTCTCTAATCCTGTTATGGAAATAAAGGAACTCAAGCATGTTCACATCAAAGGATAGGTGATAAGAAATTAAACAAAGTAGTAAGAAAACCAAAGGAGGAGGCTTCATCAGAACTCCCGAAGTAAAAATATAAAGAAAATCTCCTCATTTTTCTAATTTGCTACTAACTGAAAATGCCAGATGTGTCTACAAATCAGATTTGTGGGATACTTCCCATTGCAACTGACACATGTATCACTGCCCCCCTCCCCAAGTTCCACATTGTCTCCAGTGGATCTCCTCCAGGCAGCCAGAGATGATTATCTGCTCCATGTGGTGTTGCAAAATAAATAAAGGTTAAATGATTATCAAAATGTGACCAACATCTGAGGAAACAGCATGCACCTTGGCAGGAGGGATATCAGTACCAAGGCAAATCACATCCAACTGCAGAAATAAACTTGTCAGATGCAGGTTGTGGCTGCTCTCCTGGCTGTAGACCTTCTCCTGAGCTGGCTGCTCCTAAGAGTGACTCCAGAGCAGTTCCCAGCACCTGCCCAGCCTCCCATGGCTCCTGAGGTTGGTGTTCACCACCCACTGCCTTAGTCTCCTGCCATTTTCATGCCTAGAGATGTCCGAGACCATTGTATTTGGATTTCCAAGTCCCCTTTGGAGGGAACTAGATCAGAAAACAACAATATTTGTTTAATTCAAGCATGAGGTCTCCAGAGGGAAGTATCTTTGATCTGTTGGTCTCCATAGTTAAGCAGCATGAGAGAGATTTGGGGCAATGTTAAAAGGAATGAGCTGTCTCTTAAGGGGAGTTGGTGGAGTGGACTTATTTGTTTGCCAAGCACTGTTTGAACAACTTCAATTATCTCATTTAATCCATACAAGACCCCATGGAGTAGGTTCTATTATTATCCTCATTTTTCAAATAAAGAAACTTAAAGTGAGAAAGTACATAACTTGTAACCAGCTCAAGGTAATTCGGCTAAGAAATGGGGGAACTGAGATTTTAGCCCCAGGTGTGACTCTAAAAGCTGCTCTTAATAGCAATGCTACAGTGCCACCCTATGGGCTTGCTGGAAAAACCCACTTGCCAGTGAAATCCAGTTGCCATAGACTGAATGGCTGTGTTCCCCCAAAATTCACATGTTGAATCCTACTCCCCAGGAGGAGGCTATTTGGAGGTGGGGCTGGGGATGATTAAGTCATGTGTGTGGGTAGACCCTCAAAACTGGGATTAGTGCCCTTACAAAAGAGGCCAAGGAGAGCTCCTTCTGCCAGGTCACAGCTAGGAGATGCTGTCTATGAACCAGGAAGTAGCTGTCGCTACACGCTGAATGCACTGGCTCCTTGATCTTGGACTTCCAGACTCCAGAACTGTGAGATAGAAATGGTGGTGGTTTCAGCCACCCAGTCTATTTTGTTATAGCAGCCAAAGCAGACACAAACAGCAAATAAGAGTTTTGATCAAAATATAACCTAAGGAATGGAGGAGCACATTAGAAAGGGTAAATGGTAATTAGTGACTCCATTTAAATATACATACTTGACAGTTGCATAAATCACATACCACACAGAAAGTGAACCCTGGACATTGTAAGAGATAACCAGTAAGAATTGGGTGGGGGGAGGTGGAGATGAGAGGAAATCTGAGAATACTAATCTTTCATGGCAGTAACTTCAACTCCAAATAGTGTTTTTTAAAAAGTGATAGCGACCTAAACTTCTTAGTGTTTTGCATAATATCTTCAGTGTGATCTTTGTGGAAATTATCTTACAGTAAAAAAAAAAAAAAATCATTTAACATTGCATATTTTCTTCATTTTCATTTCTTCTGTTTAATTAAAAGAAAATTAAAGCTAAATCTTTTTTAAATTTTGAATTTTAAATAATATTTCATACAACTTTCAATATTTATATTTTATTTAATAAATTAAATACCACCAGTAGTTATATGCCAGTTGATTAAAAATCTACAGGACAGTATCTGGAATACAGGATACGCTGCTAATATGAATGTTGATTTCTGGATGACAGTATTAGGGAAGTTTTATGATTATTCCTTTTACTATAGTTACATTTACAATTTCATTTCTTCAACTGTTACATATTTATGGAGCACCTATGATATGACAAAAAAGATCTTGGCTCTGGGATAGAGCAACAAGTAAGACAAATTTGGTCCTTCCCTTTAAGAGCTTCTGCTCCAGAGGCAAGACAAACAATAAACAAATAAGCACATACTATTGTGTCAGGAATTGAAGAGAATAGGGGAGAATAGAGGAGCTACTCTTACTGCAGTAGTGAAGAAACCACTCTGACATGAAATCAAGAAACAAAAGAAATACAAGAGGGAACCATGCAGGGGCCAGCAGAAAAACATGGAAGAAGAAAGAAAAGGCCATACCAATGTCCTGAGGCAGGAAGACTGTAGCAAAATAATAAAAGATGTGGGGGAAATCCAGTAAGATAGCTTTCAAACTCGAACCAACTATTTAGTAAGTTGGACAGCATGGTTCATTTCACACTGTATAATGCACTGGAAGTGTTCGGATTTGATGGAAATTTATTCATTTCATTTTTCTACTGCCTGTCCTACAGCCCCCAGCCTCACATGACAACCTCTGTAGGCTGCAATCAAAGTTTGCATCTTGTATGAAGTATTGAAATTAGCAGATAACCTACCCGGGTCTTTTTCCCAGAGCAGCGATTGCCCAAGTGGAGCGTGTTAAATGCTTGCTTAACTAAGCTAATGGCAACGCCGAAAGTTTTATTGACATTAAACCCTTTCAAAAGTATCTGACAACCTGGCTAAAAGCATATATATGGTGTGAATCTCCTTCATTAATGAGGCAATTAATTGTGAGAATTAGCAAACTTCACTGAGAACCAAGTGGGCTGCTGTGGAGAGCTCCAGGCCCCTCCGGAAATCCCCAGTGAGCAGCCAGCCCCTGGCAGCCAAGGAGGCCCCAAGTGATTGACAGCTGCGGTTATTGATTCTGGATTTTGAGAACAACTCCCAGGGGTCTGGTGTCTGCGAGTCAGAGGCAGATTTTGATGAGGCCGATGGGACCCCGAGGGGGAACCTCATAAGGCAGAGTGGTGAGGCGCCCTTTCCCTGACCTCGCAGGCACCGAAAGGGATGGTCTCTTTCTCATTTTAACAGGCTTCATTCCCACCAGGCTGCATCTGAAGATGACAGCTCAAAAGAGACTTGCTCTTTGGCAGAGGGCGGGGTGGGGGGGATTGAGCTTCTTAAGTACAAACTTTCAAACTGACACCAACAGGCATGTGCTTCAGGGAAGAAGGTAGGAGCCAAGCATCTGGTAGCCAGGCTCACCCTGCAGCCACACGGGTTAGCATTAGGGATATTGCTGGGGCATGTGCACGCTGTGCATGCCCTCTCTTGGGCATGTCAACAGATTGTATCAGTGTTATCTTTGTAAAGCAGGCCCCTCACCTGGCATGCCATATCAACTGCCATCAGGGATAGATCATGGGACGATGCTAAGAAAGGAAACTGCAGACCAGCCCTGTTGTCTAAATCCAGACACTCATGCAAATGCAAAACAATGATGTCCTAAATACACGAGAGGAAATGGTTTCTGTACGATATGAGTGCAAAGTAAACTCACACCAGCAACATAAAGGCCCCTGGAAAAATCATAAATTGTGGATTGAAGAGGGTGGTGTGCTTCTGGGAAAGTTTTTGCATCAACATCCTCCATATGTGTTCATTTACTTTCTCATCTCTTCACATTTTGCCACATTTAAGCACTAACAGGTGCCAACGTTTTAATTAAAAATTATGAGAGGACAAGTTTAAGTTGTAAACATTCCAATCTAACTGCTAACTTAATTGCTATCTGTAAATTAGGAAAGGTCCCCATCGTTTGATTTTAGAAGTGAAACCCTGCTGCAGTTTGGATATAGTTTGTCCCCAAACTCATGTTAAAATTAAATTCCCAATGTGGTGGTACTGAGAGGTGGTGGGACCATTTGGTGGTAATTAGGTCATGAGGACTGCACTCTAAGAAAGGATTAGCATGGTTCCCAGCAGAGGGAGTTAGTTACTGAAGATATAAAGTGAGCCTGGCACCTCTCCTCACTCTCTTTTGCACGCTTCTGCTTCAGTCTTCCACCATGAGTCACTTACCAAAAGTTGAGCAGTTGTAGAACTGAAACCAGAATTGGGGACAGGCAGCTAGTGTAGAAATAGGGGGGTCACATCGAGGAAATGCAGGTCACGAAAACCATCTGCATCTGGAAGTTGGAGACTGTCCCTGGAAGAATGGAACGTCAAAGACCTCTGGAGCCCACTGATTACCAAATTTACCTGCCATTGTCAAGGACTGCAGGCAAGGAGCTGCTAATTAATGCCTGGATCACCGTGGCCCTCCCCTTGCCCATCTGCTTCTCATTTTTTTGCATCTCACCTGCAAAACTGGGACTAGTCAAGTAGGCAAGGAAGAAAGCGATAAGGGGGAAGAAACAGGAGAACAAAAACTATATAAAGGACAAGATTTGCTCACCTTGGATTCCGCCTTGGGGTCCCCTTCTTCCACCCGGGAGAAGTCTGTTTTCAATTTTCTTTAATAAAGCTTCTTACTGTCTACTCTACACTTGCCTGGGTGTGCATCTCTGGCGTTATACTTCAAACCTGAGGAAGCAGGACTCATCAAGGTAACCGGCCGCATCTGGAGAACCCTGGTTGAGCACCTCAAGTCCTTGGCTCCTTGTTTAGCATTTTTCCCATTGCTGACCTCTCCTTCCACCTGCTTAGGTTCCCCTCCTTCCAGGTTTATCTCAAATGCCATGTCTCCCCAGATGACAGTCAGTCTCACTGGAAGCCTGTTCCACAGAATCTGATGGTTTCAGTTGACTGCCTCATACCCAGCCTGGACCACAGAGGGTACACAGCCATGTCCTTTCTGTCAACTGTTTACCATCTTCAAACAAAATGAAGCAAGTTCTTCCTGTGAACTTAAATAGCACTTTGAAGATCTTGGCTTGGATGATCACTTGGATGGTATGGCAGTTAATGAAGATGACAAACCAAGAAATTGTAGAGAGGAAAAGAAAGTGGTCTTATGAGAAAAGCTGGGCCACCTGAGCCACCCTCCAGGAAACATGGAAGTTCTGAGAGAGAAGCTAGAAGATGCTCTAATAAAGAAAAATAATTAAAAGCAGCCTATCAAACACAATAACCCATTCTGGTTAGGTCAGTAAGCCAAAGCAAGAAGGAAGAGAGAAAGCCCATAGCCCATATGTGTTTACATTTTTGGGTTTTTTTTTTTTTTTTTTTTTTGGTACCAGGGATTGAACTGAGGGGCACTTGACCACTGAGCCCATCCCTAGCCCTATTTTGTATTTTATTTAGAGACCGGGTCTCACTGAGTTGCATAGTGTCTTGCTTTTGCTGAGGTTGGCTTTGAACTTGAGATCCTCCTGTCGGAGCCTCCAAGCTTCTGGGATTACAGGCATGCACCACCGCACCTACAAAATGCAATTTACAAACATTACAATTAACTCTGAACAAATCATATAATTCCAAATACCACCTCTCTCTATTGACCCAGACTTCCAGTCAGTTACCTTTAACTTCCATATATTTGGTTCTTCATCTGAAAAACCCCATCTAAAACAAGATGCCCAGAGACGTTTCTCTGAGATAACACTTTCATCAAAACTAAATAGGTGAATACATGGAAAAGTGATAACTAAAAAGGAAAGTGCCATATGGATATGAGTTGCTGGGCCATACTCTACTAAGCGAGTAAGAATAAGACAGTATCCCTGGAGATAGGATGGTACAGAATAGGGAATGTGCAAAAAATAACCTTCAATGTTGAAGAGCACAGGTGAGATGCTGAAACAGAAATGTGGAAAAGCAAAACAGTAGCAAAATTGGATCTTCTTATCAAGCATAACCCTATTTCCTGCCCTTGAACCCCCACTGCTATCCTCCTCATACTGCCATATATACCCCAGTCACTCTGGAAGACATCTGCTGATGAGGCTTGGAGAGCGATCCCACAAGGAATGGAGGTGAACCTAGCAAGCTGCTCACTTCACATAGAAGTTGAAAAGATATGGTGTGTGAAATCATGTTCTTAGCAGGTGCTATGTGTGCAGTTCTTCATCATGGGGACAAAATACCTGAGGAAAGCAACTTAGAGAAGGAAAATTTTACTTTGGCTCATGGTTTCAGAGTTTTTGGTCTATGGTCAGCTGGCTCCATTGCTTTGGGTCTGAGGTGAGGCAGAACAACATGGTAGAAGGGCATGGCAGAAGAAAGTTGCTCACCTCGTGGCAATCAAGAAACAGAGAGAGACAAAGAGGCCAGGGACAAGAAATGTCCTTCCAGGGCACACCCCCAGTGATCTACTTCCTCCAACTAGATGCCCACACACACACACAGTGTATACTTTCTAGTAATGCCATTAGCTGGGAACTCACCAATGGATTCACCCATCCATGGGGTCAGAGTCGTCATGATCCAATCACTTCCCAAAAGCACCATCTCTGAGTTGCTGGACTGGGACTAAGCCTTCAACACGTGAGGGAAAGTTCAGATCTAAACTGTAACATGGCATCAAGAACAGATTTTATGAACTTAAAATATTTTTTCTTAATGATTCCACTAACCTACACACCTAGTAGGCTATTTTAGATTTCATATTTGGTGAGCAATTACTAAATGTTTATTAAAGCACATAGTATGTATCATATACTGTGCTGGACCTTAGTATAGTTTAGTAACTTTTTTTAAATTCATAAAACTAAAATTTAACCCAGATATTACCTAGTCTAACCTGCCTTTAGGCAGGAAAGTTATTACTCAGGGAAGAACAAAGCAGTGAATCTATGAGTCCATACTACTTGAAAAACTTTCAGAAAATTATATTTTAGGAAGTCCCTTAGTCATTCAACAAATGTCTATTGAATATAAGTCATTTCCAAAGCACAGTGTTGAGCACTGTAGTTAAAACAAGGAATGAAAAATGTTGTTTTCTGAAGACATTTTATGTGGCTGATAATTTAAATGAATCCATCGGATGCACACAATAATGCTATGAGATAAAGATGATGATCACCAATATCAAGATGAGGAAACTGAGGTATCAGATAATATAACCAACAGCAAGCAAAGTCCCAGTTGATGCTGAAGTCTGACTCCCTGTACCACACAGAATCCACCTCTTCCAGGTTTGTAAGGAAATTTGGACCACAATGCATAATACCAAGACAGAAACAAACACATGTAGATAAATAAATATTGAAAAATTATTTCTAATGAGAAATTTAGGACAGTTTTTGGGAGATGATATTTCATTTGTCTTAAAACATACATAAGAACAAAAAGTTGAAGAGAGAAATAAAGAAGCAGGAAATATTATAAAAATATTGAAGACATAATAAAAATCATCATTTCTTAGAACTGGGAAATAATCCCATTCTGATATAGCATTAAGTTTGAGGAGGATTTTAATAAGAGTTAGAAAACAGATCAGGAAACGATTTTGAGTAATTTAAATGTCAGACAATAGAATCTGGAATTTATCCCCCAGGTTATGGTCATTAAAAAGTTTTAAAAGGATCCCAAAGTGACTCAGTCCACAGGTGTGAGAGAATCATTACTTTCAATTGACCATCAAGATGAATTGAAAATATCCCTGTTTAGTAAATAAATGGATCCAAATGGAATGAACCCAATGATGTCTATTTCCCTTTTGTTAATCATCTTTCTTGATGTCTTAGTTCTATGATGTAATTAGGGTGGCTTTAAAATTGCAAAGCAATTTTTTTTGGTTGCAACCTGGTGGTCAGTTGCATAAGGTGGTCAGTTATACAGTACAAAAGACATGAAATTAGACTGAATTGGCCCAGCCACTCATGGGTGAAATTAAATTAATTTGCTAAAAAGTAAGATGGGCTACATCCACAGTTCTAGTTGGGCAGAGCCCATCTATGTGGATTCTGGTTGCAAGTAATAAAAACCTAACTCATTCTGGCTCAACCCCTTGGCAAGAACCACGACTACCCAAAAAATTTAAAAAGGAATTTATTGGCTTCTGTATTACAAAAACTCAAGAAGAGTCAGGCTTTAAGGTGCTAGCTCTATCCAGGGCCTTAAGGTACACATCAAGGTGATGATTTCTACTCTCGTGTCCATCTTCTTCTCCTTTGGTTTGATTTCTCCACTGCTTCTCATCACACTGACAAAACAATCTTCACCAAAAGATACTAGTTTATGCTTTACCAATTTAAGAAAGAGAAAGTTCTCACCAAAGAGTTCCAACATAAACATGGGGCTGAGCTGGGGCATCTGCCTAAGGCCACATACCCAACTGTGAATCAGTCATTCTGTGATTGACCATGCCCAAAGGAGAGTTACTTGAATAAGAAGAGGTAAGATTTCAAAACAGGAAAAACAACAGGAGCCCACGCATCCTATCAGTCTGATAAGTTTCTTCCTTCATGCCACGCAGTCTAAGGAGGACTCCAGATTTTAACTAATAGAAAAATAATGTTTAAAGTTGAATTGTGTTCCCAATCCCAAAATTCACATGTTGAAGTCCTAACCCCTAATACATCAGAGTATAACAGGGGTTAGAAATAAGACCTTTAAAGAGGTGATCCAATTAAAATGAGGCCACGGGGACAGGTCCAAATCCAACCTGACTGGCATCCTTATAATAAGAGGAGATCACAACACAGGGAAACCAGGATGCAGGTGCACAGAGAAGCCTGTGAACACAGAGAGACAAGGCCATCTCAAGCCGAGGAGAGAGCCTGCAAAGGAAACCAACCCTGCCAATGCCCTAATCTTGGACTTTCAGCCTGTAGAACAGTGAGGAAATAGGTTTCCATGACTTAAGCCACCTACTCTGTGGTATTTGAGATGGAAGTCCCAGCAATGTAGTATAATAAAACACTGGAAAATTGTGGTAAAGTAAATATCACTGTAAGTTATTTGCAATTTCTCCCAACAGAAGGAGTCTCTATATCACTACCCCTTGACTCTTGGGACTTGGTCTATCCCACAGAATGTAGTACACTAAGTGACATTGTGCAGCTTCTGTGCACAGGCTTCTAGAGGACTCGCAGCTTCTGTCCTTAGAACTCAGCCACCACACAGCCACATCAATGTTTATAGCAGCTCAATTCACAATAGCAAAGCTATGGAACCAACCTCGGTGCGCTTCAACAGATGAATGGATAAAGAAAATGTGATATATATATACACAATGGAATATTCCTCAGCCACAGAGAATAAAATTATGGCATTTGCAGGTAAATGGATGGAACTAAAGAATATCATGCTAAGGAAAATAAGCCAATCCCAAAAAACCAAAGGCTGAATGCTCTGTCTGCTATGTGGATGCTAATCCACAACAAGAGAAGATAGGAAGGGGAAGAAGAGAGGTTCACTGAATTAGACAAAGGGGAATGAAGGGAAAGGAGAGGAGATGGGAATAGGAAAGACAGTAGAATTAATCGGACATAACTTTCCTTTGCTCTTATATGAACACACAACCAGTGTAACCACACATTATGTACAACAGAAATAACTCCACATTATGTACAACAACAAAAACGGGATCCTAAACAGAGTACTCCATGTGTTATAATATGTCAAAATATACCCTACTGTCATGTATATCTAAAAAAAAAAAAAAGAACTCAGTCACCATGTGAAGAAATGTCCTATACCTGCTGTTTCCGGTCACTGTCATGTTCATCCTTAGCAGGGAGACTGAATGGCCATTTATACCACAGCATGCTCATTCAGTGCAGGGTCATGCACTGCCCCATGAGTGAGGCTATAAAGAAGAAGGGGACTTGCTTTCTCTTGCTGCTGTTGTGCTCAGAGTCCAGTGAGGGTGTAGAGAGAGCATAACAGGTTCAGTAAAAGGCACAATGAGATAAGAAACACAAAAAGTGCTGCAGAAGCCAGAGGAAGAAAGCCAGAAGAGAGAGGGCTCCCATATTCTGTGTGTTTGTACACACACACACACACGGAGCTCCACCTGGGATATCTTTGTGGCTCTCAGGATAATATCTGAGTCACCAATGAAAGTCAGCAGAATTATGTGATTGTGTTGCCAGCATGAGTATTGATCTACTTCCTGCCCTCAGAGAATCTCTCTAGTCTCCCAGGGACATAATCTCCCGTTTTCACCGAGGGAAGACCCTTCTTGACAGAGGCACGGGGAGAGGCTATTAGCTCACTGTCACAAGCCAGGGCTTCAGACCAAGCCTGGACAGCTTAGTGTGTAGGCTTTAGTTCCCAGCTAATGAGTCAGCGGCCTCGTTCACAGGCTTAAGTTCTTCACCCTGGTTTAACTTCGCCCGGCCGCTGCGAGCTTCCGTGAGTGCTTGAACATGAGATGCAGTTCAGGTTCCTTGAGGCTTAGTTTCAGCTAACTTCTGTGAGTTTCTGTGTGGCTCTGCTACGGAGTCAGCAAAATATAGTTCTCTGTTCTGTATCTCTTTGCTTGTTCCAGAAGGAAAGTATTTCGGATCAATAGATAAACCTACTCTTGAATACTATCTTATTACAAAAGTCCAAACTTTTCCTCTCTCTCACTTTTCTTACAATACTTAGCTCATATCTAAATTAAAGACCTTTGCACAGTCTGCTTTTCACTCAGGCTGTTTTGGAGATGATTTTCATTCCCATAAGGGGCAGGGCCCAGCAGGGGGCTCCCAAGTCTCATTCAGAGGAGGATTAGGGGGTAATAGTCCAATTGGAAAGAGAAGCTGGGGACTTATTTTGGTATTCAATTTTTTAGCAAGCACACTAGTTTTGTTTCTATTTTATCTATTTATTTGGAGTTGTATGGAGCTACTTGCCTTTCAAACTCCGTTTTTATTCCGGTATGTTTACTTTGGTAGATGTTATAGATTGAATGCTTGTCTTTCCCAAAAATTCATATATTGAAAACTTTCTTCAGAAAGTAAATAGATCTGGATGAAGTCACGAGATCAGAGTTTTCATGATGGGATTAAGGTCTTTATAAGAGTCCTAAGAAAACTGTCTTCCTTTCTCCACCATGTACACATACAATAAGAAGATTGCCATGGATGAACCAAGCATTGAGCCTTCAGCAGACATTAAATCTACCTATGCCTTGGTCCTGGACTTCTCAGTCTCCAGAACTGTGATAGATAAATGCATGTTGATTAAGCCACCAAGTTTATGATATTTTGTTACACCCACCTGAACTAAAATAAAATGGGTACAAAAGCCAGGTACTGCTGTTGCAGCAAGCAACACACAGAGAAAACTCCAAACTTTATTTTATGCCAATGGGCCCAGAGGAAAATAAAAACTTCAAATTCTGAGCCCTGGTCCACAGTTTCTCACAATATTTATAGGTTATTTGACATCCTTTAGACCCATCCTATCATTAGAACTTTTTTCTTTTTAAAAAAATTCCTAATCTATGCAGCTGAAGGCCTCTAACATTAAGGCCTCTTACACAAAGCATGCTCACAGAAACAGATAAGAAGGAAAGGCTCTTTTCACAGGCATCTGTTACATTTCAAGAGGGAGTAGTCAGATTCGTGGGGCAGTTATTTACAATCTGAAAGGTAGGGCGCCATAGTTAGTTAGGCTTCCTGGAGAAAGCCTGAGAGAGGGGAGCGGAACGGACCCTTCTCCGGGCATTGGTTCCTTACCATAACATTTTTGTAATTTCATTCCACAATCAGGTCTGGTTTTGCCATCACTCTGCTACAACAAATACCTAAACATGTAGAAGAAGTTTGATGGTTGTATAATGGATGCAGGCCCGAAGAGTTTCGAGATGCATGCGAGAAGTCATGATTCCCATAAACAGACCTTTAAGGGTGATTTTGGTGAGGACTACAAAGGAAAGAGAACCATAGAAAAAGCTTCTGTCCTCCTAGGGCATAAATAATCATGAATAGAATGTCAGCAGAAATAAGAACAGTAAAGGTCATTCTGGTACAGTCTTAGGTGGAAGTAAAAGATATTTCAGGACAACAGAGAAGACAATCTTGTAATAAACTGACAACAATTTGAGCTGAATTGTGCTCGTGTTCTAATGTTTTGTGGGAGGGAAAACCTGTGAGCAATGAAATTGGATTTTAGTTGAGGAGGTTTCTAAGCAAAATGTTGAAGGAGCAGCTTGGTTCCTCTTGACTGCTTATAGAAAATGCAAGAGGAGAGACATGACTTGAACATGGAATTATTAAGCAAAAAGGAACAAGAGCTTAAAGATTTGAGGGGGAAAAAAATGTCAGCCTATTCACTTTGGAAAACATGAGAAAACATGTTTAGAATAGAACCAGAAGTACATGGCCAAGCGGCCCTTGATAAGGTGGCTAGTGTGAGCATGAGCCTTGGATTTAATCAAGTGCCCTACAAAGAAAACTATCCATTTGACCCAAAGGACTTGGATATGGGAAAATATAAAGATGTCAGATGCTTAGACTTTGCAGTTCAGAACCATCAAGCTATTCAGCTTCAGGCGAGGAAGGAAGGACTCCAAGGTTTATTCCGAGATCTTCAGGACTGTCCCCTCAGTTTCAAAAGGAGGACCACCACCTGGCTTTCAGTAGGCCAGACGACCTCTGCCCAAAGCCACGGGAGCTACGCTCCCATGTACCAAGCAGAGCTTCGGGAGAGTGGTACAATCTGGGGACAATCCATCCTCCACCCAGCAAGTCATCCTTGGAGGGGCCAATGGCTGGAATAAGTCTTGTTCAAGGACACCTTTACCAGGCACAGCACACACAAGAACTGTAGCATTTGGCTATAGAATGGCACACTGAGCTGAATGTGTGATCCAGAGAAAACACAGCAAAACAAAGCTTGGGCAGGCATGAACTCACACAGCTAGTTCTAGAGCATGTCCTGTTACAAGTGAGTGGTCCCCATGATGCCCAAGACCGTGCGGAGGACTACAGCAATACATTTAAATGTGAAATAAAGTCAGTCTAATACTAAAACAATTTCACTGATTCCCCAGGAAGCATACCACAAGTCACCTTCAGGCAAGCACTCTCAAAATTAAAGGAGAACTGTCAGCTACCAAGTGGTCATCATACGTTAGAGCAGATTTAAGTTCCTTGAGCTCTGGAGCGCCAAGCTCTCTCGGTAGGCATCTTGCCCATTAGCCAGCCTGTGTCTTGATCCAATACCCTTGAGGGCTCTAAGCAGCAGCTTTACAAGGGTAATTGAAAGGGTATTACTGGCTGTCTATTTATCATCTCTTGATCACCTAACACCGCAGTACCTATTAGGATGAGCTAGGAGACACAATGCTAAAGGTTGCCTCAGCTGGAAGCTTTTCAGCTGCTTATCCAACAGGAGACAGAAAAAGCAAGCTTCTCCTTAACTCCTCTCATTTTGGACCAATCTTACGTGCTAATTAATCATGATTACTCTATACAGTAAGCATATTTGAGGAGATTAATCTGCACTTGCCTCGGGTAGTGTCCTAATTAACAATGTGCTGAAGCAGCATTCTCCCTGCGAGTGTAAATACAGTGCTGAAGCCATTTTCGAGACCACAGTGTGACTATAGCATTCAGCACACGTGCTGGCGGATGCTGCGCTGATCTATTCAAAAACCTTTCTGGCCTTTGACCTTTCTGACTCATTGTCTTAGCTAGATAGTCATGTACTATCAAGTACTGACAGAATGTGTGTCTCAGCTCTTCTTGGGATAACATAATCAAAGAAGGCAGAAAGAATAAAAAAAGAACATGGCCAGGAGAATACCATAGAGCTAGGAAACCTTGAAGATAATTGCTCACATTCCTCCACCAGGACTTCGCAGCTGATAGCTCTTCCAGAGTTGAGGCCGAGGTACTGGATAACTCAGATAATAAATGTCCTCATCTGGTTTGTTGGTTAATAGGGAAATATAATAGAGCTATCTAAGAGTAAATGACCACTCACCCTTGTCCACCTAAGCTGCATGTGACCTTGGCCTTCTTTTTTGATGCCCATCCTCACTCCCAAATCTTCCTCCACATTTTGGTTTGTTTTCTTTAACCCCAGCAGTTTCTAATTGGATCTAGAACTCCTGTACCATGGAGAAAGCAGAGGAAAATAAGGGAGAGGAGAAAAAAAAAAAAAAAAAAATCAACCTCTTTATACAACTATTTCAGATGTGGTTCAATTTTACCCATAGATGCTGGCCTGAATTCCACGCAAGAAAGAGACTTTTTGCAAAGATTAAGGTGGAATGAGGGAACAGGGCTGATAGTACCTCTGATTGATATTCATAGGTAGAGGCCAGAGAGCTGGTAATGGAATAAAGCATTTGCCTACTGATTTCCTCCAGAGAAAGTAAATGGAATCAGTATGGAATAAAGGGATATGTTCACTCAGAGAAGCCCACAAATGTGGAAAGGAAGGAAGCGGTGTTAGGCAGGGAGGAAGTTGCGATGCAGCCTCCACCAAGGTCTCAGCCAACTTCACAGGGAGCTCTGGAGCTGTGATGTTCCTTCCGATTAGCAACTTGATGCTGAAAAAATACACTATTGCATTTTTTAAATCTTAAAAAAGATTCTCAATATATGTATATGTAATCTATCTCAGGGCAGGCTCCTAGGAAAGCAAACTGAGTTGGAGATTAGCGTGGAGGAAGTTTATTGAGGAGTAGTCTCAGGGGTCACATGGTGGAAGGAAAAAGAAGGAAACTTTTTCTAGACCAATATTAAAGATTATTCATAGTAAAAAAAAAATAGAGATTATTCATAGTTTAAAAAAAAACTACTACATGCCAGGTACTAACTCCTAAGGATAAACCAGTAGGCAAAATCTCTATCACTGTCTTCTTGGAGCTGATATTCTAGTGGGAGAGACCAACCACTAACCAAAAACCTCGGTAACATAAGGTCAGCTACCTGTAAGTATTATATAGAAAAATAAAGCCAGGCTCAGAGACAAAGTGATACAGATGGTGACTTTAGATCAGGTAGCCACAAAAGTCCATTCCAACAGTTAATATGTAAGTAAAGGCTTGAAAGAAGTGAGGAATGAGCCACAGGAATGTCTGGATAAAGAGCATTCTAGGGACAATCTGTAAGTATACTCAACCAACACTTGGGTGTGTTTAATAACTCTGAGACTCCATAACATGGATGCCCCATAGTTCATCTGCTTCCTAACTGATGACCATTCCAGATACTTCCAAGTTTCTTCCACTGCAAAACTGTTTAAACAAATATCTTCGCACACATATTGCTAGTTACTGTTTACTTCTACTACCTAGGGACAAATTATCAGAAGAGAGATTCCTGTGTCACAGGATATGCTCATGTTTAATAAACACTTTTTCAACAGTATATAGCAGTTCATAATCCCACCAGCAATGTACAAAATGTTTCCTTTCCCAACATCCTCACCAGTTGTTGCCAACTTACCTTAGTCAGTTTGGGCTGCATATCAAAGTCCCATGGAATGTGTGGTCTATAAATAGCAATTTTATTTCTCACAGTTCTAGAAAACTGGAAGTCCAAGACCTGAGGTGCCAGCAGGTTTGGTTCTGGGGAGGGCCTCTTCCTGTTGAAGAGAACTGACTTCTAACCT
This sequence comes from Sciurus vulgaris, assembly GCF_902686455.1. Lineage (NCBI taxonomy): Eukaryota > Metazoa > Chordata > Mammalia > Rodentia > Sciuridae > Sciurus > Sciurus vulgaris. The sequence continues at coordinate 125,143,250 of NC_136469.1, forward strand.
CCCGTGGTGGAAGAAGAGTGTTGGTCTCTTCATCTTCTAATAAAGGCACTAATCCCACTCAGGAAGGTTCCAACCTCCTGACTTAATTACTTCTCAAAAACTTACCTCCTAATACTTTCAAATGGGGAATTTCAACATGAGAACTGAAGGAAGACACAAACTTTCAGTTCACAGCACAACTTTCTAAACCTTTGCCAATCTGCTTGCCAATATGTTTACCTCATTCTTTTCATTTTCACGTTCATGATTACTGGAGAAGCTAAGTAGCTCTCCAGGTTTGCATGTTTACGGTGAGTTTGCTCATTGGTGCCTTTCACCCCTTTCAGTTAAGCTTGTCATTTCCTTTACAATGAAAAAAAAAAAAAAAAAAAAAAAATCATTTTGTATCTACAGGCTATTGACCTGTGCTATTCATATGTATTACAAATATTCTCTGCCAGGCTATTGATTTTCTACTGGTATATGTGATACAGTTTTTTTCTACACAGAAATTTGTACTTTTAAGTGATCAGATCTATCGATCTGAATTTTATGAACTCTCACGAGATGAAATTTAATGGACATAAATTTAATTTTATCATCCTTTATTAAACTCAGAATTAAAGTTTAGAAGATCCTTGTTGCCAAAGATTGGAAAGTTAAAATAATATAAAAAAATAGAATTTGAGGCAATGAAATCAGAATTGAACAGATACAGGCTTTTAAAATTAGATCTTATATTTGTGAAAATAAAGACACATTTTAATTATCTTAAATTAATAATAGTGGATACAATAGTATTAATTCCCATTTGCCATTCTTTCTTGAAACTTTAAGAGTTTCTTGAAATTTCCATGCAATGCTTGTAAATTCCATTTATTTTTTCCTTTGCCTGGTTTCCCATTCAAATGATCAATGCCTCCTTGATTGCATGACTCAGAAGATGCTTCCTGCCCACTCTCTGGACCACATGCCTGTCAAATCCTCTCTCTCACATCTCAGCTTGAGATTCCTCAACTCCTCCTCACAGATGTCACCTGAATACCCCTCTGAGTTTACTGTGCTTTATCTTCCTTTGTCTCCCCAAGGATTCACTGCAAACATCTCTAGCTTTCCTCTGCCATCTGCTTTACCTCCCCTTTCTATTCCCAACTCCCCATTTCCTCTCTTTCTAATTATCCCCAGCAGAAGTGACTCACAATCTATGCAATTCTGTTTTTCTGGAACTGAAATTCCAACAGTTAAAAAACAGGTGTACAGAAGTAGTTTTCACTTTATTTTAGTGTATTTTGAAGTTGGAGAAAGGTTATCCCACCTGAATATAGTTCAGAAAATCATAGACATAGGCACAAACATGGAAGGCTATAATCTGATTTGAAAACTGTCCATGCAAATTTAGTCTAGGGGTATTAATTTTATGTAAGTTTGACATTAGCTAACAAAAATAAAATAATAACATGGAAATACAAAAATTCTATGCACCAAAAGGAATATATATCCAGGTCAGAAGACAGATTCAATCCTCTCAGTAACTATGGAGGGAGTAAGAATTATCCTCATCAGCCTTCATCTTTGTAGACCAATCAAAGCTAACTAAAATAGAACCAAAACAACCTGGTTCTTCACTGGGGGCTAGGACTAGGACTAGGATCAGCATCCTCTGAAATACATGGTCATGACGCCTGAAGGGGAAAATGAAGTTCTATTAGAACATGAAAGGAAAAATAGTTGTTTTCCATGCCTCATGTTTCCCTCCATGATATGGAAGCTCTGTCAGTATAGAGCTTAGTCTACTCCCAAACCCATGCAATTCAGATTGATGGAAGGGGATTAGAATGAGGTAGATATCCAACTGGTAGATATGGGAGAATAAACTAGCCAGGCTGACCCCAACATCCCACTGCAATCTCTTCTTAAACTTGAAACCTGCCTCAACTTTTCCTAAGCAGGCATTTTCTTAGGTCAAGTTCTCCAGAAGCAAATCCCAACACAAGTATTCATGTGCAAACCATGTATCAGGAAAGCGCTTCCAGAAGAAGCTGATAAGGGATTAGGAAAGGGAGCAGTCATCAGGTCCAATCTCAATCTATACCCTCAAGGAATTTCTGGAATATAAATTATATCACAGATTTTTTTCTGACTCAAGGTAAAGATACTAGGTGATAAAACTTCCCAGCACAAGTATGGAATTGACGTTGACAATCCTGTGAAGAGCAGATGGGTCTTATTGAGGGTCTGTTCTTGATTTCATATCATTTCTGAGGCCCAGAGGAATTGCAAGGAGCCAAGGCCCAGGCTGTGCTCTACCCAGGCATGGAAATCTCCTCTAGCTGTAACTGAGGTGTATTAGAATTTGACAGGATGAATTGCCAACTTGAAGCAGAAGTACTAGCTGGATCTCTAGCAGTCTGATAACCTTGACAGTAACTCCAATAACCTTGACAATGGAAATCACAAACTAAGGATAATTCTGACATTGCAATAAACCACAAGTAAGGATATGACTCCAATATTATAACTCTGATGCTATAATATAACTCTGATATACCTATGAATATCCTAAGTGTGATAGCATGACTCTGGACCTTATTATTGATATCATTGGCCTGAGCCGTGATAACTGATATCATACCTCTGATCATAACTCTAACATAGTTAACTGTGATAACCTTGCTGATGGAAACCACACACCGAGGATGGATTACACCAGAAAGAAAGAATCTGAGTACATGGCAACTTCACAAAACAGCTTTGCCTGTGTGGCCTCCCTTAGTTTGGATTTTCTCTTGCAGGAGAAAATTAACCCTTAATTTGTTAAGCTCCTGTAGTTGGTTCTCTATTGCTACCAAACAAAATTCTGACCTAATACAATTGGTGAACTCCTTTCAGGATTCCTTAAATCCAAACATAAAATGTCAGAAATCAAAATCCTGTTTTGAGTTTGATTTTGGATTTTTGGGGTGGTGCAGCATTGCCATATTTTTAATTCCCAAAATGATGTTCAATGTGAAATACCATATATATATTTATATATATGTATGATATACATATATATCCACACGTACATATACACATATATACATATTCTTTTACGCATATGTTTGTTCCTTCACCGATTCGTTGAACAAATATATATTGAATACCTGCTACCTGCCAATTACAGTGTTAGACTCTGGGGATGCTTGACAAACAGAATAGAGTCCCTTTGTGTGAATTGTACAGAATTAACAGGAGACACAAATCAGAGAGGTGGATGCTACCACCTCTCTGCAAAGCATCAAATACTATGATAATTGTCTGAATAAGGGGGCTGCTATGTGCTGGAGGGATGTGTTGTTTGCCAGAAGATGGAGGCCAGCTGCAGACAGCAAGCCATCCTCTGCAAAGAGCCACAAAGGAAAAGATTGTGTGTGCCCTCGCTCAACTGTGAGAGGCCTCGGGATCATAGCTGGGTGTCACAGCTGCCCTTTCTGTTAGGAAAGCACTCAGAGCAATCGCCTCGGTGCTCAGAGTGAACAAGCTCAAGGCTGGCGGTGGCACCGCAAGGAGGCGAAGCCACCCACCACGCACGCAGTCCTTTCTCATGCCCTCATCTTAAAGGCCATTAAAGGAACTGCAGACAAACACTGTCCTTGAGAAACCTTTGTTGTCTCCTTTTTCTCTGTCTTGTTTTATTGCTTCATTGTAGTTTGGTCCTTTTATTTTTCCCAAGAAGATGCCCTTGTGAAATTTACCCAAGATTGAATCTTACCTTCTAGTCACATTTAATGTTTTCAAAACTGCAGTGAGTTTGAATCTAAATGACAGCACAGTTATGCCCTGGGATGAAAGAAGCTTTTTTTTTTTTTTTTTTCTGAATCACTTTAAAGGAGTTATTCTCTCACAAAATCCTCTTTTTCAATTTTCTGTTACATGCACCAGATGGATGACGGAAGTTGGGGAATAGATTCATAGAAGAGACTTACCAAGATGGAAATTAGGAGAGGAGAGAGACTGAGCCACGCTGTTTTGCCAACTAGCTATTCTCCCTGAGTGGGCGCACTTGGTCTTTGGCAGGTGGGAGGTGAGCTGGTGAGTGTTGGCTGTGGATCACATCATCCTTTTCATCAATTACACCCAGGATTCTTACCCCTGCAAAGTGATCACGCACAGCTCAAGCAGGTCTTCATTTCGATAAAGAAATCCTAATGTTCAGAATATAAATGGACAGCATTAAAAATCTAAATCCACATCTTTTTTAAAAAAGACAAAGAACATATGAATTCATGCTCATTTTTCAAGACTGTTTCCACTTGGTCATGTTCCCTTCGCCAACTGAGTGCTGACCCCTCCCTCGCCTTGTATTTCCTTTTCTTTTATCCTAGTTCCTGCATCCTTTCAGTTCTTTGTCTCCTAGAGAAGTCTCATACCTTCATCCACATGGGGTTAATGTGAGTCAAGGAAGAACAGCAAGAATCGAGATGCAAGTGATAAAGAGAATTCAGCAGAAACATGAACCAAGAGCAAGAAGCTACTGGGGAAGAAAGATAAGCTTCCCAAGACATTGCTGGGATGTTAGAGGGCCATCTGGGTCTCCTGCCATCCTGAGAAGGGATTCCAACAAATTTAACTTAGTGGTAAGGGGCTATGTTAACCCAGCAGACCAGGGAGCTTGAGGATAGTCAGGCAATGCCATTAGCAAGGTCTACGCATAAGACTCATTGGCAGGACTAATGCTTTCATTAGGGTGTCAAAAACTGCAAGAGGATATCATGCCCACACTAAACAAGAACAGACCAGATAAACTATAAAATCATTTTTTTATAAAAAGTATTATGGTTTGCATGTGAGGTATGCCACAAATCTCACATGGGAGACAATGTAAGAAGGTTCAGAGGAGAAATGATTGGGTTGGGAGAGTCCTAATATAATCAGTGAATTAATCCCTCATGGGATTAACTGAGTGATAACTGGAAGCAGGTAGGGTGTGATTGGAGGAGGTGGAAACTGGATATGGCTTTGGGGTATATATTTTGTATCTGGAGAGTGGAGTCTCTCTCCCTCTCTGCTTTCTGATGATGCAGGTTGCTTCCCTCTGCCACACTCTTCCACCATGATGTTCTGCCTCACCTCGAGCCCTGAGAAATACAGCTAACCTTCTATGGACTAAAACCTCTGAAACTGTGAGCCCTCAAATAAACCTTTCCTCCTCTACAGTTGTTCTGGTAGGGTCCTTTAGTCACAGCAGTGAAAACACTGACTAAAACAAAAAGTCTGAGAACTAATGATAAAAAAGAACAAAAAAATCAAAATGAATAGCATTCTGTAAAATTGTAAGCCCTTCATCAGAGAAAGGACACCAGAGCAGCCTTCATCACTGATGGAGCAAGGACAGGGAGGGATTGGCAACAGATGGGGACAAGGAGAAGCCAGCCAAACTTGCTATGAACTTTTGAGGGTCATTGCTGTGGTCTGGGTTTGTATCCTGGAATTTATGTGCTGAAACTTGGTCCCAATGCAGCAGTGTTAAAAGCTGGGACCAATGGGAGGTAATCGATTGTTAGGGGCTATAAGGAAAAAATGCAGCTCAGCTCGGGACTCGGCAGTTCCAGCCCCCTCTCGCTGAACTGCCGCTCTGCCCACCCGTCTCAGTTGCGGCTGGACAATAGCTCCCAGAAAAATCTACAGCAGACACAAGGCCTCACGCAAGAGACTTTATTATGCGGAGGACTAGCGCATTCGCTCGGGGGTGAAAAGAAAGGAAAAGAGAAAGATGGCAAGAACGCTTCTCCCAGATATTGGAATCTCACAGGCTGGAAGGAACCAATAGCGGAGGAGAATACTTGCAAGCTGACTGGTGAACCAATAGCTAGCTGGCATGTTAGGACATACCGTGGGAAGCAGGAAAATGGCTCTAGCATAGGCCGGAAATTCCTGTACTGTAAGAGGGGCGGAGCACAGATTGACAAGTGGTTGGGAGGTGGGGAGAAGTGGCTGCACCTGGAAGTGCGGAGTATCGGTTTTGTATTACATGGGCTTTGTTCTCAAATAGATTAATCAATTCATGGATTAATGGATGAATGAGTTACCTTGGAGTTTTGTTAAACTGAATTCTCTAACACCCTTTCTTGGTTTTCTCATCTCTTCACCATGTTATGATATGCAAGAAGGTTGTCACCAGATGCTGGCTCATTGGCTTGGCCTCCAGAACCATGAGGTATTCTTTATAAATTACAGACTGGGTTCTTTACTTATAGCAACATAAAACAGACAAAGAAAGCTATACATGGGTTCATGTCATGGATGAAAATCTTGAGGCTCCCAGCAATGGAATGAGTCTGTACCGACTTGCCGAAACTTCCTTGAGGGCTGTCTCTGAATGCATGGAGGTAGCACAGCACAGGCCCAGAGCAGAACAGGAGACGTGGGTGAGATCCCTCATGGGTACCGGAAGGTGCAGGCTCTGTTCCAGACTTTCATCAGGAGCACTGCAGCTGCCCAATAAGGCGGAGGCTAGAGCAGCAGGGAAAGGAGAGATTTTTCTGATGCATAAACCAGAAGGCAGGAGAGAAAGCAAAGAGAACGCCCAGGGATCCAAAAAGTTGGCAGCCAAGTTGTAAAGCAGAAAAAGGCTCCCTAGAGTTCAGAAAGCAGAAAGCTGGTGGCTGAGCTGTGAAGCATTAAAAAAAAAAAAAAAAGATTCCCAGAGTCTGTCTGGTGCTAATTCTGAGTCCCTGCTGACAGGAAAGTCCTGAACCTATCCTCAAAACTCTTGAAACCAGGGTTGGCTGGACTGAGCCCAAACTGCAGCAGGATGCAAACCCAGCTCAACCACAGATTAGATGACCTGGGCCTCCCACATCACCAGCCTGAGAGGAGGTGGGGTGATCTTTCCCGGGTGCTATTACATTACAATGGTGAGAATCAAGCATTGTAAGACTTGTGATATAAGAAAATGCCTCATAGTCAAAAGCACATAAGTCCATGGAATAGCCACAGATGGCCTAGGTGCCAGAACTAACAGAATTATACAGTAACTCTAATTTTTAAAAATGGAAAAATGTGTGAACAGATGGGGGATATCAGCAGAAAAATAAAAGTATAAAAAAATGGAAATGCTAGAAATAAAAACTACAATATCAAGAATACAGAATTTATTTTAGGTCTTAACAGCAGATGACACACCAAAAAAAAAAAAATGAAAGAAAAAAGAAAACAGAGTGAATAATTTTAAAACAATAAAATCCAATAAAATTATTCAACTTACAATATGAAGAAAACGAATGGAAAGTGGAAAAGAGAACTAGAGATCTGTGAGACAACATGAAATGGTTTAATAACACGTAACTGGAGTCCCAGAAAATATGGAGAAACAAATCAGAAGTACAGTGGTAGAAAAAATATTTGAAAATATAAGGACCACCACATCAAGGGACGTCTCACTGTTTACTCAGTTTCAAACATCTGGAAAGTTACAGAACAGACGCTGGTCTGTCCACTAGGGCTTTCTTTCCAACATTCAACCCAGTGCATGAACTCCTACATGCCTAGATGAATGCTAAATCATTCAAAATTTAACAAAACCGAAAGAAGAGATTGTTAAATCTGTAATTGTGGTTAGATTTTAAATTCTAAGTAGAGAGGACAGAGAGAGAGGATGATCAGTTAATTCTAAGTAACTGGCTGAAAGAATAGCACAGAAAGAGGCTCCTATACATTAAAAGTAATTCGGTTAAGTTTCCTGAGTAAGTCATTTTTCCACTGGTAATAGGTAAGGTAACACAGACTACTGTTAAAAGTAAACCCCCAAATCTCCGTGGCTTTAAATCGAGATGTTTATTTTTCATTCCAATGAAGTGGAAACGGTGTTCCTAAGTGATGAGGAACTCTCTTTCCAGTGGTAATGCAGCAACCCATCTACTAAGCAAGGGGAGGGGAAAGACCTGAAGAACAGCAGGTGGGAAGGCCTAGAAGGGCAGATCTGGATACAGTAGGTCCCAGTGCTTCTCAGACAGGGACATGCCCCAGAATGGCCTGCAGAGTCAACACACAGGTTCCTGGGCCACATCCCTGGCAATTCAGAATCAGTAGGACTGGACTAGAGCTTAGGAGTCCACATTTCCAATAAGCTTCCAGGTGATGCATATCCTGCTGGCCTGGGGGCCACCATGGAGCACCCTGGTATGAATCACTCCTGCTGATGTTTTATTGACTAGTGCTCAGTAATATGGATATGCTGAACTCAGAGTCAGGAAAACACGGTCTAATTGTATGCTAAAAAGGAGGAGGAAACAGGTTTGATGAACAGCTGCACAATCTCTCCCATACGCTGCTTTTAAAAATTACTAACTTATCCAGCCAATCAAGGAACCAGAAAATCAAGAGACAAATTTATAGATTTATAAATTACAACTCCTTCTTCTAGTCAATCCTCTGTACCCTGAATAAAATTTCTCACTCAAAGAAACCATCAACTGAGAAAAGATCAATGGCTCTGTTTTGAAACCCTGTCACTATATCTTAACAAATTGAGGCTAGCAGTGAGAAAAGGAAATTAAAAGTCAAGAAACGCACATGAGAGTTCGCACATGCAGACACACACAACACATGTTACTAACCACCGAGACCACATTTGTGTACTGGCATCCAGGCCAACCTGTTCTTGCAAATGGAAATGCTAACAGCCTGTAACTCTTGATAAAATATTAGTAGTACTCTAAGTACACTCATCTCCAGGAGGCTGCATTTAATGCATACACCTCCCTGACCTTTAAGGTTTTACTTATATTTTTTAAGATGCCTCTGAGAGTCCTTACTCTGTTCCCATTTAGCCATTGGTCACGGGATAACAATGCTCTGTGATATAAGTAATTGCTCGGAATAGTCATTGCCCTCTAGGGTAGCTTTCTTCCCTCGAAAGATTGTGTCTCCAGGATTGGAGGGACTTAGAGAGGCCGATTAGTCTCCTCTGTCCTCCAGGCTGGAATCTACTTAAAAGCTGTCCCAAAGAAATAGAAATCTGAACTTCACCGGGGCAACCCTTTCCAATTTTCATCTAGTCTCCCTAGCAAGGAAGTCTGCCTTAGTTTAACCTAAGTACCTCTCTTTGCAGTAAATTCATGTTCCTCTCACTTTGTCCTCAGGGAACCAAGCAATATTTGGCCAACTGTATTCTAAGTTTAAGAGCCTTTCAAAGACTTGGACATGCAATGCATAAATCAACTTTATTAAATACCACACTCTATGATTGCTTAGCACTGAGGTCATAGATAAAAGATGGACAAGTCTATTGACCAAGAAATTGAAAATGATTTGTGAGAAATAATAAAGAACCAATATTTTTGAACAATATCTCTTGAAAAGAAGAATATTTCACATTTTCTCCTTAAGATGAACCTGGGCATAGTATAGACCCAGCAGCAAGAGTGAAGTCCCTCTTCCTGGGAATCACCTATGAACTATGAACTGTGAGCATCTGGGGGGACATTCTCTCAATCGTCTGTAAGACTCGGCAACTAGAAAGTCACCCTCAGCACTCTGTCCCCCAACCCCACTGCTGTTGGTGATTCATTGAGCACCATCTTTAGGCAGGCATTGGTCTTGGTGCCATAGCAGACACAAAGAAGGGCCAGACTTGGTCTCCGCACCTCTGAAAACTGAGAGAAGCAGTCCAATTCAGGAAGAATTTACATTGCCCCTGCATGTCAAAAAGTATTGATTGATGGTGGCTGTGCTAAGTACTATGTTGAGAATTAAGAAGAATGTCGAGAAAGGACCAGGCCTGGCCAGCAATGTCTGCCCATGACATGGGATGTGGGAATGGGGGGTAGGGGCAGCAAAAGATTTTTCTATCCCAATCTAATATTTCAGACTGGGACTTGACCCAGATGAGGGAAAACAGCTCGCTCTACCTACCACTTTCTATCATCAAAGTTTCCTGCAGACAAAGATGAAGATCTAAGAAGCCACAGGAGTCTCAGTACGGGTTCATTAGCCTTCTACTCCTCTTACACTCCCCAGAAAGGAAACAAACAGGTTTGTTACTTTTCTTTCTTTTCCCTAAAAGAACATTTCAACTGCATAGAATCTGCTCTTTCCCTGTGTATGTTTGGCATGGTAATTCCTGACAGTATAAAAGCAAGTACAGAGTGAAATTACAGAAACAATGTCCATGTCCAAAACAGGGCCTTTTTAAAATTTTTCTTTGAAGCTTTCCCACTTTGACTCTACTCCCACAGAAAAGGCCTACGTGGCTCTCCCTTTAAAAGTGTGACCTGAGACTGAACAAGCACATCTTTCCTGAGACAGCCTGACATTTTCATAAAGAGCTTTATTAAAAATCAGAGACAAAAAAATAGAATTACAGAAATGCAGATGATATAAAAACAGTTTGGCTTTCAAAGCACAAGTCAGTGATTCTAAGGACACCAGTAGATCACATCTAAGAATAACCAGCTCCAGGCCCCTCATCCCCAGGCTGCTCCCTCCCAGGCCTAGAGTAGCTGCCCATCCTGCAGGTGCCTTCTTGGCATCTTCTTGGCATCCTGACCTGGCTGCTGGTGCAAGGACAAACTCTAACTCTCCTTTTGCAGCAAAGGAGACATATCCTAGTGTCCTCCTCCTCAATGTCACATTTGGGCTACATACCCACTTCCCCAAATTGCCTGTGACAGTGGTAACTGGCACTCACTGTGATCCAGTGACGGATACTACTCTTGCCCTTATCTGATTTCATAGAATTCTGTAAAGACCAATTTTATTGAGTTACTCCCCCATCTCCACCCTTACACACATAAAGAAATTGTCTTTCAAAAGTCTACGCCATGGAACCGAAATATGTTCTGACTCAGTCACCACGTTCTGGCAAGTGAAGCTAATTTCAGGGGTCTCCAGCTCGTGCAGACTTTCTAGGAAAGAATGTGGTGATCAATTAACAATGCCTGCCATGGTGTGGGAAGTCCACGGGCATTACCCACAGATGTATTGAGCAAGTTTAATTTTAATTGCATAATAACCATAATACTAATCCAGAGTTAACAAATAAGGAAAAGGTCATTCATTGCTGGTTGGCTGGGCCAAGAAGCATTCATTTCATCTGTATGAGAAAACAGCTGCACCAACCACGGGGGAGTAGACGGCTGAGGCTCTACATTAGTGGTTAGTCCGTTTTTCTAATTAACTCTAAGCCTTTCCCATCACTCCTACTTCATCGCCTGCCAAAAAGTAGTTCATCTCAAAGAAAATCAGCACCTGTTCTCATGGTAGCAGCATCACCCTCCGAGGCATGGACACGCAGGAAATGAAGTGGAGGCCAAACTGCTGACAGTGACAGTTTCTTGGGCCTCTTAGTCCTCCAGCTCCTCAGTAAAATTGAAAAAGGTGATTGGGTCACAAAACCAATCGAATCTATTACCAGTTAATTTCTTGGTAAACTGATTCTCATTTTATAGATCAGGCAAATCATTTCTTTTTCTCAACAAATAGCCAGGATTTTATTTTTTTTTTCTTTCTTTTTTTTAATTTATTTTTATTGTAAACAAATGGGGTACATCTTGTTTCTCTGTACATGAAGTAGAGGCATACGATTTGTGTAATCGTACATTTACATAGGGTAATAGTTTTTTATTCATTCTGCTATTTTTTCCTTACCCCCATCCTTCCCACCCCTCTTTTCCCTCTATACAGTCCCTCCTTCCTCCATTCTTGCCCCCTTCCCACCCCCCATTATGTGTCATCATCTGCTTATCAGCAAGATCATTCACCCTTTGGATTTTTGGGATTGGCTTATCTCACTTAGCATGGTATTCTCCAACTTCATCCATTTGCCTGCAAATGCCATAATTTTATTATTCTTCATGGCTGATTCCAATGTATATATATACCACAGTTTCTTTATCCATTCATCAACTGAAGGGCATCTAGGTTGGTTCCACAATCTGGCTATCGTGAATTGAGCAGCTATGAACATTGATGTGGCTGCATCACTGTAGTATGCTGATTTTAAGTCCTTTGGGTATAGGCCAAGGAGTGGGATAGCTGGGTCAAATGGTGGTTCCATTTCAAGTTTTCTAAGGAAGCTCCACACTGCTTTCCAGAGTGGCTGCACTAATTTGCAACCCCACCAGCAATGTGTGAGTGTACCTTTTTCCCCACATCCTTGCCAACACCTGTTGTTGCTTGTATTCTTTGATAATCACCATTCCAATTGGGGTAAGATAGAATCTTAGGGTAGTTTTGATTTGCATTTCTCTTATTACTAGGGATGTTGAACATTTTTTCATATATCTGTTGATTGCTTGTAGATCTTATTCTGTGAAATGTTTGTTCATTTCCTACCTGTGTCCAATACAGACTGCTGCTCCTAACTTTGACTCCCATGAATTAAGAGAAAATGGTAGCCTTGGTATAATTTTATGCCAGAGACAACTATATCAAAAAAGACTATAAGAAATGAGGTAAAGATTAGCAGTAGAGATCAAAAGGAAAAAATGTGGTATATGTACACATTTGAGTATTACTCAGCCATAAAGAAGAACAATTTTATGTCATTTGCCAGTAAATAGATGGAACTGTGCTAGGTGAAATGAGCCAGTCCCAGAAAATCAAAGGTCAAATACTTTCTCTGGTATGGGAAGCTAATCCAAAATAAGGGTGGGTGGGTGGGTAAAAAGAAAGGATAGAAGAAAGATCAGTACTTTTAAAGGGAAATGAAGGAAAGGGAGAATGAATGGGATAGGGAAAGACAGTGGAATGAATCTGAACTAACATTTCTATGTATATATATGAATATACCACAGTGAATCTACCACAGTGAATCTTACCATTATGTGCATCCACAAGACACTAACATAAAAAACTATAAGTAAATAGCAGAAAGACCAGTGAAGGAAAGACAATGGGGCTCTGGGAAGATGAAGGGGAAGTATTAGAGACTAAATTAGAACAAAATTATATTCTATTCTTCTATGATTATGTCAGAATAAGTTCTATTATTGTGAATAACTAAAAAGAAAAATAAAATGGAGATAAAAAGGCAAAAATTCCCTTACATACTATTAGAACTCTCAAGTAGTAACAAAGAATATGAAAATATAAAGAAAGAAGTAATATATTCTCCAGTGCTTCTGGCATATATTCATGTCTTACTAATACTCTATGGAGATGCTCCTTAGAATCCAAAGGTTTTTCAGAATGTGAAAAGGAATTCCCATTTAATCGCATAGTAGAAGATGGACTAGGCACAAAGAGGAAACTGGTACAAAGTCAAACACGTGTGCCTCACTATTGAGGCAAATTCTTGATACAATGTGTACATGTGTTTCTGGGGAGGCATCATCAAGGACTTCAGAAATAAGGAAGTAAGATTTGAGTTAGGACTCTAAGACCCATAAAAATAATCAAAAAAGAGATCAGTAAAGTCATTTTAAGAAAATGGAAGAATTCATTAACAAAACCTCTTAACTAAAATTCCATGTTAAACAAGTGGTTTTGATTTTGATTTTGTTTCTTGGGTGACTTGTAGTGTCTCCTTCAAAAAGATATATCCAAGTCTTAACACTTGATACCTGAACATGTGATTTTATTTAGAAACAGAGTCTTTGAAGATGTAATTAAATTAAAGATCTTCATATGAGATTATTCTGGATTTACAGTGGGCCCCAACCCCAGGAACTAGTATCCTTACAAGAGAAATGAGAGAAATTTGAGATACAGTGATTCAGAAAAAGAGGCCATGTAATGTCAGAGGTAGAGCCTGGACTTTTGCTGCCATAAACCAAGAAAAGTCAGGAGCCACTAGAAGCTGGAAGAGACAGAAAAGATCTCCCTGGAATCTTTAAACGGAGAGTGGTCCCACCAACACTCTAAGTTTGGTCTTCTGGACTCCAGCACCATAAGATAAGAAATTTCTGTCATTTAAAACCACCAGGCTAGTAGGAATTTTTTTTTTGCAATGGCCTAAGGAACCTAAAGCACATACCATTGGACTTGTTTAAATTAGCATTCTATTTCTGTACAGGAATGCCACATTCTTGGTGCATTAGGCTAAGTTAGGTTTTACTGTCTGATAGCAGCCCTGGATCTGAGTCTCTTGACATGCTATATGCCCATCAAGGATTGGCAGGGGTTTGTGCTCTACAGCATCACTCAACAACAAAAAACCCACCACGCTGTAGGTATATGGTGTGGCTCATGCAGTCAGCTGAGCGGCACAAGAGAGCATATAGAAATTGCACACCAACTCCTCTATTCCTTACCCCAGAAGAAAAATGTACAATTTTTTTTCAGAGCCCACAAGCAAAAAGTAATTACTTGGCCTTGCCTTGCTGTAAGAGCATTGGAAACGTATGGGAATGAATGAAATATTTTTGTGAGCATTACTTTTATTGCCACACTTGTGAAACCACATAGGTAAAACTTGATTCTTGCCTTAGTAGATACAAAAAGGGAAACTAGTGAGCTTATAAGATTGAAAGTTAGTTCTTGACCTGTGGCCACTCCTTTTACACTTCTTAGTGATATACCTGGTGACTTTTCCTGGGCCACATATTATTTTAACACTATGTGCAAAGAAAACATTGTTAATTAATTTTATTTTCTATGGTACAAAAATATTGAAGAGGCTTGCCAAGAACCATCCCAAACCTAATATTCCATGGTTTTAGTTCCACATTAGCACAGCTTTCAGCATCATAGTACAAATACACAAGTCACCCCTCCCCTGCCTCCCTACTTCTAGGTACTATGAAAGTTTGATTCTCTGAGATTCTCAAATAGGAGGGTATCCTGGGACACTGGAATTCTTGTAAACTGCAGAACCAAGACCAAAAAAGGAAAAAATTTATGCCAAGCCTTTGCTATAAATTCTTCCTGAAGTATCTACAGACCATGTGACTTACTAAGTGCAGTCATATAAGCATAGAAGAGTCTTGGATATTCTGAATCATGTAGCACCTGCCATCATTCTTGACAAGACACTGTGCTCAGTAGGATTACCCCTCCCAAAGCAAAAGAAGACTTCACCTGCAGGGACTCGACCCATGGAACTTTTCCAGATCTGTTCTCCCCTTCCAAAAATCATTTAAAGTTACATGTATCCTATTTCATCCAGGTCTCAAGCACCAGACTCCAATCCAAGTTTACTTCCCATCATCTCCAAACAATAACAAAATCTGGATCCCAATAATTACCACTGAATGTGATTTAGGGGGGGGGAAAAAGTAAACACTCTTCAAATTGCGATCTGCTGCAATTTCCAGCTGAGGTAAACAAGCTTTGCAAACACAAACGTCTGCAGAAAATTCTTCCTGTGCTGGTAAAAACTGTTTTAAATTGATGCAGGTGGTCCTGGTGTGACTCCAGCATAGCATTTGAGTATTCCCTTAAGGGCATGCTCAATTCCTGCTACTTAACTGTTATTTTTGTCTACAAATTAATGGGCACCGTTAACCTGGAGTTGGGATTTAACCGGTGGATGGGGAATTGGGACCTCAGAGACCACTGCACAAAGGAGGGAAGTAGGTCCTTCCCTGAAGCACTGCCAGTTCCCTGTAATGACGCCTTAAGGTCAGAAATAAATGTCTTACCTTGCAAGGGAATTGGCCTGAAGGAAGAGCAAAGGAGAGCTCATTTAACTTACAGCAAACCATCCAGAAGTGGTGGAACTTATTAGAAGAAATGTCATGTCCTGTCACCAGCCTTGCACTGTGCTGCTACCCATTTATCGCAGGGAATCCAGCGATCTCTGCTCACTATCCTCATTCCATGGCATTATTGAACCCACCAGGAGCAAGGTCCCCAAATACTGTTGCGCACAGCAGAGGCAACAAGATTCTCCCCCAAAAGAGTGGCTAAATTGGTGACACCTATCTAGATGATTGACTAAAAAGAAACAGAGAGCTGCATGTATCCATAGGCAGTTTTTCTATGGTTAGTTTAGACCTGAAAACGAGGCTGTTAACGCTAAAGGTTCTGAACAGCCCTGCAGGAGCAGGCATTCTTCATCCACGGCCACGACCCAGGCAGCAAGGATAAAGGATCTCGAGGAGGGGCCACTGGAGATTAAGAAAAACAGAGACATTTTTAAGCAAAGCTGGGACCTGGTGGAACACTGCCCTCTGATGGAAGAACCATGACCCAGCACTAGCTCCACAAATTTATTATATAAGGTCTCATAATCAGGAAGTATAATTATAGGGGCATTGTAAGTCATTCAAGGCTTGTGAGTTGAGAGGCTTCTTTATGCACTAAAGAGCTAGAAACATTTTTGTAACTATCCTGCTGTAACAGTGTTAGGAACATCCTGCAATTATCTTGCTGTGCCCAGAAAACCCATTGTACTGGAATGTCTGATAACTATTAACACCAGAGCCCAGTATCAAGACTGTTCACATCCACCGCCTTTTGGCAAGGAATGTTTCCCAGGCTTGGCTTTTGCCTACACTGCAAGATCAGTCAATGACCAGGGCTCATTCACTCTCCACAGTCCATGTTGACTTAATCACAGTCAGTGTAACACGTTGCTTTTCAGCAGAAGCTATTAGGGTTTGATAAATCCAAATAATGGCCCAAATTTAAATGATTCAGATTTCTACGAGTAAGTGGTTACCAGCTCTCTCTTATGATAGACTATCCAGTATTTTTCACTCTTTTGTAGAAATAATATCCCAATTTTGTCCAGTGGAATACTCCTTCTGTCACTTGCTTTTGATGAGGTTTCGATGCTATTGATACCACAGCTGGCCTGGCTAATGAGAGCAATATATCTTCATTCACTGTTATGGACCACAGTAAGCATTCCAATGAAAACCATCGTTCTTTGCTGGGAACATAGATAAGAGAGAAGGAGAGAAACAGAGAGGAAGACAGAGAGAAATGGAGACAGAGGCACTCTGATTTGCCCTGAATTAGTCAGTCAGGTCACCAGAAAGAGGGAGAGGCCTGAGCTGAGTGACCATCAATCAAAACATGGGAAATTAGAACTGAAGGATAAAGAGAGACCAGGGCCTGCCAATCATTTGTCACCTCATTTGAACCTGAATCCAGCCACACCTAAAAGCAGCATTCTCTAAACTTTTCTGATACTCAAGTCAACAGATCCTCTTTGTTTGTTTGATTAGACATATTTGTAGGAACTTTTGTTACCCTGTGTTGAAATTACAAATATTTACAGAAATATGTATTTAACACTGTGAAAGTAATTCTGCTATCCAAAACACATATTCTTCCCATGAGAAATTTACATGTTAGTTAAAATAATACATATCCTGGTATCCGGGAGTAGACAGTCATTGTTATGAATTAAATCACTTGCCACTCTGATAAATTTTCAGGAGAATAGTGTCTAACAAGTGATTATGGTTCCATGGGTAAAGGAAGAGAGGTTACCCGTTTTTTAATTTTGGCAACTTATTACAGAAAAGCATCATTACAGTGCTGATTTCAGAGCCTTGTTAGAGCAGATGTGGAGACCCCAAAACCTCCACCCACTAACATCATTGCATGCTTTATTGTTCAGAGTGCCTGAAGCTTCCGATGCTGAATTGTTGAGAGTAACAAACTGACACTGGATTCTCAGCTACACAAAGCACAAAGACTGTCAGAGATGCTCTATAAATTATACACAGCAGCAGCGAAGAGAGGAAAGGAGTTACAAAGAGATTGTGCTCCTCGGAGCTTTATGAAGATTATATTTCAAATTGAAACTAGAAAATCTAGGAAACAATTTGTACTACAGAGGATTGGAAGAATTGGGGGAGTTGAGGTCTGTGTTGCTAATATGTTATGATTAACCTAGAAATGGAGATAGAAACTTTATGATCTGGATCATTTTCCTTTGGTGGAGTAATACCTCATACCTATTTTCAAAAACTTTGTGGAAATGAATCTTTAGGTTGAAAGCCCAAATCTTTTCATGAAGACATTTCTTTCTTGTATGAGCAATGCATTTGGAAAATTGGTATGTTAGCTAATATATTAAAATGAGAAATATAAAACATTTTGAAAAGTATTCAGAGTTCTGAGGTCATACTTCATAAACATTTTATAAAATTATAAAAGAGTAATGTTACTCTTCAAAGTTTGACAGACATGGAAAACAACTGAAGAAAAAACAGAATCCTAACATTTTCAAATGAAATCACACAAATGTGGAGTGTAAACATAAACCAACTGATGACTGGTTTTATTATTTTCCCTCATTCTTCTCCCCAAAAAAAGCAATAAAAATGGCCCATATCACAGGTATACAAAGGCCAATTACTTTTATGTTTTCAAGTGTCCAAGTTACCACTGCCCTTTGTATCATTTAGGAAATGCTACAAAAAAATTAATCAGGCTTTCTTTTAATGACAGCCTTGAGACATAATTCATATGCAATTAAAATCATCACCTTAAAGTGTACAATCCAGTGATTTCTAGTATATTCACAAATTACTGAAACTGAATCCAAAAGTCTGTAAAGAGACTAGTAATTTTTATTTATTTCTGCCTTAGTGTTTTAGTCAGTTTTTTCACTGCTGTGACTAAATGATCTGACCAGAATAACTTTAGGAGAAAAAGTTTATCTGGGGGCTCACAATTTTAGTGGTCTCAGTCCATAGACTGCAGACTCCTTTCCTTGGGGCTCAAGTTGAGGCTAAACATCATGGTTGAAAAAGTGTGGCAGAGGAAAGCAGCTCACATGATGATCAGACAGCAGAGAGAAAGAGATCACTACTCTCCAGATTCAAAATATGCACCTTAGCACCACGCCCCCAATGAACCACTTCCTCAAGCCACATCCCTGCAGTAACCACTCAGTTAATCCCATTGGGGATTAATTCACTGATTAGGTTAAGGCTATAACCCAATCATTTCTCCTCCAAACCTTCTTGCACTGAAGCTCTGGGGCACACCTCACATACAAACCATAATACCCAGTCTTTATTATTTTCTTCCTCTGTTTGCTGTGGGCTTAGTTTGCTCTTCTTTTTCTACTTTCTTAAGGTGGAATGTTAGGATGTTGATCTGAGACTTTATTTTTAGTATAGGAGGTTAAAGCTATAAATGTCCTTGTAAGCACTGATTCGGCTATATCCCATAAGTTTAGGTATGTCTGTTTTAGTTTTCATTCATCTCAAATATTTTTTGAATTTCCCTTGGGATTTCTTCTTTGACCCATTGGTTATTTAGAAGTACATTGTTTAACGTCCATGTGTTGGTGAGCTTCCCAAATTTCCTTGTCATTGATTCTAATTCCACTCCATTGGGCTCAAAGGCTTTGTATGATTTCAATTATTTTGAATTTATTGAGACTTGTTTTACCTCCTACCATATAGACTCTGCAGGAGACAGTTCTACATGTCCTTGACATGTAGACAAATGTGTACTTGTCTATTGTTGAATGCAATGCTTAATAAATGTAAATGTGTATTGGTTCTAATTAACTTATAGTGCTGTGCAAGTCATCTATTTCCTTAACCATCTTAAAGCTGGTTGTTCCACCCACTATGGAGAGTACATCATGAAAGCCTCCAACATTTATTGTTAAATTGCCTACTAATTCCTTTAGTCTCATCAGTTTTTGCTTCATGTATTTTTGGGGTTCTGTTGTTCAGTGACTATATCTTCATAATTATTATGTCTTCTTTACAGATTATCCTTTATCATTGTAAAATATCCTTGTTTGTCCCCAGTAACCATTTTTGATTTAGAATCTATCTTATCTGATAAAATTGCCTCTAATCCTACTTAATGAACCATTTGCATGGTGTATCTTTTCCATTCTTTTACTCTGATTCTGTGAACATAAAATATGTCCCTTGTAGACAACATGTGCAGTTTTTTATCCATTCTTCCAATATCTGCCTTTTAATTAGAAAGTTGGAAAGTTTAATCCACTTACTTTTAATGTAATTACTAATAGAGTAGAATATATGTCTGCCCTTTTGCTAGGGGTGGGGATATCTGTGTATCTTGCGTCTTTTTTTGTTCCTTTATTCCTCCATCACTTACTTCTTCTGTGTTAAATACAAATGTTTTGTATACCATTTTATTTATCTTTTACCATATCTTTTGAATTATTTCCTTACTGATTTCCATGAGGATTATAATTAACATATTAAAGCAATCTAATTAAATTTGCATCAATTTAATTTTATTACTATACAAAAATTTAATCACAATATAATCTCATCCCCTGTATCCTCCTTTGTACTATTATCACAAAAATATATCTTATCCAACATGAGCCCATCAACTCAGCTTTATAAATAGTTTTGTGCAATTTAATAAAAGAAAAAAAATTACACTAAATTAAAAGAAAATACAAACTGTTTCTTATAATTACCTATGCAGTTATCTTTACCATGTGGATTCAAGTTAATATATAGTGTTCTTTCATTTCAATTCAAAGAACTTTCTTTAGTATTTCTTGTGGGGGAGAACTAATGGCAACGAATACTCTACTTTTGGTTTTTGGATATTTCTCAATCTTCCTTTATTTTCGAGGAATAGTTTTACTGGCTACAAAATTCTTGATTCACAGGTCTTTTTTTTTTTTTTCAGCAGCTAAAATATGTCTTTCCACTGTCTTCTGACCTTCAATAATTGTACTGAGGCTCTCTTGTATGTGATGAGTCACTTCTCTCTTAATTTTATTAAAAATCTTTATCTTTTGGCAGTTTGAATATCATGTTGGTGTGAATCTCTTTGACTTTATCATCTTGAAATTCTTTAAGATTCTTGGATGTACAGATCAATGCTTTTGTCAACTTTAGGGAAGTTTTGGATATTATATTTTCAAATACTCTTTCTTCCCCTTTCTCTCTCTTCTGTCCTAGAACTACCATTATTCATGTGTTTATATATTTGATGGTCCCACAGGTCTATGAGGCTCTGTCCAGTTTTGTTCTTATTGTTCCTCAGATGAGATAATCTCAGTTTACTCATCTTCATATTCATTTGTCTATTCTTTATCCAGTTCAAATTTAGTCCTGCTAATAAATTTTCATTTCAGTTATAGTACTTCTTAACTACAGAATTTCTATTTGGTTCTCTTTGTGTGTGTGATTTTTCTACTTTACTGGTACTTCTAAATTGTTGTTCTCATACTTTGGTCTTTATATATGATGTCCTTTCCTACCCTGATTCAATATGATTCAATAAATAAAATAGATTGTATTATAATAGCATTATAAAAACAAAATTCAAATGATTTAATCCTCAAATTTTACATCTCACTCATAGTACATATCTTGTAGTAGAGGGAGGCAGGAAAACCTCTGATTGCCATTCAGAGCTCTCATTTCCACTGGTGATTTCATGATCAACACTACACGGGGAAATGACTCCAACCGGGAAGGGGCATCATTTCGGTTCATAATTCATTGGCCAAAATAAGTTACAATGGTCATACCTAACTCTAAATAGATCAGAAAGGTATAATTTGGTCATCTTACTGGAAGGAGAGAAAAGTTGGAATATTTATAAATTGTCTTCTGCAGTGAGTCTTACTATTTGATTCTTTGTCATTATCATTTTTTATTTAATAAGAACTATTTAGATTCAATTATATATAGTATGTCAATTTTCAGAAATCTGCTTAACAAGTGAACACAGAAAAACTGCCTGATAATGTGCTAAATTCTAGTCACCACTCAATTTATTTCCCTAGAGAAATCTGGTAAGATAAATTCCACCGGGAGAATTCTGTGTTCCCTGGTAGAGTTGGCAGTGATAACTCTGGGAATATTATACCCCACAATATCATTTAGTCAAATAAAATGTTAGGAGGCAGAGACTCCGTATCATTCTTAATATCAATTCCTTCACTCAAGAGAGAATTATTCACCTGCACATACAAATCTGCTTCACTCATTTAACAAATATTCAGGAGCAGTTTATTATTTGACGGATTCAGTCCTACAAACATCAGTTAGCACTGGCAATGTACTAGGAACAAAGGAGGCAAAGACAAGTTCAATTCAGTCTCTGCCCTGAAAAGAATAGTGGACGGGAGTGGCTATGTGATTAAACTACTACAAGTAATTGTGTGTCACAGGCAGGAATGTTCTTAGCAAAACTGTTTCTCCAGACCCATGGAAGTCCTCAGACCCATTGTCTGCCCTCCCACTTCTACCAAAATACAGAGGAAAAAATAAATATATGGGTGAGATAAAGCAATGACCCATCTTCTTGGTCATTGTTTCCCAAATTTTAGTGTATGGCCAAATTATGTTTAAACTGTTAGCAACTCTGATGTCCTGCACCTGTCTTAAATGTTCAAATTCAGTTGGTGCCAACCATAAAATCAGAGCCTCACCCATATACTCTCCCTATTATGGACTCTTTCCCAAAGGCTATTCATTGGAGTTCTAACCTCCAGTATCCTAATGTGTGACGTTGTTTGGAAATAGAGGAAATAGAGTTGCTGCAGATATAATTCATTAAATGAAATCAATTTAGGAGTAGGCTTCCAAACCAAGACTGTGCTGTAGTTGCCATAACAAAGTGCCACAGACTTGAGTAGCTTATACAACAGAAGATTATTTTCTCACAGTTTGGGATCCTGGAGGTCCAAGATCATGGTGTCAGCAGGTTTGGTTTCCTGTGAGGCTTCTCTTCTTCGTTTGCAGATGGCCTCCTTCTGACAGTGGCCTCAGATGTTCTTTTCTCCGTCTACACTCATTCTGGTGTTTTTGTATCTCCAGGTTTCCTCTCCATAAATAAAGACACCAGGCATATTGGTTCAGGGCCCACCCCAATGACCTCATTTTAACTTAGTCACATCTTTAAATAACATATTCTAAGCACAGGGTAAGGCTTCAATCTATACTGCAACCCGCACGCCATGTAAAAAGGAGAAATTTGGACACAGAAGCACAAGGAAGAATGGCATGCAAAAATGAAGGCAGAGATCTGGTGACTTGGCAAAAGGCAAAGAACCAAGATTGCCAGGAAATCACCAGAGGAAGCTAAGAAAGCGACATGGAACAGACTCTCTCTCACAAACTTCAGAAGGGAGCAACCCTGCCAATCCCTTGATCTTGGGCTTCTAGTTTGCAGAATTGCAAAGCAATACATTTTTATTTTCAGGCTATCCAGTTTGTGGTTCTTTGTTTGGCAACCCTATAAAACTGATGCTCTCCCTCTTCCCACCACATAGAAAGCTGCCAGAGGTCCCGTTAATGGTCCTGAATTTCTTTGCCTGAGAGCTTACCCTTGCTGCCAAAGTCTGCTTTGGCCCTTTGTGTATGAGAGCAGAAGTGCTGGCATATGAAGTACCCCAAACCACTGGGAACTAAGGAGTGATGGAAGGGGAACAAATACTGCACATCTCTCACCTCTCGGGAGTGGCAAGAGGACACTGGCCTCCAGTTGTCCCCAGAGGTAAAGGACTTAATAACCCACTATTATGCACTGGCTGCTTTGCATCCGAGGACCCTACCCACTCCCCTGCCAGCCTTTCCTTCACCACCCTCTTGTCCAACCCTTGTCTCCAGCTCTGTGTCTGGGCTCCCGAGTCACCCGTGGAGGGCAGACTGCTTCACCGACTCCATGGGCTGCCCCTGAGACCAGCCAACATGATCACCTTATGCTAATTTCTCTCTGAAACAAGCATTTTGCTGAATTATATTTTGTGTGGCACTCTGAATTGACATAAATGAAATAGCTCCCAAAACTACTTGCAAATTCTTCATATAAAATCCCTCCCAAGAGTTGCTTTTCTCTAAAAAATTTATGCAGAAAAAAATTAAATCCCTTCTGAGTCAGGATATTTTTCTGCGACAGGGAGAGGTATGGTTGACTCTTGTTTCCTTTTCGCCTTAGTGACCAGGAAACTCTAAGACAAATGAGAATGATCAGTCAATATAACTCTGAGCCGACGACATTCATACCATTTTAGATGCTCACCTTTTTCATGCTCTAACATTTCTATTCCACTTGTATTTCCTTTTTGAAAGAGTCAAGGGAAAAGAAATAAAGCAAAGTTTAGAGTATGAACAAGGAATAATAAATTTTCCAAAGGTTACCAAAGCCCCAAGCAAAACAGCTTCTCCTTTACATTTTCTGTAATGAACTTCCTCCAAAGAAGATTTTATGTGGAGTGTTTCACTGGCAAAGGAAACCCAGGTGATAGCAACTCTGAGGGAAAATGATTAATGGCATTTGACTTCAGCCAGTTACCCAATGACACTCATTTTGCCTCTAAATCTGAATATACCTTATGCTAAAAAAAATACATCCAGGGAAGAAAAAGATGGACTCAGCCAATAGGATCCCTAAAGGGACATTGGACCTTTGCTGCAGAGTTGTTGGTCGGGAAAGAAAGTAACCATGCACATTTCCTCTTGGGAAACTCACATTGAGAAGATAAGAATTTTATTTTCATTTCAGTTCAACTCCAGAGCAGCCCACTTCAGAGAAGTGCAGTTTTATCTACTGAGTCAGACTCCCCGAGCCCAAATTCCTGTTGGCCCCACGGGGGTTTCAAGGAAACCCTCAGACTAGTTCCTATGCTAGAGAACATGCTCAGAGATGCCCAGGCATAAAGCAAGACACAGAAAAGACAGGGAACTACACTCAGCAAAAGAGGACATAAGCTTCCCTCCTAGCAGTCACCCCTGCAGAAAGTTCAGCACATTACAGGCACTTGATTTTTGGACAAAATAATTCATTTAATTGATTTTAAAAATGATAGCCTCATGAGGTAGGTCAAAAGGAAAATGGCTGTTATTTCACAGTTGGCAAAAGGGGGGTTGTGTGGGTCAGTTTTGCATCACTGTAACGAAATACCTGAGTCCACTTTAAGGAGGAAGTTTTACTTTGGCTCATGGTTTTAAAGATTTCGGTCCATGGTTGCTTGGCCCATTGCCTTTAGGCCCGAGGCAAGGCAGCACTCTGTGTCAGGGAACACATGGCGGAGGATACTGCTGGCCTAACATCTGGGAAGAAGCAGGAGAGAGTAAGAGAAGGAGTCAGGGACCCATGACCCTTCGAGCACCCACCCACAAAACCCTAACTTCCTCCCACTAGGCCCCACCTGCTCAAGGTCCCACCACCTTCCAATAGTATTGTAGGCTGGCGACCAACCCTTTAGCACACGGACATTTGGGGACACTTACCCAAACCATAGCAGGCACAGAAAGATGGTGACTTATCTAGATCATAAATGATAATCAGCTTAGGGTTTGTTACCACCTGTCTCCTCCCAACAACCTGCACCACTTCCTGGGTCTAAAGGATCAGTTATCATCACCCCCATAACATCCTGAAGCTGAAATTCACCCTGAGCTGAAATTCTCAATGTCCCTTCACCTGTGCCAGCTGCCACCAGTCACTAGCAATTCTACCACAGAATCTGCCCCCTTTTCTGTCTTCACAACCATGAGCACCCGCCTCCCTCATCAGGATATTCAGACGGTTGACCAGTGTCCAATCCACTGTATCTGGACACTATGTTGTGCCCGACTCTGAGTTTAAGTAGCATATTAAAGGAAAGAAAGGATGTCCTTACTCTAAAGAAGTTTACAGTCTTGAGGGAAGACAGATAGAAAAATCACAGTGGACACAGGTGTTTTAAGGGGATGGGAGAGGGAGGTACCCGCCCACAGAGGAGCAGCATTCATTAATTCATTCCATGAACAAATATTGGAACAAGCATTGAACAATCTGTGAGCCAGACACTAGGCTGGGTGCTGGAGGCCATCAGTGAACATAGCCATTAAAGATCCTTTATTTACTCTCGGAGCTTGTCTTTTCATGAAGGAGGCAGACAAAAATATGACATCAATGACAGATAATAAGATGAGAGAGGGCGTGTCCAGTAATGTTAATTACTCTAAAGAAAAGTGAAGCCAGAGGTGGTGCTAGAAACAGATCTGAGAAAGCCTCTGAGCAGGCACCTGCAGACCTGAGACTTAAAGCGTCTAGGCAGAGTGAATGTCAAGGGCACAAACCCTGCAATGGGAATGTGCCAGAGTAAGAAAAACTTCATGGAGAAGATGAAGCACAGGCTGAGCTGAAAAATGAACGAGTCGCCATATGGAAAGGATAAAGTGTGTCCTAGCCGAGGGCAGAGGCAGGCAGAGCGGGAAGTCAGGAGAAAGGAATGGCTTCTTTTGGGATTTCCATGTAGTTGGCAATACCTGGCCACCAAATAATGTTGTTCCTCTACCTGCTTCCTGCCCTGGGGACTCTCTAAGCACTTTACCTCCTTTTTGCTCATTTTGAGCTGTCTTTCTAAGCAGGTGTTTAACCAAGAAAAGCCCTTGTGATCAGCAGCTCCTACTAAAAACTGGCCCAGCCGGGTGCGCACCATGATGGTTCAGGAAAGGGCTTGGGTGATGCTCTCCTTCACTAACCTTTGGCAACAACAAGCACTGCCTCAGTTTCCCCATCTGTTATACATGGACCAATCATATGTGCCCTTCACTTCTGCTTTTCAGAGCCCAGGTTCATTAAGCATAGCTATAAAGCCTGGTGAATTCCTCCAAGCGCAGTGTTATGTAAATCAGAGATTTAGCCTTCAGCGGCAGGCAAAGCACTGGTTTTCACTTCTACATCAGCGCTCCTTATTTTTTGCTGCAGAAGCAATACCATCACACCAGAATTCACAACTGGAGGGAAAAAAAATTCCCAATTTTACTTCCCTATAATCCAGAAACATATGGCCTACGGATTTATCATGCAGGAAGCCAGAAGGGGCCAGGTGAAGCGTCACCAGGCAGAAGGAGCGCAGCAGGGGGAAGTGCTACCAGAAACAGCACTAAAAGAAAGAAGTAATTAGGCCAGACTGCAGGAGTTGCAGGGAAAGAAAGTAGGACACAGAGGTAAACAGCCACCCTTTACCCCACACTTGTCCCCAGGAACAGGGGCTATGGATGGTGCCCATAAAAACAGGCAGCTGATCAGCTCATCTCATGAACCAACTACAGGATCCTTGAGGTGGGTAGGTGTGGTTCCAGGACCCTCCCTTTGCATACCAAAATCCCAAGCTCAAGTCCCTTATATAAAATGGCATAGTATTTGCAAATACCCTAGACACATCCTCTCATACATTGTAAATCATCTCTAGATTACTTCAGATGCCTAATACAATGTAAGTGCTAAGTAAATAGTTGATATACTAATTGTTTAGGGAATAATGACAAAGAAAAAATCCATACTTGTTCAATATAGATGTACTACTTTTTCCAAATAATTTCAATTTGAACTTGGTTGAATCCAAGGACGAGGAACCCAGAGGTATAAAGAACCAACATTACTTGTACTCTGTGGCCTCATCAACGGAAGTCCCTGAGTCTTTGCCATCCTGCTGAAAACTTGGGTATCATCCTTCAGTATCCTAAGGAAATTTGGAAGAGAGAGAAAGCAGGGATTCAAAGAGATCCCTCATGCAACAAACCAGACTCTCCTACCCATGAGGTAGTCAGAGTCAGACCAAACCAGTCTTCTGAAGTTTCCCACCCAGAGTGTGCTCCTGTCTCCAGCTGTCTCATCTCATTTCCAGACCCAGGTCTAGGCTTCCCACCCCTCTGATTTCATGCCTTCTCTCCATGACCCTTGACATCCCAGCTGTGAACCAAACCCTACTGGTACATTTCTGGCCTTGACCCTCTGTTTTCAGTCCCAAGATGTCTCATGTTTAAGGACTACCTCTGCAGGGACTGCTGAGTCTTTTACTCCTTTGGTCTCATGCCATTCACAAACAGATATAGCATTCCTACTGTGTGTCAGTTTTGAGCACCTGAGACACAGGTGTACAAGATGAAGAAGATTCCTGCTCTCATGTGCTTAACCCTGTAAATAGACAAATGTCAATAGGACAGGGATAGCGGCTGGATTGTCTAGACGTCTGAAGATAGGTTGTGCTGGTCAACTTTTTGTGACTGGGACCAAAATACCTGACACAAACAACTTAGAGAGGAAAAATTATTTTGGCTCTTGGCTTCAGAGGTCTCCATCCATGATCAGTTGGCTCCATTTCTTTGGGCCTGAAGCAAGGCAGATTATGGCAGAAGGACATGGCAGAGGGAAGCTTCTCAGTTTATTACATCCAGGAAGTAGAGAGAAAGGGAGGAAAGGGGGTCAGGAATAAGAAATGCCCTTTCAGGACATGCCCTCAGTGACCTACTTCCTCCAACCGGCTCCTCTACAGCCTCCACCACCTCTCAGTAGTCCATTCAGAGGAGGACTCCATCAAAGGATGAATCCACTGGTGAGGTCAGAACCCTCAAGATCCAGTCACTTCCCAAAGCCTCAGGTCTGAATGTTGCTGCACTGGGGACCAAGCCTCCCACAAGTCTTAGAAGACACTTCATATCCAAACCATAACACAGTTGGTCTAGGAAAACCCCTCAGAGGAGGCGATATTTAAATATGTGAAAGAACCAGCTATGCAGAGATGTGAGAAAGAGTTGGAGATTTGGAGAGGACAGACTAGTGTAGGATAGAGTCATACTGGAAAGGCAAAGGGAGTTTGTGTGGCTGGAGCACAGGAAAAGTGAGGAGTTAAAATGAGATTGGAGAAGTCCCCCAAGCACCAGATATTTGAGGCCTTTGTTGATTATCAGTGACATGGAGAGTCAATCAAAGGATGAAAGCAAGAGAGTGGTTTGTCCTGATTGAGGTTTATGTTTAAGGATCACTGAGGTATCCTGCAGAGGGCATGAGTGGAGGCCTGCAGACGGCAGCCCCAGGCATCCCAAGGAAAGCACATGGGACAGTGGTCTCTCCTGTCATTTATCCACATTGTCTGCACCCACCCTCATTCAGACCCTTCCCACTTCTTGCCCAGACTCTAACAGTGGTCTCTGGATCCCTTATCCTTCTTCCCCAATCACTTCCACACCAAGCCAGCTCTCGGCACCACTGCCTGGTAACATATGCTAAATCACAGCTAGGTCACCACAGCTATACGTCTGTGAAACCCAGACTCTCTGATTCCTTTATCACATATCCCTGCGACCCAGTTTGGGTTAATGACAGGCACATGGGAATTACAGGGTGGAGCTTCCTAGACATAACCCAATCATTTCTCCTCTGAACCTTCTTCATTGTCTCACACATGAGCTATTGGGGGACACCTCACCTCCAAACCATAATACTCAGAGAATATTACTGCTGTGCCACACAGAGCCACACTAAAGAACAAAGAGGTAGAATACAGAATAGGATAACTGGGAAGCTATGGAAGACCATATATCTGTTTGCATGTGTTTATGTATGTGTGTTGTGTGTGCTCTTGTGCTCCTATTTTTCAGTAGGGATTAGTAAAGACTCAGTAGGAATCAGATGAGTGAAAGAGAAGTTCTAGATTTAGAAGATACACTAATACTCCCTTATCCTTGGTTTCACTCTTTGTGGTTTCAACAACCAGAGATCAGTCATGGTCCAAAAATATTAAATGGATTCCAGAAATAAACAATTACAAGTTTTAAATTGAGCACCATCCTGAGTAGTGTGATGAAGTCTCACACCTTCTTGCACCAACTCACTTGGGACATGAATCATCCCATTGCCCAGCGAATCCATCCTATATACACCACCCAACCATTAGTCATTTAGTGTCCATCTTAGCTATCAGACTGCCGATCACTAGTGGTGTCACCTTGCTGGTGTTCAAGTAACCCTTATTTTACTTAATAATGGCTATAAAGCCCAAAAGTAGAGAAGCCCAAAAATGGCTAAGCACAATTTGGATGTGCTTAGCCATTGCTGTAGCTGTGAGCACTGCACCATGTGGCTTGGGATGGTACCCTGGTTATAGCCATAGTACTTTTGGCCACAATGTAGCAGACTGGCTGAGAGACTGTCCCCTGCTCCCTAAGGAAACCAGGACTGACTGCTTGGATTAAGTAATGTCCTTGGAGTTCTCAGACTTGCTACTAGAAGGAACAAAGAAAAAAATTCAGGAAATTCAATATGTTTCTGCAGTACAGCAAACTGGTGCTCAAGTCATGCTATTTAAATTTTAAAAGAGATTTGACCCCAGTTTGAATTCTAAGCCAGTAAAGCCAGATAGATTGCTTACCTTTAAGATCAGAGAAAACAATAATGCTATTTTGATTTGAAAGAAAGTGAAAGTGCAGAAAGGGCCTGGCCTCCTGGAAATTGTCCCAGATTGGTTGCAAAATCAAGCATGTTCATGCTTTTCCAAAATTTAACCTATACCAGCAGCTCAAACACTCAGAGTCACAAGAAGGTTCTTATTTGCTCTTAAATGTGAGGGGGAAAGGGAAGAATGAGTAAGAGAAGGAAATTGGATCTAAGGAACTATAAAAGCTGGAGTGGATTTATTCTCTGCTCTGCCAAGCTTGGCTGCGACTGTGGAGCTGTCCCAGTCTATTCCATCAGTGCCCATTTAGGCCGCACTGAGGCTGGATTTGAGTAATCAGGACACAAGAGCAGTGCTTCTAAACAGATCAAAAGTGGAGACAGAACACCCAACAGAGAAAAGAGCCCAAAACATAAATGCCTTAGAAATCAGAATCAAACCTGAATGTCCTGTGGAGCTGTTTCCTTTCTCAAAAGTTTTGTTTTTCTTCTTATCTCGGATTCTGATGTCTTCAGTTTGGAGTGGAAAGAGTAAGTCTGGGATTGGGCTGGGTAGATCTGGTGCTTCCCTGCTACCAACTTTGGGCCCCCGAGTTGCCTCCAGACCATCTGGCCACATCCCTGACTCCATCCCAAGGGCAGCCAGGATGTCAGCCCCGCCAAGGGGTCACAGCTGCAGGCTCTTCCGTTTTTACTCTACTCATACCACTGACCATGGACTCTGCCTGGGATTCTGGGTGGTTTTTCAGAAGGCACATATGAAAGTGGTTTTAGAAGCTTTAGAAATTTAGAAATTTAGAAATTTAGAAGTTTTAGAAATTTCTTTTTCTCACTGGCCTAAATCTACCTTTGGCCCTGTCAGCAAAGAACTCTCTTAAGGAGGAAAAAAATTCAGTGTGGTATAGACAAGGAAAGGTAGTAGAATTGAGGGAAATTTTTGAAGCAATGTATTGGAAATGTAAACCTGATGCTTTCAAATATCTTTTTCAGTCTTGTGAATCAATCATGGTTTCTTTTTCCTGTGGGTTGTTTTTGGTTTGGGTTTAGGTTTGGGTTTATGTGTGTGTATGTGCGGTGTGTGTGTGTGTGTGTGTGTGTGTGTGTGTGTGTGTGTTAAGGAAGTTTCAACTTGCCAAGTGTTAAATCATTTTGCTCTTTTTTATTTCTTTTCAGTTCTACCTCATAGGAGAATCCATTCTGATATAATTATACAAACATGTAATATATCTTTTAAGTTGCAATTGCAACACTTGTCAATTAGACATTCCCTGGTTAATTGGAGCCTGAAAAGATTAGAAGTGAGGCAGAGGGGCCTTCCAGGTAAGTCCAATAAGGAGAATGCAAAGTGCTTTATGTTCAGCCCCTCTGATATCTTTTACTTGAAAGATATCCCCTCAAACAGAGTTAGAAAGACCAAGTTAAACTTGAAGAAGTGAGAGAGGAAACTAAAAAGCGATAGATGGAAATAAAAAGAGTAATAGGAAGAAATCCAACAAACAGGGCCAGATCAAGAAGTTTCCAGACACTGGAAGATCTATAACTGTATTTGTGTATGAATGTATGTATGTACATATGTATGATTATATTACATATGTACATATGATTACAGAAAGTTATGAAATGGAAAAGTCAGCACAAGGAGACGTGATCTGACCTCGGGTCAAGGAAAGTCTTCCCAAGGAAGCAACATTTAAACAATGTGTTGAAAATGTAAACTTGCTTTTCAAATATAATTTTGATCAACTCTGTGGTGTGAACACAGCATTGTGCATCTTTGTTTTCCTTCTGGTTGGGGGTTATCACTGATTTTTCAAGCCAGCTGTATTTGGAACAAGGATTTGGAGGCTGCTTTTGCTAAAAACACTAATTTTTCACTTGGGCTTGCAAATATCCAACAGGCAACTAAAAGTAAGATTTTTACAACTGGCACCTCTACCTCCATTTTGCATCTATCTCCTTTGCTCTGAATCAACTTGGATTCCAGAAACGATGGGTCTGATTGATAAACAGCTCACGGTGAGTCTCAATTACCCCCCCAAGTATGGTTTTACCAGCACCCTCAGAGCCACATACGACAGAGAGGCAGCAACACATCCGAGTGTCCAAGTGACGCTGAACAAGTGAAAGCAGCATACAGATGCTCCTGGAGTCCAACAGTGTCACAGCCAATAACCCCATGGTAAGCTGAAAACACCCTAAGTCAGAAATGCAGTCAATACACCTAACTCACTGAACACCCACTGCCGCTCAGTGCCACCTTGTAAACATGCTGAGAGCACATACATTAGCCGAGAGTTGAGCGAAGGTTTACTTTATCATAAAGTGCAGAAGATCTCATGCAATTCACTGAAAACAGTTTTGAAAGAAAAAAAAAAAATGACAGAAAGAAAGAACCCGAATGGTTTTTCTGTATAAATCGAAGGTACAGTATCTACTAAATGCATATGGCTTTCACACCATGGTAAAGTCAGAAAATTTAAGTAGGACCTTCATAAATCAGGGCCATCTGTGTTTCCACTGTGCATACAGTTTCACAAGATGGTCTCATTTTCCACTGCCTCCTTCTGGCCCCTCTGCAGCCCCACCTTCTCTTTCTTCCTGGCACCCCTGCTATAGCACCCCTCTGCCCTTTACTTGTCAGACAAGGGAAACAGCATGGTGGCTGCAATCTGTAGAATCATCCTTTACATGTTGGTCCTGCCTCAGGTCATGGTGCAGAATAAACTAGAGGCATAAAAAGCAACAGTATTCAGAAATTCTCCCTGAGCTCAGAAGCAGCAGGAGAGAGCAGAACAAGAGATTTGAATTTCATGCCTTCCCATCACCTGGGCTGCAAGTTTTGAAAATGCAGAATTCCTAAAATGCCTCTCTTGGAAATGACAAAACTCATGCCCAGAATCCTCAGGCGGATTTGGGCTGTTTTGTTTCCCCCATAGATTTGGGTGTCTGCTTCTTCAATGCCAAGTTAAAGCCTGCAGACGTGCACGCAGAGTCCAGAGATTTGCTCTGGTTTTCTGTGTGTCTGTTTCTTAAACATCTAATTCTGTGTTTTGTCCCAGGTTTCATATCACAGGCATAATCAAGCATCATCTAAGAAAATCTGTAAATGTAGCCAGTACTCAGAGTCCTTTCCTTCACATAATACAAGCCCAAGGGAAGGAGGCAGCGAGGGAGAAATTTAAGCTTAAATTTGTCTAGGGGGCAAAGGCTTTGCTGGGGCCGGCATCCTGCACCTTAGGAAGGGCTGGAGCATGAAAAAGCCCCGCCATCAGGACCTGCACCTGTGAAAGGCAACACTGAACCAACCTGACCCCCAAAGCGCCAGGAACCCAGGGTTGGTCATTTGCTGCTGGGATTCCCCATCACCATTAAGGAACTTCCCCTGTGGATCACAGCACTGAAGCATTTCTGTCTTCTGCTCTTGGCATCATTAAAATCAAAGATCCAGTGCTGTGCTGTGTGAGATCCTTTGCAAGGCCCGACTGTGCCCTTGAGAGATTAAGCAGCAGTACCTGATAAGCCAAGAGTTTTCCTATTGCACATTCGCCCTCAGGCTTTAAAAACAACCTTAGAGCTGGAGGAGGCTGTTTGGAGACCCTGGGCAAGTTCTAGGCCCTGTGGTATTCCTGCTAGAGGCTGCCCAGGTAGGAAGCAAATCAGAAAGAGAGGACAAGAAGAGGGTTGGGAGAGGGCAGACATGGTGAGGAGGGAGAAAAGGAAATAAAATGAGAACTCACATGACTGGCCCATTGTCGTACATCTGAGGAGAAGACACAGGGCTTGGATTCAAACCTGGTTCTATTGACCACAAAAATCCATCTTCCTTCTTTTGTAACAGGCTTGGAGAGGTGTAATTGCAGGTGTCTCTAAGCACACGGGGACATGCTCATAAGAAGAGTTCCCAGGTGGTCTGTTAAGCGCCACCGACTTGCACAAAGGCATTTTTAGAATGTGCCAGACAGTCAATTGGGTGTTTTCAATCTAAAGATAAAAGACATAAATTCTCACCTTTGAGGAATCTATAGTCTAGTAGAGAGGTAAATGAACCAACAAAAAAACAACACCCCCAAAACATAAACAGATTTAAAATACCATAAGATAAGCAATACAGGAAGTAGAAATTGATCTAGAGAATCTTGGATAATTAAGAATGTTGTGGGATAATTAAGAATTGAGCCTGCAGATGATGACAAGAAAAGATATTTCCAGTAAAGACTCAATTATGCCCTAAGAGAAACTAAAAGATCTGAGCGGAACAACTTTAGAGGGTGAAAAGTTCATTTGAGGGCTCATAGTCTCAGTCCACAGACAGTCAGCTGCATTCCTTGGAACTCGAGGTGAAGTAGAATATCATGGCAGAAGAGTGTGGCAGAGGGAAGCAGCTCACGTGATGATCAGAAATCAGAGAGAGATTCACATGTCAGATACAAAATATGTACCCCAAAGCCATGCCCCCAATTCCCACCTCCTCCAGCCACACCATACCTGCCTTTAGTTACCACTCAGTTAATCCCATCAGGGGATTAATTTTCTGATCAAGTTAAAGCTATCGCAACCCAATCATTTCTCCTCTGAACCTTCTTGCATTTCTCATATGTTAGCTTCTAGGGGACACCTCACATCCAAACCACAACAAAAAATATGAGAACCCAAATATGGACCTGATGAGGTGGCAAATTTGATTCAATAAAAACAAGAATGATCCAAAAATAGAAAACAATAAATACCACATCACTGCAAACAAGCCCTGTTATCAGCTTGCAGACAAGCCCTGTTATGGTTTGGATGTGAGGTGTCCCCCAAAAGCTCATGCATGAGGCAATGTAAGAAGGTTCAGAGGAGAAATGATTGGGTTGTAAGAGTCTTAACCTAATCAGTGACTTAACCCTGATGGAATTAACAGAGTGGTAACTGAAGGCAGTTAGTGAGGGTGTGGCTGGAGGAGGTAGGAATTGGGGCGTGGCTTTGGGTTTTATATATATTTGTATCAGGCGAGTGGAGTCTCTCTGCTTCCTGATCACCCAGATGTGAGCTGCTTCCCTCTGTCACCATCGCCCTCCATGATGTTCAGTCTCACCTTCAAGCCTTGAGGAATGGAGCCGGCCTTCTATGGCTTGAGACCTCTGAAACCGTGAGCCCTCAAATAAACCTTTCCTCCTTTATAGTTGTGCTGGTCAGTTCATTTAGTCACAGCAGCAAAACAGTTGACTAAAACAAACCCCGTGTTGTCAAAAGGACATCAGGGTGAACACTGCTTCTGACTCCCTGTGTCACGCAGCTCAGCCCTCGTGGAGTAGGACATGGTGCCAGGTGCTGGGCTCAGCCTCCAGTCAGGCCCTGACTGGAACTCTGACAGCGACCTCGTCTGGCGGAATTCCACAAATCAGTATCGCTCCGCACCGCAGCTGGAGCGGCTGTGGACGCAGAGCCAGGAGTGATGATCCCTGTCCACTGTGACCTGCTCCTGTCACCTAACCGAGGTGTCACAGGAGCTGATTATGGAAGTCACTGGCAGAAGCCGAGTGAGGACACCCTGTGGACGGGGCTGGGTAGAAGTGAGAAGGACAAGGTGAGTCGTATGAGCACTGGGGTCTTTAGATTTTGCTGTTCATCAGTTTTTTGCGATATTTCTAATATCGAATTAATGCATTACTTATGTTGAATTTTTTAGCACCTCCTTAACTTTGGCACCCACGGTTAATGCCTCTCTACCCTCACCCTGGTCCTGGTCTTGCCCCAAGTATACCAGGCCCTGTCCCTACACTCTCTGTGCCAAGCAGCCCACAGAGGTACCTTTGGGGGTCCAACTTTGGCTTAAAGATCCCGCTGCCTAGGAACCCTTGTCTGTGCTGAGGGCCCCATGGGGCCCCAGGACTCCAAAGAAAACAGTTCTTAGGAGTTTGAGAATAGCTGACTTCTTTTGGTTTCTTTTTTTTTTTTTTCTCCCTACCCTATTGTGAGTTTTATGAAATAAAAACTTTAGAACTGGTAGGCTGAGAGCTCTCCACTAGAAAATCAGCCTAAATTGTGTCATTACCCTGAGGAACCAGAGGAGTGAATTGAAACGAATACATAAAATTCACATCGCCTCCAAGTGAATGGTCTCAATGCAATTCTTACCAAGAGCTTGTGCTCAGAGGGCCTGTTTTCCAAGAGTAACGTGCAGCGGGCTTCCTCCAAGCAATGGCCAGGCATGTTTTGCAAAGCGTGGAAGACTTGGTAAGTCTCAACGTTAGCAACTTTCTTAAATCCTGGTCCTGCTGACTTCTCTCCTTTCGCACCAGCCTAAACTAGGCTGTTAAGTAATTCAGTTTGAAGAACTCTTATGGAGATCAATTTTACTAATGCACACACAGCATAATAGAGGCTGGGCTGCCAGAAAGAGGAGGATCTCTCTCTCTTTTTCGAATCAGAGAACAAGAACAAGAATTACCGATTAGGTTGGAGCCGTGGCCTAAGGATGGCTTCCCCGAGGATTAACATTTCCTGACTTTGCGCTTTGCACAAAGGTTACAACTATTTATGTTATGCACAAGCTATGCATAGTAATTAGAATTACTGCACAGCTTTAACCCCGACACTTGGTGGGATTGCAACATAGACATCATAGTCCCTGAAATTTCTGATGACAGCTGTCACTCAGAGTTGGCAACAAGATTTTGTACTTCTTTCTGCTCTCTCTCTCTCTCTCTCTCTCTCTCCATATGTATATATATGAAAAGTTTTTATCATTCCAAAGTGTTTTTTATTTCTTTACCGATTAACCCTTCAGCTATATATTTTTATTTTACAAATATATATTGTTATATTGTGCAGTTTCTAACTCAGCAACTATTCCACAAGATGGAAATCTAAAGACAAACCTCAGTCATGTGTAATGACTTATCCAAAACACTCAGTGTTAAGAGAAGTCAGGAATCAACAAAGGGCAAACCAGATAGAAATAAAACATATTAAAAAGCAGGAGGCTGGGATATTCTAGATTCAGAGAATCAATCTGGACAAAGATAAAGTGACTGTTTTAGTCTATTCATACACTATAATAAAACACCTTATACTAGGTGCTTATACACAATGGAAATTTGTTTCTCATAGTTCTAGAGGCTGGAAGTCCAAGATCAAGGCACAGACTGACTCAATGCCTGGCAGGAGTCTACTTCCTGGCTTCTAGAAGGCATGTCCTCATAGGGTAGACAGGATAGGGCCTCTCTGGGGACTCCTTCATAGGAGCACTAAACCCATCCATGAGTGCCAATCATTTCTCGAATGTCATTAGGTCTTCAAAGTATGAATTAGATGGGGACAAACGTTCAGACACAGCAGTGACCTATGAAGTTCACACATTTTGAACTCAATAGTTTCTGAGTATAGTGAGCAATTAAATAATACCCAGAATTCTACAGCAAATCTGTTTTCTTTAAGAAAAAAAAAAAACGAAACTTTGATTTTCCAATGACAGAGCTCCCCATGTATGTGCCTCTGTGACTCAGATTCTCCCAATATGATTTTAGCTCTGTATTAAGGACACATTCAGCTGGAGCCCTGGGCAAAGTTGGACATCAGAGAAGCTTCAGATCACTTGACCACTCCATACCACTTAGATAACACTCTGCAGGGGCACAAGAAAAGAATGACTTTTGCTTTCCAGCATCTAACTCAATGTCACCTTTCAGTTGGAAAAACGAAGGGGTGGAAGAGCTGCTGGTGACAGGGACCCACTAAGGGTCAAAGGCCATGCTAGAGCTTCACGGAGCTTCTCTCGTGATCTAGATCAGTAAGACTCGAAATCCATCTTTTGCCTTTTTCTCGTGTTCAGGGAAACCCGTTCGCTGCAGAGCGCCTTACTCTGCATTGGTCAGGTTGCACTTGACAGAATCTCAATTCAAACGGATTTTGAAAGGAACCCACTCCAAGGAAAAATTGTGAAACCCGACTTGTGGGAAGGGCAGAGAAGCACCCCGTTTCCTGACTGCTGGAGACTAGAGATGGACTGTCAGCAAGACACTCTTCCTAACACTCCTCCCTCTGTGTCCCCGGCGCTTGCCGCTTCCTCCTTCTTGAGGCACACTGTCTTTCTCTGTCCTTGGCAGTGGGGCTGGAGAAACACGGCCCTCCCCAAACACTTGACCTCGACATCATACAGCTTCTGCTTCCGGAGAAGGACTAGTAGATGTCTCTGGTATCGAGAACAAAAAAATGTCAGAAAAAGAGACTTACTGACCAGGGCTGGGTCACATGCCCAACATGAGGGCCCAACATGAGGGTTCGTGACTAAGGGACACCTAGTGCCTGTGGTTGCCATGGTAATGGGAGACGGAGCAATTTCTAGGAGAAAGGGGATAGCAGGCAGGAGGCCCTTAAAGTCCCCTCTGCCCATCTAGAAAATGTTTCTCTCCTTGGAAAACAGCAAGTCCTAGAACATAGCGAGTCTTCAGTAAATATTTATTGAATGTCAAGGGCAAAAAAATGGGAAGTAGAAAAAAAGGGAGTAAGAGACAAAAGCCAGGGTCAGCCTGGGATGTTCAAAGTAGCGTCTGTTCCCTGCAGGTAAGCTCACTACCTACAACAGTGCTCGGGAGTGCAGGGGACAGTTCCACGTAGGTGTTTAGAAGCAAGGACGTCTTTCCCCTCATCTGGCTCCCGGCAGGTGCAGACTCTCGCCACTCCAGAAAGGCTCGCCAGCTGCCAATGTTCCCAGGCTTATTTTATCTTCCCCTGCAATAAAATTTTTTGTTCCTGTTAACAGCTGGTGTGAGAATCCTTCCCCTAGGGAGAGACCCACTTTTATCAGGTGAATGCTTTGATAAACCCACTCAGGGGCTCAGGTCAGCAGGTCCTGGGATCAGAAGCGCAGGTGGGACTGCTCTGCAGGAAACAGGTGGCCACTCTCCTTCTGAGCAGGGTGAGAGCAGAGGCGGGGGGGAGGGAGGCTCCAAGTCAAGGGCACATCCAGAAGTCCTGGGAAGAAAAGAGACACGTGTCTAACGCTGTGAGGGGCTGGGGCTCTGCTATGCCAGTCGTCCCACAATCTCAAGCACCCTTTACAAAGCAACAGTACTCCCCGTTCACCCATGGGGGCCGCCATCTTGGAGAAACTGAGAAGGAAATTGATTTTGTGTCAAGGTCAGAGTGGGGCACATGAACAACCTGACCATGTGAGCGAAGGCAGCAGTATCTGGCTTAGGGCCCAGTGCACAGATGTGGAAATGGCCTGCTTGCCAGGCCACAGTTTGCACCTGCTGGGGCCCATAGCAAGTGTCAGGGGTGAGGACAGCTGGCCTGCCCTCCCTGCTCCTCATGGGAACAAGTCAGAGTTCTAACAAGAATTCCATCTGCTAAGTCTAGCCCTTGCAGACAGGTCCCAAGCTCCTGGTCTTCTGCCCTCTCCCTCCTCTCCTCTTCTCTCCCCGCCCACCTTCCTTTGCATTCCTTTCCCTTCTCTTTCTCTCTCTCTTCTCCCTCTCCCTCTCTCCTCCTTCTTTGCTCCACAACTCTGTGCTGTGCTTCACTCAGATTTCTCGTTCTCCCACATCTGTCTGGCAAATTCCTCTTTATCCTTCGGATCTCGCCTCAGTGTTCCTTTTTCTCTCCACAGGTAGATCCATGTCCCTTTTCTGTGAACACGGCTGCCTGGCTTGTTGAAAGCACCACCCTGATCTTGGAGTTAAAATTGCTTACTTGCTGCTTATATGCCCACCTCTCCCATTAGACTATAAACTGAGTAAGACGAAGACTATATGTCCATTTTGGTCCCCATCCTATCCCTAGCCAAAAGTACAGTGCCTGCCACAGAGCAAGTGCTCAGTAAATATTTACTGAACATGTTGAATAAATGATTAAATGGATGAGGCTCTGGGAAACCACTCACAGCCTAATCATTCCAGGAGGGTCCTCTCTCCTCTGCCCCATGCCTTCCACTGCCCCTGCCAAAAGCAGGAAGGGTCTGCAGCCAGGACTCTGCCATCACAGGACACATCCTGGGGGAGCAAGATACTGCTATTGGAAAAGTCTGGACATTGGCCTCTAGGTAACAGGGAGCCCTTGAACTTGCCTAGGGCAAGTAACTCTCAGATGGAATTTGGGAACGATCACTTTAGAATGTGAAGGAAGTGTAGGAAAAGGGAGACTGGGACAGCAGAGGAGCAACCCAAGAAGCCACAATGTTGAGGATGAAAGAAGAAGGAAAAGATCTCCATCTCTCCTGTAGGCAAAGTAGTGGGAGTGGCTGAGGTAGAAGAAAGGAGGGCCAGGCTTGGGAGTCAAGATCCATAAAGGAGAATTTAGCTTCAACTGAAATAGTTTCATTTTGTTCAAAAAAAATGTATTTATTTAGTACTTAAGTGATTAAAAATAAAGATTTTAAAGGAAGAGGCAAGGAAGACAAAAGAAAAAAGATTAAGGTAGAGAAGGGATAAAGAAAATAAGGAAGAATATGATTTGGTAAATTTGGGATTATTATTCATTAAGGAAATATTTACTGAGTGCCCAGTGTGTCGTGCTCCTACAGGCACTAAGGTAAAATAATAAATAAGAAGGAAACATCCCTTTCCTCATGGAATTGTTAGTGGAGAAGATGGAAGGTAAGCAAGTAGGCAGATAAATAATTCCAAATAGTGATAAATCCTTGTTCAAAGATAAGGGGATAGAGAACATTCCAGGTATCTTTTATCGTATTAAAATTGGTAGATTACCACTAAACAGTGGCTTTAAATAATAGTAACAGGTAGTTTTGCTGGTGATGCTGCAGTTCAGGCAGAGCTCAGTGGGGAGGGCGTCCCCTGAGCTCCACTCACAACCCTGAGGCAGCTCAAAGGTGGAATCCCCTCCAGCTGGATCAGGAAGGGTCCCCAAAGACAATGCAGCAATGTTCAGAGGTGAAATGATAGATTGTGAGGGCTGTAACCTCCTCAATGGAATAATCCACTTGATGGGTTGATGATTTGAAAAGATTCCTGGATGGTAACTATAGGCAGATGGAGTGTGGCTAGAGGAAGGAAGTTACTGGGAGCATACTTTGGGCACTCTATCTGCCCCTGGTTTCTCTCTCTCTCTCTCTCTCTCTCTCTCTCTCTCTCTCTCTCTCTCTTCCCACCACCCCCCTTCCTGGTTGCCATGAGCTCCATCACACCCTTCCACCATGATGTTTCTGCCTTGGAGCTGGCTGACCATGGACTGAATCCTCTGAAACCATAAGCCAAAATAAATCTTACCCCCTCTAGGTTGCCTTGTCAGGACTTTTACTCACAGCAATACAAAGTAACTGACACAGCTTGTTCTCAAGCATGGAGAGCCAGCTGAAGGTGGAGCTGATGCTGCTGGCAGGTAGCACCTTAGCCAGCTGGGGAAGTTGGTGAAACATCACACAGCCTCTCCACACAGCTGGGCTTCTTCACACTGTGGTGGGAAGAGCAAGCATCCCAAGGACATGATAAAGTAGGACCTACACATACATATAAATCCACATGCAGGTATATTGGTGCTCCTTGGCTTCCAATGGGTTACTATCCTGATAAACTTATTGTAGTTGAAACTATCAGGAAGGATGGGGCAGAGAGGGACAGTAAGTCAGTCCTAGCTTTCCATGACAGCTGAGTCAGCAAAGTCAGACATGGACAGAGATGAAGACAGTATCATAAGAGTCAGCCTAGGGATCTCATTTTAGAAAAGTCAGATCTGAAACAAAAATTGTAATGCCCTCTCAAATATAAGCAGCCAGAAATTCCAGCCTCGAGTTGTCAGGCCTAGGACTGTGCCCACAGCTCTTGAAGGCTCTGCTTAAAGGTGGGGCTGAAGCCAAGACCTGAGCCGCTCAGCCAGGGAGGAAGAAAAGAGAGCACCACAGAGCCCAGGGCCTTGCTCTTCAGGATTATCTATTCATGGCCACAGAGCGAGTTTCAAGTAGTAGAGGAAAGAAAAGGAAAACAGTTTGAAAGGAGCACTTCTCTGTTCTCTGCCTCCTGAAAAGGTCACACATGTGATGAGGCATTAAAGGCAGTCCCAGGGACAGCTGGGGGGCGAGCAGCATGCAT
Organism: Sciurus vulgaris; assembly: GCF_902686455.1. Lineage (NCBI taxonomy): Eukaryota > Metazoa > Chordata > Mammalia > Rodentia > Sciuridae > Sciurus > Sciurus vulgaris. The sequence goes on from NC_136469.1 coordinate 125,185,273, forward strand.
GCATGCATTACTTATGAGATTCCTCTGAAATGTAAATGGGGGTGAGTTTATTGGTTCCCTTGGTCTTAAATGGAATCATAAAGTATTCATTGGGTCCAGCCAAGGCCTTTCAGATCTGGAGCTCGGTGAGAAATATGTGGCATGCTAAGGTTACATTAATAAAAAATAAATAAATCCATGTCCAGGAAACGCACGCTTGTGCACTATAAAACTGCCCATTCTGTAGATATTAATGTTTAATGTGTTTGTAAAAAGCAGGCGGCTTTGCGGAGCACAGCAACAAGAACGTTCTGTACCCCTTGGTACTTAACATCTCTGCAGGGCTCCTAAGTGCTCTGGTGGGGAACAGGCCGGCCCGGTGCAGGTGGGAAATGTCGAGTTAGCCTATGGAGCCACGTGGAAAAGTTGCTGGGCTAGGAGGAAATGTGCTCTAACTTGCACCCAGCTTCACCTTCGACTGGCTCTCCAAGCTCAGGAGAGCTGGGAAGAGGAAGTGAGGTTTCCAAACCTGAAAACTAATGACTGTGTTTAGAGAAGACACTCAAAAGAAACCCATCAAAATAAACAAAGTGTTTTATGAAAAAGATCTGATAAGCACCTGACTCAGAGAAGCAAAAGTAGTTTCTAGCTTCAGCTCACAGACACAACTCCAGAGGTTTTCTAGACATTTCTAGAAGGTTCACACCAATGGATGAGAACCATCCTAGGCACACTGGCAGTTGGCTGTACATCAGGGATGCTGCACCTGGTAGTTGTTGGTCCCCAGTTGCTTTTAGTACCAACTCAGTGCAGAGAAATCTCTGCTTCCCCCAAGCTGATTTGTAGTCAGGACACATTCTGCCACTTTCCAGACCTGCTGACCAAACCTTAAGACATGACCGTTCTCCTCAAGGTGTCACTTGGAACTAACTGGAAAAATAAGAAAGAACAGGTATGCAGAACCGAGCTGAACACTCAGGAGTAGAAACACATACTTACAACCATCAGGCAGCCCTCCCTGCCTGCCCACGGAGAAGCAAATTACCGCAGGGATCTGCAAAAAGGACTGGGAACTTCAGCAAAGACAGACCCTCTCATTCTCTCTTCACACCCTGGAATTCGACAGAGCCATTCTGCCCAGACTTCAGGACCCACTAACAGGGTCTCTGCAGTCACATATCAAGTTCCTGCAGAGAGAGCACATCTTCCCAGCCTTCAAAGTGCTGAGAGAACCCCAGGCCTCTGTTTCTTGTACAAGGGAAAGGACCCTGCCTGAGACCCTCTAAAGCAGAGCTTTGCTTCTGATATCCAATACTGTGGGTTCAATGAGGTTCCCCCAAAAGACATATTGAAATCTTAATCCCTGCTACTTGTGAATGTGGTCTCGTGTGGAAACTGGGTCACTGTGGATGTAATCAAGTTAAGATAGGGTCATTCTAGTTTAGAGTGGGCCCCAAATCCAATGACTTGTGTCCTTATAAGGAGTTAGATTGGCGACTCACAGGCCTATGGGGGAAGGCCACTTGAAGACAAGATAGAGGCTGCAGTTATCCTGACGCGAGCCAAGTAACACTCAGGACACTGTAACCATGAGAAACTGAACAAGGCAAGGTTGGATGGTCACCTACAACACGAAGAAATAGAGCCCTGCCCACACCTAGGTTTTGTACTCTGGCCTCCAGTATCCTAAGGCAACATACTTCTGCGGCTTTAAGCGAATCAGTTTGCAGTGGTTTGTCACGGCAGCCCCTGGAAATTAATACACCCAGATACATACAGGGACAGCTCAGGAATAAAATAAGGAATCCTTTAAGTCTTTGGCAGGGATGGAGATGTCCACAACTATCTCCAAAGAGATTTCCTGTCAGGAACACCCTGAAGTTTCCAAGAAACCCCACCTGGGCAGGATGGAGCCAGCGTACACCTGTCCTTCTGAAAGGCTCAGAGGTGATGTATCCCCTATGGAAAGCATCTCCAACAGCCTCACCCAGGCCGTGAGAGGGCTGAGAGGAGAGGAAGGAACTGGCTGTCCAGAGAGGCTGGGAACAGGGAGGAGGCCAGAACCACTAAGTGCCAGGCAGCCATGTCACATCAGGGCCTTCTCCAAGGGGGAATGGCTGACTGTCCCCAAATAGTTCCCCTCCTTATATAAAAAAAGCTTTGGCTTATATAAAAATGCATTACCTAAAAGGAACACATAAATGAGCACCCGCATCACTGGTGTGGCAGATCACCACCAGTGGCTGGAGCAGGTCAGGCAGAGAGTAGGCACCACATAGGCATCTGTTAATGGAAGGATGGAGGCGTGCATGACTCAGTAAACCCCAGAAAGTTTAACTGAGGGGAATCGAGAGCAGCAGAACGTACAACAGAGAAGAAGACCTCTGGAACCGGTCTTCTAAAGGGTGGGCTGCACGGTCACTTTTAGGGTAGCTCTGAAGTGCATGAGGACCCAGGGCCCTGGCTTTGCCAACCCTCCAGCCTTCTCTCGCTCCCCTCTTCCCTTCACATTCTGTCCAATCCTTCCAAACTATTCCCAATTATTTACGAGTACCTTGCTATTTTTAGGCCTTCCAGATTTTGCACAGACTGTCTCCTGCACCTGGAATGCTGCTACTTTGCATCCTCTAGTGCTGCTCTTTGGTGTCTCTTCCTCCAAGTAGCCTTCCTGGATAGACCCCACCCAGTGCCTCACTGCACACCCTTTGCCATCTTGCCCACCTTCCACAGTGTTGCAAAAGCCCCGGTGCCTTCTAGGGCCTCCTCTCCAGCTCATCTCTAGACTCAGGGCAAAGACAAACTCCAAGGCAAATGCTTAACTGAAGGGTAGGTGGGTGGAAGGATAAGGATAGGGATGGAAAGACTCTCAAAGGGGAGGAAGTCCAGTGTCATGAACAGGACAACAGCAGATAGATTTGGCAGATTTTTGCCAGAACTAAGTCTGATTTTGAGTCATCTGCTAATGGCTTTGAGAACAGTGCAGGCACGTTTATTCAGGGATGAAGCTAGACAAGTGTGAATTACACAGTTCTTCAAAGTACTCATGGTTTGGCTTCTGGGATCTGCTTTCCCCAAGCAGACCCACGCTGGCCTGTGGTAGCAAATAGTCTTCTAAATTCTGCAGTTCAACAATCTTCTGGGAAGTTCAACCATCCTAGAAAGGTGAATCATGTTTTCTTGGAGTCGTGTTTGTCATTGTCTTACTGGAATGAACCCAGCTCCATCTCCTGTCCCTTGAGCAGATAAGTGAGTGACTGAATGAATGAAAGGGGGCGATCATGGCAGGGTAAACAGCACTTGGCCCTAAGAGCAGACATACAGGGTAGTAGGTTTTAGTATCAGTATGATGTCTACACTTCTTAGCTCTGTGACCTTCAGCAATGGCTTACCCTCTGGAGTCCCTATTCCCTCAGCTGCAAAATGGTTACTAGTCAGATCTAAAGATAAATATGTAACTTTTTCAGCATCTAATAGGTGCTTAATATCAGGAGTTCCTTCTCCTCTCCATCCTAACCTTCTTCCCTCCTTTGTTCCTTCTAAGCAACAACTAATATCTGAGGAGCCCCACCAGCAGGCAGGCCCTGGAGGTAGCAGCTCTCCCACACATCAGCTCCAGTAACACTCACTCTCATCCTATGGTGGGGACGCTGGAGTTAAGTACTTTCCTGCATTAGTTTGATAGGGCTGTCCTAACAAAATGCCACAAAGCAGTCAGCTTAAAAATAATAGAAATGTCTTATTCTATAGGCCTGGGGGCTGGAATTCACTAGTACCCTAAAACCTGTGCTCCTACCCTGTTATGCTTGCTGTTAGGGCCAAGTGCTGTTTACCCTGCCTGATAAACCCCATTCAGTCATTCATTCCCTCACTCACATAGCTGCTCAAGAGACAGGAGATGGGGTTGGGTCCATTCCAATAAGGCGAGACAGATTTGGCTCCAAGAAGGCATGAGTCACCTTTCTAGGATGACTGGATTACCTGGAAGACTGTGGAACTGCAGAATTCAGTAGGCCATTTGCTGCCACAGGGTTGGTTCCTTCTAAAGGCTGGGAGGGAGAATCTGTTCCATGCTTCCTCCCAGCTTCTGGGGTTGCTGGACATCCTTGGTGCTCTTTGGATTGTAGTTCACCCTCCCGATCTCTACCTTCAGCGTCCTATGGTGTTCTCCCTATGCATGTCTATCTCTGGTCAAATTTCTCCTCTTGACAGGGACACAATCACATTTCTTCAGGGTCATCCTAACAATCTCATTTAAGCTGATCATCTGTTTAGTCATATATATAACCTTATAATAAGGTCACATTCACAACTACTGAGGACTTGAATATCTTCTAGGGACACAGTTCAAACCATACGACCTCCAAGGTGACCAGCAACCATAAAGTCACAACTCAAACCCACATCTGTCTTTCCCTCTTTCTCCCCATAGCTACCTTTAGTTAACTTTTCATGTGAAAGTCCAGGAGAAGTGCAGCTGAACAATTCAACCTCAAGGAGACTGCCTGGGAGATACCATGTCAAAATGGACTCTAGAGAGATACTAAATACTAAATGATTTCCTAATCTAATACTTGAATTTCACAAATGAGCTCACTGAGGACCAAGAGTGCTTGCCCAAAGTTGCACCCCTGGATAGAAAGGGGCCAGGTCTGTTAGTCAAGTCCCTATAGATCTCCTCTCCAGAGAAATCTTCCAATAACCCTGCAACAGGAATTTGGTAGCCCCTGCACTAAGATTTCCACTAAGATTGAGAAAGAAAACATTTCTTAACCACATTTCTGAATAAAAACCTTAAACATTCAGTTGCATTGCAAGCATTACATTAAGCAAAGCATCTACCTTAAACCAGATGAAGAGGCTGTTATTATTATGATGATCATTATTATTATTATTCCAATCCTCCAGTCAAAATTGCCAGGAAGTTCAAAATGCCACCTTCCTCCCATGTCCAGCTTCAAGAAAACAGGCCTACCAACCAGCCCACAGAAATTGAATCACAGTTTCAGCTAAATACATATTTAATTCCTTATGTATTTTTTATGTTTTGTTTTGTGCAGGACTGTTTACCTACTTAATGGTGAAGTGGAATCTATTGTCACCCTAGTTGCTAGGGTTTTTTTTTTTGTTGTTTTTTGGGTTTTTTTTTTCTTTTTCAGTCTGAAGCGCCCCCTAGTAAGCGTTGTTAGATTAAGAAGCTGAGAAATAGCCTGAAAATAAGACACGAAACTGAAGAAAATTTTAGGGAAAAAATGGGGGCAAAACTGGGGGTGGAGGGATGGCTCCTTTGTTTCAAGGGGATCTGAACGTGATTCTTAAAAATCTATGGCTGAGCTCTCTTCTATATGCACACTCACGTGGGCTGCCTTGCCGAGGAGTCTCGGATACGGGAAGGTCTTGCCAAGAGCACATCCCAGAAATCCTGAGAGCCGACTTGCAGGAGGGAGTGTGCAAATTCATGTTGCAAACAGGCTCCACTGGGGGAGGGAGGCAGGGGTTAGGGAACGTGGGAATTCTCCCTGCTTTCCATTGATTGTTCTGTGAACCTAAGAAGGCTATAAAAAAAAAAAGTTTATTAATTAGATGTTTAAAAAAAAAAAAAAAACAGCATTTGACTAGAGCAAAGAAAACCCCCAGGAAGCGATCTTGAAGGGCCACTGAACATCAGCTTCATGGAACTGGCAGTTTGCCACAACTGCCTGTGCACCAGTCACTCTGAGAGTTTTTCCAAAATACACATTCCCTACCGTCAACCTCAGGGGTTCCCATCAAATCGGTTTGGGGTGGATGAGGGCATTTGTCTTCTTTAAAAAGTTCCCCCCAGCAACCTGATGTTCCAGCCAGAGTTGAGATAAAACACCAAAATGCCCCTACTTGGACTCCAGGACCTCACAAGTCACCTTCTGGATTGCATTTGGGTTCCCCTGGGGTCCAACTACAGACAGAGGGCAGGAGTGATTTGCCGTGCAGCAGGGAGGGACATGCAGATTTGGATATGCCCTGGCCCTGGCCTCTTGTGACAAGTCAACAAAGTGGCTTCTGATTTGGGATTGGCTTTCCAGTTAAGCAACTCATAGAAGGATTCAGATCTCCATGTGAACTTGAACTATCAGGGTCATTTTACAAACAGGATGGGCTACAAAGCAATGCTGCAGTGTGGCCTGCACCCCCACCAGAGCACAAAGCTCTAAGGAAGGTAGTGTGTCCCACAGGCAAATGAACCCGTACTCCCAACGAGGAGACAGGGACAGAGCCACAGCAGCACCATCCAGCATCGTCCTGGCCATGCCTCTGTCCCTAGCTCTGCTTTGGCTCTAACTGCTTTGATTCTATCTGCACAAGTCTCAAGGCCCAACCGCTCCCTACCATCTTTGTAGGATGGAGGAGGAAAGGCTGCTGGGAGACCTTCCCAGCAACCTGCCGATGAAAATGGGTACTTCTCGGCTCTTCTCTCCTTTTCCCCACTTTTTTGAAGAAAAGTCGCGTAGGATCGTGCTGTAGGTTTGATATAGAAACAAGCTGAGGTAAGGTCCAAGGTAATACCAGGAAAATGGTGGAAACCACGTAATTCAAATAATTCTCAATACTCATCTATCAGTAAGAATCACCTGTGGCTCTTATTAAAGATTAAGATTCCTAGCCCCATCTGGAGATGCTAATTCAGTAGTCTTGGTTGTTTCCAAGATTCAGTTCATTCGTTCAACACATATTTAACAATGCCAAGCTCTACTCCTGGGCCTGGGGACTTGGTATTGAACAAATAGCCCCTTGCCATCATGGAGTTTACATACTAGTGGAATCTGCATTTTTAACAAGTTGTGCAAAATTATTTTAGGTGCAGAAAGTTCTGGATCATGCTCTTTGACACACCTGATCATTCAACATGCTTATGTTAGACTGGGAAATCAGACCTACAAGAGGAGAGAACTAGCATGACTCCTTCCTTCCTGCCTGCAGCCTTGTTCTGCAAATATCAACTCCCTGCTGTTGGACACATGCTCTCTAAAGCCATCCAAACACTCTGTAGACAACACATCTGTTTAGATTCATCCTCTCCTATTCCAAATTGAACAGAGGAGGACACCTGCATTAGCCACTGATCTTATATGTATGAAAACCAAGCAACAGATGGTATGACTGTCTCCTTAGCAGTCACCCAGAAAACAACATCCAGAGGAACAGAGAACACGGAAGGCTGCAAGCCCACCCCTCTTGGGCGGGACAACCGTACAGACTGGTGAAGCCTTCATCCTGCCTTGGGATTGCCACATTCACTGCTCTGTGATGCGGTTCAGTGGTTTTCACTACTGAAAGTTTCTACAAAATGCTGAAAGCCAGGCCTGTGCCAAGCTTCTAAATCATTCTCCAAAGGTGGGCATCTCAGTAATGCTCCCCAAGGGAGTCCAGATTTGTTTCCAGGCATAAAAGCCACCAACATCTAAGAAAGAATTCAAGCTTTTAACTCGGATAGACCTGTGGTCAAGCCTCAGCTCTGCCACCTACTAGCTGTGTGACCTGAGATAAATTGTCTGACTTCTCTAAGATTCGGCTTCCTTGTCTGTGAAACTGAAAGAAATACACCTTGTCTCTCAAAGTTGGGGGCGAGGATTCTGTTTAAGAGCACCAGCAGGTGTCTGGCAAAGCGGCTCTCGGGCAAATGGTGCCCAATCAGCAGCAACTGTCACGGGGACAGACGTGAATGGGCTTGGGAGCAGCACAGAATAAGGCTCTAGACCCACTCAGTTTGGGCAAGTCACTTCTCTGAAGCAGTTGTTTGAGGGTTGAATGTGCAGAGAGCAACTTTCTTGGAACTATCCTGGCACATAGTAGGTGTTCAGCAAGTGTTGGCTCTTTTTATCACGTTCAACTTCTGTACCTTTACTCATTCCATGATCCTTTTTAAAACTTCATGAAAACTCCACTCCTCTAATGATTACTCCAGCCAGCTACAAGACAAACAACAAAATGCAGTGGGAAAACCAGAAGGTAGGGAGGTTCATAGTCCTGGGTTCCAATCAGCATTTTGCAGTACGCATTCTCGGTTGGTTCCTTAACGTCCCAGAACCTCAGTTTTCTCAGTAAAATGGGCATTTGAGGTTCTCTAGAATTGGATAATACTTCCATATCCATCTAATATAGTCTGAGCCCCCTAATGAGACTTTTTGAAGTTTCTTTTCATCTCATTTCTGGGACCTTTAGGGAGTGTTTGTCTGTTCTGAAAAGTAGTCACAGCTGTGGTTTGTCAGCTGGTCTGCAAGACTTTGAGCCTGAACTTCTGCTGCTCATTCTAGCTGTCTTGAAGCCACATTTTCAAGACAGAATCCTCTCCATTCTGCTATGTCTCAAGCACAGGACTCACCCCTTCCTGTTTTTCCTAACACGCTGTTAACCCTAACACGCTGCGGTGCTTGATAAGTCTTGACTGCAAGCCTCGGCAAAGCATTGAGAAGTTTCCGTCTTCAGGAGGAGATCCAAACAGAATTATAAGATGCCTCCCCATCGAGTGCACCAGCCTTGCCCCTTCCTGGGGCCTCCACTGAGAATGAAAATGGGCATCAATACACATACAGGAGATCCCCAAGAAAAAAGAGGGCCTCTGCCCAGGAAACGCAGACTGATGCCCGAGAGCAGGACCACTGCAGAGACCTCACCAAGGCACAGTGGCCACACGGGAGCCAAGTCCTCATCACCACTGCTACACAGCACTGTGTTCTCGCCTGTGCAGAACAGGCCAGATCCTCAGTCACTAGTCCAGTTGGATGTATGACTGGTCCACACCATGGAGATTTGGCATCATCCAAATGCCCTGTGCAAATGCATACACTACCCTGAAGACTCCAAGACACCCATGCACATCTAGGCGGGGACATTTCGCTGAGTGACAGCAGGATGCAAAGACCTTGGGAGGGAACTCAGTACTTCTCCTAGCCACGGCTGGTAGGGGTTAGGGATGCCTCTCTTTGGGGTCTGAGACAGGCTCTGCTTTTCCCACTCCACAAGACAAATGTCATTGTACTCAAACAGCCTGTAGCCCCATACAGGCTGCAGAAAAGCATTCAGCCTGGGCACTGGCAGCAGTGCCCTGCCTGGTGCTACCAAGGGGGCACTAGCTCCTGGGTAGAGCAGGATACTGTAGTGTGATTGAAGAACATCATGCATTTGGCCAAACCTATAGAACTTCAGGACAAAGAGGGAACCCTAACATACTTTACCCACTTTGGTTAATAATGGTGAACCAATCATTGTTTCATCAATTGTGACAAATGCACCATACCAAGGCAAGATGTTAATAACAGGGAAATCGATGGGGGGGGGGGGGGGGCGGGATACAAGGCAAACTCTTTTCAATTTTTCTATAAACCTAAAACTATTAATTTTTAAAGGGGGAGAGAGCTGGTAGTCGCCTGAGCTTCCCTTGCAAGGGAACCTGTGACCTTGGCAGTGGACAAGTCTCTACTGGGTAACCCTCAGAGCAAGAAGCAGTTTAAACATCAGTCAAGCAAATATTATCATGCTTGAGCAGGAGAAGCCCACCTGAGCAAATGCACAGATGTACACCCGCGCGGGCGACCAGCGTGGTGGCCTGATAACCAGGCCCACCTAATAGGCATTGAAGTCCTAGCGCAGCTCCGCCCCTGCGGTCAGAGAGGCCCCCGCTGCCTCCTTCACCATAATGAGCGGTAGAATCCCCCTAAATACTTCCATTTCGCTGTGTAAATGAAGCAACCCAGTGGAGGCCTTTTGGTGCGGGCTCTGTTTTACAACCAGCAGCTCTCAGGGCTGGGAATGTATTTACTTACAAAGGTGAATACTTTCTCTGGGGCTGCTTCCCGCCAGCAACGCTTCCCTGCGCCTGCTTCCTGATAAATGTGTACAGAAGATCGCAGCCTGAAAGTCGGTACGCCCAATTGGGCGAGTCATCGTGAAATCTACCCAGGGCTGATGAAAGCCACGTCTGCTGCCCTGACTTAGCCAATTGTCTGCTCGAGAGGGGAAAAAAATTACGTTGAAAAGAATGGCCAATTTTAAGACAGAGGCTGCTTTTTCATTATTGTGAAACATTTGGTATAAAGGGATATTTATCACCCTTTGCTTACTGTATTCCACCTTGGTTGCTAAAATAAGAAACCATGTTCCCTTTATCCCGAAGGTGTTAGGCTTGCCCTTGCTGAGCTACTGGGAACCTGTGTGTGTGTGTGTGTGTGTGTTGTGTGTGCGTGTGTGTGTGTGTGTGTGCCAGGAGCACAGCCAAGGGACATGTAGTAGGAGGCTTCAAGAGATGTCTGTTGACTGGGCAGGTAAATGGTAGCAGAAAGAGGTGGCATTATGGGCCTCATCCACAGATAGGGACAAAACAGTTGCTCCTTAAGTGATCTAAGCATGGTAACATCCCAGGAAAGTGACAGAAGATGACAGGTATATCTAAGATCAAAGATCTGGCTGGTGAGCCTATCTCCTTGCCACCACATCGCTCAGCTTGCTGTGGCCAGTGGCTTCATGACCAGGTAGCCCTAACCAGTGTGCTTAAGAGAACTTCTGCCCTGCTCCATTTCCTTGGATGGATAGGAGATATTTGAGGGAAATTCTTAAATTTGCAAGGAACTCAAAATTGGGAGTATTAAATGCACAGTCCATAATAACAAAACTAATCATTTTTATTAGTGCTGAAATGTCAGGCACCTTTCAGAGCAAACTCCTACATTAGCACACCTTCTGCAGACCTTCTGATTGTCCTTTCTTTGTATTTCAGCTAAACCTTTTAGAGAAACTGTTAAGAACCAGCCAAGGAAACCCAGTCACTCTGACTGGTTTTTACAGGCACCTAGAGTAAACTTGGCTCTGTGACCCTGAACTGAGCTTGCCATCTTCCTGTTTTGAACTATGACCTTAAACTGAGCATGTTCAGAAAAGTGCCTGCCCCTAGGTGTCCTCTCCACATGAATATGTACAAGCCCCCTGAGTAAAATCCCTGCTCCCTCAGGGACAGCATTGCTTTCTCAGGTAACTCCAGTGCTATCCTTACTTGCCAAGGGTAATCTTTCTTTGTTCTTTCCTCTTCTGGTTGGGCTTGTTGGCTCTGCACTTACCAAGAGGAGAACCCGTTGTGTTCTGTTTCAAAACATCATTGGGAAGGCACTTAGGGTTGAGTTTATGAAGTCACTGCAACACAGCAGGGAGAACCGTGTGCCATCTCAGCCAGACAATGACGGAAAACTTGTTAGGGGATTTGTGAAGAAGGTTCAAGAAGAGGGGAAAGCTGGAAGAAGCAGTGGAGAAGGTCATAGCCCAGGGCTAGGCCCACTGAAAGACTGAGACCCCACTGTGGGATTATATGTTCCCTCTCCCTCATACCTGACACCACCATGGTCAGAGTCGGAGACACTGGGGAATGTCGGGAAGAGGGAGTGATTCTGCGATTAGGTATTTGACTAATTTCCACCTCAGAGGCTGGAAGAGCTGGGTGAGGTGAAGGAAGTAGCAATCATGTGTACTGGCAGGGTAGGGAAGGTTGGTTGTTTCCGAGGTTTGGGCAATGTCCTCATTTTCTCCGCTCTCAATCTTGTCTCAGTGGTGATCCCTCAGGTCACAGCATGGCCTTATCTGCTGTTAATGTTCCTTGAGATTGTTTATGGTTTCAGAGGAGAGCACCATGGCCCTGCATGAATGCCAGCCTAGCTCCTGGCTGTCGGGAGCTTCATTTCTCTTTCTTAACATTATTAGCAGCTTTTATGATTTGGATCTTAAATGCCCTCCAAAACTCATATGGCTAAAGGCTCGGCCACCAGCTTGTGGTGCTATTGGGAGGGGGTGAAACTTTCAGAATGTGGAAAATACTGGAAAGAAGTTAGTTTAGGTTAGTGGGGGCATGCCCCTGAACAGAATAATGGATCCCAATCCCTTCCCCACCTTTCTCTCTCTCTGTCTCTCTGCTTTCTGACCATTAGATGAGCAGCTTTGCTCCACCAGGTGCTTGCCACACAGGCCCAAAAACAATGGAGCCACCTACCTTGGACTGAAACCTTTGGAAACAATAGCCAAACTAACCTTTTCTTCTTCTCAGTTGCTCTACCTCAGGCATTGTCACCAGCAACCAGAGAGTTGAGTAACACAATTACCATTATTGGGGCCCAGAAACCAATCCTCAATGTGTGGGGCTTGGATAAACTGAGTCTCAGAGCAAAGTCTCTCTACCCTTCCCACCACCTTCCCCTACTCCACCCGCCCTCTCTTGACCACTATCTTTGATCCTCTTTCATTCCCAAAGGGTAGGGACAGGATTTGTCTGAAGTCCCCTTGTCTGACCCTACGGGAAATTTCCTTTCCAGAAAGAAAGTAATTGTTTTAAAACCCTTTTCCCTAAGAATTTCATGAGAGAACCAGTAAAGTTTAGCCCATCAGAGAAGAGACTGAAAGCCATCCTTATGCCCAACTTTCTCCTCTGTCCTTCTTAGACAGCTCTGAGAGATTACTTAGGAAACTTTATAATAAGACAACCTGTTTTGCTGTGAAGTCTGCCCCTCCACTGTCCCATAATTTGTCACCACTTCCCCGGAGGAAAGAGGAACTCTGTCCCAGGCCATTATCTGTCCTTTGGGCCTGAAAATCGCTTGCCGACTCACCTCTCTAAATTGCCAGCACCTATGTTTCTCTCTCTCCTATAAGGACGGCTGTGAGTTTCTTGTTGGGTTATTACTACTCATCTTCTGCAATGGCCCCATGCACGTTGGTATACCTGTACGGTTTTTCTCCTGTTGTCCATTCATTTCAGCAAAACTTAGCCGTAGGGGGGTCCTCACGCCCCTAAACTACTGCTTAGTTTTTAAAATATTATTGAGGACCTACTATGTGTCAGGTACTGTTCCAGGCACTAGGAGTGCAAGGCAAAGAAGACTAACCACGCCTGCCCTGTGCAGGGTGGAATCCTATAGGAGAGAGGGAGGCCGTTAACAATAAGCCAACAAACATGGGCACAGAAAGAGGTCATGTCAAGCAAAGAGATCTGAAGGCAGATCAAGCAGAGTGGGAGCTAGAGAGGGACATGGAGCATTTTAAGTAGGGGTAATCAGAGGACATCTCTCTAAAAGGATGAACTTAGGCAGAGTCAAAATGCAGAAAAGCAGCCAGCTATGAGCATATCCGGGAAGAAGCCTTCCCAACAGGGGATGAACAAGGCAAAGGCCTGGAGTCGCAGCACACATGGCGTGTTTGGAGAAAAGCACGGTACCCAGTGCTGACGGAGGATGCTGAGGGCAGAGTATAAAAGGGGAAGATAGACAAGGGACTGGGCAAGGCTGGCCATGCAAGGCCTTGAGACCAAGGGCAGAAACTGTGACATGGTGCTCAGGGTCTGACACGGGGTGAGGGCTCAGTGATTTGCCTCACCTCACTCCCTGGTCTCACCCTCAAGGGCCTTCCATCTCAAATAGAGTTTGAATAGGGGGCAAAGAAGGAAGTCTGAATTGACCAAAATGCAAATTTGAGAAAGAAACTAGAAATGGAAGCAGTCTCCAGATGGAGACTGCTGGGTTCAGCTCTGGTCCTAAATAGAACAAGGGCAGTGAGAAACCATAACATGGACCAAGGAAACTGCTGGGGTGACGGGGAAGGGCCCGAGGAGTCAGGTCGGTGAGACACTGTCCAAGCACCTGGGGCTGCCCAGTCGAAGAGCAAAAGGGCCTGGATGGTACCAGGGAGAATATCCCGATAGGAAGCACCTGGATGACCAGCTTAGAAACTGTGATCATTCAGTCCCCCATAGCCAAACTGCCAACTAGATACTATGATCTCACTGTCCTGGGGCTTGATGTCTGAGAAATGAAATACCTGCAGGAAGTTCCATCATGATAATGGCAAACATTCACTGTGCACTTCCTCAATGGCTAGGTCTGTTCTAAGCAATGATCAAAATAATCTGAGTCTTCAACTTTGTGAGGTAGATGATTCTGATCTCTCCATTCTTCAGATGAGAAAAACTGAAGCTTAGAGGAGACGTAAACTTACAAATAATAGATGGTTCCAGGATTTGAACCGAGGTTGGTCAGACTCCAGAGTCCTTGTTCACAGTCACTAAACAATACAGCACCCATACATGGGGGAATGGTGTCAAAATCAGAGCCAAGAGTGACTGGCAAGGGTCCATTCATGTCTCCTTTGTGCCAAGGAACTAGTTAGGTGAGTTCTGTACTGCCATTGTTCTTAAAAGTTCTAGGAAGGTTAATTAGTCAAGGAAAGCAGGCATGGGGGAGAGGAGAGGAGAAAGAAGAAAAGCAATAGAACATAGTCTGATTAGAGGTTGCCAGGCCCTGGTAGGGTGGGACGTGAATGCTTAATGGGCCTGGGGTTTCCTTGAACGGTGCCAGAGAAGTGTGTGTGGAGCTAGATAGTGATGATGGTTACCCAGTCTAAATGTGTAACTAACACTGAAGTATACACTTTAAAATAGTTTAAAATGGTAAAGTTTCTATTATGTGATTTTAGCACGTTTTTAAAAGCATGGCATGCATTAATTTCTAGTCACCCATTGATCCCCTGTCAGGTCCCTCCCTTGCTCTGTAATTCTTCGCTTGTTCCTACCCTTCAACTGAAAAGGAAGAGCAGTTGGCCTGTCACAGGTGGCTCCCACACCATTCCCAAGTAGTCACCAAGATTCCCAGAAGACTGAATGAACAGGCTGGATAAGTGGATGACCGGGAGCCCCAGCTTGCCTTTAAAAAAATTGTTCATAACCTACTTCCTCACTAAATAACCATGAACATTTTCTCCTGCCCCTTCAAAATGATCTTAATATCATGAATAATAGTCTATTCCTGTGTGGACCTTAAGATCCCCAAGTGCTGTGGTTGGTTCTCTTTTATAAAAACACATCTGTAGGAGCATCATCACATCTGCCTCTGTGCTGATCCCCCCGCCCCCCTATTTCCAAGACTTTTCTTAGAGTCCACTGAGGAGGAGCCATCTCCTTGGCTTCCATATCTGTCTCCCCTAATTCCCATGCAGCAAGAATTCAGGAGCTCCCTTGGCCCACTCTGTTCACAGAAGGTCCTGAGAGATTTCCACAGAATTTCATCTCAGCCCCAGATCTTCACTGGCAACTATATCCTTCCTTCAGGGGGTGTTTATTGATCTCCATTTGCAATTTAATCATTCATTTAGAAAAAGCATTTGCTGACATTGTTCTGGGACTTGGACATAATCTCATCCCTGGGCAAGGAAGGTAAAACAATATGTAATCGAAGGGGGAGGTGGTTGTCTGAGCAGGGCTCCCTCAGCACGCTGGGACAGCTCCTTCCTCCTAATGAATTCATCGGAGAATTGGACTCAGCTAGAGTCATTTTTAAGCTGTTCTCCTTTGAAAAGGGAAAAAGGTAAGGGGACGTGTGTTTTATGCAATGAGATAGCTACAGAAGGTCTGTACTCCGTTTTGCTCGGTACTAATCTCCACATTCAACTCGACTCTGCTTTCGCTGAGTCAGCGCTGTTCCTTTAAGTGACCTGATTCTGTAATCCCATTATTAATATTATGAAAATGGCTTTCCTCTACACTATTTTGTGCTATCAATGGAAAACCACAGTTCCAAAATGCATTAGCCCGTTGCAGGCTCCGGCAGGATTATTTGCATCAATACAAACCGAGTTCATCATCAGCCCATTTGAATAATCAGCCACGTGGCGCCCGCACCTCGCCAGGCTCTGGCGCACCCCGCTGCCACCGCCCCAGTCGCAGAATTTCATTTGAGTCCCTGATTCTCCTAAGCGCTGCAGATTTTCCTGCACGCTATCGCTGCAACATCTTGCCATTTACTCTGCAATTTTTCCTCTCCTTCCTGACAGTGATGTAAGCCGGTTCCTAGGCCCCTAATCAGCAGGTCTGAGGTGGTAAATGGCACGTGTTAAAACCGGTAAGCGTAGGGGGAGGAAGAAGTGTTCATTAAGAAAAACAACGAGCCCGGGAATAATAAATGTCAGAACAGCAAAGATGCCTCCTATTTTTCACAATATTAAATCGCCTTTGGTACCTTAGGCCTTGAGGTGATATTTCCCCCATTTATAATTTTCAAAACCAAAATTAAGTCAAAAGAGGATCGTGGGGGGCAGGGAATGCAGATGGATGTAAACCAGGGGCGCTTTGATGGTTCCAACCTCTGCATCTCTCCCAGCCTGAGCTTCCCTCATCTGGGACTTCCCAGGGACAGTACTGTTGGCCTTTACAAAAGAACTGGGGAGCTGGAGGCTGGGGCATAAAAGGGAAAGTCATGAAAATGGATTTTAATTGCAAATCAGATCACTGTATTTCTCCACTTGAAAATCATTCCACAGAGTCCAAAGCTCTGTGCACAGGACATGGGCTGTGCCCTGGAAATCACAGCTCTCCAGTTGTGCACTCTGCCCTTCCTAGCCTCCATTCCCTCTGCTCTCCTCCTGAACTCTGTCCCAGCCTGCTCACCCTTCTTCTTTCCCTAGGAGGCACCTGCCTCCCAGGCGCCTCTCTCTGTGCCCATCTGCCCATTCCTAACACTTCCCTGCCCCAATTCTGAATCTTGCAAATACCTATCAATCTTCTGCTCCTGGCTGTTGCCACTTCCTCTGAGCCCCAAAGAGCAGACTGTTGCATGTGAGTCCACTTTCTAACAATCTCCACCCTCCTGGCAATTGTTGACCATCTGTAGTGGGTTGAGTGGTGACCTTGTGACATCGGAGGTAGAGACTGGAGAGTCTCAGCCACAGCCAAGGAACCAGAGTTCAGAGCCCGAAACAGTAAGGAGAAGGCTCCTGAGAGTCTTCAGAGGGAGAATAGCCCTGCAGGAACCTTGACTTCTGGCCTCCAGAACTGTGACAGAATAAATTTCAGTTGTTTAAGGATCTAAATTTGGGGTAACTAACTTACCCCAAAATCAGGCACAGTGTCTGGGTTGCTTGCCAGTCTCAAAAGAGCTTAGCCCAGTGCCCAGCACATAGTAGAGCTCCAAGTTTGTTGAATGAATGAATGACATGCACAGTAGCATAGGAAGAAACACTTTTATTCAACATCGGTCTCCAGCCTATACCGATCCAAGTAGACAAATAGAGTACCTTGTGGAAAGGACTTGTTTGAAACATAGACACTAACCCAAGCTATGTGACAGTATCTTGGGGCAGAAATGTGGCCAGGCCTTACAGAGTCCAAGAAGAAGAACTAGGAATAGTATCATTGCTCTCTCTCATCTCAGTGCCCTCCTCTCTCTATCTCTCTCACTCATACACACACACACACACACACACACAGTACACACAAACACACCTGCTCATTCTTCCTTCCTGAAGCACAAGTTTGTGTCTCTGTTTGTTTCTTCTGCCTGGTGGAAATTACCAAGGTCTCTTTTGGTGTGGTCCAAACATCCGAAAGAGTGACTCTCTTCTTCACTCCAATTCTAAATTCTTATGAAAGAATCTCTGATCGGCCAAACCTGGGTCAAGTGTCCACCTTTGTCAACCAGGGACAAGGGAGCAGGCAAAGAAACACCCACATTTTCATTTCTCAAAGCAGTGGGACTGAGCAGATACAATCCAGCAGGTGCCTCCTCCACCTACCTGACCTTGACCTATGTTTCAAGCATCTGAGTGATGCTTGGAGCCGCCACATCCTTCACAGGCTGCTAGCCTTCATGGATGGCTAGGCAGTACATGGGAGTGAACTTGTATAGTGAGCCTGTGCTCGGCCCTAATATACCCAGACTGATCTACGTTCCCTTTAACTGCAACCTCCAGCTGCGCATGCAGTGTGCCTGTGATTCCTAGCAAACCTCAGGGAAGCTACACCCAGAGCAGCAAGAGCCTGAGAGGAACTGGAGGCCGGTCCCCCAGTTGGAGGATGCTTTCCTCATGCACAGCACGTCAGGTCAGCATGAAATTAAAAAAACATTAGAGAGCATGCTGGAAATGATGCTACTCAGAGACATGAAAGCCCAGCAGCCCTTGCAAAAGTCTAAGGATGAAGTCAGTTACCATCAGTGTGTGCTGGAGACTCTGGGTCCTGAAAATATGATTATACCATAAAGAGAAAGCACATTTTAAAAATCTCACAATAAGAAAAAAAAAATCTACTTAGAAGCACTTATCATAATGAAACTACATTAAATTACCACAGATAAATGTCCTCTTGAAAGAACTTTCACAGATAAGAAACTTCAACTGGCCGAGGAGAACCAGAAATGTCAAAACGGGAAGGAAAGTGACAAGAATCTAATCAATGGCCTCACTTGACAGATGCGGAAGCCCCAAGGGGATGAAGGTCTGCGGGTTAGTTAGAAAGCAGATGTTGAAGGTCAGCGCCCCCTAGTGCCCAGTTGGTTCTAGTACTGACCCCTCTCCTAAAGCAACAGTAGGTAAAATAAGGAGGGCGTGATCAAGAAAGGCCAAGGGAAAGGAAAGACAAAAATTAGAGGAAAGACAAAAAACATGTCCAGATTATAATGTAGGAGTAAAAACATAATAATAACATAGCCATTCCCTCCAAAACCAACCTGGGATGTAGTAAGCATTCAGTGAACAACAACAATTGCTAATTGTTGGTACAGCATAATTCTCACTGTTTAAAAATAGTGAGGTCTCCCTTAAAAAACTATAGCCACTTTGCCAGAATAGTCTAACAAAGATTAACACAATTCTTGGGGGGAGAGATAAACTTTTAATCCTAATCCCCGTACATTTCTGGAATCTATCATGTTTAAGGAAAATTCCCTGGTATAAAGTTGACAATTTCCTCAAAGATCTTCACACACTGAAGGGCTGGCTCTTTGATGGAGCACTCAAGTCACCCAGTGAGACACTGAATCTTGGAAACCTTCCCAGAGAATCATAGACAGTTCTGCAGTATGGACAGGCCCTCCACTTTAACTGAATACACAGGAATACACCCCAAACCTGCCCCAGCTGGTCATTGCTACTAGGACCACAGGTTGCTCAGTCAAGTTGAACTCATTGATGAGACACATGGGCCAGATCTAGACGAGAACTTGAAAATGTGTCTATGGAAATTAATATATCCTTTCATCAATGAAAAATGAGATCTGTTAACCCCAGTTGCCAAATTAATTTAGTGCACACAGACCCCAGTGCTTCCAAACCAACCTTCCCTCCCTTCTCTATTTATTAATTTCCTGGGGAAGAGGCAAGAATCAGCTCCTCTCCACATCCTAAACAGGACATAAGTTAAGCTTTTGTGTCCCCTCACCACATTTTGCCTATCTGGGGGTCAAGGCTGCACATGTAGAGAAGACAAAGGGTGGATGCCATCAGGCCCTGTCCTGTCTTATCTTGGGAAGACACTCAGGGAAGTTGGGTCTTATGTGTACAGAACAGGAAGTTGTCATCAGTTACATTAGGTGCCCTGGAAAAAGCCTCTTGCTCTGATATCTTGCTCCTAAATTTCTGAGTCCTTTTGCACCTTACTTTTAATTAAAGAACTGAAGTCTGATCAAGGTTTTTAACACTGAAAATATTAGGACCCCATGGGAAATAAAACAAAGAAGATGCATCTTGATGGGTCAGGAGATGTAGTACCAGAGCATGGGGACGAACAGTCTCAGGATGCTGGGGTCACAGAACCGGGAAAGTAGTAAGGCAACTGGACTAACCGAGTGAAGTCTCGCGTCTACAAGAGGCAGACAGATGAGTCCGGGTGTCAGGAATCCTCTTAAGTGCAGTGCAAGATAGAAATGATAACATTCAAGATCTAGTGGGGCCCTGGGAAGACCACCATAGATGAAGAGATACATAGGAAGAATGGTCTCACTTTCTTGCCATCCACAATAGAAAACCAGATGCTACTCAAGTGCCCTAAAAATCCTAGGCCAGTTTCCAGCAGCCACGACATCTCAGATCCAGGACTGGCATGGCTGGATCATTACCATGTGTCCCATCCCTCCAGTCTGATGGTAAATACGTCAAGGACTCTGTTGTCCTTCCCTGCCCCCGGGATTGACTGCAGTCTTCCTGCCCTAGTTTCACCTCCTGGGCAGCAGAGGTTGAGGCATGGGCACTTTTGTGCCCAACAGGCACTGGCCCCTCCCTCCCAGATGCTGAAGGCCATGTTTGCCAAACCCATAAAACAAGAGTTATGTCCACATTCCAAGAAGAGGGGAGAATCCTCTCCTGACAGGTTCTGTGATCCCAAGGGAAGTCCTCTAAGCCTGTTTTCTGTCCTGCAAAATGAAAATAACAGCAGATAGTACCTACCTCCTATGATTTTTGTGAATTTAAATGAGAGGATGCATGTGAAGTGCTGAGCATGCACATGCTCAATAAATAATATGTACTATATAAAATGTTGCTATCATCTTTCCATACATTTGCATAAATAAGGTTTTCAAAAGATGTTCTGCAGAATAGGAACTGGCTTTCTGTCTCAGTCTCTTCCTGTTATAGCTGGAATCCCCCCTCCACTAAAGACTGTGCTCCTCTACACCCGAACTGATTAATGGCCCCAGCACCCCGGCTACATAAAGTCTACATTAATGCAGGTTTTCCAATACATGCCACCAGGAGGTTATTCTGCATACTGATGCTTCTTGCCTTTTACCCTTCTCTGACCCCCTCCACATTTGTGCACACACCACTACTTTAAAAGGGTGAGGGGAAGCTTTCAGAAGACAGAAAAAATATTTCATGTAATCCCCATTCTGTTCTCATGATGTACAACACAGAGGAGTGCACTGGAGTGAACGTTTCAGACCATTTGAATTAAATGATGCATTTGTGATGTCTGTAGGACACAGCACAAAGGGGTCTCTGTCCGATAATAAAGGCCGCCCATCCTTCTGTAGTTCAAGTCCTGGGAAAGCAACCCCTTTGTAGGAACCCAGGATCACCTATGCATTCATTTATCTCCTTACAAAATAGGTTCTGAGCGATTGTCATTTAAACCTGATTAGGATGGGGAAATGGAAGGAAACCAGGATTTAAATAGACTAGTGAGTTTAAATGCAATTCTACTGAACACACCAAATCATTAGCAAATATGGATGTCGCTGCTGTAATGTTCTATTAGGAGCTGTTAAGAAAAGGGTCCATTTTGCTGTATTCGTTTATGGGAAGCCCTTTCAAGCATCCCTTTCCCCATATGCCCCTCCTCACCATCTTCAGTACTTGATTTGTTTTCCCTCTAGGACATAGGCCTAATAGAGGCACCTTTCATTCCAACTAGCCTCTATTGTTGTGGCCACAACTGTGCCAACCACTGAAAACCAAGAAACGCAAACACATGGTCTCAGTGGGTGAAATGCACTGCTGTGTAGTAAGAGCTAAAACAGAGAATGCTGGGTGCCACAGAGGAGGGCCGTTGACTTGGAGATATGGAGATATATATATATATATATATTTTTTTTTTTTTTTTTTTTTTTTTTTTTTGCAGTGCTGGGGATTGAACCCACGGCCTTATGCTTGCAAGACAAGCACCCTACCAACTAAGCTATATCCCCAGCCCCAGGAAACACATTTCTGTGGTTCTTTCAGGGATGCGGCATTCAGCAGAGAAAAAAGGAGCTCTGTATGTGGAAGAGGAAAAGAGCTGAAGGCAAGCAAACAGCGTTTTTGTACGATGACAAGCCCTTTTAGAACAGTAAGTTCGAAAAGGAAAGGAATTTGTTGAGTTTTGTATCCAGAAGATTTTTGACCATAAGTAACAGAGAGCCACTCCGCCAGTAGATTGAACCATTAAGACAATTCATGTTTACCTAATAAACGATCCAAGGGGTCTGGATGGTTCCATAGCTCAACTGTGTCATCAGATACCAAGGCTGTGACCATCCTTTTCTTCTACCATCTTCAAAGTATTGGCTCTCTGTCTTCGTGCCCACTGTCTCATGGTTGCAAGGTGGCTGCACAGCTGCAGACTTCACATGTTATGCCAAAGACCCAAGGAGGAAGGAAAAGACAGAGGACAATGAAATTCTTTTTACAGAAAATAGAGATTTTCCAGTACCATGCCCTCCTTCCCCAAATAACTTCCTTTTAGATTAAAAAAAAAAAAAAATAGGTTACTATCCACCCCTTATATATAAGGGAGGAGAGAAATTTACCACCAGGGCCTTAGTTCTCCTCTGTTGTTCCTGAGGAAGGACACATGATTGAGACAACAACCAATAGCTGCGACTGCTGAATTTATTATGTAATGTTCTGACACTCAAAACAGCATAAACAATAGCAAAATACTCCAGTACTCGGCACTCAGCTTAAGAAATAATTCATTGCCAGCACAATTATGCCCTCCTCTCAGGCCCCTCCTAGTCCTGCCCCCCACAAATTTCCCCAAGAGGGAACTTTCTCCCGATTTTAGGGGTCAACACACACACACACACACACTCAGAGAGAAAGAAAGAGAAAAAAAAAGTCCTAAACTAATAGGATTTTTGCATGTGGATATCATATCACAAATGTTCATTTGCAAATTGCTTATTTTGATCAATATTACCTTTGTGGAATTGACCTGTAGCTCTAGTTCATTTCTTTTCACTCTTATATGAAATTCCATTACAGGCACAGCACAATTTACATCCTGAATGGATGTTGGGAAATTTCCAGTATTTTACTATGATAGATAATACTTTTATGATTATTTTTCATGTCTTCCATCATACATGTCTGTGCCTATTCGTGTAAGTGTATATTTGCATGTACATGCATACATGTGTGCATGTATATGGATATATATGGATACATGTATGCATATATATATATATGAATTCAGCTAGGATATAGACCTAGAAGTTTAATTCTAGTGATAGAGAATGCGTATCTTCAACTTTACTGGATGTTGCTGAATTTCTCTCAAAGCAGATTTCCTGAATTTCATTTCCAACAGTGTTGGATGTTTCTCCATATGCTGACCAAAACTTAATGCCATCAGACTTGTTAGTTTCTGTCAGTCTGAAGGTATGAAAGAGCATCTAATTTTAATTTTAGTTTACATTTTTTATTATTAGTAAAGTTAAATATCCTTTTATATGTTTATTAGCAACTGATGTTGCTACTTCTGCAAATCCCCTCTTTGTCATTTTTACCAAATCTGACTAATCTGTTTTTCTTTTAAGTAGAAGTTATTTATGTATTCTGGATATTATTCATGTCTTCCTAACTGTGGGCTATCTTTTGTTTTCCAAAAAGTAACCTTTGATGAACAGAACACTTTTTTAAATTCAAATAAAATCAAATTTTTCAACTTTTGCTGTGGTTCATGAGTTTGGATTATCATGAAACTCTTCTACATCTAGTTCATAAAGATGTTCCATTTTCTTGTAAACATTTAGACTTGCATATGTAAGTCTCTCCACAATTAGATCTTTTGCCCACATGATGTTAGGGATGTCATTTATTTTTCCCCGTATTCATAGCAATCGCCAAGAAATTTTTTTGAAATGTATTGAAGAATACCAATCCTCCCCACAATCTGCAGCACCACCCACACATTTGGAGCTGTGTCTGAGCTCTGTCCTCGGCCAGTGATCTACTTACATGTCCCAATACCACTTATCTTTACTCCAGCTTCACAATTTGTCTTGACACCTGGTTAGGAAAAGTCTCCCACCTGGCTCTTCCCTGTCAAGTTTGTTGTCTGTTTTGGGCCCTTAGCAGATCATGAACTGTGGATGAAGCCCTTTTCCACCCAGCTTCTTCCAGCAAGTCCACACAGCCCAGGTGGCTTGCCCTACTGTTAACCCACTGGTACCATCCACTGCTTTTTAATTTGCACATTCGGTGAAGGGTGGGGTTTTTGTACTTCTTCCAACTGAAAGATTCATTTTCCATTTGAAGCCATATCTGAAAACGAACATCCCATTAGCCAAATTGCATTTACCAATGCAGTTCCAGTATGGCAGCTAAGCCCAGCCTGGCCACACACATCAGTGACGTGGGAGGCAATTGAGAGAGGAGTTGTCTGCTTAACTGCTGCTTGTCCCCTACAGAAGCCAAGGAAGGCCACAGCACATGAGGACTCTTCTGACTCTCAGGTGACAGGTGACTAGAGACAGGATGGGGTTGGAGTGAGGAGTTTTAACTAGGTGCCCCATTTCCCCCTTCTTCTCGCAGGCTATCCCAAAAACAGCCTACACCCCTGTATACCCATTCCCTTCCTCCTTTTACTCAATAGGACAAAAAGAACTCCAGTCTCTGGCTGGCTGAGCTCATGGAGTCTAATTTAATGTTCAGATTTCCTCATTCCTGTTCCTTCCACCAATCCCTCTTCACGTCGCCAAAGAAATGACTAATTTCTGTTTATGTATTTCTATCTTCTGTTGGGCATATATTCCAACAAGCATCTTCAAAAATGCTTTAAAGAAAAGCGTTTATCTAAAGAATCGTCCCCTCTCACAGATAAGGAGCTGAGGATCAGAAAGATGAAGCAACTTGCTCAAGAATTTGTGTTGTACCCAGGGCTGTTGAACCAGACTCCCGAAGCGCAGGTCAAAGTCCTTCTCTCTGTGCATCTTCCTCCTTCCTCCTCCCTCATGAAACTTCCAACCCAGGGAACGAAAATTCCAGTGGGCAATTTGACTGACAAGGACTTGCCACATTCCTCTTTGCTAAGGACTTTACAGGAAAACACAGTGAAACAGAAATTAGCTCTGAGGATCGAATACCTTGACTCTGTGTGTTGTGTGTGTGTGTGTGTGTGTGTGTGTGGTGTGTTGTGCTGTTTATATCCACTTAAATAATGGAGTGTGCATCTGAAGCTCTGCAGGAATGGTGACCCCTCGTTCCAGTTCCCTTTTTATTCCTAAGCCCTTCACACTCCACCTGAGACAAGAGGTCTTAAAAGCTCCTCAGAAAGGCAAGGAAAACTTGACATGAACTTCAAATCTCCTTCTAAACAGCAGGAACCACCATTTTGCTATCAGTGTGGAGACCTTGCCTGATGAGTGGGGCCAGATGCCCTGTCCAGAGTTCAGGAGAAAGAATTGCAACAAATTCTGAGTGGCTTAGCAGGTGAGAAGGGCAGCTGGGCCCTATCAAAGAGCTGCACAGTCCCAGGGAGACCCTGGCAAAGGGCAAACAGGAGGAGCCGAGTGGGAACACTCGCCCTCCAGCAGGGCTGGGTGGCCCCTCCTCACTGGTGTAAGTGGCTCTCAAGTCACAGAGACCAGGCTTCCCCACTCACAGGCATGTCTAGTATCTAATTCAGGAGCCCCTATGGGGAGGACCAAGAATTTATACTTCAAACCTGTTTCCAAAGAAGCGTGAACTGTACTGTGAGAACCGTGGCCGCCATTCATTCCCCGAAACATGGCAGCATTCAAAGCACCATTACAGGTTCCAGACACTGTGGAGACAGAGAAATAAACAACACACAGTCTATCACTCCAGGGGCCTGAGAGGCCTCCTTACCAAGGTGCTTCTCAGATAAGGTTGTGTTTCCCCAAATCCAGCTAATCCAAAGAATCACCCAAGAAGCCTGAAAATACAGATGCCTATGCTTTTCCCAGAAAATCAGAATTAGTATATCTGTGATGGATGCAGGAATCTGTACATGCATCAAGCTCTCCGAGTGATTTTTATGACGACTGTGAGAGCTTAAGGCAGGCTTGAGTTAAGACATGGTTTTACCAGATGCAGTTGTGCGTGCCTGTGATTCAGTGATAGGAGGCTGAGGCAGGAGGATGGCAAGTCTGAGGCCAGTCTCAGCAAATTGGTGAGACTGTTTCAAAATAAAAAATAAAAATGGCTAGGGATGTAGCTCAATGGAAAAGCACCCCTAAGATGGGTCCCCAGGACGAAGAAAGAGAGAGAGAAGGAGGGAGGGAGGAAGGAAGGAAGAAGGAAAAGAAAGGGAGGGAAGGGAAGGGAAAGGGGAGGGGAGGGAAGGGGAGAGGAGAGGAGAGGAAAGACGAGATATGGTTTGCCCAAAGCCCAGAACTTCTACAAGGAACAATTCAGAAGAAAACATTAGCACTCCCACCTCTACTACCAATCATCTGGCACTAATATTTCTAAAATAAGCTGGCCTCTTCCCATAAAGCATCTTGAATAAAGACCCCTGGGATCACAAGGGAGAAGATTTATTTTTTAATGGAGAAAGACGGAAGGGGGCCTGGAAGGAAGGCAGGAGTCTCTGAGGGGGCAGGGTCCAGCGGTCCTGAGGCAGGTTACAGAATACAAAGTGGCCACAACCCTTTGCAGCTCCTCCCCAGAGGAGGTCGGATCACTGTATTTTGATGCTAAGCTGTCCTTGTGACCAACTTTGATGAAAAGAATGTGGCAGAAGGGACATGGGGCGGGTTCTAATCCTTGGCCTCCACAGGTCTGAGAGCTTCTCTGTTTGCTGTGTATGAAGCCCTGCTGGGTCACCTGGGAACAGGCCCCGGCTCTCCTGCTGGAAGATGAGGCCACATGGGTAAGCCCCAGCCAAGAACCACTGTGGTCCTTCCTAACCAGCAACCTCTAGCCACTGACACAAACGCTTGTGGTCAAGTGGACCAGTTCCACTGAGCTTTTCTTAGAGTAATAAACAAGAAAACGTGAATGCTTCTATCACGGCAGCTCTGCTCATGGTCCCATTGCCCTGAGCTCAGTTGTAAGATCCAGTGTCGTTGGGAAATGGCAGCCAATTCACCACTTGCTTTAGTTTCAATTTAAGAAGGCAAAGTTGGTCATTCTTCCATCCACACATCCAAGGAGGGTCCTGGGTCCTGGAACAGCTAACGTATAACTGAACCCTCAAGAATTCCCTCAAGGTGATTTGGAACAGGAAGTAATTGGCCAGAGAGCTAGCAGCCTGGGCTCCGGTCCTGCCTGTTCTCCTGGGTATCTTGGGATAGGGACTTAATCTCCCTGGACCTCCGGTCTTTAGTGGTTGGATTTGTTCACCAAAATATTTCTAGTGATCTTTAGAAAAGGTCATGAAGCTGAGGCAGAAAATCTGGGCCACAGTTTTGGACAGAGCTGGCTTTGTGGATGTGCAATCTGTGCAGTTACACACACAGGGCCCAGGCTCAGAAGGGCCCATGTTTGGTTTAATGCTTGGTCGTTGCTACCTTGAAATTCTTAATTCTTTTGTCTTTAAGTTGGGTTTTGTAAGTGAAGTCCAAGGGGACATGGAGGCTGCACAGGAGAGAGGAGATACATGCAATATGTGTGTCTGCCTCTGTCCCTTGCTGCCACATTTGCATAGAATGTTCATGGTTCCCCATGAGAACAGAAATCCAGTGAAGCGAAGGTGTGCAGGACTTCAGCAAGACTCAGGTCCGTGACTGAGTAAGTGGGGCACTGACATGCTTTCTGTTCATACTAGAACTTGCTTCAAATACAGAAAGAAGGCAATGACATACTAAGAAATATGGGCAATCAAGGAATCTGTTACAGGTTTCATTGTATACCTGCCCCCGTTCCTATGTTGAACTCCTAACCCTTGTACCTCTAAACGTAACCTTATTCAAAAATAGGGTCTTTGCAGATGTTAGTTGGGACAGATAAAGTTAGGTTGGTGTCACACTAGAGTACTGTGAACCCTAATCCAATATGACTATTTTCCTTAAGAAATGGGGAAACGTGGGTACAGTCACCCAGACAGGGAGAACACCATGTGAAGACTGGAGCTGGGCCACCTCAAACCCAGAAGCTCCCAGAATCCAGGTGAGGGCCCTGCAAGATCCTTCCCTCTGTCGACACCTCCATCTCAGCGTTCCAGCCTCTACAACCTGGAGACAACAAATTTTGTTTAAGCCACCAAGCCTGTGACATTTTCCCACAGCCCTGTAGAACAAATACAGAAGCCTTGTCATTTCATTTCTTCCTCGTGTTCCTTCCCGGGCCAGTCAATCACTAATGCTGAAAACCATGACATGGAAGGAAAGGAGAACACGGGCGACTCCCAAGATCTTCTCCTTTCTGTCCCCTTTACTCATCAGAAAGCCAAAGGGAGAAAGCGGCTGGAATGCACACACAGCGGGAGGAGAGACAAAAGCAGTCGAGTTAGTTTGCTCAGCATTTCTACTGTTCTGGTAAGAACAGAAAATATATGTATATACAGGCTCTGAAAAAGGAGTTCCATAATCGGTGATTCTGCATGTGAATTAAATGCTTTTATATTTGCATTTAAAAGTGGCATTGCCCACTACAAAGATGAATAGTGAAGTTCGTGCTAATAATAAAAATGTTATTTTTTTCCTTACAACAACATTAAAAGAACAAATATAAAGCACCATGACAAGTTGAAAAAGAGTCCACGGAAGACAGGAAAAAGCTTTACATTTTACTACCTTTAGCAGCACTTTTGCCCCTGCTTTTGAAAAGGGATCTGCGTTTTCATTTTGCACTGGGCCTGAAGATTATGTAGCCAAGAGCTGCAGGAGATGCTATTTCTTCTCAGATGCTCTGATCTTTGCTGTTCCCTATCTCCAAATTCTGGATGGCCTTGATTGTATTTCTTACAACTATTTCTATTCATGCAGAAAACCCGGCGTCAGCCAATCACAGTGCTCTGGTGTGCAAAATGTCGCCTTTTTCATTTCCCCATAATTGATGCTTAGTTCTCAAGACTCTATTCACCACTATGAGGGAGGGAAACAGTTCTGCCAATTCAAGGAAACCTGTGGCTTCGAGATTCAAATTCGATCATCTCCGCACATTCTCCTTGCACCCCTCCCTCCCAGGGATGATTACCATTCGAGGAGAGATCCCGGTGCCACATTTCCCCATGCTGATTTATGCTGAGATATAAGCTCCCAACTAGTCTTTGCCCATCAGTCCTCCCATACCCATGCAGGGGGACAAT
The DNA here is from genome assembly GCF_902686455.1 of Sciurus vulgaris. NCBI lineage: Eukaryota > Metazoa > Chordata > Mammalia > Rodentia > Sciuridae > Sciurus > Sciurus vulgaris. The sequence goes on from NC_136469.1 coordinate 125,213,993, forward strand.
CTGAGACGCCTGTGTGTCCCAGCTCACATGGCCCTCACATCCCCTTCATTCACTGAGAAGGCTCTCCAGGCCCAGCAGCTGCCTTTGCCTCTTCCCTTCTCCTGGGGCTGTTGGTGACCCAGGGACCTGACTGAAATCACTGATCCTGGACCAGGGGTCGACAGACTAAATATGGCCCAGGAGTCAAACCCCCTGCCTGTTTTGGTCAATAAAGTTTTACTGGTACACAGTCACACACACTCCCTGACACTCTGTCCAAAGCTCTCTTCCTTCTACAGTGGCAGTTTCCATAGTTGCAATGGAGACTATATGTCCCTCAAGCCTAAAATACATAATTATCTAGCTCTTTACAGAAAAAGTTTGACAACCCCCTGGTTTTAGACAACCCTGGCTGCTGCTTCTGCTTGTGTTATGTCAGTGCAGTAGATATTCTTTTCTTCTTTAAGTTTTCTGCCTCCACAGGAAGTAAGGCTAAGTTCTCTCTACTTCACAGAATCTCCTTACTTACTAGGGTTTCCCTCTACCCTAGGGACGTCAGTCCACATCCCAAGATGGAGAATCATCCTGTTGCCTTAACCCTAGTCACACTGTGTCTGCTGATCCTCTACCACCAACAAACCATTGGATCTGTATTGCCTCCTTGGACAGGAGTTTGATTTTACAGCACTGTGCATTGGCTCCTTATATGGGTTATCTATCGACATGTAACAAATTAGACCTTCAAAATAAACAAATACTTATTATCTCACAGTTTCTCTGTGTCAGGAATCTTGCACAACTTGGCCAGTGTCACTGGCTCAATGCTTCTCATCAGGCTGCAGGCAATCTCTTGTCATCTCAAGGCTCAGCTTGGGGAGTGTCTGCTTCCAAGTCCACTGTCAGACCTCCAGGGTCTTCTGCAAGCTCACTTGACACTTCTCTGCCCAGGGCTGCCTCAGGAGGTGGCCACTTCCCCAGAGCAAGCAAACCAAGGGAAAGTGAGAGACAACTCCCTCCCAAGATGGAAGCTATAGTCATTTTATACCCTATTCTTGAAGTGATTTTCTATCACTTCTTCCATGTTCTATGTGAGAAGAAAGTCAATAGGTCCAAGCTACATTCAAGTTAACGGAAATTACGCTCTACTTCTCAAGGGAGGGGTATCAGAGAATATGAGGGCATGGCCTTAAGCCCACTGCATCTTATCACTGCAGAGCTGTGACAACTGACCTCAAAACACCTTTAGTCCAATAACCACAATAGCAAAGTCCTTACAGTAGGAAGTCTGGACCCATGAGACAGTCCACCATAGTCTTAAAATCTACTTACAAACCATTGGAAACCATTTACTTGAAAACCATTTGGTGAGGGAATCTCAAGATGGTGGAGTACAGGAAGGCTATATTCCTAGTTGCTGCATGGCTTGGGATTCAAGCAGCAGGAATCCTGCTTCTCTGTGAGGTGGGTGAAAGACAGATTCCACTAAAACTCAATATTGGACAGTCAGAGTGTCTTAGAAACTCAGAAATTTGGGTTCGTTAAACAAAGAGAAAAAATCACATTGTAGCCAAGTCAGTTGAGGAAGCAGCAGGTGGTTCAGCACAGAGAGAGGGATAACACAGAAACACGATGAACAGATTTAGTATGAAAAAAAAAAACTGACATCAGCAAAGCAGCCTGCCCTCAGCTGATCCAGAGGCTGCACTGTGCACTGGTCTTGAAGTGTCCATGTTTCCCAGCTGACTGTGGAAAGCTGAGACAGGAGAGATCCTGAGCGGGACACACTGCAGCTGTTGCTGCAGGAGCTGGGAGATTTGAGCACACATGGCTACACTGCCCTGGCAAGTACCTTCGGTGGAGCCTACAGTGTACCTAGCAGAATGGGAGGGAAATGGGCACAGAGAATATTTTACCCAGAGAACTCAAGTTGGAAAAGCAAAGGGGAGCCCAACTCACCCCCCTCACTTTGAGTCTAGCAACTCACGTGACCAGCTGAAGCAGGTCTGGTATCTGAACAGGCGAGGTGAATACATTCAGGGACTAAGCCTGGGAAGGCTGTGTTCATGGACAGACAGAGAGTGAAAGACTGGCTCCCTCATCCCATGAGTAGAATCCTTGGGAGGCTCCTGAGATCCAGACTTCCAGCACATATTAGCAACTGCCAGGCCCTAGGGATTGTTGCCCTAATCTCTCCAGAGCAGAAACCACTCAGCAAAGTCCCTGAGACCTGATTAGACCTAAGCCTCACCTGCTATAAGTCCACTCATAAAATTCTGCAGTGGTCCCACCCTGGAAGAGCATTGATCTGGTCTATGCAGAAAAACTCCACCTGACAGTACCTCCCATCCCGTCCTACCTCATGCTGGGGAGAAGGGAAGCTGAGAATTATTTGAACCAGCTTCAGTCTCAGGCCGCTCTAACTGGCAGCTTGGTGAGCAACACAAAAAGAGGAAGGCATTAACAATCCGCAGCTCTTTTCTTATTCTCAGAATATAGCCCAAGAAGAAACAGAGAGAAAAACAGTCGTCAGGCATAGAGAGTGTCCATCTATTATCATTGACTATTTTGACCACGTTAGTAGAAATGATTCCTTAATTTTTTATTGAGAATTTTTATCTTTTGAGTGTATTTTTGCTGTGCTAATTGTTTCATGGACATATAAACTTACACATATTTGTTTCTTTTTTTCCCTCATTTTTAGCATTTTAAAATGCTTTTTTTCTTGCCTTGTCTTTGAATGTTAAGGTTTTTGATTAACATTTTTTGTTTTGTTTTGTATTGTTTTTCATTTGTCTGTTTCTCTTTCTCTCTTCTTTTGCTAACAACCAAATTCTATTGTTCTCTCACTCTCCCTTTGTTCTTTTTTCTCCTCTTCCTTATAACTATCACGTTACAAATCTTCTGCATTCTTTGTTCATATTTTTAATTATAAACTCTTTCCTATCTTCTTATCACAATTTCTTTTCTCTTAATTAACTGTATTCTTACCATCTTTTAACACTAATTGGTTTATGTGACTCCTGTACCCACCATTAATGTCATCACTGCCGTAGATGACACAGTTTACACCTGTTGTTTTATTTAATGTCAGACATAGTTCATGGTTACTTATTGCTTTTTCTGTTGGTGATTGCTGTTTTTTGTGGCTATTAACATTGAAGATGTCATAGTAGGAACCAACTATTTAGTTTAATACTATTTTTCTTTGCATTGATTGTCGCTATTGTGTTTCCCCTTACTCTGTGAGTTATTGGGAACCTATAGAGATAGTACAAGCTCACAGAGAAACACTGTGACTGAACTAAACTCACCAAAAGACAGCATACCTTGTTCTACCTACAAATAAATGAAACTCAATCTTCATCTATACTTTAATACAAAGAGTACAACAGATAAAAACCCAAACTAACAACCAGGCCCCACATAGAAACAACTAGGTATGAGCCCCCAGTTCCATCTATAGATATCCATTGCTATAGCAGAAACAGAGAAGTAACAAAAAAATCTGTGGACACCACATTATGAGGAGGTCTCAATCCAGAACACTCTAGCATGTGAAAATTGTGCCCTACAGAAGTCCACACATAAGGGTGGAAAAGAAATCCCTTCCAAGAGAAGCATAAAACCTGATACATTAATACAAGAAACATGGAAAAGCAAGCTAACATAACACCTCCTAAAGTTCATAACTCACTAGAAAATCACCCTACAAATATTGAAGTGGACGAAATACCAGATAAGGAATTCAAAAGAATCTTTATTAAAAGTACCTTTATAATTTATCAATTAATTCCAAGAGAACACAGTAAAACAACTGAGTAAATTAAAGAAGTCATTACAGAATATTAATGAGAAGTTCAATAAGGAGATAGAAATATTGAAAAAGAACCAAACAGAAATCTTGGAAATGAAAGACAATAAATCAAATAAAATGTTCCATTGAAAGTCTCTCTAATAGAGGAGACCATACTTCAGACAGAATCTCAGAGCTGGAAAACAAACTGGCCAGTCTTGAACATTCAGAAAGTGTTGAAGAAAAATTAATAATTAAACTTGATCAGAATTACAAGAACTATGGGACAACAGGAGCAGACCAAATTCAAGAATCACTGGAATTGAGGATGGCTGTGAGGTGTAGGCTAATGGAATGGATAAACTCTTCAGGTAAATAATAACAGAAAATTTTTCCAAACTTTCAGAATGAGATGGACATCCAGACACAGGAGACATTCAGAACCCCAAGTAGACAAAATAGTAAAAGAACCTCTCCACAACACACTGTAATTAAAATGTGTAACACAAAAAACAAGGATAGAATTTTAAAAGCCTCAAAAGAAAACTATCAGGTCATAGTTAGAGGCAACTCATCATAATCACTTCTGATTTCTCAGCACAAATTCCACCAAGACTGCTGTATCTAACAAAGCTATCATTCAAATTTGAAGATGAAATAAAAACCTTCCAAAATAGGCAGAAACTAAAAGAATTCATGACTACTAAACCAGCACTACAGAACTTACTGAAAGAAATACTGTACACAGAAGAACTACAAAACAAATCTCAAAGCTTACAAAAGAACAAATCTCATTTAAAGAGTAGCTAAGCAAATGAGAAACCAAACCAAATGAAACATGATAAATAAATCAAAAATGTCAGGTATTAATAAACATCTCTCTATAATAAAATTGACTATATGTGGTCTGAATCTCCAATTAAAAGACATAGACTGGCAGAATGAATTTAAAAACAAGACCAAACTATATGTTATTTGCAAGAGACACCTGCGGCAAAGACAGCCGCAGGATGAAAGTGAAAGGATAGAAATTGATATCCCATGTGAATGGAGTCAGAAAACAAGCAGGATTAGCCACTCTTATATCTGAAAAAGCAGATTTCATTTAATCAGAAGGTACAAAGAAGGTCACATCATATTGGTAAAGGAAACAATCCAACAAGAAGATATGACAATAATAAATATTTATGCCCAAACATGGGTACAATTAATTATTAAAAGAGAAACAGTTTAAATTGAAGCTTCACAGAGACCCCAGTACAATAATACTGGGTGATTTCAACACACCTCTCTCAACATTAGATAGGTTATCCAGACATAAACTCAGTAAAGACTCTTTGAACCTGACAAATATAAAGCAAATGGACCTAACACACATCTACCAAATATTTCATCCAACAACAGCTGAATACACTTTCTTCTCAGTGGCCCATGAAACCTTCTCCAAAATAGTCCACATTTTAAGCCACAAAGCAACTTATAAAATACAAAAAACATTGATATAATTTATTGCATCTTATCAGATCATAATGGAATTAAATTAGAAATCAACCTGATCAAAACCTACAGAAACTATAAACACATGGAGATTGAATGATACTCCTTTGAATGATGAATGGATGATAAAAGAAATCAAGAAGAAATTTTAAAATTCTTAGACTGAAATTAGAATAGTGACACAACAGAGCAAAACCTCTGGGACAATATGAAGTCATTTCCAAGAGGAAAGTTTATAGCTATGAGTGCCTGCATAAGAAAATCAGAAAGATCTAAATAAACAACCTAATGATACACCTCAAGGCCTTTGATAAAGAAGGACAAACCAATTCCAAAACTAGCAGAAGGAAGTAAATAATTAATTTCACAGTCAAAACCAGTGAACTTGATAATAAAAAAACAATACAAGGATCCATGAAACAAGGAATTGGTTTTTTGAAAAAATACACAAGATTGATAAGTCCTTAGCCAATCTAACCAAAATAAAAAGAAAGAAAATCTAAGTTAATAAAATCAGAAAGGAGAAATCACCACAGACATCTAGAAATCCAGTAGATCATTAGGAACAATTTTGAAAATTATACTACAAAAAATTGGAAAACCTAGAAGAAATGGATACAAAAACTGAATCAAGAGGACATACAAAACCTAAACAGACTAATAACTCGTAATGAGTTACAAGCAGTAATAAAAATCTTCCAACAAAGAAAAGCCCAGGACCAGATGGATTCTCAGCTGAATTCCGCAAACCTTTAAAGAATAACTAATGCCAATACTCCCCAAGTTATTCCATAAGATACAAAGGGATGGAACACTTTCAAATTCATTCTATGAATCCAGTATCACACTCATACCAAAACCAGATAAGGACACATCAAGCAAAGAAAACTAGAGACCATATATCCCTGATGAACTTAAATGAAAAATATAAAATGTTAGAAAATCACCTTCAACTATATTAAAAAGATTGTATAACAAAACCAAGTTGGTTTTATTCCAGAGATGCAAGAATGGTTTGATATATGCATCAATAAATGTAATTCATCCCCTTAACAGAATTGGGGACAGAAATCAATTAGTAATCTCAGTAGATGCAGAGAAGGCCTTTGACAAAATTCAGCACCCATTCACAACAAAAATCCTGAAGAACTAGGGATAGAAGGAACCTACTTCAAAATCATAAAGACCTTATATGAAAAACCCAAAGTCAACCTTAGAGTAAATGAGAAAGACTGAAAGCACTTCCTTTAAACTCTGGGGCAAGACTAGGATGTCTACTCTCACCAGTCCTGTTGAATAAAGTGCTAGAAATTCTAACCAGAGCAATTAGGCAAGAGGATGAAATAAAAGGGACAAAAAACAGGAAAGGATGAAATCAAATTATCATGGTTTTCAGATGATATAATCCTATACCTAGAAGATTAAAAAAAAAAAAAATTTTTGCCAGAAGTCTACTAATAAACAAATTTGGCAAAGTAACAGGTTACAAAAGCAACATACAAAAATTGATAAATTTCCTATACACACCAATAAATCTCCTGAGAAAGAAATTGAAGAACAATTCCATTTACAATAGCCTAAAAAATTACCTAGGAGTAAATCTAACCAAGGAGGTGAAAGACCTCTATAATAAAAACTATAAAACATTGAAGAAAAAAATTGAAGAAGACCTCAGAAGATGGAAAGACCTCCCATGTTCATGGATAGCAGAGTTAATATTGTTTAGATAGCCACACAACTGAAAGCAATATACACATTCAATGCAATCCCCATCAAAATACCAATGATATTCTTTAAAGAACCAAAAAAAGAAAAAAAAAAAAGGAAAAAGTCCTAAAATTTAAAACAATAATGCTATTTTGATTTGAAAGAAAGTGAAAGTGCAGAAAGGGCCTGGCCTCCTGGAAATTGTCCCAGATTGGTTGCAAAATCAAGCATGTTCATGCTTTTCCAAAATTTAACCTATACCAGCAGCTCAAACACTCAGAGTCACAAGAAGGTTCTTATTTGCTCTTAAATGTGAGGGGGAAAGGGAAGAATGAGTAAGAGAAGGAAATTGGATCTAAGGAACTATAAAAGCTGGAGTGGATTTATTCTCTGCTCTGCCAAGCTTGGCTGCGACTGTGGAGCTGTCCCAGTCTATTCCATCAGTGCCCATTTAGGCCGCACTGAGGCTGGATTTGAGTAATCAGGACACAAGAGCAGTGCTTCTAAACAGATCAAAAGTGGAGACAGAACACCCAACAGAGAAAAGAGCCCAAAACATAAATGCCTTAGAAATCAGAATCAAACCTGAATGTCCTGTGGAGCTGTTTCCTTTCTCAAAAGTTTTGTTTTTCTTCTTATCTCGGATTCTGATGTCTTCAGTTTGGAGTGGAAAGAGTAAGTCTGGGATTGGGCTGGGTAGATCTGGTGCTTCCCTGCTACCAACTTTGGGCCCCCGAGTTGCCTCCAGACCATCTGGCCACATCCCTGACTCCATCCCAAGGGCAGCCAGGATGTCAGCCCGCCAAGGGGTCACAGCTGCAGGCTCTTCCGTTTTTACTCTACTCATACCACTGACCATGGACTCTGCCTGGGATTCTGGGTGGTTTTTCAGAAGGCACATATGAAAGTGGTTTTAGAAGCTTTAGAAATTTAGAAATTTAGAAATTTAGAAGTTTTAGAAATTTCTTTTTCTCACTGGCCTAAATCTACCTTTGGCCCTGTCAGCAAAGAACTCTCTTAAGGAGGAAAAAAATTCAGTGTGGTATAGACAAGGAAAGGTAGTAGAATTGAGGGAAATTTTTGAAGCAATGTATTGGAAATGTAAACCTGATGCTTTCAAATATCTTTTTCAGTCTTGTGAATCAATCATGGTTTCTTTTTCCTGTGGGTTGTTTTTGGTTTGGGTTTAGGTTTGGGTTTATGTGTGTGTATGTGCGGTGTGTGTGTGTGTGTGTGTGTGTGTGTGTGTGTGTGTGTGTTAAGGAAGTTTCAACTTGCCAAGTGTTAAATCATTTTGCTCTTTTTATTTCTTTTCAGTTCTACCTCATAGGAGAATCCATTCTGATATAATTATACAAACATGTAATATATCTTTTAAGTTGCAATTGCAACACTTGTCAATTAGACATTCCCTGGTTAATTGGAGCCTGAAAAGATTAGAAGTGAGGCAGAGGGGCCTTCCAGGTAAGTCCAATAAGGAGAATGCAAAGTGCTTTATGTTCAGCCCCTCTGATATCTTTTACTTGAAAGATATCCCCTCAAACAGAGTTAGAAAGACCAAGTTAAACTTGAAGAAGTGAGAGAGGAAACTAAAAGCGATAGATGGAAATAAAAAGAGTAATAGGAAGAAATCCAACAAACAGGGCCAGATCAAGAAGTTTCCAGACACTGGAAGATCTATAACTGTATTTGTGTATGAATGTATGTATGTACATATGTATGATTATATTACATATGTACATATGATTACAGAAAGTTATGAAATGGAAAAGTCAGCACAAGGAGACGTGATCTGACCTCGGGTCAAGGAAAGTCTTCCCAAGGAAGCAACATTTAAACAATGTGTTGAAAATGTAAACTTGCTTTTCAAATATAATTTTGATCAACTCTGTGGTGTGAACACAGCATTGTGCATCTTTGTTTTCCTTCTGGTTGGGGGTTATCACTGATTTTTCAAGCCAGCTGTATTTGGAACAAGGATTTGGAGGCTGCTTTTGCTAAAAACACTAATTTTTCACTTGGGCTTGCAAATATCCAACAGGCAACTAAAAGTAAGATTTTTACAACTGGCACCTCTACCTCCATTTTGCATCTATCTCCTTTGCTCTGAATCAACTTGGATTCCAGAAACGATGGGTCTGATTGATAAACAGCTCACGGTGAGTCTCAATTACCCCCCCAGTATGGTTTTACCAGCACCCTCAGAGCCACATACGACAGAGAGGCAGCAACACATCCGAGTGTCCAAGTGACGCTGAACAAGTGAAAGCAGCATACAGATGCTCCTGGAGTCCAACAGTGTCACAGCCAATAACCCCATGGTAAGCTGAAAACACCCTAAGTCAGAAATGCAGTCAATACACCTAACTCACTGAACACCCACTGCCGCTCAGTGCCACCTTGTAAACATGCTGAGAGCACATACATTAGCCGAGAGTTGAGCGAAGGTTTACTTTATCATAAAGTGCAGAAGATCTCATGCAATTCACTGAAAACAGTTTTGAAAGAAAAAAAAAAAATGACAGAAAGAAAGAACCCGAATGGTTTTTCTGTATAAATCGAAGGTACAGTATCTACTAAATGCATATGGCTTTCACACCATGGTAAAGTCAGAAAATTTAAGTAGGACCTTCATAAATCAGGGCCATCTGTGTTTCCACTGTGCATACAGTTTCACAAGATGGTCTCATTTTCCACTGCCTCCTTCTGGCCCCTCTGCAGCCCCACCTTCTCTTTCTTCCTGGCACCCCTGCTATAGCACCCCTCTGCCCTTTACTTGTCAGACAAGGGAAACAGCATGGTGGCTGCAATCTGTAGAATCATCCTTTACATGTTGGTCCTGCCTCAGGTCATGGTGCAGAATAAACTAGAGGCATAAAAAGCAACAGTATTCAGAAATTCTCCCTGAGCTCAGAAGCAGCAGGAGAGAGCAGAACAAGAGATTTGAATTTCATGCCTTCCCATCACCTGGGCTGCAAGTTTTGAAAATGCAGAATTCCTAAAATGCCTCTCTTGGAAATGACAAAACTCATGCCCAGAATCCTCAGGCGGATTTGGGCTGTTTTGTTTCCCCCATAGATTTGGGTGTCTGCTTCTTCAATGCCAAGTTAAAGCCTGCAGACGTGCACGCAGAGTCCAGAGATTTGCTCTGGTTTTCTGTGTGTCTGTTTCTTAAACATCTAATTCTGTGTTTTGTCCCAGGTTTCATATCACAGGCATAATCAAGCATCATCTAAGAAAATCTGTAAATGTAGCCAGTACTCAGAGTCCTTTCCTTCACATAATACAAGCCCAAGGGAAGGAGGCAGCGAGGGAGAAATTTAAGCTTAAATTTGTCTAGGGGGCAAAGGCTTTGCTGGGGCCGGCATCCTGCACCTTAGGAAGGGCTGGAGCATGAAAAAGCCCCGCCATCAGGACCTGCACCTGTGAAAGGCAACACTGAACCAACCTGACCCCCAAAGCGCCAGGAACCCAGGGTTGGTCATTTGCTGCTGGGATTCCCCATCACCATTAAGGAACTTCCCCTGTGGATCACAGCACTGAAGCATTTCTGTCTTCTGCTCTTGGCATCATTAAAATCAAAGATCCAGTGCTGTGCTGTGTGAGATCCTTTGCAAGGCCCGACTGTGCCCTTGAGAGATTAAGCAGCAGTACCTGATAAGCCAAGAGTTTTCCTATTGCACATTCGCCCTCAGGCTTTAAAAACAACCTTAGAGCTGGAGGAGGCTGTTTGGAGACCCTGGGCAAGTTCTAGGCCCTGTGGTATTCCTGCTAGAGGCTGCCCAGGTAGGAAGCAAATCAGAAAGAGAGGACAAGAAGAGGGTTGGGAGAGGGCAGACATGGTGAGGAGGGAGAAAAGGAAATAAAATGAGAACTCACATGACTGGCCCATTGTCGTACATCTGAGGAGAAGACACAGGGCTTGGATTCAAACCTGGTTCTATTGACCACAAAAATCCATCTTCCTTCTTTTGTAACAGGCTTGGAGAGGTGTAATTGCAGGTGTCTCTAAGCACACGGGGACATGCTCATAAGAAGAGTTCCCAGGTGGTCTGTTAAGCGCCACCGACTTGCACAAAGGCATTTTTAGAATGTGCCAGACAGTCAATTGGGTGTTTTCAATCTAAAGATAAAAGACATAAATTCTCACCTTTGAGGAATCTATAGTCTAGTAGAGAGGTAAATGAACCAACAAAAAAACAACACCCCCAAAACATAAACAGATTTAAAATACCATAAGATAAGCAATACAGGAAGTAGAAATTGATCTAGAGAATCTTGGATAATTAAGAATGTTGTGGGATAATTAAGAATTGAGCCTGCAGATGATGACAAGAAAAGATATTTCCAGTAAAGACTCAATTATGCCCTAAGAGAAACTAAAAGATCTGAGCGGAACAACTTTAGAGGGTGAAAAGTTCATTTGAGGGCTCATAGTCTCAGTCCACAGACAGTCAGCTGCATTCCTTGGAACTCGAGGTGAAGTAGAATATCATGGCAGAAGAGTGTGGCAGAGGGAAGCAGCTCACGTGATGATCAGAAATCAGAGAGAGATTCACATGTCAGATACAAAATATGTACCCCAAAGCCATGCCCCCAATTCCCACCTCCTCCAGCCACACCATACCTGCCTTTAGTTACCACTCAGTTAATCCCATCAGGGGATTAATTTTCTGATCAAGTTAAAGCTATCGCAACCCAATCATTTCTCCTCTGAACCTTCTTGCATTTCTCATATGTTAGCTTCTAGGGGACACCTCACATCCAAACCACAACAAAAATATGAGAACCCAAATATGGACCTGATGAGGTGGCAAATTTGATTCAATAAAAACAAGAATGATCCAAAAATAGAAAACAATAAATACCACATCACTGCAAACAAGCCCTGTTATCAGCTTGCAGACAAGCCCTGTTATGGTTTGGATGTGAGGTGTCCCCCAAAAGCTCATGCATGAGGCAATGTAAGAAGGTTCAGAGGAGAAATGATTGGGTTGTAAGAGTCTTAACCTAATCAGTGACTTAACCCTGATGGAATTAACAGAGTGGTAACTGAAGGCAGTTAGTGAGGGTGTGGCTGGAGGAGGTAGGAATTGGGGCGTGGCTTTGGGTTTTATATATATTTGTATCAGGCGAGTGGAGTCTCTCTGCTTCCTGATCACCCAGATGTGAGCTGCTTCCCTCTGTCACCATCGCCCTCCATGATGTTCAGTCTCACCTTCAAGCCTTGAGGAATGGAGCCGGCCTTCTATGGCTTGAGACCTCTGAAACCGTGAGCCCTCAAATAAACCTTTCCTCCTTTATAGTTGTGCTGGTCAGTTCATTTAGTCACAGCAGCAAAACAGTTGACTAAAACAAGCCCCGTGTTGTCAAAAGGACATCAGGGTGAACACTGCTTCTGACTCCCTGTGTCACGCAGCTCAGCCCTCGTGGAGTAGGACATGGTGCCAGGTGCTGGGCTCAGCCTCCAGTCAGGCCCTGACTGGAACTCTGACAGCGACCTCGTCTGGCGGAATTCCACAAATCAGTATCGCTCCGCACCGCAGCTGGAGCGGCTGTGGACGCAGAGCCAGGAGTGATGATCCCTGTCCACTGTGACCTGCTCCTGTCACCTAACCGAGGTGTCACAGGAGCTGATTATGGAAGTCACTGGCAGAAGCCGAGTGAGGACACCCTGTGGACGGGGCTGGGTAGAAGTGAGAAGGACAAGGTGAGTCGTATGAGCACTGGGGTCTTTAGATTTTGCTGTTCATCAGTTTTTTGCGATATTTCTAATATCGAATTAATGCATTACTTATGTTGAATTTTTTAGCACCTCCTTAACTTTGGCACCCACGGTTAATGCCTCTCTACCCTCACCCTGGTCCTGGTCTTGCCCCAAGTATACCAGGCCCTGTCCCTACACTCTCTGTGCCAAGCAGCCCACAGAGGTACCTTTGGGGGTCCAACTTTGGCTTAAAGATCCCGCTGCCTAGGAACCCTTGTCTGTGCTGAGGGCCCCATGGGGCCCCAGGACTCCAAAGAAAACAGTTCTTAGGAGTTTGAGAATAGCTGACTTCTTTTGGTTTCTTTTTTTTTTTTCTCCCTACCCTATTGTGAGTTTTATGAAATAAAAACTTTAGAACTGGTAGGCTGAGAGCTCTCCACTAGAAAATCAGCCTAAATTGTGTCATTACCCTGAGGAACCAGAGGAGTGAATTGAAACGAATACATAAAATTCACATCGCCTCCAAGTGAATGGTCTCAATGCAATTCTTACCAAGAGCTTGTGAGAGGGCCTGTTTTCCAAGAGTAACGTGCAGCGGGCTTCCTCCAAGCAATGGCCAGGCATGTTTTGCAAGCGTGGAAGACTGGTAAGTCTCAACGTTAGCAACTTTCTTAAATCCTGGTCCTGCTGACTTCTCTCCTTTCGCACCAGCCTAAACTAGGCTGTTAAGTAATTCAGTTTGAAGAACTCTTATGGAGATCAATTTTACTAATGCACACACAGCATAATAGAGGCTGGGCTGCCAGAAAGAGGAGGATCTCTCTCTCTTTTCGAATCAGAGAACAAGAACAAGAATTACCGATTAGGTTGGAGCCGTGGCCTAAGGATGGCTTCCCCGAGGATTAACATTTCCTGACTTTGCGCTTTGCACAAAGGTTACAACTATTTATGTTATGCACAAGCTATGCATAGTAATTAGAATTACTGCACAGCTTTAACCCCGACACTTGGTGGGATTGCAACATAGACATCATAGTCCCTGAAATTTCTGATGACAGCTGTCACTCAGAGTTGGCAACAAGATTTTGTACTTCTTTCTGCTCTCTCTCTCCTCTCTCTCTCTCCATATGTATATATGAAAAGTTTTTATCATTCCAAAGTGTTTTTATTTCTTACCGATTAACCCTTCAGCTATATATTTTTATTTTACAAATATATATTGGTTATATTGTGCAGTTTCTAACTCAGCAACTATTCCACAAGATGGAAATCTAAAGACAAACCTCAGTCATGTGTAATGACTTATCCAAAACACTCAGTGTTAAGAGAAGTCAGGAATCAACAAAGGCAAACCAGATAGAAATAAAACATATTAAAAGCAGGAGGCTGGGATATTCTAGATTCAGAGAATCAATCTGGACAAAGATAAAGTGACCTGTTTTAGTCTATTCATACACTATAATAAAACACCTTATACTAGTGCTTATACCAATGGAATTTGTTTCTCATAGTTTCTAGAGGCTGGAAGTCCAAGATCAAGGCACAAGACTGACATCCATGCCTGGCAGGAGTCTACTTCCTGGCTTCTAGAAGGCATGTCCTCATAGGGTAGACAGGATAGGGCCTCCTCTGGGGGACTCCTTCATAGGAGCACTAACCCATCCATGAGTGCCAATCATTTCTCGAATGTCATTCGGTCTTCAAAGTATTAATTAGATGGGGACAAACGTTTCAGACACAGCAGTGACCTATGAAGTTCACCACCATTTTGAACTCAATAGTTTTCTGAGTATAGTGAGCAATTAAATAATACCCAGAATTCTACAGCAAATCTGTTTTCTTTAAGAAAAAAAAAAAAACGAAACTTTGATTTTCCAATGACAGAGCTCCCCATGTATGTGCCTCTGTGACTCAGATTCTCCCAATATGATTTTAGCTCTGTTATTAGGACACATTCAGCTGGAGCCCTGGGCAAAGTTGGACATCAGAGAAGCTTCAGATCACTTGACCACTCCATACCACTTAGATAACACTCTGCAGGGGCACAAGAAAAGAATGACTTTTGCTTTCCAGCATCTAACTCAATGTCACCTTTTCAGTTGGAAAAACGAAGGGGTGAAGAGCTGCTGGTGACAGGGACCCACTAAGGGTCAAAGGCCATGCTAAGCTTCACGGAGCTTCTCCTCGTGATCTAGATCAGTAAGACTCGAAATCCATCTTTTGCCTTTTTCTCGTGTTCAGGGAAACCCGTTCGCTGCAGAGCGCCTTACTCTGCATTGGTCAGGTTGCACTTGACAGAATCTCAATCAACGGATTTTGAAGGAACCCACTCCAAGGAAAAATTGTGAAACCCGACTTGTGGGAAGGGCAGAGAAGCACCCCGTTTCCTGACTGCTGGAGACTAGAGATGGACTGTCAGCAAGACACTCTTCCTAACCACTCCTCCCTCTGTGTCCCCGGCGCTTGCCGCTTCCTCCTTCTTGAGGCACACTGTCTTTCTCTGTCCTTGGCAGTGGGGCTGGAGAAACACGGCCCTCCCCAAACACTTGACCTCGACATCATACAGCTTCTGCTTCCGGAGAAGGACTAGTAGATGTCCTCTGGTATCGAGAACAAAAAAATGTCAGAAAAAGAGACTTACTGACCAGGGCTGGGTCACATGCCCAACATGAGGGCCCAACATGAGGGTTTCGTGACTAGGGACACCTAGTGCCTGTGGTTGCCATGGTAATGGGAGACGGAGCAATTTCTAGGAGAAAGGGGATAGCAGGCAGGAGGCCCTTTAAAGTCCCTCTGCCCATCTAGAAAATTGTTCTCTCCTTGGAAAACAGCAAGTCCTAGAAACATAGCGAGTCTTCAGTAAATATTTATTGAATGTCAAGGGCAAAAAATGGGAAGTAGAAAAAAAAGGGAGTAAGAGACAAAAGCCAGGGTCAGCCTGGATGTTCAAAGTAGCGTCTGTTCCCTGCAGGTAAGCTCACTACCTACAAACAGTGCTCGGGAGTGCAGGGGACAGTTCCACGTAGGTGTTTAGAAGCAAGGACGTCTTTCCCCTCATCTGGCTCCCGGCAGGTGCAGACTCTCGCCACTCCAGAAAGGCTCGCCAGCTGCCAATGTTCCCAGGCTTATTTATCTTCCCCTGCAATAAAATTTTTTGTTCCTGTTAACAAGCTTGGTGTGAGAATCCTTCCCCTAGGGAGAGACCCACTTTATCAGGTTGAATGCTTTGATAAACCCACTCAGGGGCTCAGGTCAGCAGGTCCTGGGATCAGAAGCGCAGGTGGGACTGCTCTGCAGGAAACAGGTGGCCACTCTCCTTCTGAGCAGGGTGAGAGCAGAGGCGGGGGGGAGGGATGCTCCAAGTTCAAGGGCACATCCAGAATTCCTGGGAAGAAAAGAGACACGTGTCTAACGCTGTGAGGGGCTGGGGCTCTGCTATGGCCAGTCGTCCCCACAATCTCAAGCACCCTTTACAAAGCAACAGTACCTCCCCGTTCACCCATGGGGGCCGCCATCATTGGAGAAACTGAGAAGGAAATTGATTTTGTGTCAAGGTCAGAGTGGGGGCACATGAACAACCTGACCATGTGAGCGAAGGGCAGCAGTATCTGGCTTAGGGCCCAGTGCACAGATGTGGAAATGGCCTGCTTGCCAGGCCACAGTTTGCACCTGCTGGGGCCCATAGCAATGTGTCAGGGGTGAGGACAGCTGGCCTCCCTCCCCTGCTCCTCATGGGAACAAGTCAGAGTTCTAACAAGAATTCCATCTGCTAAGTCTAGCCCTTGCAGACAGGTCCCAAGCTCCTGGTCTTCTGCCCTCTCCCTCCTCTCCTCTTCTCTCCCCGCCCACCTCCTTTGCATTCCTTTTCCCTTCTCGTTCTCTCTCTCTTCTCCCTCTCCCTCTCTCCTCCTTCTTTGGCTCCACAACTCTGTGCTGTGCTTCACTTCAGATTTCTCGTTCTCCCACATCTGTCTGGCAAATTCCTCTTTATCCTTCGGATCTCGCCTCAGTGTTCCTTTTTCTCTCCACAGGTAGATCCATGTCCCTTTTCTGTGAACACGGCTGCCTGGGGCTTGTTGAAAGCACCACCCTGATCTTGGAGGTTAAAATTGCTTACTTGCTGCTTATATGCCCACCTCTCCCATTAGACTATAAACTGAGTAAGACGAAGACTATATGTCCATTTTGGTCCCCATCCTATCCCTAGCCAAAAGTACAGTGCCTGCCACAGAGCAAGTGCTCAGTAAATATTTACTGAACATGTTGAATAAATGATTAAATGGATGAGGCTCTGGGAAACCACTCACAGCCTAATCATTCCAGGAGGGTCCTCTCTCCTCTGCCCCATGCCTTCCACTGCCCCTGCCAAAAGCAGGAAGGGTCTGCAGCCAGGACTCTGCCATCACAGGACACATCCTGGGGGAGCAAGATACTGCTATTGGAAAAGTCTGGACATTGGCCTCTAGGTAACAGGGAGCCCTTGAACTTGCCTAGGGCAAGTAACTCTCAGATGGAATTTGGGAACGATCACTTTAGAATGTGAAGGAAGTGTAGGAAAAGGGAGACTGGGACAGCAGAGGAGCAACCCAAGAAGCCACAATGTTGAGGATGAAAGAAGAAGGAAAAGATCTCCATCTCTCCTGTAGGCAAAGTAGTGGGAGTGGGCTGAGGTAGAAGAAAGGAGGGCCAGGCTTGGAGTCAAGATCCATAAAGGAGAATTTAGCTTCAACTGAAATAGTTTCATTTTGTTCAAAAAAAATGTATTTATTTAGTACTTAAGTGATTTAAAAATAAAGATTTTAAAGGAAGAGGCAAGGAAGACAAAAGAAAAAAGATTAAGGTAGAGAAGGGATAAAGAAAATAAGGAAGAATATGATTTGGTAAATTTGGGATTATTATTCATTAAGGAAATATTTACTGAGTGCCCAGTGTGTCGTGCTCCTACAGGCACTAAGGTAAAATAATAAATAAGAAAGGAAACATCCCTTTCCTCATGGAATTGTTAGTGGAGAAGATGGAAGGTAAGCAAGTAGGCAGATAAATAATTCCAAATAGTGATAAATCCTTGTTCAAAGATAAGGGGATAGAGAACATTCCAGGTATCTTTTATCGTATTAAAATTGGTAGATTACCACTAAACAGTGGCTTTAAATAATAGTAACAGGTAGTTTTGCTGGTGATGCTGCAGTTCAGGCAGAGCTCAGTGGGGAGGGCGTCCCCTGAGCTCCACTCACAACCCTGAGGCAGCTCAAAGGTGGAATCCCCTCCAGCTGGATCAGGAAGGGTCCCCAAAGACAATGCAGCAATGTTCAGAGGTGAAATGATAGATTGTGAGGGCTGTAACCTCCTCAATGGAATAATCCACTTGATGGGTTGATGATTTGAAAAGATTCCTGGATGGTAACTATAGGCAGATGGAGTGTGGCTAGAGGAAGGAAGTTACTGGGAGCATACTTTGGGCACTCTATCTGCCCCTGGTTTCTCTCTCTCCTCTCTCTCTCATCTCTCTCCTCTCTCTCTCTCTCTCTCTCTCCCACCACCCCCCTTCCTGGTTGCCATGAGCTTCCATCACACCCTTCCACATGATGTTTCTGCCTTGGAGCTGGCTGACCATGACTGAATCCTCTGAAACCATAAGCCAAAATAAATCTTACCCCCTCTAGGTTGCCTTGTCCGGACTTTACTCACAGCAATACAAAGTACTGACACAGCTTGTTCTCAAGCATGGAGAGCCAGCTGAAGGTGGAGCTGATGCTGCTGCAGTAGCACCTTAGCCAGCTGGGTAAGTTGGTGAAACATCACACAGCCTCTCCACACAGCTGGGCTTCTGTCACACTGTGGTGGGAAGAGCAGCATCCCAAGGACATGATAAAGTAGGACCTACACATACATATAAATCCACATGCAGGTATATTGGTGCTCCTTGGCTTCCATGGGTTACTATCCTGAAAACTTATTGTAGTTGAAACTATCAGGAAGGATGGGGCAGAGAGGGACCGTAAGTCAGTCCTAGCTTTCATGACAGCTGAGTCAGCAAAGTCAGACATGGACAGAGATGAAGACAGTATCATAAGAGTCAGCCTAGGGATCTCATTTTAGAAAAGTCAGATCTGAACAAAAATTGTAATGCCCTCTCAAATATAAGCAGCCAGAAATTCCAGCCTCGAGTTGTCATGCCTAGGACTGTGCCCACAGCTCTTGAGGCTCTGCTTAAAGGTGGGGCTGAAGCCAAGACCTGAGCCGCTCAGCCAGGGAGGAAGAAAAGAGAGCACCACAGAGCCCAGGGCCTTGCTCTTCAGGATTATCTATTCATGGCCACAGAGCGAGTTTCAAGTAGTAGAGGAAAGAAAAGGAAAAACAGTTTGAAAGGAGCACTTCTCTTTTCTCTGCCTCCTGAAAAGGTCACACATGTGAATGAGGCATGAAAGGCAGTCCCAGGGACAGCTGGGGGCGAGCAGCATGCATGCATGCATTACTTATGAGATTCCTCTGAAATGTAAATGGGGGTGAGTTTATTGGTTCCCTTGGTCTTAAATGGAATCATAAAGTATTCATTGGGTCCAGCCAAGGCCTTTTCAGATCTGGAGCTCTCGGTGAGAATATTGTGGCATGCTAAGGGTTACATTAATAAAAAATAAATAAATCCATGTCCAGGAAAACGCACGCTTGTGCACTATAAAACTGCCCATTCTGTAGATATTAATGTTTAATGTGTTTGTAAAAAGCAGGCGGCTTTGCGGAGCACAGCAACAAGAACGTTCTGTACCCCTTGGTACTTAACATCTCTGCAGGGCTCCTAAGTGCTCTGGTGGGGAACAGGCCGGCCCGGTGCAGGTGGGAAATGTCGAGTTAGCCTATGGAGCCACGTGGAAAAGTTGCTGGGCTAGGAGGAAATGTGCTCTAACTTGCACCAGCTTCACCTTCGACTGGCTCTCCAAGCTCAGGAGAGCTGGGAAGAGGAAGTGAGGTTTCCAAACCTGAAAACTAATGACTGTGTTTAGAGAAGACCTCAAAAGAAACCCATCAAAATAAACAAAGTGTTTTATGAAAAAGATCTGATAAGCACCTGACTCAGAGAAGCAAAAAGGAGTTTCTAGCTTCAGCTCACAGACCACAACTCCAGAGGTTTTCTAGACATTTCTAGAAGGTTCACACCAATGGGATGAGAACCATCCTAGGCACACTGGCAGTTGGCTGTACATCAGGGATGCTGCACCTGGTAGTTGTTGGTCCCCAGTTGCTTTTAGTACCAACTCAGTGCAGAGAAATCTCTGCTTCCCCCAAGCTGATTTTGTAGTCAGGACACATTCTGGTTCTGCCACTTTCCAGACCTGCTGACCAAACCTTAAGACATGACCGTTCTCCTCAAGGTGTCACTTGGAACTAACTGGAAAAATAAGAAAGAACAGGTATGCAGAACCGAGCTGAACACTCAGGAGTAGAAACACATACTTACAACCATCAGGCAGCCCTCCCTGCCTGCCCACGGAGAAGCAAATTACCGCAGGGATCTGCAAAAAGGACTGGGAACTTCAGCAAAGACAGACCCTCTCATTCTCTCTTCACACCCTGGAATTCGACAGAGCCATTCTGCCCAGACTTCAGGACCCACTAACAGGGTCCTCTGCAGTCACATATCAAGTTCCTGCAGAGAGAGCACATCTTCCCAGCCTTCAAAGTGCTGAGAGAACCCCAGGCCTCTGTTTCTTGTACAAGGGAAAGGACCCTGCCTGAGACCCTCTAAAGCAGAGCTTTGCTTCTGATATCCAATACTGTGGGTTCAATGAGGTTCCCCCAAAAGACATATTGAAATCTTAATCCCTGCTACTTGTGAATGTGGTCTCGTGTGGAAACTGGGTCACTGTGGATGTAATCAAGTTAAGATAGGGTCATTCTAGTTTAGAGTGGGCCCCAAATCCAATGACTTGTGTCCTTATAAGGAGTTAGATTGGCGACTCACAGGCCTATGGGGGAAGGCCCACTTGAAGACAAGATAGAGGCTGCAGTTATCCTGACGCGAGCCAAGTAACACTCAGGACACTGTAACCATGAGAAACTGAACAAGGCAAGGTTGGATGGTCACCTACAACACGAAGAAATAGAGCCCTGCCCACACCTAGGTTTTGTACTCTGGCCTCCAGTATCCTAAGGCAACATACTTCTGCGGCTTTAAGCGAATCAGTTTGCAGTGGTTTGTCACGGCAGCCCCTGGAAATTAATACACCCAGATACATACAGGGACAGCTCAGGAATAAAATAAGGAATCCTTTAAGTCTTTGGCAGGGATGGAGATGTCCACAACTATCTCCAAAGAGATTTCCTGTCAGGAACACCCTGAAGTTTCCAAGAAAACCCCACCTGGGCAGGATGGAGCCAGCGTACACCTGTCCTTCTGAAAGGCTCAGAGGTGATGTATCCCCTATGGAAAGCATCTCCAACAGCCTCACCCAGGCCGTGAGAGGGCTGAGAGGAGAGGAAGGAACTGGCTGTCCAGAGAGGCTGGGAACAGGGAGGAGGCCAGAACCACTAAGTGCCAGGCAGCCATGTCACATCAGGGCCTTCTCCAAGGGGGAATGGCTGACTGTCCCCAAATAGTTCCCCTCCTTATATAAAAAAAGCTTTGGCTTATATAAAAAATGCATTACCTAAAAAGGAACACATAAATGAGCACCCGCATCACTGGTGTGGCAGATCACCACCAGTGGCTGGAGCAGGTCAGGCAGAGAGTAGGCACCACATAGGCATCTGTTAATGGAAGGATGGAGGCGTGCATGACTCAGTAAACCCAGAAAGTTTAACTGAGGGGAATCGAGAGCAGCAGAACGTACAACAGAGAAGAAGACCTCTGGAACCGGTCTTCTAAAGGGTGGGCT
The DNA here is from genome assembly GCF_902686455.1 of Sciurus vulgaris. Taxonomy (NCBI): domain Eukaryota; kingdom Metazoa; phylum Chordata; class Mammalia; order Rodentia; family Sciuridae; genus Sciurus; species Sciurus vulgaris. The sequence goes on from NC_136469.1 coordinate 125,235,549, forward strand.
GCACGGTCACTTTTAGGGTAGCTCTGAAGTGCATGAGGACCCAGGGCCCTGGCTTTGCCAACCCTCCAGCCTTCTCTCGCTCCCCTCTTCCCTTCACATTCTGTCCAATCCTTCCAAACTATTCCCAATTATTTACGAGTACCTTGCTATTTTTAGGCCTTCCAGATTTTGCACAGACTGTCTCCTGCACCTGGAATGCTGCTACTTTGCATCCTCTAGTGCTGCTCTTTGGTGTCTCTTCCTCCAAGTAGCCTTCCTGGATAGACCCCACCCAGTGCCTCACTGCACACCCTTTGCCATCTTGCCCACCTTCCACAGTGTTGCAAAAGCCCCGGTGCCTTCTAGGGCCTCCTCTCCAGCTCATCTCTAGACTCAGGGCAAAGACAAACTCCAAGGCAAATGCTTAACTGAAGGGTAGGTGGGTGGAAGGATAAGGATAGGGATGGAAAGACTCTCAAAGGGGAGGAAGTCCAGTGTCATGAACAGGACAACAGCAGATAGATTTGGCAGATTTTTGCCAGAACTAAGTCTGATTTTGAGTCATCTGCTAATGGCTTTGAGAACAGTGCAGGCACGTTTATTCAGGGATGAAGCTAGACAAGTGTGAATTACACAGTTCTTCAAAGTACTCATGGTTTGGCTTCTGGGATCTGCTTTCCCCAAGCAGACCCACGCTGGCCTGTGGTAGCAAATAGTCTTCTAAATTCTGCAGTTCAACAATCTTCTGGGAAGTTCAACCATCCTAGAAAGGTGAATCATGTTTTCTTGGAGTCGTGTTTGTCATTGTCTTACTGGAATGAACCCAGCTCCATCTCCTGTCCCTTGAGCAGATAAGTGAGTGACTGAATGAATGAAAGGGGGCGATCATGGCAGGGTAAACAGCACTTGGCCCTAAGAGCAGACATACAGGGTAGTAGGTTTTAGTATCAGTATGATGTCTACACTTCTTAGCTCTGTGACCTTCAGCAATGGCTTACCCTCTGGAGTCCCTATTCCCTCAGCTGCAAAATGGTTACTAGTCAGATCTAAAGATAAATATGTAACTTTTTCAGCATCTAATAGGTGCTTAATATCAGGAGTTCCTTCTCCTCTCCATCCTAACCTTCTTCCCTCCTTTGTTCCTTCTAAGCAACAACTAATATCTGAGGAGCCCCCACCAGCAGGCAGGCCCTGGAGGTAGCAGCTCTCCCACACATCAGCTCCAGTAACACTCACTCTCATCCTATGGTGGGGACGCTGGAGTTAAGTACTTTCCTGCATTAGTTTGATAGGGCTGTCCTAACAAAATGCCACAAAGCAGTCAGCTTAAAAATAATAGAAATGTCTTATTCTATAGGCCTGGGGGCTGGAATTCACTAGTACCCTAAAACCTGTGCTCCTACCCTGTTATGCTTGCTGTTAGGGCCAAGTGCTGTTTACCCTGCCTGATAAACCCCATTCAGTCATTCATTCCCTCACTCACATAGCTGCTCAAGAGACAGGAGATGGGGTTGGGTCCATTCCAATAAGGCGAGACAGATTTGGCTCCAAGAAGGCATGAGTCACCTTTCTAGGATGACTGGATTACCTGGAAGACTGTGGAACTGCAGAATTCAGTAGGCCATTTGCTGCCACAGGGTTGGTTCCTTCTAAAGGCTGGGAGGGAGAATCTGTTCCATGCTTCCTCCCAGCTTCTGGGGTTGCTGGACATCCTTGGTGCTCTTTGGATTGTAGTTCACCCTCCCGATCTCTACCTTCAGCGTCCTATGGTGTTCTCCCTATGCATGTCTATCTCTGGTCAAATTTCTCCTCTTGACAGGGACACAATCACATTTCTTCAGGGGTCATCCTAACAATCTCATTTAAGCTGATCATCTGTTTAGTCATATATATAACCTTATAATAAGGTCACATTCACAACTACTGAGACTTGAATATCTTCTAGGGGACACAGTTCAAACCATACGACCTCCAAGGTGACCAGCAACCATAAAGTCACAACTCAAACCCACATCTGTCTTTCCCTCTTTCTCCCCATAGCTACCTTTAGTTAAACTTTTCATGTGAAAGTCCAGGAGAAGTGCAGCTGAACAATTCAACCTCAAGGAGACTGCCTGGGAGATACCATGTCAAAATGGACTCTAGAGAGATACTAAATACTAAATGATTTCCTAATCTAATACTTGAATTTCACAAATGAGCTCACTGAGGACCAAAGAGTGACTTGCCCAAAGTTGCACCCCTGGATAGAAAGGGGCCAGGTCTGTTAGTCAAGTCCCTATAGATCTCCTCTCCAGAGAAAATCTTCCAATAACCCTGCAACAGGAATTTGGTAGCCCCTGCACTAAGATTTCCACTAAGATTGAGAAAGAAAACATTTCTTAACCACATTTCTGAATAAAAACCTTAAACATTCAGTTGCATTGCAAGCATTACATTAAGCAAAGCATCTACCTTAAACCAGATGAAGAGGCTGTTATTATTATGATGATCATTATTATTATTATTCCAATCCTCCAGTCAAAATTGCCAGGAAGTTCAAAATGCCACCTTCCTCCCATGTCCAGCTTCAAGAAAACAGGCCTACCAAACAGCCCACAGAAATTGAATCACAGTTTCAGCTAAATACATATTTAATTCCTTATGTATTTTTTATGTTTTGTTTTGTGCAGGACTGTTTACCTACTTAATGGTGAAGTGGAATCTATTGTCACCTAGTTGCTAGGGTTTTTTTTTTTGTTGTTTTTTGGGTTTTTTTTTCTTTTTCAGTCTTGAAGCGCCCCCTAGTGAAGCGTTGTTAGATTTAAGAAGCTGAGAAATAGCCTGAAAATAAGACACGAAACTGAAGAAAATTTTAGGGAAAAAATGGGGGCAAAACTGGGGGTGGAGGGATGGCTCCTTTGTTTCAAGGGGATCTGAACGTGATTCTTAAAAATCTATGGCTGAGCTCTCTTCTATATGCACACTCACGTGGGCTGCCTTGCCGAGGAGTCTCGGATACGGGAAGGTCTTGCCAAGAGCACATCCCAGAAATCCTGAGAGCCGACTTGCAGGAGGGAGTGTGCAAATTCATGTTGCAAACAGGCTCCACTGGGGGAGGGAGGCAGGGGTTAGGGAACGTGGGAATTCTCCCTGCTTTCCATTTGATTGTTCTGTGAACCTAAGAAGGCTATAAAAAAAAAAAGTTTATTAATTAGATGTTTAAAAAAAAAAAAAAACAGCATTTGATAGAGCAAAGAAAACCCCCAGGAAGCGATCTTGAAGGGCAACTGAACATCAGCTTCATGGAACTGGCAGTTTGCACAACTGCCTGTGCACCAGTCACTCTGAGAGTTTTTCCAAAATACACATTCCCTACCGTCAACCTCAGGGGTTCCCATCAAATCGGTTTGGGGTGGAGAGGGCATTTGTCTTCTTTAAAAAGTTCCCCCCAGCAACCTGATGTTCCAGCCAGAGTTGAGATAAAACACCAAAATGCCCCCTACTTGGACTCCAGGACCTCACAAGTCACCTTCTGGATTGCATTTGGGTTCCCCTGGGGTCCAACTACAGACAGGAGGGCAGGAGTGATTTGCCGTGCAGCAGGGAGGGACATGCAGATTTGGATATGCCCTGGCCCTGGCCTCTTGTGACAAGTCAACAAAGTGGCTTCTGATTTGGGATTGGCTTTCCAGTTAAGCAACTCATAGAAGGATTCAGATCTCCATGTGAACTTGAACTATCAGGGTCATTTTACAAACAGGGATGGGCTACAAAGCAATGCTGCAGTGTGGCCTGCACCCCCACCAGAGCACAAAGCTCTAAGGAAGGTAGTGTGTCCCACAGGCAAATGAACCCGTACTCCCAACGAGGAGACAGGGACAGAGCCACAGCAGCACCATCCAGCATCGTCCTGGCCATGCCTCTGTCCCTAGCTCTGCTTTGGCTCTAACTGCTTTGATTCTATCTGCACAAGTCTCAAGGCCCAACCGCTCCCTACCATCTTTGTAGGATGGAGGAGGAAAGGCTGCTGGGAGACCTTCCCAGCAACTGCCGATGAAAATGGGTACTTCTCGGCTCTTCTCTCCTTTCCCCACTTTTTTGAAGAAAAGTCGCCGTAGGATCTTGCTGTAGGTTTGATATAGAAACAAGCTGAGGTAAGGTCCAAGGTAATACCAGGAAAATGGTGGAAACCACGTAATTCAAATAATTCTCAATACTCATCTATCAGTAAGAATCACCTGTGGCTCTTATTAAAGATTAAGATTCCTAGCCCCATCTGGAGATGCTAATTCAGTAGGTCTTGGTTGTTTCCAAGATTCAGTTCATTCGTTCAACACATATTTAACAATGCCAAGCTCTACTCCTGGGCCTGGGGACTTGGTATTGAACAAATAGCCCCTTGCCATCATGGAGTTTACATACTAGTGGAATCTGCATTTTTAACAAGTTGTGCAAAATTATTTTAGGTGCAGAAAGTTCTGGATCATGCTCTTTGACACACTGATCATTCAACATGCTTATGTTAGACTGGGAAATCAGACCTACAAGAGGAGAGAACTAGCATGACTCCTTCCTTCCTGCCTGCAGCCTTGTTCTGCAAATATCAACTCCCTGCTGTTGGACACATGCTCTCTAAAGCCATCCAAACACTCTGTAGACAACACATCTGTTTAGATTCATCCTCTCCTATTCCAAATTGAACAGAGGAGACACCTGCATTAGCCACTGATCTTATATGTATGAAAACCAAGCAACAGATGGTATGACTGTCTCCTTAGCAGTCACCCAGAAAACCAACATCAGAGGAACAGAGAACACGGAAGGCTGCAAGCCCACCCCCTCTTGGGCGGGACACCCGTACAGACTGGTGAAGCCTTCATCCTGCCTTGGGATTGCCACATTCACTGCTCTGTGATGCGGTTCAGTGGTTTTCACTACTGAAAGTTTCTACAAAATGCTGAAAGCCAGGCCTGTGCCAAGCTTCTAAATCATTCTCCAAAGGTGGGCATCTCAGTAATGCTCCCCAAGGGAGTCCAGATTTGTTTCCAGGCATAAAAGCCACCAACATCTAAGAAAGAATTCAAGCTTTTAACTCGGATAGACCTGTGGTCAAGCCTCAGCTCTGCCACCTACTAGCTGTGTGACCTGAGATAAATTGTCTGACTTCTCTAAGATTCGGCTTCCTTGTCTGTGAAACTGAAAGAAATACACCTTGTCTCTCAAAGTTGGGGGCGAGGATTCTGTTTAAGAGCACCAGCAGGTGTCTGGCAAAGCGGCTCTCGGGCAATGGTGCCCAATCAGCAGCAACTGTCACGGGGACAGACGTGAATGGGCTTGGGAGCAGCACAGAATAAGGCTCTAGACCCACTCAGTTTGGGCAAGTCACTTCTCTGAAGCAGTTGTTTTGAGGGTTGAATGTGCAGAGAGCAACTTTCTTGGAACTATCCTGGCACATAGTAGGTGTTCAGCAAGTGTTGGCTCTTTTTATCACGTTCAACTTCTGTACCTTTACTCATTCCATGATCCTTTTTTAAAACTTCATGAAAACTCCACTCCTCTAATGATTACTCCAGCCAGCTACAAGACAACAACAAAATGCAGTGGGAAAACCAGAAGGTAGGGAGGTTCATAGTCCTGGGTTCCAATCAGCATTTTGCAGTACGCATTCTCGGTTGGTTCCTTAACGTCCCAGAACCTCAGTTTTCTCAGTAAAATGGGCATTTGAGGTTCTCTAGAATTGGATAATACTTCCATATCCATCTAATATAGTCTGAGCCCCCTAATGAGACTTTTTGAAGTTTCTTTTCATCTCATTTCTGGGACCTTTAGGGAGTGTTTGTCTGTTCTGAAAAGTAGTCACAGCTGTGGTTTGTCAGCTGGTCTGCAAGACTTTGAGCCTGTACTTCTGCTGCTCATTCTCGCTGTCTTGAAGCCACATTTTCAAGACAGAATCCTCTCCATTCTGCTATGTCTCAAGCACAGGACTCACCCCTTCCTGTTTTTCCTAACACGCTGTTAACCCTAACACGCTGCGGTGCTTGATAAGTCTTGACTGCAAGCCTCGGCAAAGCATTGAGAAGTTTCCGTCTTCAGGAGGAGATCCAAACAGAATTATAAGATGCCTCCCCATCGAGTGCACCAGCCTTGCCCCTTCCTGGGGCCTCCACTGAGAATGAAAATGGGCATCAATACACATACAGGAGATCCCCAAGAAAAAAGAGGGCCTCTGCCCAGGAAACGCAGACTGATGCCCGAGAGCAGGACCACTGCAGAGACCTCACCAAGGCACAGTGGCCACACGGGAGCCAAGTCCTCATCACCACTGCTACACAGCACTGTGTTCTCGCCTGTGCAGAACAGGCCAGATCCTCAGTCACTAGTCCAGTTGGATGATGACTGTCCACACCATGGAGATTTGGCATCATCCAAATGCCCTGTGCAAATGCATACACTACCCTGAAGACTCCAAGACACCCATGCACATCTAGGGCGGGGACATTTCGCTGAGTGACAGCAGGATGCAAAGACCTTGGGAGGGAACTCAGTACTTCTCCTAGCCACGGCTGGTAGGGGTTAGGGATGCCTCTCTTTGGGTCTGAGACAGGCTCTGCTTTTCCCACTCCACAAAGACAAATGTCATTGTACTCAAACAGCCTGTAGCCCCATACAGGCTGCAGAAAAGCATTCAGCCTGGGCACTGGCAGCAGTGCCCTGCCTGGTGCTACCAAGGGGGCACTAGCTCCTGGGTAGAGCAGGATACTGTAGTGTGATTGAAGAACATCATGCATTTGGCCAAACCTATAGAACTTCAGGACAAAGAGGGAACCCTAACATACTTTACCCACTTTGGTTAATAATGGTGAACCAATCATTGTTTCATCAATTGTGACAAATGCACCATACCAAGGCAAGATGTTAATAACAGGGAAATCGATGGGGGGGGGGGGGGGGTGCGGGATACAAGGCAAACTCTTTTCAATTTTTCTATAAACCTAAAACTATTAATTTTTAAAGGGGGAGAGAGCTGGTAGTCGCCTGAGCTTCCCTTGCAAGGGAACCTGTGACCTTGGCAGTGGACAAGTCTCTACTGGGTAACCCTCAGAGCAAGAAGCAGTTTAAACATCAGTCAAGCAAATATTATCATGCTTGAGCAGGAGAAGCCCACCTGAGCAAATGCACAGATGTACACCCGCGCGGGCGACCAGCGTGGTGGCCTGATACCCAGGCCACCTAATAGGCATTGAAGTCCTAGCGCAGCTCCGCCCCTGCGGTCAGAGAGGCCCCGCTGCCTCCTTCACCATAATGAGCGGTAGAATCCCCCCTAAATACTTCCATTCGCGTGTAAATGAAGCAACCCAGTGGAGGCCTTTTGGTGCGGGCTCTGTTTTACAACCCAGCAGCTCTCAGGGCTGGGAATTATTTACTTACAAAGGTGAATACTTTCTCTGGGGCTGCTTCCCGCCAGCAACGCTTCCCTGCGCCTGCTTCCTGATAAATGTGTACAGAAGATCGCAGCCTGAAAGTCGGTACGCCCCATTGGGCGAGTCATCGTGAAATCTACCCAGGGCTGATGAAAGCCACGTCTGCCTGCCCTGACTTAGCCAATTTGTCTGCTCGAGAGGGGAAAAAATTACGTTGAAAAGAATGGCCAATTTTAAGACAGAGGCTGCTTTTTCATTATTGTGAAACATTTGGTATAAAGGGATATTTATCACCCTTTGCTTACTGTATTCCACCTTGGTTGCTAAAAATAAGAAACCATGTTCCCTTTATCCCGAAGGTGGTTAGGCTTGCCCTTGCTGAGCTACTGGGAACCTGTGTGTGTGTGTGTGTGTGTGTGTGTGTGTGTGTGTGTGTGTGTGTGTGCCAGGAGCACAGCCAAGGGACATGTAGTAGGAGGCTTCAAGAGATGTCTGTTGACTGGGCAGGTAAATGGTAGCAGAAAGAGGTGGCATTATGGGCCTCATCCACAGATAGGGACAAAACAGTTGCTCCTTAAGTGATCTAAGCATGGTAACATCCCAGGAAAGTGACAGAAGATGACAGGTATATCTAAGATCAAAGATCTGGCTGGTGAGCCTATCTCCTTGCCACCACATCGCTCAGCTTGCTGTGGCCAGTGGCTTCATGACCAGGTAGCCCTAACAGTGTGCTTAAGAGAACTTCTGCCCTGCTCCATTTCCTTGGATGGATAGGAGATATTTGAGGGAAATTTCTTAAATTTGCAAGGAACTCAAAATTGGGAGTATTAAATGCACAGTCCATAATAACAAAACTAATCATTTTTATTAGTGCTGAAATGTCAGGCACCTTTCAGAGCAAACTCCTACATTAGCACACCTTCTGCAGACCTTCTGATTGTCCTTTCTTTGTATTTCAGCTAAACCTTTTAGAGAAACTGTTAAGAACCAGCCAAGGAACCCAGTCACTCTGACTGGTTTTTACAGGCACCTAGAGTAAACTTGGCTCTGTGACCCTGAACTGAGCTTGCCATCTTCCTGTTTTGAACTATGACCTTAAACTGAGCATGTTCAGAAAAGTGCCTGCCCCTAGGTGTCCTCTCCAACATGAATATGTACAAGCCCCCTGAGTAAAATCCCTGCTCCCTCAGGGACAGCATTGCTTTCTCAGGTAACTCCAGTGCTGTCCTTACTTGCCAAGGGTAATCTTTCTTTGTTCTTTCCTCTTCTGGTTGGGCTTGTTGGCTCTGCACTTACCAAGAGGAGAACCCGTTGTGTTCTGTTTCAAAACATCATTGGGAAGGCACTTAGGGTTGAGTTTATGAAGTCACTGCAACACAGCAGGGAGAACCGTGTGCCATCTCAGCCAGACAATGACGGAAAACTTGTTAGGGGATTTGTGAAGAAGGTTCAAGAAGAGGGGAAAGCTGGAAGAAGCAGTGGAGAAGGTCATAGCCCAGGGCTTAGGCCCACTGAAAGACTGAGACCCCACTGTGGGATTATATGTTCCCTCTCCCTCATACCTGACACCACCATGGTCAGAGTCGGAGACACTGGGGAATGTCGGGAAGAGGGAGTGATTCTGCGATTAGGTATTTGACTAATTTCCACCTCAGAGGCTGGAAGAGCTGGGTGAGGTGAAGGAGTAGCAATCATGTGTACTGGCAGGGTAGGGAAGGTTGGTTGTTTCCGAGGTTTGGGCAATGTCCTCATTTTCTCCGCTCTCAATCTTGTCTCAGTGGTGATCCCTCAGGTCACAGCATGGCCTTATCTGCTGTTAATGTTCCTTGAGATTGTTTATGTTTCAGAGGAGAGCACCATGGCCCTGCATGAATGCCAGCCTAGCTCCTGGCTGTCGGGAGCTTCATTTCTCTTTCTTAACATTATTAGCAGCTTTTATGATTTGGATCTTAAATGCCCTCCAAAACTCATATGGCTAAAGGCTCGGCCACCAGCTTGTGGTGCTATTGGGAGGGGGTGAAACTTTCAGAATGTGGAAAATACTGGAAAGAAGTTAGTTTAGGTTAGTGGGGGCATGCCCCTGAACAGAATAATGGGATCCCAATCCCTTCCCCACCTTTCTCTCTCTCTGTCTCTCTGCTTTCTGACCATTAGATGAGCAGCTTTGCTCCACCAGGTGCTTGCCACCACAGGCCCAAAAACAATGGAGCCACCTAACCTTGGACTGAAACCTTTGGAACAATAAGCCAAACTAAACCTTTTCTTCTTCTTCAGTTGCTTACCTCAGGCATTTGTCACAGCAACAGAGAGTTGAGTAACACAATTACCATTATTGGGGCCCAGAAACCAATACCTCAATGTGTGGGGCTTGGATAAACTGAGTCTCAGAGCAAAGGTCTCTCTAACCTTCCCACCACCTTCCCTACTCCACCCGCCCTCTCTTGACCATCTTTGATCCTCTTTCATTCCCAAAGGGTAGGGACAGGATTTGTCTGAAGTCCCCTTGTCTGACTAAGGGAAATTTCCTTTCCAGAAAGAAAGTAATTGTTTTAAACCCTTTTCCTAAGAATTTCATGAGAGAACCAGTAAAGTTTAGCCATCAGAGAAGAGACTGAAAGCCATCCTTATGCCCCAACTTTCTCCTCTGTCCTTCTTAGACAGCTCTGAGAGATTACTTAGGAAACTTTAATAATAAGACAACCTGTTTGCTGTGAAGTCTGCCCCTCACTGTCCCATAATTTGTCACCACTTCCCCTGGAGGAAAGAGGAACTCTGTCCCAGGCCATTATCTGTCCTTTGGGCCTGAAAATCGCTTGCCGACTCACCTCTCTAAATTGCCAGCACCTATGTTTCTCTCTCTCCTATAAGGACGGCTGTGAGTTTCTTGTTGGGTTATTAATACTCATCTTCTGCAATGGCCCCATGCACGTTGGTATACCTGTACGGTTTTTCTCCTGTTGTCCATTCATTTCAGCAAAACTTAGCAGTAGGGGGTTCCTCACGCCCCTAAACTACTGCTTAGTTTTTAAAATATTTATTGAGGACCTACTATGTGTCAGGTACTGTTCCAGGCACTAGGAGTGCAAGGCAAAGAAGACTAACCACGCCTGCCCTGTGCAGGGTGGAATCCTATAGGAGAGAGGGAGGCCGTTAACAATAAGCCAACAAACATGGGCACAGAAAGAAGGTCATGTCAGCAAAGAGCTCTGAAGGCAGATCAAGCAGAGTGGGAGCTAGAGAGGGACATGGAGCATTTTAAGTAGGGTAATCAGAGGACATCTCTCTAAAAGGATGAACTTAGGCAGAGTCAAAATGCAGAAAAGCAGCCAGCTATGAGCATATCCGGGAAAGCCTTCCCAACAGGGGGATGAACAAGGGCAAAGGCCTGGAGTCTGCAGCACACTTGGCGTGTTTGGAGAAAAGCACGGTACCCAGTGCTGACGGAGGATGCTGAGGGCAGAGTATAAAAGGGGAAGATAGAACAAAGGACTGGGCAAGGCTGGCCATGCAAGGCCTTGAAGACCAGGGCAGAACTGTGACATGGTGCTCAGGGTCTGACACGGGGTGAGGGCTCAGTGATTTGCCTCACCTCACTCCCTGGTCTCACCCTCAAGGGCCTTCCATCTCAAATAGAGTTTGAATAGGGGGCAAAGAAGGAAGTCTGAATTGACCAAAATGCAAATTTGAGAAAGAAACTAGAAATGGAAGCAGATCCAGATGGAGACTGCTGGGTTCAGCTCTGGTCCTAAATAGAACAAGGGCAGTGAGAAACCATAACATGGACAAGGAAACCTGCTGGGGTGACGGGGAAGGGCCCGAGGAGTCAGGTCAGGTGAGACACTGTCCAAGCACCTGGGGCTGCCCAGTCTGAAGAGCAAAAGGGCCTGGATGGTACCAGGGAGAATATCCCGATAGAGAAGCACCTGGATGACCAGCTTAGAAACTGTGACTCATTCAGTCCCCATAGCCAAACTGCCAACTAGATACTATGATCTCACTGTCCTGGGGCTTGATGTCTGAGAAATGAAATACCTGCAGGAAGTTCCATCATTATAATGGCAAACATTCACTGTGCACTTCCTCAATGGCTAGGTCTGTTCTAAGCAATGATCAAAATAATCTGAGTCTTCAACTTTGTGAGGTAGATGATTCTGATCTCTCCATTCTTCAGATGAGAAAACTGAAGCTTAGAGGAGAAGTAACTTACAAATAATAGATGGTTCCAGGATTTGAACCGAGGTTGTCAGACTCCAGAGTCCTTGTTCACAGTCACTAAACAATACAGCCACCCATACATGGGGGAATGGTGTCAAAATCAGAGCCAAGAGTGACTGGCAAGGGTCCCTTCATGTCTCCTTTGTGCCAAGGAACTAGTTAGGTGAGTTCTGTACTGCCATTGTTCTAAAAGTTCTAGGAAGGTTAATTAGTCAAGGAAAGCAGGCATGGGGGAGAGGAGAGGAGAAAGAAGAAAAGCAATAGAACATAGTCTGATTAGAGGTTGCCAGGCCCTGGTAGGGTGGGAGTGAATGCTTAATGGGCCTGGGGTTTCCTTGAAAGGTGCAGAGAAGTGTGTGTGGAGCTAGATAGTGATGATGGTTACCCAGTATAAATGTGTAAATAACACTGAAGTATACACTTTAAAATAGTTAAAATGGTAAAGTTTCTATTATGTGTATTTTAGCACGTTTTTAAAAGCATGGCATGCATTAATTTCTAGTCACCATTGATCCCCTGTCAGGTCCCTCCTTGCTCTGTAATTCTTCGCTTGTTCCTCCCTTCAACTGAAAAGGAAGAGCAGTTGGCCTGTCACCAGGTTGGCTCCCACACCATTCCAAGTAGTCACCAAGATTCCCAGAAGACTGAATGAACAGGCTGGATAAGTGGATGACCGGGAGCCCCAGCTTGCTTTAAAAAAATTGTTCATAACCTACTTCCTCACTAAATAACCATGAACATTTTCTCCTGCCCCTTCAAAATGATCTTTAATATCATGAATAATAGTCTATTCCTGTGTGGACCTTAAGATCCCCAAGTGCTGTGGTTGGTTCTCTTTTATAAAAACACATTGTAGGGAGCATCATCACATCTGCCTCTGTGCTGATCCCCCCGCCCCCCTATTTCCAAGACTTTTCTTAGAGTCCACTGAGAGAGCCATCTCCTTGGCTTCCATATCTGTCTCCCCTAATTCCCATGCAGCAAGAATCTCAGGAGCTCCCTTGGCCCACTCTGTTCAACAGAAGGTCCTGAGAGATTTCCACAGAATTTCATCTCAGCCCCAGATCTTCACTGGCAACTATATCCTTCCTTCAGGGGGTGTTTATTGATCTCCATTTGCAATTTTAATCATTCATTTAGAAAAAGCATTTGCTGACATTGTTCTGGGACTTGGACATTAATCTCATCCCTGGGCAAGGAAGGTAAAACCAATATGTAATCGAAGGGGGAGGTGGTGTCTGAGCAGGGCTCCCTCAGCACGCTGGACAGCTCCTTTCCTCCTAATGAATTCATCGGAGAATTGGACTCAGCTAGAGTCATTTTTAAAGCTGTTTCTCCTTTGAAAAGGAAAAGGTAAGGGGACGTGTGTTTTATGCAATGAGATAGCTACAGAAGGTCTGTACTCCGTTTTGCTCGGTACTAATCTCCACATTCAACTCGACTCTGCTTTCGCTGAGTCAGCGCTGTTCCTTTAAGTGACCTGATTCTGTAATCCCATTATTAATATTATGAAAATGGCTTTCCTCTACACTATTTTGTGCTATCAATGGAAAACCACAGTTCCAAAATGCATTAGCCCGTTGCAGGCTCCGGCAGGATTATTTGCATCAATACAAACCGAGTTCATCATCAGCCCATTTGAATAATCAGCCACGTGGCGCCCGCACCTCGCCAGGCTCTGGCGCACCCCGCTGCCACCGCCCCAGTCGCAGAATTTCATTTGAGTCCCTGATTCTCCTAAGCGCTGCAGATTTTCCTGCACGCTATCGCTGCAACATCTTGCCATTTACTCTGCAATTTTTCCTCTCCTTCCTGACAGTGATGTAAGCCGGTTCCTAGGCCCCTAATCAGCAGGTCTGAGGTGGTAAATGGCACGTGTTAAAACCGGTAAGCGTAGGGGGAGGAAGAAGTGTTCATTAAGAAAAACAACGAGCCCGGGAATAATAAATGTCAGAACAGCAAAGATGCCTCCTATTTTTCACAATATTAATCGCCTTTGGTACCTTAGGCCTTGAGGTGATATTTCCCCCATTTATAATTTTCAAAACCAAAATTAAGTCAAAAGAGGATCGTGGGGGGCAGGGAATGCAGATGGATGTAAACCAGGGGCGCTTTGATGGTTCCAACCTCTGCATCTCTCCCAGCCTGAGCTTCCCTCATCTGGGACTTCCCAGGGACAGTACTGTTGGCCTTTACAAAAGAACTGGGGAGCTGGAGGCTGGGGCATAAAAGGGAAAGTCATGAAAATGGATTTTAATTGCAAATCAGATCACTGTATTTCTCCACTTGAAAATCATTCCACAGAGTCCAAAGCTCTGTGCACAGGGACATGGGCTGTGCCCTGGAAATCACAGCTCTCCAGTTGTGCACTCTGCCCTTCCTAGCCTCCATTCCCTCTGCTCTCCTCCTGAACTCTGTCCCAGCCTGCTCACCCTTCTTCTTTCCCTAGGAGGCACCTGCCTCCCAGGCGCCTCTCTCTGTGCCCATCTGCCCATTCCTAACACTTCCCTGCCCCAATTCTGAATCTTGCAAATACCTATCAATCTTCTGCTCCTGGCTGTTGCCACTTCCTCTGAGCCCCAAAGAGCAGACTGTTGCATGTGAGTCCACTTTCTAACAATCTCCACCCTCCTGGCAATTGTTGACCATCTGTAGTGGGTTGAGTGGTGACCTTGTGACATGGGAGGTAGAGACTGGAGAGTCTCAGCCACAGCCAAGGAACCAGAGTTCAGAGCCGGAAACAGTAAGGAGAAGGCTCCTGAGAGTCTTCAGAGGGAGAATAGCCCTGCAGGAACCTTGACTTCTGGCCTCCAGAACTGTGACAGAATAAATTTCAGTTGTTTAAGGATCTAAATTTGGGGTAACTAACTTACCCCAAAATCAGGCACAGTGTCTGGGTTGCTTGCCAGTCTCAAAAGAGCTTAGCCCAGTGCCCAGCACATAGTAGAGCTCCAAGTTTGTTGAATGAATGAATGACATGCACAGTAGCATAGGAAGAAACACTTTTATTCAACATCGGTCTCCAGCCTATACCGATCCAAGTAGACAAATAGAGTACCTTGTGGAAAGGGCTTGTTTGAAACATAGACACTAACCCAAGCTATGTGACAGTATCTTGGGGGCAGAAATGTGGCCAGGCCTTACAGAGTCCAAGAAGAAGAACTAGGAATAGTATCATTGCTCTCTCTCATCTCAGTGCCCTCTCTCTCTCTATCTCTCTCACTCATACACACACACACACACACACACAGTACACACAAACACACCTGCTCATTCTTCCTTCCTGAAGCACAAGTTTGTGTCTCTGTTTGTTTCTTCTGCCTGGTGGAAATTACCAAGGTCTCTTTTGGTGTGGTCCAAACATCCGAAAGAGTGACTCTCTTTCTTCACTCCAATTCTAAATTCTTATGAAAGAATCTCTGATCGGCCAAACCTGGGTCAAGTGTCCACCTTTGTCAACCAGGGACAAGGGAGCAGGCAAAGAAACACCCACATTTTCATTTCTCAAAGCAGTGGGACTGAGCAGATACAATCCAGCAGGTGCCTCCTCCACCTACCCTGACCTTGACCTATGTTTCAAGCATCTGAGTGATGCTTGGAGCCGCCACATCCTTCACAGGCTGCTAGCCTTCATGGATGGCTAGGCAGTACATGGGAGTGAACTTGTATAGTGAGCCTGTGCTCGGCCCTAATATACCCAGACTGATCTACGTTCCCTTTAACTGCAACCTCCAGCTGCGCATGCAGTGTGCCTGTGATTCCTAGCAAACCTCAGGGAAGCTACACCCAGAGCAGCAAGAGCCTGAGAGGAACTGGAGGCCGGTCCCCCAGTTGGAGGATGCTTTCCTCATGCACAGCACGTCAGGTCAGCATGAAATTAAAAAAACATTAGAGAGCATGCTGGAAATGATGCTACTCAGAGACATGAAAGCCCAGCAGCCCTTGCAAAAGTCTAAGGATGAAGTCAGTTACCATCAGTGTGTGCTGGAGACTCTGGGTCCTGAAAATATGATTATACCATAAAGAGAAAGCACATTTTAAAAATCTCACAATAAGAAAAAAAAAATCTACTTAGAAGCACTTATCATAATGAAACTACATTAAATTACCACAGATAAATGTCCTCTTGAAAGAACTTTCACAGATAAGAAACTTCAACTGGCCGAGGAGAACCAGAAATGTCAAAACGGGAAGGAAAGTGACAAGAATCTAATCAATGGCCTCACTTGACAGATGCGGAAGCCCCAAGGGGATGAAGGTCTGCGGGTTAGTTAGAAAGCAGATGTTGAAGGTCAGCGCCCCCTAGTGCCCAGTTGGTTCTAGTACTGACCCCTCTCCTAAAGCAACAGTAGGTAAAATAAGGAGGGCGTGATCAAGAAAGGCCAAGGGAAAGGAAAG
Organism: Sciurus vulgaris; assembly: GCF_902686455.1. Classification (NCBI taxonomy): domain Eukaryota; kingdom Metazoa; phylum Chordata; class Mammalia; order Rodentia; family Sciuridae; genus Sciurus; species Sciurus vulgaris. The sequence continues at coordinate 125,251,544 of NC_136469.1, forward strand.
ACAAAAATTAGAGGAAAGACAAAAAACATGTCCAGATTATAATGTAGGAGTAAAAACATAATAATAACATAGCCATTCCCTCCAAAACCAACCTGGGATGTAGTAAGCATTCAGTGAACAACAACAATTGCTAATTGTTGGTACAGCATAATTCTCACTGTTTAAAAATAGTGAGGTCTCCCTTAAACAACTATAGCCACTTTGCCAGAATAGTCTAACAAAGATTAACACAATTCTTGGGGGGAGAGATAAACTTTTAATCCTAATCCCCGTACATTTCTGGAATCTATCATGTTTAAGGAAAATTCCCTGGTATAAAGTTGACAATTTCCTCAAAGATCTTCACACACTGAAGGGCTGGCTCTTTGATGGAGCACTCAAGTCACCCAGTGAGACACTGAATCTTGGAAACCTTCCCAGAGAATCATAGACAGTTCTGCAGTATGGACAGGCCCTCCACTTTAACTGAATACACAGGAATACACCCCAAACCTGCCCCAGCTGGTCATTGCTACTAGGACCACAGGTTGCTCAGTCAAGTTGAACTCATTGATGAGACACATGGGCCAGATCTAGACGAGAACTTGAAAATGTGTCTATGGAAATTAATATATCCTTTCATCAATGAAAAATGAGATCTGTTAACCCCAGTTGCCAAATTAATTTAGTGCACACAGACCCCAGTGCTTCCAAACCAACCTTCCCTCCCTTCTCTATTTATTAATTTCCTGGGGAAGAGGCAAGAATCAGCTCCTCTCCACATCCTAAACAGGACATAAGTTAAGCTTTTGTGTCCCCTCACCACATTTTGCCTATCTGGGGGTCAAGGCTGCACATGTAGAGAAGACAAAGGGTGGATGCCATCAGGCCCTGTCCTGTCTTATCTTGGGAAGACACTCAGGGAAGTTGGGTCTTATGTGTACAGAACAGGAAGTTGTCATCAGTTACATTAGGTGCCCTGGAAAAAGCCTCTTGCTCTGATATCTTGCTCCTAAATTTCTGAGTCCTTTTGCACCTTACTTTTAATTAAAGAACTGAAGTCTGATCAAGGTTTTTAACACTGAAAATATTAGGACCCCATGGGAAATAAAACAAAGAAGATGCATCTTGATGGGTCAGGAGATGTAGTACCAGAGCATGGGGACGAACAGTCTCAGGATGCTGGGGTCACAGAACCGGGAAAGTAGTAAGGCAACTGGACTAACCGAGTGAAGTCTCGCGTCTACAAGAGGCAGACAGATGAGTCCGGGTGTCAGGAATCCTCTTAAGTGCAGTGCAAGATAGAAATGATAACATTCAAGATCTAGTGGGGCCCTGGGAAGACCACCATAGATGAAGAGATACATAGGAAGAATGGTCTCACTTTCTTGCCATCCACAATAGAAAACCAGATGCTACTCAAGTGCCCTAAAAATCCTAGGCCAGTTTCCAGCAGCCACGACATCTCAGATCCAGGACTGGCATGGCTGGATCATTACCATGTGTCCCATCCCTCCAGTCTGATGGTAAATACGTCAAGGACTCTGTTGTCCTTCCCTGCCCCCGGGATTGACTGCAGTCTTCCTGCCCTAGTTTCACCTCCTGGGCAGCAGAGGTTGAGGCATGGGCACTTTTGTGCCCAACAGGCACTGGCCCCTCCCTCCCAGATGCTGAAGGCCATGTTTGCCAAACCCATAAAACAAGAGTTATGTCCACATTCCAAGAAGAGGGGAGAATCCTCTCCTGACAGGTTCTGTGATCCCAAGGGAAGTCCTCTAAGCCTGTTTTCTGTCCTGCAAAATGAAAATAACAGCAGATAGTACCTACCTCCTATGATTTTTGTGAATTTAAATGAGAGGATGCATGTGAAGTGCTGAGCATGCACATGCTCAATAAATAATATGTACTATATAAAATGTTGCTATCATCTTTCACCTACATTTGCATAAATAAGGTTTTCAAAAGATGTTCTGCAGAATAGGAACTGGCTTTCTGTCTCAGTCTCTTCCTGTTATAGCTGGAATCCCCCCTCCACTAAAGACTGTGCTCCTCTACACCCGAACTGATTAATGGCCCCAGCACCCCGGCTACATAAAGTCTACATTAATGCAGGTTTTCCAATACATGCCACCAGGAGGTTATTCTGCATACCGATGCTTCTTGCCTTTTACCCTTCTCTGACCCCCTCCACATTTGTGCACACACCACTACTTTAAAAGGGTGAGGGGAAGCTTTCAGAAGACAGAAAAAATATTTCATGTAATCCCCATTCTGTTCTCATGATGTACAACACAGAGGAGTGCACTGGAGTGAACGTTTCAGACCATTTGAATTAAATGATGCATTTGTGATGTCTGTAGGACACAGCACAAAGGGGTCTCTGTCCGATAATAAAGGCCGCCCATCCTTCTGTAGTTCAAGTCCTGGGAAAGCAACCCCTTTGTAGGAACCCAGGATCACCTATGCATTCATTTATCTCCTTACAAAATAGGTTCTGAGCGATTGTCATTTAAACCTGATTAGGATGGGGAAATGGAAGGAAACCAGGATTTAAATAGACTAGTGAGTTTAAATGCAATTCTACTGAACACACCAAATCATTAGCAAATATGGATGTCGCTGCTGTAATGTTCTATTAGGAGCTGTTAAGAAAAGGGTCCATTTTGCTGTATTCGTTTATGGGAAGCCCTTTCAAGCATCCCTTTCCCCATATGCCCCTCCTCACCATCTTCAGTACTTGATTTGTTTTCCCTCTAGGACATAGGCCTAATAGAGGCACCTTTCATTCCAACTAGCCTCTATTGTTGTGGCCACAACTGTGCCAACCACTGAAAACCAAGAAACGCAAACACATGGTCTCAGTGGGTGAAATGCACTGCTGTGTAGTAAGAGCTAAAACAGAGAATGCTGGGCGCCACAGAGGAGGGCCGTTGACTTGGAGATATATATATATATATATATATATATATATTTTTTTTTTTTTTTTTTTTTTTTTGCAGTGCTGGGGATTGAACCCACGGCCTTATGCTTGCAAGACAAGCACCCTACCAACTAAGCTATATCCCCAGCCCCAGGAAACACATTTCTGTGGTTCTTTCAGGGATGCGGCATTCAGCAGAGAAAAAAGGAGCTCTGTATGTGGAGGAGGAAAAGAGCTGAAGGCAAGCAAACAGCGTTTTTGTACGATGACAAGCCCTTTTAGAACAGTAAGTTCAAAAAGGAAAGGAATTTGTTGAGTTTTGTATCCAGAAGATTTTTGACCATAAGTAACAGAGAGCCACTCCGCCAGTAGATTGAACCATTAAGACAATTCATGTTTACCTAATAAACGATCCAAGGGGTCTGGATGGTTCCATAGCTCAACTGTGTCATCAGATACCAAGGCTGTGACCATCCTTTTCTTCTACCATCTTCAAAGTATTGGCTCTCTGTCTTCGTGCCCACTGTCTCATGGTTGCAAGGTGGCTGCACAGCTGCAGACTTCACATGTTATGCCAAAGACCCAAGAAGGAAGGAAAAGACAGAGGACAATGAAATTCTTTTTACAGAAAATAGAGATTTTCCAGTACCATGCCCTCCTTCCCCAAATAACTTCCTTTTAGATTAAAAAAAAAAAAAAAATAGGTTACTATCCACCCCTTATATATAAGGGAGGAGAGAAATTTACCACCAGGGCCTTAGTTCTCCTCTGTTGTTCCTGAGGAAGGACACATGATTGAGACAACAACCAATAGCTGCGACTGCTGAATTTATTATGTAATGTTCTGACACTCAAAACAGCATAAACAATAGCAAAATACTCCAGTACTCGGCACTCAGCTTAAGAAATAATTCATTGCCAGCACAATTATGCCCTCCTCTCAGGCCCCTCCTAGTCCTGCCCCCCACAAATTTCCCCAAGAGGGAACTTTCTCCCGATTTTAGGGGTCAACACACACACACACACACACACACTCAGAGAGAAAGAAAGAGAAAAAAAAAGTCCTAAACTAATAGGATTTTTGCATGTGGATATCATATCACAAATGTTCATTTGCAAATTGCTTATTTTGATCAATATTACCTTTGTGGAATTGACCTGTAGCTCTAGTTCATTTCTTTTCACTCTTATATGAAATTCCATTACAGGCACAGCACAATTTACATCCTGAATGGATGTTGGGAAATTTCCAGTATTTTACTATGATAGATAATACTTTTATGATTATTTTTCATGTCTTAAATCATACATGTCTGTGCCTATTCGTGTAAGTGTATATTTGCATGTACATGCATACATGTGTGCGTGTATATGGATATATATGGATACATGTATGCATATACATATATATATGAATTCAGCTAGGATATAGACCTAGAAGTTTAATTCTAGTGATAGAGAATGCGTATCTTCAACTTTACTGGATATTGCTGAATTTCTCTCCAAAGCAGATTTCCTGAATTTCATTTCCAACAGTGTTGGATGTTTCTCCATATGCTGACCAAAACTTAATGCCATCAGACTTGTTAGTTTCTGTCAGTCTGAAGGTATGAAAGAGCATCTAATTTTAATTTTAGTTTACATTTTCTTTATTATTAGTAAAGTTAAATATCCTTTTATATGTTTATTAGCAACTGATGTTGCTACTTCTGCAAATCCCCTCTTTGTCATTTTTACCAAATCTGACTAATCTGTCTTTTTCTTTTAAGTAGAAGTTATTTATGTATTCTGGATATTATTCATGTCTTCCTAACTGTGGGCTATCTTTTTGTTTTCCAAAAAGTAACCTTTGATGAACAGAACACTTTTTTAAATTCAAATAAAATCAAATTTTTCAACTTTTGCTGTGGTTCATGAGTTTGGATTATCATGAAACTCTTCTACATCTAGTTCATAAAGATGTTCCATTTTCTTGTAAACATTTAGACTTGCATATGTAAGTCTCTCCACAATTAGATCTTTTGCCCACATGATGTTAGGGATGTCATTTTATTTTTCCCCGTATTCATAGCAATCGCCAAGAAATTTTTTTGAAATGTATTGAAGAATACCAATCCTCCCCACAATCTGCAGCACCACCCACACATTTGGAGCTGTGTCTGAGCTCTGTCCTCGGCCAGTGATCTACTTACATGTCCCAATACCACTTTATCTTTACTCCAGCTTCACAATTTGTCTTGACACCTGGTTAGGAAAAGTCTCCCACCTGGCTCTTCCCTGTCAAGTTTGTCTTGTCTGTTTTGGGCCCTTAGCAGATCATGAACTGTGGATGAAGCCCTTTTCCACCCAGCTTCTTCCAGCAAGTCCACACAGCCCAGGTGGCTTGCCCTACTGTTAACCCACTGGTACCATCCACTGCTTTTTAATTTGCACATTCAGTGAAGGGTGGGGTTTTTGTACTTCTTCCAACTGAAAGATTCATTTTCCATTTGAAGCCATATCTGAAAACGAACATCCCATTAGCCAAATTGCATTTACCAATGCAGTTCCAGTATGGCAGCTAAGCCCAGCCTGGCCACACACATCAGTGACGTGGGAGGCAATTGAGAGAGGAGTTGTCTGCTTAACTGCTGCTTGTCCCCTACAGAAGCCAAGGAAGGCCACAGCACATGAGGACTCTTCTGACTCTCAGGTGACAGGTGACTAGAGACAGGATGGGGTTGGAGTGAGGAGTTTTAACTAGGTGCCCCATTTCCCCCTTCTTCTCGCAGGCTATCCCAAAAACAGCCTACACCCCTGTATACCCCATTCCCTTCCTCCTTTTACTCAATAGGACAAAAAGAACTCCAGTCTCTGGCTGGCTGAGCTCATGGAGTCTAATTTAATGTTCAGATTTCCTCATTCCTGTTCCTTCCACCAATCCCTCTTCACGTCGCCAAAGAAATGACTAATTTCTGTTTATGTATTTCTATCTTCTGTTGGGCATATATTCCAACAAGCATCTTCAAAAATGCTTTAAAGAAAAGCGTTTATCTAAAGAATCGTCCCCTCTCACAGATAAGGAGCTGAGGATCAGAAAGATGAAGCAACTTGCTCAAGAATTTGTGTTGTACCCAGGGCTGTTGAACCAGACTCCCGAAGCGCAGGTCAAAGTCCTTCTCTCTGTGCATCTTCCTCCTTCCTCCTCCCTCATGAAACTTCCAACCCAGGGAACGAAAATTCCAGTGGGCAATTTGACTGACAAGGACTTGCCACATTCCTCTTTGCTAAGGACTTTACAGGAAAACACAGTGAAACAGAAATTAGCTCTGAGGATCGAATACCTTGACTCTGTGTGTGTGTGTGTGTGTGTGTGTGTTGTGCTGTTTATATCCACTTAAAATAATGGAGTGTGCATCTGAAGCTTTGCAGGAATGGTGACCCCTCGTTCCAGTTCCCTTTTTATTCCTAAGCCCTTCACACTCCACCTGAGACAAGAGGTCTTAAAAGCTCCTCAGAAAGGCAAGGAAAACTTGACATGAACTTCAAATCTCCTTCTAAACAGCAGGAACCACCATTTTGCTATCAGTGTGGAGACCTTGCCTGATGAGTGGGGCCAGATGCCCTGTCCAGAGTTCAGGAGAAAGAATTGCAACAAATTCTGAGTGGCTTAGCAGGTGAGAAGGGCAGCTGGGCCCTATCAAAGAGCTGCACAGTCCCAGGGAGACCCTGGCAAAGGGCAAACAGGAGGAGCCGAGTGGGAACACTCGCCCTCCAGCAGGGCTGGGTGGCCCCTCCTCACTGGTGTAAGTGGCTCTCAAGTCACAGAGACCAGGCTTCCCCACTCACAGGCATGTCTAGTATCTAATTCAGGAGCCCCTATGGGGAGGACCAAGAATTTATACTTCAAACCTGTTTCCAAAGAAGCGTGAACTGTACTGTGAGAACCGTGGCCGCCATTCATTCCCCGAAACATGGCAGCATTCAAAGCACCATTACAGGTTCCAGACACTGTGGAGACAGAGAAATAAACAACACACAGTCTATCACTCCAGGGGCCTGAGAGGCCTCCTTACCAAGGTGCTTCTCAGATAAGGTTGTGTTTCCCCAAATCCAGCTAATCCAAAGAATCACCCAAGAAGCCTGAAAATACAGATGCCTATGCTTTTCCCAGAAAATCAGAATTAGTATATCTGTGATGGATGCAGGAATCTGTACATGCATCAAGCTCTCCGAGTGATTTTTATGACGACTGTGAGAGCTTAAGGCAGGCTTGAGTTAAGACATGGTTTTACCAGATGCAGTTGTGCGTGCCTGTGATTCAGTGATAGGAGGCTGAGGCAGGAGGATGGCAAGTCTGAGGCCAGTCTCAGCAAATTGGTGAGACTGTTTCAAAATAAAAAATAAAAATGGCTAGGGATGTAGCTCAATGGAAAAGCACCCCTAAGATGGGTCCCCAGGACGAAGAAAGAGAGAGAGAAGGGAGGGAGGGAGGAAGGAAGGAAGAAGGAAAAGAAAGGGAGGGAAGGGAAGGGAAAGGGGAGGGGAGGGAAGGGGAGAGGAGAGGAGAGGAAAGACGAGATATGGTTTGCCCAAAGCCCAGAACTTCTACAAGGAACAATTCAGAAGAAAACATTAGCACTCCCACCTCTACTACCAATCATCTGGCACTAATATTTCTAAAATAAGCTGGCCTCTTCCCATAAAGCATCTTGAATAAAGACCCCTGGGATCACAAGGGAGAAGATTTATTTTTTAATGGAGAAAGACGGAAGGGGGCCTGGAAGGAAGGCAGGAGTCTCTGAGGGGGGCAGGGTCCAGCGGTCCTGAGGCAGGTTACAGAATACAAAGTGGCCACAACCCTTTGCAGCTCCTCCCCAGAGGAGGTCGGATCACTGTATTTTGATGCTAAGCTGTCCTTGTGACCAACTTTGATGAAAAGAATGTGGCAGAAGGGACATGGGGCGGGTTCTAATCCTTGGCCTCCACAGGTCTGAGAGCTTCTCTGTTTGCTGTGTATGAAGCCCTGCTGGGTCACCTGGGAACAGGCCCCGGCTCTCCTGCTGGAAGATGAGGCCACATGGGTAAGCCCCAGCCAAGAACCACTGTGGTCCTTCCTAACCAGCAACCTCTAGCCACTGACCACAAACGCTTGTGGTCAAGTGGACCAGTTCCACTGAGCTTTTCTTAGAGTAATAAACAAGAAAACGTGAATGCTTCTATCACGGCAGCTCTGCTCATGGTCCCATTGCCCTGAGCTCAGTTGTAAGATCCAGTGTCGTTGGGAAATGGCAGCCAATTCACCACTTGCTTTAGTTTCAATTTAAGAAGGCAAAGTTGGTCATTCTTCCATCCACACATCCAAGGAGGGTCCTGGGTCCTGGAACAGCTAACGTATAACTGAACCCTCAAGAATTCCCTCAAGGTGATTTGGAACAGGAAGTAATTGGCCAGAGAGCTAGCAGCCTGGGCTCCGGTCCTGCCTGTTCTCCTGGGTATCTTGGGATAGGGACTTAATCTCCCTGGACCTCCGGTCTTTAGTGGTTGGATTTGTTCACCAAAATATTTCTAGTGATCTTCAGAAAAGGTCATGAAGCTGAGGCAGAAAATCTGGGCCACAGTTTTGGACAGAGCTGGCTTTGTGGATGTGCAATCTGTGCAGTTACACACACAGGGCCCAGGCTCAGAAGGGCCCCATGTTTGGTTTAATGCTTGGTCGTTGCTACCTTGAAATTCTTAATTCTTTTGTCTTTAAGTTGGGTTTTGTAAGTGAAGTCCAAGGGGACATGGAGGCTGCACAGGAGCAGAGGAGATACATGCAATATGTGTGTCTGCCTCTGTCCCTTGCTGCCACATTTGCATAGAATGTTCATGGTTCCCCATGAGAACAGAAATCCAGTGAAGCGAAGGTGTGCAGGACTTCAGCAAGACTCAGGTCCGTGACTGAGTAAGTGGGGCACTGACATGCTTTCTGTTCATACTAGAACTTGCTTCAAATACAGAAAGAAGGCAATGACATACTAAGAAATATGGGCAATCAAGGAATCTGTTACAGGTTTCATTGTATACCTGCCCCCGTTCCTATGTTGAACTCCTAACCCTTGTACCTCTAAACGTAACCTTATTCAAAAATAGGGTCTTTGCAGATGTTAGTTGGGACAGATAAAGTTAGGTTGGTGTCACACTAGAGTACTGTGAACCCTAATCCAATATGACTATTTTCCTTAAGAAATGGGGAAACGTGGGTACAGTCACCCAGACAGGGAGAACACCATGTGAAGACTGGAGCTGGGCCACCTCAAACCCAGAAGCTCCCAGAATCCAGGTGAGGGCCCTGCAAGATCCTTCCCTCTGTCGACACCTCCATCTCAGCGTTCCAGCCTCTACAACCTGGAGACAACAAATTTTGTTTAAGCCACCAAGCCTGTGACATTTTCCCACAGCCCTGTAGAACAAATACAGAAGCCTTGTCATTTCATTTCTTCCTCGTGTTCCTTCCCGGGCCAGTCAATCACTAATGCTGAAAACCATGACATGGAAGGAAAGGAGAACACGGGCGACTCCCAAGATCTTCTCCTTTCTGTCCCCTTTACTCATCAGAAAGCCAAAGGGAGAAAGCGGCTGGAATGCACACACAGCGGGAGGAGAGACAAAAGCAGTCGAGTTAGTTTTGCTCAGCATTTCTACTGTTCTGGTAAGAACAGAAAATATATGTATATACAGGCTCTGAAAAAGGAGTTCCATAATCGGTGATTCTGCATGTGAATTAAATGCTTTTATATTTGCATTTAAAAGTGGCATTGCCCACTACAAAGATGAATAGTGAAGTTCGTGCTAATAATAAAAATGTTATTTTTTTTCCTTACAACAACATTAAAAGAACAAATATAAAGCACCATGACAAGTTGAAAAAGAGTCCACGGAAGACAGGAAAAAGCTTTACATTTTACTACCTTTAGCAGCACTTTTGCCCCTGCTTTTGAAAAGGGATCTGCGTTTTCATTTTGCACTGGGCCTGAAGATTATGTAGCCAAGAGCTGCAGGAGATGCTATTTCTTCTCAGATGCTCTGAATCTTTGCTGTTCCCTATCTCCAAATTCTGGATGGCCTTGATTGTATTTCTTACAACTATTTCTATTCATGCAGAAAACCCGGCGTCAGCCAATCACAGTGCTCTGGTGTGCAAAATGTCGCCTTTTTCATTTCCCCATAATTGATGCTTAGTTCTCAAGACTCTATTCACCACTATGAGGGAGGGAAACAGTTCTGCCAATTCAAGGAAACCTGTGGCTTCGAGATTCAAATTCGATCATCTCCGCACATTCTCCTTGCACCCCTCCCCTCCCAGGGATGATTACCATTCGAGGAGAGATCCCGGTGCCACATTTCCCCATGCTGATTTATGCTGAGATATAAGCTCCCAACTAGTCTTTGCCCATCAGTCCTCCCATACTCATGCAGGGGGACAATCTGAGACGCCTGTGTGTCCCAGCTCACATGGCCCTCCACATCCCCTTCATTCACTGAGAAGGCTCTCCAGGCCCAGCAGCTGCCTTTGCCTCTTCTCCCTTCTCCTGGGGCTGTTGGTGACCCAGGGACCTGACTGAAATCGCTGATCCTGGACCAGGGGTCGACAGACTAAATATGGCCCAGGAGTCAAACCTGGCCCCCTGCCTGTTTTGGTCAATGAAGTTTTACTGGTACACAGTCACACACACTCCCTGACACTCTGTCCAAAGCTCTCTTCCTTCTACAGTGGCAGTTTCCATAGTTGCAATGGAGACTATATGTCCCTCAAGCCTAAAATACATAATTATCTAGCTCTTTACAGAAAAAGTTTGACAACCCCCTGGTTTTAGACAACCCTGGCTGCTGCTTCTGCTTGTTGTTATGTCAGTGCAGTAGATATTCTTTTCTTCTTTAAGTTTTCTGCCTCCACAGGAAGTAAGGCTAAGTTCTCTCTACTTCACAGAATCTCCTTACTTACTAGGGTTTCCCTCTACCCTAGGGACGTCAGTCCACATCCCAAGATGGAGAATCATCCTGTTGCCTTAACCCTAGTCACACTGTGTCTGCTGATCCTCTACCACCAACAAACCATTGGATCTGTATTGTCTCCTTGGACAGGAGTTTGATTTTACAGCACTGTGCATTGGCTCCTTATATGGGTTATCTATCGACATGTAACAAATTAGACCTTCAAAATAAACAAATACTTATTATCTCACAGTTTCTCTGTGTCAGGAATCTTGCACAACTTGGCCAGTGTCACTGGCTCAATGCTTCTCATCAGGCTGCAGGCAATCTCTTGTCATCTCAAGGCTCAGCTTGGGGAGTGTCTGCTTCCAAGTCCACTGTCAGACCTCCAGGGTCTTCTGCAAGCTCACTTGACACTTCTCTGCCCAGGGCTGCCTCAGGAGGTGGCCACTTCCCCCAGAGCAAGCAAACCAAGGGAAAGTGAGAGACAACTCCCTCCCAAGATGGAAGCTATAGTCATTTTATACCCTATTCTTGAAGTGATTTTCTATCACTTCTTCCATGTTCTATGTGAGAAGAAAGTCAATAGGTCCAAGCTACATTCAAGTTAACGGAAATTACGCTCTACTTCTCAAGGGAGGGGTATCAGAGAATATGAGGGCATGGCCTTAAGCCCACTGCATCTTATCACTGCAGAGCTGTGACAACTGACCTCAAAACACCTTTAGTCCAATAACCACAATAGCAAAGTCCTTACAGTAGGAAGTCTGGACCCATGAGACAGTCCACCATAGTCTTAAAAATCTACTTACAAACCATTGGAAACCATTTACTTGAAAACCATTTGGTGAGGGAATCTCAAGATGGTGGAGTACAGGAAGGCTATATTCCTAGTTGCTGCATGGCTTGGGATTCAAGCAGCAGGAATCCTGCTTCTCTGTGAGGTGGGTGAAAGACAGATTCCACTAAAACTCAATATTGGACAGTCAGAGTGTCTTAGAAACTCAGAAATTTGGGTTCGTTAAACAAAGAAGAAAAATCACATTGTAGCCAAGTCAGTTGAGGAAGCAGCAGGTGGTTCAGCACAGAGAGAGGGATAACACAGAAACACGATGAACAGATTTAGTATGAAAAAAAAAAAACTGACATCAGCAAAGCAGCCTGCCCTCAGCTGATCCAGAGGCTGCACTGTGCACTGGTCTTGAAGTGTCCATGTTTCCCAGCTGACTGTGGAAAGCTGAGACAGGAGAGATCCTGAGCGGGACACACTGCAGCTGTTGCTGCAGGAGCTGGGAGATTTGAGCACACATGGCTACACTGCCCTGGCAAGTACCTTCGGTGGAGCCTACAGTGTACCTAGCAGAATGGGAGGGAAATGGGCACAGAGAATATTTTACCCAGAGAACTCAAGTTGGAAAAGCAAAGGGGAGCCCAACTCACCCCCCTCACTTTGAGTCTAGCAACTCACGTGACCAGCTGAAGCAGGTCTGGTATCTGAACAGGCGAGGTGAATACATTCAGGGACTAAGCCTGGGAAGGCTGTGTTCATGGACAGACAGAGAGTGAAAGACTGGCTCCCTCATCCCATGAGTAGAATCCTTGGGGGGCTCCTGAGATCCAGACTTCCAGCACATATTAGCAACTGCCAGGCCCTAGGGATTGTTGCCCTAATCTCTCCAGAGCAGAAACCACTCAGCAAAGTCCCTGAGACCTGATTAGACCTAAGCCTCACCTGCTATAAGTCCACTCATAAAATTCTGCAGTGGTCCCACCCTGGAAGAGCATTGATCTGGTCTATGCAGAAAAACTCCACCTGACAGTACCTCCCATCCCGTCCTACCTCATGCTGGGGAGAAGGGAAGCTGAGAATTATTTGAACCAGCTTCAGTCTCAGGCCGCTCTAACTGGCAGCTTGGTGAGCAACACAAAAAGAGGAAGGCATTAACAATCCGCAGCTCTTGTTCTTATTCTCAGAATATAGCCCAAGAAGAAACAGAGAGAAAAACAGTCGTCAGGCATAGAGAGTGTCCATCTATTATCATTGACTATTTTGACCACGTTAGTAGAAATGATTCCTTAATTTTTTATTGAGAATTTTTATCTTTTGAGTGTATTTTTGCTGTGCTAATTGTTTCATGGACATATAAACTTACACATATTTGTTTCTTTTTTTCCCTCATTTTTAGCATTTTAAAATGCTATTTTTTTCTTGCCTTGTCTTTGAATGTTAAGGTTTTTGATTAACATATTTTTGTTTTGTTTTGTATTGTTTTTCATTTGTCTGTTTCTCTTTCTCTCTTCTTTTGCTAACAACCAAATTCTATTGTTCTCTCACTCTCCCTTTGTTCTTTTTTCTCCTCTTCCTTATAACTATCACGTTACAAATCTTCTGCATTCTTTGTTCATATTTTTAATTATAAACTCTTTCCTATCTTCTTATCACAATTTCTTTTCTCTTAATTAACTGTATTCTTACCATCTTTTAACACTAATTGGTTTATGTGACTCCTGTACCCACCATTAATGTCATCACTGCCGTAGATGACACAGTTTACACCTGTTGTTTTATTTAATGTCAGACATAGTTCATGGTTACTTATTGCTTTTTCTGTTGGTGATTGCTGTTTTTTGTGGCTATTAACATTGAAGATGTCATAGTAGGAACCAACTATTTAGTTTAATACTATTTTTCTTTGCATTGATTGTCGCTATTGTGTTTCCCCTTACTCTGTGAGTTATTGGGAACCTATAGAGATAGTACAAGCTCACAGAGCAGAAACACTGTGACTGAACTAAACTCACCAAAAGACAGCATACCTTGTTCTACCTACAAATAAATGAAACTCAATCTTCATCTATACTTTAATACAAAGAGTACAACAGATAAAAACCCAAACTAACAACCAGGCCCCACATAGAAACAACTAGGTATGAGCCCCCAGTTCCATCTATAGATATCCATTGCTATAGCAGAAACAGAGAAGTAACAAAAAAAATCTGTGGACACCACATTATGAGGAGGTCTCAATCCAGAACACTCTAGCATGTGAAAATTGTGCCCTACAGAAGTCCACACATAAGGGTGGAAAAGAAATCCCTTCCAAGAGAAGCATAAAACCTGATACATTAATACAAGAAACATGGAAAAGCAAGCTAACATAACACCTCCTAAAGTTCATAACTCACTAGAAAATCACCCTACAAATATTGAAGTGGACGAAATACCAGATAAGGAATTCAAAGAATCTTTATTAAAAGTACCTTTATAATTTATCAATTAATTCCAAGAGAACACAGTAAAACAACTGAGTAAATTAAAGAAGTCATTACAGAATATTAATGAGAAGTTCAATAAGGAGATAGAAATATTGAAAAAGAACCAAACAGAAATCTTGGAAATGAAAGACAATAAATCAAATAAATGTTCCATTGAAAGTCTCTCTAATAGAGGAGACCATACTTCAGACAGAATCTCAGAGCTGGAAAACAAACTGGCCAGTCTTGAACATTCAGAAAGTGTTGAAGAAAAATTAATAATTAAACTTGATCAGAATTACAAGAACTATGGGACAACAGGAGCAGACCAAATTCAAGAATCACTGGAATTGAGGATGGCTGTGAGGTGTAGGCTAATGGAATGGATAAACTCTTCAGGTAAATAATAACAGAAAATTTTTCCAAACTTTCAGAATGAGATGGACATCCAGACACAGGAGACATTCAGAACCCCAAGTAGACAAAATAGTAAAAGAACCTCTCCACAACACACTGTAATTAAAATGTGTAACACAAAAAACAAGGATAGAATTTTAAAAGCCTCAAAAGAAAACTATCAGGTCATAGTTAGAGGCAACTCAATCATAATCACTTCTGATTTCTCAGCACAAATTCCACCAAGACTGCTGTATCTAACAAAGCTATCATTCAAATTTGAAGATGAAATAAAAACCTTCCAAAATAGGCAGAAACTAAAAGAATTCATGACTACTAAACCAGCACTACAGAACTTACTGAAAGAAATACTGTACACAGAAGAACTACAAAACAAATCTCAAAGCTTACAAAAGAACAAATCTCATTTAAAGAGTAGCTAAGCAAATGAGAAACCAAACCAAATGAAACATGATAAATAAATCAAAAATGTCAGGTATTAATAAACATCTCTCTATAATAAAATTGACTATATGTGGTCTGAATCTCCAATTAAAAGACATAGACTGGCAGAATGAATTTAAAAACAAGACCAAACTATATGTTATTTGCAAGAGACACACCTGCGGCAAAGACAGCCGCAGGATGAAAGTGAAAGGATAGAAATTGATATCCCATGTGAATGGAGTCAGAAAACAAGCAGGATTAGCCACTCTTATATCTGAAAAAGCAGATTTCATTTAATCAGAAGGTACAAAGAAGGTCACATCATATTGGTAAAGGAAACAATCCAACAAGAAGATATGACAATAATAAATATTTATGCCCAAACATGGGTACAATTAATTATATAAAAGAGAAACAGTTTAAATTGAAGCTTCACAGAGACCCCAGTACAATAATACTGGGTGATTTCAACACACCTCTCTCAACATTAGATAGGTTATCCAGACATAAACTCAGTAAAGACTCTTTGAACCTGACAAATATAAAGCAAATGGACCTAACACACATCTACCAAATATTTCATCCAACAACAGCTGAATACACTTTCTTCTCAGTGGCCCATGAAACCTTCTCCAAAATAGTCCACATTTTAAGCCACAAAGCAACTTATAAAATACAAAAAACATTGATATAATTTATTGCATCTTATCAGATCATAATGGAATTAAATTAGAAATCAACCTGATCAAAACCTACAGAAACTATATAAACACATGGAGATTGAATGATACTCCTTTGAATGATGAATGGATGATAAAAGAAATCAAGAAGAAATTTTAAAATTCTTAGACTGAAATTAGAATAGTGACACAACAGAGCAAAACCTCTGGGACAATATGAAGTCATTTCCAAGAGGAAAGTTTATAGCTATGAGTGCCTGCATAAGAAAATCAGAAAGATCTAAATAAACAACCTAATGATACACCTCAAGGCCTTTGATAAAGAAGGACAAACCAATTCCAAAACTAGCAGAAGGAAGTAAATAATTAATTTCACAGTCAAAACCAGTGAACTTGATAATAAAAAACAATACAAGGATCCATGAAACAAGGAATTGGTTTTTTGAAAAAATACACAAGATTGATAAGTCCTTAGCCAATCTAACCAAAATAAAAAGAAAGAAAATCTAAGTTAATAAAATCAGAAAGGAGAAATCACCACAGACATCTAGAAATCCAGTAGATCATTAGGAACAATTTTGAAAATTATACTACAAAAAATTGGAAAACCTAGAAGAAATGGATACAAAAACTGAATCAAGAGGACATACAAAACCTAAACAGACTAATAACTCGTAATGAGTTACAAGCAGTAATAAAAATCTTCCAACAAAGAAAAGCCCAGGACCAGATGGATTCTCAGCTGAATTCCGCAAAACCTTTAAAGAATAACTAATGCCAATACTCCCCAAGTTATTCCATAAGATACAAAGGGATGGAACACTTTCAAATTCATTCTATGAATCCAGTATCACACTCATACCAAAACCAGATAAGGACACATCAAGCAAAGAAAACTAGAGACCAATATCCCTGATGAACTTAAATGCAAAAATATAAAATGTTAGAAAATCACCTTCAACAATATATTAAAAAGATTGTATAACAAAACCAAGTTGGTTTTATTCCAGAGATGCAAGAATGGTTTGATATATGCAAATCAATAAATGTAATTCATCCCCTTAACAGAATTGGGGACAGAAATCAATTAGTAATCTCAGTAGATGCAGAGAAGGCCTTTGACAAAATTCAGCACCCATTCACAACAAAAATCCTGAAGAAACTAGGGATAGAAGGAACCTACTTCAAAATCATAAAGACCTTATATGAAAAACCCAAAGTCAACCTTAGAGTAAATGAGAAAGACTGAAAGCACTTCCTTTAAACTCTGGGGCAAGACTAGGATGTCTACTCTCACCAGTCCTGTTGAATAAAGTGCTAGAAATTCTAACCAGAGCAATTAGGCAAGAGGATGAAATAAAAGGGACAAAAAACAGGAAAGGATGAAATCAAATTATCATGGTTTTCAGATGATATAATCCTATACCTAGAAGATTAAAAAAAAAAAAAAATTTTTGCCAGAAGTCTACTAATAAACAAATTTGGCAAAGTAACAGGTTACAAAAGCAACATACAAAAATTGATAAATTTCCTATACACCACCAATAAATCTCCTGAGAAAGAAATTGAAGAACAATTCCATTTACAATAGCCTAAAAAAATTACCTAGGAGTAAATCTAACCAAGGAGGTGAAAGACCTCTATAATAAAAACTATAAAACATTGAAGAAAAAAATTGAAGAAGACCTCAGAAGATGGAAAGACCTCCCATGTTCATGGATAGCAGAGTTAATATTGTTTAGATAGCCACACAACTGAAAGCAATATACACATTCAATGCAATCCCCATCAAAATACCAATGATATTCTTTAAAGAACCAAAAAAAGAAAAAAAAAAAAGGAAAAAGTCCTAAAATTTATTTGAGAGAATAAAAGACCCAGAATGGTCAAAGTGATTTTAAACCAAAAAAGCAATGCTGGAGGCATCACAATACCTGACTTCAAATTATACATCAGAGCTTTAGTAACAAAAACTGCATGGTGCTGGCATTAAACCAGACTCATTCACCAATGGTGCAGAATAGAAGACACAGAGACGAACCTACACGTCTACCATTATCTGATTCTTGACAAAGGTACCAAAACATACGATGGAAAAAAGACAGTCTTCTTCATGGTGCTGGGATAACTGGTTATCCACATGTAGAAGAATGAAACTAAACCCCAAGTCAACTCGAAATGGATCAATGACCTCAGAATTAGACCAGGAACTATGCAACTCCTAGAAGAAAACCTAGAGTCAACCCTCCAGGTTGTAGACACAGGCAATGACTTTCTAAATAGAACCCAAAAGCTTCAGGAAATAATGCCAAGAGTTAATAAATGGGATGGCATCAAATTAAAAAGCTTCTACACAGCAAAGGAAACAATTAGGAATCTGAAGAGAAAACCCACAGAATGGGAGAAAATCTTTGTTTACTACTCTTTTGACAGAGGATTGATATCTTGAATGTGTGAAGAGCTCAAAAAAGTGTCCACCAAAAAATCAAATAACCCAATTAATACATGGGCAAATGAGTCAGTGCAGTGGTGCACTCCTATAATCACAGTGGTTCAGGAGGCCAAAGTAGGAGGATTGCAAGTTCAAAGCCAGCCTCAGCAACTTAGTGAGGCCCTGAGCAACTTAGCAAGATTCTGTGTCAAAATAAAAAATAAAGCAGGCTGGGGATGTAACTCAGTGGTTAAATCCCTGGTAGCAATAAATAAATAAATAAATAGACTAATGAACTAAGCAAACACTTCTCAAAAAAATATGAAAAAAAATGTTCAACATCATTAGTAATTAGGGAAATGAAAATCAAAACCACACTGAGATTTTATCTCACACAGTCAGAATGGCAATCATCAAGAGTGTAAATAATAATAAACCCGGGAGAGGATGTGAAAAAAAAGGAACACTTTTACACTGTGAACTGTAGTTTTAGTGGAGCTGTAAATGAGTATAACCACTATGGAAATCAGTATAGAGGCTCCTCAAAAGACTAGGCATGGAACCACCATGACCCAGCTATACCACTTCTTGGTATTTACGATAAAAAATTAAAGTCATCTTACTACAGTGACACACACATACCCATGTTTATAGCAGCACAATTCACAATAGCTGCACTAGAGAAACAGCCCAGGTGCCCATCAATGGACGAATGGATTGAGAAAATGTGGTATATATACACAATAAAGTTTTACTCAGTCATAAAGAAAAATGAAATTATGTCATTCGCGGGAAAATGGAACTAGAGACCACCATGTTAAATGAAATAAGTCAAACTCGGAAGGTCGGGGGTTGTATATTTTTCTCTTATAAGTGGAAGCTGGAGAGGAAAAAGGGAAAAGAAAGGTGGGGGCAGATCTCCTAAAACGCAGAAGGAGCTCACAGAGGAAAGGGACCAAGGACTAGGAGAAGGGAGGCAGGAGGAGGGCTGGGGCGTGATATTGGTCACATTACACTGTACGTTGTGCGCATGTGCGAATGTGCAACGGCATAATCCCATCATTATGAACAACGGTAATGCACCCGAAGAACGTGGGAGAAGGAAAAGAAAACCATTTGGTGACATCTTGATGACCTCTGCCTCTCACTGCTCTCCTGGAAGCAACGGATACTTGCGAAGCATCTAGGATGTCTAACGTCTGTCTGTTCAGACTAGAAACCAAGCAGATAAGACCAAACAAGAGAATCTGAGAGCCGGGCGGGGCCTGCGAATCCTCCTCAGGACCGCCTGAGTGAACACTCAGAGCCACATGAAGAAAGGAGTGAGCAAGGTTTCAGGAGCAGGTCCGCGCTGAGCAGGAGGGGAGGGTCAGGCGGCTGAGCAAGGGGAGTCCCCTCTCACCATTTGCATTTTCTCCACCCTGGCTACTCCAGGGTCCTTGCTCAGTCCCACAGCAGCAGAAGTTTCAGTGTCTGACTCTAAGATCTCAGCATGGACTAAGACTTATCAAGAAGATGAAAATCATTTTTTGCTTTCCTGCTTGGAAGAATAAATAACAATAAAAATAATAGCCACTGTTTCCTGTACATGTTATCAGTTACTTTGTTAGCCACTTTTCATACATTATCTCACTTAATTCTTATCTTCACATCTTCACTTCTCTTATTCTGCCAGAGAAATGCTGTTACTGTTATTTTGGGTTGGGTTGGGGTTTATTTATTTTGTTTTGTTTTGAAAAGCAAATAAGAAAGCGATCACAGAGAAGTTAATTCATTTTCCCCAGGTCACACAGCTCTAAAATGGAACCAGAATTCAGACATCTATCTCTCTAAATCCTGAGATCCCTGTCTTTATAGCATTACTACACAAAGAATAAACCTGATACATCTGTCTTCTGATTATAAAGATTAAGAGGGAAATATCAGTTCCTTATTAAAATAAGCATGTTATGTATAGAAAAAATTAGTATGCTTTAAGATCAAACAAATGTCATGCTCTTGGCCTATGGATCTAGAACATATAAGGCATTCTCTGAGGATGGGTTTCCTCTTGGTTTCAGTTGATTTTCCTCCCTAAAAGAAAGTTCAAGTCCAGCATCCCATTCTTGCTCTTAGATAAGCAATCATCAAACAGAAACCATCAAAGCACTAGAAAATTTTTCTAAAGTTTTTTGTTCTTAATACAGTTGTGATTCCTTCTGGGATTCCCCCAACACAGCAGCAGCAACATCCATTCAAGTGGAAAGGATGGTTGTTCTCTTCATGCCTGCCCCGCCCAGCCTGGCCCCTGAGGTCTAATACAATCCTACTGAGATCTTTGCAAGGGGAATGAACCGTTTTGATTTGTTTGTTCATTTCAAAGTCAGATCCCTGGAAATACCACAGCAATTGCATTCAAATTCACCTGAGTAAAATGCTTTTGCATATTAGAAAACAATCTTTGCAACAGGAGCAAGCCGTGCAGAAGACTAAGAGATCAGAGACAACACAGGCTAGAGTCATCTCATATTTAGAGGGAAAAAAAGGGAGCCAAGTGAGGCTATGTGAAAGACAGCAGCTCAACAATTTAGACCCATCCATTGGAAATTCGGGCACAACCCAAACTAATAGACAACTACCACTCAGAAAGTTGCACTAAGAAATACTTCAGACGTAGACCTCATCTAGCCCTCACTATAACCTCTACAGGGTGAGGCTCATTATCCCCTTCTTACTCAAGAGGAAAATCTAGTGTAAAATGATGCAGGAAATCCAGGAATTTCTGCAGGTCGTTGAGCTAAAAGGTAGCAAGTCTGAGCCCCTGACTGGAGTCTGGTTCTGCAGGGGCATTGGTCACCGTCATGTGCAAGACCCGAGAAGTTCCCTTGTTAGAACAGGCATGACATTCTCACTTATGATCTCATTAAGTCTCTCCTACCAGAGGCTTTCCCAGCCCTTGGAAGGACCAAGGAAGCAGAGGTCAGTGAAGTGGCCACTTGAGCTCCTGACCACACCAAGCGCCAGGGGAGCATATGGTGACCTATTGTTAGCGATTCCCGGGAGAGTGCACCAAGTGGCTGAAGCCCCCTGCCTAAGCTCCTGCCCAGTTAATACAGGACAGTAACTTCACCTTCCCTTCTACTTTTGGCATCACTCCTGAGTGCCTCTGACTGGCGGAACATAATCTGGATCCATGGGTGGGGGCGTCATGGGGCACGCAAACAGCCTTCCTCCTTGCAATGCTGAAGAGATCGGACCGAGGTGGTGATGGCACCCGGCTGGCCCCAGCCAACGCAGCCAGGTGGTCAAGAGTAGATGCATCACCAACTTATAAACCCAATTTGTAGACCTAGGGCTATTAAACAGAACTTTAATTTTAAAAACAATGCCACTTTGTATAATTAACTGATGACTGCATAGCAAACCACTCAAAACTCAATGGTTTAAAAAAAAAAAAAAAAAAAGATTATTTGGCTCACAGTTCTTTGGGCAGCAGGTCCCACTCATGTACCCACAGTCAACTTAGTAAGTCAGGTGGCTCTCTTCCTGGGGCTTGGCTGGCTGTCTGCTGAGGTGCCCGGGAAGCTGGGCCATGTCCCTCTTATCCTCCAGCAGATTAGCCAGGCTACTTCCCCTGGAATCCAGCGGGGTTCCCAGGGTGTGAAGGGAAGCTGCACAACCTCTTGAGGCTCAGACTCACTTGAACCTGGTCTGGTCATTTCCAGTACATTCTACTGGCCAGACAAGTCCCAAGTTTGCCCAAATTCAAAGGGTAAGAGAAACAGATGCCACCTAGCCTTGAGGAGCCCCACTGACCAGTTCCACTGGGACGCATGTTCCTGCAGCGGAAAGACCAACCTGGGCAACATCGACAAGTGTAGCAGATAATGCCAGGAAAGAGTGTGGCAGACAGAGTTCAGCTGTGTTTTTAAGCCCCTCACAACTTTAATGCACCAAAGGGGATTGATGCTCTCCATGAGGAAGGCGCAGGGTGTGGCATCCCACAACTCCGACAGCCAGAGAGCCCTCGGGATGGGGGATCATTTCTGTAAAACACCGCTCTGCCCCGTTGTGGATTTCCATCTGGGTCAAGGACAATATATCCGTTTTCATAACTTAGGGTAGAAAATGCCATCAATGGGGCAGGCATTTTTTTTTTTTTTTTTTTTTTTTTTTTTTTTTCAGGAAGCAGGGAGATGCCTTGTTTTATAGCAGGGTCGAGGGGAAATAAAGCAGCCTGTAGATCTTCAGCCTTGGTTTCCAACCTGCAAAGATCACAGCGCGCGTCCCAACAGCCTCCCAGAAGTCATTACTGCTTCTGGGCCAGCTGAATGGCTGGATAATAACAATTCTTTGCACTTCTAAAATGCATTTCCTCCAAGGAGAGACAAGTAATTTACAATCACTTATTAATTAATCCTCAGCCCCCACGTGAGATGAGGTCGGTTTATTATGCATCTTTGACAGATGTGTGAAGTGGGCAAAGGGAGATAAAGTGACATTAAGCTTCTGCCCAAGGTCACTCCACCGTCACATGCACTGGACACATTCCCAGCTCTGTGGACCTCGCCAGTCATGCAGGTTTCCTCTCCCACAGTGGCTGAGGAATTGCACAAGTGGTTCCCACCATTTCAGAAAAGTCTGAGGCGTCTGAATCAAGCATGAGGAATTTGCAGTTCTGCTTCAAGGAAGTTCTTCATTTTTACCGTCCTGCATTTGGTGTGGCTGTCCATGTGCAGTTTTTTAAAAATAGCCTTCAGGTGCCCAAGAAGAGCCCGTTGTAAGTGCATTTATTTTGCACTTTTTCACAGAGATGCTGCTTCCTTGGGGAGATGTGCCACTCTCCAGCACAAGTGGGGACGCCAGAACAGCTCACAGAGTGAGAAAGAGGGACAGAGAGGGGAGGAGACACACATGTGCTACCTCAGCCAGGGGCCTTGGATTTTCACAGCAGTGTCCAATGGGGAGGCGAACACAGATTTGCTTTCTAAACAGAATGCGCTTCTGCCAACACTCAGCAAAACTGGAGTCCACTTCCCTGAATAAATGCCCAGAGAAAGCTATGGAACTACTCAACACACTGAAACCCAGAGACTGCAAGCAAATAGCCCTTTACCCAGGTAACAGGAACCACAGGCAGCCTGCGGAGTGGCCCAGACCCAGAAGCAGCCACCTGAGGCCAAGGGAACAGACCCTAAGGCCAAGGGAACAGACCCTGTGGATGGCCTAAGCCTAGGAGCCAGTCAGGAGTGCTGGACTTCCGGGTGAACAGGCTGGAGGACCGTCGGTAATGTTCAGAATTCTTTCACCAGATGTTTATTGAGCACTTACCTGGTTGAAGAGCTTTCTGGGATTCTGAATGGGCGTATCCAAAACTTACAATCTGCAATAAAACATTCATGAATTAATTTTCTTGACCTTATTACTCCCACTCTCTCCCTTCAGGCCTATGTGTCACTAAAGCTCTGTCTGGGAAATTATCTGTCATATTCCCAGCAGATTCGGAAGTAAATCAGAACTCCGCCTCAGAGAGCAATGGATAAGGCTTCCTGGAAGAACCAGATGCTCTGGATCTCAGAGGAAGGAGACCATCCATGACGGCGGTGGCCATTAGCAAGCCTGGCCTTTGTGGGGAGAAGCAGTGCTACCCACAAGTTCAGGTCATGGCCTGTTGCAGGAGCCCTTCAGAGAGGAAGGCAGGCAGAGTGGGCCCCTGGAGGGCCAGGGGACAATGCGTTCTTGTGCCTGGGGACTGGCCTGCAGCTCACTTGGAGCGCACTGTGAGGTTCCCTGGGGACCAGACCAGCTCACCTTCTGCTTTCTCTACCTGTAGCTACAACACTGCTTCTTGGTTCCCGGGTCCTAATATTAACTTTGTGTACCTGTGGATGACAGGGGAGCCTGTGATGTATGTCCCAACACGTGTTTTAACTAATTGCTTGTTACTCAGCGAAATGTATGGTCTTCAACCCACCCTTGTCCCTCCTATCTACCCAACCTACTAAATCCTTTTGACTATATTCTGAAACCATATTTGACAGGTTCAAATCTCATCTCTGCCACTGTTTGGCCCTGAGTGAAAGATTGAACTTGAGTTTCACTGCTGGCATCTGATATCTGCTTTACAGGGTCTCTATGAAAGAAAATCAAATAACTACACGAAGGGCTTGGCACAGGGTAGCCTCCGTAGAGGCTCATTCTTTTTACCCACCTCCACTTTCCAACCTCTTCCTCTGTGGTCCTATGGCAAGATGCTCATCCAACTCTATTTGACTCAGGATAGAGGCTGCTGTTTATAAGCTGGTGACAACAAGCCCTCTAAATTGATGGCAAAGAATTTTTAAAAAGAAGCAATTTCTCTATTGTCTATAAGGTAACAGAGAGAAATAAAAGGCACAGACTTGGGCGGGGATAGGGGTGGACAGGAATAATGGACTTTCCCATGTGCATTCACTTGGGGTTAGAAATAGTCATTTATTTATCATTAAGTCTTAGAATTTCAACATTTACAAAGCATTTGTCAAATCAACTATCTTCCAGGAATTTGTCACATAAGAAATGGACTCTATATAGAGAGACACAGAGAGAAATGATTGGTAATGATAAAAAAAATAAGGTGTTCCCTAAATGGGTTATAAATGTGATACAGAAGAACCCACAAGAGGAATAAACATGGGACATGGGTAAAGGATGGCCCTCCTGACATAGCTTCTCAGGTGACTACCAATGCCAGTTTATATGTAAATCATTAAAATATGTACCACACAGAGTGCACATTTCACACACATTGAGAAATACAAACTAGTGGCTCTTAAGTTCACAATACAACTCTATTTTTTTCTGACCTATTTGGAAACAAAGGATAAAAAAAGATCCTATAAGAAGCATTGAGAAATTTAGATCTTTACTGACATTCTCAAGAATTCTTTCCAAATCCAGCATGTTAATGCCTTGTAAAGAGAAATGAAGTGACCCAAGATAAGACTTCAGTTACCTGTTGAGTCTAATTTTTCAAGGGCTATTGCCTGAAACAAGTTGGAAAACATCTTTCCTTTACAAGCTAATAAGACTACAAGAGTTAAAATACTAAGATCATGTTAGATGCCACCTTTGGCTCATTGAGAAATGTTTTTGCATCCTCAGCAGGAGGTTGCCTGGTCCACACCTCCCCCACGGCACCTGAAGTCACAAATGTTTCATGAAAGGACTCGGCTAGTGCCTGAACCATTCATTCCCCAGCCCTTCCCTGTGACTGATTGGAGAAAAACCAGAAGCCGTCTTCAGCTAGCCTGCCCCTTTGAGCCCTGCTCTGCACAACATCCTTCTCTAATTCCAAGCTCTTAGGGAAAGAAGTGTACCCTCATCCATATTTTATTTTGAGCCAAATACACTTCAGGCAATCCTAAAGAGATGATTATTAACTGCTCCCACCCCAGCAATGTCTTGTGGCTTAATTAAGGGCATAATGACTCTGGGGACAGAAAACATGATAGAATTTCTAAGTCAGTCCTAGATTAACGTGTTCCCTCACTGAGCAAGAATCAGGAAACAGAGAGTGAGACGCACCAGAAGGCCACCAAATCAAGAGGAAAGTTCTTACAATTGATTCTAAAGGAGGAACAGGAAGCAAGAACAGCAGCTGTCCGCCCACACAGCTGTCGTTAGGTATGACCGGGAGACAGGGGACACACCGATGAAAGAGAGGAACTCACACGTGTCAATAGGCACGGTTAGCAGTGCGATCCATTATGGGCTCATTGGTGTGGGTAAGATTATTGGGACACACACACACACACACACACACACACACACACACACACACACCAGAAATGTTTTCTTTACAGAGATGTCCACAAATGAAGCAATACGATTTCTCTCAGTAAATTTGACCTCTCTGCATTCTGTATTGAAGGCATCGCAGGACTAAGCCAAGCACACAGGAGCCTCACCACCTGCAGGGCGTGTGCCCGCCTCTGTGCGCAAGGCCTCCCGTTTTCCATGATAGAGGCTGCCTGTCCCAGCTCCACTTAGCAAGGGGAGTGTCCAAGTCCCTGGAGTCCTCAGCCCCCCTCGCCATCTATCACTGATCACAATGTAGTAAGGCAGCAAATATAGATCATTCAAATCAACTGCACAATTGGGACAGTTTAAATTTTATTCTGTAATGAGGGTCCCTTATTGTTTAAAGTACTGGAGAATACAAACCCCAGATTTGAGGTCCATAAAAATTCCAGCATCAGAGTCTGGAGGACCATGAAGTTGGCAAGCAAGACTGGTCCCCAAGGTTTATGTGTGAATAAAGTTAAGGTGCGAAGCGGGGGAGACTGGACTCTTTAATGTGGCTCTCCTTTAGAATATTTATACAAGCCTTTGAACTGATGCTCAACAATCAGAGTTGATACCGTGCAGTGTTCTCAAAAAACTTATCAAATATTAAAACCCCCCATTTTGCAGAAAAACAACACTTTACAATGCTGAAAAGGCAGAGTAAGGTATATTTAAGCAAATTCCCTTTGTTTTCCATCAGAAGTAGATGAGAGCTGTTTTATCTTTTTTTTTTTTCCACCTCTTACATGTTAGGAAGGAATATTTTTTCCTTTGTTGCAAGAATCAGGAAGAAGCTGGTAACCTGGAAGCTTTGTGTCCATTCTGGGTTCCCCCGACAGGGTTGTGTCTTAGTGGTTACTGAGCTCGCTCCTGGGCCTGGGCAGGACAGGGAAAGGACACACTCTTCTTCCAGAGGCCTGCAGCTGCAGCCTCTGGAATGAGACAGCTGGGTCTGGGTGACGTAGCTCAGTGTAGAACACTGGCCTAGCAGGCAAGGGCCTGCATTTAATTCCCAGCACCACAAAACAAATAAAAGAAAATCAATTGAGACAGTCCACAATAGTGAAAGTCACTGGGGCCTGAGATTACGGTGAGCCACTTTCTAAAGAAGGCAGTAACGTCTGAGCCCTGGGACAAGGAAGCATGTGTAGATAGTCTCACACCTCCCGGCCTGCATATTCTCTTCCCCTACTGAATGCCATCCTTCATTTCCTCTCCTCAGAAAACACTTGCTCTTCCTGAAGAATCGCTAAGTCATCCCACCCGTTCTTTCCTTCGTGTTCCTCAGTCATTCAACCTTTGCAAGTGCTGTCCAATTATACCCATGAGCATTTGGCTGGGGAGCCGGGTCTGACCTGGGACTTCTAGACCTGAAGTGAGAGGAGATGGTCCTAAGGTGAAAAATCAGACCTGGTGCCTCCATACCAGGTCCCATCAGTCAGCCAAAGTCTATGGTGTGCAAAATAAATGTGGCTATAAAAAGTGACTTATCTTGGACTTTTCTTGAAACTGGAGAGGTCGTCAGGATTTTAAATGCTCCAGAGAAGGTGGATATTTAATTGCTCTGAAGTCAGATTCCATTTACCCAGAGGTGAAGCCTCCGAAATCCCTGGACAAGGCCCCAGGATTTCAACACGTGTGTGTGTGTGTGTGTGTGTGTGTGTGTGTGTGTGTGTGTGTGTTGTGGGGGAGGGGCAAATCTTTAAAAGAATTTTTTTTCTTTTTGTGATGCTGGGAATTGAACCCAGGTCTCACTAATGTCTGGGAGTATTTCCGCCTCGAATGGGGTGGAATTGGGAGCTGGAGACCTTCAGAGCATCCTGTGGAGACAAAGGTGGTCCAGGAAGCCTTGGTCAAACACCTCCAGACTTGTCTTGGGTCCTGACAGACACGTAAGAGAGAAGGGATGGTGGAAAGGAAACGGCGAGGGCAGCAGGCGGGCCAGGGAGCGCTAGGGAGAGGTGGGGGCTTGTCCGACTGTTCAGGGTCCCCCAGCTCACACTGCAGGGGAGGCACCCGACAGTCAAGGGTGCAGCTGGCGAAGTCAACACACAACTTAAACCACAAGCCACACTCAAAGCAGGCTGTGCAAACGGGCGAGGCTGGAGTGGAATGGAGCCAAAACTGTCCCTTGGGTCCAAAACTCAGGGCATGGAAATGAGGGGTGGGGAGGAATCAGGACCCAGGACAGGCAAGACTATTGTCCTCATAACAAAAGAGCCAGGTCAGGGAGGACTTTGCACACTGGGTTAAGTTGTTTGGAGAAGTCCCAGAGTCGCACAGGTTTGGGCTCCTGCACCATTTCTGAAGAAATCATAGCACTGCCCCAAGGATCGTTGGGAAGGACTCAAGCTCCTCACCTTCAGGACAGACCACCATCTGACAGTCCCACCCTCCTCTGACTGCATTTCCCAGCACTGCACTCCCGCTAACTCACCGGAGGAAAAACATCCCAACAGTTAGCTCTGTCCCTCAGTGGGGCCTTCTGCAAGTGGACACAATGTCACCCATGACATTCCCACACCTGAGCAAGCTCCCACAGAATGGGAGAGCTAGTCTGCAGGGACACCCTGACACTTGGACACTGAAGGGGAGAGATCTTCATGGAGTCTTCCAACTTCACCATTTGAGGCTGTAAGCAGACACTAAAAGGAAGAAATCTCCAGTCCTCCTTGGATTGGTCCAAGATTTAATTGACCAGGCTTATATCAATGAGAACGGCCTGATGCTCAGCTGTCCAGTGGATCAGCCAGTCCTGAAAGAGGGTGCTTTCAAAGCCCAAAGCACCAAAACCCAAGAATTAAATCAGTGAAACATTAGTGGGTTGTGCTTGAAGATAAAATTGAATACTCAATATTTATCTGTCGCCTACCAAAGCAAATTACACAAAATAACTCAAATTGAAATATTTAATTAGCTACTCTGAAATGGATTTGTTCGCAAACCATTAATCTAATTAACACACACAACTTCCCCTTCACAGCCTTGGTTATGCATGAGGCCGGTGCAGAGCTCACATTTGTCCATCCACTTGTGTGGATGGACATCTCTAAGAGCCTTCCCCTTGTCACACAGACTGTCGCCTTCTCCCTTGCTTCCCATATTTGTGGATAACATTCAATATGAATAAAACAAAATAAAGAAATTGCCCCAAATGTGAAACATTTGATGTTTCAAACTGTACAGGAAAGGGGCTATTTTTCTAATGTGCACAGCAGATGTGGCAGCTGAATGCATGTGCAAAGGCAAGCTCTAAATGAACAGCCCGCATAATCGCGACAATTTTACGTTGCAATATGCTCTGTTTCTACTATCGACCCAGGAAGCTCCAAGGAGGGGGGGAAAAGATTTGTCATGTAGTCTTTTTTAAAAATTGCAACTTTATAGACTCTACCTGATTACTGAAAAAGCTGGCATTGTTGAAAAATACTTCAATAAATTTAGAAACAAAAATTATTCCCCCTGAAAAATGATATAATTAGCAATCTGAAGGCTGTTGGAATGGGCAATCCCTGAGACAATACTAGTACAATACTGCCATCTAGAGGAAGTTATGAGGAGCCACAGCCCTCTCCTTTTTTCCCTGATTGCTTTTTCACAGATGTGTAAAACAGCCATAATAAGGGGGTGCCTGGTATCTGTGATAATGATAGGACAGGAGACTCAAATTTCTAAATAAAGCAATTCCTAAATTAAAGATCTCCAAATTTTTCTTCACTTCTCCAAACCGTGAGGTGCCGAAGTGTGCTAACCAGGAAGAAAATGAAGAGCGAGGAATCACAAACTCAACATCCACTCATTAGCATCCACATGAATCAGCAGGCCTAGTCTTAGTATTGCCTGGTCTTTTACTTTTTGATGTTGTTTTGTTTTATTAACTTAAAAAGAGCTGAAATTTTGTACATGTGTGTGAAATCTCCAGTTATTTTAATTTGGCAAATTTTTTAAAAATTGAACTGTGCTGCCAAAATAAAATATGTCTAAGCCTAAGACCAGCTTTGGCTCAAGGGGCAGTCAGTCTATGACTCTGGGAATGAAAGAAAAAATGTTGCAGGTGAATATTGGCAAATGAGAGAAGGAACCTAGAAGGTTGTTACCCACTTAAAAATTTATCATGCCACCCACTGAAATACCAGTCTAATCAAGTGAGACGACAAGATTTTAACACATTAGCTTTAGTGACCCTGCCTTCTGTAATCCACAGATCTCTGTGGTCTTAGGATCTAATGAATGCACAAGCGCCTGCAAGCAGATGCAGTAAGCTATTTCGCCACTCAAGGCAGACGGAATCTACACCTGAGAAATTCCCCCAAGGAGATGCACTGGAGGAAAAGGAAGAAGAAACCACCAGAAATAAATGATAAATTAATAAAATAACAAGCCAAGACAGGAACTGTCAGAGGGAAACATGCTGATTTCAAATGATCACAATGAGCAAGGAAACAAAATCATAACAATGGTGACAACATCAAGAAGCCAAAGGAAATTAGAGAAAAATCTGTGTACACGGCGATGCCAGTCTCGGCGTGTGTCTCTATCAAGCATATGAATGGTTGCAGGTCGCAGGCCAAACCCCAGGCCAGGTGAGATGTTGCTCTCTTTAGTTCACCTGGATGAGGGTCCGTGTTCTGTGTTTCCTTCTTCACCAAATAGGTGCAGGCTTATCCCACCACAGAAGAAAGGGAACAAGGGTGTGTGTGTTTGGCCGATTCCTCACACTCCCGATGAGCAGAAGGGCTAAGGAAGAACAGCCTGCATACATGTCAAGGGAGAGACCAGGAAGAATAGTCCTGAGTAGTGATGGCAACCTGTCCCTCCAACTTTCTCTTCTTTTTTTGATTCTTTTCTGTCTTCTTGTTTCATCAATTTATGAAGAAAAGATATTAAACTCTCCCTTTATAAATGTGGCTTTGTCTAGTTCTTGTGTTAATTCTGTGAGTTTTTTTACATGTATTTAGAAGCTCTGTTATCATTTATATATGTACATATTTAGGATGTGTGCATTTTCCTGGTGAAGAACCCTTTCCTCATTATGAAACTTCCCTTGTTAAATGTCGGAATGAATAATCTTGGTGATGCAAGCACACCAGCTTCCTTACCCTCCAGTTCCACAGTACATCACTTCCCCTTGTTTATATATTGGCATCATTCATAGATAGCTTATGTTTCAAAAAACATATCTAGCCAGACAGCCTCTGTCTCTTGAGAGTTCATTTAGTCAGTTCACCTTAAGTAATTATTAATCCGATTGGGTTTGTATTGTGTTACTAATTGTTTCCTATTTTCCCAATCTTTCTTTCTGTGTTTCCCTCAGTTCTCCTGCTTGTTTTCTTGTTTGCTAGACATTGCACTTACAGGACCAGGTAGTACATGTTTTATTTACCCTTTGTGAACCAAACGTGGTATCCTCTTCCTCCCCTTCTTCCTCCTCCTCCTTCTCCTCTTCCTTCTTCTTCCCCTCCTCATCCTCTTTCATCTCCATCCCCTGCTCTCTCCTGATGTTCCTGCTATTTCTAAAATGTTAAAACCATGCTTAGCCTCTGGTATGCACACACAAAAAAAGCCACAGCCTGAGTTGATCATATTTTCTGACCTCTGCTGTAGGCTGTGGTCCTTCTTGCTAGCTGGTGGCCTTTATGCAGTCTCAACTAAATGCCTGAAGTATTCAGTGCCTGAAGACATGTTCTGGATTGGCCAAAACTCTGATGTCTCTCAGCAAGCTTATCACCTCTAGCATACCAGAAGCCAGTCTCTTCCAGGTGTTTGGAAGGAGCACTTTGTATATATGCTTCTTAGCCCTCAGCTGAGCCAAGAGAAATCCAATCCTCTGCCAACTGGGCTCATGTTGAAAACATGCTCCCGCAATATGGTTCACGTGGTATGTTTGCCCTCTTTCAAAGAACATAGTCTAGTTTTAAAGAGAACTAATCCTCTAATACATATTGACTTGTTCTGTAAGTTCCATCTACTTATGGAAGACTAGCTATACTCTTTGGTCAGAAATGGACGGCCCAACAAGCTCCACATGGAACAGGTTGAATTTTAGTGACTGAGACCTACAGGAGAAGATGTGCAGGCGATGGATCAAGAAGTGAAAGGTGCACAAATACAAATTGTTGGTACGTGGCCTTGACATGACACCACGAGAAGTGTAATTTCTCAGAGAAAAACACACAGTTGATAAAGACCAAGGGATTGGTTCAAGGGGAAAATTAAGGTAAGTGAAGCCTGAGAGCTAAATGGAAAAGTTGTCAAACAAAAGAGAAGTTCTAGCTTTCCCTAGGCGAATGTTTTTCTCCGAGACTGTACATTTTAAGAGTGTCCTTTCTGTAGTGGGTCCTTACCCGTGCATAAAAGATTCACCCCAAACTGATAAAAACAGTTGTTCCTTCCATCTGTGTAGATGATTCCATCCTCTTCTTTTCCTCTAATGTTGGCTACTGTTGGGGATTAAAAAAAAAAGTGCAACCACCACTCTCTCATCATCAGCACTGGCTCCCCTCTCTTATTTACCTAAGGGCTCCACTCTACTAAATGGGCTAAAAGAAAAAAAAAAAAGCAGGCTTTTAACAAAAGCTGGCATCCTCAGAAAGAGGAGTGACTTCCACCGCCATGAAAGTCATGCACTCATGAGCACAGGCTTCCAAGTGGACGCTGCTGAGACAGCTGGGGAGGGAGTCACAACTTTAGAAGTCTTTCTTTTTTCTAGTACAGAAGCAGCGACTTCATAAAAGCAGAATGCAAACCCAAGATCCAGTGCAACAAGAAATAATTTTATTAGCCCTTATCTGAAATGCTTGGGTGCATAAGTGTTTTCAGATTTCAGATTTCAGATTTTTTTTTTTTTTTGGAATACACAAATTTTTGTATTTGCATATATGTAGTGAAATATCTTTGAGATGGAGCCCAACTCTAACCACAAAGCTGCATTTATGTTTCATATATCCTTAGGCACATGGTCTGAAGGTCATTTGATACAATATGTTTAGTGTAGCTCATTTGGACTGCAACTGGTCCTGGGAGGTCAGGTGTAGAATTTTCACATCAGGTCGTCACTCAAAAAGTTTTGGATTTTGGAGCATTTCAGATTTTGGATTTTAGCATTCAGTCCTATGTAATCACAGGTATGCTTAAACTGAAATTACACAGGACTGAATAAACTGATAAAGTGATTATATTTGTGGTTATTTGGTTTGGGATATTATTCATTTACAGTGTATTGATATTATTATTTTTTTTTTTTACAGACTGCATTTTGACTCATTGTATCCAAATGGGATACAAATTTTCATTTCTATGGTTGTATATAATATAGATTCATACCATTTGTGAAATCAAACATGTACATAGGGTAATGTTGCTTGTCTCATTCCACCATCTTTCATACTCCCACCCCCTCCACCCTCTCATTTCCCTCTACGTGAGAGAAGAATGGTATTATTTTTAATGTTCTATTTTCTTTGGGCTTATAATGAAGTCTGATCACTTCCTTTTTGACCTTTATTTAACCTTTATTTAAACCAAAGATCATCAAACCATGGCCCATGGCTAAGCACAGCTTGCAACAGGTGAAATGCATACTCCAGTGTGCTCATTGTCTACATGTTGTCTGTTGCTGTTCTCAAGTTACCATGGCAGATCTGAGCACAGATCTTACATTGAAGACCCATGACCCATAACACTGAAAACATTTCCCATCTGGCCTGTTGTAAGAAAAGTTTGCTGACTCCCTGTTTTCCACTATGCTTTTGCATACTGCAATGAAATATTATTTCAATAGTGTTTTGTTCTCACTGACATCTCAAAATTCAAGAACAAATGCATTTTACTAAGTCCCTTAGCACTTAAAAGCAAAGTAGTTGTCAAGAAAGCGTTCTGGTTTTCTAGTCAGAAAAATTAATCATGTAACAAAAGCTATACAGTATCATGAGAATAGATCTCATTTAGTCAGGTATAGCCCCCCAACTGGGAACAGGAGTTGTGCTTCCTATTTGGAACCATGGCTCACAGAACTATCCCAGGAGACCAGTCTGTCTTAAAGCTTTTGTGGTCCTGAACTTTCAGGTAGTGGAGAGAATCATTTCCGAGCAGACCAAGTACTGTAGCAGATGGGCTGGGGAGAGAGAAGCTCAAGGAGATAGAAATTCATTCACATTTATAGGTACTCCAGGCAAAATTGGTGGAAATTAATTTCTCAAGTTTGGTTTCCTAGCCTCAGAACCTGAGCACAAATAAGAGCAATAAGAACTTCTCTGGAATAATAGAGTCTATTGAAAATATAATATTCAATTCCCTGTGAGCTCTCATGACAGAGTTTAGATTTTTTGCCATAATAGTTGCTTAACACCACACAACACTGGATTTGCTGACCATATATTTCAAGGAAATTTATGTATATTAATAAACAGTTCTTGTTTCACCAACATAAATGAATCAGAACAAAATAAAGTGAAACCAACTTTTGTGATTATGTTAATCACCTTTTCATTGCTGTGACAAATTGACCTGACATAAGCAATGTAAAGGAGGAAAGAGTTATTTTGACTCATGGCATAGTC
This sequence comes from Sciurus vulgaris, assembly GCF_902686455.1. Lineage (NCBI taxonomy): Eukaryota > Metazoa > Chordata > Mammalia > Rodentia > Sciuridae > Sciurus > Sciurus vulgaris. Next base: position 125,285,972 of record NC_136469.1, read on the forward strand.
TATGATTGCTTGCTCCATTGCTTTGGGTCTGAGGCAAGGCACAACATCATGGCAGAAGGGTGTGGTGGAGGAAGGTTGCTGTGCTCATGGCAGCCAGGAAGGAGAGAGACAGAGAAGAAGAAGGGGACAGGCACAAGAAATTCCCTTCCGGGGTACATCCTCAGGGACTTACCGTCTCCAACTAGGTCCCACCTCCCTGCAGTCCACTCAGCTGTCAGTGGATTGATCCAATGATGAGGACAGAGCCCTAGCGATCCAACCACTTCCCCAAAGTCCCACCTCTGAACTTTGCTGGATTGGGGACCAAGCCTTTAATATATGAGACTTTGGAGACAATCCAGATCTAAACCATAACAGGGATCACATGGGATGGCCAGTAAAATAAAAGGCCCCTCTGGTGTGTGGGACTTGTCTAGCAGACTTTCCCAGGGTTCTTCTGAATCTTGGTAAGTGTGTGCGCCATGTTTGATTTACGATTTTGGATATTTTTCAACATTGTAAGTGTAAATGTTAATAGTAGAAAAATGATAGAAAAGTAAATTCTTGTTTGAAAGAAATTAAGTAAAATCCATTCTTGGTGAGATACAAATCAAGGTATTATAACCCAAAGATTAGAGTTTGCTTAGTATACAATTTTAAAGACATAGTAAAGATGAGACCATTAGTGAGCCAATCTCAGAAAAGGCAAGAGAACACAAAATTCAAAACATAACTGGCTGAATGACTCTTGGTTAGAAAGATAATTTTTCCTCTGATGGTGAAGAAAGGAGAGGGGGATGGATGTGTGTATGTAACTTTGTAAGTTAAGGACAAGAATTTGAAGATATTCACACCAAAGAAGCCACCAGGTAGTTACTAAGCATAGGAAGGTGACGTGAAGAGATAGTAAGGATTCAGTATCACTGACAGAAATCAGAAAACTGCTGATGGGATGAACCAAGGTCAGAGCTCATGACAGAGTTTGCTGCACTAATACGGTGGGAAGTCAGGGATGAGGAGGAGGGCGGTACAAAGGATTTCCAGGAGGAACTGTGGAATTCAGGTAGGAAAGGAAGGCAGGAAGGCTGGTGTGCCTGAGGACACAGACAGTGTGGGTGGAACCAAAGGGGGTGGATTCACGACAGGCCTGGATGACGGGAGTAATGGATCAGCACCTGGAGTAGCAGGTCACAGGGCCACAGCCTGGTGGGAGGCGGGGACAAGTGCACAGGTGAACAGTGCCAGATGATGACAAGCTGTCAGCATGAGCACACTGACATCTGCCACTCAAATAGGTAAAGGTCTCATTTCAGCTTCTTAAAGGATTTTGAGGTGGGGGGTGCAGGGACAGACTGGGAAACAGACAGGACTTCGTTGAAGAGCATCAATGTGACACCAGTCTCTCACACAGTGGTAAGGAGTTATTTTTTCACAGGGACAGCACCAGAGCAGATACTCTCTGTGACCCAGGGGCTGGAGGCCACGAGAAAGCATAGAAAGGTACAGTCAAGTTACCTGCGAGGGGCCCAGAACTGGGAGGCCGTTTGCATTCCTCACCTCATTCGACACTCAGACCGACAATGAAGTGGTGCTGAATCCTTGCTTCCAGGATGGGGACAGAGGTTCTGAGGGGACAGGCTATTTACCAGCATCACAGGCGTCCATGTTCATGCTTACTACAGCCGTAGCCCTGCAGAAATAGGAAACGGCTGGGGCAGGGCTGGGGGCACCTAACAACGTATCAGCCTGTGCACTGAGGCACCTTTTTTCCCACAGGGGAAGAAAGTAGCAGGTGGTGCTGCAGAGCTGCCCTTTTATGGGTAACAAAACTGCACCAATGTCCATAGGGAAACCGTATGAGAATCCATCAAACAAACTGGGAATACAAAGAGCTACACAGGGCCTTGGTGCCTGTTGTCTCTGCTTGCTCTGCCTGGGATGCTCTCTTCCAGGCTGTTGCATCCTGTCCCTCACATCCTTCATGTCATTACTCAAATGCCAAAATCTTAACATAGGTCTTCCCTGACTACCTAGCTTAAAATCACACTGCATCACCCAACCACCACTGCCCATGCGACATGTCACGTATGTCAGTTTCTTCCTCTCTCCCTCACGAGAACGCAAGCCCCACGAGCGTGGGACTCTTTCTGTTTTATTTACGGATATATTCCCAGCATCTAGAATGGTTCCTGGCACATGGTGGAAGCTCAACTACAGCAGTTCCTTGGTATCTTCAGGAAAGTGGTTCCAGGACTCCTCACAGATGCCAACACCCACGGATGTTCAAGGTCCTTATATAAAACAGCTTAGTATCTGCATGTAGCCTATGCATGTCATCTGTATATTTGAAAGCATTTCTGGATTACTTATAGCAACCAATACAATGTGAATGCTTTTTAAATAATTGTTATACTTTGGCGGGAAATGACATGGGGAAAAATATGTACATGTTCAGAAGGAATTTTAAAAAAAATATATTTTCAGTCCCCAGTTGGTTAAACCCACAGTTGTGGAACTCATGGATACAACGGTCCACTCGAATTTTAAAATATACCTGGAGACCATGTGTGTGCCCAGTGACACTCCCACATTCACCCACGTGAACAAGCACGTGCCTCACACAGCCCGAGAGCAGCATTCCCAGGTGAAGCTAGACATGCGAACACAGCTCATCCCCATGCCTTATTCTTCACTCAAGCCCACTCCCTTTTTCTTTGTCAGAACCCCAATTATGTTTGATGGCAGCAGTGCATAATCAATCAATCAATCAATCAATCAATCAATGCCAGCCCACTGTGCTTCCCAGCTCCTCTGGTTGGGGGTGACATAGTTCTGACCCACTGACTTGAAAGAGAGGTCACTGCGTGAGGGTGCCTGGACAGGTCTTTATGAAGGACTAGTATCAAAGGGCATATGTCACTTTTCCTTTGTCTTCCCTCTTCCTCCTCCAAGTCTAGACCCTGTGACCCATGGGATAAAGTGGCATGTTCCATGTCCACGCAGCCATGCATGGGAGATTTCAGTTGGTTCCACATTCATTTAGCCATGCAGGACAAATGACACAGTGCAGCAGAAAGGCAGGTCAGTCACTGTTCCCATGGAGTTTCCCCAGATTTCTGCTATGGGAAAAACAGATCCCAGAGGATGATGCAAGGAGTGGAGGAAATATATCCAGATGGGGAGAGCCTCGAGCTCACAGCGCGAGACAAAAGGCAGAGATTGGTACACGCCCAATACAATCAAAATCATTCCTGGGGGTTTTCAGAAAACATAGATTCTGAGTCCCCAGTCCAGAATGAATCAAAGCAGAAACTTGCAAGACACGTCCCCAACATGGCAATTTTAAGAAAGTTTCCCCTAGTGCCACTGATCTGCACCTCAGTTGAGAAACATGACCATAGGGCTTACACGTTATGGAAATCGCTATGGACTGAATTTTGCCCCCGCCCCAGATACACATGGAACATGATGTGACTTTATCTGGAGATAGAGCCTACAAGGAGGTAATTAAAGTTTAATGAGGCCATAAGAGTAGGGTCCTAATCCAGTAGGAATGGTAGCCTTGTAAGTAGAAGAGAGAGATCTCTTGATCTCCCTCTGCCATGTGAGCACGCAGCAGACCTGCCATCTGTGGGTCGGGTAGGCCCTCACCAGAGCCTGCCAGCATATGCTATTTTGCTATGGTAGCCTGAGCTGGTATGAGACCTGACATCCCTTGGCACCCACGTTCTCCTCGGGGTTCTTATTAACCCCCTGAAGCACCTACTTATCCCCCTCACACTTGATCCCCTCCATTTGGAAACCAGTCACTAAATAGTTTAAATCCAAGTGTCTAGCTTAGTAACAGATGCTAAGAGAATTTTAGGAATAAATAAACCCATACATTTAGCCCTCCAACCATCTGGAAGGAATGAAGACATAAAAGATAATCATTGTTCTTATCCCTCACCTTTTTAATGATTTTCTCATGGATCTCAGGATTCAGTCCAAAGTCTTCAAGATGGCCTGCAAGTCACAGACCAATCTTGATCCCTCATTCCAGTCCCTGATTCTTTCTCTCCTGGGGTCCTTTGACACGTGGCCTTACCACCACCTGAATTGCTCAGAAGTCCTCAGTGTCTGCCCTACTAACTGCGAGCTTAGCTCAGATGTCACTTCCTGGGCAAAGGCTTCCTTACTCCTTTATCTTACGTTAGACTTTCTAAAATAGTCTCACAGCCCTGTGACTTTCTCATTTTGGCACTAATAACAAGCATGGAAATTTAAGTAACTATTTATGAATTTGTTCAGTAAAATAGATAAGGGCTGTGCGTATCTTTGCTGTTGTCTGTGCAGTTACCAGCATACTGCAGAACCTCACTGTGATATTCAAAGAACAGGGTGACAGTACAAGAAATCACCTTCATGATTCAGGTATGTTGTATAGCCATTAAATGCTGAATTCAAGAGATGGGGTAGAGACCCAGACTAGATAAGCTAAGGAACTTCACTAAGCAAAAATCAGAACACGGCCTGAAGAGAAAGCATCAGTTCCTCCTGTTAGGCCTATCCATTCGCCAGCCAGCACAGTATGGAAACATGCCAGTCACTCCGTGCTGTTTTGATCCCTTCTGTTCTCAGAATCCCGATATGAGATAAATACAGAATACAGTGCTCGCCTGTATTATAAATAGTCTTGAACTGTTTTCTACATCATTAAATTATCAAAGGCCCTTAACAACCTGGAACTTGAAGGCAGCAATACTGTGTTATTCATTTATTTATTTGCCAGGCATGTAAGGTATTCGATGCTGAAAATGCCAATCCTTCAGAGTTCAAAGCTAAGGCAAGGTTCCTGGGGCAAACAAGTAAACAGGTCATTGTAATGTTATAGGGCTAGTGCCGTAATAAAAACAGAAAATCCTGGGCATTCATGAAAGTGAAATCTTACTTAGACTCGGGGCATGTATGAAAAGCTTTCTGGATATACCTGTGCTGAGCCAAAGTTTATAGTTAGTTGTCGGAGATGGGAGAGAACATTGCAGGCAAAAGCAGCAAGTTAGTGTAGTCAGGGAGGTGGGTGAGAAGCAGCCAGATGCATTCTGGAACTGCACAAAGCCCTGTTAGGGCATGTCCATGAACAGCAGACCACGAGGCCAGAGTGGTAGGCAGGGCTCAGGATACTAAGGTCCTGTTAGTCTCTGTTCAGTTTATATTTTATTCAGAGAAAATACACTGTGCCACTTAGAAAGTTTACCAACAAAAGGATGAGACGGGTGAGGCTGAATTCATTTAGCTTTTAGAAGTTACTAAAATAAAAAAAGAAGGGAAGGTCCCACAATAGATACAGAAGAGGCACTGACTGAAATATTCAGGGATTAAAAGGACGAGCTTTGGTGATTTGACATTAAGTGCACCCTTTCCCTTTTCTTTACATCCCTGGTTTCTCATGGTCCCTGGCCCAGTCCTACTTCCAATTTCCTTTTCTTACTCTTCAAGGTCAAAGGCAACCTCTGGCATTGTGCCAGGCTTCATTTTATCTCTACTCAAACCTGCTTTAATTTCTTTTCATTGTACTTTCTGGGCTACAGATGCACATTATCAGAAAGTGTTTTTGTGAAGAAGAATCAAATTAAAAAGCCACGTTCTTATTTTGGGGAAACCTTTTCCCAGTCTCCCTACACGCTGGTGCCACCAACCCCTGGGGCCAGAGGGTAAGAGGAATTCAGCTAACAGCCTCTGTAAGTATTTTAGAGTTAAGATACTTCAATTAGAGAGGTTATGTTTTGAAATAAATATATTAAGAAAACTGCACTGCTGGATGTCTGATACATAACAAAATTATTTGAAACCAAAATGAAGCAAGAGATCAAGAACTGTTTTGACCCAGGTAAGATCTCCTAGAGTACTAGTTTTATTGGAAGTTATGACATACCAAGGCCAAACAGCATGTCCACAGGAGGCAGAAGCTCAGTCACTGCTTAAAGGACTGGAGATCTAGACAGGATGAGCCAGGTAATTCCCTGGGGCACACCTGCAGCACTGCTTTAGGTGGAGGTGAACTGCCTGCCACACCTTCAGCTTACTGCTCTCTCTCACTTCTGGAGGCTGATGAAGACATTGTAGCAGACCTAGTAAAAACTGGATCATGAGATCTGGCAGTCAGAACTCGTAACTCAGGAGAGGATGCTGGGCACTTGGACTCAATCCCAGCACACTGTTAAGAAATCAAGATCTGGACTGAGGCCTCTACTATTCTATCTGGGCCTACAACATAGGCACAGAGAGGACCCTTTGAGAGCCACTTCAGAGACTTGCCAGGAACTCAAGTACACTAGATTTGGGACTCAAGTGAAATCCTACAACATGACCTGAAGCCCATCTGACATCAATTGATTCAAGATAGACTCAGGCCTGCCCAGGTAAGTGTCCTTCAATAAAGACTGCCCTGTGTGAGTGCTGGGCAAGTGGCAAGGCAGCAGTGTTTAATCAACACAGTCCAGGCTTATATAGGATTGCTCAGATGCAGTGTTTCTGGCAAACAATTTACCCCAAAATAACACCCTAACTACTATTATGGCATAATTTGCTGAAACTCAGTAATTGCAAGCTCATTTGCTAGAACCAGACTACTACTCAGAAGCCCTAAAACTAACTTGCTCTTGGTAATTTGTTCCTACCATGGTCAGGCTTTCCATGTTCTCAACGAAAGTGCACCATTAGGTTAAATTACCTTCATAAATACTTTTTAGCTAGATAAAAGGAACCCCCGGCTTCCAACATTCATTTTACATTTCTACTGCACACAAGGATCTGTGTCCCTTATTAGATAAAGAGCTCCTTTAAAGAAAGCTCCTGCCTATCACATTGCCTTTATATGTTCAGAGCTGATTACAACACTCTGTACATAGTAGGCTAATGAACTTTTGTTGAATGGATAAGGAGAATCTTTTTTGTGTCTTACCTATAATTTTTTGGGAAAAAAAAAACCCCACCTTGTCCATATAAATAAAGTGAAACTTTTCCCTACAAGACCTAAAAGCAGGAGATCAATAAGCCTAAAACTTAAACCTAGGTTTGTTTTCACTTATTTTTAAATAAGTATGAAAAACACATACACAATAAAAGAAAAATCACTAATTAGATGGTAAATGAAGAACACAATAGCTACATATGAAAGACTGTACAGAAGATTTAGGAATACAGGAGGACCCCAAGAACTTAATGAGCAAAAACATGGACAATTCACTGAAACAAAAGCTATACAAAGCTAATAAAACATTTAAAAATTTTCAAACCTCACTAAACATTATTTACTTATTGGATTAGCAAAGTTTTAACCAAATGATGGTGTGAAAGTGGGTATTTATATGCTCAAGTATTGTGGGAAATGGATATCACATAGCTACGTGGGTAAGAAACCCTAAAACTAGTTACACTCAACATATGCATGTGGGATAATTATGTGTGTGTGTAGCTTTTACCTTCTCTATCCACCATGTCTATCATATGTGTGTATACACACATAGGTACATATATATAAACATGAACTGAAGTTATCTTTATACTTTTCTATATATTTCTTTTTAAAGATACCCTAAGAAATCGAAGTATTGATTAGAATGTATACAGTATGACTTAGGAGGTAGCCATAGGGCTCTACCACTTATTAGAAATGTGACCATTGGCAAAATTATTAATTCTCTGGACTAGTTGCATCAGTAAAGTGATGATTTTAAAAGATTTTTAAAAATACTACCTTACAGGGTTGGTGTAAAGATTAAATTAGAATATATATTAAGAGTTTAAAATAATGCCTGCATATAGAGTGCTTAATAAATGTTAAATGCTAATACTTCACATAAATTTGGTAACAGCATAAGGTTTCATGGCAGACAAATGTTAAAAGAAGATTATGGTAAATCCATACAATGGCAGATTATTACACACTCACTAAAATATTGTTCATGAAGAGTCGTTAATGATGTTGGAGAAATGCTTGTATTAAGTGAAAAAGCATGGCGTAAAAGTGAATGTATAGTATGACTTCGATTATGTTAAATAGCAGAAAATATACCAAAATACTAGAAATGGTTATTTTAGCTAGTAGAATTTGGTCTGCTCGCTGTTAATTCTCTTCTTTACACTCTTCTATCATTCAGCCTTTCTTCTTTTAATAGTAAGGAAGGTATTACTCTTTAAACTAGGAAAACCCCATAATTTTGAAAGGTTAAAATAAGGCAACAAGTGGGTAATTTTAAAAATTTATAGAAATGCCCAACTTTTCAAATATAAATAATATAATACAGAAATTATTGTGGCTTTCCAAAGCTCAATTATTTTTTGTTAAGTTTACAAATATAGAGTAGTGTATTAATGCAAAATAAATATTACAAACCCCCCTTGGCTGAATCTGTTTATAAACAAGTGTGTGAAAAGCAGCACAAACAAGGACTCCTGAATTTGGCAGCCCATGCTCCCTCAGGCCTAAGCACAAGTGCCACCTGATCCAGAGCACCATTCCAGCCCTGGAAAGACAGTGCCCTTGCTGGCAGCTCTTCTCCCAGCTTCTCGGGCTCCATGGCTTTTACCTTCCCTATCCATCAAACTACAATGTTCCCATCCCTTCTGCAAGTGCCAAAGGGAAGAACCCCTCCTGTTTTGTAAGGAAAAGAAAAAGGATTTCTTCATTCTAAATAAACTTTCCAGGACACTTTTCAATTGTTTATGCACAATTTTTCCCCTTCTTAAATAACTTTACATCTGAGTTCCTAAACTCTATCTTTCAGATTATCTAACCTTATTATTAGTACAAATCATAAATTCATTTCAATCGATTTCTGACCTTAATTGAACTTGGTCTGTTAAACATTTATCAGCCTATATAAACATCATTTTAGAACTTAACTAACAGTTTTTGGCAATAGGACCAAGGAAAACAAACAATCCCAGTTTACAGATTTCCTGAAATTCTTCATACTCTTAGTAATTAAAGCATTTCTTTGGAGCTAATCTCAAAGAAATTTCTTGCTCATCAATCAGCATTTTCATCTAAACAGCACTGGGTTAAACATTATGTATTTAGCCATGATTCTAAAAAACCACTCTAGCTTATACTTAGGAATTGCTCACCCAAACATCCTCATGGCATTAACCAGATCATTTATAACTGACTTTTTTAAGGTGTAATAAGCAGAAATCCAGATATTAACGTTCTTTGTTGCTGTATGTGACATTTCTCACAATAAAGCTAGTCTATAACAACTTACTAATTTAATGAACACCAAACTTTACAAATTAATACAACACAATCTAAATGCACCATAAATTTATATTTGTTAATCTTGATATTAGAACATTTAAACATTTCAAACTACATAAAAATATGACAAACAATATAAAATAGAAAGACATTTGTTGACAACTTACTTCCAAATATCACTATTTCTTATATTGCAATTAAGCAACAAGACAGCTTACAAAGCTCTCCAGAAAACAGATAATGTTTTTAGAGGAGTGTTATCAACAAAAATCAGCACAATCCCACACAATCATGTCTCCAATTTATTATCTTTTCCACAGTACAAATTTTTCACAAGCCATAAATCCTTTGTCGTTATTCAAAGTCTGTAAACAAGTGCGTGAACCTCCATATCCCCTACCTCGGTTTAAACTTGTGAATGTTTTAAGTCCTTCGATCAAGTTTCAACTCTTTTACTTGCATAAGGAATCAAGAGCCTTCTCTCTTTAAATTATTTATATTTTATCATACAGCCTGCAATGCAGTAAATCACAGTTGAAAGCCCTGGGGAAAACAAAACAACATGATCTTTACAGCAGGACTTGAAACTTTATAATAATAAATGCATTTAAAGAAGCGTCCCATAATAAAAGCATGGGTTTTCATTTCCAGAAATCAAGTCAATTAGAAACTCTAGTTTCTACTTAAAAACCCATTTTGATCTAAAAATGAAAACAGTCCCCTATCCATAGTCATTTTATAAACTCTATACAGTTTCACTTGCAGACTTTTTTTCCAGTCTGGAAAAGAGTAGTGCAATTAGTTTTATGTCTTTTAAGTTATTTAGTCCATGATGTAAATAGCTCTGTGGAAAGATAAGAAGATGCTCTGGTAAACAAGAAATTTTTGCAAGCCCATGCTGGCTTACTAGTCCATTAAAGCTTGTAAGTCCATAGTGGCTTCCAACAAAATGTTGTGTACACATCACTAACAACAAAGCAGAAATAAATAGGCAGAAATGACTGTAAACTGTCTCATCTCTTAAGATTTTTCAGTAATAACTGACTTGACAAATTGATTATATAGTCACTTAAATAAGCAGACAGTAGACAGTTGCCCTTAAGGACATTCCACTATGGCATCCTGTCTGGAAAGCCCCAATGGAGTTACATTCCTAAAATTAAAACAAAAAACAGGGAGTGAGGGTAGGAGACGTTTACAGATGCCACTGGATAGAATTCCATCAAGTCAGCCAGGTCACTTGGATTTCTTCTTAAAAAGGCTTTTGATTTTTGATGGCTTTTTGCTTTTCTCTCCGTTATGACACAGGTCATGGGGGATGCTGCTTATCCTGGTAACATTTGGGGCTTCCTGAACTGGTTTACTGTCGTTGCCAGCTGAAGAACAAGATGTGTGGCGAGGTTTGGGCACTGGGATGCCACTAGAAAGCTGGTTCATGCTACAGGATTTCTCCAAGATGCCATTGTATACTTTGCTTGCAGGACTGAAGATCATACTCTTGGTTTCTGTTAGACCTACACAGTCGGGAGAGAGCCCCGAGAAAGATCTGCAGTTATGGGTGAATCCTCTGGAGGAATCCTCTAAGGAGAGCTCATCTCTTGATATCTTTCGAGGAGACAATGTTTGGTATATCTCGAGGCTTGAAGGAGGAGACTGTTTCCTTCCAATGGAAGAGTTTAAGGAGTCACACTCAGAAGCGGTGTCTGGCACTTCCCTGAATGAGATGGGGGTAAAAAGTTTTAATGAGTATGTTATTCAGAGTCCCAGCAGACATTCTAACCAAAATGACTTTCACTGATTATCTCTTGAAATTTCATAGGAGAAATGCTACAATTCTACATACATTTCTACAAAATTAGAAAATTACAACTTTAAATAACATAGCTTATTGGAACTCAGGTGTTACTTTTGTTTTTCACATAAAGTTCAATAATGAAATCTAAGAAACATCATAACTTAAGCTACACCTTTTTCAATTGTCAGAGAAATGAAAATGTTAGAATTTTATGTATTTTTTAACCTTTTAAAGTTTCTTTTTTTCAGTACTTTTCTTTCTGAACCACAGAATTGGTACGGTATATATGAAAAGATGGAATTTTAGTCACTGCTTTAGTCTCTGTACTTATTTTTTAGTCATTAACTTGATGAAATAATAGCTTCATAAGGAGGTAAAGGAATATACTATACAAAAATGTAAAATCTACCAAGCTTTAAAAAGGGGACAAGGAGTTGAGGGGTGGCAAAGTGGTATAGATAGGAGGTGAAAGGCAACTATATAAAGCTCTTTTTTAAAAGCAAATATCCAATAAATTCTCAAAGAATAATTCCTTTGTGAATGTCTCCCCAACCTTTCTCCAGAGTGGAAAAAGAAATGGAAAACTAAAATTTATAACACAGCAACCATCATGCAGTAAATGCCATTAGTCATTCCTTCAAATTCACTGCTCCTTACTAGCCCCTCTGCTGTTATCCATCTTCCAAAACCATCATGAACTCACCTAAATTATTACAACAGTTTCCTAATTGGTCTCTGCTTCCATGCTTGTATTCCCTCTGTCACTTCTTTACAAATCATTAGAGTGGTTTTTTAAAAAACTCAATCAGCACATTATTCACTTGTTCAAGGCTTTCCTATGCTTTCTCTCTCAGAGTAAAATTCAAAAGTCTTGCCAAAGCCTACAAGTCCCTGTATATCTATCCCCTTGGTTCTTTCCAGCCCCATGTCCTGCTTCTACCTCATTCCACAACGGCCTCCTCCTTGTTCTTCCAATGTGCCCAACTTCCTCCTTGTTCTTCCAATGTGCCCAACTTGGGATGTTTCCACAGCTTTGTCCTTGTTTCCTCTGCCTGGTATCATCTATCTCCATATGGCTTACTTCTCCAAGTCACAGGGGTCACTACTCTCCCCAGAGATGTCTCCCCTAGGTACCTTATGTGAAGCAGACTTCTTTTTTCTTTTACATATCTTTACCAGCCTGCCAGGTACCAGTAACAGATATAGTACAGTTTATAGTCAGTATCCCCAGAAGAAAGAAAACGTAAGGAGGGGCAGTCTTCTTAACTTCCGTAATCTCTGAACTGGAATAGTGGCCAGCTCACAAAAATAAATACAAATATGTTGAATGAATGAAAAAACAGATGAATGGATGGATGAACAGAATGAGATCTTGACAAACAGGAACCATGTGTGTCTTATTTACTTTTGGAATGCACTGAGCCCAGTGTGAATACTGTTTACTCCATGAAAAAGAAGCTTACAAAATGAAAGGCAGAGTCTGGGTGAAAAGAACTGGTCATAGAAATAAAGCAAGACAAGGACAGGATAGAAAGGCAAGAACACGTATGATTATAATCTACAGCTGGAGTAGGGCAGGGCCATCTCACTTGCTTTGGCAACTTCAGTTATTAACCAGTGCATTGCACATAGCAAGGGATAAATTCATATTTATAGAATGAATGAATGAACAATCTCTATCCTTGGATAGTCTATGATTACTATCACTTTTCATATATTATTTACATTCATTTACTGTGGCATTTACCTTTGACAAGTATTTTCTGTTAATACCATTTTAGATATATATTAGATTACTAAATTTATTTGTAAATTATGTCCATTTACTTTATTCCTACGTGGATGGAAAGATTACCTTTACTATAAGCTCCCAGAAGGTATAAAATTCCCTGGGCTAATAAAGACTTAACTAAGGGTTTCATATAATACATCTACATGGGCTGCATGATTTTCAAGTGCCATGTACAATTTGATAATGAGTAGTACCTACAGAAAGCATGAGGCAGTTCAGATATGAAGAAAGGACTATATTCAGAAATCAAACATTAGTAGGCACATTTCTATGAAGCACCTTTTTGGAGTGAATGTCCATTAATTGAACAAGATAACTCACTATTCCCTGAAGCTATTCAGCTTCCAAAGTCAAAAGCTGATTTATTTACAATTTTATAAATTTATTTTTTCTGTTTTGTGTGCAAGATTCTAATCTAGGTTAAAAACATTCCAAAAACTAGACAATGTGTGAAAAGAATACTGATCTGAATTAGGACACCTGGATTTCCACACTGGTTCTGCCTTTAAAACTGTACAACCTTGGGTAAATCACCTAGTTTCTCTAGGTCTCAATTTTTCTATGTTAAAGGAGGAAAATTTGATTACTTTCTAAAGTTACTTTTCATTCCAATATTTGAATTCCAAAATAAATAATGATCTAATGTACTGCTTCTCTCACATAGTCAGATTTAAGAGTGTAGGTATAGTATAGCCTAAAATTTGCATATTTTCTTTGGATGTTGAACTCAGTCATGTGTACAATTTAAGTTTTTTTTTAACAGTTTTATTTTTTTGGCAATATTGAGAATCAAACCTAGGTCTCATGCATGTTAGGCAAGCACTTTACCACCATGACCCAGCCCCCATTTATGTTATTTTTCTATTTATTTTTCCCCAGAATGAAATATAGTTAAAATTCATTTAAATATAGCACATGTATGAGAAGATAATGTAAGGTGAGGTTTAAAAGAGAACATATGTGCATAATATACAGAACATAAAAGATCAGCAAATATTAAATATTACTATTATTTTATAAGGATTCTGGTGATTCAATAGTTGAGAGACTAAAAAATAAAGAGGAAGAAATGTTTTCTGGATTCAAATTCTTCTTATATTTATGAGCTAGCTGTGAATTTTTCACTTACTCTCTAAAATGAGGACTGAACATTTTCATCAATGTGAGAAATTCTACTTGACAATGTAGCTCCAGAGTTTTCCTACTAATTTTCAGAAGCCACATAAAACCAGTTCAGTCAGTACAAACATCCTGCTGGAGACTATAGTTACACTGTAAAGATAACCAAAAAGCTAAAAGCGAAGTGCTAACCAAGCAAAGTTTCACTGAACCCTCCACACTCAATGGGGATACAAAACCTGAATTATTTCTTTAGGAATAAATTGCAGTGGTCAAATATCTACCTATATCTCTGCAGTAGGTAATTCTGAAATGGCTTCCAAATTTCCAGCCCCTGATGTACACACACCTTCTCCTACTTATTCAATCAAACACAAACGTAAAAGCGGCAATGAAGGGATTTTATAGATAAAATTAAGGCCTCAAACTAGCTGCTCTTAATATAGAGATTACTATCTAAGTAAGTAAGTTTGAGTCTAGAGATCAGAGATGGAGTAAGTCAGAGATTCAGAAGAGAATAGTTTACAGAAAGGAAATCACTGTTATTGACTTTGAAGATGGAAATTACATGTCAAAGAACGGAGGGCAACCTTTAGGACCTGAGAGCAGCCCCACTTCACCATCCACTGGTCTTGGCCCCTTGCTGAAACCAGAACAGAAACAGGACCTCAGTCCTATAATCTCAAGGAACTGAACTCTGCCACAAGCACAGAAGCTTTGAAGGGGACCCTGAACTTCAAATGAGAATGCAGTCCAGCCAATGGTTGGTTATAGCTTTGTGGGACCCCAAACAGAAAATGCAGTCATACCAGGCTTGTACTTCTGATTGACAGAACTGAGTGTGCACAGATGGGTGCTGTTTGAAACCACAGAACCAAGTGTATGGTAACTTGTTATGCAGCAGCACAAAAAGAATGCACCACTCCCCACCCCCAATCCTCCCTCTCCCACCCAAAGGCACCATGTGCTGCAATCTACTCCTTGTCAATACCATTGCTTTTCAGCAGTGAAGTAAATGGCCTCCTCTTCCTCTTCATTCCGATAGAGCGCAGGGCAACTTGACACTGAGAGGATATCTGGATCAGGGGAAGGCAACGAGTGCTGGGTGTGCTGGGGCTGGTGGGAATGCCGAGGGTGAGAGGTGAGGGCCGCATGTGGAGGAAGCTGAGCCCGCTGAGACTGTGGCGAGGAGGGCACGATGCTGCGACGAGAGCGACACAAACTACTGCTTCTGGCTAATGACCCAGCAGGTTTAGCCATGGTCCCTGAAGAAGAGATAAACAAGGGCACTCTTAAGGTCCAATCTCTCTTTATGGTCCCTACAAATACACAAGAGAACTGACGCCTCTGATGTATCACTATTTAATCTTTCTTTATTGAAGTAAGTAATTAGATCATCATTACCATTCTCTACCACCTGTATTAGTAAAGTTAAAAAAACAGGGCTAAAAATTAAACAGAAGTGAATATAAACATATGAGGTTGTAATGTAACTCTTATGATTTCAATTCTCCTTTGTAGTATTAGGCCAGATCTGTCCCTCCAGGTTCAGTCCTCCTCCTGAACTTTAGAGAATCATCTCCATCTGCCTACTAGACACTTGGATATCCCACAGATGCCAAATGAATTCGACATCTTCCTCTCCAAACTCACTTCATCTTCTGTGTCCCATGTCCAGTAAATAACACTTCCAGTTTATATATGAACTATAAACTCAAACACTTTTGACTCTTCTTCCTTCATCATAACCCATGTCAAGTTAACTGTCAAGTGTCTAATTCTACCTCCTTGGCACCTCTCAGATCTGTCCCCTCCCCTACATTCCCAAGCTATGGACTATACTGGACTCTTCTATCAGACATCTAATTGATCTTTCCCCTCCTATGTTTTCTCCACACTACACCTGCATGATCACTCTAAAATGGAAAAGGAAAATGACATTCTACTGGGTAAAACCCTTAAAAACCAAACTCTTTAATATGGACTAGATTGCCCTATCTAACTAGCTTCTATTTTGAAATTAGCATCCCTCTCTTTTGTTATAGGAATCCTGGGATCAGTATATCTCTCTTGGCTCCTCAGGAGCATCATATTCTCTTTTGCTTCCAGGACTACTTTCTTCATTTCTCTCTTGTCCTCCCATTTCAGGTCTTTGCTTAAATGGCAGTTCCTCCAGCCCCTTCAAGTTTGAGATCAAGGTTTTTCCCCATAATGTTCCTTTGATAATACCATGGCATATTTCTCCATCCTATAACTCATCTCAGTGCATGGCTCTTATCTGTTCTCCACTAGACTGCAAATTGTAGGAAGACAATAATGGTGTTTTGTATGCAATGCTGTATCACAACACTAGCCCAGCACTAAGGAAAAGTGGATGCTTAATAAGTATTTAATGAATAAATAAATAAATGATACAAACAGAAATAATCAGAGAAATAACCTGATGGATTAAAAGAGAGAAAATAAGGTGAAATTAAAGAAAATATTTTGAATTTTCTACCACTTCCCTTAATACTGTACAAGGCTTTTTCCAAACACGCATGACATAACATGGAAATATTTACAATTTGACAAACATTAGCATTTTCTTTCACTTATTTATGACTCATAGATTTGAGCATGAGAGATCTTGCAAATCTTTAGTCCAATATTCACACTTTGCCAAAGAAACTATGTCTTGTGAAATAAAAATTGTGCTCAATGTTATACAGATAACCAAATTCTACAATTCTCAGCAGGTACTGCAGTAATTCCCAGCAATCACTGGTTATTTGAAATATGTGACAAAAGCAACACTCAGGACTGACAGGAAAGTTGAAGAGGTATCAGGCTCCATTGCTTGAAAATATGAGCACTATCCACAAATATGAAAAAGAAGTATTAAGAAGGAGTTAAGGCTAGGCATGGTAGTGCACGCCTGTAATGCCAGTGGCTCAGGAGGCTGAGGCAGGAGGATCACTAGTTCAAAGCCAGCCTCAGCAAAAGTGAGGTCTGCACAGGGCTGACGATAGTTGTATCATAAA
Source organism: Sciurus vulgaris (assembly GCF_902686455.1). Lineage (NCBI taxonomy): Eukaryota > Metazoa > Chordata > Mammalia > Rodentia > Sciuridae > Sciurus > Sciurus vulgaris. The sequence goes on from NC_136469.1 coordinate 125,302,921, forward strand.
ATTTATGGAAAATTAAAAAGCGGTACACTTTGGCCTTGTAACAATGAAGACAGACATCCATTCACATCTATGATTTTGAAAATGTTTTTAAGGATTTTTGGGATTACCTAAGAAAAACAGCTGTTTAGTATGACCATATATTTACAAACTTCTTTGTGATGTGTTTCTTATGGCAGAGAGAAAAAACTGTTTTCAATAAGGAATTCCCTCATCCACAACCTAAAATAGTAAGTATATACTTTCTGGTTCTGCCATATGACAATCGAAGGTAATCTGACCACAATCTCTTGACCTCCCCAGTTTAAATACTTTGAAAAAATTCAATATGCTGGACAATGTAGCAATTGTTTTAAATGCATAGTTAAGCTTGTAAGCAATAAAAGCAAATTCTCAGATACCAAAACAAAGAGATTAATAGGTCTGTGAGTGATGCTACAATTGCTGGAAGGTTATCAGTCTCATTAATCCAAGGACTTAGGGTGTAACATGGGGATTTAAAATTGGACTGAGGTCCACATAAGGTAAAGAATTAAAAGCTGTAAGTGAGCACCTAATATGGCTACCTTCTTGTTAGGGAAAAAAACAAACAAACAAAAAACGTTACCAATGAATAAGGAAAATTTTTTCACTGTACCACCTCTAGATATAGGGATTTTAAGGGTTCTATGAGAAATTTAATACTCTGGATCTGTATATGTCCTATGAGCTTGGAGTAAAAGTTAACACTACCAGAGGATCTGTGAAATCTGAACCCAAAATGGTTAAGCTAATGTAAAAATTGACAAAGATTTGGTGATATTCTTGTAACTACTGCCAGAGGCAAAGAAAATCATCTTGAGAAGCACTTCAACCTCTCACAAAGTATTTTATGGGGAAAAAATACAAGTCTTATAAATAGCTCAGTAAAAAAATTATACAATGGGATAAAGAAGGCAGTTCACTATGCAAAAAGCTGTAATAATTAATCGAGAACAACACATAACAGGATTATCAAATGAAGCCTAAAAAAATAAGATTTTAAAATCAAACTATAAAATAATAAATTTTAATATGAAACAAGAATCAAGCATAAAAAAAGAACTAATGAATGAAGAACTAATAGAAATGAAAAACACGATCGTTGGAATTAAAATTGCAAACATAGGTTAAACAAATTCAACAAACCTGAAGAAACAATTAGTAATCTAGAAGACAGATCTAAGGAAACTTCTCTGAATGCAGCATGGCTAGATAAAGACTTTAAAAAGATAGGTTAAGAGATATGGAAAATAAAGTAAGATCCAACATGTAATAGGCTAATATTATTTAATATTTCTATGTAGCTAAGACTCTAGGAGTGACTAAAGATAAGAAAAAATTATTCAAAGAGATAATGCCTAATAATTTTTTCAGAAGTGACAAAAGACATGTATCTTCACACTCAAGAAGCATATCAAACATTAGCAAAAAAAAAGAAAACTTAAAAAAAAATCTGCACCTGATTATCTTATAGTGAAACCACAAAACAGCAAAGACAATGAAGCATTTTTCAAGCAGTCAGAGAAAAGTAAAAAAGTACCTAAAAAAGAGCAGCTTGACTGACTACAAACTTTTCAACCACTACCAATGACAACTTCAAGATACTCTGGTGAATATACAAACTTATTCCAGAATTTGCTATCTAGTCAAACTATTACTCTCACAAGGCATTTGCTGGCAAAGACTAAAGAGTATTCATTACTCCATGTTGATCAACTAAAGAACTTTTGCTAAGGAACATGTTTTCAAAAAGGGGGGGAAATAAAAAGCAAAATGTAATGATTAACAGGGAAATAAATACACACACATATGTATATATCTAAACAATGACTGAAGCAACAACCAAACAGTAACTGTGTTGAAAGGACATTCCACACAAAACAAAATACTACATAATATGAACATATAAGGTGAGAAGAGGAGTTTATACAAAATTGAAAGCACTTGAAGAGTCTTAATTCTTCAGGATAACAGAGAAGCTGAAAAGAGGTGTGAAAAGCAAAAACCATAAGACAAGATTTCTGAGATACAACCAAAACACATCTAATACCAAGTCACAAAGCAAATCTCAGGAAATACCAAAACATAAAGGTCACACAGGCATCATTCTGTAGCCACGTTGGCAACTAGGAATCAATAAACAAAGATATTTTATTAAAAAAAAAAAAAAACTAACAAAACACATGTATATTTAGAAACCAAAACATATACTTTCATATGATTCCTATTTCAAGGAAGGGTCACCTCAGAAATTAGAAACCTTTTAAACTTAGATGATAATCAAATTATACATATCACAATTTGTGGATGTGGCTAACAGGAGTCTTAAAATCATGTGTTAAGGGAAAAAAGAATGAAAAATTCATGAGCTAAGGTATATAAATATTAAAATGAACAAACCCCAAGAAAGAAAGAAAAGTTGAGAGTAGAAAAAAATGGAGAATAGCAAGAAAAACAACAGTTTTTTCAGGAGTAGAAGAATGCAATCAAATAAACTGCCAGATTAATCAATAATGCTTCTGGGTACCACAAATAAGTTTATAAGGAACAAAAAGATTTATAGATATAATTGACATTTTAAAAATCATAAAATACTATGAACAACTTTTTGCTAACAGATTTTAAAACTTAGATTAAACCAGACAATATTCTAGAAACATATAACTTAACATCTATACTTTTAACAAGTAAAGAACTTTCATCGGTAGTTTAAAATACGGTCTTTTCCCCATCCCCATCAAAATAAGTGACACCAAGTTCAATTTGTAGGAAACTTCTTTAAACCTTTCAAAGAACAAATAATCTGCATCTTATACTGTTATATAGAACAAAATTTCATAACATTAATTGGGTGGTTATTCTAGGGCAGGGCTGTTCTAAGTGTTTTTACAAGTACAGCTTCATTTAAAGAATACTTCCCACAAGGTTACACCATTAAAATGTGGGGAAATAGGGATCTAAACCCAAGAGGTCTTGTTCCAGAGTTAAAATTCTTAACCACATTACTATCTACCTCTGTAAGGGTATATGAGAGTAGAATAGAAGAAATGGAGTATTCCCTGACTTATTTTATGATGTTGGTATAACCTTGATTCCAAAATCAAACAAAGACAGCATTGGGAAGGAAAATTTGGGGCTAATACAATGTATGATTAAGGATGCAAAAACTCTATATAAAATAATATACCAAACCAAATTCAACTTTTTAATAAACATAATATATTAAAAGCTGGAGGCAGCTTAATAATGGCATGTACAAGGCTCTGGATTCAATCCTCAGCACTGCAAAATAATAAACAAAAAGAAAAAACACTGAAACAACTACACTTTCACTAACATTTAATGTAAATTATTTAAATGAATTAAAATTCAACAGAATAAATGAATAGTGATAACCTCAAATTATGCAGAAAAATAATTTGTTAAATTTTAACACCCACTGATTTAGAAGAAAAAAGGGCATTCTAAGCAAAATAGGAACAGATTAATTTCCTTAACTTAAAAAGTAATCAATCAAAAACAGAGCAAAAAAATCATGCAACCTGAAATATTACAAACATCCTCTTTACAATCAACAGCATTTCTTCATCAGCAACAAGCAATTCAACATCATTTTTAAAAGAAAGGTATTATATATAACTACAAAAAAACCCATAAGGTTCTTAGAAATTAATCTTTTTAAAAAGAACATGCAAAACCAGTACAGAGAAAATAAATTACTAATTTTATTTAGAGATATAAAAGACCTCAGTGGAGTTTGTTAGTGGTAATTCTTTAAAAAATAAAAGATTTCAAAGAAATTCCCCCTAACCACACCCCCAAAAAATCCCCAGTAGGACTTTTCATGGAATTTCATAAGGGAATCTTAAAATTTATAAGGATAATTGGTCAAGAGGAGGAATTCTGAATCTGAACAATGCAGGAAGATACAGTCTTATTATATATGAACATGTACTAAAAAGCTACAGCAACCTAGAGTGGAGCAATGGGCCCAAACAGAGCTAGGAGCATTCCTGTATCTATAGAGAGAAGGGGCCTTAAACAAGTCAGCAGGAATGACTAATTAGGGAACGACTGTTTAGCCCCACATCACAGAGAGATCTGAGAAATAGGAAAAAAAACTATTCTCCATTCTCCTACTCACACAGAGCTAACTATTGATATTTTTTCACATATAATTAAACAGACAATATTAATGTGCTAAAACTTTTTTACTTTGCACTTAACATATCACAGGCTGGTATCCTTGTTATTATTTCAAACATTAAATATACATATCCATGGGTTAAAAATTAAAATAACTGCTGAGGAGGTGTGTATAAATGAAGCAGCTTCATCCTACCCTTGACTCTACCCATATGGTTAACAGCTTCCCATTTTATCAGGTCCAGAAATTTTGCTTTTATTACTAAGCAGAATGTAGTACCATGGAGCTGCCTCTGGGTGGAAGCAGAGTTCTCAACTGTAAGCTGTAATATCAGTTATTTCTTAGATACAATAAATTTGATCACAGCATTTCTAAAATATCATATTGAATTCCAAACAAACTCTTGTACTTTTTTCACAGTCAAAAATTTCAAATTTCTTTGTTTACTGCAATTTAAAACTTGGACCAATTAATCACATTTAGTGTTTTTTTTTGTTTGTTTGTTTTTTTTTAATGGATGGATGTCTATTTTGCACCCCCAAACCCCCACAATAAAGACTGTTTTCTAAAAAGTCAAAAGGAAAAAACTCATTAATTTGGGGAATGTATCTTCAAGCACGACTCTGAGTAATTACAGATTTTAAGGAGAAATTGCAACTTAAAACAGTTATAGTAAACAAACACATGTATTTATGAATCATGTTGTATTTGACAAGCTTAAGGGCACATAATTCAAACAAACACAATTCAAACTGCAGAGCTAGCTTGGATCTAGATGTATCTTTGTAGTCACCACTACTTCCCAGTGTGGGGCAAGTGAAATGAATGAGCTCACACATTTCCAGTGTTTGCTGCACTTATCATCTGCCCACTCCTCCCACCTGGCTTTAAGTGTTAGCTGTCTCACTGTTCTAGCTTTACAGGTGAGCCTTAAAACCAGAGGAATGACAAAGCACACAGTTACTAACTGAGAATTAATTTGCAAATTAATGGCTTTATTTCATAAAACTTTTATAAAATTAGAACCAAATCTAAATCTCAACTTCAGGAAAGCTGTAACAGTTGGATAGAAAAATTCATACCAAAAAACACTCATACCATTGATTGATTTCAAAAACTAAAATTTTCCATGTAAGTCTTCAATCAATCAATAGCTAAATTCTGTCCTCCATTCTTCAGAACCTTGCTCTGTCTACACTGTTTTTTATTTTTTAAAGGTCACAAATACTGGAAAAGTGGACTAGGCAGGCAAAAAAAAAAAAAAAAAAAAGAGAGAGAGAGAGAGAGAAGGTTTTTCAAATGAAGACACAAATATACATTCAGAACATCTGGAAAAAAATTAAATTGAAATTAAATTTCACCTTCCAACTGACTGAAATGTATTTTCACAATGCAAACACTTTCAAAGCAGAGAGCACATCTAAGCAATAGAATGAAAACTTCACATGCAAAAAAGCAATCTTTGGAAAGAGTTCCAGTTTATAGCAATAAAAAATTAAAACCGTTTTCTAAACGGCTTGATTTTCCTAAAAGGCAAATAGAATCAGTACTTCATGAGTAATGTAGAGCAGGGCAATAATACTCTATCAATAAAGGGACAGAACTTAAAAAACAAAATACAATGCTAAAAACCACAATTATTGAGAATGGTAGCTCCATTTAAAATAAATCAAAGACTGACTCAAAATTCACAGTTGGTTAGTTACAGAGCTAGGATTGAAGCTCAGGTTTTCAAGATCTTCCCCTAACTTATATTTCTAATAGTTTAAGCTGCCATTTGAAAGGAAATTTCTCCTCAAAAAAAAGCACTTCATTCAGACAATGGTTTAGCATTTATATTGTGCTGTCTTTACTGTCAATGTTTTTAATGTGACCCCCTCATTTCAATTTAATCATAAGCAATGTTTTAAAAACAAAGTCCTAGCTGGGTACAGTGGTACATGCCTGTGATTCCAACATCTCAGAAAGCTGAGGCAAGAGGATCAAAAGTTCCAGTCCAGCCTCAATCACTTAGCAGGACCCTGTCTCAAAATATAAAATAAAAAGAGCTGGGGATATAGCTCAGTGGTAAAGCATCCCTGGGTTCAATTCCCAGTACCAAAAAATAATAAAATAAAAGCAAAGTCCTATAGTCAACATTTAATATAATGAGTTATATAAAACTGTTGTTCAAATACTCAATCAATTATGCAAATCAAGCATTCATGCTTCTTAGCAGTATACGTATATAAAATGTAAGATACATAAATATATGTGTACATCATATAGTATCTTCAAATAGTAAACACAAATTAGTAACATTAAGAAAAAAGAAAATGAAGGATGAACTCAGTTTCTGTCAAAGATTTCAAAATACATGATTTCTAAAAGGACACGTTAGAAAGTTACTTTAAAAAATGTACCAACTAATTACTTACCAGGAAATTGCGACACTATTGGGGGTGTATCTTCATCTAAGTCATCAACTCCTCCAGCAATTGGATAGGGAGGAATGGAGACTCTGGGCATTACTACCCAGCTGTGATCAGAATATAGGGAAGATGTCAGGCTGGGGAGTCCAGAGTTATGGGCTATCTGAAAGCCACAGATCTTCTCAATCTGTTGCCAGCGAAAGAGTCGTTCTCGTAAACAAGTTGTCAACTCAGAGAGAGCTTTCCTGAAATGTCAATATAGGAATTGCTGAATCAAAAAAATTTTAATAGGACACTATAAAGGCAGTAACACAAACAGACAATAGCAATATACTAATTTCAAGAAGAAATTATCCAATCTCAGTGTAAATTATGTAATTGTATAAGACTCAATGATAAATTTAAATGTAAACTGTCTATGAAGTACGTATTTCAAAACAATAGCAAATAAGCAAATAGGTTTTAAAAATAATTCTTACTTTGCTTCCAGAATTTTGTGATCTACCTCATCTAGGGAGGAGCTATGTGCAACATGCAGAGTCCCAAAGACTGTGCTTCTCTTCTTTTTAATTTTTTCTGCCTAGAAATCCAAGGGGAGAAAAATAAGACTAGGTTTGGGGGGAAAAATACACATATACTAATAAAGTTTATTTTGGTTTAGAATCTATTAATAATTATAACACCACTGGAGAATATTAGCCAAGATACAGCTGTTTTCCAAAACAGAAAACAAGAAAAAGCATGCTCTCCTAAGTCAATCAATAAATTCAAAACTGTGTTCTGAAGAAATTTTCTCTTATTTCTATAGTTGAGAAAGACCTGAATTTTCCATTAAAACTAACAGAAAAACATTAACTATATCCTACTGCAATGAAGGTGTTAGTAAGTAAACTGAGCATTTTTTTTTGCTAGAATTCAGATTAAGATTTATTCTTATTCCACACAATATATTAAGTGGCAAACATTAATTTCTAGTAACTACTAACCTGAATCAGATATGAAGCAGCAACCTAGAGGAGAAAAGCTCTGTATAAAACATTTATGATTATGATAATAATGATAATTTTTAAAGGAAACTAAGGTCATTGTGAAACTATATGTGTCTTTAAAAAAGCAATCTTACTTTAAAGCCTATAATTGGAAGAGTCAATTTACAAAATAAACTCTAAATCAAGAAAAGAATCTCCAACAATAAAACTTTCATTCAGATCTTTGAATTCAGTTCACTAATCCTCCTAGAATTCAGCCTAAGAAACACATTTAGTTAATAATGAAATAAAAGTACCTCATCCTTAGCAATAGCTAACTGCATTTCAGCGTTTTGTCTTTTAATATTGTAGTATTGTACTTCTACTTCATGTGTTAATTGAAGCCACTTTTGAAGTGCATCTGGAACAGACCAGCTGCTTCTCAGTTCAAATTCTTTTTCAGCCTTTTTTAAAGCCATGCGAACCTGAGAGAATGAAGAAGGAAGGCATGAAGAAAGGATTAAGACATTTTTAGTACGAAGACTAAAAGAAAAAGCAATTTTGCTCTTCACAAACATCTTTTTTACTCAATAAGAGCAAATACAATATATTTCTCACATTAAAACTAAAGCTGAAGTTTTAAGTGCATCTTACATTCACTGAACAAAATTGTAAAGCCCAATGGGGCTTAACTTGAGCTACATACAATATTTAGTTTTTATACTTTATAGTAGGTGGGCTCACTGAAAGAAAAAAAGTCCAGGGTGTAGACAAATTAAAACTGATCATTTTTTTCCTATAATGCAATTTTTATTTATAAAGTAGGAATATGAAGAAATGCCTGAAATCAGATGGAACATCTGGGAAATCATGTTCCCAGAAGGAACATTTGTAACTACTATACATTTTAAGTGTAAACTCATTTTTTAAGTTATACTTTTTCTTTATGACACATTCTTTATGCCCACTTATTTCTCACTGCTACAAGTATATTTGCCTACTATAGTCCGTTTTACCACTTCTACTCCACTCCCTGCTGCTAATACGCCAGAAAGGAGGTAGTGAGCATGTGTAAATTTTGAGAAACTAGACTCTGAAAAAGATTGATTTTCCTTAAGAAACTGAGTATCCTTTGGGGAAGAACGTTGTGGTATTTCCCTGACCTTCCCTTTAAGGGAGCTAGGGGATAAACAAAAGAAATCAGGATGCTTAGGAGGCAAAATAATAATAATGGATAAGGGAAAATAGCTGAAGGAAAGCTTCAATAAGAAAATGACATGGAAGAAAAGAGATAAACTATTCTTGCAATAATTTATTTTAAAACTAGCAAGAGCACAAACTAAAAATGTGTGAAGACATGATAGCATTTACAGATCTATGTACACAGAACTCAAGCCCTTCAGATGCGGCAATGAGTGAACCAGGAAGTCCTGCTTCTGGTGTCTCACAACTGCAGACCTACCCTCAAAAATAACCAAGGTAACTGCAACTCCCAAATAAAGTGCAGAGGAATGTTTGATCTGAACAAACCCAGCTTATTTAAATAAACTTCAGTGTGTGCCAGAATAAACTAAGAGGCGGACCATACACAAACTTCTGATAAAGAAATAGAACAGCTGTCAGATACTGAAGAAAAAAGTATTATTAGAAAAATATTTTTTTAAACTCCCCAATTTTTTTTAAAAACTTCACAATGACACATAGTTGATTCAAAAAATAAATAAATAAATAAAGAGAGAGACATTAAAAGTGAGAGTAAGCTAGCTAGGTCTTATGCACAGAAACCAAATTCCGGTCATCATTTGCCTGGCATGATTCATTGTGCAATGTGCCCAGGACAATGTGTTTAATAGGACGATTGGGTAAGCTGTGTGATGTCCCTGCTACTCTCAGGACAAGAGAATTTAAGCTCAGCTCCTGTGACGTGTGGCTGTCTACACTACCACCTAAGTGTATGTCAGCAAGCCCTTTTTCTCAGGATTTTAAAACTAAAATTTCCATACAATTTTCATTTCCAAGGAAGTATATGAAGAATCTGGACACATTCCACTGTAGTTACCCTTTATACCCATATTTTTTAATGTTATTTCCATAAATTTCCCCTTAAACAAAGCTCAACTGAAACACATTTAACAGAGAACCTATGTATTTTCAGCATGAACTGAGGATGAAAAATAGTTTAAATAATTTCTCAAACTTGTGGAAATTCTGACCTGACAGTAATGGCAACTATTTAACTGTTTTTCTTCTGCAGCTACTCATAAATTTATCATATGACCTAAACCTTAACCCTTACTTTGAATTATATTGTTATTTATGACAATGTACAAAGTGAAACTGAATAATCATTAGCTTTTGCAAATGAGGAATTACTGTTTAAAAACAGGATAATTATTTACATAATTTATGTTAGAAATAAAACAGGCACAAGTAACAATATGCCACATAAAGAAACAGCCTAAATATCTGAGAGCCTGGCTTCTTGAGCCAATTTTATTATTTGTTAACTCTGAAATCTTGGGCAACTTCCTTCTCTCTTGGTCCTGTCTCAGGTAGGATGGGGCATGATTACTTATCCTGACTATAAGCTTCTTAAGATTTTTTTTTTTTTAAGAACAAAATAACTAATATGAAAACTTCATATCAAATAAAATATGATATGCCACTATCAATTGTCCAAAAGTCTTTATTTTAGGGAAAAATAACACTATACAAGATATATACCAGATTTTCCTGCCTTTTAATTTTGCAAAGTCAATTAACCTCCCCCAAAAATATAGCAATGCTTCTAATTATATGGATTTGTAGGTTATGTGACATTATATGTGAATTAACCTTTCAGTTAAAAACTAACATCTATCAATGAAGCTTTTAAGAGCAGTGTGGGAAAACAAATTTTGGAATAGGATATGCAAAATCTTGCCTTGGCCAGATAATAGCTGTGTAACCTGAGCCAAGTTATTTACATACCTACATACTTCATCTAACACATTTATGTATTTCAAGGATTAAAGCTTATGAGCAAACCACTGGCAATGTGTGTAGCATACACTGGCAAACAGTAAGCACTCAGAAAATGTTTTTTTATATATAAAATCATGTTGGACAGAGTTTTTCCTAAAAATATCTAGTTCCCCCTTTAAACTACCACTTATTTACTTGGGACTTAATTAGGATTATCATGTTCAAAGTTATAACCATGGGGTCAACTAAGGTATGCGAGGTCCTTATGCCAAAACCTCAAATTAGAATGTTCATGAACCTTGGCCCCTTTTTCTTATATTATATTTTCTCTCCCACCATGAGGCAGTCACCTGTGAAATACTACTACCAGTTCTTTCTGATTTGCTCTTTCTTATCTGCAAAGGTCAGAAAAAAGTCAACAAGCTTATTAGTGCTGGGAACAAACCAAGAGTTAGACATCTCAGTAGGAAAAGGCAGGGAGTTCTCACAAGAGGATAAAGGGCATAATATCTAATTATTGAACACAGTGTAACTTTGTCTAGGCATTTTTCTTTCTTTTTTTTTTTTTTGTTAACTCCCTGATTCTTTACTGCAGTCTGTACAGATTAGGTTTGCCAGGTAAATGAGGTATGACTACAAATATGTCTGAGAGGCAATTGGAAAGAACAAACTCCTTACAGGGAAGAGATAAAAAAGAATAGATGTCTGGGCTGTGAGGAAAGAGTTGTTAACAGTAACAAAAGACTGAGTGCAGTTAGACAAGTCCTCCTGAAACAACAACCTGGAAGGAAATAGTAATGCACAGTACATATTTTTCCACAGACTGAAATTAAAACTCACTTGTATAACGTAATTTCTTCTTTAATGATCAAGGGAAGGCAACAATGCACACAAACAAGGGGAGGCAGAACATATCCCTGCTTTATAACTGACCCATTCTAAATCTGAGAAAGTCTTCCAATCCTCATTCTGTTCATGTTTTTTATCAGTAAAGAAAGGTTCAATGTCCAAGGAGATGAGTTAACAGAACCAGAAGTTGGAGCGACATGCTTTGAAATTGAAGGGACCATGAACTTCCCACCAAAGGCAACCTCTAAGAATGGAAAACACAGGGAAACAGACACTACTTCCTTAGGACATGCAGTAGGATCACAACTCCGTGGACCCATTTTAGACCCTGACCTCCAGAACTTTAAGATAATGAACCTGTGTTTGTTTATGCTGCTAAGTTTGTAGTGATTTTTTTACAGAAAGAATAGGAAAGCAACACATATGCATATCATTAAATTCTCCCAGAACCCAACATTATCCAAAGGACTCTGTGCAATGCCTGAATGCTTATGTTCTATTTTAAGTAATTGAATAGGAGAAACCAATATCAGAAAGGATATCTTACAGGTGACTTTGAAACTTTTAGCAGATTATGTTCTAAAACCATTTAATAGGACTCAAAAGAGTCCTAATAGAGATCCTTTACCTCTGCAGAGAAGTTCAAAATTGGATAGATTTTACCAAGTAACAACCCAAACATATTACAGATGTTAAACAAACCACCTTAAACATACTCAAGTCAATTAGCACAACATGAAATACAATTTTATGAAAGAATGAACATGATGGTAATTTTATCTTTCAGTTTCAGGGCTACTCCATTACTTTACTATATGGACATGGATTGATGGCAACAGTGTGAACACATGATTCTTTAATTAACTGAGGAACAGCATACAACAGGACTAAAGGTAGAGAACTGTACAGAAACAGGACCTGACTCCTCAAAGTGGTATTGCAAATATCCTAACAAATACTTTAGAAATACAAGTACCTGCTCCAATTCCTGCTCTGCATATTGACGTCTGCTCAATTCACATTCAGCTCCCTCCCTGAGCTCTCTCAGTCGACAAGCCTCCTCCTTTGCGTAATTGATTTCATCCATCATTTTGCGCTCTAGATTTTGCTTTTCTACAGCGACATTTCTATTTTCTTCCTGTGCCTTTTCAAGCCTTAGAGAATAATAAAAATAAAAATTCCTCACAAACATTAAAAAAATTTCACATTTTATGAAAGAAAAAAAATACTGTGCCTTGCAATTTGCTACATATTTTAATAAATTCACAGCATTTCCTGTTAATCTTTAATTTGTGTAAGAAAACTATCGGACAACCTACTATTCAGCTATTTTAGTTATCTTGAGTTCCAAAGACAAGGACAGCAGGGAAATACTCTGCTGCAAAGAAACTTCTAAAAAAATTGTAATTATTTAAGTCGTTAAAAATAAAATTTAACTATAAATATATTTCCATCTATATTTATTTCCACTGATCATCAACCTATTATTCCCAAGTATCATTTATAATAAATTTGTAATTAAGACAAATTTTCTAGTACCAAGAAATAAAATAGGCATATAATCCTGATACATGTACTAACCTAAATATATTTATGTGCCTGCTCATACATTTTTACAAATTGTATTTCTCTGCATAGATAACAAGAGATGTGACTTTTTTTAACTCACCTTTCCTGTAAATCCATTAGACTCTGCTCTGCAGTCTGAAGACTCTCTAAGTCTTTCATCATTTTTGCAACATGCTCTTTGGAGCTCTTATTCTGTGTATAAGCAAACCAACATCCTCCAACACCAATGACTATAGAAACTGTGAGGATGAAGTCCTTCATCCAGTTATGAGGTGGGCCTATGAAGAGAATCACAGATAGTTAGATTAATCTTTGAGTATAACACAATCTCAATACACAGAGGAATTTAAAAAAAAGTACTAGGTAACTAAAACAAACAAACAAAAAATTTGAAGATCTCTTTCCCATGTGCAAATTCTAGCATTTTTAAAATTCCCTCTTCAAATGATCTATACATGTATTAACAGTATCTGATATGCCAGACCTATAGAAGAGCAGAGACAAATGCGCATGGACACATAATGTCCCTGCTGATATGGTAGAGGAAGTAGTCATCAAACTTATGGGGAACCTTTAAAAAGCAAGATTATCTCCAATCATATGCTGTGAGAATGGGACCCTGTGGAATGAAAGGAGTCACAAAGAGTGGCACCATTATCATTCCAACACCTTTTCTTCGGTCAAATTACACAGCTGTCACTGAGATACAAACTGGAAACCCAATCATGGACTCACCAAAAAGCATTCTGCACAAGCATATAGCTATGTAACTGTTCATCAGTAGTCCCCAATAGTGGGTGATATTGCTTTCAAGGAGACATCTGACAATTAAAGGTTGTCAAAATTGGAGTGAAGTGGCCTGGGGGGTTGTTATTGCCATCTAGTGAGCAGAGGTCTGGGATGCTGCTGAACATCCCACAATGCACAAGACTTCCTCTCCATATCCCCTCTGCCAGTAGCAAGGAATTATTCAACCCAAAATATGAATAGCACTAAAGCTAAAAAATCCTACATCAAAGTGTCACATCAAGTATTGCATTTTAGGTAGTTATTTGCCCGAGATACACGGTTCACTGAAGAGAAGAGTCAGGTTCTCCAACCCTGACCTCCACGCATGACATTAATCCTAGTACTATGTCTAAAATAAAGAGAAAGAAGCCAGGGCCACTGTCTTCAGTGACACAAAATACAGAAATCACTGGTCAAGTAATTTTTTAATTAAGCCCTGAGTGTTCAATACACTAATTTTGAGGGACTCTCTGGAAGGGAGATACACAATGATAGTTAACACAATATAATATATTATTTTAATGTTCCAAAGAGATATAGTTTACAGAGAAACCTGCCTCAATGTCCAGGCCTCCAGCAGAAAGACATTTGGCATGTTTGGTGAAATTAAGAGCTCCACAGAAATCCCAAGTCCCTATGTTGACAAGTCCAGGGTTCATCATCTTTGCAAAAGTGTGATAAGTAGCAAGTTCTAGGCCAGAGACCCTTCATTTCCATATTTCAAAAGCACACATCCTCACCTCTGATGCACTGCAGAGGGCTACAAACTCAAAAGGATTTGTTTCTATTTAGACACTGGCCAAAATACAATCACCAGGAGTAACAAGAAAAAGATGGTCAAGTCTCAACTCTATAACTACAAGTACAAACTAGAAAGGATTTAAGTGGGAACTCCTTTCAAATGTATTTCTGATCATCTGACATTGCTAAATGTTTATGAATCTAGTTTGGGTGTTCTGACTCTGATACTCAAATAATAATTCTAAGACAAACACATTTAAAAGGTAATGCATCATTAACTTCTTAACTGGCTTTCTTATTAAAATATTTGTTAACATTCTTTGAGACCAGTTCAGATAACTTGATAATGTAGTATTCTCTCACTCAGAAAGTGGCTTACTTCCAGATTAGGAAAGGGAATATAAATATTCCTGATCCAATTGCATATAGACACAGTCCTACAGTTTAATTTCTATTTTAATCATTCATCTGAAAAAAATTAGATTCTCACAGAAGACAATCCCCCAGAGGATTCAGAGGATTCAGTTGAGAACTCAGGACAAGGGAAAGCTTGGTAATGGGATCGCATCTGTGGAACGCGTGGCATTTCAATAGGGTTTTATTTTCTAGTGTTTGTGATTTCTACCAACTCTCACAAACAGGAATTCCAGCTGTTTTGCCAGTTGGTCTCTCAGTCTGAGCCATAAAAGAACCACCAGGAAAGTCACGAAATCTATTCAATCACTCAGTAACCCTTCTTAGGAGGGGCATTCCCAAGATAGTATCAGAGAAACCAGAAAGTCTCCTCACTTCAAAAATTATCAGTTTTCTAATTTATAATTCGTGAAGGCCATATTTCTTGTGTTTATTTTGTTATTCATTTTCGGCTTCTAAAAATAAAACATAATTCCTCTAAAATGTGTACTTTTCAAAACACTTTCTTCCAAAGCATTTTGAAATTTGAAATTTAATGAAATAAGCATACTTAACTTCCCTTCTGGAAAAAAAGTATCCCTTTCAAAGTGAAGAAACACTAGGTTTATTTTCTTTACAAATGTGACATAAAACATTCTTAAATATTCTTCTTCAAAACAATAAAATAACATTACCACATTGTGTTTCTGCAAGGACAGTTTTGTTATTTTATAAAGCTGAAGTGGAGCTTTGTTTTCAATCTACATTTTTTTAAAAAAGTCCTTTTTTTGGATTAATGAAATCATCAGAATCTATTACTTCATGCCATCAGCTTTGAGAGCCAAATTGCAGTATTTTTAAAAGATTTCTTCAGTGAATATGCAGCTATTAACAGCATCAACATTAGAACCATAAAAAAAGATCAAAAACTTCAAATCTAGAAATTCCAAATTAACATCTAATCATAGTTTTTACAACTTTTCACATTAGTAACCAGCCTTGAAAATTAACATTCTGTGTTTCAATGGCAAGAAATCTCATCTTGTAAGTCTACAGTATTTTTTTTAGATAACATTACATTTCTTTCCTAGTTAATGCATGAATCTTAGTTGTCTACTACTTTTCTTAATTTCTCCTTCCTTAAATAATACTACCTTTCTTAATTTCTCCTTCCTTAAATAACAGAGATGACGAGATTAGGCTGTTACATCACCCTGAGTGAGAAAGAATACCCACGTGTCAGAGGTCCAAAGAGAACCACATCCAGGGCCTTGAGCTGAAGTTTTTGTCTATGACTCCGGTCGCTGATTTTCAATTGGGAAATCATAAATGAAGGTTCATGAACTGCTATCCTGTTCATTTAAAAAATACATATATACAAAATGAAAATATTTCTAGTACATGAACTTAAATATTTGAGCAGCATATTTAATCCTTTACACATTAGTGATGACTACCATTGAGAGTTTATCCATGTGCCTTAAAACTTTATCACATTTCAAAACCCTTTCCCTACAAACTTAGCTACTAAAAGATTCCTGTATATTAATAACTTAGTTGCTATACTGACAAACTGTTGTTCCCTACAGTTACTTTCTACTGTAACTATGATTAAAAAAATTTGTAAAGTTGATTATTTTATCTTTCTGGTTTTTTACTAATCATCCCACAAAGAACAATAACACTGAAAGTAACTTTATTAACATCACTAGTAGACTTTAGAAACAGTTCTTGATTTGGGTCATGTTTCTTTGTTTAAAATTATCTAAAACAAAATCTATTTAATTATAGTCTAATGTTTAACCTGTTTAAAAATTGAACCAAGTACACCAAAGTAATAACCAGAAAGTAAAAGTCCTTTATGATCGGGATAGATGGGTACAGGGTTTCATGTAAAAAGCAGTTCTGAACCATTTCATTAGCAATGAAGAAAGCATGTAGGGAGCCTAAAGACATGGATAAAGTAAGAAAATAAAATCACTCTGGGAATGCAAATTCAACCAGTCCAATACTCTACTAAGATTTCTTAATAATCAAATATGATGCCAAAAAAAGAGCTAATAACACAATGTCCAATAATAATACTAATATAATTAATTAACAGATAATAAAAATAAGCCAATGGTTTAATACTCGACAAAACCCTATAATGTGTATATCTCCATTTTATGGATGAAGGTATTTGTGGGAGGTTGTGTAACTTGCCCAAGGTTACATAATTAGTAGATAAGGCAGAGACTCAAACCCAAATATGTATCAGCCCAAAGATGTCGCTGAACTACTATATTTTATTTAGGAAGATTTCAGAACTTCTAAGCATTGAACATTACAGGAATTCCTTCTGATGAGGCTTCTATAATGTTAGAGTGTAAAGTACTCTCTTTCCCTCTATAAAATGCCTTCCTTCATCTTCTCCACAGATACTTTTCCTGTATGCTTCCCCTATACTTTTACCACCACATCTAGGGAACTGCTTGAGACCAAAATTGTCTCACCTCTGTATCCCCAAAGCCTAAATCGCTTGTGGCAAAATCAGAAGTTTAATAAATGTTTGTATAACAGCTAAATGAATGCATGAATTAAAGCAATGCTTTCAACAAACTAAATTTAAGAAAGATAATGATATAAAGTAGACAGTAACTATGTCACAGATTATATGCAGTGTTTTATATGAGCTCAGATGTGGAAGTGATTCAACCTAAGTGGGTAAAAGAAGTCAGGGAAAACCACAAATGTTGGAAAGGAAACCGGCTTATGCCAGGCAAAGAAATTATGAACTCTAGCAGTAACGAAGCCAAGTCCTTGTCCTGGAGCAGCAGCCTGGTGGGCTGGAGCATGGGTCATGAGCAGGCCTTGGTTGCACAGAGTCGCCCACCTGCCACACCACAGCGGGGCCCACCTCGACCTGGCCACTTGTTCCACACAGTACCATGACTACAACGCCAGAGCACCCACGATCTGCCAACATCAACCTCCTGCTTCCCAACAAGTAGCAAGAAAGAGATGTGGGGCAGAAACTAACGCAGACTGCAGGGCAAACCAACAGAGTTGGTACTTTTCCAGACCCTGATTAGCATAAATTTGGACTGACAGCATTGACCCAAGTGCTACATTAGCCCCTACACTCAAGTGTCAACCCTTGACAAGTCCCCTCTGGCCCTCCAAGAGCCATGTCTCTTTTCCTAGCAATCACTCTTCCTTGCCAATGGATTTCACTCTTTGAACGCACCAGATAAGAACCCCTGAAGAAACAGATGGTGAGTAACTGGGGTCTGCCACAACGCTGGAGGACAGCCTACCATTAAGAGCTGCAACACACCACTCTCCAACTTTGCCCCCTGCAACCCTCAGGGCTAATGAAGGCAGACATCCTCTGCCTTGGTTGGTGGTTAACACTACGACAGAGTTTCTCAGCTGCAGAAGCCTGAGGATTACAGACCCCGCCCACCAGCAGAAGTAGAGAAATTGGGGGTTTCAGTAAGAATTACAAAATACAGAAAACAGTGAAAAGCCTAAGTCAGCCATTACAGCTAACATAAAACTTAGGCAATCTGAACTACCTACAGTAGATGTAACAGGATTTTAATGTCCCAGAAAGAATCTAAAATGCTTAAGACCTAAAGTGTTTTGAATTTTGGATTTTTCTAGATTTTGTAATATTTGCATATACGTAATGAAATATCTGTGGGATAGGACCGAAATCTACCTTGATCCACAAAATTCATTTGTTTCATATACACCTTATACATATAAACTAGAAATAACTTACATGTGTGTGTGTGTGTGTGTGTTAATGTACCTTTAACTATAACCTGTCACGAGATGTAGAACTGCCTACTTTCGGTCCCATGGCAGTGATCAAAAGGCATTTTAGATTTCAGGCTCAATCTGTAATCCATTATTGCAGAACAACTGTCCGGAAAGTGTAAAACATTTTCTTAAACATTCTTATAACTAGCTCTTATATTTGCAGGTGCCCTACACAAAGCTCTAGAACTTAGGTAGTAATTGAGGTGAGTTGGTATTGCCCCTTTAAATTGATTCATGTAATTGTTATTACCATATAAAAGAGGCTTGAGCAGGAGTATGGATGCTTTCCCTTTTCTTTCCCACAAAAAAATTTCATAGGGCTGACTGGAAATCTAAACTTCTATACCTACAACTCTTTTCCAAAGCAACATGTTTACTAATTTCAAACATTAATCTTGATGCACGTGTAATATTGTCTCCACAAATCCATCAGAATTTGACTTACCTCTGATAACCTTTACTTACCCAAATAATAGTTATTACATTGATTAACAAAACATGCATCAGCCTACTTTCATGTTACTGTTAAATAAATAAACTTCCAAAGGACAACATAAAAATACTATGAATTCCTCATACTCAGGGTAAAAAATATGTAAGTCAAAACACCCCAATCTTATTTTAATGATTCAGCTACTTTTAACTTAGAAATTTTATTCAAGCAAGAACTACATTTTAATTTTTATCTTCTTTCTAGAATCCAGTTGCACCATGAACATAAAAAATACTCAGTACTTGTTGAATTGATTTTTATTCCCACAATTTCACCATCATTCTAGTCATATGTATAAAAAAGTCAGAAACACTGATGTTAATGCTTAGAATATATTTAAGAAAATCAGACGCCTCTCAATTTGATCCAAAATAAACCTCAAAGCAACAAAAGCTGCTTATTTAAATCGGGCATGTAGGCATGGGTATATTTCATTGCATGTGATAATGATATTGTAATAACTGATTAGAATCTTTTTTAAATTTTTTAATTTTATTTGTTCTAATTAGTTGTACATGACAGTAGAATGCATTTATACATTTTGATAGATCATACACAAATGGACTTTAATCTCATTTTTCTGATTATACATATTGTAGGATCACATCTGTCATACACTCATATATGTACATGAGGTAGTAAGGTCTATTTCTCTCTATTATCCTTCCTTCTCACATACCACTTCTCCTCCCTTCACTCCCCTCTACCTAACATAAAGCAACTTTATTCTTCCCTTCCCCCCACTTATTGTGAATTAGCATCTGCATAAAAACTTAACACCAAAAAAACCCAAATAACCCAATCAATAAAAGGGCTAAGGAACTGATCAGACACTTCACAGAAGATATACAATTGATCAACAAATACATGAAAAAAATGTTCAACATCTCTAGCAATTAGAGAAATGCAAATCAAAACTACTAAGATTTCATCTCGCTCCAATCAGAATGGCAATTATCAAGAATACAAGGAACAATAAATGTTGGTGAGGATGTGAGGAAAAAGATATATTCATACATTGCTGGTGGATCTGCAAATTGGTACAACCATTATGGAAAGCAGTCTGGAGATTCCTCAGAAAACTTGGGATGGAACCATCATTTGACTCTGTTATCCCACTCCTCGGCTTATACTCAAAGAACTCAAAATCAACATACTACAGTGACACAGACACATCAATGTTTATAGCAGCTCAATTCACAATTGCTAAACTATGGAAGCAACCTAGATGCCCTCCAACGGATGAATGGATAAAGAAAATGTGATACACACATACACACACACGATGGACTATTACTCAGCTTTAAGAAGAATGAATTCTGGCATTTGCTGGTAAATGGATGGAGTTAGAATCTTTTTTTGATAAAGGAAACAATTCAGAAAGAAATGGAACATGAAAAACAACTTCTAAGGGTAATGTTCTGAAAGAATCACTGCAAATTTTAACACTTATACCCTTAAAGATTATTAGTTAGCTAATGGAGATTTAGAATATACAATTTAGAAAACTAACAACTGGCTCCAAGTATCTAAGAGATAAATAGATATCCTGGACCTTGGTATTAGGGCTGTCTGGGTTTAAATATTGCCTTAGGGAAAATATTTAACTTGTTTCTCACTTGTTGGGTTTTTTTGGTTTTGTTTTGTTTTTCTTTTTTTTGTCTCTAAAATGAGGATGATAATACTTTATTTTAATCACGAGGCTTAAATGAGGTAACATAAAATACTTCTATATAACATACATTTAAAAATGGTTACTACTATTTTTTGTTTCCTAAACTTCATTTTTAAATTAAGATACGACTTATGGCCACCATGATTAACTGGTTATTGTCATTAAAAGAATACTAATTAAGAAAATCTATACATTAATCCATTCAAATAAGTATCTTCATGAAAATGAGTTGTTATCAAATTACTAAGCTTTTCTTAGCTTTACCAGATAGATGATCAAATGTTAACCCTTTGATGCTATCCAAAAATGATATAGTTGACCCATCTTCTCCAAAATTACTTTCCTTAGGAGTAAACTTTTTAAGAGCTTGATTATCTAAGTGAGAAAAATTAAATATAACTTGTAAATGCAAATCTTGGAAAAGATTTAAGAATGGATATATTTGTAATATTTCCTTTGTGCACTCAGCTTCAAATGTAATTTGTAGATTCAGAATTGAAAAAAATGACATCTAGTATATAATTCTCCATGAGTGGAAAAACACAACTGGATAATACTCACCTGGGAAGTGTAGTTCCTTTGACATTATTGTCTCTAAAATTCTTTTCATATTGAGGGAGTTCAACAAATTCTATCAACCACTGAAGGGTATCCTCGAGGGTCCAATTATGAACTGCAAGTGATAAAAGAGGAAGATGTTTTAAACGCAGTGCCTTCAGAATTAAAATACATGCATATAACTTTAAAGGAAATAAAGATGTTAGACTGAATTTTCAATTCAATTCAATCAATAGTAAATATTAAAATGGTATTTAGCACTTTGTGAGGAGAAGCTAAAAACAATGATGCAAACCTCTTACCTTTAAAGGTTTATTATAATCTAAAACAGAAAAAGACATAAAAGAAGTCAGGACAAATACTAGCTTAACCAACTCTAAGCACCTGTCCAAATCTTTACAAGATGAAATAACCTGTCATTTTCCTAGTTGCTGAAAACATACCAGATGTATGCTTGTTCATTCTTAATCTAGTTGTTCATTTACCTAACAGAGTGATAACCCTATGAGTATTGGGTTTCCATCTAAGCCATGGGCACATGGCAGTGAATAAGATGGACAACTTAAGTTTCTCTGGAGTTTAGATGGAGCAACTTATAAAGGAAAGAAGAATATGGAGGGAAATTTCAGAGAGTGATGAGTTACTAAGAAGGAAAGGAAACATGTTGGAGTAAACCTCTCCAGGAAGTTGACATTTGAACCAGGACCTAAAAGTTACAGGAAGACACACTCTGAAGATCTAAGAGAAAAATATCCCAATCAGTGGGGAAAGCTAGTATGAAAAGTCTCTGGACAGGAGTAAACCAGCTGTGTTTGAGAGACAGAAATCAAAGAGAGACCAGACTACGAAAGACTATCAAGAACTCTAGATATACTTCTAACTTCAATAATAAGAAGGGGATTAAAATAATCTGTTTTTTAAACAGGACCGTTCAATACAAAGAATGGACTGTATGGGAAACAGGGAGAACTAAGGAGGCCATTCCTTACAAACTGTGCAGGCAAAAGAGGTTAGTGCCTTAAACTATGATGGTAATAGAGAAGTTGGTGACAAGAGGTAGATTCCATATACCTTGTGGGGATAATGGGAATATAATGTTTGGTCAAATGGACAGGGATTGGTGGCTAGAGGAAAGCCAAAAGTGAAGCAGGTATGCTATAGTTTAGATCTAAAATGTTACCCAAAGGTCCCTACCTCATGGTGCTATTGGGAGTTGGGGAATCTTTAGAGGAGGTGGGGATGAATGGGAAGTTTTAGGTCACTGTGGAATCATGGTATCTTCCTCTTTTTCACTTCCTAGACATGAGGTAAATGCTTTTGCTCTACCATGTACTCCTACCATGTGTGTTGCCCACCAGACACCTAAAAACAATTTGTCCACCTGATCACCTAAGCCTCTATTATCTGTGAGACAAACTTTTTGTCCTTTTTGTCTTATATGCTGATGTATCTTCTAGTATTTGTTACAGTAACAGAGAAATGACTAACAAAGAGAGTGCCATTAACTGAGGTGAGAAAAGTCCAGGAAATACCAATTGGAAAAGAGAGTAGGAATAGGTGATGGCTATCAAGAGTTCTAGTTTTAGACATGTTATCCTTGAAACATGTATTAGACATTTAAATGTTGACAATACAATAGTGGTCATATTACAAGTGTGGAGCTTAAAGGAAGAATAAGGTTAAGGAAAGAGATATTAATGGGAAATCATCAGAAAACAGGTGATCTTATAATCAGATCACTCAAAAGAGTAAAAATATCTATTAGTAGATTCTAGGAGACTTCTAGGAGACTTTGACAAAAACCAGGAATAAAAAGATAACTATCACCTCTTCTCTGGATATTTATTTTTGCATTAAGTCCTTCTTATGTGCACTTTTTCCTTTAAACCTTAAAAAAAAAAAAAAAAAGGTGCTAACATGACTATCTTCATTTTAGAGAAAAGAAACTGAGGAGACCAAGACATTAAATAGCAGGACTGAGGCAAAACGACCATGGAACCTGACTCTATACCATTCTGAAAGCAATACCATTAAATGTTAGTGAAGATGTAAACAAGCAGTTAACCACTGGTCCGAGATTTCTGCTTGCTTGTAGAGTATAAAGCTCATCCAAAATAAAGAATGAGAATACACCTGATAAAAGCAGAGTTCCATAGTGTCTACATTTGAGGATTTTGGAAAGGAAATTGCTTATAGACCACAAAAGAGGATGAAAAAGTGAAGAAAACAAATGAGCAATAAAAGCAGATCTGGGGATCCATCTATGTATAAACGGATCTGAGAAAAGATCTTTCCAAAAAACTACAGAAAATTCTTAATTTGCATTTGCACACAAAGCTAGATTTTTGCAATCTGCCTTTTTCTTTAAGTGTTATTTTGAGAAAAATAGCTAACAAAAACCTCATGAAAAAACTGTGCGGTAAATGATAATTTTATTATGAGATAAAGCTTTGATTGTTTTTTAATGTTCTCTTTTTCATGTGTTCCTGCCATAAAGTCTGGCTATGGGTCTAAGGTTGTTATATTCATTTAGCCAAATAAATGAAGACATCAGCCAAAGGTCCAGGCCTGAGTGATTTCCACTGAATTTAAAACATTCAAAGTAGCCTTTTCACTCTGAAGTTTTTTTTCCCCCAATTCAAGATTAACTGCACTGAGAACTGCCCTGTCGTGACTGCCAAGAAAACCACAGCACAGCTGCACCTCACACACCCACACAAAATCTTCAGCCACAAAGCAGGATAAGAGTCTCTTTCATTTCTGATTATTCCATAGAAAAAGTTCCTAATATAAACATCTAGCACATCAAAACATTCCCTCAATTCCCAAGACAGTATAGAAAGGAAGAAAAGTCAAATGATAAACAAAAACAAATTTAAACTGCCCAAATCTTAGTATTGCTCTATCTAATAAGCAGAAAAGCATAGTGGTTTTAAAGTGGTTTTCTTTAAAATGATCTTTAAAACTACAAAATTTTGACACAGAATATTAATTTGTGCAAAGGTTCACTTCACCTTCCACTGCCTGGCTTCTTTGATAATGTCTTATAAACACCTTCATCTTCTCTCATGACCAGGACTTGCAGTTTATATTAGCGTTCCCTTCTCTGAATACTCTGGTTGTCTTTCAACTCTTAGGGCACATTATACTCTGTCCTTCCTCAAGACCTTAAACCGCTGTTTCCGCAGTATGAAATCCTTTCTGCCCCTCCAGCTTATCTCTGCCTACTTACCTTATTGAATGTCCATATCTCAGCTAAAACCTCAGTTTCTCAGGTAAGCCTTTCCAAATATTTGTAATATGATTATAAATCATTCTGTACTTTTTATACAGAATTTAATAATAATTATTATTTATATTATTTATTTAAAGAATTATTCTTTCAACATCTGTCTCTCCCATAATGGAAGTATAAGTTGTTTGTTGGTGCTCTATCCACAGTATTTGGCATACAGAAGGGACTCAAAAATAATTTGTTAGATGCTACTAAATAAGTGAAGAAGGTGTTTAATTGATAAGTATTGTGAAAATCTATTTTTACATTTTAGTGAGGAAATGCAAACACACAGATTTATCTGCATTAGAAATTATTGATGGCAAAGTATTCATTTAAGAATTATCCAGTTTTTTCTTGTCCACCTCTCATTAGTCTTTTACATGTGCTATTGTTTAGCTGTACTTCTACCAGAGAGCAGGCACAGAAAGACATGATATTCCTTTTTAAAATGTACCTTGCAATTTAAAAAGCTACAGAAATGACAATTTCTACCTTTCTTTTTTCCTCAAAATTGTGGCCAATACCAAAGGTTGGCATCTCAGAGTGATTTTTGGCAATTTATTCTAAGATTAATAGAATGAAGTAGAGAATCAAAAGAGACCTAATTCAGGTCCTAGTGTGTGTCAGTGGTTCATGGTGACATCACAGCAGGTTATTTAATGCTGGCTAAGTTTCTTAACACATGAAATCATGAACGTGAGCTACAACATCTTTAAATTTCATTCAAATTCTGCTTCTATGATTCCATTTTTTTTAAGTTGATATTTAAAACACTGCCAACTAAATAGCTAATCCAGAACAGCACATTACAGAAAACTGCAAGGGACTCTAAGAACTTTCAGTACAGCAATAAAAAACTACTGCTGAAATTTATTAAGCATTTATTATATACCAGGAGATATGTAAACATTATTTCAAATAATTATTGAGACAATTCTTTGAAGTTAGCACTTTAAATCAACATATTGACCTTAAAAGTTTATGAAGGTGAAATTCTTCACAGTAGATTAGTAAGTGGCCACAATGTTGACCAAATTACATTGTTATACAGTGTGCACATATGAAATGTAACAATGAATCCCACTATAATGCACAATTATAATACATCAATAAAAATATGGAAAAAAAATAATAAATTACCAATCCAGATCTTGGGTCAAATGTATCTAGAATTACTGACCAATTTGCAATAAGTTTGCCTCTGGTCCTGATAATCAGATTAGGTAGGTTCAATAGACAGTTAATGGTCCACTCACACTCGCAGTCTTATTCACAGCTCTCTGAATATATGACATTCCCCTGTGTACCATAGCACTCTTTGACTTGGAATGGCTCTCCTTTCTTCCCTCTTTGCCAGGCTTGCTCTTCCTTAGTCTTTAGAACTCAGATTGGGAACTCCTTTTTCTAGTAAATTTTCCCAATCCAACCACTTCCAGATTATAATTGCTCTTGTTTGTGCTCTTTGATAATTAGTGCATATGTCTGCTATAGGACTACTCCACAGACTACACTAATTGTTCATCCTGACTTGCCCTTTGGATAATGAAGAGTTCCTGGAGGGCAGAAACATTCTTTTAACTAACTGACCATTAACATTAATACATCATTCCTTCAATACAAGGCTTTACATTTTACTATATACTTTCACATGTATTTTCACTGAATCCCTGTAACTACCTTTGAAATGTAACTGTTAACTCTACCTTCTATACACAGAACCTTGGCCAAGAAAGGCCAAGTGATCACACATGTGACCACACACATCTAATAACTGAGAAAGAGTTGGAATTCAAACTCTGATCTTCTGGTAACTGCTAATAGGAATGGCTTTTGATTTAGAACAGTTAGCTTACACTAAAGTTTGAAATATTTTATCATCAAAACAAACATTCCAGACATATCCTACTAATAACATATGAGAGTGAAATGTTATAAATGAGCCCTCTGCCACTGACAATCGCATTAATGGACTTAGGAATCTCCCAAAGACATCAGGTACACTTCGGGACCTACAGAAGGCCTAGAGGAGATCAACAGAGCTACATCAATTCTTCACCAAGGAGATGGCTATGAAATGGAATAGGAGTTCTAACAGCCTAAAAGACAAGATTTCAAAGAGTGAGTGAATTTATTTTATTATTATTACTTATTGAAGGGCTCTAGAGCAAAGGGGGCTGGGGAGGCAGTAGAGAGCAGAGAAAAGATAAGTGAATGGAACCAAAATTTCAGGAGGCGCATGGGTGTAGGGATTAGGATGTGAGGGGACACACATTTGTAGATTTTCACAAGATGAGGATGTTCCTTTTCATCATCCCTACCCTGCCCCTCACTGCTAACAGGGCAATTTCTGTAATAAGGAATGAGGTTCCTGATTCTGTACCAAAACACATCCCTTTCTTCCTCTCCTGTCATTCTCACCACCATCGAAGTATTTTGGAACAGCAGTTGAAAAGGATGAAAACTAGGTCTAAGAAGTGAAAGCTTTTGGAAAGCAGTGTGTGTTAATGATGAGGAGAATGAAGGTACAAAACACCAACAGAGAAATAAGGAAACTAGTGTCCCCATGGCCATCCAGCTGAAGTAGCCTTCTAAAAAATGAAACAAACAAACAAACAAACAAACACAAGTCATGCCCAGGGACTCAGTTTTTACAACTAGGTTATTAACTAGATGAAATAATGTCCTAGCTCAAAGTGATCCCTCCCCTAAATAACTAGTATTTGCTTTCTACAAAATGACAAATTGACACATGGCATGTGCTGCCTTACTTTGTAACCATTTGCTAACATCTTATGATCCTACTGTTTCTATAGTCTGAGCTTCCTAAGACAAGTAGTACTGACCCAGTATAAAATTGCCATTTAAATATTAGTTCAATGTATAACTGACCTTTTATCTCACTTAAAAAAATAACCATGTGGTAGAGTGCTTCCCTAGCATGTGTGAAGCACTGGCTTCCATTCTCAGCAACACATATAAGTAAGTAAAGGTCCAACAACAACTAAAATATATATATTTTAAAAAAAAAGAATTATTTTAATTATATACTTGCTACCCATAGCTATATGAAAGACAAACAATACTATTTTCAGGGTGCCTCAAGTCAAAGCTACACTGGTTCTAAGCAGGACCACAGGCCTATAACATAATGGAGGCACCAATTTATAGTTATGTGATTGACTGTAGCAGAGGAGAATTCGTGTGCTCCCAGTTCATTCCCTGACTTGAGAAGACCTGAAATATACAAATTAGTATAAGAGAAACCTTTAAAGACTAAAATATATGAATTTACTTATTCCTTTTATGTATAAAAGGCAATCTTATAAAAACTAATGTACTCAGTGTACTTAGCCATATACTTGTATTAAATTACAGGCCTAAAAATATAAAACAACTTAGTGAAGGATCACCATATAAATTTTCATCTGTTATATTTAATAAAACCACATGCTACTCTAAAAAATCTTTAAAGATATTTTTGAGATCACTGAAGTTCAGTAGAAAAAAATCACTTCTAATTACAAAGCATTTTAGAGCATGTAAAGACATTACTAATAGTAGTAGCTAATGTTTTATACGCTCTTAGCAATTTCCAGTTAACTGTCCTAAAAGCATTCCATGAATTATTTCATGAAATTCTCTGAACAACACTATGAAGTAAATATCAGAAGTAATATTAGTCCTTGGTTTACAGATCAAGAAGCTGTGGCCCACAGTGTTTAAGGAAGATCCAAATTCACACATCAAGTAAGGAGTAGAAATCAGATTCAAATCCATTAACTAACATGTTCCTCTTCCTCATCCTTAACCTTCTAAACCTACATTGCATTTTGATAAAATTTCAAAATACAATCAAATTTACCATCAGTCATGGTATAGAGGTTAGACAGAGCAGACACATACAATAACTTTATTCTACATTTCATTTTGAATACCTCCCTTAGTGTTAACTGCTATATCCTACATTTAAGACTTAAAAAATATATGTACTGTCTTAATGTTAAAAGAACAAAGGGCGTAACACTTATTTTAGATAAATTAGCTTCTAATGTCATGAGATATAACAATAGAGACAACACAGGACTGTGAAACACACTTTTCTATTAAAGCATGAACACATTTTTATAAATATCAAAAATTTTGGTGAGTGGGTCGGGAGAAATAAGTAATTATTATTAATAAAAAAATAACTATATGAAATGTTCACAGAAAGAAGTTCTGTTTTGAGGTTTCTCTGATATAAAATTTAAAAACTTACTAGTTTGAAAGCTGTTTGAAATTTTGGTATGTTTATGTAAAACACTATACTTTAAACTATTTTAGACAAACACTAGAATTCACCACAAACTGAATTTCAAACTGAGAAATTAAAGGTTAAAAAAAAAAGCCTCAAGAGGATCTCTTCACAATGACAGATAACGTCTCACAGGAAAGGTCAATTAAGCTAAGATGCAATATAACAAGGCTCAGAAAATAAAATTTTAATTAAATGTAATATAAACAAGAAATAAAATAGCTTTTTAAATGTAAAAGCTGAAGAAGCTTCAGATCTCCACATCTCATCATAACTCAGTTCCATAGATTTTGTGGTGTCATTTCTGAGTGATACTTCAGATCATCAGCTGCTCGACACAGTCAAGACAGACTTATCTTTAGAACAGTGCCAGAATGTGAGCTTCTCATTTGCACACTAGTCAGCAAAGAAAGTCTTTGTAACATGGACTAAATTCCTGCCACGTGCTATATTTGGATACCTAAAGCCACACCTTGAACTTGGGAAGTTTATATATTAGTAGTTGTACCAATGCTTTTGCTCATGATCTCCTTACTTTGTATCATGAAAGTCCTGTATGTAATTTTCACAGACATTAGGTAAATGTTGGCAAATGTTTGAATACTTAGCACTTAAAAAATTACCAGGGTGTTCTGTTCCCAATAGTTCAAGGGACACCATTCGAAGGCTTTATATCCTTTTCTATTATAAACTGCAACCTTATTATCATTTAGTCTAAATGTGCCATCAACATCTAGCTCCATGAACATGCTAAAAGATAACAAAGACATCTTAAAAATAGACGTTAGAAAAATATTGAGTCCCAAAATTATTTTGAAGATTAACCAACAAAATATACGTGCAATGACTTACAAATGTGCTCTACCAATGTGATTTATTACAGAACAGAAATATGGTATAATTAAGGAAATTCCAGGAATGTACTTTCTTTAAAAGTGATTCAATAAAAACAGTGAACCTAATGGCTAAAAGGGAACAAAATGTTTAAATCAAATTTTTCTTGCCATCTCATATAGGGGTGTCACTGAAGAAATTTAGCATGTTAGGTACAAAGATAATAATCTCTTCTTATTCATTCTTCCATTTTACACCTGGTTTTTTTTTCTTCTTTTCTTTTCTTCATTTCTCTTCTCCCCACTACCCTTTTTTCTTAAAATGCTGAACTGAAAATAAAAAGAGTACTACATTGGGTAGTGCACACCTGTAATCCCAGCTACTTGGGAGGCTGAGGCAGGAGGATCACAAGTTCAAGAGCTAGCCTGGAAATTTAGTGAGACTGTCTCAAAATAAAAAAATAAAAAGAAAAGGGCTGGGGCATTAGTTCATGGCAGAGTACTTGCCTAGCATGTTTGAGGTCTTGGGTTCAATCCCCAATACCAGAAAGAAAAAAAAAAAAAATGAAGTTAGATTCTATAAGGAAAATGTTTCCTATTCATTTCTATTTTCACAATATGTAAAAAAATACAGTAATACTACATGATTAAAACACACACACACACACACACACACATTTATACTGTCTGAAAGACACAGAGAAAGAACTCAGTATTTGCCAAGAGTGAATGGATAACAAAATGATTCTGTTAAGCAAGGCTATCAAGAAAATGGTGCCCTTCACTGACTCTTAGTAGCTTTTTTAGATTAAAAAAACAGTTTTTTCAGATTTCTGGCCAAGCTTCAAAAGATGAAGAAAATGCTGTTTTCCAAAGAATACATTTAACAACAATAATAAATTATACTTCTAAAATAGATCTTTGAAATGCTTGCTTTAATTTTCTGCCATTAATTTGTTTTCTCTTGGAATCTGAGCATTTTTTAGAAGATGTTCTGTACATGCAATTTGGAATTCCTTCATTTAGCAAATATTTGAGTGCACAGTAATTACTATTGGACACTGGATAAAATAAATAGAAATCAGCATCAAGGAATTACCACCAAGACTAGAAGAAAGTCTGATGTAATGAAATGCATTCATTTTTAGAGGGAGTTCAGCAGAAAATGAATACAAAGCTATCCAGTTAATAAATCCCTTCCTCCTGAAGGGTACTAAATGAAAGAACAGCTAGAAATTGAGCTTTTACTGCTAGTTGTGACATAATACAGGGTAAAGGAGACAAATTCAAAGCAAATTTCTTCAGGAATAGAAAAATTCACCAATTCCAAAACCAGAAATATTTTCAAGGTAATTATACTCAAAAAACTTGTTTGAAAAAAATTTACATGATTTTTCCTGGTGCTTTTAGCATTTAAAAACATAACAATTCATAATAATATTAGGTATATTTATTTGGTATATACCATTTTCCAACTAAAGCTTCAGTTTGTATATACACTGGTATATACACTGGTGATTTAATATTATTAGTGACAAAACAACTTTTAGGAAAAATTCACTTAATTATTAGTGCTAACACAATGGTAAAAATATTGTTACTAAATGGGATCCTCATTCACAGAAGACCTTTGTCAATGACTAGGGAATTATGCAAGAAGGCCAAAATCTGAACAAGAAGTTTCAGTAATAAAAATAAATTCGCCACGACAGCCTCATTTACACAAGTCAGTGAATGGTATTTACTCGCACTTTGCCAAAGCTTTTACCGATTCTCAAATTCACTTGAACAATCTTTCAATTCCTCAGGAGTGGCCAAATCCCATATAAGGATGAGAAGGTGAGCTAATGGAGGAGCCAGAATCTGCAAAATGTGGGACACATCCAGGTCTTTCATTATCATTGAAGGGACAAAGAGAGAAAGAGGTTAAGGTAGAATCAACCCAGTAGTGTTGGATTGAAATTTAAACTGAAGGTATCAACTATCAGATTGAATTCATAGTTTTTAACATATAGAGAGAAAGTGTGTGAGAGTGAGAGAGAGAGAGAGAGAGAATGTGTGTGTGTGTGTGTGTGTGTGTGTGTGTGTGTGTGTGTGTGTGTGTGTGAATTCCCAATGAGAAGGCCTGGGAACAGTCTCTCTGTAGCAATGAATATTCTTGCTAAAATTTTGGTTTCTCAATACAACCAAATCTTGATTTCTAGTGCCCAAATCTTGGTTTCAAATACCATTTCAACTACTAAAAGTAATCAGACTCCTTGAAGAAACAGTTGTTTCTAGGACCGAGACTAACAAATAATATAATGAACCTATAACATCCTTGTGTCCCAGAAAGTAAGGAAAGGCTCAAAAACTGATGGAGACATCTAAAAGGATATGGAAGTCAGCTTGGAAGATGTCCCACTAATTGAATTTGGAATAACTTGAGCACTGAAATAATAATGCTGGTAACAAATTAAAATCCACAATAAAACAGGAAACTAGAAGTCTACGGTGATACACATGAATGAGGCCAATCTTCAGAAAAGCCTTAAGGCTAAGACTTGATATTTCTTCAATTTCCAGGTATGTCACTTATCTCCCACTATCTTCATAAGACAAGATATTAAAAATAAATGTTTAAATATTTTACAGTAGAATGCCAATTAATAAACAAAAGGAATTCAAAAAAATTGATATCAGATAATCAATTGAAGCAAGAAAGATCCATGCATGTTAATGCTAGTGGGTAAAAGTAATGTGCAGAATGTGATTTTTTTTTTTTTTTTTTTTTTTTTTTTTTAGTATCCAAATATCTCTCTACAAAAATAAATTAAGAAAGGGGATAAAAGTAACTTCAGAGTTACAGAAACATAGTAGACATATCTTCATCAAGTGACCAAGGTAACATAGCTGGTATCAAAACAAACTAACACCACATGCCACACAAAAAGGTAATGAAAACAATCATTTCTGTGACTGTCCATTCATTTCTGTGACACAACCTGGGTCTAAGCATGTGCACATATCAAAACTGAAAGGGAAGGCAGTATCTAAAAACTGTGTAGATGGGAGTTCTTTTTCTGGTTCTGCAACTTTTCTCTAAATTTGAACTCCCTTTCAGTTTAAATTAAACTTTAAAATGCAAACTTTTCTGCCTTCTTATTTATGTAGGCAGAGAAGTCTATGCCAACATCTGTATTACTTTGTAGCTTGTGAATTTCTTCATGAAAGTATGGTCATCCTTTAATAATACTGATAATAATAATAGGAAAATTAAACCTTCATTAGCTATTGAGTACTGTTCTAAGCTCTATCTACTTATTTACTCATTTAAACCCCTAACACAATCCTCGAAGACAAATTCTATTATTAGTTACATTTTAAAAATGGGCAAAGCTGGGGACAAAGTGACTGAGTTACTTGCCCAAGGTTACAAGTCTTATAAGTGTTACACAGAGGCTTGAATACAGTTAGACACACTTCATGCTCTTATTCACTCTGAGCTAGTGTCTACCTAGGAAAGGGTCACTGCACCTTGCGGTTTCTCTAGATATCAATAATTAAAAGATGAGAGGCCTCAGAACCCATACTATGTTTACTTCTTGTTCAACATTCAGTACAAAGTTGAAAAGATACACAATATTAGAAAAGTTTCTAGTACGAAGTTATGATGTTAATCTAGCAAAAGACCAAAACCCCACTATAAAAATACTCTTGATATTTTAAAAACTAGACATTAAAGAAAATTGATTCTTTTCTTGATTTTGCAATTAGAAATAATCTGGAAATATTAGAGGCCTTTTTAGGAACACAGTGATTTCATTGGTTTGAATTACTAAAACATTTCATCTTCACCATTACTCAATTTTTAACGGCTGGAGTTGGAAACAATTATTTCAACCTGTTTCAGATTATTTCTGTCTTTTTAAATATTTACTCAATAATTCCCAGTTCTATTCTTTTGTGTTTGTTGTCTTGCAACTTATGTACTTCCCAGATCCAGAAATACTCTATTCTAATTTTTTCTCAGGCTCACGGATGTGCCAAAGTAAAAGAAAATAATTCTGTTTACTCTAGTTAAATAGTGTTGAAGACAAACCAACAAGTTTTTATCAAATAATTAAATTCAGAATCCTTAATTATAAATTGAGAATTACCCTTCTTGTATGTGATATTTCATGCAAAAATACCTGTTGTAATGAAGTGTCAACAAACTAAAAATAATAAAAATGACCTCTAATCCTGCCCAACCAATTTACTTGCAAAATAAACAAAATCTTATATTCTAGAAGATAAAATACAAAAAGTTATTCTTTTCAGTTTACACACGTCTTCACTCTAAACAAATGATACCAATATAAATATTGTACAGAATTGATTTTTCGGAATTCTGATCCTTGTTTCCTACCAATAAAAAGAAAAATGAAAAAATGTTCAGGGACAATGAATTAGTTTTTGAGAAAGTTCTAACCAAAACTTCTATCAACAAATACAAAAAATGAAGACATACTGTAAACTATAAAAGTATAATTTAAGACACATAAAAGTATTGTTTTTCCTAGATTTAATAATAGCAAGATATTACCTATACCTATTTATAATTTCATAAAACTTTTTAGAATTTCATTATGGAATACTCTCCTAGATAATTCTCTGGATGCCTTTATAAACCTTAATTATTATCACTGACTCTCTAATTTTATAGTTGTACCTTTTCCTTCTTGAGAGGTCTTATGTAGCAAAAATCCATCAATAACCCAAATGCAACTCTAGTACAACATGAAAATACCACACTGCACAACCCTTCTACCTTCTTAAGCTTCAAAGAATAAAAATAGTTGGGATTGCTGATGATAACTAATGTGATAAATTAATAAATATTTGCCTTTGGGGACTGCAATCATATGCCAAGAAACACGGATTCCCTGGATTTGTAGATATTTGGAAGACATCTCTTGCTCAAGATTTCTACACCAAGTCACCAGTTAAGTTTTGCCACCTCAAATTCACTTTTCTCTTCTTTCAATGATGCTTTTAAAAATACAATGTTTCATTTTTCTCAGTACAGACATGTATGTTGATTGTAGGTAGACTCAATCAAGCTTTCACTTTGTCAAAGTTAAAAAGTACCAGGCAGGAGTGAAAAATCTGTATATAAGAGCCAGGAAAATTTCCAAAGTTTCCAGTTGTAAGGAGTTATCCTGGCTCACTGCAGTAAAATACCAAAATGGGATTTAATAATACATCTATTTGGGAAACAATATACTCGATTATCATAAAATTCAGCGTGGGACTAGAGAAGTTCAGGAGAAAAAAAAAATCTATTTATAGTCCAAAAGTTTTGAAATGTAAGCATCAAGAACATATAAAATTATTCTGAAAGAATAACAATATTTTATGTCACATGAACTATGCTTCCAGACCCACACATTCCTGAATCTGGAATAACCTTTGGAAGTTTTACTCTACCTGCTTTTCTCACAGTCTAGTTTTTCTTGCTCATCAATCTGTGGCAGCTGATTGACTACTAGGTACCCTTCACTCTTTGCCTTCTTCTGAGACAAGCTTCTTAATCACAGAATGACCTCATTGTGGAGGCTAGAGTGATAGAACTAGGTTTCACCACATGAGCCAGTTACCTTCTGGCATTTGTCTAACTAGAACAAGTAGGGAAGACTCCTGCTTGTCTTTGGTCATGATCCTAGAAAAAGGAAAGTCTACAAATGTCAACAGTCCCAGAGTCAGCCCCTAGGAAATAGACAGGAGACAATAAAATCCTAAAAGAAAGAGAGGAAGACTAGGTGGCCAGAGTAGATTAAGTCACTGACTATATATACCTGCACTTTCCTATTAAATGAGTTTAGCTTGATCTGCTACTTCATCAATTATTTCTTAACTGTATCATTCTATTCATAATATAAACACAATGGAAAATCTCCTATTTTTAAAATATAAAATACCTTTTTTCACATCATAGCTACCTGCAGGTATTAGAATTCACTTTACTCCTTTTGAAAGTCAACAACATTACTGTCTTTACTTCCTCTTGAATCCAGTCCAATCAGACTTTCACTTCACAGGTACACTAAAACTGCTTTTGCCAAGACCACCAACAGTCTTAACCTCTACTTTGCCTATCCAGTGATAAGGTAGGTCACTTGCATTCTCATTTGAACTTCTTTCCAGAGCAGTTGACACTGCTATGCACTCTTTCTTAAAACATTTTTTTCACTAAACTCCCAAGCCCCCAAGTCCTCCCGGTTCTCCCTGTTTTCTTTGGTCATTTCTTCTCATTCTTCTCTCCTGGATCCTACTCTGCTTCTTGAGTTCACAGCCCTCAGTCATCTATCTCTTTGCATCATCAAAAAATTTCCCATGAGCCCATTCAGACTTTTTCCCCTTAATCATCCCCCATTCTAATACCAAAGGTACATTAAAACCTAGCAATCATCCTTTATTATTGTCCCTGCTCCCCACAATATCCTGAATACAATCCTACAGCAAATTCTGCCAGAGGTTCCTTCAAAATACATGATGAATCATACCTCTCTGCTATGACCCCCTCACCAGACAGATCACCATCACCTCTCTCCAGTTCATTGCAAGAACATCAACACATTTCCCACTTCTACTCTTGATCCATTCCCTAAAGTCTAATATGCACATGGTAACTATAGTAATCCTTTCAAAAAATAAATGACATTACTACTTTTCTCAAAACTCCTAAATGTAGTTATAGTTAGAATATACTTACTTTATACAAAAAATAAATCCCATTTTCACTGTGCCCTACAAGGCTTTATGAGATCTGATCCTGTCTATCTTCCTGATCTTAGTTGTCTCCCACCATTCTCCCCATCACTAACTACCTTCTACCTAATCTAGCCTTCTTGCAGTCCCCAAAATACTGTAAGGTCATTCCAGCCTTAGTCTAGCAAGTCCCTAAACACAAAACATACTTTACCAGATTTCCCCTGGCTTACTTTCTATCATTAAGCATGCCAACAACCACATTACTCATTACTTTTTGAACCACTATCTCATGCCACTTTAAAAAAAAAAAAAGTCCACCACGTGTGGTGGCACATATCTGTAATCCTGGTGACTTGGGAGACTGAGGTAGGAAGAATACAAATTTAAAGTCAGCTTGAGCAATTTAGCAAGACCCCATCTCAAAATTTAAAATAAAAGGAATCAAACCCAGTTAGTGATAAAGCACCTCTTGTGTGCTGGGGAAGGGGAGACACTAATAAAATGGACAATCACAAAAATTTTAAGATAAAAGTTTTATAGTAAAAAAGAAGATATATTATACTATAATTTCAAGCCATTTAACAAAGCATGCCGAACAGTTACACACAGGAATTTATTAAGCATTGAGTTTTGTGATATATACAGCCTCCAGTATTTAACATAGTGCAGATTCCATTGGAAACCAGAGTGATTATTTCTTTAGACATTTTTAAAAAAGTATTCAAAGAATCTAGACCTAGTTCTAAATACTAACAACTTAACCTTCCCTCTTTCAAAGCTGTAAGAGAGAATACAGTCTAGTGTCACAGTCGGATTCATGCAATTAAGGATGCTAATTAAAAGGAGATAAGAGAAATTCAGTCAACTACCAAAGCAGATCAATCTTTATCTCACACTGGAATCTGGGATATGTTTACCTTTGCTAAGGTCACAGGCTCTGGATCAGTGGGTATACATGTACATAAAAATCTACTAACTGTAGGAGAACTGTAGCACTATCATTAAAACTCTGCCACATGTAAGTTTATGATTACACAAATGCTATGCCTTTACACCATGTACAAACAGAGAAACAACATGTATCCCATTTGTTTACAAAAAAAAAAAAAAAACTCTGCCACAAAATAGTTTGTACTGGTCAAAATATAGAAAATAATTAGAATTCTATATGCTTACAACACATAATTCAAAAACCAAACCAAAAGCAAAAAAATGCATAAGCCACTTTATAAGTTATGAAATTTCATAGACCTTCCCTCTCTAAAAACTTAGCCCTCTATTCCCCCTTTTCCTATCACACCTACATCACCTTCCAGAAAGTTCAACGTGTTTGACAAGGACTGTCATTGGAATTCTTCATTGGAAATGAATTCTAAAAAGGACTTGAAAATGGTCAGTGAAATACCTGTGAGCCACTGCCATCACTCTCCATTCATCAATGAAAATTTCATTTTATATTGTTTCTTGACTGCCTGAGCAATTTAAATTCATTTTTATTAACCTAACAAAAATCTTTTCAATCCATGAACCAAGACAATTACCCATGAAGAAATAGATACTGATGTGAAATGGAAAGAAGTAGTAAGACCACCTTTTATACAGAATAGATGTTCAAAATGTACTTGATGAATTGAAATTTTTTAATATGTTCAACTTAAAATGCATCTGTCAGAAGCCTTCCTTTTTCTTTTAAGCACATATACCAGTTTCTAAGAAAATCCTTTACTTGATCATATTAATTATTTGTAATTATCATTTGATTTCCTTTCATTTTCTTGTCTCTTAAGTGGGATACTAGCTATTGTTTCTACTTCATATCGACTCTCTCAAATCTGTTTTTATTATGATGAAAACAATATAAAATTTACCATCTTCACCCTTTTAAGTGTATAATCTAGTGATATTAAGTATATTCATATTTTTGTGCATCCATCACAATTCATCTTTTTTCATCTTGCAAAGGTGAAATTCGCTATTTGCCCTTGACATAACTCCTTCTCTCCTCTCCCCACTCCCTGACAACCACCATTCTATTTTCTTTTTTTCTTTCTTTCATTTTCTTTTTATTTTTACAGACACATTTTGATTCATTGTACACAAATGGGGTACAACTTTTCATTTCTACGGTTGTACACAATGTAGATTCACACCATTCATGTAATCAAACATATATATAAGGTAATGCTGTTTCATTCTACTGTTCTTCCATCTCCACCCCCTCCCACCCCTTTTTCCTCTACACCATCCAAAGTTCCTTCAATCTTCTCTTCCCCACAACACCCCCCCTCATTATATATTGTCATGCACTTATCAGAGAACACATTCGGCCTGTGGTTTTTTGGGCTTGGCCTATTTCACTTAGCATGGTATTTTCCAACTTCATTCATTTACCAGCAAATGCAATAATTTTATTATTCTTTATGGCTGAGTAATAGTCCATTGTTTATATATACCACGGTTTCTTTATCCATTCGTCAACTGAAGAGCATCTAGGTTGATTCCACAATCCAGCTATTGTGAATTGAGCAGCTATAAACACTGATGTGGCTGCATCACTGTAGTATGCTGATTTTAAGTCCTTTGGGTATAAACTGAGGAGTGGAATAGCTGATTCAAATGGTGGGTCCATTCTGAATTTTCTGAGGAATCTCCATACTGCTTTCCAGAGTGGCTGCACTAATTTGCAACTCCACCAGCAATGTACGAGTGTGCCTTTTTCCCCACATCCACACCAACACTTATTACTGCTTGTGTTCTTGATAATAGCCATTCTAATTGGAGTTAGATGAAATCTTAGGGTGGTTTTAATTTGCATTTCTCTAATTACTAGGGATGATGAGCACTTTTTCATATATTTGTTGATCACCTGTATATCTTCTTCTGTGAAGTATCTGCCCATTTCCTTAGCCCATTTATTGATTGGGTTCTTTGTATTTTGGGTGTAAAGTTTTTTAAGTTCTTTATAAACTCTGAAGATGAGTGCTGTGTCTGAAGTGTGTGGGAAAAGATTTTCTCCCACTCTATAGGCTCTCTTTTCACATTATTATTTCCTGTGCTGAGAAGAAACTTTTTATTTTGAATCTATCCCATTTATTGATTCTTGCCTTTATTTCT
Organism: Sciurus vulgaris; assembly: GCF_902686455.1. Classification (NCBI taxonomy): domain Eukaryota; kingdom Metazoa; phylum Chordata; class Mammalia; order Rodentia; family Sciuridae; genus Sciurus; species Sciurus vulgaris. The sequence goes on from NC_136469.1 coordinate 125,342,559, forward strand.
TACACTATGGGGGTCTTGTTAAGGAAGTCTGCTCCTAAGCCAACGTGATGGAGATTCAGACCTAGTGTTTCTTCTATTTGGTGAAGGGTCTCAGGTCTAATTCCTATATCCTTGATCGATTTTGAGTTGAGTTTTGTACAGGGTGAGAGAGAGGGGTTTAATTTCATTTTACTGCATATGGATTTCCAGTTTTCCCAGCACCATTTGTTGAACAGGCTATCTTTTCTCCATTGTAAGTTTTTGGCACCTCTGTCTAGTATGAAGTTACTGTACTTATGTGGGTATTTCTCTGTGTCTTCTATCCTGTACCATTGATCTACCTGTCTATTTTGGTGCCAGTACCATGCCGTTTTTATTTACTAATGCTATTCTGGGTCTTTTGTTCTTCCAGATGAATTTCATGATTGCTTTTTCTGTTTCTATGAGAAATGTCATAAGGATTTTAATTGGAATTGTGTTAAATCTGTATAGCGCCTTTGGAAGTATGGTCATTTTGATAATATTAATTCTGCCTATCCAAGAACATGGGAGATCTTTCCATCTTCTAAGGTCTTCCTCAATTTCTTTCTTAAATGTTTTGTAGTTTTTATTGTAGAGATCTTTCACCTCTTTGATTAGATTGATTCCCAAGTATTTTATCTTTTTTGAGGTTACTGCAAATGGAGTTGTTTTCCTCATTTCCCTTTCAGATGTTTCATCACTTATGTATAAAAATGCTTTAGATTTATGTGTGTTGATTTTATATCCTGCTATTTTGCTGAATTCATTTATGAGGTCTAGAAGTTTTCTGGAGGAGTTTTTTGGATCCTCTAAAGAGAGAATCATGTCCTCAGCAAATAGTGACAGCTTGAGTTCCTCTTTTCCTATTCGTATCTCCTTAATTTCTTTAGTCTGTCTAATTGCTCTGGCTAGTATTTAAAGTACAATGTTGAATAAAAGTGGTGAAAGAGAATCCTACCAAACTCATTCTATGAAGCTATTATCACCCTCATACCCAAACCAGGAAAAGACACATCAAGGAAAGAAAATTTTAGACCAATATCCTTGATGAATATAGACACAAAGATCCTTAACAAAATACTGGCAAACCGTATCCAAAAACATATTAAGAAGATAGTGCACCACAATCAAGTGGGGTTCATCCTGGGAATGCAAGGTTGGTTCAACATCCGTAAATCAATAAATTTAATCCATCATGGCAATAGACTTAAGGATAAGAATCATATGGTTATTGCAATCGACACAGAAAAAGCATTCGACAAAATACAACACCCCTTCATGCTCAAAACACTAGAAAAAATAGAGATAGTAGGAACATACCTGAACATTGTAAAGGCTATTTATGCTAAGCCCATGGCCAACATCATTCTTAATGGAGAAAAACTGAAAGCATTCCCTTTAAAAATGGGAACAAGACAGGGATGCCCTCTTTCACCATTCTATTTTCTATTGCTATGATTTTAACTACTCTAAGTACCTCATAAAAGCAGGATCATACAGTATTTGTTCATCCATGTTGCACATATTAGAATTTTCTTCCTTTAAGATTCATAGGACTTAATATTTCCATTGTACTAATTTCCACATTTATCCATTATCGATTAATAGGCACCTGTACTGCTTCCACTTAAATCATTCTTAAGTTTTTCTGTAGAACTTCATTCCCCATACCAAGGTTTAAATTAATTTCTTAAAGATTAATCAGTGATTATCTTCTTGTCCAATCTAATGTGTTTCTCCCCCCACCACCCATCCTATCTTTCTATATCCAACTACTACCTTTTTTTTTTGGTCTTTCCTCTCCATTTCCACCCACTATTAGGAAGGAGGGTAATTGTGGATAGGAAGAAGAAAAGAAATTCCTTACAAAGATTTATACAATGTAAAGAGATTAATGATGAAAGATGTTGATAGATCAGGAAAAGAAGTTGAGTTAAGAGCATGTACAAAATACAAGAGATCCTTAATCCTAGCTATAAAAGGTAAGGAAAGAAGGAAACAAAGTCACGGTATTCACAAGAGAAACACAAAGTTTCTGCTCAGGAGTACATGTACTCACTTGTATTCTTATTAGTGAGCTCCAAAAGGAATACTCTTCATGAGGACTCTTGGCAGATAGTTTGCAAATTGACAAACTATGACCTCGACTATTCAATCATTTATCCTTTCCTACAAACTCTCCTCTCTAGACACTGGTGGCACTTCCTGATTTTTCTTGATTTCTTTAGTCAATCTTCTGCCTTTGCCTTACCGCCAGCATTTCCCAAGGCTGGTCTCTTTCCCCTTCCTTCTTGTAGTAAGCTTTCAATTCATGATTTTAACCATTATACCTTTATGTGAGTGAATCACAACTCTATATTGTTCATTTTGATTTAGAATATAGTCCTCAAGTAGCTCTAAACTACTAGTGATAAACACTTGTTTTATACTTTTTTAAAAAATCCCCCCAAAATCCAATTACATGGTAAAGAAAGAAGTTCATGATGAAAGTAAACACTAAATTTCTTTCTGTGAGATATTGATACTTGCTGTTTCATTTTTTTATACTAATCTAAATTCAAAATTTAAACTAGTAAGTATCTAATTTAAAACATTACAAAATAAAAAGTATTTAAATGGTTCATTATTTCCAACATTCTTAAAGAATTCATGCTGAAGCAAAGAGAGAAACAAGACTATACAAGTGTTACAGGACTACATGCTGAGGACCTCCTATTGAAGATAATCTTACCTTTTTTAATAAGAAACTAGATGAGAAAGTTAGACAGATTTATGTAAGTTTCATGTGTTCTATTCCACCCAGACTAAGCATCCATAAAGTTAAAAAATATTTTAAAGTATATAAAAATGCTATGTGATTTATCCTTTTTCATCATTCATTTCCTCTGAACCATATATTTATATATTTAATGTAATGTATATAAATATACATTTCAGAATAATATGTTAACAATTTTTAGAAACAAACCAAGGTTGTATTCAAACTGAAGAACCTATCTAATACCTTTACATTTTTATTTTTTATTGTTATTTGTAATTTACTTTATTTCTATCACAGTTGAATCCACAATGCTAAGTAACATCCAGTTGAATGGGGAAGGGGGGGAAACCTAAGTAACCCCAAGGCTTGTTTGAAAAGAAAGGCTCTTTTAAAACTAACCATTTTTGAGGAAGAGAATATTATTATCAAAAAATAAGTCCCTTATTCAATAGCAGCAGGAAGAAAATATATGTTTCATGAAAAGTAGAATTTAATATATGGAATCTCCTGCAATTACATACATTTGGACATTGAGGACCATATCCAGAGTTCCTTCTATTCATCCCTTTTCCAAACAAAGGGTCGATAAAGCAAAATTGAACATACAGCCATATGCAACTGATTTTCAACTCTTGGGGAAATGGAGGAAAGAAAGGAAAGAACAACATGATGTTCAAAAAAGCCTGTTGTTTTCTAGGTAGTCCATCACAAACAGTGAAAACTGGACAGTCCTCATTTTTACCTTCTGCAGAAGGTTCTGTTACTGTACTCCAAACTTGAGGTATCCCTTGAGTCTGTGAACACAGCAGAGGAGAAATGTAGAATAATTCAGGTGTATAAGGCAAATAATAATAAGGCAAATTCACAATCAATCTTAGAATAGTACTTCCTTAAATCATAAGAAATCCTTATATGATAAATTTAATATACTGGGGTAAAACTGTTGTATGAGAAAAATGAGGTTCAAAAAGTTTACTTCATGTGTACCTACATAATACAAATGGTCAAATTTTCTAAATCACAGAGAGATGTGTGTGAGAAGCAGGTGATCTCTGTATCCTCTTCTGAGAGGTGGTCTCTACTTCACAATAAAACAAATGATCTATTAAAAAACAAAGACAGGAAAGATGGTGGAATGAGACAAACATTAGTACATTAGTCTATGTACGTGTACGATTACACGAATGGTGTGACTACATTGTGCACAACCAGAAAAATGAAAAGTCCTACTCCACTTGTGTATAATGAATCAAAATGCATTCTGCTGTCATGTATAACTAAATAGAACAAACAACTAAAAAAAATTTTAAAAGACAGTGGGTTGGTGTAATGGTGCGGGCTTTATCCCAAACTCAGGAGGTTCAGGCAGGAAGATCACAAATTTAAGCCCAGGCTCAGTAACTTAGCAAGACCCTGTCATCTCAAAATTTAAATGTTAAAAAAAAATTTTTAAGTAAATTTTTAAAAAATTAAAAAAGTACTGCAGATGTAGTTCAGTGGTAGAGAGCTCCTGAACTCAATCATCACTATTTAAAAAAAGAAAAAGAAAAAGTTAAGTATCTTCAACAAATTAAAAAAGGTATTATTAATACTGGTACATCAGTATATGCAATAACTCAAAATCTCCAAAATTCAAGTGTTCTGAAGTAAAAGAAATAATGTCAACATTTTAAGAAAAGGAGAAAAAGGAAAGAAGAAACATAAAACCAAAACAGCCCCAATGATATACCTGAAAAGAACAAAGACAATGAAATGCTAGCATAGGATTCCTGATTAAGACAATCAGCAAATACTGTGAATGCTCTGAACTCGTTTAGATAAATTTGTAATAAAAAGAAAACTTCTTGATCATAAAGGAATCAAGTACACAATATGAGGTACAAAAAGCAATTCTGATTAATATAGAACAGTGGTTACATGTACAAAGTGATCTAGAAATATTTACACTACTTTCTTAGCAAGCCCCCACCCCAAAGTTCCCTTAAATGCTGGTTGATAGAGTAAATAAACAACATGTTTGTGCCACCTGTTTTTAATATAGGCAAAACTCTGACTACAAAGGACCTATCAGATTGTGGACAGATGAAAGAGGACACATTCTGCATCCTTAGGACCTAGAACAATGTCTTTCTCATAAGCACTTGATTTAAAAAAAAAAAAAAAAAAAAAGGTTAACTGTATGTAAGTTAAACAAACCCCCTCAAGCTCAATGGGTCCAGAATCACGAAGAGAGAAAATAAAAACTGGAATTTAGTCTACACAGAAGAAAAGTTAATCCAACTCTTCCTTTAAAACGTTTCTCAGAATTCAGGATGTTTTCTGCTTTCCACTCAAGTCCACATCACATTAAACTCAATGCTAATATTCCTGCATAGAGTAAATGCATGTTCCTATAACAATTCTATATGACAAGGCTTTCTACAAGAGGAAATGCAATAATTCCCAATATTTACTATAATAATAACAAAATGCTAAGCATACTACCACCTCCCACACACAGAGTAAATACTGCTAATTGATAAGGGATACAATAAATGTCCTATTTTGCTTCTGAGACCACATATAAATCAAGCTTCTTTTTCTTTAATTTTTAATTTGTTCTAATTAGTTATACATGTCAGTTGAGTGCATTTTGACACACTGCACACAAATGGAGCGCAACTTATCATTCCTCCAGCTGTACATGGTATAGATTCAGACCAGTGGTGTAATCATACATGTATACAGGGTAATAATGTTCATTCCACTGTCCTTCCATCCCCACACTCCCTCCCCTCCCCTTTGCACAATCCAAGTTCCTTCATTATTCCCTAACCCTCCCCCCCTTTATAGATCAGCATGATTTTTTGGGTTTGGTTTATTTCATTTAACATGAAACTCTCCAGCTCCGTCTATTTACCTGCAAATGACATAGATTCTTCTTTAAGGCTGAGTAATAGTCCATTGTGTATATGTACATTTTCTTTATCCATTCATCTGTTGAAGGTTGGTTGCACAGTTTAGCTATTGTGAACTGAGCTGCTATAAACACTGATGTGGTTGTGTCACTGTAGTATGCTGATTTTAAGTCCTTTGGTATAAACCAAGCTTCTTTAATAGAGTGCTCTAGGACAAACACCACGGATTGATAAACCCTGGTGTATGAGTGGAATCTTACTTGCCATTCTTGGAGCAGCACATCAGGTTAAAACAGACTGTTCTCCCTCTCTGACCCATCACTAACTCCCAACTTGGAGGTCTCTTTTCAGCACTATGGATCACATTTTCCTTATAAAAACAGCAATAACAACAGGTATTCATTTGCTTTGTGCTAGGCACTGTTTCAAGCATTTTACACGTACACATTCATTTTCTTCTCAACCATCTTAGGTGGTAGACAATTTTCAGCCCCATTTAACAGATGACAGAACTAAGACACAGAAAGATTAAGCACTACATGTTAATAGCAAAAGACAGATTGAAAAACAGCACTTTATCTCACACTAAAAAAAATGATTACATTTCTGGTTTGTAAAGTGTGCTTATTTGAAGAATTTAGCATGTAAAGATGCAAATACACCCACTCATTTACTTGTGTTAATTTCCTAATATGTATATTCCTTTCTCACCAAGAATATTTTATATCTTTCAAAATCTCATTGAGAAATCATCTCCCCCAGTGAAGCCTTCTACATAATAAACTCACCCATTCTCTTAAAATCCTAAAACAGTACCACTGACATAGTATTTAATCAAACCATCTATGATTGTCATTTAATTTTTCATCTGTGTATGAGCAAAATACTGTCAAGTTCCTTGAGCAGAAAGATTTTATCTTACACTTCCTTATATTCTTCTAGTGACTGCTATGCATATTATATCCACAAATAAATACTTTGTTGATAGATGCCATAAACATAATGTTACCTGATTTCCTGCAAAGTTTATGTTCTGAGTTACTCTGTGAATAATACTAAATAATATGTCCTGATTCACTTATATTTTTTTATTCTTGTAAAAACCAACAAGAAGTTGGTAGATTTTATCAACACTTAGAAATCTACCTATATTTCACCCACAGAGGAAAAACCTTTAGGAATATAAAGGAGTCATATAAAGAAAATATAGACTTATAACTCCCCCTTTTAGGAATTTAATATCCATGGTCATGAATTTATTTTCCTGTATATTTCCTCTTATGTAATGTTTAAAATGCCCTTGTTCATTTTCTCTCTGGCTAGGTTTTATATACACTTGAAAACAACCATTACTAAATGCCTCTCTCTTCTCTGACTCTCTTAGTTCCTTTAGAAGAAAAACAATTAAACCTTCCTATACTTTCAAATGGCTACTGAATTTTGTAAAGTCTCAAATTACACAGTGGCTTTAGGTAGGATAAGACCTGTGCTAAGCAGGATGGAAAGACTACTACCTCAAAGATATAGAATCATAGTCTATAACTAATCCTGTGAGTTTCCCTTTTAAAAACAGTACATTATTTAATCAATGTATCAATTTAGAGTCCCCAAATCTTGTATATAACCAACAATTTTCTATCTACATTTTTCTTCATTAGGTATCTGACTACAATTAAACTATATCCAAGTAATTCTTATAACTTATAGAATTCATCACAATCTTTATGAAATCTAATAGTAGTTTATTTAATGGCTTTCATTTGCATTAGACTGTCCCAATGTGCAACTTAATCAAGCATTTGCTGCACATACAAAAGATTACTATCAGGTCATTGTTGAAGTTTTTCTATTTGAAGTCAGAATCAACTTCTGCATAACAAAATTTTGCTTTTTCCCAGTGTACAACAAACTAAAAAAAAAAAATCTGCAAGTACATTTCACCATCATTTGCACACAATGGTAAATATGAATATTATGAGACCAAATCAAAAATTTTACAAAATTTTAAATATGGGTGAACATTCTTGTTTATATTAAAAAGAAAAGTCAACATTTTCTAAGTACCTATCAGGTGTGCCAGAAATTATGCCAAGCACTTTCAGTACATTACTCATTTATATCACATAAGAATCACTTTTTTAAGTGAATTTTTAGATGTACTCAATACCAATGTTTTAAAAAAGAGGATTTTAAATTATATAGATTGGGAGTCCACATACATTCTACAGAATGCCACTTCCACTTCTACGTCCAGCAAATATTCAGGTAACTAAACAAGTTATAAAGGTGCTACAATTTATGGTATACCTTCTTATCTATCATTTGAGAACTCCTGGTCATCGTTTAGTCTACACTAGATATACCTTCTGAACATAACTTTACAAGAGAGTTAATCACTCCCTTTAGTGAAGTATCTCCATATTCCAAACTTACTTCTATTACTGCACATATTGCCTTATATTACCATTATTTGCTTACTTTATATTTCCTAGTCAGCAAATTGCTCTAGAGTCCAGACCCATCTAAGTAGCCATTAATACCTGGGATCCAGCAATGCTTGCTTAGCACATCATAGATATGCCCTTCTATAGCACATGTTTCTATAACATGAATTATCTTATGTGCAATTGGTAATTAGGGATCATGCCAACATAAGTCACATCATTTTGCAAGTGAATTTTCCAAACACTACATTAAATCACCAAGAAACAGCATATAGATACAAAGTATATTAACTATCAATATGATAAGCTAAGACCATTCTCCTTTCCACTCTCTTAGCTCAATTTGGTAACAGCCTCTGTCTTGAAATGCTTATTGCTCAATTTAACACAGTACCCCCTTCCATTAAGTTATTTTCACTTTTTATTTCTAATATAAATTCCTATATCTACTCTACCATTCATTGGTTAGGAACTTAAAATTCCTTTTCACATGTACTAGTATTTTTATTAGTACTGTTAGTGCACTGATTACAAAGATGCAAACGTTTTGAGTATTCTGCTTCATCCATATTTTCCCCATAACTCTTGTCATTATTAAGTTTGTAGTTTTGCAAAAGGTATGTTGTTTAGGAATGTATGTATTACATTAGAACAGAAATGCCTACAGTCAAAATATTTGATGCACTGAATTATGGAGCATTCAATGTTCAAAAGGCATTATACTTTCATTCATTCAACAAATATTTACTGAATATCAGAAAGAAAAAGGCAATAATCACCACTGGAGAAACAGCAATTTGGGGCAAATTGGACGTGTGTGCATGTGCTGTACACATACATTTTCGTATATATCCAACTAAACAAACTTGAATTATATTATTGTTCAAGGTTTGTTCAAACCTCCTCTTAAGCAGATCTCAAACCTTTCAGAAGAATCGCTTGTTTTCCAAGAGACATCTTAAACAGAAACAAAGCAAAGAGCAGAACCATGGGCATTTGGCATGCTGTGTCCCCACCAACTGCTCTAGCAACAATGTTCGACCTTAAATGACCCCTTTAATAAACAGAATCTGAAATGGTTTGGAAACATCAATTGTCACTACAAAGTTTCTTGGGGAGGTGTACGTTCCTTGAATGTTTTTCCTTCTCTTCCATGCAACTGTGCCAGTGGGAGCCCTGACTCTACTGCTCCCAGTCCTGAACCCCTAAGGCTAGATGGGAGACTGAAACTGGGGGAAAATGAGTATAACTCAGGCCAAAAGATGTACTTGGCAGGGGGGACATCCTGCTATCACAAGTAATATCTTAGATTAAGGTGAGTGTCTAGGGTAAAAGAAGTAGAGGAGGCTATTTACTTGAACAGGTCTTAGAAACGTAACAAACAACCAGTAAACATTCTCCAGGATCACAAAAGATCTCAACATTCACTGGGTAGGAATCAAAAACTTGAAGGTCAGAGTCCCCTTTTGTGGGAATACAGTAATAAACAAAACAGACAAAGATCCCTGCTCTTAGGAGGCATCACAATACCAGAACTTAAATTATACTACAGAGCTATAGTAACAAAAAAGGTAAGATATTGGCACCAAAACACATATGAAGATCAATGGTACAGAACAGAAGTCACAGAGACAAACTCACATAAATATAGTTATATCATACTAGACAAAGGCACCATAAACATACTTTGGAGAAAAAATAGCCTCTTCAACAAATGGTGCTGGGAAAACTGGAAATTCATATGTGACAAAATGAAATAAAACCCCTATCTCTCACCCTGCACAAAAATCAACCCAAAGTAGATCAAGGACCTAAGCATTAGACCAGGGACCCTGCACCTAATAGAAGAAAAAGTAGGCCCAAATCTCCATCATGTCATCTTAGGAACCAAATTCCTAAACACAAGAAATAAAATCAAGAATCAGCAAATGAGATGGTATCAAGCTAAAAAACTTCACAGCAAAGGACACAATAACATGAAGAGAGAGCCTACAGAATGGGAGAAAATCTCTGCTACCAACACCACAGACAGAGCATTAATCTCCAATATATATAAAAGAACTCAAAAAACTTAGTAACAAAAAAAAAACCAATTAATAAATGAGCAAAGGAACTGAAGAGGCACTTCACAGAACAAGACATACGATTTGTCCACAAATACATGAAAAAATGTTCAACATAACTAGCAATTTGAGAAATGCAAACTAAAACTGCACTGATATTTCATCTCACTCCCATCAGTGTAGCAAATATCAAGACTACAAGTAACAATAAATGTTGGTGAGGATATGGAGGGAAAGGTACACTCATACATTGCTGGTAAGTCTGAAAATTGGTGCAATCACTCTGGAAAGCAGGATGGAGTTTTCTCAGAAAACTCGGAATGGAACCACCAACTAACCCAGTTATCCGGCTCCTCATATACACCCAAAGAACTTAAAATCAGCATACTATACTGATGTAGCCACATCAATGTTTATAGCAGCTCGATTCACAATAGCTAAGCTATGGAACCAGTCTAGGTGTCCTTCAACAGATGAATGGATAAAGAAAACGTGGAATATACACAGTGGAATACTACTCAATCATAAGGAAGAATGAAATTATGGCATTTGCTGATAAATGGATGGAACTGGAGACTAACATGCTAAGTCAAATAAGCCGATCCCAAAAAACCAAAGTTCCAAAAGCCAAATGTTCTCTCTAATATGTGGATGCTGACTCACAATAGGCAGGAAAGGGGAGAGGGAAGAGGGGTGATGGTATTCACTGGATTGACAGGGCAGAGTGTGGGGAAAGGAGGAGGGATGGGAATGGGAAAGACAGTAGAATGAATTAGACATAACTTTCCTATGTTCATATATGAATACACAACCAGTCTAACTCTACATCACGTACAACCATGAAAATGGGAAGTTATGCTCCATATATGTACGACATGTCAAAATGCATTCTACCATCCTGTATAACTAAAAAGAACAAAAAACTTTTTTTTTTTTAAAAAGACTCCTGCTCTCTAAGGTTTACATGGGAGATGGGCAGAAAGGAGACAACATTTGACAAATAGGTCAATTCTGTAGTATCTTAGAAGGCAAGTATGAAGCTGAGTAAGAAGGATCATAAGTGGTAGGAGGAAAAAAAAGTAAAATGGGGTACTATTTTAAAAAGGGTAATCAGAGTAGGCCTTACAGAGAGAAAGTCCTTGATAATAATTTATGCAGATGAGAATATCACCCTTCCTGCATTTGTAGAACAGTAGAGGTCCAGCTTGGATGAAGCGGTGAATGAAGGAGATGGATAAAGAGAAAAGGTAAGAGAGATGAGAGAGCAGAGGGGAGAGGGCAGAGCACGTAGCAGGTCTTTGTAAAGACTTTTTCTCTGAAATGTTATAGAGTTTTGAGCAGATCAGATTTATGCTTTAAACAGAATACATTCGTAGGTGAAGAACAGACTATAGAACAGCACAAGTATAATACCCCAAATATACTTTGACATATTTCAAGTTGGTTGTTCTTAGAAACTAAAAACTTCTACAGACACAGGAATGGCTGTGAAAAGCCGTCTTTTTGTAAAAAGAAGTCCACATGAGTAAAGTAAAAAACAAATGTGGAAAGAGGCATTTCTACCTGACATCCATCTTTCTCCCTAGGAAATACTTTGTTTGAACAAGTAAGAGATGGGGTATCAGATGGGTGGCCCAAAGAGAGTCAGTTACCTGGGAGATTTCACCTGTATAACAAGACAAACTTTCTCCTGTGCTGCCAGTTTGGTCCACCTCATTTTCCCTATGAAGCCAACCACTTTGCATTTAGCTCTAAATAAAATTCAGCCATCTTGCCCCTCTTTGAGTCCCACATCTGGGCTTCTGTGCTGAAGCATCTTAATAGATCTTTTTGCTTTTTTCCCCTGTTAATCTATACATTATCAGCTTATTTCACAGACTAAAATTATTGGAAATATGGAGGGAAAAGAATAAATTTAAACCTTCCCTACCCATACATAGGAAGACTAATTAGGCAGCTACTACAGTTATCCAGGCAGGTGATGGTGACTGAACCAGGCCATAGCAGAAGAGTCAAGTTGCCAAATACTTATTCTTTTGTTAAAGCAGAGTAAAGCAGATTCCTTTCAATGCACTGTATTCCCAAATCCTACAGAATACTAGTAGCAACAGTCTGTGTAACAGATCTCCAATTCCTTTCATTACATCTAAATATTACTGAGATAATAAAAAGTCTGTTATTGAGTTTTTTGCTATCTCATCACTTTTATTCATGAAATTTATGCTCACTTATTTGTACTATCATTTCTTTCCAAGTACCTATTATTTTTAAATGGAGTAGGTAGAGGAAATGAAGAGACAGATTTTTTAACTCTATACATCTTTAACTCGTTAATTTTCCATTCCTTTTTTAAATTTTTAAATTTTTTTTCTTTCCTCTGCTTTCTTTTTCTCAGCATGTTCAAATAAATGCCTCTTTTTAAAAAGTGAGGACAAAAATGTAAGCAAGGTATAAAATGTAAGCAAGAAAAATAACAGTGTTCAGATAGTTTTCTGCATTTTTCCCATTTGCAAATGTTATTGTAGACAGTACAGTAAACTTTATTAATTCTTTATACTAATATTTGGTAACCTGTTCTAGCTTCCTTTTAATTTCATTACTTAGACTTACAGAGAAAAATATATGCCACAGCATAATTTCTGCCATGAAAGAATAGAAACATTTTTTTAAAAAAGATATCTTGGTTAACTCTGATACTCAAGAGAACCCCAGCTTACTGGACATTTTTGTATATATATTTTTTTAATTATAGTAGCTTCCTAAAATTAGTAATTCCTAAAATCAGTGACAGAGTTAAGGTTTTAGGTCATCAATGTTTCCTGCCCTAGAGAATGTTTGTCCATAAACAGTTTGAGAATTTAGGTATAAAAAAGGAATAAAATACAAATAATACAATTTATCAGGCAAATTCCTTCACTTTCCATAATTTCAGTTACCAATAACCTACCCTAGTGCTAAAATATTATTGAAGAAGTACAAAAATAAGCAACTCATGAAATTTAAACTGCTGTTCTAAGGAACATAACAAAATCTTGTACTGTCCTTGGAACATGAATCATTCCACTTGTTCAGCATATCCACACGACCTATGCAACACACCCTGTGACAGTTGAGAGAGACTAATCACATATTTTTATTATTGTTGCAATTGCTCCATTTTATTATTATTGTGTTAGTCTCTTATTAAGCCTAATTTATAAATTAAACTTTACTGCAGATTTGTGTGTATAGGGAAAAATACAGAATATAAAATGTAGTACTATTTGCAGTTTTGGGCATCCACTTTGGTCTTGGAATGAAGGCCCTGCAGAGAAGGGGCACTACTTCATTAGAAGACATCATAAAGGGGGCTTGGGAGTGTAGTTCAGTGGTAGAGTGCTTGTCTAGCATGTGTGAGGCACTGGGTTCAATCCTCAGCACCACATAAAAATAAATAAATAAAATTAAGGTATGGTGTCCATCTACAAAAAAAACAAAACAACATCCTTGTTAAAAAAATAAAAAAGGAAAGAAAAAGAAGACATCATAAAGGATTTACTGAAGGAAAAGCTTAAAGGTTCTGGCCTCCTAAAAACTTTTGAAAATACTCTCCATAATTAAAAAGGGAACTCTGGGTAACTATTATGGTTTAGAATATGAGGTGTTCCCTGAAAGTGCCTGTGTTAATGCAGAAATATTTTTAGGTAAAAGAATTATGAGAGATACTATCTAGTCAGTTCATCCTAGTTTGAATGGACTGGGTAGAAACTATAGGCAAGTAGAGCAGAGTGGGAAGAGGTGGGTCACTGGGGCATATCCTGGAAGGGTTCATCTTCACTAAAGTCCCTTCCTTTCCTTGCTTCTTGGATGCCATTAAAGGAGTAGTTTTTCTCCACCATGCCCTTCTACCATGATGTTCTGCCTCACCCAGGGGCCAGAGCAATGGATTCACAAACCATGGACTACACCTCTGAAACCAAGAGCCAAGATTAACTTTTCCTCCTCTAAGTTGTTCTTGCCAGGTATTTGATCACAGTGACTCAAATCTGATCAATAAAGAAACTGGTACCAGAAGTGGGGTTTGTGTGATAACTAACCTGACCACACAGTACAGAGGCTTTGCAGCTGGATTGTAGGAAGAGTCTAAAAACATTTGGAGATGCAGGATGGAAAACCTTTAAAATGTTGTAAGCACAGCTTAAAGGGGGATGCTGGTAGGAGCTAGGAAGACCAAATGCATGCAACAGAGATGGTGCTCATGAGGTTTCAGAGGAAAATGAGGACTCAATGGGGTAAACACTAATCAGTGCTTAGGAAAATTTGCAATGAGATAAGAAGGACTCTGAATGTGATAATGAAGGAAATGGAGAGAAGAAGTTGGCCACTTCCCTTTATCTCCACTCTTTATGTAAGGATCAAAAAGAGTGGCTGTGGTTGAAAAGTGAAATACTGGGCTGGGATCATGGCTCAGTGGTAGAGCATTTGCCTAGCAGTGTGAGACACTGGGTTTGATCCTAAGCACCACATAAAATGAATAAATAAAATAAAGGTTTTGTGTCCATCTACAACTAAAAAAAAATTTTTTTAAATAAAAGTGAAAGACTACACATAAAACATTTTCAGAACTGCACCTGTGCAGTGAGCATGCAATCTAGCTCATATATTACCCCTGCTTGTAGACACAGTACAGTCCTCCATTGTAATCCAGTCTGCCACTGGATTACATGAATAATAAAATGTCCCAAACTTCTCTACTGAGTTCTCCAAGTTCTTTCTTTGCAATGAGTAAATAGTATGCTGGGGTGTCTGCAGCCCTGGGGTTGAACAACAGCTGTAGTTGGCAGGATCCCAAAGAGGAACATGTTGAGTAGATTATGGAGTTGGAAAAGAACATCGGGTCTGTGGGGGAAATCCCAGGCTGGCCATAAGCATTATGTGGTTTGAGGAGATTTCCCTATTATAGGGATGGGGACTACTGTGTGAGTATGAGAACACTCTGGAAACACCAGTTGGATTTCTTAGGATATTGGAAACATCATCCAAAGTAGTCACAGAAAGTGAAAGGAAACAAAGAATGCATGGCAGCAGTGGCATGACCACTGCTTTATGCATTATAGCCACAGACTGGGAGTTAGCTACTCAGGCTAAGTTCCTAGAGTACAGGAAGAATGGAAACTAGAAAGAGGAGCCTGCTTAGTTCAGGTAGACAGCATGGATGTGCTGCATGGCTTTGAACTAGCAAATGAGTGTCTGCATGCCATTATGCTAAACAGAGGGAATCTTGCAAGCCCATAGTCCATACTAGGGAGTTGGTGAGAACTAGGACTCTCAGGCTGAATCCACTCAGTCTATTACTTCCAGTGACTTAGAAGTTGAGGTGGAGGATGATGATAAAATGGAAGCTAGATCACTAATGATCCAAAAGTTAAAGTACCAGCAGGAGTGGTCTAAGTGGGCAGATTCAGATCTGCTCTGCACTCCAGAGAGATATTTACATACTGCCCGAAGACTATACTCTCACAGAGCTGGTGAAACTTCAGTCCAACTTCAGGCAGAAAATGAAAGAAACTACACTGGAATGGCTGCTCTACTTGTGGGACAGTGGAGCAGAAGGCATGATGTGGAATGGTACAGAACTATCTAAACTGACTTTAGTAACTGTTCACCCGGGTTTATGTCAGCAGCTTTACACCAGTGCTGCTGATGAAATTGTGGTGTCTTTACCAGCTTGGACACTTATCACCACTCACAATATATGGTCAAATTCAGGAGATGTTCCTATGCCTAGAGGTACCTGGGCCCCTATGGTATGAAAGAACTACAGAGCTATTTGTGGGAAATGGAAATGAAACAGACTATTCACATGCAGCCTTTCCCAGAAACAGGATTAGGGATGCAGTGCCCACGTGATCAATATTATCCCTAATTAACAGGACAGCCAGCCACTCAGCAAGCAGTATAATGTGATAGCAGATCTAGCAGAGATGGAAAGATTACAGCAGAAAATGAAGTCTGTAAAACAAAGCCCAAACTGGAAGAACCTCTTTAAGTCTCTCATAGACTGAAGTGGGTAGACTTAATTGCAGAAAGAATGGATGAAAGGAAAACAGATAAACAACCTAATGCCACCCTGTAACAGGTATGGAAGCAATTGCTAAAGCCCAAGAGGTTTCATCCATTATCTGCCAATAAGGAAAAGAAAAGGGAGACAGTCAGAAAGACAGACTGGACTTCTACTCCAAAAAGACAAAGACAATCCTCTCCTATTAGAAGATGTAATAGGGCCTGGAGATGTGGCTTAGTGTAGAGCACTTGCCTAGCACATGTGAGGCACTGGGTTCAAGTCTCAGCACTGCATATAAATAAATAAAATAAAGGTCCATTGCCAACTACAAAAAAAAATAAAAAATAAAAAATAAGAAGATGTAATGGAAGCAGAGTTCATAGTTCCCCTTGAGAAGTCTTTGAGCCCATGGCTGTAGGACAATTAGGGTAGAGGTGAAGGTTCAGAGGTCCAAACCACACCTGTGGATCAGAGACCATACACAGAATTGGCAATACACTGGTCTTCAAGAAATATTCAGAGAGCACAAGCATTGGTGGATATAGAAGCTGAGTGTACATTGATATACGGTAATCCTGACCAACTCTCAGGCAGGTTAACTGCTATTGTTGGATATGTGGGGTGGAGAGCAGTGACAATCCAAGACATAATGTTAACATTACAGCTTAGACAGATACCTTTCCCCACCCACGACCAACTCTGGTTCCTTAATATATAATAGGTGCTAATATCCTGTGGGGCAGTCTGTTTGTGTTGCTGGGAGATTTAAGCATGTACCAGCTGTAAAGTCAATGTTAAAAGGGTATGCTAAACACCTTCCCTGCTATTTTTGTTTTTGTTTTGTTTTTTTGGGCATCAATGATTGAACCCAGGGGTGCTTAACCACTGACCCACATTCCCAGTCCTTGTTATTTTTTATTTTGGACAGGGTCTTGCTAAGTTGCTTAGGGCCTTGCTATGTTGCTGACACTGGCTTTGAATGTGTGATCCTCCTGGCTCAGCTTCCTGAGCCACTGAGTATGCACCACCACACTCAGTTACCCCACCCCTGTTATTTTGCCTGTACCCCACTGAATTGTTGCCACCAAATAATATCAGCTCCTCAGTGGTCATCAAGAAATTACGGAGACCATATATAAACTGGCTAAAGTAAACATAACTTGCCTAACCCACAGTACTTTTAACTCCCCCGTGTGGCCAGTTAGAAAGTTAGGCAGGACTTGACAGTGAACTACATGGCTTAAGGTGATCCCTCCACTTTACACAGTCATTCCCAACATAGCCACCATTCTAAATGTACTTGGCACTCAACTGGCAACTAGAACTGTGTACTAGAACTTGGTAATGCCTTCTTTAGCATAAATACAGCCCCTGAGAGTCAAGACCCATTTGCCTTCACATGGAAAGGCCAACCATGGACATTTATGGCATTACCTCAAGGATATTTGCATAGCCCCACCATGTATCATGAAGAAACCTGGTCCCAACCTCCACATATAAAAATGTTTCATTATGTTGATGACAGCCTTCTCATTTCCGAATCTTGTTCAGCTCTCACTGAGGCTGCACTCACACTTCTATCTCATTTCCAAGGCAAAGGATGGGACATAAAACCCAACAAAGTGACGGGCCCTGGCTTATCAGTGAAATTCTTGGGTATTATCTGGTCACGTCAGACAAAGGTTATACCTCAGGCTATGATGAAGTTCAGGAATATCTACTTCCCAATGCAGTAAAGCAAATTCAAGAATTTGTGGGACTACTGCTTTATTGGAAGGCTGTCGTCCCTCATCTGGCTCCCTCATTACGACCCCTACCTAGTTTGTAAAGGAGAGGCACAGTAGGTACTGGACTAACCAGCATACTCTGGCATTTAATCAGGTCAAACAAACAGTAAAATAGGCACAATCCTTCGGGGCACTAGACACATTCAAATCTGCTGAGCTTATTGTTTATGTCACTCTGGACAGCTTTGGATGGGGCTTATAGCAGCATATTAAGGGACATAAGATCCCTATTGGATATTGGTCACAGTTATGGAATTGGACAAAGGAATATTATAGCTTATTGGGGAAAAAAATGTGTGCTACTTATGCTGCCCTTCTTACCATAGATCCCATGGCCAGAGAAGCACGATTCACAGTTGTGACCACCTACTCTATCAGTGGATGGCTATAGCAAATGACCAAGGACTCATGATAAGGGGTAGCTCAGATGGCAAGCATTATGAAATGGAGTGAATACCTTTGACAGCAAGGAAGACACTACTTCACTTCTCAGCTTAGAATTTCAACAGTTCCTGGGACTGGTCACATACGTGGCAGAAAAGGGTAAAATGCCAGAAGACACGTTTCTACTTGGTTCACGCATACAAGAAGGCCAACCTCCAACACCATCGTCAGTCTGACACACCAATGGATCAGCAAAAGGAAATGCCCCAAATGTAGATCTGTAGCCTATCATCCAGTGACTGAGACTCTGGGATTGATAAAGGACAAGAACATAGTAACAAGTGGGATGAACTGCGTGCAAGTGGTGTGGATGGTAATTGCTCATGAAAATGGGCCATTAACTATCTACTCCTACGGCTGAGCTATATTCAGAGGACTTATAATGTGGCTGCCTCAATGGCAACAACAGTGGATGACTAATGGCAGGTCTGTGTGTGGAAAACAGCTATGGGAAGGTATTTGGCATGTCCAAATCAAAGTTATCACCATGTACCACATGACTGCCTATTGCCTTTTCCAATTTCCAGGAAATAATGAGGCTGACCAACTGGCAAAGATAATATAGCTAGAGGAAGCCCCAGCAGATGAAACTGCTACTTGGCTACATTGTAGATTAAAGCATGTGGATTGAAAGACTATGTGGGCAGCTGTGAAACACAGGGGACTGCCAATAAAAAGGTCTTATGTTGTTGCTGCATGCCAAAACTTTTTTGCCTGCTATCAGCACTACCCATGACAACTGGATATCACCAAGGAGCACATCAAATTAGAAGATGTCCCTTTTCAGTGATGAGAGACTACACTGGCCCTCTCCCCTTATCAGAAGGGGCCAAATATGCAATGATTAGTGTGGACACAGTTACAGGTTTGATGCAAGCCTTCCCCAACTATTAAGACAACGATTAAGGTACTGACCTGGCAACTATTAAGGGATTGATTCAGTCAAGTGCCATGTATGGCACACTACCGATAATTTGATAATTTAGAGTGACCAAGGAACCCATTACACAGACCATGACATACAACAGAGGGCTTAAGACTAGGACATACTATAAATTTTCCATCTGCCATACAATCCAACACAAGTTTGATTAATTTGAAGAATGAATGCCCTGCTGAAACAAAGACTGAGAGTAACTATGCAGGGGTAGGCCACTTGTCTAACTGAGAGACAGAGAACACAAATTGAGAAACCCAGATATCAATGGCCTGTGGCCATTTCTATAATGTCTCACCCATGTCCAACAGTGTTAAGTATAGATAAAGAACACTTAAACCAGTCTGGGACAAAAGTAATTACCTACTATTGCCAGCTCTTCAAGATATCACTTTGGAGACAAGAAGCATGAGTCGGCTATGGACTGTACAAGCAGCCCCCATGATTTGCCTTACTGACCCCTTGAGGGGAGGGAGAATGTCAAAATTTACAAATAAAGTCTTTGTTGGGAACGTGGCCCTCACAAGCACATGTAGTTACCATTGGGTATCACCACCCAAAGACCACTTTCTATCAGCTTATGGCAGTTAAATACCCTAGAGATGTCTTATTTTTTCTCTACCCCTGAAGTGCATCAGTTGTTCAGGCAAGTCTACTGTGTAGGCAACTTTTCTAACATTGTATAGTATCCTGTATGCTGTCTCAAGGAGCTGATCTGTCTTTACTGGTGCCTATTAAACACTTGTCATATTCTCCACAGATCACTGACAAGTGACCTATTCCTGATCCGGGCAATAGAAGTTGCACATCACGCCAACCAGACCAACTGTTGGATCTGCTCA
Organism: Sciurus vulgaris; assembly: GCF_902686455.1. Classification (NCBI taxonomy): domain Eukaryota; kingdom Metazoa; phylum Chordata; class Mammalia; order Rodentia; family Sciuridae; genus Sciurus; species Sciurus vulgaris. The sequence continues at coordinate 125,362,777 of NC_136469.1, forward strand.
GAATTCCCTGTGACTGCAGCACACAGACTTTCCTAGGTAGCCCAGCCTGTAAATGCAGTGGAATGGACCTGACTAACACAATACTGGACTAAAAACATTCACTCACCAGTCACTAAATAAGACTTTTGCTTTGATTAGAGAGACATCACATACCTCCTGAGTACCCTGGATATACTTATAAATGGAATGCGCCTTCATGAGAGGTAGGACCTCAAGTTACAGTTAAAAAGATAGCTTTCCTTTGTGATACCAATATGACATGGTCATGATAACTAGCTGGTGGGCTCTATGCCTGACCCTGTGTGTGAGAATACAGTCAATTCAACGGATGCGCTCAACCCCATCATCCCACATTACATATAAGGCTTTCGCCCTGCCGTGGGGTACACTGTGGATATGTGGGCCCTGTGGATGGCCTTACTACCTTCACACTGGACAGGACAATGTACCTGCCTTATATCCCAGCCTGAGTTCTGCTTCTTCTACCATACACTGGTAAGTGGGAGAGCATAAAGGCATGCCACACAATGCAGTACTGTGCCTCTTGGTAGGTCTACCCATCAGCTGTTCTTTCCCCACCAGCTGCAGTGATTGATGTGGAATCTCAGGTACAGGCTTAGCCTCCCACACTGCTATAGCTCTTCATCAAACTAAATATAGCATAACTTTGTTAACTGAGAAAAACTACTCACACAAGAAAGGTGGTTTTATAAAACAGAATGGTACTATATATGATTATGGAGGCCCAAGGTGCAGTATGTACAGTCTTAGGAACAGAAAGTTAGGTCTATATAACTGATAATACAATATTATTTATGCTTTAACCCAAGTGCCTAAACAAATTAATGCTACTGATGCTGTTTTAATTGATATGCTCTCTGAATGGTTATCCTCCCTTCCCCCAGCATACCTTGTATGCTATTTTCATAGCCTTAGCATGACTGCATATAGGTTCATGCTGTTTGTACTGCTGTTGTAGAATATGAATGCAATGTGCCTCTGGACCCCTGCTCCAAGGATTTCACAGAAGACATGGGGCAGTATGAGATTCTGAGGGCCACTAAAGGGCTTCTAAGGCACTAAACGAACGGGATGTTGGGAAAATAATAATCAGAGCCTAGGAAAGATTGCACTGAGATAAGATGGACTCTAAAGAATATGATAATGAAGGAAACAGGAGAAGCTGGACAGATGTTGGGTTAAATACTAATCAGTGTCTTTCTTAGATACTATGGTGAGATAAGGAGGACTCTAAAGAATAATGAAGGAAATGGAGAGGGACAGTTGCCCACTTTCCTTACCTCCAATCTTTAGGTGAGAATCAAAGCAGAGTGACTATGGTTATAAAGTAAAAGACTGTACCCACAAGACTTCTGAAGAACTCCGCCTTCACAGTGGGCATGCAACCTACCCCTTATATTCCTTCTTCTTATAGGATGGTAGGACCCTCACTATAATCCAGGCTGCTGCCATAGATTGCATGAGTAATAAAATTTCTCAAATCTTTCTATTGAATCCTCCAAGTTCTTTCTTTGGGATCAGTAAACAGTACACTGGGGTATTTGTAGCCCTGGGATTGAATATGCCTCTACTTGGAATTTGGCGATAGGCCATTCATGTTATATTCTAATAAAGAACTTATTGGCTTTGCTCATGTCCTAAGAATTTGTGTGAGGCTAAATTTAAAAGTAATGGACTAATTAATCTGGCAGAAAAAATTTCCAGGCAGCACAGAACTGAGTCAGTGTCATGGACTTTGCCCGCAGCTTTTAGCCAGGTTTACTGTGAGAATCACGAGTAAAAAACAGAGCTGAAGGATTTTTTAAAACCTGCAGTTTGACAAGAAAAGTGCATGTAAAACTGGGGCCAATAAGGGTGTGATTTTAAATGAGACTATAGCCACTAAAGAGGTGCTAAGTACTTCACATAGGGACAATAGGAGAGCTGGTTTGAGGACATCTCAGGAATTTGCAAGACCACATCCATTACAGACTCAGGATGGGGGACGTGCTTGAACAGGGACCTAGGGAATTGTTTCATAATGCTCAGCCACCTAAGCAATCATAGGCCATTGCAGCATTCGTTAGGCCTCAAAGAGGCCTAACTATTTATTCTTCAAGCTGTCAACACACCTTGGCATCATCCACATGGTGCTCATTCTGTAGTAATGTAGGATTCTGGAGTTAAGGGATCATAGAGGCTTCTACCAAGATTTCAAAGAAAAGTCTAGGAGGACAAAGGGTAGTGGGGTCAGAATCCCTGAAGGTTGGTCTTAAGAGAGTGATGTGTAAAGCTGTAAAGGTAAAGCCAAAGCTGGAATGGAGATCCCAGAATAAGAGATGCCAGTAAAGTGGACTGTTTGCTGAAGAGAGCTGCTGGCTGAAGAGAGGATTAAGCTAAGGGAGAGGCCAAGAGCACAATAAGCAAAATTAAAAGTGTGAGATAGTCCAAGCCTTTTGGAGAGCACATTTATATGCCTTGTGTTCTAGAAGCTATAGATGGAATAATAGGACCTGTTTGCCTAGTTGAGTTTCAGTCTTGTTTTGATTCATCCCTTCTTTCTATGCCCCTATACCTCCCTTTTAAAAGGGAAATATTTCCTCTGTACCACTGTATATACCTAACTTGGACTTTTGGGCAATGCTGGAACTTTTATGAGTATGAAACTCTTAGAGAAAACTAAATGCATTTTACATTGTAAGAAGGACATCAGCTTTTTAGGACCAGGGGAAGAATATATGGTTTGGATATGAGGTGTCCTCAAAAAGCTCCTCTGTAAATGCATGAATGTTAAAAGGCAGAGTGATTAGACTATGAGAGTTGTAACCTCATCAGTCCATCATAGTTGGAATGGACAGACTGGATGGTAGCAGTAGGCAGGTGGGGCATGGCTGGAGGAGGTGGGTCCCTGGAGAAATGCCCTGAAAAGGTTCATCTTACCTGCAGCACCTCCCCCTACCCTGCTTCCCTGCTGCCACAAGGGGAGCAGAGCTCCACCACATCCTTCTACTGTGATGGTCTGCCTCACATGCCACAAGGTGAGCAAGGCTTCACCATACCATTCCAATGCCTCGTCTTGAGCCCAGATAATGGAGTTGGCCTACCACAGAGTAAACCTCTAAAACCATGAGCCAAAATAAACTTTTCCTGCTCTAAGTTGTTCCTCTTGGGCATTTTAGTGACAAAAAGCTCACTAACACAGTTACACTATGTTTATTTGATAACATTTTTAAATAAAGCATTTTAGTATCTGAACCAATGCTTCAGAACTTAAGTTCTTGGGCATATATTATCTATCTTATTCATTCTAGTATAAAGTAACAAATTATCTGAGAACAGCCTGATGCTTAATAACCTAAGAAGAAGTTGTCTTTCAGAATAAAAACTGAATTAGTTACTAAAATATAAATATTCTCATATAAATATAATTTTAATTTTTTTTTGTAAAATCATATGCAATTAGTGAATTATCAATAGCTAACACAGGGTAGAAGTAGAGAAGATAAGGGATCATAATCACTACAATAGTCTTACCTTCTGATGTTTTCCACCGTTTCCATAAATCCTCAACAGTTATATGTTTATCTTCTCTGTGCAGATGACTATGTTTATTAGTAGCATCTTTATATTTCATATCTTCTCTGATAAACTATAGAAAAGAAAACACTATGTTCAATATACTAAAATTAAATAATTTAGTCTTGATTTAAAAATCTTATATATGGCTATTTTTCAGATAACTGGTATATTTTTGTTATTCTAGAGTCATATTTTTCATACCTGTTTGTTACATGTATTTCATGAAATGCCTTCTACTAATTATGCCAGTAAAGCATCAGTGTAAATACTTATTCAATATTCCCTATTTACCAAGTTATATAACAAGTATGTCTACACACCTAAAATACACATACATAGTCATTTAGCTTTATGACAGTCCTATAAGAAAACTTTTATTTAACTTTAAGACACAGATGAGAAATCAAGGTTGAAAGAGATTAAATAACATGACCAAGGCTGAAATAATGAACAGCAAAGTTAAGATTCCAACCCAAGCAGTGGTTACACTCAAGAATGTTACACAGTTTTACAAAAGGGTGTTTTAAAACATAATACCAATCTTTTCAGTTACTGCATCATATTTCTGTTTTCCTTTTAAAATATTACTTATAACTGAAGGGCATTTGATTTTGATGAGCAGAACTAGTGTATTTTACAATTATACCCTCTATTAATCTTACTTTAAAATATATACAAAGCTGGGCACAGCAGCCGATGCCTGTAATCCTAGCACCTCAGGAGGCTGAGACAGATGGATTATGAGTTCAAAGTCAGCCTCAGCAACTCAGTGAGGTCCTAAAGAATTCAGTGAGACCCTGTCTCTAAATAAAATACAAAAAAAGGGGTGGGGATATGGCTCAATATTTAAGTGACCCTGGTACTATTAAAAAAAAAAAAAGTGTGTATATATGTGTATGCGTGTGTGTGCGTGTACGCGCACGCACGCACTCACACAAAGAAAGTAATAAAATTATTTATGTACTAAAATCCAACCATTTCTATGTTACTTCTTTAAATGTTTCCACTAACAAATAAAAAGCAAATTCTTTTTTATGGCTTACCTATCATTTATAAATCTTTTCCCTGATTATCTTTTAGGCTTATCTCCTGATACTTCTCCCATATAAACCCTTTAATTATACAATACTAACAGTTTTTTCCATGTTCTTTCAACCTCAGTATTTCTGATATTCTTGTTTCATTATTGTTTTACTTGGTACCTTTAATGTTTTTTTTCTTCTGGTTCCAAAAATTTAAGGATTATTTCAGAAATTTAAAATGCAGAAAGTGAAAATTTCCCACAGCCCCAATTCCAGTCATATATTTCTGACTTTTTTATACTGACAATGAACATCATCTTCAGACAAAAGATGAGATTTTGCTTTTTAGTAGAGTTGTTCTATACTAAACTATTTAGCAGTGATATGATATCATCCAAATCATTTCACTTTTCTGAGCTTCAGTGAGCTTGAATACTAAATGAACAAACAAAATTTTAGGATCAATGAACTATTTAACATGTGGTCAAAAGACTAGTGTCAATCATCATACTGACTCTGATCTACCCCAGATAATGAAATTGGCTGGGGCCACTTACCTTTATAGTCGTTAAGCAATGCTTTCAAAGCACCTGAACCATGCATGTTATAATACCTCTCCATAAGAGATCAGAAATTCAAAACTGGTCCTTCATCACTGATGGTTTCCATAGCACTAATCCAAACCATTTACTTTAACATTATGTGTCTGCTGCTCTAAATATTGCCCTACTCCTTTTTTCTAACTGCTTCTTTTTAAAATTATACTAAAGGGCACCTAATTGCCCCAACTTCTACATTCATCTCTCCTACTTTTCCTCAAAGACCTAGTAGAGATACCTGGAAAAATCATTGCTACTAAAATGCTCACAAATTGCCTTTATCTAGGAAAACCTAAAGTAAAAACCATGATGAGATAGACTATGTCTTAGAAATGATCCTGTCACTTGGAACAAACTGGAAGTATTTCATATGTGATACATATTATAAACAACATCTCAGAAAATCCTCTTCACCATATGAATGCTTAGAATCCCAGAGTATAATTATGTGGCTTCAAAATTACTACAGTTCAGAAATTAGAGAACTTTTCCATAGAACAGATATTGTATTCTAGCTACTTAATATTTCAGAAAGCCCAGAATGAGTTTATGGATATACACCCAACGTGCTTAACAAAATAAAATATAACCAAAAAGGGGAGTTAAAAAAAAAGACACTGTGAAGAGAGCTACACACTACTTGGTATAAAACAAATATCTTCCTAAGAAAGCTGAGTTAAAAAACTAAACAGAATGAATTATATTTCCCCTGAAATTATTGTCTAAAAATGCTTCTTTTAAAACACAACCCTAGGATAATGCAACTGATAACAAATTATATGTAGTAAAAGTATATTCTGCATCTTACAGATATTCAACATTCTGATCATAAAAGTGTGACCAGAAAACACTAGAATTAGAATTCTACATATTCATATTAGAATATGTTGAAATTAAAAAGGAAAATGTTTTATTGATCTAAATATACTAAAAAATCATCAGATACCATTAAACTTGCTTCTTGATCTCCTAAAGAAGAGTATGATTCTGGCTTTTTGGGCATATCTAAAGTTTTAAATAAAATCACTAATTTTGTAAATGAGGTCATCTAACTAAAGAAATGTTTTAAAAATCACCAATATGTGAAAATGTATGAACAAATACATACAATTTTTATTTATTGAAACCCATGAATTAAGAAATCAGAAATTTTATTAAATAAATCATTATATAACATTACAGCAAATAAGGTTCCCTGGTCAACATATCCAATTATATGCAAGTTTACTACAGGAAACCCCTAAATAATAAAAGAGTATTCAATAAATGAGTGACTACTAATTATTTTTTTTTAAATTCATCCATATGATTCTTTTAAATAATCTCTTCTACTACCATTAAAAGAACTTACATTACATATCCAATTTCAGGGAGTTAGGTTCCAGATAATAAAGTGTCCCTGTCAGGGACAATCTGCTCTGTCCTCTCTGGGATTCCACTTGAAACCCTCAACTGAGAAAACCCACACAGAAGTACTTCAGTTACTTATGCTTAAAACATACATCTTATATTTGTCCCAAGTTATTTTTAATGATACTATTTTAATGAAATCAGATACACGTTATTATAAACCTCATTTGGGGGTTCTATTCCGTCCCTACCCTTTTCCCACAGAAAAAAGAAGAATGAACAATACCAAAAAAAGTAGAAAAAAAGGAATTAAAATCAAGCTGAAATCAATTAATTTGAGAAATGAAAAATGCCACAGATCAACAAAACAGTTGGTTTTTTGAAAGGATAAACAAGATCAATAAACCCTTAGTCAAACTAACTAAAAGAAAGCAAGAAAACACTCAAATTAACAAAATTGAGATGAAAAAGGAAACATTAAAACAAACACTACTGAAATTCATAGGATCATCAGAAACTGTTTTGAAAATTTATACTCCAATAAGCTAGGAAATCTTGAAGATACTGACAAATTCCTAGAGACATATGATCTAGCCAAAATGAACAACGAGGATATAAAAAACTTAAACAGATCAGGTAATAAAATTTAAGCAGCTATCCAAATTCTTCCAACAAAGAAAAGTCCAGGACTGGAAAAATTCTCAGAAAAGCTGTACCAGACCTTTAAAGAAGAATTAATACCAATCTTCCTCAAATTATTCCATGAAATAGAAAAGGAGGGAACACTGCCAAACTCATTCTATAAAGCCAGTATCACCCTGATACCAAAACCAGACAAAGACAAATCGAGGAAAGAAAACTTTAGGCCAATATCCTTAATGAATATAGATGTAAAAATTCTTAATATTAGCAAACCATATACCAAAAAAAAAAAAAATTAAAAAGATAGTGCATCCCAAGGATGCAAGGTTGATTCAATATACAGAAGTCAATAAATGTAACTCAACACAAAAACAGCATCAAGGTCAAGAATCATATAATTAATTACCTCAATAAATACAGCATTTGACAAATGCTATAGGACCCATTCAAGTTTACAACACTAGAAAAACTGGGGATACAAGGAACTTACCTCAAACACTGTAAAGGCTGTATATGAAAAACCCAAGGCCAACATTAGTCTCTCTCTCTCTCTTTGTGGTTTGTTTGTTGTTTTGTTTTGTTTTGATTTTTTTTGCAGTGCTGGGGATTGAATCCAGGGCCTTGTGCTAAAAAGGTAAGAACTCTACCAACTAAACTATATCCCCAGCCAATATTATTCTAAATGAAGAAAAATTAAAAGCATTGCCTCTAAAAACAGGAACAAGGCAAGGATGTCCACTTTCACCACTCCTATCAACATAGTCCTTGAAACTCAAATCAGAGCAATAAGGCAACCGAAGGGACTTAAAGGGATATAAATTAGAAAAGAACTCAAACTATCTCTACTGACAACATCACATATATAAAAGACACAAAAAACTTCACCAGAACACTTCTAGAACTCATAAATTTAGTAAAGTAGCAGAATACAAGATCAACACTTATAAATTAATCACATTCCTGTACTCCAATAACGAATTTGCTAAAAAAGAAATTAGGAAAACTATCCCATTCACAATAGCCTTAAAAAAATAAAACAAAATACTTGGGAATCAATCTAACAAAAGCTGTGAAGGCACTCTACGATGAGAACTACAGGAACTAAAGAAATAAATTGAAGGTCTCAGAAGATGATAAGACCTCTCATGTTCTTGGATAGGCAGAATTAATAGTCAAATGGCCATACTACCAAAAGCACTATATAGATTCAATGAAATTCCCATGAAATTCTTCACAGAATTAGAAAAAGCAGTTTGGAAATCCATTTGGCAAAATGGAAGACCCAGTATAGCCAACACAATCCTTAGCGAAAAGAGCAAAGCTGGAGGCATCACAATACCGGATCTCAAATTATACTTCAAAGCTACAGTAACAAAAACAGCAAGGTACTGGCAACAAAACAGGCATGAAGACCAATGGAACAGAAGAAACAGAGACAAACCCACATAATTACAGCTATCTGACACTAGACAAAACATGTCAAGAATACACTTTGGAGAAAAAAAAAAAAAATCTTTTTAACAAATGATGGTAGGGAAACTGGAAATTGCCCCAGAATGAAACTTGACCCCTATCTCTCACTCTGCACAAAAGTCAACTCAAAGTGAATCAAAGGCCCAGAAAATGGACCAGAAAGTCTATAACTTCTAAAAGAAATGTAGGCCCAATACTCGGGCATGTTAGCACAGGAACTGGTTTCCTTAATAAAATTCCTAAAGCATAAGAAATAAAATTAAAATCATTAAGTGGGATGGTATCAAATTAAAAAGCTTCTGCACAGCAAAGGAAACAATTAAGAATGTGAAGAGAAAGCCTACAAAATGGAAGAAGGTCTCTGCCACCTGCTCCTCAGATAGGGCTTTAATATCCAGAATGTACAATGGACTCAAAAAACACCAAAAAACCAAAATAACCCAATCAAATGGGCAAAAGAACTAAATAGACATTTATCCAAAGAAGACATAAAAAGTCAATAAATACATGAAAACATGTTCAACATCTCTAGAAATTAGGTATATGGAAATTAAAACTACACTGTGATTTCATCTCCCTCCAATCTGTTGGAGGCCGCTGCCCTGTAGGGCCCACAGTGGTGGCTGGCCTCGCCCTAAGATGGCGCCGAGAAGCCCAGCTGCAAGTGCTTTCTATTGGCTGACTGATCTCCTCCACGTCCGTGCTTAGCTCGTGATCAGTACAGGTCCTCATTACCCACCATTAAGTCTCCACGAGCCAAACGCCTGACCCATTAAGGTGATTGGCTGTTATATCCCATAAAGCTGCGTATTTTGCACGGCGGCGGGAGCAAGCAAGGCGGAGCAAGCAAGGCAAGGAGGGCAGGCAGCAGCTGTGGGACGAGAAAAGAGGAGAGGCGGCCGCAGCGCGATGAGAGAGGAAGAAGAGAGAAGTGACAGCTGCACGAGAGAAAAGAAAGAGAGAGAAAACTGCACGACAAGAGAAGAAGGAGAGAGAGAGCTGCGCGACAAGAGAAGAAAAAGAAGACGGCGTCGGTGGAGGAGGAAGAAGAACCAGGCACTCGGCTCAGAAGCTCTCCCATAAAACTAAAGACCTTAAAACTTCATTTGAGAGCCGAGTCTTCATTGTACTCGCTGGACGAGACACAATCTGAATAGCAATTATCAAGAATACAGATAACAGATCGGGGAGCCTATTCAACCACACGCCAAGGTCAGACGCCATTGTGGAGCCCGCCAGACCCCACACCGAGGCCGGCCACCATCGCTGAGCCTGCCTGCCAAACCCCCTACTGCTGAGGGACACTGTACTTGCCTCTGTGCTGACTCAGTGCACCCTCGCTGGGGCTCCCCAGCTTCTTTGGAGGCTGGTGCAGACATTTTGAATTGTTCCTGAGGACGTGGCCACCATCATCAGAAGAGCGGCTCCCTTCCTGAGACACCTACAGGAGACTGGAGGCCCTTTGACAGAACTCAAGATTCAAGAAGAGGAGGTATTGAGAGACTCGGGACCAACTCAGAGCCACTGGGTGAGTCTCTCCCACTGGGCGAGGCACCCGGGACAGGGCAGTGGTCCCGAAAGCAGGGAACTTGGTGGAATAGAGTTGCACAGTGAGACTCTCCCACTGGAGTTGTGAACCCAGACAACTGGGAGCATTGTAGAGGAGGGCCACAGAGCGAGAGGGTTCGGCCCAGAGCGAGGGTCCCAGGCCTGGGTAGCAGGACCAGACCGCAGGCAGCTTCTCGGAGGAGGGCCGCCCAGCGAGAGACTTCGATGCAGGGCGAGGCTCCCTGGTCCAGGAGGTAGGTCCAGTCCCCAGGGAACGTCACAGAGGAGGGCTGCCCAGCGAGAGACTCACTCACAGGGCAAGGATCCCTGGCCCAGGAGGTAGGCCCAGACTTCTGGGAACATTCCAGAAGAGGGCTGCCCAGCCTAGTCGGTAATTCTGGACCGAAGGGAACTTCTCGGAGGAGAGATGCCCAGCGAGACATCCCAACCGGGTGAGTCTTCCCCACTGGGCGAGGTATCCCCACCAAGGGAGTAGAACCAGAGAAACAGGCCCAGACCAGCCATGGCCCCACCCTGCAGTCTAGTCCCCCTTTGGCTGACCATCGGTCAACAAGTGGAGGCACCTCTGCCCACTAACAGGGCCCCACCTGATGGCCACCAGCCCTAGAGGGGCAGCTTCCTTGTGGAGCCCTGCTTTATCGAATACCTCCAAGACATCAGGCTACTGAAGGATATGAGGTGAGTTACTGGAAATCTACAGGGACACTATAAGTCAATACAGGAAATCTGCAATATCTCAGAGTTTCACTACTACAGGGGTTGATACCTGAGCAATAAGAGAAAACAAGGGAAGAAAATGTCCCAAACAAACCTAGATGCTACAGCAATAAAACCCAATGACAGCAAGCAGAAGAAATGTCAGAAAGGGAGTTCATAATGTACATAATTAAAATGATCAGAGAAGCAAACAATGAGATGAAAAAGCAAATGCAGGCTTGAATGATTGCACCAATCAACAGATAAAACAGCAAATGCGGGAAGCAAAAGATCATTTGAATAAAGAGTTAGAGATACTGAAAAAAAAAAAGAAATCCTTGAAATGAAGGAAAGAATAAACCGAATTAAAAACTCCATAGAAAGTATAACCAATAGGATAGAACACCTGGAAGACAGAACCTCAGACATTGAAGACAAAATATTTAATCTTGGAAACAAAGTTGACCAAACAGAGAAGATGGTAAGAAATCATGAACAAAATCTACAAGAATTATGGGATATCATGAAAAGGCCAAATTTAAGAATTATTGGGATGGAGGAAGGCACAGAGCTACAAACCAAAGGAATGAACACTCTACTCAATGAAATAATATCAGAAAATTTTCCAAATCTGAAGAATGAAATGGAAAATCAAGTACAAGAGGCATATAGGACTCCAAATATACAAAATTACACCAGACCCACATCATGGCACATTATAATAAAAATATCTAACATACAAAATAAAGACATAATTTTAAAGGCTGCGAGAGAAAAAAATCAAAATCAGGGGGAAACCAATACGAATATCAACAGATTTTTCAATCCCGACCCTAAAAGCTAAAAGGGTCTGGAACAACATTTTTCAAGCTCTGAAAGAAAATAGATGCCAACCAAGAATCTTATACTCAGCAAAACTTACCTTCAAATTTGACGATAAAATAAAATCCTTCCATGATAAACAAAAGCTAAAAGAATTTACAAAAAGAAAGTCAGCCCTACAGAACATTCTCAGCAAAATACTCCAATAGGAAGAGATTGAAAAAAAAAAAAAAAAAAAAAACAATGTAAATCAGCAAACGAAGAAACTACCCTAAAGGAATAGCCAAATAAAGGAGAAACCAAGTTGTGTCAAAAACAAAAATGAGGCAAATGACCGGGAATACAAATCACATCACAATAATAACCCTGAATGTTAATGGCCTGAATTCATCAATCAAAAGACATAGACTGGCAGAATGGATTAAAAAGAAAGATCCAACAATATGCTGCCTGCAAGAGACTCATCTCATAGAAAGAGATACCCACATATTAAAGGTGAAAGTATGGGAAAAACATACCATGTACATGGACTCAGCAAAAAAGCCAGAGTATTCATCCTTATATCAGATAATGTGGACTTCAAGCCAAAGTTACTCAGAAGGGATAAAGAAGGACATTTCATACTGCTTAAGGGAAGCATAAATCAGCAAGACATGATAATCATAAATATCTATGCCCGAAACACTGGCTCATCCATATATGTCAAACAAATCCTTCTCAATTCCAGGAATCAAAAAGAACACAACACAAAAATACTAGGTGACTTTAACACACCTCTCTTACCACTGGACAGATCTTCCAAACAAAAATTGAACAAAGAAACCATAGATCTCAATTACACAATCAATAATTTAGACTTAGTGAACGTATATAGAATATACCATCCCACAAAGAGCGAATACACGTTCTTCTCAGCAGCACATGGATCCTTCTCTAAAATAGACCATTATTATGCCACAAAGCTACTGTTAGCAAATACAAGAAGTTAGAGATACTACCTTGTATTCTATCAGATCATAATGGACTGAAATTAGAAATAAATGACAGAATAAAAAACAAACTACTCCAAAACCTAGATATTAAATAATATGCTACTGAATGTTGCATGGATAACAGAAGACATTAGGGGGGAAATAAAAAAAATTCTTAGAGGTAAACCAGAACAAAGATACATCATCATATCAAAATCTCTGGGACACTATGAAAGCAGTTCTTAGAGGAAAATTTATTTCATGGAGTGCATTCAAAAAAAGAAGAAAAAAATCAACAAATAAACAACCTAACACTACAGCTCAAAGCCCTAGGAAAAGAAGAGCAACACAAAAAGTAGTGAAAGACAGGAAATAGTTAAAATCAGAGCTGAAATCAATGAAACTGAAACAAAAGAAACAAAAAAATTGACAAAATAAACAGTTGGTTCTTTGAAAAAATAAACAAAATCAATAAACCCTTAGCCACACTAACAAAGAGAAGGAGAGAGAAAACTCAAATTACTAAAATTCGGAATGAACAAGGAAATATCACGACAGACACGACTGAAATGCAAAACATTAGAAGCTATTTTGAAAATCTATAATACAACAAAATGGAAAATGTTAATTCACCATATCAACAGACTTAAAGTTAAGAATCACATGATTATTTTGATAGATGCAGAAAAAGCATTTGATAAAATACAGCATTCCTTCATGCTCAAAACACTAGAAAAAATTGGGATAGTGGGAACATTCCTTAACATTAAAGGCCATCTATGCTAAGCCCATGGCTAATATCATTCTAAATGGTGAAAAACTGAAAGCATTCCCCATAAAAACTGGAACAAGGCAGGGATGCCCTCTTTCACCACTTCTATTCAACACTGTCCTTGAAACTCTAGCCAGAGCAATGAGACAGACCAAAGAAATTAAAGGGATACGAATTGATAAAGAAGAACTCAAACTATCCCTATTTGCTGATGACATGATTATATATTTAGAGGAAGTGGGAAATTCCACCAGAAAACTTTTAGAACTTATAAGTGAATTCAGTAAATTAGCAGGATATAAGATCAATGCTCGTAAATCTAATGCATTTTTATACATAAGTGATGAATCTTCAGAAAGAGAAGTTAGGAAAACTACCCCATTCACAACAGCCTCAAAAAAATAAAATAAAATACTTGAGAATCAGCTAACAAAAGAGGTGAAAACCTCTACAATGAGAACTACAGAACACTAAAGAAAGAAATTAAAGAAAACCTTAGAAGATGGAAAGATCACCCATGTTCTTGGATAGGCAGAATTAATAGTGTCAAAACAGCCACACTACCAAAAGTGTTATACAGATTGAATGCAATTCCAATTAAAATCCCAATGACGTACCTCACAGAAATAGAGCAAGCAATCATGAAATTCATCTGGAAGAATAAGAAACCGAGAATAGCTAAAGCAATCCTCAGTAGAAAGAGCCAAGCAGAGGGTATCGCAATACCAGAACTTCAACTCTATTACAAAGCAATAGTAACAAAAACGACATGGTATTGGCACCAAAATAGACAGGTAGAACAATGGTACAGAAGAGAGGACAAGGACATAAACCCAAATAAATACAATTTTCTCATACTAGACAAAGGTGCCAAAAATATGCAATGAAGAAAAGATAGCCTCTTTAACAAATGGTGCTGGGAAAACTGGAAATCCATATGCAACAGAGTGAAACTAAACCCCTATCTCTCACCCTGCACAAAATTCAACTCACAATGGATCAAGGACCTTGAAATCAGACCAGAGACCCTGCATCTTATAGAAGAAAAAGTAGGTCCACATCTTCACCTTGTTGGCTTAGGATCAGACTTCCTTAACAGAACTCCCATAGCACAAGAAATAAAAGCAAAAATCAATACCTGGGATAGATTCAAACTAAATAGCTTTCTCTCAGCAAAGGAAACTATCAGCAATGTGAAGAGAGAGCAACTATCAGCAATGTGAAGAGAGAGCCTACAGAGTGGGAGAATATCTTTGCCACATACTTCAGATAGAGCACTAATTTCCAGAATCTATAAAGAACTCAGGGCTGGAGAGATACCTCAGTCCGTAGAGTGCTTGCCTTGTAAGCACAAGGTCCTGGGTTCGATCCCCAGCTCCCAAAAAAAAAAAAAAAAAAAAAGAACTCAAAAAACTCTACACCAAGAATACGAATAACCCAATCAACAAACGGGCTAAGGATATGAACAGACACTTCACAGAAGAAGATCTACAAGCAATCAACAAATATATGAAAAAATGGTCACCATCTTTAGTAATAAGAGAAACACAAATCAAGACTACACTAAGATTCCATCTCACCCCAATTAGAATGGCGATTATCAAGAATACAAGCAACAATAGGTGCTGGAGAGGATGTGGGGAAAAAGGTACACTCATACATTGCTGGTGGGGCTGCAAATTAGTGCAACCACTCTGGAAAGCAGTAAGGAGATTCCTTAGAAAACTTGGAATGGACCTACCATTTGACCCAGCTATCCCATTCCTCAGCCTATACCCAAAGGACTTAAAGTCAGCATACTACAGAGATACAGTCACATCAATGTTCATAGCTGCTGAATTCACAATAGCCAGATTGTGGAACCAACCTAGATGTCCTTCAGTTGATGAATGGATAAAGAAACTGTGGAATATATATACAATGGAATATTACTCTGCCATGAAGAATGATAAAATTATGGCATTTGCAGGCAAATGGATGAAATTGGAGAATATCATGTTAAGTGAGATAAGCCAATCTCAAAAAATCCAAAAGATGAATGATCTCACTGATAAGTGGATGATGACACATAATGGGGGGTGGGAGGGGGGCAAGAATGAAGGAAGGAGGGACTGTATAGAGGGAAAAGAGAGGTGGGAAAGGTGGGGGGGAAGGAAAAAATAATGGAATGAATCATCATTATTCTATGTAAATGTATGAATATGAAAATGGTTGCTGTTCCTCCACGTACAAACAGAAACAACATGTATCCCATTTGTTTACAATAAAAATAAATTTAAAAAAATGGATCAAGGACCTTGGAATCAGACCAGAGACCCGGCATCTTACAGAAGAAAAAGTAGGTCCAAATCTTCAACAGGTCAGCTTAGGATCAGACTTCCTTAACATGACTCCCAAAGCACAAGAAATAAAAGCAAGAATCAATACCTGGGATAGATTCAAACTAAAAAGTTTTCTCTCAGCAAAGCATACTATCAGCAATGCGAAGAGAGAGCCTATAGAGTGCGAGAAAATCTTTGCCACTCTTCCTTCAGACAGAGCACTAATTTCTAGAATATGTAAAGAATTCAAAAAACTCTACACCAAGAATACAAATAACCCAATCAACAAACGGGCTAAGGATATGAACAGACACTTCACAGAAGATCTACAAGCAATCAACAAACATATGAAAAAATGGTCAATATCTGTAGTAATAAGAGAAATGCAAATCAAGACTACACTAAGATTCCATCTCATCCCAATTAGAATGGCAGTTATCAAGAATACAAGCAACAATACATGCTGGAGAGGATGTGGGGGAAAAGGTACACTCATACATTGCTGGTGGGGTTGCAAATTAGTGTAGCTACTCTGGAAAGCAGTGTGGAGATTCCTTAGAAAACTTGGAATGGAACCACCATTTGACCCAGCTCTCCCACTCCTTGGCCTATACCCAAATGACTTAAAATCAGCATACTACAGAGATACTGCCACATCAATGTTCATAGCTGCTCATATCACAATAGCCAGATTGTGGAACCAACCTAGATGTGCCTCAATTGATGAATGGATAACGAAACTGTGGTGTATATATACAAAGGAATATTACTCAGCCATGAAGAATAATAAAATTATGGCATTTGCAGGCAAATGGATGAAATTGAAGAATATCATGCTAAGTGAGATAAGTCAATCTCAAAAACCCAAAGGACAAATGATCTTGCTGAT
Organism: Sciurus vulgaris; assembly: GCF_902686455.1. NCBI lineage: Eukaryota > Metazoa > Chordata > Mammalia > Rodentia > Sciuridae > Sciurus > Sciurus vulgaris. The sequence goes on from NC_136469.1 coordinate 125,379,482, forward strand.
AAGTGGATGATTACACATAATGGGGAGTGGAAGGGGGTCAAGAATGGAGGAATTAGGGACTCTATAGAGGGAAAAGAGGGGTGGGAGGGGTGGGGGGGAGGAAAAAATAACAGAATGATTCAAATACCATTACCCTTTGTAAATGTGTGATTACACAAATGGTACGCCTCTACTTCATGTACAAACAGAGAAACAAGTTGTACCCCATTTGTTTACAATAAAAAAAGGAATACAGATAATGAATGTTGGTGTGGATGTAGAGGGAAAGGTACACTCGTGTTGTTGGTGGAATGCAAATTAGTACAACCATTCTGAAAAAACAATATGGAGATTCTTCAAAAAACTAGGGATTGAACTAGTTATCCCACTCCTAAGTATATATCTGAAAGATTTAAAATCAGCATACTATGGTGACACAGGCATATCAATGTTTATATCAGCACGAGGCACAAGATCCAGTCTATGGAAACAACCTAGGTGCCCATCAACAGATAAATGGATAAAGAAAACATGGTATATATACACAATGCAGTATTACTCAGCCACAATGAAGTATAACAATATGGCATTATGGCATTTTCTGGTACATGGATGGAACTGGAGACTATCATGATAGGTGAAATAAGCCAATCCCAAAAAGTTAGAGGTCAAATGTTTTCTCTGATATGTGGAAGTTAAACCAAAATGGGGGAGGAGGGGAAGGGGGGGGATAAAAAGAAGAAGGAATTTCAACAAATTAAAGATCAGCAGAGTGGATGAAGAGTATTGAGGAGCAGCAGAATTGAGGAGCAGGAGGAATGAGGGATGAGAAAAAGGGAAAATACAAATAGAGCACAGTGAATCCCAACATCAAGTATATCCACAAGACACTCATTTTAAAAAACTATAAATAAATTACAGAAAGATCAGTAAAGAAGGGAAGCAGAGAGAAAGCAGAGGGGGAAGGGGCAAGGGGGAAGAGGTGGGGATTGAATTAGAGCAAATTAGATTTCATGTTTTTGTGATTATGTCAAAATACATCTTAATGTTATACATAACTAAAACATATGTTTTTAAACCATAAACTTAAGAATTCAATACGTAGGAGATGTGACTTATCACTACAGTTAAGCACTCAAAACTTTGGAGTGTAACAAACATATATTCAAAATGTGACTCCACTAATCATATTATTAGATACTTCTAAGTTACTTAACCTCCCTTTAAGCCTTCTATTTCTATTCTGCACAAGGAAGAAAATACAACTGCCTACCACATGCCATTTTGAAGATTATATTTAAAATCCATAGAGTGCACAGAAAAATATTTTGCAAGCATGAGTAAGTAAATAAGTCTAACATGAATAAATAAATTTTACCCTGACTAAATTGGTAGGATTAATACACATTCTAGAGATTATCAGACATTTATGAAGGAAAGATTGCCCAGTACTCTTGACTATTCTGAAACAAAATACATAACTCTGAGATGGAGGAGAAAACCACAGCCTCTTCCACTGACAATGTAAGCAGGTCCCAAAGGACACCTGTCATCAAAACAACACAATGTCCAAGGTCTGATATGTGAGTCAGTTAAAGCAGATGGATTCCTTACGAACAACTGCAGGGTTCTTCTGTCTTAAAAATAATTCTCAAATAGCTTGTATAAGATCTTAGAGGAAAGACTACACAACCAAAAATGTACTACTGTTGGTCCGAATTTTATAAACAAGAACACTAAGACTAAGGAAAGATTAGTCATTTACTCTATTTCATGCAGCTACTTAAAAGGAAATCCAATACTGAAAGTAAATTTTAAAGAATTTCAAAGGTTTTTTTACCACTGTGCTAACGTGAATGTTCAGTAAAAATGCACTGATTCCCACACTCTTAGAAGAAAGAAAACATACAGACACACACACACACACAAATAAAGCCTGAATTACCAATGTTTTCATCTTCATCCTAAAACTGTAGCTCAAACAGGGTGGTTGGTGTGTCCACACACACTGGACCATTTGGAGAACTCTATAAGAACTTATGACCTTCATAAGTTACTTATTTTCTGTGCTTTAGTTTCCTCATCAGCAAGATGGTAACCTGCAAAGAGTTACCATCTTGGAAGTAATTTTTTTTTTTATGAAGTCTAAAAAAATTTGGTATATTAAGACTCTTAATAATGACAGCTATTTAAACGTTACAGAATATCAGTTATTTTTATACACAATAAGTTAAATGTTTTTCTTGATTTGCACACTGTATATAATTTCTTGAATTGAGTGAAGATAGCCTTGAGGTACATATCAGCTGATAATCAATAGTCAAAGAATTAAATATACAAAGAACAAGATCAAATCTTGACTGAGACCTACCCTAATGATGCAGGAATTAGTGTAGAGATAGGGGATAGTGCTAATACTTTCCTTGTTTTAATAACTTCAATCTTATCAACCAAAGTAGTTATAAAACACTGATATAAAACACAAACACAGGCAAACCAGAACATGCTTTCACAAAAATAAGAGAGAAGAAAGATATATTATTTAACAACTGAAAAAAAATCTTCATTTCCTAAACTCAAATGTTTAAACTCTACGTTAATGAAAACTACAAGCTGATTTTCAGTTTCTACACTTAATACAAGTATAACTTTACACTTCTTCCCCACCTCCTACAACTGTAACTCCCCATGCTGTTTTTGCAGTACAAATCCAGTTCTTTATCCCAGTTCCTAAACTATTGACATCCAAAAGCCTATAGGTCAATCCCCAGCTTACCTTGAATAATTTCATCAAAATGACCCTCTTAGGATTTCATTCTCAGACCTAGAGCCCAGCGGTTCTCAGAATTATTGTCAACACTATAAGTTAGATCATAGCCTTTTGTGAGCGACCAGAGAATTAACCCATTATTTATAATTCTGATTCAGTTGACTGATCAATCAATAAATACATAAATAACACATGAATCAAACAACTAATTTACAAAGCAACTTGTGCTACACAATGTTTTTATGTGCTGTACCATTTATTATGTAAGAACCAATACGTGATTTTTCAATGACTAATCAAGATATTGTTGATTATAATCCAAAAATTTTTAACCAAATGATCTATGATCTATCAATCTGCCCACTAATAATAAAAAAGGCACTGTACTATCATTAAAAAGACCACCAAAGTAATAGTCCAAACACCAAATGTCTTACACCTTCTGTATTCTCATTTGAAAAATAAAGGTAAACGTTACCTCAAAACATTTATTTTTTTTTTACATACAAAAATAACATTTATTAATTTAAGCTGTACAATATATTTAGTCAAACCAAAAGAGTAGAATCAGTCAAATTCCATTCACCCTGAAATTTATATTCCAATAGAACAGGAAACTGCCTTTAGTTTAACACAATTGAAAAGTAAAATGGCTCCAATTACATTTTGTGGGAGAGCGGAGACTTGTGGCGAGCTGAGGCACTGTAGTTGATTTAATGTTGCCAGGAACAGATCTCAGCCCTCGTGCTGGCTTCTTTACTATAAAGGCAATAGGATCCTTGTAATAAAAGTTCAAACAAAATTTCAAAGTCCTAAAATCTTCCTGGAAGTGGGAGTGTACTATAGGTTTGCAGCACATACCAGTCTAGAAACTGCAATCACTCTGCTGTAGTCTTTTGAGCATTGGCAGCATTTTCTAAAATTTTCCTTTTCCATTCTTCATAATCCTGTGTCAGATCTTCATCTTTCTGAGATGTATGTGGGATCTCTACTACTTTCTCTAATTCCTTTACTGGTGGTTCAACCACTATTTTCTTTTTCTTCTGGGGTGGACTAGATAAATTTCCAGGTTCTCCCTTGTCAATCTGCTGCCCAATCTTCTCTAATTGTTTACATAGTCGATCAAATATGGCTTTTTTTTACACCAGATGTGGCTGCCATTTTGTTTTTATCCACTTTTTTTTTTTTTTAACTTTAGAATCTTGCACGCTGTAAGTAGAGCAGCAGTGGTGAAAAGTGACCTGGACAAGTCAAGATCTACTTGTTGTGTCTGGGGAAGACTGGACTCGTAGCTTTGCAGTATCTTTGAAGCCATGTTCACTGCTTCTGTACAGCTAAACTGTACAGCTAGGTCTCTTATTCCAACATTTGAATTCAGGCCCAGTAAACACTCAAAAGATTTAAGACAGCTCTGATACATCTTCTTGTTCAAACCAGAAAGTTTAATTAAATAAGGCCTGTCCAAGGGGCATTTCATCCAGGAAGCAGCAAGGTCCAGGCACATGACTGCATTACTGGTTTCTGTGATATGTGCAGATAGACCAATACACTTCACCTGGGACAGTCGCAAATATTCCTCTGCTTTTCTATAAGGGCAATGTGTTCATCAAAACACTTTTTCAGGCCAGGAACAGTGGTGCATGTCTATAATCCTAGGGATTAGGAAGGCTGAGGCAGGAGGATGGCAAGTTCCAAAGCCAGCTTCAGCAACTTACTGAGGTCCTAAATAACCTCATGAGACCCTGTCTAAGCACATCGGGTTCAGTGAGGCCCAGGCGTCGGGCTAAGCGTCCAACCAACCCCGACTCCATGACGCTACCTCGAACTACACGCGCGCGAACAGCTGCGGTACAACGAAACCCCTCAAAACATTTATAAAGAAAGAGTTTAGCTTTAAAATACAGATGCTTCTCAATTTACAATGGTTCAACTTATTTTCCTACTTTATGATGGGTTTACTGAGCTATTTAATGCATTTTCAATTATGACAGGTTTATTAGGATGTAAACCCACAGTAACACGAGTAGAATCTGCATAGAGTGAAAATCTGTCACTATTAAAGTAGTGCCCGGCCTTCTGCATTTTCACTTTCCGAGGTTTCAGTTACCTATGGTCAACAGCAGTCCAAAAACATTAAATGGAAAATAAGCAATTTATAAGTATTTAATTGCACATTGTTCTGAGTGGTGCAAGCCTTACACCATCCCACCAGAAGTGAATCATCTCTTTGTCCATCATGTCCACACTGTACACAATGCCCACCCATTAGTCACTTAGTAGCCATTTTGGTTAATAGATTGACTGTCTAGGTATCATTATCACAGTGTTTGTGTTCAAAATCCCTATTTTACTGAATCATGGCTTCGAAGCCCAGCAATAGCAACCTAGCAATTTGAATAGGTCAAGGAGAAGCTATAAAGTACTTCCTTCAAATGGAAATGTGAAAGGTCTTAATTTAAGGGGGAAAATTCATATGCTCAGGATGCTCAGATCATTGTTTATCTCTTACTGTGCTTTCTCATAAATTTTATCATAGGTGTGTATGAATGTATAGGAAAAGATATAGTATATATAGGGTCAGGACTATCTGTAGTTGCAGGCATCCACTGGAGGTCTTGGAACATTTACAGTGCAGAAAAGGGGAGACTACCACATTAGTGTTAAAACAAATAGGTGCCATGGCAACTAGAGATGTACCAATGTCTAGCTTTGGTATTAGAATCTTGTCAAAGTTTTAGCCTCAGATTCCAGAACTCTAAATACCCAAATATCTACTTGAATATCTTTCTGCCATCCATAAGTTGGTGCAAATACAGATGCAATCATATGTGACTATTATATCCAGTCAGCATGATAACAGGACTAATAAGGCAAGTTACTCGAAATTAACATTAATATGGGAATATTTAAGTAGAGGTAGGAACTTGAGATTTAATATGACCCTGGGTTTTGTTAAATTTCTAAGACACAATTACATTTCCAAGCAAAGATGAGGCCACAGATACCAAATTTATCATCCCTTCCAAAAAATACAACTAAATTACCAGACAAAATATATAAACAACAGTTTTTGAGACATCGAATATTAGGTAAAAAAAGAACAGCGATCCCTGAGAGACCAGAAACAAACAAGTGTGCCCAAGGACTGCCCTAAATAAGTTTCTATGGACCATTTCCAGGACAAAGGGCAGAAAGAGAGAATCTGGCAATACCAGGAGGTTTCTCTGAAGATACAGAAGTCTGGGGAAGCTGAGGGTTAGCAGTCACAGGACTATGTGCCAAAGAAGAGAAATCTACACAGGGAGAGCCTAAACTTCTAAAAAGTTTGTTTTAAGCCTCAGCTGACTACTAATCAACAAATACATGTAAGGCTATTGCGAGCCAAGAGAAAACACCCACTCAAGAGAATTAGAGGAAATAATCAGTGAAAAAATCACACAGGGCAAGTAATAGTGCCTGTTGCAACCATACCAAGTAGAAAACTCTCACAGCATGTGAGTCACCAGGTGAATACTATGAAGGGTTTTGCCTCAGTATTGGGGAATATTAACCCTTACCTAACTGTGCATTGATCCTGCCTTAAAAAGCTTATAAGAACAAGCCCAAATGATTAAAATTGTTTCTGAGTAAGCTAAGGCTAGTTCTAGAACAAAGCTTGAGAACATTTACAGAACACAAATACCTTATACTGCAAATGGTAAAATTTACAATGTCTGGCATTTGGTGAAAAATTAGCACACATGCTAAGATACAGGAAAATACAATCTGAAATTGGAAGAAAACTAAATCAATCAAACCAATCCAAAAATGGAACAGAAGAGAGGATCTGTACAAAAAGATATACATTAAAATGAGTGTTACAGTTATGGTCTATATACTCAAAACGCTAGGATGAATATTGAACATGATAAGGTGAGGCATGTAACTTTAAAGTTAAAAAAAATCAAAATGTTAGACAAGAAAACTGCCACTTATCTGATGAAAACCACACTGTTTCAGTCAGCTTTTACATTGCTGTGACCAAAAGACCTGACAAGAACAACTTTTTTAGAGGACAAAAAGTGTATTTTGTCTCATGGTTTCAGGGGTTCAATCCAGTCAGCTAATTCCAAAGCTCTGGGCTCAAGGTGAGGCTGAACATCATGGCAGAAGGGTATGATGGAAGAAAGTAGCCGAGGACATGGCAACCAGGGAACAGAGAGACAATTCCACTCACTAGGGACAAAATATAAACCCCGAAGGCAAGACTCCACTGACCTACTTTCTCCAACCATACTCTACCTATCCACAGTTGGATTAACACACTGATTCGGTTACACCTCTCATAATCTAACCATATCACCTCTGAACATTCTTGCATTACCTCATACATAAGCTCTGGAGGGATACTTCATATCTAAACCATAATATACACTGAGATTAATGACAAAACATATAAGATGAAAATATACCAAACTTAAGTAAAATATGCAGTAGAAACAATCCAAACTGGTGAGCTGTGGAACAACCTCAAGAGCCTAACATGTGTAACTGCAGGTCCTGACTAGAGTAAAGAGGGTGACCAAAAAATGTTGTAAAGAAATAATGGCCGGGGCTGCTGGAGATATAGCTCAGGTTGGTAGAGTGCTTCCCTGGGTTCAATCCCTAGCACCACAAAAAAAAAAAAAAAAAAAAGGTAATGGCCAAAGTTTTTCCCCTAGCATGTGAACACCCTGGATTCAGACATCAGCAACCACCCACACACACACAAAAAAAACTATTCTAAGAGACATAATAATTAAAACCAGGAATACTGAAAATACCTTAAAGCAAAAAGGTGTGAAGGAGAAATTTTTCAAAGGAGCAAAGGTAAAGAGAATAACAGATTTTTCATCAGATGCAATGCAATGTAGAACACACTTAAGCACCATATATCTATACATATGTGTGTGTGTATGGACATATATATATGAAGTAGCTACCTCTGGCTTTTGTTGTTGTTGTTCTTATTCTTGTTTTGTTTGCAGTACTGGGACTGAACCCAAGGGGGCGTTTTACCAATATGTCACATCCCCCAACCTTTTTATTTGGAATAGAAACATACTCCTGCTAAGTTGCCCTGGCTGGTGTCGAACTTGAAATTCTTCTGTCTCAGCCTTCCAAGTAGCTGGGATTATAGATGTGAGCCACCACATCCAGATGCTGATTCTTTTTTGATACTGGAGCTCTAATTAAGTTGTAGAGTACTAGCAGCAGTAGTATATTATTATGTGTTATTACAGGGTCCTATTGGTTATGTCTAATTTCTATCCCTGAGAATAGAAGTGTGCGTTTATACACTACTACAGCTTAGCAACTACTTATAAAAGTGAAAAACAAAAATTATTTGGATAGTTGACACTAAAATAATTCAGCGTCAGGAGTCCTATACTACAAGCAATGTTTAAAATTTTTTTAATGTCCTATAAGCAGAAGAAAAACAATACCATATGGAAGTCTGAATCTTCACAAAGGCATAAGAATTTACTGGCAATATAACTATAAGGGGAAATATGTGCAACTTATCAATACTATTTCAATAAAGCTATTGGGGGAAAAAGATGTTCTCTTTAAATGATGTACAGGAAATGGTACATTCACACATTAATGGAAGACCAGACTAGTATAATCCTTCTGGAGGGCAATTTTAGCAAGGGATTCTTTAAATTATACTACAGGTATGTATGTAGTATTTGTAGACATGAATTCTATATTTCAGAAGTTTTTACTTTCTGTAGAATTAACTGAATGGATTTCACAGCGTAGAAATGTAAAGGCTACATTCAGTATGAAAATTTAAATTATGAAGTAGCTACCACTGATTCTTTTTGATACTAGGGATACACACAGAGTACTAGCAGCAGTATATTCAGTTATATGTTATATCAAGGTTCTATTAGTTATTTCTAGTATCTATCATTGAGAACAGTAGTGTGTTTTCTGTTTGCTGCTACTGCTTAGGAAATAGTTACAAATACTTAAAAGAAAGCTATAAGGTGTAAACATTTAGAAATATTCTTCACTAAAACAGCTCAATTAGATTGATATAATATTTATAAAATAAAAATGCTAAAACGTGTTGCTATAGTTTGAATCTTAAATGTACACCAAGGTTCATGTGTTAAAAGCATAGTCCCCAGTTTGACCTTTTGAAAAGTGTAGAAACCTCTGAGAGGTGAGGCCTGGTGGTGGTCGGTCTTAGATCACTGGGCACTTACTCTCAAAGAAGACTGTGGAATCTTCCTCTATTTACTTCATTCTGGTCATGATATGATCGGGCTTCCTCTGTCACATGCTCCCTTCATAATACAGTGCCTCATCATAGGCCCAGAAGAAATGTAGAAAACCACAAATGAACTGAAATCCACAGAACTGTAAGCAAAATAAACCTTTCTTCTTTTAAGTTGATTAAGGTGTTATAGTTACAGAAAGCTAACTAATAAACATATACCATGTGTCGCTGGCTCTTTGCAGTACAAAATCTGTGGATATTTGTCACTGCTTGCAGCAACAATTTGCACGGGTCTTAAGGGTGGTGGACTGGAAACTGAGCTACTTCTTTCTCTTTAGTGCACTGCTTTCTTGCTTGTTTGTTTATAGAGGACAGAGGAAATGAGGTTTACTTTCTTTGAGAGGAGAGAGGGAGAGAGAGGGAGAGAGAGGGAGAGGGAGAGGGAGAGAGAGAGGGAGAGAGAGGGGGAGAGAGAGAGAGAGAGACAGAGAGAGACAGAGAGAGAGAGACAGAGAGAGAGAGAGACAGAGAGAGAGAGACAGAGAGAGAGAGACAGAGAGAGAGAGACAGAGAGAGAGACAGAGAGAGACTTTGCTTTCAGAGATATCTATGTCTTCTTAGTTTTCTGCTGCTTCTTACTGGTGCGTCCTGCATCCTGTGAACTAAAGGTACGTCTACCTAAGGTGCTTTAGTGATGCGTCTCAGTTCTCAGCTCTGCGATCTGCCTTCCGCCGCTTTCTGCTAGCTGCTGTTCTTCTTTCTACTAGCTGCTGCCGTGTTCCTTTCTTTCTTCTTGCCCTATTCCTGCTAGCTGCTGCTTTGTGTCCTAGCTGCTGGCGCGCTGTCTCGTTCTGCTTACCCTTATATCACCTCCAGGAGGCAGAGAGCAGGGCCACGCCTCTTAGCAAAGATTAGGCCAGACGCTAGAAGTCCGAGCAGGCACAATTAGGAGTGCTCGAGAACACATGCGCATACATTGTGTGCGTGGACGATAAATCACCTGAGTGTGCTTATGTCAATTAACCGTCTCGCTGCCGATGTGATCTGGCGCTGCCCTGGCGCGGTCAACATGGCACAGACCCCAACACCATGTTTGTATATGATGTTATGAACGTAAAGAAAAAGAATATTCTGGGAGAAAACCATAAAATAGTAACATTAGTTAGTGAATGGGAAATGAAGCAGGTCATCAGGAAGATTAGAAAAGCCAAGAGAGACAGTATTTACAAATTAAACTATTAGCACCTGCATACATTAATAGACATACGCACAAATTCAACAATAAAGAACCTGAAGCAAGATGGAGGTATCTCAGGGTGGGGTACATGAAAGCAGACTTTAAAACTATCTCAGAATTATTCCTTGGGCACAATGATTAAAGGTTATCATCAGATTATTTGAAAAGACAAACCAGACACTAATTTCATAACTACTACATAGACTTTATTTCATATATATGTAAATATTTTAATAAACTACACACAGTTCTCATTGAAAAGAAACTTTATATTAAATTATACTAATTAGTATTCATCATCTTAATTTAGGTTCTATTTCTTGAATTTATTTAGTTTCCAATAAAAGGATATTACTACTTATCTACCTTAAAATACATATAGAACTGTGGGATAAAATAAAACTCCATAATTCAGACCACAAAACTGATGATATCACAAAGAAAATTCTGTAATTACTATGCTTCAAAATATCTTGTGTGTGTGTATGTGTATGTGTGTTGCTGGGGATTGAGCCCAGGACCTTGTGCGTGTGAGGCACGCAATCTACCAACTGAGGTATAGCCCTAGCCCTCAAAATATCTTAAATAAACACAGACATTAATAATTCTGAGATAGTTTAGTGACACTTGATATTCAGAGAATTACTTTAACTATAAATCTGAATACCAAAATTCAGATTATGAATAATGTATCAAAAAATTAATTTGTCAAGATTCACTGTGTAATAGAATAAAGGACAGTAAGAATACCCAAACAAAAACAAAATGTTCAACATCTCCGTAATAAGAGAAATGCAAATCAAAACCACCCTAAGATTCCACCTTACCCCAGTTAGAATGGCGATTATCAAGAATACAAGCAACAACAGGTGTTGGGGAGGATGTGTGGAAAAAGGTACACTCATACATTGCTGGCGGGGCTGCAAATTAGTGCAGCCACTCTGGAAAGCAGTGTGGAGATTCCTTAGAAAACTTGGAATGGAACCACCATTTGACCCAGCTCTCCCACTCCTTGGCCTATACCCAAAGGACTTAAAACCAGCATACTACAGAGATACAGCCACATCAATGTTCATAGCTGCTGAATTCACAATAGCCAGATTGTGGAACCAACCTAGATGCCCTTCAACTGATGAATGGATAAAGAAACTGTGGTGTGTATGTGTGGAATGGAATATTACTCAGCCATAAACAATGATAAAATTATGGCATTTGCAGGCAAATGGATGAAATTGGAGAATATCATGCTAAGTGAGATAAGCCAATCTCAAAAAACCAAAGGACGAATGATCTCACTGATAAGTGGATGATGACACATAATGGGGGGTTGGAGGGGTTAGAGTTACGGTTAGAGTTAGGGTTAGGGAGGGGGGCAAGAATGGAAGAAGGAAGGACTGTATAGAGGGAAAAGAGCGGTGGGAGGGGTGAGGGGAAGGGAAAAAATAACAGAATGAATCAAACAACATTACCCTATGTAAATTTATGATTACACAAATGGTATGCCTTTACTCCATGTACAAACAGAGAAACAACATGTATCCCATTTGTTTACAATTAAAATAAATAAATAAATAAATACCGATTCCATCCTAAATCAGTACACAGTGGAATAGGGAAATTACAGTATAAGTAAAAAATATATTCTACCAAGAAACAAAATAAATTATTGTAGTACAGTGCTGAATCACTAAACCATGTCTTATCTATCATCACCAGTATATATTAATTATTATATAGTTTCTCACCTTCACTCCTCAAAAAAGCTAACAATTTTAAAAACAATAATAAATAAAAGAAAGACCAATAGGATAGAGGAAAAGAAAAAGAGAGAGGGAGGAATAGGGGAGGGAAAAGAGGAAGTACTAGGGACTGAAAATGAGAAAATTATATTTCATGTATATATGATTATATCAAAATGAACCCCACTACCATGCATAACTGAAATGCACTAATAAAAACATTTAAAAAAGGAAAAAGGTAACAAGTATCTTCTGTTAATCAGAGTTCACTTCTTAGAAGCCACTAGCCCTCTCTTACCCATGAAGCTTGAAACTAGTCATGTATACCATAGACATGGTGATTAAAATTTCCTATTTAAAAAAAAAATTAGAGTATGTATAGTAATACCTAATTTATCCAACAATGTCAGAAAATGAAAGTATTCCTAGACTTCTAAAGACTGCCTCTTTCAGATCAAAAACATTATAATTTAATGGAAACTTTCTAAAATGAAAGATATTTTAAATGAAGCATTTTCAAAAGACGTACTTTTAAATGTGTTAACATTCTTACCAATAATTAGGGTCATTATTATGAATATTATTGCAATCTGTAACTGTATTTCATAGTCTATCAGTTGCTATCCTCCGTGGAGGTGTATGTCAGAAAATCTAGCCAACTAGAATATCCCTAATTCCTATGCCTTCAGTATGTAATCATATCATATCAATTAGAACCAAAATACACTCCACTTTTGCTGGAATGACTGGGAAAAAAAAAGTTCCATCAACTAAGGCTATAAAACTAGTAGAATGTGACTTAGAGCTGTTAATAGTTATTTGGGCACCATACAGTAGAGACAGCCTAAGAATATGGCCAACAAGGAAAACACCTAATCCTGATGAGAGGTGTCTAAGCACATGAATCCACCCATACCTGACTAGTCCTAAGACTCAATAGATTTCTTCTTCTACTTCAGCCAATTAAAATGGAATTCCTTTCATGTACCATAGCCCTATTATGGAATGTTTTTAGAAACAAATAGAGAATTGTAAATATAAGGAACCATAAAATCAAACTGGCAAACTGCTTTTATAAAGCAGACTGTCCAATTATATATAAACTATTATGTCTACATGTGCTGTTATGGTTTAAAAATACGGTGTTCCCCAAAAGCTAATATGTAAAACAATGCAAGAATTTTCAGAGGTGAAATGACTGGATTATGAGAGGAGTGCCCTAATAGTGGATTAATCCACTAATAGATTAACCAGGTGGTAACTACAGGCAAGTAGGGTATGGCCACAGAGAGCAGATTACTGGGGACATCAATTTGGAGTTTGTATTTTGTTGCTGGTAAGGAATAGCTCTCTCTCCCCTTGTCCCTTCTCCTTTCTGTCTCTCTCCTTCCTGGATGCCATGTTCTAAGCTGCTTTCCTCACACCCTTCTGCCAAGATGTTTTCCCTCACCTCAGGCCCAAAGATATGGAGTCAGCTAGCCATGAACTGAACCTCTGAAACCATAAGCCAAATTAAGCTTTTCCTCCTCTACATTGCTCATCAGGTCTCTGGGTCACAGCAAAGAAAAGGCTGACTAAAATACATGTTTTAACTGAAAATTAAGGGATATGAAGCCATCCAAATTTTGTTCCAACTTTATGTGAATCAAAAGGAAAGGCATATGCTACACTGAAGTCAGAAGATGAGGGAAAAAAAAAAAAAAGAGCACAGAAATGCAAACCCTCAGAAGCACATGCATGCATGCATACACATACACACACACACATACACAAACACACACACACACACACACACACACACACAAACCTGTGATAGTAAATTGTGAGAGGCCTCCTACAGAGAGGAAAAAATATCTAAAGGTAAAAACCAGAACCACAGGCTGAGGGGTATGTAGCTCAGTGGCAGTCTGTTTGCCTAGCAAGTGTGTGGCTATGGGATCCAACCTCAGTACTACCAAAAGAGAGAGAGAGAGAGAGAGAGAGAGAGAGAGAGAGAGAGAGAGAGAGAGAAAGTTTGATCAGACAACCTTAGCAAACTAAATGGTTCTTATCAGAAATTCTAATAACTTTTCACTTATATTATCTTCTAATTTGTGTAGTTTCACTTTTATCATTTAATTTTTAATTGATTTATTTTTGATGTAAGGTAAAATGCTGGGATCTAGTTTCATTTTCTCTAAAAATTACCTAAGCATTATTTATGGAAATACTTGGAATATTCCCAATATCTGCAATGCTATCATGCTATAAGTTAAAACATGGTATGGTATCAATCTTTTCCCAAAGTTCAACCTAATGGTACATGATTTGATTTCTGGAATATTCATTCTATTAATTGAATTTACAGATGCTTCTCGACTTAAACTGAAATATTGTCCTACTAAGTCCATCATAAGCTAAAAATATCATAGGGTGAAAAAAACTTAATACACCTGCCACACATCATAGCTTAGCAACACAGTATATTACAGTTATTTCTTGTTTATTCTCAAGACAGCAGAGTTTACAAGCTGCAGCTCCTTGCTCCAATGTTGAGCTCTGTAAGAACCTATTATTCTTCCCTGGCCCAGGAAAAGATCAAAATTAAAAATACAGTTTCTACCAAATATGGATCACTTTCATAGCAATGCAAAGAAAAAAACTACAAGCCAAACTATCCTAAGACAGAAACCACCTGTACCTGCTTCATCTTAATATCAACAGAAGAAAAATGATGATTTTTACATGTGCAGCTTATATAATGACGTCATAAACAAATACAACAATTTTACATGTGAGGCTCCTGGCATCGATCTAACTGACATCACTGTAACTTTCTAAATCTGCCATGGATCCAATTCTACTAGTATTTGTGTTTGTGAGTAACACATATTGTTTTGTTCTTCATTTTTATAAGGCTTTGTTTGAGCAGATTTACATTCACAGCACAAAACTAAGCAGAAAGCACAGAAAGTTCTCAAATACTCCCCCCCACCCACCATACACTTTTTTTTTCATTTAAACATTCACCTGAACATTAGATTTTAAACTCTATATTGAGCCACCATCACATATCAGTATACAAATGTTCGATTAATAAGAGTTTTGGAGAAGTGATTTGGTTAATCAAAAAGAAAAAGATATTAGGTGGTTGTTAACATAGAAAGATATTATTTTTACTTTAATTAAGAGACTGTATTAAAGAAAAATCATTACAAAAGAAGTGAAAACAGACCAGGCATGGTGGCACATGCCTGTAATCCCAGAGGCTCGGGAGGTTAAGGCAGGAGGATCCCAAGTTCAAAGCCAGGCTCAGCAAATTAGCAAGGACCTAAGCAACATAGTGTGACCCTGTCTCTAAATAAAGTTTTAAGGCAGGGAGGGGGTGCTGGGGATGTGCCTCCATGGTCAAGCACCCCTGGATTCAATCCCTGGTACCAAAAATAAAATAAAATGTATGTATTTTTTAAAAGCTGAAAATAAACTTTGGAAATACTAATTTAAAGCTCTTCAGTATCTTTTCATTCATACGTAATTAGTATTAGCATCTGTTTTAATAAACATCCATATTGTTGGGGTGGGTCTGTAGCTCAGTGGTGGAGCACCTGCCTAGCACATGTGAGGCACTGGGTTGAAACCTTACCATTTCATTAAAATAAATAAAACAAAGGTATTGTGTCCATCTACAACTAAGAAAGATATTTGAAAAAAAAAAAAAAATATATATATATATATATTTTGTTGCCGGGCATGGCCTGTAATCCTGGGCTCCAGAGGCTGAGGCAGGAGGATCCCAAGTTCAAAGCCAGCAAAAGTTAGGCACTAAGCAACTCAGTGAGACCCTGTCTCAAAATAAAATACAAGATATGGCTGTGGCTCAGTGGTTGAGTGCCCCTTGAGTTCAATCTCCAATACCCCAAACAAAAAAAGAATACTGTTACTTGAAACTAACAAAGTTAATGTTTTAAGAAAGAATAAAAATATTTACATGGTTTCACAGTCAAATTTATGCAAGTATTTATACAAAGTACCACTTCTATCCCTGTCCCTTATACCACATTTCTTCCCTCTCTTTGAAAATAATCTTTTCCTTCTAATTTTATGGTTTACCTGTCAAAATATTTTTATATACCCATTTTTTGAAAATTAATTTTAAAAATAATCTTTAAAAACCATCAACAATTGAACCTAACTGTATATCTAGTTAGTGATATAACCATACAGTTAAAGTAAGCCTACAGACTTTGATCATATATGCCTAATGGGATATACCTTCTAAACAAAATAAGAACTGGAAGAAAATGGCTTTAATTGTTTTTCATGATCCGGCAGTTGATGCTAACATTATATCCTGAGGCTGTTGTATGCATACTGTGGGATAAATCTAATTAGTAATCATTCCAGTACTGTCAAGGCTTCCAGTGGGACTACAGGAGGACACAGGGACAAGATCAATAAAATAAATAAAAATCCTATAGTACTAAATCTGAACCATAAGTATCACAGTAAATTCACAGAACACATTTTCTTAAGAAAAAAACAACAGTAACAAAATACTTCCAAGCCCTAGCTACCGAAAAAGATATAGAATCAATGAATAACTCAGCACTGCCAACACTAGGATTGTCATCTGTCAGATACTGTCTCACCCTAAAAGAAATCAAGCTGAACATGGAACATCTTGTCACAGTGGAAAACAAGCTTATCCAAGACTACTTACTAGGAAGCCATGTACACTCCTAAATAAGTTTCCATTTCCCGAAATGGGACAATTAAAGCAATGAGAGAGAGAATAATAGTAGTGTGAGGCTCATTTAAATCCATGAGTTCAGGATACTAACACACTCATACATACATATATGCACACACACACACACACACACACACACACACATATTCACACACCTCTTCTGTTTGCTTTGGAGGAACCTTGAAAACCACTTGGTTGTTTTAAAATCTATAAGTAAGGAGAAAATAAATCAAACATTTATTCTACATTGCCTATACAAATACACAAATAACTAATATGTGGAAATTTCTCTTAGAAGACGTATACTAATAAAATAAGCAGAATTAAAATACTGCCATTTTGGAACCTTTAATAAATTAATGCATCTGGCAATAACCAACCATAGCAGATGAGACCACAAAACATCCAGAATGATGCCAGTTTTCTACCCACTCAAAGATTATTATGATGCAGTTATTTAGTAACTCCAGTGAAAGAAGCAAAGAAAACAGAAAAGAGATCTGAGAAAAGCAGAAAAAAAGGACTTAATTTTGAACAGTTAAATTTAAAATAAGTATTAGATGCTCAAATGGAGATGTTTATGCAGTGCAATATATGAATCCAGAGTTCAAGGCACCAAAGAAAAAAGGGTATTTAAAAACCCTGAAATTTGGCAAGGTCACCAAAGGGTATAAATAGGAAAAGAGGTCTAACGTCATAGAATGAAAGACAAAATCAGTCAAGAAATAGAGAAGAAACAACCAATAGAGTAGACATAAAATAGGGAAAGTAAAATAGGATTCCTGAAAGCCAAGTGGAAGAAAGTATTTTAAAATGAAAGCATGTTCAACTGCGTAGCAATATGGACATCACTAGTGAGCATAGTAAATACAGTTTTCAGGGACTAACAAATGCAAAAGCCCAGATGAACTCAAGAAAAAGTGAGAAATAATACGAGTACTTTTGAGGGGGTTGTTGTAATCAAAGAAGAAAGGAATGAAGGCAATAATCAAAGGGAAAAGTAGAGTGAAGAGAAGTTTTTATTTTGTTGTGTTTAAGGGTAGGAAAAATAATGATAAGTTTCAGACAAATGGGAAAGTGTTAGTAAAAACAATGAAAAATAATTGTTGGAGAGAAGAAAATGTCTAAAGCCTGGCCTTAGGAAGAGGAGATGAGCTCAAGTACACAAGCAAAGGAATTCACTTTGCAAGGAACACAAACTGAATTCAGAATAAGAGAAGAAAAGACAGTTTACAGACACAAATGCACATCCTGAGTTCCCAGTGGTTACATGACCTCTGACTGGAAAGAGAAAAACCTTCCCTAGCCCAAATTAGGATCTTTGGTTAGGATCAGATCACTGGCATAAGATTTTACACACCACATGGGAAATAAGCTAGCAACAGAGAGTTCAAGAAAAATTACTGAAAATTAGTATACTTAGGTAATACAGCAACACAAAAAGATTTCACTGTCATGTACAAAACAAAATGAGTCTGAAAATGTGAAGATTCTAATATTTTGTATCTCAAATTGGCACATACATGAGTGTGTACATTTTTAAAATTCACCCAACTATACACCCAAAATCCCTGCATTAAATTGTATGAAACTTTAAAAATAAATAAATAAATAAATTGAAGAAATTCGTTATCTTACAAAAGCACAATTTTATCCATTTAAAAGGATATTATATACTTCCAAATGTACTATTCATCTCTTAGGATCTTTAGGAAAGTCAATCATTAAGAGATCCCATTACTTCGACAAACAGTACAATTTTCAAATG
The DNA here is from genome assembly GCF_902686455.1 of Sciurus vulgaris. NCBI lineage: Eukaryota > Metazoa > Chordata > Mammalia > Rodentia > Sciuridae > Sciurus > Sciurus vulgaris. Next base: position 125,397,954 of record NC_136469.1, read on the forward strand.
TCTTTATCATTTGTTAATCTTTTTCAGGGAAGAAAACAAAGAATTTTAGAAGAGTTTAAAGTACTTCTATCAATGAGGTTCAGAGTAGTAACTAGAACTACCTCCTTGAACATGAAAATCCTTCATGGCTCCTAATGTGAATGATGGCTCCTAATTCTCCAGTTACAGTTCATAAAATTACTCTCATTCCCTCCATCAAGACATACATACTATGTAACTAATGTGAGACAGGTAAACCCCAAGCATGGAATTTGATACAGGAAATAAAATGGGAACAAGGGTCAAGCAAAACTACAAAAGAACCATAAGGGAAAATAGTGCAAAACAAAAGACTATTTTGGCTTAAAAGAATACTGATGGAAGAAAATACAGAAAAACAGAGAAGGCTGTATAAAAAAGGAAGTTCTATTTGAAGTAAATTTAAAATGAAAATTAACTTACAAGATGGCTGTATTCTGACAAGCAAAATGAAAGTGGAAAAAACTAGCAGAAATCATGAGTAAAATGTCTCTGTAGGCATGAGACTATAGAATGTGTACAAAAAATGTGCTAATAATTCACTTTCATTGAGGTGACAGTACCTGAATAAGCTGCATAGTAAATGATCATGCCTGCAGAGGTAGATTGTGACTCTACTATAAAAGGTCATACATGACAAATTAAGAAGCCTAGACTACATCTGGTAGTCCATGACAGTGGTTCTGAGAGTGTGGCCACTATACCAGCAATAGCATCACCAGGAACTTGTTAATATGACAAATTATTGAGTTTCACCCCAGACTTACTGAAAGAGAAATTCTTGAGGATGAACTCTATGTTGTAACAAGTGGTTTGAAACTACTGGACTGTGGGGATCCAATTAAGTATTCAGGTAGGGGAGAGAAGTACAATACAACATAATCTAAAATGTTTCTATCAAGTAATAATGGTCACAATAGATTTGAAGGAGGAAAATCAAATTAATAAAATTTGTGATGAAAAAGGAAATATCACAACAGACACTACTGAAATACAAAACATAATTGGAAGTTATTTTGAAAATCTATACTCCAACAAAATACAAAAACTCGAAGACATCCACAGGTTTCTAGAGACATATGATCCAAATTGAATCTGGAGGACATACACAATTTAAATAGATCAATTTCAAGCAATGAAATAGAAGTCATCAATAGCTTAACAACCAAGAAAAGTCCTGGACCAAATGGATTCTCAGCCATGTTTTACAAGACCTTCAAAGAAGAATTCATTCCAATACTCCCCAAAGTATTCCATGAAATAGAAAAGGAGGGAACCCTTCCAAACTCATTCTACTAAGCTAATATAGCCCTGATACCAAAACCAGACAAAGATACATCAAGGAAAGAAAACTTCAGACCAATATGTATAATGAACATAGATGTAAAATTCTTAACAAAATTTCAGCAAACTGCATACAAAAACATAAAAAGATAATGCACCATGATCAAGTGGGTTTCATCCCAGGAATGCAACGTTGGTTCAACATCTGGAAATCAATCAATGTGATTCACCATATCAACAGACTTAAAAATTAAGAATCATATGATTATCTCAATAGGTGCAGAAAAAGCATTTGATAAAATACAGCAACCCTTCATGCTCAAAACACTAGAATTCATAATAGCCTCAAAAAAAAAAGAAATACTTGGGAATCAAACTAACAAAAGAGGTGAAAGACCTCTACAATGAGAACTACAGAACACTAATGAAAGAAATTAAAGAAAACCTTAGAAGATAGAAAGATCGCCCATGTTCTTGGATAGGCAGAATTAGTACTGTCAAAACGACCATACCTCCAAAAGCACTATACAAATTCAATGCAATTCCAATTAAAATCCCAATGACATATCTCATAGAAACAGAGAAAGTAATCATGAAATTCATTTGGAATTATAAGAGACCCAGAATAACTAAAGCAATCCTTAGCAGGAAGAGTGAAGCAGGAGGTATCACAATACCAGACCTTCAACTACACTACAGAGCAATACAAAAATGGCATGGTATTGGCACCAAAATAGACAGGTAGATCAATGGTACAGAATAGAGGACACGGACACAAACCCAATTAAATACAGTTTTCTCATACTAGACAAAGGTGCCAAAAACATGCAATGGAGAAAAGATAGCCTCTTCAACAAATGGTGCTGGGAAAACTAAGAATCCATATGTAGCAAAATGAAATTAAACCCCTATCTCTCACCCTGCACAAAACTCAACTCAAAATGGATCAAGGACCTTGGAATCAGAACAGAGACCCTGCACCTAATAGAAGAAAAAGTAGGTCCAAATCTTCCATCATGTTTGCTTAGGATCAGACTTCCTTAACATGACTCCCAAAGCACAAGAAATAAAAGCAGGAATCAATAATTGGGACAGATTCAAACTAAAAAGCTTTTTCTCAACAATCAATCAACAATGTGAAGACAGAGCCTACAAAGTGGGAGAAAATCTTTGCCACACACATTTCAGATAGAGCACTAATCTCCCAAACCTATAAAGAACTCAAAAAACTTTACACCAAGAATACAAATAACCCAATCAATAAATGGGCTAAGGAAATGGGCAGACACTTTAACAGAAGAAGATCTACAAGCAATCAACAGGTATATGAAAAAATGTTCAACATCTGTAGTAATAAGAGAAATGCAAATCAAAACTACCCTAAGATTCCATCTCATCCCAATAAGAAAGGCAATTATCAAGAATACAAGCAACAATAGGTGTTGGCGAGGATGTGGGAGAAAAGGTACACTCATACACTGCTGGTGGGCCTGCAAATTAGTGCAGCCACTCTGGAAAGCAGTATGGAGATTCCTTAGAAACCTTGGAATGGAACCACCATTTGACCCAGCTCTCCCACTCCTTGGCCTATACCCAAAGGACTTAAAATCAGCATACTACAGAGATACAGCCACATCAATGTTTATATCAGCTTAATGCCCGATAGCTAGATTTTTGCAACCAACCCAGATGCCCTTCAATAGAGGAATGGATAAAGAACTGTGGTATATATACACAATGGAATATTAAAGAAGAATAAAATTATGGCATTTGCGGGTAAATGGGTAAAGTTGGAGAATATCATGCTAAGTGAAATAAGCCAATCCCAAAAAACCAAAAGCCGAATCATTTCTCTGATAAGTGGATGATGATACATAACAAAGAAGGGGAGTAAGAGAAGAATGGAGGAAGGATGGATTGTGTAGAAGGAAATGAGGGGTGGGGCGGGGGCAGGAAAGAACAGAATGAGACAAACATCATTATCCTACGTACATGTTTGATTATATAAACGGTGTGACTCTACTTCACATACAACCAGAAAAACGAAAGTTGTACCCCATTTGTGTACAATGAATCAAATTTTTTTTAAAAAAGACTGGCAAGGACAGTCTAAAATCAAATAAAAATGAAACTAACAACTCAGAGAAGGCAGACAAAGATGAGACTGGAGCACTGAGTCTGAGTGGTAGGTAAAATGGTGATACCATCAATAAAAATGCCAATACACTTAAAGAGAAACAGGAAGAGTTTTTTTAAGGAAGGCAATGATAGGTTCAGTATGAAACTTTCTAGAGACGAAAACAATGTAGTACATGTTAGCATTTAAAACAGAGTTGGAGAACCTAGCAGACCAAATATGAGAATGAGAATTCTGGACAGAAATCAGAACTGAACACATGCAGAAGTAATAATCATGAGCCTGAAAGAGACTTCTAGAAAGTGAAAGGAAGGAACCAAAGTCAAATATCCTCTAGAATACAAACACTTACAGGGCAAGAAACACAAGAAAAACTAATAAATAAGAGAAGTAGACAAAACAGGAAGAAGGATCAAGACCAAACAAGTTCTTTTCAGTTTTATCCTCAACAACCTAACACTCTAGTCAGAGAGAGGGCTTTAACTGTGTAAATTAGTGCTCTGCATTCTGGCTCTACTGCTTTTTCCCTACCCACATCTTGGAATGTCCTACTTATCATCTGAACCTGTTCAACTGAAGGACTCTACATCAGGCTTTTCATAACACTCCTTAAACAGATGTGCACTCTCTCCTTGAAACACAATTCATTCATATTTCTAGTATATAATTTGTCATAATGTGCCTTGTTTTAAATATATATATAACATTATATGTCCTACTAGATAATAAGTTCTTGAGGGTTTACACTCATAGTCTCAGTACAGTACTGAATATAAACAGGAATTTGAAAACATTAGGTGTTTTATGTTTAACAATGCCAGGCATATTTCCCAAGCCTTGGAGGAGGCCCAGGGAAAATAAAATAAAGAGAAAATGAGAATAAAAATTCCTATACCTAATTAGAACTTGAATTTTTATATGATACAAAAATAATAAATCTATAATCAATTTAAATGGATTCACAAATATTGTGTTTCAATTGCTTTAAACATTTTCAGGGGCTGGAGTTGTAGCTCAGTGGTAGACAACTTGCCTAGCATATGTGAGGCACTGGGTTTGATTCTCAGACTGCATATAAATAAATAATAAAAATAAAGGTCTATCAACAACTAAAAAAAATTCAATTTTAAAAAAATTTCAGGATCAAGGTCCTGAATTTTTAAAAAGTTTAAAAATTTTTTAACTTTTTTAAAAGTTTTAAAAAAATCCTTTCATTTTTAAAAAGTTTTTCCTTACCAGTTTCAGTCCACTAAAATATTACAAAGCCAATGGAACAGTGTACAGCAAGTTCTCAATACTTAGTAGTACCAATACAGAAAGTCTAATATAGGGCTAGTCACCTGAAGTCAATCAACTTTTAAAGAGGAAAAGTTTATTTTGACTCATGGTTTCAGTAATTAGTTTATGGCTGCTTGGTCTTGCTACTTAAGGACTGTGGTGGAACAGTACATCATTGCAGGAGTATGTTATAGAGAATACCTGATGACATCGTGTTGCCCAGAAAGCAAGAGACAGAAGGAATGGGTTTCAATATCTCCTTCAAGATCATGCCCCCAATAACCTAATTTCCTTCCACTAGGCCCCACCTTCTAAAGATCCCACCAACTCCCAAGAGCTAAGTGCCAAGTCTTTAACACATGGGCCTTTCAGGGACATTTCAGATCCAACTATATAGCACACAAGTAAGGGAAAAGGTAATCTTTAGAAATACATAAGGTGGATTCTTCAGCCAACCTCAAGACAATACTCAAAACATAAGTACTATAGCAAAACTCAAACCAAAATACAGGGGACAAACAAGGTATCAGGTCTTAGTAAAGGAGCTGATATCAATAGCCAGAAGTCTCAAACTAAAACTGAGGTCAATAACAGTTGAAGTATGTATACAGAAAAGTTCTTTGCAGTTTTCAGAGCTCAAAACTAGAGAGATAAAAGCAAACAAAAGTAACATGTCTAAACATGTTACGGAGTGAACACAAGTTGGGATAGTTGTACTCAAATCCCAGTTCTTCTTACACACACTATGTAAAGAGTAACTCAACTCTCAAATCCTCATCTACAAAAAAATGAGACGACCTGTTCTGCCAATCTCAAAAAATGTACTGCTGAGATAATGTGTGACAACATAAATTCTTCATAAACCATGAGGTTTTATCACATATGCTTGGGTTATCTGAGGATAAAAACAACTTGGCAGTACTATCCCTTTAAAGAATACCCAGTTTTCTAGAGCAAAAGAGTCTCCTGAAGGTTATGTGGTTAGTGACTACAACTCTAAACTCTTGGAGAAATTCCAGCAGGCTAAACTCCGGATAGGTCCATAAAAAGCTTACACTATTATATAAAATTCTTCAGATATTAAAATTTGGTTACCCTTTTTTGTGAGTGATGACAACACTTAAGTTCTAGTCCCTACAGCAAATTTCATGTTTATTATACAGAGTCATTAACTACAGTCATCAGTTGTACATTAGATCCTCAAACTTATTCATCTTATAAGCGAAAGTTTATACCCTCTGATAAATGAAGTGTTGGATGTGTTAACTCTCGACTATGGTAATTATTTCACAATGTACACATCCATCAAAGCATCATATTGTTTACCTTAAATACAGTTTGTATTGTCAATTGTACCTCAATAAAGCTGATGAACACATTTTAAAAAAAAAAAAAAGAAAAATATGGGAAAGCCAAGAAATTTTCTACTAAAAGAAAAAAATTCTAACATCAAGGAAGGAATCAATGAATATTATTTTAATATAAGAAATATTTTCTAGTTGTATTATTTCTAAACAATAAATTTTTTAAAAGCCTCTAATAAAAAAAATAAAGTTTCTAAATGTTTCTGTCATATTACTAGAAAATAGTTGTATAATATGAAAAGATTCAGAATAATGAACTGAAATAGATATAAGCTTTACTATTAGCATAAATCTTGGCATAATACTTTTCAATTTAATAACTTGGTGAGGGAAACGAGACACAGATAAAGGTTAAATACAACAGAAACAGACTATGATAAGCCATATGGTGAGAGTAATTATAAGGCCTGTTGGCCTGGAACAGGCCTCATTTACCCCTGTTGTCTTGATGTGATTATTAATAGTGCACCCTTTCACTCTCAATGGTAACCCAGTTTGGATGATGAATTATATAGGTAATTCTACCTGTAACAACAATACTATAAGGGTAAAAGTGTTAATGGGAATAGATAGGCTCTGTACCTACCCAAATTCAGACATCTTTTAGAAGCTGAGACAATATGTGAAGTTTGCTAAATCATCAAATAAATTTATTACATAAATGCAATGCCATGCTGTGATCCTCTAAAACTGCTCAGAGAAGGAGGGGGAGGAGAAGACCAGGACTGGCAGTACAGTCAGGCTAGAACTAAAGAAGAGAAGTCCAGATGCACAGACTTGATTCACACTCCTACTCCTCTGCCCCCTTTCAGTCTGCACTATACTGACTATGAATGCTTGTTGAGGTAAGTAAAAAATTAATGGAGCAGGGTTTGGGGGCATAATCAATGGCAGAGCATTTTCCTAGCAAGTGCAAGGCTCTGGGTTCCAACCCCAACAATGCAAAAAAAGAAAAAAGATGGAACAGGAATAAGAAATGATTTTTTTTAATGAAACTACATAATTATCATGAGGTCTGACTAAGCAAAGCAAAAAAGAATTTGAGGGAGTAGGATCAAAGACTTACTCATTGAAGCAGGAATTGTGGTAACTCCCAGAAAGACACAAAAGGTACTGAATTGAAAGTTTCAATGCTCTGTGAAACCACAAAATGATTTCAGAAGTTTCTGGTTCTGCATACACAGATCTGATACTATAGGTCACACTTTCCCAGTTTATCAGTAAGTTGCATTTAAGAGTTATTTATTTACCATTTGACACACATCATTCCACAGAAACTACTAGAAGACATTTTTAAGGTGGAACTTGAAAAAAGTAAAAATCACAAAATAGAGGAGTAAAAAATCATTGTCTTTTCCAAGACCATCACAGTGGCCAAATATAAACACTATGCCTGAGATTATACTGTTAAAAACTGTTATAAAAGCAGAAAGAGAGAGAGAAATAAAAGAAGAAGAATATTATTATTATTATTATTATTATTATTAATTAAGGTGCAAAGGATAAGTTATAAATCATTTTAATGGATCCAATCACAAGAAAGAAAGATTTGTAAATATACTACATTCCACAAAAGGTTCATAAAGAGGTTCCAGCTACTATCAATGTTCTGAAATTTAAATCAAGTGGCCCTTAAATTTCATCAAATGCAAGAATCACTCAAAGAACTTATACAAACAGACTGCTAGATTCCACCTCCAAGTTTCTGATTCAAGTAGGGCCACCACAGTGCACAAGACTTTGTAATTTTTTTCACATGACACTTAAGTTGCTTGTCTAGGGAGCATACTTTGAGATTTATTCATTACAACAATTTCACCAAATTATGTCAACTCCCTTTTCATCCACTTCTCTTCTCCCTTGAATCCCAAGGACTTGGTTCTCAGGATGCTTGTCCTTCCTCATTCTGAGAGCCAAAGGCAAACTACTAGAGTAGAGTTTTTCTACTTTGCCTCCAAAACATGCATATAGCCAGCCCCATTATCATTTGAATAGTTTAAATTGCAGTTAACTACAGGAAAACAAGTAAGAAGTAACCACAATGACAAACAAATATGTTATGCTTAACATATTTTGGTGATTTGTTAAATATTAAAAGACTTTAAGTACACCCTAATATATTACTTGCCTCTATGCAAGCTTTTCTTCCACAGACTTCTGTTTGAAGGTGTTATAAACATTACTTCTAAGGTGCCTTCAGATCAATCATTAAGCAAACTCCAAATACAAATTAAAATTTAAAAATTAATATAAGTTATAGCTAAAATAAGTTGTTGGAACATACTTATAGGAAAGGGTATTTTTCAAAAAAAAGTACAGAATATAATTATGTCTTCCCCTTAACGAAATATCTAAATTTTCTGCCTCATTCCAGCACCTTCTAAATTAGTATAAATAAGTGGGTTTTGTCATTTCTTACAAGCATCACAGTATCAGAGCTAATTTCAGTCATGAAAAGCATAGTACTCATCATAAGAACATTTGTAACTCATATGCTATATGATTAACAAACATGTACATGGTAGTGGTAGAACTTTGAAAATATATACTAACATTAGCAGTGTCTCTGGAACTTGTTTTCTCAAAAAATGTTCACAGTCATCCATTCTTATAAAAATGGAGTATAGTCTAAGTGACTTACAACATGACCTCCTTTACAATTTATTAGTGCAGTGGTTTCCAATCTGGGTTGTCCAGACCCCAGAGGGGTATACAATCTTATCAAGTGGTGAGGGAGGAAATATTTAAATTTATCCTTATGTTTAATTTCATCTCATATCTTTAAATTTATATTTTTGTGAACATTTTAAAAAGATATAACACTGGTATAATAGTTGTATAAATATAAAAAATCTATAATACACATATATACAATTAAATACAGGAATTTATTTAAAATTTTGATCAGAGAGCATACACAAAACCTTTTTCCTAATAGTCTGATAGCATGGTAAAAAAAAAAAAAAGTTTGAAGAAATACAGTATATGAGAGCTACTTTTGGCTTCTAAAAAGTCCTCTGATTTTTTCATTTTAAAAAGTGTAGCCAGGTACAATGGCACTCACCTGTAATCCCAGTGGTTCAAGAGACTGAAGGAGGAGAATCACAAGTTCAGAGCACAGTCTCAGAAACTTTAGCAAAGCCCCAAGCGACTTTGTGAAACCTTGACTCAAAATAAAAAATAAAAAAGGACTGGGGATGTGGCTCAGTGGTTCAACCCACAGTACCAAAAAATAAAAACAAAAATGAAGTGTTAAGTGATTTAACAATGCTATTTGAAGGATTGTATTTGAACCATATACATTTGTACATTTGCATCAAATCTACTAGTACTTCATTTTTCTTCAACTTACAGTAGTCTATTTGGATGAAAATTTACCTCGTTACTATTAGGTTGTAGATGTGAAATCTCCACAAAAAGCTCATGTGTGAGTCAATGCAAGAAATTTTAGATGCAAAATGATTGGGGTACCAGAGCTTAACCTAACCAGTGCATTAATCCCCTGGTGAGGATTAGCTGGGTGGTAATGTAGGCAGGCAGGGTATGGCTAGAGGGGGCAGGTCCCTGGGGGTACCTTTCAGATATGCATTTTGTTCTTCTTGAACAGAGAGCTCTAGCTCTCTCTGCTTCCTGGTGCCAAGTTCCCAGTTGCTTTCCTCTGTTACATCCTTCTGCCATGAAGTTCCTTCTGCCTTGCCTCAGGCCCTGAGTAATGGCATCAGTCATCTACCGACTGAGGCTTCTGAAACTGAGAGTCCCCAAGTAAACTTTCCTCATTAAAACTGTTCTTGTCAGGTCTTTTGGTCAAAGCAGCAAACAAGCTGACTAAAACAATTACCTAGGAATCCATAATTTTCACCAGGATGGAATAACATTTCTGATAACTTTCTAAGTGTCACTTAATATGTACATTTAGCAAAGATAAAATGATTTTATAAGGGCAGATATCAAAAAATGAAGAATTTCCAATTAATTAGAACAAACAACAAAATTAATAACTTTTTTTAAAAAAATTGTAGAATTCCAGAGACTGTTTTTAGACTTCAAGGAGCTCTGAAAACCAGGAGAGCTGTCCTATGCTCACATGCCCTTTGCACCATGTACAATACCCCCGGGGTATGGAGTTCTACCACCCCTGATCCACTGTCTCACCAGCTGTACTGTGGTTTCCACTGGTGCCTCACTTTCTAGATATCCATGAATCCCCCAGCCTTAATTTGCCGCTTTTTGTGTCTTTTCTTATGTCTTATCTCTTATGTAGTACTGATTCTCAACCATGCCTCAGTTCCTCGAGGACAAATCAATGGTTTTTTTTTTTTCCATAAAATGACCGTAAAGGTACACTTGATGTCTTTGTTCATCTTTACAAAGTCATTACTTCACACACTCTAGCAGCCAAAAGGTGCTCAGTAAAAGACCAATGAAGTTAAGCTTTGTTCCTGAATCGAGTATCTCACAATTTATAAGCAGGATACCACAAAAATGATGGGACAATCTAATCTTGAAATGTCAAGATTAGTTTCAAAAATACTAATTTCCCCATTGCTGGTCCTTTTCCTGTTGGCCCTACTCTTTCTCTCAGCACTATCACCAGCTCCAAGGTAAGTCCACAGTCATTTTATGAACACCCTATGAAAAGACCCACTTGGTAGTACACTGATGTCTCCCACCAATAGCCCTTCCTCTTTCTACCACATAGTACTAGAAGTGGCAGTGAATTTGTTTGACAAAGCTAATCCCTTCATACTGGAAATGACTAAGAAAATGTACAATAATTTCAGAAAATCTACTTAGCTTAGAAAATAATTTACCTCTGTAAAAAGCTCACATATTTAGTGCTCAAATTATTAAGCATCTAAATTAGCAACTATGTAAACCTCTTAGACAATCTTGGGAAGATTATGAAGAATAAATGATCCCCAATAATACAATTATCATTACTAAAAAGTAACAATTTAATTCTGTGGAGGGAGAGAAAGGAAAATGATAATAATGTTAATGTAATGAATTATCAACTCAATATGATAAAATGGTACTAACAGTAAAACTTTTGATAATCCACTGATTTCATTTTATTCACTCCTCCATATGACCAACAGAATATATTTACATGTTTCATACACTTTTTAAATTGAAAGCATTGCAAGACAGGATTATTGTACAGTCTATAATTCTAGAAACAAATTAAATAAATTGGTCTACTTTAAAGTGAAAGCCATGATTTTGACATCACTGGAACTGGGCTCTAACCAAAATGATTTAACCACAATAAGAAGGGATTATCTCAGGAAGAAGAAATTCACTAGTGTAGAAGCATTAAATTTAAGACTAAAGAGTTAAAATCTGATCCAATAGACAATCTAAAACTGCTGTAAATTTCTCAGCTGAGAAAACACTCTCAAAGTGATAATCATGATGGATTAGAGAGGAACATATTAGAGGCAGTAATCTGGGCACCAGATAATAAATACTTAGATTAAAGTAGAATCAGCAAATAACTAATGCAGATAAGAGGTAGTAGCAAAAGTAGAAAAAGGCATAAGCTTTAAGGACCTAAGATCTTATTTATAACAAGCAAAATCTAGCCTGCTGTCCACTTTTGCTTTCTACTGGAATGCCCCCCTATGCCCACTGGGTTCATGTATGGTCTATGGCTGCTTCCATACAGTTGCAGAACTGACTAGTAGACCATATGTGGCCTACAAAACCTAAAACATTTACTACCTTTATTGAGTCTCCTTAGAACTGCCATAATGAAGTATTACAACTAGATGCTTAAAAATAACAGAAATATATTTTCTCATAGATCTGAGGGCTAAAAATCAAATTATCAGTAGGGCCATGATCACTCCAAGGCTCTACAGCAGACTCTGTTCCATGAATCTTTCTTAGTTTCTGGTATCACCAATAATCCTTGGCATTCCTTGACTTACAGCTGCATAACCCCAATCTCTGTCTCCACTGTCACCTGGCTGTCTTCTCTCCTGTGTCTGTGTCCACAAGGTGTTCTCCTCTCCTACAAGGACACCAGTCATGAGTTAAGGGGCTACTGTATTACATTATATCTTTATCTTACCTAATTACAACTTCAATAACATGATTTCTAAGTAAGGTCACATTTTGAAATATTCAACATATGTTTTTGGAGTACAGTTCAATCTGTGACTTGGCCCTTTATAGAAAAAATTCTGCCAACTCCTAATTTGGAAGAATACAAATTGAGAAGAAGTAGGTCCGAAATGCCACTAAACAGTGACAGACTGAAAACACAAGAGCAGAATCTTGATTTAAATATGTTACATTTAAAGCAAAAGTAAAGAGACCTCTAAAAATGTCTGACAGAAAGCAATACATGAAGATGAGGAATATGGACTGACTTAAAGATGGAAGAATCAGAAATGACCTGAAAACAGATGACCAGTTTCAAAGTAAATGTTTTGAACAGCATGTCAAGCAGGTCAATTGATCTTTAGAGAATGTTATTAGTAGATAACAATATTATTAGAGGATGTTACAGCTATGGAACTTGAGACAATAAGGTAGGAAATAATGTAGTTTACCATTATGTAAACTAAAAAAGAAGCATTTCAACACTGATAATAAATACAACATAGAGGCTGAAGAGGCCTGAAAACAGGAGGTTTGGTTAGAATGAGACCACAGTCAAAGGAAACAACTTCTATGGAGAATCTAAGAGGGAAACTAGGGCAGGAGGAAGATGGTAATGCTTAGAACTAATGACAATTCGTACTAAATTGATGGCCTCCAATGAACCACATCTCCTGGTTACCTATATCACGTACAATCCTCTCCCACACAGATTCTGAGCTTAGCCAAAAGACTTGTTTTAGTCAATTTGATATTACCAAGCACTGGCAAGCAGAGGCATGATAAGTAATTGCACTTGGGAACTTGTCTTCCTGGAACACTACCACTTAGAAGCCAGTTGCCATGTAGTAATAAAGTTTTAGCTAGACTCCTGAATGATAAGAGGTACAGAAAGAGAGATCATGATAGATAAGAAGCCATCTTAGCTATTTCAGCACCAAAAGTTCCCAAATGAATGCCAACTGCCACAGTGACCTCAGTCCAGAACTATAAGAACAGAAAAACTAAGTAGCTGAGCCCAGTAGACCCACAGAACTGGGAGAAATAATAAACTGTTGTCATTTTAAGACAATACAATTTGAGGTGGTTTGCAAAACAGCAATATCTAGACAGAAAAGAATATAAGTTTGAGAAACCCAAGAAAATGAGACAAAGAATTTATAAAACTGGGACATCTGTATAAAACTGGGAGAAAAAGAAAAACCGCATAAATCTATAGAGTAAAATTAAAATGTGAAAATAGAAAATTTGAAAGTATTAAAGATGAAAGAGCTGAGTCACATGAGGAATAAGGGGGAAATTTAAGACTAGAAGCACAGGCAGTCTGTCCCAGGAGGGTACGGGGAAAGGAAAGCTTTCCACCTACTTCATCGCTTTCATCTACTTCAATTCCACCATCTTTGTCATCATCCATTTGTTTATGTATTGTTTGAAGAGCTTCCAGACTAAATCGATCTTCTTCTGTAAAGCATGGTGGACTCAGTGACATACAGGGATCTGAAATAGAACAAAGGAAAATTACTAACTTGCCACACCAAAACATAGGTTGCAGTTATTGGGAAAAAAAAAAAAATTTAAACTTCATACCAAGTCAGATAAGAAACTTTAAAATGTCAAGAGTATTCTTCACATCAAAAATATAATATGTGAACACAACTGACCAAAATTTAACAATCCAATTGCATTAATATTAGGCAACTACAATCAGAAATTACAACAGTATTAACTTCAAATTGTCTAAAGTCTTCTATCTCTTCTCATCCATTATATTTACTAATTATTCATCCTCTACCCCCCAAAAAACAGATCTCCTCACACTACAAAAAAAAAAAAAAAAAAACACTAAAAGTCAGAGAATACAAGGTATAATCTGGTTTAATTAAAATAAAGCCCTAGGAAAGAAAACATTACAAAACAAACAAAACGGAAATGGTAGAATATTTACATGACTCTTTTTTCATTTTTCTATTTAAGATACTGCAATGACTTTTTAAAAATATATATAACTTCTTAGGTTAAATAAGAAAAAAAAAGAAAATGAATTATTTAAAGTCTTGCTCCTCAGGTTTTCATTAATATACATTCATTGGTTAAATCTCTTCCAATGAAATATGTGTGAATCCTCCTATTGAAATTGTCAAAAACTAACAGAGAGCATGTAGGGTTTTTCAAAGACTTAAAATCAGAATGATGAAAAGCACTCCTGTTGATATAATAGTAATAAAAACCTATATTGCAAAATTTTAAAGTATTGCCAAAATTTACTCACACCCTATCTGGCAGGCTGCTGGATTGACAAATTCTAGGAACTTTCTGCTACTATTCTATCATATCATTAAAATAATGTCATTTTAAAATGTCATCAGAACCACATGTATTTCTAGAAAGTATTGGACTTAAAAGTTTAATGTGGTTTACATAAAGAAGATTGTCATAGTCTGGTTAATCTCATCAACAGTTTAAAATCTATTATATCATTCTGTTCTTATTATGAATTGCCACCAGTTAAATGGCCAAATCACTTGTCATTTGGTCTTATTATCTCATCTCTGGGCTGGAGATGTAGTTCAGTGGTAGAGCACTTGTCTCACACAAGGCTCTAGGATGGATTGCCAGCATCACCAAAAAAATAAAAAATAAAAAAATACAAAAAAAAATAATACACGTGTGTGTGTGTGTATATATATGTATGGAAATGTAACTATAAATCATGTATGCATATATGTGTGCACATACAAATATTTAAAATCTGACCAAGATTTGATAAAACCTAATAATGGTCGATTATGGTCCCTAATTTGCAAAGCAACCAGAAGAACCCTGATATGGTTATGAGTGCAAATCTATTTGTAATTGTTTTGATAGATGCAAAGTAAAAGATAAGCTCTCAAGTACTGAACCAAAGAACAGCAGAAAGAAGATCTTTATACAACATATAATGGCCTCCAGCAGATCTCATATGTACAATTATATCTTATTTTCTAATAAACATATAAAGTAAATATGATTATTGCTACTGGTTATAAGGAAAGGGCCACCATCCCTCACTCTGATCAAATAAGCTTTGTTGTCAAACACTCTGAGTCAACAGTGAGGGCTGTATAACCTTCAGACAGCTTTAAAAGAAAATTAAGAGCAACATATAACCTGAAAAAATTCACATAAAAATAAAATTGGTAATTATTTACTTAAATGAATATTATATAAACAATTATCAACACATTTAATAAAATACTCTCAAGGCCTACTTCAGGATATAATTTCTCCATGAAATTTTTCATAAATACTCTTTCTTAATGATCACTTCCTTCTCCAAATTCTATTCCAACCATTCACCCAGTATATACTGAGCAGCTATCATGTGCCAGACACTGGAAATACCATAATGAACAAAAAAGACAAAATTCTCATAAAATTTACATTCAAGGAATATGGGCATAACAAGATAAATAATAAAAAATATAAGGAATTAGTAGTGATATAAAGGGGAAAAACCAAATAGAGAACATATAGTCAAAGAATTTGCATTATTTTATTGTATCTTCACTTTCAAATATTCTACCTAAGCCCCCACTTAATGTAGAACTTTATTAATCTTCAATTGCTTTACACATCATTTTGTCCATATAACTAAGCTTATGAACAGGTACCATGTTCTTTGATTTTTCACATGTTCTTAAAACACTGACTTGGGTGGGCATATTTTAGATCTCTGATAAATTCTATTACTTCATACATAAACCCAATCAAAAACTTCCAGCTTCTATATGGTATAAGGCAGTGATAAGTATTAGGAATTAAAAAGATAATCAAGCATCCTACACTCTGAAAAAGCTTACAGTCTAGTAAGAAAAGACATGTAAATGTACAGGATACATTATTAGATATACTGAGAACACTGACTGCAGGTTGCTAAGGTGAATGTATCCTTCAAAAACCATGTGTTGGAAATTTAATCCTCAATGCATCAGTGCTGGGAGATAGGAGTTATTTAGGTTATGAGGGATCCATCCTCATGAATGGATTAATTCTGATTATAAGAGCTTGAGGCTGTGAGTTTGATCTCTTGGTCTCTCCCTCAGGTTCATTTGCTCTACTGCCATGGGATGATGATGTAAGAAGGCCTTCCCCAGACAGCGACTCCCTGATGATAGACTTCCCAGACTCTAGACCTGTGAGAAATGAATTCCTTTTGTTTAAAATTATACAGTCTGTAGCATTTTGTTACACTGGCATAAATACAGCCAAGAATCAGGCTTCTATGGGAATGTGAAGAAAAATTACCTAATCCAGACTAGAAAAGTCAGTAAAAGTTTTCTGAAGATAAATTTAGATAGTTTTTAAATGACCTAAGAACAACCTATCTTCAGTGACATGAAAAGAATACAGAACATTTGGAGAAACAAGTGGTTTAATTTGTCTGGAATACAGAAAAAAAAAAATACATATTTAAAAGAGAGGTGCAGATAGATGCAGAGATCAAGCACTTGCCTAGCATATGCAAGGCCATGGGTTCCCATGTTCAGCACTGGAAAAAAAAAAAAAAATGGGTAGGAGATTGGTAAGAGGCTAGATCTCTAAAAGCTGTTTTCCATACTACAGAATTTGGAATTTTATCCATGACTATGGGAACCCATTAAGGGATTTCAAGGCAGGAACTGACAACCAGATTTATTATACAAAGATCACTCCAGTGACAGTGGGAAGTAGATGGACTAAAGGCACAAGTGAGACAGTGGTGGAAACTGCCACAGTCATTTTGGCAGCATTCACCAATCCATGACTCCAAGGAATAGTAAAGTACATAATGAAGACTGCTTAAGGGGTTGGTGGGATGTCCAAACTGCAGCAGCAGAAGGAAAGATAGGAGCTGAAGTCCAGCAAGACTGGTCCATTTTTCCACAGGGAATTCTATTTCCTCTAAAGTACAATAACTTAAGGCCTAGAAATTTAACAGAATAGTTATAAATTATGATCTCTATTGACTCCTCTAATTTTTTCTTTTTTCATTTTTATCAGTTGTTTCCCTTCTAAGTTAATTCTGTAAAAGAGGTACTTTTAACTCAGATTAGCTGGCCTACCTTTCTTTTAAAATATGCAACCTGTTTTAAAAGATCCATGCCTATATTGAATCCATTATAATTATGTCAAAGACAACTGCTAAAATACCAAATCATTCTCCTTTGCCAATTTCATAAACACCTCCATAGTGACCAAAAATGTGCCACTGCGTTTCTCATTTAAACAGATTTCATTCATTCATTTAAACATGATCTGAAGTACCTATAATGTGCCAGGCTCATGCTTGGTGCTAGGCACAAAAATTAAGAGAGTTTTCCTCCCTTGTACTCTTACCTTGTGTTAACCAAAACAATGCATGTATCTTTTTAGTTTTATCTGATGAGCACACTTTTCTTTACTCTGGATTGACAGCAGCACTTTATACTGAGGAAAAGGAATCAGGTGCAACAAAATGAGATGTAGCCAAAGTCCATAATCAGCAATATTATTAAATTCCACCTCATTTTTCTATACTCAAAGCCTAACAAACTTTTAATCTAATTCTGCAGAAATAAAGTTAAATGAATTAAAACTATTTTACCTAATAAGTAATATCAACTACATTCTAGAAACCAATGCTATTTTTATGCACATAATTTAATTCCTACAAACTTAAGGAGGGCAAGTTTTATCTCGACTGTTTAGATGAAGAAATGAGATTCATGGGTAACCTGCTTAAGATCACATCCCTAGAGATGAGAGTGGGATTCTAACCAACTCTTCAAGACACCAAATCTATGCTTATGTGTCAGTGGCAACAAGAAGCACAAAAGTACTCCATGGGACAGGATCACTAGACACTTTCTGAATAACATTCACATTCACAATCTAGAAGTCATACCTGTACTTTCTACTTTTTCCTTTTGGTAATGTACCTCCACTTCAATTCACACTCCACTTGAACGTTATGATAAATACATTATGTTGTATCATAATTTTACCTTAAATTTTACTGTTAGCATGCAATGTATTTATTTTTTATTCTCAATGAACCACAATGACTGACATATTTGTCAATCATTACGGAAAACCGCCGCTTCTTAGCCTGGGTTGCTCCAAGCGGCTCACGCTGCTTCTTGTTCTTTCAGCCGACCAGCGGGACAAAAGACATGTACCCTTCCGAAGTTCATGAAGCAGCTTCCCGTTTATTCAGATAACACACCCTCAATATATAAGCAGTCTCATGCATAAGCAATTGTAACCAGATATGTCCATCCAATCCTATTAAAGGTCAAGCGATCACTCACTCAAGCATACATGTAAAGTATATCTGTCCACACGCTAGGCGGCTGAACTGATTATCATACACCAATTGTAAATGCTTCCTGCCTTTCTCCAGGCATAATCAGGACACAGTTTGCTCTCTGCCAGTCGCCATCTTTAGATGCACGTGGCATAACCCTGGGCCCCGGGTTTCGTCCGCCACAAATCATATAAATACTAGAAGCCAAATAAATTAATTCTTAACTACAAGTTTTTTGCCTAGTAAACATATAAATATTATAATCTAGGTTAGAAGCTAGGTAGAGAAAAGTCAAAAATAAACAAATAAATAAAGCTAACTCTGGTAGATGCAATAACAATGTAACAAACATACAAGGATGACAAAACTAAGGAAGTCATGTTTATGTGCATAGTTAAGAAAGACCAGGAAAAAAGTGATCTTTACATTGGTGTTTGAAAGATGAACATGTCTTCTCTGGGAAGATGTACAGGGAAGAGCATAATCTACTAGATTTTATGCTAACAAAATGATAACTACCAACTATAGAGTGTCTATTATATATCATAATAATACTGTTATAGTTTAAATCTGAAAATCCCCCCAAAAACTCATGTATTGAATGCTTGGTCCCCAATTCAGCAGTCTCCAGAGGTGGAACTTTTGGAAAAAGACTGAATCATGAGGGTACTAATCTTATCAGTGGATTAGTTTTATTTGATGAGTTAATAATCTGAATGGATTAATCTGAGGTATTAGAAAACTGCAGGGAGCTGGAGCACAACTAGGGAAGTAAATAACTGGGGGTTTGCCCCTGGGGTCTCTATCTTGTCCCTTATCCTTCCCCCTCTCTTTGCTTCCTGGTCTCCATGAGCTGAGTAGCCTTCCTCTGCCATACTCTTCCACCGCGAAGTTTCAGCTTTGGAGCCAGAAAACCATAGGCTGAAATTTCTGAAACCATAAGCCAAAATAAAAATCTTTCCTCTTCTAAGTTGTTTTCCTTGAGTACTTGTCACAGCAATGAAAAGCTGACTAACACATATATAAGAAATTAAGTATTATACAGTCCATGTTTTCTAAAAAATATGCATTATTCCCATTTAGTTAGATAATTAAGAGAAATAATAGGGAAAGCTATATAAAGAGGAATCTACAGAACATTCTAAAGTGACTATAGAGGGAAAAATATTAATAAGTTACTCAAATACTAATAAGTTGCAGTTTCCTCAGCCTAAAAATCTTTCTCCCAAATATATTCATGTTTGATTAACTACTTTCATTCCAACCCAAATGTTCTTCAGAGATCACCTTATTTCCCTATCTAAAACAGCCTTCCCCTTTACTCTGTCTGCTTTCTTTTTACTCAAAGCACTTTAACATGGTACACAACATTGTGTATTTCTTGATTTGCTCTCTATCTCCCACACTACAATGCCAGCATGAGCTCCCAGGCTTTGATTTCACCAGTCCTCTTTCCCCAGTGCCTAGAACAGTATCTGGCACACAGTAAGTACTCAAGACAATATTTGTTTACTGAATTACTTACCTAATTGGTTTTTAAATGTAAATATTTTTGAAAGCTTTCAAGAAATTACTTGGCTCAGAAAACTAAAACGTAGAAACTGACAATAAAATGCTTCACCTCTTCATAGTGCTACAGTTAAACCTAATTAATTAGTAGAAATTTCATATTTCATTATCTGATTGTACAACAGTTCATCTCTACATGCACCTACTGAAGGACATCTTAGTTGCTTCCAATTAGGTTTTGCAATTAAAATAAACCTGCTATACACATTCATGTGCATGTTTTTGTGTGGATATAATTTTCCAGATCCTTTGAATAAATACCAAAACAATGCAATAGCTGGATTGTATGGGCAGGCTACGTTTAGTTGTATAAGAAACTGCAAATCTGCCTTTTAAAGTGGCTGTATCATTTTGTATTCTCGCCAGGAATTAATGAGTTCTCATTGTTCCACAGCCTCACCAGCATTTAATGCTATCAGTGTTCTGGATTTTAGCCATGTGTGTAGTATATCTCATTTTTTAAATTTGTATTTCCTTGATAATATATGATGTGCAGCATTTCCTCATATGATTATTTGCCATCAGCATATCTCCTTTGGTAAGATGCATCAATTTTATTTTAATTTGGAGATATATGTTTGCTATCAAAGAATGTCTATTACAGTAGTCAAGCAGGAAATTATAGAATACAAATTTCAGAGAAGGACAAACAGAAAAGATCACAGTAAAAAAACTGAATGTAGTGAGAGAAAAGAGACAAATATGACTGGTATTTCAGGCATAAAAGTCATCTAGGTTAAAAAAAAAAAAAAAGGCATGTTTCTCTTGTATTTGATGGAGCCAAATCAAACAACACAAGAATTGCAAAATATATCAAATATGATTCCATGAAGCCTCCACTGTAGGAATAAATATGTCATTTTTTTCTATTTTTGTCATCTCAGTCAATTAATATATGTAGGGAATACAGTTTAGAAACCTAACAAATAAGAGTTCTACAAAAACAGTGAAGATGAAAAAAGTAAATGTAGTCCTTAGAGCTAATTTCCCTTCTATACTTTCCTTTAAGTCAGTATATTTCATGCAGAAAAAAACTAAAAAGTGGAGCCAGGTGACCATTAGGTACAAAACCAATGACTGTGGCCCACTACAGCACACAAACCATATGCTGCCAAGAACTTGGCTTACTGTCTTGGCAACTACTTACCAATCTCATGATTCAGATTATTTTAATAACTACCACTGAAAGAAATTTTTTAAATAAATAGTTTGTACTCTCACCAAGTCCTGTCTCTAAAAAAAATAAAAAGGGCTGGGGCTGGGGCTCAGTGGTTAAGTACCCCTGGGTTCAATACCCAGTACCCCTCTCCCACCAAAACAAGTTTGTATTTATTAGTACCACTTCAAGCATTTATCAAATCAAATAGTCAATCTGAATACTTTAAAAGCAAATGTTTTCTAATATCTTCAGGGACAATTATTCAGTGTCATTTTCAATATACCAAACACCTGATTCAAATTCAAAAACAGTGTGAATGAAGTCTTCCTTCTCTTCTAAATATCCTTTTTTAGGGCAGAGTGCATCTATTGTTCTCACAACTCTTACTACGTAAGAGTTATCTAGCATACTACAAACTCCTAGCACATAGAATAAATAGATATTTCTCAAAAACTAAAATAATAAGGTTGCCACATACTTTTTTGGGGGAGAAGCAAGTTTCAATCTATTATTCTATAATCTGGCATATAATAAGCATTCAAAATATACTAGCATTTAGCCAACTGTGGTGGCACACACCTTTAATCCCAGCAACTCAGGAGTCTGAGAAAAGGAGGATTGCAAGTTTGAGATCAGTCTCAGCAATTTAGTGAGGCCCTAAGCCACTTAGCAAGACCATGTCTCAAAATAAAAAATAAAAAGACTGGGGATATAATGGTAAAGTACCTCTGGGTTCCCAGTCCCCCACAAAAATAAAAAAATTAAATATGCTGCCTTTTATTGAAAGCATATTACATTACAAAATAACAAATGAGAAAAGGAAAGATGTAATTGGTTGAGTGTATCCAATGCTACACAAGGATGCTACAAAAAACAAAGGACTCTAGAATCTCTAATATGTACTCAGACTTTTGAAAAGTTCAACAACTGAAGGAGACAGACCTTACCAATGGAGGACTAAGAATCCACTGCAGATGCATTTGCTTATAGCACAATTTTTTAAAACAACAGAAAATTAATGGCCTTTGCTGAAAACTCCTTCTCACTGGTGACTGCCTCTTGGAGCTCTGAATCTTTACAATCACTATGTATAAAAAGCACCTGTTAATTTATCAGAACCCTGGTAAAAGAAAGAAGTTTCCCTAATAGTCACAAAAAAAAAAAAAAAATCCCCCACAAATTGCTAAATTCACCTGTATCTCCCTACTGTTTTTAAATAGAGTATCTTGTATAAACTCAGTTTCCTCCCCCCTTTCCAAAGGCATTTTAAATTTCACCACTTCTGATCTCCTGATTATTAATTTCCCATTTATTCCCTCATCTACCCCACCACCATCACAAAGCAACATTAGTTCCTGCTAATCTTTCTAGAAACTCTCTAGAGGTAGAGGTCAAAAGTAAAGCCTCTGCATCAAAACCATCTAATATGCTCATTTCCCAATCCTCTCCTCTTTCAAAAAAAAAAAAAAAGTATCTACACTTACATTAATGGATAACCACATATTTCTTCAGTGTATGTAAATAAAGGCCTAGGAAGCTTCATACAACTCCATTTGTCTTTACATGCACTAACAGCTACCTAATTTTTTCATTTTCTATAATGCCATACATTCCTAGAAAGCAATAATGTATCTGTCTATAGCACTGTAGCATCTGTTGTGGGAAAAAAAATGCAGACTAGGTGGAAAAAAAAAGTAAACAGGTGCATGCATATACTTATTTATTGAATACTGGTTGCCCAGGATGCTATAAAAACTTTAACAAAAAACATTTTAAGCAAAAGAGGACCTGAGTACAAACCCACCGAATCACAGAATTAAATTCACAACTTCTCTCCAAAAACCAAAAAATCTCATTGACTGAAGCAACATAACCAAAATAAATGGGAATCAGATTCCAAGAAGTATGGGCTCCTTCAAGTCTCTATCTCAAGCCATGAACATTTTGACTAACAATGTTATATACAGTGTAGAACTTTAAATATTTTTATTTCTTTTGTGTTGTTTAAGAGAGAAGGATAATTCACAGCTATAACAACACTGTGACTGTACTTAGTGTTACAGAATTCTACATTTAAAAGTGGTTAAAATGGTAAATTTTATTTTATACATATTTTACCACAATAGTAATTTTTAAGAGCTACAACCAAAACACAAGCCACAGGAAACAAAGATCATTAATACTAGTCTACCAATATCACCACTACAGAAATAAAGAGAACATTGTTGTTACCACAAGACACAGATTCACGAGCAAAACATTTACTTCTAAGTATGCAAATTTAACATCAAGTAAAATAAAATTAGAATTTAGAGAAGATAAAGGTTGAACACTCTAAATATTCAATTCACTCTCACCCTGTCACTTACTGTATATCTACAGGAAAGATATCTAACCTCTTTGCCTTAATTTCCTCATGTGCAGAATGGCAGTAACAGTAACCTTACAGGGCAGCTGTTAGAATTAGATAAGACATAAAATATATCTGACAGTGTGTGACACACATTAGGAACTCAATCAACAGCACTCAAGGGCTGCGGCTGTAGCTCAGTGGTAGGGGGCTTGCCTATCCCACAGAAGATCATGGGCATAACCCTGTCACGGAAAAAATGAACAGCACTCAAAAGATTTACTACCATCTAGAAAGGGACGGTATCTGTAGTGATAAATGGCTAATAAATGGCACAGGAGAAACCACTGAAATTCAATGTTAAATGTCCTGAAACCTGTCTAGTCTTTCTATGATATTACTGTTACAATTACCAATTTATTTTTTCCTGTGCTGAGGATCAAACCCAGGGTTTACACACCCAGGCAAGTGCTACACCACTAAGCTACTTCCCCAGCCCAAACTTTCTTAAGTAGATTTGACTCTAAATACCTTCCAGTTCATTCCAAAACCAAATATACCCTAAACTACTACAAAGAGGGAAGTACAGAGGGAATATAGTATTTATTGTGTGACTATTACTGGGTGACTTCAACTGGGAGTTGACTTGATCATCTAATTCAAACAATAACACTGTCAGTATCATACTTCTCATGATGAGTAAAGCAAGATTTTTAAAGTACTTTGCCCAAGATCAAACAGCTAGTTAACTTGTTACCACTCAACTCACATCGGTCCGAATTCAAAGAACTTGTGTCTTTCCTTATATTCCACAGCCTATCAAAAGAAAAAAATTTCCTAATTTAAAAAAATCCTCACAAGGAATATTCTGAAAGCAAATTCCAAAACAGAAATTCTAAACACACATTCATTGAAAGTATCTTAATAGAAGTGGAAAAAAAAAAAAAAAGTACTCATCTAGATAAAAGTATTGCTATGTGATGATTGTTTTTTTTTTGTTTGTTCACATAATTTTTTTAGAAAATTCTTCTTGTTTTGAAATGAAAACAAATCCAAAATTTCCAACCCAGAAACACAGTCCTACCCCACTAATTTCCTCAGCAACAAAAACAGGTAGCCATTCCCCTTAGTATTCCATAACAGAAGCTATAGTACCATCAGAATGGAAAAGGAGTCAGCCACATGTACAATGTGCTGTTGGCTAGACACCTGGTATTCACAGTGATATTTGTAAAGCAAATACTCCAAGTTGAAAACTGCTTATATAATGTATATTTAAAAACCAACCAATATCGTTTCTCATGAAAAAGACCTCAAGAACAGCCACTGTTGTTGTTTGTCCTGTCCTGTCCTGTGAGAGCAAAGTCTCACAAAACGCTTCTACATTGAAGGTTTGCAAATTAAGCTTCCAACATACAGGACTCTAAAGTAGCATATAGTTACAAAGTTTATTGAAATTCTTTTTGATAATTAAAAGCATCAAAGTAGAAATATTATGTGTGTAAATTTTAAAGAATTTTTTTAACAGCCTCTTGAAGACATTCAGAAGCAACAGAGAGAAATTTGGAGACAATCATATAGTTAGCAGCCTGCAAAGGGTTTCATGCAAAAAGCTGAATCAGGCAAAGCATCTGTTTAGTTTATGAGAGAACTGACACCTAACTCTTAAGATCGACTTCATTCTCCAAAGCAATTTTTTCTACATAAACTTTTTCACATAATTTTTTATAGAATATAATTCGAGCATCCATTTTTGCTCTACAATAGTAGGTATTCATATATAGTAAAATTTTTATAACCAGCATACACACTAACGTTTTTTTCTCTGAAAGTGTTGATTTCAACCCTTTCATGGTAATGATTTAAGGGTGCTGGTGCTCTTGCTCACACTTTCTATAACAAATTTTGTGGAACATAACACTAAAGATTATGAAATGATTTAATCAATATACAGACATATAATATTGCCCTTCCTATTCAAATTCTCCTTAAGAAGATATGCAAGTTATTCCAACAACTCAGACACTGTCCAAAATTCATAATGTAAATGTATAACCCAAAAGAATTAACCCAAAGGATCTGTAGTGTTTTCTGAATATTTTTTGTTGTTGTTGTTCTATTTAGTTATACATGACAGCAGAATGCATTTTGATTCATTGTACATAAATGGAATACAACTTTTCATTTCTCTGGTTGTATACTATGTAGAGTCACACCATTTGTGTAATCATACATATATACAGGGTAATGATATATGTCTCATTCCACCATCTTTCCCACCCCCTCCCCTCTCCCCTCTCCTCACTCCCCTCTGCACAATCCAAAGTTCCTCGATTTGTCCCTTACCACCCCTCTTCCCGTTATGTATCCTCATCCACTTATCAGAGAAAACATTTCACCTTTGTTTTTTTGGGATTGGCTTATCTCACTTAGCATGATATTCTCCAACTTCATCCACTTACCTGCAAATGCCATAATTTTATTATTATATATGGCTGAGTAATATTCCATTGTGTTTATATACCATAGTTTCTTTATCCATACCTCTATCAAAGGGCATCTAGGTTAATTCCATAATTTAGCTATTGTGAACGGAGCTGCTATAAACATTGATGTAGCTGTGTCACTGTAGTATGCTGATTTTAAGTCCTTTGGGTATAGGCCAAGGAGTGGGAAAGCTTGGTCAAATGGCGGTTCCATTCCAAGCTTTCTGAGGAATCTCCATACTGCTTTCCAGAGTGGCTGCACTAATTTGCAACCCCACCAGCAATGTATGAGTGTACCTTTTTTCCCACATCCACATCAACACCTATCATTGCTTGTATTCTTAATAATTGCCATTCTAATTAGAGTGAGATGAAATCTTAGGGTAGCTTTGATTTGCATTTCTCTAATTACTAGAGATGTTGAACATTTTTTCATATATCTGTTGATTGATTGTATATCTTCTGTGAAGTGTCTGTTCAGTTCCTTAGCCCATTTACTGATTGGGTTATTTGTGTTTTTGGTGTTTAGTTTTTTGAGTTCTTCATAAATTCTGGAGACTGGTGCTCTATCTGAAGTATGTGTGTGATAAAGAAGTAAAAGCATAATTTCTTCCATTTAGGGTGTATTTAAGCTTTAGAGACTGCTCAGGAAATCAATCTGCAGAATATAAATTCTGATCCAAAAGAGGAATTAGGCTCTAGTTAAAAAAAAAAAAAAAAAAATTCATGTTGTCTATAAAGTACAAAATAAATTCTATTTCTTTAGCCTTCAATATTTTTGTTTTATACTCTGTGTGTGTGTGTGTGTGTGTGCACGTGGGTGCTGGGGATTGAACCCAGGACCTTGTACACGCAAAGCAAGCACTCTGCCAACTGAGCTCTATCCCTAGTCCATTGTTTTATACTTTCTGAATATCTTAATATCTTAAATATTTAGCTGTGCTCTAAAAATAACAATGTTAGTTTCTAGAGAAACAGTTTCAAAGATATAAAACTGACCTAAACTTATTTATAAACACACACACATACACAACCAAATTGAACCAGTTAGTTGGTACAGTAATTGCTTTTATTTATACATTTTCTAAAATATTGTTTTCTCAATATAAACTAAAACCAATGTAAATTATTAATTGATCTATTGTGTTCAGCATTACATTTCCACCATCTATAATACCACCTGGAAAATAGCAAGCACTCAACAAGGATTTACTGAATTAATGTATCAATATAAAATTGTAATATGTGGTCATGGATCTTGGATTTGTATTTATATTTGGCTGGCTTAACTGTACTAGAAATATTCTTTTTACATGTAACAATCAATAAAACATAACCAAACCACAGACTGTGAAAAAGTACCAAACACTTCAGTTGACAGCAACTCCATTCTGACCACTTGCTCAGGCCAGAAACTCTGAAGTCACTCCCGTTCTCCCAGACAAGCCCTTCCAACATCAGGAAATCTGTAGGCTCTACTCTGCCCTTTCTGCCACCATCATCACTTGGACAGATTACTGTTCCTTAGCCTTTGCGGTCCTCCTACCTTCCTTTCACAGATGATACAGATGCGCTCACAGTCACTTCCCTGCAAACACCCTCGACTTCCTTGTCCTTCTCTCATTTCATCATACTTAGCAAAGTTATATCCTTGTTCAATGTAATTCTCCACCAACTCTGCACTGACACCATGCATCTAAACATGGCTGATCACACTTTCAATTCATAACCACAGGCCTCAAGTGCACCCTTAATGCTACCAGGAAAGAATATTATAACTCCCTGGTTTATTCGCACTCCCACTCTATTTCACACCTTCTTGATCCTCAACCCCAAATGCCTCCTCCTCATCCTTATTCAGAGCATGATATTGCAGAATCCTTCGGCAGAAAGGAAAAAAATTCTAAAAATTCAGTGAAGCTATCTGAAGAGATTGTCCTTAAGCTCCCACAATCCATCAAACACTTCTCCAGGGTCTGCATCTTCATACTGTGTCTCTGGCCAACTGCCACAGATGAATTATCTAAGTTTATATATAATACAAATTACTACATTTGTAAACGAGATCTCATCCCATTTATCCCTTCAAGGGCATCACTAAAGAAATTCACCCTTAACAATCACTGACATTAGCATATAAACATGCTGTATATTCTCACATTCTTACCAAAAAGGGGGGAAAGAATTTTTAATAATTATTTATTTAATTATTTTTATGCGGTGCTAAGGATGAAACCCAGGGCCTCACACATGGTAGGTGAGCACTCAGTCACTGAGCTACAGCACCGGCCTCAGGGGAAAGACTCTTAATCCCACTCCAATACCGCTCTACTTCTTTAATCTCTTTGGTAGAAAATATACTGAAAACATTCCTGACCATCTCCAATTTCTCGCCTCTCTTTCTTTTTTAACATACGTTCCCATCAGGTTTTTACTCAGTACGCCATCCAAATTGCCTTGATCAAAATCACCTGTTACCTCTGCATTACTAAATCTGAGAGTCCATCTCACTTCTTGTGTTACTTTGCCTATCTGCAAGCATTTACCACAGTAGCTTATTTTCTTCTCTTATTCTCCTTCTCAGTCTCCTCTTAAAAAGGCATGAAGAAATGTCTGGGAGAATGGTCATTATCTTGACTATGGTGATAGCTTCAGAGGTATATGTAATATTTATCAAATTGTACATTTTAAATATGAACCATTTATGATATGTCAATTATACTTCAAATATTAAAAAACAAAGAAACTGTCAGTGTTCACATACCATTCCTAGTCTCCAAGACCGCTTAGAGATCAGGAAAACAGGAATAAACAGGAAGTTGTTTTAAAAACTTAGGATGAAAAAAGTCCTAGCTACTGAGAACAATTAGTTCCTTTCCCATTCAGTTCTCTCACAATAACCTGGATCTACCATTTCAATTAAACAATTACTTTCCTAACAAGAAAATCCAAGGGGTGGTGTAGAATCTGACATTCTTTTTGTCATGCACCCATCATTACAGTATCAGAAATAACCTGCTGCCTTCACTGTTTTTCCTCCAAACATAACATAGGAAAATACCTTTTATAATTCTTAGCACTCTGTAAGTCTCAGCTAAGTGTGGCCTTTACTATTATAAAGAAAACTGTCAGAAATACATGCCACTGTCTGATTTACTATTACTTATGTATCCTATTTTCTATCATTTTATAATTTTATACCGTCTCAATTAACATCTGCTTGTATCAGCTATTTTAATAAATACTATTCAGAAATAAGGAAATAAATAGTACTTAGAGCATATAAGAAACATTAAATTAAAATATTTCACAAAAACCAAGCACACTTCATGTGAGTGTTTATACACAAAATTGATGAGCCAGCAGACTTCATGGAAATCAATTATACGATGAACCTCTCTGCTTATGTCAAAACTCTAAGCACTTCACAGAACTCCTTAGAAAAAAGAGACTCTCGGAGAAATGGGTGGGTCAGTGCCAGGTTTCTGTTTTGTATATAATATTTAGGCAGTTTCAGAAAGGGAATTTGAGGTTAAGAGTTTAGAAGCAGGGATAAAAGTCTCTATATTCCCAAGTAAGAAAGTATAAACTAAGGTTGTGCTAATAGGATGAGACAGAAAAAATATTTACAAGGTAAATTTTACTAAGTCATGGAACTCTCAACAGTTTCATGATAATATGCAGCCTTCACAATATGAAAATGCCAGCAAGCAAGAAAAGACCTTATTCGTTATCAAGCATAGAGATAACTACTGTTTTCTTTTGTAATTTTAGAAAAATGCACATCTGGATATATAAATTTTCAAATGATCAGATACTGAAAACTAAACTCATATCACCATAAACTTTTGGGCCTACTTCACAAGGAAGAATGAGTTTACAGATTATCTGAGAAAACACCTACCACATGACAGACTGGAACACTGAAACAACTCCTCTCCAGCTCAGGATATGAGGAAAGGACAAGATGCTGGGTGCAAATAGTTAGAACTTGGACTAGGAGGACATGTTGTCAAAAGACTGACAATTACTGCATTCTTCCTGCCTGCAGAACTCAGAGATTTCTAAGAAATGATTTCAAATGGACTAGAATGAAATGAAAGAATTAATTCATAAAACAGTGCTGATCATCTTAAGTAATAGTAGCTTTGCTTCCTCAACTGCTGTTACTAAGTCCTATAATGAAAGTCTTACTTTCATTACTACCATAAGCCAAGCACAAATTTAGCTTCCATCTAAAGAAACAACTTTCTAATTAAAAGATATGATTTCTATGCTAAATGAATCTATCATCTTAGAAGTTAAAAGCAAAGTTCTTTGCAGGGATCAGCAGTCTGAAGATGACTGGAATATGAATCAATTTTCTAAATACAAACATTTAGTTCTCACTATTTTCTGACAGAAAGTGGAAATAAATAAATTAAGAACAGTGTTTGTATATTGTCTAATTATCACGAGCTCAACTTGAGTTCCATCTGCTCCATTTTTCCACCATTCCTGTGAGAGACAACCTCATCACCTCTCCCACAGCCTTCCTATAATGGGCTCCCTGTCCCCAGCACCACCATACTACAAATGCAGCCTGCTTTGAGCAACCATCTCTCTTAAGAACACAAATCTAGGGGCTGGGGTTGTGGCTCAGTGGTAGAGCGCTTGCCTAGTGTGAGGCACTGTTCGATTCTTAGCACCGCATATAAACAAATGAATAAAATAAATATCCATCAACATCTTACAAAAACTTTTTAAAAATAAGAATATAAATCTGGTCATATCACATAAAATACTTCACCACCTCCCAGTCCCCAAAAGGATACAGGCTGATCCCTGAAGAATCATTTCACCAGTGATTCACCCATAAAACTGTACTGACCTTCCTAATAGATGTTCCCTATTCTCCACTCTTACAGCATTTAAATGTAACTACTATAGTTGCAAGTAACTTTTTACCTATCAACCCACATCCTCCACTAGTTGAATTTTTTTTATTTTTTTTTATTTTTTTAATTATTTTTATTGTAAATAAATGGGATACATCTTGCTTCTCTGTACATGAAGTAGAGGCATACCATTTGTGTAATCATATATTAACATAGGGTAATAGTTTTTGATTCATTCTGTTATTTTTTTCCTTCCTCCTGCCCCTCCCACCCCTCTTATCCCTCTATAGAGTCCCTCCTTCCTCCATTCTTGCCCCCCTCCTACCCCCCATATTTTTTTAAAAACTGATTTAAAATATGCCACGTTGTCTACAAAGTTACACAGACAAGAATGCCTGGGATTTTAAAACCATTTCTCAAAGGAATAAGCAAAATTTCACAATGAAGTCTACCAACACTGTCAGAACTGAGCTCAAATCTCAATTTCACATTTACTAAGGATGTAATCATCAAACCCCCGACATCTTTAGATCTTAACTTTCTCAACTGAAAAGATTAGCTTAAAATATTCACCTTTATGGGTTCCTATGAACAATGAAATATAAATAAAGAAAACCTGTAGAACTGTAATGAAACGAACATCCATAAACTCCAAAAGGAACACCTATTATATAAAGAAATAACTCTTCTTTGTGGCAACCACAAGTTGCAACTTTATGAAGATGCACGCAATGCATTTTTTTAAAGAAAATGTTCTCATTTTCAGAGGAAAAAAAGGCACAGTCTATATACAACAGCTAAACTAACAATCTGTCCTTCAACTTTTAAGGCAATAAAATGATAATTAATTTTACACAAATGTTTATTGACTCCTGATAGAAATCAGTATTTAAACACAAAGAACATAGCCTCGGTTCCTAGAAACTTTATTCAGGTTATTAACAAATCCAGCATATGATGGTGTTAGCTATAAAAAGTATATGTGACCAAAATGACAAGTAAAATTTTTAAGAACTTATTTGAAATATGTTACACATATTTTCTACAAAGCCACATAGCCAAGAATGTCTGGGATTTTAAAACTGCCTCAGCAAACCTTTTAACATGACCCGAGTTATCTCACCATTTCAGAGAACAAACTTCCTGGGAGGAAAAGAGTAAGAAAGTCAGCAAAGAAAAAATTCTGAACTGAGATCAGACAACACAACTGGGGTAAAAATATGTGCTGTGCTTTATCAAGAGGGGGTGTGCTGGAGGGAAGGAAAGGATACAGGCTGTGATTTCCTTGCCTGGCACTTCACTTCAGTTATAATATAGCAGAGCAGGGTGGGAGAGGGTTCTCCGTAGAATAAGAATCCACAAATACCAGGTAACATATTAAACCTTCAAAGTTCAAATAACAAACTTTTCAACTGTAATTTTTCAGAGTATATTTAGAATGGATAAAGAATAGAAAAATTTGATTTCAAGGAACTACTTTTTCCAATTAGTCTCAAGTTTTTGTACCAGTTACAAATTAATATTTTACTAAAATTATACTTAAGTAATGGTTTTTGGAGTAAAATTTGAACTGAGTTTCTAGTACAAAGTTATGCAGCAAACACACAGGACCTTACTTCTTACTGTATTAGACAAATGTTAATCCCTGAAAAGTATAACAAGGCTTTCTTTGTGTAGATTCTGGGGGTGGGGAGAAATTCAATAACAACTTTGACAGCAGTTTTAATTACTGGTAACTTAAGAAACTAAAGTCTTAAAATTCCTTTTTCCCCCTAATGCCACATGTACTTTTCTATTAAACTCTTGGGAATGATACATTCAACTATGTAACTAAAGAAGTCAAAGTTTCTATTCCTAGTAGTCCACCTGATGGAAGGGCAAAAAAAAAAAAAAAAGAAATATCCAATGATTTGGGAAGCAAGAAGCCCTGGTTGTACAATCAACTGTACACTTGATGGTTACAGATAATCCTGAGCATTTCTCTACCTTCTTGAGCTTCCATTTTCTATAAACCAGAGACTCAGATTTCAAAGGTTCCTTCTAACCCTTTCTTTGGGCATTTTACCTGTATTCATTAGCTTTAAAACCTTCCATTTGTATAGCTTATAAAGCATTTCTCATTTTGTCCTCATGAAAACTACATGAAATAGATATTTGTATTACAAGTTAGTAATGTGAGGCCCAGAAAATAGACATACCAAAATAGTAACTGAAAAGTCAGAAGTAGAACCTAGCTCAAAGTCCTTCAAAGACTCCCAAAAGACACATTATTTAAAATTCTTATAAATTTTAAAAGTTTAAAATACAAATATGAATAAATATATCAAAGTAATATAGTACACAGCCTATCTTTTAAATGTAAATGTATTCCATATGCTAAGTAATTATTTACAAAGTAGCACATATCTCAAAAAATGGAAACAAAATAGATGAATTCAAGCTATTCAGTAAAAAGAATTAAATCAATGATTGAATTTTCACTTACAATTACTAGTTTTGTCATAGTCAAAAGATTCACCTACCTATATTCTTCAAGCAACTAAATACTAAACCATCTGATGTTTCCAAACACAGATGGTTTCACTAATGTGTACTATCTATAATCAGGGGGAAAGGAAGTCTACTCTTTAGACTAACTTTTCCAGACAACAGAAAAGAAGAAACTTCCTCATGATAAGAGAAACTCTGAGTCAAAACCAAGAAAACAATACTAGAAAGGAAAATTATAAAGACAACCTCACTCATACATAAATGTAAAATTCTGAAAATATTGAGCCACAAAAAGGATAATAATACTTCATGATAGGTTGAGTTCATTATAAAATTAATATAATTCACACTAAGAGGTTAATGGCAGAAAATTTGTAAGATCATGGGAACAGATACAGAAAAACATTCCATAAAACTAAACATCAGTCCAAGATAAAAAGTATAGGAATATAAGGGAACATCCTTAATCTGATACAAAATCTATATCAAACCACATTCTTACTCATGAGGAACCAGAAAAGAAATGCATTACCTTCATTGTTAAATAGTACTGGAATCCTGTATTACTACAATAAGGAAATAAAAACACAGCTGAATAGCAGAATAAAAAATTCCATTTGTAGATGATAATCTTAAAAAAAAAACTAAACAAGAATTTAGCAAGATTGATAAAATGTACAAATTTAAATATGTACAAAAATCAATTATATTTCTAAATACCCACAAATAAAAAAATAAAACATTAAAGAAAATGTCGTTGAAAAGTATCAAATAGGGAAATACTGGGGAGTGATATCAACCAAATTATATTGCTATATTGTGTGCATACGCATCAATAACAAGGGGAAAAAAGAAAGCATCAGACACTTTTTAAAAATCCACAAATTCAAATGGATAAACAAAAAAGATGAAGGGAAACAAAGCAAAACAAAACACCTCTCTCACTGTTGCCCTACAGATGATAGATCACCAAGTCATTATTCTCAAAAATTGGTAAATAAGGAAGAAAAAAAATGAGCATTCTTCCTGCCCTTCTGGTATGAATTGTATTTCATAAGAACCAAAAATGATGAAAGTTCTTGATAGTCCAATTGATAAACACAGAATCACTAAACTGGAAAATCACTATTTTGCAATCCCAAATATAATAATGGATCTAAACAACAATCATCAATGGTTATGATTAAGTGAGTGATTAACAAAAAATTCTGCAAGGTATGGATGGGGTTGACAATACATGAACCACTTATCAAACAGTAGTAGAAAAGCAGAATGATTACATTATATGATTTGTGATGTGACATGCCTGGAAAGTATACTCTTGAAGGATTCTTGTGTAAAAACTTAAACTAAACAAGAATCTAACCAAGTCTACAAATTTTACTTCCAATTTAGAGGAAAGAGAATTAGAAAAACAAGTAAATTATACAATATGGAAAGAATTAGCCAAATCCAAATTAGTCCAGAGCACAAAAGATCCAATTTCTCCAACAGGTCAATTGTCGGAGGGAGAGAGAAAGGAAGTGTTTACCGAGGGAAGAGAGAAACAAAGTGCTTTCAAAACAGCAGACATAGTGGCTGGGTTGTAGCTCAGCAGTAGAGCACTTGTCTACCATGCAGGAGGCCCTGGGTTTCATCCCCAAAAACACAGGGAGGGTGGGGGGAAAAAAAATAAGACATAACTAAATGCAAGAGTTCTTAGGCAAATTCTGACTCAGACCAACCATTTTTTTTTTAAATAAACATCCTTGAGAACAAGAGAAATGTAAATCTAGACTGAGTTGTTATGTAATATTAAAGTATTATTGCTAAAATATATTATGATAGTCTGTATTTCAAAAGTCCTTATGAAGGCAGCAATGAATAGTAAAGTATTTCCAGGAAAAAAAAAATGTCATGATATCCTTGTAGCTGATCTCCTTTGAACACTCAAACTACAGGGCAAATATGGTAACTGCCAAAACTTGAAAATAGGCATTCATTAAACTAAGATGTCAACTTTTATATTTATTTGAAGATGTTTATGGTAAAAAACAATCAAAATTCCATTAAAAATGAGCAAAAGACATGAAGGAGAATACAGAGAGATGACAATACAGGAAAAGATATTCAACACTGCTAGTCATTAGAGAAACAAAACCACAATGAGATAACACCACACATCTATAAGAATGGATAAGTAAAAAAAATATAGATAGTATCAAATGCTAGTGAGGATGCAGAGAAAGCATCTCCCATATTTTTGTGTCAAGAGTATAAAATGGCATAGCTGCTCTGGCAGTTTAAGTTAAACATACACTTACCATATGGTCTAGTAAATGGCATTCCTGGACATTTATTCCAGAGAAAAAGAAATATATTCACAAAGATCCTGATTACAAGTGTTTATAGGAATTTCACTGGTAATATACTGAAATTGAAAACAATCTAAAAGGCCTTCAATGAATGAATAAACTGTGGTATGTCCACATAATTAAATATTGCTTTGCAATAAAAAGGAAAAAATCATTAATGCACTTAATAATTTGAATGGACTTTAAGGGTAGTATGGTGGGTGAAAAAGGTCAATATCAATATCCACCTATAAAGCATTTTCAAAATGACAACAGTATTAGAGAAGGATTCAAGAGCAGGGTAGACTATAAAAGAGGAGCAAAGAAGAACTCCTTTGTGCTGATGGAGCAATCTATGTCTTGAATGTGGTGATGGTGGTTATAAATATCTACACAGAGAATTACAAAGACATCAAAATTGATATATTAATGCATGCAAATATGATGAGAGTGAAGTAAGGTGTGATCTACTTAGTCTGATTACACTAATATCAATTTCCTCCAGTTTTGGTAATAAACTATATTTACGTAAGATGTCACCCCTAGGGAAAACTCAATTTTTAGATGGAAGATTCAATATCATGATGGGTACACAGGACCTCTCTGTAAAATTTTTACAAATTACCATGATTCTACAGTGAGTACAAAATAAAAGCATTTTCTTAAAAGTCAACTTTAAAATACAAATGAAGAGAGTCAAAGCAGCATTCCATATAAGGAACTGAAATTTGAATACATGGATCAGAGTGTAGAAAGAACAATTCTAGGAATGTTCCAAAAGTTCTTGCCCCTTGTTGCATATACTCTGTATAATTCATTTCTCTTGAATGTGAGCAAAACATGTAAATATAATGGGACATCACCACCATAATTATATTACAAGGCAGAAAGGATTTTACAATGTAATTAAGGGCCCTAATCAATTGACACTGTATTCACTTCAGAGGAGATTTATCCTGTATCAGTACCTAAAAGATGTCAAAGAGACTGACAGTGTCAGAGATTCGTCTGCTGGCTTGGATAAAGCAAACTGCCATGTTATTGAGAGTCACATGGCAAGAAGCAGGCTGTTACCATTAAAAACAATTGGTCAGAGGGCTTAGTGGCACAAGCCAATAATCCCAGCAGCTTGGGAGGCTGAAGCAGGAGGATCCTGAGTTAATGGCAGCCTCAGCGAAAGCAAGGAGCTAAGCAACTCAGTGAGACCCTGTCTCCAAGTAAAATACACAATAGGGTTTGGGATGTGGCTCAGTGGTTGAGTGCCCCTGAGTTCAATCCCCAGTTACCGCCCCCCCCCCAAAAAAAAAAGAAAAATCAGTCCACAGTGTCAAGAAATTGAAGACCTCAGTACTACAATCACAAGAAACTGAATTACACCAACCACCTGAATGAGCTTGGAAAAGGACTCTCCATTTCAGATGAAAATACAGCCCACCTAACACCTTGATTTCAGCCAATAAAACCATGCCAGCAACAACTCTGAGAAAATAAACACATGTTGTTTTAAGATGTTGTGTGGTAACATACTATGCAGCAACAGAAAACTATTACACCAAGTATGATCATTATTCCTGAAATATACTTACAACAAGAATGACTTTGGAATAGTAAATATGCCAAACAGATGTCCACTTACTTTTTCAAACTAATTCAAAATTTGTCTGAACCTCAGACTTTGATGTTCTTCAAGTTTCACTACATTTCACTGTAATGGAAAGTGACTCTTCTTTTG
This sequence comes from Sciurus vulgaris, assembly GCF_902686455.1. Lineage (NCBI taxonomy): Eukaryota > Metazoa > Chordata > Mammalia > Rodentia > Sciuridae > Sciurus > Sciurus vulgaris. The sequence continues at coordinate 125,435,443 of NC_136469.1, forward strand.
AGAAACCAATTTTGGTTCACTCAGTTGAGCCTTCTCAGAGGCTGAATGTTTAACAATGTGCCACCAAGTTCCCATGCAATTATACTAGACCACTTCCATGGTGGAAGGAACAGCATTTTGTTCTTAATGGAATACTACTCTGGATATGATTTGCCTTCCCTCCATGCAATGCTTCTACCAAATCTCCCAACCAAGGACTTGCAGAATGCTTCATCTATCATCTAGTTATTTTAGACAGCACTGCTTCTGATTAAGAAATGTACTTCACAGGACAGGAAATGTGACAACTGACCCACATTCATGGAATTTACTATCTTACCATGTTCCCCCATCATCCTGAAGCAGTTGGCTTAAATGGTGGAATGGACTTTAGAAGACTCAGTTATAGCATCAGCTATAATGATATCATGAGGCTATGTATACTCTACATCAGCATTCAATATCTGGTACTATTTCTTCCGTAGTCAAGTTTCATGAAGGGATAGGAACAAGAGTGCTACCACTCACTATTACCTTTAGTGATCCACCAGCAAAATGTTTGCTCTGTCCCTAACAGCTTTATGCTCTGCTGGTCTAGAGGTTTTAGTTGTAGTATGAGGAATGTTTCTACCGGGAAAAACGATTCTAGTGAACTGAAGGTAAAGTGCCTCCTGGCCACTTTTGACCCTTTATGCCTCTTAACAGGCAAAGTAGGGAGCTCCTATACTAATTAGGATTGCTGATCCTGATTCCAAGGGAACTGCTACTATACAACACAGGTAAGGAAGAATAAAATGGAATACAGAAGATCACTGAAGGTGTCTCCTATTATTACAATGCTCTGTGATAAAAAGTTAAAGGACAACATCAAGCACCCAATTAAAGAAGGACTACTTTGGCCCAGACTCTTTATGAATGAACTTTTGGGTCACTTTACCAGCCAAATAACTAAGGCAAGTTATGGTACTTGCTGAGAAAACATAAAATGAAATGGGTAATGGAAGAACATCAGTTATCAACACCATGTGAGCAATTACAGAAAAGAGGACTGTAATTGAATATGTCTTCCTTATCCTGCAATGAATATGTGTGTGTGTATACATATGTATATACATATATATGTATGTATATATTTATAATCTTTTTTCTTGCCTCTTATCATCAAATGTAAGCTATATTAAAAATAGTTAAAAACAGATCACAGTTTTTAAGTTAAAGTTATGAAGAAGCAAAGTAAACATTACACATTACCCAAGGACTTTGCATCCTCCACTGAAAAAAGTTTTGGCATGTTTTTGATTATTCACAGGATTCTTGTATCATGTTTAGTGGAAGTATGAATTTGTTATTATCATTATTTGAAGATTGTGGTTCAAGGAGAGATGCATGGTTGCAAAGCTGACAAGGGTAGACTGTGATGGTTAGTTTTTTATGTCAACTTGTCTACAGTGGGTTATTCAATCAAACATTAATACAGATGTTACTGTGGTAAGACTTTTAAAATTTTTTTAGTTGTAGATGGACACAATACCTTTATTTACTTATTTTATGTGGTGCTGAGGATCGAACCCAGTGCCTCATACATGTTAGGCTAGAGCTCTACCACTGAGCTACAACCCCAGCTTCCTGTGGTAGGATTTTACAGACAGTTTTCATCCTCAGTCAGTTTACTCTAAGCAAATTATTCTTGATAATGTTGGAGGACCTAATCTAATCAGTTAAAGGACCTTAAAAGCAAAACTGAGGTTCCACTGAGAAAGAAAAGTTATTCCTCAAGACTGAAGCATCATCTCCCATCCAAGAGTTTCTAGTCTGCCAGTCTGCCAGCTTATCCAGTTTTCTGGATTTGCCAATCCCTAAGCCATCATCTAAGCCATCTCCTTGATATAAATCTCTTTATTATACAAGCTATGTAGATGAATAGCTATTATTACGTATGAATTAAGAATTGTTACATGCTTAAATATTTTAAATGTAAATTATAATATGACAATAAAATTATATACATGTAAAACATAAAATCACATTATTCTCCTTCTCTCATTTTTTATTTTTTTGTATTACTGGGGATTGAACCCAGGGCCTTTCTACATCCTAGTCAAGCTAATTTTAAGTTTCTGTGGATAATTATGACTATATTTAGGGTCTTTCAAAATATTAAGATAAAAAGTCACTTTTCGCTTCAAAGACAGAACCCATAAAATGTACTGAAAGAGTATATAGTTCAATGTAACAAAGAATTTTTTACAAACTAGAGCTGTGTATAAAACACTTCTACTAATGAATAAGGTTGCACAGAACCAGTGCAGTTTACACTTTAATCTTTGGAAGCTCTGTCCATCTCTTCCAATTAAGAGTCTATAATGCTAGAACCACAAACTCTGGCTTTGGTTTATCAATATAAACAAATCTCAACCCAAGTAGAAACTAGTTAGTACTCTATATCCCCCAAGTTCTGCATTCTTGGAATCAGACAACTTTCGACAGAAAGTTCTGGAGGCAGAGGCACCTGTATCTATACTAAACATGTACAGGCTTTTTTTTGGTCATTATTCCCTAAACAACACTCTATAGCAGCTATTTACATTGCGTTACGTATCATAACTTATCTAGAAATGATTTAAAGTATACAGAGGATATGCTTAGGTTCTTAGTAGTAACTATGCCATTTTATAGGAAGAATCTGGGCATCTGCAGAGTTTAGCATCTGCAAGGGTCCTGGAATCAATCCCCAATAGATATCAAGGGACAACTGTACGGACCATCTTCCAGAAGAAGATGCAGAGACCACCTGCTTTTTGCATCTCTCTGTAAATTTCTTTAGAAATTTTAAACATTCCTATTCAGTATGAACACATAAAGTAAACATGTTTTGGGTCCCATTTTTTTCTCACACAACAAATTTTCTAGTACATAACTCATCATATAAAGATTTCTTATGACAAAGAAGTACTGTTCCAAGATTGTAAACTGGTGCTTTAACTGCCTTTCCTAGACTTATTAAAACTAAGATGAGCTTTTGCTCACCTCACAAAAGCTCCTAGATTTCATTATTTGGTGCATTACAGGTCCAGGTAAGAGTACATTTGCCTCTCTCTAGTTTTTTCCAAAGAGGAAGGTAAAGTAGGCAAAGAGAAAAGAAAATTCCAAGAAATACTTCTATGTACTGCAACTCTGATAATTTAAAAAATTAACCTAATGGCTGATAAAGGAAAAAGAGATAACAATTTGAAACTACTGTCTACCAGACATTGTGCTCATCATGTCATATGCATTCGCATTCTCAATTAACCACTACAACAACCTTGAGACAGGGGTCGTGCTTCCTATTTTACCGATGACAACAGAGGCTCGAAATATCTTACTAATCTAATCAGTGAAGAATCAATATTCTAACTCATTGGTCTGATTGCCACAGATATGGGAATATAAATATGTATGTATATGACATAATGAATGCAGTTTTCAAAAGGTAAGTAAATAAAGTGAATAAAGCAAAAGAAATTACTAAGTAACTAGAATCATAATAATTCATTCTCATCATTTAAAACAAAATAAGCTCTAATTATGTAATCATGCAAATTAACTTGAATTTAGGTAGCAATGAGATGTTTAAGAGAATTTAAGGCATTATATAAAATAAGGAAAGAATAGTCAAAATTAATAAATCACTTAAGGAAAACCTATTAACATATGGACAAAGCATATCAATTATTTATTTATAATGACATCAGCATACTAAAAAGAAGACTAAAGAGAACCAAAGAAGTAAAAAGAAATGAAAGCAATATCAGTCATAAAATAAAGAAAAAAAACTAAAATTATATTCTTTAAAGGATTTTCAAGACACTGGGGAGAGACATAAAAGGTTTAACTATTAGATAGTTTGACATTATGCTAACCTGTAATATTCTACATTTGAATACTATCAGTTTGTCTTAATGCCTTAAATCATTAACACAGCATAAACTTTTATGTTTCAACATTACAATGAAATCCATATTACAAAGTACCTGATTATCAGGACAACAGAGCAGAAAGACTTTCACTTTTTATTATATCTCGTATCTGCATATAGCATCACCTGTATCAAGGCCACAGCTAACAAGGGAGTTCATTGCTCTCTCCTCTCAGGACCAAAGTTGCCAACCAGTCCTCCTACTCCTGGCAACTAGCCCTTCTAAAGTCTAAGTTCAACAAAGAGCAAAAGTGATCCTTTTAAAACAGATCACATCACATCTCTTCTCAAAAATCCTGCAGTGACTCCTCATCTCATTCAGAGTAAATGCCAACGTCATTCCATCAATCAACAAGACAAGACCCTGCATGTTCTGGCCTTGACTACTTCTCTAACCTGTTCTCTCTCCTTTGCTTCTTCCCACCAGTCTAAAAGTTTCTCCAAAATCCAACTAGGCTGCACATCAGGGCCCATGCACTTACCATTACCTCCACTGAAGGGAACCCACATCACTGTCCCTCCCTTCCCTCTTCTCAAATGTCACCTATGAAGCCTTCCTGGATGGCAGTATATAAAATAGCACACATACATATACACTTTTCACTGACATCCTCTATCTCCCTCCCCATATCATTGATAATTTTCTTCCATAACACTGATCTCCTCTGACATGTGTATGTGTATGTATGTATGTATGTGTGTGAATTATGTATATTATATATATATACCTGTTTACTGTTGTACCCCCACTTAAATGTAAGCCCATTACTTTCTTTCATTCACTGTTCCAATGCCTAGAATAATGTCCAATAAGAATATGTGGAAAAACATGTTGGCTTTAAATGAAATTTTCAAGCCATCTTTCCAATTATGTGAATATGCTATTAAACAGAAAAAACTTAAAGCAGGAAATTTTCACATATTGCCCTGTTCTGCTTCCATTTGTCTGATTTGGTTTTAATAGTGAATATAAAAGGAAAGTAAATGTTCCATGTGTCTATTCTCTTTCACTTAATCACAAGTTATGAGCTGCACAGTCCCAACTTCTTTGTTTGCCAAATAAAAGGAACTGTTCATGTTGATTAGCATCTTTAAAATCTTCTAAAAATCAGGTGTGAAGCAAATTATATGAAACTTTCAATAAACCCACCATGGTATTTCTCAGTACCTAGATTAAATCAACCTTGCACACGCGTGAGAGAGAGAGAGAATACACATCCTGCCTATAATCTTATGTGCTAATTTCAGCTTCATTCTCATAATGCAAATAGCATTGGACCCTAGTTTTACTGCTCCTAAACTCCTTGATCTGATAAGCATAGTACACAATTCATTTATCTGAAAATTACCTTCTGACTTCCCCTAATGAAGACACAGATAAATCTGAAAAAAATAAACCTTCATAAAATAAAACTACATCACATATATCACACATTAAGACTCTACATTTTACCCAAAGGAGTAAATCTGCCAATATCAAGCCTTCATACATATCTTCCAGCCATAGCAGACTCCCCAAAATGAAAAAATATACAACTTCCCAGTAAACTCTGATATAATCACAGGCTGATAACTACATTCAAAAACAGGGAAGCAGATGTATGGTATTAAAGGACAGCTAGTGGCTAACCTTGAGTTGAGACACACAGTGGTTATAAGAGGGCATGATGGTCTTCTGGGGTGAAGGCACTGTTGTTACATTTCTTGATATAGGTGCTGACAGCAAGTGAGCATTCATTTTGTGAAAAAACAAATGGGCTATATCCAGATGATCTGTATCCCTTTCTGTACTGTTAGACTTAAGTAAAAGCTTATAAAAAAATGTTACAGCAGTTCAAGACCATGAAAGAATAAGGTTGAACAGCTCAACACAAATCAACAGTCCTTAAGAATATGTGCATGTTAACTACACTCAGCACATTCTAAGAAGATAGGGAATTAAGTAATATATTTCAGAAATAATTTGCTCCCAAAATGTTTGAAACAAGTTTTACAATTCAACGCAGTAAGGCTTCAACACTCAAGAGAAAAGAGCACTAAGTCCTTCTGTAAGAATCCTGTCTCTACCACTTGCCAGTTCTGTCAGCTTGCTCTTTATCCTAACCCTAATCCTAATTTTTTTTAATTCATTTTTTATTGTAAACAAATGGGATACATCTTGTTTCTCTGTTTGTACATGAAGTAGAGGCATACCATTTTTGTAATCATACATTTACCTAAGGTAATAGTTTTTGATTCATTCTATTATTTTTTTCCACCCCACCCCTCCCACCCCTCTTATCCCTCTATACAGTCCCTCCTTCCTCCATTCTTGCCCCCCTCCCAGCCCCCATTATGTGTCATCTTCCGCTTATCAGCGAGATCATTCATCCTTTAGTTTTTTGAGATTGGCTTATCTCACTTAGCATGATATTCTCCAATTTCATCCATTTGCCTGCAAATGCCATAATTTTATTCTACTTTATGGCTGAGTAATATTACATTGTATATATATACACCACAGTTTCTTTATCCATTCATCAATTGAAGGGCATCTAGGTTGGTTCCACAATCTGGCTATTGTGAATTGCGCAGCTATGAACCTTGTTGTGGCTGTATCTCTGTAGTATGCTGATTTTAAGTCCTTTTTATAGGCCAAGGAGTGGGATAGCTGGGTCAAATCCCAAGTTCCATTCCAAGTTTTCTAAGGAATCTCCACACTGCTTTCCAGAGCAGCTGCACTAATTTGCAGCCCCACCAGCAATGTATGAGTGTGCCTTTTTCCCCACATCCTCGCCAACACCTATTGTTGCTTATATTCTTGATAATTGCCATTCTAATTGGGGTGAGATAGAATCTTAGGGTAGTTTTGATTTGTACTTATTACTACAGATGTTGAACATTTTTTCATTTATCTGTTGATTGCTTGTAGATCATCTTCTGTGAAGTGTCTGTTCATTTTCTTAGCCCATTTGTTGCCTAATCCTAATCTTAACCCTAACCCTAACCCTAACTCCATTACCCCAATAATAAAATGGGGATCTACTTTAAAAACTCGTGTGGACTAAATGAGTTATTTCATATGTAAAGCATTCAGAACAGTGCCTGACACACAATAAGCACTGAGTAAGTGTTGGCTGTTCACTCAATGTGGGATACTAAATTCCCCAATAATGCTAAATTTCAGTGATTCTATAATAGCCAACTGACAGAAGAGCACTGAAATTCAACAAAGTACCTCTTCTTAAAATAACTTGCACTTTACCCTATCTATAAAGAAATTTTCTTTATAAATAAGTTATAAATAACTTTATAAGTTAATATTATTAACTGTTAATTTTGTGTTCGAATTTCTCAAAGCAGCTGCTGTAGTAAAAAATATATAGATCACACTCCAGCCCCATTCTAGTTCTTTGTCCATTCTTTATTACAAACAGTTTTAAGAATTAAGTAACCAATTAGAGCACTGCATTAGCACAGAAAGAAACTGCAGGATTACAAGGATTTGTTTGCCCAGCTGGATGCAGTTTTACTTTGGTCCTATCCCTTCTTTCTATGCCCCTATTTTTCTGAATGGAAATATCTACTCTGTACCATTATATACTGGATACTTGTAAACTGCTTTTAATTTTACAGGAGTTCACAATGCAAGATTGCCTTGAACCTCAGAGAAGACTCTGGACTTGAACTTTTGGGCAATCTTAAACTGATGAGACTAGGGGACTCTTGGGAATGGACAAAATGCATTTTGCATTGTGAGATGAATGTGAGCTTTTGGGGGCCAGGGGCGGAATGTTATGATTTAGTGTGAGGTGACCCCCCAAAAGCTTACGTGTGAGACAATGAGAAAGAGTTCAAAGGGGAAATACTTGGTTGTAAGAGCCTTAACCCAATCAATGAATTAATCCCCTGATAGAATTGAGTGGTAACTGAAGGAAGGCAGGGTGTGGCTGGAGGAAGGGGAGCATTAAGGGCGTGGCTTTGGGGTATATATTTGTATCTGGCAAGTGGAATATTTCTCCCTCTCTCTCTCTCTCTCTCTCTCTCTCTCTCCCTCTCTCCCTCTCTCCCTCTCTCCTTTCTGATTATCACGTGAGCTTCTTTCTTCTGCCAAATTCTTCCACCATGCTGTTCTGCCTTACCTGGAGACCTGAGGAATAAAGTTGTCTATCAAAGAACTGAGACCTCTGAAACTATGAGCCCTCAAACTTTTTCCCCTCTAAAGTTGTTCTGGTTGGGTCTATTAGTCAGGTGACAATTCAATGATCCTATTGTTAACAGTAACTTTTAGAGAATAAGTACAAAGGATCAATTTGATGGCCATGGGCATGAAATCATCAATGGCATTCCAAACACACAACCCTGCAGATTTACATGACTCACTCAGCATTGTAACAACACACTACAATACCTTACATGTTGCTTTTTCTCCTGCCCATTAGAAAAGGAACATTATTTGATACAGCATTGTTCCCTTCAAAGAAATCAATTAATGTATCAGGAATTCTCATTTTAAAACTACCAAAGTCTTTTCATATCTTACATTTTAACTGTACAATTCTACTTTCACTGCAAAGAATAAATCTGTGAAAACTTCTTTGCCCACCACAATATAACTTACTGTATATTTTCAGCACCTCAGGCAATGTCCTGACATACAATAGCACATCTCATTCCTGTGGTTATGCAATATAGTCTTCCCAAACATCAGGACTATTCCTTTATTTCCCAAGGAAAAACACAGGTAACTTACTAAATACCAAATTATATACCATGTGGTACAGGTACACATGTATGTGTGTGTGTGTTGGTTGTGTTTGTGTGTGTGTGTGTGTGTGTGTGTGTGTGTGTGTGTGCGCGCGCGCGCAATTTGATCTTTACTATGATCCTGAAAGATAGGATGATCCCCCACACTGAAACTGGGGCACAGAGACCTTGAGTTGGTAAACAATACAGAATTTAAATGCAGGAGTTTTGTCACTATAAAGCCCATTTTATTCCATGTTGTGTTGCCACCCCAACCCTCCCTTCTCACTCCTCCACACAGCAGCTTTCAGTGCTTGCCAGCCCCTATGGTAGAAGAAACACATGGATAATCCCTGGATTTACATATTCAAGTCACAAAAAGAAAGTAAGGGCAAACTGCAGACCAACTATTCAACTAGATATGACAAATCTCACCATGTTGAGATAAGGGTCACAGTCAAGAAGAACTGTCAACAGAAAATAAAGGCAACCAACATTTGTAATATTTGTGGCAGCTTACAGTTACTCCTTAGAAATCTGAGTTGCTTAATTAAGAAATTCAAGAAACTAGGTTTCTAGATAAAACTAGAATTACAAGAAGGTAAAAAAACTATCAACAGCTCAGGGTTAAACAAAACTGGAAGAAATGAAGCACAATTAACTTACTGGAAAGCTCAACATTTTTAATGAAATCATATTTTCAAAGAATATCAGGAAAGAAATCAGTCTTTATCCTCTCATTAGTTTCTTAAAAGAAGAGATCTTGTGCCCATAACTTACCTCTTAATCACAAAGGAGAGTGTGTTCAATAAGACACAAAGGAGAGGATTACAACTCTTTTAATATCAAAGAAATGAAAACATATGCCACACAAAGTAACAAAGATTCTTTTTCAATGAAAATACCATTGGCCACTCAAAAACAATCCTTCCAGAAAGTAATCTGTCAGTAAAGAAAAAAATACAAATGCATATTATTAACATATACATATTTTTAACCTAAGAGTATGTTTCTGGGAATGTACCCTTAAAATCCAAAAGGCCAAAAAGATTTATAAACACAAATATTTATAACAATATTTTTTAAAGAAAAACTGAAAACAATCTGACAATAGGAATCTGTCCAGCAGTAAAAATGAATAAACAATTTATATCTTCCATTCCATTTAATAGTTAAGAAAGTATGAGAATATGTTAGGTTTTAAAAAGATGCAAAATTACATCCAAGAGTATTGTAACTTGCCTTAGTCCCTTCAGGCTGCTATATAACAAAATACCTTAGGCTGGGTTATTTATACACAATAGAAATTTATTGCTCACCATTTAGAGGCTGAGAAGTCCAAGATCAGATGCCAAAAGATTCATTGTCTGCTGAAGGTTTTATGTCTCAGAGATGGCACCCTGTTGCTATGCCTTCACATAGAGGAAGGAAGGAGTAAAAAGGCTAAAAAGCTCCCTAAAGCCTCTTTTTTTAAAGGAACCCATCCCATTTATGAGGGCACTACCTTCAAGTCCTAATCACCTCCTAAACAAGCATCTTTCAATAGCATCACCTGGGGAGTTAGGTTTCAATGTATTAACTTTGGGGAGATGTGTACATTCAGACCACAGCACAACTACATAAAATACTTTTTGCTGCATATAAAAAAGAATACCACAGAAACAGTTTTTCCTGAACAGTACAATTTGTTTTACTCTCTTTACTACACTTGTCTATATTTAAGCTCATAATTTAAAAAGTATATTCATATCAAAGTAGAATTAAAATTGAGAAAATATACACTTATTTTAAGAATCAGAACTGTTTCAAAAAAAAGGAAAATCTGACATGTTTAAATTAACATATTTGTTTAAAAAGCATTAAATACTTTCTTTAATTCTACACTGACATTCTATCCTCAAGAGAAAAAAAATAAAGAAAAAAGCTTATATACAAAAGGTATGAATCAAGACATTAATTATCCAAAAGAGAAATGTATCCTTAAAATCCAAAAGACCAAAAAGATGTATAAACATAGATATTTATAAATTGCTTTCGGAGGACCTATAATATACCAGGCACTAACAGAAGTACTTCATGAGCAATACAGACAAGGGCCCAATTCTTTCACAGCTTACATTTCTGTGAATAAGTAGAGATAATAACTTAATAAATACATTAAAATATAATTTATGATTAAGTATTATAATGGAAAGTGACAAAATGCTTTGTGTGTTTACTAGTGGCAGCAAGGAATGAGACTGCTCCTACAGAAGGACTCCAAAAAATATCCTGAGAAAAATACAAAAACGAAATGCAAATAATGATAGCCAGTCATACAAAAAGCTGAGGAAAAATCAAGACACACACAGGAAGCCTCAGGTACCAAGTCTCAGAAATAGGGAAAGAATTTTGACATATTGTAGCAGCAATATATCAAGTCAAATGGGGGAAGAACATAAAAAGAAATGAAACTAGAGATGGAGACAGGGGCCAGATCATGGAGGGATTTGCAGCACAGTGTATTACATTTCTCTAATGTCATAATTATACAAAGAAACCACTAAAAGAGGGAAGGAAATTACCTTCTGTGCCTTTTTACAGGCTTTTGAGAGACTGGACTGTCTCTCTGTAAAAGTGGTAACAAGGAGGAAGCTACTGCAGGAATCCCTGTGTGAAGAAGTAATGGTGGCCTGGACTAGAGTATTGGCAATGGAAACAGGAAAGTAGAGAAACACAAAATGTATGTGGTGGCTAGAAATCATATTGACTGACAGATGGTCAAAATGTGGGACATGAGGACCCAGAACAATTGAATATGGACCTTATGATCTGGCTGAATCACTACTATTTACCAGCTGAAAGTTAAACTGTCTTTCTAATAATAGAAGAATGGTTAAGTATACTATGAAGTAGCCCTCAGGTGGAATATTACTAGCTTTTGTGGAAGATTTGTTTCTCCCATTGTCTGTGAGGTAATGGGCATACTTCATACTTAAAATATTTAGGCCTTCAGTTTACTCAAATAATTACTGCAATACCTACTGCTCTCACAGAGTTACTTGGAGGATTAAAAGTGATTCTATGAACAACAGTAACTGCACTCAATAAATTAAAGTTGCCCAAAGCCCTAGTAATAATATCTCAGCATTCAGAATAAAATATTCAATAAATCTTTCGTGGACAAACAGGCAGATAAAAGAAATGATAGAGGAGACCAGGTCTTTCTATAATCCTTCCTCAAAACTATGCACTCTTCCTCACAGATAGGCAAAGACTAGGAATCAACTAAGGAGAATTAACAGACTTTTGGTACAAATTAACGCAATAATAAAAAGTATAGAGTGTTCAGTATTATAGAGAGTCAAGAACATTAACTAGAATTATTAGAAAAGCTTATTGGCCTACTCAAGGTTGATGAGTCAACCTGAATGCCATGCAAAGAAAGCACATTACTAAGAGAGAAACAACCAAGAGAGACTAAGCAGCAAAAAATCATCACCAGGTTGAAGTCAAGAGCTAGATAGGAAAGACAAGTAAGTGCCATCAGAAGCAAACAGAATCTTAAACCAGAAAGCAGTGCACAAGGAGACATATACCAAAAAACAGGATTAGTCAATCCTGTTTCTAAGAGAAACACACACCAGGAGAAGTGGGGAACTAACAACTCTGATGTAGGAGTAAGAAACTCTGTTTTGAGCCATAACCATGAAAGACATAACCATTTAAAGCCATAGCCATGAAAGACATAATCATTTGCCACACTCCCAAATGTTGAATTTCCAAAAGATTATAATTCCTGAAATCTAAAATCCCAAACATCTAAAACTCTAGAAGATCAAAACCCCAAAAATATAATTCTGGAAAAAAATAATTTTAAAAAATGTTTTCAAATGTTTGTATACTTTTAAAATGGAATTTGTTTAAGAAACCTATAAAAACAAGACAGTACAGTTCATAGCCCACTTTTACACAATAAAATATATATATTTTGCAAGCATATGTACTCAGGTATAGTGTCAATAGCTGCACATGTGTAACAGTTCTAAGCAGACTATATTAAAAAATAATTAAAAAGGAAAAGGTATAAATATATATCTATGGTTGGTAATTGTATGTGGCCAGCTTTATAACTGCTATTATCTAAATTAGCATGACAAATAGTCTGTTTTGACAAGATCCATCAAAAGCCACGATGGGTCATCATTACATATACAGTGGCCCAGCAAGATTTCAAAAATTTTTATCTTTCACAAATGAAGATGTACAAAAAGGAAATCTCTAAATAGACTGAGAGATTTTCAACATTTTTAGTGCATGTACAACACTTATACACAAAGTCACCATTGTACTAATACACTTTTGAGAAGTCAAATTTACCAAAAAAAGGCACAGAATTAAGACTCTCAAACTCTCTTAAAGTCTTTACCCAATTTATACCTCTCATATCAGAACTGATGCAAAGAAGAAATGCACAGTAAATTATAAAATATAATACTGAAAATTTAAAACAGTGGGAAGTCTACAGGTATGGTTCAGTGGGAGAGTTAGCATGTGCAAGGCTCTGAGTTCAATCCCGAACAACAACAAATCCTTAATTAATTAGTTAATTAATTAATGGAGGAAAACTAAAGAGAAAAACCTTGATGAACATGGTGGCACACACCTGTAATTCCAGCTACTCAGGAGACTGAGGCAGGAAGATTACCAAATTCAAGGACAATCTGGGCAATTTAGGAAGACCCTGTCTCAAAATAAAATAAAAAGGAGTGAGAATATAGCCCAGTGATCCAGCACTTGTCTAGTGCTGAATTTAATTCCCTGTACCACAAAAAGAAAAACAAACAAAAACTAAAAGAAAATGTAACATATAAAAAAGTGAATTCAAGGGACAGATAATGGGCAATGGGATCCAGAAGAGAAGACACTCAAAATAACAATTTTCCAGGTTCTAGGTATTCATTCCATTTAACATGATGCAACACCCTGCATACAAACCAAAACATACTAATCCCTTCCCCAGATTCTGACTTTCTACCCCTTAAGTAGCCTTTTTCTTTCAATGGGAATTGCAGTTTTGGGAATTGTTGCTTTCAGGATTTCAGCACGCAGTATTGCAATTGGGGGGTTTTAGGCATTTTAGACTGGCCATTGTGACTTCTCAAAATTTCAATATTCAGAATTATATCATTTGGGATTATGTCTTTTTGAACTCTGATCACACCAGAAACCCATTTTGTCTAGGCAAAGATCCACTGCTCCTAGGGAAGAAATAAAAGTAAAAGTCTTCATCTCAGTAAAGGGTCAAGAAAACCTCTTGATCCGGGATCACACAGCAAAATTAAGCAGAGGTATGCTACCAATAGGTGCAGGGGGCAGGGTCATAAACCTTACCTAAGACTACAGGTCCACCATGAAAATCAAAAACAACTCCACTCCCATCACACACCTGGCACATAGAGCAAAGATCCCAGTGTAACACAGAAATGCTAATAAAGCAGGAACACAAAGCACAAAATAACAGCAACCCACCACTAGAGAAAACTCAGGCCCCTGGTACACCAGAGGTAACAATAGTAGCAACAGAGTCATAGGAGCTCAACTAGTGACAAAACTGACTCAGTCTACCACATTAATAGTGGGACAGAAGAGTGCCCATTTCTGAACATAGGTAATACTTATCTGTCTCAATCACCAATCATTTAATCACAAATTATGAGACATAATTATAAAATTATAAAAATTATAAAAGCAAAGCACAGGGGAAAAAAAAAAAAAGATGTTCACCAGATAAACAAAATTAATTGTTAGAACCACCACACAGAAATGCTTAAATGATTAATTAAAATCATTAATAAATCCAGAGAAAAGTATTAATACACTAGAAGACCTAGACAACATAATTAATAAGCAGAGAAATGGAAACCATAGGGTCAAGCAGTAATAATAAAATTTAAAACATGTATCAAAGATGTAGTATATTTCTTCCACATGATCATCAGTGAATATTAGACAAGTCAAGAGAAATCACCCAAACTGAAACAAAAAGAAAAAATGTGTGTTGGGTTTGGGGTTTGGCTCAGTGGTGGAACACCTACTAGGCATGCATGAGGACCGAAGTTCAGTGGCCATCATCAAACAAACAAACAAAAAGGTGTTAATAAAGAAACCAAATAGGGAGACCACAGTTGTGGGGAAATATCAAATTATCAAATGGTCTAACACATACTTAAGGAGAGTCCAAAGGGGAGAAGAGAGAAAAACGGGGCAAAAGAACTATCTGAAAAGACAATAACCTAACTTTTCGATAGATTAAATGCTGAGCGGCGAGTAATGTACTCCTTAGTGTACATACTACTTACAACAACTTAAAAACAGTTTTAAAGCATATTATAACCTACAGAAGGAAATTCCAAAATTTTAGTTGTTATAAAAGGATAATAAATTGGAAGTAAACTTTCCTGAATTACTTATTCAGAACATGTAAATGATTTTTACCATGAAATTTTAACAAATGTAAATATTAATAAGAGCTTGCGGTCTACAGATTCTCATTCTGAAGCCTTCTTTTTCCAAATATCCTAGTTTTTCAATTTCAAATTGTGCTAGGATAAGATTACTCAGGAACATTTCCATCATGATTAGAAAGGACCGGTCTATCATAACTTGCTTTAGACTTCTAAAAAACAGCTGATATTTATCTAGAAATCTTGGAGACTGATCACAAAGACTTATTAGTTGTTCATTCTTGACCAGTCTATTTTCATGTTGTTTCATTATAAATTAGAGGTTCTAGAACATCATAATGTCTATTTTACTCCTTTCCTAATCTAGAAAATGAAGCAAAACAATCCTAATTGTTACAGTTCAATAGTCAGGTTTTGTGATAAGTCTTATCATGACAACCACCCACCTGCTTGGAAATAAACTTTTAAAGACTTAAAATGTAAAACTAAAAGTTCAGTACATTACCAAAGCTGCCAATTTTATAAATAGGCATAAAACCATCTATCATAGATTACTCAAAGTACAATTAAATAAATTTAGAGTATCAAAATATTTGCATGTTCCTACAAGATTTTAACATAAAATAATACTGTAGCTGGGCAGAGTGGCTGGCACACACTGCTACTTAAGAGGCTGGGACAGGAAAATCATTTAAGCCCAGATGTGTGAGGCCAACCTGGGCAACACAGCAAAACCTTGTCTCAAAGAAAATCAGTTAATTTTTTTAAAAAATTTAAAAGAACTGTATAGAATATGGGAAAAACGAAGTGAGACTAATAGTTAATAGATTGGGGTTCTAATTCCAGGCTTATTATAGTTCAAACTGATCTTTAGTGTGGAACGAATGTATATGCTTTGCACAAAACTCAAGGGATTTATCATCGTGACCTGTATAACTGATATTATAAATGAATAAAAAGACAAAACCAACATGCCACTCAACTTCAAAAAAAGGAGTCTGGAAACTAGTGAATATGAAGATCAAAGGCAATCATAAATGAGGAAGTTGCCAATTTGTTCCAAGATCACATCACTAGATATGGTATAACTACAACTGAAATAATCAGAGTATTGAAAGTGAAATATTAAGAACAGACACCATTAGTTTAGTTTTCTACTATTTTCTCTACCACCAAGAAAGTATCCAGGACATAGTAGGCATACAAACATTTGTTAAATAAACATACTCCCAAACAAAGAAGTATGATGTAACTTTACCATTGATGTCTAATACTTAGTAAATTTACAACTCCTAATTTCACTTTAAAATTATTTTTTTAAATCTAAGACTACAAGCTGAATAAAATTCCAGGGATTTAAACAATAACATTATTTAAATTACCCTAAACTCATTAAAAGTTGTGTAATTTTCTAAGTAGAGAAGAATTTATGATTTAAGTCACATGAGTACTATATTAATCCTCATTTATATAAATGAAGAACTGAAAGATGACCCTTTATCATTTTTCCCTTAGAAGTTAGCAGCCACAGTTATTTCTAAAAGTAACACAAAAATTTTCATTTGCCAATAAAGACATTAGATAACGACAGATGTTAATAATAAAATCATATTAAATTGCAGACTTTTTAAATGTTGGACACTGTGTCAAAGAAATATTTGTCAACCAATAATCATTATACAGATGAAAGTTATCAACAATGACAATAGATTACAAAGACAAACCCTTCAGGTCAAAAAATATTTATAAAGCTACCCAGTACAACTCTTAAAAGAAAGATGTTATGACAGATACCTTAAGTGGTTAAAAAAAAGTGTGTTAAAACTAAGTAGACAGTTATTGATAGTTAGAATTGCATTAAAAAGGGTATACACAACATCTTAAGAAAACTCTGAGGTGCAAGAAGCCACAACTCATCAAGGATAACTCTGGAAAGACTTTATGACCAATAAAACATGTAAGAGTAAGAGCCACGTTAAATCTGGCCATCAGTATATCTCCAACTTGAACAACAGTGCACTAAACACAGAACATTCTCAATAAATATCTACTGAATGAATGAACGAACTTTTGGACCAGACCCTGAGAGACAGAAGACACTCTAGAATGAAAGAAACATGAAGGAAAGGAATGAAGGAGAAAGGACAAAGAGTAACCTTATTTTGCTGGAGTATATTATGATATACAGAATACCAGCAGGGGTTTGTCTCCACTATGAACTTCTTAACACTTTTAGAGTTAATTGGTATTTGTGGGAAATACTAAAAAAAATTTATTAATGAAAGTAGTGTATAAGAAAGTTCAAGATGAATTATAAGATTATTGCCTCATTCAACCCAAATGACTTAGTTCAGAACTAATACAGTAGCAAGGAGAATGCAAAGATCTCAGGAAACAGTTAAATGGAACCCAAAAAATTGTGTTTAATTGACTGGAAAAACAATATTAACTTTAAAAGAAACAAAATTTTAAAAAAATGATGGTTCATTGAAGAAGTCAGGTAAAGAAAATGAAGTTCATTGAGCATTCCTTGTTAAGTACTTCAAATAACACTATCTTAATTAATCTTGACAACAACCCTGTGATATAGTTATACTCCCATTTTAAACATGAGGCAAAAAAGATCAGGATACTCTCCCAAAGGGAATTACAAAAACATCATTTCCAGGGCTGGGAAGATAGCTCAGTTGGTAAAGTGCATGCCTTACAAGCACAGGGCCCTGGGTTCAATCCCCAGCACCGCAAAAAAAAAAAAAATTTCCCCCCTTCCTCCCTAAAAGAAACCCCATTTTATTCAAATATAAGGCAGCAAAATGCTCTGAAAGGTGAGCCCCTTTCTCCTATTCTAGGGGGCTGAAACACCTTTTGTTTCAATAAGTGGAACTATTTCCCTTGGCCAGACCCAAAGGGGTAGAAAAGAATATGCTGGAAACTCTGAGAAAGATTTTCCTACCAGCATTACCTTGTGAAAGTCACTAAGAACCCTGAAAAAGCAATTTAGGAGTAGTCCTTGATTGCTCCCTACTTTCACTTCTATTCCCAACACACCAGAAAGACAAACCAATTCTAATTCCAAAGTATCTTGATAACCCTTCCTTCCTCTTCACTCAAACTCTACTGCTACCATCCGAATCCAAGCCATCATCAGCTCTCAATTAGCCTCCTAATAACCATCCTCCTAGACAATCTCCCTCCAGCCACTCTTGATCCCAACAATTCATTCCCCAAAAACGGCAGGCAAGTGATCTTTAAAATGTAAATCATGCAGAAACTGGAACCATTGTACACTGTTAGTGGGCTTGTAAAATGGTATGAACACTATTAAAACAGTATGGTGGTGCCTCAAAATGAAAAGTAGAACCACCATGTACTACAGTAATCTCACTCCCAGGTATACAATCAATAGTACTGAAAGCAGTATCTCAAAAAGAATCTTGCACATGTATGTTCACAGCAACATGATGATTATTCACAATTAGACAAAAAGTAGAAGTAACACAAATGTGTATAGTTATGAATGAATGAATGGGTAAAGAAAATGCAGCTTACACATAAAATGGAAAGTTATTTAGTCTTAGGAAGGAAATCCTACATAGTTACAACATGGAAGAATCTTCAGGATATTAAGCTAAGTGAAATAAGCTATTCACAGTAAGACAAATACTTCACAATTCCACTTACAGAGTATCTAAAGTAGTCAAATTCACAGAAACAAAAAAATAAAATGGTGCTCACTAGGGGAAATGGAGTGGTATGATGGGTACAGTTTCAGTTTTACAAGATGATAAAGTACTTGAGGTCTGTTTCTCAACAATGTGAATATACTTAACACTAGTGAATTGTATACTTTAATTAATTTTATTTTCTACCACAATTTTTTAAAACTCATGGGAGTCAAACAAAATAAAAAGCCATAAATCATATCATTTCACTTCCCTTCTTAAAATGTTCCAACTGCTTCCTATCACTCTCTGAATAAGTGCAAAAAGGTAACATGGTCCAGGAGGCTCTGGGCCATCTGGCCTTACTCTCTTCTGCAGCCAGACCTCATGCTGCTCTCCACCTCTCTCAAGATGTTCTTTCAAAAGAATACTCTTTTACTTCTTCAAATAATTCAAATTCCTTCCTGCCTCAAAAACTTCAACCAAGCTATTTCCTATGTATTGAATGCTATTCCCCAACTCTTCAGGGACTTGGATCCTTGTGTCCTTCCAGATGCCACCTTAAATGTGACCTTCTCAGAAGGCTTCCCTAACCAATCGCACATCATCCACACTATTTTATATTTTGTTCCTTAATAGTATTTCTCACAAACTCTAATCTTGCAGCACATTCCTCGTGGATGAGGTAAAGGGCTCCTTTAGAAGGGATGGGCTAGTTGCAAAACAACAGCTAAGAAATTTATCATAAAAAACGACAGAAGGCAGAATTATCTTTGAAGCAGGGGCATGACCAATTAAGCCAGCCATAAGGGACTGGCTCTAACAAAGGAAGGAGCAGCGCTTGGTTTATTTATAGTGGTACAGATCAACGCAGGACTGAGAAGAGCTTCTTCCATGAAAAACAGGATGAGGTGGAGTTAGACAAGCCATTTGGCGCTAGTGGGTCCTTCCCACATCCGGGCCTGCAGTCAAACTTCCGAGGTGAACCAACTGTAGGGAAACCATGTGACTCAGGCAATCTCCAACAATTTTTCATATTGTGAATTCCTTGAGGCAAGATTTCCCTGGTGGTCCAATGGTCCAACCAAGTTTGATACTTTTTTTACAGGCCATGGGTGGTGCCCTGCACTCTAAAATACTGTTTTTCTATCTTCCCAACTGAAATGCATGCTCTACGAGAACAAGGGCCTAATGAGGGTCTTACTCATCAAAGTTCCCAATACTTATCATACACTTGTAATAATACTTGGCATTCAAATATTATTGATTTCCCATTTAAACATTATTCTATAAGAATGTGTTTAACATGGACAAGCCCAGGGGAGGGGGAGATTACTCCATGAGCCTATTAAGTACATAAAAATAGTATATGCACATCTTTAAAAGACTATAAAGAAATAAAATTTGGGGGATTGTAGCTCAGTGGTAAGGCACTTACCTAGCATGTGTAAGGCACTGGGTTCCATCCTCACCACATATAAATAAGTTAAATAAAGGCATTAAAAAAAAGAAATAGAACTTGGACAGTACAGTTGTTATCATTAGTTGTTGAAGAACATGTATTTTACTTTTCTGAATTTTCTATATTTTCTGTAATAAATCTTTAAACAGAAATTAAAGACTTCTAAGTCTCACATCAACTCCAAATGCTTTAAATTTCTCAGTTGTATAAATGGCAAAGATACAAAATGACTTACGCAAATTATACAACTTTTTTTAAAAAATCATAATACTCCTTAACCTCGCTGTCTATATTAACATTCATATTTCTACTGTGTCTTAGCTAATTTCAGAACATGAGTGATCTGTTTATTTAGATCACAATTAGTGCCACACGTGATATCTCCATACTTCTGTAAGTACAACAGAAAGGACTGGGAATCCCTTGCCTAGCACATTGTGAGGCCCTAGGTTCAATACCCAGTATTGGAAAAATAAATGCCAGAGAAAACATCTTAATGCTTACTAAATCACAGCGTATTTCCATAACTATACTACATCTGTATCTATAGATAAAAAGAAAAAGTTAATAATAACTGAACACTTACACTTGCCAGGCTCTGTTCTAAGCATTCTATATAGATTATTAACTCATTTGTTCTTCAAAACCCACTTTAGAGAATAAGAATGTAGGCACTAATGGATTAAATCACTACCCATAATTACAAACCACTCTGTGATTCAAATCCAGGAAATTCCACTGTACTCTACAGACTATGTTCTTAATCACCTATACAAAAGTGGAAACAGACTTAGGGCTCAGATGAAAGTTCTAGATATAAGACACTATGCATCTTAAAAACCACATTCCGTCCTTAAGGAATATTGATGAACATAAAGCCAAGTATAAATTACTTAATGAGAATACTTGAAAAAAAAAAAATCACACTTCAATATATATCACTGGACCTCAGAAATCACATATTTTGTAGGGTTAGTTTCATTTAAGACTTCAGAATATTTAACATCAAAATTTAGTTATTTACCAATGATAAAGAACACACTCATAAGACCCTTGAGCAATAAAGATCTCAAAATAGTTTATTTTCTCTAATTTCAGTGAGGTTTACTTGACAATTGAAACGTGTATATATTTAAGAAGTACAACATCATGATCTGATGTATGTATAGACCGTGAGACTTATCACAACTAAGAATTTCTAATTTTTCTGCTTATTTCCTGATATAACTTTAATCACATACTATGCTTTAACATAAAGATCTTTGGCACTAGAGAATTTTTAAGGAATGGAGCCAGTCGTCTGTGGACTATGACATCTGAAACCATGAGCCTCTAAATACGTTTTTCCTCCTGTACAATTGTTCTGGTCAGAACACAGTAGCAAAAAAATTGCCTCGAACACTTAATGAGGAAGAAAAGTAATTTTTTTTAAGAAGTAGGAAAAAAAAGAACTCTATATCACACCCTGTTTCAAAAAAGGGGGAGACATGTCTAATACTTCAAATGTGTAACAAAACTTTTAGTAAAAATTCTATATTTTTCTAAAATATTCTATATTTTTCTAACTTCAGTGAGATATAGTTGACAATTAAAAAGTATATATATTTAAGATGTACAACTTCATGATCTGATACATATATATATATATACACTGTGAAATATTCACTATAATCAAACATAACTTTTTTTTTGGTGTGGTGAGAACACTTAAGATCTATTCACTTAGCAAATTTTAACTATATAATACTGATAACTATAGTCACAGTCCTGTACATTACATCTCCGGAATTTATTTCTCTTGTATTACAAACTTTGCACCCCTTTACCAACATTTCCCCATACTCCACTCTCCCCAGCCCTGGTAACCACCATTCAACTCTCTTAAGTTTAACACTTTTAGATTCTACCTAAAGTGAGATTATGTAGTATTTTCATAAACCAGTATGTGTCTGGGTTGTTTCATTTAATATAATGTCCTCCAAGTTCACCTATGTTGTCACAAATGGCAAGAGTTTCTTTAAGACTGAATATCATTCCCTATATACACACACACATACTCGCACACTCTCTCACTCTCCCCGTTTGTGTGTATGTGTGTGTATCACATTTTCTCTATCCATTCATTCAGTGGGGGACATTTAAGTTACTTCTACATCTTGGCTACTGTGAATAACACTGAAAAGTACATGGAAGTGTAGATATATCTTAAAGATATTTTTAGGAAATGTAGCAATACAAATAGATCAGCTACAAATTATTTCTGTAGTTTTTTACACTAAGCACATCTACTCTCAGGCAATTTTCAGATCTGCATTGTTCCTGCAATGTAAACTAGTCTACTGAAGCATCCTTATGTCCGCAATTACATTATGGTTGTGATAAAACAGTAATTAAATAGATGTTTTATACTTTATGCACGTGCACACACACACACACACACAAATAGGCATTCAAACATTTGTTAAATAAACATACTCCCAAAGAAGTATGATGTAACCTTACCATTGATGTCTAATACTTAGTAAATTTACAACTCTTAATTTCACTTTTAAAATTTTTTTTAAAGTCTAAGACTACAAGCTGAATAAAATTCCAGGGTTTTAAATAATAAACATAATAAATAATAATAAATCATTTTAAATAACATTATTCAAATTACCCTAAACGCATTAAAAGTTGTGAAATTATCTAAGTAGAGAAGAATTCATGATTTAAGTCACATGAGTACTATATTAATCCTCAGTTTATATAAATGAAAAACTGAAAGATTACCCTATATCATTTTTCCCTTAGAAGTTAGCAGCCACAGTTATTTCTAAAAGTAACACAAAAGTTTTCATTTGCCAATAAAGACATTAGATAACAAGAGATGTCAATAATGAAATCATTAAATTGCAGACTTTTTCAATGTTAGACACTGTCAAAGAAATATGTGTCCACCAATAATCATTATACAGATGAAAGTTATCAACAATGACAATGGATTACAAAGACAAACCCTTCAGGTCAAAAAGTATTTATAAAGCTACCCAGTACAATTCTTAAAAGAAACTGACTTTCTCACTCTAACCTTCAGTTCTTTTTTGAATTCCCTTTTGACAGTCCTAGAACCAAACATAAATGCACATTAGAGGATATATTTCAAACAGCAAATTCAAAAATAGCACAAGATAGCTATAACTGCAGTTGCACAAAGGTTTGGTGGTTTTTGTTGGTTTTGTTTGGATACTGGGGATTGAATTCAGGGGTGCTTCACCACTGAGCTACATCCCCCGTCTTTTTTTATGTTTTATTTTGAGATAGGGTCTCGCTAAGTTGTTTGGGGCCTCACTAAATTGCTGAGGTTGGTCTTCAACTTGCAATCTCCTGCCTCAGCCTCCCAAGTCATTGGGATTACAGGCATGTGCCATCTTGCCTGGCCAGTGTCCTGGTTTGTTGGTTTGTTTGTTTGTTTGTTTGTTTTTTAAGCTGGAACCAGAATAAAGAAAGAGCAAGGACTAACTCAGTCTTAATATATGTGGCAAAGTAGAAAGAGTTAAAGATGAAAATGGTTCAGGACAGTGGGGAAATGGAGGAAAAATTATGTATATGCCATTAATGTACATGTCAGAAGTTTTTTGCTGGAGAACAGGAACAGAGAGGAAAAAGATTATCTAGTTATTTGACATCTTTATTTTTAAGAAAAGAAAAACATGAGAGCATAAACATGGCTATGAAATGTGTAGCATGTCAAGTAGTATATAAAAATTTCAAGTAAGGCTTTTTTAAAAAATACTTTCACTTACTGAGAATCATTTAATAAAGAACTACAAATCATTTTCATTACTCTAGGTGTTTTTGATGAGGTTGTTCAGTATTTTGTAATCACATAAACAGAATATTCAATACAAGTATCTTCAAAATTAAAAACTCAGCATTAATTCAGTAAAATAGTTTCTGAAATTTCACTTCCATATAATAGCAAGTTGAGGAAGACCAAGGAAAGAGTGAGAGAAAGTGAAAATGACTAGAGTAAAAACAGTAAGTTGCACAGAGGCCAAGATGCATAAGGACACATAAAAATACATTTGAATGCAAGAAGAAACACTCACATATAGGCACTTGAGTTCTATGAATGTTAGTCCAAGTAAACTGTTCTTGCCAGGCTTGGAAGATCCCTGAGCCCATGGAGGAAGTTGGGGTAAAATGGAACTGACAGTTACCATTATCGTTAAAAAACACTGAATGGCCACAATTAAACATCCTAGAACTACTATTATCCTTAATCCTAAAGTTGTTTCACTTTAAATGATAAGGCTTGCACAGCCTAGCAAAAAGGAAATTACTCTCAGGACTGTAGCCATGGTTCTGCAGTATCACTTCAAGAGCCAAATGAAGTAATGCCAAAAGTCAAATCAATCACTGGCTTAAGGTTCCCCACCTCCAACTTAGAACTTTCCTAGTAATGAATTTCTCTGAGGAGGAAATATTCGGCTAGAGCAATACAAGACCAAGAACAGAGACTTAGGAGAGATTTACCCTTAAAATCAGCAACAAAGAAACCAGTCAAGGAAAATGGTCACTAAAGGTAGGATTAGAAAGTATCAAGAAAGATTAAATACACAGTACCTACTAATATAAAGATCCAGGAGGATAAGGAAGAGATCAAACCACTTAGAGTTGGCATTACAAATCATCATTTAGAGATGAAGCTTAAAATTCACATTCTAAATTCAAAATTTCAAAATTCTGAAAATTCAAATAATTAATTCAAAAGTTCATTCTGAAAGAATATGCTAGCATTTAGTACTCACAGACAATTATTCATGGGACAGGGAAGCCAAATTTAGTTCAAACTGGAAACAGATTTATTTGGTTTGGGTTTGGGTTTTTTTCCTCCAGTACTGGGGATTGAACCCAGACCCAGTTATTCTATATTAAGGAATAAAACACACATTTTTAAATATGGAATACTAAAGGCTTTATATAAGCATCACATACAAATATATTATATTTGACTATCAAGTCTTTTATTTGTTAAAGAACTGGCAAATATATTTGCAACTGTTAACTTTAGAAATCATCACAAGTACTATCATATACAAAAGTAACTAATTTTCATATTAATAAATAGACATTCAAAATAAGACGATGTATTTCTTGGATTTTTCAAGGGCTTGTACTAACTTAAATCATTTTAGAAAGTCAAAGTATTTAAATTAAAAGATAATTTTTTATTTCTTAGACTTCTACTAAAGGCCAGATTTTTTTTTAAGCTAAGAATAAAGCAAATTTTTAAAAATTTCCTCTAAACAGTTTCATAAACAATGCTCAAGACCTGTATTCCTATACTGTTTCCTGGCTGACCTCCCTATCTCTATCACCTCCTCACTTTCACCAAAGAGTATTAGTATTCTCAAACACAGAGATCAGGACACACTAATGTTCAAACACTATCGTGTCTCTCAGTCCTTTAATGATGGAAAAATAGATCACAATGCCAAGTTTGTGAACAGAACTCTCTGGACATTCCAGATGTCTTTTATTTTATCTTAAATATTAGAGTAAATTTATATTCTCCATAACATACACATTCAGTATTTTTTAATTTTTAAATTATTGTAATACTTAACATTTTGCAAATAGTCTAGAAAATGGGTGTGTCAATAAAATGCAGAATATTCTTCCTGTGGCTTCCCATACTCCCAGTACATGGCTGAGTACCCCAATTTTAGGTTTGCTGACATTTCCACACATGTTGAATATGCTTGAGAATATTGAAGTACTTGACAGTTTGGAACCAACCTTCTTTCTCCTTTCCCACTACTCCAAATACACCCTATGCAAAACTTTAAAGAATATTATTAACTTACTACTTATTCTTATATATGTTTCCTTTTTAGAAAGTCCTTTCATTCACCTCCACATGAAGTCACCCTCAAAAACTACAGTTCAAGTGTTCTCTAATAGCTCTTCCTTTCCCCAACAGTTTGCAATCCATTATTGTGCTAAACGAAGTCTGTCTTGTATAATGTTTTGCTGTGTGTGTATGTATAAAGCTACAAACCACATACCAATTAAAAATCAAAGCTTTGGTATCAGAGGAACCTGGGTCAACAGCTAATTCTGCTACTTACTAGGTGTGACAAGTGAGGAGATCCTACTACATAAATTTTATCATCCCTTGTATGACAATAAGCAGTTACCTAACAGGATTAGTCTAAAAATCAAAACCACTGATGTATACTAAGCACTTAGCACAACACTGACACCTCATAATACTTTAATAAGTGTACCTGTTGCTATCTAAACCATTTAAGGCTGAGTTCCCAATAGGCAACTATGCCTTGCATTTTTTGTACTATTTCTCATTCCTAGTGTTTTTCTATATGTGTTTAATAATCGCTTGGTTGATGAAACTTGATTGATTCAGAAATAATCTAATAGTTCATATCAAATTAAGGTCAAAACTCTAGAGAATATCAAAAATGCTCTATTCATCATATAGCTGTTAATTTTAATTTTAGTCAGTTTCTATTTTACTCATCATATACATAAGTATGTATCTCCAAGAATGATTTTGAAAGTATTCACACCACTACCAATGACTAAACCAATATCCAAAATGGTTGATAGCTACTCAAAAGAAAATTAATCTAAAAACATTATTATGTATGCAGTCACAAATCAAGACCTTAGCAAATTAAAATATTCCCTTGAGAATCCTTCTTTTGCATAAAATTAAGCAAAATCTTTAAGCCATGTTTCCTACTGGGCCTTTAAGTTATTCCTGTGCTATGAGATCCCCAACAGAGAACAAAGAGTTCTTGGTATTCTCAAGGAGAATATCAAGGGATGCAACGTTTCCAAACCATTAAGACTGCTACTCACTCTTAAATAATCAGAATAGACTGATGGATCAAATGGATGAAAGCAGATTCTTTGATTCTGCAGTTAGCAATACAACTACAGTAAAGACCAAAGACTCATAAATAAAAGGACAGGTAATGATAAAGGGGAAGGAGGAAAAGAATACAGTAGAAAGACATCAAAAGAGGGCTTCAGGGATGGGACCATATCAGCCCTGGGGTGGATCGCCTAGCACCAAAAAAAAAAAAGGACGACTTTAGGAAATCATAAGTTCAATTCAGAAAGAGCAGCTTCAAAAATGGAAGAAAAAAAGGTTTCCAGTACTAGTACTATGTGAGCCACACTCAGTTTAACCATACCATAACATGAATATTAACACGTCTATTATAAAATATCACTCAAAGCATACACCACACTTGAGTAACTACTAATTAAAGAAAATAAATAAGGGAACAATATTTACTGGGCAAATATTAAAAATGCAGGTAAAATAACTAAAAGTTTGGCTTAAGATTTTTCCAAAGGCAATGCTAACTTGAGATATTTCCATCTAAATCAGTAACATAGTTGTGTTATCCCACAACATAGTTGTCTGGATAAAGTGGCTCTTCTAAAGATTTTGAACTACAACTATTTTAAATATTCATTGAGATTTAATACAACACCAAATTAGTGAAATGGTATTAGTTAAGATAAAACCTTTACATAAGTACCAAAGAATTTTACTTTAATTCATTAGAAAAGAAGTACAGAAGAAAATATTTTAAAGTTAAAATCTGTTTTAATAATTCTGAAACAACTATGAGTAAGAAAAAAATCAATGTTTTAATTATTCTGCATATTCTAACAGGATAAAGAATTGTGGGGCTGGGGATGTAGCTCAGTGGTAAAGCACTTGCCTAAAATACAGGATGAGGATGCCTTAGATTCAATCCCTACCACCACATACCAAAAATAATAAAAATGATAATGTATTTTGTACATATAGTTATTGCCCTTTCACTTCTCAGGAACTATTTCTCAGGAACCATATCTGAATGAGATCAATTACTCTCCAATGAGATCAATACCCAATTCTGTCTGTTAGGCCAAAAGATAGAAGAGTAGTGTTTTAAATTATTAAAGCATTGCTTTAGAATATAATCAGCAAGCTAGAAGTCACCAATCCCTAACTCCCTTTATGTTTCAATCACTTTCAAAGTAAGAGCCCTAAAAATATAAAACATAATATATAAACACATAAGATTTAAAATCTTTACTAAGTAACATTATAAATAGTGGTCCCACATAATCAAACATTTCCATACTGAACTCTGAAAACATGATATATTAAAGGAAAAGATATGAACCTTTTACTCATTTTGATAATGAATTTGTTTATTTTGATGATGTGTCATCACCTGTCTCCACTACAAAAACACTTTGCTCAAAATCAAGCACAAAATAGATGATATAAAGGCAATTTATTCTTAAAATACACTAAAGTGAAACCCTTAGGAGGCAAACTTCAGTGGAAAAGAATGTTTTCTACATTTTATCAGCAAGAGGCAACTCCTAAGAAGTTTCTAAAGGTAAATATTAAAACTACATATCTGGAGAGGAAAATGGAAAAGTGGCTTTGGCTGTGATTTTACAGAGCCATTAAGAATACTGACAGTTAAGTGACAACTTTAATCAGGAGCCAGAGAGAACAATTCTTTCGAATTTCTTTCAAAAATTTTCAATTTTCAAAACTTACATGAAGTTTAGGTTTATTATAGATGCTCTACTTCATTTCTATCCATCAACACTGCCTAGTGTGACATGGCAGTATTTTATAAGTTTGGTCTATGGTTCTACTTCCTGAAGCGTACAATAGCACTAATAAATTATACTCTGGGCTTAGCACAACATTTACAAATGGAACCAGTAAAGAAAGCACTACTCATACATTCTTAAGAATGGGAAGGAGTCCTACAGATGCCACAGAGTTCAGGGCAAATTTCCTATATGTCCTAATTTCATCAGAGTTTTTTAATTTATCTTTCCCAAGATACCAGTGCTACTGACTATATTTACAGAAACTTACTAATATTACAATTCAACTTGTATATCGCATAGTTTTATAATCTCATAGTGTGTAGTTCTATAATCCTAAACTTTAATTGGAAATTATTAACTTGTTAAAATCAATTTTGCAACAAGATTAAGAACATTAGAAATAATTCCAGGGTTAACATTATTTTAATAAATTTACTTTAAAGCACTACAGCACAAATTCATTTTGTGTAAAAGATCACATTTTTCCCAAGAAAGAACCTTTTTCAAAATCTCATAAACAATTACAGAAACATATATCTTAAAAGGAAGATTTTAAAAGTTTATTAAAATTCCATTTGAAGTAATTTTCTTGATATGATGCACAAAATATACTTATTAATAGTCAATAAATGCTAAAATTCTGAATTGCTCTCCTTTCTGCCAATTACTTTCTGATAAAGCATTATTCGACCATTTATTAAAAAAAAATTTTCTGGGGCTGGGGATATAGCTCGGTTGGCAGAGTGCCTGCCTCGCATGCACAAGACCCTGGATTCAATCCCCAGCACCACAAAAAAAAAAAAAAAAAAAAAAAAAAAAAAAAAAAAAAAATCTGCTTGAGAAAGCAAGAACCATACTCCTATACCTTCTAGAAGCCAAAAAAAATTATCCTCCCCTTCACACATGAAGCATTAAACCTTCAAATTACAATCTTATGCAGCCACCTTTTTGGTAATCACTGCTCTTCACTATATGTTACTTACCACGTTTTTATTTGGAGAATAAAAACTACTGAAACATAACTATAAATCTATCCTCTCAGACATACTATGCTTCTCGTACTATTATTCTGTAACCTCTTATCCAAATGAATCAGTGATACATTTGCTGTTTCAAGTTTCATTTAATAGAGCTTGATATGTTTTGAGGCAGTTAAATAAGCTGATCACTATGTTCTATGCTCTACAACTTCCAAAGTGCTTAACAAGGTTTACCAACATCCTTCTTCCCACTCGAAGAGTAAATATCCTGTCATATATCCTAGAAAATAGCTGCTTAGTTCTAAAGAATATAGCTTCTGAGCCCTACTCAGAGCAGCTGTTAGTAACTTCTAGACGCCTGTTGGACTATCACTTCGGTTAAATAATAATGGGTCATCTTGTTCCCGTTTATTTTTTTCCTCTTTAACCTGGCAACAGTTGCAGAAAACCTACAGATTTACTATTAAAATAAAGTACTAAGAAAAATAAACATTACTTCAGTGCCACTACTTTTCCCAAAGAAATCATTTCAGGGTCTTTATATTATTACTTAAACCACAACAGACCAGTTACACAAGACAATGAAAGGCTTTAAAGAATACAAAATTTTCTACTTAACCTTACCAAACATATTTCAAAGTTTTCAATAACTGCTAGAATATTCCAATTAAGAAGATGCTGCTGCAATCTACCAGAACTGTGCTGCTCAAATACAAGTCCCAAATACCCTGCACTCAGGTGTGTTTCTGGTTACCTGCTGAGATTGCTGCAACCTCTGTCACCCAGTGATGCTACCACCAGCAAATAACTTTCCATCCTTTAAAAGGGTCACCTTCCCCCCTCAGAAAGTACGTTTATGTTTCTCCATTACTATTACGGAACCACTAATACCACTAGGTATTATGGCTCTCAAAGAATCCTCTTTAGCAGCTTCCCCCGGGACGCTATGCTCAACGGGCTTTCAACTGGTAAGACTCGCTGCCAGCTGCCTTTGCAAAAGCAGCAGCACAGACTCATACCGCATTGCTGCTGCTGACTTATTTTCTAGCAGCTTAAAAAAAAAAATTAGCCCAGTACCCTGCAGACCCTGGTGGCTCTTCTGCAGCACGAAAGAGAAACCACCGCATTGCTCAGCTTGGAAGAACAGAGAACCCAACAGAAGGGCGGGGAAGCGAATGTCGTTGAGAGGCTCAGTCGAGGGCGGGGTGAGAAAAGGAAGGCGTCCGAAGTGTAAGGGACCGCCACGGAGCAGCCGACAGGGCGCCCGACCCGGCATCGCGCAATGGCCCGCCCGTCGAGCAGCTGGCGTCCGCCGGCACACGGGCCGCTTCCGGGGATGAGGGTCCCGCCGCAGCCCGCCGAGCCCCGCCCGCCGCCCCCTGGCCCTCACCTGTCAGGAGCGCCGAGCTGCCGCCCGTCGCCGCAGCGGGAGAAGAGGCGGCTGCCCCGGCAGAGCCTGCCGCCCGCCGCCCGCGGAGGTGCCTTGGCACAAGCTCGCATCCGTCCGCCGCTCCGGCCACCAGCAGCCCGAACACCAGCACCGCAGCCCAGCGCTGCCGCTGCAACCAGCCCGAGGCCAGGCCGAGAGTCGCGGCGGGATGAGAAGCGAAGGAAAAGCGCGGCGGCGCCCCGGCCGCCGGCCACTCGCCCGCTCCGCGAGGCGCCGCCGCCGCGAGCGACAGCCCGGGCCGCCCCCGCCGCCTCAGACACGGGCTCCCGCCGGACGCCAGCCTGGTCCCTTCGGCACCGGCGACCTCCGGAGCTCGGGTGCCGGCTGCGTTCATTGGTTCCGGTTATTTAAAAAAAAAAAAAAAAAGCAGGGGGCAGAAGGTACGGCGTCTTGGGGCCGTGCGCGGAACCAGGGCTGCTGCCGCGGCGAGACCGGGATCCGCTGCTCTGGCGCGGCCAAACACCAGCCCCAGCGCCCGCGCCGCCGCCGCGGCGCATCCCCCCGCCCCCTCCGGCCCGCGCTCGTCGTAGTACCACGCTCGGCCGGGACGCCTCCCTCCCCTCACACATTCGCTTGCATACCAATCCCCCGCCTCCCTCAGCCCCTCCACGGCGCAGGCGCGGCGCTGCTGCACTGCGCGTGCGCGGCGCCCAACCCGGCCCCAGAGGCGTTCCCTGACCGTGGAGAGTGAGGCTGGGTGGTTCCTAACTCTGCGGCTGGACGAGAGGATAGGGGCGGGGACGGAGGCGGTGTGTCCGCTTCCCCCATCCACGCCCCCTCCACGATTTGAAGTTGGGGCGGCCGCCCACCCGGAGAAGAGTACGGACGTCCGAAGTCGCTTGGATTGGTTACATCCGTCTGGAAGACAGCAAAAATAATTGCATGGCTCAAGAAAGCCTTGTATCGGAAACAACGGCGTCCCCGACTTGAATGCAGTTGGGGTTTACAAGTAGCCAGCTGTGTAGCAGTGGAAGGTATTACACGCTAGCTTTTCATTTACTCGTCAAACATTGAGCAAAACACTTGCCATGTGCCAGCGTGCGGGGCATTGCTCTAAGCGCTGTAAATTTGTACTTTAACTCTAAAAGTATCATTGTTATCATCGCCATGTTACAAATGAGGTGACTAAGGCCCGGAAATGTGAAATAGCTTCCCCCAAGGTCCCACAACTGACACCTGGAAATGACCAGATTTAGCAGCTCCTGAATGGAAATAGTCAAAAGAATTCGGTCTAGCTTCTTCCTAGCCTATGGTCAGCACTACCC
Source organism: Sciurus vulgaris (assembly GCF_902686455.1). NCBI lineage: Eukaryota > Metazoa > Chordata > Mammalia > Rodentia > Sciuridae > Sciurus > Sciurus vulgaris. Next base: position 125,468,019 of record NC_136469.1, read on the forward strand.
TTCACCCCACGCAGTCCCAGTCTTCCCTGTCAGCTGAACTGGTTAACAACTATAGTGTACGCTAACCCTGGAGTGAAACGGCGTTCTTGTGCACCCAAGATCCGCTTTCTCTCGTAGATTCTGTTCAGAATGGACTTCACTGGTTTGAAGAAAAAAGAACCAGAATATGTATGGGGACGGGTATGCGAGGGTTAATGGTGGTGACCCTCAGATTGGAACCCAAGGCTTAAGCATGCTAAGCTACACCTACAGCCCCCAAAATATAAGATGTCACACACACACATGTAGGCTTTCTCTCTCCCAGGAGCACAAAATTATCTAAGACTTTGTAGAAAGCATTCTTAAGTACATAGGTCCTGTTTGCTATTGGTTTTTGCTGTTGGCTTTGGGCTTTGATTATTTTTTATTTATTTGTTTGGTTACTTCCCAGAGTCAAGATATTCAAATTACACAGTCTTCTAAAGACTTTCTTAGGCAGCCTAAGATAACCATGAATATTGTTCATTGTGGGTAGACCAACACACACTGAAGAAAAGAATTGGTAGTATCTTTCAGGCTACTCAATCTTTCAACAATTATTTCTTGACAGACTTCTGGGGGCATGGTGTTCAGTGGTCATTCTTTACAGGGCAGGGGGAGATTAAGGCACAGCAGTGAAGTCTTTTTTTTTTTTTTTTTTTTTTGCTGAGTGCGGGACAACAGATACTTTGGCTAGGAGAGCAGGAAAACACAAAATAACATAACTGTTTCCTGTTCTCCAAAGAACATTTCATTTATTTAGGATTTACCAATCACCTAGTGTGTGGCAGGCAAGGTGGTACTGGGCATTAGAAAGTCCACAGAGAATAAATTAGAGAGCAAAACTTGGAAAAAATCAATTAAGCAAGCCTTCAGAGATACGAGATAGCTATAGTCCCTGCCTAGGGAATCTTACAGTCTTGCCTAGCAGATAAAATTTACACTCATTAAACAATTAGAGGCTAATACAAGGTAGTAATCAGTTACTAAATTGGGCAGTGCAAACTGTTATAGTAATAACAGTATAAAACCACGAACAAATTAGCAAATCACTGGGACCATGATTCTTTAAACAAAGATGATATAGCATTTTTTTTATTCTTCCTTTAAAAATAGGGAGAAGGTATTGCCACTGAAAAGCTTCTTGATTTGGAGTTACAAGTGTTTATTCTTCGCATGACCAGAGCCACAGATAGGGAACCATCAATCACTAAAGAGACCTCTTAGCCAGGCATGGGTCAGGAATAAACATATCTCTATTATTATCTTTGTCATGGATACATACGTTTCTGTTAAATGAGTAACCATAATGTGCCTTATTGTTGAACAGTGGTGTACTGTCACTGTGCATCAAAAAAGTAAACCTAGTACAGAAAAGAGAAAGCTCATTGCTTTGAATTATAGATGTTTCTATTTGCAAGCCAAACCTAAACACAAGGCTCCAGCTGAAGCAACAAGCTTCCCTTTCTTCTCAGGTTTCCTTTGCCTTTCCCTTTTCTTGCCACCCAAAGGCTTTCTTCTCTCCTTTCCTCTTGACAAACTCCATTGAAAATGTGCCTGGAGCCCCTTTGCCTTGTCAACTGCTTCTACCTCTTAGCGTCCAAATTTCAGATTTACTATTTGTTTACTGCTTCATTTTCACCCACTCATAACTTCAGAATGCTGATGGTCAACCCTGATCTTTGCTAATCAAACAAAACTGGTAGAAATGGCAACTCCACCACTTTTCAGCTGTGTAACCGTCCTCAGCTTTCCCAATCAAATTGTAAATTGTTAGTTTCCACCACTGTAAACTGGGGACCCAATAATACCCGACCCACAGGGTTGGTGGTGGTGGAAGAGAGAACAGGGAAAGCCTTTGCTCGGTGCCGACGCACAGTTTATCTTGTCATTTTCAGGGAGAACTGGTCCCAGGCCCGGCCCTGTGTCCTAAATGTGCTCTTCTTGGTTTAGGATAAACGAATTGCACTTAACTGATACTATTTGATTTCACCTTCCTGCAAATAATCCCAAACTTTCGGGGCGCGCCCAGCACAGACACACAACAGGATCCAACTACCCGTCCTCTCCCTACACCAGAGGCAAACCCGCCCTTCGCCAGAGTCTGGCTCCCTCCGCATCTCATTCTCTGGAGGCTCCCCAGCGGCCAGGACAAGCCAAGAGGTGCCGCAAGCTCCACCTTGAAGAACCGGATCTCGGCGGGTGAGTGAGGAGGGCGCCTGCGCCACCCGGCAGCCTTGCGCATGCCCACTGCCGCGGCCGGCTTTCTCCAGGTGCGCGAGCTGAGGCTCTAGAGGCTCCGCGCGCGGCCGATCGCTGGGCTTCCGGCTCTCACTCCGTGGGCGGCGCGTCCGGACGCCGGGCCGCCGCGCGGTGACGTCACCGCGTGGGCGGTGCGCCGGCGGTCAGTGGGGAGCGGGTGGGCGTGGAGCCTCTGCCTGGGTGGAGAAGTGCGGTGGGGGATTCCGGCTCGAAGTTAACCGGCAGGGGCTTCCTCCCGCATCTCGCCCTCCCACAGAGCTTCTCCCACCACACTTTGACACCAAGGGCGGGTTGCGACTAAAATTTCTGGGCGTCAAACCGAGTGTCCCTGGAATATCGGTGCTGATCAAGCCCCATCAATAATCCCACTTGCTCTTCATGATGAAGCCCCCGGGGAAATTCAGAGCGGTCTTCAGTGGAAAGCCTGTTGTGTACAACCCACTTACTCCGTTTTTCTGCCTGTTCCTCACACAAGCTTGCAGGAGCGTTGAGGTCCCAAGAAGTTTAGGAACCTCTCCAAAGTGATACAGCTAATAGGATGGGTTCATCATTCAACCGATGATGCCTCAGCATATAAATATATTCCTTAAATTGTTGAATAAACCAAAGTGACAGTTTAAGTAGCTCATTAGCAAGACCCTTACTCTCTAAACCTGTTTAGTGAGGACGGAGATTGCAAGTCAAGATAAGCCTCAGAAATTTACTGAAACCCTCAGCAATTTAGCAAGACCCTGTCTCAAAATTAAAAGGAATGAGGATGTAGCTCAGTTTGCATTTTTTTAAATCTGTTGAACATTTACATCTTTTCAGAAATGAATGAACGGACACAAAAACTGTCCCTTTTCCCCTATATTCTCTACAAGCATTTATTCTTTATTTTCTTGATGGCTGCCATTCTAACGGGAATGAGATGAAATCTCAGTGTACTTTTGACTTGCATATCCCTATTTGCTAAAGATGTTGAACACTTTTACAAATATTTGTTCACCATTTGTATTTCTTCTTTAGAGAAGTATCTGTTTAGTTCATTTGCCCATCTATTGGGTTATTTGGGGGTTTTTTGTTTGTTTTTTAGTTCTTTATATGTTCTAGGTATTAATCCTGTCAGAAGGGGAACTAGCAAGGATTTTCTCTCATTCTGTAGGCTCTCTCTTCACATTGTTTTCTGTGCAGATTTTAATTTGATGCCATCCCATTTATTAATTCCTAGTATTATTTCTTGAGCTTTAGGAATTCTATTGAGAAAGTCATTGCCTGTGCCTTTATGTTGGAGTGCTGTCCTTACATTTTCTTCTACAAATTTTAAAGTTTCTGTTCCAATTGCTAGATCTTGGATCCTTTTTTTTTTTTTTTTTTTAATTTATTATTATTTTTTTTTTTTTTTTGCGATGCTGGGGATTTGAACCCAGGGCCTTGTGCTTGCAAGGCAAGCACTTTACCAACTGAGCTATATCCGCAGCCCTCTTGGATCCATTTTGACTTGACTTTTGTGTAGGTGAGAGAGAGGTACCTAGTCTCATTCTTCTACATATAGATAACCAGTTTTCCTACCACCACTTGTTAAAAAGACTGTCTTTGCTTCCAAGTATGTTTTTGGTGCCTTTGTCAAGTAATATATGACTGTATCTGTGTGGATTTGTCTTTGTGTTTTCTATTCTGTTCCATTGGTCTTTATGTCTGTTTTGTCCCAGTACAGTGCACTTTTTGTTACTGTATCTCTATAGTGTAATTTGAAGTCAAGTATCATGATGTCTCCAGCATTGCTTTTCTTTTTTCCTTAAAATTGCTTTGGCTATTCAGAGTCTTTTATTCATTCTTCTAAATGAATTTTAGAACTTCTTTTTTCCTAATTCTGTGAAGAATGTCATTGGTATTGGTATTTTAATGGGGATTGAATCTGTATATTGCTTTGGTAATATGGCCATTTTAACAATATTAATCCCGCCTATCCATGAACATGGAAGGTTTTTCCTAGATTTTTTCTTTTTCTTCTATTGTGAATTGAATTGTAAATTCCTTCTATCTTAGTCTCTTCATGAATGGGTGCTGAGTTTTGTAGAAGACTTTCTCTACATCTATTGAGATGACTGTGATTTTTGTCCTTAATTTTATTTACATGGTGAATTACATTTATTGATTATGTTAAACTTCCCTTGCATCTCTGGAATGAACTTGGTCATGATGTACAATCTTCTTAATATGTTGTTGAATATGATTTGCTAACATTTTATTAAGTTTTTTTGTGTGTGTGAGTGCTAGGAATCCAATCCTCAATAATAGGCAAGTGCTCTACCAGTAAACTGCACCTCCACCCTAAAAATAAGTAACACTCATAACACAAAAATATGATAGTAAGGTGATGGATAGGTTAATTAGCTCATTGAACGCATCTGCAATGTTTACATAAATGAAAATACAACATTGTACCCCACAAGTATGCACAATTATTGTTTGCCAATTAAACTTAATTTTAAGGGTATCCATGACATCTATGAGTTATGAGGCAGGAAGCCACTAAACAGTTCCCCGAAACTCTTGAGAGGCTATCTTAAAGGGAATTGCCTACTTTCAGTCTTGAAGTACATAAAACATCTATTTAGGGGAAAAAAATGCCATAGAATATAACATCAGTAGGGAGGAGAAAAGTGGATCTGCTTTAAAGTTTCAAATGGCTGCCCACCTCCCTCTTCTTTTGTGGAAAATCCACCCAGAAACTGCAAATTTAAACCCCTTCTTGTTGAGTTTCAATATATTAAGAAATGTTCATGAGTAAAACCATTTGGAAGCCATACTTTTCATAAAGAGAGGAGCTCTTAACCTTTTAGTTCCAAGGAAGTCATGTTCTTGCTGGGGGCCTATTTAAAGCATGTTGTCTTTAAGAATATGAATTTTAGAGTTCAAACAACCATTTGCTAACTGTAAAGTCAAGGTGTTAAAAATCTTAACCTCAGTTTCCCCTTCAGTAAAGAGGTGATAACAGCAGCACATTGACATTGGGTTGTTGTGAGGTGAAAATGATGTACAGGTTCCTAGTACATAGTGAACTATTATTATCTAAGCCCTTAAGGGTTTAAGTTAAATTGTACAAAAAAGAAAAGTGGAAAGACCCAATAAAACATATGAGAGCAGATGCAACCAAAGTACATAAAAATCTTTTCAAGGCAACGTGTTGGGTTTACATTTCTATGACAAATTGCCTGAGAAAATCAATGTTATGATTGGATACAAAGAGCCCCCCAAAGACTCATGTTTTGAAAACTTGGTCCCGAATATAGCAGTGTTCACTGGGGGTGTCCCTTTGGGATTATATCTTACCCCAAGCCCCTTCCACACCCCTCTCATGTTGCCCAGCTGCCACCGGTTGAAAAACTTTCCTCATCACCCTTTTCTGCCATAATGTTCTGCCTCACCTCAGGCCCAAAGCCATGCAGCCAGCCAACAACATAACTGAAAGCTCTGAAATGGTGAGCCAAAACAAGTCTTTCCTCCTTTAATTTGTGTTCTGCTATTTTGATCATAGTAACAAAATGCTGACTAACAATCAACTTTAAAGGAAGAAAGGTTTATTTTGTCTTCTGGTTTCAGAGGTTTCAGTTCCTGGTCACTGAACCAGTTGCTTTGGGCTGACAGCAGGAGAGTATCATGGAGTCAGGAACACGTGGCAGAAGACTGTTCATCTCATGGCAGAGGAAGACTGTTCACCTCAATGCAACTAGGGAGTAGGGGTGGGGGCTGGGGTCCTAATAACCCTTTCAAGGGCACACTCCCCAATCACCTAGCTTCCTGTGGTGAGGCCCCACCTCCTGAAGGTTTCATCTCTTCCCAATAGTGCCATAGAATGGCTTCCACAATTTTAGCACATGGGCCTTTGGGGGGACATTTAAAATTTAAATCATTAGTAATCTCCCTAAAGGGACAAAGATGATATTTTAGTCTATGTTTCCTGGAAAATAGAACCTAATGCAAAAGCTTATATAACAACAATTCCTTAGAGAATACAACCCCAGAGAAGCAAAAGAGAAGAAAAAAGAGACACGAGGCAGGGAAGGAGGAAGAAAATCAAGGAGATGAATCACTGAGCTACCCACAACTTTTCAGCAAATATAGCTGGCTGCTTCATCTCACAGGGTCTCCCGAGAGAACTTGGGGGACCACTGTGTTTTGGTGCAGTATGAGGAGAAGGGAGAGAAATGGAACTCTTGGCTCTCATCAGCCAAAGTTTCCTCCAGGAAACGTGGACTCCCCCACGTTTTTCAATCATGCCACTTGCCTCTCCAGGCAGCTGCTAGGGAAGCCAGATCTCTGCACAGCAAAGGCATTATCCATGCGCAAGCTGAGCCAGCAAGTGAATGAGAGCCAATAGCACTCCCCATCTGGCCACCTGCAGCCTGCAGCTTCCTGGCAGAGTCAGCCACCTCTGTAACAACAGGGAAACCCAGGGAAAAAAGGGTTAGAGATTCAAGACACTAGGAAAGGCATTGCTAAGTGATGCCCAAAAGCAGCGTGGGGTCCTGGAACAAGTGAAACATCACAACATCTCAGCCTCTACTGTCAGGACAACCATAGGCTCAATAAGTTTCTCTTGTTGAGAACATAAAGATAATAGCAGGAGAATAGAACTAAGGCATGAAAGACCTTGGGAACTTAAAGAAGCTCTTTGTGATTCATGCATCAAATATGGTATGCATTTTAGAGACGAGGTATTATACTGGGTGCTAAGGTCTAAGGGTGAATAAAATAATTCCTAGTTCAAGATCTAAGGAGTCACAGTCACATAATAGCAATGAAAAGATATTTATTTCATTCATTTACACATGTTTTGTTAATAACAATAATATTTGTTATCATTAGATACTGGTTCTACAATCCCTGGTATGGTGAAACCATTACAAGAAAACAGTTTCAAGATGTTCCTCCCTCAAAAAAAAATGATTTTTTTATGAATGTATGAATTTATGAATGATCTCAGCTATGATTTAAGAGTGATTTGTTCTCTCAAACTCAGATGGAAATTTAATTCCCACTATGAGATATTAAGTGGGAAAAACCAGGTGTGACTTTTAAGAGGTGATTAGGGCTCTGCTCTCATAGATGGAATACTCCATTCCGCAATTAATGAATTAATGGGTTATCTTGGGAGTGGGTGTTATGGTTTGGATATGTGGTGTCCTCCAGGAGTTTCTGTTAATGCAGGAGGTAAGATGACTAGATTATGAGAGTTGTCATCTCATCAGGGAATTAATTAGTCCAATTGATGGATTAATAATTTGAATGAACTAACTGGGTGGTAACTGGGTGTAGGCAGGTGACATGGCTGGAGGAAATTAGTTCACTGGGGACATACGTGCCTTTGGTGATTTTGTCTTGTCCCCATCTCCTCCCCCTGCTACCCGGTCACTATGAGGTTAGCAGCTTTTCTCTTCCTTCTCCTTCCACCATGATGTTTGGCCTCACTTGCACCCAAAGAAATGGAGTCGACGTACCTGGACTGAAGCCAAAATAAACTACTTTTTCTCTAAGTTGCTCTTGTCAGGTATCCTGGTCACTAACACAGTGGGTTTGCTGTTAAAGCCAAGTTGGCTAGCTCTCTCTAGTTCTCCCTCTCACCCTCTCTCCCTCACAACTCTGCCAGCAAGAAGCCATCACCAGAAGTGACCCTTCAACGTGAAACAGAACCATAAGCCAAAATAAACTTCTCTGCTTTACAACGTACCCACTCTGTAGTATTATATTATTTGTCACAGAAAATGGACTAAGACAATCTCAGATCACATATAATGCAGCTGCCAGGAACTGGTATAATTAAATATTTGTCTGAATGCTTTAATATTTACACAGAGGTGTTCTAAAATGTGTCTGTGATGGGGAAGTGGAATAATTAGAGTTTGAGGACAAGCCTTCTGACAGAGAACAGAAGGAAAGCAGAAAGCAAAGAAGACTGGATGTTCAAATTTTAGAGGAATATATTGCATAGCATTATTGTAAATCCAAAAGGAAAAAGAAAATAAGATTTTAAAATCTCTCCAATTGGGAAAAAGTGCTATTTAGTCAAATTTTATTAGGTCCTTGATTGGCAATAGGGAAAGAAAATACTGGCTCTCATTGAATTGTCATTCTAGTTAGGGAAGCTGCAAATACATGGGATAAGTAAATAAAGTGTGTTGCATATTAGATAGTTGATAAGTGCTTTGGACAGGGGCAAGAAGATGGGAAGTGTGTTTTGAGAAAAAAGCTGAAGAACTGGGGATAATCATACAGGTATCTGAGGAGAGAGGATTCCAGCAACCAGAGAGGTTTTGGGAAAAGGGTGTGTGTGGCTTATTCAGGAATACCAAGGAGGTAAGTGTGTCTAGAACATTTGAGAGAGAAAATAGTGGATGACATAAGAAAAGTAACAGGGGCCGGAACATTCGGGTTCTCAGGTGGTAGTAGGACCTTTAGTTTTGATTTTTTTTGTTTTGTTTTGTTTTGTTTTGTTTTTTTCCTTTGAATGAGCTGGGAAACCACTGGAAGATTTTGAATACAGTGATGTGCCATATGTGTAAATGGAATCACTCGAGTTGCTCCACAGCAGGAGCAGCAATGTCAGGAGGCTGCTGTGGAATCCAGCCAAGAGGTCGTGGCCATTGGACCAGATGAGTGGCAGAAAGGATGATGAAAAGTGGTAGAATGCTTGCTAAATTTTGAAGAAAAAACTAGCACAAATACAACCAACCAAATACAATATATGAGGAGGAAAGTAAAAAACAACACTGAAATTCTTGCCTTAAGAGATTGGAAGAATGGAGTTACCATCAACTTAGGTGGGGAAGACTTTGAGAAGAAGAGGCTGCAAGTAGTGGGTGGGTGGTGGCAGAAAAACATTGGAAACTCAGTTTGGGATGTGTGCAATTTGAGGTGTTTAGTAGGCATCTAGGGGTGCGAGGACACTAGTGCATAATTAAATCAATGGGCTTGACGGTCAGAGGAAAAGCCCCAGCTGGGGATTTAGAATTAGGAATTGTTAGCATATAAATTATATTTAAAACCATGAGATTATTCCTACTTGCTCCAAACATATCCTTCCTGTCTTGTTCTCTGCGTACTAAACAGGTGCAAATAAAACAAACTGTACTTATTCCAGCTAGGAGCAAATTTATAGACTTCACTACTCAAAGAAGTAGCATAAGATAAATATTTGAATAAATAGCAAATAAAGTTTAGTTAATTTAATGGCCAAAAAGTCCAGACTAAGTTTATTAAGGGAAATTCAGTAGCTTGGGTTTATACCCCTTGTACTCCTCATCCAAAGTGTGAGATATTAAGGCAAAACATCTCATAATAAAAAGAAAAGTATTTGGAACCACACTACCCTGGGAGCAGTTCCCTTTCTGACATTGAGAAAGTAATACATGCCTTTATTAATTTGCTAGGGCTAGGAATTAGTTAGGGAGAAAGAAATAGATGATAGCTAGATGAGATAGATTATTGAGAGAGAGAGAGAGAGAGAGAGAGAGAGAGAGAGAGAGAGACAGAGAGAGAGAGACAGAGAGAGACAGAGAGAGAGAGAGAGAAAGATTGATGAGAAGAATTGGATGAAATGATTATGGGGGCTGAGAAGTCCCATGATGGGCTCTCTGCAAGCTGGATACCCAGGTAAACCAGGAGTCTGGCCTAGTCCAAGCCTGATGCCTCAAAACCAGGCAAACTGATGGTGTAGATGCCAATCTCAGGCCAAGTGCCCAAGAAACTGGGAGACCACTGGACCAAGTCCTGGAGTCCCAAGTTTAGAGAACCTGGAGTTCTGATGTCTGGGGCATCCTAGACTCTAGAAGGGATAGGGCAGTTCACCTTTCCTCTGCCTTTTAGTCTGTCCAAATCCCAAATGAATGTCTCCTACCAGCATTAGTGAACCTTCCCCACTAGTGCACTGATTCACATGCCAATCTCTCCCAGAAACACCCAGAAACAATGCTTTACTGGCTATGTAGGTATTCCTTAATCCAGTCAAGTGAACATCTGAAATTGATCATCACATGTTGCCATAATGTACCCGAGGTTGGGTGAATTTAACCACTGAAATGTTTTGTCTTGTAATTCTGGAAGCTATAAGCCCCAAATCAAAAAGCCAACAGGGTTGGTTCCTTCTGAGGCCTATAATAAACAAGCAGTCCCAGGCCTCGCTCCTAGGCTTGTAGATAAGCACTTTCCCCCTGTATCTCTTCCCATCATCTTCACCCTACACATGTCTGTCTCCAAATTTCCCCTTTCTATAATGACACCAATCATGTTGGGTTAAGAGTCACCGGAATGATCTTATTTTAAATTAATAACCCCTGAAAATAACATGTCTCCAAATAAGGTCACATTCTGAGGTAGTAGGGTTAGGACTTCAACATATGAATTTGGAGGGAACACAGTTTAACCCATAACAATGCCCATGTAAAATAATAAACCCAAATTTCTGTACCTGGAAAATAGTTGGCAATAAAATTGTATAATGACAGAGAATGTGGCTTGATAAACAATAGTGAACTAGTATAAATCCTGAGAAAAAAATTCTACTAACATGAATTGGCTATAAAATGTTGTGAAAATGTCACTCTCCCTTAAAGCCAACCAAATATCCCACGTGTAAGTGTTTCTGAATAACTCCAAAATACAGAAAGTAATTTAGTATTTAAAGTTGACACAGCATGAATTTAGAGGTCCAGTAGGCACAGCATGAATTTAGAGGTCCAGTAGGCAACAAAAGAATCTGAATTTGTCTGGATGGTAAGCACATCATTTACAAAGGTTATTAATCTTTCATGTACATCTATAGTGTGCTGCTTGCTGGGCTTCAGAGGCTCCCAAGAAAATTTCCCTCTAGGGATGGAGACATCTTGGCAAGTTCACAGTAAAAAGTGACAATAGTGATAAAAATAGAATGAGACATTACCACAGTCCACTGGGGTGCTGAGGAAGACTTCTTAGAGGAGATAACAAGTTGAGATGACTTCAGAGGACAAGAAGTGGTTGCCAAATTAAAGATTAAAGGGAAGACATTTGAATCAGAAGTAATATCACCTGTACCTTTTTAAATAATGTAAGAACTTTCTTGTAAAACAGCAGCTATACCATTTTAGAAGAGCTACCATATTTTGCTCAACATTAGCATCTACATAATTGAATAATAGATCTTGGCATTACGAGGTGTTTGTGTATGTGTTTTAATATTGATCTGTTGGAAGGTTCTTGGTACACTGTATTATAGTTTGAAATACCTTAACCTGAAAGCCCATTTCCACTTAATAAGTGAATGTGTCAATAAATGGAAGAAAACCACACTGAGGCATACTTGTAGGAGCAGAAATAAGTGGGAGAGAATCTTTGGAAAAGTCAGTGACTTACTATTGAAAAGGGTAAGAAGTAATGATGACAATGAAGCTTTTGAGAATGTGTTAAGTGGCATTCATTCTTTGAGCTCAAAGCTAAATTTACTGTGCGATTTTAATAACCATATAGGAACTTAAACCTATATAAGTTTACTCTGTTCTCTCAGCTCTTAGTCCTCTGTTATATCAAAATGGTGATTCAATTCATGCAAGTAGAGAATAAAAGAAGAGAGGCAATTGAATTTGGGACATGTTTAGTTTGACATGACTTTGGTACAGGCAAATACAAAAGTAAAGTAAACTTTTAAATATGTGATGGAGTGCTCAGGACTCAAGGTGTGGCTCTCTTTTCTATTTATATTTATACCTTGGCAATTTTATCCAATTCCAGGGTTTTAAATGACATCTATTAATCAGAGTTTGCCAAAGAAGCAGAATCAATGTGTATTCTATTGTTTGTCTGACAAACAATAGAATATATATCTATGTGTATCTATCTGTAGATGGGGGCAGGTGTGCAATGAGAAATATTTAGTATAAGGAACTGGCCCATGAGGTTCTGGAAGCTATGAAGCCTCATGATCTGCAGTCTGCAAGCTAAAGACCCAGGAGAGCCACTGATATAGTTTCAGTTTGAGGGAAGGAGAAGCCCAAAGTCTCAGCTCACACAGTTATACAGAGAGAGTGAATTTTCCCTTTTTTCTTTTCAGGCCCTCAACAGACTGGATTATGCCCATAAACTTTGGGGATAGCAATTTGCTTTACTCAAACTACCAATATGAAAACTAAACTGATTCAGACTCATCCTCACAGACGTATCCATAAATGTTTAAGCCAATATCTAGACACTCCATATCTCAGTGAAGTTGACACAGAATTAACCATTATACCTCTACCTCTTAATGACTCCCAAATTCACATCTCTAGCTTGGAGCAATCATGTGAACTCCAGACTCATACCGATATCTCTTCTTAGACTTCTAATTAACATCTGCTACACTTTGGACATTGACTGTTCCCCAAAAACCCATGTTAAGGCTGGGTCCTCAGGATGGTGCTGAGGTCCACTAGAAGGTGATTCCTAGTGGGAGGTCCTTAGGTCAAGGCTTTTTCCTCATCATCCTCTTGCTTCCTGATCATGAGGTAAGCGGGTTTGCTGCACCATGTGCTCCTGCCATGATGTGCTGCCTCACCACAGGCCCAAAGAAATAGGGCTAGTCGATTGTGGATGGGAACCTCCCAAACTCTGAAACATTATAACCTTTTTCTCTTTATAAGTTTATTATCTCAGGTATTTGTTATTGTAACAGAAAGCAGACTAGTGCAAATTCTCAAATTCACACATTCAAAAATCATGCTCCCCGTATTCTCCCCACAATCTGTTTCTTTCTATAATCCCGATCTCAGTCAATGATCACTTCATACTTCCTCACATTTCCACACCTAATCAACCAGAAAATCCTGTGAGTCTACTTCAAAACAGAAGAGTAATCTGGCCTTTACTTACTCTCTCAGAGCTACAACTCTGGCATAAGCAACCATGTTCTCTTGCCTGGATGATGGCCATTTTCTCTTAATTAGTTTCCCTGTTTTCCAGTGCCCTCCAATGTTGATTCTTGACGTTCCTGCCAGAGATCATGTCATTTCTCTCCTTAAAGCCCTCCAATAGCTTGGACTGAAAATAATAAAATGGTTCATGGCATCGTGCTTGATCCAACCCTAAATGACCTCACTTTCTCCTCCTCCTCCTCCTCATTCAGTCTACTGGAGTCACTCAGTCTTCTCACCGCTCTTGGAAAAATCCAGGCACGACCTTTTCTCAGGGCTTTTTTCACTTGCTTTTCCTTCTGGAATATTCTTCCAGAAAATCCACAATGGTTGTTCCCTCGTCCTTCTGGTTCAGTTCTTTACACAGTGGGGCCTTCTCTGATGGCACATTTTAAAACTGCAAACGTCACACCCACCCACACTTTAACTTCCTTGCCTGTGCTCATTTCTTCACAGCTCTTATGACCATCTGAAATACTGCGGGTTATACGTATGTACACTGTGGTCCATCTTAACCGCAAGGATTTAAGTTCCAAGAGTGTAGGTATTGTATTCCTTGGACCTCAAAAGGTGCCTGGTAGAGTGTTCAATTAATATTAAGTGGACATTGAATTAATCAATAACTGAACATACAGATATGGAACACAAGTAGGAGTTTCTACCAAAGATTTTTTTTAAATGCTATTCAAATATGGGCAGAAGCTGAACTGTGATCAAGGACCAGATTACTGAGAGGGACTGTAATGCAATCTTAGGAACAGGCAGGGAAAGAGTACAGGAAGGAACCAGAAAAATCAGTAACAAAAAATGCAGAAGAAAAACCATGAGAGAGTGAGCAAACAAAAACCAAATAAATAAAATGAACAAATATTAGAAATACAAAAGGTAGACAGTCAACCTCCAAATCTGTGAGCTGCAAATCTGTGTGTTCCACAGCTATGAATTCAACCAACTACAGACCAAAATTACACAGGGAAAGCAATGCACATGTAATGAACATGTACAGGTTTCTTTTTCTTGTCAATTCTCTAAATAATACAGTACAATTATCTATATAGTGTCTGTATTGTTATTTATTATAAGTGAAGTAGAGATCATTTAAAGTGTACAGTGTGTGTGTGCCATTTTACAGAGACTTGAGCATCTGTGAATTTTGGCTTCCAAAGGTGGTCCTGGAACCAATCCCCTACTGATATAAAGGACAACTGTACTTTCAAAAGGGATGATTAGTGGTGTCAAATGCAGCAGAAAGGTTAAGACTAGCACTTAAAAGTATCCATAGATATAGCTTAGCTGTTTGGAAATAAATAAATAAATGTAGATCATCCCACACCATATATCCAACTCCAGATGGGTGCAGTGTTGAATGCAGAAATACAGCAAAGAAACATCCTTTTATGGGAAATAAGCTTTTTCTAAGCTTGACTTATATAATTTATAAAAGTTCTGAAAAATCTGATTCCATTGAAATGAAAGTATTCTCCATATCAGAGAGAAGCTCAGCCAGACATGATGGTGGACACCTGTATTCCTAGCAACTTGGGAGGCTGAGGCAGGAGGATTGAAAGTTCAAGACCTGCCTCAGTTACTTAGCATGGCACTAAGCAACTTAGTAAGACTCTGTCTCAAAATAGAAAAATAAAAAGGTTTGGAGATGTAACTTAATGGTAAAGTGCCCCTGGGTTCAGTCCTTAGTGTCATAAAACAAACAAACAAAAAAAACCCTCAACTGAAATTAAAATGTTAAAATAAACTGGGAAATAATATGCAATAAATTTGACAATGAAAAGAATTTTTATATTAAAAAATTCTTACAGTAAAAGTCTTAAGATTCAAATATACAAAAAGGTGAAAATACAGAAACATTTCACAAAAGTGGAGATATGAATAGTTGAAAAGTGTTCTACTTGATTAATAAATGGAGAAATGCTAATTAAAGCAATGTAAGATTTTTTTTCTCTTCTAATAATTAACAAATAAAAAAAAAAATTACAGCAGCTGAATGGAGCAGAATTACTCATATACTATCAGTGGACCTAAACAAGTACATTGCATTTTCGAAAAATTCTTCAAAAATAGATGTTCACAACTGTTAAGATATAGAAACCATCCAAATGGTTTGTCTACTGACAAGTAGACAAAATATAGTATATGCACACAATGGAATATTATTCAACCTTAAAAAAGAATTAAATTTTGGTGAACTTTGAGAATATTATGCTAAGGGAAATACTTAGATGTAAAAGCCCAAATATTTTATCATTCCACTTAAATAACCCAGAAGAGTCCATTTTTTAGACAAAGCAACTGGAACAAAATCTCCAAATCTGGAGGAGGAGGAATGAATAGTTCTTATTTATGGGTAGAATTTCCATTTGGAATAATGAAAAAGTTCTGGAGATGGATATAGTAGTGATGGTTGAACGACACAACACTGCAATGCTTCTAATGCCAATATAGCTAATTGTTAAACGATATTATGTATATATTAGCATAGAAAAGAAAAAATATGTTTTCAAATGATCTGGAAATTCTACTTTCAGAAATTACTTTTGTGGAATTAAGCCAAAATTTAAGCAAAGATGTTTATCCAAATTTTATTTATAATTGCAAAACAGCTCTTACAAAGAAAATAATGGTCAAATAAAAGATAGTGCACTCCCACAGAACTGGCAGCTCTAGGGTACCAGGGACCTTGTTTCTTCTTGCTCTCCATTTTATCTCCACCGCCTTCCTGTACCTGGCACCTAGAAGACTCTCGGATACTTATTAATTAATTCATATGGTGAAATGCAATGTACATGTTTATTTATAAAGGATTTTAATTACATAGGAAAATGTCTTGATACAATAAGTGAAAAAAAAACAGGATAAAACATGTATATACAATTTGATTTCAACTATGTAAAAACAAGGTTCTCATTAGGCAAAATAATGAATTCCCTATTGTTTAAGATAATCTGAATTGTGGCTTATTGAACCTGAAAATCATCCTAACTGAGGTTTCCACCCACGCAAGAACTTCACTCATAAAGAACTCCTCATGCTTTCTCAGAGCTTATTAAAAAGAAAAAGGCAGAAAAGTAAAGAAAGAAAAAGTAGTGGTGGCATTAATAAAAGCTACCCGACTGGGAAAAAACAGGAAAATTATTTAAACAATACACAAAAATGTAAACACCGTAAAATACAGTTGGCCGGAGTGATTTAGTGTAGGATCCGACAGTTTTACATACTTGAATGACTTTTTGAGCTCTTCTTATAATAATGGATATTTATGAAAATGATCCTGAATCACAAATTTTAAAAAATCGTGCAACATATTCTGTTTGAGTAGATGGTACATTATATAACACAATTTAGAAGGATTTTCATTAAAAGGTTTAAGGTAAGTTTTAGAACTGAGGGGTAAGCTGAAATTTTCTGGAAAATTCCTTTAGCTAGAAACTCATTTTCTCAATAATGTTGAAGACAAATGAAAAGTTATTTTATTGCCAATATAAAATTCTTGCATTTATGTAGGAAATAGGGTTTTTCTAAGATCTGGAATGCAGAGCAGATCACCTTGGATGGGAGTACAGAGCTTACTTGAGATGCAGTTTCCTCAGCCCTACCTCCAGAGATTTTCATTTAGTCAGTCTGGAATGGGGCTTAAGAACTGCCATTGTTGTGTATGTGTGTGTGTGTGTGTGTGTGTGTGTGTGTGTGTGTGTGTGTGATCAAAGCCAGGCCTAGGTAGGTATTCTGCCAGTGAGCTACACCCCCAGGGCTTTGGCATTGTTAACAAACACCCCAGATGATTTGGTTCTAGTTGTTCTGAAGCAGAATGGAACTATGAAGACTTAATTTAGGAACTGAATTGCTAGAGAGGCCTGCTTTTACCAAGTGTCTAGAGAGCTAGACTTACCTCTTAGATAAAGGCAAATACTAGTTGACCTGAAGTAAGTCCCCACACTTCTGAGGTAGTTGGAGATCATACCAGTCCTGACCTTAGCGACATTCTGTAATTCTGTTTTTTTGGTTTTGCTTTTGTTTTTTTAAGTAGCAACTGCTTCTTTATTTTCCATTCTGAATCCTTTATTTTTTCCTTTTTTTTAATGAGTGCTTTATAGTTATATATAGTAGTTGGGTTCATCCCAACAAACTCACACATGCATGGAAATCGATTTCAGCTCATGATCCACCCCGCTTCTCCCTCTTGTACTCCCCCTCTCTCATTCTCTTCCCTCTACGCCCTTGACTTCCTGTCACTATTAATTTCTATTTGATTGGTTCTTTATATTATTGTATCCCCCCCACCCCTTTCCTTTATTTTATTCTAGCTTTCACCTATGAGAGAAAATATTAGACCTTTGAGTCCATGAGTTTGGCTAATTTCACTTAGCATGATATTCTCCATTCATTTGCTGGAAAATACCATAACTTCAGTCATTTTTATGACTGAGTAGAAATCCATTGTGTGTGTATGTATCACAATTTCTTAATCCATTCATCTATTGATAGGCAGCTGAGTTGATTCCATAATTCAGCTATTGTGAATTGTGCTGCTATAAACGTTGAGGTGGCTGTTATCACTGTGGTAGGCTGATTTGAGATCTTTGGGGAAAATACCAAGGAATTTAATAACTGGGCCATATGGTGGTTCCATCCTTGTTATTCTGAGGAATTTCCATACTGCTTTCTGTGATCTTGTTTTTAACTTTAAAGATCTCTTGCTCTGCTATTAATACAATTTTAAATAAATTTTGGGTGAACAACCTTATATCTGATTTCATATTTAATGTTGTTGAAAAATATATGTAGCACATGCTACTGCCAGCACAACATTTTATGGGAGTGTTCTCTCTAGAGTGCTTCAGTACCCGTTTCTCTGTCTCCTAGAGATATTTAACCTCAACATCTGCAACATATATGGAACGCAGGTTATTTGTAAGGCACTACATAAAGTGTGAGGTGAGTATAGAAGAGTCTCAATCAAATGTATGACATAACTAAAATGTGGGAGACGGATTTGCTTGGACATGGGCACTGCTATTCGTTCTCCCTGAGTGGCCTTTAACTAATTAAGTATGAAGCTTTAAAAGGTATCATGTTAACACTTTCCCTTCAAAAATTGTAATTTAGGAATAATTTCGCAACTTGTTCACTTCTACTACATTAGGTTTCTGCCAGTGAATTATTTTCCTGTTTCTCCTGCCCCATTTTCTTCTCCATAACAAGTCTGTGCTCAAAATGAACCTCTAGCCACCCAGATATCCTCAGAAACATACCATACGTACTGCCTGAAATCCCTAGCCATTCTCCAAACCTGTGGCACATAATGCCTTTTTGAAATTGCCCAGGCAGAATTCATCACTGCTTTTTCTATGATCATATAGCCTGTTCTTAACAACATTTTTGAACTATATTGTAATCACTCATCTATATGTCTGTCTGTCTTCCTGAGTAGACTATGAGCAAGTCAAAGGCAGGCTCTTTATCTGGGTGGCTTGGCATGAGCCTGGGAATGTGAGTGTTTGGCAGAACTGATAGAGCTTGGTGGGCAGTTAGATGTGGGGAATTGAGAGATGAGAGAGAATTGAAAATGTATTGAAGGTATCATTCATACGTTCAATAGTTTAGCAACTAGAGTGTTACAATAAGGTGTTTGGGTGCCATTTCATTAAGAGATAAAGAAAATATAAGGGAAGAAGCAGATGGGGAAGATGAGATCAGATGAGAAAACATGGAGTGTGACTTCCCTTCAGGTGTGTTGGCCTAGTGTGCCCCCAGGCACCCAGATCGGGAAAGGAAAAGCTGAGTTCCGCCAGAAGATGGGCTGGGGAGCCAGCAGCCCATGGAGGACCAGATACACAATTGGTGAGGCTCAGGGGAATGAAAATGTGAGGCTACTTGTTCAGAAAGCAGGGAAAAAGGTGCCATTAAATGTATTAAAGGTACTAACTCACTCAAGTAAAAAGTGTTTCCTTTCTCTTTTTTGTTGTCTCTCTCTCTCTCTCTCTCTCTCTCTCTCTCTCTCTCTCTCTCTCTCTCTCTCTCTCTCTCTCTCTCTCCACATCATGGTGTTTTTCATTTGCTATTTAATGTTCTAAATGAAGACAAATTTAACTTGTTGGCATTGATTTTACTGTCCATTGTCGGTTGGGCAATACCAGTTTTAAACGTTAACATCAGAAAGCTTCGCTCCTGTGTGGAACTCCTGAAATCCCACAGTGATAGCCTCAAGCCAGCCAGAAGGAATGAATGCAAGCCAGGCTCCAGGAAATTGGAAGGAGGAAGAAAGGGAGTGATCTAAAGAATTTGGGACACGGTCAGAGACAGTTCAAACTCTCTCAAGTTCCTGTGGTTCCACTTTGAGTTTTTGAAGGCCCATATGAACTGGGGCCTGGTGGCTGCCATGTCCCAACTCACACGCCAGACCCACGCACTTCTCCTCAGTGAGGGGTAGGAAAAGCATCTCTACTTCCCACAGGGCTGTCCCAACCTTAGGCAGATGGCTGACCCCAAGAGTATGGCAACCTCTGCACCAAACGTATTAAATATCTGGAGTCGGGTGGTGAATGGCTGGCCCCCATCAAGTTTCCCATTACTGAGTTATTTTGCTGCCAGCCTGAGGTGGAGATGGCCTCTGCTGCCGGGCCTTGATCAGAGATGCCATCCAAGGGCAGGTGCAAGGAATCCAATTCTCCTGCCCTGGCACTCAGATCCCTGCCAAGAAGGAGGGCAGCAACAGTCTTTGCAGGGTGGGTAGAAGAGGAGGGCAGGAGGACCCAGGTTGAGAAGGGCGGAGGAGCTGGGGAACAAGAATCCTTGTCAGGGGGCGGCGAGAAGAAGGAGAAGAAGGATTGTGCCTAAACTGCAAGGCAAAGTCCCCAGCACATCTTCTGTTGTCCCATCAGCCTTCTCTCACAAAATGCAAATTCAGAGGTAGTATTATAAGAATTTCAAGACAGCAGCTGCAGAGCATTAAACTCCAGGCACGAAGCCTTCTGTGTGGGACCCTGGGCAGCTGCATTGGTTTGAGCCGGTGAAGCTGGCTGGTCCGTGACATGGCCAAGAGGATGAGAGAAGAAAGGACCAAGGAAGAACACTGGGGAAGCCCGGCGTGGAGAGGCTGAGGAGGAAGGGCTGTAAGAGGGAGAAATGAATAGGCAGAAGAGTGAGAGTGAAGCCCAGAAGTCAAGAAAAACAGACTCATTTGCTGCAGAGACCTCTCCTTGGGCGTCTATGGATATGTTTATTTGTCCCAGGAACATTTAAAAATTAGAGCCAATATTTTAGAAATTGGAAACATTCTCATAAAATCCAGGCTTTTCTTTACAAAAACAAAACAAAACAAAAAATCCAAACAAAAGATTTAACAATATTATGTCCACATTTCTCCACGGCCAGAGTCTACCAAGGATGAGCAGCAGCTGCTCTCATAGAAGAGACGCATGCCACTCATTTGACAGGCTTCTTATGACTCACTGGCGCCTGCCTGGGCAGGTACGTGGCTCGCAGCTGCATCCAAGAAGACTGTGGCCGGCTGCAGGCACGTGCGTTTGGAACTCCCGTCTGCACTGTGTGTCCAAAGCTGCAGAAAGGTCACCTAGGAGGGGGCCTAAAAATAGGTCACTGGATTTGGCAAGTAGGAACACATCAGCAATCTTCATGAGAACAGTCTGAATGGAGTTTTGGGATGGAAGCCAGATGGTGGTGGGTTGGGAAGTGAACAGGAGGTGATGAAGTTGAGACAGCAAGGGTACAAATTTTTCAAGCATTTTTGTGTCATAAAGGAGGGTGATGAAAAAGAAGATTGAACCCACCCAGCTATCCCTATTCCTCCCTCATGCTCCTTCCCACACACCCTCTATGACTAAATAAAGAAGGAAAGAGACATGAAATGAAGCAAGATCTCTGTTTGAAATTTTACACTTTAGGGAAAAAAAATCAATTCCACCAGAAGTGGAAATTAACTGGGATTTTACTGTTCCCCAGGAAAGTGCCATACTCAGAGATACCCATCATGAGCAGAGTTGTCTTTCAACATCTGGGGAAAATCGGCTGTGGTACCCTTGAGGACACTTGTGTTCATGTCCTTTGAATAAAATGGCATAGTATTTGTATATAACCCATGTATACCTTCCTGTATACTTTAAATCATCTCCAGGTTACTTAAAATACCTGATACAATGTAAATGCTATGCAAATAGTTATTATACTGTATTGTTTAAGAGAAAATGAACAGAATAGTTTGTGGATTTTTCCCCCAAATAATATCAGTCCTTGGTTGAAGCCGTGGATGCAAAACTCAAGTATACAGAGTGCTGACTGTATTTATTGCTGCTGGTATTGGTGGTTAGAAAAAAATAAAATCAGAGTGAGACAAATTCAGGGGTTTTCATTTTTTTTAAAACTACTTTAAAAATTGTGTCCTATGATAACAGTATTTGGCAGCAAGTTTTAGGAAATACCGTTGTGTTTATGTTGTAGGAACAAAGCAGTTACCTGGTTTAGGAGCTAGTCTAAAAATCTAGAAAATGATTTGACAGCCTTATTTGTCTTTTGAAATAATAGGTAAAGCATTCAAATCCTAAGATGTGTAGAATGAGCAACAGTCCCCCTTTCAATTATTGATTAAACCAAACTTGAAATCAATGGTGATAGCTGTTTCCACCTACTGCTCCGCTGTTTGGGTGTTTTACTGGCTGTGTGTTCATACAGAATGTATTGGGAAGGCTGACATTTTAGTATGGACATATTTAATTTTGGCTTTAGTAGGATCTGCATTTTACTAAGAGTTTATCTTGATCAAGTACACTTTACACCAAGGCAGAACTTCCCAGAACTATAAAGCCTTCATGCCTCTTGCTTGAGGCTACTGGAAATGCTATTTGGTTTGTTCACAGATTCTAAGTGATGATTTAGGTCAGGTTTTCGGTCCTTCAAACTATTCAGATTTTGACTTTGGCTTCCTCTCTGTCAAAGCACAGGAAGCCTGCGCTCCCCCCACGACCTCTTATCACCAAATGTTCAGAATGTGGTCAGCAGGGTTCACTCGGGTCTTGTGAGACAGGCAGCTTTCAGCTTTAATAGTATGCGTTGATGTGATTTTTTTCCGAGTGACTGTCAAATACACAAGACAAGCTACACTTACATTAAAAAAAAAAGAAGAAGAAAAATAACTATCATTCCTTTATTCTTGTTTTTCATGAAGTTATGGAAGTCAGCTAACTCTATTAGTAACTTGCTAGAGGTGTTTTAAGAATAGACCTCAAGCTAGTATCTATAACTTTAAGTACGACTCTCCAATGCTAATGTACCTTCTGCCTGTGCAGTCGGCTGATACTGGCCACGTGTCTGTGTCTAGCGAAGTCCAGTCCTGCAAGTCAGTGAGCTAGTTTGGTAACAAATGAGCCCGACAACTGGCCCAGCCTTGACTTGGACGCAGACAGCATGGGAGAAGTGGGGGGAGTGTGCTCAGGGAGGAAGAAGGGACTTAGTGGTGGGCCAGGGAAGAAGGGAAAGGGACACACGATGGGAAAACAGGCATGCTCCCTGCCCACCTTCCTTGATATCTGACCACTTTTCAGTCATGAGAAATTCAGACTCTTGACCCCAACTAATTCACTGAAACTGGTATCTGCAAACCCGGTAGCTTTTCTTCAAACTTGATTCCCCTCAATGCCTTGCAAGCTGTGATGGCTTGGCAAGTCCCATCTTTCTTGGACTCTACTCCCTTGGCCTATGTGGCGCAGAACTGTCTGTCCTTCTGCTATCAACCTTAATGCTATTTCTCTTCCTTCTTTCTAACCAACCTTTCTCTTACCTCCAACACTCATCTCCCCACCCCACCCACCAAAAAGTATCCTTAAAAACATGGCTTCTCTCACCCTGCATGATCTCATCCAGTATCACGTGTTTGGTTCTCTCTTCCATGCAGGGGATTACCAAGTCATGTCATGTGGGCACAACCTCTTTGCCAACTTACAGACCAATGACATGAGTGGTAGAGCTAGGAAATAGCAATTTAAACAAAATGAGATTACAAGAGTGATAACTCAAGGCGCTATACTACAAAATGCTGATTATTTTCTGTTCGCATAGCTTCCTGGTTGCTTTCATCCAGTCTTCCTGGAATCTCCAAATGACCCCAACTTTCAGTTGAACAGGGGGAAAACTGTTGTGCCTTTGTGAATTTTTCCTCTCTCATTCATCAAACACAGGCAGGTGTATAGGCCTCTACATACTCAGTTTCTGAGAGACTTCTGTATGCTTTCGCTCTTTCCAACTCATCACACCGGGAATCCCAGCTCCCATCAGAGGCCTCAGTGGATCTCCACTGTTTACCAAAGTAAGTACAGACTTTCCCACCTAGTATTTGAGTTTCTCCACAACACACCCCTTGTATGCCTCTATGGCTTTCTTATTTGCCACTCTTGTGTTCGTTTGCTCTTGGCAGTCTCTTCTGCAGAGTGTCTTTCTGCCTCTTCCCCTACCCTACCTTCAAGGTGGTGTTGGTCTGGATCCAGACAGGAAAATAGGAACCACTCCAGGTGTTTCAAACACAGGGCATTTGGTACAGGTAATGAGTTTAGAAGGTGCTGAAAGTATTGAAAGAGCCAAAAGGAGAAGGAAAGGGGCTGAAGGAGCAAGAAAAGTAGACATATCTAAGCACCTTGGGGCTGAAGCCCCTAAACGGACACCTACTGCAGTGCTGCTTGTCAGTTCTAGACGTACCGAAGGGCGTGTGCCAGGGGCAGACTGGACCTGTTGCAAAGGGGCCTCTGCCCAGGCTGCTGCTGTCAGGAGCCCTCACTTTACCGTTGCTTCAGCAACTGCCGGCAATCCTTGCCTCCAAGCCAGATCACCTCCAAGCCAGAATTCTGTCTGCTGCCTTTGATGCCCCCTGGGCCCAGCTGATAAGGGAGCCTAGGATGTAGGGCTTTCAGACACCCAGTGCTATCTCTACATCGCAGAATATAGATGGGCAAGTATGGGTGCAAGACAGCAGGTGAGTGACTGGACAAGGGTCAACCCAAATACCACGTCCCTCCCCAAGTGTTTCTGGACACCTCACCTCTTCCTGCTCCCACCCCAATTCCCTCTGCTAAAGGAAATTTCTCCCTCTTTTGAATTTTATCTGTAGGTATCCTTGACATGATTTCAAATATGTTTGTTGAAGAAACACTCTGTGCCAGGCACTGTGCTAGGTGCTAAAAATACAACTAAGAGTGAGACAGACTTGCCATCCATTCCTCTGGAGCTTCATGGAATTTAAGGTGTGGCTGGGAGATGCAATTAAACAAGCAATTCCAATGCAGATTGCTGAGCACTAAGATAAGGGAAGTGCAACTATCAGAGCACAGAGAATGGCTTTTAAGCCAAACTGGGAAGGTCAGGAAGGGCTTCCGGAGGAAGCCACAGTGTGATGCCAAAGAGGTACAGGAAAACTGCTCTTGATAGAAGGAAAATTATGTAGAAAGACCCAGAGGTGAGGCAGCATTTCATACACAAGAGTCAGAATGTGTGTGGTGTAGCCAGCATATGCTAATGCAGTTTAGAGAGGAGAAAAAGAAGTGAAGGGGCTCCACATGGTGTACACAACAAGATTTGGATCCTGATTAGAATAAGATGTACTCCATGTTTGTTTCAATGTGTCAAAGTAGACTCTACCATCATGTACATCTTAAAGGAACAAATAAGATGGGAGGAGATAGGGCTAGACAGGACTGTAGGTGTCATAGAATAGCAAGCCTGGCAAGTCACAATAAGAAGTCTGGACTTTTGTCCAAGGACAAAGGGAAGCCCCTGAAGATTGATAGTAAAGATAAGACATGATCGGGTACCCATGTTAGAAAGTTCATGTTGACCTCAGGGCTGAGAACTGAGAGAAGGGAGGCAGGGAAATATTTAGGAAGCTATTAGAGAAGGCACGATAGTGGCAGAGACTAAATTATGACATTGGATAGAAATGGGTGGATTCTTGCAGGTAAATGGATGCAGTTGGAGAACATCATGCTACGTGAAATAAGCCAAGCCCCAAAAACCAAAGGCCTTATTTCTCTGATAAGTGGATGATGATACATAACGGGGGGTTGGGGGGAGGCAAGAATGGAGGAAGGGTGGAATGTATAGAAGAAAAAGAGAGTCGGGAATGGGAAGGGGGAAGGAAAGATAACAGAATGAGACAAACACCGTTGTCCTATGTACATGTATGATTACACAAATGGTGTGACTCTACTTCATGTACAACCACAGAAATGAAAGTTGTACCGTTTGTGTACAATGAATCAAAATAATAAAAATAAAATAAACTGAATTTAAAAAAAAGAAATTGGTGGATTCAAGAGGTATTTACAAAATAGGGCTGATATGAGCTCCTTAGAGATGGGGAGTCAAGGATGGTGCCTACATTTCTGCCTTGCCTTGAACAACTGCATGGATGGAAGTGGTACAGCGGAGATGGAGAAAAGAGAAGGGTGTGATATTTGGGGAATGAATGAGTTTTCATTGCTGCTGTAACAAAAATGATCACAAACTTAGAGACTTAATATAAGTATATTATCCTACAGGTCTGGATGGTGGAAGTCCATGTGGGTTTTATAGGGCTAAAATCATGGTATCAGGAGGGCTGTGTTCCTTCTGTTTGTTCTGGGGAAAATTCATTTCCTTGTCTTCTCCGGTTTCTATAGGCTACCTGCATGCCTTGGTCCTGGCCTCTTCCTTTACTTTCAAATCCAACAGGCTGTCATCTTCAAATTCTTCTCTATGACTTTACTTCTCTTTTATAAGGACTGTTTGTGGTTATATCAGGTCCATGCAGGTAATTCAGAATCATCTTCTTATCTCCAGATCCTTAACTCATGTCTGCCAAGTCTCTTTTGCCATGTAATATAGTATACTCCTGTTTCAGGGATTAGAGTGTGGACATCTCTGGGGGCCATTATCCTGCCTACTATGGGGAGTGAAGACACGAATATGGGTTCAATTTTGCACACATGGAGCTTAGTACATATGGCACACCCAAGTGGCGATGCTGAATGGAAAGCACGATATCTGGGCCTGAGCCTTGGAAGCAAGATGCACCTGATCATTTGAGTGTGAAGCTCTTCAAAATATAGAAAATCATTGGCACAGTGATGTAAGTCTGTAATCTCAGCTGCTGGGGATACTGAGGCAGGAGGGTCACAAGTTCCAGACCAACATGGGCAACTTATGAAACATAGAAATGGACAGAGTCACCCTGGTAAAATATTTAGAATGAAAAGACAAGAGGAATCAAAACTTTGAGAAATGCCATCATTCAATGAATGAGAAGAGAAGATCCAACAAAGGAGAATGAAAATGAGCAACCAATGAGGCAGGAAAGACACGGGACGGGGAGCAGTCTTATTCTCTCTTCAGGACCCCAGAGTCTCTCACCTCTACCTCCTTGCAGACCTTCCCTCAAGCTGGACCTTCACCATGTTCATGCATGCATGGTGTGTGTACCCCCAACCCCCAACCAAGACTGGTTTTGGCTCTTATTCCCAATTTAAAATTCCAGGAGGGAAAGTCTGATCCCTAATTTGAGTATAGGCATCTACCCAGTCCCTAGACTGTCCCTGACACCCAGTAGGCATTCCATTCATATTTGTTGAATGAATGCATCCTTGAGTTGGAGATTCACCTGTGGTCTAACCCATTATGTCCACAAGACATATGTCCAATCCAGCTCTGAGGCACCCACCTCTGGGCAGGCTGGATTTCACAGAGAATGAGCTCAAAAGATGTCCACTGCTCTACAAGCACAGCTCAGAGCCAATCTAGTACAGCTCCTGGCACAAGGCCACCATTTAGTAAATCTCTATGGACCCACCTACTGAGGGACTCTGTGGAGTTCCTTCCTGGCCACGAACAGACAACAGAATGTTTGGCAACATTTGGGGTGGAAATGACAAACCTGCATGAGTTCCCTCGAACAGGGCAATTTTTAATTGTGCTCTATTGACTGTTCTGTCTGCTTTAAGATGCTTTAGAGATGTTTCCAAAAGGAGCTAAGGAAACTCCTTCTGGTTTGAGATTAAAATCTCACCTTTACTGGGCTGTATGATCCCATTTATCTGACATTCTGGAAAATACAAAACTCAAGGAACAGTGGTTACCAAGGGCTGGGAGTGGTCAGATCAGCTGACGGCAAAGGGGCATAGGGAATTTTTGCGGTGATGGAGATATGATTTTGCAACTCAATGGACTTGTGCAAACTTGTAGAACTATACACTGAAAGGGTGGTTTTACCTCTTGCAAATAATACCTCGATACACCTGACTGCACCCCGCCATAAAGAATCCTTTCCCTCTTGCCATCTTTTGTACCTGACTGCAACCCTTATTTCTTGGTTGTGCCACCTTTTACCTTGGCACTTGTGAAGTCTGGTCACTTGTGTCAATTTGAATAAATTTGGTTCCCAGCAATGTAAAGTTTTTCATCTCTAAGTTAGATTTGGATTGCTTTTCCTTTAGCAGACTCAACACTCACTCATTTTGCAGGGTATGTTTGAATTCAGAAGGACTGTTTCAATTTTGATTGATGTTTTATTGTCTTACTGGTTGTTTGGCCCATTTCCCTTTCCCTCTTAAGTCATTTGTTAAAAACCTTACTATCTGTTATTGTGCTGATAGCTTGCAAAAGTAGATATTAAACAGGAAGACAAAATGTCTAATTATTTCAGATGAGGAAGGTAAAAGGAGGACTAGAGTGCTTACCATTTTGCCCTGGGAGGAACAGAAGCTGTAGACTTCTGGGGCATCCTCCTTGGTTTTCTCCCTAGTTGGACAAGCCAAAGCCTGAACCCTGGCAGGCGCAACCTACTACTATTTGCAATGCCAAAGCCTGTGATGCTAGTGATATCAGGTTTACAGAAAAAATAGAAGTCTACCTGTGGAGGATCAGGGAGGGATTTCCCACCCAGAGTGAGGCCTTAGGGTAAAAGGATTGTTTTACTTTATTCATTTGCCAAAAATCTGACTTCCTTGAGTTGCAAGGAAAGATAAATCATGACTTAAAGAATCCAGTTGTATTTTGTCCTATGCCTTAGAAAAATGGTGGCCTGTGGAGTTCTTGATTTTAAACGTTAGATGTTTAACATCATTCAAAACTTGTTTGGCTGTTTGGCATGCAGAAATATTTTTGAAATTACTTTCATCTCAATGCAGCAACAACCAACAGAACAATAATATCATCAGGCATTTTGTTTTTGCAAAGCAGCTTGAAGTTGGGATGCACAGTAAACCTGGCAGGTGTGTGAGCCTCATTGTTTTCATTCAATGGCATCTTTAAACTTTTAAGACAGAGATCATAAAGCTGCTGCCGCGGGACAAATTTGGCCCATCACCTGATTTTGTAAATAAAGTTTTATTGAAAGCCACCATTCAGGCTATTATCAAGAATACAAACAATAGGTGTTGGCGAGGACGTAGGGAAAAAGGCACACTCATACATTGCTGGTGGGGTTGCAAATAAGAGCAACCAACTCTGGAAAGCAGTATGGAGATTCCTTAGAAATCTTGGAATGGAACCACCATTTGACCCAGCTATCCCACTCCTTGGCCTATACCCAAAGGACTTAAATAAGCATACTACAGTGATGCAGCCAAATCAATGTTTATAACACCTCAATTCACAATAACTAGATTGCCCTAGATGCCCTTCAATAGATGAATAGATAAAAAAACTGTGGTATATATAAACACAGTATAATATTTAGCCATAATAAAAGAATAAAATTATGGCATTTGCAGGTAAATGAATGGAGTTGGAGAATATCATGCTAAATGAAATAAGCCAATCCCAAAAAAACCAAAGGCCAAATGATTTCTCTCATAAGTGGATGACAATACATAATGGGGGTGGAGAAGGGTAAAGGAAGAATGGAGGAAGGATGGATTGTGTAGAGGGAAATGAGGGCTGGAGAGGGGGACAGGGGGAAGAAAAGAGAATGAGACAAATATCATTATCCTACGTACGTGTATGATTACACAAACAGTGTGATTCTACTTTGTATACAACCAGAGAAATGAAAGTTGTACCCCATTTGTGTACAAGGAATAAAAAAAAATAAGAAAAATATCAAAAGAAAAGAAAGTCACCATTCATTTACATATTGTCTATGACAACAGCAGCAGAATTGTGTAGTTGCAAGAGACCACATGGTTGGCAGAACTGAAAATATTTATTAGCTAACGCTTTTCTGAAAATATTTGATGACTCCTGTTCTAAAAGATTACTTTTTTCCAGAGTTTGTTTTAGAATTCCTGTCAGTCATGTCCTCAGCCCTCCTTCATTTTGAAGGTCAGAATAAAAATACAGCATCTGAGGTGTGAAATTCTGTCATTAGCATAGATACTTTATTTTGAATAAAAGTAGGAAAATAGTTATTTAGTTTCTCTGTTTCTATAGAAAACCTTAGACAAAGTTTCTAGTTGCCTTCCCAGTGATGTCTGAAATGCATGACTGCATGCATATGGGTCTTCCTGCACCCTAAATAGTACCTCACTTGAAATAACTTATTTGAAAAAGCCATCACTCTTAAATTATTGGTGGGTTCTAGACCCTTTGGGGCACCTGCAAAGAACTACACATCCCCTCCTGGGGCAAAAAAAGGGATATGTACATGCACTTGAAATTCACGTACTGTTTCCAGAGTTCCCAGAGGCTTCAGCTAAACTCTTCAATTCTGGCAAATTCTTTTACCGATGGAGGAGTCCTCATGTGCAGAATCCAGACACAAGGCAGTTTGAGGAGCTGGGTGGAGTAGAGGGGCATCAGGGCAGACCCGGCATCCAAGAAATGACACATCATAGGTGGTCACTTTGAGTTATAAAATCAGAAGTCTTAAAGGGTTTTTAAGCATGAAAGGGGTTTGAGTCCTGGTTTTGTGTGTGATTTTAGGCAACAAATAAAAATCTTTGAGATCCTCTGAATTTCAGAGGCTGCAAGCTGGTTCTTCAGGGATCCTGTCACAAAAGACTACTTCAGAGGTGACAAAAATCTCAGAAATGAACTCTGCTCAATTCTGGGCCCATACCTAATTATAAGGACTTACCTATGTCTCATTCCCTTCAATCTGTCTCTGCATTACTGTGTGGTGGAAGTCAGTTTTGGAGGAACATCTGGTCTACAGAGGCAGGATGTTATATACATTTTTTTTTTTTTTTTTTTTTTGGCAGTGCTGGGGATTGAACCCAGGGCCTTGTGCGTGCGAGGCAAGCATTCTACCAACTGAGCTATATCCCTAGTCCTGTTATATACATTTAAAATCACCAAAGTACTGAAAAGACAATCCAGTCAAGTTAAAGATAGGAGCTTGGGAACCCTCTGGTGACATCTCTATTGAAATATGAGACTGGCCTACAGTGCTCAGGAGTCCTGGTCAAACGAGGGTGTTTTCATCTATGAATAATCATTATTTATTCAGAGGCGGAACAGAGAAGGTGATTTGCAAGGACCTGTCAAGTTGAGTAAATAATCATATCATCTTCCTTCCAAATTCAAATGTGAGATTGGGTGCTGCCCTGGGAAGGTGAACTTCATACAGAAATCTCTTTTGTGGATCATGGCCAGTGAAGATCAGGAAGCCCAAACCAGATGGAATGGCCAAGTCATAGAGACCCATCCCTTCGATCCAGTCCCTAGAGAGTTCCTACATTGTCTTAGAGGTGTGATTAGGGTGCCAAAAGATAAGCTGGTATCCTGTCATTCTGGAACATGCTGAGCTGTCACCTGCATCAGGTTACATTGCTTACTGAAGTAATTCCTGAGTGCAAAACCCCACCACTGGGTACTCAGCCATGCTTTGTCCACATACGTCACAAAACATTGCCAGGACCCAACACAGCAGCAGGACTGAGTCCTAATAAAGCACAAAGAAAGAGAAAAACCCATACCTGCCTCCAATAACCTTTTACCTTGTACACTTGGTAATTTGTTGCTTAGCCTAGATAATTTCTGTTAAGTCATGATTGTTTCTATAAGTATGTAATTGGTTTAACTTTTTTGTGTATGAGAGAGGGGAGAAAATTAGAACACTCCACACATCTGCATGTGGCAGATTCCTATCTCCTACCCTCTCCTCTCGCTCATCTCCCACCATAGCCAGAACAGAGACCCAGGAGGGACCCAGCCTGTGTATTATTAAACAACTGAACTGCAATATGCCTTTTCCCATTAAGGCATTTTGTGCAGGCAAGCATTTTATAATAAACTTCCCATGAGCTCATTTAAAGCTCCATTTAAAAGCAAACATTTTTCCAAAGTGAGCTCCTTCTAATTAGTTGTTATCTGAGCTTCATATTTCCTTCCAATCTTGAGTGCTAGGCAGCTGTGGAAGCCCAGGCAAAGTCCACAGCTCTCAAGAAAGGTAATTGGTTTGATAAAGGTTGAGGATGCACTCAGTGACTAAGGAGAACAAGATATAAATGGATTTGTCTGCTCCCCCTTCCTGAGTTCTTTGCAGTCTCCTGCATCAAAGCCTCCATCATATAAAACAGTCATCTAAAAGCTGACATACTCAGTGCCTTCCAGTTGCCAGAGCTGTCCCAAGGGTTAAGGCAAAACAGCACTTCCAGGCACTAAGTCCTTCACATTTCCGAATTAAATCCAATTATACCTAAAATTCTGTAAGGAAGTCACCTTCCTTATCTCCACTTACCAATGAGGAAACTGAGGTGCAGGGAGGTCAAATAACTTGTCCAAGTTCAGATGACTAAGAAGAGGCAAAAGCAGGACTTGAAGGTAGCGAGGTCCAGAGCCAGCCCTTTACTAAGCAGCATTGTACTTGGATATGGGAAGATTTGGGGAACAATATCTTGTAATAGAAACTTTTAAATTGACTTTTCATCAAGTATTTTGCCATCTAAGCAACAGGCTGGTCTGAAGATGGGTTGGAAATGGCATAATCTTTCAGCACAAAACTGTCAGTTCTAAGGTGAAAGGAAACAGCCACACTTGTTTCAGTACCTTCTTTTCAACTCTACCCCATAAGGATTTCTGAAAGCACGACTAGAAGAGCCTACTTCTAGAATTCACAGGTGAAGTGGCCTCCATCTGAGACAGTTGAGGCTACAGTCTAGGAGGCTAAAATTAATTTTCCCAGTTGATGTGCACCGTCCACCCAGGAGCAGTAATCAGAGTGGGCATCCCTTATGTTGACACGCAGAGCCTGTTGGTCCTCTGCCGAGTCCATTTTACAGAAGACGATCACTACTAACTCCACTGGGTACCACATGCCTAAAGAGCACCAGAGCAGGGCTGAGGAATTCCGATTTGTACCACTTGGCAGTTTCCATCTTAACATTTAACACCACAACTACCAACACATCTGCCAAACAAGATCCTGGAGAATAATTTCAAAGCGATTTCTCATAAGAATTTATAAGAATTTCTTGTAAGAATTTTCAGATACGGATTTACTGGGTGACCTCTGTTAATCTCAGAGCCCATAGAAATGATTACCACCCCGCAAAATGTTTGCTTGACTAGATCTAGGCAGGTGGTGCCTGCCTCATATTTTGGATCCCAATGATTGATTTGGTGTCTAAGAAGACAGACCCTTAAAAGAGTAGCACATAGCAGCATGGGTATTTTAACTAAGTGAAAGTGAAAACAAAGCATTTTCAATCTTCGTGAGCATTTGTCACTCATGGTGATCAAATCAGTGAGAAGGAGTCAAAGAAAGGTTATGAAACCAGCCAGCTTGAGCTGTCACCGGAAGACCAAGCAATCAACCGAGCCATCAGCCATCGTGGTTAAAAGTTAAAAATTAGTTACCTTTCCCCCTGATACAATTGAATAAGCACATTACCAGTTTATAAAAGAGGTTGTGAAATCTCCTAAGGGGGAAAAGAAAATATTATGTAACCAATTCTGAGGAGAGACTTGGCCCTTATCTCAGCAGGGGGTTGAACTGCATGGCTGGGAGGTTCTTTCCTGGGTCATAACTATTATTATTTCTCTGGAAGGGTTTATCTTTTATTGCTAATAACAATCCACTCTCCTTCATCCTCTCCATCTACGTCATTGCCCACACCCAGAACCATTGCAAACATCTCCCCAGCATGGGGCACTAACCTTTCTGAAGTAAAAACAGTCATCTTTTCTGCCTGCTAACAGGTTTATAAACCTTGAAATGTCATCATGCCAGACTTTGCTGAAGTATTTATGATTGCAATAACTCCAATATCTTAATAAGGATAGTCTCTTTGTTTCAAATCCAAAGCATGGTTAGTAGAGAAGTAATTCTTTTTTTTCTAATGTTCACCTGCTATAAGCTGACAGCAAAAGGGCACTAATACATCTAAACTTGTTTTAAATATCCGGCTTTTTATGATTATTGCCATCATGAAATATGTATTAAGTAGCTGGGCAAGAATGCTCTGACAGGTTTTACATGTTGACCAGGTGAAGTGTGAAGTTCTATGGAGAGGAGGAATTAAATTTTCCTTTAGTTACAAAATGTGGACTTTAAATGAACAGAAGCATATATACTTCCCAGAGGCGACAGAGGTGGGCTGGAGGCCCATTTCCATATTTTAACAAAGAGACTTGGGCTACCTCTGAGGCTTAGTTTTCTCATTTATAAAATAAACATAACTAAAGGAGCTGGAGTTGCTGAAGGTCAAATGGACGTTTGGATCCTCCCACAGTAAACATTCAGTTCAGTTTAGCTATTATTATATTCCATTACTAATAGCACTGGGGATCAAACCCATATCTTGGTGCTTGCCCGGCAAGTGCCCTCACAGAGAACTACATCACCTGCCTTTCTGATTTTATTTTGAGGCAGGGTCTCCCTATGTGGTGAGGTTGACCTCGGATTTGTGGATCCTCCTGCCTCAGTCTCCACAGTAGCTGGATTATAGCCATGTACCACTAAGTCTGGCTATTAGTATTTATTAAGGGCTTAACTTGTACCAGACCCTGATACAAGGCCTTTACTAATCTTACTGATATCATAACAATCCTGGATGTAGGTACTATTATCCCCATTTTGTGGATGAAGAAAATGAGTTATGGAGATTTTTAAGTAATTTTATGTAGTTGTCACAGAAATGCTAAGTGATAGGGTGGGAATTGAACCTAGAAAGTCTGGGTCCAAATCCCTACTCCCTTTTAACCTACTATGACTACACAACAGTACCTCTCACGTCATTTTATTTAAATTATGGCAGGTCAGGTCAGTGATAGAGAAAATTGACAGCAAAAGTCTAGAACAATGGACAATGAGTGTTTCTAATCAGGGCCTGGAATTTTTCTTTTTGCATAAACAGAAAATATCATTGGAAAAATAGCAAAAATGAATATTGAGACATACCCTTATGTATCCAGGTCCTCCTGGAAGAAAAGCAAAACAATCCCAAATCTTTGGATATCAAGAGACAAATCAAGAATGTCACAATAAAAATAGCTCTTCCCATCTCTGAAAAAATGCTTATCTTGATTAGTTATTGAGGGAGCAGTAATACCCAGTATGTGCAGTGGCACTGCTGAGGGACAAATTCAGTTTACCTTCTGGATGGTAATATTGCCACGTGTATCAAAAGCCTTAGCAGGCATGACTTCCTACTCAGTAATTAAAATTCTAGAGTTTATTCTATACAAAGAAATATATACACATGTTCATGTAAGCATTATCTAAACAAAAAATTGAAAAGAATCCTAAGAAGGAATTTATTATACATATGGCCACGTGAATTTATTCTAAGGAATGACCATGCATGTGGGCAAAGTTTGATCAGCACAGCTGTTCACAATAGTAAACAGTAAATAATAGCAACATGCTTTGGTTATGGCTAGATCGGGGCCTCACACAGTGTTGTTAGAACTCAGTCCTTCTCTCACCGTCTCTTTGTGTCTGGTCTGTCTCTCCTCCTAATTGCTGCATTTCCAGGAATGTTCCTCCCATGTGGCAGTGGCAAACATGTCCACAAAACGTTTCTATCTCCACCCTCAGTAAACTCGCCAATTGCCTTTTCAATAAGAGATAAAATAAAAGGCCCGGGTCTGTGGAGATGGGGTTGTGGCTCAGTGGTGGAGCACTTGCCTAGCTTGTGAGAGGCACTGGATTCAATTCTCAGTACCCCATATAAATAAATAAAATGAAGGTCCATCAACAACTAAAAAAAATTAAAAAAAAAAAAAAAAAAAAAAAAGGCCTGGGCCTTATTTTCACTGGCCACCTTGAGCTCATGTACCCATCCCTGGTTCAAGCAAACTGACCTGCGAATGGAATGCCCTGGTTATGCTGGGGCCATGGGCCCATCACTGGAGCCAGGATGTGGGGTCCATCTAGATGGCACGGAGTCAGAGAGGGGCGAGGAGGCTCCCTAAGAGTCAATGGGTTTCCATGAAAAAGGAGTAGGGGAGGGTGCCAGGAAGATAACAGATCACAGCAGCGAAGAAACAAAAACAGTACCACAGATTTCAGTTTGCTCAGATGCTGGCTCATCCCGGCTGGGAAGAGCATTCCCAGTCTCGAACCATGTAGGACTCTTGTGGTTGCAAGTGACAGGAAACAAAGAGAATGTACTGGCTCACATAACTGCAAGTCCAGAGGTAGGTTCCCAGTGAGCCTCAGCCACCCAGGATTTGGCTCTCCCATCTCTTCAGTGGTGCTGCTTCATGTCCAGCCTCCACCCGAAGGCCCCTGGCAACTCTGGATTCTCTCCCCACAGTGACAAATGCCTCTGGTGGGTCAGATCCTCATCTCTCCATATTTTGCCTGGTGTCATCCAGGGACAGACTGTCTTTTAGTGTTTGCCACACAAGTCTTTGTGATTGTCACCTCTTTCATTAGCCTGGATTGCATCACAGACACGCCCCTGACCAATGTGGCTGGTCTGAGGGATGAAGTATGATGATCGACTTGAGCCAGGCAGAGTTCATTCCTGGGCAGAGTCCGTCCCATCCAGACTCCACCAGGAACAGAAGAGGGCATCTTCCCAAGGAAAAGCCAGGCGGGGAAGGGAGTCATCCATGCGACACAGGGAACCAGCAATGTCCAGCATAATCTAGAGCAGCCTGACATACTTGAAGCCCTAGCTACTGTTCATTTCTGAATGGTAATATGGATTGAAAGGACTTCTTGCTTGTGAACTAGTGTATCCCCATGAAGAAGTGCAAATTTATCACGGGTTTTCAACCACATGGCATTTTAAACCTTTCAAAAGGGCTGCTGCTATGAAAAGGGCAGAAATGACCAGAGCACCCAGCAAGGGCCCTCCAGAGCCCACAGGCAGCTTCTCTTCTCTTGGGCTCTAATAACCTGAAAACGGGATTTTTTAAAAAATGAATTTACATGAAATTTTGTTTAGGGAAACATATGGAGCTTTGAAATGTCAGCACACTGGGAGGAAAGCAGGAAGTGCAGAGAGTTTGGTGCTCTTCTTATTTACAGAGTGGGTTCAAAGTCGTGCTGGATTAGCAAGAAAAACAAACAAAGTGATCTGTGTCTGCTCTGGGTGACATCTGTCCACTAGGACAGTCACTTGCTTTTGGAGAAGACACAGGCTAGGAATCAGATGTTTTCTTTTTGTTTCCAGAAAGCTGTTTGGAAGGATCCTCCAGAGCCAGCCTCTGATGTGATAACAAGAAAACCTCAGTAGCGGACAGCTTAAGGGGGAAAATCTCCAAGGTGAGTGTCTTTGCAAATGAGGGAGAGCTGTGAAGGTCAAGTGATTAAAATGCTCTATGCAGACAACAGCGGGACTTGGCACATGATGTGACTGACTGATCTGTTTTCCCATGTGGCAACTGCTACGGAAAAATTCCCCATCTTGTCTCACGTGAGTCAACAGAGTGCTGCAAAAGTGTCATAAAATGTCATCGAGCACATTTCTGCCACCAGGGCCCAGGAGATGATAATGGTGGTGGTGGAGAGAGGAGTGGTACCAAAGGAAGCCCTCTACTTGGCCACAGAAGGTGTGCCACATTGGGGAAATGGATTCCCAGGAGACCTGCACAGGATGAGCAGAAGGACAAGGACTCCCAGCACCTCCTGTGGAGAGTCCTGCTGTGACTTTCTGATGTCTCACCACAGTCACGACATTTCCCAGAATCCCACCACCTCTCCAGGACCTGCCTTAACAGGCAGTAAAAGCGAGACTTCATTTTTCTAATCTCATTCCCACCAGGAGTCTTTTATCTGCCAGATTTTCTAAGCCCAAGACCTCGGCCCTGTGAGATCACAGGAGCCCATAAATGCATGTGAGTCTCAAAAGGAAGCAGTTATTGCTCTAAACTACACAAAGGAGCGCTACAAAAGCCAAGTTAACCAACGCTTACGGAAATGCACACGAGGCATAAAACTACAGCAATTTCATCTGCTTCTGAATTAATTGTTGGTACAAACTTCATTACATCCAAAACCAGCTTTAAGGTTAGGTTTTATTTCACTTTAAAAGAATTCCCAAGTGTATGGTGACTGCTGGAGAATCAGAGCCAATTGCAGATTAAATGAATCGCTCACTGCCAAATGATTTCAAAAGCATCATTATAAAATTACTTTGAAAAAATTTCAGCCAAAATAATGTCTCATGTGGAAGGAAAGTGCATTCAGGTATCTGTGCAAAGATGTGAGGTCACACCTTCAAAAGAAACAAAGGACAGGGTGGCAGTGCTGGCCTGGGATCTCTGGTTGCTTATTGACAGGCATGCTTTATTGCAAAGGTCCTTCTGTCCAGGCATCAAATCAGCCCTGCATCTCTACACCAGAGCAGTGCAGGGACTGGGGTTCACAAGCCCGGGAGAGTAATCCCAGATCATTCAGCAGCAGGGCAGTGAACACCCATGGGCCTACTACATCCCAGGAACCGTTCTGGGTGCCAAGAACACAGCTGTGAAAACAAATCCTTGTACCAGTGGAGCTTACAGTCTAATGGGACAAAGACTGTCACCCAGTAAGTTAGAAATGCAATCTGTCCCATGGAGTCAGTACTGAGGGGAGCAGCAGAGCCGAGAGGGAAGATGGTGAGGGTTGCCACTTTAGACGCAGTGGCCTGGGCAAGGCCTTGCTCAGCAGAGAACCAAAGCTGGAGAGGAAGAAGCACACAGATAGCTGAGGGAAAATCATTCCAGGCTGAGGGAAAGGGAGGTACATCGGCTCTGAGTCACAAAACGTGGGCAGTTTGAGGAGCAGTGAGGACAGGGCCGTTGCCCAGGAGTGCACGAGGCTGAGACCAGCCTGGGCTGAGGGGAGAGAGGGATCTGCAGGCAGGCGAGGTGGCCTGGCGAGCCGACGTAAGGAGTGCATTCTGAGTGGTGTGGGAAGCCACAGAGGCAAAGGGATGGCAGAATCTAATTTCTAGGTCAAAAAGATTTCTGTGGCTATAGTGTCAATCCCACGAAGGTAGTGGGAACAGAAAGCAGGAAAACCAAAGTTTCTGTACTGTGATGACTGTGACCATCGCTACTGTAGTCACCCAGATGAGAGGCAGTGGACAGCTGGGTGTGGTGGAGACACTGAGAAACGATAAGATGCTGACAGCATGAATTATTTTATTATTATTATTTTTTTAGTTGTAGATGGACACAATATCTTTATTTATTTCTTTATTTATTATTTATTTTATGTGGTGCAAAGAATCGAACCCAGTGCCTCACATGTGCTAGGCAAGAACTATACCACTGAGGCACAACCCCAGCCCCAACTATGAATTCTTACTTGTTCTGTGCTGACACTTCCCACCCCTCTCCACACTTCATAGTCCATACTTCATTCAGAGGACACAGAAGCAAAACAACCCCAGAGCAGGAAAGGGTGCCTCCAGGAGCCCCCCATTCCCACCAGTGGACCTTCCACCCTCCTGCCTTGACCTCCCGTGTGCCATGTCCACGCCTGAGTCTCCAAAGCCTGCTGTCCTGGGAGATGAAACACACCCAAGGTGAAAGCAAGCTGCTCATGGACACTGAAGTGGAAAAAGAGCTAGCAACGCTTTTGTTTTAGGAACCAGTTACTGGGGATTTCTTGTGCCCTTGCTTCCAGCGGCTTCTCAGGAGGTCACAACCTGCCTTTGCTGGTTGAGCGTTAGTCTCCCTGGCACCCATTTCTTCAGGGATACTCCATTGTTTCCAGAAGCACAGATGGTTTTTGCTCCTGTGAGCGAAGGCTGAGGTTGAGGAGGACGGACTTTTACTGAGGCCTTTTGGTGCTCGGCTTCCAGGGGGCTCACCGCGCTGCCAGGAATGTGCTGGGCAGCTGCAGGTTGTGGGAACAGGACTGGCATTGGGCAGGGGTTAAAAACACATTTTAATAGTATGAAAGGGGTACATGCCTGTTCAAAAATATCCACATAATAAGAAAATATTTTAAAGGTAAAAGTAATCATTCTTATTCCTTAAGGTGAAATTGCTGGGAATGGCTTGATTTATGGCCTTCAAGATTTTAGGTGTGTGTGGGTCTCCTGACATTGAAATAAATATATTTTAACATGTTCACTGGGTGATGCACGTGCCCTGTAAAGTTTGACCTTGTCCTTGACCTTTCTGTGAACACCAAATGTGTATATATACATATAGTTTTGCATACACATATTTGTACAAATTAAACACATACATGTAGAAAGGGATTCATACAACACAAACTTGTTTTGTTTGTTTTGTTTCGTTTTTGGTACTGAGGATTGAACCCAGGACCACTTTACCACCACCCTACATCCCCAGTCCTTTTCGTCTTTTATTTTGAGATTGTGTCTTGCTAAGTTGCTGAGGAGCCCACTAGGCTGCTGAGGCTTTCCTTGAACTTGGAATCTCCTGCCTCCCAAATTGTAATGCTGGAATTGCCATTTAACTTCTTTATGACTTGCTTTCCCCCTTGGTCTATACAACAAAAATCCTAAAGTGTTCCCTGAGGTGGTGGTTGTGAGGACTGAAACCATCTTCCTGAGGGAAAGTGCCCAATTAGAATTGGTGGTTCCATAATGATGAACGTTCAGTTGTGTTCTGACTGGCCTCACTTTGGGATCTAAAAATACAATATTCTAAGACAAACATCCTTTGTTCCAGCTGGGGCATGGAAGGGGTGTGGCTTGTATTTAGGTGGGCTATTCGAGCAACACTGCACAACTTAGGAATGCAGATCAGTGTGGCTCCTATTCTGGTCACTTATTGCTATGACAGGAAAACCAAGTTTGAATCTGCTTTAGAGACTATAACCTCAAACTGTGTTGGATGTTTTTACCTTTTGATTTTTAATTTTGATATAATTTCCAACATAGACAAATTGGAAGAATAGTATAAATATTTTACTCATGTACCCAAAATGTTACCATTTATCACATTTGTTGTATACACACATACACAGACACACATACACACACACACATTTTGTCCTGAACCTTTTGAGAATCAATGTTACTAGTATGATCAACTTCTCCCAGTTTCCCTGGGACTGTCCTGATTATAACATTGGGAGTCCTGCATCTTAGAACAATATCAATCCCAAGGAAAACAAAATGATTGATGGTCAAAACCAATTTGCCCATTTACCTGTAAGTACTTGTGCATCTGTACAGAAAACAAGGACTTAACCACAGTACCATGACTGAAATCTGGAAATTAGCTTTGAAACAAAATGCTGTTCAGTCTATGAACTCGTGGATTTTGTCAACCTTCCCGACAGTGTTCTTTATGAAAGGGAAGTCCCAGTCATTGCTGTATTTGCTTGTCATGTTTCTTCTCTGGTCCAGTTCCTTAGTATTTATCTGCCATGACCTTGATGTTTGTGAAGATGATAGCCAAATATGTGTCCTGTCCCTCAGTTTGTGTTTGCTTGACATGTTCTCTTGATTGATTCTTGTTATTTATTTTTGGCAGGAAAATCACAGAAATAAGGTCTATGGTGTTGCTTGATCTCATCAGTTGTATTAGCTGTGATCACTTGATGGAGGGGTTTTCTGTCGACTTTCTCCACTGTATAGTCGTGATTTTCCTCTTTGTAATTAATGGATGTGTTGTGGGGAGATATTTGGAGATTATGTGGATATCCTGCTTCTAATTAATCTCTCCCACTTTTGTAACCACTGTTGACTTTTGCCAAGTTGGTTCTTTTTCTGATAGGTTGGACTTCCTGTTTGAAAATATTTAATGGAGTCTTTATAAAAAGTGCATGGGTTTATGGAGGAGATTGCAAATTATAGACAATTACAATATAATGTAGCAACTTCTCTATTAAAAGAAAGTAAATCAGAGGCTGGAACCTAAAAGCCCCTGGGCCAAATCCAACCCAATACCTGTTTTTATAAATAAAGTTTTATTGAAATACAGCACCCCGATTGCTTGCTTTCCTATTGTCTGTGACTGCTTTTGCATTGCAATGGCATCTGAGAAGTTGAAATTGAGACCACAGTGACCACAAAGCCTAACATCTTTGACTCTTACTGAAAAAGTTTGCTCACCCAACCTGCAAGGCCTGGGGTCAGAGCTTTGCTGAACTGAACTTCAATTCAGTTTGACTCACACATAGGGAGCATCATCCACTCATCCACCGTGTGGGCCCTGGGAGAAGGGAGGAAACACAGTCATGTGCCTAGAAACTAATAATATGTAGGGCTCCCAATTCAGGCTACCACACACTTCAGAGGTGTCCTGCCATCTCTAACTCAAAAGAGATTAACTTTTTAAAAAGGTATAACTATATATTATCAAGAAGAAAGAAAACCATTCCAAGTTACAGTAATTAACTACAATTACCCATAATTAGCCTGGTCAATGCCAAGTTGCAGAGAATGTCCTTTTTATTTCTAGCTCATATTGGGTATAACAAAACTTCAGGAATCAAAAGAATTTGAACAACTCTTAAAGTGTGTAACATGAAGACAAAGTCTGTTTTTGGCATCAGGTTTATTAAAGGTAAATAGTAGCAGGCTAAAAGTATCTATTAGTCATTTACATGTGAAGTCATCTTTATTTCCAGAATGTATTTTGCAGAGTGAAGCTCCCTACCCCCAGCAGAGTGAGGCTTATGTATTGCTCAGAAAGCTGTGTTTTGTGATAGGAAGAGGAAATTCTGGAAAATCAATTAAGAACTCAAAGTAACTTAATCTTGTTGATTGTTCTCTTCTATGGGCACACCCATGTGGTGCTGGAATGACCAGCTCCAGGAAAAGTCCTGCTTTTAAGGCCAAGCTTATATGATTAAAGAAGAGGTAAGAGTTAAATTTCTTTCTTGTAAATTTTGGCCACAAAAAGTTGATGTAAATTTTTCTAAAGCCAAAGCAATGATTTCTTATTGGTAAAAGCCATCTGTGGGAGATTGCTGCTTAAGATAGTCTTGGGATGAGGAGGTGAAAAGAACGTTAGTGAGCCAGAGAGTTCTTACTAAATAGAGCTCTTTGCTCATGAAAAAGACTTGAGGCTCTTGGAAAGCCTGTGACTTTAAAGCAGGTCAAGCAACCGGAACACTGGCCAGAATGGGGAAGAACATGGACAGGAACTCCAAAGGCAGCATGGTGGAGATGGAAAAGCCAAGCAGGTGGGTAAGGATGAGACCCAAGCCCAGAAGCCTGTGCCCAAGACACTCCCAGAG
Source organism: Sciurus vulgaris (assembly GCF_902686455.1). NCBI lineage: Eukaryota > Metazoa > Chordata > Mammalia > Rodentia > Sciuridae > Sciurus > Sciurus vulgaris. The sequence goes on from NC_136469.1 coordinate 125,510,742, forward strand.
CAGAGACTAAGCACAGGCAGCAAAGGATAGACCAATAGGCAGGAGTGGTCCCCTGTAACTCCCTCCAGTCTTAGCACAGTGCCTCAGAATACCTTGCTGAAAAACAAAGCTAATGCCCTTTTGCCCAGAGATGTTGGGGATAGGATATTTGAAATAATTGAGTATTTAACTTTCTTAAGAGTTCTTAAGTTTCTTGCATTCCAATTTAGAGTTGCCTGAGCATATTCACATACATAAATTTGTTTTATTATCACAGATCACTAGAAAATTGCCATTATTGGCTCCTTTATGCAGATAGGAAAATCTAGGACCAGAGAAGTGAAGTGACTTGCCCAAAGTCAGCCTATCCTCCAATGTGGGCTCTTGACTTGAGATCTGTGCCTTTCTCAGGGTACTGAAAGGGCTGTGATTTTTCGCCTTGTTGAGGTGCATCAGGAAACTATTCATCAAGGTGGATGGAGAGAGAGAGACTCTAACGACTGGGTGCCTACAAGGCTGGCAGTGTGCAGAGGACAAACAAGGAGTTTGAAGCACTCACAGCCTGCAGGAGTGGGGAGCAGTTACCACCCTAAGAGCCAAAGGCAGAAAGGGAGGGTTCAGGGTTCTGCAGATCACTGGGGGTTGGAGCTGCAAAGGTTAGGGTTCCTGGCAGTAGTGACTCAGGAAGCCATGGAGGTAGTGCCACTGATGGACACTCAAGAGAGGAAGAAGAAGGGAGCAGACACCTGGCCTCCTTCCCTGCTGGCTCTGAGGGGTCCAGCCAGCGCCTGCCACTGGCCCCTCTGGGAGTCAGTCAGAGTGAGACCATCCACATGGGTTCTTCCTCATTGGGGTGCGGCAGGGCAGGGGGTAAAGATCCAGGAGTGGGTAGGAAAGGAGTGGGGCAATAAAAAGGGAATTGCTAGCACCCAACTTTCACAAAATTGGAACAATCTAAGGAATGTCTAAAACTACAATTAAGTTGAACATACTTTACACAGGCTCAGCCCCCATAATCTATTGTCCGAAACCCTTTGGACCAATATGCTCTAGAATTCAGAATATTTTGTATTCTAGAAAGATACAAAGAACAATTAACAGAGAGCATAAACTGTTTGTTATATAATCTTCCCCAGCAGGGTCTGGGGTAGAACCTGTAATAAAACATGTTCAGATTTCTGCAACAAAAGTCATGAGTATTCACTCTGAGATAAATATTGATTATAAACAACTTCTCATTAGCTCAGGTCAGTGTTTGCTACCACATAAATTTGAGTGTGCAACTTGCCTTTCGAAATTGAATTTTAAGGTCATTATGGTGAACACTGGTTGTCATTGGATCATCTTTTACTATCGAGTTTCACTCATGTACATTTTTTTCTGGATTCTAGAAAAACAAGAATTTGCCTTATATCATTTTCAAAAATTATTAAAGACAAAAAAGGATGGCAATTCTCTTCAAACAAGTCTCTGTCCTGGAAATGATTCACAGCAGGATTCCTTTAAATAGCAAGCATCCTGGTGCTTATGATCTGGCATTGCTGACAACCGACGGGATTACACACTACTCTTCCTGAGTGGCCTTGAGCGACCTGTGAAGGACGGCCCCTGAAGGTGAAGAGGACGGCTCCCATCTCTGTACCCCCAAAGGGGTGGCGTTGTCTGCTAATGCCCAGGATCAGCAGAGTGAGGAATGGCTTCTTGGAATTCAGTGGGGACCATGGTGGTGATTTTGCTGGCAGGAATTCCTGGTCTCTAAAGCTCTGAAAACCACAGTTCTCAGAACGACTTAACAGGAAGCCTCACCCAGTAACAGAGGAAGCTGAGGAAGGAAGGGAAGATGGCAGTGCGGGGGGAGGGTCAGCAGATGGAACAATAAGCGAAGTCACTGGCTTGGGACTACGTGGCCAGGGAAGCACCCCACCTACGCCTCGCTGGCTGCTCCTGGGGCTCTGCCAGGCACCCCACGCTCCTGCTGCCCTGGATCACTGCTCACTTCCCAGCTGGCTCGGAAAAGTCCTCCCTGAGGACTCTTGTACCCAGGGTTCCCTGTCTCTGGGCCGCTCCCTCTCCCTGCTCCTCATCACCTCCAATTCCTCCACTCAGCCACCACCATCCTTCAAGACCTTCCAGGCCAAGGCTCATCTCAAGATGGCCTTGCTGCCATCTTGTCCCTCCTGCCACCCACAGAGTGGTTTGAACTTTCCTCATAATAGCCTTGTTTGGAGGAATTTATACCCTTTACAAAATTAAATGTTATGCTCATTTACTACTTTTAATTCATTAATTCATCAAACATTAAAAAACCTGCTCTGCCTAGTACAGTGTTAGGCCTGGGGGCCTGAAGATGAATCAGAGAGTTCCTGCATTCTGGAGTTTCTAGTCCAGTGGGAGAAAGTCGGCAGTATCAGAACAAGGCAGTCAAGAGCATGAGCGGGACATGGCGACCAGCTCTGGAGTCTGCTGGGGGTGGTCAGGAAAGCTGAAGCCTCAGAGCCAAGTGGGAGGGAGACGACTGAACTGAACGGTGGGTGAAGGGTGTTCCTGGCAGAGAACAGTCATGGCGTGGGGCCAGAGCTGGAGGATCAGGACGTGTTCCGAGAACGGCTGGGAGTCGAGTGTGGCTGCCACAGAGAAGTGGAGTTGGGGAGCACGCTGGAGAAGGGGCTGGGGAAGGGCGAGCGGGACAGCAAGCAGAGGCCTGATCATGAAGGCTCTTACAAACCTCTTGGAGGAATTTAGGCAATTGAGTTCAGTGCTTCTAAGTGACCTGCATAAAGGAGACTTTGATCAAGTTCCAGGAATCCCAGACTGAGGTCTCACAAAGCAGACTCTGAGACAAAGTCTCAAGTGCAAGGAGGTTCATCAGGAGTGATCCTGAGCTTCATTAGGGAAGCAGGTGCTATGACATGATGAGTGTCCTCCACAGTCTGTATGTAAATTAGCACCCTGTGGGACTGGAGGGTGTGGCGGACCTAAGAGCGAGGGCCTTCGCACCGGAGGTGTGCTTTCCAAAGGGATCGTGGGTCCCTGCCTTCTCTTCTCCAACTCATGATGTGACCGCTCACTCTGACGTGTGTTCTAGCCATTGTCATCTGACACTCTGCTTTTGGCCATCAGAGGCCCAAAGCAATGGGGCTGCTCAATCTTGGACTTGAACCTCCAAAACTGTGAACTCTGTAACCTGTTTTCTTCATACTTAGCTTCTGTCAGGTATTTGGTGTTGTAATAAAAAGCTGACAAGCAGAGTGGGGAGGTAGGTCAGAAAGTGGGTCGGGAAAAGGAAGGCAAAGTACATTGAGAAGCAGGGTGCTACTGTGGGCAGCCTAGGCCAGACCTCTGGAAAACTGGAGAATATGCTTGAGAATCATCCCATCCCAGGATTGAGGAGGCTAGCGTCCTACCCTCCAGCTCCCCTCAACCACTGCTGAGGGCTGCTTTCTTGGGTGTCAGCCCCCTCTCTGCTGCCTGTCCTATTTGAGGGCACACAGGGGAAATCCCTTCCCCTTCAGGCAGACAGTTATAGGTGCCTGGAGAAGCCTTGGTCAGCAGGGGAGGAGGGATGTGGGTGGGACCAAAGTATCTGCTACATCTGCTGATTCAAACAGAATAATGTTGGCAAACATGGTGGGTATTGGGTTTTCACTCTTGTTTTGAGTCAGGGCAGGAAAGACGTGGCACACTCAAGAGGGAAACAGAAGAGGGTTTGACCAAGGGATTACAGAGGTGAGAGCCACAGGGCCGGGAAGCCCCAGGAACCAGCAGCAGAGGGAAGCCAAGTCAGTGCTCCTAGATTCCAAGGGAAGGGAGCCTGGCCTCCTCCTGACCCAGGTGGGACAAGGCTCCAGAGTTTCCCAGAGAGCTGGCTGCACTGCTCCGCCACGCAACTTGCCCATCAACACACTTGTCCCGCTTGCCCTCCTTTCCCTGACCCACTTCACTACTCCTGGTAAATAGTCCTTCTTGGATTTGCCTCCCAATTTACCTACTTGCTCGATGGTGAGAGTTGGAGTCAGGGGAAGAGGTTGCTCAACAGGAGTTGAGCAGGTAGAAACTGCAGGCCTGCCAAATTTCAGCTTGCTTGGCAGGAAGCTGAAGGCAGATACACTGTGTGCTCTTGCCCAGTTCCCAGCCATAGAGGACAAGGAAGCCCCAGGAATGACTGACTGGTCAAGAGAAGCATCTCCCAGGGCATGGAGCACGGAGAGAAGTGGAGAGCACTTGGCAGTGTCCACACAGGTAATGTACCACCAGAACAGTCACTGCTTGGTGACCCGCTGCTACATTGCCCAACCATGCCTTCTGTTTGTGAGTTCCTCACCATTTATAATCATTTATTCAAAGACCCTATATTTCCTTGGCCCCCAAATGACTGGACCAGTTGAGCAGAGCAGGTGCCCATATCCATTCTCTATTGAGCCAGGAGTCCAAATCTTATTTTTACAATCAAAACCCAGTGCTCACTTTAGGACCCCATGTCTTTCCAACAAATAAGAAGTAATTGCTGCTCAGCTATGACCAAATTGTTCATGTTCACCATAACATCTTTGTAATAGTTTAGTTGATTCTTGGAGTCAGCAACCAAACTCCTTGATTTCTGGAGGTCCCTGTTAGCTTTGATTTCTTAATAATGAGCTGACTTGAGGTGTCACTTTTGAACCAAGGTGAAAATATTCTATTTCCTCAAATGTGGAGTTTCCACTAAAATCTACTTAGGCAGAAGGAGGCTGAGGGAGCTAAAATCATGGATACCTACTGTGTGCCAGGCCACATGTGTACATTATCACTTTCTAGATGGAGAAACCAGGATTTGGAGAGGATGAGTAACTTGGTCAAACTCACATAGCTCTTGGGGCAGAGTCAGGAATGTAACCTATGGCTGGGGAGATAGCTCAGTTGGTAGAGTGCTTGCCTTGTAAGCACAAGGCCCTGGGTTCAATCTCCAGCACATAAAAAAAAAAAAAAAAAAAAAAAAAAGGAATGTAACCTATGTTATAATGACTCTAAATTTCATATTATTCTGCTGGAATAAAAGCTTCTAATGGATTATTGCTCAGAAAATCCATAGTACTTATTTTTAGAAACACAACAAATAAGGGTAAGTACACTCATAAAGGGACCCAATTTGATAACATGATGTTGCTTCTTGCAAAGATGTGCCCTTCAGCTTCACTGTCATCAGTGGCCAAGAACCTGGGCGCAGGGGACAGACCACTTGGCATCAACCTCTGGCTTGCCACTTACTGCTTATTCACCATGTCACCTTGGTAGTCAATCCCCTGTGCCTCAGTTTCCCTGTCCCCAGGTAGAGTTAACAGTCCTCATTGGAAGGGTTATAATAAACATTGAATGAAGTTAATTGTGCCGGCATGGAATTATATCAGCTGTGATATTTTTATAAGTCTGCAATGTCCTATAAACCTGTCATATTCTGTAGATGAATACAACCCCTGGCCTGGCTTCTGGAACATAGGGCTTGATCTTGAAAGGTCAGGAATCTGGGATCCAGAGAGAGGGGTAGAGAGAGAGAGAGAGAGAGAGAGAGAGAGAGAGAGAGAGAGAGAGAGAGAAAGAGAGAGAGAAAGAGAGAGAGAGAGAGGCCGGCCCAGAGGAGCCGAGTGCTTCCGGGTCTCTGGTAAATTAATAGTGTCACGTGTGGACGGGATAGAAGGAACTTGCCCAGCAAGTGGCAACCTGAGGGGTGGGTGGGTCTGGTCAGAAACTTTATTTTGGTCTGTGGTTTCTCTGAGCCATTTTTATCTTTGCCAAATGACCCCCTTGGGAAATGACACAACTCAATACATATATAAATAGACAAGGTCTGAGAGAGGAAGTAAGATCTCCCCAGAGAGGCAGAGCGGGCTGGGGGACTCAGGGTATGCCCAGCACCTGGCACAGGCGGGCACTCCTACTGTCCAAACAATGGCAGGGCTTACGTGGAGTTGATTGTGAAAGACATTCCTCCCTGCTTGGATAGAGGACAATGTCTGGATGGCAGGTGGTGGTTCTGGAATCGTAGGTCATGTTGAATTGCCCTTGACTGAGGCAGGGCCGGTACTGGTTATCTAGCCTCCAAGTCAAGGTAGGGAGAACCCTGGGTCCCCACGCTCTCCCGAGGGATCCTTCTCTGTCAGCACCCCAACATGCTCCCTGGGAATGTGATAGGGAAAAGGAGAAGGGAAACCTTGGCCTTGCTAGGGGATTCAGAGCAATGTGAGACGGTCGGATTCCCTCACTCACTCCTTAGTGACTGGGTGTTATGCTAATTTCCTGGGGTTGCCATAACAAAGCGTCACAAACTGGGCATTTTGAAACAATAGAAATGTATTCTCTCACAATTTTGGAAGGCAGAAGTCCAAAATCAAATTGCTGGCAGAGCCATACTCTGCAGGCTCTTGGGGACGATACTGCCTGGCCTCTTCCTAGCTTCTGTCTTTTGCTGACAATCTTTGAGTCTCCTTGGCTCGCGGCTGCATAACTTTAATCTTGGCCTTGATCCTCATCCCTTCCCTGCTCCTGTGTCTCTGTGTGTCTTCACGTCATCTTCTTATGAGGACATCAGTCATTGGTTTTAGGGCCCAACCTATACCTAGGGTATGACCTCACCTTAACTAATTACATCTGCAATGACTCTCTGTCCAAATAAGGGCACATTATGAGGTTCTGTGTGGACATGAATTTGGCAAAGAGGACACTGTTCAACCCAGGACAGGTGACTTTTTCATGCCCGGCACTCTGCCAGTTGGCCTGGATATAAAGATGAGTAAGACCCCTGCGATCTCATAGTCTCCTGAGGAGATAGACACACATGTGACTCATTGTAATTCCATGAGTTAATACCTTCAGTTATTGAACATTTACTAAGCATCTGACACCATTTTAAGAAATGTACATTTAAACATGCTTAAGTCTCAAAATAACCCTAAGAGGTGGGTACTATTATTATTACCTACACTTTACAGATGAGGAGACTGAGTTTCAGAGGGGAAGATAACATGCCAAAGGACCCAGGGTTAGCTCTTTGGGCAATAGAGGTCAGGGCTTGTCTCTCTAAGGAGGTGGCATCCAAGTAGAGACTTAGCTCAGAAGAAAGCATCAACTATGGGAAGGCTGGGAACCAGATGGGATGAAGACAAATGTCCCAGGCCAGAGCAAAAGCCAGTGCTAAGGCCCTAAGGCAGCTGAAGTCAGAGGGGGTGCCCCTGACCCTGTGTTGAGGAGCCTGCATTTAATACTTTGAAAATTCTCCTGCAGTGGAGCCCTGGGGCTGACTTACCCTCTGTAAGGTCTCCGGATGTGAATGGAGAATGGACAAGAGTGGGCACAGGGGAGGTGGCGAGCCCAAGCTGGGTTTGGGGTATTGCTGGCAGGACTTACTGATAAAGGTTTAGGATCCAAGGGAAAGAGAAAGCACTCACTTTTGGTCTGAGTGATTGGATAGATGAGGACATCCTCAGGGAGACAGTAAGAAGGGGCAGAGGAGAAGTGGTGGCAGACAAAGGGCTGTTTCATGTGTCTGTTGGGGATCCATTGGTTTCTGAAGCCAGGGAACTGAATCTGAGGAGGTCATGTATATTGAGTATCCTGCTGGCCAGGCTGCCTGGGGCTGCAGGACTGTGTTCCCAGACCTGGTTGCCAGTAGAAACCCCTAGACAGCATGTTCAAAATACACACCCCTGATTCTTCACACAAGAGGGTTCAGGAATTTGTCGTTTGAACAGGATAATGTGAATTGGTAATAGTGCACTATTACTAAGCAATTTTTAAATGTCAGCACTTTACCCTGCTTGGTTTTAAATCTCTGAAGGATTCCGTGAGGTAGGTACTGCCCCCTCCACATTTCAGATGAAAACACCAAGGCTCAGAGCAGCCAAGTGATTTGCCCCAAATCTTGTAGGGACTGCCAGCATCCACCGGAAGGAGTTGGGCCATTTGATCAAGTCCCTGAGCTGCTTCCATGAACCTCTTCAGGCCTCCTTGCCTTCCTTCTTTCAACCTGGGGACTTTTTTACTCTCCAAGGCGAACTTCAGGAAAGCAATTTCCACTTCTGGTGCTGAGTCTAGGTTCAAATGTTTCAGCTGTGGTCCATCTCCTCTTCGAGTAAATATTTAAATCGGCTTTAAATTTTTCCTCTTCAACCTTTCTAAATAAAATAAATCTTGGCTTCCGGACTGCCTGCCACTTCCTGATTGTTTGAGAGCTCCATGTCAGGCACCCAGGGTGAGCACTGGGGCAGTGGGGTCCTGGCAAAGAGTTGAGGGTCAGTGGAGGCAGGAAAAGGGAAGGCCCCCCCGCCCTGGTGGCCTCTTCTGCAGCTGCTCTGGCCAAGCTGACCTCCCTGTGTCCTGCTGTCAGGTGGGTGAGAGCAAGGGCACATACTCAGAGACCACGGTGCTCCCGGCTCTTCACATTGTCATTTAGCTGAGGTCCGCCTAGCTCCCTCCCTCTGGATGAGAAGCCACAGAGGGTGTCACATTTCAGAGACTCAGATGCCAGGGCCAGTGCCTAAGACCTGGCACCAGCTACATGCTTTTTAATAACAGAGAAACACAGCTTTTGTCTTTTTCTTTCTTTCTTTCTTTTTTTTTTTTTTTACTTTTTTGGAGTGCAAACCCTGGATCCTCAAAGACAAGTCCTGTGAATGAGGCCCTGAAAACGCTGAGTTAGTCTATTGAATGAATGTCACTTGGTTTCCAGAAAATTCCCTTTTCCCCTTTCTCAGTTTCCCTCTTTGCTTTGCTTATAATTTACCTAGAGTTTATCTAGACATGCCAGCAAAAATTCCTATTCAGAAAACTGAACAAGATTTTTGATTTTTGCATAGTCAGAATTGAAAGGGAGACGTTTCCCTCTTCTCCTTTCCCCCAGTCGTCCTCTTTCCTCCCTTGTTCTGCCAGCAACCCCACCAGCTTGCCAAGAGCCACCCAGGAACAGATTTCCTCTCTAATCTGTCGCATCTGTTCACCCACTCCTACTCCCTGCTAATCCCTCCAAATGCACCGTTTGCCACAGATGGGCAAGGGACAACTGGAAGCAAGACCAGGGCTGATTCCTGTGGCTCCAGCCACTGTCCCTTGTTCTATCCCTTCTGAGATGCAGACAGGCGGCCACCTTCATTCTACCCCGCAAGGGACACTTAAGAACACTTCAGTCACAAGGTCGGTTTCAAACTCCCTGCTCACGAAGCCGAGGCTTTGTCATTTATATGTTCGAGCTCATGGATTTCACGCCCATGACTTAGTCATACTTCTCTGGGGATGGTTCCGACTCAAGCCACGGGAAAGTCCGGAGGCTTGGGCAGTATTTATGGCCCGGTAATTGCCTTGCTGTGGGGCCGTGGCTCAGGGAATAATCCTTCTTGAGCCTGCACTTCTCCATTTGAAAAACAGTAAGAAATCTTCCATGCAAGAGCTATCTGTCAGGTACGCTGACTCCATTCATTGAAATGTTGATTTATTTTCTTCTTTTCTCCCTTTTCCTTTCGAGTTGTTTTGTAGTACCCCCAACGCATCCTTGGCACCCAAGAAATCTGAGAACTAATCTGTTCTGAGTTTTTACATCCCACCCCCCCCCCCCCCCCCCCCCGCCCGCCTGCTGAAGATGCTGAAGCCCTGGCCTCCAAATGGGTGATATTAGGAGGTGGAAGCTTTGGGAAGTAATTAGATCACGAGGCTAGAGCCCTCAGGGATGAATTGGTATCCTTGTAAGAAGAGGAAGAGACTTTCAGAGCGCTTCTCTCTGCCATGTGAGGACACGGTGAGAAGGCGGCTTTCTGGAAGCCAGGAAGAGTCTTCACCAGAAGCAAATCTGCTGGCACCTTGATCTTGGACATCTCTCCTCCAGAACTGTAGGAGATAAATGCCAGTTGTTTAAACCACTCAGTCCATGGCACTGTGTTCTAGCAGTCCAAGCTAAGACACTATCCTTCCCATGTTTCCTTCCATATCATAAACAGCAATATACATCTATAAAGATACATATAAGGTGTTTGCCAGTCTTTTAAGTATGTGTGTGTGTGTTCTATATTTTCCTCTTTCCCCCCTAATACTTAATACCATTTTTAATTCAGCTGGTTTAGTTCCAATTCCTTCTTGTTTTGTTTTTTTGTCGGTTTATTTAAAAATTTTTTTTTTACCCAGGGATATTTAACCACTGAGTCACATCCTCAGCCCTTTATATTTTTTTAATTTTTAAAATTTTATTTATTTATTTGTTTATTTTTTGAAACTGGGGATCGAACCAAGGCAAGTGCTCAGCTGTTAAGCCACATCCCAGCCCTTATTATTATTATTTCTTATTTTGAGACAGAGTCTAGCTAAATTGCTTAGGATCTTGCTAGGTTGCTGAGCCTGAATGTGCAATCCTCCTGCCTCAGCCTCCAGAGTCACTAGGATTACAGGTATGCACCACTCTCCCAGCAAATTCATTCTTTTCAGTGGGTGGCATATAACTACGGAACAGCTGTACTATAATTTGTTCAACCATTCTCAGGTAGATGATTCACTTTGTTTCTAATTTTTGCTACTGTTTACAAAAGAGTACTCTTCTGTATAAATATGTCCTTAGACTTTGAAGCTTTAATTTCTGTGGGATAGATGCCTGGGACTGAGATTCTGGGGTAATGATATGTATATCTTAGTCATAACAGATGTGGCCATACTGATTTCCCAAGTGACTGTATCCACACACGTTTTCAAGCAGAAATGTACAAAAGTCCCCAAGCTCCCTTTAGTAATAGGGATTTTCGGTCTCTTTTCCCTCTGATCAGTGTAAACTGATGTATCATTTACCTTTTCGTAGTATGTCCCCAATCTGACAGAGCTGGAGCCTCTTTTCATATATGTGTCAGCCACATGCAATCACTTTTCTGTGAATTATCTATTCAGATCCTTGGCTCAGTTTTCTGTTGGGGTGGTTATCTCTATCTTGTTTATTTGTTTTATAAGAGTTCTTTGTATATTGTGGCTATTCATTCCCTGCCTGATCTCTGAGTTGATAATCTTCCCCTTCTGCTCAATCTGTTGGCTTAGAGTCTTGGTCTGTTGAGGCTGCAGTAACAATAGACCGTAGACTGGGTCTAACTTATGAACAATTTAAATGTATTGCTTCTGGTTTTGGAGGTGAAGTCCAAGATCAAGAGGCCAGCAGAGATGATGTCTGCAGGTTCTGTTCCTCATAAATAGTGCCTTCTGTACCCATGCATACTGGGAGGGTGGACAAGCTCCCTGAGGACTCTTTAATAAGCATGACTGACCTGATCACCTTATAAAGGTCCCACCTCTCCATACATATCATTACCTCAGGGGTTGGATTTCAACATATGAATTTTGGAGGCATACGTACATTTAGACCATAGCATTTTGTTTCTGGAATTTTTTCCAAACACAAGTTGTTTATTTTTATCTGGTCAAATAAGCTACATAAGGACAGATATATATATATATATATATATATATATATATATATATATATATATATATATATCTTCCAAGTTTCTAGTCTTACAAAGCTCTCACTCACTTAGATTTTCTATGGTTTAGTACCACTTTTGTTTAAATGTTTACAGTTAGGTCTTTAAATCATTTAGAATTTATTTTTACATTTAAGATAAGAGAGGGGTTCATTTTGATTTTCTTCTGATTGGATAATCAGTCATTCTACCATAATAATTTAATATCCAATCCTTTTTCAGTGAATTGAAAGTTCCCTTCCCATCCCTCCTTTTCTTCTCTTCTCTTCTCTCCTCCTCCCTCTTCCTCCTTCTCCTCCTCCTCCTCCTCCTCCTCCTTCTTCTCCTCTCTCTTTTCCTTCCTTCCTTCTTTCCTTCCTTCCTTCCTTCCTTCCTTCCTTCCTTCCTTCCTTCCTTCCTTCCTTCCTTCCTTCCTTCCTTCCTTCCTTCCTTCCTTCCTTCCTTCCTCTCTTCTTTTGAGAAAGGGGACTTGTTATGTTGCCCAAGCTGGCCTTGAATTTGAACATTCAAATGATCCCTCCACCTCAGCATCTCCAATAGCTGGGACTACAGGTGGGACTATAGTTGTGACACTGCTCCTAGCTTCAAAACAATTTTTTAATTGTTTTTTAAAAACAGCATTATCAAGGAATAATCCACCATAAAATTTGCCCTTTCCTAAGTGACATTGGTAAGTCGATAGTTTTGCGACCACTGCAACAATCCAGTTTTAGAACATTTCAATCACCTCTTTTGCTTGTTCACTCTCCAGCCTGGTCAGCAACAGCTTTGCTCCCTGCCTGTAAATGTGCCTTTTCTAGATATTGAAAAAGAAGTCTTTTTCCTACTTGAAATATAAATATGTAGATAGGTCTGTTCTGGTGTCTCTATGTTATTCCACTGATCCATTTGTCTATCCTTCAACCTAGCAGAAATAGGAACAAAGAATACCAAGAGCTTTTGAGAAAAAATATACAAATGTCTCTTAAAAGAAGCTCAATCTCACTCCTAACAGGAAAAAAAAAAAAATACAAATGAAAACTATGCTAAAATACTATTTTTTGCCTCTTAAACTGGCAGTAATCCAAAAGTTTTGTAACACTGTGTTGATGAGGCTTTGGGTGAATGCATTCTTTTTCATTGCTGGTAAGACCATAACCCCTTGGAATGACCCCACTGTAAGGCAATTTGGCAAAATTTCAAATGCATATTCCCAGCAGTTCTACTTTTGGGAAATTATTCTACAGATATATTTTCACTAAGGAAAGAAAGATATATATTTTGTAGCACTGATTGTAGTAACAAATTACTAAAAACAACCTCTGCTTCAGTAATGGGCAATTAGTTAAATTATGGTACATTTATAAAAGGAAAACCTTAGGCAGTAAAGTAATAATGACAAGAAAGCTTTTTCATACTTTAAATACAAATATCTTAGAGACATAAACAGAAGCAAGACTCAGTGTGTAGAATATGCTATGGTTTGTGTAAAAATATGGGAAAAAATAGGATTCTGTATTTGAATCTGCTTATATATGTATAAAGAAATTCTGAAAGGATATATATGGAAGAGATTCAGATAGAACCGGGCAGATATGGGACATAACGGGAGAAAGTTTTTCACTGCATACTTTTTAAACTTAGATTTCTACCTAATCAAACTTTTCTCTTAGCTATCCTCAGGTGTTCATCCTTCCACATATTTTGAGACATTTTATTCATTTCTCAACACTGCTGGAAATCTAATAGTAGTTGCATTACATTTATATCCTAATTTTTGAAGGAAGAGCTTTTAAGTCATATTGTTTTCTTAATTAAGACTGTAATATTTTCCCATCTGTTAAGATCTTGGTTTAGATCTTTGATAAGATGTCATAATTTTGGGTCCCTTATACTGAATTTATTTCTACTAAAAATGTTGTTTTATTGTGAATGAAACATGATTCCGTTCTCTTTTCTAGGTACTAACTGCCAGAAGAGATAACACATCTAGTTCTTTCATTAATCCCTGTAGAATTTTATAAGGTTACGTGAGTTTTCTAGGTATTTAGCCACATCAACACTGTTTAGACTCTTTCAATATTTATATCAGTTACTTCACATTCTCTTCTCAATTAATTTTTTAGAACCCAAGACAACATTAAATAATAATGATTATGACTTTCTTTCAAAATTTCTGATTTTAATGGAAATATTTTAGCATGTTGACAACCAAGTTAATATTAGGTTAAGCCATATGAAATGGGTGTTTTATGAGTCTAAAATATTTGAACATCAGTGCTTTCCTATGATTCCATATAAATGCTTGCTCTTGACTTCCACACATATTTTATCTAATGTTTTTGAAATGGCTGCTAAATTTTATCAAACACATTTTTGGCCCTTGTAGGTATAGTTATTTTTTTCTTTTAATATTGTGATAGACTATTATATCAGTGACTCCGAAGAACTAGACTTGCATATGTTCACACCCATGTGGTTCTCTTCCATATTGATTTGGGACATGCATGTGGCTTTAGCAAGCATCAGAGTTTGATAAGCACTTGCACCGTAGAAGGGATTCTCCTGGAAACCCTCTACCATCCCTTGGAAAACTGGTATAGTGCTACAATAAGGCTTGGGCTCTACTACTCGATGGCGGCCATCTTGGCCATTCTAGTCCTAGCCAAGATCCTGATAAGACGATCACATAAGTGGCTCATTTTCACCAGCCAGAGTAGAGCTGTTCAACTGATTTCATCCAAACCAGAGAATCACAGGAAAAATATGTTATTATTGATTTAAACTGCTAGGTTTGGGGGTCTTTGTAACACAAAAATAGATAATTGGAAAAATGTTATAGTAATGAACCTATAGTAATAGCTTTTCTGATACTAAACTACTTTTGAAGCTAGCCATGATGTCATATGCCTATAGTCACAGTGACTTGGAAGGCTGAGGCAGAAGGATCACAAGCTTAAGGCTGGCCTCTGTAACTTATGAAGACACGGTCTCAAAATAAAAAGGGCCAGGGATGTAGCTCAGTGGTTAGAGTACCTCATAATTAAACTTAAGGTTTACGTATCCTTTTATTATTCTGTTGATTTATATTTCAATAGTGCTAGATTTTGTTTTTTAAATTTTCATCTTACTTTCTTTTGGCTTACTTTCTGTTTTAGTCAGCTTTTTTGCTGCTGTGACTAAAAGGATCTGATCAGCACAATTATAGAGAAGGAAAAGTTTATTTGAGGGCTCACGGTCTCGGAGGTCTTAGTCCATAGAAGGCTGGCTCCATTCCTCAGAGCTTGAGATGAAGCTGAACAGCATCGTGGAAGAGTGTGGCAGAGGGAAGCAGCTCACATCAGCAGGAAGCAGAGAGAGTCTCCACTCAACAGATACTAATATATACCCAAAGCCACGCCCCAATTCCCACCTCTTCCAGCCACACCCTACCACTTTCAGTTACCACTCAGTTAATCCCTATCAGGGGATTAATTCACTGACTGAGTTAGAACTCTCACAACCCAATCATTTCTCCTCTGAACCTTCTTGCACTGTCTCACATGTGAGCTTTTGGGGGATACCTCACATCCAAACTATAACACTTTCTTACTCATTAAAATTTAATTTCATTTGACAGAATTAATAAAATTAGCCTGCAAATTATTAATAGCAACAATAATTCTTGACTAAAATAGGACTTTTTCCTGGTAAAAGTAAATTTATATTAGTAGTATAGACTGTACATCTATATTTACATACATATGACCCAAGATGGGCTATTCAAACTACATCCCCACCCGCCAAACCAGGGCTTGAGAGAACTATTTGGAAAGAGGATATTTTGTCCTGAAATTTTAGGTGCTGTAAAGTAAGATTATCTGGAGCTTCCAGAGGCTGTCTTTGTTGCCACTTAAAATCAGTCTGAGAATAAAACCAACATAAGGGAACACAGAGAGAAAAAGATGAATTCTTAATGACATCATACGTACCATTGATCACCATGTCTGGAGCTGATTCATTCTGTTTGAACATTCTTATTATGTGAGTAAAGTTCCACTTTTGTTTAGTGAATTCAAATTGGGCTTCTGTCCCATATCCTGAGATGAATTCTGATAGACACAGGCTATGGGGTGCCATTTTCCATGGGAATTAGATCTCTTGGCAGAGAGGGTCAAGTCATCTCACACATTTTAGGCCTTGCTTCTCTGGCCTTCCCAGATATATCCCTCAAGTTTCCTGATTCAGTTCTTCATGGAAGGAACCTACATTTCCCTCCAGCTATGCCTGTTTAATTGGCATTGCTTATAGCACAACTCATTCAACAGGTTGTGTCTAAATTTACTTTCTCTACCTCTGCTTATCCTACTTTTTCCTTGAATCTACTCCTATCAGTCTTTTGCTCTTCATTTTCTCTTGTTAAGACCCTGGTAGACTCCACATTGCTAAATCCAATGGTTAATTATCTGCCCCAGCTTATTTGCCCTTTGCAGAATCTGACCTCATGTATCAACTTCTTCTGGAGACGCTCTCTTCATTTGACTTCCAGGACCCTCTATTTTGCCAAGGTCTCTCTTACTGTGGCCACTCCTTTTTGATCCTCTTTGTTGGTTCTTTTCTTTTCCCAGGCTTACTTACTATGGGGGCCTCTTTGGATACCTGCTCCATCCACGTTTTGACATATGATCTCAGCCAGTCTTACAGTTTGAAATGTTGTTTATATGCTGACAACTTCTGCATATATAACTCTGGCTGGACCTTTCCCCTGAATTCCAACAGCATAACTGACATCCCTTCCTGGATGTCTACCATGCATCTCAGACAACATACCCAGAAAGGACATTCATCTTCCCTTAATAAAACTGCTCGTCCCATCTCATTAAATGCAGCTCTTTTGTATTTTCAGGCTTCAAACCATGGAATCATAATTGATTCCCTTTTATCCTTAGATTCCACCTCCAATGAGTCAGAAAATCATGTGACTCTATGTCCCCAAATTCCCAGTAGTGCCACCCTGTCCTAAGTTGCCATTTTTTATCTTCTCTTGCCAAGATTATGATCTTGATCTGGCTTCCTCTTTGCCACATTTGGCTGTCCCCCACCTAGCTGTCAGGGATCCTTTCAATAACTCTATAGATCATACCATTCCTCTGCTGGGAACCTCCCACGGCTTCCCAACTTGCTCAGAGTAAAAGCCAGCCTCCAGGTGGTGGTCCCCAAGCCTCTCTTGATCTGGACTCTTCTCACTCTTCTCCTTTCTCATTCCATGCCCGGCATACCAGACTCTTCTCTGCTCCTCACAAGCAGGCCTGCTCTTTCCTGATTTCCTCTTCCCAGAATGCTCCTCCCGTTGCACACATGCCCTACTCCTTTACCTTCTCAAGTTTGGCTTAAACATCGCTTTTCAGGGAGTCCTTCCCTGATCGCTGTGTTTAAACTGGCATCCTAACCCTACTCCTGATATCTACTATGTATTCTTTCCTAATATATATTTTACCATGTAACACATCATAATTTAACTTTTTTTCCTCCTGGTACTAGGGATTGCATGAAGCTAAGGCAATGCACTACCAATGAACTCCATCCCAGCCCTTTTTATTTTGAGACAGGATCTCACCATTTGCCCAGGCTGACGCGAAACCTGCATTCTTCCTGTCATATCTTCCTAAGAACCTGGGATTACACGTGTGAGCCACCAACTGATTGACTTATTCACATATGTCTAGTTTCTATTGCCCTAATGTAAGCTGCAAGAAGGACCTTTTTTTTTTGCCTGTTTTGTTCACCACTGTTTCCCTGGTTCATAACAGGTGCTCAGAAAAATGCTTGAAAGTATCAAATCAATGATGAAAAAATGGACAGCACCAGTTTATTTTCCTCTATTGTTATAGCTCTTCTCCAGAGAAGTCCAAGGGTCTCTTTGGGAACTAGCCAAAAAACATGCAGAATTGGGAACAGGAGAGAGATCAGTGACACAGCAGGATTTTGGTGTGATAGTTCTGGGGAAAGTGTCCAGGATAGATTTGGGAGCAGGCTAGGAGCATGGGGAGCCAAGTGGCAGCAGGTTGACCACAGGAGGCCATTTTAGTGTTAAGATGACTTTGAGGTTTACCTCTTAGTGACTGGGACAGAAAGACAGCATTGTAAGAGAAACACCAACATTCAGAAGAGTAGCAGTATAAAGAAAAGCTAGTTATCAGCTTCATTCATTCACTCATCTCCCGCTTAAGCAAGTATTTTCATTAATATTTAAGTGGAAAAGTGGAAATATTATTTTTGCATGAAATCACATTTGGTTGAAAAGAATGTTTCATGCCTCATCCAGCATTGTATCTCCTGGTCTAATTCTTTTGCTTTTCTTCAAGGAACTTAGGAATGTGCTAATAAATGACTCAACATAGTTTTCTATAATGCCAATGCAAAACTTACAACTATACAGTACCAGTATTTTGTTAATATTATCTCAAAGATTAAAAAAAAAAACTTTGTGGCTAACAGTTTTTGCAACCCCACAAAATAAATCTTGCTTTCTTTTAATAACTATCCGTGGATCATAATAATAGCAATTGTTTATATAGTTGAAGCACTGTTCTAGGGGCTTGCATATGCTAATTTATTTAATTCTTACAACAGTCCCCTGAGGCAGGATTTGTAAAAATCCACCCTAAATTCTCAGCATCTTAACAAAATAAAAGTTTATCTTTACTCAGGCAATGGTTCAGTGGAGGTGTTTGGCAGTTGGCCTTCCACATGGTGACTCAGAGGCCCATGCTCCTTCCATCTGGCGGCTCCATCATCCTGCAGACTCCCCCACCTACCTTACCTCACGTCCTCTGAGACACCCTCAGCCAGCGGGTGGTAAAAGACAGAGTATTGGAGGATTGTACTGGAAGTTTTTATGGGCCCAGGTCTGAAAGTGACATATCATGTCCATTCATATTCCATTGGCTAGAAAATTAAGTTCCACAGCAAACCTAACTGCAAGGAAGGCAAGGTTTGGAAGAACCATCTCCCTGTGTGGCAGGAATGGGTTTTTAACTGGCACATGGCCGTCTCTGCCAAAGGCAGGGTATGAGTATTACACACAGGAAAACCAAGGTGCAAAAGGTTAAGAAACTTGCCCAATCAGTAGTGAGATAGAGTCCAGATTCAAGTCCAAGTCAAGTTTCCAGAGTATAGGTGCTTTATCAGTACAACTAGGGTGATGATCCACTGAGTCAGCTCAAGTTGACAACTTCTCATCCAAATAAGAGTGGGAAAAAGTGACAGGGACCCCAAGACCCCTAGAGAGCACTCATGTTCCTGGTTACTCTGAATATGCACTTTTCCCTGGGTGCGCAGCCAAGATGGCCAGGCTCAGCAACACCACCCTCCCCAGGGATGCTTGGTAGTTACAAGGCAGCCTTTGCAGTCCTGCAATTGCTAATGCCTGTCATCAAGAGCGCATTGTCCTCTTAATAGGAAGCCAGCCTGTCCTGGTGTTTTGCAGGTGTGGGGGTCCCTGCAGGGAGAAGGTAGCTGGAAGGAGGGGGGGACTTGTGGCATGAAGGTTTTCAAAGTAGTCCTTCTTGACACATTTAATTTCTTTCTAAGTGGCCACATTCGAAATGTCACAGAAGATCACTTATTTTAGGCTCTCTCATGGGACCAAGGCAGTAGAAAGGGTCCTGAAGACTGTTCTTCTCTCCACTTGTGATTTTGGATGAAGCATCAGATCACACTCTGTGGGCAAAATTAGTTAACACCACGTCAAAAGATATGTTGTGGGGGGGTCTTAAAACCAAATGTCTCTCATTAAATTATGGGTCCTCTTCCCAGAAAATGCACATTTTGCCTGATTTTGCAGGGGTTTACAGACTTCCTGAGGGGTATCCACAAACCATCCCTTAAGACCAGGACACTAGGTGCTGTCGACTGGAACACCCCTGCTTTCCAGTAGCAATAAAGAGTCACTCCCCTTGACTCTGCTGCCTCCTATGGAAGGAAATCTCCTGGCTCCCTCTCTGTCCTCTGTCAGTCTGCTGGGCCAGAAAGCACAGCCCCTTCCCAAAACCCAGGGCCTAGGAGCCTATAGTGGCCTGGAACTGGACCCCCAAACCAGGGGCCTTGGGCCTTCTCTGCAGTCTTTTTGAGAGGGTGAGTCACACAGCAGATTGACAGATAGCTCTTCTGATTCACAGGTAGTGTTTGATGAAAGAGGCTTAAGGGCCCCTGTTTCCCTTGTACCATCTAATCTTTAAACAGCATTTGCTTCTTCACTGTCATCTGAGAGTTCCTGCCTGTAGCAGCCTTTCCACGGCTCCCTGGGGATGGAAGAGAGAGTTGGCTGCGAGAGTCCCGCAGCTGTCCTGGGCACAGGAAGTCCATGGCTACTTGTACAAGGTAAGGGGGACTATAAATACTATTAAACATGGGAGCTTCCAAGTTCAGAGGAAGTCCGGATGTGGTCAAGGGCAGGCCGCAGAGGAAAGGGGCCCCCTCAGGGAGACTTACTACTTCCTTCTGAACCTTTAGTAATCCCACTAACTCCAGGGAAAAGCCCAAACTCCCTAGCACTTCATGTCCTCTAACTGGGGCCCCAATTTGCCTTTCCTACCCCAAGAATCTTTGGTTCCAGTTACCGCCTCCCGCACTTGGCGACACTGATGGTAGTTCTGCCTTCCCAGGCCACGCCCTCTTGAATCTTGTTCTTTTGGAATCAGAGATTGCCCCCCTCCTCCTTTCCATTCATCTCAGTCCATTCCTTTCTTCAGGCCTGACTCTCACCCATGTCTATCTGAGCACTTTTCTAGACTATCACTGATAATAATAAGCACCCTCCCTTTTTTTGAGTGTCCACCATAAGCCAAGGGCTTCACATATGGCATTTGATTCCCTTGTATCATCATCCCTATCTACTAGGCTAAGTTAAATCTCCTGAAGTCATTGTCACTTGTAAATGACAGAACTCTCATCCAATTGACTTCGGAGCCACTGTGCCATGCTGCTAGGTTCACACACCAACCCACCACCTTCCAGTGCCTTCAGTTGTCCATCCGCACATCTAGCTGTGCCTCCTCCAAAGACCTGCATGTAGCAGGACAACTCTCCCTCTCCTCCAAAGTCCTGTGCCAGCCCTGGGTGGCACTTCCCCTTTCCTACTATAGGTATTACTTCTTTGACTCCACTGGAAGCCCAAAGAACAGTGTCTCTCACAAAGTCTAGCTAACACTGCATTTGAGGAGACTGTATGCTCACTGACAACGACTAATGACTGAAGACCCCAACCCTTGCTTATTTTGGGCAACTTTGTCCCCCAGGGAACGAGGAGCCAGGAGGCAATGTCTTCTGGTAACCAGGTTTAAAAACAAAGACCATTCAAGAAAGGTCAAGAAATGATGAGCCCCTAGCCAGAGTCCTGAGTCCATATCTCCCCCGGACTCAATGGAACCCTAGTTTAAAACTTTCAAGAACTTTTCACAGGGTAACACTGCCATCAAGAAAATGCTGCCATGAACATGGAACTTTAGCCTTGAGATTGTAATCACAGGAAATGTAGTGTTCAGTTTCCTGAGCAACTGTAACTCTTTTTTTTTTCCATCCTGCTGCCTGCCCCTTTATATTACAACAGGATCTCGGATGCCTGGAATACAAATCCAAAATACTCAACGGCATCCTAAGTGCTATTTTTAAAAAGCTCCTGGAGACCCTGGAGCTATGTCGTGCATGTGCACACAGGAAAACAATGAAAGCAGCAGTTGTCCGAACCTGAATCTCTTCTTTTCCACACAGAGGGGCAGCGGTCTCTGTTGGAATGGTTTGGTCCCCACCACTCCCTGTCCCCAGTCTGGACTGTTCTCCTCTCCCTGGTCCTGGTCACACCTGATGCATCATTCTGTACTGTTCTAAGGTCATGGTTTATGTGAGTGCTTCTTACTCTAGACTGAGAATTTCTTGTTTCCGTGCTGGGGATGGAACCCAGGACCATGGTCATGCCAGGCAAGTGCTCTACTTCCAAGCTTCATCCTTTGGAATTTCTTGAGAACAAGAACTATGATGTTATCATTGTCATGGTGACAGTTAACATTTTTCAGTATAAACTTATAACATGTGTCATCTGTTCTCTGAACATTACTGGACTTAATCCTGCTGCCGCCATCCTGCGGGACAGGTGCCCTTGGAGTTGTGTTCTTCATTTTCTGAAGTCCCTTGCATGGCTCAGTGTGGTCTCTTATTTTAAAGTTTTCCCCCCTCCCAAAGCTATTTGAGAAATTGTACTAGGCAATCGTATTAGCACTGAAGAACTTGCCATCCCTGAGAAATAAAGTTTTTGAATTGAATTGCAAGGATCTCACTGCCATATCAAAGTAATAGCTGGAGGGAATAGGGACACAAAGGCAGACCGTCCTGGGCATGTGGGCCATGTTATCGATGGCAAGTTCCTTGCCACTCTGAACTTGTCTTAACACATGGGGTCCTGGGGGGGGGTAGTTTCTTTGTTGGTGGTGCTGAGAACCCAGGAGGATACTGGCACAGGGTCTGTAGCACGGCAAGTCTAATCAATCATGGCTATCGTCATTATTACCTTGTGGTCAACACTCACCATTTACTATTAAAGAGTAATATAACCTAGAGTTTATCCTGAAGCTATGTCAAGGTAGTAATTTTCCAATGTTCCTCAATGCAGAGATTATCTCCTAAGTTAGAAAATGTTCAAATCTAGAACATAGACCTACTATCCAAGATACAGAGGGATGCTCAAGCATGTTGTTGTGGTCTAGGGTTAACATCTTCTATGTTTTGAGAATATTCACAAGACCTATTTTTAATTGGTTAGCCCTAAAAAAACCCTGGTCTTTGTAATACAAAACCGATACTCCGCACTTCCAGGTGCAGCCACTTCTCCCCATCTCCCAACCACTTGTCAATCTGTGCTCCGCCCCTCTTACAGTACAGGAATTTCCGGCCTATGCTAGAGCCATTTTCCTGCTTCCCACGTTATGTCCTAACATGCCAGCCAGCTATCAGTCAGCTTGCAAGTATTCTCCTCTGCTATTGGCTCCTTCCAGCCCGGGAGATTCCAATATCTGGGAGAAGTGTCCTGCCATCTTTCTCTTTTTCCTTTCTTTTCACCCCGGAGCTGAGGCACTAGTCGTCTGCATAATAGTCTCTTGCGTGAGGCCTTGTGTCCGTGGTGGATTTTTCTGGGAGCTATTGTCCACCGCAACTGGGACGGGCGTGGACAGCGGCAGTTCCGCGGGAGGGACGGAACTGCCGAGTCCCGAGCTGAGCTGCATTTTTCCTTACCGTCTTGATGTGGAGTGAACACCATCCACAGAGCCCTGGGCCTAAGCAGCTGGAGGCCTTAGGATATCAGTGGGTGAAGGAAAGCAGAAGTGAACAGACAGCATGCGCACGTCAAGAGCCAACCATGAATTGACTTAGGAGTGCCCATCATAAAGGTTTCTGTTGTGTCTTAGGTTGCCATTGGGTGGTCGGTCTAGCTCACCAGCCTAGCATTTGAAGTAGCCTGGAGAAGCAAGATAATGGTGAGCCCAGCAAAGCTTGGGTACTTTGGCTCCTGGAGGGGCATTGGGTGGTCATGAGATGACTGTGGGCCATGAGACAAGAGGCTTAGCCAATCATCTTTAATCTTTCACTGCTTTCCCCATATAAGATTGACTGGATACAGAGACGGTAACAAAGACCAAGTCTCTCTGATTATTCCCTAGACAGCCCAACTGGGGAAGCCCAGTGGAATTCTTCAGGGTTTTTGGTAACCCTCGCTCAGATGCTGTCCGTTTCCATAGCCTTTGTCATAGATTGGATAGAGAGAAGGGAGGGGGTCCATGTCCCCACATCCAGCATGGTGTGAAGGAGTTCACTCCAGTTGCTTCCTATGCTTGATCAGGATGGAGTTCTTATGGAAGGTAGAAAGCTTGCAGTGGCAATTTGAAGTCGAAGTCATTTTATTGCTAAAAACCTCAGTAGTGTTAGCAGACATGGATCCCCTGAGGAAGGAGTGTGAACTCAGCTCTGACTGGGTTTCCGACAACCAGGACAAAGGCTTGATGGCCTCCTAGAGACGGCAGTCACCAGAACTGGGCTTCTGGAGCATTTCTGCCCTGGCTGTCAGAGCCGTGCATTTCAGGAGAGGTCTGAGCAGCCCCTCCTCTGTGACCAAAGCTGAAGAGCACCCTTCTCAGCTCACCCCACCCTGTCCTCCTAGCATCTCCCCAGCTAGCTGTTATTGACGCTGTATTGCCAGTCTTCACCCTTCTCGTTCAAAAAGCATACCCACTTTCTTCTTGGAAATGACAAGTTCTTTTTTCATAAAAGGGGAAAAGTCCGGTTGGTTAGTATTTCTATTACATAGATTTTCATTAAAAGTGCTCTTTTATCTGGGCATAAGACATTCCAAATTGTTCTGATCTTCCTGAGCTATTCAAAATCCTTTTCAGGAGAACTTCAGTTTGAAACCAAATGTTCCCCCTCACGCATTGCAGCGGGCGCTCTTCTAATGCTGGCAAGCAATTGTCGGTGATGACAATCTAGGAGTGATCACTCCTCAGGCCCTTAATTGAATCTTCAAGTTGGAAATTGCATCCTAGTAAGATTCTTTATTCAAAATACCAAGAGAAAACATAATCAGACTTCATTTCTTGTTGTAACAATGCCAGTTTTCCATAATCTGACCTTCAGTTGACATCAACGGACCAGAACCTTTCTTCAAAGAAGTGTATATATTTATATAACCTAGAAGCACAAGATGACAACAGAGGATTATCTTCGGTCATTAAAGATGTTGGAACATTCTTTATTACAGATGGAAAAAACAGCCCCATGGCTAGCTAGGATCCATGTTTGAAGCTGACTTGAGTGTCTTTTGTTGTCACAAGGCGTGGACTCCAACTGTTGGATTAAAAAAGCACCTATGTTCTTTAGGACCAATATTTAAAAGTAGATTAGATATATGACTCACACATTCTGCAGTCATATTTTGCAGTATGGTTGAGAGTCATGTGTGATCATAAAAAAATGCAAATATAGTCATAAACAAGAAAACTATCTGCATGCTCTTTTCTGCATAAGCTGTATTTCTTTTTCAAGGCAAGTTTGCTGAGGCACTGCCTTCAGGAAATGCTGGATTTTATTCTTCCATGACCTTTTGTTTGCTTTATAAGAAAAAAAAAAAAAAAAACCCTCAATGTTTTTAATCTACACATCCTTTTCTTCCAGAATACAAATAAATGATCAGTTTACAAGGAGCACTGGCATAGCCGTGAGATGCCAATGTCAAGAGAAATTTAATTTGATAACTAAAGTTTTTCCAAGTTTTTTCCTTAAGTGTAGAATGCACAATGTAAAATTTAGAAGACAGATGCAAAACTGTGCATACAATTAAGAGTGGAACCCAGATTTTGATGTTTGGCTGCCTCTCACTCCATGCCCCTGCCCTTAACCCACGTCTGGATGCAGGTGCACCCTCCTTTCGTGCTAGTTGGGAGTTCATACCACGCCAGGCGTCTGTGCAGGAAGTCTCGCCCCGCCTTACCTTCTGACTGCAGTTCCCACCCCAAGCTGGTCTCCTTTCTCCACCCTCTGAAGGCATTTTTGTACTGCCCTGCTCTACCCAAAGAGGCTCATGGGTCAGTATTAGACATTTCCGTATTCTTGTATATGTGTGTGTGTGTGTGTGTGTAAGGTCATCAGTCTTGACATCTGAATCAAATTTTTTGAGAAAAATCCATCTGCCTCTGTAGTATGTTCACAATAGAATACAAATAAGATTCCATTACATTTAAATATATATATATATATATATATATATATATATATATATATACACATTATCCGTGGGAGCAGGGAAAAAGGCACAAAAATATAATAAAACATTAGCAATGATTTTGAATTTTGGGGTATAGATTTTTTCTTCATGTTTCTCCACATTTTTAATATTTCTGCTAAAAATCACACACACACACACACACATAATTAGTTAAAAAGCAATGTAGCATGCAATAAGTAAGAGATAAGGAAAATGCTCAAATTTTTGATTAGTTTTATTAGAGTTACCTAATCCTGAATTATAAATACCAAAGAAAAACCCATAGAAGAAAATTAAGCCTCATATGATCTGTTCATTCTGAGAAAAATTAAAAGGGAGCACAAATGCATGAAATTTCACTTTTAAAGAACGTTTTAACCTAATCTCTGAACTATTTGAATAAAAGCATAGGAAAATATATTTCTATAAGAAATTCTACCCTCAGGACTCAAAGGCTCAACTAAACACATCCAGACCTGCAACCACTTAAAATCTTAATTAAAAGCGAATTAACGGTAACATCCTGTGTATGGGCTTTCTCCTGTCTTGCAGATGTTTACCCTAGGGACAGTAGGTTCTGCTCAGCAGGCTTCCCTTTAGATAGGCTGGGTTTTGGGAGAGACAACAATTAGATGTCACACACTCCTGCCCTCCCTGTGGAAGAGGCTTTATTTCCTATCTCAGAGCTGAAGGAACTGGTACAAGGTTGCACGACGAGCAAGTTGCAGGGGTAATATTCAGAACCTGGGTCTCTGACTTGAAAGCCCCACTTTGCCACCCAGCCTCCTTTCCCTCTGTAGGACTCAGATTCAGCCTGATTTAAAGGGGCTGAGCAAATGGTGATGATCTCACTAGAGCAGAGGACCTCTGACTTGAGCCTGGCCCCCAGTCACCCAGAGTGCTTATTCCACCGCCAGGGATTCGACTCAGCAGTCTGGGACAGTGTCTGAGATCATTTCTAACAGGTTCCCAGGTGATGGTGATGCCACCTTCCAAGGATAAAGCTGTGAACCAGCCAGCTGTGAACCTTAGCTCTGGGGCTTTCCAAGGCAGTTGGTTCAAGGACTGGCTCCTAGAGGCCTTAAAAGTTCATCTAATTGATTGGATGCTTAAAGCTGCCAGAGGGCTGCATGGCCTCTGGAATCTTTTAATCTCATAGAGAGCCAACCTGTACATATTGGACTTCCCTCTAGAGTTGCTTGGCTTCCTCCCAGGTCCCCTCTTGTCTAACTAGCTACTGGTCAAATACTTATGCACCAGGAAATTTCTTCTACTTCAGCCCTCAAAAGCCTATATTTAAATAGGAGGTGCTACTAGGCTGGAGGAAGTGAAGAGAGGAACTTAAACCTACTTAGACTGGTCAGAGAAGACCACAGGCCTCTCCCAAGAGGCTGAAGAAATCTCACTGCGCATACTGGCCACTTGCTAGCTGGGGTGTAGTCTTGGGGAGGCTGAGCCATCTCCTCTGGGAAATGAAGGCTTTCCCTAGCTCTCCTTTTGGGAACAACAAGGATTCATTATTGCCTGAGTGCTCAACAGAGCTGAGCAATCGGCAGTCTCTGGGCTACAATTAACTCTTTTGGGGTCCAGAGTGACTTTCCTTGTATGGGTTGAAATTGGCAGGAAATTAAAAAGTCTCAAAAATCTGGTACAGGGGAACTGTTACCCTAGAAGTCAAACAGGTTATGTTTGATGACTAGTTTTAGTAGGCATTATACTCTTGCCAGGTGTTTAGTGTTCAAAAAAGTGTCAGAGAACAAGCTCCAGCGGAAAAATGCACCCACCTAAAAACAGAGAAGTAGAGAATCCCCTACCTGGCTGCCTTCACACTGGAGATGCTCCAGATCAGTTTTCTCCTTTCCTTCCAATTGTTTCCTTTCTAGCAAACCTAGAGTGTGAGTTGGTTTGTTCTACTGTAGAGGGTAACTTTCTTGTCGTACTGGGGATTGAACACATAGTGTACTCTACCCCAGCGGTTTTTATTTTGAGACAGGGTCTCACTAAGTTGCTCAGGCTGGCTTTGAAGTTGTTTCTTCTGCCTCAGCCTCCCAAGTCCCTGGCATTACAGGCATGAGTCACCATCATTCCCAAACTAAGGTCAATTTTTGGCTTTGTGGAATTTTGGTAAGTGTTCTACCATCTCAACAATGGCCAGTTAAGGCAGTCAAGGAGATTCCTGAGCCTTGGCATGGCCAGAGGGCCGGCCACCAGCCTTTACTTCACCATCAAGCATCCACACTCAGCCCTACAGGCCAGAGGATTTGAGTTAAAACTGGGCTACTGGACGAGTACCACGCCAGGCAAGTCCCTCACCATCTGCTGATGACAGTTGCTTGGGTCTTGCCAAAGGGAAGAGATATGTAAATCATAGGCTGGAGTGAGAGCAGAGCATGTTAAGTCCTGCCACGCTGCGGTCGTCAGACCAATCCTGCCTGTGGTGAGCTGGAGTCAGGGTGAAGAACAAGTCAAGTTCTGTCACGCTGCATCTCTTAGGCACTTAGCTCCATGGCCCTTCTTATTCTCCTGGCTTAAGTTCCTTGATGTGAAGGCCAAGACTTTGCAGTCTCAGTCCAAAACTCAAATAAGCACCAAGGGGACCAACAAGTACCCTAGGTACGGCTGGGTAGCCGGACCCAGGAAGCCAGGTAAAAGTACGAGAAAGAGGAGCAGGGACATAGAGGGTGGGTAGACAGATGGTGAAGGCACAGGTGGGGGAGGAAGAGGTGTGTGCGGGCAAGAGCTCTTGCCCTAAGGCTTCATGCAGCAGCCTGACGCTGGCTGGCCCACAGCCCTAGGAACAACAGACCCGCCAGTAGGTGGGGCCTAGCCCCACAGCAAGTGTGGAGCACCCAGAGGGCCATGCAGGAGGCTACAGCCCCTCCCCTTCTCCCAGAATGCACTATTTTATCTCACCGGGAGTTCATCTAGGACCTTGCTTGGTTCTGTACTGTTCATGCTTACTGATACCGAAGGAAGCCCTAGGTAGTGTCAGTTCACTCCAGAAAATCCTTGGACCAGCAGCACTTGCCATCTGGGAACTTGTTAGAAATGCAGTATCTCAGTCCCTACCTTGGGTCCACAGAAACAGCACCTGTGATTCCTAGAAACATGAAAGACTAAGAGTATGGCATTTAACAGTGATTCCCAAACTTGGCTGTGCTTTGGAATCAGCTGGGAGTTTAAAAATACTGTATGCTGATGCCTGGGGCCTATCCCCAGACATTCTGATTTAATTGGTAGGTATTGTGGCTTGGGAATCTGAATTTTAAAGTGATTCCAAGGGAGTCTCATAAATTGTAAAGTTTGAGAACTAATTGCTTACAGGAACTTCAGATTTTTCTCCTAGACTAGTGTCTTTGAAATTTTAATAAGCATAAGAATTGCCCAGGACAATTTAGGCTCTTTCAATAGACCTGGAGCAACTGAGATCCCACATTTCTAAGTGCTCCCAGGCAATGCTAATGCAGCTGGGTCCAAGGATCAGACTTCAAGAAGCAAAATTTTAAGGCTTATGAGAGTGCATATTAGAAGGAAAATCAGTGGATTAAACACAGGAAAAACTCAATGATGTTGTACCTGGACCAGGCAGCAGGGGCATGGGAGAAAGACCTTGGAATTCAGAGTTGAGAAGACCTGGTTCTTGTTATTCCCCTAACCAGCTGTGGAACCTTGACCAGATTGTATAATTGTTCTAATTATCAGTTTTCTCAATTTAAAAATAGGGATAAGAAAGCCTTATAAAGCTATGTAAAGATATAAAATTACCAACTTCCTAAGATTTCCATAGAAGAAAATCAAAACAAGAAAATACCACAAAGTCTAAAAATAAAATTCATGACAACTTTCTTGCAACTAAAGGAAAGGAAAAAAATGATTTAGAATTGCATATTGAAAGAGCACACCATGAGCTTCAGAATACAAACACAAAACAGCCAATGCCAGGACATACCTTACTTATTACTCAGTTTAAAGAAAAAGAAAAAATCCTTAGGAAATCCTGGCAAAAGAGAAAGTGACAAGGGAAAGAAAATCAGACTAGCTAGTTCTAAGCCATAGACAATAGAGTGACAAATTTAAGATACTTAAGGGGTTGGGGAGGATTTACTCCAACTACATTCACATGCAAGTAAAAAGGGCACACACAAGCTGTGACCAACACATGGACTTGAGGCATTGTTGTTCCCCATCGGTGCCCTTTTGGAGGAATCTATTAGGAAACAAGTTTCAGACAACTAAAATGAAAAGTGAGGTAAGTACTGATGGTGGGTATTCACTCTAGTTACTCTTGGAAGTAAGACTAGATAAGAATTAAGTGTACAAGGTTCTGACCATGTGTTCTGACAGTGTTCATATGGTGTGATTACGAACAATGGTGCGGGAATGGGGAGAAGACATGACAAGGACATTTAAAAACTTAGGTCTCAGGGTGATAGTTCTGTTGTCTTAGGATTACCATGTGAATTGTTGGATAGAGCAAATGAAAAATACAGTATTTTATTCCGTCACCTCTTATGTCCTTGAGAACCATCTTTTATTAGTATGGAGATGAGAAAAAATATGTGAACTTTAGTAAAAACACTGAATCTGTATTTGAATTGAAGTTGCCTCTGAACACGTGAAAAGACCTAGTAACAATAAAGAACCTAGGAGCAATGGATTACCCTGACAACTAGACCGCAAACTTGAAAAGTTTTCCATTTAAAAATATCAGAATTTCTTGGGAATTTGACTGATTTACAATTTAGGTTGAAAATGTACAAGACAAACTTGAATCATTTCATCATACGAGACAACAGACAAGCTTTCAATGATGACCAGAGTTATGCTGAAAGAATTGAGATGTCACCTTAAAAATGCTGTCACTGACCAAAAATGGACAACCAGAGCTTCAAAAGGATAAAAACTGCAATGGATTGAAATCCATCAAATAGGTTTAAATCCATGAGTCCACAATGATATTAAAAAATTCTTGACCACTAAAAGATGGAGACGGTTGGCAAGTCACCGGAGAAGTCCGCTTTATTACAAGACGAGGCTTACATATATACTCTTGGGGCTTCCGGGTTAAGGGAGAAAGTGACGTGTGGGTTTCTGATTGGTCCGGCTTGCTGCCGGCGGGAAAATAGGTGGCGGGAAGCCGAGACTTATGGGAAGAAGAAGCCGCTCAGGGGCCATCTTTGGTGTGGATCGGACTGCATATGGAACCTTACAACCACCACTTAAGAATAATAAGAAATCATTACCTGATAACTGAAAAATAAAGGGGAAAACATATTCTAGCTTTCCTAAATATACTAATTGTAAGGAATCCCACGGAAACCACACAAGACATGGGAAATCACATAAGGGAGTTTATTAAGCAAACAGAGTGTCTCCCTGCAGGGTAAGAGAGAAAATGAGAGGAAAAGAGAAAGGGTGTGCGCAAGAAAGAGTGTGAAAAGCAAGGAGGAGAGAGTAAGGAAGTGTGTAGGAGAGAAAAGCAAGAGAAAAGATGGCGGGGTACCTACTGTGAAGCAGTTGAATTCCACCGGGCTAAGAGGGGACCAATAACAGAGAAGGATACTTGCAAGCTGACTGATGAACCAATAGCTAGCTAGGATGTTCACAGACTGACAGTAGTTGGGAGGCGGGGAAAATGGCTGCAATGGAAAGGGAAGGGAGAGCAGCTTTCAGACTGACAAGCTAGGTTGTGGTGCAACGTTATGGGCAGGGAAGCAGCTTTGTACATTAGACTAATCTTAGTCTATTTCGTGCTGCTATGACAGAATACCTGAAACTAGGTAACTTACAAAGAACAAACTTATTGGCTCACAGTTCTGGAGATTGGGAAGTCCAATATCAAGGTTCTGGCATTTAGTTAGGGTCTTCTTGCTTTGCCATCTCATGGCAGAAGGGCAAAGAGAGAACACCCGCTTCTTAAAGCCCTTTAAGGCATTATACCCACCCATAAGAGTGGGCTCCTCATGGTTTAATCACCTTTTAAAGTTCCACCCAACCTTGTTACAATGGAAATTAAATTTCAACATGAATTTTGGGGGTGCAATTGAAACCACAGCAGTACTAAACCAAATTCTCAAATGCAAAAGTAAAAGTATATGTTATCTCAATAGATAGAGAAAAGGCATTTTTACAAAATTCAACATCAATTTCTAATAAAACACTCAACAAACTTGGAATAGAAGGGAACTTTCTTAACCTGACAAAAGTGTCTATGAAAAACCTGCTCTTAGTAAAGAGTAAATGCTTTCCTTGTTAGGTTAGAAACACATGGGGAGGTTCACTCACAACTTCTACTCAACATTTAATTGGAAGTTTTAGCCAATACAAGAAAACAAAAAAAACCCAAGAAAAGGTCAGTGATAAGTCATTGATGTTGGAAGGGAGGATGAAAAACTATCTTTATTCACAGAAAATACTATCATTTATGTAGAAAATATTAGGGAATCTAAAAAGAAAATCTAGTAGAAACTAATGAGTTTAGCAAGGTTTCAGGATCCAATGTGCAAAAATCAGTTGTTTTATATGTGAGTAGCAATCAAACAGAAACTGAGATTACCAATTTATTTGTGCATTTACAATAGCATAAAATATATAGTACTTAAAATATATAGTACTTAGTCATGGTGGGTATATGCCTATAGTTCCAGGTATTTGGGAGGCTGGGGCAGGAAGATCACTTGAGGTCAGGAGTTTGAGGCTAGCCTGGACAATTAGTGAAACTCTATCTTAACACAAAACCCACAAAAACCCTTAAGGAAATTTCTGACAAAGGATGTGCAAGACCTGTACATTGACAACAAATGCAGAGATATACTATCATGATACTGTTGAGAAATTTTAAAAAGACCTAAATCAATAAGATATACCATGTGCATGGATTTAAATATTCAATATTGTTAGGGTGTCAATCCTACCCAAATTGATCAATGAAATAAAATCTCAGTCAAGATACCAGAAGACTTTTTTATAAAAATGTTAAAAGTTGAGCCAAGAGTACTGAGTTTCCAGGTGCCAGAGTAGCTGATTAAGGCACTAAAGTAAAATAAAAGTAACAGTCAAACCTTCGATCACTTACCCTGACAGTGTAAGCAAGAGGATATCCTAGGGAAAGTGCTGCCACACCTTACCCCATCTATCCCCGCCCCACCTCCAAAAGGGCTCTGGTTGACAGTTAGGTAGATCAGCATAGATGTGGGGAATTGTCTTAGTGGAAAGGTCCCAGACTCTTTAAGTATTGTGGTTCTGGTGACCAGGAGGCAAAAGAAAAAGAATATAAATGAAAAAGTGCTCTGTTACAGTGGAGAAAGGTATCTTCCTCAACCAGAAGAGAAAGTGCCTCCAAATGTAGGTACTGGACTAGAAATGCTGAGTTAATGACCACAATTCCCTTTAGAGACTGCAATGTCGGTGCACCACGTCTGGTATAGACGACAGCTTCTTTCCTGGAAACCTGCCATGTAAAGCCTTTTGTGGCTAGTTCAGAAAAATCACACAAATTTTTGATCAGAGGCTAGACTCCTCAATAAGAAGATGCAGAGAATCCAGTGTAGCTGAAGCAACTTAATCAACAAAAAAGTTACAGGGCTAAAACTACCTGATGTCAAATTTATAGGTATAATGTTTGTTTTCCATACTGGGTCCTGTAGTTATAACATCTCTGACATTTTTTTTTTTTTTTTTTTTTTTTTTTTTGGGTGCTGGGGATCAAACCCAGGGCCTTGTGCTTACAAGGCAAGCACTCTACCAACTGAGCTATCTCCCCAGCCCCTGACATTTCTGATATTGGTAATTTTTGTCATTTTCCCCCTCAGTCTTTATAGAAGTTTATCAGTTACATTGATCTTGCCAAAGAATCAGTTTTTTGCTTTTTCTCTTTTTTAATCTATTTCATCAATTTCAATTCTAATCCTTATTTCCTGTTCTACTTGCTTTTGGTTTAATTTTCTCGCATTATTTCTAGTATATGCATTTGAGTATTTTATTTTTATTTTCATAAATTTTTCATTTGTTAAGTATTTTTAATGTACTAAATTTTAGTATACAATGCAGTATCGTTCACTGTGCACACAATGTTGAACAGTGGATCTTCAAAACTTGTTGGATCTTGCACAATTGAAACATTGCGCCTATTTTAAAGCAACTCTTCATTGTACCCTCCCTCTTCTCCTGGCCATCACAATTTTAAGTATGATTTTAGATGCTTCATATAAGTAGAATTAGGCAGTGTTTAATCTTTGTGACTAGCTTATTTCACTTAGAGTCTCCAGGGACTCAAGAGTTTAATCCACGTTTTCACAAGTTGCAGGATTTCCTTCTTTTCCAAGATTGATTAATATTCCAGTTTATGTTTATGCCACATCTTTTTGTCCATGTATTCATAAGTGGGAATTTAGGTTTTTTTCATACCTTAGCTATTTCAAATAAGGTTGTAACAAACATGGGAGTGCAAATACATCTTTGAGATTCTGATTTCAGTTCTTTAGGATTCTCAGGGAAGTTATGGATCATATGGCAGTTCTGTTTTTAACTTTTTTAGGATCCTCCATCATGTTTTCCATGGTGGTTGCACCATTTATGTTCCCACAACAATGCACAGAGGTTCCAATTTCTGCACATCAACACTCATCTTTTTTTAAAAAAAATTTCTTACAGACACATTTTGATCAACACTCACCTTTTTTAAAAAAAATAATGGCTATCCTGGAGGTGTGAGATAATATCTCATTATGGTTCTGATATGCAGTTCCCTGATGATTAGTAATGCTGAGCACTTTTTCACATACCCACTGTTTTTTATTTTTTTCTTTTAGGTTTTGAATGGAAACTAAGATTTTAATGTGAGACCTTTCTCCTTTTCTAATAAAGGCATTTATGGCATACATTTCCCAGTGAACATTGTTCTAGCTGTATCCCTAAAAATTTGATGTTTTATATCAGTTTTCATTCAGTTCAAATATTTCTATTCTCCTTTTTGATTTATTCTTTGACACATGGGTTATTTAGCAATATGCTAGTTTCCAAATAGTTTGACTTTTTCAAATAACTTTGCTACTGATTTCTAATATTATTTCATTGTAATCAGAGAACAGCTTGAATCCAGCTTGAATCCTTTTGAATTTGTCAAGACTTATGGCTCAAAATACATTCTATGTTCACAGAAGTTTTGTGTACACTTGAGATGAGTGTTTCTTTGCTGTTGTTGGATTCAGTGTAGCATAAATATATTTGGTTAATAATGTTGCTCCTCTGTATCCTTAAGGATTTTTCTACTTATTCTACCAATGGTAAGAGAGATACAAAAATCTCTAATTGTGGATTGGTCCTGTCCCCATCCTATCAGTTTTGCTTCATATATTTAGCAACTATTATGTGCACAAACTTTTAAAACTGTTATGTCTTCTTGATGAATTCACCTTCTGTCATGATAATGCTTGTTTCTTTGAAAACTCTCCATCTACTTTTGATTAGTGATACCATGCTCTACTTTCCACATCCATTTATCCTAATTGTGTCTTTATATTAAAGTGGGGTCTTGAAGGGAGTGTAGAGTTAGGTCTGGTTTTCTTTTTATGCAATCTGACAATCTCTGCCTTTTAACTAATTTATCTATAGTTAAATCTTACATTTAATTATTGATGTGATTGAATTTTAGTCTATCCATTTTGTTCATGTTGTTTCCTTCTTACTTCTTTTCCACCTTTTGAGCACATATTTCTTTAATTCCATTATATCTCCTTTGCCTTAATATGTAACTTCTTCCTGTAGTTATTAATGGTTGCTTGAGGATTTTTTATATACATCTTAGTTTTTCATGGATTAACTTCAAGTGATATATCATGAGTATATAGAATAAGAACCTTAAATTTTGTACTTATATTTCTGCCCTCCTTGCTGTTTTTGTTATTAGCATACATTTTCTTCCTTCTTTTTTGTTGCTGGGGATTGAACCTAGGCTTACTAATGCTAAATATACATGCTGTCACTGAGCTACACCCCTACTTCTATATAAGCCTCATGATTTACTGTTATTATTTTATATGGTTCATTTTCAAAATTAAAATAGTTTAAAATAACATGATAAAAGCCTTTATAGATACACCCCACATAGTTTTTTCCAGTGTTCATCATTCTTTTATGTAGATCTAGATTTTCTTCTGGTACCACAATTCTCATGCTTGAAGGATTTCTTTAGAAATTTTTTTTAAGGCACATCTGCTAGTAATGAATTCCTTTAGCACTTGTATGGAGACAAACAATCTTTATTTCACATTCATTTCTTAAAGGTATTTTCTCTGGGTAAAGAATTCTAGACTGACAATTTTTTTAAAGTACTTTATTGTTCCAGTATCTTCTAGTTTGCATGTTTCTACAAATAATACGCTGTCATTCTTATCCTTGTTCTCTATAGAATGGAACTTCTTGGGATGCTTTTAAGATTTTTTTATTCATCATTGGTTTTAGCCAAATTTATTATGTGTCCTCTTGTAGTTTTCTTTATGTTTCTTGAACTTGGGTTTTGATAATCATTTTGGACATGAGAGCTTTTTATTTTTCATCAAATTAGGAAAACTTTTAATTTTTTTTTCAGATATTCTTCCCCCTCTTCCCTTGGAGATTTCAATAACAAGTATATTAGGTTGTTTAAAGTTCACATATAGCTCATTGATTATCTTTTTTTCCCCTGTCTTTTTCTGTTTCCTTGTGGATAGCTTCTATTGCATTGTCTTCATGATTCACTAGTCTTTTCTTTGGAAATGTCTAACCTGCTATTAAAATATTCAATTACTTTTTATCTCAGACATTGCATTATTTTTCTCTAGAAGATTTTTAAAAAAATCCATGATTCCACTTAATATGATCAATTTTTTTCTTTTAGCTTCTTGTACATGTAGGACATATTCATAAAAACTTATCATACTCTGTCATCTATGTTATTTTCAATCAGATTTACTGATTTTGTTCCTAGTATGAGTCATATTTTCCTGCTTTTTAAAATATGTCTGGTAATTTTTTGTTATTTAGCCAAATAATGTAAGTTTTACCTTATTGAATGCTGGATATATTTGTATTCTTATAAATGGTTCTAGGAGGGGTTAAGTTACTTGGAAATCACTTAATCTTCCTGGATATTACTTTTAAACTTTGCAAAGAAGGGCCAGAACAGCATTTAGTTTAGGATTAATATTCCCCACTGAAGTGGCAAAACTTTTCTGAGTATTCTACCTAACACTCCATGAATTATGAAGTTTTCTATTCTGGTTGATGAGAACAGGCACTATTCGTGGCCCTGTGTGAACTCAAGAGATTGTTCTTTTCATCTTTGGTTGTTTCCTTATGTATATGTATGAGAGAAATTCCCTGTGGAATACTGAGGGAAATCTTTTATAGATCCATAATTTTCCTTTTCTGCATATCACTTTCTTCTCTTATACTGTCCTTTAAACTCTCCTTGCCTGTGCCTCCTTGGATTCCAAATTCCATCTCTTCAAATCAAGGAGACCACCAGGTTCTTCTTTCCTAACTAGCATAATGGAAAGTTTGTATGGGAAGTAAGAGGGGGCAGTTGTAAGGCTCACTGTTCTTAGTGCTTGATTTCCCATGTTTTGAGGACTGCTGTTTTATATGATTTTTTTTTTTTTTTGGTTTGTTTGTTTTTTGTTTGTTTCAGGTGAATATTAGATCTAATTCTGGTTACTACATTATATGTAGTCTTTTTGGTCTACTATAACAAAGTACCATAGATTGGGTGACTTAAATAACAGAAATTTAATTTTCACCGTTCTAGAGACTAGAAAAAGTGTAAGACTAAGGTTCCAGTAGTAGATTAATTCAGAGACGTTTTCTCTTAGTTTGTAGGTGGCCACCATCTCACTGGGTGATCAGATGACCTCTTGTTTGTGAACATTTGGGGAGAGAGCTTCAATCTCTTTCTCTTCTTATAAAGACACTAATCCTAGCATGGGAGCTCCACTTTTATGACCAATTCTAACCCAATTACCCTCCAAAGACCATATTTTCTAATATCACATTGGGAGTTAGGGCTTCAGAATTTAGGGGGATACACTCAGTCCATAGTATCTATCTTGGACAGAAGTAGAAATCTTCCCAAACCGTATTTTGAGAACTAAAATCTGCAACATGTTCTGTTATGTATATGCAATGTTAAGAAACTCTGGATTAGGCAGTTAACCAGGTTGCTTTACTGTAGGAATCCTCAGAGTCTCTAATGGACTAGTGTGAGTATAAATTTCCATGAGAAAAATACAGTATCAAACACTCCTCAAATTTATTGATCAAAAAACCCTAAAAATGGCAGAGCACTGTTGATGAGAACTAGTGTTCTGAGCTCACTATTTTTTGCATGACTATATACCTATTAATTGTATACCTCCTTCAGGATAAGAATAATTTTTCTTCTTGAAAATTAAAGTATCTAATGTTAAATGTTTTATATTCATTATCTCATTTCATCTTAACAGTAACCAGCCCATTAAACACCGATTTTGCATTTTGTAGATGAAGAAATTAAGGCTTATAAAGCTTAGGTCACATAGCTGGTGGAACTGGGATTCAAGTCCACTTTTGGAAAAGTGTAATAAAAAATGTGGGGAGGTTGAAAAATATTTCTTTGCAATAGTGGTGACTATTTTCTTAGTTTTCAGTCTGGGGTTGTGAATATGCATGGTTCTCTACAAACTACAGGTGTAGGAACTCTCTCCTTCCCTTTCAACAATCTCCCTCACATGGAATAGATATCTGGTGGTTTCTTAGAAAAGAGAACTGAAGATAATGATGTCCTTAATAGTGGTTGAGTATTCATATTGGTAATAGGAGTCTGGAATGTCAAGAAAAGTTGCTCCCATTCTCTGGCTAAGGTCACTGATCTTGTCTTAGGTCTAAAGTGCTGGGTTGGTCTTTTGTCCAAGAGTGTATGTCCCTCATACAGTGACCCCCTTGCAAAATTTCTGCTCTTGACCTCCAGTCTGGCATTTTCCTGACCTCTGACAAATTTGGGGACAACTGTTAGGAGGGAGTCCTATTAGCTGTCTTTGGACCCAAATCATCTTTTCATACATGTTTTCACTGCTTTCCATTTTCTTTAGGCTCTCACACATAAAATATTCATTCATTCACTTTCTTCTACTTGAGGGAAAGAAATCCATCAACAAAAAATGTAGTATGTCCTTTTCCTGTAGGGGTGCCAGGCTAGCTTAGGTGCAGGTAAGGGCCATGGAGTCAAGACCCCCAGACTCCGGGAGTTGGGTGAAAGTAGGCTTGTGGTGAGCAGCTTGCAAAAACGTTTATTGCAGGAACAGGTCTACATTTAATAAGTTTCTTGCCCAATCACAATGTGCCATGGGGGATCAGACCACCAGGCTCCTATACAGGTTCCCTTGGTAACACTAGGTAAATTTGGGGCAGTTGTTTACATTCCTAGGTGGTGAGAGTAGAATGCTCCTCTCTGCAAGTTTACACACTTGAGATATTAACTGCTGTGGGCCAAGAACTAGGATTTCTCCCAACATTTTTCCAATCCCCCTTTTCCCCTTTATCTCTCTTCCTTCATCCCTCCTTGGGTTAGTCCATCACCCAAGTCTTTGGTGGAATACTATAAATGGTGTGGGTGCAGATTTAAGATGTGTATTAGAGATAATTTGTGCTATTTCACAAATTATCCATTTATAAAAGAGGTCCTATTGTCTGAATAATTAGAAACGATGAAGACAGAAGCCAAAAGAGGGAGAGAGGAGAACTAAATTCACTGATGAGCAATAAATAGCTGAGTTACCAAACTAGCATAGTGCTAGAGCAGAGATAACCATAGCTCCTGTGTCTACAGAAGCAGCTGACAATAATTAGGCCATGCAAGACTTCCTCAGGAGGCAGCTGCCCCACCACATGGAGAAATGATCTGAACCAAGCAGTGGAGCTTATTCTCAGTTACTTCTGAGAAGACTGGCCCATGTATACACCCCTGTTTATCACCCTTTCCATCAGATTCCAAGTTCCCTAGGCATCAATTACCTGAACTTTTGTCCTTTCATCTGATCAAACTCCCCACCCTCAACCCTCATACCTGGATTCCCTTCCAAGTAAACCATTCCCACATACCTCTTAGAAGTCCCAATTCTCAATGTGAGTTCAATTAAACTGTATTTTTAAAACTTCTTCTCTGAAGGTTCTGTTTACCTTTTCATGTAACTAAAAGGCTATATATTCTGGGGACAGTTTCTTTATATCCATTTTAAATGGAAGTTTTCTGTCTCTTGTCCAAAGTGTTTCAGCACCATCCTTACTCTTTAATGCCAAGTTGAGAGTGTTATTCTCCCTTCCATCTTGCGAACCCCTTCTGCTCTGTGGAGGCTCACACCATCTGGCTATATCACTCTGCCCCCTCCATGCTGCTATCTTCTACTAGTAGTCTCTGGGTCTTTCCTTCTCGTTCTCAGGAAAGTTAGCTTATAACTCAGTTTTCTTCTTTATCCCTATTTCTGTGATTCTTCTCGGTGACTTCAATGTGTATGTTGATTCAACTCACCATGGACTCTTGGTGTTTTAACTTTATCATATTTTCAATAATGTTTTTTTCCTACTCCAGTTATTCATCATGCCTTATATCTTGGCATCAACAGAAATGGCACCACCTCCAAAATTCAAATGCAAACATCTACAATATCAACCTTTCAAATTACTGCCTTGAAAAGGACCATTCCTTCCAAAGTGCTTTTTATTTTCTTGTTTTGACCTTGGATCCATCCACCTGTTTATCCAGACCCATCACCATCTTTATTTCTCTTCTAGTTTATATTACATGACCCATCATTAGGTTACTTCCTTGCAACCCTCAACTTCCTTGTCCTGTTTAGTGAGATTGGGAGTCCAATAAGCAGCATCTTTTTCATGACCTGAGTTCTGTAATACCTGAGAGAGAAAATTAAAACTCAGACTGACAATAGCAGATGAAGATGACATATCATCTTTCCTAATGAAAAGTCAATTCCAGAAAATGTGACTTCATTTTATGGCAAAGACTGACTTTTTAAAACCAAGTCTTATACATATTCACTTAGTTATAGGCAGCGCTAAACATCTACAACCATCCCCTCTCAATTCCGTACCATGGGATCCAGACTTTGTAACTCTTAGGCAATAGGGGCAGAGAAGAACACTGCACTGAATCTCAAGAAAAGAAAGACAGGAAGTTGGCTTTACATGCTCACTCTATTATCCTGACCTCCCAATAATCTAATTCATTTCTCTGCAAGGGAGGAAAGCGGCAGGTCAAGAGCATTACAACAGTGAAAGGCCTCCCACATGGAAGGAAACATTAGAGCTTGATGATAACATTTCCCCAAATATCACTCTTTCTCCTTTGCACTTCCCTGGTATTTTGTGGTCTTTTCCCTGTCAGCACCAGAAGAATAGAAGGTAGTCCCGAAAATACTTGCACACATTTGCCTCATTTAATCACAAACCCGAGAAACTAGACATGTAGAATCACCTATTTTATAAGAAAAGAAATTAAAACAATGTGAATTTATTACTGTCATATGTTAAATATGGTAAACTAAATTTATCTGAGAGGAGGTAGATTAATTCCCTTTTGTTTCTGTAACTTGTTTCCACACCCTCTGG
Organism: Sciurus vulgaris; assembly: GCF_902686455.1. Taxonomy (NCBI): domain Eukaryota; kingdom Metazoa; phylum Chordata; class Mammalia; order Rodentia; family Sciuridae; genus Sciurus; species Sciurus vulgaris. The sequence goes on from NC_136469.1 coordinate 125,551,593, forward strand.
GGCTTAGAACAACACTGTTTTATTATCTTATACTTCTGGAGGTTAAAAGTCCTAAAATCAAGATTCATCAGGGCTGAAATACTTCTGGAGACTCTAGAGGAGAATCTGTTCCCTTGACTTTTCCTGCATCTACAGGTTGCATTTCTCAGCTCATGAGTTCTTTCCTCCATTTTCAAAGTCAGCAGCATAGCACCTTCAGTTTCCACTCTGATTTACACACTCCTCCTCTCTTTTTCACATATAAGGAACCTTCTTTGTCATAACATTGGGCCTTCTGATAGTCCAGAATGATCTCTCCATCTCAAAATCCTTAAAAACATCAGCAAGTCTCTTTTGCCGTGTATGGTAACATACTCACAGATTACAGGCATTAGGATATAAACATCTTTGGGAGGAACATAATGTTTTCTGTGATAGGAAGCATGCAGCCATCCCTCTGAGAAAAAGACACTAGAATTCTATTTACTTAGGGAGTACTATCTCTTACTACATTTGTTACTGAAAAAGCAATCACACAATACACATATGCACCGAATACCCAGCACAGTACCTTGCTAAAAGCATTTAATATTGAACAGATATATGCTTACCACATATCTACGAGAAAAGTTTTAAGGATAAATAGCAGTTGAAGAAGTAATATAGGGCTGGGATTATAGCTCAGTGATAGAGCACTTGCCTAGCACATGTGAGGCACTGAGTTCAATCCTGGGCACCATGTAAAAATAAATAAATAAAATAAAGGTATTGTGTTTATCTACAACTAAAAAAAGTAATATAAAATGATTTTCTAATTATCGTGATAAACACATTGATAATACCTGAAACCAGCTGCTTAAAAGAATGATTTTAAGAAGTCATCAGGATGATCAACAACATAAAACTTCCCCAGTCTATCTTCACTGTATGTCAATGACTCTGCCCACCCCTCCTTCTGAATCGTCTCACTTCACTGATGTTTTATAACTAAATTGGCAAAATATAAATTGATAAATATTTAAAAATATTTGTTATATGTGTTCAGGAAAGAAGTACATTTCATTTAAAATTAGGTGGGCTGCAACACTTCTGTACTGCAGGTTCTAGTTGGTAAGAGAAGAAAAAAAATAAAAGGCATACAGATTTGAAAGGAAGAAACAAAACTATCTTTATTTATAGATGTTATATTATATATGTAGAAAATCTTAGGGAAGCTACAAAAAAGGACAGTAGCAGCAGTAAGTTGAGCAAGGTCTCAGGATACAAGGTCAATATAAAAATTCATTTGTATGTCTATATATTAACAAAAAAACACTGGAGGTAGAAATTAAAAATACCATTTACAATAGCATCAGAATATGAAATAATTAGAGATGCATTTAACAAGATATGTGCATTGTATACTAAATACAACAACATACTGCTGTGTAAAATCAAAGACCTAAATGGAGAGACATGCCCATGTTCATGAATTGGAAGTCTCAATATTGTCTAGGATATCAGTTGCTCCCCAAGTGATTTATAGAACCAATGCTCTCTCAATAAAATCCAGCAGGTTTTTTTTTTTTTTTTTTTTTTTTTTCTTTTTCTTCTGGTACAAATTGAAAAGTCAATTCTAAAAGTTATTTAGAAATGTAATGAAGCTAGAAAGCCAAATTAGTTTTGACACAGGCAAACACAGGTCTTACACTACCCAATTTTAAGACTTGCTATTCAGCTACAAAAATCAAGAGTGTGGCACTGGAATAAAGACAGGCACAAATCCATAAAATAAAGCAAAGTTCATAAACCAGCATACATATTCATGCAAACTGGTCTTAAACAAAATGCAGAAGTAAAGGGAAAGGGCAGTCTTTTGAACAAATGCACCAGCATATGCAAAATCATGAGCCTCACTCCTCGCCTTGCACCACACAAAAATTAACTTAAAAAATGAATCCTAGAACTAAATGTATGAGCTAAATCCATGAAGTTTCTATAAAAAAAAGGATAAAAATCTTTGTGACCTTGAGTTATGAAAAGATTTTGTAGAATGCAAAAAATATGAACACCTCAACAAATAAAAACTTTATGTCTTTAAAAGAATAATTAACAAAATTATGAGATAATCATAAGCTGGGAGAAGATTTATGCAAAGCATAATGTAGCCTGAATAAAGAATTCTTACAACTTAATAATAAGATAATTGATTAAAAGTGGTCAAAAGATTTGCACTCTTGACAAGACAATATTATACACACAAATGGAAAATAAGCATGAAAAGATGCTCAACCTCATTAATAATTAGGGAAATGTACATTAAAACTCCTTATTAGAATTACTAACATGTTAATACCAAGTGTTGGTAAGGATATGGAGCAAATAGAACTCTTTTTTTTTTTTTAAATAGAACTCTTAGAGATTGCAGGTCGAAATGGAAAGTGGTAGAGTCACTTCAGAAAAGATTTGGGGGGCTCTTTAGAAAGCCAAACATTGTTCTTGTATATGACATAGGAATTACACTACTAAATATGTGCCCAAGAGAGATGAGATATATATTCATATGAAGGTGTGTATTCAACAATAAAAAGGAATCAACTATTGATTACACAATAACATGAAGGAAGCTTAAAACATTATGTTGAATAAAAGAAGCCAGACCCAGAAGAGTACACATTCTGAAAATCTAGAAAAGAGAAATGTACTTTAAGAGCTGGAAACAGATCACTGATTATTTGCTGTGAATGTGTGTATGAATGGGAAGGAGCACAAAGGGAACTGTTTTGGGTGATGAAAATGTTCTTGATTGTGGTGGTGGTGGTATGGGTACAAACATTTGTCAAAACCTGTAGAATTGCACATTTAAAATTAATTTCATTTTAAAATATATAATATTTTGTAAATTATACAATATTAATGTTGACTTAAATAAAAAAAAAATAAGCAAAGCATTTGCATTTTTTTCCCCTCTCAAAATATTTCTTCCCTTTTGAACTTCCATAGGCAATGTCTCAAATCAATGTAGCAGATAAAATAGTTGGGTAACACTGGACAGGTAAGCTATTATTCTGAACTCAGTAAGTTCCTTTATCAGTAAAGTAAGTGAATTAGATGACTCCACTTGTTCATTCAATAATCATTTGGAAAGTCTACTAAGGGGCAAGCACTATGATAGATTCTGGAGACATAAAGCTGAAAAAGAGACCATTTCTACTAGACAAGGCATCATGATACAGCATATGTACATTAAGGGTTTGAGGAGGGTTCGAGAGAGGAGTAGTCTTCCCTGATGATCAACGCCTGTGTTGGATTTTGAGGTACAAGTTAGCGTTAGGTAAAGAGAGAAGAGAAGGTATTCTAAGCAGAGGGAGCTATGGGCAAAGGGCCAAAGGCAAAATATATACCCTTTGTTAATTACGTAAAGTAGCTTAATATGTCTAGAACATAATATTTATCCTTGTAAGGACATGGTTGTGTCTTGATTGAAAGAAGGTAAAAAAAATACTACTCTAGTTTGAGCAGACAGGGGTTCTGTACCTAATGGTACCCATATTGGAGCTGATTACCTAAAAGGGAAATAACTGTCAGCAGTTAGGATCCTTCTGTTGCAAGGAAAATCCTTTGGCTCATGTAACAAAATGGTCCAGGGGCATGTGATCTGAAGAACAGCAAAGACAAAGAGAAGCTTTTCACTCTCCATTCCTAGGTCGCAAAAGCTCAGACCTTGCATCCTTTTTACAAGCAGTTTCCCTGAAAGATTAAACCAAGTCTTCTAATGGAGTTTCATTGGCTTTCACTTCTTGCAGACAGCCCAGATCCTGGGGTAATCCCTGTGGCCAGGGGAATGGTACAAGGTAATTCCCTGGCCAATCCATAGATCCTGGGGTTGGGAATAGCCTCACATGGGGGAGGGGGTAGAACTCCATATAAAAAGTAGACCCTTGTGGAAGAAGGGAGTCTAGATATGGAAGGGGAATTATGTTTTAAGAAAAACATCCCAACAATTTTGTATCAAGTGAGAGGATACAAACTCATATGGACAAATTTCTTCTTGTGACTTCTAAACATAGGATGAGTCAATGAAAACTTCCTTGGAAATAAAGTGAAATCATATGTACATATATATGTATATATATGTACTTATATATATATTTATATATATAAAACTATAACTTTTAAGTACACATAAAACTATAAGTCAATATATAAGCATGATATAAGCAGATGAACAGTTTTATGAGAACAAAGAAGGGGGAATAATTCTAATTTATAAGCTCCAGGATATCTTTACAACAGAGGAGAGTTTTTGAGGGGTATCTTAAAAAATGGAGAGGATCCTTTTAGCAGAGACAAAATGAAAAGCTGCAGCTGGTCTAGGACCAGCATGCAATCTGGTGATGCTAAAGTTTAGGATAACTGATCAGTGTGGGAGCATAGTAATGGAAAGATCCAGCTGTGAAGAATTATTCCTGTTATGCTACAGAATCTGGACTTACCCTTTAAGCAATGAGGAGTTGGTGAATTTTTTTTAGACATAGAAATGACCCAATCAAATCTGCATTTACAGAACTATAGGACTAGATTAGATACTTCTTAAGAAGTTAGAAATTAAGTCTGGGGAACAGAGTTAAGTTTTGAAGTAGAAGGCTGAGGAAGCTCAGGCCTAATGGTTTCTAGTTTCCTTGGGAAACAGGACAGAGTGCATGTTGAGTGTGATGAGGTGCTATGCAGTTAAGACAAACTGGAAATTTCAATTATGCAGAACACTCCATTATCACACGTTTTGATAAAAGGATTATTAAATAAATTCTTCCAAATATAAGGTCAAAGCACATTACATTAGTGAGTCAGTTAAAATCTAGTAGAGTCAAACATAATTCGCCCATGCTATTTCATCATCAGCGACAATGGCCACAGGTAGAATAATTACCACTGGTCACTCAGATCCTGGGATCACTGGCAGTGCAGACGTGAAGGCAGTGTCAGTGGCAGATAGGAGATGACACAGGAGAATGTAAATGGAAGGAAGCCAAGTGAGGTAGTGTGAGAACGTGCAGTTAGAGGTGGAGTGAGGAAGAGCCTGATTTCTCCATCAAGTATTCTAATAAGTAGCAAAGAGCAGCAGAGAGATTTGTGGTAGCAGTAAAACGTGGTTGCCTAGCAGGTTTGGTTTTGGGATTGAGATTTAGAATTACTGCCTAGAGCCACCTGTACCAAATGAAAGACTCTGCTATATCACAGTCTACTTATTTTCTTACAGACACAGTCTCAAATTATCAAGAAAAATAATACAAATGTTAAAATAATTGGGCATTCTTTGTATATTATCTGTACCATTTGACTTAAAAATGTCACATATGAAATTAGTTATCAACCATATCTTATATTTGCTTGGTGCTCTGCAGTTTAAAAAATCACTTTCAAATATACTTCTTCATTTGTTCTTACATAATCTTATAAACAGAACAGATATAAAATTTTTCTACTATTACCCTCCCACCCTGAATTACAGTTAATACAGATTTAATTATTTAGGTACTTATAGCTAAGGACAAATTCCCCAATATTCTGGACTAGACTATATTGTCTCCTTTAAAAAAGCTTCTGAATATTCTAAAGAAGGAAGCCAAATATGGATAATCTGTACACATTTGACAGTGATCATTTAAACCAAACTTCTTTCCCAGTATTCTTGCCATTTTTCTCAGAATGAGGGAAGGTGAGGGACAATAGTTATAGATGTGTACTTATCCTTTTCATGTATGTGCATTTGTACATGTTCAACAGCAAAGCATATTATAAATGTGTCATCTTCAAAAGTAGTAAAATGGGATTTTTAAAGAATCAATCAGGTTTGATTGTCAGCATGGAAAAAACAAAATCAATCACAATATTTACTCCTTAGTAAGTCAACAAATACCTGATGAATAAATGTACATAAATAGATTTTCAAATCAATAAATTAGTTATACTAAACTTCACCACCTTTGAAGTTTTGTGCTAATTTTCATACATTTCCTAACATATACTGTCAAAATAAAATATTCATGAAATAAATTTAGATAAAGTTTAATAAAATCTTAGTCAATAAGAGTCTGAATCTATTGATTTAAACTTTTACTAAAGTGATCAGCCTCTTGACTTTGAATCTACAGTCAAAAGACAATGGTTTTTGGATTTTTTTTCACATATTATATTCCATATTACTGAAAAAGTAAGTCTTTAGAAAGTAATATAAAATAAGACCCTTGACTTATAGTAAAAACCAAAATATGACATAATGACTTGTCTTCAGTTCTGGATTGAATGCCTACTACCTACACGTGGTGTTATCTCAGCTGCTCGGCCTAGAAGTGGATCTTGTTAACTCAAGCTCCAGCAGCAACAGATATGGTTTTGGTTGATTTCCTTAATTCCCTGGAGTGTCTCCTTTGTATTCTTCTAGAAAAAAAGAACCTGACAATAGGCCTCAGCAGTGTCCAGGCCTCTAAACGAAGATGGAAGGTTGAGAAGTGCAGAGGGAAACCTGTATAATATTCTGACTTTCGGAGAGTAAAGAATAAAATATTGCCAGATGGAGAAAACGGTATTAAACTTTTCCCAGTAGAGATGTTTAAGCGAGAAATAAAATGCAGAGGGTAGAAAATCCCTAGTGAGTGAGAAGTTTGCTAATACCAAAATACGTTTGGATTCTTACTTAAAAGCCTTATCTTTTTCAAGCCTTTTCACACCATATCTCCCCTGCTGGATCTGGGTGAAGAGCAACTTGTAAGACATTTATAATACATTATCTAGGGATAAGTTTATAAACTGACATAAAAGAATTGTCCAAGAAGCTACATGACCTCTTGAAGTTTATTACAGTATCTTTAGTTCTTATTGCATATATTCTTACATGCCTTTAACAAGTCAGGATTATACATATAGTAAGCTCAATTTAGCAAAAGTTATGTCTATTGCTTCTCTTTTGAAAATCAGCTGCATGCAATGCAATATTTGGTGTGCAGAGTTATTGTTTCAAAAAGTGAAAAACTACTTAGCTTTAACTGAGAAGGGAACATGATCTTTATTGGCTTATATGCAAAGTTTAATTTTGGTTTTATGCATAATTTGCATAGTTCATGATTAGTTTCTAATGAAAAACTATATGTCTTGTCAACAACCTTGAAGAAATCAAGTGACAGTAGCAAACAGGAAAATTTGAAGAAGAGGCATAACTTTTAAAGTAGAAAGATCAGCAAGAACTGCCTGAAACAGAAAAACAAAAAGAATTATTAATAGCAAAGTGAAGTCTATGAAATAAGGTATAACAGAAACACCATTACAATGTAATTTTGGCATCAAATATCTTAAATCTCTGTATTAAAGCTACAACTCTCCTCTTTTCTGAATGCATTAATGTTAGTACATGTGCACAAAGCTAAAATGTGCAGTAGAAAATAACCTAGACCTTCTTAGCCTTGAGCCTTCTTCAAATATACAAGGTAGCAAGAGTTTATAAGAGGTCTAACATTTCAACTTGCTTCTATAAATAAACGTACATTATGAATCCTAGACCCGTTATTCTAGAGTAAGGAGTAACTGACTGCAGGAAATCATTTTGAGATGGAATTAAGTATTTATTCAGTTGCAAGACACATAAACATCCTCTTCCCTTTAACCAACGCATGTTGGCAGCTATTTTAAGGATACAATTTACATTTTTATTAGTGATAACAAACAGAATAATGTGTTAAGCCCTATTTAATTGAACCATATTTCAGGTGTACATTATACCATTGAAAATAAATCAGTATTAAATAGCTAACTCACAATCGAAAATAACCCAAAAAGTTGAGTGTTTTTACTATTATCATCCAGACACATACTATTTAACTCTCTAAACTGGCTTTTCTCTGTTTTATGAATATAACATATGGATGTATATAATAATAAGAAAAGGTAACACAGCCTCAATAGTTTCTATTAAAATTACTAGTATCTGCTTCATATGATGGTTGTAATGGTTTTCTATAATAAATTCATTTATGGCCCCATAATAATAAGGCTGTTTTCAAGTGATTGGGGAAATAGGAACACTTAATATTAGCTCAGAACTTATAGATTTTACCAGAGTTAAAAAACGGCTACAAGTGTGTCCTATGCATCAGATACTAAAGTGGCTGAGCCTGGCAATCTCTCAGGAACTATTTCCATCCCATCTGAGTGAAACTTATCCTTACTTCAGCTGCAGCCAGTGATGTCACCTCCATCAGGTTCACTGCTCGGAAAGCAAACACGGCAGCTGCCAAGACTGGAAAAGAATGCACACTATTTCAACTGCTGGCCTACTCAACAGCTGGCAAAGTTCCTGCTATGCCCACAAGACACTTGGAAAGCTCAGGACTAGTGCTGGACACAGCTGCACCCCTGCATTCTGAGTTAAAGTCTTAGGATGAGAAGAAACTGTGTACTCTAGAGATCAGTGGCTGAAGGCTAGACAAACTGAATCACAGTTTCAGGAAAAAGGAAAATTCAGTGGTCCTAAAAAAGTCATTTTTTATTACAATGTTTCTTTCATACTGTAACAGTTTTAAAATGGCATGAAGCTGTAACAATTGTCTTATAAAATAAAGATTTATTGTGACATAGGCATTTCTTACTAATGCCATGGGGAGGCTTCTGGAAAGTCAATGAATGCCAAATTTTTAAATATGTCAGATTGCATTTTACATGTACCAAGGAAATGTCCTGATAGAAATACAACTTATTCTTAAAAAATGCTTTTACAATATTTGGTTATATTTATATCTTATATACTCAGCACTGATATTCTTAATGTTACAAATGGATATATCTGGGGGAGGGCTGCTCTGGGATTGATCTTGACACATTAATGTTGGCTACAGGAAAAATAAGATGAAATTTTGAAAAATGAATTATAGAACAATTTGGACTTCAATAATATACATTACATAGAAAACACTGAGATTATTTCCATTAAAATGTGTATAAGGAAAAAGTCATGCTAAAATGAAACACTTATTAAGAAATAAACTACCCATAAAACTATATGTGAGAATGAATCATGAACAATAGACGGACCCATGTAAAAGAAGAGGTAGGTGAACCTGATAGGGAGATGGAATTGCCTGGAGACTGTGCTTGATTTCTTCCCTTTTTTACCCTCCCCCTCCCCAGTGGTAGTAGTGCTGTCCCTGCTCATCAAATCATCGAAGTTTAAGAAATTAGTTGTGACAGATATTAAAAAAGTATTTGGAAACTGGGTCTAGATATATTGCAAACTTCCTATAAATGTGTATTTTTAAAAATACATTTCTATGAAAATAAAAATAGTTAATTCTTATGTCAATTCTCTAAGTTAAATACTATTATTAGATCAATTTTCCTACTGTAGAAACTGAGGCACAGTGAGCTGGGGACATGCTCAGAGTCACTCAGGTAGAAAACAGTAGAGCCAATACTTTTCACTGGCGCTGCACCTAGGCATCTAACCACTGCATGATGCCACTACTGAGACCAAGGTCAGCAGTGATCACTCATCCCGGACATGGAAATCCACGTGCTTTCATATGCAGGGTGCACTCTGCTGTCCCTCAGGATGGCGCCACAGAGCCGGCATGCAGGCTGACACTGTGGTGTCTTGGCCGTGGTAGCAGGTGGTTGTGTTTGAGGAGTGGATGTCAGGAGGTGGGCCTCTTAATTTTCCAAGACAGGGTGGGGTGCAACCAGTGACTGGGAAGCTCAGGCACTTTTTTAGGGAACAAGAGATTTTGGGCAGCCTGGCACAGAAGCATTAGAACCAGTTAGAGGAAAATTCTCAAGAAAAGAGCACAGTAGTAAAAAAAAATTTAAAGTCAAATCACTCTGGGATTCCTCAATGTGTAAGAAGAGATCTGGGACAATGAATTTCTCTTTAACTGAAAAAAAAAGAAAAGTATTTTAAAGTCATGGTGCATCATGTTCATAAGAATATCAAAGGAAACCATTTTCTATGGGTCAGTTATATAGCTCCCTAATATCTAGAATCATATTTTAGACAATGGATACATTTTAGAAGCTAAAGAATATGGTCACTACTTTATTTTCTGTATTTAACTGAACTGAGTTGCTGAAAGCTTGACAGGACATACAAATTTTCTACTGTATTAGGAAAGAGCTTTACATGGTGGGAAGTTGTTTTGCCAAAAGTAGATTAAGAGGAGGGAGCGCAAGCAGTTCACTAACTGACCTCCCCATCCACAATGCTTATGTGCTCATAACCTTTATTTATCTTGGTGTCACATCACAGAAGTTCCTTTCTGTTTGCTTCATGTTTAATCTGCCCAGTCCTTCTGCAGAACAGGTTTGTTTGCCAAGAAGAAAAGATCTATACTTTAGGATATTTTTGACTGAAATCATGTTTTGTGTGAAATGTGGAAACTGTAATATTCACGTCTTGTCCTTTAAACTATTCTCATTAATTATAAGCAATACTATCATGAACGTTGACACCATTGTTTTAAACTGTTCTTTACAAGGCTCTAATTTGCAATTTCAGTCAGTGATATTTATTAAAATATTCCTAAAGACTAGTGACTCACTTGATCACAAAAGGTAGTCCCAAAATACACATATCAAAAATGTATGAAATAGACCTAATTTGTATAATTCCATATAAAATTATCTAGCCTTGTGGCTTTTTATCTGAATTCCATGGTAGGGGAGCTCCCACTTGTCCAGTTCCATTTCTAGATGTTCTAGAATTCTTTCCTGTTGATTTTTAAAAAGGCACTCAGGGAAAGTGGATGGATGAAATAGCGTAGATTACTCTTCCACCTATTCATCAGTATGTTTTTCACTAATATATTCAGCTCACAGCAGAGTGCCTGGTTTAGAGCAAATATAGTGTTCCATATACATCTATTTCCTTTTTCCTTCAGGCTGCTAGGAGGTGATAAGGCACAGAATAAGATTTTAAATTGGAAGAGACAGTGAAGTCTTTCTAATTCAACATTTCTTTCAAGTTATAAAACCTCTTGATTTGTCAGGTGACATTTTAAGAGCTCTTTCTACTTTTGGAAATTCTAATTATTAGGAAGTACTTTCTTATACTGAGTTCCCTTCATTTACAGTTTCAATTTTTTTTTTTTGTTTTTGTTTTTGTTTTTTTTTTTTTGGAAACGATACCTAATACTACATATGATACTCTTCAAAGTATCTGGCATAACCAGAGTAGGGTTATTTGGTGAAAAGTCTACATTCCTGTCACTTGAGAAATAGTAGCAGAAAATAAGGCTGCTTAACCTGGAAATGGAAGACTTTGGGGAGAGGCGAAGATTTGAGAGTAGAAAAAACATAAAAATGACCTTGGCTTACAAGGAGTACATTTAAACAAGTCATATTATCCAGAAATGAAATGGACCTCCTGCTAGGACACAGATTACCCAATACTGAAGTGTTCAAACAGAGGATAAGAACTGCTTGTCAGAAATGTTTGAAAACGTTACCCTGATGTCCTCTAGCATTCCTTTTATCTCTAGATTATACATATCACCGTCATTCGGTCAAAAAAGAAGAGGGCAGACCATTGTTTTCTAACTCATATTTGTATGGGCTTTAAAAAAAGTTGAGAGAAGGATATTAGGAGTTAAAAACATCCCAGTCAGTGAGAATCTCTGATTACAACAGGGGTGCTGTTTATCTTCATGGTATTTTACTGTTATTCTAATTTTCCTATTTTAAATGCCATCCAGTTATTATAGACTCTTAGCATTTGAAAATGTTAATATGGTACCTAGAGAATATTTGAGCCATAATTTTCTTCCACTAACAATATTTCCACCATAGTGCATAGAGGTAATTTTAAAATGTTAAATATTTCAGGTAAGGAAGAAAACACTAGGCCAACTTTTCTGCTATCCACCTCTTGTTGTGAAGACCTCCTAATTATTATTTTTTTTCCTGATAATCCTAATGATAAAAATAACTGAGTCTGTTGCACTGAAGGGACACAGAATAACATAATTAATAAGAAATAAGTGCCTGGTGTGTTATAAATTTGCCTTGGTGTATATCTGTTGCATGAACTACTTAATTATTAATTAGAGATGAATCTGGTTTTCTGAAAAAAACAAGAATTTTTTTTTTTTTTTGGCATGAAAGAATACCTAAAAGGGCAAATTCACACCCTAGAACGTAAGTCACAGACTATTAGCAAAATGCAAAAAGTTTTGAATTCAGTATAGCTTGAGACCAGAAGAGCTGGATTTCAGCTCTGCAGCTCTCAGTCTTGGTTTGGATTTTAGGTATAGTTGAGAAGGGCACAGAGAAGAGAATGCTGAAGAAGCTGCCCAGATCTCACAGGTAAGCCCTGGCTGGTCTAAGAGAGGGGTGAGGGAAAAGGCCTGAGAGACAGAGTAGGAGTAGACTGGTATTGGGCAGTTACACTGAAATATCCACTTCTGAATCTTAGCACTTATCTTCTAAACCAGATAATTACATTAAAAGTTTATGCATTAGAAACGACAATAGTAGACCCAATCTCCAATTGTTAGAAAGGAAGGGAACCTTACTATAGAAGCAACATGTGTTTCACAAAAAAACAAAACAAAACAAAACAAAACTTACTCTTACCAGCAAGAATTTCCAGAGAGTTATATCCTAGGATTCTATCCCACAAAAGCAAAAGCTGATCTGTAGCTAAGTATCCAGAGAAAGCTCGAACCATCCATTTAAATGATATGCGAAGTCTGTAGGTAAGGAAAAATGAAAATTAATTTTTTTCCTCACGATAAAGCAATATCAGAATAGCCCAACAAATTATAATGTTAAGGTCACTTCTTATCTGAAAGTTACTTAGAATCACCTGGATATTTAAAACTCCAGTCTTTCTCTAAAAGCTGCAAAAGTGCAGCAGTGAGAAACTCCAAGGACTCCAATTAGTAGTCTTCACCTACTAAGAGGAAGACTTGTATGCTGGGACTTCCTTTATATTGTATCCAGTCTTTTATTCAAAATATTTGTGTGTTCAATGGTTTTATATATATTTTTGCCAGTTTATTTATGTACTTGAATTAAACAATCTTGCATTTTCACTTCTCTATTTCTGTAAAATATATTTATTTAATGCTTTTCATTTCCCATGAAAATTCTTGCTTTCTAATAATTTCTTTTTTTAAATTGGTATTCAACATGATATATTCACACATGCACATAACATACAATTTGGTGGTCAATTTTCATTCTGGAGTACCTCCCATTGTCTCCCCTCCTCGTCTCCCTCTCATTCCTTTTCCTTACTAGTCTATTGATCTCCCTTCAGATTTCATGAGACATCTTCACTCCTCTGCTTTGCCTTTTTTCCCCTCTAGCTTCCACACGAGAGAAAACATAAGACTCTTGACTTTCTGAGTCTAACTTATTTCGCTTAACATAATGCTCTTAAATTCCATTCATTTTCCTACAAATGACATAATTTCATTTTTCTTTATGCTTGAAAAAAACTATATATATATCACATTTTCTTTATTCATTCATCTGTTGATGGACGCCCAGGCTGGTTCCATCACTTGGCCATTGTGAATTGTGCTGCTATAAATATGGTCATGCACATATTGCTATAGTATGTTGACTTTAATTTTTTTGAATAAATACCAAGGAATGTGATAGCTGTGCCATATGGTGGTTCCATTTCTAGCCTTTTTTTTTTTTTTTGTACTGGGGATTGAACCCAGGGGTACTTAACCACTAAGCCACATCCCCAGGTCCCCCTTTTTTAAAAACTATATTTTATTAGAGCTAGGGTCTCACTGAGTTTCTAAGTGCCTTGCTAAGTTGCTGAGACTGGCTTTGAACTCCCAATCCTCCTGCTTCAGCCTCTTGAGCCATGGGGATTATAGGTGTACACCACCACGCCCAGCCCATTCCTAGTCTTTTGAGGAATCTCCATGGTTTTATATTTTTTCAGTTCGATAAATTATATTCCTACATTTCAGTCAAATGGCTTCATAGGATGGATAAAATAAAATAATGGATAGGAGTTTTAAAGCACAAATGGCTTTACAGCTATTAACAGACCCTAAAAAGATTTCTGATTTCAAAGCCTTAATTTTAGTGAGGTTATCAGAACTCTGAAAGATCAACCAGAAAATAATTAAATTCCATTTTTCTACCAAAAAATTCTAAGTAGTATGAGAACCCACTATTTATAAGTAGCTTATGTTACAATAACAGTTTCTCTCTGAAATCAGGAAATGAGCTCCTTGATTCTAGTGCCTTGGGAGATAACAGTCCCTCTTATTTCTATAGTACCTATGAGCATCTAAAAATCACTTGACTGCCACTGAGAAGTGCTAGTCACACTCTTTGTTGGAATTATTCTAATATTATATTGATAAATATCTGTACTACTCTTTTAAGAAAGCAAAAGAGAGCCAGGCACAGTGGTGCACACCTGTAATCCCAGGGGCTCTCAGGAGGCTGAGGCAAGAGGATCACATGTTCAAAGCCAGCCTCAGCAACTTAGCAAGACCCTGTCTCAAAATAAAAAAATAAAAAGGACTGGGTATGTGCCTCAGTGGTTAAGTGCCCCTGGATTCAATTGCTGGTGCAAAAAAAAAAAAAAAAAAAAAAAGGCAAGAGAGACCCCAAGATTACTGGGCTGCTGTCACAGTACTAATTCTCTTAAGACTACAAAAGGTCCCCAAGTTTCAGAAATTTCTCAATACTGGGTAGCTATTGGCCTAACAATGAAGTATGTTTAGGCAATAGTATTGACAAATTAAGCTTTTTGGTTGATTTTAAAGTATCTCTTTATAGATGCAAAGAAGCTTTTGGCCACTAGATATTTTAATAATTGAAAACTGCATTTGACTTTTAAGTCTAAATTATTATCTTCAACTAGTTTCATTTTACTAAAATTCTCAATGTATTATAGAGGAAAAGTATTTTCTTTCATATAGACACCAGAGCATCTGTTTTTAAAAAACAAAGTTTATTGAGGCATAATTCATGTAAGTAGAATGTACCCTTATAAGTGAACAGTTCTATGAGTTTTAATTAAGAAAAACCAAATGAAAATTGTAGGACTGAAAATGCAATAACCAAAACCCAAACAAACAAAAAGCCAAAAAACAAAAATTAAAAAACCCCAGAGAAAACAAAAAACAAATTACTAGATATGTCTGATAACAAAATGGAAAAGTCTGAGGAAAGAATGAATTTGGGTATAGATCAACAGAAAAATGCCTTATCTGAATTATAGAAGAAAAAAGTATTTAAAAAAATGAATAGAGCTCTGAAGACCTATGGGACATCATCAAAATTTAACATTTATGTCATTGTAATCACAGAAGAAAAGGAGAATTTGTATGGTGCAGGAAAAAAAATTGAAGGAATATGGGCTGAAAACTTGCCCAAATTTGGCAAAAGACATAAAGGTATAGGTTTAAGCAGTTCAACAAACCCTAAACAGGAAAAAATTTAAAAATCCATGCGTGGATACAACATAATCAAACTGCTGAGAATGAAAGATCTTGATAGCAAACAGAGAAAAATAAGGATTAAAATTATTTTTTACTGAAATGTTTAGTAGAATTTCCTAATGAAGCCATCCAGGCCTGGGGTTTATTTGAAGTCGAATATGATTAAAGATATATACTTTAATCATATGGCATCTACTGAAAAAAAATTTTTAAAACAATATAAATAGTAGTCCAATAGTAGAGATAAAATGGAATAAAAACTATTCAATTTTCAAAAGTAGGTAGAAAAACAAAAAGGACATGTTGAACAAACAGAAAATTGTATTAAGATAGATTTCATACCAATAACATTATATTAAATATAAATGATATAAACACACCACTTGGAAAACAGTCACCACAAAGAAGAAATCAACTATAGTTTTGACAAGAAATCCACTTAAGAAACAAAGGCATCAATAATCAATAGATTGGAAGTTAAAGAACAGAAAAAATATATCATGAAAATTATAATAAAAAGAAAGTTGGAATGGCTATATTACTATCAGATAAAGTAGATTTATTACTATGAATAAAGAAGGATACTACATGATTAAAAAAGGACCAATTCTTTTAAAAACAGACCCTTGAATATGGGAAGTAAAAACATGTATAACAGGGAATGAAGAAGACAAAATTCACAATTATAATTAGAGACTCTTTAATATTCCTCTCTCAATAATCAAGAGAAAAAGTAGACAGAAAATTATTAAAGAGGGTATAGGAGTACACAGAAGACTTGTGCTACAATATCAACAAACTTGGTTTTATTGACATTTATAGGATGTTCTGCCCAACACTTGTGGAACAAGAAATTCTTTTCAAGTACACATGGAAAATTTGCCAAGATAGATATATTCTATGTCAAAAACTAAACCTGAACATATTTAAAAGAACTGAATTCATATGAAGTATGCTAACTGCAATAGAACTAAAATATAAATCAGTAACAGAAAGATGTTATTCTTTCAAATATTTGGAAATTAAACAAAATATTTCCATATAACCAATGGTCAAAGAGGAAGTTACAAGATAAATTAAGAAGCGTTTTGAATTCAATGAAAATTAAAAGACGACATATCAAAATTTATTGGGTGGGGTAAAGTGGTATTTTGAAGGAAATTTATAATAATAATGCTTATATAAGAAAGGAAAAAGGTTCCAGTAGTCTAAACACCTATCTTAAACAAGTAGAAAGACAAGAGCAAAATAAGCCTAAAGCAAGCATAAGGAAGAAAGGAATAAATATAAGAGTAAAAATCAATAAAACTAAAACAGATAAACAAGAGAAAAATCAACAGAGCCCCAAACTAGTTCTTTCGAAGATGAATAACATAATAAACCTTTACCTAGAATAATTAAGAAGAGAGAGATGATACAAATACTGATCTCAATAATGAGAAAGGTGAAGTAAGCAATGATTCTAGAGATGAAAACATAAGAATAACTAGGGAGTATTCTGAATAACTATGTGCATAAGCATAACTCAGATAAAATGCATAAACTATTGAAGCTCACTCAAGAAGACATAAATAACCTGACTAGTCCTATAACTGTTAAAGAAATTAAATTCAAAATAAAAAACTTTCCAACAGAATTAGTTGATTTATGAAAACCTTGAAAAACTGATTTCTATTATGACAACAGAAATTTTAATTCTTTCTCCTCCATAAGAATGTCAATGCGTGTTATAAGTCATTGAAATGTGTTCCTTTTAATGATTAAAGTGAATAAATTAGGCTAGGAAAAAAATACCAGAATTTTAGTTTCACAATAAACTAAATGTCTTCGACCTAGTGAAAAAAGTTTGGAGTGTGGAAAACAAATTACATTATTTCATTTCTCCTTAAACTCTTTTTTGACCTCAGAATAAACCTCTTATCAAATAGGCCCTTTTTAACAGAGAAACATAGTAGCTCAGAGTGGAAGACAGGAACAAAACATTGATAAATCATTTTGAAACTTTTGTTGCTTCAGACACGGTTATTTTAAAAGAGACAGAACCTGTAATATTTAAGTCCAGAGCTATTCTACGTTTTCACCTATAACTTATACTGAGATCAGAGAAGAACATTCAAACTTCTAGAAGGAGGACAGTCATGGGTAGTTAAACAATTTGGTGTCCTTTAACAAAAGACTTTAACCTACAGAGCTTTCATAGAATGTTGTCTGATATAATTTATTCTATCCTGGCTTACTTTTAGTAATATCACATTTCTCAGGTTGTATTTGTTTCTACAAATGTTTGCCTCAGTCTTGCCTAACATTTTTCATTATGAATAGAAATTAGTTCATTTGGTGATTCTTGTACCAGAGACAAAAATCCTAGTGAATAAGATTTTATTAGGATTTTGGTAATTCTTTCAAAAAATTTTATACAACATAGTTACAATTTACTACTTGATAATTATTGTTTTATTAAAGGAATTGTTAGCTTAATTTTCCTGAAGAATTACTGTGTCTTTGCAAGTGCTTTACTATGATGAAAAGACAGCTTTCTGATGTGAAACTATTTTTTATTTTTTGGAGGGGGTTGCTTTGTGGCTTTTAACTCCACAGTGAAATCCTATGCTCTCAAAACTTAAGAACCATATTTCTATTTAATTCACATACATACTATTATACATGAAAAACTACCAATAAATACTAAGGCAAGCAGGGTACAGTGGTACATGCCTGTAATCCTAGTGGCTCAGGAGGCTGAGGTAGGAGAATCATGACTTTGAAGCCAGTCTCAGCACCTTAGCAACTCAGTAACTCAGCAAGACCCTGACTCGAACTAAGATATAAAAAGGGCTGGGGACATGACTTAACCCAGGGTTAAGTCTCCTGAGTTCAATCCCTGATACCAAAACAAAACAAAATAAAAAACCTGAGGCAAAATAAAGAGATTTTTAAGAGTATAAAATTACTGTCAAAGAAGCACATCATTAGTTCCTTAAATTAGAATTTACTTGGTTCCTGTGTTTTCTAATACTGTTACTTTTATTTTTATTATTTATTCATTTATTTTTATTTGTTCTTTTTAGATATACATGACTGTAGAGTATATCTTGCCATATTATACATACATGGAGAATAACTTATTCTAATTAGGATCTCATTCTTGGGGTTGTACATGATGTTGAGTTTCACTGGTTGTGTATTCATTTATGAACACAGGAAAGTTATGTCCAATTCATTCTACTCTTTCCTATTCCGATCCCCTGATTCCCTTCATTCCCCTTTGTCTAATCCAATGAACTTCTATTTCCCCCTCCCCACTTATTGTGTGTTAGCATCCACATAGCAGAGAGAACATTTGGCCTTTGGTTTTTTGGGACTGGTTTATTTCACTTGTCATGATAGTCTTCAGTTCCATCCATTTACCAGTAAGTGCCATAATCGCCTTCTTTATGACTGAATAACATTTTGTTGTGTATGTATACCACTTTTTCTTTATCCATTCATCTGTTGAAGGGTACCTAGGTTGATTCTATGAAACTATTCTTTTTAAGACAGAAAAATACTCACGGTTGAGCTCCAATTTCTCGAAGATGATAGAAGAGTTGAGGGAGATATGTTTGAAGAAGGGTTTCAAATAGCAAACAGAGTGACACAATACCCTGGATATAATAATGAATCATAAGAGAAACAGGTTAGTATTTAAAAATTAACTATGCCAACTCATTACTCAAAATGGAAAACAAGAGACTATGAACAGAAATATTCTTTATATTGTTGAAGGGTCAAAAACAGGGAATGCACTAATGGATCTCTAACACTGTATTTAATATTAATTTTATCTCACTTTGTGTACTCAGAGACATGCTAAGAAGTCTCCTTTTAACACAATAGCCTCCCTACTAACCCCCCCAAATAATACCTGAAGAGTCTAAGGTAACATCACTTCACAGACAACCTGCTACTTTGCAAGTCACATATTATCACTTAGGTCCTGCAAAATTATTATTATTTTCTTTTTTTCTGAATGCTTTCCAATTTCAAAGTATTTTCCTGGTGCTATGACTACATCCTTTACTCTCTTCACATATCCCTTTCCTTCCAGCCTCACCCTCTCAGGAAAATATTTGCTGTTCTTCTCACTCCTTTGAAAAGACTGAGTGCTGACTGCTTGAAATTTGCATCAGGAAGTTATCAAACAAGAATGTTTGATTACTTAGTATAAAGTGTTTTTTAAACTAAAATCTACTTTTTGTAAAGAGTATTATTTGTAAAGTATAAGAAGTAACTAAGCAGATGGTTTTTCAAGTGTGTTTATTATTTGACAACTCTGAATAAAGCCTTTTTTTGCAGCTTAGCATTCCTTGGGTTGATCTTGGTAAAGAAGTTTTAATCCTCCTTTTGAATTTCTAAAGAAATAAAGTTGACAAGGTTCCAAATAGTTCAGCATGGCTGCAAGCCAGAAAAGAAGACGGCCTGTCTTTATTCCACTGAATAAACAAAGGGTAGAGGCAGGGCTGGCCTAATCAATTAGCTGAAAAGGGACACCTCAGGGCCAGCATAGGGAGAAGGGATATACAGAACTGCTCAGGGTCAGGTTTCATGCTCTGTACAAGGAGAACACCATGGAAAGAACTGGACAGTTGGTTTTTTCTTTCTTTTTTTTTTATTTTTATTTTTTAACTCTGAAGCATAAAATGGCAAAGAATATGAGAGTAAAAGAATCTGACCCTAAGAAAAAACTATTAAAGAAGAGACATTAATTTTTAACATTTCTGATTATTTTATATTAACCATTAATGTAAGGTAATAACTAAATCAAATTCTCTAAGAAGCTCAAGATAATTGGTGGTGCTTTGTTTATCTGTGCCATTCTAGAACTCTGTTACTTGCCAAGTTTTACTAGCCATGCAGGAGAACAAAACAGGATGTAAGGAATGTGGAATAGGAATACAGTCTTAAAATGGGGGCGGGGGATAAAAAGCAGCTATCTGATCTAGCAGCAGCAACACAATCTTCTCTTTGGAGAAATACGGTAGCCCTGACACATATTTCGGTTGAATATTTCTCCTAGAGGGGAGTCAAGTTAACACAGGCAGGGCCTATGGATTCAAAGCTGGGGAAAAGCATAATGGAATAAATAAATACTGCTTTTATTCAGGTTGATACGAAGGGGGTAAAGATAACATAAAGGAGCAGAAAGTAAGACAGAAGAAAATATTCAACTCCTGATAAGCCTTTCCTTGACCCTCATATTGAGGTCAAAGGAGGTTTGCATTGAATAAATACAAAGAAAACGTCTATCTAGGACAGTAACTGATAAGTGGTCTAACAAGAAACTGAAAAACAAGACACGAATAAATGTTTGATTTTTCATTAAAAAAGAAGAAATGATAACTATAACAATAATAATAACAATAACAAAAGCAGCAGCTGTTTTTACTGAGTACCTGCAATGGGCCAAGTTTTAACTACCCTATGTGCTTTGTAGACTTCTCTACAGCACCATGGATGATATAGTACTAACCTCATTTCATAGATGAGCAAATCAGCAAAGAAGGCGGGCATCTTTGTCAAGGGTAGTAATACAGATATTCTATGTTTGTTCTTTGAATATATAAAGATTAAATTAAATGTAGTTGAGAAGAGACTTTTTCCTAATTATTACCAAAAATATGTAAATACCATTTTCTTCTCTTTTGTTTATTCTATAGAAAAATGTTGCTTGACATCACAAATTAAAACTTGCTTTATAATTTGAGTAGGAGACTTTTCTTAAAGGAAAGAACACCTTAGAATATGATTAGAACCAAACTTTTTATGAACTTACAGAAGGATGAGAAGAGATGGAATGGAGTCTGAAGAAAAAACGTACATACATCTCACGGAATATCTGATACAATTTGTAAGGTTCATGATACAGAAAACAAAGTGGTGCAACTGAAAGAAAAAAATTAATTGATAATACTGCAGAACTACCAAAAATTTAAAAATAAACTCATGAAATATGAAACAATATCAATTTTTTATAATAATCATATTCATTTATAGACAAGTTTAAAATCATACCTAGTTTTCCATTTTGGCACAGGTGAACGTTGAGTCATTAAATTATAAACTATCATCCCCCAATTTAATAGTAGACTGAGAATGACATAACAGAATTGTATAAGGATACTAAAACTTAAAAGTAACTTTTAAAAACTGCATAAAGTCAAGTCCTTTTTTTTTTTTTTTTTAGTACTGGGGACTGAATCCAGGGGTGCTCTACCACTGAGTTACATCTGCAGGCCTTTTTATTTTGAGACAGGGTCTTCCTCAGTTGCCTCTGCTGTCCTCGAATTTACAATAGCACATTGGCAACTCCCTTTCTTTTTCTTTTCTTTTTTTTTTAAGTAATAAGAAAATGACAATTAGACAACTCATTTTTACTTTGTCCCACAAAGTATTCAAGCAACTTTTCAAAGCTCTTAATTTTGGAAGTCAGGTAAATAAAATATAAGATGATTTATGACTATCTTTTAGTATCAAGGACTTCAATTAACACAACTTGAAAATAAAGCTCATGAGTCATGTCTTTATACTATTGGTCTATATTGGCCTATATCTAAATGGAGCAAAATACTGGCTTCACTGGCTTAAAACAATGCCCTAGCAGAGGACATATTTCTCTAATGAAGGCTGAAATACATTTTCTTCCACACCTAGTTCTTGACAATTATACAGGTGGGTCAAGTCAACCGGATATCCCACAGCAGGATGTCAGAAAGTGCTAATCTGGGAGACCGACCTGACCACAGGGCTGTTCTATGCTGACAAATATTGTCACATTTGCCTTCTTTTCAAGCTTCATGAATTTTATGTAGCACAAACATGTTTATTATGTAGAGAGACAAGTTGAATTAACTAGATATTAATTTTTATAAAAATATCTTGTTTACAGGGTTATTTAAATTATATAAATTCAATAAATCAGAAGTTCTGGGGCTCTATAATCTGCAGGTACATCTCAGAAGGCAGTGGGTATTAAGTAAGCAAGAAAATCAGTGGGCTAATTTAACTTTCTTTTCTAACAAAATTTAATTTTTCTTTTCTTGTTTGACAAAATGAAAGGAAAAATGGAAAAATATTTTAAATGTCTGTAAGCATAAAAATTCAATTATCTGAGATAAAAAGCAGTGCATTTAGTATTACTGGTTAATAAGTCACTGAAAATTAAAAAAGAATTAAAAAAGTACAAAAATAACTACATGTATACACACACACACATATAGAAAAACATGTAATACATATTTTATATAGAGAGATATAAAGTTAAAAAAGACACATGTCCTATCATTAAAAATCTAATTTTTAAAACATCAAAATAGGTGACTGATTATTAAATTTGTCCAAATTAGGATATTCCATACATTTTAAAATAATTCATGTTTTAATTGCAATAACAATCTAAGAAAAAGCAATGTGGCACAAATACAAGGTATTAATATAATTCAGTGATTTATTTACATTTTTAAAATGATGCATATTTTTATACATAAATTGATACATAAAATCTATAAGCTGAATCTGAAGATTCTATGAGTTAAGTCATTTTTAATGATCATTTCCAATGAAGGAATGAAGAAAAAACTGAAAAATGATCACATTTCCACAAACATATATAATACAAAAAATTAATTATTAGGATAATGCAATCGTTTATGTTGAATTCCCTTATATAGCTATGAAATAGAAAAATTTTAACCTATTATATATAATATGTAAAAAATCTTCTACATGATTTAATTTTTCTATCTCAAGCATTTTTCCCTATTTGAGTCTTCCTTAAAAATAAATTAAGCTCATTAGTTTTTTTTAACAAATTAAATACTATATTATAGGCATTCATTTATGAAATCATAATAAAACTTATGATAATATAATACAACTTTATTAGTCTGTATAAACAGGATAGCAGACAGTAGTTTAAATTAGAGAGAAGTTTTAAATGAATTTTTAAAGTTAAGTAGCATAATTAAAAAATAAAACAAAAAACAGAAAATAAAACGAAATGGCCAAGTACTAATTTGACTTTCTTAGGATGCTCTGTGATTATTCTAGTAGTTCTAAATGAGTAGTTGCTACTAAATTTAGTATCCATTGATGCATAAAAAGTTTTCTAAAATGGTGAACATAAATCTATATCAAACATTTTGCACCATCTATTTCCTTAGCTCATGTTTTCTCCTTTGGTGTATAAACTTTAGCCTATTAAAATGACCATGAACATGAACAGACAGAGCCTTACTCAAGGATTTAAATTTTTTTTTTTTTTTTTTTTTTTTTTTTTTTTTGTGGTAGCAGGGATTGAACCCAGGGGCTCATCCCCATCCCTTTTAAAATTTTATTTTAAGACAGGGTCTCTTGAAGTTGCCCAGGCTGGCATCAAACTTGGGATCCTCTTCCCTCAGCCTCCTGCATAGCTGGGATTACAGGCTTGTGCCAAGCCTGGCTTGTTTTATGTATGTTTTAATTTTGTGGTGCTGGGGTTTGAACACAGGGCCTGTGCATGCTAAGCAAGTGTTCTACCACTGAGCTTATATCCTTAGCCTTCCAGGATGTATTTTGAGCAATGAGGATTACTAGAAAATTTAAACTTACATGACATCAAGTATCATTCAAATCACTCAGGTACACCTCAAAACTATTTACTTGGAAAATCCTTGCAGTTGAATTATTAAAATAAAAGGATAAAAAGGCTAACATTTTTATTATTAGAGATAAAAAATTATATTCTTAAGCTTTCTAGGTTTTCTATTTTAGATTCTTCACATTTATTATATGCTGGAAAAATACTATGTTATAAAATTTTGATTGTTCTAGAGAGTAGAGTGCACTGTAATCAAACCTGTAACTAATACCATGAGATAGTATAACATAAAGTTCCTAGTTATTCAGTATTCTTTTCATTGAAAGTTGTTAAAAAGTTTTATATTATGTCATTCACTCTGTCTGATAACATGGAGGTGCTTTTTCAAAAAGAAAAATGTTAATTTATTGCACTTCTGTATATTCTAAATGGAAGGGGTAGAAATACAGGATACAACAATAGCAAGTTTATACGTAATACATGAACATATTAAAAGTAAGTGAAGTTAGAGTAGGGCATTTCTCCTTTTCCTACTCTGTTAAGCTTCCTGCATTTCTCCACAGTGACAAGTGGGGCCCATGAGGCACTTGGCACTCTTGCTCCTGCACATGCCTTTTCCAGAGGATGACCAAATGCTCCAGTGTCACTGTTGCTGTGCACACCAGTGATCCGGAGAAATCATGAGCTCCAACTCAGTGTTGTCCTTCCCTTCAGATTCTGACCTATTTTTTTAAGACTCATAAGAATTAGTTCAGGAATTGAAGCAAACTGATTTTACACCTATTAGAGTTAATTTAATGTGTGTCTCTGTTCCATTGGATTAGAATCAGATGGTAAACCTCAGAAAAACTTAGTGTGTTTTAATTTTAATCTATGCAACAATCATCGCCTAAACAATTACGATGACCTGCTATTTCTGATTTTTAAAAATTGGACATATAAAGAAATACTAAACTCAATGTTTAGAAATGCTCATAATACTCAGTGTTATCTTAATGTTTAAATTTTCAAGGTATAATAAACACAATGAATATTTTAAAGTCCAACTTACCATACATGGAAAATCCATGAAAAGGGATGACACCTAAAAAATAAAAAAAGTATTTCTTTTCAATAAGTAGCAAACCTCTGTTTATTAAGTAAATTTTAAAGAATTAAAACTGCAAATAGAAGGGTTTCCTATTTTTTGCTCTAACTCTGTTCATGAATATGAGAACGACTTAGTGATGGTAACCAATAAGATATGTTTTTTAATACCTTTAGAAAGCCAAACTAGAGGTCTTCAAAATGTATATTGATAATGTAGAGCAGTTAAAACTGACAACACACACACACACACACACACACACACACACACACTCAAACCAGGACAAAAATCCAGGACAAAAATATAACAAGGGAGATCACAGAACTAAGTTTAAAACTGATTTTTGTGGTCTCAGAAAGTCAATAGAACAGACTGTCCCTTCTGAATCAACTTCATTCTGTTTACTAGAATGCAATCTGTTAAAAAGTTAATGAGCTTTTCAAGGTGCTTCTTGAAAACATCACTTTACAGAAAACACCATGGATGTTTAGGGAACTTACTAAAAATTGTATCATGGGATGTGGTTTAGAAGAAATATTGGCAAGAAAATGGTACAAATTCAGTATTTTCTTTGGCAAGAATTACACATATGCAAAGTACACATCCTTTTCAGAGAAATGCTCAAAGAGTAACTCAGTGTGCTAAACATCTTGTCATATTACAAGTGAAAAATCAGAATCTCTACAGCCTAGGTTCAAAACAGTATTTATGTAATATACCACTGTATATCTAACACTATACTAAATTAGATTACAAACAGTACAGAAGAAAGATGAGTTTACTTTTCTGAAAAATGGCATAGAAATGTTTTATTCATTGACATGTTTAGAGACAAAGACTTGGTGTTGGCAGGTCATTTAGAGTAAGTTCTAAGAAATGATAGTTCAGTCTCAGTTAAAAACATGTCCAGTAATAGGGGATGCATTAACTCCCAATGCAATAAGTATAATTTTGTGCAGGTTAATTTGGGGAGTTATTTCTCATGCCAAGTCAAACTCTGGCTCCTTGTAATGCCTACTTCTTATTCCCAGTTCTGACTACAAAGGTTACACAGACCAAGTCTAATTTATCTTCTAGAGTATATGAAAACTTTCAGAAACATTTGCTCTCTTCCTAGCCCTGTCACCATAGGAGCTTTTAGCTTTAAGGTTTTATGAGTTTCTTTAATTGCTCTTCAGATGAAATCGTCTTAAATAGCTTCCTACTTAATTTTCCTCTGGGCAAGCCATAGTTCATCAGTGTGAACCTCTCAGCATTTTTCTTCCCTACATACCCCACAGCTAACACAATACATTTGGACAGTGGTTTCTGGACCTAGGTAAAGGATTACATTCTTATCTCTGTTATATTTCTTCTTTGGTGAGTCATATAATTCTGGATTCTCACGACTGCTATCTAATATGTTCCCTATTCTTCCTGATTTCACATTACTGGAAAATTTGGTATGTACCCTATCTACATCCTCATTAAGACAACATAAAAATGCTGAATAAGACAGGGCAAGATCTATAATTGTTACCAGAAACCTCCTTCCATGTTGATATCAGTTCATTAATCAGCACCATATTGCAATAAGTGAAGAGCATGACTGGGTATCAATCAAACTTGGTTGGCTTTATATGACTGTCACAAGAACTTTGGGTGCATTTGGGTAAGTTTCTTAACTTCTCTAAGCTTCAACTCCCTTATCTGTAAATCAGAGATAATGATAGAACCTACTTAGGATGATTAAGGAGATGATGACCATTGCTTAGTCATTAATAAATAAATAGCTTAGACCTATAATAAATGTTAATTGTTGGTACCAACATTCACAAAGTAGTTCACATTTCTTTGTTTCTAGAAGTAATTAAATTAAAAAAAAAGTATGAGAGAAATCTAATTTTTTTTTCTTAATGAGTATGCTAGGTCAGCTTCAGAAGTTTGTGTAGCATCACAGGCAACAATTCTTGGGACCTAACTTTTCCCATTTCCCCCCAGTCTTATAGCACACTGCACAGATTTATATTGTCCAACTCTGGCTGAATTCTGTGGTGCTTATCAATTTTCTTATTGATCTCTATTTGATTTGCCATCCTATTCTTTTAGAACTTTCCCAGTTGGCAAGTAGACCTTACATCCCCTGTATGAGAAGGCTGTCACTGACATGAGCTCTCTCATTGTCTACTCTTTATATTTTATTTTTTCCCTCACTTTCAGTCTCAGAGGAAGACACACCCCTTTTCATTTTCAGAGCTAATATCTTCACCTCTGCTCTGAATCCTGTTTCCTTGACTTTAACAGCTGTTGGTAAGCTAAGGTCATTGAGGAGCTTGTTTATGTGTGACCTATAAGTTAAGAATGGCTTTTACATTTTAAAGGATTATTTATAAAACAACAAAGAATAATACAGGACAGAGACTGTTTGAGGCCAGTAAGATTTAAAAGACTTACCACTGGCTGGTTGTTGAAAACATTTGCTAATACCTGCTTTGGAATTCTGTTCCATCAATTATCCCCGCCCCCTTCTATGTGCATTGTTCAACACATCTGTGTTGAACACTATTCAACTAGGACTGCAGCTGCCATTTTATCATGGAAAGAAAAGTCATCATAAAATAAGTGAGTACATGCCAGATAGTTTAAAATGCTGTGAAGAAAAATAACGGAGGGAAGAGGGAAGATGGGATGTCCAGGCTAGGGAGGACAAAGGAGGCCTCACTGATAGAAGAGCACTGAAGACAGGGAGGTGAGATGCACCTGGTAAGGGATGACCTGGAAGCCTGGGCTTCATGAGATGATTGTCAGAGACGAGGGTAAGTTTATGGACCATAACTAATCTTGAGGTGGATAGTGGTGCTCTTTAGAGATGGATGGATAAGTTATATCAAAATATTTATAACTCTAGTCTCTTATTTCACTGTAAACTTTCAGCCAAGAATATTATAAATATCCTCACATATGATCATAATCATCAGCAAAAGTTAATTTTCTTCCCAGATACTATTTTTCTGTTAAACAAATGTATAATCTCTCTTCTTCCTTTGAAGCCAACTTAATATTTTTAAAAAACTATTTCTATTCACTCTCTATACTTCCCCATATATCAGGAAATGCTTGCAAACAATTTTCCATCTCCATGGTCCTAACTTCTTACTGCTAAATGTAGGGATCTCCTTTCCTGTGTATTGTAGTTAATGGCCTCACATCAACTGAAAGTTCCTTCTCAAACTTTACCATCCCAATGCACTGATGACATTATATGAATCGGCTTCTTGTCACTGAGAAACTTCTACTGTTTAGCTGTTTGCTTTTTGACTGATTATCTCTTCTGTCCATTCTTTAAACTTAGCCACCTTCCATCCTTCTTGTTTTTCATTCTCTATCAGTATCCTCATCATTAAACATATAATCCCAAACTTCAAAAGCTCAGTATTCTGAGCCTCCTCCTGGACACTCTATTTCTATAAAGATTTGCCACCTTCCTCATCTTTCAGGGCAGAATTTTCAGGGCAGAACTTTTGAGCCCATTTCTGCTTCTGGAGTCCTCCCCTTAGCCCTGACAGGGAAATGTCATATGCCCCCTTATGGTTCTTGTAGGGTAATGGGTGCTTTAATCTTCAATCTAACGTCAGGAGCTTTATTCTTCCTCCCTACCCCCATAAACATACCTTCTGATTCTCCCAAACTGGTTGTCATCCTTTCTGTCTCGGGTGCAGGACAAGAGCTATAGACAATGTTCTCCTCCACCTCCAGCCCTGTCCCTGTCTCACTCCTTCAAAATTTTAAACAATACTCCTAGAAAGATCTCCCTGACATCCCCTGCTCCTCATCCCAAGCAATGAATTCATGAGCACCTGTTTCAGCTGACCAGTTCTGGCTGAGGCACCGCTTTTTGGTGTGTCGACAATGCTGTTCAGTTCTGTCTCCACCACTTTCTGCCTACAGACACATGGGTAAGTTTCTTCACCCATTTCCTCATCGCAAACTGCTCTTAGACAAAGGAAAGTAGGACTGGGCTGAAGGCCTTGCTCTGGCCCTCCTCTAGCTCTACCCGGACCTCAGAGACCATACCTTCTCTTAGAGATCACACCCCAGGCCCAGAATTTCCCAGGCCACAGGCTCCTAAGCCAGCCCCCAGGGCTTGCTCTTTTGGGTAGACTTACCTGCCTGATGGATATATACTCTAGGACACAGATGTGGCGAAAGGGTGGCTATTTGTGGAAGCATGAGACCTGTACAAAATGAAAAGGGGGTAGGACACTATGGACTAGGGACAGCTGATGAGTCTGAGAATTCTGAATTTGAACCTGGCCTTCCAGATTGTTATGAAGGTATATGTGTCAAGGCAAGAAAATGGAGTAGACTTTATAACAGTTTATTAATTGGACTTATGATAGGTTGGCTTTCATTTTTAGCACTGTCCTAGGCCCTGTAAAGGTTCAGAATGGATCTGCATTCGTCTATAAAATGGTGACAATACCAATGAGATGGTGGAGATAAATATGATAATGTATAGCACAATACTTGACACAAAGTCAGCACTTAACACTTTATTTTCCTTCCCTTATCTTACTGCCTTATAATCAGTTTTTATTTTTATCTCTCCAAACAAAATAATTCCTTTGAGCACAAGAAATATTTCTTATTTGTCTCTATCCCCAGAGATAAACAGTGCTCAGGAATATAATAGGTACTCATAAATGCTTGCAGAATGAGTATATGAAGCCCTAGAGAATCTGCCTCTACCATTTTTCACCATTTATTTCCTGGGCCTATAATCAGGTTCTGGTGAACTCTTTTCTATCATCCTGCAAAAACCTCCTGATTGGTATTCTTTCCTTCAAACTCTCAGCTCTCATACCAACTTTTGAAATGGTTCAAATTACTTTGTGAAAATAATGATGAACCATGAAAAAGGCTTCTACATCTATTGTTTACCTCTGATTATTCATCTACCTTTCAAATATTCACTGAACTCCTACTTATTCAATTAGCCAATATGTAAAAATCTATTCTTTAGCTTCTGGAGATATTAAAGTGAATATATCATTGTCCCTGTGCTTATGGAATTCACATTATGGCCTTGTAATATTGGCTAAATGTCTACAGAGTGGAATTAAAAACCTTTGATCTGGCTCTAAACACTTACAATCCTGTCCTGAAACCGGAGCTGCATCTGCAGTCCCTTTGCCATTCCCTCAGACTCCTACCCTGTGTGTCATAGCCACGCTAGATGATTTGGCATCATGGACCTCATTATGCACTTTGGCACTTTGGTAGCTTTGAGCTTGATGATTCTATGTACTATTCAGCCTACCAGAACTTTACTAAGGAGTTATAACCTCAAAGAAACATCTCCTGACCTCATTATCATAATTAATTGTTCATATTTTGGATTTTCTGCCACTTTGCTCATAATTCCAACACTATTATTTCACTATATTTTGTTAGCTGTTTAGCAGACTGTTCAGATAATAGGAAATGTGTTTTATTTATCTCTATGCCTCTCATAGTGCTGTACACATACTGATATATTTTGTAAGTGAATGAATGGGGGATAGATAAATAAATTACGAACAGAGAAGCAGCAAGAGAAGTACTGGTCTTTAATCAGGAGATTAGAACTCCACTGTGGGTTTGACACAAACCAGCTGGGTGACCTTAGGAACCAACCTCCAGAGCTTCAGTTACTTGTCTGATACATAAAGGGACTAAGATTGTCTCTGAAGCATAAGCTAACTAAAATTCATGTTAACAGTTATGTTTAAAGTAAGTAAATGCCAAAAAGAATTGTGAGACTTGACAAAAACTGTCCATATGAAGATGTTTCAATGGTAATGTTTTTTTTTACCAACTTTAAGGTACTCTGCTCTTTAGAAACTGAAAATTAAAACCAGATTAGAAGGACATTGAAGGTCACTATGTTTTCCTAATGACACCACAACCATTAAACCCAGGGCTAGAGGGCACCTAGAGTCCATCTTTCTTCTTCAAGTCTTTTTCTCTCTTTATGTCTTTGATTGAGTCTTTTTTACTCCCTGTGAACACTCATCATTTTTGAACTCCTGCCTTTGCTATTTCAGTTTATCTTCTTTATTAGTTATAGACTGAGCAAATAATAAAAAAAATTAAGATCTTTATATATAACCCAATCAATAAGTGGGTAAAGGAACTACACGGGTATTTCTAAAAAAAAAAAAAAAGAAAGAAAGAAAGAAAGAAAGAAATACAAATGGTTAACAAATATATAAAAATTATAAAAAATGTTCAACATCCTTAGCAAGCAGGAAAATACAAATCAAAATTACATTGATATTTCATCTCATACCAGTTAGAATGGCAATCATCAAGAATACAAACAACAAATGCTGGCAAGAATGTAGGGGAAATGGTACACTTATATAATTATATATTCCTGGTGGGTCTGCAAATTGGTACAATCACTTTGGAAAGTGGTAAAGAGATTCCTTACCATATTGGATTAAACTACCATATAACACAATTATCCCATTCCTTGATATTTATCCAGAAGAACTAAAATCAGCATACTACAGTGACATATGCATACTGATAATTATAGCAGCACAATTCACAATATTTAAGTTATGGAACAAGCCTAGGTACCTGCTGTCAAATGAAAGGATAAAGACAATGTCACACACACACACACACACACACATACACATACACACAATAGAGTTTTATTCAGGCATAAAGAAGAATGAAAGTGTATCATTTGCTGGTAAATGGATGGAACTGGAGGACATCAAGCTAAATGAAATGTCAGATTCAGAAGGCCAAGGACTGAGTATTCTCTTTCATGTGTAGAAGCTAGAGAGAGAGAGAGAGAGAGAGAGAGAGAGAGAGAGAGAAGTAAAAAACAGAAAGGGAGACACGTGGCTGCCGCCATTTTGAGACAACAGGCAGGCCCCTTAGGACCCCTGGCCGGACTGACTGAGCCCCGTCTCCAGGATCCCTCAGCCCGACCAATCACTCTCTGTCTCTGGGCACTCACATCCACTGACTGCTCCCTGACGCCAGGACCCCCAGACCAACTGACTGCGCCCTATCACCAGGAACCTAGACTGACTGATTGCACCCAGCCTCCAGGATCCCACAACTACACCAAACACACCGGACCTCCAGGACCACTGCCGGACCAACTGCATCCCATCTCCAGGACCTCCAGCTGACCACGTCCACCCCTGAGCTGCAGCTCCCCATTTGCCAACACATTTCAAAACCAGAGCGGCCATCTTGGATAATCCTGGAAGCCGGAGCTCCGATCTTTGGGTGGGGCAAATCCCATTTTCCGACGCCTGCTGGAAGCTTGAAGCTCATTGTCAGGTACCTCTCATGCATCAGGCTACTGAACACTAGGAGGTTTCATTAGTATATGACTGTTATAAAGTAGATTTTCTTTTTTCTCCTTTTTAAAAAAATTTAAGTTTTTATTTCTTTACTTTTCTTGCCTCTTTTCCTTTTGTTTACCTGTTCCCTCAGAGTCTCTTTCTCCCTTTTTTGCATGCTAACATCCAATTTCTTTTGATTACACTCTCACCCATTCTATTTTCTAGAAGTTCTGTATATTCTTTTCTTATCCCATTAACAGCCACAGTCTACATCCCTCTGCATCCTCTTTGTCCTCCATTAGAAACTGCAGACCTTACTGAAAACCTTCTTGTTTTACCGAAGATAACATTTGAACTCATTTTGTTTACTATGACAATTTTGTTATTGTCCCCATAGGGGCTATTTGGTCTAGGATTGCATAGTGTCTGATTTGGGCACTGCTAACATTGATTTCCCCTTAAAGAAAGGGTTTTGGAAACCATAAGGGCCACTATAAACCTATAGGGGGAAATCTGCAATACCCCAGATATGCACTGCTATAGGGGAATATACATGAACAACATGAAAAAACAGGGAAGAAAATGATTCAAACAAATCTAGATTCTATAGTAATAGAATCCAATGACAGTATGTTAGAAGAAATGTCAGAAAAGGACTTCAGATTATACATGATTAAGATGATTCGTGAAGCAAAGGATGAGATCAGAGAGCAAATGCAGGCAATGAATGATAATACCAGTAAGCTGAAAGAACACCAGCAGGAAGCAAAAGATCATTTCAACAAAGAGATAGAGATTCTCAAAAAGAAAACAAACGGAAATCCTTGAAATGAAGGAGACAATAAGCCAAATAAAAAACTCAAAGGAAAGCATCACCAACAGACTAGACCACTTGGAAGACAGAATCTCAGACAATGACGGCAAAACATTTAATCTTGAAAATAAAGTTGCCCAAACAGAGAAGATGGTAAGAAATCATGAACAGAATCTCCAAGAACTATGGGACATCATGAAAAGACCAAATTTAAGAATTATTGGGATTGAGGAAGGCACAGAGATACAAACCAAAGGAATGAACAACCTATTCAATGAAATAATATCAGAAAATTTCCTGAACCTGAAGAATGAAATGGAAAATCAAATACAAGAGGCTTACAGAACACCAAATGCATAGAATCACAACAGATCCACACCAAGACACATTATAATGAAAATGCCTAACATTCAAAATAGAGATAGGATTTTGAAGGCCACGAGAGAAAAGCATCAGATTACATATAGGGGGAGACTAATACGGATAGCAGCAGACTTCTCAACCCAGACTCTAAAAGCTAGAAGGGCCTGGAACAACATATTTCAAGCTCTGAAAGAACATGGTTGCCAACCAAGAATCTTATACCCAGCAAAACTAACCTTCAGATTTGAACATGAAATAAAATCCTTCCATGATAAATAAAAGTTAAAAGAATTTACAAATAGAAAGCCTGCACTACAGAATGTTCTCAACAAAATATTCCATGAGGAGGAAATGAAAAACAAGCCCTAGAAAAAGAAGAACAGAATAACAGCAAAAGTAGTAGAACACAGGAAATAATTAAAATCAGAGCTGAAATCAATGAAATTGAAACAAAAGAAACTATTCAAAAAATTGACAAAACAAAAAGTTGGTTCTTTGAGAAAGTAAACAAAATAGACAAACCCTTAGCCACACTAACAAAGGATAGAGAAGACTCAAATTACTAAAATACATGATGCAAAAGGAAATATCACGACAGACACCACTGAGATACAGAACATAATGAGAAGCTACTTTGAAAATCTGTATTCCAACAAAATAGAAACTACCAAAGACACTGACAAATTTCTAGAGACATATGCTCCTCCCAAACTGAACCAGGAGGACATACACGATTTAAACAGATCAATATCAAGCAATGAAATAGAAGAAGCCATTAAAAATCTACCATCCAAGAAAAGCCGAGGACCAGACAGATTCTCAGACGAGTTCTACAAGACTTTCAAAGAAGAACTCATTCCAATATTCTCAAAGTATTCCAGGAAATAGAAAAGGAGGGTATCCTACCGAACTCATTCTATGAAGCTAATATCACCCTCATACCCAAACCAGGAAAAGACACATCAAGGAAAGAAAATTTTAGACCAATATCCTTGATGAATATAGATGCAAAGATCCTTAACAAAATATTGGCAAACCATATCCAAAAACATATTAAGAAAATTGTGCACCACGATCAAGTGGGGTTCATCCCTGGAATGCAAGGATGGTTCACATTCGTAAATCAATAAACATAATCCATCGTGTCAATAGTCTTATGGATAAGAATCATATGGTTATTTCAATTGACGCAGAAAAAGCATTCGACAAAATACAACACCTCTTCATGCTCAAAACACTAGAAAAAATAGGGATAGTAGGAACATACCTGAACATTGTAAAGGCTATTTATGCTAAGCCCATGGCCAACATCATTCTTAATGGAGAAAAACTGAAACCATTCCCTTTAAAAACGGGAACAAGACAGGGATGTCCTCTTTCACCACTTCTATTCAACATTGTCCTCGAAACTCTAGCCAGAGCAATTAGGCAGACCAAAGAAATTAAAGGGATACGAATAGGAAAAGAGAAACTTAAGCTGTCACTATTTGTGGATGACATGATTCTATATTTAGAGGATCCAAAACCCTCCTCCATAAAACTTCTAGACCTCATCAATGAATTCAGCAAAATATCAGGCTATAAAATCAACACGCATAAATCTAAAGCATTTTTATACGCAAGCGACAAAACAGCTGAAAGGGAAATGAGGAAAACAACCCCATTTGCAATAGCCTCAAAAAAAAAAAAAAAAAAAATACTTGGGAATCAATCTAACCAAAGAGGTAAAAGATCTCTACCATGAAAACTACAAAACATTGAAGAAAGAAATTAAGGAAGACCTTAGAAGATGGAAAGATCTCCCATGTTCTTGGATAGGCAGAATTAATATTGTCAAAATGACCATACTACCAAAAGTGCTATACAGATTCAATGCAATTCCAATTAAAATCCCAATGACGTACCTCACAGAAATAGAGCAAGCAATCATGAAATTCATCTGGAAGAATAAGAAACCCAGAATAGCTAAAGCAATCCTTAGCAGGAAGAATGAAACAGGTGGTATCGCAATACCAGAACTTCAACTATACTACAAAGCAATAGTAACAAAAACGGCATGGTATTGGCACCAAAAAAGACAGGTAGATCAATGGTACAGAATAGAGGACACGGACACAAACCCAAATAAATACAATTTTCTCATACTAGACAAAGGTGCCAAGAATATGCAATGGAGAAAAGATAGCCTCTTCAACAAATGGTGCTGGGAAAACTGGAAATTCATATGCAACAGAATGAAACTAAACCCCTATCTCTCACCCTGCACAAAACTCAACTCAAAATGGATCAAGGACCTTGAAATCAGACCAGAGACCCTGCATCTTATAGAAGAAAAAGTAGGTCCACATCTTCACCTTGTTGGCTTAGGATCAGACTTCCTTAACAGGACTCCCATAGCACAAGAAATAAAAGCTAGAATCAACCACTGGGATAGATTCAAACTAAATAGCTTTCTCTCAGCAAAGGAAACTATCAGCAATGCGAAGAGAGAGCCTACAGAGTGGGAGAATATCTTTGCCACTCATACTTCAGATAGAGCACTAATTTCCAGAATCTATAAAGAACTCAAAAAACTCTACACCAAGAATATGAATAACCCAATCAACAAATGGGCTAAGGATATGAACAGACTCTTCACAGAAGATCTACAAGCAATCAACAAACATATGAAAAAATGTTCACTGTCTCTAGTAATAAGAGAAATGCAAATCAAAACTACACTAAGATTCCATCTCACCCCAATTAGAATGGCGATTATCAAGAATACAAGCAACAACAGGTGTTGGAGAGGATGTGGGGAAAAAGGTACACTCATACATTGCTGGTGGGACTGCAAATTAGCGTAGCCACTCTGGAAAGCAGTGTGGAGATTCCTTAGAAAACTTGGAATGGACCTACCATTTGACCCAGCTCTCCCACTCCTCGGCCTATACCCAAAGGACTTAAAATCAGCATACTACAGAGATACAGCCACATCAATGTTCATAGCGGCTCAATTCACAATAGCCAGATTATAGAACCAACCTAGATGCCCTTCAATTGATGAATGGATAAAGAAACTGTGGTATATATATACAATGGAATATTACTCAGCTATAAAGAATGATAAAATTATGGCATTTGCAGGCAAATGGATGAAATTGGAGAATATCATGTTAAGTGAGATAAGCCAATCTCAAAAATCCAAAAGAGGAATGATCTCACTGATAAGCGGATGATGACACGTAATGGGGGGGGTGGGAGGGGGACAAGAATGGAGGAAGGAGGGACTGTATAGAGGGAAAAGAGAGGTGGGAGGGGTGGGGGGGAAGGAAAAAAATAACGGAATGAATTAAACATCATTACTCTGTGTAAATGTATGAATATGGAAATGGTGTGCTGTTACTTCATGTACAAACAGAAACAACATGTATCCCATTTGTTTACAATAAAAATATATTAAAAAAAAAAAAAAAAAACAGAAAGGGATCTCATGAAAACAAAAGGAAGACCAACAGAGTAAAGGAAGAAGATCAAGAGGGAGGGAGATAGGTATGGGGAAGTACTTGGAAATGAAATCTACTAAATTATGCTATAAATGAACATATTACATTGAATTCTGCTTATATCCATAATTATAATGAAGTAACTAAAATAATAGAAGGGATAGTAGTAAACTAGAGCAAGTTGATCAGGGTAAGGGAGGCGGGGAGGGTAAGGGAAGGCACTGGGGAATGAGATCGATCAAATTATGTGCATGTATGAATATTACATAATGAATCCTATGATTATGTATAATTATAAAGCACCAATTAAACAATATTATTCACAGTTAATTACAATTTTACTACTTTTTCTCCAAGTTCTGGAATTTATAGTTGCTCTATAAGCAACTAGGTTATAAGCTATTTGAAGTAAGACCCACATTTCATTCTTGTAATATCTTCTGCATCTAACATAGTATCTTCTAAAAATGAGATGCTTAGCTCAATATATATTGTTAATGATGGAAATTTGAGCATTTATAAGTATTATAAAGGATTAAAAATAAAACATTAAAATATAAAATTCATCTATGAATAAGTAAGATACAGAAAAGGAAAGAGGCTCCAATAAATGTTGAAAAGTTAAATGATCAATGATGCCACACAGACATGAGTTCGAATTTTTTTGACTTTGGGAAATTACCAACTCTCTCTCAATTTCTATTTTCATTTGTGAAAATGAAGATAAACAAGAGTGATTTCACTGGGTTGCAATGAAACACACGTGCATTAATGTATTTAAAATGCACCAGTATGACATTTAGTGTACCCCTAGCTATTTTATGCTCGCTGAAGGGAGAGTACCACATTTAAGTATGAATTTAGACCTAAGAAAACCTATTCTTTTTCTGTCTGAATTAGATAAGAGTACACTTTAGTTTAGCCAAGATTACAGGGTATAGGCTCCAAAAAAGGCTACAGAGTCTGCTTTGTTGAAGAAAGACACAGTCAAATTCTGGCAAACAAGAGGAAGAGGCCTAAGAAGCAGTGAGGAATCCATTAACACCCTAGGGCACATACCACCTAGAACATTTCTTTGATCTAAGAGGTAATCATATTCTTGGCCAGTTTTTTCAAAGTCCTTTCCTTTGCCTCTCATCACTTCAGCTTCTCAAAGGTCAAGTTTCATTCACCTGGCTATCATTCAAGAGTGCATCCAACAGGCATTAGCATGCAGGGGAAACTTCTGGTATCTGCCCTCAAAGTTCTAGGAGTATGCTATGGGGTAATTGTTTTAAGAGTCTTGTCTTCCCTTATGCATCTGCAGAAAATCTAACATATGAACTGCCTATTGTATTCAATATATATGAGAAGATGATTTAATGGGCTTTGACAAAACTCAGAATGGTAAACTTTGTCAACAAAAATAAATCTTGAATTAGATGAGATATAAATAGCAAACATGACTCAGAAAATACCCCAAATATTAATATGCTTTGCACTTACTAAATATTTTCCCTTCCTTTCCTCACTGATTTTATAACTCACATCTGATCCACTTCAACTTCATCCCAGCTGAAAGCAAACTGTTACACTCTTTCATTTGGGATTACTTGGGACAATTTATTTAATTCATTTGTTGAAATAATCATTTCCTCTGTTCATTCTCATTCCACATATAACCAACAGGTCAGTAAAAGTAAAAATTAAAACAGTGGATAGTTTTCTAGTTATTTCCATTACCTTTCTCAATTAAAACTCTAGACTATAATTCCATTACTTTATTTCAGTAGTTATAATTTTCCACAACATCAGAATATGACCATATTTGAATACCAATCTAAAAGTCATACTTGAAATAAAATTTTATTGAGGTTTTCAATTTATGTCTAAATTTATACTTCAAATGAATTTTGGATTATTAGGTTTTCAAATTAGTTAATGTAGATGACAAAGGCTATTGCTATTTATCAAAGAGATTTAAGATTCATTGTTTCTTCTCAGAGTCTTTTCTGATCTTTGTTCTGAGGGACTGTCCTGTGTGCTGTAGAATGTTTAACTGAATTTCTTAGTACCCCCCATCCCACTGTAACAAGTCTTCAGATATTCCCTGGGGTATATGTGTGTATGTGTGTGTAGGGGTAATGGCCCCAAC
Source organism: Sciurus vulgaris (assembly GCF_902686455.1). Classification (NCBI taxonomy): domain Eukaryota; kingdom Metazoa; phylum Chordata; class Mammalia; order Rodentia; family Sciuridae; genus Sciurus; species Sciurus vulgaris. Next base: position 125,590,846 of record NC_136469.1, read on the forward strand.
TGACAAATCACTGTTCTAGAGTCCTTCCCTAACCAGTTTTCTGTAGCAAGTATTTATTTTTCCCACCTTGCAGGAAACAAATGGTATTAATAAATTAAGATTTTTTTAAAAAAATCACTTGTAATAAAGTCTCAGCCAGACTTATCTGTTATTTTTCCTATAAGTTTAGGAAAATCCTTCCCATTTTTGTTCATTCTGTATTCTGTGTTCATTCCTGCATTCATTTGCCTACTCATTCAGTATTAGCTGAGCACAGACTTTAGGCCATGCATAACTCTAGAGGCTGGCCATGTTGCTCATGAAAATTGTTAAGGTCTTTGTTCTCTTGAAGCTTACATTCAAGGGACACTTTTTTCCTACATACTAGTCAGGATGATCTTTCAAAAGTATTAATGAGGAGAGCCATCACAAGAAGAGTGGAATAGCGAACTCCTAAACTCTGACCCTCCATCAAAGCAATGGTTAAGCTAACAAGAGCATTGAACTTAATTTCTTTGAACTCTTTACTCTAATAAAAAACAACGACCAAGGGAAAACTTAACAAAAAAAGAATTTCAGAAAGAAAGATAGTATTTTGGCATCTTAATTTACCTGCCTACTATCTCCTACACGCCTGCTTGGCAGCAGCCATGAAAACAGCAGACCAGGGAACAATACAGAACTTGTATCAAAAAATTTGTTATTTGTGTGTTTTGACCTGTTTAGTAGGTACCTGAGGAACTGGCTCAGATTTGCCTTTGTTTCATCTGCCTAATCTTAGAGCTTTCTCAGTATAGAAGTGGCCTGCCAGGCATCATTTGTCAAGAGTGTTCAAAGGCAAATATACTAGATGTTCTCCCACCCCAACACCCCTGGTTATGAGGAATACTAGATGGGGCAAGTACTAGACAGACTGAAAAGCAACAGATGAAGAGGATGGGGCAGGAACTACATGAGAGAATGAGGCTTTGAAAAGCTCTTGGGGGATCTCAAAAGACATCAGAAGACCTTAGGTTTTCTTGTCTGTCTGACGTTTAGGCCCTGTGCAAGAAGGAAGTGAAGGCTAAGGCAGAGTTGTACATGGCCTGGGTAAGCCCTGGAGGGATGATCTACTCCAAGCCGATCTTCAAAGTCTGGAAGAGTATGTTTTATTTTGATAATTTGGTTGTACACATTTAAGGAAATCTCTGTCAAATCACTAGCTGACCATCAAACTAATGGAGCAGAGACTTTGGTGTGTGCACAAGACAATCGTTATAGAAATAGTTTAGAAAAGTCATTAAATGAGCAACTATTAAAAAAAAAAAAAAACAATAATGGTGGGAAGAGAATCTAACTTCCAGAATTATTATAATGGTCAAGACAGCCGCCACCCATTTTCTTTTAAGATGTTGATAGACCTTTATTTTAATCATTTATTTATATGCAGTGCTGAGAATTGAACCCAGTGCCTCACATGAGCTAGGCAAGCGCTCTACCACTGAGCCACAACCCAGCCCAAGACAGCCCATTTTCAAAGGGAGACCAGTAGAGGAAAGAGACCAGGGGTTGGAAGAAGAGGGAGAGGTAATATGCTGGGGAGTGATATTGTCCAAATTATATCATTGTATTATGTACATGTATGAATACACAACAACAAATCCCATCATTATGTACAGCTATAATGCACCAATAAAAACGTGGGAAGAAAAAAAATAAATACAAATAGTCATATATTAAAAAATAGCCAATTTTCAATAATGAAACAAATTACTAACATGAAAATAAACAAGAAATTATAGCTTATCCACAAGGAGTGGGGAAAAGAAACTAATAGACACTGTCCTTTACATTAACTGTCTTCTTATCTGACCTGGTCCCTGTCTATTTCTCCTACATTACCTTGTATCGGCTCATTATTAGTCACACTGGCCACCTTGGTGCTCCTCAAACCCTCGGCTTGTTCCTGCCTTTAACCTTCAAACACACTCTTCTACTTCTTTGCATGGCTCACTCTTCACATTGCTGGTTTTTGTTCTATTCTATCTCCTCAGAGGTGCCTTTCCTGGCTATCTTATCCAAAATAGCCATGCTCTCTCTAACTTCCTAAAATTTCCATTTTCTTTCATTGTTCATTCATCACTGTAAAATTTTCCTCCCCCTATACTTGTGTGTCTCCTTTACTAGCATGTAAGCTCCTTGGCAGCAAGTACTTTATTTGTGGCTGCTGTGGATCACTTACTCATAGTCATGAGCCACAACAGGGCTAAATATTTATCAAATGAATAAAGACTATTCATACATGTTGAATAACTTGCACAACATGTACAAAAACAAACATGAAAAGATTATAAAATTTCTGCAAGATTTTTCCTTCAGTTCAGAAATTTTATTTACCAGCTATTCAATGAATCTACTAGAGAGTCATTTGATTCCTCAAATGAAGTGAGAAATATTTGAGACAACTATGGCCTGTCCTTTCAATCCTAGGGAAGGTAATCTCAGGTGTGGGTGTGGCGATGGAGGTAAGAAAATCTCTGCCCACTGTAAGAACACAGCTTGTCAAGGGCTGAGTGTGCCAGAGAGTTGCGACAAACCTGTGTTTGCCTCTGGAGGCCAAGAAAGAAAGGCCAGTTTGCATGATGGTAGTGGTAGAGGTGTCCTTGGGATTTCACAGTAATATTATCTTTGGCAGAGGTTGGAAAATGAACTGGGTAATATAAAAATGTTGTTTAGTATTGCCTAAGGTAAAGAAAAAAGGGACAGTAGACTGACTAGTTTTTGTCCTTTCTTGTTCTGCAACTTAAGAATCATTGCCTAGAGAAAAGAGTCCTCCTTGATTCTGGTAAATTTTAAAACAACCTGAGGGAAGAAAATATTCTATAGAATTAAATTTATGAACAGATGCTAGCTTATTTTACTTTGGACTAAACTTTTTATTCTGGATGAAAATCTTTCTAAAACCTAAGCAACCTTCACTTTTTCAATATATTAACCACTTTTCTTTTCTTCCAAGAGAGATTATAATAAACTCAGTATTTTCTGAGGCTTTAAGGTCACTGCAGTAAGAATTTTGTTTTTGAAGCCAGACAGCTTGGGTTCAAAATCTGACTTTGCCACTCACCAGCTGAACAGGTTCACAATCTGCGCCTCAGTTACTCTATCTGTAAATAGGGATATTAGTACCTGACTCATGAAATTATTGTCAATATTAAATGAGTTAATGCAAGTAATAACACACTGCCTTATATATAGAACTGCTTGGAAAATGTTAGCTGCTACTACTACAACTTTTCTCTCTCTCTTTCCCTCTTTCTCTCTCTTTCTGTATATATATATATACACACACATATATATGTGTGTGTTGTAGTATATATATATGCTATAACTTATAACCTAGTGATACCTTTTCAAAGGGTATAAAGTTACTGGTTTAACATAAGATAGAACCAGGTTGGTTTACTGGAGTGCTTTCAAATACTGTTTTATAGTTTTAATATTTTCTTTTATGAGGTTTCTAATTTCACCTCTCACTGTTGTTAGTCTTTTTTTTTGTATTTATAGCAATCTGCCTCCATGTTTCTATTTTTGCAGGAGGCATAAACCAGGTTTGTTAGACATATGGGTTAAATAAGAGATAATATGTTCCAAACTAAGTTGACAAAGCTCTCCTATGTAGAGAGAGAAAGAACTGGAGTCCATAAACTTTGCTTTTGACTATTCAGAGCTATTTTATTTATTTTTTATTTCCTATTTCTTACACAAGCCAAAAAAGTTATCAGACAGCTTCTGGAATGACTGATGTAACAATATATATATACACACACACACATAAAATTTACATATATATACATGTGCATACACATATAAATGTTAAAATTAACAATTAACAATTCTCAAATTTAATTCAATAAATGCTTATAACATTCTTACTAAGTGATAGATACCAGGGAACAGTATAATCCTGAACCTCCTGAAACGCAATATCAAGGGGGAGGTAAAGTATAAACAAAGAAAATATAGTAAGAGATACCAAAGGTTTCTCCCACAAGGTCCTATGAAGGCCTAGAGGAAGGGCCCTTTACCCAACCAGGGATTTAGGCAAGCATCATTGCTGAGCCTGGATGGCAGCTGGGTGGAGAAAAGTTATTCTAAGCATGGGAACAGGGCAGGTATTGAAATAGGAAGCAGTACAATTTTTTTGTGAGAGTATGATACTATGTGTAACAAGAAGAAATTGTTTGATAATGCTATGATTAAAAAATGAGAATGAGAAATGGTGAGAAATGAAGCTAGCAAGTAGACCATACAGGGATCAGACTTAAGATGTCCTCATATGTATGTCATGCTGAGAAACTCAGATGTTTCTCAAGGGACAGGAGGTATAAAGAAAATTCTCAGGGAAATATAAAGTATAAAGAAAATTCTCAGGAACAGAGTGCTTGCTATCTCTAGTACCACAAAACAAACAAACAAACAAAAAAACCGAAAACAATTTTGAGAAAAATGGCAATCTTCAGATTTTCCTTTTAGATGTATAATTTAGCAGGTTATAAGATGGAGCAAAACTAGAGAAGACAAGGAAGAGAGACCAGCTAGGTGGATGTTGCAATTACTAAGCTAGAGATAGTGAGCCTGGAAGCAGGTGAGGCAGTAACCTTGGTGTGAAAGAGGGTCCAAGGTATGGAAGATAAAACTGCAGACAACGGGATATGAGACTGAGAGGAATCTAGGGGAACTACCAGGCTCCATGCTTTGAGTTACTGGATAGAGGATAATGCAAGTAACTGAAAGAGGAACAGTGTTTTGTTTTCTTAAATTTAGCTTCCCCCTTTTTTATCTCTGGGGACATAAGAAGATAATTTAAGTTGGTACATATTAAGTTTGAGGTAGTCACAGAAGAGGTCAGAACTGGAGACAGAAATTTTAGAGTAATTAACAAATAGATCCATGAAAGCAAATGGAAGCTCCTAGGGAAGGCAGCAGAACAATGGTAAGGTGTCTAAAGAAAGGCAGAAGTAAATAATCCATAAATAAAACTGGGATTCCACATTGAGAGGCCCTGAGAGAGAATAGCATCATGAAAACCATGGTGGTCAGTAGAGCTAAACATACTCATTTACAGCTACATTTTCTGAGCACTCACTATGTGTTAACGTACGCATTGTGCTGTTTTACATATCATATCTCATTTAATCTATTATCCACATGCTACAGTTGATGAATCTGAAGTTCAGAGAGAAGTCATGTAACTTACCCAAGATCATAGGGTGAGCTGGCAGAACTGGGATCTGAACCCAGGACTGCTGGATTACCAAGCCCATGTTCTTAACTCTGCTGGGGTAAAAGAACTTCTTCAGGATGCAACTTAATATCATCCTAATAAGGACTGCTATATATTGCTTTCCCAGGAAGCATATCTTAAAAACTGTCTAACAATCTCATTTATATTTGCTTACTTCAAAATAGATGATTTCAGTGATAACTTCTTCATAATCTTTGTATTTCATAAATACTACACTGGTCAAATTATGAAAATAAAGTGCAGCACAAGACAACTCACTTCTTTGACTACTGCACTGTTCCAATAATGCTGAAAGGAAGGTCCCAGATGGACTAGTGTTCCTCAGAGGGAAACTACGCACCTTGACTTCTGCCTACTCAGCTTTCTCACAAATTATTTGTCCCAAGGAGAACCAGAGAAGGTATGCATAGTTTAGCATGGAAAAATTCACTAAAGTATGTATTCCATGGAAGACTTATTTTAGATGATAAATTATTTTCCACTTAAAGATAGAGAATAAGAAAACCTCATTTCTATTTTATAGAAGTTGTAATTTTCCAATTTCCCACTAGGGGAAGCAATAGCATTACTCTTACCATTTGGTGGATAAAAGACGGCATATTCTTCTAATCCTAGTTTTCCTGTAAGAGAAAACCATAGAGAGTTTCGATACGATTAAAATCGATTTTCAAAAATTAACTTACTATGTGAATATACTAATAATGGAATTTTCAATACTATAGTCTTATTTTATTTTATTTCATGATATGGAATTGGAAAATTTGCCAATCTGATAATAACAAACCCTTTCATTAATTAATCAGTGATATAAACTTCAGTACAAGGGAAGAGATACAAAATAAATAGAACGAATGCTTTCAAGCTCCTTAAGCAAGTAAGAAGGGAAAAATCTATAAGCATTATTTTGCTAAATATAAATAATTCCAGTCATTAAAGCAAGTTCTAAGCTTTGCAATATTTCATTAGCTTACATATTTATGGAATGTGCTGAGAAGCTAAAAGTTAAATGTCTTTAACTGTATTGTGGTCATATTTTCTATGATCAGAGAATGGAGCTAAATATTTGAAATCAGAATGTCCTAGAAAGTATATTCATTCTAATCAAACGTTTGTAAGAGTTTTACAAAATAGCTTTCCCTCAAAACTTTGAAAGTTCTCAGTTTGTCCCACCTTTCACTGAATATCTTAAGGTAGCTTTTTTCTTGACTGTTTTTCTAACGCTTTTGAGTCTACTGAAAAGACATTCACCCAGGTACAAGGAGCACACCTATAATCCCTGGGCAAACCTGGGCATCTTAGCAAGACCCCTTCTCAAAGCAAAACAGAAAAGGGACTGGAGATGTAGCTCAGTGGTAGAGCACTTTTTTAGCATGTGTGAGGCCCTAGATCCAATCCCCAGTAAAAGAAAAAAAAAGTAAAAAAAAAAAAATAGACATTCATTCTTACACTGGGTTTTTAAAAAGTTTTTAATAGAAATTTTTTTGCTGTTCTTGCTGGGCAGTGGCAGAGAGGAGATAAGGAATAAGAAGTATGAGGAGAAAAGTTTAAGATAGTGTGGAAACAATAAGGACTAATTGTGTAAGGAGAGAATAGAATAATGAAAAGTAAACTGATGATTGCACTAGATGTTGAGAGGCAAACAAAAATACAGTATACAATTTCTCAACTATATAGTTTATAATACGGACGAAATCTTAGATCATTTTTGCTAATTCTTTTCCTTTTTCTTTAATTTTTTTTTTAAAAGCAGGTTTTAAGTGTTTAGAGTTTGGAGGGAAGGGAAATTGATGTCATTTTCTTGGACATGATGAGATACAGGCAAATTCTTCAAAGTCCCATAATGGTTTTTAGAGTGGGGAAATGGAAAGCTTTCCACATAAAGGAACATATGGAGGCTAGAATGAATATGGCATATTGTGGAATAATCAGGGTAGCAAAGTTAGCTAGATTAAGACTATCAACCAATAGAGGACCTTAAAATTATAGCTGATTTAGAGGTGATCCTATTAGGTAATTAAATTTGACAATCAGGTTTTTGGCAGGTTTCTGTAAGTTCATTTTAGAAACAAGGAAATTAAGAGAGCTCCGGGGTATGTGGAGCCCAAATTCAACACAAGGTGAAGCTGCCTGTTCTAGGGCAGGCAGGAGTTGGAGGAACCAGCTGGTAGGTCAGACTGAGGAAAGAGGGGATGTAGTTTTATTCTTTAAGGAAACACAGAAAAATCATATGCAATAGGGCAATGAGCTCACTGTTCTTGGTATTCACCACTTAATGAAAAGGAGTTGAGCAGAGCTGTCTGCTGAATTTAGTTCAGTTTTCAGGACATTGAAATGGTGATATCTTATAGACAGTTAGTGATAAAAAGAAATTCCTAAAACAGAAATTAGAGAGCTAATAACATATTACTTTAAAAGGCATTTTGAAAAAAGGAATAAAGAAAGTTAAAAACATTGAAAAAGCAAATCGATGTGATAAACTCATAGTTAGGAAGAGTCAGCAGATATAACAACAACAGCAATACAGAAGAAAGTCAAGGGGGCGCAATGTCTTCTATATTGAAAAAGTCCCTGAAATGCTGCTTCTGGGAACCATCTAAAGGATCTGTGGTAAGCTGCATTGATTTAAGTGAGCAAGAAAAGTTAAAATCACCTGAGAAAAAAGTAATTTACAAATAAAAATTGGCAAAATCAATATAAGCTATAAAACAAACATTCTTGGCATGATTCTGTAAGGCTTAAATAAAATCTCCTTAATATTACTAAAATATTACCTCTTATGTATGATTTCGGTGGTGAAGCACTGTTGTATGCAAAGTGACCCAATACAGATGTATCCCGGGAAAAACAAAGTAATACCTGGATGTGACATTGGGAAAAAATAAGCAATTAGGCACTGTTAGAAAGCCAAATAATTCATTAATATTATTGGGAGGTATTTAAGGTGGAATCCTTCAAGTTCAGGAACACACCTTGCAATGGGAAGAGTGCCCTCTGTTGGTTTAACTACGCTAAAAGTTAACAACGGATACCAAGTACAGATTGCCAAAGTTCTTCCAAAGATTTCTCATGGTTTGCCACTTAAACTTTGAAGAATATTGTAAAACATTAAGTTGCTAGCTACCAGTTGATTCTTTTCTTGTGTTTCATCTAGAAATGAGAAACACCTAGGAGAAATTTAACGGATGAGAAATGTATAGGGTAGACCCGAGGTAACCACCGTGTTATAGAACAATTTGGGGAACGCAGGAAACTGGAACTAGAGTCCTTGCTGAGATGCTGCAGATAGTTGGGCATATCAGGGATGGAGGGAAAGAAACTCATGGTATTTAGAAGGGATGGCAGCAGTTGTAGAACAGTGGTTGCCCAATACAGAATAGAAGCTGGTAGTCCTAATTAACAGGTAGATGTGGCAACTCTCTGGAGATGAACATAAGAGGACAGAATCAGAATCAAGGATGCACATCAGAAGAAACTAGATGGCTGAAAGTAGCCTGGAATTTTGGACCAAGAGTCCAATTCCCAGGAAGATAACTAGTGATGGGAAATCTGGGTACTGGTATTGGCAGACCTGGGATTCTAAAAGATGATATCAACATTCCTAGAGTTCTATATTTCTACATAGTTGAATTATTTTATCATGCTGTTGCTGGGGAATATGATTAACAGTTTTGAAGCTACTAATTTTATGTCAAGCTTTAAAGTCCATAATTGTTATCTTCAGAAAATATTATTTGACCTACAGTATGTCAAAATCAATTTAATAAAATCACTTTATAACAGGGAAAATGGTATCAAGAAAAGAATTCAGGATGACTAGAAAAGGCAAAATAGGGGCACAGAGTCAGGGCTGGACTTGCAGCAAGAGTGAATGGAGAAGGGATACTTTGTGTCTAAAACACAAGAGAAGGGGCACAGTTTTGCTAAAAGGATAGACATGGAAATTGGATATTAGGTTCAGTGGTAGAATGTGTAACAACTACTGCCATTGATTTGTTTTTATTGTTTTTAAAGACTTCAGAAGTGATACAAGTTTATGATAAAAATGAGAAATGTAGATAATCTAAGAGTGAGAAAATATTCATAATTCCACTACTGTTAATCTGTAGATGTAATGCCTGGAATACCATACTGATTACTGTTTTTATACCCACACATACCAGTTTTCAAGCAAAAGGATTATGCATACAGTGCTATAACCTATTTTCTTTCGATGTTATAGAATATTTTCTATGTAAAATTTTTATGTTGCAGAATATTCCTCTGTATGTATGAACAATAATTCATTTGCCCTGTTTTATTGTTTTCCACTTTTGCCCAACTACAAGCAATGCTGCAGCAAGCTTCCGTATAGCTCTTTATGTACACCTGTAGATATTTAAATTTCTAAAACTGTCTGTTCAAATGCTTTATGCATTATGTACTTGGTGTGTGTGTACTGGTGCTGGAGATTGAACCCAGAGCCTCACTCATCCTAGGCAATTGCTTTACCACCCAGCTATATCCCCAGGCCTGCTTCAGGCATTTAAGATTTAAAACTTTTAAAATTCATTACCAAGGCTGGGATTTTTCTAATTTCTTGTTTATTAACACATCCAGTAGTAAGATAAGACACATTTTTTTCTTTCATTAAAACAGATTATCATCATCTCATGGGTAAAAAAAATGGCACATAATCAAATATTGCTTTAATTTAATTTATGGATGGAAAGGTATTCATTATTTTAGCAAATAATATTCTGCATTTTGTTATTTTCTGATTTTTTAATTCATTTAAATGTTTTTAAAAATTATTAACTTAAATTTTGTATATATTAAAGATCTTTGGTTTAAGTCTAATTATATATGTGAATATACATTGTGTGTGTGTGTGTGTGTGTGTGTGTGTGTGTGTGTATGGGGGATAGTGCTGAGGATTGAACTCAGGGCTTTGCTCATGCTAAGCATAAGCTCTACCACTGAACTACATATGCCCCAGCCTTGAGTATAATTTTATTTTGAAAATGGTTTTGCACAAATAATGTTAATTATTTTGACAAAGATGTTTTTAATTTTTATATGCTCAAATATACCATCCTTAGATTGATAGACATCGAACTATTTCCACATTTATATTCTATGCATATTCACTTAAATTATGAAAGTCATTGCTGCTGTTTATCAAATATTTCTGATTCTTCCCTTTTGGGAATGTATTTCAGCTTGTCTTTTCTGGCCACCTGTTGGGTATGGTCATGTGACTTGCTCTTTACTCCATTAAATGGATATGTGTCACTTGAGAGTTTACAAATGGAAGTTTTAAGAACCAGAGCAGAGTTAACCAGGTTCCCTTTTCACAGTAAACATCAGTGTGCCAGGTAGCAGTTACTCCATAAGCCTAGGTCCTGGAGGAAGGATGACATGTAAGGGATTACACAGTTGAGGTCCTGTTCTAACCAGGATGGATGTGATGGTGGGCAAGAAATAAAACTTTGTTGTTTTTAAGTCCCTGAGATTTTGGGTCTTTATGTGACTTTAGCATTATCCAGCTCATTTTGATTCAAACAGAAAAATTCATATAGCATTTAGATATGCTCCTTTTGTGGTGAAGTCATTAACCATTTGGAATTTATTTGGAAGCTAGATTGCTAGAGTATGAATTGCAGCTCTACCATTTATTAACTGGATGACACTGGGCAAGTTACTGGACACTTATTTCTTGGTCTGTTTCCTCATATGTAATATGTATATGATAGTAATGCCTATATCAAAGTGTATTATGGGGATTAATATACATAAAACGTTTAGGACAATGTCTTAGCACATGCTCCTATTAATATGCTGGCTGTATTTACTACCACCACTATTACTACTAATTTTTTTCTATATTCTGCAGTTCCCTTTGCTCCCAATCTATTTAATTTTTTAAAAAACATATATGGCTAAACATGTTTCTTCCACTTGAAATCTGCTTTTTTTCCATTTCAGGAAAATTCTCAAGCATTATCTTTTTGAATGATGCCATTCCCACATTTTCTCTATATACTCCTACATGGCTCCTCTGAGTTGCAAGATTAACCTACACTTACTCAACCTGCCTTTCAATTACTTTTTTTCCTTCAGCGCTCCATTCTGAGTGACTTCCTCAGATTTTTAAAAAATCAGTTTACTAATTCTCATCTTTTGCTCCTACTATGGACCAGGCATTGTTCTGAGTATGTGGTTCTCAGGATACATTAAAGGAAATAGACAAGCAAAAAAAACATTTCCTTTGTGGAGCTTAATTACAGTGGAGGAAGTGAATAAATATCAAACATAATAAACAATTATATAGTATATCAGGTGGTAAGGGATATGGGGACAAAATATGAGAACCGAAGAAGAGTGGTTGTCATTTCAGAAAGGGTGATTAGCACAGGCTCTATGAGAGGCCACCATCGGATCAAAGACTAGAAGGGGGTGAGAAACAGCATAAGGGTATCTGGGGAAGAAGAGCCACAGCTGCAAAGGTGCTAAGATGGGAGTACACCTGACGTTCTGGAGAGCAGCATGGATGCCAGCATGGCTGGAGATGAACTGGAAGAGATATGTCAGAGAAAAAAATGAGTACACACCACGTAAGACCCTGCAGGGCACTGTCAGGATGTCGACTTTTACTGCGAGTGAAATGGGAAGCCACTGGAGTGTTCTGAGATGAGTGAAATGACAACATATTTTATGAGGATCACTCTAGCCACTGTGAAAAGAATTAGTCATGGGGATCCGGGACACAAGTAGCGAGACCTGTTAGGAGACTCTTGCTAGTGACTTGGACTAAGATGGCAACAATATGTGGTGGGTTTATGACACTACACCCAGAGATCCCTCTTTAGGAGTGACATATTTATTACAGTTGCTGGTAGTGCTGTAGTAGCGCGAACCCTTAGAAATTCTCAGTAGAAAGCTCCTTTCATGGATTATCTCTGCTGAAGACAGTTATTTTGCCCAAATACTAAAATCACATACTTTCCAAGAATGGCCCAAAGCAATGAAGATGATGCATGGGAGAGAGTTGAACCTCTTGCTCACAACTCAGGATGGGTCTGATGGTTATTCCATCTTCAGAACTCACTGCAGCACTGCCTGAGGCTTCCATTTACACTGTATTGCTAGACTTTTCTTTCTGCTCAGTCCTGCTCCATTCAGTGCCCTTTGCATCCCAAGAAATGTTCCTTTATAAAGCATCAGTGTGCTAATCTCCATTTGAGTTGGTTTCTCTGGGAACTCATCTTGCAACACAGCAAAAGTGAGGAAAATTGGTCATATTCTCAATATTGCACATTATGAAGAATCAGCAAGATTTATTGCTAGATTGGATGTGGTATGTGATAGAAAGAAAGACGTCAAGGCTGCGTTCAAGTGGAGGTTGAAAGTGGAAGGATGCTTAATCTGAACAAGTGGAAAGATGGGGGTTATTCAACAGAGACAGGGAAAGTGTTGGTGTAATAGTTCTGAGAGTCAGATCAGAAGTTTGTTTTTCAACATGCTAAATCTGAAATGTCCATAGACATCTAAATGAAAATTTTGAGCCAGACACAGTGGTGCACACCTGTAATCCCAGCAACTTGGGAGGCTGAGGCAGGAAGATCTCAAGTTGGAAGCCAGCTGTGGCAACTTAGTGAGACCCTAATCTCAAAATTTAGAAAGGGTTAGGGATGCAGATCAGTGGTAAAGTGCCCTGGGTTCAAAATAAATAAACAAATAAAAGTGGAAATGTTGAATAGGAAGCTAGAGATACTCGTCTGGCAATATATAGAAGTTTGAACCAAAGGTCTAAAGTTTGGGAGTTATCAACATATAGATGTTACCCAAAGCTACAAGATCCATTGCATTCTAGAAGCTGGACAAAGAAAATAAATGGATACCTCTTCAGAGCCTCCGGAAGCAATATAGTCTGAGAGCACCAGTATAGTCACCTAGCTATAGCCCAGTGGAACCCATTTCAGGTTTCTGAACTTTAGAACTATGGTGAATATGTTTGTTTTAAGCTATGAAATATATGGTTGTTTGTTATAACAGCAGTAATACGTTAATACCCAATAAATTAATGCAAAATAAATGAATACAAGTAAAGAAATGTAAAAATATATACTTACAAATTTCATTCTACCATTGTCTTATAGGGAAAATAATTCCTAATAAAATGTTCATATTAATTTTCCCTTAGTTTAGTAGAGTGAAGACAGCATAGTAATTTTAGAAGAAGCTCTGTGCTTAAATACATCCTGTTAGAGTCCCTGATGCCCTAGAGAAGACAAGATAGTTGGGACTCCTCTAAGGAGAATACTGGTGACTCTAAGGTACAACGCCAGAAGTGGTAAGTTAGACGGTATGTGCTAGTGTGCAACCCTGGGACACAAGCAGAGCTGCCAGCTCCTCTTCTAACTTGAGTTGTTAACTTTTGAGATTCTAATGTCTGTATGTATAAGGAAATAATAATACAATTATAAATTTGCTGGAATATGTGATTATATGATGATTTCAAATTTTAGTTTATTATTTCATTATCAGTTTATTATGGTAGTGATTTGCTTTATTTAGGGGAGTTATAAGAAACTAGATGTATAAATGTGGAATTATGGTTGCTATAGCAGAATTATATCTAAAATGTCTATATACCTCTACAAAAAATTTATTTGGGGCTAAAGTTTTCTTTTATCTGTAGAAAATAGGTTTATGGTAAATGATGTAAACAATTCTGAGAAATAGGTTATTTACATCATATAAAGTAGAAGAGAAATGGTAGATATCAACTGGACAATCACTTTAACATTCAAGTACTATATACTTATTTTCGTTTGTGGTACTGTTACATTTTTCTACAAACCAATTTGGAGAATTTCAAATGATAAAATTTCAAACATGGCTTTTTAAAACATTCTGCCCTGATCTAATTTTCATACTTAAAAGGTCAATGTAGCTTACTGGGCTTGAAAATTGACAGATCTGGCTTGGGTTTCTGGTAGCTGTATGAGCTTGGGTTCTGAACCTCTGCTTCTTCATCTGTAAAAAGGGAATAAAGTTACCATGCAGGGCTGTTGTAAGAGTGGGTTATAAAGTGAATAATAGGAAGAAGTAGAAAGTGCCATGAATCTATCTTTTCACCTGGATAACAACTGTTCTGGCAGAATATGTCTGATATAACTATTTGAGAACTCCAGAGTCTATTGAAGTCTTGCAACTTTTGAGGGAAGACTTGACTAGCAAACTGTGGTTTACTTTGGTCAATTTCAGCTCTTAATACAGTAACATCTATCCACCCCTTGACCCAAGACCCTTGGCAGGTAGCCATGCATGTGTTCCAGAAGCAGTGTAAAGAACACAAAGTAGGGGAAAAGCACCCTATCTTCCAAATAATGGATATCTATGCTCTGTTGATTGTTGCTTCTGATCACAGAGGCATACAGAGGCAGAGGGCAGAAATGAAGGGGGAGTGGCAATTATTATTGTATATCCCCCAACTGTCCCAGATCCCTTCCCCTCTGGGTGAAGTGAGTTTCAGTGAATTTAAAGGGACAACTTCTCCACCTTTAATTTTTCCAATAGAAAGGAAAATGGGGAAAACCCCCATGCCTTTGGGCAGCAAGGAAAGATGAGTTTTAGCTTCAGATGTAGAGATGGGCCCTATTGTACATAACAGCCAGGGCAGTTTATCCATAACAAGAGCAAGGGAAAGCTGTGTGTAAAGCTGCAGGTGCATACAGGTGGGGCATATGTGGTGGTGGGAACGTGTGGAGATTCTCTTCTCATAGGCTTTGTATTCATTAAGAAGCAGAAATCAAAGTCAGTCCACTGAGAGAAAGAGAAGAGATGGAGATTCAAAGAGGTTGAAGGCAGTCAAAGTCATCTGGGAGAGTGGGTGAGTGAATGGACTCAGGGAATGAAGTAGATTTGGCAGGCAGAAATATGAACTCCTAAAGTTAGTGATCATGAATTTAAAGTAAAACTAGTTAGCATGATTCTATGTCCAGTCAAAATGAAAAGCACAGTGTAGCCACAGAAATAGAAAACTGTATTCATCAAGGGTTAAGGTTTTGCCAGATAATTTCTTCTAGAAAGAGGGAGAAGGGCAAAGATTTGAACACATATTCGAGAAGTGATTGTAATGACAGGTCATGCTGTTGACATGTGTCTCACATTTGTTCTCTCCTGTCTATTCACAGAGATCTTGCTCTATGTCAGGTGCTCATGAACTCTAACCTGAAGGGATGGAGCTAGCTACTCTCTCCTCACCAAACACAGCATGTTCATGGTTCATATTTATTTTTGCTTTTTCCATTCTTCTTCTAATTCTTTAACTTAAAAAACTAGACATTTCCTAAAACATTTCTATTCTGCAGACACCACTGATTCTGCATGACTCTTAGGATTTTAACTGCACTTGGATAGAAATGAATATAAATCTCTATTTACATACTTAACAATTTATAACTATGTGTCTTTTCTCTCATTTTTCACTAAGATGTGGGCTTAATATCTTCTTTTGCTAATACCTACCACAGAAACTATATCAGAATGGACACTCAATAATTTGACTAATATGGATACATGAATAAAAGATGTACTGCACTGGAAACTTTCTTAAAGTCCACTCAGTGGCATAAAAATATCTGTAAACATGCATACGCCTCAGTTCTGCTACTAAGTATATGCTAGATGAGCCAAGCATATGAGGGAGGTTTGGGTATACAACACAGTAAGTCTCCATGTTTTTTCATGCATGATAGGAGTTATTTTCTATCAATATTTTATACTCTTTGGACACTATGTTAAGTTACATAGGTGTGATAATGCCATTTGGTACTAGAACCTGAAACCGGTACTATCAAACTACCCAATTTACTTATGTTGAATAAGAGTTGTCTTTTGAAATTGACATAATTTAAACTGTCAAAATCTCTTAAGTATTTGTAAGAATTTCATGCAAAATAAAAAATTGACTAAACTTTGCAATACTAAAACATTGACTTATCACTCAAAGTGAGATTTCTATGGTATTCAGTGTGTTTTACCTATAAAATTGAGATAACATTAACATGAGGCACTCAGGTGCAGTGTTTATGTATCCTAGTAATATCGGCCCATATTTTCTTTGAAAAGGGATTACCAGAGGTTTTCTCATCTGTCTATGGACACAGCAATGCCACATGCCATCTAATTTTGTAGTCTAGTCATAAAATCCAATAAATGGGTAGCAGCTGGAAGGGATATGGGACCCAGAATACAGTCAGAAACACTAAATTGCTCTATTATTATCAATTTCCCCACAGAGCAGTTGTGTTGCTAGAAAGATCTGCTAAAGGAAAGTCTGTAATGAAAGATGAGAAGGTGGTCTTCTGACATACACACAGGCATATATATCTATAAATGTAGAATTTTTTCCAGGAGAAAAAACAGAACTTAATTTTAAAGCATAAAATTACATATACGAGTTAAAATGAACTTGTGATAATTCAGAACAATGGTAAAATAAATAATTAAAAAGTGTTACAATGGAAAAATGTTTACTTAGTAAACAGTCCATATAAGGAAAATTAATTTTGTATAATTCCCCAAAAGAGAAATTTAAGTATATTGTTGTAACTATCCTTCTATTTATATAACTGGGATAAAGATCTGCACTAAAGCTTATTTATACAGATGAATGGACAAAGAAAATATAATACATATGTATAATAGAATTTTATTCAATTCTTAAAAAGAAGGAAACTCTGCCATGTAAGACAACAAGGATGAACCTGGAAAAAGATATGTCAAGTGAAATAAGCATCTCACAGTGGAACAAATATGACATGATTCAATTTATATGAGGTATCTAAAATAATTGAAAAAATGGTGGTTTGGGGTTGGAAGGGAGGAAGGATGGGGAGTTGCTATTGAATAGGTTCAACATTTCAGCTATGCAAGATGATTTTAGGGATATGCAGTAGAACATTGTGTCTTAACAATACTGTATTGAACACTTAAATAAAGGTTTATTTCATATCATTTCCAAAGTCTAAAATCAGCAGAGTCCATGAAACATATGACCAAAGAAATTATTTAATGTTTAAAAATAATACAATTTGGAGTAAAATACTGATAAAAATGAAAAAGGTTAAAGCATACTTCTATATTACTCACTATATTACTTTAATACTAATACTTTACACAAACAATTTAAAACAATTTCCAAGCTTTTTGTATGTTCATGTTCTGCCTCCCTAGCTAGCATATGCACGTATCAGAAGTAGTATCATTTACATATACTGTGAGAATCACAAAATATTTACTAATGATAATTGTGCTTTTTCTCAGAAAATGAACCCACTGTTGATAAATAATTCTGTTGTCTGGCTTAGTCCTCTGTAAGTTTTCTTAGAACTTTTCTTATATTTATGTCACTAATATGTGGAAGAAACAAAAATAAACATCCCTTCAAGGATATTCCTGGCACTATTTGGGCAAATTGCTACTACATCATTTGAAACAGATGCCTTCAATCCCAGTAACTTGGGAAGCTAAGGCAGAGGACTGCAAATTTGAGGCCAGCCTTGGCAACTTAGTGAGACTCTATTTCAAAAATAAAAAATAAAGAAAGCGGGGCATGGGGATGTGGCTCAGTGGTAAAGCACCCCTGGGTTATTTTAGTACAAAAAATAAAATAAATAGATACCTTTACTGACTCATTCACCAAATGAGGCTGCGTTGCTACCTGGCGAGCCCCTTTCAGTACCACCAAAGAGGCTTTGTAGTTGTCACTTCAAACTGGCAATCCTCTCCTCTCCAGGTACCAAAAGGGACAAACTTAACAAATTTATACCCTTTCTATTCACTCTCTGAAGATTAGCCACAGACTGACACATCATGTCATTATGTATAATTTATGTGCTTGTATAATTTATGTGTTCATATACTTGGGGTTAAACAGTTTTGTGTTCAGGATCAAAGAGCATAGAGAGGATCAAAAATTAACAAATTAGTTCAATTTTGAAAGTGTAGATATTTAGTTTTTTTTTATATCTTTAACTGTGACGTTATCTATTTTCACTAGAAATCAGTTCATAAAAAAGGATCCATCACTTCTAGAGTAAAACTGAGAAATCTAGACCTCATCAACATGTCAGTAAATCTCAGTCAGCCAATAATTACTAATATTAAGCTTTCATATGAAAGAAGTAAACTTTCTTTTTAGTTTTAAAAAATAATTTTCTCAATAAAAAACTATTATATTAAGAAGAATTTTTATTTATTATTTATAGTGTGCTAGACACTAAAATTACAATAAGAACCAAAACATTTATGGAATTTATATGAAAGAAACAACCATAAAATAATCAAATAAGGTATAATAAATATACAAATAAAATATATTACATAGTACTTTGAAAACACATATTGCGACCCTGTGTCTTTGTGTTGGTGGTTAGCGGTTGGTCAGGGAGGGTGCACCTTGAGTACACACAGTGAATGGTATTTACCTGAGAGTTGAAGGGAAAACAGGTGTTTATTAGGTGAAGAGGGAAGGGAGACAGTCTTCCATATAAGAGGACCTGGAGGTCTTAAGGCCCTGAAGTAGAAAGGAGTCTAGTAAACAGAGGAGTGAAAGATCAGGGTGTTGGAACATCCCATACCAGGGCAGCGAGTGAACAAGGCTGGAGAGGTGGGATGGATGCAGGGTGGCATAGCCCTGAGAAGAACTGTGGTCTTTGGTTTTTAATCACACAGTGACATGAATTATCTGGTGTTTTAAAAAGTCCACTAGGACTTCACTGTGCAGAACAGATTAAAGGTGGGGTGGCCAGCATTAGACAAGAGAGACAAATAGGATGGTCAATTTATTTTTTAGTTGTAGTAAACAAATGTAACAGAAGACTCATATTAATACCAATAAAATCATTCTGTCTTTGGAGGAAAACCAATAGAATTTTTATGTATAATAAATTATAAAAATATCAACAAGTACTATCCAGCAACTATTAACTCTTGAGACAATAGAATTTTAAAACCTGGATTTAAAAAGAATAAACACTATCTGTAATCAATACTTTTATTAAAAAAAAACAAACTGCTTTGTCTTGTGTCAGATCACATAAATAGCATTTTTAGGGTAATTGTGATACAGTTTAGTCCATACTTCATTTGAATAAGAACATGAAGGCCCATGGAAGTCTGGCGAACTGCCCAGGAATGCAAAGACATCTGAGGACAAAACTACTGGAACATGAGTTAAATAAATGGAAAAAAATTAAATATTTATCTCAGCACCTGAGATTCTCTCATTGCATTTAGCTTTGACAGTTTATGTCTGGGTGGATATCTATTCACTGAGTTTCTTAAGATGTGTAAATTAATGTTTTTCATCAAATTTGAGATGTTTTCAGTTATTTTTTTTTATTTCTTCAAATTCTGCTCCTTCCTTCTTTTCCTCTTTCTTGTATTCCTTTCATAAATATGCTGATAAGTATAATGGTACCCTTAATTTTTCTGAGGCTCTGTTCATTTGCCATCTTCCATGTTCACTGATTTTTTTTCTGATTTTTCAAATGTACTATTGAACCTCCCTGGATAGTATTTCATTTCAGTTATATTTCTCAGTTCCAGATTTTCCATTTGTTACTCTTTCATAATCAAATTATTTCTTTTTCAGCAGCACTGGGGATGGAAACCAGGGGCATGTTACCACTGAGATACCCCAGCCCTGTTATTATTATTTTTTTAATTTGGAACATGGTCTAAGTTGCCATGCTGGCCTCAAACTTGGAACGCGCCTGCCTCAGCCTCTAAGTTGCCTGCATTATAGGCATACACCACTACACCCAGCTCTCTTTTACAATTTCTCTTTATTGCTTGTCTCTGTTTGATGAGACAGTGCCATTGTAAATAGTTCTCTGAAGGAACTGCATCTGTAGTAAAGATTCTGAAGAATGCTTTACCTAGGCTGACTAGAACTTACGATTTTAGAGAGGTGGAATCTTGTGGGTTCAGAGCCAAAATTATCTTAGGCTATATTAGACCCATTAATGGCCATTTACCTTAACTTTTGTATCTGGCCTAACATTCTTATGATTATTAAGTAAACTACTTGGAATGTATCACTCAGCTTAGCGAACCTCTAGCTTCCACCAATCCTAAGGCTAAGAATGCCAATAAGATAACATCTGAAACTTATGAAAGAGATTGCCCCACCTTACTATCATCCACCTGCCTGATACACCCACCAATGTAACTGCTACATATATTCATGTATGACTTTCTTTTGTTTTGTGACTAAAAGAGTTCATGTAACCTTTCCATGGTGGAACACATTATTTAGGGTTACTTAAGTCTGTATTTCTGGGCCATGGTCACTCATATTTGGCTCAGAATAAACTATTTTTAACTATGTGTGTGGAGGGGTATTGGGGATTTAATCCACGGGTGTTCTATCACTGAGTTACACCCCAGTCCTTTTTTATTTTTGAGACAAGGTCTCATTAAGATACCTAGTCTGGCCTTGAACTTAATATCCTCCTGCCTCAGCTTCCTCAGTTGCAGGATCACAGGTGTGTGCCACCATGCCTGGTCAGAATAAACTATTTTATTTCCTTTAAAGCAGGGACATCATTTTATGTTGATACTATCACACCTTTTTTTTTTTTACTTCTTTAATCATGGTTTCCTTTAGTTCTTTGAATATACTTACAATGGCTGCTTTGAAGTTTCTGTCTGATAAGTCCAACATTGAAGCCCTCTTATAGGTAGCCAGGGTTTGTGGTTATTGTTATTTACTTGCTTGTTTGGTAACTTGGTTGAAATATGTTATTCAAGTCTAGTTCTCATACAGAATGAAGGTTCTGATGTACCTCTGAGGGTACAACTTTGGACATATACAAACTCACTCTTCAGTGACACTGATTTTAGCAGGGATTTTTGACTCTCTTCCCCAAATCTCAGTTAAGCATTAAGTCTCTGTTGATATCACAATCAAATGTCTGTTTCACTAATTGGTTATTCTACTGTTTGCAACAAAGTCCTTAGTTAGAAACTATAATTACAGTCTGATACAATTAAATTTGGACCCTTTGCAGACATCATTTTTGAAACTTGTCTTGGAGGTTTGTTCCTATCCCATCAAGACTTGTTCCATCTGTCTCTATCTCTAGTTCTCTTTAGTATACTAGCTGCTTATGGTTTAACTGATACTCTCTTAGAGTTAAGAACCTCCTCTTAATTGCCTAACATTAAAATCTCTAGTATTTTAGACTTATTAGGTTGGACCTTTATCACATTCCATATAAAGTCATTTCTTTGTTGTTAAAGCTCCTTTTCCCCTCCAAACAAAATCTCTGAGTCATTACTCTGGAGCTGGAATGGGGACACTAACCCATATCTCTTGGCATGACACTTTTACTTTCTGAGAAAGGAAGGCACTGGTAGGGAAACAGCCTCTGGTCTTCTCAGCTCATCTCTCCCATTGTGGAACCTCTACCCTATGGACAAGCTGGGATGGGCATTCAAGGCCCTAGTAGTCTTGGCCTGCTAAGAGCAGGTAAAGCTCTTGGGGAGATCTCTGCCCTGTGGAAAAGGAGCCCCTACCTTTTAGGTAGCACCTCTTCTGGAATTCAGCCATATGTTAACAGAGATGAGGGGGAAGAGTGGCTGTCTGCCACTCATATGGAGATACTATCGCTCTTGACTAGAAGCTGGAGGGAGTGGGAGCTGCATCTTCTTGGACATACTCAGTAGACTGAAGCTCTGTCATACTTATCTGGGGGTGAGGGGAGGTCAGAAGTAGGTCATGACTCATGTGCCACAACTGGTTTTCACTGAAATTTAGTAGCTTTTCTTGAATAAATGCTTTAGCTGATCTGTATAATCTTGGGATAGTTTCCAGAGACTTTAATTTTTTTCTTTTTAAATAGTTTTCTCTGTTTTTTCTACTAGGGATGGTTCTGTGGATCTACTCATGCCACCATTTCAGAACTGATAATTTCTATTCAATATTTCCAAAAGACAGAGCTATCAATAAATTAGTATTATTATGCAAATGATGTATTAATTTTAGACTTTCAAAAATTTACTGGGTAATAGGAACTAGAAAAAGTACTACAAAAAGCTATATAAACAAACTTTTGGATGATTTTTATATTTTCCAACTTTTAATTAATAGACAATTTTATATTAAAGAACTAGACTTTTAAATCTTTACTTTTTTTTACAATTGAAATTATAAGAATCTCAAAATAGCTTCTAGGGTTATTTTAAAATTTAATTTATAAGGTCTTATACTTCAGCTCTTAGAATGTATGATTAAGTCTTTTTGAGAGATTCTTTCTTAACTTTATCTTCCCTTTTAAACATATATGCACCACCAACGAACATCATTACCAAAGAAAAACCTGCTCATCCAAACAGCTGGGACTGATTTACACTTAATCAAGAAGAAATTATATGGAATCTATACATTTCCTTTATGATGCTTATATTGACTCAAAATCTATATGTATGTGTAATCTTTATTTAAAAAGAATATCATCTAGGTAATTCTATGTGAATTACTTATTTTCTACTTATGATAAATAATTTTATTCTGGTAGATATGTAAAAGACCTAGAGAAGGATCCAAGTATCCACAATATCAGCATATAAGTAATCATGACACTACACACTGATTTTAAAATATTTATTTACTCAATACTTTTAATAAAAAGTATTAAGCAAATACTTTCTCTAAACTTATTGGGATTGATTAAATATGAATCCAATTAAAAAATGTGTGCCAACAACAAAGGTTGAAAACTTACCTCCTCACTGTAGTGTGTGTGACTAAAAGGAATGGTCCAAAAACTCATTAAGGAACTTTTATTCTCCCACCCAATTCCACTGTAAGGGCAAAAATTAACCTTATCTCAACTTTAGAACATAAAATCTGATAAACATAGTTTGGATTTTAAAAGAATTTAATTAACAATAGAAATAACTCCTAAAGCATCATGATTTAGAAAGCCTAAAACAAAAACTTTATATATTTAATTTTTAAACTTACCTGATATAAATAATCTTCAAATACAAAATAATAATCATCATTGCTTGCTGTCAACTTCACATCCTATAATAAAAAGTAAAGAGTGTTATTGTTTAGATATTAGATGCCCCTCAAACGTTCACGTGGGAGACAATGCAAGAAGGTTTAGAGGTGAAATGATTGCACCATGAGAGCCTGAACCCAGTCAGTGAATTAATTCCCTTCAGGTAACAGGCTGTGGCTGGAGGAGGTGGGTCATGGAGGCTTGCCTTTGGGGTTTACATTTTGTTGTGGTGAGGAGAGCTTCCTGATCATCATGTCCTGAGCTACTTGCCTCTACCACACTTTTATACCATGATGTTCTGCTCACCTTGGGCCCCAAAGAATGGAGTCAGTCATCTATGGACTTAGACCTCTGAAACTGTGAACCCCCAAATAAACTTTTCTCCCTCTAATTGTTCTTGGTAGGTCTTTTGGTCACAGAAACAAAAAAGCTTATAAAACAAGAATACTGCCTAAAAAGAACCCAAATGAATCTGTCTATATTCCTAAAGCACATGTAGATTATTTAAAAACAATAACAAAATGAATCTATTACACTATGTATGATTATAAACTTCTCAATTAGATTTTATCACTACTCCATATTTACTTGACTAAGATATGTGATGCATTATTTGACCACTAATTCCTTACACTTTTTAAGGTTCCATTAGTAACTTTATATTTCAATTTTATATCCCTTTGATATTTAGGTGTCATAGAACTTGAAAAGTAGATATGATCATAACACCCAGCAGCAACCATAACTTACTGGTCCCAAATTTCTGCTTTAACCTCATGATTCAAATACACATACTTGCCATTCCCTCTAAATACCAAATTTTTTCTGGCCTTTGTGAATATTCATTTGCCAATCACCACTTGTTTCTGGGAGACTAGTAATACTCATTTTTCTGCCTCATAAATTTATTTTCTAAGGGCTAGTCATTGACTTCTCCTTGATAAAGTATTAGGTAACTTCCTTTAATATAACTCTATTCTCACTTCCTGACCTGAGACCACTTTATAAATTTGTGCTCTCCTTATTTTTTTTTTTTTTTTGTACTTAGCATCACTACAGTGCCTGCAACATAGTAGTACCCAATACATGTTTGAAAAATGAATGATAAATAAATATAGTAAAATTATTAACAGAAATTACAATATGCAAATATCCCTCCTTAATAACAAATGAACAAAAGCCCAGAAAAGTAAATCAGAACATCTCCATTTCCCCCAGGATGTCTCTGAACATTCTGTACAGTGAGTTGGAACCTGGTGCTTTGTATAAAAAACATGGATATTCCAATAAATCTGACAAAGATTTGAAATCCAGTTCAACTACTTCTAGCTGTATGACTTTGGTCAGTGACTCCAAGCCTAGAATAGGTCTCTATAGCTGTACATGGGACATCATTAATTAGCTACTTAGGAATGTGGATAAATGCGGAGGACAATATGAGATAGAGTAGGCCTCTAGAAATCCATTTAAAAAATTAACCCAAATCCCCTATACTTATAGTATCTTCATTAGTTCATCAGTACATGTATTTAAATATAGATCCTGAACTTCACTTGTATTAAAAAAACCCTAGACTTAAAGAAAAAAAACCTTTTAGACCTAAATAATACATAATTCAACAAGTATCGATTGATTGGCAGGGAAGGATACAAACATCAAAACACAAACAAACAAACAAAAAGACAATGTTTATCCCCCAAGTCTATATTGTCACTGACATGAAAATATACATGGCAAAAATATGGGAAGAATTACAAAGAAATATTGCCAGAGGTTCATGATAAATAGATGAAACTGGGAAGGGTGAAATGAGTCATGGGTGACTCTGGAGACAGTGAATGTAGACCAAGTCTGGAAAAACCGAAAGTCAAAGAACAAAGGGAAAGAATGGGGTGAGTCTTCTGTCAGAAGACAACATGCACAATGGGAGAGACTGCGCATCTGTACCAGAAGTAATACTGAGCAGAAACTGGTTCTTGGGGACCAAAAAACTTTCCATGTTATAATGGCAACATGGATCTCCAAAACTGATCCTTAGCAACAAAATCTGACTCTCTGGCACTTGATTTTTCTTATTAGAGAGAAATTAATTTTTCTCCTCAGGGGTATGATAATGAAGAAAGGTTACAAAACCCTGCTATAAATTGTTGGGTCACAGTAACCAGTGGAAAACTGTAGGTATGGATACAAGGCAAGTTTGTGGGGAAACAGAAAAGCAGTTAAGACAGAACCATTTAATAATTTAGTGTAGTGAGAGTTTGATGATATTTTCTATGTAGTATTGCCTTGTCCCATTCATTCCTTGTACCAGGAATTCTACTTTGTTTTCAGTTAAATTTAAAACTTTGTCTTTGCTACAGGGAGTGTAATGAAGCTTTAAGTAATTTTTTAAAATGAAGCTACTGCATGCACAGGCATGAGGCTTCATAACTTCTTTAAAAAAATGAAATGGACATATGCACTGGGGCTCCCTCTTCAGAGAGGCACCTCCAGCCTGGCACATTTTTCAGTTGCTGGACTTCTTGTAACCACTTTAACAGCAGCCCCAGTGGCTTAGAGCACCACTTCCATGTGCATTATTTTATTATTTTTGCTTTTATTACTTTTAGCATTTATTTTATATTATTATTTTTGTATTTTAAAATAGTATCTGCCTAAGTCTTAGCTTTTAATAGTATTCTGATTTCAAAGCTGCAAAAGTTTTGCATGGTCTACACCAACTTTATTTTCCCTCTAAACTCTGTTATTTTTAAGACATAATATTGTGGAATGGGAGTCCTCCCCATCTCCAGGGAAAACACTGACAGCCTGAATGCTGGTACTAACTATTCTTCAGGTAGCTGCCAGGATTAAATGGTAATCTATGTAAAAGGTTTGGTTGGTTCCACAATCTAGTTATTGTCATTTGAGCTGCTATAAACATTGATGTGGCTGCGTTACTACAGTATGCTAATTTTAAGTCCATTGGGTATAAGTCGAGGAGTGGGAAAGCTGGGTCAAAAGGTGGGTCCATTCCAAGTTTTCTGAGGAATCTCCACACTGCTTTCCAGAGTAGCTGCACCAATTTGCAACTCCACCAGCAATGTATGAGTGTGCCTTTTTCCTCACATCCTTGCCACATCTATTATTACTTGTGTTCTTGATAATAGTCGTTCTAATTGGAGTAAGATGAAATCTTAGAGTTGTTTTACCCTGAGAAGTGGATGATGATACATAATGGGGGTGGGGAATGGGGGGTAAGAGAAGACTGGAGGAACTTTATATTATGTAGAACAAAATGAGGTGGGGAAGAGGGTGGGGTATGAAAGATGGTGGAATGGGACAGACATCATTAACTTATGTACATGTATGATTACACAAATGGTATGAATACGTTGTGCATAACCATAAAAATGAACCATTTGTGTAACATGAATCAAAATGCAGTCTGTAAAAATTAAAAAAAAAAAAAAAGTTTGGTACACTATATGGCAAGTAGTAAGCAGTCATCAAATGACAGTTGTTACTGCCCTTGGCATCTCAGTTGCGTTTTCAGGTCTTCATTGTGTTATCTTTTCTCCCTATTTATGAGAATTGTAGTAATATGTGCTTCTCCTTTATCTTTCAAATTATGAATTTAAAATCCAAGTTTTCAAAATAACAAAATTACTGATCCAGAAGTAGCCAAATCCTATATTATGCTGTAAGCATCTACAACTTACTCAACAAGTTGATTAACAGATGCTTGGAGACAAACATTCAAAGTATTCCTTCATACAACTTGTAATGTATTCGGCCATATATTTAGAAACTGAAAGAAATTAAAAAGGACTTCAAAGAGATATAGAAGTAGGCCCTAAAGATCATGAGATAAAAATGATGAAATTATTATATTGTTTTTCTTTTCAGTTGCTTGTGTATTTTGTTTGTGTAGAAAACTTAAATTTTTAAATAATAAGAAAATGTATTTCTCTTAAAGAAAAAAATGGAAGGCCCAGGAAAGGATCATGAGGAGAGGTTCACAGAGGAAGGGAAAGAAAACACTGAATGCAGACTACAAGTTTGAAGGTCAACCCTAATTTTATAGGTAGAATGACCACTTAAAATTATTGTTTGTCTATTTATTTGAAACAGGGTCTCACTAAATTTCCCAGACTGTCCTCAAACTTTGAAATCCTCCTGCCTCAGCTTCCTGAGTAGGTGTGATTACAGGTGGGCACCACTGTTCCTGGCACTAAAAATTATTTTTCAAGTTTAACATATATCATTGTACCTAGCGCTGGCCCTGCATGTTAAAAACCCTTAATTTTTAATGATAATATAATGGAAAAAACTATACATATTTTTACTTACTTTATATATTAGACTGTCCACCAAAAGGTCATGTTGTATCACATTCATCTTAAGCTGCTCATAATACAAGATGTCCTAAATTTAAAAGCAAAATAAGTCATAATAGTAAAAGCCAATCACATTTATAAAGTCAACCTCTATAACTTTAATAAGTAACAATCTTAATAGTATCATAAATATTAAGAGAAAAAGAACTCTGTTCTATTCATTACTACATCCCCTGAGCCTGACCAATAGAAGGTGTTCAATAAATATACCAGTTCCCTCACTCATGATAACATCTGGTACTTGGTGCGTATTCACTCATTATTTGCTAAATTGATTATCATTTAACCTTAATAGCAAATAGAGTATTTATTAAGTAGTTTCTAGATGCCAGGCACCATTTTACCTGTTAAACAGGAATTAACTCATATAATCCCAATAAAACAGGATTGAATTTTAATTAATTTCAAAAAAATGAAATAGATCAGTGATTACTAGTCCCACTAACATTTCAGAACTAAGGCCCAGAAAGAAAATAAACGTGCTGCCCAAGGCCACAAAACTATGAGATTTGACTAATCCATACTGGCTAATATGCAAGTTATTACAAAGTAGTAAGTTTAAGCATAATAAGTCACTCTTAGTAGTAAAAACAATCATATGGTATATAAAATAAATCAGCATTTTATATTAGAATATGGTCTCATAATACTTGAAAATCTGACTATGTATAATGATGAGATAGATTAATGTTTATTTAATAGAGAATAAGAAATAGAAGGAAGTGGAAAATTAAAAGGAAAGAACTAGGAAGGAAAGGAAAGGGAATGAGGGAGAAAGAAAAAGAGGGAGAAGGACCTAAGCCTGTAATCAAATTAAGCATCAAGTTAATAGTTAGTCAGAAAAAAAATAGTTGGTCAGAATATTAAGGACAAATGTCAGGATCAAATGGGTAGTAGTTGGGCTGGGGAGATAGCTCAGTTGGTAGAGTGCTTGCCTTATAAGCACAAGGCCCTGGGTTCGATCCCCAGCATCACAAAAAAAAAAAAAAAAAAATGGGTAGTAGTTGTGCTAAGGAGAGGTGGAAATATTGTTCACTGCTATAGCTGATCTCTATATTCCTCTGAATTCCTCCATTCATCTCTCTGGCCTGGTCTCCACCCCTTGTCCACTGCTTGGCTTTATCACTGTTTCCAAAGACATTCCCCCAAACAAGTAAGAGTTGTGGGACAGGATCACCTGGGATAAGGAGGAATATTTACTGCATGTAGCAGTCTCGGCAGGATGATATCTCAGTGTATGTTTCTGGAAATATTGATTTTTGTTTATTTAATGTACATCCACTGGTCTTACCAAAATATCTTGTTAAAATGTTTTTAGTAGTGCATTGTAATTATAGATAATATTGGTGTTCATTTTGACATAATCATACATGCATGGAATGTAATTTGTTCCACTTTAGCTTCCAATACTTTCTCTTTCCCTCCTTTGATATTCCTTCTATTTATTTGTAGTTTGTTAGTTGGTTCTTTATAGACACACAAAGGTGAAATTCACAGTGCTATATTCATATTGAGTCTAGGAGGGGAAGGCAAACACATGGGCTCTGGGCTCTGCATTTTATCCCAGTAATAGTGAGTTTCAAGTTTTTATAACTGTTTTCCTGAGTTTAGATTTTTAACCTGCACAACTAGTTTCCTGACTGCCTAGTAGGCATGTTCTCAGTCTCTAATGACTAAATCGCACTAAACATCCTGCTGTGATTAATTCTCATTAAAACCTATAAAATACAGACTGCTTTTGTAACCAGTCACCATTTTCTTTCCTGAAAATGTACCATTCCACCACAGCTTAAAAAAGACAGCGTGCATTCAAGGTCTGCTCCCATTTTCAGTTATTTTTGCTTACAGGTAGTATTACTACCTTATTCTTAATTCTAATGAAAAAGGCTTTGGCATTTCTGTTCAGTTTGTACTTACTTTGTTTTGGAAACTAGTCTTACTGTGTTTCAGTAATTCCATTTAATTTAAAGAGTTGATTAGAAATGGCTATTGAATTTAATCAAGGCCATATGATACCTACTGACATTTTTTCCCTTTAATATACGAATGTCTGTGACTACTGTGGTTCAACACTGTCAGTGTTGATTCTGTCTCCCTTTTCCCTCAGTGGTTCTCTAAGCTGCTTGGTTGGTCAAATGGATGACCTTCCCTGTTGGAAGGGACTACCCTTGAGTTGAGAATTATTATTAACATTTTTATTAATTAATTCTGCATTTACCAAAGACCTTCACATCTCCTACATGAGGCAGAGAAATAACAGGTTTGCAGACATTTGAAAAAACATTGCTTTAGAACAGCTTTGGTGGTTATTTTAACTTGTAATTCTTAAAATTTTTGCTTTACATTTTTACGAACATAAACAAAGAAAATCAATTTAAGTAAATATTTCTTTTTAAAAATTTTTAGTTGAACATAATATTTTATTTATGTGGTGCTGAAGATTGAACCCAGTGCCTCACAGGTGCTAGGCAAACACTCTACCACTGAGCCAAGCCCAGCCTCAAGGAAATGTTTCTTTAGGTAATATATATATAGAAGATATATTTATATCTGCATTATTACCCATGAATTATAAATATTCCAAAAATTTCATTTTAGTTTTTAAATGATAATTTTTTGTAACTACATATATAAAACTTTTTATTATAAATAAATAGTATTCCCTTTGTAATCCATGCTAGAGAACTATTAAATATTTTTAAGAACAATTACTAAAATACCAATTTTAGTATCAGATGCTTCCATAAAAAAATACATCTTCAAAACGCTGTGAATAAATTTTTTTTAATTCTGAAGAAATTTTTAATGGTTTCTATTTTTGAAATGGTTAATTAGCCCATAAATATAATTATACAGTATTCTAATAGATTAATGCACAATACTGATTCAGACTCAAGTATTAAAATATTATGTAACAGAGCATCTCATATGAAATGCTGAATGGCTGAATGAAAACTGTACCATGTTGGCTCAGCAATTCTCATCTCTCAATAAAAATTTCAAATTTACAGCATACATGAAAAATACTCCATCTCTCAAGTTTATAATTTCTATACATCATTTCACACAATTTAATATAATAACTTAAAATATATTGGCTTTTCCCAACATATTCATTTACATTGATCTTATTATCTATTCAATAAAAAGTGAATTAAAGGAACTTATTCATAATTGATATTGCAATGATGATACTGTAGACATAAGAATTACACAATTATATAAGATGCTAAGTTTACATATGTAAAAGATTGTGTAATTACATAAGTAGATATTAGACAAGCAGATATTTTGTTTCCTTATTTTTGTATATCACATGATATACTAAAGTAAAATTCAAAATATTAGTATATATCATTTAAAAATTATTAGATGTTTAATATTCCAGGTTAGGAGATAGAGGTATAACTGTAATTCAGAGAGACAAGTTACCTGATCTCAGAGAACTTTAGGTTAAACAAAAACCTTTGCAATCAAGTGATTAGATGTAAGTTCAGACAGAGTTAACAGAATTTGAGTTATGCTGCTGTTTACTAGAATCAACCAATATGTAATATATTTTATGAATACATGGACAGAATTGTATAGTTTCATGTTTATTCAACGTAAAATAATTATGTGGATTTAAAATTTTGAGTTTCCTAACAAATGGATACAAATAGTAAATTAAGTGAAAAATGCTATTTTTTCCACCCAATTATAATTTTTGAAGATCTAAAAACATCTGTTAAACCAGTTAAAGGGCAATTTGCTGCCCCAGAGCAGAAAGAGGATAGGAAGGTAATCATCTGTATTCCTACAAGGAGCCCTACGCACCCATGTGAATTACTGAAGGCTTCCTGGAGGAAAAAGCACTACAAAATGCTGTGCATAAATTAATGCCTGCAACTTGGGACATAATAGTGCTATTGACAAAGATCTATTTTTAATTCTAGAGGAAAAAAACGGAAGAATCTGAAACCTAGAAGGTAATTTAGAAACAGATATCTAGTATACTTTCCTTATTTGTACAGTTAAAAAATGAGATTTGGCCAAGCTAAATGTGTTACCTCATGATTGAACTAGTCCTACTTCCCACTCTATGCTGTTTAGTCTCAATAGTTTTTAGTGTAATGAGAGAAAAATATGAATGGGAGAGTCAAAATTATAACATATGGTTATAATTGATAACATAGTTAACAATTTATACTATAAAATATATACACATTTATAAAATTCAATGAAATATGAAAAGCAACCTCTGAAAAACAGAGAAGTCCAAAATTTAGCATCAGTGAATATCCAGCAATATCATTTGGTCAAAAACTGCTCTTAAATAAATCACAAGTGTTATTCTTTTAAAAAGGAAAGAAATGATCTTTGATAACACTGTTCAGAAAAGGAGATTTAAAAATATATACATATATAAATATACACATGCATTCATAATTTGCAATGGGTAAAAGTAGTTTTTATAATAGATATTAATGTTTAATTTTCTTAAAATCTGCATTATTATTATAATTAATTTAAACATAATTTTGTATACCATGTAATTATTATGATTAATACCATAAGTGGTATCCGTTTATGTGCCAGGCACTGTGTTAAAAGTCTCACATACATTATTTTGTATACCGGACACAACAACAATTCTACTATATGTACTTAAGTACGGGTTAGCTGAGGTTTGAAGAATTGAAATAACTTCTCAGTGATATATGTTTAGTAAGCTAGATAGATAGTTGAGTATAGCTAGATAGGCAGATACAGATATAGATATATCCATCAAGAGTACTCCAGGAAGAATCAATGTCAAATAATTTTTCTTTATTAAATTGAATTACCTGTCTGTTGGTGAATTCCCTCCATATTCATTTTACTTCCTAAAATAAATGTTCTTAGATTTGGAAAAATAATATGCCCACATAATCTGTCAAATTTTATAACCATGAGAATAGTGCATATTTAAAGGTAACTATAAGAACAAATAATTTGTTTGCTTATACTGAGTTGCCTTTTTTTATTTCTTCCTATTTTAACATCTCCATTCTCTCACATAATTTTATTTAGATAAATTATCAGGTTCTACTTCTCAAAATGTTACTTATAGTTTTGTTATAACAAAACCTTCTATGTTAAGCCCACTGTTTAAGTTACATGCTACGTTTTGTATTAGAACATAAGACTACAGTGATTTCGAAGGGGAAGAGGTAAATAATAGACCATGAAACAAGTTTTTATTTTGAATTACTGATCTTTGAAAAATAAACATTAATAGCTCAAATGTGACTCATCATTTTTTCTTCTTACCTCAGGTTGACTGGAAATATTCAAAATGAGAGCCCACAATTCAGCTCTTAGTGCTGTGGGACTTCCTTGTCTGATATACTGTTGAGCAGCAGCACTATCTTGTTCTGCTAGAACTGTCAAAGGTACATTAAAATCTCATTAGAAAATTCATAATGTAAGAAACATCACCAAATTTTAATTATAAATCTTTTGGGAAGCTAACAATCTTTATATTTGACATAATTACACCTTAACTTTTCTTCCTTTTAATCCCTATTTGTTCATATCCCCCTACTTATACCCCGAAAAGTGTCAAGTCTTAAGCTCTTCTAGCTCCTACTCAGCCTGGCAAAAGCTTTTAAATGTAGGTACCTTGAGATCACATTGCTTTACCTATAGCTCTATGGATAGGAAACTACTAATGGGTATGTGTGTGTGTGTGTGCGCGCGAATGCATATATATATACACACACATATATGTACACATTTATACATATGTGCACATATGTGTATATATATATATATATAATTTTTAGATTCTATGATCAAGTAAATTCATTTATACAGACCCTTAAATTTTTACACATATTCCAGTAAATCATGGAAGTTCTCATACATCTAAGTGGTATGGTACATGAAGTATCATAAATAAGGGATATATAAGAAAGTAAAATATTCATTCTGTTAGACAACCTTTTAGCTAATCTGAAAATCGATAGAAAGAGGAATTTTTAAAGGAGTAAAAACAAAGATCTGATGATATTTTAAGAAGACCCAAATTATTCTCAAGCAGGCAAGTTTAGCAAATTATTACTTTTTTTCAACTTCATGTTTATTTTCTTTAATAAAAATATGAGCTATTCATTGAGTAAATAAAGGACCACAACATAAAACATAATAAACATAACAAAATAAAACATAACAAACAAAAATAAGACACACTAGATAGCAGTTGATGTCTAACAGTACTATTTTATTATATTTTCTCTTGAAAGAGGAATGAAAATCTTTTAGTAAACAAAAATGTCATGAACAGAATAAAGAGATCATAGAAAATAAAGAGATGAAACATATTCTTTAATTTTCAATTGTGTTTAATGAAAGTGTCAAAGCATACAATGAAGTCATTTAAATACAATTTTGAAAAACTGAACTAGAGAGTTTGGTAGATGATAATTGTCATAGAAGGTACACTTCGACACAAAGACGCATCTGTACTTCAAAGTTCAAAGACACAATGGGATTTATAAACACAAGGAAAAGAATCTTCAAAAGAAGGGAAAATTATTCCCCAGGATACAAAGAGCTGCTTCAGTTTTTAAGTCTTAACCATTGTGACAGTCAGCAGGAATACACAGGAGCACATTCTCATTAACACTAATGAGAGGTGTGTGGGTGCATCAAAGAAAAAACCTGCCTCTCTGACTGTAAAATGAAATTCTACTGCTATGTTTTAATGTACTGTCACTGAAGAGAGTGCGTCTGTATTTCCTTTACAGTGAGTCAACTGTGTGCATCTATATCTGACATTTATTGATGAGGCTAAAATGATGCATTTTCCTTCAACATATATATAAATAAAGACCGCTATTAGATAATCTGCATAGTTAAATATTACTCCTATTTAAGTTTTTAGCTGATTTTCAGAGATTAAATTTCAGCTGGGGGTATTTTATGGAGACATTTACTTAAACTGTCACATTTTCCAGAAATCATAAATAAATATAGCTAAAAGCTTACCTTTTTGCCCAATACGCACATGTTCATTTTCAAAAAGTTCTAATAATGTTAAAAGAAAATAAAATTATTAGACACAAATATTATGAATCACATTTATAATAAGAGGTATATTTCTTCTGGTAGTGATACTGCAATTATTTTAAAACTGAATGGCTTTACACAAAATTACAAGAATATTTATTCTATACACAAAAAAATCTTTTTCTAAGTTGTTTAAAAGTAAGTTCATACATTCACTCAGAAGAAAAAATAGTGAGTTAATCTTCCGTTGGTTAAAACAGAGTACCTTCTCATATTTCTGTATACTCATCTTTGATTTTTTCTTAAAACAACCCCAAAAACAATATTTGTTAATAACTTCCCTTATATAGTCATACTTCTTCTTCAATCTACTGGTAAAGTATATCTAACAATAATATATCTTATACAGGTAAAACCCCAGGACACAAATGCTATTTTAAAAGATTTTACAGGAAAGATTATTTTTTTTAAGTAGCAATCATAATGGAAAAAGACTTATAAACTAGATCATATTGAACAAAAAAATCTTCTGTTCGCCAAAAAACACCATTAAGAGAGTGAAAGATAAGTCTTAATGGAAGAATATACTTAAAATAAGTATGTCTAGCAAAAGACTAACATCTAGAATACATAAAGAACTTGTGATAGAAAACGACAATTATATAAGCAAAAGATTTCACAAAAATGATAACTTCAAGTCTAATGATCACATTAGTCACCAAAGAAATGTAATTATAATCATTATGAAACACACAATCACGGCAATGATGAAAATGAAAAAGATTGATCATTCTCAATGCAAAAAATATGGAGCAAATTGAATTTCTCATACAAAGCTGATGAGAATATAAATTGGTAAAATCACTTTGGAAAACTGGCAATATCTAGTAATACAGAACTTATGTACATTATAGGGTAATAATCAATTCTCTCTCAGTTATGTGCACCAACAGACATGCACAAGAATAGTCATAGTAGCACTATTGATAAAAACTAACTAGTGGAAACAACTCAAATGATTATCAATAATAGACAAGATAAATAGACATCTCTATATCTATATATGTATGTACACACATGCACACACACAATGGATTACAATAAAGTTATTTAAATGACTGGTTTATAATTCTAAACAACATTATCAATCTTATAAACAACATTAAACAAAAAGACAAAAAAGTACAAACTATATGATTCCATTTTTATAAAGTATAAAAATAGACGAAACTGACCTATGATGCTAGAATTCAGAATTGTTGTTACCCACAGAAGAGTACAGTCCAGAAATGTAGCTAGGATGCTGGTAACATTCTGTTTCTTGACCAGGTTGGAGGTTACACAAGTGTTTTCACTTGGTAAAAATTCACTGATATACTTAATGATTTGTGTACTTTAAAGCATGTATGTTATATATCTATAAAAGTTATTTAAAAATTATAACAAAACAAATAATAAGATTATGAAACTATGAGGGGGGAAAACTTTTTGATCTTTCCCCACCCCAGAGAAAAATCAGTTGTTCAACTTCCTTTTTTCCTCCTTTTCCCTATCTCCTGAGAAAGGAGGAACTAATAATTGCATTTGGTAGATCCCACAACAGTAGATAACCTTCTCTCATGAATTAACTGTGTATGAAATGTCATAATTTAACATGTGACTTAATAAGTACATCCTCTGCTCCAGTTGCCCCTTCTACATAACAAAAGCAAATACCACACTGATCTTCTATGTCACTTACCACCTTATATTCCCTAGGAGTGTAGATTATGTCTCATATCTATCTACTTACCATTTTCTGGCCTGTTGTAAGATCTCTAAACACATTTGTTGTATTACAAGTGAATCAAAGAAGGAAAATCTATTTTCTAACCACTGCTACTATAACATATAGAATAATTTTATGCAATTCTTAAAGATTATTTCAAAAGTGAAAATATAAATATAATTCCAGATTATGTTACTATTTCCTTTCCTTACAGCTGGTTATCACTGGTCATGGACAAAAGTATAAGATATTTTATTCTTATCAAATAAGAAAAGGCTAGCAAAGGTGGCAGGAGGGAGGTAGCATAGTGTAGTATACTTTGGAGACAGTGTGCTTAGTTTTGAATCCTGGCTCCCCCACTAACTAGTTTTATGACTTTGAGCAAGTTACTTAAAATCTCCAATTCTTCAACTTTAAAAAGGTTGGCAATACTCCTATCACAAGGAAATGAATACCACCATACACCACCAGAATGACTAAAACAAAAAATGTGATACACTGAGGGACCGGGATACACTAATGGGATACATTAAGGAGGATGTACAGCAACTGTGCCTCTCTTGCGTTGTTTGGGGAAGTGTAAACTGCTATCATCTTCTTTGAGAAGTTATCTACTAAAGCTAAACACATACAAACCCTAGGGCCCAGAAATTACATTTCCAGATGTATACTCAATAGAGGAGTTTATGTTCACCAAAAGACACATGCTAGAATATTTAGAGTAGCCTTATTTGCAATAGCCTCAAACTTAAAACTTCGCAAATACTCATTACCAGTAGAATGGTAAAATAAACATAATACAATTTTACAGTGAAATACTGTAAAGCAGGAAACTGATCTACAAATACAACAATATGGCTGAATCCCACAAATAAAATATTGAACAAAGAGACATCAAAGAGACACACCGTGTTCTTTATTCATATGAAATCCAAGCATGGCAAAATTTAAGAATGGCTGCTAGAAATCAGAATAGTAGTTATCATTGAAATAAAAGATAAAGATTGAAAGAAGGTGGGAGGAGAGTTTCTGTTTTAGGTTTCAACAGATGTGTTTAATATATACAAATTAATTGAACTGTCCCGTCTGATGATATATGTGCTATTCTATATACATTATCCGTTACTGAAGTTTCTAAAAATGGTAACACATATCTTAAAAGTTGCTAAGAGGTTAAAATGAGATATTATACATGCACACATAGGATGTGCTATCATAACCAATAGCCAACTTCCTTATTTAATAGGGAAGAAAAAAGTTCAAAGATATGTAGCAACTTGTCTGAGGCACACAGCTAGCCACCAACAGAAGACTAGGACAGCAAGTCCCTTCACCCTGCCCAGTATTATTTCCACAACATCATAGGCCTCCCATGTGTCAAGTCAATTTTTATTACAACTAAATGCCACTCTGGTCTTTCATGAAACGTACATTGTATCCGTGAACAGAGAATAGTTAGAGAAATTGTTTGGATGATTAATGTATAAAAGACATGATTTTGAAACCCTAAGTCTACTTGAGGGAGACGCCAGTGTTCACTTAACTTGGTGAAATGAAAACAAAAAAGATAATGATGGCAGTGAGGGAAATATTAGTGCTGCTAATGAAGATTTTGTCCACAAAGCAACTTACGTGTCTAGTAACTTTTCAAAATTATTTTAAAGACTTTCAAGTAAAAAGAGAAAATCTAGTTGAACTCTGATAATTATAACATACAGGATCCTATTCAAGAATTAATTGTAATCCAGGAAAGACAAAATCATGCTTTGTTTTCAGACATAAACAGTTTACTACATTACTTTGAAAAAAGCAAGATAAACTTTAAACTCACTCTCATTTATCACTTATCATTAATTATATGTCATATGGGAGAAATACTAACCAGGAGGCACTTGTGTAGAATCATCTATGCCCAGTTGTCCTGTATTTAAGCCAAGTTCTGCAAAGCATTCTTTCTGAAAAATAACATATTTGGAATTGACACACAGACTTTGCTACACACTAAAAGATCACGTTCACCTAAACATCAGCTTAAATAAAAATCATGTGAAATGAATTTGCATTTCATTCAAGTATCTAAAAAGAAAAAGACATTATCAGAAACCTAGAGTAACACACAACCCTAAAATTAGGAACTAGGACAACCATAATTCATTTACTACATATATTACTATATAACATTTAATATTTGTGTGAGATAAACATGTATAGTTAAGATATAGGCATACAAATTAATATATTTAAAGGGAAAAGATACAATATTTCTCCAAATGTGTACATACAAATTTATGTATAAAAATATATAACATTTCTCCAAATGTGGAGCTTTTAGTAATATTTTTCTCTCCTCTAGTTTTTCCTGGCTAAAAACCATTTTTACTTTGATGCCTGTTGACCACTGAGTGCTGATTTTCTTTAAAAAAACTGTTTTTCAAAAACTCCTCCTGATTTTGCTTTTTTAGATAATAATCAGTACAGCAAGAAATCCTTTTGAGTAAAGACCTACTAACTCAAAACTTTCCTGAAACACACCAGTCACTCACTGCATAAGTAGCACTTATCTTCTAAAATCATTGTCTCAAATGACCAATACAAATTTGTACGTGTGCTTTCCATGGCACAGTACTGTCCTCAGCTTTTAATTAACTAAATACTGCAAATATCCAAAACATTTATTTTGAAGTAAAATTACACTATCAAGTGCTCTGCTAACACAAGGGTAAATTAGATTTATACTCCAACTTCCTCTACTTGTTTAGTACTGTCTAAGGAGAGTAATTATGTTTGTCTGGTATTTGTTAAACATATATAAAACCCATATTATTCACATTATTTTTATTTCCTAGGTAATTAAATATTTTTATTAATATTTTCCTTAGTGTTTTATTGTTATTCTACTTGCTAAAACCATACTTCCTTCCCCTTTAAAAAAATGGAACTAGTTTAATGTTCACCTTTTTGTCTGGTACTTATCTCCTTATTTACAAGGACAAGTGTAAATTGTTATTTTTAATTCATTAGTTTCAGTTATCTACTGATTTTTTATGATAAATTAGGATTTTAGTTCATATACATTCTCTTTTCCTTCCTTCCAATATTTTAAGTTAAGTTATATATCAGTTTGGTTAAATCCACATTGGAGGTTTGAATTAGTGTAACTGTGTGAATATTATTCACTGTTCTGCCACATTGTTTTCCTTACTTATAACAATATGCACCTTTTCGTACTGTTAAATTTCCCCCATATCTTTTCTATTTAAACTGCTTTTTCACTTTTTTTTTCTATTTAAACTGCAGTTTTTTTTTAAACTGCTTTTTTTTTTAAAATTTAATCATTTACCTCTTCTAATAGCCTTTAACTTTTCTGAAAAGACCCTTGTCAATGTAATTTCACAAGTGGTTCAGTCTGAGATTATCCATTCTATTGTGTTTCTCTTACAGGCATCTATCCTGGGACTGTGGCTTCCTGTTCTAGTCTGGGATCACTGTGCTACATCTGTTGTGGCCTTTATCCTGCAACTTCTCTTCATTGTCATTTCTGGAAATTCTCCTTCTCTTTGATAGGAATTATGTTCCTTGGTGTCCATATTTAATTTTGCTCATGACCTTATATGAAGCACTTCTACTAAGAGTTCCCAACATGGAAGAAAAATTGTAGATCAAATACATCTGAAAATGTTTACTCTACCTTCACATTTGATTGACTGCAATTACATATAGAATTTGAGGATTAAAGTCATTCAAATTTTTAAAGGCATTACTTCAAAATCTTCTGGCTTCCAGTGTGCTGT
This sequence comes from Sciurus vulgaris, assembly GCF_902686455.1. Classification (NCBI taxonomy): domain Eukaryota; kingdom Metazoa; phylum Chordata; class Mammalia; order Rodentia; family Sciuridae; genus Sciurus; species Sciurus vulgaris. Next base: position 125,631,144 of record NC_136469.1, read on the forward strand.
TGAGAAGTTAGATGCCACTCTGATTCCTGACACCTTGAATATAGCCTGTTATTCATCTATGGAAAATTTTTGGGTTTTTCTCTTTCAAGTGCTTTAGTGGGGATCTTCTTTCATCCATGGTATCAAGTACTAGGTAGGCTTTTTCATACTGGAGATCCCTGTCTTTCAGTTCTTGGAAATGTTAATGATTATATTCCTTGTGTTATCCTTCTATAACTCTTCCTAGTCAGATTTAGTGTTCTTGATTTGATCTTCCAATTAAAAAATTTTTCACTCCTATCCTTCATCTCTTTGGCTTTATCTTCTTCCAACAGATTTCCTCAGCTTGCTTTTCAACCCTTATACCACCTTTTTTATTAGTTCTTTTCAGTTATACATGACATTAGAATTTATTCTGAAAAAACTTAAAAAAGCATGGAACATAATTTGTTCTAATTCAGTCCCCAGTACTTCCCATTTCCCTCCCCTCCTTCCTTCCCTGTTCCAATCACTCTACTCTACTGACCTTTCTGCTATTTACTTATTTTTTTTTTTTTTTTTTTTTTTTTTTAATTAGTGTCCTGTGTATATACATGATGGTGAGATTCACGGTAGAATATTCATATGGTTCAGATTCACTCCACAGTGAATCTTTCCCTATTCCATCCCTCCTCCCATCCCTTTAATCCCATCTACTTCATTGATCTTTCTTCAATTTTGTTTATCCCCCCACTTTATTTTGGATTAGCTTCCACATATCAGAAAAACACTTGACCTTTGACTTTTGGGGACTGGTTTATTTCACTTAGCACAACAGTATCCAGTTCCATCCTTTTTACTAGAAAATGCCATAATGTCATTCTTCTTTATGCTGAGTAATATTCCATTGTGTATATATACCACATTTTCTTTATCCATTCATCTGCTGAGGGACACCTAGGTTGGTTCCATAGCTTGGATGTTGTGAATCATGCTACTGTAAATTTGATGTGGCTACATCATTGTATTATGCTGATTTAAACTTTTTTGGATATATATCAAGGAGTGAGACAGCTGGGTCATATGGCAGTTATATTCCTAGTTTTCTGAGGAATCTCCACTGATTTCAAGTGGTGGCATTAATTTACAGTCCTACCAACAATGTAGTAGTGTACATTTTTCCCCACATCCTCACCAACATTTGTTGTTATTTGTACTCCTGATAATTGCCATTCTGACAGAAGTGAGATGGAATCTCACTGTAGTTTTAATTTGCATTTCCCTAATTGCAAGAGACATTGAACATTTTTCATGTACTTGCTGACCATTTGTATTTCTTCTTTTGAGAAATGTCTGTTTAGTTCTTTTGCCTGTTCGTTGATTGGGTTATTTGTTTCTTTGGTACTAAGTGTTTTGAATTCTTTGTATATCCTCGATATATGCTCTATCTGAGGAGCAGGTGGCAGAGACCTTCTTCCATTCTGTAGGCTCTCTCTCTGTTCATGTCCTGTTTCCTTTGCTTTGCAGGTTTTTAATTTGATGACTTCCCACTTATTTCTTGTGCTTTAGGAGTCTTGTTAAGGAAGTCAGTTCCTGTACAGACATGTTGGGAGTATGGGGCCCACATTTTCTTCTAGCTGTTGCAGGATTTTTTATATAATTCCTAGGTCTTTGACCCAGTTTGGGTTTTGTGCAGGGTGAGATATAGGGGTTAAATTCATTCTTATACATATGGATTCCCAGTTTTTCTAGCATCATTTGTTTAAAAGGCTATCTTTTCTCCAACATGTATTTTTGGTACTTTTGTCTAGTACCAGGTAACTGTTTTCATGTGAGTTTGTCTGTGTCTTCTATTCTATTCCATTGGTCTTCTTAACTGTTTAGGTGCCAGTACCATGCTGTTTTTGCTACTAAAGCTCTGTAGTATAATTTGAGGTGTTATTGTGATGCCTCCTGCTTTGCTTTTCTAGGAATTACTTTGGCTATTCTGAATTTCTTATTTCTCCAAATGACTATATTTTTCTATTTCTATTTCTGTGAAAAATATCATTGGAATTTTGGTGGGAAATGCCTTGAATCTGTATAGTGTTTTTGGTGGCATGGCCATTTTGACAATATTAATTCTGCCTATCCAAGAACATGGGAGGTCTTTCCATTGTCTAAGGTCTTCTTCAATTTCTTTTTTAGTGTTCTATAGTTTTCACAGTACAGGTACTTTGCATCTTTTGTTAGATTTTTTTCCCCAAGTATTTTATTTTTGTGTTTGAGGCAATTATGAATGGGACAGTTTCCCTAATTTCTTTTTCAGCAGATTCATTGTCGGTGTATAGGAATGCAATTGACTAATGAGTGTTGATCTTGTATCCTGCTACTTTATTGAATTCACTTATGAGCTCTAGAAGTCCTCTGGTGGAGTCTTTTGGGTCTTCTAAATACATGATCCTGTTTGTCAGTAAACAGAGATAGCTTGAGCTCTTCTTTTCCTATTCATATCCTTTTAATTTCCTTCTCCTGCCTAATTGCTCTGGCTTAAGTTTCAAGAACTACGTTGGATAGGAGTGATGAAAGCAGGCATCCTTTTTTAAAGAGGAAATGCTTTCAGTTTTTCTTGAGTTTGTCATACATAACCTTTACAGTGTTGAGGTAAGTTCCTTGTATCCCTATTTTTAGTGCTGTAAACATGAATGGATGCTATACTTTGTCAAATGCTTTTTCTGCATCTATTGAAATAATTATATGATTCTTGATCTTGAAGCTAGTTATGTAGTGGATTACATTTATTGATTTCCATATGTTGAACCAATCTTGCATCCCTGGGATGAGATCCGCTTGATCATGGTGCACTATCTTTTTCATGTATCTTTGTATATGGCTTTCCAATATTTTATTAAGAAATTTACATCTATGTTCATGAAGAATATTGGCCTAAAGTTTTCCTTCCTTGATTTCTTTGTCTGGTTTTGTATCAGGGTGATACTGGCTTTGTAGAATGACTTTGGCAGTGTTCCCTCCTTTTCTATTTCATGGAATAATTTGAGGAGGCTTGGTATTAGTTTTTCTTTAAAGGTCTGGTAGAATTTTGCTGAGAATCTGTCTGGTCCTGGATTTCTCTGTTGGAAAGCTTTTGATAGCTGCTTCAATTCCATTACTTGATATTTATCTGTTTAAGTTTTCTATATTCTCATGGTTCAATTTGGGGAGTACACATGTCTCTAGGAATCTGCTGATATCTTCAGAATTTTCTATCTTATTGGAATATAAATTTTCAAGAGTTTCTGATGATACTGAGAATTTCAGTACTGTCTATTTCCTTTTTCATCTCTAATTTTGTTAATTTGAGTGTTTTCTCTTTTTCTTTTGGTTAGTTTGGCTAAGGGTTTATGGATCTTGTTTATCCTTTTGAAAAACTTTTTGTTTCATTGATCATTTGTATTGTTTTTTAATTCTCAAATTCATTAATTTTGGCTGTGATTTTAATTATTCCCTTCTACTGATTTTGGTGTTGACTGTTGTTCTTTTTCTAAGACCTTGAGATGTAATGTTAGTTAATTTGGTATCTTTCTATTCTTTTAATGTATGAGCTCAATGCTATGAACTTCTCTCTTGGACCTGCCTTCATACTGTTCCAGATCTTTTGGTATGTTTTATCACTATTCTTATTTATTTCTGAGAATTGTTTTACTTCTTCCCTGATTTCTTCTACTATCCATTCATCATTCAGATGTGTATTTTTTAATCTCCAGATGTTTGAGTGTTTTCTTTTGTTTAATCTCATCAATGAGTTCTAATTCCATTCCATTTGATCTTATAGAATGCAAGGTATTACCTCTATTTTTTTGTATTTTCTAAGATTTTCTTTGTGACCTCAGATATGGTCTATTTTAGAAAATGTTCCATGGTCTGCTAAGAAGAAAGTGAATTCAGTTATTTGATGCATGAAATATTCTACAGATGTCTGTGAGATCCATATTATTAAATGTATTTTTCAGTTCTGCAGAATCTTTATTGGTTTATGTTTGGATGATCTATTCAGTGGTGCGAGAGCGGTATTAAAGTCATCAGTGTTATTGTATCGTGGTCTATTTGATTCTTAATATACAGAAGGGTTTGTTTTATGTATGTACATGCACCATTATTTGGGGCACAAATAGTTACAATCATTACTTCTTGTTGTAGGATTCCCTTAAGCAGTATAAAGTGACCTTCCTTGTCTCTTCTGATTAATTCTGGCTTGTAGTCCACTTTAATCTGGTATGAAAATAGCTACTCCTGCTTGTTTTTGCATTTCATGTGAATAGTATATCTTTTTTCCATCCTTTCACCTTCAATCTGTGAATGTCTTTGTGAGGTGAGTCTCCTGCAGACTGCATATTATTCATTTTTTAATCCAATCTGCAAACCTTTTGATTGAAAAGTTTTGATTGAAAAGTTTAGACCATTTGCATTCAATGTTATTGAGAGATGATTTTTATTTCTTGCAATTTTGATGTATTTCTAATGTTTAAATCACACTTGATTCTTTGACTACTATTCTAGTGTAATTCTTCCCTATGCTGGTTTTCACTTTTATTTTTCATTCCTTCTTCATGAAATATTTCATCGAGTCCGTTTTATATTGCAGGGCTTTCTGGTTATGAATTCATTTAACTTCTTTCTTTCATGGAAGGTTTTTAATTCATCTTCAATTCTGAAGCTTAATTTTTTCAGGTATAGTATTGGTTGGCATTCATTTTCTTTCAGAGTTTGGTATATATTATTCTAAACCCTCTCACCTTTTAGGGTCTAGATTGAGAAATCAGTTGAAATTTGAATTGGTTTACCCCTAAATGTGATCAGCCATTTTTCTCTTGTACTTTTTAAAATTCTATTCTTCTTCTGTATGTTAGGCATTTTCATTATCATGTGTCTTGGAGTGGATCTATTGTGATTCGTATATTTGGAGTCCAACAGGCATCTTGTATTTAAATTTCCATCTCATTCTTATCGTTTGGAATATTTTTATATTGTTTCACTGAAAAGACTGTGTATCCCTTTAGCTTGTATGTCAGAGTCTTCATTTACCCCAATGATTCTTAAATTGGTCTCTTGATATTATCCCAGACTTCTTGAATATTCTTGTTATGGTCCCTTAACATCCTTTCTTTATGGTCAACTTTATTTTCAAGATTAAATACTTTGTGTTTGAAGCCTGCAAATCTATCTTCAAAGTGGTCTAATATTTTGCTAATGCTTTCCACTGAATTTTTTATTTGGTTTATTGAGTCATTTCCAGAATTTCAGTTTGGTTCTTTTTCAGAATCTCTGCTTATTGAAGTGATCTTTTGCTTTCTGTAATTCCTTTCTAATGTTACATCTTACATCTTCTTTTAGCTTGTGGAACATTTTACCTATAAACTTTCTAAATTCCTTCTCTGACATTTCCTCTATTGTGGTGTCAATGGAGTCAGTTGTTAAACCATTATGGGCTGTTTGGGATGGTTTGTTCCCCTGCTTTTTCATATCCACCCATTAATTGGTATAGTTCTCACTTCTTCTTTTAAGCAAGGTAGTACTATGTGAGCTTCTTTCTCTTAATAGTCCTGGATGAGTGAATATCCAGATAATAATACTTTTAGTCAATGTGTGACTTACGCTGATCCCAGTATAAGCACCAACCAAGTCTTGTACTATTCAACCTTATGAGAAACAAAACCATGTTGCTATTGTTCTCCACAGTTCCTCAAATTCAGGTATGAACTTGTGATAAAGTTCTGTAATGGTTCAAAATTAGTTATTAAATTTAGTAAAATCACTATAGCCTTAAATGAGGGCTAAAAGGGGGGTAGAGAAGAAAGATTGAGAAAAAGGAGAGGGAAAATGAGAGAAAGTAAGAGAGAGAGAGAGATAAACGATATAAAAGAAAAATCCACATCAAGGTAGAAAGAAGAAATACATTGATGGTGTTGCATTTGAAGTAGTAGCAGATAATGCAAGAGGATAATTAGGGGGTAAAAGGAGCAAGTATAAACTACAACTAGGAAAACAAATATAGGAAGATTGATTCCAATTAATGCTTTAAACCATTAGATAAAATACATTCAAATGAGTGGGAGGTACAATGTTGGTTATTGGTGTAACAATTACTGTTCAAGAGTTATTTAAAGGATCAAAATGATGTCAGAGTGATTTACAGTAAAACACTTCCAAGTGAAGTAAATTCCATTTGAATCTTGGTTTGAATTTCATTGGGGTTTGGACATTTAGCAGATGTCCATCATTCTTTGACTGTGAATCTCTCTAGCGTTTCAAGGGCTCAGGAGTCAATTCCCTCATTGCTATGCACCTCCCACCAACTGGTTCTGGTTTGTCAGCTCGGGGCCTGCTGCTGACTGCTCAGAGGATGCAGTATTGTGGCCTGGTTGTTTCTATTGTCTGCAGGAGTTCAGGATGCAGGCTCTTGAGTGATCCCATGACTGCTGAAGGTCACCATGTACCTGCTCTCCTCTACAGGATCTTTTTCATGGTGGTAAAGATCCCAAAGCTGTGAGTGGAAGAACTCTGGTTGTGGTTTTTCCACAGGTGGTGTTGTGCAGAAATATCACCCTAGCCAATGCTACTTTTTGAGGTACTGTAGTGGAGGGACTCAGATGGTTCACCTGGGTTCTAGTTTCCACTGCCCCAGGTTGTGAACAGCGGGAACTGATTTCCTCTATTGACTATATCTGATGCAAGGTCCTGACAGTATCCAAACAATGCCCTTTGATTTACCAGTTGTGATCACTGGTCAGGCTGGGATGCCAGTTAAATCTAGGAGCAGTCACTTCCTGTTGCCTAGGCTCCAGTAATTTTCCTCCTTCACTGATCTCCCTCTGGCTATCTTTGCAGGTGTCTTCCACTTAAGTTTCCTGGGTTATTCAGGGAACTTATCCTAACAGCCTTCTGTCTGTGGCTTTCACAATCCAGGAACTGGGTCTCTGTATCACTGGATGTTTAGGCACCTTCCCTCTGGAACAGTCGTGCAATCCCAGGGTCAGTCCCTAGTCTTCCCCTGGTGCCCTCCCCGCCCCACCCAATGCCAGTGGTCAGGGTTCATGAAGTTCTGGTGAATCTGTTTTCCTGTGCTGAGGAATTAAACTGCTTAGTTGCTGTCTGAGTTGCTGCTCAGAGCTTTGGTCACTGAGGCTAAGTGGGACTAGGTATACTTACAGCACAGTTCCTCGCCAACCCATCCCTTTTCTCTGTGGGGAGGGAAAAGGCAGAGTTTTCAGTGATTTTTGGCTAATAGTGGTCCTTCTAGAAGTTCCTTCTGGCCAGATTTTTAAGCAGGCCCACTGCAGGTGATTTCCCTCTCATTTAATTTGCAGCTGATGGGAGTGGGAAGATGCCACATTGATTTATGGGGTTACTGGTTGACTGAGGGCTCCACAAGACGGCTGCAGACCCCAGGCTCCGGTTTCTTTTCATCATTTGGTTTTTAAGCTGTTTGCTCTGGTTTTTATTTTTTCTTTTGGTTAATGTGTTTTTTATTTTTTTAGCTGTAGATGGACACAATGCCTTTATTTTGTTTATTTATGTAGTGCTGAGGATCAAACCCAGTGCCTCACACGTGCTAGGCAAGGGCTCTACCACTGAACCACAACCCCAGCCCTTGTTTACTTTGTTTTAAGGAACCTGCTGTTACTGTCACACTGTAAATTTTGTCTGCCTTTTCAAATGTTTTTAAGTGGGTGAGCTCAAGAGATTTTTCACATCCCTTTCTCTCTCTGTTGCCCCTCCCTGCTCCAGGTTCGGTGCTAGGGAACTCTGCGCTTATCTTCTACTATGGTAACCAATCTTCAGGTCTCTCCAGTTCTCAGGCTTTGTAATTTGAGTCCTAGAGCATGTATTTTGTCACCCACCTCTCAATTCTGCTTTTCCTTTAGTGAGTACTTTGTGTCATGAGGAGATCAGGACTCACTGCTTAGCTCCTTTCTGCCACTTTTTCGACCCATACCCTCATACTAATTTTTGTTTTATATCATACTCCTGAACCAAAAAGCTCTTTTTCATTATTTACTGTTTTGTTATTTTAATGAAATTCTGTTTTTTAATTCATGAGTAATATCTTCTCTTATCTCTCTGAGAATGTAAGTTTCTTTAAAGTCTTCCATTAAGAAGAAATATCCACATCAAGATGACCTTCAGTTTACCTTCTCCCAGTACCATTTCTCTAAAAATGTACTGGATTACCAAAAAATGCTAGAGCAATGCCAGTTATATTACTAAGTTTCTGGGGGCTATGTCCGTCTGTGGCTTAGAGGCAGAGCACTTGACTAACATGTACAAGGCTCTGCCTTCAATTCTCAGCACAGTAAAAAATAAAAATTAAAAAAAAAAAATCTGTTGGTAAACACAGGCCATTGCTTCCCTGTGTGGTGTCCCTTGAGAAGACTTGGAAGCTATGCCCATGTGCATTATTGAGAAATGGTTCTTGTGTATAAGACTTTCCTATGTTGTACCTCTGAGGCTATGTCCCTTCCAACTGTATGTATTTCTTTGTGGGGGCTGGGAAGTAGCTCCTGGATGGCTTTACGGACTCTCGGTGATCTACTTGATCATGGTGCACTGGTATACTAATGTGATATGTTTGCTGTCCTACAGATTTAAGTGAACCAAGTTATGGCCAATAGTATCCTGTGTGAACATAAACCCAAACCTGAAATATCTATAAATAGTCATTTCCCAAATTGACTCTTCTTAGATTTTTGGTTTTGTTTTGTTTTGGGAGTTTCTTGGATTTAGTTTTGGTCTCTGTCTTTCAAATTAGAGAAGAGTTCAAATGTCTGGGGATCCTAGGTTGGTCATTCATATTAAGAAATGAGGCAATAAAAAACTGCCTGGAAGCTCAGTGAGCAAGGATTAGACATTCAGTGTGCTGGAATTCACTGTGAGGCAATTGATTAGCCAGTCAGCCTGTTTTTTGTAAGGGTTCTCTAAAAATATTAGTCTTTTCTCTGGTATTCTAGAGATGGTGTAGGGTGGGGAAGGCATAGTGGTGGTGACAGGGATAAGTGTATTAGTCTCACCATTTGCAAGATTTTTATTTAATCCCTCAGTTTTCCATGCCTGATACTTGTCCGGCTCTATGTCTGAGGTTTCTGAGTTCATAGCCTTTCTGATCCTGAGTCTCTGATGAATATACCTCTGATCTCCTGTGGGGAAAAAGTCACCTAACTATGCACTGGAGTTGGAATCTTGGGGTCTATGTCTTCCTGACACAGACTTCCATATAATCCCCATTTTCAGTCCTCTGGATCACCACAGCCTTCTGTGACACACGTTGTCTATGATTCTTGAGCCCTTCCAACTTCTATGCAGAAAATCATTTTCCTTCTTGTATCAGGTAGTGTTTAGTTATGAAACCATACCAGAAATGTAAAGAGGGGAAAAACAGAATTAGTAAATGCAGAAACAACTATGACTTCTCAGTCTTCAAGGTCAAGATTTAGGCATTTTATGGAGAGGAACTGGCTGTCACAGAAACAGAGGGTGGTTAAAAATTTTGCTAAAAAAGGGCAGAACAACAATGACAAAAAAATACAGTCTTAGGAGCTGGGCTGCAGATGACTGCTGATGACTGCAGATGACTGGGTCTCTTGCGTGCTTATCAGCTGGTTCCTACACACAGGAACCAAGAAGGAAAAACTTTTCCTCCTGCTACACCCTTGTATTGTATTTCTAGAACCTTCTATTGACAAAGGCTAACATCAGGCCAGCTGACAGAGGGAAAGTGTTTATAGGGTCCAGTTCTAGAAATAAAAAAGCAGAATACAAAATGGTAGATTTGTAGTTAAAAGAGTAAATTGTTTACTGACAAACCTCTCATCCACATTTTCCATCTTCTAGAGGTATTTATGTTTGATCTTCTCCCCTGTTTAAGTCATTTATCATGAGCTCTCTTTTAATACACTAAAGCTCAGAGTTCTAAGTTGTTCCCTAGTTTCACCACAGATAGTATTTACATCTCTGTACTCCTTATTGTTTTGGGGTGATTAATGAAGGAGTGAAAATATATTAACTTTACCATCTCCCTACATTTCATTTTTAAAACTAACTCCCTCTCTGAAATGTGAGCAATGGCAGTCTCTAATTCATCCTTATTTCAATATTTCTTCCAGTGCTTCACCAGGTTACAAGCTCCATGAAGGTTGGTTAAATTAAATAAAATGTAGTTGCTTAAAAATAATTTTATAAAACTTACAATTTGTTTCAATCATATTTATAGTCAGATATCGAATCCCAATAAGCTGTCTCATAAATCTATGCTATTTATTAAATCTAAGTAAAAGCATTTATAGGTCAATATAAGTTTTTAGTTCTACAAGAAAAGCAATGACTTTCTCTATGTACATATTTTCAATAAAAAGAAATGTTACTTTATTAATTTGTTTAATGAGTACATTACTCTATTGCCTTAGATACATGCTGCACTATAACATTTTTCTAATAGCTGTCTTCTCAAGTAAATTAACCTATTTTAAAATGCCTATACTTACCAATTCAGGAATATCTTTTACTTTCAGAGGAACTTGGATTAAACCCAAGTGAGTCCTGAAACTAAGAGAATCACCATTTTCATAATTTGGGTTGCGAAGATTAATTAATACCTTTAAAAACAAATCCAACAAAATTGGTTAGTTTCCTTACACGATGTTTACAATTGTCAAGCAGTGATATTCTTGATACATCAGTGCAAAATTAAAAACTCTTTGGAGTTATGCATATATTTTAATCATATTCTAAAATGGTATAAAATTATATTGAAATATTAAAATATAATACCATAAATATGCTTTTAAAATGGTTTTAATAATCAAATTAATGATCTACTATATAAAACTAAAAAGTTAAGAATTTGTTAGGAATAAAATTTTTTTGATGGTACAGAAAATAAAAATTGATTATACCATGGAAGGTGATAAAAAAAATAATTGGTTGCTTATAATAATAGTTACCAGGGAAATTTTTAGAATGAACTCCAACGCTTTTAAAAACAGAAGTTGACAAGATTTTGAAGAAGATGGAAGAATAACATTGCAGGGTATCTCCTTGGAACCAAACCCACCAAAAGACAAAAAACAAACAAAAAAAAAAAAAAAAAAAAAAAAAAGGAGAAATATCAGAAGCACAGCTAACAAGAAAGATCATTTATGTAATTTTCAAAAATAAGCAGATAAAAATCATCTTAGATATTTGTATATCCTTTAAAATCTAGGAATCTCATTTCTATAAGTATGAATATGGAATATGAATGTGAAATTTTGTATTCCATATGAAATCTGGAATATGAAAGACTTCTAATAAAGTATTATTTATAATAGAAGAATATAAGATGATTTAAATATCTCATTAGGGGAGATTACTTAAATAAATTGTAGTTAATTCATATGATAAAATATAGCCCAATAAGCTTCCATTCATATAATGGCTATGAAAAATGTTTACAACATTATTCTCAAAATTAAAATTAAAAGAAGTTCTGGGAGTGTAGCTCATGGTAAAGTATCCCTGAGTTCAATCCCAGTACCCTCCCCCCAAAAAAAAAGATTAAAAAAAAGTATAGTAACAATATGGTTAATGCTATGTGAGGGTATGGTAGATAAATTGTAAATTTATTCTTTGGTAATGTTTTGTTATTTTTCTAATACTATACATTTTTCTGGAAAGACTAATAATAACTTAAAAATATTTTTAACTCAGACTCTGAGGGAAAGAAACCACCAAGAATCCAGTGGAGGAAATTATATGACAGAACACCCTGATATCTAGGGAAGACAACAGGAGCTGGTAACTGATGGCTGGTAAAATGGTCTGAGGTACGAGGTTAAATGACTTTTCTTAAACTGTAAATATTGAATCGATAGAAATAGCAAGGGTATTTGTTTTAAAAAATTAGAGATTTAAGAAAGATTCAACAATGCTGAACGTACATTAGTATAGAACAGCACAACTTTAGCCTAAATAAAAACTTATATTGCATGACAGTTCCCAAACACAGAAAACAGCAAATGGAGAAGAAACTGGATATATGGATAACAGAAAAGAGAAAATAACAAAAATGTGGAAACTATAACTAACAAGATAACTATAAAAGTATTATTAAATTAAAGAAAAATATCTCGGTATGACTAATAAAAGAACAAATTCAGCAATAGTTCTTAAGAAAACAGGACGTGATAATCTATTACAAAGTTATCCAAATAAAAATTACATGAAATTCCAGTCCTTAAGTAACCACGTGCTAGGCACTATCTTACTGGTGACAGAGCAGTTAGGGATAGAATTAATTTGCAGTTGGTTTGTGGTAGGTAGCTCTATTCTTATCTCCAGGGATACCTGCAAGTCTGGTAATGTGACCCCTTAGGCAAGATGAGAAAAAATATACTAACTAATCATATGTAATGGGCTATTTAATGTCCACAATTCCCCTGGAAACATTCCATATCTGCTAGCTTATGTTATATACTGAAAATTTATGCACGTGATTTAACCTGTGGGGACATACAAGACCTCTTGAAAAACTTGTGCCTTGATTTTAACAGACCAAGATATCCCTCATGATATTGCTATTTTATATACTGAATAACAAGCACATGGTACGCAACTAACAAAGAACGGTGGAACTCGGCTGGAAGTGCGAATCTCTTTGTGTATGCTCTTTGCTGCAAGAAAGCCTTATATGGGTGACCCTATGAAGTCCTGTGTTGCTGTCAATTACTTGACACTATGTAATTGTTGTAACAATGAACAAAACAGAATGAAAACCTCCATCTAGTGGATCTTCCATTGTAATGGTAGAAGACAGTCAATAGGCAAAATAAAGAAACAGTAGGCTATATGATGATAAATGCTATGGAGGAAAAGCTGGAAAGGCATAAAGAAATTCAACTGGGGAAGTCAGGGGGTGCTTTGCTGACATGAGGAATGAAGGAATAAGCAGGGAGGTATTTGGGAGGAAGTCAAAGGAAAGCAATGAGGCTAAAGTGGCTGGAGTAGAACAAATTAGGAGGAAAAGTAATGGGAAATAAACGCAGAGGGGTGATGGGGAGTCAGATTAAATAGGGTATTTTGGGCCACTGTCATGACTTTGGATTTTATGTACAATGAGATGAGAAGCCAGAAGAGTGACCAGTTCTGAACTGCATTTAAATGTCTCCCTCTGGAAGTGGTACTAAGAACAGATTCTAGGTGGACAAGGGTGGAAGTCCAAATGAAAGATGATAGTAGCCTGGAGGTGGCAGTGGTAGTGATGCTAAGAACTGAATAGTCTCTGGATATCATTTTGAAGGTAAAACTGATAGGATTACATGTAAGATCCAGGAGAAAGAGTAGAATCAAAGATGGGTGAATTAAAATAATGAGTTCCCACTGCCTACTGAAAGTTTCACTTGGATGTTTGCTATACTTCTCAAACTTAACTACACTCATCTACTAATGAATATGTCCCTCCTTCTGTGTTCTCCATCCTAGGGAAGTAAACTCTGCCCAACTACCCAATCTACACAATGGGAGGCATTATTGTTTCTTTTTCTCATAGTCCCATATCTAATCAGTTCCCAAATCCTCCTTAAAATCTCCTTCGAATCTGTTAAATTCATTCCATTACCAATGCTGTTCTTTTAGTTTGAACCCTCACCTTTCCTGGACTCCTACAACAGGGAAGAGATAAAAAAGGAAAAGATGTGTTGAATACCTGTATGTGCAAGCAGCAGGCTACATGATTTATAATCACTATTTTTTAAAATAAAAATCTTCCTACTTAATTTATCTGCCTATAATCTTTCTATATTCCAATATATTTTCAAGGAGCAATTTCCTAACAACTCTGATGCCATTCCACTCTTTCAGTGACTCTGGGGCATTTTACAGGGTGATTTCTCTGCCTGGAGATGTTCTTACATTAACATTTCTCTCACATTCTTCCTTCTTCTGTATATGTATATTTATCCAATAGTACCTACCTCAAGAAAATCCTTAGGTGCGTAAACAGGCCGGAAAAGGCTTAAATCTAGAATAAGATAGATTAAAACAAAATTTCAGTTAATACATTAAGTCTTAATAGTCAAGACTTAGTAGTATTTGTTTCTGTGCAACCAGATTAATTCAAACCCCTGCTGAGTATTATTTGTCATACATTGTGTTAAATATTGGAAGGAAAAAAATGAATACAATCTTTCTCCTTACAACCTAAAAGGAACATTAAAAAAAAAATAAGTCTTCTAAACATTGCCATTGTAATATACAGGTACTCTATGGGAATTCTCAAAATACTTGGGATATAAACAATACATTCTTAGTGAATTCCTCTAGTTACATTGAGCTGTTTCCCCTTTTGAATTCTAATTGTGCACTACTTCCACTATTGTGGCACTTATTTCTTACCTAATTGCCCCCACCCCACTTTTTGTAAAGCAGTAGAAGGAGGACAGGAGAATGAATATGTATTTGTCTGTTTATACAATTATAGGCATCCATTTATCATAATAAATGAAGTAGTTGTTACACAATTTTTATCTTAATGGGATCTCATGAAATAGAAAGGAAACCAATAGAAAAGAGGAAGGGGATGGAAAAAAGGGATGGGGAAGTACAAGAGAATGACATCTAAAAAATTATGCTATGTCTAAGCACAAACATACCACAAGGAATACAGTATTTATATGCAATCATAATGCACTAAATTAAAATAATAATAAAAATAAAAGGAGAATCAGTAGAATAGAGCAAGCAGATGAGGGTGAGGGAGAGAGAAGAGGGAAAGAGAATGAGACCGATCAAATTACATGCTTATACAAATATGACATAATGAATTCTACTATTATGTATAATTATAAAGCACAAACAAAAACCAGAATTTTTTTTTAGCTTAATTAAAAGACAAGCATCTTGGGAATCAGTAAATTTTGTTTACTCTTTTGTAAAAATGTTTTAAAATGCTGCTTTAAAAAAGGATAATCAATTTAAATAGACTCAAAATAATGAAGAACACAGATCAAAGCTAGGAATTCTTAAAATGCAAAGGGGAAGTTTAAGCAAACAAAATAGATGACAGGAAATCAGTGGGGAGGACAAGTTGTTATCCTTCCAAAAGTACTGCTTATTATATTATTCTGGAATCACAGTGAGTGAGGAAAACAATTCTTTTCCCACTACCCTATTTTTTAAAATATATTTTTAGTTGTAGATGGACAACTACCTTTATTTTATTTAATTATTTTTATGGGTGCTGAGGAGTGAACCCAATGCCTCACGCATGCTAGGTGAGCACTCTCCACTGAGCCACAAGTCCAGCCCTGTCCCACTACTCCATTTTGAAGAAAATTCTTCATGTACCTGGTTCATCAGTTCCCATCTCATTCCATTTAT
The DNA here is from genome assembly GCF_902686455.1 of Sciurus vulgaris. NCBI lineage: Eukaryota > Metazoa > Chordata > Mammalia > Rodentia > Sciuridae > Sciurus > Sciurus vulgaris. The sequence goes on from NC_136469.1 coordinate 125,646,486, forward strand.
TGAGAAGTTCTTTTTGTTCTCCAACTGGTCTCTAAAAAAGGTAATTTTTAGATTGGGTTTTATTTTTGAAACTTAGCTATGTAGTTTAAAAACAATAATCAACAACTTATTTAAAAATTTAAATAATCTCCCATAATAGAAGGAAAAACAATCTTATTAAATATGGTGACTTTTTTTAAATTACACTTAATTATTTAACTATTACATTATATCTAATCTCAAGGTGCTAATGAGTCCACAAAAAGAAGGTAAATGATCTGTACTGGCCAGTAAATTTCACAAATAAAAACTGCTCCTCAGCCACGTACTACATCTCTTACCCCATCCAGCAATCTCAGAAATGCATCGCAAGGGGGACTGGCCAAGAGAGTGTGACTGTGAGTCAGTAGCATCATCTTCCTATATGAAAGACAGTATATTATACAATACTACATATTTAGACAGTTTTTCATATAAATTTATTCTTTTTTTACACCATCTTTCTGGTGCCTTCAGTGACTTGTAGTGGGATATTATCAAAAGTATATCCACTATATCTGTTCAACCACAGGGATAAATAGTAGGTAGGGAGAATAAAATGAAGGGAAACATATTCTCTTATTTGTGGGCAGCTATGTAGAATCTAAAATGTGCCACATGACTTTTTTCTCCTTTCCCATATCTACCCCATCAAAGCTTGGAGTAACAGATTAAAATTGAGCATTAGATCTAAAGGGAAATCTAGTTCTGCAAAGAGATGACAAATTGTTTTTTTCATTTCATGTACAACTACCTATTATAAGATCATACTATTCCTGAACTCTATCTCTAATTCAAGGAATATGGCTACTGTGCTGAATTAGCCAAAATTAAGGAGATGAAAAGCAATTAAAATCTTTAAAGTGTGCTCATAATTTTACAGTTAAATGTCTAAATAATCTAAACTATAAATTATATATTTCTATTTATTCTCAAAAAAATTTGTTAGAATAATCATTAAAGCATTCATAATAGAAATCTACATAGAATATACCCATTTACAGATTTCTATTTCAAAACAAGCTAATATACAAATTAAAAAAGGAATAATGTGCCTCACAGTTACATAATTTCATGATTCTTTTCAGAAGTTAATTCACAATAAAATAAGCATAAAAATGTTAAAAAGTACCTTTCGTGCCAGTGGGATACTCAGTTCAGTGCACATACTATTTAAACTCTTCAAAATTCTTTTTTCCCAACTTCCCTAAAATATAAGGAATAATCTATTACTGTTTGCTCATTCTTTTATGTTGTTTTTCGTTAACAATGCTGGAAACTAATAAAAAAATATTAAAGTTATTATGAATTACATAGAAATGGTAAGACTGGTTGAGATTGTTATCTTTACTCATAAGTTCACTCAACAAATATTGATTACTGCTTACTATGTGCCAGATACCCTTAGTGCTGTGAATTAAACAGTGTTAGAACTCGGATATTAAACATTTCCCAAAGTATTCAAGACTAAGCCCCCAGGGTGGCACTATTGTGAAGTGGTACAACCTTTGAGAGGTGGGGCCTAGTGGTAGGTCCTTAGGTAAGTGGGTCATGGCCCTGTTGGGGATTGTGGAACTCCTCATTTTTGCTTCCTGGATATGGATATTTCATTCTGCCATATGCAACATGTTCTCCAGCAATCCTCCTAGAAACCTAAAAGCAGAGTCCACTCAATCATGGACTGAACCTCTATAACCATGTACCAAAATAAAACTTTTATCTTTATAAGTTAGTTATCTGAGTTTTTTTATTATAGTGATGGAAAGCTAACATAGTAGTGACTAACAGAAAGTCTCCATCCTCAAAGAACAGACATTCTAGTTGAGAATGGAAATGAGGATAGATTAAAAAATGCCAGTAAGTTATATGATAATAAATATTAGGAAAAAATGCAGATAATAAAAAAGTAAGTATATTTTGTGAATGTATGATACTTATGAATCCCATTAATAACCTATTAAAATAAAATTTTACAGCTATGAACACTGTAATTTTTCTATACATGACATTTCACCCTTAAATACTGCATATTCTTAAAGACCTTCTTCTACAAACCACAATACTATTATCGCTCCTAATATATAAAGACAATATTTCATAATATTGTCTAATATTTAGTCCATATTCAAAATTTTACAGTTGTCTCAAACACATCTTAGTGTTTTTTAAATCCAGTATCCATTCAACCCCTAACCTTAACATTAAAATTGTAAAGTACATTTTTAAATGATTTATCACAGTTCTCCTAAATGTATATTCCACTGTACTAAGAATTTCAATTTACCAATTTACATTTAACATTAGATATAATACCTATGGAAAACAGTTAAATGCAAAAGTTATGCAGGAAAGAAACCAGACATCAGAAGAAAGTTCTAAATGGAAAGAGTGAAGAAATAGCTATAAATTTACTTGTGCTTACATATATTATTTTATTAAATATATGAAATGTGTTTCATTATCCTCATTTTACAAATGAGGAAACTTGTAAAAGGTAACACATGAGGACAGAATGAGAAAGACTATTGAGAACTGTAGAAATGCTGATAAAATATCAATCTTTTCTCTGCTCCACAAGAGAAACAGGAATTAAGACAAAATTCACAACAAAAGAACACAACTAAAAATTAGGTAAGACAAGAGGAAATGATGTTCAATGTAGAAAACCTGGGATTTTTACAGCTAGAATGAGAGTAAATGAAACATAATATTTAACTTTTCAAATAATGAAAAGTCATTGATTTGACAAATATTTATTGGACACCAATTAAATACATACCACTAAACATTAATAAAACAGAATTTCTTTCACTAAGAAACACATTGCTTTTTTGGTGGAGGTGAGAGGGGATAGACTGATACACAAATAACAAGAGAGGAGTTGCAAAAGGTTCCTAAGAATTATATCAGTCCATATACCATAAACCACAGAAAGAACATAAAAGAATGAAAAGAAACTAGATATAACAAAACTAAAACTGCTAGTTGTCAATGGAACACATACCACTTTCTTGAAAATCCTTTTTAAAATAATAAAAGAAAAGAGATCCCAGTGGTTGGCCATGTCTTCTCCATTCCCTGTCCCATATCTATAAGATAATGAAAAGGTGGTCAAGGTTTTTACAAGGAACTCCTTGCAAGAATCTCAGTAAGAAGGTCAGAGAAGTCATTTTCATCAAAGTCTGGGGTGATCAGAGGAGTCACTTCCACAGACATCAGAAACAGGAATAAGATTTCCTGACAATAAGGGGAAATCCAAGATGAAGAAGCAAGTGACTGCTTTCAAGCTATATCATCCTTTAGGTTCCCTCAAGAACTCAAATTGTAATTAAGTGGCTTCATTCATGCCTTTATTCACTTACTGACTCACTCACTGACTAACATATTGAATACCTACCAAGCACAAAACTAGGACTAGTGAGTAAGTTATAAAGAACATATGACCATTTTATACAAGGAAAAAAAAAAAAACTTTCCAACAAGTAGAAAGTTTTAACCACAATAAGACTTAACTCAGAGAAATCAGGTATTCCCCAGCTCCAGATATCATCAAGCAAAAGATCAGAGAGGAATACATTCCAGAGTTTGGAAAGGATAAATTTGAAGGATCACTCAACTACAGTTTAAGCTAGTTAATTCTGCTTGGGTCCTATCTGTAGAGTCAAAGAAATAAGTCCTGAGTTTCAAAAAGCAAGGCTTAAAGGGAAAAAAAAGATTATTCATGATATCACTGAAATAAAAATGTTAGGCATGCACACTGGTGTATTATTTGGTAGGCTGAGACACGAGGATCATGAGTTCAAGGTTGACCTGAGCAACTGAGAGAGATGCTGTCTCAAAATAAAATAAAATGGCTGGAGAGTTAGCTCTGTGGTAGAGCACCCCTGAATTTAATCCCCAGTACCATGTACAAACAAAGAAAATAAAAAGAAAAATTTCAATATACACTTAGCACTAAAGTACTGTTTTTTACCCAGATTTACAAAATAAAGACAAAGCTTTAAAATGTTATATAAAAGGAAACTGAAAGGCTTTTTACATTTAAAATGTTTAAACAGAAAGACATTTAGCTTTTACCCAAATATATATTGCCCCTAAATGAAATCATTAATGCCTTAAGTCAGTTTCCCTAAAAATTGGAATCTATAGAATTGACTCAAAGAATTTCAGGTATTTTATAAATAAGTAATTTCTAAACTATGAAAGGGAAAGATTTATAAAAGAATCATAATTATATTAAACTCTTTTAAATGTTTTTATTAGTACATTATAGTTGTATATAATTGTGGGGTTCATCCTGACATAATCATACTTGCATGGAATGTAATTTGCTCCATTTCAGTCCCCAATGCGTCCTCTTTCCCATCTTTTCTCCCTACCACTGTTCCCCTTCCTCTATGGTCTTCTCTTTTAAACAGGTGTTGTATTCTTACTACTTTTTATAACAATGAAAGTAAATAAGTATTTGTAAACATATGATAAATATGTAGCTTACAAAAAAACTTAAGAAATTATTTAATTAAAAAATCAGTCTTTGCCCTGACAAAAAGTAAAATGATATATGTATAATAAAGCTACCTAATGGAAAAACATTTTAGTAATTTTTCTGATTATAAAAGTAACATGTTTATTCTACATAATTTAGGAAACAATATGTAATGAATAAATCATAAATACCCATAAATTCCCTCAAACACAAAAAAATTCAGTTAATATTGTTTTCTTTTTCAATTTTTTCCATGCACATATTTATAGAGACAGATTTATATAGAGACATTTTTAACTAAAGTGGAATTATTGTTTTATATTTTGCTTTTTCCATGTATGATTGTATCATGTAAATTTTCATATTTCATTATATTTCTTCAAAAGTGACATTTTTGATATTGGTATCACATTGTCTTTTGGAGATACTATGGCTGCAGTTAAGCAAGCTGTTAATATTTATAGATTCTTTATTTTTAAAATATTTGTTACTATGATCATGAACATAAATTTCTGTTTCTGATTGTTTCCTTTATGTAAGATTTTAGAAGTAAAATTATAAATGTATGAATATTTTATCGTAGGGTACATTTTCTATTTTTGTTTAATTAATTGTTAATTAAATCATCATTTACAGAAATATCTATTGAGCACCTCCCATGATCCAGGCACTGGTCCAGAGACAGTGGTGAAAATAGAGACCACAAAAATCTAGGTGGCAATATAGACAATTCAAATATTGTGGTGTGGAAACACAGGGTAGAAGATGGGAGACACAGGAAAACCTGAGTATCTGAGATCTAGTGGTTATCCAGATTCAGATATGCAAGATATCCAGAAACATATGGGATTAAGGGAGGCAGTTTCAGGTAGAAGCAATGGTATAAGCAGAAGTTCTGCTGGAGTAACTGAAGGAGTTCACACACTATTTGAGAGAAGAGAATGATGGGGTGAACAGAAGGAGGGGGATGGACAGTGTGAGAAGGCAAGAAATGACACTGAAATAGTAAAGAGGCACACGATCATTCAGTGCCTTGTAAGCTACAGTGAAAAATTTCAACTCTATCCTGAAAGTTTTGAAAATTTTAAGAAATAGGGTGACAATACAGAAGGCAGAAAGATCAATTAGGAAGGGAGTGAGAACTGAAGTAATATACAAATAACAAGATTCTCGCTTTGGTAAGATTGCTGGATTGATAATAACTTGACTCACAGCATGGTCATGATATTAAACAAGTGAGTGAATACTTGTAAAGCACTAAAATGGTACCTGACACAAGAAAACTTATGCACTTATAAACATCATATTGCACATCAGTTTCTTCAAATACTACTTTCTTTTAAACAATCCCAAATTATTTTACATGGAAATAGGGTTTTATTATCATACAAGTTTGAAAAACACTGGATTAAGTAAAAATAAGCAGCATTCTTTACAGTGGAACTTCTTGGAGCCTGCTTTAACATGCCAAATTAATTGTGAACATCAAAATAAAGGAATGTTGAATTAAAATCACAAGTATAAAATAAATATCCATGAGTCTAGGTTGGGGGTGTAGCTCAATGGTAGAGTACTTGGCTAGCACGAACAAGGCCCTGGGTTCTATCCCCAGCACCATTAAAAAAAAATAATAAGTCCATAACTCCATGCTGATATAAATAAATGATTAAACAAATAAATGAGGGAAAAGAGACAACTCTTACAAAGAATTCCAAATAATTTATGTAGATACTCTTTCCTCAGGGAGGTGGAGCAAAATTCCCCACTCCTTAAGTGTGGGTTATACATAGTGATTTCCATCCAAAGAGTGTAGTGTGGAAAGAGGAGGAAGCAAAGAGCAATATTATAATGGAGAAAACTCACAAATACTACCTCAGTCAGTTGAACGAAGTCAACATGTTTTTTTTTTTTTTTTTTTTTTTTTTTTTTATTATAAAGAGCCAGAACAACCTGTTAAGAAACCACTTACACCCTGTCCTTTCCACTGCCCCTACAAGACTTCCTGGTCACCTCCTTTTTATCATATAGCACTTTCTACCTTGTATTTCAGCTACTTGTGTACAAGTCTTATATCAATTATAAAATATGTAGTTACCTAAATGCAGAATCTGCGTCTAATTTATATCTAAATCTCCACAGCATAGTGTCTTCTACTCAGTAGGAATTCAGTAAATATTTTTAAAACTAAATATTGTAATAATGGTTAGAAGAAATGGCAAACTCATTTACCGGTAATTCAACACAAACTCATAAACTCCTGCTATATAAAGGTATGTAAAAATGATTTTAAACTTAATTCTTTGAAAAGGCAAACAACAAATGTCAGAAAGATGTAATAGAAATTACTATAGAATACAATTTGTAATAGGAGGGCTATAAAATGATAGAGAACTATAAGAATTCGAGAGAGATTATAGGGTAAATCAACAACATCCAAGAAGCAATGCCATCTGAGCTGGCCCTCGTAAAATAGATGAATTTTCATAACACAAGTAAGCAGAAAGGGCTTTCCAGGACAGGAAAACAAAATATTGAAAGTGTTAATGATGCAAAAGGGAAATAAAATGATTCATTTGGATGGGCACACAGGACAGTTTAAGACAGCAGAGACTGACAATGTGGAAAGGGAAGCTGGGGACAGACACTAAAAATTCTTAATTGCTGAGCTTTGAAGAAGGACTTTCATTTGTTAGGCAATTGGGACTCCCTGAAGATTTATTAAAAGGCAGTGAGATAAGTTATAAGGGTTCATCTGCTTATAATTAAAGTTAATAGTATTGAGAGTATATAAGGAGATGGGGAGAGAAGATAGATTGAAAGTTGAAAAGTATAAGAATAATGAAGATTAAATTAAAGCACAATGGCTGAAAAAAGTAAGCATTCAACAGAAATCATCAGTACTATCATCATCGTCATCATCATTGTAATCATCAATACATGGAAATGAAGAGAAAGAGCAGACTCAGACTATAAGACTACAGAACATAATTTATAGAATTTGGTGGCTACTGGTATGAGGGAAACAGATCAAAGGTATTTTAGTCTGAATTATTGTAATAATGATGGTGATCTATTAATAGCAGCAGGGAGTTAGGAAGAGGTGCTCATTTTAAGAACATAATAAGTTCAGTTTTAGAAATGTCAAGCTTAATCTTACAGAAGAAATGTACAACAGATAGTTCATTTCAGAGGAATGGAGCCACAGGAGATGTGGCAGTAAAGAAAAGGGAAGCTGTGGAAACTGAATGAATCAACCTGAATATTCATAATAAAGTAAATGGCAGATGTTAAAAATGAGTGAGACAGTGATGAAATGGGAGCCACCCAGGCATGGGAAGGTTTTTGAAAATCTAAACAGAAAGTAGATATTAAATAAAGAATTAAAAAGCATTAGCAGGCAGCACAAAGAATCCACTGAAAGTTAAAAAAACAAAAACAAAAACAAAAAAAACCTGTGAATTTAGACTAATGATTAACACAGAATTATGTGATTTTCCCCTAAAGTAGTCACTAGTTTGGGAGAAAACTAGAAAACAGAAGTGGCCTTAGTGTGAGGAATAGAACAACAGACAAAATAGAGTAAGAGATTATGAAGTGCAAGAGAGAACATGATGGAATGAACGGCACTGTGAAGTCCAGACTAAATAGCCTTCCTTCAGAGGACAGAACTGCTCAAGAGAACAGGAGAGTAAAGAACCGGATGCCCCATGGGGAACACACACAGGAAGATAGTCATACACTAACTGGTAGAAGAGATAATTCATATGACCACATGGGCTATACACAGAGACTTCCATCCAAAGAGTACAATGTAGAAAGAGGGGAGGGAAATTGCAGTGGATAAAACTCACATATACTACCTCAGCCATGTGATCAAAGCATCCAAAATGGTTAAAGAATCAATTCAACCAACATAATTGAGAGTGTTCTGTGGGCTAGGCATTATGCTAGTTGCTGAGTGTAAAAAGCACAGCCACTGCTCTTTAATGAATAATTTAGTGCAGGGTTGGCAGACCTTCTATAAAAAGGCAAATAGTAAATATTTTAGGCTTTGCAGGCCACAAGGTCACAATTACAACTACTTAACTCTGCTATTTTGTAAAAGCAGCTATAGACAATATGCAAATGAATGAATGTAACTATTTTCCAGTAACTTGTATTAATTCCTATAATTTTCTTGCACCATTCTTCTTTGTTAATTTATTTACTTATTATTTCTTCCATCTATAGCTTATTATAACTTTCCAAATATACATAAAAGGTGAAAATAATATTTCAGTGAACATTCATATACACAAGACATAAATTCTACCATTAACATTTTACAATTCTTACTTTCTCATGTTTCTAACCATCTATCCATTCCTCTTTGAACCTAACAATTAATTCATATTATTTTTGCATGCATTTCAAAATAAGTTGCAGATATCAGAATACTATCCCCCCAATACTTCAACATGCATCATTAACTGGAGTTCAATATTTTTGGCTCATTTGTGTTTCTTTTGGGGTAAAATGTACATAAAACAAAATGCCACATATAAGGATGCCATTCCATAAGGTCCAGCAAATATATAACACATGCACAACCTAAATCATTACCAAGACATTGAACATTCCTGTCACTCACAGAAAATTCCCTTGTATTTCTTCCAGAAACTCTACCCTCCAACTCTCAGAGGCAGTAATTTTTCTGTTTCCACTATGATTATTTTCCCCATTCTAGAACCTCATATCAATGGGAAAATACAGTATATATCCTCTAAGTAAAAGTTTCTTGTACCCAACTTGTTTTAGGATTCATGGATACACTGATACAGTATTGATACATTCACTGATACGTTATTGATACATTGGTCTATCAATAGTTCCTTTCTTTTTATTCTTTAATCATAGTCAATTATGTAAAAGATACAGTTATTTATTCTTTCAGCTGATGAACAGCTGGGCCATTTCCAGTTTGGAGCTCATATGAATAAAGCTTCTATGAAAGTTCTTCAACAAATCTTTTTGTGGTCACTTGCTTTCTTTTAATTTGGGTAAATATCCAGGAAGGGAATTTTTGTGTCATAAAAGACACGATGTTTATTTTCATGAGAAATTGTCAAACTTTTTCTAAAGCAGTACCATGGGAGTGTGCCATTTTACACACCTACCAACAGAGTATAAGAATCCGGGTTACTCCATAATCCCACCACTGTTTGTCTTGTCAGTCTTCAGTTGTGGCCACTCGGTTGGTTGTGCAGGGTAGTATTTTTTGATATTACTTTTAGTTTGGTTTTTCAATCTTTAAAAAGGTTTTTAAAATTCCTAGCTTGCCAGGCCTATAAAAATAGGAGGCAGGTTGAATTTAGGCCACAGACTAATCCTCTATCTACTGGATGAGTCTGAAAAGAAGAGAGGAGGACCATACATACCTTTATCATTCACATGGATTTTTATCAGAAACTATGATATGCTTTAAGAATGGACTTATTACTTTGAGAATGGACTCACTATCTCTTCCTTCAATCATGATAGAAAAACCAGACTTTGTTTCTTTTATTTAATATGTTGAAACTGATACTTTATATTGTTGGGGGAATTCCAAAACATATTTAAGTCCAACTTTCTTAGTTATAGTTTCTTGAATTTAAATCCTTACAACAAAAGACTATGCAATTCTTTCTTTCACACATGTATTTTAAACTATTATGCTATATGACAAAGCAATAAATATTATCTGACCCTAAGAGATACTACCTTGAAAAAGAAATAGATATTTCCCCTCCATGTTTTTCTTTACATTGCCTCCTTTCACCATCTAATTTTGAGGGGTTTTAAATGAAAATAAAAATTGAAAAATAAAAATCTACCTATTATCCACTGTTGTGGAACATGGTAACTCAAAACAGCAGAAAATTTTCAAGAGCAGAAGAATCATGAGGATAATTGTTGAAACTGAGTGATGCATTTATGGGAATTCTTTAGAGTATATTTGAAATTTTTCATAGTAAAAAGTTTTAAAAGTTGAATTCTGAGGCCATGCTAGACAGTGAAGTCTGACTCTGACTGTGATGTCCGGGGAGCACCTCAGCAGTGGCTATCAGAGAGCCCTACAGAGCATGGAGAGGGTGGCTCAGGAATATGCCAAAGGGAGGTGGACCAGGCTGTGCCCAGTGAAAGACAGATAAGAAAGTTGGGAAATGTGATAAAGTTTATTGCATTCTATCTTAACAGATTTTTATAGTTTTCTGTTTAAATTATTTTACTTTATCCTTTTGAAGTGATTCTCAGTTATTGCCAACCCATTAGTATGTGACAACCTGCTGTAAGAACAAACATATTTCAAATACAGCACCAGTAACTCTACTTTAAAGGTTGACATTTTAAGAGGATACTAGTTCATTTGTATTTTATTTTTTTAATATCACAGGACTTGACAACTACATTGTCACATGATCATTTCATCACATTTTAAAAGGCCAGTAAAATACATTTTTCCCCCTTCTATTCAGCTTTTTTCAGGATTACTAGAGTAAAATAGGCATGATCCTTGGTTACTGAAAACAAAAAGGAAGAGTATGCATGTACTATTAACATCACTTTAGTGGTTCTACCCTGTCTTTCATAAATGAATAATATATATTTCTGATATCAATGAAAATTTTACTCTGCATCACATAACTCAGCATGGAAAAATAAAATTAAAATGAACAATAGCCAACCTGGGCTTTCCTCATGTATACCAAAGGCTCTTTGAGATGTTCGGGAGGTGCAGCAGGATGACTAGGTAAAGGATACCTACAAGCAAAAAGAGAGAGCTAAATATTATAAATAACTCTTGATAATAAATTCTCTCAGTAAGAAACTACTTGCCTCTGCAGTCCATGTTATAAATGAAACAATATCTGTTCTATGTGTTTACACAAGGTATAAGAATCTAATAAAACTAATTTTTCTCACACTAGTATTGAGGTTCTAGATTAAAATTTAAATCATGTTAGAAGTTAAAGCACTTGATAGTCTGAATTCACAAATTGAGCTAATTTCTATAAATGCTCACATGAAAATTATTACAACTGTCTATTTTAGCAAATATTATAATATTAAGAGGAATTTTTAAAGTTCAAAAAATCCATTAACTTATCAATATATCAACTCATTTTATTTCTCCCAATTTCCTTGTCTACATGATATATATAATTTTTAAAAAACTAAAATAATATAAATATTATTTATGATATTAGCCATATTTTAATACATATTACATAAATTCACAAACTGAATAAAATTTGAAAATTTTAGGGTATTATGAACTCTTTCTATTTTCTAAGCAACATTACATTTTGTATTCAAAATACATAGTTTTCAGAGAAAATATATTTATTTAGTCTAATAAATAATTGATCCATTCTAGATACTAAGTATATGGTAGTGACTAAGACAATCTCCCAATATTTTAGAGAAAAGAGGCAGTCAATAATTATGAAAACAAATACATAACATAAGGTAGTAATAAGTGCCATGAGGAAATGAAAGCAGAGCAATGAGATAGAAGTAATTTGGAGAACAGTGAAGGCCTCTGGGAAAACCTCTGCCAAAAAAAATTGAGAGTCTCTAGATACCTTAGTAGTACTTATCTTACATACAAAATAATCTAAAACTATCTCACAGTGCCTAATACATCATTTATAAAGAGATGTGTTTAATTATATCTAAATTTAATAAGATTTTAAACTTTAGGATTGAAACGAGAGCAATTAAGAATTACTTAATAATCAAAGAAATTTATCCAAAAATATAAGTAACAAGAGGTAACCAGAAAGTCATTCACATTTATAAATACTTAAAGAGCTAAGTGTTCAAGGTAAAAGAGAAAAGTGAACAAAACAGTCTAAAATCTTGCCCTTGAAGAGTTTACATTTAGTAATGTAAAGAGATAAAGAGTTGTTGGATAACAACAATGTATAGAAACCAACATAGCACACTTGATTCCTGCTTCTTGTCCCGTGCAGTACTTCTCAGATTTCCCACCAACTGACAGGAACTCAGGCAACAATGACTAGCAGGTTCCTAACCAGTGTCCTCTGCTTCCAGACTATTTCCAACTTACTTGCCAAATTGCTTAACTGTTAATCAGAAGTGATGTCTTCTTTATTCATTAGCAATTGTATTTCCAGTATCTGGCTATAACTAGATAACTAATACATTGCTGAATGAGTAAAATACAAATGTGATCTTTGTCACTAAAAATTCTAAAATAGGACCCAAATGCTTGTAGGACCCTGTCTACAAAGTCTTGACTAAGCACATCCCTGCCTACGTATCAGATTTTGCCATGCCCCTTTTCACTTTCTACCATCCAGCCACACAAACTTTTTTTCTTCCAAAGTGCCACATTCTTTTTTACCTCTATCCTTCTAGAGTGTTAGTCCCTTGTGCCCAAAATGCTTTTCTTCCCTATTCCTTCCCCTACTAACTCTAGCTCAGTGATTCTGATCTAGTCTGAATACTGTTTCCTTTGGTTAGCCACTGGCATCCCCAAATCTAGTTAAGTGTCTGTCTTATATGCTCCTTTTACTTACTTAATTACCTCTTTAAAGTTTATGTGCCCCAGAGGGAAATAAGATCCATGCAAGCAATAATTATCTAGCTTACTCATTCATTATTCTCAGTACCTTACAGAAGAAACAGAAGGTGGCATTTAAAACTAAGAGAGCAGAAAAGAACTGTATAATTTTGGAGGTACCCAGGTCCACCACTTAAGTACTCTCCCAGTGAAAGAAATCAAGAGACTCACTCAAAACCTTGTGGTCTAGTGTAAGTCACCCATTATCCAAACAGCTTCTATTTTAGTCTCACTGCTGTTCAACATTCAGACTTCTCTACAGTATGGTAGACATTTACATTTATCTGCAGTAACAGTGGACTATATGTTTTTATAACACATACATATGTTAAACACATACATATACACACATACATATATATATATATAGTAAGGTGTTTTGTTTTGTACGATGCTGGGAATCAAACCCAGGGCCACATGCATGCTAGGAAAGAGCTATCCCCCAAGCCAAGATTTTATTCAAGTTTTATTTACTTCTTTAGTTTGTGTTCCTTAAGGGAAAATGGTAGTCATCTAATTCTTTATAATATGCCCTGCATAAATTGCAGTGAAGACTAAGATACAGAAAGAAATCTGTGCATTTCATTTTGTATACAGACTTAGTTAAATCTTTGTAGTAATGTTAGGATTAATAATTACACTGAGTTTCCCCAATTCAACAAATATTTATTATGTGCTAGCATTGGTAGGTGGTTCAATAAGTATTTGCAGACTCAATGTCACTTATTTGGTGCTATTAGAGATACTAAAAGAAAAAAATATATAAGAATACTTATTCCAAAATACTTTTAAACCAGTCAAAAGACAAGGTATAAACATGCAGTAAAATTCATGGGCTTTGGAATCAGACAACTAGAGATCAAGTCCTAACACTGCTGTTCATTATCTATATGATCTTCAACAAGTTAGTTAAGTGGTCTACTATAGTTTGAAGTCTGTTCTCTCCAAAATTCATGTTAAAATTCAATTGCCAGGCTTATAGAAACAAACCAAAGGAATGAACAATCTATTCAATGAAATAATATCAGAAAATTTCCCAAATTTGAAGAATGAAATGGAAAACCAAGTACAAGAGGCTTATAGGACTCCAAATATACAAAATTATAACAGACCCACACCAAGGCACATTATAATGAAAATACCTAACATACAAAATAAAAACAGAATTTTAAAGGCCGTGAGAGAAAAGAACCAAATTACATTCAGGGGGTAACCAATACGGATATCAGCAGATTTTTCAATCCAGACCCTAAAAGCTAGAAGGGCCTGGAACAACATTTTTCAAGCCCTGAAAGAAAATGGATGCCAACCAAGAATCTTATACCCAGCAAAACTTACTTTCAGATTTGACGATGAAATAAGATCCTTCCATGATAAACAAAAGCTAAAGGAATTTACAAAAAGAAAGTCAGCATTGCAGAACATTCTCAGCAAAATATTCCATGAGGAAGAGATGAAAGACAACGATGCAAATCAGCAACGGGAGGAACTAGCCTAAAGGAATAACCAAATAAAGGGGAAACCAAATCATGTCAAAAAACAAAAATGAGTCAAATGACTGGGAATACAAATCATATCACAATAATAACCCTGAATGTTAATGGCCTGAACTCATCAATCAAAAGACATAGACTGGCAAAATAGATTAAAAAGAAAAATTCAACAATTTGCTGCCTGCAAGAGACTCATCTCATAGAAAGAGATACCCATAGACTAAAGGTGAAAGGATGGGGAAAAAACATACCATGCACACGGACACAGCAAAAAAGCTGGAGTATCGATCTTCATTTCGGATAATGTGTACTTCAAGCCAAAACTAGTCAGAAGGGATAAAGAAGGACATTACATACTGCTTAAGGGAAGCATAAATCAGCAAGACATAATAATCATAAACATCTATGCCCCGAACATTGGCTCATCTATGTACGTCAAACAAATCCTTCTCAATTCCAGAAATCAAATAGACCACAACACAATAATACTAGGCAATTTTAACACACCTCTCTCATCACTGGATAGATCATCCAAACAAAAATTGAATAAAGAAACCATAGATCTCAATAACACAATCAACAATTTAGACTTAACCGACTTATATAGAATATACCATCCAACAAAGAATGAATACACCTTCTTCTCAGCAGCACATGGATCCTTCTCTAAATTAGACCATGTCTTATGCCACAAAGCTACTGTTAGCAAATACAAGAAGATAGAGATACTACCTTGTACTCTATCAGATCATAATGGATTGAAATTAGAAATAAATGACAGAATAAAAAACAGAAACTTCTCCAATACCTGGAGATTAAATAATACACTATTATATGATGAATGGATAACAGAAGACATCAGGAAGGAAATAAAAAAATTCTCAGAAGTAAACGAGAACAAAGACACATCATATCAAAATCTCTGGGACACTATGAAAGCAGTACTTAGAGGAAGATTTATTTCATGGGGTGCATTCAACAAAAGAAGTAGAAATCAACAAATCAACAACTTAACACTACAGCTCAAAGTCCTAGAAAAAGAAGAGTAGACCAACACCAAAAGTAGTAGAAGACAGGAAATAGTTAAAATCAGAGCTGAAATCAACGAAATTGAAACAAAAGAAACAATCGGAAAAATTAATAAGATAAATAGTTGGTTCTTTGAAAAAATAAACAAAATTGATAGACCTTTAGCCACACTAACAAAGAGAAAGAGGGAGAAAACTCAAATTACTAAAATTCGGAATGAACAAGGAAATATCACAACAGACACGAGTGAAATACAAAACATAATTAGAAGCTATTTTGAAAATTATACTCCAACAAAACAGAAAACCTCGAAGACATCAACAAGTTTCTAGAGACATATGAATTACCTAAACTGAACGAGGAGGACATACACAACTTAAATAAATCAATTTCAAGCAATGAAATAGAAGAGGTCATCAAAAGCCTACCAACAAAGAAAAGTCTGGGACCAGATGGGTTCTCAGCCGAGTTCTACAAAACCTTTAAAGAAGAGCTCATTCCAATACTTCTCAAAGTATTCCATAAAATAGAAGAGGAGGGAACCCTCCCAAACTCATTCTATGAAGCCAATATCACCCTGATACCTAAACCAGACAGAGACACATCAAGGAAAGAAAATTTCAGACCAATATCCTTAATGAACATCGATGCAAAATTTCTCAACAAAATTTTAGCAAATCGCATACAAAAATATATTAAAAAGATAGTGCACCACGATCAAGTGGGTTTTATCCCAGGGATGCAAGGTTGGTTCAACATCCGGAAATCAATAAATGTCATTCACCATATCAACAGACTAAAAGTTAAGAATCACATGATTATTTCAATAGAAGCAGAAAAAGCATTTGATAAAATACAGCATCCCTTCATGCTCAAAACACTAGAGAAAATTGGGGTAGTGAGAACATTCCTTAACATTGTAAAGGCCATCTACGCTAAGCCCATGGCCAATATCATTCTAAATGGTGAAAAATTGAAAGCATTCCCCCTAAAAACTGGAACAAGACAGGGATGCCCTCTTTCACCACTTCTATTCAATATCGTTCTTGAGACTCTAGCCAGAGCAATTAGACAAACCAAAGAAATTAAAGGGATACGAATTGGAAAAGAGGAACTCAAACTATCCCTGTTCGCTGACGATATGATTATATATTTAGAGGAACCTGGAAATTCCACCAAATTTTATGAGCTTTTTATGAGTTCAAAAACTCTTAGAACTCATAAGTGAATTTAGCAAAGTAGCAGGTTATAAGATCAATGCTCATAAATCCAATGCATTTTTATACATAAGTGATGAATCTTCAGAAAGAGAAATTAGGAAAACTATCCCATTCACAATAGCCTCGAAAAAAATAAAATACTTGGGAATCAATCTCACAAAAGAGGTGAAAGACCTCTACAATGAGAACTACAGAACACTAAAGAAAGAAATTAAAGAACACCTTAGAAGATGGAAAGATTTCCCATGTTCTTGGATAGGAAGAATTAATATTGTCAAAATGGCCATACTACCTAAAGTGCTATACAGATTCAATGCAATTCCAATTAAAATCACAATGACATACCTTACAGAAATAGAGCAAGCAATTAGGAAATTCATCTGGAAGAATAAGAAACCCAGAATAGCTAAAGCAATCCTCAGTAGAAAGAGCGAAGCAGGGGGTATCGCAATGCCAGATCTTCAACTCTATTACAAAGCAATAGTAACAAAAACGGCATAGTATTGGTACCAAAATAGACAGGTAGATCAAGGGTACAGAATAGAGGACACAGACACAAACCCAAATAAATACAATTTTCTCATACTAGACAAAGGTGCCAAAAATATGCAATGGAGAAAAGATAGCCTCTTCAACAAATGGTGCTGGGAAAACTGGAAATCCATATGCAACAGAATGAAACTAAATCCCTACCTCTCACCCTGCACAAAACTCAACTCAAAATGGATCAAGGACCTCGGAATCAGACCAGAGACCCTGCATCTTATAGAAGAAAAAGTAGGTCCAAACCTTCAACTTGTTGGCTTAGGATCAGACTTCCTTAACAGGACTCCCATAGCACAAGAAATAAAAGCTAGAATCAACCACTGGGATAGATTCAAACTAAAAAGCTTTCTCTCAGCAAAGGAAACTATCAGTAATGTGAACAGAGAGCCTACAGAGTGGGAGAATATGTTTGCCACTCATAGTTCAGATAGGGCGCTAATTTCCAGAATCTGTAAAGAACTCAAAAAACTCTACACCAAGAATACAAATAATCCAATCAACAAATGGGCTAAGGAAATGAACAGACACTTCACAGAAGAAGATGTACAAGCAATCAACAGATATATGAAAAAATGTTCACCGTCTTTAGTAATAAGAGAAATGCAAATCAAAACTACTCTAAGATTTCATCTCACCCCAATTAGAATGGCGATTATCAAGAACACAAGCAATAGGTGTTGGCGAGGATGTGGGGAAAAAGGTACACTCATACATTGCTGGTGGGACTGCAAATTAGTGCAGCCACTCTGGAAAGCAGTATGGAGATTTCTCAGAAAGCTTGGAATGGAACCACCATTTGACCCAGCTATCCCACTCCTTGGCCTGTACCCAAAGGACTTAAAATCAGCATACTACAGAGATACAGCCACATCAATGTTCATACCTGCTCAATTCACTATAGCCAGATTGGGGAACCAACCTAGGTGCCCTTCAGTTGATGAATGGATAAAGAAACTGTGGCACATATATACAATGGAATATTACTCTGCCATGAAGAATGATAAAATTATGGTATTTGCAGGCAAATGGATGAAATTGGAGGATATCATGCTAAATGAGATAAGCCAATCTCAAAAAACTAAAGGACGAATGATCTTGCTGATAAGCGAATGAGGACATATAAGGGGGTGTAGGAGGGGTTAGTGTTAGGGTTAGAGTTAGGTTTAGGGTTAGGGATAAGGAGGGTGGTAAGAATGGAGGAAGGAAGGACTGTATAGAGGGAAAAGAGGGGTGGGAGGGGTGGGGGGAAGGGGAAAAAATAACAGAATGAATCAAACAACATTGCCCTATGTAAATTTATGATTTTTAATTAAAATAAAAAAAATTCAATTGCCTTTGTGACAGTATTAAGAGGTGAGAAATGATTAGGCCTTAAGGCCTTCACCCTCATTGGTTGTTACTTGTAAAAGGAAGAGTTTAACTCTCTTTTGCCCTTTCTTGCCCCCTTGCCTTCCATCAGGTGATGATGCAGCAACAGGGCTCTCACCAGATGCTGCCACTCTTGATACTGAAATTCCCAGGTTAGCCAACAAACTTCTGTAACTTATAGATTACCCAGTCTCAAGTGTTCTGTTACAGCAGCACAAAACAGACTAAGACATGGTCTAAGCCTCCATTTTCTTTTCTGTAAAATGGTAGTAATAATAAATTATACTTCATAGGGTTGTTATGAAGACTACATTAACAAGCCAGTGCACATAAAGTGTTTGGCATATCACCCGGTGCAAAATAAGCATGACAGCAATGTAAATTATCATCATTAAATTAGTTAAAAAACATGTAACTAATTGTTAAAAAATAAACAGAAAAGATAATTAACCAAAATAACAATCTGAAGTGGGAAGAGCTAACATGTCTGTGTAGTTCAAGTACTTCACACACCAATTTGGCATGAATGTATGTTTAGCTTCAATTATTTAGTATTACCTAACGAATATTCCTACTTTACTTTTTACTTTCTTTATTCATCCATCTAATGGTTGCAATAAACGAAAAATGTAACAGAATATACTAAGTCCACTTTATTCTTTGGACTTCCGTTAGGAGAGATACTCCATCCCCACTCCGAATGTGCCTTTCTATGTGACAAGAACTCCAGTACCCTAACACTCTCAGCCTCTCTCCAGGCTTTCCTTACTATACTACAGATAATTTTAAATGCTTTATCCAATGTTTAAGGGGAAGAATAAACTGAACATGCTCACCACGATACATTGGTATTTAGTAGGAATATAGTCTATTTAGTTCTAGAGTTTAGGTGAGACACTCATTTTGCGCTTGTGCTAAGCTATGCTCTCCTACCTAACCTTTAGCAGTCATAAAAATGTAATTTCAATCTTCCATTTGCCATTTTATCTTTTTAACTTTTCCATTTGTTCAGAACAACACTGAAGAAGAAAGGTAGTCCTGCTGAGCTCTTCAAAAAACCCAAAACATTACTCAAAAATATTTATTTAAAATTCTATTGTGTAGAATGTTGAAAATATGATAATGATAGTCCTTGCTGTCAGGTAAAAAGGCAGTTTGCCACACAAAACTACTTGGAGGAATGTATTATGTCACAAAAATAGCAATCATTAATATAATATTCTCAGACTGAAAATCCAATGTTTGGAATTATACACAAGAGGCAGCTCTACTACCCACTGTGAATTAAAAACCTTATGTTATGATAAACATCTATTCCTTTAATTACTAGTACCACCAAAGGCACAGTCACAATCAACTTCAATTAATAGGTAACAAGTAGTTGATGTTATTTAGGAACTCAAAAAACCAACTGGGAAGATAGTGATAAGCAAAGAAGTAAATATTAATTTAGAAAAAAAAATGTTATCTAAAGCATATGTCTACAGGTATTCATCTGAGTCTCTTAATTTCAGAAATAAAAAAAAATCAGAAATAGTCTGGTTAAGTTGTGTAATCTTATTTCCCACTTAATCAGATTAGAGAGGGTAAGTTAGAAATGGAAATGTTAGAAACTAGAAACAAGATGATAGAAGTAAAAAATGCAAAATAATAACAAAAACAACAGACATAAGAACTAAGACTATAAACTCCATGAAGGCAGGGATTTTGTGTACTTTCTATACTATATCCCCAGTGCCTAGCACAGTACTGGCACATGGCACATGGTAGTTAAATATAATTTATGACTAATAGAATGTTGAATAAACTACAAAAGCTAACATTCTGGATCTGTATTTTTTGTGATGGCAAATAGTTCTACATGTTTTAAGATCCTGTTGGTAAATCCAGATAAATGAAAACATTAATGTCGCCAGGCCCGTGGTGCACGCCTGTAATCTCAGTGGCGTGGGAGGCTAAGGCAGGAGGATCGCAAGGTCAATGCCAGCCTCAGCAACTTAGCAAGGCCCTACACAACTCAGCAGGATCCTGTCCTTATATAAAATATAAAATATAAAAAAAGGGCTGGGGATGTAGCTCAGAAGTAAAGTGCCCTGGGTTCAATCCCTGGTACCAAAAAAGGAAAACAAAAACAAAAACAAAAACACTGATGTTCTTAATAAGGACACCAATTTTGCAAAGAAAAAGGGCAATTGTTTCTAGACTGGTCAGTTTGTAAAGATAGAAAAAAGTGTAATATATAAAATTGTGACAATAAAAAGAATGTTAGTAAGGTTCAGTTATCTGAAATATTAGGAGAAAATTTCCCTAATTATACTGAATGAATAAATTGTTAATATAAAATTCTTGGTGACAGTACAAACTAATCTATTCATTATTAATTCTCAGGCAAACCTGTAGTAATTTTTGATTATATTAACTTACTTGAAGTGTCATACAAATAAGAAAGAGAAACAAAACACAATGAGCATACATAGCAATATTGATCATTACTAACAAAGTAAATATAGCTAAACAAAATAGTATCTCAAAATTGGTGGGAAAAACTCACACATTCAGTTCACTATAAACAGCATTCTGAAGTTTCTTCTCCCAACCTGTTTTTAAGGAATAAAAAAATACACAAAATATATGAATAACATACATCTTAATAAAATATAACTCAATAAAACTTTGACATTAGACACATTTGTGAAAGAACTTTGTCAACTGCTAAATGCTAGGTAACATGTGGTATTAAGGAATTATTTACTATACCATCGTACCTGGCTAATACTGAGTAGGAACGTCATCAACATGATATAATTTTTCAGTTAGAACCATTGGGCCAGTTTCTCAAGTTGGAGAAACATTTCCTTCTTTCTATCATTTTCTTCTTTCTCCATGAATGACAAAATCTGTGGACGTTATACTACTCATGCTATGACAGATGTGCCAAGGGGAAGGCAAGAAACCGTCTGGCACCTGAACCCGACCAGCACAAGTAAGAAGTTAGAATTAACTAGTCACTAAAATCCTGGACAACAGATGCAGACTATTATGAGTTACTATCACTTAATATCTCAATTTCCATGTGCAGGGATTTCTATAGAGAAACTTCCTTGTTATACCAAAAAAAAAAAAAAAAATCAGTATTTTATTTGAAAGCATAGAACAGAGGTAGGAAAAAAATGTAGAAGGAAAAAGTCACGTGAAAAGTAAATTGGCAAGGTATTTATAAGGGTATGCTTACCATATTAAGGACATTTTGCAAGAAGATAAACATATTTAAAAGTGATTATTGCAAAGCAGTTATTTATACAATGTTCCTTATTTTTGCACCATTTTATTAAAATTTCTGATAGTTCTAATTCTCCCTAAATAGAAACCTATTCAGCATAATTTTCACAATTTTGAATGCGTAACTAGAAGTCTGGGGACACTTAAAGAATTAGAGGGCTCAGTGGTAGTGTACTCGCCTCACATGTGTGGGGCCCTGGGCTCAATCCTCAGTATCACATAAAAACAAATAAATAAAATAAAGGTATTTGTCCATCTACAACTAAAACAAAATATTTAAAATAAAGAGTCAGAAAAGAATACAAACCTGATACTTTAAAGAATTCCTTAATGTCTTCTTTTAATGATTCAAGTTTAATCTCAGGTCTCTGAAGGCTGGCCTAGTTTTTTGAAAAAGAAGAAGAAAGGACGGATCAAGAGTGAATCATTTGGGGTTGACATATAATGCTTATGCAATTTTTAAAAGGAATTTCCAAAAGCGAGTACTATTTGAAAAATTCACTTTGAGATATACAGCAACTTAGAAATATCTGGAATAACTCATGAGAGAGAGAAGACTTTCCTACATACACTTAAAACAGGTTCCAAGATAGTACACTATAGTCTACTCAAACTATAGAAACTTGCAGTTTATGAATGCTTAACATCAGATTTTATGTATTCATTCCCTTAATAGTGTATCCAATAGACATAGCACCGATACCTAATGACCAAAACACATACATATAGCTATGTAAATCTATCTTTCTACAGTGTCCTCCTCTTTGAATTGCTCCTCGATGTAAACAGATGTTTGTTGTGCATATTTATGAAAAACACATTAAAACTACCAGTTTTTAAATGTTTATTATTAATGCATCTTTCATCTTCAAGTTCATGCTTTCTATTCTACTGGTCTCTCATGCTACAATTTTTACCATAAATAACATTTCTCTACTTTTAATGGCTTTGCTTACTCCCAAGGTGTTGATGCTAGCGCTCTCTGTCAAATTTGGAAAGTAGAGATCTTAAAAAGACATTTCTATTTGGGTATTTCATAAGCATTCCAAACCTAAGAAATCAAAAATTGAGCATATTTTCCACTTAAAACTTTGCTCCTTTTCTTCTAGTTTTAAAACTTCATCAATGAAATTATCATCCACCAGATCTTCCATGTCAGAAATGTCAAAGTTATTCTCCAATCTACCCTAACTCTTCCATGACTCAACCCTCTTTTGGAAGATGGTAGCAGTGAGTTGCGTGTTTGTTTCTTTGTTTCGGTTTCATTTTTAATCTCCCTGATTTCCATGGGAGGAAAAAACAGGCCAAGCAACTATATAACCAAAACCCCAAGGAAAAC
Organism: Sciurus vulgaris; assembly: GCF_902686455.1. Classification (NCBI taxonomy): domain Eukaryota; kingdom Metazoa; phylum Chordata; class Mammalia; order Rodentia; family Sciuridae; genus Sciurus; species Sciurus vulgaris. The sequence continues at coordinate 125,669,875 of NC_136469.1, forward strand.
ATTTACAACAAAATTAAGTGGTAAGATATCCCCCATGAACTCAAAATGCAATCAGCTGGGACAAACCAACAGTCACAAGACCTATATGGTATTAACATCTATACAAGAAGAAGCAGACAGAAACAATCAGTGAGATAGCTGATGTATGTGAATGCAGGAGACCCCCAAAATGCTAACAAATATCCTGCAGAACACATGTTGAGACAATTTAAAAACAGGAGCTAAAACAGGGAGGGCTTTTGCCAAATCCAATATATAGTAGCTGAGATATGAAGAGACAGGAGGTAGCAGCTATTAATTTTTAAAACTCAACAATTAGCACTCCCTTGTCTTGCAAAGTCACACTAAGAAGAACATTTTGACAGATTAACAAAAACTAGATGACAGGGAAAGTGCCTTGGAAACCAGTTAATAAAAAACAAGACATTTAACCTGTCTTTCCTATGGGAACTGTACCACTAGATAACTAAAAAGTAAATGAGAATGGAGGAAGGAGGGACTATATAGAAGGAAAAGAGGGGTGGGAGAGGTGGGGGGAAGGAAAAAATAACAGAATGAATCAAACACTATTACCCTATGTAAATGTATGATTACACAAATGGTATGCCTCTACTTCATGTACAAACAGAGAAACAAGATGTATCCCATTTGTTTACAATAAAAATAAATTTAAAAAAAAGTAAATGAAGGGAAATGTCTCTTTATAAAAGTATTGCAGCTAATAACTAAAATAGATATAATTATAATTTCACAATTTTGCAACACCAATGAATTGCTATTTCTAGGCACTGAGCAGATATGGATATTAACACTGTAAAAGAGACAACCAGACAGTATATGCTTCTCAATGAAAGAACACTCTACCAAGTTAAAGGCAGATGAAGCTTTGGGTCCAGCTGTCAATGTGTAAGACATACAAAGGACAGAAGAACATATTGAGTGGCACAGTGAATTTAGAATCAGAAAAATTCAAGCTGAGGAAATTTCTAAAGTCAAATGGTCCAGGTCTTCAGATAATAAATTGTAATGAAAAAGAAAAGGGAGGAAACTTATAAATTAAAAAAGATTTAAAAGACATCACAATTTTTTTAATGAACAAGACTAAGCTAAACCTAGGGATATACATTTGGTTAATAAAACTATCAAGAAATGCAGAAAGGTGATTAGCAAAAACATCAGATTGTCAGAGAGGGCAGGGTTGGCGACTGGGATGGGCAAATGGTGGGGTTCTGGTGTGGCAGACAGTTTCACTTCTTTACAGGGTGGTTGTCATAGTCGTTCACCTAAAACAATGCATTATAGACTTGTGCAGGATTTTAAAAATTTGGGGGATTCTATTTAACGAGAAAAAGGTTCAAAAAATAAAAAGAAGAAATTTGTCTCCTAGTCTATTCCTTTTCACCATTTTAAAGTTGCACCTCTAGTCTACATTCCCAATACTTCTTATTTGGATCACTGCTACAGGTGCTGAACTGGGTTGGACATCTTGTCACCTTACCTAAACTGCAACCACACCCAACCTGGCATTCCCAAGCCCCCTTACTCTATTTTTCTTCTTTCTCAGCATTTATAACCTCCTAATACACTGCATGAATGGCTGATTTACTATGTTCATTGGCATATTATATACCTCATCACACTGAGAGTGGTAAGCTCAGCTAGAGCAGACATCCTTTTCTCTTTTACTGTTGTATCCTAAGTACTTTAAAATAATTACTTTCTTTTTTTTTTCATTTTTTTTTTTATTTTATTGTAAACAAATAGGATACATGTTGCCTCTCTGTTTGTACATGGTGCAAAGGCATACCATTTGTGTAATCATAAATCCACATACAGTAATGTTGTTTGATTCATTCTGTTATTTTTAAAATAATTACTTTCATATTGGAAGTACTCAATAAATGTTTATTGAATGAAGGAACAAATTTCTGTCTTTCACAATGTATCCTCCAGTGTTTTCTTCCTAAAAATGTAAGTCTGTCCTGGCTGTGGTTCTCCATAATACACACAGAAGTTTAAACTTTTAAGTAGGCAAGCTGGGCCCTTCCCAACACAGACCAGTTTCTCCCTACAAATTCATCTCCTGCTGCTGCTCCGCCAAGAGCAACACCCTCACGCTCTGTCCTCTCACACCTCCCCACCATACACCCTCCACTCTCTAGTTGCAGTGAACTGGATTCACTGATCCCCCAACTGCCAAGTCCCTGAAGGGCTCCAAGATTTTGTTTCTTCGTTTCCTAAGACAGAAGGGCTCTCTCACCACCTGGAAACAACTACTAGCTTCTAAGACATCCCCTAAATATCACCTCCTTTCCCAACTCCCCCAGAAAAGCTAGAACATTGTTCCTCTGTGGTTGTATTTACCCGATTACAATGTAAAGTTCAGCTCAGGTATTTGTCTTTCTGGTTACACTATAAATTCAAGGACAAGAGCAGGTTGTCTTCATTTTTGCATCCCAAGTATTATCCTGATATTGTTATTTGACAAAATTACACTGACCAAACCATGTTCTATTCTTTTCAGCCAATTTCCTCCCAAAATAAACAAGGAACTTCATAAAATTATTTTTAACTGAACAGAGTGGTTTCCAATCTGTTGTTCCCAGGAAATATTTTAAAAGCTGTAAAATCCCTGCTCATTATTCAAAAGAACCAAGACCAAAGGAAATAAGCTTTCTTTCACTAGCTCGTATTTGGAAATAATTCAGAGAGCACAATTTAAAGAATTTTACGAGAAAAGAAAACATGGTTTATCTTTCTAAACATTTTCAATATTTCAAGGTTGCTAGACTTCCTAGATATACTTTTTACACCATAGGCAAAACAAATTCACTAAACATCGAAGCTAATTATAAAAATCTTCAGAAACTTGGTATTTATAAGCAGGAGAGACCGGGGTTGGAGTTCTGCGGCAGAGCACTTGCCTAGCATACACAAAGCTCTGGGATCCATCCCAGCACCACCAAGAATTTTTTTAAAAAGGAAAGAAAAGAAAAGAAAAAAGAAGCAGGACAGTGAGGATAAAGAGGACAACATGATAAGGCACAATCGTTCTGAAACATGACTTAGCAGCACAACTCTTTTTGCAAATGAAATCTAAACATTATTAGGAATTCTACCATATAAAATGCATTGAAAGTAGTATTACCATACATAAAGAACAAAGAAGGCTTTTTTCTCAATGGCTAATGTCATAATTAACACTAAAAAAGTATGGCTTTATTTTTATGCAACCTCAATATCTAATTTATTTCTGTATTGTGGTTTGGTTGCGGGTATAGAGAAAAACCTTGATTCACAGAGGTAAATATAAGCATTTTTAATAGCTTTCCTGGCAACCTCAGCACAGTCCCAAATTAAACTGATAAAGGAAAGAGAAGTAGTTGGAAATTTTTATTTGAAAGATAGATTCAAAAATTATTTATCACAAACATAAAAATCAGACAAAGAGCTTCCAATCCTTACAACTGATAAAACTACGTATATCGTGGTATTACTAGCACACAGTGTGTTACTGGCTCGGTTGTCACATAACAGCTGCATACCATGACAGGGTCCTGCGCGGAGCACATGCGCTTGTACTTTCCCTGGCCAACACCAAGCAGAGTGAACCTGCTCCAGTAGTACTCTCACTTGTACAGTGTACCTTGAGAAAGCATGTGCAAGCCCGAATACTTTTTAAAAACCACCACAGCATTATGTTCTTCCTCATCCATGGCATATTTATAGGCTGTCCCAAACATATGAAGAGAGATTTAAAAAACAAGAAAGAGGAGCTTTTTCTCTGGGATCTATCCAGCAACAAATTAATGCGCAAGCAGAGTAGTGAACTGTGCACTAAAGGTATAGTACTTAATGCATTTGGAAAGTTGCTGTTCCTTACTATAACTTCTAAATTAAATGTTTTTAAGTGAATACAATTTTCAGAAACTGTGGATGTAACAGAGTACAGTTTGAAAATGACGTGGGACTAAATGAAAATAGGATTTGGCATCAAAAGTTCTGAAATATTCTCCCAACCTTATTTACTAGTTTGGTCAAGTAATTTAACTTCTCTATATCTTAGCTTCTTTATTTAATAGGGAAAACAGTACCTAAACTAAATTATTCAAATGGAAAAATTTTCAGTTATTTTTAGCCTACTTAATATAAGATGTGCCCAAATGGAAATGGACTAAATATTTATAATAGATTGTCAGGGAAGGAGATAGGGGGTTGAAGGTAGAAGTTTTAAAGATGTCTACAACAAACTTTAAGCCTTATTTTAAACAAAGTGCCTCTAGCTCACAAAGAGCACTAAAATACACTGCATCAAGAGAGCATAAAATAAACTCATAGTCGGGCCCTGCATACCTCCTTCACCCACTGATTCGATTTTGATATCCTCCACCTTCCTGTACCACTAAAATCACGTGATCTTTCTTCCACCCAAACACCCCCCCCCCACCACACACACCCAGTCTCTATTTCTAGAACCAGTCTTAGTCCAAAGCCTCAGCCACTAACAATCTTATATTTCTAACCTTGTTGAGTAAAGGAAACTGGAAAGGCAAAGCAGCTGAAGTGGCAGCTCCGCCAGAGGCAGTGAGAGGCAGGCTGAGGGGACACTCTACCTGGCGGGCACAAGGAGGTCTGCTCAAGGAGTCCGAGGGGTTCGTTCCCTCTAGCGAAGTCCCCAGTCTCCAGTTCTCACTGCGCCCTCATGTTGACTTTAGTCATCCATCATTCCGCGCCTGAAGACTCACAGAATCTCAGGGCTCCAGGGCCTATAAAGTTCGTCCATGTCAACTACCTTGTAAGGCTTGCCTCCCCCTCCAAGTGATTTTCTGGCTGAGGATCTCTAACTTAGAAACTCTAAACTGGCTTTCCTGATAGAAATTGCTCACATCCCTACCTTAGTCAATTCCGGTGTGGAACTATTCAGTCTGACAGCTCTTCCTTATGAGGAACTAAAACTTACTCCCCTTAACATCTCCGCCACTACTCTCTGGGACACAAAATAAATTCATTCCCTTTTCTGTGAGAAGTCTTCAAATATTAGCTGTCATGCCTTCCCTGAAATTGTCCTTCTCAAGGCCACACACATTTCCAGGTTATTCAATTTCTCTTTGTACAAGTCTTCCTACCACCCTGGCCATTTGATAAACATTTGTACAAGTCTTCTTACCACCCCGGCCATTTGATAAGCAGAGTCCAGTCCAACGGTTTGTGTGTGTGTGTGTGTGTGTGTGTGGTGCTGGGGATTGAACCCAGGGACTTGTGCATGCAAGGCAAGCACTCTACCAACTGAGCTATATCCCCAGCCCACAACTTGTTCTTGATCATTGTAACTATTTCCACTAGACCACTGATTTTCAACCTTTTCAGTCTCAGATCTTCATTATCTTAAGAATTATTGAGGACTCCAGTGTGCTTTTGCTTATGTGAATTATATGTATTGATACTTAATAGCGTTAGAAGTTAAAACACAAATAATTTTAGATAATTGCTTATTAGTACCATTGTTCCTTAAAAAATTAAATATGTTTCAGGAATTCTACTTCTGAGTACATACCTGAAAAAAAATCAAAGCAGAGACTCAGATACTTCTATACCAATGTTAGCAGCAACATGATTCATAGTAACTAAAAGGTGGAAACAGCACAACCATCAATGGATGGGTGGATGGATGAACAAAATGTTGCAGTAGCATAACAATGGATTATTATTCAGCCTTTACAACTGGAAGGAAATGCTGACTCAGGATACAACATGGATGAAACTTCAAAACATCATGCTGTGTGAAATAGATCAGTCACAAAAAAATAAGTTATGATTCCACTTACACCCAGAGTAATCAAGCTCAGAGACACAAAGTAGAATGGTGACTCACAGGGGCTGGGGGAGGGGATGAGGAGTTATGATTTAACAGTTATGATGAAAAGGATCTGGAGATGAGTGCTGGTGACGACTGCCCAACAATGCGAACGTACTTAATGCCAAACAACTGTACACTCAGCAGTCAAAGCAACGAACTTTTATATGTATGTTTTACTAAAATAGAAAATGTTCAATTCATTTTAAAATAAGAATAGTAAATCTCATATTAGCTTAAATTTTTATTTAAAGTAACTGGATTTTCAGAAATAAAAATTGAGAAAAGAGACACTGTAATACATTAATTTTTGCTAGTTTCTTCAATGTCTGGCTTACTAGAATACAGCTGGATTCTTGCCATGGTATTTAATATGTGCTGCTCTTGTTTTGATTGATATACATGATATAAATGAAATAAATTTGATATACATGAAACAAAAATCCAGCCTTACACACACACACACACACACACACACACACACACACACACACCCACATATATATTTCTCCTTTTTCCAGTCACACACACACACACACACACACACACACACACACACACACACACACTATCCTTTTCAGGTAACTGGAGATATTTTCCTTTGAGGGTACACCAAATTTGATTAAGTGGTGGTTTTCTAAAGATTAGTTGTGATGTGGAAATTGACAAAATAAAGTTTTCATACTCTATAACATGAAAATGCATTATCTGCCTTGCACTTTGATCTCTTACCTACATATGATTCTGTAACGTGTGTTCAAACATATTGGTTAACTAAATTATGTGGCTGAAACATTTCATTAAACAGTATCAAAAAATAACATGCATTAATATTACCACCAATCTCATAAAAAACATTTTTAAATATTGAGAAACCATCAATGGCAGATGACAGAAACTAGTGGCTGATACAAATTTTCCAAAATCAAATTTTTACTTAAAGCTTGAATTTTTTTTCTTGTGATTGAATTTTATTATTATTATTTTTAAAATAACAGTTGTCATTGTTAAATTAAGTATTTTAGATTCAATATTTGATTTCTGGTACATATTAAGAACAATAATCTCATTGGGTTGTAACTAGATAAGGAGAGCAAATACTTCTGAACTCTGAAGTAAGGAAATAGCCTGTAGCCCTTTTATTGCAGTGGGTTGCCTAAGCATACACTGTTTTCCTATAACCACGGGAGAAAGTACATGATCCTATTTTTATTTTTTTTTAATTTCTAATATTTTATTGTATTTTTCTTGAGAATGTCTTAATCGATATTCACCTAATTATATTATTTTCTCTTTTTTAATTTATCTTTTAATTTTTTACAGACTGCATTTTGATTCTCTGTACACAAATGGGGTACATCATTTCATTTCTATGGTTGTACATGCTGTAGATTCATACCATTCGTGTAATCATGCATGTACATAGGGTAATGATGTCTGTGTCTCTTTCCACCATTTTTCATACCCTCCTCCCTCTCATTTCCTTCTACATAATCTAAAGTTCCCCCATTCTTCTCTCACTCCTCACCCCCGATCCCCATTATATATCATTCTCCACTTACCAGGGAAAACATCCAGTCTTTGGTTTTCTGGGCTTGGCTTATTTCACTTAGCATGATATTCTCCAATTCCATCCATTTATATTCCATTGTGTATATATGCCACAGTTTCCTTATCCATTCATCTGTTGAAGGGGTTCTAGGTTGGTTCCACAATCTAGCTATAGTGAACTGAGCTGCTATAAACATTGATGTGGCTGTGTTACTGCAGTATGCTGACTTTAAGGCCTTTGGGTGTAAACTGAGGTGTGGGATAACTGGGTCAAAAGGTGGATCCATTCCAAGTTTTCTGAGGATTCTCCACACTGCTTTCCAGAGTGGCTGCACCAATTTGCAGTTCCACCAGCAATGTAAATGTGTCCCTTTTCCCCACATCCATGCCAACATCTATTTCCTTATGTTCTTGATAATAGCCATTCTAATTGGAGTAAGATGAAATCTTAGAGTTGTTTTAATTTACATTTCTATAATTACTAGAGATGTTGAACACTTTTTCACATATTTATTAAGTGCCTGTATGTCTTCTTCTATAAAGTGTCTGTCCAGTTCCTTGGTCCATTTATTGATTGAGTTCTTTGTATTTTTGGTGTAAAGTTTTGTAAGTTCCTTATAAATTTTGGAGATAAGTGCTCTGTCTGAAGTGCATGTGGAAAAGATTTTCTCGCACTCTGTAGGCTCTCTTTTCACATTCTTGATTGTATCCTTTGCTGAGAAAAAGTTTTTTAGTTTGAGTCCATCCCACTTATTGATTCTTGCTTTGATTTCTTGTGCTTTGGGAGTCTTGTTGAGGAAGTCTGATCCTAAGCCAACATTATGAAGATTCAGGCCTACTTTGTCTTCTATTAGGTGAAGGGTCTCTGGTCTAATTCCTATGTCCTTGATCCATTTTGCGTTGAGTTTTGTGAAGGGTGAGAGGTAGAAGTTTAATTTCATTTTACTGCATATGGATTTCCAGTTTTGCCAGCACCATTTGTTGAACAGGCTATCTTTTCTCCATTGTATGTTTTTGGCTCCTTTGTCTAGTATGAGATGACTGTATTTATGTGGTTTTGTCTCTGTGTCTTCTATTCTGTACCATTGGTCTGCCTATTTTGTTGCCAATACCATGCTGTTTTTATTACTATTGCTCTGTAGTATAGTTTAATGTCTGGTATTGTGAATCCTCCTATTTCACTTTTTCTACTCAGGATTATTTGGACTATTCGAGATCTCTTGTTCTTCCAGATGAAGTTCATGATTGCTTTCTCTATTTCTATGAGGAATGTCATTGGGATTTGAATTGGAATTGCATTGAATCTGTATAGCGGCTTTGGTAGAATGGCCATTTTGACAATGTTAATTCTGCCTATCCAAGAACATGGGAGATCTTTTCATCTTCAAAGGTTTTCTTCAATTTCTTTATTTAATATTCTGTAGTTTTCATTGTAGAGGTCTTTCACCTTTTTTGTCAGATTAGTTCCCCAGTATTTTATTTTATTTTTTTAGGCTATTGTGAATGGAGTGGTTTTCCTAATTTCTCTTTCAGAGGATTCATCACTTATGAATAGAAGTGCATTAGATTAACATGTATTGATTTTATATCCTGCTACTTTGTTGAATTCATCAGTAGTTCTAGAAGTTTTCTAGTGGAGTTTTTTGGATCTTCTAAATATAGGATCATGTCATCAGCAAATAGTGACAGCTTTAGTTCTTCTTTACCTATTTGTATCCTTTAATTCCTTTGGTCTGTCTAATTGCTCTGGCAAGTGTTTCAAGGATGATGTTAAATAGAAGTGGTGAAAGAGGGCATCCCACTCTTGTTCCAGTTTTTAGAGGGAATGCTTTCAGTTTTTCTCCATTAAGAATGATGTTGGCCATGGGCTTAGCATAGATAGCCTTTGCAATGTTGAGGTATGTTCCTACTATTCCTATTTTTTTCTAGTGTTTTAAGCATGAAGGGGTACTGTATTTTATCAAATGCTTTCTCAGCATCTATTGAAATAATCATGTGATTCTTAACTTTAATTCTATTGATGTGATGAATTACATTTATTGATTTCTGGATGTTGAACCAACCTTGCATCCCTGGAATAAACCCCACTTGATCATGGTGCATTATCTTTTTAATATATTTTTGTATTTGATTTGCCAGTATTTTGTTAAGGATTTTTTCATCTATGTTCATCAGGGATATTGGTCTAAAGTTTTCTTTCCTTGATGTGTCTTTGTCTGGTTTTGGTATCAGAATGATCCTAGCCTCATAGAATGAATTTGGAAGGGTTCCCTCCTTTTCTATTTCCTGGAATACATTGAGGAGTATTGGTATCAGTTCTTCTTTAAAGGTCTTGTAGAATTTGGATGAGAATCCATCTGGTCCTGGGCTTTCTTGGTTGGTAGGCTTTTGATGGCTTCTTCTATTTTGGTGCTTGAAATTGATCTGTTTAGATTGTGTACGTCTTCCTGATTCAGTTTGGGAGGATCATATGACTCTAAAAATTTGTCAATGTCTGTGATATTTTTTATTTTGTTGGAGTATAGATTTTCGAAATAGCTTCTAATTATGTTATGTCTTTCAAAGGTGTCTGCTGTGATCTTTTCTTTTTCATCATGAATTCTACTAATTTGAGTTTTCTCTCTCCTTCTCTTCATTAGTGTGGCTAGGGGTTTATCAATTTTGTTTACTTTTTCAAAGAACCAACTTTTTGTTTTGTCAATTTTTTAAATTGTTTCTCTTGTTTCAATTTCATTGATTTCAGCTCTGAATTTAATTATTTCCTGTCTTTTACTATTTTTGGTGTTGATCTGTTCTTTTTCTAGGGCTTTGAGATGTAATGTTAGGTCATTTAGTTGTTGCTGAGAAGAAAGTATATTCACTTGATGACAGATGAAATACTCTGTAAATATCCACTGTCTATACCATTGATTATATTATTTAATTCTATAGTTTCTTTATTTCGTTTTTGTTTGGAGGATCTATCCAATGGTGAGAGCGGTGTGTTAAAGTCCCCCACTATTAATGTGTTTTGGTCTATTTGAGAAGGGTTTATTTGATATAAACAGATGTTCCATTGTTTGGGGCATAAATATTTAAAATTGTTATATCATGCTATTTTATGCTTCCCTTAAGCAGTATGAAATGTCCTTCTTTATCCCTTCTGAATAACTTAGGTTTGAGGATGGAGACCCCTGCTTTTTTACTGGGTCCATGTGCATGTTATGTTTTTCCTCATCCTTTCACTTTTAGTCTGTGGATGTCTTTTTCTATGAGTTGAGTCTCTTGAAGGGAGCGTATTATTGGGTCTTTCTTTTTAATCCAACTGCCGGTCTATGTCTTTTGATTATTGAGGTTAGGCCACTGACATTCAGGGTTATTATTGTGATATGATTTGTATACCTAGTCATTTTGGCTTATTTTTGGTTTTTAACTTGACTTGGTTTCTCCTTTGATTGGCTTTTCCTTTATGGTAGTTCCTCCCTATGCTGACTTGTATTGTTGCTTTTCACTTCATCCTCACAAAATATGTTGCTGAGAATGTTCTTCAGGGCAGGATTTTTATTTGTAAAATTTTTTAACTTTTGTTTATAGTTGAAAGATTTTATTTCATTGTCAAATCTGAAGGTAAGTTTTGCTGGGTATAGGATTCTTGGTTGGCATCTGTGTTCTGTCAGAGCTTGAACTATATTGTTCCAGGTCCTTCGTGCTTTTAGAGTCTGGGCTGAGAAATCTGCTGATATCCGTATTGGTTTCCCCTTATATGTAATCTGACGGTTTTCTCTCGCAGTCTTTAAAATCCTATCTTTATTTTGTATGTGAGGTATTTTCATTATAATGTGTCTTTGTGTGGGTCTGTTGTAATTTTGTGCACCTGGTGTTCTGTAAGCCTCTTGTATTTGATTTTTCCATTTCATTTTTCAGGTTTTGGAAATTTTCTGATATTACATCATTGAACAGGTTGTTCATGCCTTTGGTTTGCATCTCTGTGCCTTCCTCAATCCCAATAATTCTTAAATTTAGTCTTTTCATGATATCCCATAATTCTTGGAGGTTCTGTTCATGATTTCTTAACATCATCTCAGTTTGTTCAACTTTATTTTCAAGATTAAATATTTTGTGTTCATTGTCTGAAATTCTGTCTTCCAGGAGATCTATTCTGTTGGTGATGCTGTCTATTGAGTTTTTAATTTGGTTTATCATTTCTTTCAAGTATTTCTGTTTTTTTTTTTTTTTTTTTTCCCCAGAATCTCTATCTCTTTATTGAAGTGTTCTTTTGCATTTGCTCTTTTAACTGTTTACTGGAATGGTCATGCATTGCCTGCATTTGTTCTCTTATCTTTTGCTTCATGGATCATTTAAATTATGCAGATTCTAAACTCTTTTTCTGTCATTTCTACTGCCTTGCTGTCATTGGATTCTATCACAATAACATCTTGGTTTATTAGGAACGCTTTCTTCCCCTGTTTTTTCATATTATTTCTATATATTCCCCTCTAGCGTGATGATCAGAGATACTGAAGTCCCCTCCCCCCCACAGGCTTATTATTATGACCCTGTAGTTTTCCACTACCTCTCCTTTGAGGGGGAGATCAATACCAGTAGCACCCAATACAGAGAAAATGCAGCCCTGAACCAGATAGCCCCTATAAAGACTTTAACATTACTGTAATGAACAGGATGAGTTCAATTACTATTTACAATATTTCTAGTTGTGAACAAGAGGATGGGGAAGGGTGAAGGATGTAAGTGAATAAATAGAGGTACCTGTCAAAGGGCCTCCAGTCTCCTGTAGGTGTCTCAGGAAGGGAGATGCCCTTCCAATGATGATGACTACGCCCTAAGGAATAATTCAAAATGCCTACACCAGCCTCCAAAGAATCTGGGAAACTTCAGCGAGGGTGTGCTGAGTCAGCACGGAGGCAGGTGCAGTATCCTTCAGCAGTAGAGGTCATGTGGGCAGACTCAGCTACTGGCCTCTATCCTCAGTGTGGGGGTGGGATGGGGGGCTCAGTACTGGTCCATCTGTGGTGGGGGGTGGGCTCAGCACTGGCATCTGACCTCGGTGTCTTAAATTTTGTCATTGGCAACAAATAATAGCTTTGCTTTGAAGTGACAGACTCACTTCAACACATTTTTAAAAAATTATTAGCCAAATATTTATTAATGACAACATGAATTGTAATAATAATATAAATGGATATATATTTTTATATACATTTATATATGTATGCATGTGTATATATACATATAAATGAGTATGAATAACAATAGTTTTTGGTAAGTCACTCAAGTGTTTCATTTTTTTAAAAGAGTAGTTCAGTTTGTAACTCAACCTCATGAATGTTTTTTCTAGATAACTGTCTTATATCAGTATGCAGCAGAAGTGACTTATGCATACTTTCCATTCGAACAGAATATTATAAAGATGTATATTCAATGGATGATAGTTAATTATTTACTGTTTCACCAAAACACTTAAATCAAACTGGTCTTTTTTTTTTTTTTTCTTTTCCATTGTAAGTATGTGGTAGTAAAGGATGCAATGACTACTAGAGTTTGGCATTAGTGTCTTCATTTACTTTTTAGAAATTGAACCCATCACCATTGCCATTGCACTAAAAAGGGCAAAAGCAGTTTATTATTATTATAAAATAATTGTGCTCTGAAGTGGTCTTAGGGACCACCAGGGGTCAATAGATAATACTTTAACAACCACTGCTCTAGACTATAAGCTTCTTAAAGAAAAGTCTGTTCTCTCTGTATATTAAGATCCAGCACAGTAGCTATTGCATAGCATTTTATTAATGCATTTTGTCCATTCTTTTGTGCACTAATGATTTCTTAGACAGACCTGCAACCTGAATCCCATGGGAAACAGAAGTGTAAGACTAAGACATTGTTTTTGTTCTCTAAAACTTTTAGTATAATAAGAAAGATACCTAAGATTTTAAAAGCCAGCATAAGAAAGAAATTATGTTACAAAAGAGGAATCATCTATAGAAAAAGGAACTATTCTTACTGAAAATATTGGAAAAGGAAAGGAAAGCAAATACAGGCTGAGTGGAAAGACTGGGCAAAAGCATGGAAATGATCTCATGCACTCTCAGTTTGTGGAACAAAGATCCAGTGAAACATAGGAAGGAAAAGAGAATGAAACTAAAGCACTTGCTTCTGACCCTACCCATCCTGCTCATTAGTGCCAAATTATTGTTCCCTAAAAACTACCCCATTCCTTCACTCTGCTCAGAATACCTCAGGAAGCCCTTCACTCCTTAAAACTTCAAGGCAAACTTATTCAGAAATTTACAACCCTCTAAAAATCTAGTCCCACCCAATCTATCTCATCTTATCTGTCTAGAAAGACCCTATAAACCATTTTCTTAACTTTTTCACTGATCTTACAATAGGAACTCACTTCCACCTTCCTACCTTGAAATCGTTCCTGACTTTGTGAATCTCCAGGTATTTCTTTTCAGTATACTTATGCCCTATTCATTTGCATTCCTTTTTCAATAATTAATTGAATTCTTTCTATGTGACGTTGCTAGGTATGAAAAAGAAAGCATGACATATTCCCTCTTTTGAGGAACTCATATGACCTTTTCTAAGCAACTCAATGTTGAAATAAAACAAAATGTACTTACACAAGCAAACCCACATTTTAATATTTATCTTATCCCTCAAATACATATATTGCATGTAGACAAGAATGTCCTTATTTTGAAAATCCTGTATGCCATCATTCATTTATTCACTGTCTTTCTGGATTAAAAAGTAGCCAAAGTAGAAATGGGTATGACATCAATTCCTGGTTCATGCCTGTCGGGGACATTCCTCGAGTTTATGTGACAGCAGTCACTGAAACCATGGTTTAAATAAACCTAATAGTCTGGATGGAGAAACTGAGGAAATGGAAAAGACTCGCCACGGATTGTAGGCCTTTGCAGTTACTGAGGCTGAGCTATGAGCTGAGGGGAAGCCTTGCTCAGCAGGCCTCGCCTCTTGCTGTGTGCTGGAGCTTGCCCTTCCCCCAGTCCTTTGTCTCAGACTTGTTGCCGGACAGAATCACTCAGGGATACATTATCATACTAATGTTTACATTAGTACGATGTATAGCTTACCTATAGGTTGGTTCTGTTATGTTTTAACAAGCGACTTAACCTGATTGGATAATGTACCTATACATGTCTTGCACAATCCTAAGTAAAATTAGATCTGTGCCTTCCAAGCCTGGTCTCCGATGGCTGTTTACTGGGAGGCATCGTTTGTCCTCACTCTCAGCGGGACCCCCACTCCAATAACAACTGCCAAATACAGAATCCCTGAATTATTAATTAATATGTCAACTGCAATAGTTCAATCTGGATCTTTCCTTAGTGGAGGCCAAACCCTACCCTAAAGACATATCAATAAAGATTGAAGATAATAAGCTGTAATCATTACAGGATTTTTAATACCAGTGTAGATTCTATATATTTGAGATATAATTTTGTAAGTTTTTCAGCAAGGGATGTCATAATGAGATGCTCTGGGTTTCAGATGAATGATAACAGCCTATTAGTTGCATTATTCCCTCTCTCTTCAAAGTCCATCTTTTCAGGTTCCTTCCTTTCACAATTCTATTATTCATAATGATTATCTGAGTAACAAGACTTATTAAAATTTTAATGGAATAGAAATAACATTTGGAATTTTATCCAACATCCATTTTAAATACAAATAATACATAACAAAACAAAATAACAATTCTGATATGGTGCTAGACATCAAATTTGGAATTAGGCTATCACCCCATTGTCTAGGAGATGAATGAGGAAATTCAATTTTAAGATGCAGTTGACTTATTAACTCAGGAATATTCAGAAAACAACAACAACAAAAAAAAAACATTTCCCCTTTCTACAGAACACTTCTCTACATATGACGGTATACTAAAATATAGTCAATGTTTAACTATATGCTCTAAAAGAGTCATTGGCAGGGAAAAAATCTAAGAATCACGTTTGTACTTAGCTTTTCTAAAAGAGATTTAGACATGGAGGATTTAGGTTTTTAAAAAAGCGGTATTTCGTTGGACTTGTAAAGCTCACCCAGCTTCCTTTTAAAGAGCACTTACTTTGAAAGATGTATTATCTTGTTCAATCCTCACAGAATGAGATACATATTTCTAAGTTGTATGGAGTAGCTGGTAGCTGATTAGCACCCCTTCCTAGAACAAACAACAGAGTCCTCCCATCAAAGACACACACACATATCATCATCATCATCATCATCGTCATCATCATCATCTGTTTGAAGGCAGATACAAGTTGCTAAGAAACAAGCATTGAAGTAACAGGAGAAAATCTTGAGAGATGAACTGGCTACAACAGCACATTTTCTTTGGGATTATTAGCCTATTCTGAGCATGGACAAGAGCTTGAGAATTGGGTCAAACTCAGAACAAAACCTAGTGCACTGCTACTGAGGGCAAAGAAAGAAGTCAAGCTTTGGCAAGAGACTTTGGAAGTCTTAAGAACAGAGTTGTTTTTCTCCTCACAAAATTTTTAAATACTGGAACTATGTAGGGTGGAAGGTGAAAAACCTAAGCAGGGAACAGTGAGAAAGGAGAGAGAGTTTGGGACCCAAGAGGGGAAAAGTCTACAGAATATATCAAATCCTTTGTTGAAGATCCTGAAAAGACAAAAAAGAACCAAAGAAAGATTGACCCTGAGAGACTAAACCCCAGATTCAATACATTCCCTAATTGGATTACCATAACCAGTCACGTGGCTCTCTAACCCCTGGAGGGAAGGTGAACTCTCTGTAATGGAAGATACCATCCAGAGGCTCCAGTTTTTCATACTGAATGCATGGCAAGTCACACAAAACTAAGAGAAAAAACATAGAGGTCCATGGGTGATCCAGATAGTGGTGTTAACAAAAGCTTTAAAATAAACTGAGTGTTTCAAAGCACAAAATTACAAAAACAAAAACAAAAATAAATAAATAGAGGGAAAAAATACTAAGATAGATGAAAAATAGAGAATTTCACCAGAGAATTCTTCTTTATCATCAATAAAAAAGAACCATTTTTAGAACTAAAGAATACACAATATGAATAATAACTCATCAGATGGATTTACCAGAGATATGAAACAGTATAAAATGAGGTTAATGAATTAACGATCAAAGAAAATATCCAAAGTGAACATCACAATAATAATAAAAATAATAATAGAAAATTCAGAAAAATAAGTTATTAGAAAATATGGTACTCAGTGAAAAGAGCTAATATATAAACTGGAGACTCAGAAAGGTGACAGAAAAATGTGGCAGAATTAATACTTGAACAAATAATCATCAATAATTTTCCAAAATTGGTGAGAAGTATCAACTCTATGTTTAAGAAGTCCCAAAACCCCAAAGAGAATAAATTAAGTAAATAATAATAATAATAATAATAATAATACAAATAACAATACCTTACCAAAGCACATCTAAACAAGTCTGCTGAAAATCAAAGACAGAAAGAAAATGTTAAAAGCAGCCAGATGGATGTGGGGCATACCTTCATACATAAATTCAGTGACAGCTGACTTCTCAAAAGAAAACAAACAGGACAGAAGACAATAGAATGACACCTCATTATGCTGAAAGAAAATTACTGCCAATATGGAAGGACAGTCCTGACTTAAGTATGGAAATGCAGGGGGGAATAATAAAAAATAAAAAGGATAACAACATGGATAAGAGTGAAAAATTTGACCAAATATTAACACTACAAAACACTAATAGCAATGTCTTATAGGATTTGAAGTAGACATATTTAAAATGCATGTCAAAAATAACACAAAAGGAATGACAAGTAAAGTGTTCTAAGTTCTGGCATTACATTACAGGGATACAGTAAAAGTTATAATTTTATGAGATTTTATATATATATACACATACACACACACAAATTTACATTTTTTTTTTAGTTGTCAGTGGATCTTCTATTTTCTTATTTAATTTTGGTGCTGAATATTGAACCCAGGGCCTCCCATACTCCAGGCAAGTGCTCTACCACTGAGCCACAACTTCAGCTCCAGCTCATGAGATATATTTAATCAAGAATGAATGCATAGAGCTCAATTGGTAGAGTGCTTGCCTTGCAAGCACAAGGCCCTGGGTTCAACCCCCAGCACTGCAAAAAAAATGAATGCACTAACTTCTAGAGATAATACTTAAAGAACAATAAAACAAGATAATTGAGGGGAAATATATTAAAATTATTGAATAATTAAAAATAATGAAGTAAGAAAACAATATGAAGCAAATGGACCATGTAAGAAGTAAATATTAAGATGAGAAATAGGAAACCAAATATATTAGAAAATTCATTAAATGTAAATAGACTCAATAATACAATTAAAAGACTATAATTGTCAGTCTAGATTTTAAAAACAACTAGATGATGCTTTCACGAGACACGTAAATAATAAGTCACAAAGAGGGTGAAAATAAAAGGATGGAAAAAAATCACACCATACAACTGCTAAGCAAAAGAAAGCAAATGCAGTTATACTAATTCCATTAAGACAGGAACCATATTAAAGATAAGGAGGGATATTTCATAAGGATAAGGGGTTAATCCAAAAGTAACATATCACAATATAAATCTGTGAACAACTAGTAAAAATAGCAATAAAATGTATAAGCAAAAATTGGAAAGAATTAAAGGAAAAATAGAGAAATGTAGTAGTTCCCCTCTTACCCTCATTTCACTTTCTATGGTTTCAGTTAACTGCAGCAAACTCTGATCCAAAAATGTTATGTAGAAAATTCCAGAAACAAGAATTCATGTTTTAAATTGCATGTTATTCTACATAGCATGATGAAATTTTGTGCTATTCCAACCTGCCTGGATTGCAAATTATCCCTTTGTCCAACATATCTACATTGTACACACTACCCTCCCTTTAGTCACTTAGTAGCCATCTGTGTTACTGAATAGTTACTGTCATGGCAACACAGTGCTTGTGTTCAAGTAATCCATATTTTACTTACTAATGGCCCCAAAGTGCAAGAGTAGTGATATTAGCAATTCAGGCATGGAAAGGGAAGCCACACAGTGTTTCCTTTAAATGAAAAAGTGAAATCTCTTGATAAGAAATCATATGCTGATGTTGCTAAGATCTGTGATAAGAATAAATCTTTTATCCACAAATTTGTCCTGGTTTAAGATTAGTTATTGTTGTTCATTTCCTATTGTGTCTAACACATAAATTAAACTTTATCATAGATATATATGTATAGGAAAAAATACAATATATATAGGATTCAGTACTATCTGGTTTTAGATGTTCCATGGGGGTCTTGGAATGTATCCCCCTTGAATAGGGACGACTACTATACATAGCCATGGTGGATGATTCTAACATTTCTTTCATTAGCTGAAATAACAAACAAAAAAGATTTAATATGAATATACAAAAGTGAAACATCATAATTATAGCAACTTGATCTCAGTGACATATATATATATACTTTTTATAAGGTCACATGGAATATTCAGCAAAAGTGACTATATAAAATAAGCCTCAGCAAATCAAGAAGAGGAAGCAAATCAACAAAGCATGCCTCAGCCTAGAAATCAACAACAAAAATATAAAAAGAATATCTCAATTGCTTGGAATTAAGCAATATACTTCAAAATAATACTAGTGTTAAATTTTAAAACAACAAAAATATTTTAAAATATTTTGAATAAAAGGATAATAAAAAATATGACTCATTTGAACTGTAGAATACAGTTAAAATAGTGCTGAAATGGAAAATTATAACCCTGTATATTTCAGAAACGAAGAAAGACTTCAAATTAATGATCTAAGCTTCCATTTCAAGACAGAAAAAGAATAGCAAATCGATCCCAAAGAAAGCAGAAGGAAATTAGCCGGGTGTGGTGCTGCACACATGTAATCCCAATGGCTCAGGAGGCTGAGGCAAGAGGATCATAAGTTCAAAGCCAGCCTCAGCAACTTAGTGAGGTCCTAAGCAACTTGGTGAGACCTGTCTCAAAATAAAAAATAAAAAGGACCAGGGCTGCCTCAGTGGTTAAGTGCCCTGGGTTTAATTCCCAGCAGCCACCCTCCAAAAAAAAAAAAAAAAAAAGTAGGAGGAAATTAATAATAAAAACTGACCCAAAATTAATCAGCAAAACAAAAAACTGGATCTTTGATAAAATTAATAAAATTGATAAATCTCTAGAAAAATGTTCAAACACACAACAAATCACCATTACTAGAAATAAAAAAGTCTTTTCAGATACACACACACAAAATTAAAATTTACTAGAAAAATTTAAGCTAATGACTTATACTTTAATTTATAATTTAAATTAAATGAATAAATTCCTTGAATTACAACTTACAATGTAGACAGTAGAAGGAATAGAACAACTGAATATTCCTATATCTATTGTATCTGAATCTGTTACTTAAAACTTGCCAGAACAATATTAAAAAACAAATTGGAAGATCAACACTACCAATTTTAAGACTTAGTGTAAGTTAAAAAATCAAAATGCTGTGGAATTGGTAAAAGAATACACAAGCAGATTAACAGAATGTAACAGAAATTCATAAATAGATCAAAACAAATATAGCCAACTGATCTCCGAAGGAAGAGTAGAGGCAATTCAAAGAAAAGCCATTTTCAACAAATGATACTGAGACAACTGGCCTTGAAAAAGAAAAAAGGAAAGAGGCAGAGCAGGAGGGAGGAAGGAAGAAGAAAGGAAAAGGAAAAGAATGAATCCAGACACAGGCCTTACAGATTTCATAGAAATTAATTCCAAATGAATCATAAGCCTACACATAAACATAGAACTATAAAACTTCTAGAAGATAACAGGAGAAAAACCAGGTGACCTTTAGTTAAGTGAAACATACAACCCATAAAAGAAAAAACTGACAGGCTGGACTTTAACTAAAACTCTACTCAGAAAGATACTGAAGAGAATGAAAAGCTTAGTCACAGACTGGGAGACAACATTTGTAAAACACATCTGATAATGGACTTGAACAAAAATATAAGACAAATTTTCTTATTTTTTTTCTTTTATTGGGGTATTATAATTGCACATAATAGTGGGTTCATTTTGACGTAATCATAGGTTCATAATTTAATTTATTCCATTCAGTCCCCAGTGTCCCCCCATTTCCCTTTCATCCTCCTGCCCCATATTCCCTTTTTCCTACTCTACTGGCCTACCTTGCGTTCATTTGTATATTTTTAGTTGGTGCTTTACAGATATACATAAATGTGGAATTCACTGTAGTACATTGTTGTCGAATTCATTTTGCATTTCCTCCCTTTCCAAGTCCTTCTTCCCTTCCCCTCAATCTCCTTCCACTTCCCTGTCCTCCCTGTCTTTATGATATCTAACCCCACCTCATCCCACTTACTTTGGTCTCTAGCTTTTCTATATGAGAGAACATTCAACCCTTGCTTTTCTAAATCTGGCTTATTTCACTTAGCATGCTTTCCTAGATCCATCCATGTACTGTAAATGTCATATTTCGTTCTTCTTTATGGTTAAGTAAAACTCCACTGTGTATATATGCCACATCTCCTTTATCCATTCACCTACTGACCAGCACCTGGGTCCATTCTATATATTGGCTACTGTGAGTTGCACTGTTATAAACAATTATGTGGTTTGTATCACTATAGTATGCTGTTTTTAGTTCTTTCAGATAAATACCAAAGAGGGTCATACAGAAGTTCCACTCCCAGTTTTCTTGAAGGACCTCCATACTGCTTTCCAGAGTGGTTGTGTTAACTTGCAGTCCTCCCAACGATGTATGAGTATATTTTTTCCACTCATTCTCACCAGAATTTGTTGTTATTTGTATTCTTGATGATTGCCATTCTGACTGGAGTGAGATAAAATCTCAGTGTAGTTTTGATTTGTATTTCCCTGATTGCTAGGGATGTTGAACATTTTTTATGTATTTGTTGGCCAGAATTTTTTGTTTTGCTTTGTTTTTGTTTTGTTTTGTTTGCAGTACTGTGGATTGAACCCAGGGCTAGGCGAGTGTGAACCTTAATGTAATTTAGTGACAAATAATAAATCAATACTAGTCAACTGTAACAAATGTACCACACACCAACGTAAAATGTGAACAATAGAGAAAACTACGCGCAAAGGCAGAGGGAGATAGGGAACTCTGCACTTTCTGCTCAGTTTTTCTGTAAATCTAAAACTATTCTAAAAATAAAGTATATTCATTTTAAAAAAGAAAACTTCCTGAATAGAAAACTCTAGACACAGGCCTCTTTGTGAAGAATTTTTCCAAATACTTAAAAAATAACAAATCTCATAAGATTCTTGCAGAGAATAGGAAATAAAAAAGGATATAATACTTTCCCACTCCTTTTATGAGGGCAGTATAACCTTGATAAAAAGCTTGACAAGGATATTACAAGAAAGGAAAATCGCACACCAATCTTTCTTTCTCATGACATAGTTGCAACCTTAAAAATTATTCTGCTAACTCCATTGTAGAAAACCAATCTAAGAGAATGTTACTCTCAGTCCAACAATGAAAAAAATAGTATAATCAACAAAAATCATAACTTTTGAACCCAGCCAAAAAAAAAAAAAAAAAGACCCAAATGAACTGAATTCCAAAGAATAACAAGCTCCTTAAAGGACAGACGGTACTCCAGACTATTTCACCTTTGGCAGAACACAGAAGGAAAAGGAGGCTACCACACAAGGGAGCAAGAAGAAATCAACTAAAATGTTCCCTATTACACAGAGGGTGTGGGCCAGCATGTCAGTCTTGTGTAGCTGGGAGCACAAAGCAGAAGAGAATTCACTTCTTTGGATGCTCTTTTCCATTTGTCTCCACCAGGCTCACAAAAGATTTTGGCAAAGCAGGGATATTCAGAAAGAGCACACTTTGGTGGCACAAATGTGTAAGAAGGGCTAGGCTGCCAGTGCAGAATAAGCATAAAACTATTTTATTGACCAAACATTCCTCTCATGTGAGAGGAAAAGGCCTTAAACCACTAGCAAAGGATTTAGACATTTTCTCGTTCTGAAGACAAGGCAGTAATTCATTGCTTTGATATAGCTGCAAAAGCTCTTGGGCTCTGGATCCTAAAACAATACAAAGCAGAAATAAACTAACACTAGGGAACGGCAGATGTCCCTTTCATCCAATACCTGCCACAGACACAAGGCACAGTTTGGTTACCAAACAGAGAAGAGGGTCGAACATGCCAAAGGTGAGAAAGACGCACTCCAAGTACAAAACATGTGGACTGAAACAGAATAAAGAACTCCTGCACCTACCAAGAGTCCAGCACTGGCTGAAAAAAGACTACAGCTGGGGGAAGGTCAAAAGCATGGACGAGATCTCCCTCTAAGGCACGGCAAGCAGAGATGGATGACGGTGAGGATAAAGTAGAAACACTGACGCAAACGCTCCCATTCACCAAGACCTGGTCTAAGTACAAGGTAACAGAAGCCCACCGCTGGAGGACTTGGAAACCTGCAGTACACTGAAGGTCCTGGCAACAAAACCCAAACCTAGCCTGACCCCTGACTAAAACTGCCTGAAGCCCCCATGCTCAGTAAACATGGAGAATACTTGAACAAAATTATCCAAAAGTATCTTAGACTTGGCCTAATTGATATTTATAGAGCAGTACCTTGAACAAAATGATCAATTTTAGTACTTGACCTAATTGACATTTATAGAACAGCAACAGCAGAATGCGAGTGCTTTTCAAGGTTACATGAAATATTCAACAAAATAGAACTTATTCTGTGTCATAAACAAACTTCAAGAAATTTGAGAGAACTGAAAACAAGCACATTATGTTCATGATGGTGTTAAACCAGAAATCAGAGGAAGGTATCAGTAAAATCTCCTAAAACTTCAAAATTAAACAATGCTTTTCTAGACAGCCATGAATCAAAGATAAAGTCACAGGAGAATTTTTTTTAAGTGAAAATGCAACAGAATATATTTTAGCTCATCTAAAACAGTATATAGAAATTTACAGTTTTATATTAGAAGAAAAAAGTATCAAATTAGTAATATAAATTTTCACTTAGGTGACTAGAAAAAAAGCAATTAAATCCAAAGCAAGCAGAAAAACACTAAAAAAAAAAAAAAAAAAAAAAAGATTGAAAACAGGAAAACAAGACAACTAGCTCTTTGAAACATCAGTAAAACTGACAACTGCCTACACAGACTAAGTAAGAAAAAAAGATAAAACACCATTATAATATCAAGAATAGAAGAGGAGCTATCACTGAAAGGGAAATAAAAGGATGATATGAACAACTTCATGTTAATAAATTTGATAATATGGATTAAGCACCACCTTTTATTGATTTATTATTTTTAATTGACATATAAATGTACATAGCATGAGCTAGGCTGTGATGTTTTGACACATGTACACAATATCCAATGGTCAAATCAAGGTAATTATCATATCCATCCCCTCAAATATTTATCATTTTTGTTGAAACAAACAAAATTCTCCCTTGTAACTGTTTTGAATAAATTATTATTTACTATAGTCAACCCTACTGTGCTACAGAACACTAGAGTTTAATCCTCCTTTTGAATTGCATTTTGTACCTTTCAGTGAACCCCTACCCTTCCTGACCTCTGGTAACCACTATTCTACTCTCTACCTCTGAGAATAACTTTTGGAAACATTAAGAACTACTAAATCTTATAAGAAGAAACACATAGCCTGACTAGTCCTGCATGTATTTAAAAAATTGAATTTTTCATTAAAAATGTTTCCAAAAAAAAGAAAAAAAAATTCTAAACTCCTGTGACTTTACTGGAAATTCTATCAAACACTTTAGGAGGAAATAGGGTAATGCTTCACAAATTCTTCCAGAAAGTGGGAAAGAAAAGAATACTTCCCAATTTATTTTCTAAAATTAGCATTACCCAATATCAAAACCACATACAAATGTTACAAGAAAACTACCAAATATTTCATGAATAAAGTCACAAAATTTTTAGCAAAACATCAGCAAACTGAATCAAAAAGTACATTAAAAGAATAGTGCACCATACCAAAATGCAATCTATCTCAGGAATGCAAAATTGATGCAATACTCAAAGTTGGCCTGTGTTATTCACTTTACCAACATACTGAAAGAGAAAAAAATCACATAAGCATCTCTACACATGCAAGAAAAGTATTTAACAAAATTTATTTCATTCACTCATAATAAAACTCTCAGAAATTCAGAAACAGAAAATAGCTTCCTCAACTTGATAAAAAGCATCTATACAATATTGCACTGAAGGGGTTATGTAGCACAGTAAGAGAAAGAAATAAAACACACACGGCTGGAAAAGATAAAGCAAAACTGTATTTGTACACAATACATCTACCTGGAAAATCCTAAATAATTTACAAATATGGTGCTAAAACTAACAAGTAAGTTCAGCAAAGTTCTCAGCCCTTTATTAAACACATGGTAAATACACCAGTAGCAATTGTATTTCAGCATACTAACAAAAAACAATTGGAAATTGAAATAAGAAAATTATCATTTAGTATCAAAAATATGAAATAGAGAAAAATCTTAATAAAAAACGTACAATATATGTATAATGAAACTACAAAACACTGGCAAGAGAAAATAGACAATATAAATATGTGAAAAGATAAACTATGTTCATGAACCAGAAAACTCAATATTGTTAAGATGTTAATTCTCCCCAAATTAATCTATGGACTCAACATAATCTCAATCCAAAACCTAAAAGTATTGTAGTAACTTAAAAGTTGATTCTAAAGTCCTTTGCTTTGCCACAAAAATTTTAGAAACAATTTTGGAAAAGAGAAACAATTTTGGAGGACCTGATTTGAAAGCTTACTGTAAAGTTTCAAAACTCGAGATTGTGTAGTATGGCATGATAATAGACAACTAGGTCAATGTACAATTGATTTTCAACAAAGTTGCCAAGGAAATCAATGGAGAAAGGATAGGCTTGTAAACAAATGGGTACTGGAAATAATGGACATTCATACAGGAGAAAAAAGGAGGGGAGGCTTTATCTTACACTGTTTTAAAGAAAATTAACTGAAAATGGATCACAGACTTAAACATAAAAGCCAAAATTATAAAACTATTTAAAACAAACCTAAGAAAAATACTGAGGCTCTGCATTAGGCAAGGACTTTTAGGGCACTAAAAGCACAAATCATAAGAAAGAAACGGTTAAAATTTTTAAATTATCGAAATTAAAATTTTGCTCTTTGAAACACCCAGTTAAGAAAATGAATATATAAGCTACAGACTAGGAGAAAATATTTGCATGATGCATATCTGATGAAAGACTTGTATCATGTATAAATAATCCTTACAATTCAACAATAAAAAGACAACACAAATTTTTAAATGGGCAAAAGACTTGAAAAGATTACCACACCAGATATAAGCACATGAGAAAGGTTTAATGTCATTTGCCACTAGGGAAATATCACTATGCTCCTACTTGAAGAGGGTAATTAACAAAATGCATTAATTAGAAGCAATAAATAAATAAAAACTCGCCATCGCTTGCTATTAAAGATGCAGAACCAGTAGGAATTTTCATAGTTGCTGACGAGAATGTAAAATGGTACAGCCACTTAGGAAAAGCTCGGAGGCCATCATAGGACTCAGGAATTCCACTTCTAGGTATTTGAAAAAAGAAAATATACTAGAAAAAAACTATTCTGGAATGTGTGTGTCAACTTTACTCTTAATCGGTAATCAACCCAAATACCATGGGGCATCCAGACAAGGAAATATTAGTCAGCAATAAAAAGGAACAGAAATACTGAAATACCAACTGCATGAATGAATCTCAAAAACCTTACGCTAAATGACAGAAAGCATGCACAAAATTTTACATACTCTGACTCCATTTACAGGGCATCACACACACACAAAAGCAAAGGTCTCTTAATCCGTGCTTTCGCAGAGCCTACCGCATTGTAAATGACCGCATTGTAAAAGCTGGGTGGACTAACAGGGAAAATCACTGCAGGGAAGATAAAGCGCAACAAAGTATACAGAGACCGGCTGAACGAAAAACGCCTAGGTCCCGAATCCACCAGAAGGCGGAAAAAGTGAGGGAGGCCGTGGTCCAAGCCACCTTTGATAAACAGCCGAACAAACCAGACCCCGTAAAATGGGGAGAATAGGTGAATGCCTGAGTAGCCTCAGCTCTTCTCCGGCCTGAAGAAAGGCGCGATGCGCCCCACCCTTCTTTTAAAAATCTGTCATCCCACGCCCGGGCTGAGCACTGGTAAGGAGGTTTTGTGCACCAGGGCCGAGAGGGCGAGCGCAGGGGCGAGACCCGGCGTGGGCGAGGGGAGTGGAGGAGAACAGGCGCCCGCGGCCGCGCCCGGCTCCTCCTGCGCCCTGGCCCCACTTACCCAGGCCTGCCGTTCCAGCTGAGCGTACAGATTGGAGCCCTTAAGCTTTTGGACTATCTGGGCAATAATGAGGGACAGATCCGACTCCTCCTGCAACATTTCCCCTGCCCTAGCCGGCCAAGCCCGGGGACAGGCCACTGGCACTCAGAGAACCGGCTACAGGGTCTCACTCGGGGCCGGGGACACTTGTCTGGGACCTTATTACGCTGGGACTCCTCCGGCGGGCGTTACCAGGCAACTGCGGGGCCGTGTGTCCGTCCCTTTCTGGTCCCCTCCGCGCCCGAAGCCCCAGCACCTGCGTTCCGCGGGCTGAAAAGACCCGGGAAGGCTGTCACTTTCACCTCTTTGTTCTTGCCTAGCCTGTGGTCGGAAGGCGACAACCGAAGCCCTGGCCTCCTGAGCTACACCGTATGGGACGCGGAAGGGGAACCCACAGAGATGTGTGTTGTTTTACCGTAGGATCGTTCCTCAGCCCCTTCTCAATTTCTGCAGAACAGCGCTGTGAATGCAGTGATAGGGCAAATTACACCCTAGGCTTTCGGGGTCTGAGGCTAGTTGTGCGCGCTTGGGCCGAGCACTCATATCTGAGAGGTCAAGTCTCCTCCCCCGTAAAATAACCCAGCTCACAGGATGTTGTGATGGTTACCTGAGTAACACCCGTGAAGGTACCTAGGACTGTACATAGCACTCAATTTTATTTCACTTTCTCCCTTTTCAATTTCCTAGTTATATGCTTGGTATAAGAAAACAAATTCTTCTCATCTAACAGCTAAAATTAACCAAAAAGCATTATTGGTAGGTTTTCTACAAAGTATCATCAATTTAAAGATGAATAGGACTGTCGTCTTCATAGAAATTACCATCTAAATTCTTCCTCTTATGTGTATTCATTTATTCAATCATTTAGTCACAATTCATTCCGCTTTCAACTTAATATTTCTTATAAGGAGCTGTCCAAACACAAAGATGTAATCAATACGATTTGGTCAGGGCGGGGGTATCAGGGAATTAAACCCAAGGATCCTTAACCACTGAACCACATCCCCAGCCTTTTTTTATATATATTTTTTAAAGACTCAGGGTCTCGCTGAGTTGCTTAGGGCCTCACTAAAATGCTGAGACTGGCTTGAACTCATGATCCTCCATCCTCAGCTGCTGAATCCACTGAGATTGCAGGTGTGCACCATCGACCTGGCTTAAAATATGATTCTTATCTTCAAGGAAATATATTGAAAAAAATTAGAGCTAGAAGTAAGTGATTTAACTAATCCCATTTGGATAAAATTGTTTATTAAGCCAACTTTGGAAAGAGGCAAGCAGTAAAGAAACAAAATGGGTAGTGACGTGTAAAGGCAATTAATTAGTGACCAAAACGTATCGTTTCTACAAAACATAGTTTCTTTTTTTTTTATTGTAAACAAATGGGATACATGTTGTTTCTCTGTTTGTACATGGCGTAAAGGCATACCATTTGTGTAATCATAAATTTACATAGAGCAATGTTGTTTGATTCATTCTGTTATTTTTTCCCTTCCCCCCACCCCTCCCACCCCTCTTTACCCTCTATACAGTAGTTCCTTCCTCCATACTTGCCCCCCTCCCTAACCCTAACTCTAACCCTTCCCTCCCCCCCATTATGTGTCATCCTCCACTTATCAGCGATATCATTCGTCCTTTGGCTTTTTGAGATCGGCCTATCTCACTTAGCATGATATTCTCCAATTTCATCCATTTGCCTGCAAATGTCATAATTTTATCATTCTTTATGGCTGAGTAATATTCCATTGTATATATATACCACAGTTTCTTTATCCACTCATCAATTGAAGGGCATCTAGGTTGGTTCCACAGTCTGGCTATTGTGAATTGAGCAGCTATGAACATTGATGTGGCTGTATCTCTGTAGTATGCAGATTTTAAGTCCTTTGGGTATAGGCCAAGGAGTGGGATAGCTGGGTCAAATGGTGGTTCCATTCCAAGTTTTCTAAGGAATCTCCACACTGCTTTCCAGAGTGGCTGCACTAATTTGCAGCCCCACCAGCAGTGTATGACTGTACCTTTCTCCCCACATCCTCACCAACACCTGTTGTTGCTTGTATTCTTGATAATCGCCATTCTAATTGGGGTGAGATGGAATCTTAGGGTGGTTTTGATTTGCATTTCTCTTATTACTAGAGATGTTGAACATTTTTCCATATGTTTGTTGATTGCTTGTAGATCTTCTTCTGTGAATTGTCTATTCATTTCCTTAGCCCATTTGTTGACTGGACTATTTGAATTCTTGGAGTAGAGTTTTTTGAGTTCTTTATAGATTCTGGAGATTAGTGCTCTATCTGAAGTATGATTGGCAAAGATATTCTCCCACTCTGTAGGCTCTTTCTTCGCATTGCTGATAGTTTCCTTTGCTGAGAGAAAGCTTTTTAGTTTGAATCTATCCCAGTGGTTGATTCTAGCTTTTATTTCTTGTGCTATGGGAGTCCTGTTAAGGAAGTCTGGTCCTAGACCAACAAGGTGAAGATTTGGACCTACTTTTTCTTCTATAATCTGCAGGGTCTCTGGTCTGATTCCGAGGTCCTTAATCCATTTTGAGTTTAGTTTTGTGCATGGTGAGAGATATGGGTTTAGTTTCATTCTGTTGCATATGGATTTCCAATTCTCCCAGCACCATTTGTTGAAGAGGCTATCTTTTCTCCATTGCATATTTTTGGCCCCTTTGTCTAGTATGAGAAAATTGTATTTATTTGGGTTTGTGTCCGTGTCCTCTATTCTGTACCATTGATCTACCTTTCTATTTTGGTACCAATACCATGCTGTTTTTGTTACTATTGCTTTGTAGTAGAGTTGAAGATCTGGTATTGCAATACCCCCTGTTTCACTCTTCCTGCTAAGGATTGCTTTAGCTATTCTGGGTTTCTTATTCTTCCAGATGAATTTCATGATTGCTTGCTCTATTTCTGTAAGGTACACAATTGGGATTTTAATTGGAATTGCATTGAATCTGTATAGCACTTTAGGTAGTATGGCCATTTTGACAATATTAATTCTTCCTATCCAAGAACATGGAAGATCTTTCCATCTTCTAAGGTGTTCTTTAATTTCTTTCTTTAGTGTTGTATAGTTCTCATTGTAGAGGTCTTTCACCTCTTTTGTGAGATTGATTCCCAAGTATTTTATTTTTTTCGAGGCTATTGTGAATGGGGTAGTTTTCCTAATTTCTCTTTCTGAAGATTCATCACTTAAAAACATAGTTTCTTTACAAAACATTCTCCCACAACTCAGAATTTCACACCCCCCAAAATGAGTAGATCATCTCAGCTCTTCAAAGTCCCTCCAAGGCAATACCCCACCCACCCATGAATCTCAATACAAATCTCACTTAGAAGAAAAAAGGAAAAGAGAGGAGATGAAAAGGGAGAGGATGGAAGGGAAGGAGAGGGAGAAGATAAGAAGACAACTATGGTAAAAGTTCCTTTGAGATTGGGAGGGGTGGAAAGTAAAGAGATAAAGGTGCTCACTTAAATTAATAAGGTCATATAGCACAGAAGGGAGAAGAAAAACCACAGTGCCAGCAATCAGATAAGCTTCTAGCTCCCTTTCTAGAATGTACCCTAGGAATTGCATGAGTCTCTTCACCCATCAGAGTTTGACCTTTATCATCCTTAATAGGAGGGTAAAAAACCAACCTGGAGGAAGTTATGAAGATCAAATATACCTAGTATTAAAATATTAATTTAGTAATAAATTAAATATTGAAACAGATAATTAAGTTAAAAAACATGCC
Source organism: Sciurus vulgaris (assembly GCF_902686455.1). Lineage (NCBI taxonomy): Eukaryota > Metazoa > Chordata > Mammalia > Rodentia > Sciuridae > Sciurus > Sciurus vulgaris. Next base: position 125,700,489 of record NC_136469.1, read on the forward strand.
CAGTAGTATTGATAAGGAATGGGTAGTGACTAAATAAATATAGCAACACTAATAATAGGGCCCAGGACAATTCCTTGCACAGAGGCTTAAAATCATTTTTTAAAAGATAGAACAATTGGTAACCTTAAAGCAACAATTAAGAAGTTTAGATTCTGAAAGCATATCTGAGTCAAGAAAAAAAGCCTTAATCCTCATGTTCAAAAAATATATCTTACACAGACAGAAACCAGTGTGTTAGAGTATAATTCTCTTCTAGAATGCCCTCAGCTCTCTTTTTCCAATTCAATTTGCAAGATCTTTCAGAACACCTGCTCTAGGCTAAGGGTGGCATAGAATACAAAGACGAGTAGGAAATGGTCCCTCCTATCAAGGAATTCTCAGTCCCAAAGGGGTGATGTAACCAGCACACCAAGGGCTGCAATGGCAGACAGACCCCTTGCGTCTCCACCTGTGTATACGGAAATTCTAATACTTTAAAGTCATTGTTCTATAAGAAATTGAAGGGGAAGAATTCCATCTCCATCCCACAAAGGGGACTTTGCCTTGTAAATCCTTACTGTATCCAGAGTGAGTGGAATTTGAGAAAAACCCATTCATTTCTGATATTTCAGAAAAAAAAAACAACTTAGTAGATGAAGAGCAAATGGATTCCAATCTCATCTGAGTGGTTACAACTGTATAAATGGAGAAAAAAGAAAAATAAATGCAGAGGGACATCTGCTCAAACTTCACTCAAATTTACAACAGAAGTACTTTTGGGCCAACCAGTGTGGGAATCTGACCTGATCCTGCCTTTCTCAGACCTGCTCTACATTGATCAATTTTACATATGATGCTGTGTCAAATCTCCTTGAAGGGGAGCTGGAGATGCATTTGAAAACCACTGCTTAGTGGCATCCTATGACAAGGATGTGGACCACATCAGAAACACCCTAATTAACACAAGCAAACACCCAGACTAACATAAAAGTGAGGTACACTTACTTCAGCAGTAGCTTATGATATATTCTTATTTTATTCACACAAGTGTGGCTTGCATAACCCCAACCATGTACAATGAAAAATATTGTCAGTTGTTTCAGAAGATACTGCTTTTAGCATGTTGTGTCTACAGAATAAACTGAATTGCATGTTGGCAGAAATTTACTCAACATAAATAAAAATTACTATGTGTATTGTGTGTGTTACAATTGTCACAGACCTCATTGACTTTGGGAACAAACGAGCTTATAATGATATCCATTATCTGTCACCACAGTTTGCTAGAACTGCCTAGGATCTTGGCCCTCTTCAAAGACTCTTCTTGTTACTCCTGGGAGTCCTCTGAAAGTGATACAGGTGGGTTCAGGAAAAAGTCTACACGTGATCTGTTCTTCCTACTTCAGTGAAGCTTGATGCTCTAAAGTCACTGTCCAAGGTGCTGTTTCTTGGTGCTATCAAAACCACAAAACCCCAAGGATGCTGAATTCCAAAGTTTACCAAGGCCTTCATGAAAAATCATGGGAATCCCTTCTGATTCTGCTTTTCACTCCTTTTTTAAAAAGTCAGACCTCATTTCTGAGTCCAGATTATTCTCCACTTTCCCATCTTTCCTACCTGTATCCCCAGGCAATTGTATATGGACAAAGAGGACTGGGCTGCTGGCTCCACAAGTAATCTCAAGGACTGTGTTGACACTATGCTAAGTATAAAACAGGAGCAAATCCAACTATACTGGTTTAAATCATAGCATGTTTATCTTCACCAACAAGTCTGAAGAGAGCCCCAAAGTTGGTTCAGTATCTCAATAACATTATCAGTATCTAATAACATTATCTATTAATCCAAGTCCCCCACCTTATTTCCATTCTTCTAACCTCAGCATATTGGCATTCCCCCTCCAGCTGACTGCCTCAGTTGCAAGATGGAACTGCAGTTCCAACTATCACATCCTTCTACTGCTGCCTTGAAAGGCAGGAAGGAAGGGGACTCGACAAAGGCTTTCTCAATGACTGTGTGTGTCCTCTTTTGAGGAAAGAATATTGTCTCAAGAAGCTCCCAGGAGGGCACTTGGGCTATAGCTCAGAGGCAGGGCGCTTGCCTAGTATGCATGAGGCACTGGATTTGATCCTTAGCATAATAAACAAACAAACAAACAAATAAATCATAATAAATAAATAAATAAATAAAACAATTATTAAAAAGAGAAGACGCTCCCAGAAAGATTTTCCCATTGTCTTTTCGCCTAAGACTTGCCATGTAGCCACCCTAGCTACACAAGAGTCTGGAAAGATGATCTGATTTTTCCTCAATTCTGGGTTGATCTCCTTTGTGGCCTGCTTCAGTCTAAATAATGCCAGTGTGGACAGGTGCGGTGGTAGGAACACTTGGGTATGAGCATCCCTGACTGATACATGGGCCAATCAGACTGCAAATAAACTACACAGAGTTAGACAATATCCAGATTATGTACCATTCACACACAGTTGGCTATCCTCAGTTCAGATCCCAAATCTACATGATATTACTTATCTATGTGACGTTTTTCTCAGTATCATAACATTTTAAAAACAAGTAAGGGTGAACCATTATAGAGTAATGTCTAAGATTATATGTTAAGAGGAGAACATTTGCCAAAGTTATTATTTTCAAAAAAGACAAAAGTTTGTAACTTGGGAAGAGAATGACTTGCTCATAAATTACTTTCAACTGTAGCCTTCTTCTATCTATAGAAGATTAGTTGACTGTAATTCTAGATTATTCTGTCTGGTTGTACAATCAGGGATGAACACTGAACATAGTCTAATGCTGTTTGGGGTAATAAGTGACATCCTAGTTTCTCCAGGTTTTGGGTAACAGTAGAGTTGGATTCATTTGGCTCATTTTCTCTTCAATTCTATGATCACAGCTCTGCTTACCTAGCTTCTCCAAACTACATCACCCCACAACACACACGCACATTTTCACTTCAGATGTTTACTTTCCAGTGGTTCTTTCACATTTTATATGGGCTCTTCTCTGTTGTTTCCTGAGAAACTTACATGCCATTGACCATCTCTTTTTTCTTCTAGCTTTCTTGAAGGCAGAACAACACAACACGTACAAGACAAGCATATATAGGAGAGCTACAATATTAATACTTGAGATCAAATCAAAGACTCCAGTTGGGTCTGTTCTTATCTATTAGGGAAGTTAACAAGTTGTCCATATGGATGCAGACGGGGAATAAGGATCAAATTACAGGCCTGAAACGTCAGAGGTCCAGTGATATGAAAGTGGAAGCTGTGTGCAGACAGAGCATACAGCTCCAGAGCAAAGCAGCAGGCTCACTGCAGATGCCATTCATGGGAGGGATCCCAGGGCAGGAGCAAAGAGTCTGATCCAGGACTGGAAACAGACAAGCCTGTACAAGCCCTCATAGTCAAAGGATCAGGGACATGGATACTAAAACAAAGTAGGCATCTTGGCAGGAGAAGCCTCTCAAATGGGATATGGAATTTCATGTTTGATACAAAGGAGAAGAGAGGAGGGAAATACAAAGACTGCATGAAAACAATGGGTCTTAGCTCAAATTTTCTTTGTGTTCTCATGCTTTATTGAAAAAATTCATGAGACTTTGTATGAATTCTAAAATATGTCTGTGTTCCCTGTAATATAAAAAGGTTTGAATAATGCAACATCCAGAAAATTCATGCACCAGTTCTGTCCTTGGTTTTCAGTATTCATCCTGGTACACAGACGCATGCCCCATGGATAGCTCCCAGAAGTCCAGGTGACATTGAACTCCATGACCCACCTGAGGCATATGCGACTCATTAACCTCCCCTGTTTTCCTTCCCTTCCCTGTCTCACTTCCTCTGTTTCTTTACCAGTGTTTCCTGGAATAGCCTCCAATATACCTTCATGCTTATTATCTCAGCATCTGCTTCTGGAGAATCCAATCTGTGTCTAGCACCTAATAAAGTTCCCAGAAGGCAGTAAGTACTTAAGAAGTGCTGGTTGAGGGAAATAGCAACCATTTGGAATTTTGTCCAGGGGGCACTGTTAGGCTGTGTTCTTACAGCCTCGGACATGACTTTCCGGCTCAACTGAGTTTTCCAAACCTTACACTGGAGAAGAGCAATGCCAAGAGATGTGTATAAGTCTAGGTTCCCTACAGGAACAGAACCAATGGTAGCAGTATAAATAAAGTGGGGAGGGAGAGGGAGAGGGGAATTTTAAAGATTTAGTTCATGTAATTGCGGGGGCTGGCAAGTCTGAAAATCTATAGAGAAACAGTTCTTCAACTAAGAGTTGATATCTCAGTCTGAGTCTGAAGTCCACAGGACAGACCAGCAGGCTAATTTATTTTATCACAGCTTGAGGTAGAAAACCTAGGAAACCTTAGTTTTGCTGCTAAAGCCCTCAACTATTTGGTTGAGGCCCACCCACATTACAGAGGGTAATCTGTTTTACTTAAAATCAGCTGATTGAACATGTTCATCACATCTACCAAATACTTTCACAGCAACATCTGGATTAGTATTTGACCAGGTCACTGGGTGCCATAGCCTAGCCCAATTAACATAATATGAACCATCACAAGACGGTGATGACATAGCTCCTGAACTGGCCTTGTCCTAGTCACACTTTCCTCAGAGTCTCCTCTACTTTGATCCCTCTCTTCCTCTCCCTGACATCCTATGACACATCTATCTTGACTTTGTTTTATGGGACTCTCTGGCTCTTCACCCTGACACATTGTTCTTCTGTTCATGGCTTCTCTGCTGAACTGGACTGCATTCTTGGGGACTAACCACAGCTGGGTCCAGGGCCCCTTCCAAGATGCCCCTGGTAAGCACCTGGGTCCATTATGCTAGGTCTGTATCAAGATGTAAGATGCTCTCCAGATTTAATAAATAAATAAATAAATTTGAAAAGTTTAATTACTGGAACTAAACATGGAATTAAATACATGTCAAATAGCACTTTTGACTTTCCTTAAGGGAAAGGAAATGTGGCAAAATTAAACTGCAGTCCCTGGGGGACACAGGAGGGGTTAGCTGTGATTCACAACTAGTGTTTTAGTCAAAGCATTTATTAGTGATGTTATTTAATGTCAAAACGTTCTGGAAACAATTGAAAAGGGCATCATTGACATTACATCAGATAAATAAATGTTTCCATTTCAACTGACTCACTTGCTGGTCACTTCACTTGACAATACCAATACAGAAAGAGGGCAGGAAGTGGGGAAGGTTAAAAAGCACACTTTCTGGTTTTCAGGGTATGAGTAAAGGTGTAAAATTGTTTGTAAATTTTAAGAATTATTTTTACATTCCTGAAACACCCACTGTCAGAACAAACTTAGCAAGGCAAAGTTTTCATTTCTTTTCCGTTTGAGAACAGTGAAATTTGTTTTCAAGAGTAGAATTAAGAGAATGGGGTTTCAAGTCATCAAATTTGATGGAGGCAGAGCTCCAAGCTCCTGTCCCTGTTTTTTGACAATGTCCCCCATGATTTTCCGCTATTTGACAATGTTCATTTTGGTGTGTGTAGCTAGTTGTCTCATTTATTTTCTTTTTGTTTTTAGTTTCAGAACTGCAGAAATTCAACAGGAGGGAAAGAAGCTAATATTATCTTATTTAACCTTTGGGATGTTTTATGGGGTAGGAGTTATTTTCTCTAATTTTTTTATAGACTAGGAAGCTTACATGTGAAGTTAGATAATTTGTCAAAAGTCGCAAGAAAGTTCAGAATAGCACAGCTGGTAATTCTAAACCCAACCTGCTCACACTTCTTTTTGCCTCAAAAATGCTCAGGTCTCACAGGGAGGATGGTTAGCATGCGACAGGAGGAGTAACTCCTAACATTCTATAGCACAGTGGAATTTAAATGAAATCTCCAACACAAAGAGATGATAAATATTTGAGGCGATGGATCCACCCTTTGAGCCAATCACATACTTTGAATACGTGTATTGAAATATCACACTGTATCTCATAAAAATATACAATTATTATGTGTCAATTCAATTTAAAAGTGTGTACAAAAATGTCAGGTCTCTCTTTTCTCCAATGAGTCCAACCAGTGATAAAAATGACAACTCCAGAAGTTTTCAGAAATCCTTCCTCCTATCATGATAATATTTAAATCGGGGGACTTCTATTAACTAAAAAAAACTTACAAAGAATAAAAGAATAGACTATTTCCTTTTATTCATTGTGCATTTCTGCACATCTCTGGAAGAAATATATATGGACATCTAAAATCTTCCTCTATATTATTAATTTCTAGATAATAGAAGAATAAGATTTTATTAAACTGGAAAATGTAAGAAACACAATTAGTAAGAAAAAAGAATGTGGAGTTCTGAAACTAAATAATACTATTTTGATCTTTTCTCCTTGAAAATGCATAATGTTTTCTCTAATAAACGGATAGACCTCAGGGTCAGTTTTGGTATTTCTCATTTCAAAGATAATAATAAAATTCAGGGAGTTATTAGTTTCATATCTGAAAGCAATTATTCTTTGGTCTGTTCCCTGATTTAAATAAGTCTTCTTATTTAAAGCATGTCATCACTTACCAAAAAGACTATTGTTTCCCTGGAAAAATAGTTGGAAGTCCATTTTTTTAATAGTAACCTGGCCACAAAGACTGGGGTATTGTTAAAGTAAAAATTTAAATATTTGGAGGAATCTTATTTAAATTTAAAAGATATTTTTTTAAGGCTCTTGTGAAGAGAAGATATCATCCAAATGGAAGAGTACACAGTCAGGAGGTTGGGACTTACTTCAATTTTCTCATCTATAAAACTGGGATTATAATGCTTCCTGCATAATGAAAATTAAATAAGACATGGAGCATCAAGTGCTTAGAAGCTTGCTTGGTTCCTGGTAGGCCTCATAAATGTTTGAACCAGTACTTCTCAAACTTGAGTGAGTATTAGAATCATTAAGGGAACTTAATAAAAATACAAAGATTCAGGCCCTTGTCTGTTTCAATAAGCCTGGAACTTCAGATTCTCTATTAGTTTTCTAGATGACAATGATGCATATCAAAGATTGAAAAACACTGGCTTAAACATCAACAATAAACTTTTATTCATCCCTTACATATGCCAGGCATTGTGCTCAAATGCCAAGGACACAGAGTTAGGAATCAGCTGCAATAAACAGAAAAACCACTCTAGAAAGGGATTCAGGGGAGCGGGGAGGATAGAGAAGGGGATAGTACTGGGGATTGAAGTGGAAAAAACAATGTTATATGCATTTATGAATTTGTCCAAATGAATCCCACTATTATGTACAACCATAATGCACTTTAAAAAAGCAGAAAAAGGTTTGGTAAAGGTCATTTAAACATTTACAGTTTAATTGGAAAGATTTAGGAGCAAGTTCTAGACCTCGTCTCCCCAAACGAGTCTCCAAACAAGACGGCCAAGGTGGTCCACCAAGGTAGCTGCTGTTTCCACCACAATCAGGGGTGGCGAACAGAAGGTTACTATCCGGGACTGTTGTGTTTGAGGATTCCCTGCCTTGGGTGCCATCTGGTGATCAAGAGACTTCCTCAGCTACCACAACTGCCTCTCCATGCCCTCGGTGTGAGGGACTGGATACTAAAATGCAGAAAACCCAGCTGCTCTGTGACAGCTTGTTCCAGCAACACCTGCAGCAACTAAATGTGGTTCCTGCCTCATTTCACCTGCCAGATCTCACATGTCCTTATCTAACTGGAGAGTCTAATGCACCTTTGAAGACTGAAGAGAACATATTAAGCTCTCTGGCAGTATAGGAAGACAACTGGAAGGAGGTTGGAAGAGATGCTGAGTGTCAATCTACTGTATGATTGTAAATAAATGCTACTATATCAAGCTACCACAGGCTGAGTGCCTTAAACTACAGAAATTTATTTCTCATCGTTCTGGAGGCTGAAAGTCCAAGATCAAGGTGCAGGTGGATTTGGTGTCTCCTCGGTCATCTCTCCTTTTGCTTGCTTCTCACTGTGTCTTCACATGGCCTTTCTTCTGTGGTCAGGCACACTCCTGGTATCTTCTCTTCTTGCAAGAACACCAATGCTCTTGGAATACAGTTCCACTTGTATGACCTCACTTAACCTTAATAACCTCTTTACAGGCCCTGTCTCCAAAGACACTGACATGGGTGTTAGGGCTGTAATGCATACGATCTGTGAATTTGGGGAGGGCCAAATTCAGTCTATAACAATGAGTAAGGCAGGCTTCTGCCATGGGAGAATTTGCTCTAGGAGGAAAGGATATGAACACATGGATACCTTGCTGGAGCTGTGCCACAACAGAAGAATGTGGAGATTATGATGAAAACAGCACAGATGGAGGTAAGCCTTTGACCGTGAGTTGTCTGTGTTGGTCCCGAGCTGGTAAGTAAAGTTTATAAAGCGTGCGTGTGTAATGCTAGGTATGGATCCCAGGGCCTCACGCACTCCAGGCAAGCACTTCTACCACTGAGCTCTACTGCCAGCCCAATTTTTTGTCCTTATTAATTCTTCTTTTCCATCCCAGATGTAAGGTTCTAGTATAATCTCAAGTGTTCAGTTCGGAGGAACGGGATGGTGCAAAATGTCACTGGAGGTAGTTGCTGACATTTTAAACAAAATCCTCTAACTTTCAGATCAGTCTGATTGCAGAGGGACAAGACAACTTTTCTCATTAGTGTCCTCTTTATTACCTGATAAATAATAAAAGGGAACAGTTTTGAGCTCTAAGAAGCAGACTAGACTCTGTGTTAAGACCCTTACCTGTATAGTTCCAGTAAGCCTCATCTCAAAATTACCTATACTTTTAGCTGCTGTGCCATTCAGAACTTGTATGCTGAAAGCTAACCTTTGAGGTGATTGAATTCAGAGGCAGGGCCTTTGGAAGGAGACTAGGTCAGGAGAGTTCTTCTCTCATGAATGGGATTAGTGCCCTTTTTAAAGAGGCTCCAGAGAGACCCTCATCCTGTACCATGTGAGGACACAGTCAGAAGGTGCCATCTATGAACCAGAAAGTGAGACCTCACTGGACACCAACTCCTTCTTGTGTCTTGATCTTGGACCCTCAGCCTTCAGAACTGTAAGCAATAGATTTCTGTTGTTTATAAATAAGAAACTTAAGGTAGTTGGGAAAGTGGCTTGAACTAAGATGACAACTGAGGAGACTGAAGCTTACCTGGAGTCACACAGTAAAAAATGAGAGAGTTCTGGTTTGAATCTGGGCCATCTGTTCCTAGGACCTGGGTCCTCTTTTTATGGTGCCAGGAAATCCAGGTCCTCTACATTCCAACCCAGGGTTCCTATTCAAAAGGATCCCTGGAGGAAGCACCCTGATCCTATAGTTAAAACCTTTGAACCAATAAGTGAGTCTTTTCTCCCTCAAATTCATTTCTGCCCTTTCATCTTTTTGCTTTCTTTTGAACTTTTACCTCTAAAACCCCTTGATGCTCATTTTACTCTTCATTCAGTCCTCTTAGTCACAGACTCTGCTTGTTTTATTCAGCATTGGTTTTTGGTTATTCCCAACTTCACTGTTTACTTGTCTTACAGGGCTTGCTTGCCATGTTTTCCTTGCATGACAGCTTGGAACTTAGTTTTCATTCCAGAGAAAAGAAAGGGATCTTATGAAGGCCGTGTGCTCTAGGTGTTTGATATTCAATTAGCACATATTTATTGCATGTCTTTCATGTGCCAGGCTCTGCCTAGACACAGGACTTACCAGCAAACTGGACCATCAGGGAACCTATTCACATCCCCTTGGGGAATGGACTGTAAATGCACAATTGAATTTAAAAAATGGTTTGGTTGTTGTGATGAAAACAAAACTCGATGGAGCAGAGGTGTTGGATATGTGGATTATGTGATCAAGCACAGCATCTCTAAGACAGTGACATTCAACAAGGCAGGCTCAGGCTATGTAGCTATTAGCACCAAATTGTATTCATCATACAAACAACTAATACATACTTACAACTAATACATACTTGTGTACACAAATGAAAAACAAAGGGAACAAAGGCTTAAGTGCTAGTGCTTAGAGGTTTGGTAACTGTGAACAGAAAAGATTCTGAGACTGATGAATAGATAAAAACAGACCATTCTCATTTGGTTCAATCTCCTATTTCAGGAGGTTTGTTCTCCCCTGATTTCTGGGCTCCAGGGATTTCTTTGCAGGCATCCCAGATAGATGAGTGTGAATCTTTGGAAGTACCAGTTACATGTGAATATTTGCTCAGTAGAACTCAAGGGTTAGTATTCCAGAGACCCTGCCATTATATTGAAACTTTTAAAATGATTATCCTAATGAGGATTTACATTTAAAATGTGCCTCATTATGCCAACAATATGCTAGCTTCTGATTACAAATTGCTACTAGATTGCTTCAGTCCTTTATTTTACGTGATATTTTCCTTGCAAGTAAATTTTGCTTATATGAGTTGTGTTATTTCATATCCAACTAACTGTATTCATTCATTAAGCTAGTAATCACCAAAATCTGTGGCTTAAATTTCCCAATTATATTCTGGTAGAAACAAATTGTTTCTTGATGATAATACAGGTTTTGAATTCAATGGAGTTCATGACTGTAAATCTGAATGGCAAGAAAAAAAATACTCAAGCAGTCATATGATATTTGCAAACAGTTATGTTTGTTATTATGTAGCCAAAATACCCCAACAATTGACTGGGTTCTAGTGGGGGCAGGGCAGGGAGGTCGTTTTGTGCGTTTTCAATTTTACTCCATGACATTCAGGGTAGATGTAGCTGAGAACATTTTTGAATCTTAAATGCTCAATCTTCCTGACAGTTTACAACCAGCACGAAGCATCGCTTTTCTCAGAAACAGGATTTACTCCAAGGTCTGGGATCCTGGTTTCTCAGTTTTCTAAAGAATACTTTGACTTTAATCGTGAATGTAACCTTTTTCTTTGAAATGAATTTCTGAGTTTTAAATGCAAAATGGAAATATTGAGGAAAACATAAAACAAATAGACAATCACGATTTTAACAGCTTTATCTTTCAGTTCATGTTTTCCTTTCTTGTAAGACCAGGCTGCTGAATGGAAAATCATACTCTTAGAGACTAACACATCATCTGAAAATATTTCCAATGATCTCATGAAGCCTGGGAAAAAACTGCTAATTCTCCTTTCTTTGTCCAGGATTGGAATTATTCCAAAGGAATCATGCTAGTCACCATTCCCTGGGTTTGAAGTAGATGGGATGAGTATCTCTTTGGAGTCACCACATGCTTCTGAGCTTATAAAATGGTACCAGATAGAAGGACAGACAGAGAGGGAGACACCAATTCAAGGAGTTTAGCTCTCACTTGGTGATGCTTAGAAAGTAGAAGTATGATTCTCTGAGTCTGGTTGTCATCTGAAAACATGATGTGGCTAGACAAGATGACCTCTAAAGATGCTCGATCAAAAATTTATGATGATGCAAAACTTCCTGTTATAAGGAAGGAGTTATTTGGTAATGCAGTTAAAGTACTCTAATTTAAAAATCTGTTAACATTTTTGGAATTCTTCATATTAAATTTCATGAACATACAGAGAACTATAAAAGATTAGTGCAAGAAGTAATAGTAAATCTAGGAACAAAAGATAATGATTATACTATATAAAAATAATGCATTGATAGGAGTAGTAACATCTCCTACTGCTCCAGTGCAGTTCAGTAGGTTTCTTGGGACACCAACAAAACATAGCATACCTGTGGTATATAAGTAACAGTATATTTCAAGGGACTTTCTTAGTCTACCAGATTTTAGTTCTTACTTTAGCAGCTTCTTTGAATATTAAAACATTTAGGTTTGTGGTTCTAACTAGTCAGAATGATTCAGACTTTTTTTGCCCTTAATTTCCTTATCTACATTAGAAAAGGGTTAGTGTGGAATAAAATTATGGCATTTGCAGGTAAATGGACGCAGTTGGAGAATATCATGCTAAGTGAGATAAGCCAATCCCCAGAACCCAAAGCTGAATGATCTCTCTGATAAGCAGATGATGATACATAACAGGGAGAGGGAGGGAGGCAAGAATGGAGGAAGGATGGATTGTGTAGAAGGAAATGAGGGGTGGGGAGGGGTGGGGAGGGGTGGGGAGGGGTGGGGGAAGGAAAAATAGCAGAATGAGACAATCATCATTACCCTCTGTATATGTATGATTACACAAATGACTCTAATTCGTGTACAACCAGAGAAACAAGTTGTACCCCATTTGTGTACAATGAATCAAAATAAATTTAAAAAAAAAGAAAAAAGGAAAAGGTTTAGTGTGATGAATATAAGATTCCCCCTATCCCTAAAGTTCTGAGGGTCTGTATTTTTGAATGGTATGGAAATCTGGACTAAATGAACAAATCTAAGGAATATGTGTGACCACCTGTGCAGACTTGGGAGAGAGGAGTTAGTAAAATGACTTCCTAAATATGAAACTGCTCCGGGATCTCCAAAAGGACATTTCCAAGTCCCATGCCCTCCCTTCCCCAGAAAACCTCTCTTGCCGCCTGACTTAAAAGAACTTGAGATTCATCTGTTTAAGACCTTACCTTCTGGAAAAATACAAACGCCTCTGGAAAGGTCACACATTAAACATTATCAGTCATTTTACCCTTGTTTAAAATAATTTTTTTTTCAATTTGACCCTTCCTCCATAAAGGATTTGAGAGTGCTTACTGTGTGAGTGAGTTAAGCAAATGGATTTCTGAGATCAGATTTGACGAAACCCACGAGAGCCCAGGCAGAATGCAGGAAGGAGGGGGCCACCACAAGAAAAGCTCTATGTAAATTGCAAAGTGCTGTAAAAAAATATTAGAGCTCATCACCAAGAACAGGGAGACGCTGGGTGCTTAGAAATAAACCTTGCCCACTTCCCAGTGATTCAGAGTCCACCCTGTCAACAAGTCAGATTATTCCTCCTGCTTATGAGGCTTACTGTTCCTTGTCTAATTCTTTGGACACATTATGAAAATGAAATCTATTCATAATTTCCTTTTTACCTTGCTCATGTTCCTGTCTTATTTCCTGAATTGCACAGAATTCTGTTAGCCACAGAACTATCTCGGACTACAATTTACACAGTCTCATGATCTATATTTCCTGGAAATGCAAAGATCCTTTCTCTGTCATAAATAGGCATCTATTAAACCCAGGAAAGGAAAAATGACTTTGATTTTCATTGGCTCTCTCAACATTGCCAGAGTTGATTGTAGCAAAATGGATTGTTCTGGCTTAATTAGCAAAGAAAAATCATGACCCATTTTTCAAAGAGATGTTTTAGCTGAACACAAAATCTTCAAGAAATTTTTTAATAAGACTGTAAAGATTGCATTTTGGGGAGGTCACAAACATAGAATAACTTTAAGAAGGAAATAAAAAGGAAATTTTGAACACTGAGAATTAGACTAAAATATTGTACCTTCCTGGATGATACCAGTCAAGAAAGAGAAGCAGGCTTCCTTGGGTCAGAGCCAGTCCCTTGGAGTAGCCTTTCCAACCCTGCTGTCTAATTTTGAACTGTCTCCCCACTTAGACAACAATTGTATGGCAGAATTGGGCTGATTTTGGAACTCTGGAGTCTACTGAAGGCTTGCAACTTCCTGATGAAGTCTTACACAGCACACTGCAGTTGATTGTAGCTGATTTCAGCTCTTAGCAACAGCTACACACTCTTAAGATAGGCAGGTGCACATATGTCCCTGGAACACCTTGCACAGTTTGTGGGAGTCAGGGTGGCAATAAAGACCTTAACCTGCAAATACCAGGGATCTTTGTTTAGACTGCTAATTGTTGTTTCTGATCACAGGGGTACAGAGAAAAAACAGTGGTGGTTGTTTTCACCCCCTCCCCCACTGTGACTTCCAGAGGACTAAAAGGCTAGAACATTTTTTACATTTTAATTTTTATCCTTTTCCACTTTGGAGCGCCTGACATTAGTGACTAGAGTGTTCAAAAGCTACCGGATTTATAGGGGAAACTAAAAAGTCGCCATGCATGCCAAGGGAAAAAATGCAGGCTCAGAAAAGACATGAAAGACCATAAGTTTATACCTAGATGGATTCTAGACATAGAGGCAGCCAGTAGAAACAAAACAGAAGAAAACAACAATTTTTTTTAAAGCAAACCCTGATTTCCAGATGTACCACAATGTTTGATTCTAATACCCACTTTAAAAAAAAAAATCAAACAGCATACAAAGAAAGAGAAAAATAGGCCCATCCAAAGGAAAAGAAAAGATTATATGAGAATACTGTGAACAACTGTACCCCAACAACTTGAACAACCGAGATGATATGAATAAATTCCTATAAACACAAAACCTACTCAGACTAAATCATGAAGAAATAGAAAATCTGAACAAACATGTAACTAGTAAGGAGACTGAATCAATAATAGAAAATCTCCCAACAAAGAATAGACCTGAAGATGATTTCTTACATATTTTTTATTTGTTCTAATTAGTTTTACATGACAATATAATGCATTTTTGACAAATCATACATAAATGGAGTATAACTCCTCATTCATCTGGTTGTACCTGATGTAGATTTACACAGGTCATGTAATCATATATTCACATAGTAATAATGATTGATTCATTCTACTAGCATTCCTACCCCCATGCCTCCTCCCCTCCCTTTCCTCCCCTCTGTTTACTCCAAAATACCTCTATTCTTCCCCTCCACATTGGGAATTAGCATCTGCATATCACATAAAACATTCAGTCTTTGGTTTCTTTGAGTTTGGCTTCTATTTTTTAGCATAATATTCTCTAGTTCCATCCATTTACTGGCAAATGCCATAATTTCATGCTTCTTTATGACTGAGTAATATTCCATTGTGTATACATACCACATTCCTTTATCCATTCATCTGTTGAAGAACACCTAGGTTGGTTCCATAGTCTGCTATTGAGAATTGAGCTACTCTATACATTGATGTGGCTGTGTCACTATAGTATGCTGACTTTAAGTCTTTTGGATATAAACCTAGGAGTGGGATAACTGGGTCAAATGGTGTTTCCATTCCATGTTTTTTGAGGAATCTCCATGCTGCTTTCCATAGTGCTTGCACCAATTTGCAGTTCCATCAGCAATGTGTGATTGCACCTTTTTCTTCACATCCTCACCAATATTTATTGTTGCCTCTATTCTTTTTTCTTTTTCTTTTATTTATTTATTTATTTATTTATTTATTTATTTATTTATTTATTTATTTTTGTGGCAGTGGGGAGTACCAGGGATTGAACTCAGGGGCACTCATCCCCAGTCCTATTTTGTATTTTATTTAGAGACAGGGTTTCACTGAGTTGCTTAGTGTCTTGCTTTTGCTGAGGCTGGCTTTGAACTCGGGATCCTCTGCCTCAACCTCTTGAGCTGCTGGGATTATAGGCGCACCACCATGCTGGCATAGACTATCCATCTTCTAAGGTCTCTTCACTTTCTTTTTTTATCATTCTGTAGTTTTCGTTGAAGAGGTCTTTCACCTCTTTTGTTAGATTGATTCCTAATTTTTTTTAATATTGTGTATGGGGCAGTTTTCCTAATTTTTCTTTCAGTGGATTCATCACTGATGTATCAGAATGAATTTGATTTATTGGTGTTTATTTTATATCCTGCTAATTTGCTGAATTCATTTATTAGTTCTAAAACATTTCTGGTGGAATTTTGGGGGGTCTTCTAAATATAGAATCATATTGCCAGCAAATAGTGATAGTTTGAGTTCTTCTTTTCCTATTTGTATCCCTTACATTTCTTTGGTCTGTCTAATTGCTCTGGCTAGAGTTTCAAGGACGATGTTGAATAAAAGTGATGAAAGAGGGCATCCTTGTCTTGTTCCAGTTTTTAGAGGAAATGCTTTCTGTTTTTCTTCATTTAGAATGATGTTGGCCTTGGGTTTAGCATAGATAGCTTTTACAATGTTGAGGTATGTTCCTACCACTCCTAGTTTTTCTAGAGTTTTGAACATGAAGAGCTGCTGTATTTTGTCAAATGCTTTCTATGCATCTATGGAGATGATCATATGATTCTTGTCTTGAAGTCTACTGATATGATGAATTATGTTTATTGATTTCCGTATGTTGAGCCAACCTTGCATTCCTGGGGTGAACCCCACTTGATTGCGGTGTACTATCTTTTTAATATGTTTTTGTATGTGATTTGCCAGAATTTTATTGGGACTTTTTGCATCTATGTTCATGGGCGATTCATCATTCAATAGTGTATTATTTAGTCTCCAGGTATTAGAGTAACTTCTATTTTTTATTTTATCCTTGAGTTCTAATTTAATTCCATTATGATCTGATAGAATACAGGGTAGTATTTCTATTTTTGTATTTGCTAAGAGTTGCTCTGTGGCATAAAATATAGTCTATTTTAGGGAAGGGTCCATGTGCTGCTGAGAAGAAAGTGTATTCACTCATTGATGGATGAAATATTCTATATATGTCTGTGAAGTCTACATTATCGATTGTATTATTTAGTTCTATAGTTTCTTTTTTTAGTTTTTGTTTGTAGGATCTGTCCAGTGATGAGAGAGGTGTGCTGAAGTCACCCACTATTATTGTGTTGTGGTCTATTTGATTTTTGAAATTGAGAAAGGTTTGTTTGATGTACCTAGATGTTCCAATTTGGGGGAAATAAATATTTATGATTGTTATGTCTTGTTGATGTATAATTCCCTTAAGCAGTATGAAGTGTCCTTTGTCCTTCTGATTAACTTTGACTTGAAGTACACTTTATCTGATATGATGAGAGAAACCCCTGCTTGTATATTTAATCCATGTGAGTGAGGTGTTTTTCCCATTCTTTCATCTTTAGTCTGGGGATGTCTTTGCTTATGAGGTGAGTATCTTGGAGACAGAATATTGTTGGGTTTTGTTTTTTCAATCCAATCTGTTTTTTAATTGATGAGTTTAGGCCATTAACATTCAAAGTTATTATTGAATATGATTTATATTCCTAATCATTTTGGTTTACATTATGACTCTATGGCATATATGATTACATGACAGGTGTAGTCCTACATCATGTACAACCAGAAGAATGAGAAGTTATATTCCATGTATATATGATGTGTCAGAATGCATTCTATTGCCATGTATAACTAATTAGAACAACAACAACAAAACGAACTGCTAGGGGCTGGGGTGTGGCTCAGAGGCAGAGTGCATGCTTAGTGTGCAAAGTCTGGGTCAACTGCAAGTACCAAGAGGTGAGGAAGAAGAACTGCCCACTTGAGTGTGTGTGTGTGTGTGTGTTGGGGGATGCACCCCTAAGGACAGGTGTCCAGTAGAAGAGTTCAATAGTGACTCAGTAAGAAATTACTTTAATTTAAAAAAAAAGATGTTTTAGTTAAAACCTGTGTTAGTGTAACTCCTAGTAGGGCAGGAGCTTCAATGGGAATAAATAAACACATTAAGGGAAAGTTTCAAAGACAAATTCCTATGGAGGAATTTGCATAAGTATACTTTAGTGAGATGAGATATTACTACAGAAATCTTAGAAACCTGTGGCAAACCGAATTATTTTCGTCTCAATTCTTCATTCTCTTGCTATAAAATACACTTTCCATATCCTCAACACAGGCTTTGGTGGACAGACTATTCTTGCTGCTCTTGACCTTGGTCTTAGGGTGTGTCTCATCTTGGCCAATGGGATATGAGAAACTGTCCCATGAGCCTTCAAATGTACTTGCCAATTTGACTTGGCTTTGCTCAGCGTTCATTCTGCCATCCATTAGCCTGGTCTCTGGAATGAGACCTGTTGCAGGCCTACTGCCCAGAATCCACTCCAATCACCCACAGCCAAAAGCAGAGGTGTCCCTGATCTGCGAGCGAGAAATAATGCTTATGCCAAAAGTCACTGGGGTCCCAGTGTGGGTGGCCATTCGTCATCACTGCAGCAAGAGTGAACTAATACAGTACTCCACATGCAACAGTTTTCTCAAGGCAAAGGTATTGCCAAAAAGATGCTGCTCATCTTTCTTTGATTTTTGTTTTGTTTGGTTTTGTTTATGATGCTGGGGTTGGAACCCAGCCTGGCACCTGCTAAGCAATGCTCCACCACTGAGCTTCATCCCCAGTCCTCATCTTTCTTTACAATAAACAGTATTGCAAATTTACCGATAACAAATGAATGTCATTAAAATGTTGCCTAGCAAATATTTTTGAAGAAATGCAAATATATTTCATCTGTCCCTTCAAGGGAAAGGTAATTTTTAACAATGAGGGAAAAAGTTATTGCTTTCTAAAATATATTTAGAAGGATCCTCTGGAAGGATCATTTTGAAAACTGGTGTTAAAAGTCTTCCATGGTTATTTCATGATGCTTCTCCAAATGATTTGTCAGTCATCTGAAGAAACAGTCAAATCTAAATCTATACACTCAAAAAACTTGGAAACTGGATTTCGTAGTCCTTAAAAACCCTCTACTGATCTTCAGACAAATGTATTTTACTGTACAAGTTATGGCTAAAGAAAAACAAAAAGAAAAAAAAGAAAGGATTGCTTTTTCTAAATCAAGAATTTAAGTGGTTTTAAAACCCATTTGTTAAATATATAGAGATGAAACACAGCTAATTTGCACAAACAAATGATTGACATCAGGGAAGGTGGGAAATTTCCTAACTGAATTTCCATAACAACTCTTGCAATAACTGATGGATGGAAATGAAAATGAGCATCATGATTGGTAAGCAAAGCAAATGATTTACTCCTTCTAGCTGAACCTATGTATCTTCATGAAGTATCTTTTTCAACTGTGACAGATATAAAATCAAGTATCAAATAAACTGAAATTAGAACCAGGCCTTTTGATTGCTATAATACAAATGTTAAATTGAGGAGTTTCAAAAAATGGTGGTGCATATCCTATCCTTTTGTTGCCACTGAATGTATCACTGTTATTATGGATGATAATAATGGAAATAAATAATATTTTAAGTACAAAAGATTTATGTATCATAAAACCACTACTTTGAAATATTTTATTTTATCTCTTCCTTTAGAAGTACTCATTTTTGTACAATTCTATAATAATGGTATGTTTAAACGCTTATAAATAAGTGAACATACTTGTATGAGAGTAAACCCTCTAAACTAGTTTACAGGTAGGAATGTCACAAGCAGAAAAATATCAGTCTCACTTACCTAAAATGAATGTCTATTTCCTCACATTCATGGGCTAACACCCATATCTTCCTCTTCAACATCTTTAGTTTCCCTTAGTGGCTTATTTTATTTTCTGTTCAAGCATGTGCACTTCCGTGTTGTTTTGAAATCAAACACAGGAGCATCCACAGTCGATCCTGTAATGTCCTGTTCTCTCCTTTTTACGTGCTCACCAATGGTGCCCCTGTTTCTTGAATAAGTGTACCTCCGTTGGTTTTTGTTCTCACCATACATACACATCCCTACGCATGCTCAGATCCCCGTTCTTAAGCTGCTACAATATGACTATTCGGATGTTCCTACAGAGCTGAGTGACAAATCTAAAAGTCTTTCTTTGGTCCTTGATCTTCTTGTCCCCAAGCAAATTGATCACCCCTTCATGTTACATTTTCAAAATATATTCAAAGAAAATCTCTTGCTCACATTTTGCATTACTATAGGAAATCCAATTTCTTGCTGGATACAAGTGAGGATTACTTGGTGAGGGATGCCTGCCATCTCTCTTAAAATGGTCGTACAAGGTGGCTCTGCTGGTTACATCTTGTGATCCTGACACACTGTTGCCTAAGTGTGAACCTATCTCCTGTCTCTTCCCCATGGCCCTGACAACACCAGTTTATTATGAGGAATTATCACATAGGACAAGAAAGAATTAAGTATGCTAACAATCATGAATGAGAGACCCCAAATCCCCAAATTCACTGGCTTGGCCCTTTCATTGGGAGGCAGTGCTGGAACGAGGTGAGGATGGGAACGGGCATCTAATATTGGCTGTCCGCCTTCTCGGCTTTCAGCCAGGAATCATGTTCCAGAAGACCCTGTCCTCAGTCAAATTATGTTTTCTCTAAGTTCTAATTCTATCTACAGCCCCATAAAGAGGAAGCTAAACTTCCAAGTCTCATACAATCTCTGCCTCCAAGGAAGACTCAGCTTTTACCTTACATAAAGCAATTTAGTTCAATGCTTCTCAGCCCTGGCTACACATTAGAGTCACCAGGGGAGCTTCTACAAACTTTCCAGTGATTGGACTGCACCTGTGGAGATTCTGATTCACATGTTCTGAATTGGTGCCAGGATACAGTTAAATGTAAAAGCCCCCCCCCCGCCCATGTGGCATAATGTGCAGAGTACAAAGGTCCCAGCTTCCTTGTTGGCTTTCTTAGCTTCTCAAGTCCAGGATAAAGTTGTACTCTTTTACATAGCTAAAGACCTCCTCACTCCTATTTACCATCAGGAGTGGATTCCAACTTGCAACCTTTAACAAAACCAATAACAAAGAGAAGTTTGAAATTATTCACTTTCCTTAAAGGCTGCAAAGACTACAGCACTTTAAGGTCAAGTGCTCAAGGTTTTTGTTTGTTTGCTTGTTTTCTTTTCTTTCCTTTTTCTTTCTTTCTTTCTTTCTTTCTTTCTTTTCTTTTTCTTTAATGAAGGGAGATTTCCCTAACTCATGAGGAGACCAGTCTCTGTATGGGTTGAGTGGCATTGTGCTGGTGGGACAAGTTTCATTTATCTTTTGCAGGACAGACCTGGGAGAATATGACTTCAAACATTTATTCTTTCCCGGGGCACTGAAGTCGGCACTGCTGTTTCACCATTTTCATTGAAACTTCATCCTGACTTGGCCAGAGTGATGCTCAGTAAGCCAATCGCCCTTCTCATCTCTGGTTCATCATTGCGTCTTCTTCCTGTTCCTTCCCAAGGCTTAGCAGTTGGCTCTCCACTTTGCTTTTTCTCCACACTTCCTCAAGCAGTTCAAGATGATACATTCAGCAGTTGCATCCAAACTTCATTCAAGGTATTTTATTCAGTCCTGGGGATAAGCTGGTGTTATGGTTTGGATGTGAAGAGTCCCCTAAAAGCTCTCATGTGAGACAATGCAAGAAGGTTCAGAGGAGAAATGATTGGGTTTTGAAAGCCTTAACCCAATCAGTGAATTAATCCCGTGGTGAGGATGAACTGAGTGGTAACTGAGAGCTGGTTGGGTGTGGCTGGAGGCAGTGACGCATTGGGGGAGTGGCTTTGGAGTATGTATTTGTATCTGTCAAGTGGAGATCTCTCTCTCTGCTCACCATGTGAGCTGCTTCCCTCTGCCACACTCTTCAGTCATGATGTTCTGCTTCACCTTGAGCCCCGAGGAATGGAGTCGCCTTCTATGGACTAAGACTTCTGAAACCGTGAGTCCTCAAATAAACTTTTCCTCCTCAAATTGTTCCAGTCAGATCTTTTAGTCACAGCAGAGAAAAAGCTGACTAAAACAGCTGGAGAGTTTAAATCAACATGGCCTCTGCTCATAGGGCTTACCCTCTACTGGGAGGAAACCAACTAATTCAAAATGGTAAATATAGAAGTGCAAGTTCCCTTATGGGAAAAGAAAGCTATCCATAAGTGCATATAACAAAGGAATGAATGCATCTAGTTTGGAAGACCAGGGAAGGAAGCTCTGACATTCCAGATGGAGCCTGTTGAATGCAATGGTCTTGAGCTCCCCAATTTATTTGGGAACTCCTTAGAGAGAGACTTTGGGTCTCAAATTTTTGCTGTACCCTGCTGCTCTAGGGTAGGTCTCAAATGTCTCCCAAAGACCCATATGTTAAAGACTTGTCCCCAGCTTAGTGCTATTGGGAGATGGTGGGGACTTTTAAGAGGTGGGGCCTGGAGGCAGGTCTTAGGTCATGGGGTTGTGTCTTTAAAGGGGATTGTGGGATGCCAATCTCTTCCTCTCTTTCACAACCTAAAACTTCCATGAGGTGAACAGCTTACTGTATCACATGCTCTCCATCATGATGTACTGCCTTGCCACAGGCCCAAAAGCTTTGGAGCCAAATAACCATGGACTGAAATATCAAAAACCATGAGCCAAAATAATCTTTCCCCCTTTTTAAGTTTCTTACCTCAAGTGTTTTATTATAGTAATGGAAAACTAACTAACACATCAACCTTCAATATCCACTTTCAGAAGCTCAGCAAATATTGATGTAAGATTTATGCCAAATAGCAAAACACTTCTAGGTGACCACCTGCTTATCTCTGCCTATCCAGCCCAGAAGCCTTTCCTGCCACTATAATAGAAAGCTATCCCAGCCCATTCCTCAGCCATTCCCTGGGGACTACAGTCTCCTATTCCCCTGGCCAGAGAGAACAGTTTGAAGATGGGAAAACCAACACAGCCTTTCTTTGGGACTTTCCCCCTTTAGAATTGAGGGGACAGGAAGATAAAATCATGCAATGATGAAGCCACTGGTGGTCCTTGATAGGTGAGGCTATACAGAGAGAGACCAAAAAATACCATATGCAGATGATGTGGCTTCCTGGGGCATTAGGGTCCAGTTGCACTTCCAGATACACCGGGAGCTGCCACAATTCCTGCAAGACTTACTTTAAATATCATGGGCTCTTCCAGTTAGGGAATTCACACTGAACTTTTAAACTAACTTCAACAGGTAGTTGAAGTTAGCTAAAATTCTATATTTTTTAACTGAGAGGCCTGGCTCAATTATTATTCCCAAACAGATTCTGGGTGGTCTAACTTGTCTTTAATGAACAGGAAAATTAGTGGCCATGATTTATTATAAGTAAAATCAACAAATGATATGGCAGGGGATGAAGTGATGAGGAGGTGGGTACCAATTGGAGGGTCCATAAGGAAAGAGTGAATAGTTGCCAACAGTATAACAAGGTCAGTGACAGAATTACATATAGGGTAACATGATCTATTACATATAATTCCTACTTCAGCTTGTCATTTATAACTTATAGAGAATAGTATTCAAATGATGCTTGTTTCTGTCTTCTCACTAGCCTAAGCATGCAGCTGGAAGATTATTTTGAAATGTAATAAAGTTTTTTTATATCTTACCATCTTTTTATTCTATTGTATGCTTATTTTTCTTTGCTGAAGAGTCCAAAAGTATTTGAGAGAAGGCATCTTCTGGATCTAATGTTTGTGTTCCCATTCATATGTTGAGACCTAAATCCGGGTGAGATGGCACTGGGGGTGGGACACTTGGAAAGCAACGGGGTCCTGAGTGTAGAGATCCTTTATCAAAAGATGACCTGGGGCCGGGGAGATAGCTCAGCTAGTAGAGTGCTTGCCTCGCAAGCACAAGGCCCTGAGTTTGATCCCCAATACCAAAAAAAAAAAAAAAAGATGACCCGGAGAGATCTCCCCCACTGCCACATGAAGACCTCAGTTTATAGACCAGGAAGCAGGGTGTCACCAGATACTGAATTTGCCTGCACCTTGAATTTGGACCACCCAGCCTCCAAACCATGAGAAACAATTTTTGGTTGTTTAAAAGCCACACAGTTTATGGTATTTTTGTTCTAACAGCCCAGAATAAATGGAGACAGCTTTATTAGAGCAGGAAAACAACCCGTTTCCCTCCTCTGCTATGAATAAATTCATTTTTATACCTCTCATACATTTCCATTCCTCTAAATCATTTTTCTTTGACTTCTTTGCAGATCGTGTTAAATCCCTTCTAACATAGAGATAATGAATTAGGACCCATAGCTCTAATTCCAGATAAGAAGAGCTTCTTGTGATTTCCCTGGAGTATATTCAGGCTGGTTGGGGTGCTAGCCAGCATGAGGCGGCCCAGAGAAGGGTCAGTAGCTGAGCTCTTAAATCCTGTGTGGCCAGGGTAATTAACTACCCCCTGTGAGGTGGGGACGATGACATTACCTCCTCTAGGGTTCCACATGCCTCTCTCCTAACAGTGCCCCACCAGTGCCAGCTGCCATCTTTCTTTAGTGTCAGGGCCAGTGTGTGTTGCACTGCAGGGTCACACCTCCATCTGTCCTGTGCACAAAGTCTTTTCCAGCCTGAAGCACAACCAAAAATTTCCCTCAAATTATCTAACTTGTTTCTCTTGAAGTTTACTCTGATTTGCATGGATCATTTTTCTCTTGGGTAAAGGTGACTTTGAATTATATTTCTTTATTTTCCCCAATGAGTTAACGACAAGGCTCAGTGGAGTAATCAACCAGCAATGTAAATAAGCCTGAAGATGTTTTCACCCACGTAATAAGAACTAAATCATTTTGACCTCTATCTCATCAGATATCAATCAGCATGATTCTCCAGGGTGACTTTCAAGTCACCTGTCAATCTACTTGTATCACATCTTCCTGATTGAATGAAGAAATAATTATTGGATTTTTATTAAATGCTTGAAGCTGTGCTAAGTAGGGTGGAGAGAGAGAGAGAGAGACATAGAACCAGAAAAATTTAATGCAAGAACCTATGTTGAATAAAATATCAAAACATAAATCAAGACAGGCTGTGGTGAGTTTGCTTTGTGATCCTGCAACAGGAACAGTCATTGCATGAGCCTGAGGTTCCTGGCCCAGTGGTGTGAGAGCTGACAATGGCATCTGGGGTCTTTGCATGTAGTCACTTTTTAAAAACATAGAACTTAGTTTCTTTTTTCTACTTGGTACAAAATTCTATGGGACATTTTGATAAGCAAAGGGGCTCATGTGTCATCTAGAGCAGAGGACAGAAGAGAAGATGGAGCTGGAATACAAATTTAGGAGTGTGAGCACATAAATGTGGTATTTAAAGTTACAGGACTGGTGGAGGTCAGATGGGGGCAAAGCATGAGGATCCAGAAGGTAAGAGGTCTGAAGAATAAGCCCTGGGGAGGAAATGAGGAGGCTGAGAAGGAGCAGCCAAGAGAGGGGCCCCAAGAGAAAGTGATGTCACAGAACTCAAGAATGAGAGATCTTCGAGAAGGAAGGAGTGTAGGACCATACCGTGAATTAGTATGTTTTGCACTGCAATAACAGAACTCCTGAGGTTGAGTACTGAAGAACTGAGACTTATTTGGCTCACAGTTCTGAAGACTGGGAAATCCAAGAGCAGGGTGGGAATCTGGTGAGGCCCTTCTTGCTGTGTTCTAACATGGTAGAAGGGCAAGTAAATATGCACGAGGAGAGGAAACGAACTTATCGCAAGAGCCACCCTCGCGTTTGCTCACTCACTCCTGCAATAATGGCATGAACCTTTGTGCGACAGAGCCCTAGTAACCTCCCCACCTCTCAAGGGCTCCCCTCTTAATGCTGCTAAATTCAAAACAAGTTTTGGAGAGGACACTCAAAACATAGCTAAGAGATATTATTTTTTCATCCATAAGATTGGTAAAGTTTAACAAGGTTGAATGGTGGACTCCCAAAATATGTCCATGTCCTAAGCCCTGGAACCTGTGCAGGTGCCCTTATTTGGGAAAAGGATCTTTTGTTATTAAGATAAGGATTTGGCGATGAGATAATCCTGAATTTCCTAAGCAGGCCCTAAATCCAATGACAAGTGTGCTGATCAGAGTGAGGCAGAAGGAGAGTACGCAGCTGGAGATGAGACCCTGCAAAGAGGAAGTCCGCCATGGAGTGACGCAGGAGCCGGAAGGCAGAGAACGCTCCCCTGGGGCCTCCAGAGGGAGGGCAGCCTGGCTCTCCCCCGACCCCACTCCCACCTTGGACTTTGCATCTCTGGAACTGTAAGAGTAACTTTGTCATATATGTACAAGTTTGTTCATTGACACATTATTCGTAGCAATAAACTGAGAACAATCTAAACATGTTGCTCTTTATGTTAAATGAACTGAATTCCACAGTTCAATAGAAACTTAACTCTCATCTGGGAATGGCGGGGCATGTCTGTAATCCCAGCGACTCTGGAGGCTGAGGCAGGAGGATCACAAGGCCAGCCTCAGCAACTTAGCAAGGCTCTGTCTCAAAATTAAAAACAAAAAGACTTGGGAATTTGGATCAGTGATTAAGCACCTCTGGGTTCAAGTTCCAGTACCAAAACAAAACAAAACAAAACAAAACAACTTAACTCTCTTTTTCTTTCACTTCTGGGCTAGCTCTTTTCTGCAGCTGGATGAAATTGCAAGCTGCTCTCATATTTTCCTCCAGATATTTAAAATCATAAAAAGACCTTTGGTAATTTCAATGATAAGATTGACCCTACTGTATTAACTGAATATCTAGTTCAGGGTAATATTAAAATTGCCATATTCTTATCCTAATTAAGACTTTCCCCTTCCCTCAGCCGAGTTGAAAGCCTACTTTGGGGCAGAGGGCAGGGGAAATGGCAGGCTGGGGTTTTTTCCTCCCTAGCTCCTCTTTGACCAGATCCATGCACAATCTGACTGACTCCTCCGGGGTTGGAGTGCCAGGGAATGAGGGCGAGGAAGAGAGGTTAAGTAGGAAAGGCCTTGGCCATTTGTCTCAGAGGAATCTGGCAATGGTAGGTGTCAGAGTACAGTAGTCACGTTTGTCAATCAGCACGCTCTCTGGCCCTCCCACCCATCAGACTGACTCAACAGGGAAAGTTTGTTTCTCCCCCAAGTCACAGGCAATGTGCCTTCTCTCCTGAGGGGAGGGGACTCTGCACCACACAGTCTTCAGAGTCCCCTTCCTCTAGTCTGTGGCTTCTACTCTTGGTGGGCAAAGAGAATGAAGGCACAGAGGACCCCATAGAAGTACTTTGGGGCCAGGTAGACGGTGTCTGTCATGTTACTACTGCGCATGTTCTGTTGGCTGTGACCCAGTCACAGGGTCCCCAGCCACTGGCAGACACAGCTGGAAAATACAGTCCATGCACCTGGGAGTTGGAATGCACAGCAACATCTCCACTGTATGCATATTCCCAGAGGTGACTGGTTGTAGGGTGCATTGACAGACCCACCAGAGGTGCTCATGAGATTGTACTTCCTCAATATAGACAGTTCTTCCCTCTGACTAGCTATTTAAAACTCTTCCAAAGCCTGGGCACATCTGCCCTTCACCCTGTCAGAGTCACAGTACGCTTCCAGAGAGTTCTTCAGGGAAGTTCAGGATGGCTCTAATGAAGTCCTCCCAAGGTGTCCCCCAGCTGGTCCCCCAGGAGGCACCTCTGCTCCCCCTCAGGGAATAGTTTACTACCAGTGTGGGTCTTTCAACTCGGCCACCTCAGGCTACTCCACCTAGTCACCTGCCTGCTGGATTTGTTAGAAGTGGGTCAATTACCAGTGCCCGGGCTCCCCTGACTCCAAGGACACAAGCCAGGCTCTCAGATGTGGCTTGAGGTGGAAAGGCACCCCTCCTCCCTGCACTCATCACCAGAAGACAACACACAACACAGGCAGCTCTCTTAAGAAGATCCTCGGCCTTAACCCTGAAAGATCATCCATGCGACATTACCAAATAGTACTTTAGAAAGATCCTTTACAGAGTTGCCTAGATGGTCTAGCATCTCACTTTGAAATGTGGAGGTTCTGGGCACATTGTTTGACTTAGGTCAATGTGGAGGTTCAATGAAAGATTTTCTGTGGAAGCACCTCAGACCACACTCAGAATAAATGTTCAATAGAAGAGATGTGCCTTTGCTCCTATTATAGAACAGAGACGGCCAAGCTATTTCCAACTGCAAATAAACAGACAGATAAAATAACTTGTTTATAATTAAGAAATATCACTGAAGAGAGCTCTTAGCAAGAGGATAATTTGCTAGAAACCAGACACAGACTCTCCCTTTCATAATCCTGTGTTGAATGCTCTTCCTTTGTAGGGAGTGGAGCACTTATCTAAGGTAAACTAAAAGCTAGGAACAAAAATTAGGTGTTGATTTTGTTTACTTTCCACCACCCCCAAATCCAGCCTTTTATAAACAACATCAAATTATAAAATCCACCTACTGCTCCCTGAGAATGTCTTTTCTGAACATGAACTATCCTGGGTGGACTGGTGATAGGCTCTGAAACAAAACTAAGAAAATAGATTCAGCATACAACAGGCAGTTGGGTTCCTTGTCAGTGTTTGGATAATACTTAGCCGTGGCATATCTGGAGAGTTGCCAAGTTTGCATACAGGAGGACAGTGAAGTGGGTGGTCCTGGTGAGTCAGGCAACCCCGATATGGACAGTTAATACAATGAAATCACAAACCAAACCAAAAGGCTTACTGTAATCTTCTGAGTGGTTTCTCTCACACTGTTTTCTGTACAAAGCATCTCCTTTTGCTGAGAAACTGGAGATGTTTGAAAAATAGATCAGTTAATTTCAGGAATCAGGGATGGAAATTTGATCTGTTTCAGAGTCCACTGGATTGAATGGCAATTATCAAGAATACAAGTAACAATAAATGTGGGTGAGTATGTGGGGAAAAGGCACACTCATACATTGCTGGTGGGACTGCAAATTGGTGCAACCACTCTGGAAACAGGGCAGAGATTCTTCAGAACACTTGGAATGGGACCATCATTTGACCCAGTTATTACACTCCTCTGCATATACACAAAGGACTTAAAATCAGCATATTATAGTGATGCAGCCACATCAATCTTTACAGCAGTTCAACTCACAATAACTAAGCTATAGAATCAACCTAGGTGCCCTTCAGCAGATGAATGGATAAAGAAAATGTGGTATATGTACACAGTGGAATATTAATAAGTCATAAAGAAGAATGAAATTATGGCATTTGCTGGTACATGGATGGAACTGGAGAATATCAAGCTAAGTGAAATAAGCCAATCCCAAAGAACCAAAGGCTAAAGCTTCTCTCCGATACGCAGATGCTAACACACAATAAGTGGGGGAAGAATAGAAGTTCATTGGACTACACAAAGGGGAAGGAAGGGAAGGGAAAAGGATGGGAATAAGAAAGACAGTAGAATGAATGGGACATCACTTTCCTATTAATATATGACCAGTGAAACTCCACATCATGTACAAACACAAGATAGTTAAACTCCATGTATGTATGTTATGTCAAAATAAATGCTACTGTTATGCATATCTAAAAAGAAAACAAAACCGAAACAGATTCCACTGGCTTGAATTAAGCTCCTGTCATGTGTTAGGACTCTCCAAAGTTCTGAACCTAATTGAGAAGTAAGGCAAAGACACAGGCAGATGGAGCCCAAGTAGAGCCTTTATCTCTGATGAAGACTAGCCGTATGTCTGAAGTTAGGCAGACTTAATAATTCTGAATCTCAAAACTAGATGCAAGGAACCAAAATCCACATTTCCACTTAAGGGAGGGAGCCTGTAGTGTAGAGAAGCAGCCAGAAAGGGGAAGAGCCAAGCTGGGCACGTGTGTCCTTCCCTGACTCCTGGAATGAAATGAGTGAGAGGGACGGGGATAGGCCAGTCTCCTCAAGCAGTGGAGGGGAACAGCAAGGGCGAGGGAGAAGCCCTGAGGGTGCTATGGAAGGACACAAGACGGCATGTGTGAGGCCCGTGAGCAGGCAGTCCAGTCAGCCACCTCTGCCCCCCGGTCCTGCCAAGATCAAGCTTGGCAACAGAGCTCAGCTCCGAGTCCTTCACTTGCCCAGGGAGCCCCTACCCACCTCTCAGAGCTGCCTCATAAAGAGGGGCTT
This sequence comes from Sciurus vulgaris, assembly GCF_902686455.1. Lineage (NCBI taxonomy): Eukaryota > Metazoa > Chordata > Mammalia > Rodentia > Sciuridae > Sciurus > Sciurus vulgaris. The sequence goes on from NC_136469.1 coordinate 125,730,006, forward strand.
CTCCTCACAGGATCTCACTGGGTCTTTCCAGCAACCTTGCTGGTTTGTGTAAGGAACTTTCTTTAGTTACTATCCAGAGAATGAAGAAAAGGACACCCCAGCAGTCTTCCTTGACTGCAGGTGGTCTCCAACTACAAGTTCACTGCATGCTAGTTTGAACCCAGAACACCAAGCAAGGGAGTGTTTGGAGTTGAGTCATAGTATTGGTGGTTCTCTAGAAAAAATAGCCACAAATATTCAAGGCTGAAGGATGAAGTATAAATTTCCTCCAATTACCCTGGTTCCTGTCCTTCCATAGTGTTAGATTTTGATTCCCACTGGATTCCGTGAGCATCCATTAACTCCCAACCTAGCCCTGTCCTTGCTTCAGCTGTTTTGAGTGGAGTTTCTGTTGCTTGCAATAACACTGAGACCCTGGTGAAGACAGAGAACACGTGGCTTTTCCAAAGTTACACACACACAATGGCTTGACTAAGATTTGAATGCAATGCTGTGCTTCCAAGTCCTCATGCACCCTACACCCTACCCACCGCCTCTCAGCATAAAGATGCCAGCCTGCAGTCGCCCATTTGCTGATCTTTGGCAGCCGGCAACCTTGCCAGGCTGGGCCATGGTCAGAGTCAATCCCATTTCCATGGGCCTTAGTGGCAGCCACACCTGGGTAAGAATCCTGGCTGGCCATTCACTAGCTGTGTGACTTAGTAATATTGCTTTGCCTATGCCTGAGACTCAGTGTCTTCAAAGGTAAAATGGTGATAATGCAGCACTTCCCTCGTGGGGGAACTGTGAAGGTTTAGTAAGCAGATGCCTGTGAAATATTTGACATAGTGCTTGCCCTGTGGAAAGTGTGAAAAATATTAGCAAAACTATATAGTCAATTCTCATTATTTGCAGATCGCTATCTGGGAACTCGTCCACTCACTAAAATGTAACCCCAAATTAGTTCTCATGGTGTTTTAGTCACCCAGCATCATGTTCCCAGCTGAGATGGAACCAAGAGGTTCTCTGCCTGCGTGTTTCGACCCACAGACCCAAGAGTCCTTTTCTTGGATTGTGTGTTTCATATCTTTGTTCTTTTTGTTGGTGATTTTGATCACACATAGCACTGATGTGTTGCTAAGCACAAGAAGGCTGGGATGTGCCCTAGAAAATATGTGTGTTAGATAGGATTTGTTCAGGCTTGAGTTCATCTGCTGTTGGCCATAAGTTCAATGTTAATGATCAACAATGCATTTTTCATAAGGTGGTTTGAAGCAGAAACACACGTAAAACAAGGTTTCATATTGGCCCGTTGATGATAATGTGGGCAGAGGCCTGGAGGAACCTCATCCTATATCTCCTCAAGGCATAGTAGGTCAGTATTTGCTAATTCACTGTTCATGGCAATGTTATGGAAAATAACCACAGTGAGTAATGAGAATCAACTGAATAATAGCAAAAATAACAATATAGCAATGATCATTTGTTTTCATTAATGATGTAATAATCAGAACTTTTATTATTGATGAGGCAGGACAGTGAGACAATGGAGCATTGACTTCCAGTCCCCAGGTCTCAAGATAGAGAAGGTAAGCCCTGCCTGGGTAAGAGCTGCAGTAACTAGTAAAGGTTTTAAAGACGAAGGTGTCACTGTAGGTTACCAGGACCCTATTTGGTTTCTGTACCTTATTCAGCCCTTTCTCAGATTTGAGTGATCTGGCAAGCTTTCATTTCGGACCCTCCAAACGTCTAATGCAGACCGAGGTCAACTTGCTTTGATGAAGGTCTGTAAGACGCAATTTTTATCATGGTTTGTTTGGTTGCTAATGGGAGGTGATAACACGATGAAAGGGTTGTAAAAATCAGTTCTAGGGGAAAACACCAAAAAAATCAGTGTCATTTTCCTCCAGTAAGTGGAAGGACACTCTAGGGACAATCAGGTGTGAGTCGCTACCATCTCTTTTTGGTTGAGCTATTGGTACAATTATTGTTTCTGAAGTTGAAATTTCTAGAGGATTCCATGGATTCCAAGTGAATAATGAGTCCTGAGCTACCTTTTTCCCCTTTAAACTGACTCTCTTATTTTCTATTGGCAATAAGAACAACATATGTTCATGTTTTTAAAAAAATCAAAAAATGTAGAAAAATGTAAAGAAAAAAGTTAAGTTTGCTCATAAACCTGTCACCTAGAGATGACTTGTTGATATTTTGATGAATGGACTTCCAGAACTTTTTTTCTATGTTTCCTCTTGTAGAGGAATCCTTGAAACAAATGCTCAAATTGTATCTGACACCTTTGGCATGAGCTCGTGATACTATTTTGTTCCCCTGGAAACAGAGGAGAAGCTACACCAGTTTAAGACAGGGTCTCTTTTTCTTTAACGACAGAAAATCATCCACAAATCTCTGGAGTTCTCATTTAGCTATCTTCTATGTTTGTTGTGTACACACCACACACACACACACACACACACACACACACACACACTTATTTATATTTATATAAATTTCTTTTCAACACAAGTAGGAAAAAGGAAGCTGTAAGTGAGCTTCTTCATTGGTCCATTATTGCTCCCTGGGGGAAGAATTCCCTTTCTACTTGTTTAAAATAACTTATGCAGGGAGAGGGAGTCTGCTTCTTATCCCCAATCCCAACCAAGAATACCAGCACTGACCTCAAGGATAGTGGGGGAAAATAGATTCCCATCTTTAGGCAGGGACTGAAACAGTACAGAAAACAAAGTCACAGTAACAAATAATTGTGTAGCATTTACTATGTGCCGGGTGCTGCCCTAAGGACTTCAGGCATTAACTTATTAAAACCTATTAACTCATCCAAAAGGTTGAAAACAGCATCCCCATTTCATAGGTGAGGAAATGAAGGCACAGAGGGTTAATAGAACTTGCTCAATCTCACAAAGCTGGTAAATGATAGAGTGGAGTCTAGAAGCATGGTCTGTGCTCCAGAGCCTACGGCGCATGCAACTGTTATCCGAGCGGACTCTGAGCATCTCGTGTTATTGGGCATTGCATTGGTGGAGAATACCAGGCTTGAAAGGTTGGGTGTAAGAGGCATGTGAAACCCTTGAGTATGCCTTGAAGATTGCTTATCAAAGAGCAGCAAAGGCGTAGGAAACACAGGGAGGTGGGAAGAGACTTGGTAGTGGTGTTGAGGGAGGGGCGTGCCAATGGTCTGGGCACTGCCCTTCTGAGCTGGGTGCATTTGGAATCATGACTTCACCTCTCTAAGCCTCCGCTTGCTCATTTGCCACACCAGGCTGGCAACGCTCATCTCACAGGGTTGCTGACAAGATGAGATACTTCCTGCCACCAGTGTCCTACACTCTGCCTTCTTGCTTTCTGGCTCCCAGGGAACCATGTACAGCCACCGTGTCTGATTGCTTCCTATTCGCCCACCTGCAGAACTCAAATTACTTTTTAGTTTTCTCCAAAGAATGCACTGCACAGAAGAAGTTAAAAGTAACATGGATTATACTGAAGACTGCAAGGGCGATGAAAAAGAGATTTACCTATCACCCCCATAGCAAATATCTTAAAACTTCCTTCCCCAACTCTGTTCTGCTAAGTTGCCACAGGAGCAGGTGGGATGTGGGACAGTTTAAATGCCAGATCCCTCTTCCTTTCTCTTTTTTTTCTCTTTCTCTTTCTATTTCTTTGTCCCAAATCCACAAAGCCTCAGTTTTAGATTCCTCCTTCTCTTTCCAAGATCTTATTCCCCAAGCAATGCCATTCGATCATATTACCTGGGCTCTAAGCCAGCTCTGAATTCTACACTTACACATGCAAACTTAACACACTTTTTAGCAACTAAGTCCTCCATAAAGGGTCGCACTCTCTACGATACTAATTTTTGCATAAAAACGTTCCCAAATTCATGGGTTTCACATAACTGCAATCATTTATCATCCCTTTCGCAGCCCCTTGGGCTGATGATTCCTCTGGCCACAGGCTTCAGTGGAAAGCATCACAGTCAGCAGGAGACTGGAATGTTCAGAATGGCTCGCTCCCACGGTTGGCAGTGGTGCTGGCTTTGTGCTCGGAAATGGACTGGAGCAACTCGGTTATCTTTCTACCCACCCAGGTTTCTCAGCCCATGACAACTAGGCTCCAAGGGCAACCATTTCAAGTACTGAAATCAGAAGCTGTGGCTCCATTAAAGTACAGCCTTGGTCATTCTATGGTAAAAGCTTCCACCACTTTCCATTGGTCAAAGCTGGAGCTGGCTAACTTTTAGGAGGAGTGGCAAAGAATTTGGGTCATCTTTAACCCACCACACCATTGTCTTCAAAAAGTGTTATAAATAGCAATATTTTTTCAGTTCCCTATTCAAAGCACTTGACATACAATGCAAGAATGAGATTTTCTAACTTTTTCTGCTTCTTGTCTTGAAATGTGGACACTGGACAGTTTACAATGGGGAATGCCAAGGACAGAAAGTACTGACCAGGGAAAGACCTAGATTTTCACATCTGTATACAAGCCCCCTCTTTTGCTAAACCTCAGATCACTGCCTTCAAAACAATTTAAGAGCATGTTTACCAGATAGCTTCTTTATCTCCTCTCCACCTGGGGCATGCTACTCACCCCTTCACCAGCCCAACAATGGGCCAGAGTTGGGGGTGTCCACTCTGCATCTGGTCTGCTCCCAGGCTCAGCACCTCCAATACCACACTCCTCGGTTCATCCTGTGCCGAGACTGATGTCTTCTTTTCTTCATTTATTTTGCAGATTAGGTTTATTATCATCTGAATGCTATGTTTTAATCTGACAGGAAATCAAAAGGCATTATAGTTTATGTTGCCAGAAAAAGGAGTTGTCAGACCCTGGCTAGCCATGAATCCAAATCCAAACATTGTCTGGTAGCTGTAATGAAAAGGAATAAAGAGGATTCTTTTGAACTGCCCATGTCTGCCTCTACTTCAGCAATCATTCCTTCAGCAATAACCTTGTAAACAGAGCTGAGGGAGCTGGAGGAGAAATCTACTTCATGACTGGAGTCATTTCTCTTTCTAATTAAAAGAATCTCATGAGTCTAGACATAGATTACTTAAATTCCTCTAAAAGACAGAAAGTAATTTGGACAATCAAAATAATTAAACTTTCCAGATATATAAGAGTAATTCTTAAGAGACAGGAAGAAACAAAAGCTTATCCCTTAGAAATGTCAGTAATCTTCTGGAATAGAACAGAGATGGGTTTCAGGAGATTCTGGGAACATAAAAATAGTTTGATTTTGGACTGAAATTGGGTGATCCCTAATGATCATCCAAATAGATTTTATTCACCTGGCTTTAGCTTTATGTATGTGTGGATATTAAAGGGGGCAAACAACACCATGGGGGCAAACAACACCATGGGGTGATCAGGCAAATAGTTCACAGTTTGCCTAACATAAGAAAGATTGGATTTTTAAGTAGTTGAATCTATTGATTGGTGCCTTTGTGATTTCTTGTATCGCTTTTATGCTCAGAAAGTCCTCCTTAGTCCTACGGTCGGTTCAATATTCACTTGTATTTTGTTCAGTTCCCTTTGTATAGTGACTTCTTTAACTCACTAATTGCTAGAATTTGTTTCAGAGTTTAGCAGTGAACATTAATTACATTTTTGGATGGCCAGAAATTTTGATGCACCCCGTGTATGGTGGGGGGGTGTCCCCACCTTGGCAGAAGCCAGAAACTAGAATCCCAGCTGCCTTTGTAAACAGTATACAATTATGTAACCAAAATCCCACCCATCAGTCGGTTTCATGTACATTTTCAACTAGAAACCAGTGAGGAGCAGGAGGAGTAGGGGCCTCAAGGGGTCTGGTTGGGGGAGGGTGGTGGCAGAGGCTCCTGATTTCAGAGGCAGTGATGGCCGGGGCTCTGGGGCACCGCCCTTTGCCTGGCTGGAGCAGTGAGTTGCTTTGGTATGTGGGTGGCGGGTTGGGTGTAAGTGGGGACAGCAGAGTTTCCACTAGAGCTGGCCCGACCAATACTGTAATGTGGGCTTTGTCCCTGGATGCACTTCCTCACATGTGGTTCCTGTCCTTTTTAGAGAGTTCAAGGCTACCATATGCTTTAATTACTTAATAATTTCCTTTCCTCTTATATGAACCAGAAAGGCTTCTGTTGTCTGCAACCAAGAACACAGACTAATTCAAGTCTGCTGTGAGGTAAGGATGTACAATTTATTTTTTCCAGATAGCTAATCCATTAGCTAATCCTGTATGAATTGTTGAACAATAATAATAGTTCATAATTCCCCCCAACTAACTTGAAATCCCATCTTATTTTCTTAAATACCCAGGGGTTGGTTTTGGTGCTCTTGATTATGTTTGATTGATCAGCAGTCAGTTAAATTACCTGGGAAAGGAAGGAAAGCAGACGACCACAAACCTTATTCTGGGCTGTGACAGTGAATCTCTGCTTTCTGATTCCAACCGCAGATAATTGTGTTCTTGCCTTGACTGCTATTCATATCGTTTAAGGTAATATGATTTTTACATTCTGAGTCACCTCTCTAATTTTTTCCTTAAACAAAGCCAACCGAGGAGCTGTCTAACCCTCTCCATACCTGAGCCAAGCAAACATCCTAAAGACAATTGGAGAATTTTGTTATTTAATGGTTTGAGGCTAGCAAATAAAAATGTGGACAATGAACAGAATTTTCTCATTTTATTCCAGAGAACAAGTGTTGCAGACAGCTCTCTCTCTCTTTTTGTTTAAGGAAGTGTAGGAATTAAGCAATAGGAATATTTAACCATAACCTTATAATAAAGTGCACAGTGGTCAGGGTGGATATCCAGGAGGCTTCTCCTCCAAGCCTCCAGCTCCAGAGGTCAACAGGCTTAATTTGGGCCTCATAACAAGCAGGTTCAAATCCCAGTTGTTCCATTTACTGACTGTGTGATGTGGGCCCACAGTTGACAGCCACATCCGAGTTATGAGGGGTATATGAGTTTCCTAGGGCTGCTTAGAAAATTACCACAAATGTGGTGGCTCAAAACAACAGAACTTGATCCTTTCACAGATCTGGAGGCTAGAAATTGAAATCAAGGTTTTGACAGATCGGTTTATCTGAAAGTCTGAGAGAGGATTTGTTCCATGCCTCTCTCCCAGCCTCCAGTCAAGGTCAGCAATTCCTAGCCTGCCTTGGTTTGGAGGCACAGCCCTCCAGTCTCTGCCATAGCTTCGCATCACTGTCCTCTCTGTGTGCCTCTGTGTCCTCGCCAGTTTCTATAAGGACATCAGGTATTGCATGGAAGTCCTGCTATATGTGCAGAATGATCAAGATCCTTAGTTTGATTACATCTGCTGTGAAAGCCCTATTTCTAACTAAGGTTGCATTCTGATACATGAATTTTGGAAGACACTATTCAATCCTTTACAGGGAGCAAGGGGACAGTTGAATCCTGGAATAGGGCTAAGGACAGTCTCTGATTCCTGTAATCTAGGAGCCCAAGAAAAGATATATATTAGAGCCAGAAAATTGAGGGAGCAAGAAACTCCGTTCATCACAGAAGAGCAGAACAAGATCGAGAAATTGGGATGTCAACAAAACTAACAGTGATACTTGGGAAGTAGGAACTAACCAAAGAACCAAGGGAGGTTGGACAGAAGAGATGATTTGCTGCTCTGGCTACCTACATTGCCCTTCTGCTTCTCTAAGAATTAATTCTGGCTCATTTGGATAAGGTCCCAGCCTTTGGCTCCACAGGAGAGTCCTTAAATTGATGCTGACCAGACGGTCAGTTCCCACCCATCAGCAGATGGAGTCTGGAATTTGTTTTGCAGGATAGATATCTCTTGTGCCCAGGGAAGCTTGACTCTCCAGGGCAGCTTCCAGGCTAGTCTGTAAGCCATGTCCAAGCTCGCTCCATGCCCAGGCCCCTTTTGCATCAATCCCTGATATTCACCAAGATTCTGTACTTGGAGTAAATCTTCTGCTCACCTCCTGAGTTAGGCCTCCTGACCAGCAGACCACTCCACTGCTGCCTGGGACTGCTCCAGAATGCACAGCTTGCTTCTGCTACTAACACACACTTGCCCTTTTCTGGTTCTTCTCTAAAGGGTGACGTCCTCATCCATTTTATATCCTTGCTACAAGTGGCTTTAACTCTACTCTAGTTCTCAGGCGGGTGTGTGACATAGGTTTGGCCAAGCAGCTATATATCCCTCATACTACTGATGAGTTGAGGGATGTATATGTCACCAGTCAGAGCAAATGGGCCATAATTAGGCCTCTTTGGGACTTTCTGGAGAGAGGCATGCACTGTTTTCTGATGATTATGAACATGGGGGAATGTAGCTTTGAAGCTGCTGGTGGCCATCTTGGTTTCTGAAGTGAAAATGAGAATAGACCAAACGTATAGGAAGGTAGAGATCAGAGATGGAGAGATTGACCTCTAGGGGCTTTGGTTGAATCTCTGGATCAAGCCATATTGAAAGTCAAAGTATTCTCAGAAAATTCAATTTCCTGAGGCAGTAAATTCCCTTTTTGCTTAAAATAATTTGAGTTTGTTTTTATTTCTTGAAATTAAAATCCTCATTAATACTTACTTAAAATCTGATGGACCCTACTCACCCCAGAATTGGAATCCTGCCAATGCCTGCCTTCTGGGATCACTGATGCCCAGATTTTCTTGTGGTTGTGCCTTTACTCTGGATCCCAGTATCACTTGGGACTGTCTTGATTTGATGGGCATTCATTACCTTTAGCTACCCAGAATCTGCATATCCCACCATTTCTATTCAAGTGGATCTCTCTTTGAGTCCTGATCATTATGGCATGGACTCCTGGCCCAGAATTACTTTCTTTTTGGTAGTATTAGGGATTGAACCCAGGGCTTCATGAGCACTCTACCTGAGCTACATCCCTGACTCCTATGACTCAGGGTTTCAGAATCAGTTCTTCCATCCAGAGAATGGTACAAAAATGGAGGGAAAATATTCAGAGCAGAAATGATAGTTTGAATTCCGTGGCCACAGTAGCTGTGGTAGCTTGGTCAGAAAGTTCCTGAGGTATGGTCTTGGCTATGTTTCTGCTAACCTGGTTTCTGCCACTTTTTCCCCATTGGTTCTCTAAACCTTCCATTGTTTCTGTTAGAAACACAATATTGTTTTAATGACTCCTTAACTTTCTACCCAAGTTTTGCAATCAAAAACCCTGATGACACACCTGGATGTACACGACTGTCCCAATGAAGCCCATGAATGCCATGGCCCACTGGACACTACTTTTTGTATAGAAGGTGGGGGAGCTCAGGAAGAAGCAATTAAGAGCAGTGATGAACAATTTTTTTCCTCCTAAATTAAATGCTATTTGAAGCCAAAGTCAGAAATATGCCCTACTTCCCAGAGGCCCAGTGAGTCTCCTTAACAAGCCACCTAATCCCTATGTCCTTTACTTTCCTTACATGTCGAGTAGACATAATAATTTGAACCTGGCAAGATTTAGCAAGAGCAAAAGCCCCATTAGATTGCGCATCCTGTGGGGCAGGCACATGTATACCTTAATGCCATCAGTGCCTAGAATTTGTAGGCACTCTGTGAATAGTTCCTGAATTAGCTAAAATTTAATAGAACAATGTTTATAGATCAATTAAAGCTGTGACTAAATGTTTATGCATCTCCCAAAATTCATGTAGAAATCTTGCGTATTAGGAGGAAAAGAGCTCATGAGTGGAGTCCTACCGAATGAGATTAGTGCCCCCATAAAAGAGGCCCCAGAGAGCACCCCTGCCTATTCTACCATGAGGGCACCATGAGAAGAGGCCATCTATGAACCAGAAAGCAGACCCTCTGCATGCCCAAGGCTTCCAGCTCCTCATTCTTGGATTTTTCACCCTTCAGAAACAAGAGCTTATAAGTCATCCAGTCTAGAGTGTTTTGTTATAACAACCCAAATGGATGAAGACAGAGCCCTTTTGTGAACCCACCATCATGAATCTCCATTGAAGAAAAATAGTGCACTCCTCAACACACACATAATGTACATACAATTTCAGGAGGTTCATGACCTTGGTAAGACCCAATCAAACTACAGGTTAAGAACCAGTGTGACAACATCCTTAAGCTATGGAGTCAGATACACTTGTTATAGCAGACTGAGCAAACTAAGACTATTGTCTCACTATAGAAAGTAGCTCTGATTATAATAAGATTATCAGGACTATGCAGTTCAGCTCCAGGATTATCACTCAAGTGTGGTAGGGTCAAGTTATCATTTGAGAAATATTCCTAGTTTAGAGGAAGAGCATCAGAAAAGTCAGACTTTTTCACTGGAATTTCTAGTCAACAGTGATTTAACTATTTTTATTAGTTAGGACAAGTAACTCCAGTTGCTGTGACACATGCCAGTGACTCAGGAAACACACACACAAAGAACCATTTATTTCTAGTCTACACAAAGTTCAATACTGGTTAGATGATAATTGCCTTCCATAGTGAATCAGGGATCCAAGCTCCATCCACCAACTGACTCCATTATCTTTGGAGACTTTTCTTTAAGCCATGCAGCTGGAGAACAAAATAGCATGGGAAATGGCACAGTAGATTCGGGTTTCCAAAGAAATAGAACTGATGGAATGTATACAAAAATCAACAATGATTTATTTTAGGGAATTATCTCACGTGATTATGGAGGGTAAGAGTCCATATGCCACAGTTTGGATCTTAAATGTCCCCCAAAAGCCCATGTATTAAAGGGTTGGTTTACAGGGTGTTACTATTGGGAGGCAGTGGAACCTTCAGAAAATGGAGACCAGTGACAGATTCTTAGGTTATTGGAGGTATGCCTTCAAAGGAGATTGTGGGACCACAGTCTCTTTCTCTCTGTTCCTTGGTTCATGATGAGGGTGGTTTTGCTCCACCACACATTCCTGTCATGATATGCTATTTCACCACAATACCAAAGCAACAGGACCAACTGATGGACTGACACCTCCAAAAGTGTGATCCAAAATAAACCTTAACTCTTTATAAGTTAATCATATCAGGCATTTTGTTATAGTAATGGAAAGCTGACTAACACGCTTCAGGATGGGCCAGAAATCTGAAGACCAGTAAAGGATAAATGCTGTACTTCAAGTCTGAAGGCCATCTACTGGCAGAATTCCTTCTTCAGAATCATCTTTCATTCTATACCGAACTTCAGTTGATTGGATGAGGCCCACTCACATTGTGGAGGTTAATCTGCAATAGCCTACTAATTAAAGTGTTGATTTTATCCAAAACTCCCTCACAGAAATCTTCAAAATAAGATTTGAGCACAAATTTGGCCACTGTGGTTCAGTTACCTTGACACATAAACAACCCTTACACATTGTACACCTTATTTTCAGACCTGGAAGTGGTATTATCTCTGACCACCTTCCACTGTACAGAACTTATGAGAAGGCACCAATCTATATTCAAGGGAAGCCAAGGAATATAATGCTCCACTGTGTCTAGGAAGAGGAAATGGTGAACAACTAGATAGTCTTGGTTTGTTGTGGGTTTTCAACATAAAGGATCCTGAGCTGGCAGGAACTGTCCAGAAGTGTTGGAACTCATTGAGGAGGACGCCCAGCAAATTGCCAAAGAGAGCAGAGGGTGGGATGTAGGATGAGCTGGGAACTCAGAGCAGAGGGCGGGTCAAGATCACACCAACTAAACTTACCACCAGGAATCTCGTTTTAAGAATTCAATCCAATTAAACTGATGTTAAGACTTGACCTATGGCCTACATTGAACTTTTTTTCTTTCCTTGGACGACACAGCTGTAAAAATCACCAGAATAGAGAATGCATTACCATGCTATAGAGTTTGCCACTTCCCAATTCCTAGTGCATGGGAAGTCCCTTTCAAGAAGAACTTTGACACAGATGGAAGCCAGAGGGTGGAAACAGCATAAAAAGTATGGTTTTCAGGTGGTGAGGGTAACGGCTAGAAAACACGAGGAAGACAGGTCACAAATCACCACTCCTGCCTAGAACCCGCCATTTAAAGAAAGGACAGTATGCACACACCACACAGTGAGATGAACAAAGTGTAGAACCGCGTTTCCCACATTACACCCCAGACAAGTCAATCCTTTTAAGTTTTTATTTATTATTATCATCGTTATTTTTTGTTGGGATCAAACCCGTGGCCTTGCTTATGCTAAGCACATACTCTGTCACTGAGCTACATCCTCAACCCTGCTTCATTATTTTTTTGATTTTTTATTTGTTCTAATTACTTATACATGACAGCAGAACTCATTTTGACACATCATACATAAATGGAGTACAACTTCTCATTCTTCCGGTTGTATATGATATGGAGTTACACAGGTCATGTAATCATATATGCACATGGGGTGAGAATGTCCGATTCATTCTACTATCATTCCTTCTTCATTTTTTGGTGAGGTGGGTACTGGAGATTGAACTCAGGGGTACTTGGCCACTGCACCACATCCCCAGCCCTATTTTGTATTTTATTTAGAGACAGAGTCTCACTAAATTCTTTAGGGCCTCACTAAGTTACTGAGGCTGGCTTTGAACTTGTGATCCTCCTGCCTCAGCCTCCAGAGCCACTGGAATTACAGGCATGTGCATGTCTCATTTCATTCAAGCCTCAGGAATGAGACTGATACTATCATTGTTCATATTTTCCAGATGAAGAAGACAAGGTCAAGAGTTACCAGCTTGCCCAGTCACACAGCTAGTGAGTGAGATGACTGGGCTTTTAGCCCAGGCAGTCTGATTCCAGAGCTATGCTTTTAACCACATAGTCCATACAATGTACAATCTAGAGTGTAGATAAACTGCAAGCCTGGCTCCAATTACACAGACATATTATTTTTGGAACAGAACAGGGGATCAAGAAGGAGATTAAAGACAGGCTTATAAAACATGATGGTTGTTGCACTTCAGATCAGAAGAAAAAGAATTCAGCAGCTCTTAACTGAAGTATGTTGGAATAATCGGTTACTAACTAGAAAATTAAGTTCCTTCTTCTCAACATATAAAGAAAAGTAAAATAAAGTATTGAACATATGTTGTGGCAAAAATAACTGTTGATTAAGGAAGATTTTTCCCAATCATGGAAAAAAAATTAAGAAGATCACTGAATTAGGAAAAACTGACCAATACCTAAAATTGTATTCAATTATGTAAAAATGGAGGGATATCTTGTATTTGGAAGAGTTAAGTGAGTCACTGTGGTATTTAAAACAACATCAAGAGTCATGTTGGTGTGGTAGCAGCACATGTCTGTAATCCCAGTGGCTCGGGTGGCTGATGCAGAAGGATCATAAGTTCAAAGCCAGACTCAGCAACTGGGCAAGGTCCTGACCAACTTAGTGAGACCCTTTCTTAAAATAAAAAAGGAAAATGGCTGGGGATGTGACTCAGTGGTTGAGTGCCCCTGTGTTCAATTCCTGGTACCAAAAAAAAAACAACCCAAAAAACTAAACAACAACAACAAACCCAAACTATAAAATAAAGAAAAATCTTAAAACTTGACAGAATATGATCAAATATCAAGACAATTCATTGAAGAAATAATTATGGCTAACAAATATTAAGAAAACAACAAATTTCTCACAACAGTAGAAAGAGTGAATTTAAAATAGCAACAGGATTTCATTTGTTGCCTGTTGCTTCGTTAAAAAAAAATTGATTATTGCCATGTGTTGGTCAGCATGTTAAAAAGCAGGCACGTTCATACACTTTGGTGGTATATAAACGGATACAGCCTTTTTGGAGTGTTAACTGACAATATCTATCAAAAATATGGATATTTGTAATCTCTGCCCAGAAGTTCCACTTTTAGAAATAGAACCTTCAGAAATAGTGTCAGTGTGTAAAGATTTATGCTTGAGTATATGTATTGCTATATTATTTATAATCATAGGAACAAGGTAAGTAACCATCAAATGGACAATGATTAAATAAGTCTTGATTTGACCAAACTATGAATCTTCCGAAACTTTTGGGAAGAATGAGGTATGAGCTATGTGTTCACCTGGTAAGCATTAATTATATACTCTGAAATAAAAATAAACAACTACATAATAGTATAAAACAGTCTCAGTGACTCCCCCAAGGTAGTGGAAATTGAGAATGAATAGAGAGAATATTTTCTTTATACATATATGTGCTGTTTAATTTTTTTTTTCTTCAAAAATTATCTGAAAGGGTTCAAATGTAACTTGTTGATAGTAGTTATTTCCAGAGAGCTGAACTGGGTAGGGTGGGTTCATGGAGGGCAGGATCATATTTTCAATTTGAAGCTAACATTCAGAATGTTTGCAGTAAGTATTAATTTTGTGATAACAAAAATCATTGAGATGAAAACAATAGAAAACAGAAAGCAAAAGAAAGAGACATGATCACTATGGTCAGCAGCTTTTACTGTTTTTTTTTTTTTCTTTCCTTTAATCTCAGTCCCCACAAAAAGAGAGTGACCAAGAGTACTTAGGTGCCAAACATGTTCTGATCAGCCAGGATCCATGGCATTTATTCTTAGGTACTCAGGGAATGGGACCATAGTACTGCAAAGCCATTAACTATTATTTTTTAGTTCTTTGGAAGGATAAAGGAAGCCCTGGAAAAATGAGAAAAGGTCACCACTCTATTCAAAATACAAAAACGGATGACCTCGAGCACTGTAGGCTGTCTTTACACTGGAAAGATATTACAGAAGGTCCTTCAACAAGTAAAAAACACGGCTACTAGGGGAAGCAAAGTTCTGGGGCAGGGGACGGGTAGCCTCATAGTGAATGGCCCCTGAGGCCTTCCAGTCTGACTCTAAAGGGGGACACTTCGGGTGCTTTGAAGGTGGCCCTGAGCAGTGTCCAACATGCTGTCTTGGAGTCAGCTGGTCTGGGTCATGTGACCTCTGCCACCTTGGAACATGTGGGTTGTGATCAGGACTTGGCAGTAGACACCCAAGTCACTGGGCGCAAGCTAGTGAGTGTCTTGGCTTCCCCAACCAAAACTTTCATCTAGGTTGTAAAGATGCTGACTTTTTATAAATTCTGCCTTCTTCCAAGTCAAATCCATCTCCAACTGCCTCCTTTCGTGGTGACCTTTCCTCAAGTTTCACCTCTAATAAAAAGCAGGCCCTTTTTCAGATTTGTTCTCTGGATAAATTCTGGTCAGCTTCGACAGGGGCACTGACCAATTTTCTCATATGCACATCTGGAGCTCATGGGCCAATTCAACTTTGCAATTCAACTTTTTCACACCCCAAGAGTGGAGAGGTTAGCTCCAATAAAATAGTACCAGTAAAAGGGAGAATGGATTCTGGGTAAACAACAAATATCCTCTACAATCACTTGAGACAAATCACCACAAATAACTAATCTGTTTCCTCATCTGCATAATGGGTATAAAGTACCTATCTCACAAAATTATTGAGGGGATTAAGGTAATATAAAGAAAAGCATTTGTATTCAGAAAACACTATTGCAATATTAACACCACCATTGACCTTGAATATTAGGAAGAAAAAGTCAAATGAACAAAATAAAAATAAAGAGAGAAATAAATTGAGAAAAAGGTATGTCCCTCACAGGAAAAAATGAGTATGGCAATGGGAAAAAATTAATTTGGACCACAAGTTTAAAAATAAAGGAGTAAAGAGATTAATGGTTGCTAGGGATTGGAGGAGGATGGATACTTAGGCAGAGCTCAGAGGATGTTGAGGGCAGTAAAAATTCTCCACATGACACCGTGGTGGTAGATACATATCACACATTTGTCCAAAACTACGGAGAACAGCAAGAGTGAACCTTAGTGTAAATCCCAGGCTTTGGTGATAATGATGTGCCATGCGGGTTCATCAAGGTACCACTCCGGGTCTGGGGGTGTTGATAATGGAGGGGCTGTGCATTTATGGGGACCCCCTGGGAAAATATCTCCGTACCTTCCTCTCAGTTTTGCTGTGAACCTGAAATTAATGTAACCACACGCAATTTGTTTAAAAACGAAGGGGCAGGATGGCAACTTGTTGAAGAATCACTCCTGACATTGGCATTGGAAATGCCTGTCTGAAATTGGGAACGTGGAGGTCTCAGTGACAGGAGCGTGAGCGGGGAGCTCTCAGTCTTGGTGGCCAGGGGCTGGAACAGCAGTGGCAAAGCCTCCAGCCCAGGACGCGCTCTCAAGGTGGAGAGACACTAGCGCTACCCTGCAGTCGACAAAAACGTTGAAGTCCCTTCTTGAAATGTAAATACAGGCGCACTTGGGCTGCCTGCGTCCCCTGGCTCCCGGAATAGCCGAGAGTGGGAACTACACACATTTGGAAAGATAAAGGCGTTAAGGTTTGTTTTATGAAAAGCAAACATTTGCCAACATTTAGCTTGTGTGGGCAGGGCATTAGATAAGGCTTGCTTCTCTGGAGGGGACGGGCCTTTTCTTTCCAGTGATAGAATGAGGCTCCATTAAGAGCAGCAGCTGGGAAGGAGGCCGACTCCTGGATTAACTCTCACCTCTGCCAAGACCTTGGCAAATGCTTCAAGACCTCTGACCTTCATTTTCTTTGTCCATAGGTTGGGGCCAAAATGAATACTCACTTTATAGGTACATGGTGAGGATTAAAGGAATTAATTTACAGCAACAAATATCAGCTAAATTATTATCCAACTAATCAAAATTTTATCAATGGGGCGTTTCCCATCTACACAGGATTTCAAGGAGATCCGAATTTTCTTTTTTTGGGTGGGGAGGGTACCAGGGATTGACCCTAGGGGTGCTTAACCACTGAGTCACATCCCCAGCCCTTTTTTATATTTCATTTAGAGACAGGGTCTTGTTGAGTTTCTTAGGGCCTCGCTAAGTTGTCAAGTCTGGCTTTGAATTCATGATCCTCCTGCCTCAGCCTCGCCAGCTCCTGGTATTATAGGTGCTCATCATCGTGCCCTGCCCCAAATTTTCTTTTTGGTTGCATTGCTTCCTAAACTCAAAGCCCCTAATATTAAGAAGAAGAATATTAAAATTACTATTTATCAAGATTCAAAAGGGGCTGGGGAGATAGCTCAGTCGGTAGAGTGCTTGCCTTGTAAGCATAAAAAAAAAAAAAAAAAAAAGAGATTCGAAAGGATCAGAACTCACTCTTCCTCATTCTCTCCCAAGAGAATAGGGGCAGGAGCATACGGAGGGTTCTGTAGGTTGTGTATCAAGCAATTTTATTTGCATTTCTTTGTTTAGTGCTTATGATACCAAAAAGTGGGTGCTTATTGTCAGTTGTCCACCTTACAAAGAAGCTCACATCAGACCTGAGGACTTGGATAAAACACCAATATTCACCACAATGACGTGGGGCTGGGGTGGAGCACGAGGGAAGGGGGTGGAGATGAGGGCAGAGAAGGCGCTGCCCTGCAGAGCCCGGCTGCCGCCTCTCCCTCAACTCTCGCCCTGCCACACGTTCTCTGTCCCTCTCTGTCCACTCCCGCATCCTGTCCCCTCTGTGGAAGTCCAACAGTGTTCTTTTTCTCCAAAACATAATTTCTCTTTATTTATACAATCTATGAAATTCGTTTCCAGCAAAATAATACCCTAACCCCAGCCTCCTCTCTGCTGTGGTCGGAGTCCTGCTGAACGCCAGGCCCTGCCGTGCATGTCCCTTGCCCACACTTGGTTCTTTGCAGGGTTCTGATTCTGAAGCAGACCTTTCCCTTAGAGTCCACCTCGACC
The DNA here is from genome assembly GCF_902686455.1 of Sciurus vulgaris. NCBI lineage: Eukaryota > Metazoa > Chordata > Mammalia > Rodentia > Sciuridae > Sciurus > Sciurus vulgaris. The sequence continues at coordinate 125,747,653 of NC_136469.1, forward strand.
TCCGTGCTGACGTTTCCCCCCTCGGGTCAGCTTTCCTCCATGCCTGGCTGCTCTCTGCCCTCAGGTGACGGCTCTTCTGGTGTCCCCGCCTCTTTTTCACTCCAGGAGTGATTGCGCCCTCAGTACCAGCGCTTCCCTCATCCAGAAACGGACTCTGGAGGGCTTCGCTTTTCAATATCCTTTCCGAGTCATTTAAAACAGATTATAACTGTTTTAAGCTCATTTACAATTCTTACAAGAATCGTAAAATATTAAAAGACAAAGCCTTTAAAAACAAATGGAGAAAAAAATACGACAGGCCATCCTTACCACAGGGAAGTTGTCTATCTGCTCCCTGCAGTAGGAACAGGCTAATTTTAAGCCTTGACATCGCTGATTTTTTTTTTTTTTTTTAAGACCTAAGTTCTTACTGCATTCTAAGATCTGAATATTGTTGCCTTCCGCACTCCAGATTCATATGCTGACATCTAACCACCAGTGCCTTGATATTAGGACCTGAGACCTTTGGGAGGTGATTAAGGTATGGATTTAGGGTTCCCATAAGCTAGGTCCAAGGACCCAGCTAGCAGTTTCCATGAACCAGAAAGCGGGTCCTCACTGGACACTGATATCCTTTGATGTTGGATATTCCAGCCTCTAGAGCTGTATGAAATAAATATTTGTTGCTTAAAAGTCACACAGTAACTATTTTTCCCTAGCACTCCCACCCCTTTCTGTGAATTAGCATCTACATATGAGAAAACATTCATCCTTTGGTTTTTTGGGTTTGGCTTATCTCACTAAGCATGATATTCTCCAACTCCATCCATTTACCAGCATATGCCATAATTTCATTCTTCTTTAAGGCTGAGTAATATTCCATCATATATATATATATGCCACATTTTCTTTATTTGTTCATCTGTTGAAGGGCACCTAGGTTGGTTCCATAGTTTAGCTATTGTGAGTTGAGCTGCTATAAACGTTGATGTGGCTGCCTCACTGTAGTTTGCTGATTTTAAGTTCTTTGAGTATAAACCAAGGAGTGGGATAACTGGGTCAAATGGTTCCATTCCAAGTTTTCTGAGGAATCTCCATACTATTTTCCATAACGGTTGCACCAATTTGCATTCCCACCAGAAATGTATGATTATACCTTTTTCCTTACATCTTCACCAATATTTATTGTTGCTTGTTTTCTTTCTTAAAAATTTTGATTCATTGTACATAAATGGGGTACCACTTTCGTTTCTCTGTTTGTACATAAAGTAGAGTCACACTATTTGTGTAATCATACATGTACATAGGGTAATGATGTTTGTCTCATTCTATTATTTTTCCTTCCCCCTCCCCTTCCCTACCCCTAATTTTCCTCTACACAATCCATCCTTCCTCCATTCTTGCCTCCCTGCCAACCCTGTTATATATCATCATCCACTTAATAGAGAAATCATTCGGCCTTTGGTTTTTGGGGATTGGCTTATTTCACTTAGCATGATATTCTCCAACTCCATCCATTTACCTGCACATGTCATAATTTTATCTTTCATATTCTTCCTTATGGTTGAATAATAGTCCCTTGTGTATGTATACCACAGTTTCTTTAGCCATTCATCTGTTGAAGGGCATCTAGGTTGGTTCCATAATCCAGCTATGGTGAATTGAGCAGCTATGAACATTGATGTGGCTGTATCTCTGTAGTATGCTGATTTTAAGTCCTTTGGGTATAGGCCAAGGAGTGGGGTAACTGAGTCAAATGGTGGTTCCAGTCCAAGTTTTCTAAGGAATCTCCATACTGCTTTCCAGAGTGACTGCACCAATTTGCAATCCCACCAGCAATGTATGAGTGTACCTTTTCCCCCACACCCTTGCCAACACCTATCATTGCTTGTATTCTTGATAATTGCCAGTCTGACTGGAGTGAGATGAAATCTTAGAATAGTTTTGATTTGCATTTCTCTAATTGCTAGAGATGTTGAACATTTTTTCATATATTTCTTGGCTAATTGTATTTCTTCTTCTGTGGAGAGTCTATTCAGTTCCTTGACCCATTTACTGATTGGGTTGTTTTTTTGGGGTTAAGTTTTTTGAGTTCCTTATATATCCTGGAGATTAACGCTTTATCTGAGTGCATGTGGTAAAGATTTTCTCCCACTCTGTAGGCTTTCTCTTCACAGTATTTCTTTTGCTGAGAAAAAGCTTTGTAGTTTGATTCTTGATTTAACTTCTTGCACTTTAGGTGTCTTGTTAAGGAAGTCAGATCCTAGGATGACATGGTAAAAATTTGGGCCTACTTTTTCTTCTAGTAGGCGCAGGGTCTCTGTTCTAGTGCCTAAGTCTTTGATCCACAGTGAGTTAATTTTCGTGCAGGGTGAGAGATAAAGGTTTTAATTTCATTTTGTTGCATGTGGCTTTCCATTTTACCTAGTACCATTTGTTGAATAGGCTATCTTTTCTCCAGTGAATGTTTTTGGGGCCATTGTCTAGTATAAGATAACTGTATTTATGTGAGTTTGTCTCTGTGTTAAAAAAGAAAAAAAGAAAAGCCACATAGTTTATGATATTTTGTTCAAGCAGGTCAAATGGACTGAGGAAATATCCCTCACTGTTTGAATTTATTTGCCAGTACTGTGACAGAATCACAGAACCCCTGTATTTATATAAACAAACAAATTTCTTCCCATTTCTCCTGCTTTGCTACCTTTATGTTCAAATGACTCAGTTGCACCTAGATTTGGATTTCTTCCTGCTAAGAATTCTTTGCTTGTCCATAAGTTTGAGCTAAAGCAGAAGGCATGGCCAATTTCAGAGTTTTCTCGTGACTGTAAAATTTTTATACTAAACAATGAAATGTATAAAAGGTGAGTTCTCCCGTGTTCTCCGAGTTCTAACGGGAGTGAGAACCAACAGGTCAGAGGTCCCCACCCTCCTCGTTCACGGGGCGTATTCACTGCACGAAGGGACATGTCTGTTCAAGGGCTCTGCGGTCATCACTTCTGTGAGTTTTTTAACTCCAGGGCAAATTCTGTAGTGTTGACAGAGGTTGGAGATTTGCGTAAAGGCCTTCCTAAAATCCTCTGGATATTCTTAGGGTTTTTCTCCAGCAGGAAGTCTCACGTCAGCCAAGGCTGGAGCCATGACTGAAGGGCCCACCTTCTCCCAGTCCCTACATTCATAGATTTCATCTTTGTTATAAATTCTTTGATGTCCTGTAAAGAATGAGCACTTGCTAAAGGCCTTCTCCATCCACTGCATTCACACGCGCCATCCACAGTATGAATTCTGCGGTGGAGTGTAAATACAGAGTACTGGCTAAAAGCCTCCTTGCAGTTATTTATATCTGGAGCCTCTTCCTCCAGTGGATATCCCTTGATGTTGGGCAAAATGAGATTCTCACTAAAGCCAAAGGCCTCTCTCCATTCATCACCCTCATGGGTTTTATTCCTTTATAAATTCTGTGATGCTAATCACATTTTGAGCCCTAATGAAGGTCATCCCATAGTCCTTACTATGAAAGAGTTTCCGCACAGAGTGAAATTGCTGCTCTTACACAGAAGAATAAAATCCTTTTCAAATGCATAACATAGCAAGATTTTTCATCTTGCATAGGTAATTTTGTGTTTTATTGTGAATGTTTCTTTTGAAACTTTGATGATGTGGATGATATTTATGTGTTCTCATGATAACAGGCTGTTGGACAAAAAGAACTAATTTCAGATGAAAACTTCCCCCAAACTTGTTATATTTGCGTTCTTTTCACTTTGATATGGCCAATTCTGCTTTCACATTGATTATCTCCTCCTTAATTTTTCCTGAACGAAAATATCTGAAGGATATGGGTTTGTGTACCTTTTCTATCGAGAACATTCTCATCATTCTTGATAATCCAACTCTGGAGTTCGCCTCTTTGCCACAAAACCAAACTGCTTCCCTCTCCATCCCTGGCTGGAGGACATTTTTGATGGGACACAAAAATCAGAACTGAAAACTCACAGCCACTATGTCAGGCAGAAAAATGGTTCCGCGAAGATGTCCACACCCCAATCCCTGGATTTCATGAACGTGTGGGAAACAGAAGGTTGCAGATATGATCAAGTCAAAGATCTTGAGATGGGAAAATTATCCCCAATTATCCAAGCAGGGCCAGTGTAATCACAAGGGCCCTGAAACGTGAAGAGGGAAGCAGAGGAGAGGCAAGAGAGGGCGATGTGACTACAGAGAAGAGGTCAGAATGATGAGAAGTAAGGACTCCAGACATTGTCACTGGGTTTCAAGATAGATTAGCATGAGTGTCTAGAACCCAGAAAAGATTAAAAAACAATTCTGCCCTAGAACCTGCAGAAGGGACTGTAGCCTTCTATGACATTTGCTTTCAGTCAAGTGAGACCCTTGTCAGATTTCTAACCTACAGGACCATAATACATTTGTGTTGTTTAGCCACCAAGTTCATGGTAATCGTTACAGCAGCAGTAGAACACTAAAGGAGTCACAGTGGCCGTCACCCCTGCTGCCATGATGGTGTAGAATGGAAGCTTATCTCCGGCCATCTTCTGTGACAAATGTGGGAGTGTCTCTATAATCGGCCTCACCAATGACTGAGCATGGCAGCGTCCTGGAGCCCACCATTCCTGCCCAACAGGGTCTTCCCCCATGGACGCTCTGCCCTGGGCTACCCATCCTGCAAATGGAAGCTCTTCTGCTCAATTCCTCCTTCCCTTTCTTTCTTCACAGATCTTAAACCTCCCTCCACGTCTCCTTTTCCCTTTCCTTTTATCCTTACAGGAATTTCTCCCAGTAAATCTCTGTTCTTCTAACTTTATCTGGTATCTGCTTCTTGAAAGATCCACAAAGATGTATCTTCTAAAGCCTGGCTCCAAAGCTCCCACACCCTTATATTCTGCCAGGAAAAAGGCTCACATTTACCTCCTCTGGCTCACTCCTACCTTTCTCATCTTTCTTAAACAGCATAATTAGGCATCTCTTGGTTTCTTTAACTCTCTTCACCTCTCACCCTGATGGAACCCATCCCTAATAACTGATCAAGCAAAGAATCCTTGCTGTTATATATTGACCATGTGTGTGTAGAACACTACAGATATTCATAATCTCCTGTCATCTTTCCTTTTTTCTCTGTCACACCAAAATAAGAGACTCAATGCTTTGAAAAGAAGTGACTTGGCCAAAGTCACTCACTGAGCACATGATGAAATCACTCTTAGTTCCAGGCCTTACTAAGGGCAAAGTCCCGGCCATTTCAACAAAAGCAAGCACATCCTGTGTGTGCACAGGTATTTGTTGGGACTCTGATGGGTGTTTGCTTTAGGCTTCAGATGCATCTGCATCTGGAGGAGGAGTGGGAAGAACCTTATCAGGATCATATTTTCATGAGGAACTGAGGATCCTCCTGGGGAGAAACTCCTCCCAGGCTAGAGTCAGGTGCATGGGTGTAATCCACGCTCAGCAGGATCAGCACCAAGAGGAAGGGGGACCCATTGGAGCCCAGCATGGAGTCCCACTGTCACTTCCATAGTGGGCCCTCTGACCCAGCCCCCAGACACTCATTCCTGAGTCCTGGGAAGGAGGAATTACAATAATGAACTGCTTTTCAATGTATTAATAAAGGTGGCAATGTATAGTATTAGCATATCCAGTTTTAGTAAAGCAGAGAAAAACATCCAGGGCACAGAGACAGTTCCCTCTCAAGGCAGCCAGAAGCAAGAGTAGGCTGGGACACTGAGTAGTCAGTTCCTGCAAGTGAGAGGAATTGCAATAAGACAAGACCGGAGGCGGGTAATGGAGATAACAAGGTAAATATTCTGGGGAGCAGCTGCCCAGCGCTCCTGCAGCACTAGCAATACTGAAGTTAGTCTCCAGAATATTCAATGCCTCATAAAATGCTCTCCGTGATTTATAAGCAACAGGGAATACTCCACCTTAGGGCTGTTCTCCCAAATTCTTTTTGTTTTTTCTCACTTAAAAGGGAGGGGGTGCTTCCTGCCTTTGGGAGCCTTCTCTTTGAATCCAGGCCCCAGCATGGCGCCTGGCATGTGGACTGTGTTTCCTGCATGACCTAAAACAGAAACAGCGCATGCTCACTGGAAGCAGCTCAGAAATTAAAGAAGAGGCCACCTTCCCTCCCCACCACGCTGCCACCACTCAAGGAAAACATAACTTCTTTTGTTTTTTTCCCAGTAGACCTGAAACCCTGTGCCCGAGCCTTCACTTCTTGGCTGGGGTTGTCCATGGGTACCATGTGGGTTGTTGGAAGAGTCGGCTCCTTGACAGGGTGGAGGCCGCCAAGGCTTTTCACAGCCACGGTAAAGCCGAGGAGAGACAATGCCCTTGACCATCTTTGGGAGATCCAATAACCCACCGTGGGCTCTGCTCACGCTCCTGTATTCTCCCTGGGTCCCCAGCGTCACCCTGAGCCTGGCCTCCTCTCTCCCTGCCTCCTTCAGCGGACTCCCAGGTGGGTGTGTGAGTCAATTCATTGACAGCGAGGATATTCTCTCTCTGCTTTTGCTCTCATCCTTAAAAATTCCCAGATAATTTATAAATGATGAACTAGACCTCTAACGGGAATGCATGCTCAAAATGTTTCACATGACGAGGGACAGATGGAAAAATGTCTTAACCTGTTTTAGTCTCTTACATTTCAAATTTTCCAGATCCTTTGAAACTATCCATTCTCCCCCATTCTTTCAGTCATCAAATATTTATTGAGTGTCTACTGTATGCCAGCCTTGCTCCAGAGGTTGGAATATAAAAGCATGCTTGATTTTCCTTGGCTTCATAGAACTTGCTGGGAGATATAGGTGGGAAGAAATTATTTTAATTATTATAATATTATTATATAGTGACAGTTAAGTATTATTATATAGTGATTTAAAAGTTAAGTAGATCAAGGGGCTGGAGATGATGGGTGGTAGTCCTCTACCTCTGGTGATGAGGGAAGGTCCCTCTGAGAAGGGGGCCGTCGAGTATGAGTCTTAAATAAAGAGGAGAGCTGTGTAAGTTCAGGAGAGGCTGATGTGATGGAGACTCTGCAGAGCAGCTGCCTAGACAAAGCACTTGTTTTCTCTCCAGTATAAGCAATTCAGAGCTGGTACGATAGGGACCCGGAAGCTTTCGTTGGCATCTCCTCTTCATCCATTTTGTGGTGTTACATCAGAACACCACAGACCAGATCATGTATGATAAGCAGAAGTTTATCATGGTTCTTATATGGGGCAGTTCAAGGCATCTAGAAGGATCTGCGCACTCCACCAGCCCCTGGGGGAAGGGCAGAGAGAGGGAGAGAGAGCGACAGGGAAGTGAGGTGTGGGGGAGAGGGAAGTGGGGGGAGAGAGGTGGGGGAGGGCAGAGAGAATATCAAACTTACCGTTTTGTAACAAATCTACCCCCATGAAAACAGCACTAATTCTCTCATGAGGGTGGAGCCCCATGACATAATTATCTCTCATTAGGCTCCACCTTCCAACACTGTTGCATTGGGGACCAAGTTTCTGACACTTGAACTTTAAGGGAGACATTCAAACCATAGCATCTACCGTTCCCAGAACTTATGTCAGCAAACTATGATACACTCGTGGTCCAAATCCAAGTCACTCTGTTTTTGCAAATTAAGCCTTATGGAATACAGCCACGTCCATTCATTCACATATCACTTATGGACTTCCTTCACACTCCAGGTAGAGTTGAGTAGATGTGACAGACCACGTGGCCCACAAAACCAAAGTCGTTGACTATCTGTCCTGGTACACAGAAAAGCTTGCTGAGCGCTCCTTTGACTTTCGGTTCACTTTCCCCATGGTGAGCGTCAGCATCACTAGGGACTTTAGAGGCACAGGCTGTTTCTGTGGACCTCAGCTCATAGCGTCATTTAGGATGGCCAGCAATTAAGGGCATATGGTAAATTCTGGGACTCCATTCCCTTTCTCTACCATCCTACAATAGGGTTTTTGCATCAGACTCGCTGTCCCCAGAAATGTTGTCCTCCCGGCCCTGAGTCCTGCCTCATCTGCTCTGTGAATGGCAGGCTGCAGGGGAAAGGTGTGAGGCCCTCCTGTTGAGCAAAGGAGCATCTGCCACGCCTCCTGTCCCCTCAACGCAGGAGAGTCACAGTGTATAGTACTCTGAGCTGTGAAACCTGGGAGCAGTTTGATTCCTGAAATGAGGACTCCCAACAGGCCAATCAGGGGCAGCAGGGCAGGGCCCAGGAGAGCAGGGTGCTGGTCCACCTGAAAGGCCATCTCCCTCAGGCATGCACTGCAGGCCTGGCCGTGAGGCCTTCCAGCTGCGCACAGACCGAATGCCAGTGTGGGCTCTTCTGCAGCACCGCCCAGCTGGCCAGAGGCCCTTTCGAGAACCGTGGGTCTGCTTTGCATCAAGATTTCACAATTTTGTGAAGTTTGTCAAGAATGAAGCAACTCAAATAACAGCACTATTTGTAGATATGAGGTCTCTGTCATCCTGTTTCACTGACAGGACTGTGTTTGGAATCACAGATAAAGAATACCAGGCTTGAAATTTTTCACATAGATGAGGCAGCGGCGCCTCTTCCAGCATGTGGGGGGAGGACTCTCTTCCACCCTCGAGCCTGTGTTATATCTGGATTTCTGTGCCCTCCTACCACAGCCACGTGGGTGTCCATTTAGGAGGGGTAGGTGTCTAATTAGCCCCAAGAAATAAGCCAGGACATGAGAAGTCATTTTATCTGAGGTTGTATAGGCCCCGGATCTGAAAGTGTCTAACCTGATTCTTAGGCCTTATCACAATAGAGAGGGAGGCTGGATGACAGGAGCCATTTGTACCATGTTTGCCATGGTGGAACGATGGGACAACTGTGAGAGATGCGTGGGGAGAAGAAGGGAAGGGGTGGGGTCACCTGCCCCACATGGAGACTCAGAGTGTGAGTGACAGGCCTTGGGACAGACGCAGAGGGTTGGCTGTCCGCTCCTTTTCTCTCAGGGCCTCTTCCCCTGAGCCCCTCTGAACACCCGGCTCCCTCCTGAGTGTTCCACGTCCAGTACCGAGTCCATGCTCAGCAAGCACTGAGTGTGGTTTATTCTGAGGAAAATATGACTAAGAAACAAGCCGGGTGTGGTTCTGCGTTCTACATCTGCCTTTGCTGTGGTTGGTTATGAGGTGTCCCCAAAGCTCGTGTGAGATATGTGCAGAGGTGAAATGATTAGATGAGGAGAGCTGAACCCTAAGCAGTGGATTAATCCATTGGATGGATTGATAATTTGAAAGGAATACATACTGGACGGTAACTGTAGGCAGGTGGAACATCAGTGAAGGAAGTAGGTCACTGGAGACGTTTCCTTGGGGATGTTATAGCTGTCCCTGGTTCCTCATGCTTTCTGTCTCTGCTCCCAGCTGCCAGCTGAGCAGCTTTCCTCTGCCGCACCCTTCTGCCATGATGCTCTGCCTCACCTCAGGTTCGGAGATGTAGTCAACCATGGGCAGAGCATCTCAAACTGTGAGCCCAAATTAAGCTGTTCTTGTCAGGTATTTTGGTCACAATGATGAAAACCTAACATAGTGCTGAATAGGATGAAAGGTAGAATCAGGGGCCGTGGGAGGGAGGATATTGGAACGCAGGAGGGAAAGCCTGGGATGGGAGTGTCTTGCAGTGCATCTTAGTCCACACTGCAGTGGCTGCCACCTTGGCCCTGGAGGTCAAGGAGGTACCAGCGTACTGAAAGCCTGGGAAAGGGATTCCATCCCAAGAGAGTGTGGGGGTGGTAGTGTTTGGTTTTGCTTTTGTTTTTTAGGGTTGCGTGGTATGAAGGGAGGAACGCTTGATATAGCCACCCTCGAAAAGAGTTTTGCAATTTCTTATAAAGTTAAACATACACTTAGTACAAGATCTAATAGCCCCATCCCTGAGAATTGATTCTAGGGAAATTGAAACTTAGCCTTGAACAAAAACAAGTGAATGTTCATAGTAGCTCTACTCATTCTCACCCCAAACTGGAAACAACCCAAATTGTCTTCTGCAGGGGAATGGACAAGCATACTGTGTTCCACCCACAGCAAAGAATACTGCTTGGCAATAAAAAGAACAAATTCAACAAGATGGACGGATCTCTGGTGCATTAGGCTGCAAGAAAGAAGTAATCCTCAAAAGGTTGTGTACTCTAGGATTCTGCTTGTAAGATATTCTCAAAAGTCAAGGACTAGTGATGGAGAACCCACAAGATGGCCTTGGGATGGGGAAGGTGTGGCTACAAAGGGCATCACTGGAGAATTCTGTGTTAATGGAAAAGTCTGTAATTCGATAGTGGGTATGAATGCATGCGTACGTACATGTGCTAAAATTCATAGAACTCTACACATAAACCCCAAAGCCAGTTTTAGTCTGTAATCATTTAAACTGTTATTTTAGGTTTTGTTTGTTTGTTTGTTCTTTCCACAAACCCAGAGTGCTGGAGACTCGAACCTGGGCCTCCAGCATGAGAGGCAGGCACTCTATGAGTTGGGCTATATGGCCTGCACACTTAAACCATTATTTTAACATTTTAAATACATTTAAAGGTGTACTTGGTATGGTTTGTGGAGACCTGGGAACCATTTCTCACCAGGTATGACACTGAATAAATCTTTCCATTCATTCATCCATCCTCTTCCACACACCCACCCATCCATCCACCCTTCCATACATTCACACTAGGCTGCAGTAAGGGTGGATAGAAGGTAGAGTTTGTGCTCATAAGGAACCCATCTAGCAGAAGGGAACCAAGATGAACACACAAGACTTGGACATGGTTTGATAGAGGTGTGTTCATGGTAGATAGGAGGCACCAGAGATCAGACTGGGAAATTAGGGTGACTTCGCTCTCAGAGCCTCCATTTCCTCATTCAGAAATTCAGAGGGCATGTTCTTCCTGTCCCACCTGTGCTAGAGGCTTGTTGGGGGAATCAAGTCCTCAGGAAGGTCTGTGACTCATAGAGAGCAGTTGGTCATACAGAACGGCTTAAGATCTTTCAGCTTCAGAGGGAGCTGCCTGGGCTCTCAGAACAAATAAGTGGTCTTATGAACAAAGATTTTGCAGGTAATTTTTCAGAAGGAAGAAGCGGAAGGATGTCTGCATCTCCACAGGCTGAGGCTGTTGTGAAAAATGTTTTTATAAATTTGCTTTAAAGTTTTTTGAATGAAAGCAGATTTTGATTCTATTCAGAACTTACCCTGCTGTGCTGACAATTTGATTTCTACAACATCGGCGGAAGTGAAAATAAAACAGACCTGTTGTAGAAGTTACGAACTAAAATCAGATGTAATTTTTTTTCTATCATACAACCTAAAAGATCTTTCCAAGCTCTGTTTTTGTTTTCCTGTAGAAAACAGATCAATAATCAGTGGGTAGAAATTGGGGAGAGATATTTGACTACACATGGAAGAATCTTTTAAAAAAATTAACTGTGAATGATAACAAATAATTACCTTTGAATAATTATAAATGTCAGGTAATGAGCCAAGCATTTTATAGTCATTTTTTATTTAATTCTAATAATAATCTAAAGCAGCTACTCCTGCTACTTCCATATTACATGGAAGGAATCTAAACCTCAGAGAGGTATATTTTGAAGTCATCAGAAGTCAAGGTTAGTGCCAGGATTCCAATCCAGGTGTATAAATTACAGAGGACAAGTTACAGACTGAGAGAAAATATCTGTCACATACTTAAAAAATGTTTAGGATCAGAAGAACAAGCTCATATACCAACAACAAAAAGAAAATGCATAGAAAAATGAGCAAAAGAAATAGGCAAGTAACTCACAAATAAAATACAACATGTTCAATATCACTAGCAATTAAAAATGTAAACTAAAATAATGAGAAATAAGTTTTTATATAATATATTAGATAAAAATGAAGATTGATAGAAGTAGATTGAATAAATGTTAGATTTTCTACATTGTTGGAGAGATTATAATCTCAGGGAAATTTGGTATATATATATATATATATATAATTTTTTTTTTTTTAATTTGGTACTGGGGATTGAACCCAGTGTTGCTTTACTACTGAGCTATATTACCAGTCCTTTTTATATTTTATTTTCAGACAGGGTCTCACTAAATTTTTTAGGGCCTCACTAAGTTACTGGCTTTGAACTTGTGATCCTCCTGCCTCAGTCTCCCAAGCTACTAGTAATACAGGTGTGCACCCCTGCACCTGGCTTATTTACATTTTTTAAATGCACATATTCTATGACCCAGTAATTCTACTATTTTGATATTTCTTCTAGAGAAACACCTGCCCAAGTGGTTGAGAAAAATATACAAAAGTTTTCTCTGCAGCTTTGTTTGGAAAAGAAAAGTACTAGAAACAACCTAAAATTAGTTAGCAAGACACAGGCGATTGTGTGGGGCATCATGGAATACACAGGAGAATGAAAAAAGCCAGTTTTGGGGGAAAAAGCAATACCATATCATTTGGGTAAACTCCCCCATAACATATGACCATGTCAAGCTATTTTCATAGATATGTTGGCATTTAACATATTAAAAATATATAAAATAAGATGATCACAATGGTTATTTCTAGGAAGGAACCTGTAATTTGGTGATAGCGAATTCAGACATGTAAAATTTGAATTTTCATTAAAGAAGATGTAACCCTGTATTACCTCATAACTAATAATACTTTTAATAAAGAAGAAAGACACCAGATGCCTGACTCAGAGCCCAGGGATGTTTTTACTTTGGTTCTCGACCTATGGTTCCTGGTTAGGTTTGAACAAGTTCACGAACTTCCTAAAGTTGTGGGCATATCAAGTGTGTGTTGGGGAGTGCGCTTTTTTATTTTTATTAAAGAGTCTTAATATTGGATTTCCAAAAGGATCCATCACTTGGTTCATCCTGTCTAGTTTAAAAAAAGAAAAGAAAAGAACTACAGATTGGTCTGGCTTATAAACCACAGACAGGCATCTATTTCTTCAGCTCTGGCGGTGGGAACGCCTCCAAGATCAAGGCAGATTCAGGCCTGGTAAGGACCCACTTACTGCTTCACAGACACTGTACTGTGTCCTCCAGTGACAGGAAGGGAGCTGAGGGGCAGCTGGTTGTGACCTGATCACCTCCTCCCAGGCCCCACCTCCAAATGCCAGGATTTTGGAGGTTAGGACTTGACACCTGAATGGAGTAGGGGGCACAAACGTTCAGTCTCTGGCCAGATCCAAGACCCAGAGAAGATCAAGAACAACTTTAGTGGACAATGTTGCTGTTCTGTTGTAGCCTTGAGAAAGTAACCCAGCCTTGTGCAAAATGGGGACCACATCAAGAGCACCTCCTGGGCGGGGGTGTGAGGACCAGAGGACCCAACGTGTGTGTATAAGGCACTGGAAACAGAACTCAAAAAATGTCAGTTATTATCATTACTTTTGTTGTTGCTGCCATCATTTGTCTTTATTTTTCATTTTTAGCTGCAGGTGGACACAATACCTTTATTTTATTTATTTATTCATGTGTGGTGCCGAGGATCGAACCCAGTGCCTCACCCGTGCCACGCAAGCTCTCCACCACTCAGCCCCAGCCCCAGCCCTTGAGGCTGCCATTATTAAAGAGTTGGAAAAAGCACTTCGTTCAGAGACTTGAGTTTTCAAAATAGTTCTGTCACAAGTAAACTAATTTTACCCAGTCTGAAAATCCTACAATTTCAGACTTAAATTGTCTTCCATCTGTGGGGATGATAAAATGACACTGAATGACCTCGGTCCTCCGCCTGTTCATTCTGCGTACAATGCACAAGTCATAGAGAGAGGGCTGGAGGTGGGACTGTGTGACCGTGGCCAACAGGGCACTGTCCTCAGGAGCCTGCAGTCCACTGTGGTCTGAGGATCTCGCGGTGGACGGTTTTCTGGGATGACTGAATTTCAAACCCAAGCTTGACTTAAAACATACATATTTTTAGTCCTTAAATCTGATACTTCTTTGGTTTATTGGGTCATGAGGGGGCTGAAATCAAGAGTCCCATCCAGCCCCACTTCCCCGGGAACTAGGCCAGATAAGCATTGTGTGCCTAAACACTTCAGGCCACTTATGTCTCCAGTGGCTTTCACCGTTAGTCCAGCTAATGGACTCAGTAGCTGTTACAATTCTAAAATAGAACATGGGCATGTGGGTGGACCAGATGCCCACTGGACACGACTCTGAAAGGTTCCCGTAAGAGGCCTGCTGTGTGCTGCCCACACCCTGAGGCATGGGAACCTCAGGGTTTTAGTGACCTAAGGTTGCTCGGTAGGATCACTAAGTGATCACTAAGTGGATCAACCAGGTAGTAGGTAGTAGGGCAGCCGGCTGGCTGAGCTGGGACATAGACTTCTCGCCACATCGACTCCTTATACCCACTGGCTTTCCTGGGGGCTTTTGTCTCTAAATTTTCAGAGGCAAAAAGAAAGCCAGTAGGCCTTTGGACTGGGGTTGAGGCTGGAGTTGATGGGATTTTCCACAGGAACTTTCTGCAGCCTGACCCAAGGCGGGCTGCGTGGGTGCTCAGTCCTCACCTGTGCACTGGTCCCCAGGGATCCCTTGGCAAGGACAGATGGACAAGCATCCTGTCCATGGGGTCTCATGGTGGATTCCAGGGGGCTCAAGGGCTGGACTCGTCCACAGTGGGACCCAAGGATATCACGAGGTAATGATGGCCAGGAGAATGACTTACAGGTGATCAGGAGCATCCAGCAGGGAGACGTGTTCGGGTCTGGTCCAGGGGAGAGGCCCCGAGGAGGAAGCAGCAGTGTGGGTGGGGTGGGCAGACAGTCCAGGAAGAGAGAACAGCAGGCCAAGGCACTGGGGGAGGGGGAGGGTGTGGGCTAAGAGCTCGGCCCAGGAAGAAAGAGAGGTGGGAGCTGGGGACCGGTGCAAGATGAGGCCACAGAGGCAGGAAAGAGCATCCTAGTCCTGCCGGCCCTTCCTGACTTAGGTGGGAGAGTTCTAAGTGGGAATGACATTCGGCTTGCTATTTCAAAAGCAGCGTGCAGACTACTACATGGAGAAGGGATCAGAGGAGTCAAAGGGAAAGCAAGAACACCAGGGAAGGGAGGCCCTGCCATCTTCCATGTGAGAGGTGGGGGTCACATACGCTAGGGCAACAGCAGGGGAGATGGACGCAGTGAACACTTTGGGCTGAAACCCACCCTGATCACCAGGAATCCAGACGCCCTCTACTGTCTTGTTCTGCTACCCTCCATGAGGGTGCCCACCTTGTGGTACAAGGAGGCTGCTCCAGCTCCGGCAATCAGATCTTCCTTCTACACAGAGCAAGGATGAAAGGGGAAGCCAAGGGCACGCTCCCTATTGTGAATAAACTTCTCAGAAGCTGCATGTTCATTCCTTCCTCCCATTCGCCAGAACTTTGTCACACAGCCCTATCTAGCTGCAAAGGAGGATGTAAATACAGCACTAATTCTTGGCATCAAGTATCTAAGTAAAAACCAGGGACCTCTTACTACATAAGGAGAGAAGGCAAGCTGTCTCTACTCCGTGCAGCAGTTTATGAGTCGTTTGTAAATTAAACATCACCTTTTTAAATAGGCTTCCCATCACATGATAGAAAAAAACATTAAGACCACAATAAATGCCCTGTCTGGAATGGTCTTGTGCCGGACTGTCACACGGTACCTTCCTTCCACTTCTGTCACCTCCCCAGAAGGACCCCTGACCCACCACACCCCTGTTTCTCTTGGTGGCACTTTCCACCCTGACTCCCTCTGTTCATGCCGGTTGGTCTGCTGCGCCCCTCAGGAGGGCTCCGTAGGGGAGGGACTGGGTTCTGCTCTCGGCTGGGGACAGAGCCTCATCATTCCTGCCACAGAGCCGTGTCCCATGCACTTGTGGTGACTGGCAAAGAATCGGGCAAAGTCCGTGATGGTTACGGATGCCTGGCCTGTCTTAGATTTGATTAAGTGACAAAAGAAGACATCACAGTGAACCCATGTGAGGAACAGCCGGCACCACTGGTGACAGAAAGCTCGCAAATTCAAGCAGCGACTGGTACCTTTTCAGTTATTAAATCGGCTAAGTGAAGATGTTAGAATAACGCCCAGCGCTGACAAAAGTGTGTAAACCAGCATGAACTAGCAGCCTTTGCCGGGCCTGCCAAGGGCTCAGGGCCACCACCTTGCAGGGACAGCACCCCAGGATGACATTGGCACTGACTCACCCCCTGTGGAGTTGGGCTGATGGTTGTCCTGAAGTCACCAATGTCTAAGAAATGCCACAAAATACGCGTGCATACGTGTTGGCCACAGTGCCACTTGTGAAAACAACAGCTAAACATAAAACCTAAAGAGCCAACTATTTGGGAATATTTTAGTAAATTCAAGTATGTATTCTTAATGGAACCAGAAATACTCAACCGAAAGGCACATTCAAATAAATATTCAATAATATTTACGTAAAACAGTTTATAAATTCTCCGAATGATGGGATTTTTTACTTTCTTCTTTATTTAAATTTTAATTTAAAAAAATAAACACATTTCCCCATAATACTACAAAAGCTATAATTCTCATTTAGAAGACAAAATTATCTTAAAACTGCATGTCCAGAAAACGAATGTAGCAGGAGTACTGTATACAGAGCAGTATTCCAATCTGGTTTTCTACAAACTGCATTTAGAGAACATGCTGGCAGGACACCCTGCTGACTGCTCACGTGGCGTTCTCTTGAGGCAACGGCATTGAGGATGGTTCTGATGTTCCTATCAACACACACAGCAGTAAATTACTGTTATTGTCATTTGCGGGGAGTGCCAGGGGTTGAACTCAGGGGCACTCGACCCCTGAGCTCCATCCCCAACCTTATTTTGAATTTTATGAAAGTAAGTATATATTTTTAAATTACTTATATACTTATTAAAAATAAGTATATAAGTAATTTTTCGCCTTGCCATTGCTGAGGCTGGCTTTGAACCCGAGATACCCCTGCCTCAGCCTCCAGAGCCGCTGGGATTGCAGGCGTGCACTGCCATGCCCAGCTGTTGTCATTTATGGAGCCCTGGTGCTGTGCCTTGCACGTGCTGGGTGTTTATTTACACACACCACGACATTTAATGTCCCATCAGCCCCCTGAGGTGAGCGCTATCACTGTGAACCCATTTTACAGGTGGGGAAATGGAGACTCAGAGAGGCAAAGCTACTTGACCGAAGCCTGGCTGATGACAGCCTCGCCAAGCAGACATGGCGCTGGCCTTCCTCTGCAGCGAGCAGGGTATTGGTCCGGTGGGATCCGCTGTCAGACAGGATTCCTCCGGGAAGGGCAGACATGAGCTGTTGGCTGCCCTCTGTGGGGAGCAGGGGTACGTGAGGGCCCCAGGCACCCGCCCTCCCTGGTGGCTCCAGCTTGGCTGGCACACAGTGGGGAGGGAGGGAGGTCCCCCTCGCCACCTCCGGAAGGCTGAGATGGTGAGAGGGAGGGAAGGAGGAGAAGCCTGGCAGCCGCAGCCTGGAGGATTGACCGCGAGGGGAGAGGACCTCAGACAGGGCCACCCTGAGCAAGAGACTGCGGGGAAAGGGCCAGGAGGGAGAAGGACCTGAAATAGCCTGCTGCCTGTGAACGGGTCTCACGTACCCTTGGTGACCTGCTGACCACCTGTGCAGATGGCAGCTTCTGTGGAAGGGGCCTGACATGGAGAAGGAACCACGCTGGCCCTGACATGGACTTGTGTTGGGTGTACACCTCTCTTTCTCGTGATTAAAACCACCGGCATGGAGCACGTGATGCTGTGACAATGGGAACAGAAGCGGTGCAGGTTTCCGCGGGGTCCCGAATACCACTCTCTAAGAGGGAGAAAGTGGGGAGCCATTTGGACATTACCCCGGAACCCATCGCAAGTCCTCGTTACTCTTTCTTTCTAGGTCAGTATTTGGCAGAAAAGAAAGACCCCAGCACCCACAGGGCTGGGTGGATCGCGGGAGGCTGTGGGCTTTGCCCTGCCCGCATGGCATGTGGCTCAGACCATTCTCAGTTCAGTCAATTTCTGTCAGCTTAACCTGGGTCAGTGCCAGTCAGAGGGCAGGGTGCCAAGGTGAGAAAGCATTTCCGGTTTGCCCCGCCTGCTGATTGCCTGTCTCCCACGGTGCACTGGGCACTTCACGAGGACAGGATGTCATCGTGTGGCCACAGACCCCTCTCGCCTAGGACGGTCACTGGCACTCGGGAGGCACCCAGTGAAAACCTCTTGAGTAATGAGGTGACAACTGACCCCTAGGAACGCAGTGGCTCTCCTGGGACACTCCGCACCCCCACTGGCCACCTCTCTTATAGTGTGACTGTTAGATCACCCTGGCTCACGGAGCCAGAGCAACACACCCAGCCTCCGCCAGGGAGAGCGCCATTCACAGAATCACAAAAGGGCACAGAACGCCCCGATTTCTCATTCTCATTCATTCCCATTTCACACACACACACATGTGCACACACACAATACACCATACTAGTGTGCTAGAGAGACAGACCCTCAATCCAGTCATGATACTAGGGATAAACACAGCATCCCTGAAACTATTTTGTGCATCGATAATGACAGTTAATATGCAGCACCGCGTTCCAGGCATTGTGCTGCTTTGTTTATAGGTAGCATTATTTTACCTCTATTTTCTAGAAGAGCAAACTAAGACTTGGAAAGGTTAAGTACGTTTTGTTTATGCTCCACAACTGGCCAGCGTTGAAGACCAGGCTTAGAGCCCCACAGCCCACTGCCTGCCTCCCACACCTCATGCTCCCGAGAGCTTCCCCACAAGCCTTAAGTCACTGGGGTTGCTGGATAAGAATGTAGATTCCCGGGATGGAAATAGAGCAAATTGTGTTATATGTATTTATGAAAATGTCAAAATGAACCTCACAATTACATAAAATGAAAATGCACTAATAAAAACAAATTGTTTTAAAATCCCCAAAATGCAGATTTCCAGGACTTGGGCTGAAGTTATCAGAATCTCTGGGAGGTGAGCCTGGAAATCTCCATTTTTTTTTTTTTTATTGGACCAGGGATTGAAGCCAGGGGCCCTTAACCACTGAGCCACATCCCCAGCCCTTTTGATTTTTTTCTTTTGAGACAGGGACTCCCTAAGTTGCTTTGTGTCTCACGAAGTTGCCGAGACTGTCCTTGAACCCGTGTAAGACTCCATTCCTTAACCACTAACGCACGCAGTTTATGCACTAGAACTTGTGAACCTGTCTCTAGCTCCCAGCCCCCACTTCTTAGCGACCAATGGACATGAAAGATCAGAAAAGGAAGGGAGGGAAGAGGAAGATGGAGGGAAGGAACTTGTCCCCATTTGGTCTCCTTTTTAGTTCAGGTTGGGTCTGCTCTGCTCTTCTGGCTTTTGGGGCCTGCACATCTCCCCAACTGCTCATGGGCCTGAGAAGCCTCAGTAGGAAGCGTCCCTCCATGGCCAGCAGATTAAGCAGCCTGCAACCAGCAACAGCCATGAGGTGCCATTTAGCCAGAGCCAGGACTCAAACCTGAGGGCTGGTCTGCACCCAGACCAGGACACTGCTGCTCAGGTCAGCTCCCAGCGGGCAGGCTGCAGGGAAAGTCAGCCAACACACTCGCCACGGGAAGGAGCAGCAGAGACCAGGCATCTGGCTCCAAATGGGCCACACAGTGTCGGAATAATGAAGAAGGCACCACCCTGCAGGATGTGGCTGAGCATGGGGCCTGCTGGGTCCCCAAGGGGATGTCCACCACTGGTTCTCACCAGCCAAACGAGGGGCCACCCTGGGTCTCAGTTTCTTCTTGGTAAAAAGAAAAATAGCCATTATTATTGAAAGGCTATTAATACTGCCACCTACGATCTATTGAAAACTTAAAAGTGCATCAGACACAGTCCTGAGTCACTCAGTCGATGTTCCTTACAAATATCTGTGAAGCCATTTTGATCTCCAATTCACAGATGAAGAGAAGGACCCTCAAGGGGCCAAACACTGGGCTGGGTTGCGGCTCAGTGGCAGAAGTGCTTGCCTGGCATGTGTGAGGCACTCGGTTCAATCCCCAGCACCACAAAAAAATGAATAAATAAAATAAAGGTATTATGTTTATGTACAACTAAAAAAATATTTTTAAAAAATTGAGGCCAAGAACATGCCCAGTATTTTCCAGCTGGTAGCCAGGGCAGCCGAGATCTGATCCCGGTCTGTCTGCTGTCAAGCTCGTCCTGCCCACCGCTTCACCAGTGTTCCTCCTCTTCTGTTCTTAAGACTCTTTGCCCAAACAGGAGGTGTCCGTGGTTTCGAAGGAATGAGGTGCCGCTGTGTCTTCCCGGCCCTGCATCTTAAGCCCTGGTGGGGAAACGCCAGCTCCTCTGGCAGCATCTCCGCAGAGACCTAAGATGCAGCTCTGTCATGGAAGAGTGGTCAGCGTGCAGGGGCCCCAGGACTATCTGGAAATAGATCAATCTCAGCCTGGCCATGCACAAGTCAGAAAAGCAGATCCCAGCACTCTCCCTGCTGCCCACGTATCTACACTGAAGAGACCCTCTGTAGGATGGGTGGCGAGGGGCTTTCAAATGTTACAGGGCTTTCTGGAAGACCCAGACCCCCAAGCTGGTCCCCATTGTAACCTCCCCTCCCATCATCTGTTCCTCACTTATTCCCACTTCTATCTGTTCTTCAAACAGGCCAATCTCATTCCTACCACACCACAGGGCCTTTGCACTGGCTGTGACCCCTGCTAAAAGTCTTATTCTTTCTGCTTAGAAATGACTTTCCCCAGATCTTCACAAGCTTTCCTCCTCCTCCTTGTCACTTATATCTCAGATCATGGTCCCTTTCTCAGGGAGACTTTCCTGACCATTCACCTAAATTAGCACCCTGAATTCTTTCCTATCCATCACCTCTCACTGCTTAGCTTCCTTCATGGTGTTTAACGCCATCTGAGATGCTCTTACCCATTATTTGCTGATGTGCTAGGAAAGTACTTTGCAAATGGTGGACTCTCAGTGGATGTGTGCTAACTTAGTGGGAAAATGAATGAATGGGAAATCTTTCTCACTTTTGCGGTAGCCAGGATCCAGGAATGCGTATTCAAGTGTCCCCCTCCTTCTGGTTAACAAGGGCAGAGACCACAAGAAACAGCGCTGTGCTTGGTTACAACTTAACCACCACCAGTAGCTGTGTCCACACACTGCTGGGCATTGTTCCAAAGATAAAAAGGCACTAATTGCTTTTCTATAAGGAGGTAGGAACACAGTCCCTCGTGTTCTTTCCTGTGTTGATTGGTCCTGCCTCACGCAGCCAGCGTGGGCTTCATTCTGTGTGTCTGGGATGGTGACAGGTTCCTCTACAGAGAAGAGAGGTGCCAGAGAAGTGCATGCGTGCACATCTGTGCACAGATGTGTGTGTGCGTGCGCGTGTGTATGAAGCGCCACATTCTGGGAAGGGTTAACTTGGAGCGAGGCTGCTTGGGGACCTCAGACTGGCCAGGCACAGGAGGGGTGGGCCTGGAAGGTGGAGCAGGCTGGGCTCACACCAGCTGCCTTTCCACCACCGGAGTCAGATGCTTGCCCAGGGGGACTGGGGCACAGAGCTCCAGTATCCTGTAGGAATGGCTGGAGAAGTGCGCACCTGGGAATCGCTCCCTCCCTGCCCCTCAGCAGCAGGTTGCGCTGGGGAGACTCTGTCAGGAGAGCAATGAGCCGGGAGTGAGCGGTTCCAGCTCTCCAGCACTGGGTGGGAGGCAGTAGGCGAGGATGGACGTGGCTGACAGCCTTCTCCTGAATGGGAGCAACATCGCTCTCCCCTGCGAACTGGGGCTGGAAAATGGGACGCTTTTCTGCTCGGATCAGCCCCGCCGTTCCAGAGGTAGGTGCCAGAAGCTACTTTTTCAATTCAGAAAACTACTGAGTTCAGGGAGAAGTCAGCAAAGGCAAGACAGATAAAGAAAATATAATAAAGTCATTGTGAGACGATGCTGGACAAAGTCAGAGGTGCCAAAGTTTGAATAAAAGACCAAATGCAGACTGCAGTCAATGTTGTTACTGTGCCTTATGGGAGAGTGGGAGACTCGCGTGCAGGACAGAAGGGGACAAAGCAGCGTGAGGCAGAGCTGAGTGTAGCAAGAAAGGAGAACAAGTGTAGAAGCTGAACTTACAAGCCTCACAGAAAAACCACTGTCACAATTTAGCAGTGGCCTTTTCTTGGGGAAAATCCGGCGTGAAGAAGTGATTAAAGCAAAATAATGGTCAGTGTCTAGGAAAGAAAGCCATCACTATTCAGAAGCATTGTCCTTAAGAAAAAGGATTTTCCCGAGTGGCTCTTGTAACAATCCGACCTTTTAGAAGCAACTGAATCATACGGTGCTTTTTGCAGTTTGTTTCTGCAAAACGATGTCCGTGTGGGAATATTTGGGTTTGAAGATGCCCACCCCTGGGGGGACAGTCGGCGGGCAGTAGCGGTTTGCCTGGTGCGCCGAGGTTTTAACATTCTGCTCTCATCACCTCGGTTCCTCCGGCACGTCCCTGTTCCTCTGCAGAGTGGCAGCCAGCAGTGCAGATTCTCTTATACTCCTTGATATTCCTGCTCAGCGTGCTGGGAAACACGCTGGTCATCACCGTGCTGATCAGGAACAAGAGGATGCGGACCGTCACCAACATCTTCCTGCTGTCCCTAGCTGTCAGCGACCTGATGCTCTGCCTCTTCTGCATGCCCTTCAACCTCATCCCCAACCTGCTCAAGGACTTCATCTTCGGGAGCGCTGTCTGCAAGACCACCACCTACTTCATGGGTGAGTCGCTGCAGGTGACTTTCTAGAGTTTCCCCCAGGCCCCACTCCACCCAGAGCCTCCCAAGTCCCTGGTGGCCAGGGCAGAGGAGCCCTGCGGAATTCCAAAATGCAGAGCACGGGGCTGCACCCGGCTGTGCACAAGGTCACCGGCAATGGCCAAACAGTAGGTCAGTCCTGGTACATCCTCAGAAGCCGGTTCCTCATCGTGGGTCAGAGGCCGATGTGGAAACAGAGGAGGCCGTTTCTACTCAGAGAGAGAGGGGTTCGAAGGTGTCTTCAGGTTGCTCTGTCTGTGTCTTTCTGGATGCCATTGATTGTGTCCTGATCTCTTCCCAACTTGAACTTGGGTCAGGGCTTCGAGGGACACCGAGGGTCATGGAGAAGGGTTCTCTGCTGTTGGGCCTCCTGTTTTCTTAGGGAACAAAGGTTATTTTAAACCACTTCCATCACAGGTCTCGTTTTTTTTTTCCCCCTCAGGATTCACTTCCCAGACTGTTCCCTGCAAAGGGCTAGGACCATCTCAGGCAGAGAGAGAGAGAGAGTCTCTGTCCCTAAGGAGGAGTGGAATGTGTTCCTGGGGGCTCTGGTCACTAAAATAACCCTGACTGGCTGGGATAATGCAGTTCTGTGCTTTGATACATTAAAAGCACTCACAAGATTGTAGCTCTTGTGATTTGTATAATAATCATCATTTTAATGGTTTTATTTCCATGATCTTACTTTATCTTCCAACCACCCTATGGAGGAAATATAGTTATCCTTCACTTTCTCATCAGGAGGGAACAGAGGCACAGAGAGGTCAATAATGTGCCTGAGAACGCACAGGTGCTAAGTGACACAGAAGGAATTTGACCCAGGTTAGCAGCCACCACAGTGCGGAGCACACAGTCTCAGTCTGTCAACTTCTGTGGTTCTCCTGAAGCTGAAAAAAAAAAAAAAAAAAACATGTTTCTTGGTCCCCTCTGTCTGCCAAATTGCCTCGTCCCTTGCCTATTCTGCAAACTCTTTGGGAGAAAGGGAAATGAGAGGGGAATTGTTTTTCATTCTGACCCAAATCTTATAAAATATACAGCACTGAGCTGGTGAGGGCAGTCTTCAATGACTGGAAAGCTTTAAAAGCTTTTATTTTTCCCAACCGAGGAAGCGGGATCCAGTACAGACAAAACGATGATGAATTACTGACCCGCGTGCCAGGGACAAGCAACCCAGAACGCGTCAGTCCGAGTCCAAGGCCTCTGAACATGAGGATCTAGAAGAGGACTTAGAGATGACAAGGACCACCGTTAAGCAATGCAGCAACAGCAGCGACGGGCGCTTCGGGCCTTTGGGTTTCCATGGCCTGTCCATACACACCTCATGGCCATGCCTTTTGACAACCTTACCCAGAGTGCATGGAAACTTTAAAGGGAGTCCTTGATGTCATGGTCGCACACCCCCGTGAGCGCCAGGGCACCGTGCGTTCTTCAATGGTTAACTCTGTTATGTGACTTTCACTTCTAATAAGAAAAATTAAATAACCGAAGTAGGAAAGCAAGCCGAGTCTGAAAGTATTTGGAATGTCATGATGACTTTTAAATTCCAGCGATTTAGACTCTTCTCTCAATTGCATAGTCTCCTCAATAGAAACAATAACACTCATTAAATTACTAATTTGTAGCAAAAAAAAAAAAAAAAAAAAAAGAGTGGGTTTTATAGTTACATTGGGTCCATTAGACAAGCTGGATAGAGTTTGGGGCTGTCCTGTGCATTCTAATGTCATTCTTCAGCGGGACATCCAGGAACAAAAGCTACCCCAGAACAAAAGCTTTCAGTCAGTGTTTGGGGGTTGATAAACTTCTTTAAGACCCTAAGGACAGCTGGGGCTAGGTTCCCTAGAAAAAGGACATTTTTGCACATAGCTACAGAGAATTAATTTATATTCATACACATGGTGAGACTCAAAAGATTCTAGGTTAAGAACCTCTGTTCCAAATTTTTTATTAATTCTGAAATTTAAGAAATCATAGTGGGGCTGAAGGTGTAGCTCAGCGAGCACTTGCTTAGCATCTGTAAGACCTGGGATGGATCCCCAGCACCAAAAAGAAAAAAATGAATCATAATAAGAGTTGACAGAATTCAACTGTCAACTGAATAACTGGGGGATTCTAAGGCAATTTTAAGACATGATAATAAACATATATACATGATATAAAAATTAGGGGAAATTAAGTTTTTTGACTATGCCCACGTATATGTTTTTAAGTAAGGTGTATTTGATGTCTTTCCCACTGTAATGGTGACACATACTTAATAAAATTCAGAAAAGCAGAAAGATGGAAAGGGAAAACCCTAGTCTTCCCATCTGCTGAGTCTTTAATTATAGAACATTTCTCTTGTGTTTTTTTACTACATATTTTTTTCAAAAAACTACATTTTAAAATGTAGGATGTTTCACTCTTCAAACCAACATGTACGAGAAGCCTTCAGAAAAATCAATGCTTCTAGCTCAGACCCCAGTGACCTTTCAGGTCAGAGCCGAGAGTCCTGGGTTTTTAAGGTCAGTTGAACCAAGCAGATCATGTGTAAAATTGGAGCTTTTCTGTAGGCTTCTGTGTGGGGGTGCCATATTTTTATCCCCTGTTATTAATTAATGAGCACCTTCAGCCCAGGCAGAGTTCAATCACAATCAAAGCTCAGTGAACTTATGTGAACATTGGCAGGGAGATGGATTTGCAAATACATTTTGTTAACTGCCTTAAATCCTTTTGGAACAAAGCGGGGAATAGATGATCTTTTTGAAATATGCATACACAGTATTTCTTTACCCCTGGAGCATTCTCCCTTGAGATTAGACCTGTGCAGATCAGATACGCTTTATGCTTTAGCTAAAGTGAAAATAAACTTTGGATTTCAGCGCCAACATAATCAGCTTCTTTCCTCCTTCGCAGGCACCTCTGTGAGTGTTTCCACTTTTAATCTGGTGGCCATATCTCTGGAGCGATATGGGGCAATTTGTAGGCCCTTACAGTCCCGCGTCTGGCAGACGAAATCCCACGCTCTGAAGGTGATTGCTGCTACCTGGTGCCTCTCCTTTACCATCATGACTCCGTACCCCATTTATAGCAACTTGGTGCCTTTTACCAAAAATAACAACCAGACTGCAAATATGTGCCGCTTCCTACTGCCAAGTGATGTTATGCAGCAGTCCTGGTAAGGAGGCATTGTGTTTATTTATTTATTTTTTTAAATAGAACTTGATACATCTGTAGCACGAAAAACTGGAATGCCTTGGCCAGAACACTTGGGAGATGAAGGTCTTGGAGATTTTTTGAGTCTCTAACCTCTACTGAGGCATTCTAACCTCATTCTAGAATAACAGTGAGAACAAACACTTAGCTGGGGTGCTCTTTTTAAATGTCATACATAGGTTGCTTCAATACATACTATTGAAAACTCTATAGAGTAGGTGATCTTATTGTACCCATTTTACAGATGAGGAATCTGAGGCCTGGAAAGGTCAAGTTGCCCAAACTCATAAACCACACTCTCATGGGGGGGGGGGGGGGAGTCTCTGTGCTTAACTATTCTGCAGTATACTTCCAGAAGGTCTAGTGGAGATTTAAGCTAGGTGACTTGGAAAGCTACAGTTTTCTAAAGAACTGAAGATAGAGCAGTGAGTGACTTCCCGATCCCGTGCAGCTACTCTTAGAGCTGCCTTGTGATGCTTGCCTAGAACACTTAACCAGAGAAAGGTGAGATTCCTTGGCTTACTAGCTGGGAAACTCCAGGCAAGTTCACACAACACTCTAAGCTTCAGGTTCTTCATCTCTGCAAGGGGTTAACACAATAAATATTTTTAAAATCTACCTCACTGGGTGGTTCTAAGATTCCAGTAAGAACATGAGTATAAAAACGTCTTTATAAAGAGGTGACACAAACACAGGGCATTACGTTTACTAATTCCAAGGAGGTTTTAGAATCGGGAAGTCACAAAGGAGAGGGATGTTTCCAAGACCTGAAAAGGAATCTTATCAAAACCTGTCCAATTGCCTTGAGAAATGGCCCAGCGGCCATCAGCCTCTGACAATTCAATGGCTTAATTGTGTGACCTTACACATGACAGGCCGCAGAAGTGATGTAGGGGCTGGGCTGATAAAGGAGGAGCCGCTGTGTCCCAGGAGCTAAATGTGTTTAGAGAGCACCGAGTTCTACCCAGCCAGCCTTGTGCCAAGACTGCCACCGTGAAGAACGAACGCCTGGGGAAATCTGTGCGCCGCTCATACATCAGAAGAGACAGGATGCCTTATTTGTAAAACGAAAAGGAGATTTTTCTATCATTTCTATCTAGGCATTTGATTATTCTCTTGCTATAAAATTGGCAAATTATGTATTGTAATGCTTACGAGCAGTGACTCTAGAGTCATATTGCTTGAGTTCAAATTTCGTCTCTGTCACTAGCTGTGGGACTTTGGACAAATTATTTAAGTCTCAACTTCCTCATCTTTGAAATAGGAATTAGGATAATAGCATCTACTTCAAAGGTTATTATGGGAGTCAAATGTACTATTACGTGTAAAATGCTTAGCTCAGTGTGTAGTACATATTACAAATCCTCAATGAAGGTGATCTCTATTATTATGATGATTAATTTTGGGTAATAGCTTTGACATACAATTCACATATGCTCATTGTTTTTAAGCTATTGGTATGTTTTTAATTTATTCTTTTTAGATATGCATGATAGTAGGATGTATGTTGACATATGCATGCATGGAATAACTTCCCATTTTCGTGGTTGTGCATGATGTGGAGTTTCACTGGTCGTGTATTCATATAAGAACATAGGAAGGTCGTGTCTGATTCAATCTACTGTCTTTCCTATTCCCATCCCCCCTCCTTGTTGCAATTTTTTTAAGACGGGGTATTCCTGGGTCATTAGGCCATCCTCAAGCGCCTCAATCCTCCTGTCCCATCCGCCTGAGTATCTGGGATCACACGTATACATCACCAAGTCCAGATTTTCATTATTTTTTAACAAGTAAACTTGTTTCAGGCACAGAATCATGCCAAACTTTTTCAATTTGACTAGTCCTTCATAAGAGCCTCCATCCAAAAAAAAAAAAAAGAAAAGAAGAAAACAACTTCAATGATGGAACCTCCAGATGTGGAATTTTCAAGTGTTCAATACCAGTAATTAATGTGTCTGCTCAGACCGGTTCAAATAAAGGTGCCCCCCATCATTCCTTCCCATTTAGTCTGAAGGTCTGGAGTTGCTGGTAATTGGATTTCTTTCGATTTGATTAGGCACACGTTCCTGTTGCTCATCCTCTTTCTTATTCCTGGAATTGTGATGATGGTGGCATATGGATTAATCTCATTGGAACTCTACCAAGGAATAAAATTTGATGCTAGCCAAAAGAAATCTGCTAAAGGTAACTACCTTTAAACTGTATCTTTCTGTCAAAAGAGCATGAAAGCTTGTTGTCTAAACTTGAATAGACACCCCAGAGTGTTTCTAGAGTATACTGGAGCCTTTGAAAACATTCTTATGGAACTCTGTGTCATAGGACCAGTCATGGGTCCCAGCCTCTATTTCTTCACCTATCAGATGGGGAAATAATTCCTTTCAAAAGGGTACCAAGTGGAATAAAAGGAGATAATACACACGGAACAGATTATAAGCAGAGGGCCACATGTCTCATGACGTCGGTCATCCTGTATTCAAGTGGACACCCTGCAACTGCCCAAGCTGATTACAATGCCTATTTGCTTTTGCACCTCTCCAAAGGCCTTAGAAGAGATCTGACTGACCCCCACAAGCCCCATCCCCTCTCCTCCCTCTCATGCTCACTCTGCAGTGACCACAAAGCCTGACCCCTTCCCCATTCACACAACCCACTAGCCACTAAGATTGTCCCAACACCTGTGTTGACATAACTTTTTCTTCTTCACTCTACCTCCTTACTTGGCTTATTATTATGAAGATAACTTAGTTTGTTCAACTTCTGTGGTTTTCCTTAGCTTTTTTTCATTATCTGGATTCCTCAAAATAAAAGCTCTCTGGAAACTTAGCAAGCAAGCAGGCACCTCCCCCTGGAGGACAAGGAAAGACAGGAAAATAGTGTGAATGAATAATCATTAGCTAATAATTTCTATCCTTACAATATTTGGGGCCAGGTATTATTATACATTGTGTCACACATATATTATTGAAATTATATATAGGTTTATTATTAAAATTATATATACTTTCACTAGTCTTAGTGGTTTTTCATTGTAAGGAGAGACCTAGTCCAGATCAGTACTTACCCCACGTCAGCAGAGGCCAAGGTTGCCAGCCTCTCTCCCGTCCAGGTTTGGCGTGGCCTGCGGAGGGAGGGAGGCTGAGGATCCATGCCCTCTGTCTGGCATGACCCTTCCCAGAAATAAGCCATGTCCCTTGCTCACTCAGAGAGGAAGCCGAGCACGGGCAGCAGCAGCCGATACGAGGACAGCGATGGCTGCTACCTGCAGAAGTCCCGGGCCCCGAGGAAGCTGGAGCTCCAGCAGCTGTCCCCGCGCGGCGGCATCAGTCGGCTCAACCGCGCCAGGAGCAGCAGCTCGGCCGCCAACCTGATGGCCAAGAAGCGGGTCATCCGCATGCTCATGGTCATCGTGGTCCTCTTCTTCCTGTGCTGGATGCCCATCTTCAGCGCCAACGCCTGGCGCGCCTATGACACCCCCTCTGCAGAGCGCCACCTCTCAGGGACCCCCATCTCCTTCATCCTCCTGCTCTCCTACACCTCCTCCTGTGTGAACCCCATCATCTACTGCTTCATGAACAGACGGTTCCGCCTCGGCTTCATGGCCACCTTTCCCTGCTGCCCCAGCCCGGGGCCCCCGGGGGCGAGAGGAGAGGCGGGCGAGGAGGAGGAAGGCAGGACCACCGGGGCGTCTCTGTCCCGCTACTCCTACAGCCACATGAGCGCCTCCGCTGCGCCCCCGTGAGCGGCCCGCCCTCCGCTGCGCAGGAGGAGGCCCGGGAGGAGAAGGAGCAGGGGCGGCGGAGAAGCAAGGCCCCGTTTCCATGGGAGGCTTCCTTGTCTGCTTTCCATCCTTCCCCGGTTCCAGAAGGAGAAGCACTGCCAGGGTGGAGCCCCGACTTGGTTTCCAGGTAGTTCAAGGCAAGACAGTCTCAATAACAGTCACCATCAGAAGACCTCAGCAAGCCAGGGACAGTCCCACGGGACTCCGGCTGCAAATGTAATTACCAAGCACATGTTCAAAATGGAGATTCGGAAAGTTCTGGAACACCCAAGTGGGCTCCTGCTTCCAGCAGTGATACTTCCATTCTCTGCTTCATCTGCTACAGAAGAGTGGTGGAGGCTGCCTGCCCCCCACCCCCCTTAGTACCCTGGGCTTTCACATCCATACAGTGACCGCCACCAAGGGGAGGGAAGCAGACCTCCTCTGACCATTTTTGTAGGAAGAAACAACATGAATTTTTTTTTCATCTTGAAGTTAGGACAGAGGCATAAGCTTATGTTGTCATCAGAAGAGCAAAAAGAATGTTGTCTGAAATGCAGAATTTAGAGCTCATGTTTCTACAAAGAGAAGAGAGTAGAAGGAAATAACCAGATGGAATGTTATCTTACCACGAGCATGTTAAGTAGCAGAAGGTGCAGAGAATGTTTCTTCTACTTTAATGATATAGATTGCTTAACTTCTCCTTGATATGGTGATTTAACATCATGACTTCTCTGCCTCCACTTATTTTTTCATATTCGTCTACACTTCCTCTTCCAGAAAGACTTTCCTGGTACAAAGGAGAATTGTAAGTTAGGTGAATCTGGCCAAGGGCAAAACATCGACAGTCAAGCCCCCAAAGCAGAATTGGCGCCATTGGATTTAGTTAGCAAACAGCTTTTGAATGCCAACACTGTCTATGCTTTTAAATACAACCTTAATAATTAGTTAATTTTATGTGTATGTATACACTGGATGTATAGTTATGTTCTTTACATGTAAGGAAACTCTAGTGTGTTTAAAAATAGAATTGATAATGGGATGTTGGAATTCAGCTAGTATTATTGTTTTACTTTCTTTCATAGACATACGAGTTCATGTGAACTCGTTCTTGGCAAAATTAAGGTTGAAACCTTTCTCCTCTGAGAAATCTCAGTTTAAAACAAGACGAGCATTACACATTCAGATACCAAGAAGTGCATTTCTAGTACATACCAGTCTCGTCTACTTGCTGCTTGTTTTATACTTTAAGAGTGACCTTGTCCTGTTTGTGTAGATAGAGTTGACATGGACATCTTTGACAGACATATGCTTGCAAACTAGCGTGGGAAATAAACAAGTACACAATTTTTTTTTTAAAAAAGGAAGTTCCCAGCTTCTTGCCTCCAAGTATCTGAGAAGAGAGTGCTCCTTTTTCTTTTTCTTTCGGAGGCCATAACCGACCATTGATCCAAGCCTGATGCTCTGTGTAGTATACCAGGGCCAGGGATATCAATTGTCAGAAAAAAGTGTGGAAGGAAGAGGGTGATAAGAGGTGATGGGGTAAAGAATGCTGTAGTGTTTGGCGAGATGTGAGCCTTGCTTTGGCTTTGTAGTGGGTCATGGTCCTGAGCTGAGAAGAGATGATTCAGTGTGACCATCTCTTACACAGGGTTTTCAGGCTAGACCATTCCTTCCTCTGACTACAGTCTTCAAAATTTCAAGGTAAAAGTTAACCAACTAAAATGTGTACTGCTAAAATCTTAATGATAAATGGTATAAGAAATAAAATTGTCTTCAATATTTAAGTAGGTCTTACACTAGCTACAATTTTTTTGCCAGAAAAAGTCTTCTCCTCTGGCGTTATTAGCATATAAATGAGGATAAATTAGTAATTCCCCCACTATTGGAAACCTCCGGTGGTCCAAAGATATTTTACCCTAAAAATAAAGTCCCCAGATTTAGCTAATAAAAATACAGATGCTCAGCTAAATTCTAATCAGATAAGCAATGAATAGTTTTTAGTATGATTATGTTTCATGCACCAAAATACATCTTGTATTTTATATGGCAATGCTACCCTGAAGTACTTTTAAAAAGCATATAAAATATAAGCAAGTTTCCCAACATAAAGAGCAATTAACTCCCTCTGTTAATTTATTGGTAGGTCTTCCGCTTAATGGAAGCTTTTTTGTAAAAAGAGGAAAAAAAACTATTAACTTTCAAAATCTGTGTCTGATCTTTGGGAAGCTCTGTTGTACTGATTTAAAAAAAATTTAACATAATGTTCTTGTCATACTTTGTTTACTGCCTCTACTCCATGCTAAAGTAGATTACTAATTTGACTTTGAACTGAAGTGGCCAATAGAGTTAAGAAAGCAACTACATCAATTTTCTGGTATTTTTCCAGTGTCTTCGGGTACTTTCCTTCATCGCCAGAGTGATAAGCTAGCCCTGGAATGGAGTTGTATCTCTGCTCTTTAATTAAATTGTGTGTCTCAGTGACTTCTTGGGCTCCAGTCACCGTGGTAACCTCTCCTAACGAACTTGTGGGGATGAAAGAGCAGTGCCTGGATTCCCAGAGCTTGGTTGCCATGTCCCTATATGCTTAACAGTGTCCCCTCCTTTCAAGTAAAATGTAATCTTTATGAAACGAGTGATGAGTTGAGCCCCCTTGTATTTCCCACCTGTGTTTTGCCCAGTGAACTGCATACAGTAAGTGTTCAATAAATGTAGTGACTGTGGCTCCTCCTGTGTTTCTGGTGGCCTCTCTTTCTGCCCGCAGCTGTGGGGAGACTCATTTGTGGGAGTGGGAGGAGCAGAATTTCTACCACTTTTCCCAGGCCATATGCATCCCCACCCAAGGTCCTGATGTGAGACCTTGACTGTGACCTCTCCCTCCCGGCCTTGGCCATGCCCTCCCTCTCCTCCGTGGGTGTGTAGGGAGAGGGTGAACGTAACCCATGATGTTACTACAGGGAGGGTGTCATTGCTGTTGATGGTGTAACCGAGGCTGGTCCTTAGCACTGGTACTCCTGACCTCAGTCCCTCTGACTGAGTTTAAAAAAAAACAAATTCCTCCAGCTCCCTCTCTGGGGCTGATTGGGGTTGTCAAGGCCACAGGCTCAGCCGGCTGTTCCTCCCATCCACTTGCACCCCTGCAGGGCCTCTTTGGGAGTCTGGGCCACCCCCACTCATGTCCTGTCCACTGCTTCCCTGTGGCTGGCTCTCAGCTCCAGATGTGGAGCTTCCCTCCCTCTTGGACGGGAAGTTTCTGACCTCCCCAACTTCCTGCCCTGTGTCAGTGGAACATAGCTTCCACGGTGTTCCACTGTGATTCCTAGGCCTGCTCCTGCAGACCAGGGCAGGCCCAGAGTGCCACACCCCACCCACCAGCTCCTGGGGGCACAGCCTGGGTGCGGCTGCAGCTCCCGCTTCTCAGCAGGAAGAGCATTGGACAGGCGCCAATTTCCCAGCACTTGGCATGGTGCATGGCACTTCACAGATACTCAGGAAACGTTGGAGGGCCTAGACGGATGAGTGAATGAATGAATGAAATGGAATAGCTTGCTCCTCAGTGCCGGCCTTTCTGGGTCCAGTTGGGCAGGGCACAGCTTCCCAGCCAGGGCTTCCTGGGCAGTGGCAGTGCAGCTTGATCAGGGCGAAGCTGAGCAGAAAGTCGTGTTCTCCCTCCACCCATGCACACGGTACATCACATCCAGCACATCTTTTTTAAAAAATATTTTTCGTTGTAGATGAACACAATACCTTTATTTATTGATTGTAATGTGGTGCTGAGAAACGAACCCAGTGCCTCACACATGCTAGGCAAGTGCTCTCCCACTGAGCTACAGCCCCAGTCCCCATCCAGTGCATCTTGCTTGCCAATTTGAGGACCCTAAAAACCACTTTTGTAGGTAAAGAGGTACAGTCCAGAATCTGTGTCCCAATCTCAGTGACTGTCACTAACCGGCTATGTGGTACCAGGCAAGTCACATCTACTGCCAGGGGATCCGTCTCCTCTTATGCATAATGAGGGAGGAGGGCTTGTGGCTTCACGGCTGATGCCGTGTGACTTGGTGGGGCAGAATTTGCTGTCCTTCATTATTTCCCACCCGTCCCCTTTCATCTCACTGGCTTTACATTGGTTTAGCGATTGGAGAAGGTCCTTGAAACCCACACACACAAGCCTCTGAGGAAGGCTGTCAGGGAGAGGGGACAAGTCCCACCAAGGAGTTGCCAGGTTCTCAGCCCTTCTAGGTCACAGCTTCCCACAGCAGCTGGTGGGAGGCTGATCCCTGAGCACAGCCCATCTTGATCGAAATACAGACACGAGAATCCACTCCCCAATAAATTTGGCCTCGGAAGGACAGGGGCACCAACGTCTACTGAGCCCTCGTCCATCCATATAGGCATTGGGCAAGTCCCTGTGACAAAGGTGACAGCAGGTGACAGTAATGAAAGAACGTCACCTGTGCGTTCTTATTTAATTCTGCCAACAACACTTGTGCGGCATCATTTTCCACACCTCACAGGTGACGAAACTGAGGCTCAGTTGGGTGGTAACAGGTCCAAGGTCAGACAGCCAGTGAGTGACGAGGACAGAAGAAGCCCCATTTTAATTCCCCAGGCTGCTGCTGGGATTAGGGGATTTTCATTCTTCTAAGTGATCAGTAGCTGGCTGTTCAGTGTCCTGTGATGATTTCCAGTCCCTGGTCCTTGTGTTGTCACCATCTCAGGGAAGGAAGTCCCTGTCCTGCCCTTCTCCTGCCTCCCCTGTGGACATTTGGCCCTCACTCCAGCCCTGCCCCCGGCCCATGGATGATCCGAAAGCTGGGTTTCTGCACTTGTGTCCTGGATGCTTCTTTCTCTGTGTTTATTTTTAGGAGGAAGATAATAAACTTTGCACCTCACAGGAAAGCCAAGAGATAGGCTCAGTAAACGAGCTTCCACGGCTTTGGCAAGTGATCGGCATTATTAAGACAGATCTATTTTCTCAGAATCATCGGAAAGGAGACATGCACAGGCCAACTTCTCCACCAGCCTGCAATGTGAAGGGGCCTGGTTTCCTCTTTACCTGTCACCTTTTCATCAAGTCCCCCTCAACCCAAGGTCATGCTTCCTTTCCAACCTCCCTTCCAAATCAGTCAGAATGGAAGGATTTGCTGTTCCCCACACCCTTCCTTGTACTCATGTCTTCCTTAGTTTGGAATATTCCCCCTTTTCTTGAGCACTTTCTCATAAAAACTTGCCATGCTCCATGGTTCAGATCACCTGTTCCCTTCCCCGTACAGCCTCCGAGTCCCTCTATCAGGAAGGCTGTCCCTCTCTCGGAGCTCTCAAGCATGCCTGTGTATACTTGTGGTGTCTAACACTGGTTCATCTCTCTACCCCACTCCTTACCGCTTGCTAATGAAACCCCTCTACACAGGGACATTGATGGTATTATGTTCAAGGGAAGAAAAATCCAGTGTCAAGGAATGAATCATGATGGATCTGTGGGGAAATGAGCATATCCTTCCCTTTTGCAGGTGACGGTTTTAAGGGTTGCTTTGTGTTCCAGGTCTAACATGATGGCTAACAATAGGCTCCCTGATTTTAAAAAGAAAGAAAGCCCTAACTTATGGCAAGTTTGCTGAATTCTCTGGTGTAAATATTTCCACCATGGCCAGTTTCGAGTTATCAGTACAACATCATCCCAACAGGGAGCTGGGAAGAGATGGACGGGAGCACACTATTGTATGAGTTCTACCACGCAAATAGAAGCAGCATAAATCACCAGGCACGTAAACAAGAGCTAAGTGTAGCAATTAGGAAAGGATGTATTTTGAGTATCCTGAAAATTAAACAACTGACTCTTACAAACAAATATAAGCCAACATGGTCACACCCTGTTCTCACTAGTTAAATGTAAGGAACAGTCCACTTGGGGCTCCTGCGTTTATGGTCAGCATTGCTTGCTTTGTGCTTCAGTACCGAGCAATCCCCAAATTTAGTATAGAGCACTGAAAATTAAGGTGTTCCAAACATGTTTTATGAACAGATCCTTCATCTATAAAATATTCAGGCTAGATCAGGGACTTGTAAATTTGAACACAGAAAACCATTTCCTACCCTCACCCCCAAACGACTCTATGGAATCCAAAATGGGAAAGGAAGCATAGTATAGTTGCTCTAGTTGAAGGAAGGGGGGCTTTGAGACCCTTCCTTGACATCCCAGTGGGACCTCCTCCTGGGATCCACAGAACATGGTTTGAAAACCAGTAATTTAGATCCACTTAGAGACCAAAACTCTGCCATGCTAAAGTCTGCAGTATCAGCTTTTGTTGGGACTAGCCAGTGACTTCAATCCAACTCAATCTCACAAGACCTAAATTTCTAGACATGCCGAGCACTTGGCTCTTAGATGGAGCAGACCACCTTCCATTATACTCTCAATTACAAACCATCATACATCATCCGGGCCTTCCTGGCTTTGCTACAAGACTCTCTGCATGGTTTCCTGCCAGAGATGCTGGCTGGACGCCTGGGCATTGTTCTCCCCAGCAGCCGCCAGAACTCCCTGCTGCATGCAGAAGCCCACCTTCCCTGGGCTGACTTGTCCTGGCAATTATCGCAGGCCTTCTCCAGCCAGCAGGGTGACTGGAGTTTTCCAATCTTCCTGTCTGATTAATAAAGGCCCCAGCATGGGCTCTACCCCCAGATTACAGGACCACAAATTCTTAGTTCCCAAACCTCCAGTGGAAGGGTTAACTACCTCAGATCTGAGGTCTATTCTACCGCCTGCCATTTTGACTCCCCATTCCTGCCTGATGGAAATTTCTGGAAAGTCTCACTCCTTGGAACCTGCATGGTATCAGCTCAGAGGATCAGTAGCAACTAGCAAGCCTGTCCCCAGGCACCCTGGACAGCCCGGACCTCAGGGGGGAGCTCATACAACTCACCCATCTGCACAAAAGGAAGAGTCCCAGGGTCTCCTCAGTGGTGTGGAATACGTGGATCCCCTGCCCTGCCGGCCACAGCATGTAGCTGTGGAAGATTCACGAACAGTATGTCCAGCAGGCCTCCTGCCATGGGCTGGAATGCGTCCCCCTAAAATTCATTTGTTGAAGTCATACCCCTAATAACAAATGTGGCTATATTTGGACATAGAACCTTTAAAGAGATGACCAAGTGAAAATGAGGCCATTAGGGTGGCCCTAACACAATTTGACTGGTGTTCTTAAAAGAGGAATAGGAGAGCGAGGCTGGGGCTCAGTTAAAGTGCTTACCTGGCAAATGGGAGGTCCTGGTTTCGATCCCCAACACTGGGGGAAAAAATCAATTAAAAAGAAGAGGAGGACTCAGACCACATGTGAAGAGGCAGCCAGGGCAGCGCCCTTCCCAGAAGTCAACCGCAGACCCCTCAACCTCGAATTGTCACCTCAGACTATGGGCGTCAGGAATAAATTTCTGTTGCTTAAGCCACCCAGGCTGGGCTATTTGTTATGGCAGCCCTAGCAAATTAAAACACTGCCACCACCCCTCCTGCAGGGCACAGACCCCTGGAGCCACTTTCTTACCAAGGCCCAGAACCAGCCCTAGCTGGTCAGAAGAACCTCAGAATGCCCCTGAGCGCGGGGCTAAGCCCTCACACCCCTTCCCAGATCCTCCTCCCTCACTGCCTCTGGCTTTCCCGCCTGGTCCCTAATTTCAGTAACATCCCTCAGGGACACAGCACAGCTGCAAGCCAGAAAACTGCCAGTAGGGGCAAATCAACAAGAGGGACAGCAAGAGGCAAACAGCTAAGGGGGTTTCAGCCCCAGCTGAGAAATTCTCCAAGGGATCCGAGACCTAAGGCAGCAGGTGTTTTCTTGGATCCTTCCAGGGGTGGGGTTGCCAGATCAAACACAAAATGCCACTTCAATTTGAAGTTCAGATTCACAGTATATACGCGTCCTGTGCGATGTCCGGCAGCCCTGTCCGGGGGCCCTTTGCAGTGCAGGGGCCATGGGGAAGGAGGCCTGGGAGAGGAGCAGTCAAATACGCCCGGCACTGCACTGTGGCTGCACCACAGAGGGCATGACCAGGCGGCCACGCGACAGACGCTGAGCCAACTTGGAAAGAAGGACAGAGCGGTGGGTCTGTCACCTCCCCGGCCCTGCAGCCCCTCTTTTGGAGTCGAGTCAGAGAATCTCAGATGTTTCCGTTTCCGTGCACTGCTGCAGAGAATCACCACAAAATTCGTGGCTTAAAACAACACAGATTCATTATCTTACAGTTCCGAAAGCCACAAGTCTGACCCAAGTGACAGCAGCTCCGCATTCTTTCTGGAAATTTGAGGGGAGAATCTACTTCTTGCCCTTTCTGGTTCCTTGGCTTCTGGCATTCCGGACATGTTCAAGGCCAGCGGTGTGGAACCTTCAAATCTTGCTCCTCCCTCTCCCCCTCCCCCTCGCCCCCCCCTCACTGTCCCTCTCCCTGTCCCTCTCCTACCCCACCCCTACCCCTTCCCATCTTCTCTGACTCTACGGCTTCCCTTTTATAAGGACCCTTGTGATTACATCAGCTCACCTGGATGGTGGCACCATATGCACAGGTTCTGAAGATTAGGACAGACACAGCGTCGGGAGGGGGGATTAACCTATCCACCAAAGTGTTTCTCCCATGTGACATCCGCCACCTTGTCAAGGCTTTTGTAGGGAAAGAACTAGGTCTGACCAGGGTCCATAGCTAGATATATACAAGGACAGTGCAAGAAAACCAAGGCTTTCAATGCTGGGGGTGGAGACTTGTAGAAATATGGAAGGTGAGGGAAGGAGATGGGACTAGCAGAAGCGCAGACTAAGCTGAAATACAGAGGTGCACCCGAACAGCACTCCCCAAGGGTTTGACAGGCTGTGCCTGCGGCACAGCTCCCCCACTCTACCCTGGGGCACATTTCTGGAGCTCTAAGACTTCCTTAAATATCACTTTCCACCAGGACTCCCTGGATTTGGGCAGAGAGCACAGATGCTCTCTTGAGATCACAGCCCTGGGGTGGCCAGGGGCCCCGCACCACCATCGCCTCAGTTCTGCATGCAGACACCTGGGCCGGGAGAGGCTGACCTTAAGAGTCATCATGACCGTTTGAGATCAGCAGGGCTGCCGTAACTAAGGACCACAGTCCAGGTGGCTTAAAGAGCAGAACCTGTTGCCTCACAGTCCTGTGAATTCAGGACACAGTCACCGGGGCTGGTTCTTTCCAAGGACGTGAGGGAGAGCCTGCTCCAGGCTTTGCCCCGCCCTCGTGGTTGCTGGCCATCTCGAAGGCCCTGGGCTTGTGGAAACGCCACCTACTGCTGCTTCCGGCTTCAAGGGTGTTCTTCCATATGCATGTCTCTGTGTCCAAATTTCCTCTTCCTACAGAACACCAGTCAGCTTAGCTTAAGACCCACCCTAATGAACTCACTCACTAATTGCACCTGTAATGATTCCATTTCCAATTAAGGTCATGTTCTGAGGTGCTGAGGGATTAAGACTCCACATACAGATTTTGGAGAGACATGATTCAACCCATAACTAGTGTTTAGAGACTTTTGGTCTCTAAATTTCGGTTTTCTGTGAAATAGGTACAAATCACTTGTACCCATGAAGCATTCATGTCTCCCTCGACATGTGAGTGACATCTGCCTCTATAAAAGGGAGAAAAGCCCCTGGTGACTCAGCTCATGTCAAGAGGCAGCTTCAGATGCACACATCTCCCTCCCACCTTCCAGCCCCTGCAGGGGGGTATAAACCTCACTTTATGTTGAGACGGTAAGAGATGGAGCGCCCTGTCAGAGCCACATCACCCATGAGGGCAGAGCAGGGAGCTGCACCCTCAGGACACACACACCCACTGGCTCCTCAGAAGGACACCAGGTCTAGGAGTCACCCAAGGACTTCCCTAGTAGGAAACAGAGTCCTCTGTAGGCCACCCACGGATGCCTGGGTCTGGACTCTTCTGGTGAAATCCTTGAGGTGCAGGAAGTGCTGCCAGTCAGGACAGAGTTTCCCGGGAACAGGCACCTGGGAAGCCTGGACCTATGTGGAGGTCAGACTCCAGAGACAGATGAAGGCCACTTGTGTGCCAGAGACAGGAAGCAGGTCTCAGGTCACATGTGAACACTATGACTTGGCAATTGCCAGTCTAAGCTCCCAGAGGCCATGTGGCCCAGCCCTTTGGACGTGTAGGTCTTTCTAACTATATAAATAGGACTACTGCCCCAGACCAGGGGAACATTGCAGGGCTTCCCTGGTAAAAGCAAAGGAAGAGAAAGAGTGTTCTCAAACATAACTTTTCAGGAGAACACAGGAAGAGTTTAGTCAAACTCAGATTCCTGAGCTCCATTCTGAGGGTCTGGTGGGGAGCTTGGGAATGTACTTTGCAAACTCTGCAGGTGGTACTTATGCAGGTAGTTCATGGGGTACATTTTCAGAATCTCTACTCTGGAAACCTCTGTTCTTCAGCAGTTTGACTCCCTTTTTTCCAAAACCAGGATTATGGGACAACAGGTCTCACCACAGCCCTGTGCCTGTGAGCCACTGAAGGGTGACTGAGTCATAGATCAAGGACTAAAAAAGTCAAGGGCAGGGAAGGAGTGCCAGCCTTCTTGTCCCATAGACATTATGGAACTGATAAGAAATTATGGCACTGCCAGGGAGAGAGGTGACATGTATTGGGGGAGGGGGCACAAGGTATATGATGTCACCTCACCTTCTCAGCATCAGACTCAGATTCTCCCCGAGGCTGGACTCTGGAGGCCCATTGGCAAAACCACTAAGAACTGCTCAGTAGTGGCAGAGCTGGCTGGTGAGACCCCACCACAGGCTGACACCCCATCCTAGCTCCTTTTAAGAATAATCCTATGGAAACAAGGAGAAAAGCTGTATTTCGTAGCCCTAACACGCCAGACTCCAGAGCTGCCTACCTGTGTTTGCTCTTGGGTCCTTACCCTTGCTAGCTGTGAGCCCCTGGGCAAATTTTAAAAACCCCTGTGTCTCCCGGTTTTGTTTTTGTTTCTGTGTGTGTGTTGCTAGGGTTTGAACCCATGGAGCAAGCTATACACTCACCCTACCTCCTCTGGCCCTGAGCTTCAGTTTTATTATCCATTGAATGGGAGAGGAGTGCAGCGTCCATCTCCCAAAGGAATTAGGAAGAACATTTTTAAGCACTTACATCAATTACTCAAAAGCATGAAAATAATTAACCAATGAGATTTGGTTGGAATTGCTGCTTTTCCTTCTGGCAAGCCCACACAGAGGAAAATGGCACAAAGCAGGTGCTCAAAAAATTCTCTGCAGGATTCTAGACTCCTGCACCCACCACCTGCCCCTCACTGGTGGCTTTGCAATGCATTGCTATGCGCCAGCCACACCGACAGTCACTTTGCTTTCCTGGCAAGCTCTTTCTGTGTCCACCCTCAGATGGCAAGCCTGGGGGACGGGCCTAGTGCCCTTTGATTTTCTCCATGGTTCTTGGCACAGGATTTATCCAAGATGTGTATCAATGTCATGAACCAGCCCCAGGGGCGTCTGGACAGAAGCTGATGAGGCTGGTTCCCACAGGAGAGTCGCATCCTTTCCCCTGGCCCTCCTCCCATGCTTTAGAAGTGGGTTCACCCGGCTCTCCTTCCCCCGAAAAGCTGGAAACCCCGCTCCCCCCGACTGCCCTCATTAGGGACAGG
This sequence comes from Sciurus vulgaris, assembly GCF_902686455.1. Taxonomy (NCBI): domain Eukaryota; kingdom Metazoa; phylum Chordata; class Mammalia; order Rodentia; family Sciuridae; genus Sciurus; species Sciurus vulgaris. Next base: position 125,789,017 of record NC_136469.1, read on the forward strand.
CGCGGCCCTTCCCCTGCTGTCACGGCCCACCCTGGAATGCCCCCGCCTGCATCCCAGAGCTGCATCCGCCCCTGCAATGCCGGACTGAAGCACGAAGGTGTGGGCAGCCAGACGGTGCTCCCCACCGGCCATGGCCGCGCGGGCTTCCACGCCGCCCACCGGCTGAGTTCCCACAACGCGGGTCTCGCCGGCTCCCAGGGGCCAGGACTGGCCAGGGGCTCGCGGCTCTTGCGCGTTGTAATCGGGAAGCAGCACCAGCCCCCAAGGAAAAGCTCCACCAGGCCCCCAGCCCTCTCCAGGTCTCCGTCTCATTGCTGCCGTCCACCGGCATGTGCGCCCTGAACCCTTCGCGAACGCACCATCCAGGCCGCAGGGCAGCTCTGCAAGTGCACGCTGTGGGGCGCGGGAATCGGAGCTTACGTTTTACTGTTGGCCTAGCACAGCAGGGTTTTGCACAGAGCAGCTGAACCCAAGTTAATAAATAGACATGTGAGGGAGAAATCTGTGCTTAATAGATGTCACTGTGTTTGGGATGATTTGTTACACAGCAATACTGTAACAGTAACTGACTGATGCACAGTCCTTTTCTGGTTTCCTACCATTTCTCTCTGTGTCCCCCATGCTTTCTCCTCTGTCTTCTCCCTATCAAAACTCTCCATCAAATCCTTACCTCTTAAACTAAATTTCAATTGCAGATTTGCCTTTCTCAAACATATGAGATTTGCAAGTCACTTGTCTCTTTGCAGAAAGAATGACTTTACTATTAGGGTCTCAGGAGTCAGCAAGCAGATGAGAATGGCATTGAAATGTTGGTGACATCTCTCTTGGATCTCCTTAGTTCACACTCCTTGCAGCCTAGAGTGAGGCCATCCCAGTGTAGCTGATTTTTCAGGAAGGTTCAAAATTCTGAAAGAAGGTCTCAGCAAAAGCCATCCATCCATTTCCTTCTCTCTTGGCTTGGAGACTGTTGGAATCTGGTGGCAACCCTAGCTGGGTGTGTAAGGACTCTTCCTCCCACGCCTCCTTCAAAGTTTGGCCAGAACTCCAGTCCAAATGGCAGTATGTGTTCAGGAAGATGATTAATGTTAGCAGAAGTTTCCAGAGAATCTCTCAGGGCCCTTTTGTTTATTGAATAAAAAAGCCCATGTTTAAATATAATGTCAAAGGTATGACACCGACCAACATGATCCAGGGCAGGCTGTCGACTTTGACCTTGAATAACTACATGCTCTTCAAGTGCTGATTCCCAGCCTAATGTGGATAAAGAGTTTCCGGGAGGCCCGGACTGCCCAAAAAGGAGGTCAGCACCGGCTGCGGCCCCGTCCATTTCTTTCTATCAACTGCTCTTAATGGCAGAGGCTGTGGCTTTCGTGTTGAGGGCAGGACATAGCGAGGTCAGTATGCACTGCAGAAGGCCACCCCCTGGCCACCCACAGGCCTCGGCTCCTCCTGTTGCTGCGCTCATCCCTCGCCAAGAAGCTGCCAGGTGCGGGGCGGCTCCAGCAACGGGAGAAGCCTCAGTGCCCAAGGTTGCTGCTCTCTCCTAGCCTAGCCATCCGGTTGAGAGACAGGCCACACACCGGTAAACTCATCCACAGTCCGATAAAAAGGACTAGGAAGAAGATAAACCAGGGTGACAGGATTCACTTGGATAAAAGGGAGGCCAATCAGATGGGCTGGTGAGGAGTAGGGAGTGGAAGTTTCCACGCGGCTTCCCCTGTGACAGACAGTGCTCAGGACTTGGTGGATGTTAACCCACTTAGTCCTCCCAGCAAAGCCTACAGGGTAGGGACTCCTCCCTGCTTTTACACAGATGAGGAAACCGACACACAGAGAAGTCATGTAACTTTCCCTGTGTCACACAGCTAACAGAGTGAGGACTGGAAGGCAGGCCCAGGGGGTGCTGCCGCCACCCACTCTCCTGCCCTCGGGGGAGTGGGTAGGAGCCTCCAGGCGCAAGTTGTTTGGAGCTGAACCTTAGCAACCTGAGGGGGCGATGGAAAGGACTGGGAAAGAGTGATCTGGACAGGGGAACAGGAAGATCCCTGTTTTCCTGTAGACAAGAGAGGAGGAGGCGTGGGCCAGCTGGCAGCAATGGTGGCAGGGAGATGGCAGGCCCAGGATCTGTTTCCACTGTGGTGTCATTGCTTAAAGATCCACCTTTCCTGCGGAACCGTAAAGGCACGAGGGCCAATGCTGCTTCCGTAGGCTTAGTACCATGTTATTTGATTATAAATTTCTTTCATGATTCTCTTCAGGCTAATTAGTTACTTAGATAATTAACTAATGAGCATTGGGCCAGTCTAATGTTGGAATCCAAACGGTTTCGCCTGTTTACTGGTCATCCTTGAGGACGTTGCTTAACCTCTCTGATCCTCTTTGATTTTGTGTACAACAGGGATGATAAAGCAATCACAAGGTGGCTGTGGGCAGGACCAAGTGAGATGGCGCTTGCAAAGAGTCAGGAGCAAGGCCGCCGGAGGGGCCCTCAGAAATATTGGCACCCAATGTTTTTCCCTGCTACACGCAAACCCAGAATCTTTCCAATGACAGGATCCCAATGCAGAATCTTGAGCTGAGAGGGGCGCTAAGCCCTGGGTGTTCAAAATGTAGTCCAAGGCAAGGCCCCTGGCTAGTTAGAGGTCAACTCAGCCTCCCCCACGGACCCACTGAGGCTGAATTTCCAAGAGAGACGCCTGGTTATCTGTCATGTGATAAGCACTGCTCAGATCTCCAGAGGATTCTGACCATTGCAAACAAGGCTGGGATAGGTGAGCTTGCCCCAGCCCAGGGCCCCATGTCCTGTGTACTGTCTGGGGCCCGTGACCCCCATCGCTCTGGCCTCCTGCTGCTCCAGGCCTGGGCCTCCCACTGCTGCCGGTCCATTTGCCACTCCTACCTGGGCTTCCAGTGAACTGAAGCCACGCTGTCACATGTCCACCCCCGACCTATATGCTGGACTGGGGCCAGTCCAGCAGCCACATGCTCACTGACCAGGGCCCCTGCCCCCTGCGAGAGGGCTTGCTCTCCTTGCGGGCCTCCGGGACCTCCGCGTGCCTGAGAAACGCAACCAACAGGGCTCTGCCCGTGGACAAGGCTTCCTTTCTGAATCGTCGGCCACAGGAAGAACCCCTGAAGACCAAAGTATGAGGGAGGACAAATCTTTCCAAGCCTCCTGAACATCTTCTAGGCCTGTTCATGCCTATCAGTCCATTCTAAGCTCAGGATGTCAGGAAATCTGTTTCTTCCTTTCTGTGATCCAACCTTCGAGAAACTCATTTTTTTTTTTTTTTTTTTTTTTCTCTTAGATGATACAAAAGTCATTTCAGTGAGGCTGGAATCGGCTTCTAATTCCTGGTGGCTGTCCCCATTCGGGACGGTTAAGAGAGCTAGATAAGGGAATCTTGCATTCCTTTCAGTAATGCCTTTGCTTTGCACCTCAATGCATCTGCTTAAAAACATCATTTAGAAAGCACTTGTACTGGGATGATAACTAAGCAATTATGCTAAAATGTGACTTTCATAATGGCAGCAACCCTGTCTGCCATGACTGTCCTGCCCGGCACAAAGCACATGTGTTAGGATTTGTCACTGTGACAAAATACCTGAGATAATCAACTTAATAAGGAATAAAGTTTGTTTTGGCTCATGGTTTCAGTCCATAGTTGCTTGTCCCTGATGTTTTGGGTCAGTGGTTGCAAAGTACATCATGGCAGGAGCTGGTGGCAAAGGAGGCCTCTTCACTCATTGTGGCCAGAAGCAAAGAGAGAACGGGAAGAAATGGAGGGTCCCAATCTCCCCTTTGGGGACATGCCCCAGTGACCTGACTTCCTCGCACTCAGTCATACCTCCTAAAGGTTTCAACACCTTCCATGAGTTTCACAGGCTGGGGACCAGGACTTCAATACTTGACCTTTAGGGGACAGTTAAAACAAAACAAAGCATTGCAGTAGCCAGGCATGGTGGCACATACCTGTAATCCCAGTGACTTGGGTGGCTGAGGCAGGAGGATGGCAAGTTCCAAGCCAGCCTGGGCAACTTAGCAAGACCCTGTCTCAAAACGAAAAATGAAAGGAACGGGGCATGTAGCTCAGTGGTAATGCACCCTGGGTTCAATCACCAAAAACAAAAACATACATAAACGTACCAGGGGGATTCAATACATATTTCTTACTAAATGCCACAAAGCATAGAGGTGTGGATGGACTTCGCAGAGATTTTCATTATGATGAGAGTCAGTGGCCACATTTCCTTTCATGTTTCTATCCAAAGTACCTTTTTTTTATTTTAAATTTTTATTTTTTGGTGCTGAGGATCCATATCCCAACCCTTTTTATTTTTTGTTTTGAGGCAGGGTCTTGCTAAGTTGCTGAGGCTGACCTCAAACTTCCCATCCTCCTGCCTCAGCCTCCAAGTTGCTGGGACCACAGGTGAGCGCCACCACACTGTGCTACCTTTTACGTCTTTGTTGGGCTAGAGCTGACTTCAGTGCTTTGTTGCATCAAAAGCCAGGAAATCTGTTTCCCAGGCCAAGTTCAAACTTGCTGCCATCTACTGGTCAGCATGAACATGTACCTGTGTGTATGTGAATTTTTAAAAAAATTTTTTTTTACAAAATCAAATTGTTTTCCATGTTGACAAGCACACATATACACAAAACCCTGTTCATTCATATAGGACCCATTATATATCTCTAAATAGCATAAAAGGATAGTGTTTATAATTTTGATATTTGTAGTTAATTATGAAGCTGTCTTCATGTTGTAGTCTGTATCACGCAGAATTCATTTTGAAAAAGTTCTGTTGTTAAAGCTTAAGGACCAGACATGTTAATATAATAAATGATTATTTATATAAGTAATTTCTTTTAACTAAATCTGGGTGAGAGGTTAAAACACACACACACACACACACACAGAGAAAATGATGGAAATACTATTTTAAGGACTTAACAATAGTCTTTTTTTTAAAAAAAAGGTTGAACACAAACTACTCTTTGGACCAGGAGTGTTTAGAAAATTCAGTATAAAATAGAGCTCAGAGAATTTCTAATCAATAAATTATTTGATAGCCTCATTGAAAGATGTAGGGTTTTTGCTGGGTCTTATGGCATCTTCTTCATAGCCCGTGAGCAAACAGGAAGGTCTCCCAGTGGTGCAGAAGCCCAGGAGGTAGCAGTTCAGAGAAGCCTGGCAGGTGTGGCTGCCCACTCAGTAGGGTGGGTGCGCGTGTGCGCTGTGCTTTAAAAATATCTGCAGCTGTCATGGCGGGGCGCTGCGGAGAAGAGCGCCTCCCTTCTCACAGCCCCCGCCTGCACATCAAGGAAGATCTGGCTCTGCCCCAGAAAGCAAGCAGGCACACACATGGATTGAATTTCAAAGATCCTCCAAGACTCCCTGGGACTCGAGAAACTGATGGTCCTGGAGTGGAGCCTGATTTTCATATGCGAATGGACCCAAGGTCTGGTGGGTGATCAGAGCTGCCACTGCCTCACAGAGCCACAGAAGGCCCACTCTAGCCAGGACAGCAGGTGGCTGTGCTAGTGTCCAGGCAATGTTCTGCTCCTTAAAAATAGACGTGGAGTCTCGGAGTCTGAACGTTTGTCCTTGAGAACAGGTGGGAGCGCGCATGTGTGTGAATTAATAGGTGCCTCTTGGACAACCTCTCTCTGGCAAGGACCACCAAACTCCTCCCGGCCCCACCCTTCCAAAGTGACATGTTGGGAAGTCCCCATGGAGCTCCTTGGTTGTGTCAATCACCCACCTGCTGTGTGGAGCCTTCAGGGACACCGTGTGGGGCTCTGCAGGCACAGCAGGCAGGCGGACATCCTTCCTGCTCTGGGGTCCTGCCTTCCCCTGGCGGAGGAAGGATGAGCACATGGGCAGAGGAAGAATCTGCAGAAAATAAAGCAGGGTGGGCTGAAGAGCGGCTATGCTGGGGTCTGAGGACAGAGTACTTAGCCTGCTTGTGGTTTGGATAAGTGTCCCCAAAGGCCTACACTCTGCTACAGTTGCTGGCCCATGCTGCTATGGGGAGGGGGCGGAAGCTTTAGTACGAGGAAGTTACATCATTGGGAGCGTGTCCTTGAAGCGGATATTGGGATCCTGGCCCCTTCCCCTCTTTTTTCTCATTCTGGCCATGAGGGGAGTGAGTCTCCTCTGCTCCATGTCCCCACCACCATGTGCTACCTCATCAGCAGCCCCAAATCAATGGGACCAACCAACCATGAAACTTCCAAAGTTATGAACCAAAGTAAACCTTTCCTCTTTTTAAGTTGATCATCTCAGATATTTTGTTACAGTAATGGAAAACTGACTATCACAGTGGCCTCTTTGACAGATGATTTCTGAGCAGATCCCTGAATGAAGCAAGGAAAACAGCCATGCAAAGACCCAGGGAAAGAATTCAGGGAGAAGGAACTATGTGAACCTCTTGACCTATTCAAGGAACCAAAGGAAAGCACTTCCCACACATGACCTCACCTTATCTCCACAAAGATCCTAAGAAGTAAGTGCTGTTATTATCCCCATCTGACTGATAAAGAAACCAAGGCTCAGAAAGGTTAAGTCACTTGCCCAGGCTCATCAAACTGGCAAATGGCAGAGCCAGCGAGGGAATCCAGGTGTCCGACTGTGTAGTCCAGCCTCTTAAAGAATTTGAATTGAATTGAATTGACGTGATAAGAGGTAAGTGTCATGGATCACCCAGAGGGATTCGTAGGACTGGCTGTGTAGGGAGCAGAAGGTGACTTTTCCTTCTGATTATGGACAGTTGTAGAAGAACAGCTTTCAGAAGAGGGCACACTCATGGACAAGGAAGGAAAACGAGGACCCAGAGTGTATCTACGTGGGTCCCCAGTGAACTGCGTGTGTGTTTCCCTTGGACCATGGGGACGGTCATACTTAGCCTATCAGTTTAAATTCCCTCCGCACCCCCGATGGAGACCCAGGTGCCCCAATTACCCAGGCCCTCTGGAGCCTGAGGGCTTCGTGCCACCAGGGGGCATAGTGATGCAACTCCTCTGTGTATCTCTTTCAAGAACATTTGTCACTGGATTCAGGATCCACCCAGATGATCCTGGATAACCTCAAGATCTGTAGTTACAGTTGCAAGACCTTTTTCCCACAAGAGGGCTCATTTGCAGGTTGGCACCTGATGTAACTTTGCCGAGGGGCCACCATTCAGCCCATAGTGCGCAGACAAGCCACAGTTTATTAATGGTTGACGGCCAGTTGGCTGGTTCCCACCCTGGGGCCTGATAGCACGGCTGCTCTGAATACCACTGGACCTTGCATGGGCCGTGGTCTCACTCCCCTTGGGGTGGGATGAGGGGGTCAGGTCTTCACTTTGCAACATAAGGGAGATTCTTGCTTCAAGAGTGGCCTTTCCCTCTCTGTCCACCTGAGTGGCCCAGACCTTCCTACCCCTCTCCTGCCCTGGTTTCAGGCAAGCTCAGGTCCAGTGCTCCCGCCCTGTTGTCCCTGTTCCCTGCCTTCTCAATCTGTGGTCCAGAGCTGAGCACACGTATACAAATGGGTTTTAGAGAGGAAGGTCCTGAGAGGGGAATGGGGACAGAATCTCATTTCCCAGGGCCCGCTTCCTAGAGCCCTAAACTTAGATGTGGCAGTTTCTTCTTCTATCACAGGCCGGACTTGTGATCCCTTGGTGGCCTCGAGAAGCAACAGATAGAAGGATGTCATGGGCCACGTCCTGTGCCCACCACCTTGCTGGCCCAGGCAGGCTGATGGGAGATTTAAAAAAAAAAATCAAGGCACACTCATCGAGATTCAGCTTTATCACCAACCTGTGACTCGATTATCTTGAAAGCACATGAACAATCAATATCGCCAATCTCTGCAATTCCCCAGCAGAGACACGGAGCCCGGCTCAGCTGGGCTTGTGTTTGACTACCCGTGTCCTCCTGCTGGTTCAAAGGAATCTTCTGGTTAATGTCAACGTTTGCTTTTGAACCTTTATTTGTTTATTTGTTCATTATTCGCTCCTACTTGTCCTTGCCCTGCGTGAGAACGACCAGATGCAAGGCCCTTCTACTTGGCTCCCTGGCGTCTGTGAGACCCTGCACACCTGTGTGACCAAGGAACACTGACTTATCTCCTGCTGACTGGGTCCCTTCAAGCCCCTGGAGATGAAGGAGCCAATGACATTGCTTAGAAAAACGGCTTCTGATGACCTCACCTGTTCCCCAGGGAGGCCGCCTCCTATCCCGCAGGTCAGACAGCTCTTGCTGGGGCCAACGAACCTGTACAGTCTTCACTTCCCAGTCCCACTGTTGACTCAGGGGCTCTTTACTTTCTATGCCCTTGACCTTCTGGCTGTATTGCCAGCAGCAATTCAGTCTGTTAGCACACTGGTATAGTTGGAGGCTCCACTTCACATCTCCTTCCGAGGTCAACCCCTCCACTAAAGCGCCTCCCCTGCTCTGCCACCTGGAAGGTGAAATGCCCAGGTGTTTTGCAAGAACTCAAAATCCCATTGTGGCTTCCCTTGAGCAGAGCATCTGTACCGCAGAGACAGAATAAAACTTCCAGCTCAACTTTTATATTTTATACTCTCTGCTCCATGGGGAAGCTTCCTGAATCCTGTACGGTTTAATTCACTATGCCAAATGTGTTCCTGAAGCTGAAAACAGGAAGCATTCACCTGCTTCCAGAGAATTCATAAGGTTGCTGAGACATAGGGGGCCTCTCTCACCTCCTTCACCAACCAGCCGATTTCAGAGGGGGGATATTTTAGGTGGGTTCCCAAGGACAGTGTGGGGCTGCTTTCCACCCAGTGGCAGAGCTGAGTTTCCACGTGGCCCAGATCCAACCTAGTAGTGAGTGCTCACTTTATGTAAGAACTTTACGTATCCCATTCATGCTTACGCTCGTTAACAACCTCAGTGAGCCCAATCTCATTCATTTTAGAGAAATGAAGCAAGGGTTTAAGCCCGCAGAGCTAATGTGTACAGATGAAGCCTGAATTTGAACCCTGCCTATTTCCTTTCATGAATAACAGACTCTTTGCAAAACCCACCAAGGTGACTCTTTACAATTTCATATTCTTGACCAATAAGACTCGGTTCACTCACTCCCTGTGTTTATGGCCTCACCTCTCTGCATTCTGTGCCTGGTCTTGAGTCATTGCCATTACTTCTAGATGCTTCCGTCCCTGCAGCATTCCAGGGTATACTGTTCTTCAAATGCTCCCGATTTCAATAAAATAGGGACTTGTGTTGTCAAGGTGGTTGACACACCATCCCAGAAACACGCAGTCATCCACTTGGCAAATATTTATTGAGCACCGACCACCTGCCAGACACGGTGCTGGGATCGGAGGTGCAACAGGGAGCTGAGCGAAGTCCCCGGGCTGGAAGCGTTCATGCCGGTGGGAGAGGAGAGAAGTGAACAGTACGTGGACCGACCGGTGGCCACCGATGCTGTGAGGAAAAGCAAGTTGGTCCAGCATGTGGACAGAGGCAGGAGCGGAAACTTGGTTTTGCATGAGGTGTCTAGAGAGGCGACCTGTGGCAGGTGAGGCCCAGCCCTGGTGACACCCCAGGAAGCGTCCTCAGACGAGCTGCTGTTAAAGGCCTGGGTGTTCAAGCTTGGTCCTCAGCTTGGTGCCAAGCTGGAGCCACTGGAAGGTGGGAGGAGGTTTACAAGTGGGTCCCAGCGGGAGGTCTTGGGTCTCTGGGGCATGTCCTTGGGGGAACTGAACCCCAGCCTCCCTCTGTCTCTCTCCTCTCTCTGCTTCCCGACCCCATGGATGGGTGACTCCCCTCCACCACAAGCTGCTGGCCACAGGCCCAACTGACTGCTCAGAAACCGCTAAGACTGACCCAAAATGAACGATCTTTTTAAAAAGCTGATCACTACAGGTGGCCGCTTGGGGTAACAGAAAGCTGAGCAAGGTTTTCCCTGAGAACTGGAAGACTGGAGGCACCATTTACCCAGCTGGCCAAGGTGAGGAGCGTGGGCGCCTGCTGGAGGTGGAGGCGTCGGGTGCCCGGTGCTCGGTACCCTCCAGCAGTCGGTGGCTCGCGCATCTACAGTTCTGGAGTCCAGGCCCGAAGTCTGGGCGGGGAGCACGAGTTTGGGAGTCCTGCCCGGGGGGACGGTGCTTCAGTTTACCGGGCCGTGGCCCCTGGGGGACGTGGTAGGGGAGAGCGGCCGAGGGACTTTGTTTTCAGTATTCGATGCTTAACATTTTCTGTTCTGCGACTCAAACACCGGCCAAGAGCATGTGAAGAGCGAAGCGCAGGGACTCACCGTGGGCGAGCGGTGCGGCGACCGGCAAGGGCTGCAGCCTCGCTCTCCTCCTTCTTCCTTAACCTTTGCAATAACATAAGGGGCTGTTAAGATGATGGGAGCGGCGTGTTAAGGCGAATGAAGGGCTTTCTATTTTCAGAGCATCTGGAAAAAAAGAAACCTGGCTAGCTGGATGCAGGGTGCTGGTTCCGCGCTGCCTGAGTCCTGTGCATCCTGGGGCCTTTGCTCACTTCCCGACACAGCGGACTGCACCCTCTTTTTATAAAAAAATTTTATTTGTTCTTTTTAATTATACAGGACCATAGAATTATTTTGACATATCATCCGTACATGGAGTATGACTTCCCAATGTTATGGTTGCACATGATGTGACGTTTCACTGGTCACGCATTCATAAGAACATAGAAAGTTCTGTCCCATTCGTTCTATTGTCTTTCTTGTTCCCACCCCTTCCCTTCCCTTCATTCCCCTTTGGCTAATCCAATGAACTTCTATTATTCCCTCCCACCCACCCCCTTATTGTGAATTAGCATCCACTTATCAAAGAGAACATTTGGTCTTTGATATTTTGGGATTGACTTATTTCACTTAACATGATAGTCTCCCATTCCACCCATTTGTCAGCAAATGTCATAATTTCATTCTTCTTTATGGCTGAGTAATATGCCATTGTGCATATACATCACATTTTCTTTATCCATTCACCTCTTGAAGAGCTCCTAGGTTGGTTCCATAGTTTAGCTATTGTGAGTTGAGCTGCTATAAACATGGATGTGTCTGCATCACGAGCTGACTTTAAGTCCTTTGGGTATACACCAAGGAGTGGGATAACTGGGTCAAATGGTTCCAAGTTTTCTGAGGAATCTCCATACTATGTCCAGAGTGGTTGCACCAGTTCTCAGACCCACCAGCAATGTATGAGTGTCCTTTTCCCCCCACATCCTCACCAACCTTTATTGTTACTTGTATTCTTGATGATTGTCATTCTGACTGGAGTGAGTTGAAATCTAGTGGTTTTAATTGCATTTCTCTAACTGCTAGTGATGATGAACATTTTTTCATTTATTTGTTGGCTGATGGTATTTCTTCGGTGAAGTACCCATTCAGTTCCTTGGCCCTTTTGTTGATTCACGCTCTCATTTTTGAATCTTTTCCCTTGGCTTCCTGGATGCTGAGCTTTCTGGCTGCTCTAAAGTGCCATTTCCTTCTTGCCTCCTGAACTTTGGACAGCCCAAGACAAAGTATCATATTTTAAAAACAGACTTCTCTTTGGTGCTGTCGAGACATTTTCCGAAGTTTGCAATGCGTGGCTGTGTTGTGTGTTTTCCAACTCTCTCCTCCTTGGTAAGAGGAGCGAACACCACAGTCCTCTTCTGGCCCTTCATGTTTCTGGATTTTGCTTCCCTCTGCTCACCTTGAATCTGCAACCTGACTTGGAGAGGGTGCTTGTGTGTCTGTTGATTTCTCTTGGATCTCCTGTCACAGTGAAGGTCAGAAAACGTGGCCTTCCAGAAGCCAGGCTGCAGGCAACTTCCTGTGCAGAGCCAGCCCGCAGTGTGGGTGAGGAGCCAGCCTGTGAATCTCAGCTCACAGTTCATTTAGGTTTTTGTGATGTTAGTCTCTGAATTTGGAGACCTGTCCTGTGAGTAAGGGAACCTAATTAAAACACAAAGTTGATTTAAAAAAAAAAATTTAGAAAACTCAAGAGTTGTTCAGAGCTGCTCTAAATCAGGTCACGTCCTGGACGCTGAAAGGCTGTGGGGTCCATGATGCACTGCTGCGTCACGCACGCGTCTGCATCATGACTGTAAGGCTGTTTAGACAGGCACATTAACAGCCCTGCAGAGAGAATCCACCTGAACCCGAATCAGGGTGATCTGGTATTTGAGGCCTTCCCCGCTGTAAAGAGAAACTCCATGTTTAACTAACAGTAGGTGGATTTCAAGATTGCGGTTAGTTAAGTGATTTGGAAAACAGCCACGTTAATTAGAAATATCTACCTTTAGGGAGTGAAGAAGCTCCGTACTGTCAATCACTCTCATTTCTGGCTGGGAATCACTAGGCCTTTGGTATTCCGAGTGGGGCTCTGGGCCAGCAGCAATGGTGTCACTGGGGAACTTGTCGGACACCAGTCACACTGACCGATTGCCCATGCTGTGCCCTAACACGCTTCCCTGGGGGTTAAACAGACACTGGGTCGGGGAGGAGAGTCCTCCCTCCGTGGTGTTATGGTTGTGGCTTTTTACCATCCACAGGTGTTCTCAAGGGTCTGTCCAGCTGACTTCACTGGCTCCAGGCCTTGAGCCTATGCTTGTTCTAACGTGGAGCCTCGTGGGCATCTCAACATTTAACATACCTGAGTTCCTGATTTTTTTCATTTATTGGCAGAGGTCATTCCTGCACTGGACCAACAGACGACGGACGGTGTCATTGCTGGGTGGGCTTCCTCAGCCCATCTTGAGTTCTCGCCTCCCCTCAGCCCCGCCGTGCCCTGCCTGCCCCCAGCATGCCTGACCCAGGAATTCCCTAAGGAGGGATCCCCGCTGGAGCCGGTGGGGCCTTCCCGGGTCGTGGGCCCTCCAGCCCACACAGCCAGCTGGGTCGGTTTCGGCGGCGTTTCCCAGACCGGCCTGGCCACGCCCTCATTTCTCTATCTGTGTGGCTCACAGCACTCGCTCTGCGCCATGAATGGTGTCTCCAGGTGTTGGTTATGTCAAGGTGCTGAAACAGATCCAAAGACAGACAACTGGGACAAGTGGGAATTACTCGACCACCTTCTGACTGAGGTGTGGGCTCAGCACCCCTGAGGCAACACAGTGCACTCACTAAAGACGTTTTATTTGGAACATTACTCAATACTTCTAGAGCACGCTGATTCTCACATACATGCACCCCCTACATGCTGCTAAGGTCCTCTGACAGTCAGGTCTCATCTCTGGACCTTTCTTAGGTAACTGGAGATACATACAGTATTGTGTGTGTCTGTCCCCACGAGAAGGTGCCCCCCGATGACTGCTACCTGCAGTGCTGGGCTGTGGTACAGCTGGATAGAGTTATTAATAGGACACAGAAGGGCAGGAATCTTACAGAACACTCATGGGACATCCCTCCACAAGGAAGGACAGCAGACTCCTCAAAGGGAAAGGGACTAGAATTGGGGCTCTTCCCTTCTTTCTTTTAGCTTCCTTCTCCAGGCAAGCAAGGAAGTTTCTGCTGAAGCCCTCCTCACACATCAAAACGAGGCCCATTGTCTGTTTGCTCCCTGCCCAGGCACCAGCAGAACCTGGCAGGAAGTTGCTCAGAGGCCCTGAGACTACCAGCAGTAGTGGGGGATGAGCGCAGGCCTGTTTCTGAGCCAATCTGGCAGTAGCGGCATTTCCAGGGAAGGCTGGGAGAGGCAGGGCTTTGATCATGTGCCCCAGGACCCGGGCATTCTTTTCAAAAGCTGCCCAGTGCACTGGCTCATAGAAGTTGAGAAATATTCCATATAAATCACTTAGCACACAGAAAAGGACTTATCGTCGTCTGTTACATGCAGGTCTCCCAGCAGCTGCCTGACACCTGTCCTCCATCCTGGCAACCTTGGTTTCCTCTTGGGGTAATTCTCTCTCCCTCCATTGAAAATCCAGGTTTCTTACAGCAGAAACCAAAGAGCCCCAGTTTCCTTTTTAAGTAACCTTCTGAATGTGCAATAGGGACTGGCAAGTGACCCAGGCTCACGTGACCAGCTGCTCTCACCTGCAAACCTGAATCCTGAGGTTAACTTAAAGACAGAAGGAACGTATCCAAGCTCCCTGAACAGGCCGTGCGCCAGGATTTGAGTATCAGAATGGCTATCACGCTGAAGGTGAACATTTAAAAATTTCTGGGGTATTACATGCACATCATCACTGTTTTCTTGAAAGAACAAGCAAAAATCAGTAATATCCAACACCACTGAGCACTAAGGCTGTGCTGATTCTGGAAGACCCAAACCAGGGGGGAGCTCTGAAGCTGAGGGCAACTGAAACAGTAATCTGGGTTTTTGTGGCTAAAGTAGGTAAGCAGACACAGACCAGAACACCGCTGAGGGCTCTTGGGTGTCCTTATCTAATAACTAGGTGTCATTTTCCCCATTACAAATGAGCAATTAGTGGAGAATGCAGAAGCTATTCATATGATAAATCGATGACAGATTGGATTTTTTTGACTTGAGGGCAAAGCTATTTTTTCCTATTCTGGTCCTGAGTTCTGGTCTTTCTAAAGCCAACATGAGTTCCAGAAACTAGGTCTCACCTGATGCTAGAATTGGTTATTGATCAATTTGTGGCTGAAGACCCAGTACCTTTCACCTAGGAGAGGCTGTTCTGAGGCGTCCACGACCACTGTCCTGGTGCCGTGCAATGTCTACATGCAGACATGGCTGCGAGCGTGAGAACACGAGAAGGGGTCAGGACACTAAACAGAAAATGTGGCAACTGGGTAGCACTTGTGATTTTACGAAGCATGTTTTAACCCATGATCAATCGGGTTATGCAGCTTCTCTAGGCCTGGTTTTCTCCCCTGTGAAATGTGCAGGTTGAACTAGGGCAGCTGGCCTCTCCAAAAGTACTTTAAGAATACACAACTGCTCAGACTCTCTCAGACCCCAAGTCCCTAGCTCCTCAGAGTTGGGACAGCAGAAATCTCGTGTGGCACTCAAAAGGGCAACTCTGGGACCATCTGAGTCCAAATCTGAAGGCTCAGTGCTAAACTTGACATGTGACCCTGAGTGAGTTCCCTAAATATCCCTAGCTTCTCTCATCTCTAAAAACAGGCACATTCTCTCACAGGGTTGTAGTGATTACAAATGGCCATTAAACAACTTATACGAGGTCATCAATATGACTTAGCCTTCCCTTGTCCTCTTCCCTTATCCCTCAGTCCAAGCTCACTGACCATCTTAGCTAACTATTGAGAAACTCTGGTAGGACTTAAAATGCAGGAAATCTAAATACCATCAAACAACTAGAAGATTTTTAGAAATTGATCAATGTGACTGTCTGGACATAGGGTCTTTAGAAAGTAATTAAGATTGGGCTGGGCAACGTAGCTCAGTGGTAGAGTGCTTGCCTAGCACAAGGCCCTGGGTTCAATCCTCAATGTGGCCAAATAAAAGGAGCAGGGTGGTGGTGCACGTGTGGTGGTGGCATGCTTTGGAGGACGAGGCAGGTGGATCGCAGGATGAAGGGCATCAAGGTGAGACCCTGCTGCAAAATAAAACTCAGAAATTAAGGTTAAACGGGTTCATCAGGGTGGGTCTTTTAAGAAAACAGACCACTCTGTCATGTGAAAGCATAGAAGGCACAACCTGTGAGTTAGGAAGAGGGCCCTCACTAGAACCCAACTGTGCTGGAACCCTGACCTTGAATTTTTAACTTCTGGAACTGACAAAACCATTTGTTTTTGCACCCCACCCCCACCCCATCTATGGTATCTTGTTATGGCAGCTGAATTGACTAACACATCCCTTCGTAAAAACACATCCCTTCGTTTTCAGGAAATGTCTAAACCCTGGTTGGGCTCAGAGTCTGGTACGTTACCAAACATTTAAACATTCCTACTTGTCTTAACTAGTTCTCATCTTCTGCACTATAAGATAAATGTTAGACATGGATATTTGTGCTTCAGGTAAATAGCTGCTCATTCCATTATCCTGCAGCTGAAGTTCTTTCCAAAGACCACAATTTGCACCTTTGGAAATCTATCAGCCACTAGCATATTCCCAGTTCCTAAGCGCTCTGCTTGGTAGGATCAACGGTCTTCAAAGTCACAATTAGTCTTTCCTCCTACAACTTTTCATTATGCAATGTAAGTATCTGAACTTAAGTTGTGAAAGCCTAAGCAGAACAACACAGAAGAGAGCAGCCTTGCATGGAAAAGATCTAGGGAAACAGAAAGGCCATCAGCCAGCTCCCAAGGCCCCCTCAGGAACCAGTGAGTCAGGTCTTAACTCTTATATAAGGGTGGGCTGTTTCCAGATTGGCAGTTGGACTAAGCAGACAGTAGCAACCTTTTCTGTCCAGCACCTTTCTGTGAGCACTCTTTGCTAGACGTGGAAACCTTGACTCCTGCATTCTTGCAACCAGTGACGGCATTAGTGGTTCAATGACAAAGACCACATAGTTAACGTAGCTTTGAGAAGACTGCTTAAAGAGTGACCACGTACTATTTAAAGCAAGGAATATAAGCTTATTATTATTAATTATAAACCAAATGACCCACACTGTCAGTCACCTTTAGAGGCCTCACAATTCAAGTTCCAACTAAAACTATACTCAAGTCAGTATTTTAAAAGCAAGATGTCTTTAACAAAACTCCTTATATTCTTTCTTTGAGAAAGGCGATAAGAACTGAACTTGCTTGATTTAAACATTATATAATTTCTTTCCTCAAATTTCTGTCTCCAGGTTAAACAAAGAGTACTCTGTACCCACTTCTTGAAATCCCACCCACAAAAACACAAACCACTGAGTGTTCTTTGGAACACCAGACCAAATGACGACCTCATGCTGGAAAAGCAAGCTGTTGCTACTTGTGATACTCCAAGTTTACTGAGATCAGCTTTTAAATGATCCTGAATGGGAGGTACATCTTGTCCCCGCCCCGCCCCCATCCCGCAAAATCATCCCTCTTTAAAGTATTAAAAACATTGAAAAATAAATTGATTTGGCACAATTATCACTTTGATGTGATGTAGCGGGCAAGGTAAGATTGTAAATACACAAACTAATACAGAATTTAATTTTATCTTTATGAAGTATTCTGAAATCAAAGACGATAATACATGCATCAGGCACATCCAACAGAAGACTTTTACAATGGTTTACATTTCCTTTTTATTTATTCCTTGAAACTGCCCGTATTGCAGGTTTTTCATGGATGAAATATGGAACTGAGCAGATTCTTTTTTTCTACAAAATTAGGGTATAAATTTGCTCAATTTTCTATCTTATTGCTAATAAACCTTACAGGCGCACAGTTTGTAAAATAAACCCCTTAAGGACTGAATGTATAGAGCATGCTGCAAGGTACAAGAAATAAGCTAAAAATGAGCGTATAAACCTACATCTGGACCAACACAGTACTGAATGCTGGCAAACATTTACCACGACACAGGGAAAAATTAATAAAGGAAATACAATTCAGTCCTGAAAGGGTTAATAGAAACCCTAATATATTATTGTTTCTAACCAACCATCCCATATTACAGTGCTTGAAAACAGAGTCAAAAGTCTGGCACAGAAAATTAAACACATTTGTTCAGTACTCATCAGAAACACAGCTGCTTTTGAAATCAAAGTTAACTTGGTTAATAATTGAACAGCATTGTTTCAAAAAGGCCCCCTGCCCCCCATGGATTTTCTGGCTTAAATGACTAGTTAGGTTAGTTCCCAAAAATGGCACTGGGAATTTTCTGCTAGCACACAGATGGTACCAGTTTCATTAAAAACAAGAGCAAAAAACCTAACCAGTTAAGACAGCCAAAAAGTCTATGTAGTAGGAGTGACAAATATTTCACTAATTCTATGTGAGGTGCCGTTAGTTGCCATGGTTTCAGAAAAGTCAGCAGCAAGTTAAATATTGTACTAGTGTTTGATTCGGGAATCACTCAAAATCTAAAGGGCATTTTACATTTAAAATCTTTAGCTTGCCTTCCCAATCTATGTGATAAATTCAGTGTCACTAAGAAAAATATACTGGTTAACAGGCTCGGCTTCTATGCATATTCTGACAAACTGCATAGAAACACAAGAGAATAAGATTCATTTCTAAACCAAAAATTCAAAAACATCAAACACACTACACTTTAACTGAATCATTTACCACTCTAGGAGAGACTTTATGAGGGTAAATGACTAGCATCTCTTAATAATGCCACCATCAGGGGAGGGACATATTCTACTGTAAGTGGAGGACAAGGCTGCCATACACTGTATACTGAAAATGACTCACCAATTCACGAGGATTTTAAAAAGCAGCTGACAAAAGAACTACTGATGAACAATAAGCTACAACAGATGTATCGTTTCACTCTTTAGTCTGTGGTATGAAATGGCATAAAAAGGTGGGGAAAATGCCAATAATAAGTACATTCTTGGACTTAAAAAAAAAAACAAGGGAAAGGGTTTACAGTCTAGTATTTCAGTTATCTTATTAAAAGAAAGAACGGAAATAAGATAAACATTAAAATAAGCACAAGTTCATTTTAATAAAGCCATGAACTTGGAAAATTATTTTAAGCTGCGAAGCTGGGTAAGGGATAGTTTATTCTTCAAAAAAGCATCTCATTTGTTACTGGTCAACTTAATAGGATTTCTTAACTAAAAACCAAATCTAGAAAGTGGAGGAAACTCGTGGCCCACTAAAGGTAAAGCAGCACTGAGAACGCTTTCCCACTCGGAACAAAAGCACTGTACGATGGCCACTTCCGTGACTCGGCAGGGAGAATGGACTCCACTCAGAAATAAGCAACTCTGCGAGGAAAAGCCAGTGAGCAGTCACAACAAAGAAAGATAAGGCCACAATGAGTTCTGCCTTTCATCACTGAAACAGACAGCAGTGAGGCAGGATTCGCTCAGGAGCGAGTGAGTGACTGGAGCGGATCTGAGAAAGGCTATGTATAAAACAACGCAGCCTGGGGTGATTAAGAAGGCTTGCAGTAAGAGAAAACCGCAGTAACTTTGATTTAACCACCTCACATGTTTTACAAATGACTTTCCCCTTGAAAATTGAGGAAAAGGCAATTTAAAGATGTCAGGAATAGTATTTACAGTGGCATAGTTGAAGCAAAAGAGTGATGAAGATAACAAAGCTGAAAGAACATGCTAAGAAATGATTTTGTAAAAATCTATTAATGGAAAATATCTATTAACTTTCAAAATAGCCCAGGACACCAGAAAGACACTGGAAACGCTGTAGGAAGTTACAGTTTTGCATTCATAAGGTACTTGTGGCTCCTGTTTTACGGGACAGTAAAAGCTTACCACAATCTAGAGGTAGTTTTTACTCTAAGGATGATTGTATTACTAGACGGTGTCCCAGAACATCACACATGTGGTTCCTCTACCAAATGTAGCCCGATGAGTCTGCTGCAATTCCTAAGAATGGAACAAAGGCAAACCAAGATGCAGGAATGGAAGCAATATAAACTGGCAAGATTAGCATGCAAGGCCAACACAGCCCTGAATGCAACCAAATCTTAACTGAAAGAAAAGAAATGTTTTCTGAGTAGGAGACATTTGTGGAGACACTTGGTATGGGGGAAGAGGAAACAGAAAAATGCAGAGAGAAAAAGGAAAACATAAGTTACAATTGCATTTTTATAGACTTACAACTATCTGTTTCTAAGGTACTGTCTTCCAGCTATTTTAGTTGATCACCTAATAAAAGCATCTTATGTTTTCAGATTACAATGATGTTCTTGCCTAGGCTACCAAAAAAAAAAAAAAAAAAAAAGATAATAATAAGACATTTTGCTGAGATTTTCCTCATTCTACCATAGGGCACCATCTACCACTTGGTAGCAAATACTTCTCATGATATTTTTTTTGTCATTTGCCAACAAGGCAGAAAACACCCTGCTAAATGAAATCACTGGGAACATTCTGAGTTCAAAATAAAAATGTTTAACTTACACATAATACAAGTTATGTACAAGATTAGGAGGGGGTAAACCTGAACAAACCCTGGAACACAGATGTGTTGATGTACGGGAAAGGGGGAGAAAACACTTCAAAGACCAACATGTTCTGCGCCATTAACTTAGTAATGACTAAATGGCCACACTGAATTCCATGTAAATGTTAGAACCTCTTGGATTACCACTATAAATACAATTTTTTTTTTTTTTTAAAAAAAGGAAAACACAGAAATAACTACCAACAGTGTCTGAGAACAGAGACTAAGTTAACATACATTGCATGTATTGCAGGCAAGGCGGAGGCATTTTCTTTAAAGCTTTTGCACAGACTTCATATAATCTTAAAAAAAAATATGCAGGCCTTTACAAGATTTGACTTGCTGAAATCAAAACATTTCCAACTCATGAAAAGTCATAAGATTTCAGCTTAAAAAAAGAAAAAAAGTTCCAGCCTTAGACCAAAATAACCTGGAAGAGTATGGTAATTAAACAAGTGGTCAGGCTTGGAACCTGAATGTACTTTAGAGCAAAAGCTCAAAGGGGGTGGGGAAAACAACCTATTTGGTAACAAGGTGTACTATATACTGTGATATAAAAAAGGTATGGTGAAAATGTACCTTTTACTAAAGCTTATACAAGTTCCTTGGTCCATAAAAACTATGTTAGATTTGTGCCTTCTAGTTTGCTTAATGTTTATTCCAGCCACATTATCTATTTCTTGCCCATTTAAAACCAAACAAAACCAACCAACCAAACAACAGCAACAAAAAACAACAAAAAACAGCTGAAAAATTTGATTTCCAACAGTTTGTACATATTGATGTTTTTCTGTTTTACTGTGGCTTCTGCTTTTCAACTCAGAACTTGCAGGTAATGGGGTTTTTTAATAGTATCACCTGGTACGAAAAGTTTTCCGAAGAAACCACAAGAGATTGTTCATTTTTTTCTTTCCTTTCTTTTTTTGTCAACTTTTTGCCACACTCAGGTCAGTTCTAGTCCTAGCAAAAAGACGGTAGTTAGGACACCACTGTTGCTGTAGATGATGTGACACTGGTTGAATTTGTGCTGGTGTTTGTGTAACTCCCCTCGCTGTTTGTGTTTGATTCATTAGGGGGCACTTGGCTTGAATTGGCTCGAAGGATTGCTCCAGCTGCACTGCAGTGTGGCCGTGGCCCTGGTTCCGGTGTGTAGGTAAAGGTAAGGCTGGTGGAATAAATGATTCCATCATTACGGACCAAAGTTACTGGAACCTGAACTGGCTGCCGGACCCATCTCCAACCTTCTCGGAATGCAGAAATGTCTGGAACAACACAGAGCATGCTCTCTCCACATCTGAGAAGGAAAAATAAGTCACTTAAAAGCACTTGAAAAAGAAGAGTACATTTTTATAAATGAAACAAGGTTGTTTAATAAAGTACGATGGATGTGAGAACATAACCTCATGTATCCCGCCCCTGACCACCTCTGGATCATGTACCTGTACATAGTTTCAGCTTCTACATCCCCAAACCACACTCGTAAATTTGGAGTGAAATTCTGTCCTGTGAGTTCAAGCATTGCTACATCCCCGCCGCCATTCAACTGCAATGTACAGAAAATCACATTGAAACAACTTTCCATTTTTCATTGAAGTATACAAATTAGGTTCTCATTCAACTTTCAACATCTGTAAATGTTTACTTTAAAAGGCTTGATCACAAAGCTAGCAAAAAATATTTCAAGATAACCTATAAGTTGATTTAAATTTCTTTGCATGCATGTTGTTTCCATTTTCTTTTCTTTTTGATACTGCGGATTGAACCGAGAGGCACTTCACCACCAAACTACATCCCCAGCCCCTTTTATTTTTCAACACAGGTTCTCTTTAGGTTGCTGAGGCTGGCCTTAAACTTGTGTTCCTCCTGCCTCAGTCTCCCAAGTGGCTGGGATTATAGGCATATGCCACCATGCCTGGCCTTATTTTCATTTTTATCTCAACAAACAATGTGTAACAAAATCCCCAGGTCACAAGTTTTAAAGAAAAAAATAAAAACTACTGTGAAATAAATGATGCCAAGCTACAGCTGAAAGCAGTTGCAAAAAGCTACAAGTTACATTGTAACTAAATGGTCTCACCTGAAGACTTTCTACCACAGGCACAGGGGTGACTGGGGCAAGGACAGGGCCCATTCCCTCATAAAATGTATACTCTGCCTTATCTGTGCTAATGATTGTCCAGGAAGCTCCATCATTTATCATCTCTTTATTTGGTTCTTTCGGGCATGGAGTGGCCTTATGGAGAAAGAATATTCAGAAACTGAGTTTTATATAAAATACATCATAAGAAAATTTACCAAATAACATTTATAGAGTGTTCATAGTTTTTAGAGTGGTGTTAACAAGGAGAACTAAAGCATGCTGCCTTGCCAACATATTTTATATATTCACATATTCATATTTATGATATATTATATATTTAACAGAATAATAGTATGAAAACCAAATAGCCATTTTTGTTATGATATTAAATATTTCAGTGATATATTGAATAACTAATATTACCTTTCAGCACATTCCTTAATAGTACACATTACTGATACAATTTCATTAGTACAAGATCAGTATTTGAGATGTAAAATAGATGTTTAATTCTTAAGGGCTCTCTAAGACACTGAGATCATGGGAGTCCCTTATGTTTAGAGAACAGCTGGAAGTTGATGCACTTTAGCAGAAGAAACCAAGATCTGGACTGGCAACCTCCTACGCCTGCCATAATATACCTAGATGGGGGACCCAGGTCACTCATTAGTGTATGTGACCATCTCCCCTGGAATGGGAGTTTATAAAAAAGTTTACATGAAATTATAACTGTATTATTAAATCATATGCCCATCTCATAATGTTCTTATAAAATCTTCTGAGTTGATGCAGCTAAAAATTAGCTTTTGAATCATGTCACCATTACTATATTGGGAGATCCCAATGTAAATATGATGAGAATTTGAACCCTCTTTCAGAAAAATGTTTCCCTATACAATGCGTGTACATGATTTCAGTGGGTTCTCTAAACATGTGGAAATCTATTTTTAGTTATTCAGAGGGGCTCTCTGATCCCCAGATTAAGACTCCTGGAACATTTTCACAGTTTTTTTTTTTTTTTTTTCGGTGCTGGGGATTGAACCCAGGGCTCTGTGCTTGCAAGGCAAGCACTCAACCGACTAAGCTATCTACCGAGCCCATTTTGACAGTTTTTTAAAAAAATTATTTTTATTAGTTGTTGATGGACCTTTATTTATTTATTTACATGCGTGCTGAGAATTGAACCCAGTGCCTCATACATAGAGGCAAAGCGCTCTGCCACTGAATCACAACCCCAGTCCCATTTTTACAGTTTTGAGTTCTTCCCTGAGATAGAATCACCAGCATGTCTTAAGGACCTTGGACCTGAGATTAATATCTGAATACAGCATCAGGTATTTGGACACAATTAAGAGCAAATGAAAATTTCATGTTTCTGTAAACTGCTAATCCAATAGTTTATACATTTCATTTACTTATTGTGCTGGGGATCTAACCCAGGGCCCCCAGGTACCACTGAGCTACACCCCCAGCCTTACTTGCATATTTTAATTTCATCGGTAATTTTAAAACATACCTGAAATTGGATTATTCTTTCTTGAGAAAGGCACAAGTACATTCTTTCTGTATCCTTCAGGTAAAATGCACATTTATGGAGTTGTGACACGGGATCATCTGCATCCAGTAATGCTGTCTGTTTATCAACTTTCCTAATTATCTATATTTCAATAATTAAAAATAAAAGGTCATCCACACATTGAAAAAGTTATCATTTTGTAGAATGTCAAGAGTACACAGAAAAATTTATGCTATAAAATAATATACCACAGTCCTATACCTATACATAGAAAAACATAAGGCTAGGGAAAAAAAAATCCTTTAAGACTGCAAGCACATCAGAATGTAGAAATTGTTACTCTCTTCGATGAAAATCTAAAACAGGGCAGGCCATCACTGGTTTTCCAGACCAGTGCTTTCTAAACATTAATACACATATAAATCATCCCATGTTCTTGTGAAAAATAGTTTCCAATGAAGCAGGGCTCATGTGGGGCCTGCTATTCTACATTTCTAACATATTACCAGGTTGATGTTAATGCTGCTAGTTTGTGGAACATATTTTAAGTAGCGAGTTCTGATGATATTCCTAATGATATATAAATATTCCAACAATGAAGGGTGAAATCCCTAGAAGGTTACTGTGGATATGCTAGTCAGTGCAGACATTTTATATTCATTACCCAATTATTTACATACTTAAAAACAAAGTAAACTAAAATAGTTTTTGCAGACTAGGAAATAGGCTCAGAAAGGTAAAGTAAATTGCTCAAAATCCTGAGATTGGTAGCTGAAGGACCAGAACATGATCCCAGAGCCGGCTGCCCAATCTTTTTCCATTACACTCTACAATCTTATAACCCAAACAGTCCTCAACACATGGTTATCTCTGAAAGAGAGTACTAGCAAACCTTAATGACACTTATCACATAGAAGGAAATCATTAAATATATGATGATGATGAGGTGATTTAACTTTTATATTTAATACCTATTCAACATTTTTTTTTAAACAAAGGAAATGTATTCTGCCACAGTTCTAGAGGTCAGAAGTTGAAGATCATCTATTCAACATTTCCATCTTATGATGTCCAATATATACAACTAAAGTGTAGCGTATCAAAAGCAGGATTTTGATTTTCCAAACATCATTTCTTACAATTCAATAAATGGCTTCTACTGCCACATCCCTACACTCTTTCTCCACACAGTAATCAGAATTATCCTTCTGAACACAGATAGGCCACTGTTCTGTTTAAAAAGCCTCCAGTGGCCTTCTAGCATACACAGATAAGATAAAGTCCTTACCTTAGACAGAGAGGGACCCCAGAAGATCTTACTCATGCTAACCTTGCAGCTTCATTTCTTGCCCTTGTCCCTTCTTCTCTCTGCTCTGGCTACACTGGTCCTCACACAATTAAGACACAATTCCTGTCTTAATTTCTGCTATACTCATTCTGTTGGGCTGAAGTGCTCCTCACCCAGTTCCTTGACTTCATTCTTGTCTCTGATCAACACTATCACTTTAGAAAGACTTCCATGATCTCTCTAAGCCCTCTCTTTATCTCATTTTAATTGGCCTTTTTATCACTATATAAATCTTTAAAGACATTATATGGATTTTTTTAAAAAAGCTGTTTTCTGTCTATCTTCCTAGCAGAATGTAAGCTCCATGAGGAGAGGACCTGCCCTGCTTGCTGCTGTTATTTCCAGCCTCTGTAAGGTGTTCAGGACTATGCAGAGAATGAATACACACAGGCACCTACCATGTAATGCTCTGTGCCACCGTCCATAATAGCACTCACAACAACTGGGAGGACTAAATTAATCAACATGCTCCTCACAGTGGTGCTACTAATATTACACAATGTTACTGACTTTACTACTTCATTCATGCCTCACTTACACTCAAAGATCATCCTACTTCAGCTAAGCCACACTGTAGACAGCTCTAATTTTTAAAGTTAGTATTCTTCATATTTACGTATTTTCGGCTCTGCATTATTCTCAGTCATAATATTTGTCATCCCACCAAAACTAATTTTTAAGTTAAAAGTGAGACTATATTTTCAGTGATTATAGTTTCTAAGATGGTCTGAGACTAAGTAAACTCAAACACAATGTTTCAATTCAAGGCTCAAATCTTAGGGTTATATTTAAATTTAGTGAAGTTTAGATTTTAGAGAAATAACTGATTTTTTTTAAATGATATAAATCTAAAGCTTTCCATAAGTCTTGGAATCACTTAATATCTTAACCAGTTAATCTCTAGGACTGTTAGTTATGTGCCTGTTATTTCAATACCAGCCAGTAACAGTACACACAGTGACCACGCGTGTCACACTTGGTGGGTTTTCATTTCCCTCAACAGTTCTTCAGAACTAGACTCTGATAAATGACCTCCTTCTCCCTGATAAAGAAGGCAAAGATGCCCAAAGATGGCATTAAAAATTTACTCTGATAATGTTCTAACTATTAAGAGAAAGAAATTCTGAGACAAAAGGTAGATAAATGTATTACACCTCAGCATCAGGGGCCCCTTGAGTAACAGGCCCTCTGTCTTCTAAGCAAGCTGGTCTTGTAAATGGCTGGTGCAATTACTGTATTTCAGAGGTAAAGTGGATACACTCTGAGAATAAAAGCATATTTCATTCATTTCTAACACTGGTTTATGTTACTGGGTTGTTCATCCAAATGGAGTGATGTGCACCCTATACCACACAAGACTACTAGTGTGACTTCAACACACTGGCTCCTTAGGAGTGGAATTGTTAACAGCAACAGAACAGATCTTAGATGTCCCTATGTGAGTTTTTTTGTGCAATTAAGTGGTTAATAGGTTTCTAGTTAGTTGGCTAGACCTGTATACACAATCTGTTTTGAGAGCACCTTAAAAAATCAGGATTTTCACTAGGACATTCATTTCACTAAAATTTGATCAGGGCAGGACAGTGCTTTCCAAGGAAAGTTCTCCCATGAGGTTCACATTTTAGGAAGCATCAAGAACAATGTTCAGACAGACAGTAAGGTAGGATTAACCTTTTTTTTTTTTTTTTTTTTTGTCCTGGGGCTTGAATTCCCAGGGATGCTTTACCACTGATGTACATCCACAGTCCTTTTTATATATTTTATTTTTTGAGACAGTGCTCACTAATTTGCTATGGCTGGCCTCCAACTTGTGATCTTCCTGCCTTGGCCTCCTGAATCACTGAGATTATAGGCATGTGACACCATACCTGGCAAGGATTTATTTTTTAAAAGCATATGAGAGCTAAAGAGTGCTCACAGCTATTGAAAACTGCACATCAGTGGAGGTCAAGAGGTGTAGGCAGTAGTGCATTATCTAAAGCCTACCTATGATTCTGAGGAAAGCAGTCAGAATTCCTCATAGAATTTCTAGAAGGGAATTTATAGTATGTTAATGATAGTATTGCTACTTTTTAAAATAAATCTCTTAATTTTTTATTTTAACTTCTTATAACGAGGATCATATAACTTTGAATGTAAACATTCAATTAATGACGACTTTCAAGTAAGGCGGACTACTTCTACTTTGCATAAAACTTTACGTGAAAACACTTAACATTTGGGTCTGTCTTATAGATGATACACATGTAAGCTGTTGCAGATCAGAAGTGTAAGCCTCTGAACTTGAACTTCTGTAGCACAAGCAAAGTAAAGGAACATCATCCTTGGAATAGTATAATATGCAATAAACTAGAAGAACTAAGTAAATGTTAATTTTTTTTGCTTGCTTCTTTCTTTTCATTTTTAACAACTGTCCTTCCCTACCTTTACACCTTTTGTTATAATTTGTTGCAACTTCAATGTTTTAGATTAATTCTATTACAATTCACAAATATTTTAGCATATTATATCAAATGGGAAATAAATCCTCTTGTATAGCCATGAAGTAGAAAAATGAAACAAAATATAAAAATAAACAAATGATGCATTTACTGAGAGATCTGCAGATCCAATCTGCCTTTCCTGAAATAATCCCACAAAATAGAACTCAATGAAATACAAAGCATGTCAAAGAACAATATTACTGAATATTCTTCCACTTGCCCAACAACATCCTCAGCCTGACCTGGAACAAACTTACCTGTAAATCTGTCACCTTAGTATAACTGAATTGTATTGTTTCAGAAAAGGAGGAGAGTTGTAATGGACTTTTGTTTTCAGTTCACTAAGAAAAATAATTTTACAGTTTCAAGATGCTCTAGTGAACAAAAAGTCCTAATTCTTATGCCTTTTTCCTGAAGAAATACCAATTTTAATTTATTTTTAACAAATCTACATCGTCAGAGAGGAAGTTAATAAAAATATGCTTATATTTTGAAAGGAATAAGAATTTCTATGCTTTTGAAAACTTAATCCCATAGCAGAATAGAAGAGGTGGCACAAAAAAAAATAAGTAACAGCTTATATGCATTGTAAGGAATAAAAAATACTGTAACTTACAGTGCCCTCTATTGACACATTGAGATATACAACCAAAAGGGAACTGCCACCAAACTTTGTTAGGAAGAGCGTAACACGAAGTCACTAAGAATGCAATTGTAGCTGGGAGTGATGGTGCACACTGGTACTCCTAGAACTTGGGAAATCGAGGCAGGAGGATTCTAAGTCTAAGGCTAGACTCAGCAACTTGGTGAGACCCTACACAACTTAACAAGATCCTGTTTCAAAGTAAAAAATATGAAGGGCTGGGGATGAAGCTCAGTAGTAAAGTACTTCCGTGTTCAGTCCCCAGTATCAAAAACAAACAAACAAAAAACACAAGAAAACCAAAACACTTGTAGTATGAAGTTAGTCCTTAAAGCATTCAGAAATAAGGTAGGGTAAAATTAGCAACTACAAGTAATAGGGATTACTGACATTAC
The DNA here is from genome assembly GCF_902686455.1 of Sciurus vulgaris. Classification (NCBI taxonomy): domain Eukaryota; kingdom Metazoa; phylum Chordata; class Mammalia; order Rodentia; family Sciuridae; genus Sciurus; species Sciurus vulgaris. Next base: position 125,817,452 of record NC_136469.1, read on the forward strand.
CTTTTTAAACTGAAAAGCATAAAATGGAAGTATATTTTTATATCCGAATGTTAGAACTTTTCTGTTTTAAGAATTAATTTTTACTTCACGCTTCACTAAAGCAGAAGTAGGGCCTTACCAATCTCGGAAGTGCCATGCCAGTAACTGAACATACAAGTTTGACTGTTTGTCCATAATGGATGTAACCATCTCGGACTGTGAACTCTTCTCCTTCGGATTCATCATCATCCACTACAGAGGGTAGAAAAAGAGATCAAATTATCGCCTTTTAAAATTTGTTATCTGCTTAGAAAAATGACAAAAATTAATACACCTATATAACTCATTATCAAAAGAATTTAACCATGCACATTTTTATACTTACAGAGATGAATGTAAAATGCTCCCCACTGCTGTGAACTGGCATGGAAATTACCTCCTTCTACATGCAAGTATCTGGTACTAACAGTCTGGGATCGAAGTCGATTAAACAAAGCCACCTTTGTTCCTGAGGCAATGCACACTGCAAAGAAAAAACAGCTGCTGTTTATGTGACTGGGTGGTGGGGGTGACAATAAGAAGGGACTTCTGCTTGGCAAGTTATGATTATTTTTTATAATTTAATATATATATACAATTTATTTATAAAAATATAAAGTATAATCTGCATCAGAATGAAGATTCTGATGACAAATATTTACCTAACAAATTACAGATGACACTGAAAAAGATCAAGGTAACTTATTAATAATGCCAAGCTAAATGATATAAAATATGTTCATAGAAGTCATTTTAAAATGAGACCTGCACAGTATGTTTAACGGAGCAATCATTATAGGAAAAATTTTTAAAATAATAAATGTCCAATTTGATTAAGTAGATAATACCATTTACATAGTTAAACAATGTGTATCTAAATCACTGATTAAAAAAAAAAAAAAAATCACTGAAAGAAAAAGCAGTGGTTCCCAAAGGGCAAATTTGATTGTGTGTGTGTCTTCAAATGCCTGTGTCCAACCCTACAGAATATACGCATAGAAAAGGATTTGCCTCTGTATGTTGTGATTTTAGAAAACAACTGCTGTCTTCTAAAATACCTTATTGTTGTACTGCATGAAAATGTACCATAAGTAAATACTTAAGATGTGAAAAATACAAACTAGAAAGTTACTTTCCACATAACTTATGAAAACATTCTGAAAGTGAAATATGTTCTCCACCATCAAGAAATTAATATTCAACATAAAAACAAAATTAGAGTGGTTAAATAAAACTATGTAATTTAAAGTGGAAATAGCCTGAATACCAGACTGGTTACAGGAGAGACATGACCATCCATGAAGTAGTCTTGCCCTTCAGCAACAACAAAAAATAACAAACTTAAATCTTATGAAGATTCTAAGATTAACCATACACAAAAATTCCCTTCTAAACAAACTTTACAGAGTCTCCTCTGAGTATTCTTTCCAACTAGTCTTTGGATCTTTGTCACTGTTTTGTTGTCCCCCAAGGCTCCTGTGCCAATGCAGGTAAAATGATCAGATTATAAGAACCGTAATCTAATTGGTGAATTAATTCACTTGATGGATTAATAATCTGAAAGGACTACTGTACTGGGTGGTAATTCTAGGCAAGTGGGATATGGTTGAAAGCAGCAGGTCACTGGGAACAGCCTTTGGGGATGATATCTTGTCCCCTTGGCTCTTCCCCTCCTCTCCGCTTCCTAATTGTCCTGAGGTAAGCAGCTTTCCTCTGCTGCTGCCCTTCAGCCATGGTATTCTGCCATATCTTGGGCCCAAAGCAATGGAATTGGTTGACCATGGACTGAACCTCTGAAACTGTGATCCCAAAACTTCGACTCAAAGTTGGTCTTGTGCAGTATTTTAGTTACTGTGCTGTAAAGCTTACTAACATACAAGGTTTGCTTGGCTAGTTACAGCAAATTCTAAATCAAGCCCCAATTCTTATATGTGATCGATCACCTTTGACTGCCTTTAGCAGGACTCCTGCTAAGGCAGTTTAGCAAAGGTTTCCCTACCCTTTCTATTTTTTCTGTTCATCGACCTCCTCACTTTAACCCATGGTTATACATCCCTACTTGTTTGTGGTATTTCAAAATGAATTCAGTCCTATACTTAGGTCTCTTTTCCCTTACAGCAATAGTACTTAATAAAATCTGTCTTTTCACCTTAACTAGTGTCCAGTTGTTTCTGGCACAACCAATTTACAAAAATACATTAAACTACACCAAAGGAATGAAATTAGCAAAATCCAAATGTGGAAATCACTAACAGCTAAAATCTTTCGAATAAATATACTTCAAGGCAGGGCACAGATTAAAGAATACTCAAGGACATCTCAACACAATATATATTCTAATATCTGGTAAATATCAATTTTGATTCAAATAAATTGAAAAATTGACATTGGAGACAGTTTTAACTTTGAACACAAATTGTATATGATGATAGTAAAAAAAACTTATTTTGTCTTACAGTTGTTTATATATTGTTTTCATGTGATCATGATACTGTGATTATAAGAGAACCCCATTTTTTATAGTCACACAGGGATATTTACAGATGACATAATGTCTGGGATTTGCATCAGACTAAAATTAGAAGAGAGGAAAGTGGGTCTGGGTTTGGGGTATAGCTGAAAATGAAGTGAGATTTGGCCTGCGGTTAAGATTACTATTGAAGTCAGAAGAGGAACATGAGCGGTTTTATTCTAATGCAACTCTACCTATTTTAATGTGCGTGCAATTTGTCACAGTATTAAGTAAATGATGACACTAATAAGGACTGAGTAGAATAAAATATATCCACCATAAAAACCCATGAGTGCATAATGAAACAAAATGAAATGCAGACAAACCAAACCACTAAAACCTCATTGTTTCTAAAAATATTACTGTGCAAATTAGTGAACAAGCATTTATCCTGCCTTTTCTTCTATTGACTACATTCTGAAGCAAAGAGCTGATATGGCAAAGTTCTATGCAGAGAAAACTTGAACTAACAATTGCAGAAGTTAGGAATAAAGAATTAGAAAGATCACCATTTTGTAGCCCTTGATGAAATAACGGCTACCTATAGCCATTCAGTTACAAGCAGCAGAAGGAACTTTACGAACACATTTTACACTACCAACTAAATTTACTATAATCAATCTAACCTGACCAAAAAAGGGATATCCAGATATTATATGATTTCTGATCCAATGGAAATGACTAGCTTACTTGTTTGTTTATTTACTTATGGTACTAGGGATTTATTTATTTGTTTATTTATTTATGATCCCAGTGATTGAACCCAAGGTTGCTTTACCACTGAGTCATATCCCCAACCCTTTTAATTTTTCTATTTTGAGACAGGGTCTCGCTAAGTTGCTTAGGGTCTTGCTAAGTTGCTGAGGCTGGCCTCAAACTAGCAATCCCCATGTCTTAGCCTCCTGAGTTGCTGGGATTATAGGTAGGCATCACCATGCCTGGTACCAGCTAATTTGAAAAGTCTAACTACCAGTTCATAAGATCAGAGACAGAATGTAATCATCCAAATTCAGAATATGGATATTCCACAGGAAAAATTACCCAGTTTATTCAACAAATGAATGTCATGGAGAGAAAAAGGGGGGCAAAATAAGAAACCAACACATTAAAATTTGTTGAACTTTGTTTGGCTCTAGGTTTGAACAAACAAACTGTAAAATGAAACAGCAAAATAAAAAATCAACTGAAAAAAAGACACTGAGGAGATATTGATAAATCAGTACACAGAATGGCTATTAAATGGCATTGAAGTACTGCCGTCAAACAAGGTGTAATGATATTTTTTAAAAAAAATTATGTGTGAGAGTCACTACTGCAGAAAATCTAGTTCAAAGGACAATGCCTGAGATTTACATGAAAAAGGAAGAAGTCTTGGTGGTGATAAAAAAAAAAATGAAATAAAATTGGGAAAACTATCGCAGTTGGGTGAACTGTTAAATTATACTTCTTTTTCCCTTTTATATAAATTTGAAAAAGTTCCAAAATAAAGATAAATTAAATAAAAATTGTGCATTGGTACTAAAATGTATAATTCAAACAGTATGTATTTTTGGTAGTCTAGAAACTGGCTGATGAGACAGGACTCTCTACTATAGATATTAAAATTTTGCTTAGGTTCTCAGGATGGCATTCTGAAGCCCACTTAATGTTTTTCAAAGAGGTGCTTTTGATATTCTGGGTGGATCAGTATTTTGTGGAATGGGAACTATCTTGGACACTGCATGGCATTTAACATCATTGGCCCAAAAACATCAAATGCAAACATCACATCCTTTCTAGTAACTGACAATGAAAGGAAAAAATTGTCCCATTTTCAAAAAATATGCCTAGGGAGTAATAAGGAACCATTTCTAGTTGAAAACCATTCCTTAGACCAGGCAATACCTGGCACCACCATTAAGAACAACAACAACAACAACAATACCCCTATATGACAGGAAGACCCAAAAATACTAGTAAGGAATGAATCTGTCAGATTTGGTGGTGTATACTTGTAATTCCAGTGGCTCTGGAGGCTGAGGCCCTGTCTCAAAATAAAAAATAAAAAAGGCTAGGGTGTGTGGCTTAGTGGTAAAGCACCCCTGGGTTCAATCCCTGGTACAAAAAACAAACAAACAAAAACTTGGCTATGAAAAAATGAATTTTTTTAAATAAAAAAAAGTGTGTCTTATCAATTCCTGGTGGGAGTTCAGGACAAAGAACAAAACTCAAGTATACATACAGTCGGCATTCTTCAATGACTGCTTCTTTTTGGAAGGTTTGGAGATGACTTTTATCCGTTTGCTGAGGAACACACCAATGTCATCACTGTTGCCATAGAACATCTTTACAGACAGCATGAAGTGTTTTCTCTTATCTGAATCAGATATGTACAATGTTTTTGCTGTGCAATAGTTCTGTGAAAGAAAAGTAAAGTATCAATAGAATCAAAACCTTACTGTTTATGTGTCTAAAACAGAGCCCATGACCAGGTTTGATCAGGTTTAAATAAAATCACTCCAATGGGCAGCCGGTAAAGTCAACTATAAAAATAATCAAAATGGATCTCTGAACAGAAAGTACAAAATTTTCCTTATGAAGTCAATAAAATTCAAACACTGTGGGGGACATTTAATGAGTTCTAGCAAGAGTTGTACCTCTTCCTAAGCCAGTACTCAATAAGGACAAGGCCACGTTCAGCTCGTAAATACCAAGACCTTGGATCCCAAACATGAAAGTGGGACCAGTACAAGTCAGGCATCTACAAGGTGCTTCTGGAGTTGGAGATGAACTTTGTCCTCCAGGATGAGATATGGGAACTGAACATCACAGCGGGAAGCTGGAAACTAAGTTTTCAAGAGGTACAGCACTTACCAAGGAGCAAGGATACCTCAAAATGCTGCTACTTCAATTATATTTATATTTAACAGCTCTAGTATCTTTCCTACTCCCTTGAGCCCTGAGGAGGGTCATAAATTATTGACATCCTTCCTTTTCCAGACAGGATAAAATGACACTGTGAAATATTTTTTAAAAAACCCAACATTATGCTAAGCAAGTGCCTTCTACTACCTCTGCTGTGTGTTCCTTTGAAAAAGCAGGGCAAATAACATTCATTTAGGAAATGGCCAATGAGTTCCAGGTTTTTGTCTCTAAAATCTTACTAATAGGCAGTATTAGTAGTAGACAAAAATACTGCAGTAGTTTTTATTCCTCAACAGAGAAAGCTACAAAAGAAAATTTAAGGTGCCAGCTTGAATATTCTATACTTATGTTTTTATACATTCAAAAGTTGGGTAAAAGTTTTGACAGACTTTGCTCTGCAAAAGGCAAAATAACACCAATTACAGTAACAAGAAAAACAGAAACAGAACTTTTCAGTCACCTAGCTCCTTTCACCTGAGGCTCTTTAAAGCACTCAGAAGATGCACATGTAGCTACTGCATCCCTGGGTCCATCATACTTTTAAAAATGACAGCACTAAAGGTCAAATTAAGATTAGATAATGGGATTTTGCAACACAAGATGACGTTTATTAAAATGGATATCAATGTACTAAAGGAGATGGTCACAAGAAGTATAAACACAAAAAGGTTTATCTAGCTAAAGGGAATTTCATTCTAAAGGTAAAGCCTAAAAAGGTTAAGATCATTTAATTATGAGTGTTAACTTTAATAGATATGATCTGTGTCAGGAAAGAGAAAAATAATGAAGTCTAGCATAAATAGATTGTGAAACACTTAAGAAAAAAAAGCAAAGCAGGTTGGGGCCTCAGACCTACACATAAGGAACTTCATTTATAAAAAAGCAAACACACACGTATCTCCTTGGATAGAAAAAAATATAGCTTCAATTACAGTCAATGAATCCACAAAAATCATACCTGAGATAACTTCATCAAGAAATTATTTTAAAAAATATCAAAGGTCACTGACCACAAACTACTAAAATTCTATGAGAAAAGAAGGAGAAAGTCACTGACTCACAGAAAATATTAAGACTTCAAGAAAATAAGCAAACAAAAACTAAATTACAAGTGCTCTGACATACTAAACTATATTAGCTAATGGGATTTCAGAGCAGAAAACGGCATATAATAATCTTTCCAGGAATAATAAACACTGTATAACTTAAAAACAACTCTTTGAAAACAAGATTGCTAGGAAATAAAACACTGCCCTGAGATGGAAAACACCAGATCTAATGCTACTAAAAAAAGCAAAATAATTGAATTATAGAAAAAAAATAATGCTATCGAAAATAAGTAATTTTTAAAAATAAGAACTATACTGTAACAACTCTCTTCTGGTCACAAAGTCTTTGTCCACCTGGGCTAAACTATGTTTTTATAACCTTATGTTCCAAGCACATGATTATGTTGTTCTTTATGCCTGGAGGACCTTCTACCGAGTCTAAAACTTTATACAGACTTCTCTAATAGCATTTTCCATTAAAATTATATTTTAACATATATGCTTGGCATACAGATACTGTACTAGCCTATTAGCAGATGTTTTAAATACTAGTTAAATGCTCAGCTCCCAGAAGTTCTTCTTTCTGCCAATGTGCAGGCCTTGGGAAAAGGTGTAATGACAGAAGATTTAAAGAGATATAATGAAAGACAGCAGGAAGATCTTCACACTGATGCAGCAGCTAAGGGTACAGGATTTAAATATGGTGGTACTATACCATGATGCTGGGAAAGGCAGTCAGTGATGCTATTTTTGGTTTGTTTGGTATTACCTCCCTGAAAGATAAAATTACTGAAGCTGGAGTTGGATAAAAAGAGCAATGAAGTTGAATTAAAAAAAATTATATACACTGGTAACCAGAAGCTCAGGCATCCCAAAACTAATTGAAAATCCATAGTAAAGAAACGTGAAGGATAATAACTATAATGATACAAACAACATATAAATAAGATTTGAAAGAGGCTTCAGCACTCACTCTCTGTAAAATGACTAAAACTAAATTTAAGAATACAAATTCCCTAGCTTATCACCTTCCACTTAACCCTCCATCCCCTATCCCTAGGGTCAAATACGACACAGCAAAACCAAGGTAGTCAAGAAAGGTTTACTGAATAAGGAAATAGCTTTCTACACACTAAAAACATTCATATAATCTTTGAGATCAAACGATTTTCTGAATTTTAATATTAAGGGAAAATAATAAATGCCAAATGAATAATTATTTCTCAGTACTCAGGCACTAAGTAGTTCATACTTTCTAAATATACAAAATACAATTAGTAAAACTAGTTGATAAATTTATTTCCCTTGCAAATTATTCGAAGAAAAACCTCTAAACCTTGAGTAGTGCTAATTGTAGCTCTTCTTGTCTATAGCACAGCTGTGCTCTGCAATGCTGTTAGGTAAATTATCTTTATAATGCAGATAAAAGCTCTCCCCCACAAGAATTTGCCTGAATTTGCAAGAATCACGTTAAGAAGTAGTATAAGAAGATTGAGAGTAAAACATTATTGATGCATTTTCACAGATATTTGAATATACATTTCTGTTAAAATATAAATGATTAGCTTCCTAAATTCATCAGCCTCTAAAGGAAATCTAACTTACAGCCTGCTAAAACTGCTAGTCAGCTGCAGAAATTTCCCGCCTACCACCTTTAGATGTCAACTGCCGAGACCACAGCTATGTGAGAGAAGTACTTCTGGTTCTGATTTACATATACAAGAAATGGTCACTAATAGTCATTAAAAAAATCAATTCCACAAAAATGAATATGGAAACAATATTGTGGTACCATGGTGCCACTTTTACAGGGAACCGATCGTCTTGACTTACCTTTCCTTCCAAGTTCAGCTGCTGCATTTCTTGGTCACTATTGCCTATTCCAATAAACGCACATGGTTGAGATTCTTGTTCAGAACAACCATCGCGTTCCATTTGTTCTTTTTTTTTCTTCCATCCACTGCCCATAAGATATACACAAGGAGGAGGGCAAAAGAACCTGAAGAATAATTGGGGGGGGGGGGGTCCCAAACACAAAGTAATTAGAGTCAAGACATTTCCTTTTCCTGAACACGTGAAAACACCACATTGAAATGGCACTGAGTCAATTAATTCCCTAAAGAAAAATTTCAGTGAAGACTTTCATAATGCAAATATTGTCTATGGGATAGAAATCAAAATTGTCGTATCTTTTCAGGTTAAATACTGGAGTCATGCAGTTAGACTATATTACTTCTTAGAGCAGAAAACTTTTCATGTAGCTCAAAGTTTGAACTACTACAGTTCAATGAATCCAATATACAAAACATGATATCCCATCATAGAATCTGTGATTACTAATTAAGGTCTACTAAAAAATAATAGAATCATTAATTAATGCAATTACTGCTATGGTTATTACATTTAATGTTATTTGCTAATTCATCTGGGAAATAGCACTTAGAGCAAGGCTTCAAGTAGACACTTTTAAAATATTAATAAAATTAATCAATTAAAGATTAAAAGCAAAATGGATCATCGCATGGGCGCTCTAGGACAGCAGTGTTGCCTGTGTTCTATATATCTTACACCTGGAATACCTCATGCACTGTAAATAACAGATAAATAGTTTGTACTAAAGGAACAACACACTCTTTTCTTTCAACTCAGACTAGTAACAGGTTTGTTTCTCTAGTAGCCAAAAACCACCCTCACAAATTCTCCTACCTAGAATAACTTCTTTATAATCTCTGGCAATTAAAATAATTGTTTCAAAGCTAGCTCAAACCCCATATTTTACATAGCTCAGGCTATGAATTCACTTTTGCACAAATACACTTGCTGACATGTACATACATCAAAACATTTATGTCATGTTTCTCCAACAGGCCTTAAAACTCAGAAGGGGCTAGGTAATATAATTGAATGAACTAGACATATGATAAACTAGTAGAAACTCTCATTTAATTACCCAAAGAAATAGGTTTCTTCCTCTTTCTTGAAAAACAAACAAACAAAAAACCAGTCCTCACAGTAATTCCTACTTTTTGGATAGTTATGAGTATGGCAGAATGGTCCTTAACTCTGTTAACTCTACTGTAAGAAAAATTTAAGAGCTTAAATGCAATGATACTCAGCCACTGGTGTGTGGCTCTAATTGTAAGAAAACAATAGGGAGTGGCCAATTGTGTGAATATAAACTCATGCATTGGTGAACTAAGGGCATGTGGGCCTAGTATTTGTCACACCCTCTGTTTGATAGACAACTGAAATCAAATTTTATATGAAATTATTATTTTAAAATGTGGCAACCAATTTACACTTATTAACACTTTGTGGACCCAAAGGGGGCAAACTAAAAGTAAAAACTGTTATGCACCTGGTATTCACGCATTCGAATGCAAACACACAGACACCAGCAAGCTGGATGTGACTCTGGACGTCCTGAAGGTAAAAAGTAGAACTTCTAGTTTGCTTCCCCTTCAGAGTCTATACAACGTCTACTGAACTGACTCAAAATACATAATGGTGCCTTTTTCAACTCTATCAAAACTACTTCAGAAGTAATTTTAAAAAGTTCAGTTTATTTAATATTCATTATTTCTCCAAATTACTTATGACACCTCTAGTGGACACCAGACACTGGGAAATTAGTAATAAACTCAAACAAGTAAAATAATCAGACAAAATTCCTTTCATCATGGAAATTATACTCTAATAGGAGAGACGCAATAAAAAAGAAGAAAGGATTAAAATAATGTGTGTACTCTACTAGTTGGTAATAAGTATTGGTGTGTGTTGAGGAAAGCAGGGATGGAGTACTTGAATTACTTGAAATGTGAATCACCTGGGTTAGCCAGGGACAATCCCTTAAGAAGTTGACTATATGTCACAATCTAAAATTATGGGGATGTATGGGGACAGTGCACTTCCACAGAGTGAGGAGCAAGTACAAAAGGTTCTGAAGTAGAAATGAGGGTTGACAGTGGGGAAACAGGAGAGCAGCTGGGTAGAGAAGATGGGGATCAACAGGAGATGAAGGCCAGGCGATGGTTAAGTAGACCAAATGGGCTCTAGAAATCAAATGGAGTAAGGATGGACACCTCTGTAGGCTTTTCATGTTCATCTAAACCAACAAAAAAGAAGAGCACCTTTTGTGTCTCAGTATTCATACTGAAGCCATGAACATAAAGGTCACAGTTATCGTAGCGGGTCCAGTTTCAAGTCACGCTAAATTTGGAGGAATGCCTGGATTAACTGAGCTAGTTTGGAGTAGGTTCAGATTAAGTCTACATCAGGGATCATCTGGCTTCTAATGCTGGGAGTCACCCAATGCTTACCATGGCACACACCCTGACACCCAGGCTAGTATACTCTGAGGAGGCTGAGAAGGCATCAATTTTGGAAACTTGTCTCCTTTAAGTATTTTATTGGACACTAACATTAAGACTCCTTAGTAAACTGGCACAACCAGCTATAAAACTTGAAGAGTTGGGCTTTAAGATAGTATATACCAAATGTAGCAATCAAACCTCAAAGAGTTATCTCAAAATGTATTTTTATTTTATATCTGAAAAACACAGAGAGGCTGAAAAAATAAAAGAAGGAGCAGTCTTGTTTTTCTCAGGAGCACTGTGTCAAAATGCATGAAAATAATAGGGTATGAATTTAGCAAATAGAAAAAAAAAAAAAACAAAAACAAACTTGTCAGGTACAGTGGTGCACGATTATGATCCCAGGAACTTAGGAGGCTGAGGCAGGGGGACTGCAAGTTCAAGGTCAGTCCCAGCAACTGAGTAAGGGCCTAAGCAATTCAGTGAGGCCCTCTCTCAAAATAAAAATAAAAAGGGCTTGGGGATTTGGGGATTTGGCTTAGTGGTTAAGCACTCTTGGGTTCAATGCTCAATACCCACCCACCCTCCCCCCAAAAATTCTTTACTCAAAAACTGATCATAGTTCTGTCTTCAAAGGGTTTTCTAATCATGTAATAAATGTTGAGAAAAAAAAAAAAAGACTTTAATAGCCTGTGAGCTGACCTTGTTTTCCTTTATCAACCTTTTTTCAGAAAAGCTGTGATATAAGAATGGATTGAAAATGATCTTAACATTGAGAATCTATAATGAGCTGATAAAATCATTTCTTAAATATCCCAATATTGCCATCCCCCCCACACACAAAAAAAACAGTGAATGAACCAAATTTTCACTTCCATAAACTTCAGTAGTAATAGAGTAATAAAATCAAAGACATAACTGGGTATGGTGGTGCACGCCTATAATCCCAGAGACTACGGAAGTGGAGGCAAGAGGACTGCAAGTTCAAGGCCAGCCTCAGCAACTCAGTGAGGCCCCAATAAGTAACTTAGTGAGGTTCTGTCTCAAAAAGTAAAAAGGGCTGGGGATGTAGCTCAGTGGTGAAGTGTCAACCCTGACTTTAATCTCCAGTACAACAAAACCTGTGTGTGTGTGTGTGTGCGTGTGTGTATGCGCACATTTACACAAAAAGGAATATAGAAAAATAACTTAAAGGGAACAGGAACAAAAATAAAAGGCTATACAATTGACAGGAGAAAATTAAAACACATCTCTACAACAGTGTGAAATGGATGATTTTAAAAATTTAGACAGTCAATATGAACTAAATGTTCAGTGAAGTTTGACCAGTAAAGGGTTAACTTACAGCCTTTAATAGCTGCTATAAAGATTACAATGAAACAATGTTGCCTTTCTTTTCTCATCTTTCCTAGTACTCTTAAGTAATTATGGCAATTCTTTTCTCTGCCACTTGGTGGCGACATATACATTTTAGATTTTAATTTCATAATTCAAATAAATCAGTCTTTATTTTCAGAGAATGATTCAACAAGTTTTTCCTTAAATCCCAAGAAGAGATCTGGGAAACACCTCACAGATTCAAAGATGGTTTTATATTCAGTCCAATATGTAAAATAAGTTTGGTCAGACAAAATCCAAACTCATGTCCTAATATCTTCTGACTACCTTTGCAGGATCATTATACATCAATGGTTATTTTAGTTCAAAAGGAACACATTTGAAACTTTTACCTAACCAGTTACTCCAATTAACACAATTCCTAATATAATTTCAGAATTACAGACTAGAAGGCTTTACTCTTAATCATCTCAACTGCATCATTATTAACTACTGCTAATTACTTATCTCAGGACAAAGTTGAATGTTAATATGTCAAATGTCATACTAATACTTCCTCTAGGAAAAACAATGGTTATTTATTTATTTATTTATTTATTTATTTATTTATTTATTTATTTATTTATTTATTTTTGGTACCAGGCATTGGACCCAGAGGTGCTTAACTACTGAGCCATATCCCCAGCCCTTCTTTTAAAAATTTATTTTTATTTTTTTAAATTTTGAGACAGGGTCTCACTAGGTTGCTTACAGCCTAACTAAATTGTTAGGACTGGCCTTGAACCTGCAATCCTCCTGCTTCAGACTCCAGAGCTGCAGGGATTACAGGCATGTGCCACTATGCCCAGCAAAACAATGTTTTAAGAAATATTTGTTGACCTGCAAAGACATTCTTCAATGAAAAATTAAAACTAACCACTAACACAAACAGGATAATGGATGTGCTATGTAAATAAGTGTTAGTTATTAGGCACAAAATTTAATATCAAGAATCATTTTTAAAAACATTTTATTAGAGCATTACCGTTATGCATAGTAGTTGGGTTCACTGTGACAAATCTGTATATACACAGAATTGGATTTCAGTTCATGTTCTCCCCCCCCTTTGCTCTCTCCTCCTTCCTCCCCCCTCAATTTAAAAATTTCAAATAAAATTCCTGTCCAGATACTTGTAGTATCACTCACTGAAGTTATTTTACATGCCAAAGAGACATGGCCAAACAGACTGTGGTCATGTCCCTGATTATTTCATGCCTATGCCTCAGCAGTTCCTCAAAAGACCTGAACCTGAACTGGCCAGGCACCAACACAGGAGGATTATGAAAGTTCCTGGCCAGCCTCAGCAATGTACCAAGGCCTTAAGCAACTTATTTGTGAGACCCTATCTCAAAAGGGGGTGGGGAGAAGAGCTGGCAATGTAGCTCAATTACAAAGTGCCCCGCGGTTCAATCCCCAGTAGTAAAACAAAACAAACCAACTTGAACCTGGATGAGCAAGAGAGCAGGCAGCAAATTAAGGACTAGTCAGACCTTTTAATCCTCAAAAGAAGCCTCAATAGAGCTTGCCAGTCATCAGAGGGTTGACTAGCATCAACAGTCCTTTACTACTAACACTTTGAAAATGTCAGCTAAATTCAGTGGCTTTCCCCTCTTTATTGAAAGTTAATGAATGTTTGCCTTGGAAATTTTAACAATACAAATAAGTAAAAATATATGAAAGTAGTTACCTCTTGGACTTCACATCATTTTTTTTTTTTCTTTTTCCAAATTTCTTCAAATTTCTGAATGGGTTATAAACTGGCTGGGCCCTACCCAAATACTAAAAATTGCAATAAAAGATAACCACTAAATCTGTATTGTAACTTGATAAATCACTAAAGCTTTGTATTAATGTATTTTTTTTTTTAACAGTGCCTAACACACAGGAACCTGAACACTTTTTTAATAGGTCTTCTCCTTCCATTACTTCACTGGGCATCAGTTATCCACCATAATACTAAATGAAACAGTGACTTCATAAAGGTCCTTTGGCCTAGCACCTGACACCTAACTTCTGAGCAGAAATAAAGAATAAATTAATTCAATTATAGTAAAATGCAACTTCAAAATTCAAAGAATTGTGCAAGGTTCAGTGGCACATGCCTATAATCCCAGAGACTCTTGGAAGCTGAGGGAGGTGATCCCAAGTTAGTGGTCACTGAGCAACTTAGCAAGACCCTTTTTCAAAATAAAAAATAAAAAGGGCTGGGGAGGTAGCTCAGTTGTAAATGCCCCTGGGTTCAATCCCCAGTACCCAACCTCCCAAATGCAAGGAATGAAAAGCAGTTTGGAGCTATATGGAAAACATAACATCTATTCATAATTCCATTAGATCCGGCCCAGGCCCACCTAGCCAAAGGTAAACAAGATGATCCTAGGCAAAGTTAAATGTACATATTTTTTCTTTTATAGGTATTTTTACTTCCTTCATCCTCAAGCCCTTCTGTATCTAACCAATGGAAGGCTATAAAATTTAGGGTGATATGGAAACAGAATCTATGTGATGGTGGGCCCCTCAAGGATTTAAATGAAGAAAATATAATGGACATGTAATTTTTTAAAACATAGGGAAATAAAAGAGTAAGAAATTTAGTCTCAGAAGTTCCAATCCTGGCACCAAGGACTCCTAACTAACATGACCCCGGATATGTCTAAAATATCTAATATCTGGTTTCCTTATCCACTGAACGGGGACTATATTACAACTACTTTACAGGATGGTTCTGAAGGTTAAGATTTGAAAATATTTGTAAAGCATTTCTCTGGCTCATGATTGGAGCTGATAAGGAAATTGAATTCTTCTTTAGATTCTCTATGAGGGGCACCAGCTGGCCTTCGAGATTCCTCTTAGGTAGTGAGAGTGTTTATTCCTTCAGTTTTTCTTGTAAACAAAATGACCTGCTATGTGCCCACACTGAAATCTTATTTTTTTAATATTTATTTTGTAGTTGCAGGTGGACATAACAACTTTATTTTTATGTGGTGCTAAGGATCAAACCCAGGGCCTCATGCATGCTAGGTGAGCACGCTACCACTGTGGCACAACCCAGCCCCTGAAATTCTTAATTAAAAAAAAAGAAAAAAATTATGAATTTCCAGTGTCAACTTCATGAAAAATGGGGCAGCTACCTTAATTTGAATTCCAACGTCCCAAACCATCAACACCAACTTCTTCCTATATTTCACTCTAAGTCAGTGATTAAGTTTTATTAGTAAAGGAAAATAAAACAATCAGAAATTTAGTAAATCTGAATAATAATAGAAAAAAAATACTTGGAAGTATGAGTCCTAGATTTTGTTTTCACTTGTTCATCCTCTTTGAGGGAAAAAAATTGCCAATTAAATAGCTTTACCTTCTTTTTGGAGCAGATAGAGATGATTCCAAGAAAGGGACTTCCTAGCTTTTAGCATATAAATTAATCATAAATTTACATTGTTCCTTTTCCTATGCATATGCTTAAAATTTCCTTCATATAACAGAGATTCCACTCATTCCTTTTAACCCAGGTCCAAACCTGCATCTTTATTCTTTCTCCCACTTCACTTTGGCGCCTTGAAAGCAAATCCAAAAAAATTTTTGATATTTTCGCACGAGCAAGTTATCTTTACCCATGAAATGCTTAACCAAAAAATCTTGTCTGAAAGATTAAGATTCAAGAAACAATTAACAAGAAAACTTAAGGAATCAAGTGAAAAAACTAAAAACAGGTGTAGCCATGTGAGTATGAATGAAGTTGTTTTTACAGTACTAGAGAGGGAACCCAGGGCCTTAGGCAGACTGGGCAAGTGTTCCACCACTGAGCAACATCCCAGCCCCCCTCCCCTTTTATTTTTTGAGAAGGAGTCTCATTATTTTGTCCAGGCTGCCTCTAAACTCTGGGGCTCAAGTGATCCTCCTGCTTCAGCCTCCTAACAGCTAATACTACAGGCACACCACCTCCACAGCATTCAAGGGCAGTTTCTTGACAACTAGAACAACTGCAGGAGAGGACCTGGGGCTCTTCACATTGCTCCTGGAGCATGGAGCTCCACTTCTCAATACACTAACCTCAGACAGTTTTAGGATCAGGAGTTTGGTTAGCCTTCTTTGTTTTAAAATGGTACTTTGGGGGTTATATTTGTTCATGAATAAGCATTTTCCACCAAAAAGAAAGTTTCTTTGTGAATCTATTAATATATCATTGAAATACTTGGGAACCAGTCAAAAAGAAAACTTGTAGATTATTCATTTTATAAAATTGGAGATTTAGCCAGATGATCTTCACTAAATTCTCCTGGCTTCAGTATGCCAGGAGTTGCTTTGTTTTTTCCTTTCAAAAGATAAATCCTTCCTCCCCACTCTTGGTACTAAGCAAATATACCCAACAATAGAAACCATCCTCAGTCATGAATATTAACCATCATTTACAAATTGGTGATAAGTACAATTAACTATCCACCAGAGGGGGAAAAAAAGGCAAATCTTACCTTTTTTCGTTTCCATATGACTTTTGTGCAACTTTTGCATGAAGAATAAGTACTGTTTGATCTCCCCTCTCTTTTAAATAATTTCGCATGGCTTCCCTAAAATCAAATTACAAGTTACTACTATTACAGAAGTCAAATTTTTGATAAAGTCTTTTTTCTTTTTTATTATGCTCTGTGATGAGAGGCATGCTTATGATACTTTTTAAACAAGCAAACCTAAAGACAAAAACAATACAGAAAAATCTGTGAAACCTGGAGAACAGTACATACTACTCCTATTCAACTCTAAACTTTTGTTCTTTAAAAGAAGAGACTTCTCCATTCTTTGGAATTTAGCATGTGAAACAAACCTCAATTACAACTTCAGAATAACTAAAATCAACATTTACACTGGTCAAGTAACTTTAAATTATTTATAAGTTAATCTTGCTCCATTCCCATATTCTGTTCCCCAGCTGTTAAATCAATGGTTTTCACTGAATACAAAAGCCATAACAGAACGTTGAGTCATCCAAATTTTGCTAAATATATAAAATTTTGCTAAATATATAAAATAAAAAGATATTGCTAAATATATAAAATTTAACGAAGCCTAATTCAAGTGAAAAACTGGATTAATTTTGAAAAACTATAATATTAAGTCCCTCAAGTACAAACAATTCTGACTACACATTTATTAGCAAATGTTCTATTAAAAGTTCAATGTCTTAAATACATTTACTTACCCAATTATCTTGCCAAATATTATGATAAAGTTAAGCTCTACACAGATTAAGCCATACCAATTCTGAAGCAAGACAATTCCAATTCTTGAAATATTTTATACATCACCAAAACAAAGCCAAGATTACTTCAAAGATATTATCAAGAAATACTTTCACTAAATTTAAATGCTATTTTATTTATATTGTAAAGGAAGACAAATGTAAAATATAAGAGAACATCTGCATAATAAGTTATTAAACGTGGGGAATTCTAGTTTTACAGTACTTATATACTAAGTGGCCTGGGGCAAATCATTTAATCTCATCCAGCCTGTTTCCTATTTGAAGACTGGAGCTGTAACATCATCTCCCTAACACAGCATGGCTGTTTGGATCAAATGATATATCCTAGATGACAGCATTTATACTTATTGACTGAAAAAAAAAATCGTTAGCTGTAAGGCACAGCAAATACCAAAATATAAATAGATTAAGAACTATTCTCTACACTAAAAAGAAACTCAAAGTCCAAATGGTAATGAAATACAATGATTAAAACAGTTATGTATAACATGTACCACAATAAAGGGATGCCCACGTAAGCAGGGGAGAGTGCATGATAAAGAACTATGTGTTCAGAAAAATTTCTTAGAAGTGCTGAACTTGAAAGGAAAAGTAGACACAGGAGGTGGGAGGAGAAGAAGGCATTCCATTCAGGGGTTTGGAATAGTGCGCTTCAGGCACAAATAACCTTCCACCCTGGGTCCAGTGGGATTCCAGCTGAGAAGTAAGGCAACCACAACAAGAAAACATAACAGCAAATGTTTCTGGTTTTGGGGGGTGGGGTACCGGGGTTTGAACTCAGGGTCAACTGACCACTGAGCCACACCCCCAGCCCTATTTTGTATTCTATTTATAGATTGGGTCTCACTGAGTTGCTTAGCACCTTGTTTTTGCTGAGGCTGGCTTTGAACTTGTGATCCTCCTTCCTCAGCCTCCTGAGCTGCTGGGATTATAGGCCTGTGCCACCCCTCCCACCCAGCTTTAGCAAATGTTTCTTGAGTATTTACTATGTGTGGTCCCTGAACCAGACACTTTAAAAGCAGTATTTCATTTAATTTTCATAATCAAAATGTAGTGTTAATACCACCTTGACTGTCTTTCCCAAGGTCTAAATTTAAATAAACTCAGCCAGATTCTGATGTGAGCTTTGGCAGTAAATAAAGCTGAAGAGATGAACCTCTGCTCATCTCTTATGAAAGGCCTTCAAAACTGGACTTTAATAAACTTAATACTAAGTATACAAGTTTAACCACATTCAAATATCATGTCAGATGATGATAAAAGTGGTAGAAGGTAATAAAATTGTGAGAGAACTAGAGAAAACATAAAACATTAAAAAAAAATCTACCCCTTTGTGAATTGTGACAAGATCATCATTCAATTTTATCTCAATCTACTATAGAAAAACATGATGTGGAATTTGGATTTTCAATCAAGTAAAGGCAAAGAGGGATCCTGCAGTTTTTTAAAAACACATAATAAATTTCCTGTTAGTTAATTCTTGAGAAAGGACTAGAAGACACAGACATGTAAAAAGGCTGTCACAATAAGAAGGTAACAGGATGTAGTAGGGGGGAAGTCAGAAAAAAAGTTAAGAACTCTTTATATTTTTTGTTTGGAGAAAATCAGATGTATGTTCACAGGTATTGTTGACAAATGTCAACTCTGAAGGGCCCCTGGTCCTTTAAGTTGGAAATACTCAGTATGTTGTTGTGAACACACTTCCACAGGTCAAGAGAGTGGTCCATGCTGCAAAAATGGGGTTGACTGGAATGTAACTGGCAAATGAAGCCAGCAAAGTAAATGAAATTTCCCAAAAGGAACAATGCAGACACAGAAGTGTCAAGAAGAAAATGTACACAAGGAAATGAAGAAGAAAAAATAATGGGCTGGGGATACAGCTCAGTGTAGAACACCTGCCTAACATGTGCAAGGCCCTGAATTCAATCCCTAGCAAATAAAAGGGAGAAAGAGAGAGGGAAACAAAACTGGTAGGAGATAAAACTGAGACTGGTATCTGATACTGTAGAAGGATACAACTGTGTGACTCTTGTGATTAAGATAATCTCGAGGTGTTTACGAAGAATGCAAGAGGAGAGCTCCAGTTTTCCTTGTCTTTCCTGTCATAATACAAATTTCTGAAAAAGTAACTAGAACTTAAAGTAATTATTAGTAAAAGCTGTCTGTAATAGGAACTTGCCAGACAGCTTCTTTCAACAAGAATAAACATTGCTTGATTAATGGAATATTAAACATCAAAAATTATGTTTACTGGCAATTAAAGCTTGGTAATTTACTTTTTGTACTTTGAGGAGCCATTTAAAAGGATGGTATACTCCATAAAAACACAAACAGTAAAGCCCATGTAATGATGGGCTTTTCACCCAAATGAAGTAGGTTTCTATCTCAGCACTGTTGACATACTCTACAAAGTAATTCTTTGCTGTTGGGGACTATTCAGTGTATTACAAAATGTTTAGCAGTATCTGTAGCTTCTATCCAGCAGATGCCAGTAAGTACCTGCCTTGAGTTGTGACATCCAAAAATGTCTCCAGAGATTACCCAATGCTGGGGTAGAGGTAGAAGGGGGTGCTGTCGTTCGTATTGAAGACCACTCAAAAATATTCCAACAGTAAGGTGCCACAATTATTCAATGTCTTTTTAAGAAAAATTGGGGGTAATTTTACTATTGGATAAAACACAATGCAGAAGTTGAAGAATTCTTACTAGTAGAACTGCAGTAGCCTCCCAGTATGTACTGTTTTCCTTTCTGTGATTTCACCCATACACCATTAACTGATTTGTCTGACTCTTTAAAGAGACAGCACATTTACATAACATTTATTACAGCAGATTATTTTAAATGTTCTAGTTATTGTCAATCTCTTACTATGCCTAATTTATAAATTAAACTTTATCATAGGTGTATATTTAGGAAGAAATATGTGATATATATGGTTTGCTACTATTCTTAGTTTCAGGCATCCACTAGGGGTCTTAGAACTTACACCTTGCGGGTAAGAGAGGACTCTGTACTTAGTTCATTATAAGAAACATTTTCTGATCCCTGGAGAGAACAAAAAAGTGAAAGACTTTAAAAGGAAAGTTGTAAAACAATGAATAATGACATCCTAAATTTTTTTTTTGGGGGGGGTGCTGGGGATCAAACCCAGGGCCTTGTGCTTACAAGGCAAGCACTCTACCGACTGAGCTATCTCCCCAGCCCCATTCTAAATTTTTAAATCTATCACATGGTTGACATTTCAATATTTTTTTTTACAAAAAACTCTTCTCAAAACTGGGCTTGGGGTAAGTTGAAATTTCAGAAATCTCAGCTGGATTCTTTAGTTTTGTACTTCAAAATGCTGCAAATAGGAATCCAAACTTACATATACACAAACTCCTTCCTTCCTCCTGACAAAACCCCATGAGGAACCACCCCATTTTGTCAGATTCTGGCAGTTTCCTCTTTCACACTGTCTCAGACAACGCTTCTTGAATTAAGCTTCACCACAGTTATGGTGGAGAGTGCCCACTTAAACTTTTACTGAAACTAGATAAAATAAAACCTGATTCTTTCAAGGCAGGACTACTTGGAATCTTATGTGAATTATCAAGAAAGGGATATTTATATACTATATTTTCCAAACTACTGGATCTGATCAAAACCTCCCTGTATTCCCCACAAGGAAGCTTACTGACAATTATGGCCTCCCAAAAGGCTAGTTTTGAAATTGATTATTTAGGGATAGAACCAACAGTCGACAAAGTCCTGGGATCTTTGTAGTATTAAGGAAACATTAGAGCTGCTTCATTAAGAGTTTGTATCTATTGATGACTAAAGCCAAACAACAATAGGAGGTCGTTTCTTAGGGATGCCTGTAAATCTCATTCCGACTCTATGATAGAGGTACAAAGGTCCTTTAATTCCATGTAAGTTTTTAGTGGATACATAGATAAACTTTTAAATCCTATCACACAGATGAGACAAATTCTTTCAAATTCTAAGAAACTATAGTTCTTTTCCTCCTTCCAAATATCTACAGGTTACTACATTGTGGGCATTGGGTTACAGACACTTCTGTGTTCTACTATTTTCGAAGAAAATAAACCTATTTTGCTGTTTATTTAAGGCTTCCAAGTGTGTGTGGACAAAAAACTAGGAACTTGAAAAATCCAGAACATACAATAGCATGGAGTTACTGATAATCAAAGGCAGGTCATAACTTGGTTCTTCAATTTCCAGCCCTGGGTGATACAAAACTAGTTCCCTGAATTCCAGGGATGGCATATTCCCTTCCCACTCTATCCCACTCTCTTCTCTCCCCAAGATGCCCTATAAACACATGTGATTAAGTTGACTTTTAATTGTAACCAACTATTTACCATTTATGAATTACTTGACTAGTATAGAGCAAAGATCATGTTCCACTATTAACATAGATTAGTTTTATGATTTTGACTATAAATCTCAAAATTCATTCAATTGTTTCTATACATTAGTATAAGATCTGGTTATCCTACTTTTTTTTTTAACTGACAATCAGTTATACCCAGTTACATCTGTGTGTTCCATTATGGAGAGTATTTCAAGAGACAGGGATGCTCTTGGAGAGTTAAAACTTAATTCCTGTCATATATATCTCTAAGAGAATATATATTTTCTAAAAAATGTGAACCCACAGTAAATTGTGGATAGAATAGTGATTTTCTAAGTTTTTTAAAATATTGCTTAATTTGGAAGATGGAAGTAAATACAGAATAGTGTAGACTTTAAAAGATGTGGAGAGAGAAAAAGAGGAGACACTGTCCCCTGAATAAACTTCCCACACCCCAACAGAGAGAGAGAAAACTCCTTTGAAATATTTTTGATTGAACAAAAGACACTAACATATTTCTAACAAGGAATCATTTTAAGAGAGAAATAAGAAAACATGATTTACAAAACTTAGATGGGACCTAAATTTGCCATACTATTAGAAGGGAAAATGTCCTTGACTTTCAATTTGTGCTTAATAAACAAAATTTTATCACCAAAATTGGTAACTCACATTTTCATTTGCCACTATACAAACTGTTTTTGCTAAATTCCTTATCCGAGCTTTTATATTCTCTTCATTAAGAATATAAATCAGTAGTTTGCCATCTTTAAGAGATGATAAAAACTACTAAAATTTTAAACAGGTTTATTGGATTTAACTGAAATAGAATAAAATGTACTTAACGTGTACAATGCACTAAGTTTAGCATATGTATATATATCATCATCCCAATCAAGATGAGAATATTCACAATTCCCCAAAGTTGTTGTGCTTCTTTTTAATCTCTTCTCCTGCCTCTCCCCATTCCAGGAAACCAGTGATCTGTTTTCTGTCATTATAGATTAGTTAGCAGTTTTTACAATTTTATGATAATGGAATCATACTATTTATGTACTTTTTTTCCTGATTTTTTTAGAAAATTGAGTATAATTATTTTAACATTCATCTAAGTGGTTTTTTTGTATCAACAGTTCAATCTTTTATCATTGCTGAATAGCAATTCATTATAAAATATACTACACTTTGCTGATCCATTCACCTGTTGCTGGATATCTGGGTTATGTCCACAAGGGCTTTCACAACTAAAGCTAACATGAACATTTGTGTTTCAATTTTTGTATTCACATGTTTTCATTTTTCTTGACTAAATATGCAGGGATGGAATGGTTGGACTATATGGTAGGGGAAACTTTTAAAGAAAGTATCAATTTTTTTTCCAAAATTATTATACCTTTTATATACCTACTACCAGTATATAAAAATACTTATCGTTCCACATGATATGATCAATCCCTTAAAATTTGGGCATATTAATAGGTATAAAGTGGTTACCTCATTGCTACAGACTGAATGCATCCCTGTCAAATTATCATGCTGAAACCTAATCAGCAATGCCATAGTGTTTGGAAGTAGGGTATTTGGGAAGTAAAAGGTCATGCATGAGGTTGGAGCCCTCATGAATAGGATTAGTGCCTTCATCCCATTTGCCATGTGAGGACAGAAGAAAATTGGTCATCTATAAACTGGGAAGCAGCCCTCCACCACACATCAAATCCTCTCATACCTGATTTTGGGCTTCACAACCTCCAGAACTATGAGACATAGAATTTGTGATTTATAAGTCCACCAGTTTCTGACCTAAGGTTATAGAAGCTCAAGGGGATTACACACTAAATGTAATTTTAATTTGCATTTCTTTTGTGGTTAGCTGTCACATGTATATGTCATTTAGACAATTCTTCAAATCATTTCCCTCTTTCAAAAATGAGTTATTTCCTTACTGACGACTTAGGAAAGCTCCTTTCGTTATCTGGATGCAAACTTTTTATTCTAAATTTTCATGAAGTAAATAATCTATTTCTTCATCTCATAAATTTGTG
Source organism: Sciurus vulgaris (assembly GCF_902686455.1). NCBI lineage: Eukaryota > Metazoa > Chordata > Mammalia > Rodentia > Sciuridae > Sciurus > Sciurus vulgaris. The sequence continues at coordinate 125,841,279 of NC_136469.1, forward strand.
TTTTTGGTGTTAAAACAAAAAATCTTTGCTTCTCAAGATAAAAGATCAGGATAGTTTCGCCTATTATCTTGTAAAAACTGTGTAAATGGAGTTCTGGACTTAGGTCTATATTGAGTTAATTTTTGTATATGGTGCTATGGATGAATGGTAGTTATTTTTTGTGAAGGGGCACCATATGGATGACAGATTGTTCTAGAATCATTTGTTAAAGACTATCATAGATCGAACTAAATTGCCTTTGCACCTTGATTGGAAAACAAGTGAGCACATATTTGAAGAACCATTTCTGGCTACTGTTCTGTTACAATGATCTACATAACTGTCTTTCCCTAATACTACAAATGATCTCTGTAGCTTCATAATAACTTTTGAAATCAGGCAATGTAAGTTTTTGCTGCTCTTTTCCAAGAATGTTTTGGTTGTTCTAGATTGTTTGCATTTTCATATGAATTTTATAAATGGCTTGTCAAATGGCTGCTGGAATTCTGACTGGGATTGTATTGAATCCATTGATCAATTCGGAAGAAAAGACATCTAACAATACAATTTTCTGCCAGAAGAACATTTACTCAGGAATTCAAGTTCTCACAGCAATATTTAGTAATTTTCACAGAGTTTTTGCACATCTTTTGTCAAGTTTTTCTCTAAGAATTACATATTGTTTGATAATATTTGATCAATTTCCCATTATTATTAATATAAGGAAATACAATTGAGTTTTATTGTTAATCCTGTATTCCATTACCTTGCCAAACTTATTAGCTATAGTGGCTTTTTAAAAGATGATCATGACTTCTGAAAATGAAGTTTTATTTCTTACTTTACAATTTGGATGTTTTTGATTTCTTTTTCTCATCTTCATTTAATGATTAGAACCTCAAGTACAACGCTGAATTAAAGTCATAAGAGAAATTTCTTGGATTGCTCCTGATGTTGGAATATTCAGTCTTCCATTATAAATATGGTATTAAATGTAGTTTTTCAGAGGTATCCTTTGTCATGACTAGTAAATTCCCTTTTATTTCTAGCATGCGATGAATTTTTATCAAGAATGAACGTTAAAAGCATTTTCTAAATCTCTTAAGATGACCATGTGATCTTCTTCTTTCTTCTGTTAACATGTTGAATTGGCTTTTTCCATTTCTAAGAGAAGTCTCACAGGTCATGATATAATTCCTTAAATATACTGTTGGATTTCATTTGAAAATTTATTAAGACTTTTTTACACCTTTCTTTGCATGGAATATTGGTGCATAGTTTTATTTTCTTGTAATGCTTGCTTTTAGTAAAAAGGTAATGCTATTCTCACAGAATGAACTGGGAGGTATGTCCTGCACTCCACTTTTCAGGAAAACTATGTAAAGAAATGGCATAATTATTTTTCTTAAACATTTCTGCTAATTTGTCAGAAAGTTTATACAAACAAACTCAAAACTCTTTAGATTTAAGGTTTTTCAGAATACCCACTTCTTCTTCAGTAAGCTTAGTTTGCTAGTTTTAAGAAATTTGTGTCTTTCTTCAAAAGCTGTTGACTATATTGGCATAAAGTTATTTATAATATTTGCTTGTTATCCTTAAAATGTCTATAGAATCTGTAGTGAGGTCATCTTTCTTTTTCTTGATACTTGTAACTGGCACAGAAACAGATGTCCATCTAGTATGATTACCTTTCTGCTTGAAGAATTTCTTTTCATATTGTAGCTCAGACCGATTTGTGAAGAATTCTTTCCATTTTTAATATGTCAATAGTTTTATTTTGCCTTCAGTGAGTAGAGAGTTCTAGGTTGACAACAGGCATTTTTCCAAAACTTTTGAGCACTTTGCCTCACTGTCTTATCCATAGCAAAGTTTCAGATGAAAAACCTGCTGTCATCCTTACATTTGTTCTTTTGTAAATAATTTGTCTCTTGTCTCTTTTGCTTTTAAAGATTTTTTCTCTTTACCACTGGTTTTAATCAATTTGATTATGATGTGTGTCTCTACAGTTTTATACTTGGGATTAACTGAGTCTCTTGGATCTGTGGTTTTAAAGTTTTTAACAAAGTTTAAAAAAATTCAGTCATTATTTCCTTTATATCACTTTAGTCATACCCTCTCCTTCAATGATTCCAATTTCATGTATATAAAAATGCTTGAAGACAGACCACAGCTAATGCTTGCCCTTTTCCCCAGACTTTTCCGGTCTGCTTCACTTTAGAGAGTTTCTACTGCTATGTCTTCAAGTTCACTAACCTCTCCTTCATCTACTTTGAAATTAATACCAAGTGTATTTTTTCACCTTGTTGTTTTCATCTCTAGAAAGTTATTTGTCTCTCTTTTTAAATATGCGTATCCTCCATGTCTTTATTAAACTTGTTCAATCTCTCCTCTTGTTCAGAGATAACTAAATTACCACTGGTAGGTCAAATCCAACCTACTATGTCTGCTTTAGATTAGAGCTGTATTCCATTACACAGAAACACTAACTTGTTCATACATTATGGCTGCTTCTGTGCTCCAGCAGAGTGGAATTATATCAGAAATTGCATGAGACACAGAACCAAAATACCATCTGACCATTTCCCCAACTCTTAATCTTAGCTTCTTTACCATATAGATCACAAGCACATAACAATTGTTTTATCATCTATATCATTTCTGGGTTGGTTTTGATTGATTTTTCTTCTCACTGTGTATATTTTCCTGCTTCTTTGTATGACTGATTTTATATATATATGCATTTTGTTGTTGTTGTTGTTTTTAGTGCTGTATTTTTTTTATTCTTATTTTCTTGAGTTCTGTTCTGGTACATAGTTAAGTTATTTGAAAAGAGTATGATAATTTTGATCCTATTTTAAGTTTGCTACTTAGTCTGGGCCTAATTTAACATCAAAGCAAAACTCTTCTGAGTACTTTAGCTGATGCTCTGTGAATTATGAGATTTTTTTTTTTTTCCTCTGTCCACTGAAAAGAGGCACAATTCATAGCCCTCAGTGAGTTTTATGGATTGCTTCCTTTAATTCTTCTGGATGGTTTCCCCCACCAGTGGGTAGTGTGCTGATCAATATTTAGCTGATGACCAGAAGAGAAAGAACCCTTTGCCAGTCTCTGAACTCTCTCTACTATTCTTTCCTCTTCAGGTCTCTGCCCTGTGAACTCCAGCCATCTCTGTCTCCCTGCACTACAGCTTCACATGGATTCCCCTTCCCTACACCATGGCCTGGAGCTCTCTCCAGGCTTGAAGCTGGGGCAATCATAGGGCTCACCTCATTTGTCTCCTGTTTCTTGGGAATCAATGTCCTTCCTTGCCTGATGTTCAATATCTTGAAAACCGTTGTTTCATACATTTTGTCCATGTTTTTAGTTGTTTCAGGCTGGAGAGTAATTCCAGTTCCTGTTACTCCATCTTGGCCAGAAGTGGTAGTCCTAAAAGCTACTAAAATTTTCCAAACAGGGAAAACCACTTAAAGGGTAAATGATGGAAAATCATTATAAAGTAGATGGGCCCTAACTAGATTTCTGTATGTATTGAGGGAAAGGAAAGGAAAATTTCTTTATGAGGTGTTTTATCGTACTGTTATTTTTACAGATGTATCCATTAAAGAAACTAACTTATTCATCAAAATATATTTTATCATTAGGAGTCACTCCAACTAATCGCTGCTGGTAATAAAATAAAAATATCTATTAAATTTCAAAAATGCCTAAATATATGAACACAGTATTTCTTAGAATTTATTTAGCAGATATATAAAAACAAATAATGGAAAATACATTTACAGGGACCTGTGAGACAAATTATATTTTCACAGTGTACTTTACCTGGAGTACATATATAATGCTTTTTTTAAAAAAATGTTTTAAAATTTTAAAATAACTTAAGGATTACAGAAAAGTTGTAAAAGTAGTATCAAGATTTCCTAGTCATCTTTCACCTAGATTCCTCAAATTTTAATATTTTACCATATTTGCATATTGTTTTTTAACCTTTTAAGAGCACACTGTAGGCATATCACTTTATCCAATATACATCAGTGTTTATTTATTTTTAAAAAAGGACATTCTTATAATAACTACAATGCAATTATCACTTATACAATATTAGTATCTATTCTACATATTTAACTCAAGTTCATCACTCATCCAATAACCTGTACTTGTAGGGGTGGGGTGTTGTCTTGAGAAACTGATGCTCTTGCACCCTATCAGGACAGCCCTGGTTTTTGTACATAAAAATGTGTTGGAACACAGAAATGCTGCTCCTTTACATATTGTCTGGGTGATGTGGGGATATAAGAATAATTGAAAAGTCACAACAGACTCAGTATGGCCTACAAATATTAATATGTTTATTATCTGATCCATTATGAAAACATTTGCCTATGCCAGCTTCACAGTACAGAAAAACTTTTTTCCTAGCTTAGTGTTTACTTAAGTGGAGTTATGTCTCTAGAGTTTCCTTTAATTCAGAGTAGTTCTTCAATCTGTGGATTGACTTACTTATTTATTTGTTTATTTATTTATGTATTGGGGATTGAACCCAGGGCTGCTTAACCACTGAGCAAACCTTTATATATTTTTATTTTGAGGCAGGGTCTTGCAAAGTTGATTAGGCTGATTTTGAACTTGTGATCCTCTTGGCCTCAGTCTCCCAAGCTGCTGGGATTACAGGCATGTATCTCTACACCCCGGATAATCTGTGTTTTTTGACCTTGAGATTTTGAAGAATAAGTATCATTTATTCTATAGAATGTTCCTCATTTTGCATCTTACACCAAAAGTGATACAATGTCCTCAGTGGGACGCACATGGTATCTATTGTCCACTACTGGTGATGCTAATTTAGGTCACTTATGTAAGGTGGTATCTGCCAATTTTCTGCATTGCCATGTTACTTTGTGAGGATCCACTTCAGAATTATACATTTTGCTTTTCATTTAAATTTTAATCCAGTAGTTTAAGCATCCACTGATGACTTTTGCATGAAATAATCGCTATTGTGTCTGTCAAGTAGTGATTTCCTTGATTTCATATTCCTTCTATATTTACTAGGTGGCATTCTTTTATAAGGAAAAGTTATCCTCTTTCCTATTTATTCATTCATATAAATAATTTAAAAATATTTATATAATATGTATATGAGATAAAAGATTATCTCAATAGAGATCGATTGTTCTTTTGCTAAAATGCTTGGGATCAGAAGTAATTTCAGATTTTAGAGTTTTAGGGACTGTAAAATATATGGATAGAATTCAAGGTTTGAGGATTCCAAACGTGAAAATCCGAAATCCAAAATGTTTGAAAATCTGAATCTTTTTGAGCATTATGTTGGCACTTAAAAAGTTTTGGATCTTCAGATTAGAGATGCTCAAGCTGGGCAGACTACTAAACTGTCACTTGATTCTTCAGTTTTTAATCTATTACATTATTATTTATTTGATGATCAAAATGTTCTAGATTTGCCTAACAAGAACTCCTTTAAATTGTCTCCTGTGTTCTTCTGGCAGGTCCTCATTATTCTTTAAGTGCCACAGTTTTTAGAATAGTAGCTTTAATTTGGAAATAACCTAAATGGTCACTAATATGAAATATTAAATTAAGAATGGTATGAAGACAATGGAAAACCAGGGAGCCATTAAAGAGAATGATCAAAGTAGAAGATATATTGTAGGGTACGAAGAACAGAACAGTGGTAGAAAACATTTCCAGTTTAAAAAGAAAAAGAAAAAAGGCAGGCATATGTATCTCTTCTACATACAATTTTCTTGAAAGATAAAAAAATGAAAATAGTAATAATGAACACTAGGACTATATGACTGGAGTTGGGTTTCTCTTTTATAATCTCTGACTTAAAATTGTTTAATTGTTTTTAAGAAAATACTTTTAAATTTAACATCTATAATAAAATGTATAGTATAAAATCAATTTATATAATTAGAACAGTACAACATTTATATTCTCACTAAAAATTGGCAAAATCTCATATTTTCTTTAAAACGATTAAAAATTATGTTTTCCTCAAAGTTCTTTTCTAAAAGCATTCATTAAATATGTAATCAGCGAACTGTGACTGGTTAAACAGTGCTAGATACAGGAAGTTTTGTTTATATTGCTGTCCTTGTTATATTCACTATATAATACTTAAAATTATTTTCCAAAATGGTTTCATCTTTCCTCTTTGAACTACATCCTATTATTCCTGTTTCATTTCTTTCTTTTTTTTTGGGGGGGGGGGAGAAAACAGGGAGGGAGGATGGGAATATGTTCGTGAGCTAGATAATATTTGAATGATTTCTAAGAGCACCTAATACATTTTCTAAAATTACAGGTGCTCTGTGCATATAAAATATTTGAGTAAAGGTTAATATAATACTTACCTAGTAAGTCGTTTAGGTGGAGGTCGCTCACCAAATTTCCTAAAAAAAAAAGTAAAAATAAATAAATAAATAAACTGTATGATATACTCCATGGTAAATTTTTTTAGGTACCATGAAATTTCCTTTATGACTTGATTTCAACTTTACTGAATAACAGTGAAAAGAGAAATAGTCTAGCAATCAACTACACCAGGAAATAACAAAATACACACTTTAAAACAGTTTTTAAACAAAAGCAACATACACCCAGTAGGCCTTACACACTTACTCTAAGCACACTGATAAGATGAGGATAACAGGTACTACACTTTTAGAGACACCTCACAAAAAAAAACAACTAGCCGGAAACCACCCCTACCCCAAGTTTCTCATAATTGGCAGAAATAAGAAAAACACTCTTAGCCCAAGAGTGGGTACAGTATTCACAAGTGTTTGCCATGTGTCAGGCTCTATATGCTTTTGATGCATTACTATATTTTATCATTATAAAATGATTCTCTAAAGTATATATTGGCCTCATTTTAAAGATGGGAAAAGTAGTTTGTCCAAAGTCACAAAATAAATTAAGTGGTAGGCCAAGTTCAGAATTTTGAGATTTTGACAACTTTCACAGTTTAATTAGGTCCTGTAAGAGATGTGCTAAATGGGTTAGCATACAGGTATTTAGTTAGTTGGGAGCAGGAAAGGAGAAAAACATAAGCAAAAGAAAGAACACACAATTCAGGTTGGAATTATAACACGACACTAGAGTGAGGGTCTAGAGTATGACTGGCTGAGTTCAAATCCATGATTTGGTATTTTACTTGCTTTGGAACTCTGTAATTACTTGTGACTCTACAAAACTTAAGTTTTTTTTTTAATCTATAAAAAGGACACAGTAGTTGTCAGGAGAATTAAATGTGGTAATTAATGTTTAATTCATATACAGAAAATATACAGAACATTGCCTGGAACATAGTATGTGCTCAATAAACAATTTTAAAAGTTATAAATGGTTAAGCCAAAAGAACTAAATAAAGGAACTATAAAAAGAGACAAGTAAAAGAAGAATAAATTAGTCTCTATGTGATAACCTCTTATTTCTCCTGAAACAAGAAAATGTGATTCTCTTCTGAAAGACAGTGATGAAAGAGCATTTGAAAAGAAAGATTAATAGATGTTTTTTGTCTTAAAGCAAGATGGCAGAAGGCTTATTTGACTTATAATATCTATGCTATATTTGTGATGCTCCACAAGATTATTAACTTTGATGATAAGTGTTTAGGATCCTCTTTAGTTCATTTTCTGCAGTTAACCAAATGTCATATAGTGATGCTGACACTGTTAATGAATTCAAAATCTGTGATGGGTATCCATGCCTGAATATTTTAATATTTTATTTTTTTTCTTTCTTTCTTATTTTTTTTCCGGTACTGGGGATCGAACTCAGGGCCTTGTGCTTGCCTTGCTACCAGCTGAGCTATCTCCCCAGCCCTTAATATTTTAATCAGCTCTAAAATATTGAAAAGTGGCTTTAATTGAAAAAAGCACAAAAATGAGCAAATACACATTCTTACAAGCAGAATTACTTCTCATTAATTTTCTTTGATTTTTGTACTACAGTATACTCAATTTTTAAAATCAAGAAACAAAACAGTACCTTAATGTTAACATCAGCAAGGCAAGCTAAAAAGACCATTCAAAATACTCAACTATTGATCGAATCATGAATCACAGCTATGGAGTTAAAAGTAAAAATCAGCACTGACTCTTCCTACTGGAAAGATTTTTTAAAAATCTCTAAAACTGATTAAATGTACCATTATAGCATATTGTTACAATAAAACTGTCTTAGTAGATAGATACAGAATATCTTACAAAAACCACAAAGATTATTATACATGCAGAATTGTATTTTGTAGAGAGAAGCAAAGTGAGGTTTGGCTGGAATCTACCTAAGAGTTCAAGTAGTAAAAATTTTAGGGGCAGATAATGAACAAAATAAAAATCTTAATATTGTCATCACCTTTTCTACTAGCTCTAATATTCTAATGGCACATAGATTAATTCCATGACTAGTAAGAGAATCACTGCACTCAAAATTCCAATGTAAATTTTATTCCTACATGCTTTAAAATTCTGGAAAATTACATTAACAAGTAAATGTTGATTAAAATAGCCAAGTTCCCTTTTAAAAAATACTAATTAGATTAAGTTACCAATTACACAGCACGCTTGTGCAACATCATGCCTGCATCAATAGAAAACAGGAGCAACAGAGCTCAAATACAGGTGCCTGCTGAGACTGGACAACGGTACACAAAATCATGCATCATCTTCTACAGGGGGTGGGGGGGTATTCTAAGGCCAGGAATTACATGAAAATTGAAATCAAATTGCACCTTCTGTACATAATAAAGTATTTCCAAAAATTCTGTGTGCAATTCTGACCCTCTCTTTAACACGTGACATCACATTCCTATTAATCTCATTTAACTAAAGGTTACTGTATTTAATGAGGTGTGGGAAGAATTAGAAAATGGAATCTCTAAGAAGAGTTAAGAAAAGCATGTACTAGGTTCACAATGCACAACTTTGATGGGCACAATCCAACTAAATTCTGATTATTTAATAAATCCTCACTGGCATACATATGAAAAAAAATGTCAAGTTAAACCAAGATATACAGTATCTTGTACTTATCAAGACCCATCTCTATTACTAATCTGATATATCACTAACCCAAAACTTTGAGGATTATTTACTGAAAAAAAGAAGGCCTACATTTAATCATGGGTGATTTAATAAAATTCATGATGTAATTAATGTATATACTATGCAACCAAAATAATCACTTCTCAGTAGAAGAACAGCAGTCAACTATCAATTACTCAGACTAAATACAGCCTAAAGATTAGGAGATGGGCAGGTACACAATTTTATCTGTTTTGAAATCTGCCTTAAAAACAAAATGTCTACCTACATGATCTGAATTGACAAGTGAACTAGAAATACGTCAGGCCAAGTTTAGACCACTCTATGGAAAACATGTTTTTATAATAGGCATATGGTATGCTTCGCAATACAAAGAAAAAAAGTAAGCCTTTCAGTGTTCAAGAAGCCTTCTTAATTTCATAAAATAATGAGTTAATACTTCATTTTAACAAGTAACTGCTATTCAACTTCTCTTTTGATGATTATAGATCATTGATACTGCATCTGCATGAGGTTTCTCAAATTTTCTACATTCTGTTATAAATGCACTTTTAATTAAATGTAATAATCCTGATAAACATTTAAGGGCCTTTCTTTTTAAAGCAATAAACAAAAATCAATTAGACTACTGATGGTTTGTACCATGCCCTTTCCTTCTTGTTTTGTGCTCACATACTTCTCTCTCAAGACTGGGGTGAAGGTGAATAAAACATGTGCTTGCCATCTTTACCTAGTATACTCATATAATAATATGGCTCAAGAAAATTTATACTCTTCAGTGTATATATGTCATCAGTATAATTTTAAACTAACAAATTCATTTTGCTTTTACCTCACTAGCTTTTCCTTTTTTTTTTAGATAATGATCTTACATTCCCCAAAATGAGAAGAGCTAGGGAAAATGCTAATTATAGTAGCTAAACTTGATTTTACAAACCTGAAAGCCTGAGGAGGATGTTTTAAGTTGCAATCTCATTAAATTCTGCACTCCCCACCTAATGGGTTCTGTCCTCTAATCCCTTAGAATTTTCAAAAAATGTGGAAACCCTGCATACACATTACATGTACGTACTCATACTTCTTGTACTTCCTTTCTGTTCACAGAGGAGGTGCAGCAGTGTTTCCTCCCACACCAAATACACTTCCTTCTATATTCAAAATCTGTTAAGTATATGACCACAAACGCACTAAGGACAAACATGATTAAAAAGTATCAAAAGTTATCAACACCTTTTCTGGGTAAAAGATACTTCTCATGAGAAGACCAAGTCAAAAATCAAGAAGGTTGGAGAAAGAAACAAGAAAAAAATGTTTTAAGATACAGAACAATTTGGTAATTACACTACTGTTAAGACAAAGCAAAAACCAGATCTATCTGGAATATCATCTAGTAACTGTTTTAGAACTTTGGTTTTGAGAATATATAGATAGCTTAAAAAACAAGCTCAAATTATGTGGGAGACTTCTCGGTTGTAAAACTTAAAAGTAATTCCTCCTATTTTCCAAATTTTCTGCTTAATGCAGAAATGAGATTAAAATAAATTAAGGCAAAAAGAAAAGCACAATAGAAGCAAAAAAGAAAGCTCTGATAACTTAAAATCATAATTAAACTGAACTTTACAGCAAACCTGTAATAAACAGTATTTAATTTTATACAGTTCAAAAGTACTGGGATTTTCTGAACCATGATTTAAGATAAAGAAATGAAATAGGACTAAATTAGGGAAAAACCAGGAAACCCAAAATTCATATCTTTAAGGCAAGTACCACCAGCAAGAGGAATAGAATAGGTGAGATACATGATTACTACATTATGTGATAATGAATAGTACCAGAAACAAAGCAAATAGTGCTGGGAAACTATGTAACTACCTAACTCACAAAAAACATATTTAAAAAATGTCACAAATGTTAACATTTGAGGTATCTGGGTGAACTCTAATATTCTTGCAACTTTTCTATAGATTGAAATTATAGCAGGAAAAAAAAAGCCACACCCAGAGAAACAATCATCTCTTAAATCAAGATGTTGGCCTGACTCTGCTACTACAGAACCTGGTAGTGACAAATGAATCAAAAAACATTTGCATAATATTTTTTGAGGTGGCACATAAGAGGCTCTGCGGTTGGCTTCCTGATACAGCTTTTATGTTGTTAAGATAATTATTATAGCTGCTCAATTCACAATAGTCAGATTGTGGAATCAACCTAGATGCCCCTCAATTGATGAATGGATAAAGAAACTGTGGTATATATATTCAATGGAATATTACTCAACCATAAAGAATAATAAAATTATGGCATTTGCAGGCAAATGGATGAAATTGGAGAATATCATGCTAAGTGAAATAAGCCAATCTCAAAAAACCAAAGGATGAATGATCTCACTGATAAGCAGATGATGATACATAATGGGGGATGGGAGGGAGGCGAGAATGGAGGAAGGAGGGACTGTACAGAGGGAAAAGAAGGGTGGGGGGTGGGAGGAAGGAAAAAATAACAAAATGAATCAAACACACACAAAAAGATAATTATTAAAGAACTGCTTGCTGTAGATTTAAAGTTTGATAATATCCATGTTGATGGTGTATGAGTGAAGAAACAGGAACTGTCATATACCCTAGGGAGTTTAAATTTATGCAAATTTTTTGGAAGACATTTTGGCAATATCTATTATAATTCAACATGTGTGGTCCTTTGATCTAGCCATTTCAATTATGGAAATATGCATAGATAACTTGTGACTGCAAAAATATGCATGAAGATGTTCAATAAAGTATCGTTTGTATCTACAAAAATAATTTTTGAATACAATTAATTGTTGGTTACACAGCATGTCCCATTGATGCCCACATACACAAGCAAAAAACTATTCAGTTAGTAGCATTAATTTTGAATCAGATGCACATTTTTATTCACTTCCAAACATATATGCAACACAAACAATTTTTAATAATGGTAGACAGCTACAAAAATTTCATTTTGCTTTAGAATGTACTACATAATTTGACAGTTTTTTTTTCCTTTACTAATTAAGTATGGCATATGTAAAGAGCAAAATGAAATTGCTATTCATCCATCAATACCCACTCAATATCAATTCTAGAATATAAAATTCTAGAATATAAGGGGCTTAAAAAAAAAGCAAAGATAAGAATTCACAAAAATTGTCTTAGCAAATTTCACTAACATCATTCTTAAAAATATATGCCAGACTTAAAGAATCATATTTATATCTTTATGGAAACGCTATATTTCCACAAACGGAATACAACTTCAAGAACATTAAGGAGGTTCCAATCTTAACTTTTTAATTTTTTTTAATTTTTATTTTTGGTTGTAGTAGTGATTAAACCCAGACCTTTGCACATGCAAGACAAGTGCTTTACCACTTGTCTTATGATCCATCAATTCCACTTCTGGGCACATAAGCAAAAGAAGTAAAAGCAGGGGTTCAAAAAGATAGTTGTACATTTATGTTTAAAGCAGCATTATTCACAATAGGCAGAAGGTGGAAAGAACCCAAATGTTCACTGACAAAGAATAAATAAACAAAATGAGGTATATACAGATACGGGTATATTATTTAGCCAAAAAAGGAATGAAATACCGTAACACATGCTACACTATGGATGACCCTGGAAGACATTATGCTAAATGAAATAAGACCAACACTTAGAACAGTATATTAGAGGCACCTAGGGTAACCAAAGTCACCAGGACAGAAGACTGATCAAATATCTGTCGGGGGCTGTGCCATGTTGACCACACAGGCAGGGAGGAGGTTAATTGACATAAGCACACTCAGGTGATTTATCGTCCACGCACACAATGTATGCGTATGTGTTCTCCAGCACTCCTAATTGTGCCTGCTCAGACTTCTAGCGTCTGGCCTAATCTTTGCGTAAGAGGCGTGGCCCTGCTCTCTGCCTCCTGGAGGTGATATAAGCGTAGGCGGAGCAAGACAGCGCAACACACAGCAGCAACTAGCAGAAAGAAGAGCGGCAGCAGCTAGCAGAAAGCGGCGGAAGGCAGATCACAGAGCGGAGAACCGAGAGGCATCACTAAAGCACCTTAGGTAGACGCACCCTTTGTTCACAGGATGCAGGACGCACCAGTAAGAAGCAGCAGAAAACTAAGAAGACATAGATATCTCTGAAAGCAAAGTGTCTCTCTCTCTCTCTCTCTCTCTCCTGTCAAAGCAAGTAAATCTCATTTCCTCTATCCTCTATAAACAAACAAGAAAGCAGCGCACTAAAGAGAAAGATAGAAGTAGCTCAGTTTCCAGTCCACCACCCATAAGACCCGTGCAAGTTGTTGCTGCAAGCGGTGACAAATATCCGTGGATTTGGTACCGCTAAGAGCCAGCGACAAATATCCAAGAAGACTACAGCAGAAAGGGCCAAGGAGACTAATGGAGAAGCTAATCAGAGAAAAATACAAGCTGAGTCTCAGAAGGCTTCTCAAGAGTTAGTTCTTGCCCCTTTCAAAGAATTATCAAACTATAAAAAAAACATAATTACCAGTTTCAAAAAATAACAATTTAGTCAAAGAATCTGTTTAAAGTTGTAGTCTACGAGTCCCAAAACCCTAGAAATAAAATATTATAAACAGTAAAAAATCAAACCATAATCTCAGTAGATGAAGGTCAAGTAGTATACTCTTCAGCTATCATCACATAGATAGAAATATCAATTATAGAAATGTTTCCCTGTAATGGTCCTATTCATCCTGATTCAGCTTCCAGATTCACAGATTCAGAAGCAGTACTGTACAATTAGGTGATATATAAAGACCCCAATTTTTTCCTTCATCAAAGTGTACTTGAGAAATTACTGATACTCCTAGGCAATAACAAAGTTTAAAATATCTGCTGTTGACTTTAGACTTTTATTGCTGATGAAGTTCAAAAATAGTCAAAATGTTAGACCTCCAAAAGTGAACAAATGGATATCAAAAAATATGTAATAGAATGCCCACAACACCATTAGACATAATAACCTCAAATTAGAAACAAATCAAATGATCAATGTCAAAGGACTGGACAAGACAGAATCATACAACAAAGTACTATTAATGCAACAAAATCAAATAAGCTATTACTTCATATGCAATATGTTATAGTACCAAAAGCAGACTCAAAAGGTATAATATTGCACAATTCTATTTATATGAAAATCAAAAGCAGGCAAAAAATAGTCTCCAGTATCCAACAGGATTCAGCTACCATGGAGAAGGGATACAGAGACCAGAGGGTCCATCAGAAGGGCCTCTGGGGAGCTAGCCGGCAATACTGTTTCTTCCTGTATGTGATGATTACACATGAATATTCACTTTGTGAAAAATGACTTTGTTGTACATTTATGGTTAGTATGCTTTTCTATAGGTATATTACTTTAATTTAGAAATGTACACATGTACACATATGCATCTGAAGTATTCTGAATGTAGCCTGCTTTTGAAAAAAAAAAAAAAAAAAGTTATTTCCTGGCCTTCATTCCTATTGTCTTCATATTTTATTTTAAAGCAAAATTTTAGAAGTCAGTGCTTTCAGGTCCTCAGCTATAACATTTTGGGAAGTATGTATGTACTTCATAAGTCAAATATTGCAAGAAAAGTCAAATATTAAGTTAAGTATTTTAACTCCCGACATAACTAATTCTCATATCTAAATTCCAACCCAGACATTCCAACAGTTTTCTCTCCTTCATATTACTAGATAGAAAATTAGAGTCAACTGTGGTCCTTTATTTGGCACACCATTTTTCACAAGAATATGTTCTTAAAACACAAAGAACAGTAACTATTCAGTGTCATGGAAATATGCTGACAATGTTCTAGGATTCAGAATATTAATGTTATTGATTTTTAAATTGGCTTCCTTCGCCTATTTCACCTAAAACTGAGATGAGGAAGGAGGAGGAGAATGGCATAATTGTTCTCCCAGATATGGATTCTTTTTTTCTTTCTTTCACCATTTAACATACATTTAAATCCCTATTATGTGGTAGCTACTATACTATACACTAGGAATACACAGCAATTAACAAGGGAAATGGTCCCTCTCCAGGTGGAGGTACAATACAACAAGCAGCTACTGGAAACAGGCATTATGGTACATGCTTTGCATGAACATCACACTTGATACCCAAATCAGTCTTATAAGGTAGATGGGATTATCCTCATTATACAAAGAGGAAACTCAGCAACTGCTTTGCCCAAATTGACACACTTGTAAATGTGGTTCAAAACGTAAATAGTTTAATATTCATGATTTTCCACATACTCTGCATTCAGATAGAATTTTAACTATAGTTCAGTTCTGGATATGAAAATGTGAAGAGGGTGACAGGACATCAATTTTTTTTTTTTTTTTTTTTTTTTGAGAGAGGTACTGATCCCACAGGCACTTTAACCACTGAGATACATATCCAGTACTTTTTAAATTTTTATTTGAAACAGGGTCTTGCTAAATTGTTGAGGGTCTCCCCTAAGTTGTTGAGGATGGACTAACCTTGAATTTGTGATCCTCCTGCCCTGGGCTCCAAATTTGCTGGAATTAGAAGTGTGTGTTCCTGTACCCAGCTAGAACATTAATTACTTTTTATGATATAGCTTAGACTGGTTTCAGTGAGGGGGATGAGGAGTGGGTTCAAAAAAAAATCTTAAAAGAAATCTTCCATTACCTTCCCAATTCTTCACCTATTGATTAAAGTTCATATGAGTAAAGAATAAATTTTTCTTTGATTACTGGAAAGTGTAATGTTTCCTAAATGCACAGAATTCAGGAAATCTAAAGACTTCTGCTGTAGGAGCCAGACCTTGACTTTTGCATATATATAGACATATAGACATATATACATACATATGCACACACATTATGTCATAAATTTGGCTACACCTTTCCAAAACAGTTACTCTTGTATTCTCTACGCACAAAGAGACTGTATTGGTTACAATAAGAGTTCATAAGTGAGAGTTCACTGACTTTAATGTTCACAGTGATAAATCATTAATTCTGCAAAGCACTTTTTTTTTCTTAATTGAAAAGGACCCTGAATCTACAAAGACTTTGACTTAATCAAGAAGTTTTTGCATTGCTTTTCTCTGTTGGTAGAAATTAGGCAGGCACAGTACCATTACAGTTCCATTACACTCCAATTGGTCAATTTCTCAAGTGTCCTCTGACAGTTTGATATATACAATTTAATGGTCCAATTTGGGATATTCCAACTCTATGATGGTGTAAAAATGAAATGTGATCAGTAGAAACTGTACTTCACATTTTTATCTAGAATATATGGTAGATAGTTGAGATGTTGGACAACAGCAGCAAAATGTAGCTCCCAGTAGCCAAGATATCAGTCTAAACAACAAAGTTCTACAGTATACTGCCTTGCTAAGCTATGATGTTAGGCAGGTAAGGTATATAAGATGCACTTCTGACTTACTTTCAACTTAAGATGAGTTCACTAGGAGATATTTTTTTTTGTAAGTCAATGGGCATGTGTATTTGAATTCAGCAGTTTATCTGTCTTTTATTTTTCTTTTAAATAATAAACACAGACCAGGTCACTTATGGAAGGGATCTAACATGAGTTTTAATGTAGAAAGAAAAGACTATGATTCAGGTTCATAAAGAATTAAGTGAGCCCGGTGCTGTGGCACATGCCTATAATACCAGTGGTTCAGAAGGCAGGAAGATTGTAAGTTTAGAGCCAGCTTCAGCAACTTAGTGAGACCCTGCCCCTAAAATAAAATATAAAAAGGGTGGGGGTGTGGTTCAGGGTTAAGTGCCCCTGGGTTCAATCCTGGGTACCAAAAAATAAATAAATAAAGAGTTTAGTGGTTTCTAAGAAGTCTGTCTCTAAGATTAAGAAAAAAGTTGGCAACTACCACTTTTAAAAATATGTAAAAGAGAACACTGTGGGTAATATATATGGGAGTTAAGAGCAAATACTCAGTAAAATAGAATAAAATGATGAGAATCAAAATTCTTATGTTCAAAACAGAAATAAGGAAATAATCACATGAATAAGGAAATGACTATTTGCTTGAGTATTAAATAACCAAAACAATACATTTCTTTTAAATTGCAACTTTGTTTTTTGTTATTACATGTCATATTATTAGTGAACAAATCTACATTTGTGGTAAAGCCAACCACCACTCTGAAGAAGTGGTCTTAACCACAATTCCAAGGTTAAAGAATGGCTTTCTACCAAAGTGCATCTAACTTGTTAGTCTTGCCCTGATGCACAGCTCGAACCAAAAGAGCAGTTACAGGTACTAGTACTTGCTTACTCAAACCTCTTAGGCCATGGGGCTCTGAAAGGAGAATAAGTCACCAAGGGGCACAGATGTAGATGGTTTAAGATCTGACTGCAAGCCACCTTTGGGTGGTACTGCATACAACCTAATTTTTCAATAACTATCAGAGGAGTTTGCCCAGCATGAGCAAAAGAAAGGTTTAAAATCCAAGTGGTGAGATCATTAAGTAGTGATTAAAAGCACAGATCATCAGTAACTTATGGTGGCACTGCACTAGTACAAGAGTGAAGATTTTGAGGATCTAAGTGAAAAACCAAGAGGACACTTCAATAAACCCCTCAGCTTCACTTCCTTTTAGTTACTTGCTTGAAGTTAACTGTAAAAATTACCATTTCAGAGACCACTCAGCTGAGCTCTAGCTCATTCCGCCAGCTTTGCTGCAGATAACACCTCTGATGCACTCACACCTGGGCCCACACTGGCATCTGTCTGATGGGTGACCTCTTGACCTCAGAGAGCCAAAAACTCCACTCTTAGACCACACTAATGGGATCATTTTCTGAACTTGTGTCCTATGCAGAGCTATAAAGATCAATTACGTGTGGGCAGGCCTGTCACCTTTCCCCATCCTTATACCATACTCTGCTTCTTTATCACAAAAAAATTCCCAAACCCTATCCTCGGGGAGAGAGATCTGAGACTTGTTCTCTTGTTTCCATGCTTGGCTGCCTTGCAAATAAACTTTCTCAAGGCTGGTTTCAGTGACTGGCATACTGTGTAGCAGGCAAATGGACCTGGTTCAGTAACATAACTGGGGGTGGCACTGAGGAAGACAAGGATAAGGACTACAGAAAGGAAGAGACTTGCCTTTCACAGTTTGTTTCATTCATGTTATGTATTTAGTTGGTACTTTGTTGTGTTATAAATTTAAACTATGCAAACTGCAAAGCTGTTATGTTACTAAAGTAATTTACTATTTTACTGTCTAGTCAACTGCTTTAAATGAAATAATTTAAAAATAAAGTAGTTTTTCTTCGGAGATTAGCTCCACTTAGCTACTTCATTTTGAATCCTTCTCTCTCCCTGCCTTCTGCACATGCATGTTCCTTAAAGACAGTGGAGTCTCTCTTCTCTATGTTACTAGAGTGCCAGACCTCTTCCCTCCCTGTTGCCTTCCACAAACACTTCACTGACAAATGCCATTACCTACAATTCTAAGTTCTCTTCCCATTCCCTCACTCCATAAGGTTAGAAGAAACTCTCATTACCCTTTACACCCACAGTGTCCTCGGTCTTCATATGGCAGAGCAAATGAGAAAAAAACACAGAACGATCCATCTCCTTATAAAATCTCTCATTTACGCCTCATTAACAATCCTACATCAGCATTTTCTCTTACAAGGGAAAACTGAAGCTCAGAGAGTTACAAAGGAGGGCTTTTCCCTACTTCAACCACACATTGATCCTATTAAGGTTGAGGACTACAAATCCAATAGATTAACAGATAAGGAAGCTGTAATCTGGTGCATAAATCACTTATCTTTCTTGCCTTCCCCTGAAAAGGACTTTTCCCCTTAACTCACTGATAATGGCCATTTGTTTTTCACACACACACACAAAAAACCTGTCATATGAAAATTTATTTAATGTTTCAGAAAATCATTTCTTTACCTTCAAACTATTTTTCAGCAAACAAAAACTGCTGAATCCTGAAGATTACATATTGTAGCAATCCAACCAGAGAATATGAAGAATGCTGTAAGGTTAAATAAGCTAAAAAAATCTAACTGTGTTACCAGCTCTAGGGATTAGTCAAATCCAAGCTTTTTAAGGAATTATAAGTAACCTAGCAATTTAAAAAAAATGCCAAGCTTTTTCCACAATAAACTGGACATGTGCAATGGATATTTTAAGCTATATATTTTATGCTAGCCAATTTCTTTTTAACCTCAGACACACACATTACAGACATATGGCCAAAGTTATAAATTTGTATGATTCACATTAAGGTTGACTCAAGTGCACACAATCATAAACATCAAGTTCTCAAATACAAGTCTGTACACAGTGATGCTCACTAAGTGAATGAACCATAATAATAGCAAGTCATCTGTTAAAAAGCAACAAAAGGGGCTGGGGTTGTGGCTCAGTAGTAGAGCACTTGCCTAGCATGTGGAGGCACTGGGTTCGATCCTCAGCACCACATAAAAAATAAATAAGTAAATAAATAAATAAATAAAAATTTTTTTTTAAAAAGCAACAAAAAATTATTATGGAACTGTAGCTCTTAAACCATATTATTTAGGTCAACCATTTCTGAATTAAACAAGGATTATAAGCAAACTGATTAGAAATGCCTCTAAAGTTTGTTTCTACAATGGAGGAAAAAATTGTGAATGAGCTGATATTAACCTTACAAATCTTACAATGAGAAGAAAAGAGAACTGTTTCACTACGTTCAAATAGCTAAAAATAATGATTAATTTCTCACCTTAATGAAACTATTTTACCTATGAGAATTCCCTCAAAATACAATGTTATAGGTTGCTGTTACTTGCTCAACATAATTCTTTATGAACCAAGTTGATACTTTAAAAAAGTGAACTTTTGACAGATTCTCTGAGGTGACATCCAGATCTAAAAACCTGCATACATCATGTGTAGGTCTCAGCAATTTCACCCAAGCAATTCTTCACTATAACAACACTCTAGGATGTCATTATGTTTAAACCAATAGTAAAGTAGCTGATTAATTAGATTCCTGTGATTTAAAATGTTAGTTCTAAGTATGAAGAAAAATATCAGACTGAAAAGACGTCCTTCATTCTAAGCATAAATTAGAACTTCCGAATGAAAATCAAAGTTGAAAGGGAGTTAGTCTTAAATTGTCCCCTCTTATCTACTGCTATAGTCTGAATATGTCCTCCAAAGTTTATGTTGGAAATTCAATTCCCAATGCATCGGTGTTCAGAAGTGGGGCCTTAAGGGAGCTGTTTATATTACTCTTGCCCTCCCTCTCCTGTGCATACCCGGCATACCCTCTTGCCCATGTGGTACCTTCTGCCATGTTACAATATGGAGAAAAGAACCAACAGATGTGGCCCCTCAAGCATAATCTTCTCAACCTCTAGAACTGTAAGAAATACACTGTTTTCATTCATTATCTAGTTTGTGGTATTCTATTATAGCAGTACAAAGTGGATTAAGATATTCACGAATGTCTTGGTTTGGTTCTAATACTCCTCAAGAAGTAACCCTGAGTGTACTGGTCTGGTCACTATACTCAAGAAGCTCACTCTGCTTTTTTTCTCCCTCAACTCCATGTCCCCCATTCACAACACAGACCAGACAGGAGGTCCAGGCTGGGGTCTATACAGAATAGATTTACCCTGCCTTCTCTTTGTATACAGTCAACATAAAAACACAGCCTGTGGTAAACACTAGGAGGTCAACAAGCTCTTTATTCTGAAAACGAAATACTACTTGTCTTGGATCAGTTCTTTTAACTTTGGAAAACCTCCTAGGATCTAAGATTTATGCTATTTTTATAGCATCCTCCTAACTGACCTTTGTTGGTCAGCTCACTCTCTCACTTGGCCTGCCTGGTTCTGTGACTCAAAAGTTGACTTTATTCAATGTTCACATTATTATTCTTTTACAGGAAGAATGCAGAGCAAATTCTTTTGTTTGCTCAAGTTGCAAGTAATGAGTTGGGAGGGAGGAAAGGGAGAGAGGAGAGAGCTGTGGAGTACAAAGGGGGGATAGAGAGCAAAGGAGAGAGAGAACACTGGAGCCAAGAGAGCAATAACAAAAGACAGAGGAGGACAAGACTGCTTGAGGGAGTGTCAGAGCCACCAATTCAAAGAGAAACAAGAGAGCAATGGAGAATCAGGGTGGCCATAAAAGGGCAATTGTCTACCTCCTAACAGACCAAATCTGGTCAATCCCAAATATGGAAATGTTTTAGTTGGAATACAGAGTCTTCTGTGAAACATGAGCACAGATCACAATCTGGCTTTCCCTATAAATAATCTCACACTTGCACATCTACCCATGGCAAGAAAGATCTGTTCAATTAATATGCACACTATTCCCAAGTTTTGCTTCCCCAAAGTCTGCCTGGGGCCTTTTAACCCCAAACAAAAACAAAAACAAAAACAAGTCAATCAAAAAACTCCACTTCAATGCTTTCATAGTTTATCTAGAGTCTCCACATCAGTGAAATGGGAATATTAGAGACCTGTTGTGAAGCATGAGCTAAGGAATGCAAAATGCTTGGTGTGGAACGCTTCAAGCACAACTCATTAAATGTCAGTGTAATAACATGCTAGAGACTTTTCTGCCTTTAGACCACCACCAATCTCTAACTTACAAGAATTCAGTGATAACATATATTTAGAAATTAAGATTAAATAAAATCACTTCCTTATAGATCTGGTCATTTTCTCCATTTGTAAATTTACAGGTTCATAAATAAGATAGCCGGTCTTCTCTCCATTTGTAAACTAAGAGATGATAAATAAGTGAAAGGTTTGCTATGCCATGACAGGACAGATGCAAGTCTAAAAACCTAGCGTAGTCAGGCCGGTGGCACACGTCTGTAATTCCATCAACCTGGGAGGCTGAGGTCCAGACTAAGCAACTTAGTGAAGCTCTCAGCAATTTAGAGACACCTGTCTCAAAATAAAAAGGGATAGGACTATAACTCAATGATAAAGTACCCCTGGGTTCAATCCCTAGCATCATAACAAAAGAACAACAACCCCCACCCCAAAAGAAAAAAACCTAGGGTTGTTCAAAGAGTATTAATTTGACAAATATTTACTGAGAACCTGCTGTGACTATTCACTGAGACCAGGGACCAGGGATACAGGAACCAACAAAATCAACAAAATCTGCTAATGGTGGTAAAGAACAGGTTTGGGAACTACAGCAAAGATTGAAAATTGTTTCTCTGCAGAGGAAATGCCAGTGTGTACATCAAAGATGAATGCTTTCAGTGGATCCTACCTATTCCAAGTCCTCCTTGCTTTATATACACACCCATGCTACATGCCTCTGCCCTGTCCCAGGCTAGAATTTCTGACAGGTTAGTTTTTTCACAGATATTTCAACAACAAAGGAGTCTTAATAATGCTACATTTAATATACATTTGATTCAGCTAGTGGTTCAGCTGCTATCATCAACCCTTTATTTATATGTCTATGTATGTGTATATTTATACACACGCGCGCGCACACACACACACACACACTCACTCACTCTCAATCACCCTCATCACCATTATAACAACAGTAGCCTCAACAAGACACAAAGGCACTCAAAGTAAATGCTTTTTCAAAGTGTTCTATCTTACCTTTGCATCAAGATAGTTCTGCCCCAGGATTCCTTATAACAATTAAGGGTAGGAAGAAAAAGAAGGCAGTTGTTCTCCCTGACAGCTATTTTCCAAAGTAGCACATTTACAGTCATTCTTTTTGAAGATTATATGTTGACACATGTTGATAAAGCAAGGCCCAAAGACGATTGGAGAAGGTCGGCTTGATCTCACTGTGAGGCTCCCCTTGGAGGGGCTCACTTGCTCACTCACTCTAACGTATGTGAGCCTGACTATATCACTAATGGAAACTGTGCTCCACATCTAAACAGCAAACTGACATTCTGAAGAACGCACACATCTTCCTGTTCATCTAATACTTTCCTTTTAATGCCCTAGAAGTTCCACAGTGCAACAAAAAGTGGCTGCACTGTATTTTTCAAAGGATAATTTTTGATTCCCTGATTTTTCACTTTTTCAATTAGGTTCATACTTGAACTGAGTTATAAAATACTCTTTGAAGAGACACCCCAGATTCCACAGAAATCCAAAACAGTACTGTTTTTCAAAGTAATGAGATAGAGTATAAATTAGTTTTGAGAACATATTTAATGCTAATAATATCCCACTTACTCAAAATATTTCTAAAAAGTTTTGTTATCTTCAGAACCTAAAACATCTTAAATATAGACTCACAGCAGCTAATATTAATCCCTGAAAGGTGATTCTAACTTAAGTCAGCTTAAATAATATCTAATATTATGATATGTTCTTTCTTTTAAATCTAGATATGGAGTTGGGGTGCATCTCAGGTTGGGGTCAACTAAACTAGAACATAGTTTAGTTTCCTTCTCAACTATTCCCTAAAAACAAAAAGATGTACCAAGGAAAAAAATTATAAGCTGCTATCATGCATTTATGATAGCCAAAGAAAACTGACACAGATCTGAAGGAAAAAACGCCACAAGGAGACAACAGGAAAGCTCATAGCTCCTGATGGGATAACCAGTATGAAATAAGAAATGAGGGGAAGCTGGAAGTGAGGAGGTAAACATGACTGAGAAAAGGAATCAAGGATCTTAATGACGGATGAAAAGCCAAACAGGGCTACGAAAGAGTAGGAAGAACGGGGTAATCTGGGAGAAGACAAGGAGCAGCTGGGAGACGGGGAGAATTTTGAGAAGCAAAGCAAGAGAATAAAGGAATTTTAACTCTTCCATACTTCACTGAATCTCTCAGAAGAGGGCCTTGTCACTGATCTAACACTCCATATTGTCCCTTTCTGACTCCATTTGCCTTTCTCTCTCTCTTTTTTTTCCTTTCTTCATTCTGAGTCACCTTCTTCAGCAATTACCTTGGATTCCAGGAAATACAATCTTGATTGATAAGCATCTTTATAACAAGGGACTGAAACTATCCCCAAGCAATTGCAAGCAGAACAGATAACCCCATGATGAGATGGCCCCCCTCAGCAAGAACAGTCACTCCACAACAAAACCAGGGGCAATATCTCAGGTTAGGAACCAAATCATGCCCTCAGGTGATGTGGATCTTTCCAAAGCTTCACAGAACCAGTCCTGAGATAATGATCAACCAGATCATGGTCTGACCAAGATGATTTATCAACTATACAAGCTTCCCAGTCACACACCCCCCTCCCCTTCCATTTGTGCCCTTTTCTATAAAACCTCAGTCTCTGTCAATTCCTTAAGACTGACAGCTGGTCACTGTACCTCTATCTTTATTCTTGCTAGTGTAGCCACACTGATGAAAAGCTCCTTTCCTGCCTTTCACCACTGCTGTCTCCTTGATTGGCAGACTAGGACAGGTGGCATAGCCTAGTCTGTGGGAACCAACGGAGCTGGAACTTTTGTCCAAGTGCTCTGCCACTAACAATGTATGCCTGCACATATCTGTACAAAAACTAGCAACCACCATCAGGCAGTTAACCCACTGACTGTGAGGTTATTGTTTTAACTCCTATAATTTCAAACCATGATTTCTAAGGAGTATATCATACTCAATTTGGAAAAGGAATTATGTACTTTAACTCAATTTCCAAGAACTTGAAGAGAAAGATAAAAGAGGCTTATTATTTTTTTGCCCTCCTCTTCTGGCAAAGAATTATTCCATTTTTTCAACTCCCAAATGTAGAAAACTATGTACAAATTCCAATGTAATGAAACAATTTACCAGAAGTCTTCATTTTCTGTTTTCTAAGGAGAAATTTTATTTTAGACATAATCCTAAAACATATACATACGATGACACTGCCCTACCTGAAGTCTTATTTATTAAAAATTATTCACCTTGGGCTGGGGATATAGCTCAACGGGCAGAGTGCTTGCCTCCCAAGCACAAGGCCCTGGGTTCAATCCCCAGCACTGCAAAAAAAAAAAAAAAAAAAAAAAAAAAAAAAAAAAATCACCAGATACTGTGATCATCCTCAACAGATCTATAAATAAATAACTGCTGTTATTATGCCACTGTGTAAGCACACGTGCTAATTCAATAAAAATTAAGTTTAAATATTATCAAAATCCTCACACAGAAGCTCTACATTTAAACATATGATCACCTTAAATATTTGTAATATATCTGATTTATGAATTTCTCTAACTTTATCATCTGAATTAAAGAGGCACCTGTTAAACATAACAAGTCCTAACATAAAAATTTAGTGAATTTTAAAGTGTATCATCATTTTTTTTTTGTATTTTTGTAACTACAGCAATCATTCCATCAACGCAAACTAAGAGTAAATTACAACTAGGGAATATTATAAATTCCTTTTTTCTTTCTCTTTTTTCCCCTTTTGTACTGAGGGTTGAACCCAGAGGCACTTTACCACTGAGTCACATCCCCAGCTCTTCTCTCTTCTTTTATTTTGAGACAAGGTCTAAGCTGCTTAGGGCCTCGCCAAGTTGCTGAGACTGGTCTTGAATTTGTGATTCCCCCGCCTTGGTCTCCCAAATTGCTGGAATTACAGGCAGATCCCTGGTTAGATTATTGTAAATTCTTAATTATAGACCTTTACATGTTTATCAGGACAAACAACATATACATACAAAATAATAAAACAACGAAAACATAGGTTTCATAGTTAATTTACAGTTCTCTACCTTCAGAAATAAGAACACTGATCTGATAATCCCACTGATGGCTATCTAAAGGCTTTTGCAGCTGACATCAGTTTGGCAATATGGATTTACAAGACCTGAATTCCATATAGTTTTCCAGTCATTACAAGAACATTTATGCAATGCAGTACCTATGCCTACCCTTGAAACAAGTTTTATAAACCTATATCAGGTGATACATTCATGATACTTTCTGTTCTGTTTTGTGTAACTGGGAGAAGGGGAAAAGAGCAAAGTATTACATTAATTGCAGAACGTGTATCACTGGAAGTTTGAAAACCACTGGTCTATGAATTGATAAACACCAAAATGTATGCCAAGGGGCAGGATACAATATCACTCTACTTGATAAACCAGCTTTGATTAATACCACTCAAAAGCTACTGCTGTTGTATTCTCATTTTCTTTTCTACTCCCTATTCCACAGTAATAATCTTTACTTAAAACAAAAGATGATAAAAGAGGGACCCTTGAAGATGATGTACAGGAAGAATATGACATACCATATTCTCTTTTAGTCACAGACTAAAATGTATCCTGGTCATTTCTTTTTAACAAAGCAAAACTATATAAAACTAATAGTACTTCTGAGGAACTCTGTGACTGTAAGAGGCATACACTTAGTAGAAACAAAAAGTACCCAATCAATGTACACATAAACATGTATATATTTTGTTCATTTCAACAGCTTTAAAAATTGAAGCATAAAGTTCAAAAAAAAAAAGAAGCAATGCATTCTTTTCTACATTCAGTGCACTGACACTTTCCTATTCAGAAATATGCTTTGATGCTGGTCACAAACCACTACAATAATTTCTTGATACACTAATAAATGGGCTGAAACCTACAATTTGAAAAATAAAGCTTCAGAGAACACAAAAATCATCCTAGCAGAGTAACAGGGTCATAGATAAACTACCAGCTTTTCATGGCCACCTTCTTTCATTGATTTAAAAAAAATAACTCAAGGAGTTAAAAACAGTCAAAAACAGTTGGGTGTGTGGTGGCGCTCACCTGTAATCGCAGCAGCTAAGGAGGCTGAGGCAAGAGGATCATGAGTTCAAAGCCAACCCA
Source organism: Sciurus vulgaris (assembly GCF_902686455.1). NCBI lineage: Eukaryota > Metazoa > Chordata > Mammalia > Rodentia > Sciuridae > Sciurus > Sciurus vulgaris. The sequence continues at coordinate 125,868,132 of NC_136469.1, forward strand.
AGCAACTTAGCAAAACCTTAAGCAACTCAGTAAAAACCGGTCTCTAAATAAAACATAAAAAAGGGCTGTGCATGTGGCTCACTGGTTAAGTGCCCCTGGGTTCAATCACTGGTACCAAAAAAAAAAAAATTTTTTTTTTTTTTTTTTTTTAATTTTTGAGCCAGACATAGGGGCACAAGCCTGTAATCGCAGTAATTTGGGACGCTGAGGTAGGAGATAACAGGTCAAGGCCAGCTTCAGCAATACCCTGCCTCAAAATAAAAAATAAAAAGGGATGGGAATGTGGCCCCACTTAACCACTAAGGTACCAAAAATACCAGATACCGAAAAAAAAAAAAAAAGAAAAAAGAAAAAAAGAATTGAACTGTTATTTAGCTGCTGACATGCAAGGATATTAGCACAAGGTAACTTGGTAAAAGTCATGAACTCCACCAATGTATTTCTTTCATTTTTTTCTATCTATGACTTATACCTCTCTTTTCCCAACACAGTTTCCTTTAACTAAAAGGTTAAGAATCCTGAATATGATATAACATTAATGAATTCAGCATTCTAAGTTGGTTCAATTATATCACTCTTCAAAAAAAAAGAAAAATTAGTAACAACCATATAGTACAAAAATTGTTTTTTTGAATATCAGATAAGAAATGGTTTTAACTATCATACTTAAGTATAACTCACTCATTTTCCTCTAAGTGAAACTTCTGTGCAAAAGACAAAACTCTACTATAAATGTCCCAAATAAGAACTGTTTTGTTTGGCCAAATTAGTACCCTAACCAAAGAATTTATTCAATTGCTTCCTGTTCAGGGTACTATGAAATGACGGCACTGAAGAGAACTATCCTACGATGTAAACCAGAACGATGATTACAGACTAACACATGAATAATCCCTAAACTACTGGTGAAATAAATTATAGCCTACTACTATACTATTACTATTAAAACTAAAGGAAAAGATCTACTCTCATGTCTTCCATGACCTTATCTCAAAAAGGAAAAAAACTTCAATCATAAAACTTATATTTTTAACAAAAAATAGCACTATAAAATCTGTAACCACATCTGCAATCTAAATATTAAAATATGCAATAATAAGATATAGAATCATGAGCATTCATTCTATCCATGACCTTGGGGGTCACTGAGAGATTTCTAAAGCATACCTTTTAATCCACGCCATGGTACTTCAAGAACATGTTAAGGTAAGTCACAGCTTGGAACACTTCGGTGCACCTCAAAACACCTCAGCCAGTGTATCTTTATCATTCTCCTTTCCTTTTGAGATCATAATGGTTCCGAAGAACTATAATGCTTCCATTTGAATGATAGTTTCATAATTTCAATGACTTAAAAACAAAAACAAAAAATAAGGACTTAAGTGTTTGTATGTTAAGTCACTAGGGCACTGTGTTAAGCTGCCATGACTATGAAAAACAAAGGATGCTCCTAGTACCTTGAAATACTGTCATTTTTAATATGAACCCTCATATGAATGAGAAGTATCAAGTGTTAGTCATTGTTTTAGAGATTTTTCTAGTGAAGTCTCACAAATCCCTTTGCCCCAGTAATTTCTTCAGTTTTCTTCTCAAGGAATGAAAATAACTAAAAGGTCTGAAGACTTGCTAGGTACCAAGTACACCCACAAATAACTACTATTCTTTTCTGTGTTGAATGAGATCTGGAAACCACCTACACAATTGTACTAAAGGGAATTGGCTAAAAGACAGGATTTCCTTCAAACAATGTCCTGGTGTTAATAATACTGAACCATTTAGTAATTAAATTGAAAAGAGTGTCTGTTTCTAAAGTTTATTTCAAACAGAATGCACATAAATGAACAGATAGTTGGTTGGCTATGATACTGTGAAACACAAATTTGGTCTTCATTCCTGTTTATTGGCACACAACTCCTAAAATCCCTGGAATCTTTAGTGATAAGTGTGTTTTATATGCTAATGAATCGACTGATGGCAGGCAGATCCCAGGTACCCTCTGGATGTGGGCTGGTCACCAGAAAGATCAAGGCAGGATTAGAGGCTTTGAAATTTAGCCCTTCCTTACGACCTCTGGGAATGGGAGAGGGGCTGAAGGTTAAATTGATTTAACCTTAAATGGTCAATGATTTAATTAATTATGTCTATGTAATGAAGCTCCCCTAAAAACACAAAGGGACAGGGTTCAGAGAGCTTCCAGACAACTGATCACTGGGAGGTTCTTGGAGGGTGTAGTATACCCCAAGACAGCATAGAACCTCTTAACCCCTTCTCCTATACCTTGACCTGGTTACCTCTTCACCTGGTGTTTATCAGTACCCCTTTGAAATATCCTTGGTAATTAATTAACCAGTAAACATAACAGCCTCCTAGAGTTCTGTGAGCTGCTCTAGCAAATTAATGGAACTCAAAGATGGGATTAAGGCAGCTGCCTTAGAGCAGATCTATTAGAGAAGCACAGAAAAGAAAACACCTGGGACTTGTGACTGGCATGTGGGAAAGGCAGCCTCCAGGCCAAAGCTATCCATCTCTGGGATCTGATGTTATCTCCAGATAGGTAAGTGTCAGAACTGCACTGAATTAGAGGACAGCCAGATGGTGTCCACTGGAGTACTTTTGGTCGGTTTGGTGTGTGGGGGGGGAATCCTACACACACTTGATTTACACGTATTTGATCACACTGTGTTAATTGTTGTGGTATGATAGCAGAGGAAAAACTACTTTCTACAGAATGTCTACCCATCAACTGCCTGACTGACTTGGCAGTTATCTGTGTTCCTCTTTCCTCTTCATAACACCCCACCTCTCTTACATAAAAACATTAAAATTATTCCATTATTAAGGTATAGTAAGAAGTATACGCATCATATTTCTCCTGCAATACCAGGTATGGAACTCAGTCCACTAAGTAGCATCCCCAGTCTTTTTTTTTTTTTTTTTTTTTTTTAAGACAGGGGGGTCTCACTAAGTTGCCCAGGCTGGCCTTAAACTTGTGATCCTCCTACCTCAGCCTCCTCAGTTACTGGGATTACAGGCCTGCATCACTACACTTGGCTCTACGCATCACATTTTAAATGAACCAAGAACTCACTCTGATTTTGCTGCAAGTTTAATACTATCCAGTTACCCAAAAGAATACTTGAGTTATGCAAAGAAAGTCAAGCTCATTAATCTTATCAATAAATACATGGATTTACTGTCATAAAGCAATTAAAATTACTTTAGGATGATGCATCAGGAAATTTTTAATAAAGCTAAGTCATAAAGATGGCTTCCAGGGAAAAAGAAAGCAGATGAGAAAGTTTCTGTTAATATTCTAGGCATATGGAACAACTCGTGTAAAGGTCAATGCACAAGGACTAGAAGATGACAAAGTTTCCCAGTTAGGGCAAAAGAACATGTGCTAAGCAGAAAGTGAAACCATATCCTACTTGAAAAGGTAGAGTCAGCTCATGAAAATCTTTCAAGTCCAGTGTCAGAAAAAAAAAAAAAAAAAAGATATTTTTTAAGGATTTCAATTAATTACAGATTACTGGAATGCAGATTATAAAATGTAGACCACAATTCAGAAAGCTAATAATGGAGGTAGAATCACAATGGAAAGAAGCTGACCAAAGTAGAAACAAATGAGCAGGAACAAGGGCTCTGGTTCAATGATATCCCTATCTGCAGCTACAACCATCTTTTAAACTGATGATTTCACCACATTAGTGCAATCCTCTGGCCTCTCCCTGCTCCTACTTAAAACTATTTAATGGCGCTGTATGTGTGTGTGTGTGTTGTAACCTACACACAACTACCAGGTTCATGCTCCTGAAACACAGTTCCTCCCCTGCACAGGGGGGGAAAATGTTAACCACTGGAAAGTAGGTCAAGATATAAATACATTAAATGGTAAAGCATAAAAGCCTAGCTCTCAAGGACTTACTCATTACCTCATTTAATTTTCAGAACTTTATTTTAGAGAAGATAGATTGTACTCAAGTGACTGACCCAAGAAAACATATATAGTAAAATAAAAGAACTAAGACTTAATTCTGAATCTTTAAGCTGGAATTGTGCATTTCCCCCCTACAACCATACCATTGTAGAATATTGTTAGGGGAAGGGAATGGTCCTGGTGTTAACATTTGTTAATAGAATGCCAAGTACTATGCTTAGGACCTAATCACATTTTATTTCATCCTGATCTACCTGCGTTTTACAGGTGAAGAGATTAAGGTTCAGAGATTTACGTCAACTGCTCAATATCACACGTAAGAGATGAAAGTGGGAGGACAGATACCTAATTTCACAATGTTCGAATGTAAAACCCATATTCAGACAGCTATACCAATCTTTCTTCCAGAAGCAACTGGAAAAAAAGTCAAATACATAAATTTATTTCTCAAACCTGGCTGATATGGAAATAATCTAATTACGCAAATGGCTCACAAAACCTAGTCATTTCTGTAATTATAAACTACATAAACACTTCGTTGGTTATATTTTAGCAAGGAACTACATGCACACTTACTAAAGCCACCAAGAAACATCAGGTCATATTTAGAAACTTCATTTGACTTCTACAAATGAAATCCAGTTTTCTCATAAAGTTATGCACTTCACAATTTTTTAAGGTTGACCTAAATTATGGTAGTTGTCAATTTAAATTTCAGTTCACAGAACAAAATGATCATGAAAGATATTTTCCTTCAAAGAGTATACTGCCAATTTTCTCAACTACATCTTGTTCCCTGGACTGCTATCCTTATCCTCAAGGGAAGTCTTATCTGCAAGGGAAGAGAACCATTTATTAGTTGAGGGAGGTTGAAGGCATGAAGTCAGATTAGCAGTGCTAATACACAATAGCCAATGGATAGTTCTTAACAATGTTTCAAATAATGACTAATAGAATTACAAAGGCACTGACAAAAATCCCCCAAATTAAGGACAGGAAACTCCTAAGCATCTTTAAGACTTGAATGGAAACCATCCAGTAACACTGAATTCCAAAACTAATTGCAGAAGTGATAAACTGAACTACAATGTCAATGTTTCGTAACAAGTCAGATGAATGGAACAAGAAACCATTTGACACCATTTTTGAAATCGCTGAAACAATCTTGCAAAATTATTATACTGAGGGTTCAAAATCTGTTAACCTTAAACTCAAATGATCAGCATAAGTCTTTTGCATAATTCACTGTGAAAGCATTAATGTTCAAATAGTGGACTGCAACAGGAATATCCATCAAAAATTATGATAACCAACTACATCTTTTAGTTGCAAAATTAATTATTAAAAACCTTATGCAAATGAATACAAAACACTTCATCTTGTTCTTTTAACAGAAAAAAACAAATACATTTCCATACCAGTTAGTAGAGCCTCCTTCACTATGCTGTGAAGTCTAGGTCTTTTGTAAACCTAGCATTTAACCACCAAAGCCTGGAATACAGTAAGCAGTAATGACTACTAAATAAGTGAAAATGTTAAACACCCATTCCTAATACACAAATGACAAGTAAAAATAAAGAACTGATGGTGGGCATGCGTGACATGCTCTAAAAAATAGTAGGCACATCAATATTGGTTGAACATGAGCGGAAGTAAATATTTAATAATGAGTCTTTCAGGAGGAACAGGAAAAAACACTCACTACTAAAAAATATTAACCTATTTTGTCTCTCTATCCCTGATGCAGAAAACCTGCAAAACCCTAAATATAATGTATTATGTAATTACATACAATACATTATATCAATATAACCTTATGAATATTAATACAATATATAAAAGCTCTAGATTATGATTTCCAACATATTTTACTGCACCTTTGTCAATTTCTTTGAAATAGTCACAGAACTGAAAACTTTGGGTTTTAATAAGTTAAGAATCTAAATTGGTATTTGGTAAACCCAATTTTCCATTTTTAAAATTAACCTATTTCGGGGATTATACTGATATTGTACCAAAATTATACCTGCAATTAACAAGTTTATATATATTCCTCAAAATACACTAAAAATACATTATGTGTCAGAATTAAGGTCAGCAAAACTTTTTGAAAGATACTTTTAATGAGCAACTAAGAGCATTTTTTAATTACTAAATTTTTATTACATTCAGTTGTATCAGTTCCAAATCTACAGATCAAAACTGTTTATGATTAAAAATATTTGGAAAACAAATTATGGCTGTATTGAATATATAGACAGACCTTTTTCCTTCTCTCTCTTCATTATTTCCTAAAGAATACAGTATAATAACTATTTATATATATTTATATTGTATTAGAAACTATCCAAGTTACCTAGAGATTTAAAGTATACTGTGTGTATAGATTACACGCAAACATTACACCAGAATATATGAGGGACATGAGCATCCATAAATTTTGATATCCTAGGGAGGTCATGAAATCAAACCCCTAGGGACACTGAGTAACAATTATATTTGGTTTGGTTTGTTTTTGATTACTGAAATTATTATGCACCATATTTATGAAGATGCTAAGAAAAGCCCTACTTCGAACTATTGTTAAAGCATTAACTTTAGAAATATAATTAGAAACATGCCAACAACTTTAAACTTTTATGCATTTATCCAATGTCACATAGTAATCTGAAATGACAATAACAAATGCATTATGATGTTCACAAGGAATCCCTACATATTTCTTTCCAATAACAGGACAACAGTTAAATTATGGCACATCCATATGATAGAAACAGTCATCAAATAATAGTGAAATCAAGAACATGGCAATATGCTAATTACATGTGGTTAGCTAGCTGTATAGGGTTTTCCCACATTACATATTTCTATGCATATGTTTATATATTTTAATCAAGACAAAAAAACTAGAAATACATTTCTAGTTTTAAGTATAAATACATTAAGTTCCAGGAGATCAAGAACCATTTCGGATGTATATACTTCTGTACCTACAGCACGCATCACAGTGCCTTGACACAGGTGGCAGAGAAGCATTAAAGGTTGGTGGCTTTAAGAATGAACTCTAAAGAGAGACTGCCTGAATCTGATTCCCTGACCTACCCCTTGCTAGCTCTGGGACCTCAGGCAAGTCAATTAACCTCCAGATACTTAGTTAACGTCTAGGTACTTTATTTTCTCCTTTTGAAAAACTGTGATAAAAATAATATTCATATGAAAAAAATCAATAAATATAAAGCAGAACAGTGTCTGGCACATAGTGATGAACCAATGAACTGGGGAGGAAGTGGCGGGGACAAGGCAGTGACCCTTCAAATACCAAGAATAAATGAATGGACTACCTCAAATAATCAGAGAAATGTCAGTAAGCATACACAAATATGAAACAGGGTTTTTTCAAACTTTGCTTACCACAACACATAGTAGGTTTTTTGTGTATGTACATTATAACCTGCTACACGTTTATGTAGACATAAGCTATTCTATTTACGTAAATACAAGCTATTCTATGTCATGACTTTACTTAAATACAGATCATAACCTACTAAAATGATTTTACAAAAATCAGTGGGTCACTTTCTCAGTGATAAATAACTTCTTTATTTTTTCCTTCAGTCATATTATCCTTAGCAAGGGGCAAGAAATTTTAGCAATTAAAGAAAGAACATAAAAGAACACTAAACAAAGTTTTAATCTGTCACACATTTTGTTTTATTCTTTTCTGAATCTTATTCTTTAAACTTAAATCACTAGAAATCTCAGTATAAAAGAGACTGTTAAAAGATGTAACAGAAAATTTGGTCAGTTTTAAAAATATACCTAGAAAGATTTACTCTTAAAGAAATTAAGAATTTGACAAGAGCAGAGACATAAAAGACTACAAAGTTGAGGTTTGGGGTAATTCCAACTTAATTCTCACAAGGTTTTTCCTGATCAGCTGTCTTTTCCATACTAATACAGTGTATGTTTTAGTCACATAAGAACTACATATATTTCTCAGAATAAACCAGAGTGTTTCAGACTTCTGGGCCTTTGCACATGCTATTTTTCCTCCACTCTCTAAACTGTTGGAGCGGTGGGTAAATAAAGCACTGTTAACAATCACATGTTTGATGTGATATTATACGCGCACACACACACACACACACGATGGAATATTACTCAGTTTTAAAGAAGAATAAAATAATGACATTTGCTGGAAAATGGATGGAGTTGGAGAATATCATGCTAAGGGAAATAAGCCAATCCCAAAAAACCAAAAGCCAAATGTTTTCTCTGATATATGGGTGGTAATTCACAATGTGGTGGGGCTAAGGTAGAGTTACTTTAGATTAGGTAGAGGAGAGTGAAGGGAGGAGGGGGGTAAGGGGGTAGGAAGGATATTAGGATGAATCAGACATTATTATCCTATGTATATACATAAGACTGGTAGGATTCTACATCATGTATAACCACAAGAATGAGAAATTATACTCCATTATATGTGATGTATCAAAGGGCATTCTGCTGTCATGTATAACTAATTAAAACAAATAAAAAATTTTAATATTTTTTAAAAATCACATAATAATTAAAAGTACAAGAATAAGGGAAAAATTGAAATAGATGAATAGGCATGAAAAACAAAATTGCATGTATTAAATGTCCACAAAACATATTACTTATGCTAAGAACTTATTTTTACACGGATTCTTATATGCATAATGTATACAAAAATTGCAAAAGAAAAATATTGAATATTGAATTGATGAATTAAATCAGATAGTATCATAGTATCACTTATATAGGATGTGTCCTATAGACATCTGAAATTTACCTATTTATTTATTTAGACAGGGTCTCACTACTATGTTGCCCAGGCAGACCTTAAAACTTCCCATTCTCCTGCCTCAGCCTTTTGAGTAGCTGAGATTACCGGCTACACTTCTGCATCCTGCAAACACTTGAATTTTACATAAATTTTGTCCACCAATTACTTGGAAACAAGTTGATAAGGTTAAAGGATCTGGCCTTCTATCCTTGACTACTGAATCAGCTCCCGAGCCATAAAGGTGAGAAGACAGTCTCCTGTTATAATGTTGGGGTGCTCTAGGCCTCAGAAGTAGTCTCAGAAAGCAGACTCACTCTAACCTTTAATTCTCTTTCCAACTGCTCCTTCCCCAAGACAAGTCACAGATGCTAGAATTTCTCTTCCCCAGTGTGATCACAGGCTGATCTCCCACCTTTGTCTCAGAGTTGGTTATAAAGAAATTCTCTGACCTATCTTGTCTGACAGATCATAAGACTTCCATTTCAGAAAGGGCTCATACCCAGGAGGAAGAACTGCTACGCAGAGGGACCAACAGAAATCTGAACAGATGGGGCATCCTTGGAGACTGACACCTCAAACCATGCGATCTGATGCTACCTTCAAAACTGAATTAGAAGATGATGCCAGCTGGTGTCTGCTACAGAATCAATTGCTTATTTGCTTGTGGGAAGAAACACCACACACTTCGGGATCACAGAAGTAACCTACATGTAAGTGCATATTAAAAGAAACTGAGTTTGATTTTTCCACTGTCTCCTACAGAGTAATTTAATATCATTATTCCATAGTCAAACATTGTAGAGGTGAACAAAAAAGGCAACTTCAGCCAAAAACATAATCAAATGTATCCATGTTTCAAACATACAGATCAGAAATAATATATTCAATTTAACGGATAACATTTACAGAAGCAAACAAGCTAAGCAGTTCATTTAAATTACCAGGTACCTTCTATTAGTTCATCTTTTAAGATAAGACTGAGAAAAAAATTAGGTAAAGAGCTGTCTAGAAAGAATAAGTCACCAAGGGTCTTCTCAGGACCTATTGTTTTAATTTTATAATAACCTTCGTAATTTTGTATTCTATTCATACTTTTCAACTTTCCAATGCACCAACTGCTATAAAAATTTAAAGTGCTGCATTTTGTGTGTATGTTTTAATAAGAAAGGAATATCTTGGAAAATCTCATGTTGATGTGTTTCACACCATGACGCATTTTGCTGAAATGGATTATGTCAAAATATGCTAATAGAAATCACAATTTCAGGTTTTAGGACTACAATTACAACTCCACTATAACTCAATTATTTTCTAAACAGTTCTTCAGTCATCAAGATCAGGAAATGTATTATACTTTCTGTATGACACTTAATTCTGAATGTATTACTTAATTCTCACAATAACCCAACAATTGTATATTCAAAATCTTAGGCTTTCTAAATCCAGTTAACTTTATACTGTGCTTTTGACCATTATGGTGTCTACCACTACTAATGTGATACCCATTTAGGTCATTTTTCTTATAGTCCAGATACATTTAAGTTGTATAACATAAAGTGTTTCTACAATTTTTTCTGGTGGTAACAAACACTATTATCCTACAATAGACCTATATAAGAGTATTATCAACCTCAATTTCATCTAGTCACTCTTCAGTAAGCAGGCAATTAAACTCTATAATCTTTAAACAAGACTCCCTCTCATAAACAACTAAGCATAAGCCAACACAAGTCTCCACAACAAATAAATGGACTAAAAAAATCTGGCATACATATAAAATAGAATACTATTCTGCCTTTAAAAGGAAGGAAATACCTACAAATGCTCCATGGATGAACCTTGTGAAATACACCAGTCACAAAAAGACAAATATTGAATGACTCTACTTACAAGGTACCTGGTGTAGTCAAATCTATAGCAAAAAAAAAGAATGGCAGCTACAAAGGACTTAGGGAAGAAGGCAATGGAGAGTTATTCAAAACAATGTTTCTTATAAAGAGTGGATTAGCCTGAGATTTGTTTTTTGTGGTACTGGGGCAAGCAAGCATTCTACCCATGAGCTATATCCCTGCCATCAGTCTAAAAGTTTTTTAATCTGTCAGCCTCCAAAATTCAGAGGTCATAAAAGCGTATTGTTCATTTGCATACACATTCATCTCACAATCAAATCCCAAACCTGTTTCCCTTATCAAATCATGGCAACCCTGTAATTACCATTATCCAGGCCAACAACCATGGAGACATCTCTGATTCTTGTCTTTATTTCACCTGCCATCTAATCCAGGAACCCTCTGCCTCAGGGACTTTATATCTGCTGTTTCTTCCTGCTGAAATGTTCTTTCCCTTTACTTACACATGCCTCCCAAAATCACTCTTTAAGGTTCATTGCTCAATTGTCACCATCTCAATGCAAACTTCCATAAATACTTTAAAGGCACAACCATACTGACACTCCCTGTAGTATTTCCAACTTTTTCTCTGAAAGCGCTTATCTCAATTACTATTGAATTTGTTTTGTCTGTCTCACCCACTAAAATATAACCTCCACACTGCTTTGTTCTAAGTAGTGGTTTACTTAGTGGCTTCAGAAATTGCAACACTTTCCACTGGGTTAGAGTAGAAAGTAATTTTCACAAGAAAATCACTACACCTTTTGGGGAGTTCTGATCTGCTTTGTTCGTAATTGTATCCTAATGCCAAGAACAGATTGATATTCAAAAATTTTTGAATCTATGGCTAAGGTTCATTGGATCTATGTCAGATGATCATTACCTGAAATGAAGAGGAGATACTCCACAGCGTGAAGAGTTAATAATGGTGCTCTTTTGGATTTGTTGCAGCAAGTCTCATAAAATATATGCCTAATTAATCAGTTTTATACAAGTAACCTAGTTCAGTCTCCTGAGCCCTCAAAAGCAAGTGAGGGCTTTATGCATGAGTTTATGAGAGATAACATTAATAACTTAAGCACACTAAATTAATGGTGCAAGTATGCCTCCTCTTCCTCCCAGTATTTATTCCCTCTTTACCAAGGAAAAGCAATGCTTAATCAGATACAGTGAGACTATCAAGATGATAGAAAGAACCAAAATGTCTTGTTTAAAAACAAGATATGAACCTTAATAGTAGATTCACATTTACTATTAAGAACCTCCTTCTACATATAAATTATGCCCTAAAAGATTAGCATATGACAATAAGTCATATTAGCAGAATACTTAAAAACTAAGTACCTAAAATCTGTATCATTATCTCTAAAGGTTGAAGTAAGGTTTAAAGTTCTGATTTTCAATTCAGAACTTTGGAAAATTTCACTGCATTATGTTTATGTGCTTCTTTTGAGGTTTCTTATATTAATAGTGTATGATAAGAAGCCAAATACCATGAGGGAAGACTTGCTCTTCCCATCATAGTATAGACAAGTAAAATGTGGCTTGGGAAAAAATATGAACATAAACTAAAATGAATTTCTCTGTCAGTATATTATTATATAAATATGCACAGAAAACACTGTTGAAGATCGTTGGCTTGGGGAGACTAGTATTAGAAAAATTACCTAGTGTGGGAAATTTTCCATAAAAGTCGGTAGTACAGTGGTTTTTCTAATATACTCTCCTTTATAGCCTTTGTTGGTTTCCTAATAAAATGGAAATTTTTCTAAGAAAACATCTACCAGAAAACATTTCCAACTGCAAATTTATTCCACAGTTAAGTATTTATTGAGTATCTTTTTTTTTGGTTACTGGAGATTGAAGATTGAACCCAGGGGCACTTTACCACTGAGCTATATTGCCAGGCCCCTCCCCCTCATTTTAACTTTGAGACAGGGTCTCTATGAGTTGCTTAGGGCCTCACTAAATTGCTGAGGCTGGTATTGAACTTGCAATCCTCCTGTCCCAGCCTCCAGAGCTCCTGGAATTATAGGCATGTGCCACTGTGCCTGGTTTGAGTGTCTTACTGGACAGGCTTTCTTCAGGTGAGAGCAACAGAACACTGAATAAAAGACAAAGCTGCCAGATACAGTGGTGCTTGGCTATAATCCCAGCCACTTGGAAAGCTGAGGCAGGAGGAAAGTTTAAAGTCAGCCCCAGTAAATTAGCAAGACCCTGTTTCCTAATAAAAAAAAAAAAAAAAAAAAAAAAAAAAAAAATTAGGGATGTGGCTCAGTGGTTAAGCACCCCTGGGTTCAAAGCCCCCCCCCCCCCCCCGCCCCCAACACACCAAAAAAAAAAAAAAAAAAGACCAGGTCTCTATCTCTATCTTCATAGAGGGGGCATCTTTGGTTTCTTTAATAAAAGCATTTTATGGAAAAACATACCACTCTTTGTGGCTCCTTCAGCAGAAATAAGAGAGGAAATTTCTGAAGAAAGCTTGTGAGATTCCACTACACAAGACATTCATTCATTCTTTCATTAGCAACCTAAGAAGCTGAAGACAGAATGGCACAAAGTATACTACCAGATGTCACAGATAAGGTTAGTGTTATGAAACAACCCATCTTCATCAGATTGGGAGAAAGAAAATCTGTCATACTACATAAAGGTCTGCTGTTTTTCAAGTGGCAAAGCACTTTTAAAAATTGTAAACATTGACAAGTTACTCATTTTCTCTATAAAAAGAGCCCCCCAAATTGATTACTTTTCATACAAGGAAGTCAAGCAGATTCCTATACTCTGTAGGTATTTTTTGTGTTTTGGGTGATTCTAGGGATCAAAATCAGAGCCTTGGGTATGCTAAGAACACACTACCAGTGAGTTAAACTTCCAGCTCTATTTTTGTAAATTAAAACACTTAGGGTAAATATTAAACAGTGAATTATTAGCTATAAAAATTACTTGATTTACATTTTAAAGAGTAAGCTTGGAACCAGCCCTTTGAATAACTCTATCACAAAGTATTCAACAAAATTTTTTAAAAAATAGTGTATTATGCACACTTTACCATTTTTTTTTTTTAAATGAAGGTGGGGGTATTGCTCAGTGGTAGAGCCACACATGAAGCCCTGGGTTCAATTCCTGGCATAACCAGAAAAAAAAAAAAAAAGAGAGAGAAAGAGAGAGAGAAAAGAAGAGAGAGAGGGAAAAAAAGCTATATTCAAACACATTGCTCTCACTCAAAATTATTTGTGAAGATAAACTGGGTTTCTACTGATGACTATTAAAAGTATCTTTATCCACTTCAGCTTTTCCACAGTATCATTTTAAATTTTGAAATGTATATATACATATGTATGTATATATATATACACACACACATATATATTTCAGTGCATTAGTACAGTACAATATTTAACTATAATTAACACAGTCATATCTACTAGGGTACATGTTAACCTTCTACTAGTAAGAGTATGCAACTGAAATACTAGGGCAGGAAGGAAGGAAAGGAGAAGAGGAGGAAGGGAGGGAGGGAGGTAGAAACAAACTGCAGCATGTGTCACAAAGCTCTTACGGTATATGGACAAAGACCCCAAATACAGGCAACCTTTTTTGGTTTCACGGAATTAACTAAATCCATCACCTCAGTTAATCATTAGAGACTGAGTGAAATATGAAAGAATCAAAGCATGAACATCCCTCAGGAGAGAAACAACACAGAAAAAAATTTCTGATTAAAATGAGAGAATAGATGTAAAAAAAGACTGAAGAGAGAATAATCAAATTCACAAATGTCCTCATCACAGCATTATTGAATGTGTACTCATTTTAATACAGGGTTTTCACCGACAAACAGCACAAGGTGGTAGAAAAGGCACTGACAGTAGTTTCAATCTAGAGGCTGGGTATGTAGCTCAGTGGCAGCACCAATGAGACCCTGGGTCCTATCCCTAGCACTTTAAAAAATAATAAACTCAGCCTCAAGTTTCATCTCCTTCCTTTTTTTTTTTTTTTTTTTTTTTTTTGGTACCAGGGATTGAACTCAGAGGTGCTTTACTACTGAGCTACATACAACCACAGCCTTTTTGTTTTGTTTTTAATTTTGAGACAGGGTTTTGCCAAGTGCTTAGGGCCTTGCTAAGTCGCAAAGGCGGCTTTGAACTTGCCTGAGCATCCAGAGTCACTGGGATTACAGGCATGCACCACTGCACCCAGCTATCCGCTTCCTTCTTGATGTATTCTTTTCAATAAGCATCTAAACAAGTCAAGCCTAGTCAACCTTTAAAAGTTCCACTGCAACAACCACGGCTCCCACGCACTAAGTTCAGAGCCACTACTCTTCAAAGATATTTCTATTTCCTTATTTCTAACTCTTCAACTTGTGACAAACCATCTTACAACTCCAACCAGTCCATGAAAATTGTTCTTGCCAGGGTCTTTGATGTCTTAAATCTAATCAAGATTTGGTTTTATCTAACCTGCTCTCTTTGCAGCACCTGATACAACTGACAAGTTTCCTCCCTTCTAGAATTATGCTTCATTTTTGTGGCACTAGACTGTTAAGGATTTTGTCCTATCTCTTTTCTTACTGGTTTTCTTCTACGGTCTTCCACCCATTCCTTAAATGTTGATGCTTGCCAGGTCTGTCTCTGTTTAACTCTCCCCAGGAGATCTTACTTATAACTACGGTTCTAGTTACCACCCAACAGTCTTCAAGTATGTTTTACAATAAGCCATATATATCTACCTCTCTCACGAGTGTAACAAACTCAACTAGAGTTTTTGGCTAACACAAAACTCCCAACATTAACCTAACTTCTCTACCATCCATTATCTCTGTGCCATCTCAACAAATGGACTACTGTTCTACTTGTAATATGTATAAAGCATCAGAATTCTTTCCTTCTTGGCAAAATTTTAAAAGCTCTATAACTTCTATTCACTCTTGGGGCTAGACCAAATAGTTCTATTAGAGCAATAATACCATACACTCTCCAAGTGATAACCTGCCTTCACATATTTCAAAATGTCATTGGTTGTTTTAGGTATTATGATTTCAAAAAACAGACAACATTTCTTACTACTTAAACTATAGAGTAATACAGTCTATGAAGTTTTTAGAATCTTAATAGCTGCCTTTTAAAAAAATTTCAGGGGCACAAGCACATGTGTAGACAACCAATTTGTGTGGTTTTTAAATTTCCAATGGGAGAAGGAAAACAAACACATTTAAAAAGGGACAGCAACCTGTTAACAAAGTCACCATCATAGCTTCACTACAGAATTAAAAAATAATAATAATAATACAATTTTGTAATCTAAGCCCAGTATCACTCTATTCTCTGAAAGTCTTCCCCCTAACACAATGGAATTCTATCCTTAATTCTATCAAAACCCTCCAATGACTCAAAGTACTGGATGGAGGCAGTCATCTCACTAAGCACAGAAGAAAATGGCACATTAATGGCAGTTATTGAAAGCCAAAAAATTGAAAAAGTAGCTAAGGAATTACTGAGAGGACAGCTGAGCAAAAGAATATACTGTGGTCAGTGATAAGAAGTATCCAACAATAAGTGATTTCCTCTCATTGGAGCAGATTCTGTTCCCTTGAGGCATGGTCAACTATATACACTTCCAACCTTGGGAGATGCTTAAGTTCACTAAGTCATTTTAATATCTACATCATCTTCTGTTACCAGGTGCGATCTTTCAAAAGTACAGAGTTGGTGTGATTGGGAAATCATCCAACACACACATGAACCTCAGTAGACACTGTTAAGGACCAGTGCTAGGAAAGCCATCTGTTTGATCAAAATAATATTTCTACTTCCCCAGTGATTACAGCTACTAGTGACAACTGTGAAGTCCCAAGAGGAAAAAAAGAAATTCTAACTGCCTCAAAACTCTAATTATTCAGATAAACTAGCCAAGAAATTAAAGCTAAATGTTACACAAAGGGATCTCTAAACCCCTAATATTTAGGGGCTAATTATTCCATTGGTAGTCTACACCTGTTCTGCTAAAATTTGGTTATGAATCAGAAATAACTCATTGGGAATGCTTTTATATCTAAAAGTGACTATGGATAATAACTACAATTCACAAAAATTGTTATTTTTAATGTGCATAAAAGTCCTCCTGAAAACATATTCCACACAATAAAAGAACAGATGTTACTATCACAGTTTAAACTCCTTTAACCACTAGGACGTATGAGATTAAATTTAATAAGATTTTTTTAAATGAAAAAGAAAAAAAAAAAAAGCTGGGAGTACAGGTCAGTGGCAGAGTACTTGACAAACATGTGTGAGACCCTGGATTCCATCCCCAATACAGTGGAAAATAAATACAGTAGCAATTAACTTTAGCCTGTACATTCAACCTGTATTCTTTTTTTAACATCTTCAGTACTCAACATTTTATGATCAGGAAGTAAGTTAAACATTGACTTTCCAAAGAAAGTAAATTTATTATGATGATTTGAATATATAAAAATAGTGAACATATGTGCCAATATATATAGTCTAAGATCTTCAGATATATTGACCATAATCTTAAATACTTAGTTCCATTTTCTTGGTTATTTTTTCTTTTCTTTTCTTTTGATTAGGGAATCCTCATTTTTTCATCTGTTGCCACCCTACCCTTTTTTAAAAAAAATTTTAATATATATTTTTTAGTTGTCAATGGATTTTTTATTTTATTTATTTATAATGTGGTGCTGAGCACTGAATCCAGGAACTCACATTTGCCAGGCAAACGTTCTACCACTGAGCCACAACTCCGGTCCTTAAATTTTATTTTTTAAATAAACATTTTGTAGGATTCTTTTGAAATCTTTTAAACATTTTAATATAAAATTGTAAAATAAATATACATTACAAATCACAAATTTAAGATATAAAATATAGAAACGTCAAAAATATTTTGATAGAAAATATCACATCTTCCTTAGTTTTCGTAGCTCAACTCCAGGTGTTATTTTTAGTACCTCAGAGTAAAATAACTTTAAATAATTGCAGTTACTACTTGTCTCAATAATACATTAAACCTACTTTTTTGGGGAAGGGGGAACAGGGATTGAAACCAGAGGTGGAACCACTGAGCTACATCCTCAGTCCATATTATTATTATTATTTTTTTTTAAATTTTGAGATAGTGTCTCGCTAAGCTGCTGAGGCTGGCTTTAAACTTGCCATCCTCCTGCTTCAGTCTCCTGAGCCGCTGGGATTACAGGCATTCACACTGTGCCCACCTTGAAAGCACTTTCTTCTTAAATAAAAGTGGGTGCAGGCACTATGGCCACAGCTATTCAAACATATGAACTAAACATATCAAACAGAGAATACTTAGCTTCAAACCATCCAATATCTATAGTTTTACACAGTAGATGGAGGCAAAGTGTCATCCACAATGCTATTACACACAGGAGTTGAGCAGGAACAATTTGATGTCAGATATCATGTCCATAAAACATCTTAAATTTACAATTTATCTTCACACTTATCCAAACAATGCGTTTGGAGAAAAAAAATCAAACTGTCATGCAAAAATATTCCAAATTCCTTCAAAGTTAAAAGAGGGAACGAGCAAAAGCAAAGATTACTAGAATAAAAACACAGACTGTACCACACTAATTCACCCCCCTTCAAAAAACATTCACCCATAGGGATTCAGAAATAAACACAGAATTCATTCCAACCATGGCTACAATTTGTAAGCAGTCTTTCATTGCTCCATAAAGGCTCATCATTGTAAATACTCATCAGTTTTTAAGCCACATCCACAGCTGCTCTCTTAGAAAAACAACAAATTTTGACAGCAAAGATTTAAAAATGACATTTATACAAGTTTTACACAAAACAAAATTAAAAGTAACCCAGTATAACAAAAAAAGAATTCATGGTACCTAGACTACCAAACCATAAGAAACTTGAATCATTCTTCACAGTAACACCTTTCATTTACATGGTGCTAGAATCATTTTCAAAGTTCCCTGCATGCCAGAGATATCATTTGTGCTGGAAAAAAACCAAAACAGAGAGAATCACTAAACTAGTAGACAATAGATGTGTTTCACAGTCACCAAACTGTGTTCTTTCCACAAATCTTTCTTCCAAAATCATACTGAAATGCAGACAAGAAAAAAAAGTTCCACATAAACCAATTCCCTGTTCAATTTTACCCTCCTGTCTCATATTTATTCTCTGCCTGGACTAAGGGAGAAATTTCTCTGCTTAGTGAGTACAGCCAATCATGAGTACAGTGACTAAGAGTTAACCATACACAGGAGAGGGAACAAGAAGGGGATTGATACCCAGTAGCAACATCACATACTAAATTACTTATCAATACAAGATATTCATACTACAAAATGGCAATAAAATTGAAAACCAGAGATATGGGTTTGATTCTTCCACCAGCTGGCAGGTGAACTTGGCTATGTTTCTGTAAAACAGCACAATACTAACTTCCTCACCAGACTACACCAAGGTCTAAGTGCAAGAAAGGATCTCTGAGCTACTGAAACTATATTTGGATAACAGAAATACACTGAAAACATATTAGATAAATCTGAATTCACACCAGAGTCCGTTAAGACCATTATAACACATCGTAGTAAAAGTTGCATTCCAAATCAGGAGGAAAAGAACAGAGAACTCAAAAAGGACTTTAGAATACTTCATTCATTTATTCAACAAATGCTTATTAGACTACCTTGTGCATACCAAGTACTATAATCTAATGGGGGATAAAAAGTTAATTTAAAAAACAACAAACCAAGTTGGAGTTGATACATGCAAAATTGGAAAAATAAAGCAAGAACATAGAACTTGGGATAAAAAGCAGAGCCACGTGATCATATCATAGAGACCATATCAGAGAAAGATCTAGAGGGACAGATTCCTGAATATAGGTGGGAGAACAATATTCCAGGCAAAGGAAGAGCATGTGCTTGGACTGGAGCAGAGTAGTAAGCAGAAGATGAGATCTGCATTGGTAGCAGAGTAATGTTAAAAACAAGAGCTAAACTCTAGGATGCTCCAAAGTTTAAATGTGACATGAGAAAGCACTAGAAAGAATACGGAGAATGAGGCACTAATGAGATAAGAGGAAAACCACAAAGTGGTATCCTAGAAGTCTGTGAAGAAAATGTCTGAACAAGAAGGGAGTAATCCAAAATGTCAAGTGCTGCTGATCAAGTAAGTCAAGTCAGATAACATCTGTGTAAAAAAAAAAAAAAAAAAAAAATCAAAAACAAAAGCCGACCACTACACAACATCCAGTTGTATGGAGCGAATTGGTAACCATGATAGGAGTATGTTTTTGGAATGGTGGAGACAAACGACTGGCTAGTATAGTTTAAGAAGAATGGCATGAGAGTAACTGGAGATACAAAGAACTCTTCAGAGGAGCATGGTTGTAAAGGGGACCAAAGAAATAGGGAACTAGAGGAGACTGTGGTGCTCAAACAAGAAACAGCATGTGTGTACACTGTGAAGAATGCTTCAGTAGAAAGGTAAAAACTGAGACAACAAAAAGAAGCTAGCAGGCTAGTCCAATGTTTTAAGAGGCACAGGATAGGATCTAGTATTCAAGCAGGCTTGTCCTAAGAATTCTCACAGTGGTTTGCAAACTTCAGCAGGCACTGGAATTGCATGCAGCAGGTGCTGAAACACAGAGATTGTTGGACAACCATCCACTTAAGGTACAGTCTCAAGAATTTGCATTTCTAACAAGTCCCAGATGATCCTGGTCCAGAAATGCTGTATACTTTGGTTATTCATTCGGAAAAGGTAAGGTTAGCACCTATATTATGTAATACCCACCAAAACAAACAAAAACTCCCAAAAGGGTTAAAGGGATAAATTGTTTTTAAATTGTAAAAGAACATGTATAATTAAACATACATATAAATGCTTTCATAAGCTTATGGTGAGAAATATAAAACACAAGATCAAAGGAAAACAACAAATTTGACTATAAAAATTTAAAACTTCTATGTGACAAAAACAAAATTAAGTGAAAAACTAAGAGAAAATAAGGTTTTTAATATCAAGACTTGGCATAAAGTAATATGTGGAAAACAAAAAGTTCTTTACACAAAATAAGGTGCATTTCAATAGAAAAAATATGAATAAAGTATAAATTTATAAGGAAAATGAAAATGGGCAATAAACTGATGTAAAATTTCTATTTAAAAATAACTGGAGTTTTGACATTTTCACAGATGCATGGATGTATATGGGGCAGCAATATAAAAAGTATGAGTTAGAAACACTTTCAAAACAGCCATTAAGAAAAATAGGGAGCCATACCTACTGATACCTACAGTCACAGAGGAAATGCTATTTAAAGACCCAAGGAAACAGAAGAATATGTTCTTTAATTAATACACTCCAATTTATGTAAGGAAGGACTGATGGGAGAACGAGAAGAAAAAAAAAGATGACATCTGCATGTGAAGTACATTCTATAGAAGTCTGGAAGAAGATTACACATCAACCCAATGAACACGATGTACGAAGAAGCAAGGAGGCACCCCTCCTTGCTCTACAACTACTGTTTACTCTTTTACAAAATATTTATATTATTATGTAGGGGGGACACAAACCCCAAAATACTAACAGATGAGACAAACACCAAGTGTCATAGCTGAAAGAAAGTAATGGGGTGGCAGAGGATTTATGAGGCTGTGATAAATAGTCCAACTACAAGACAAAGTGGGACTAAAGAATAAGGCAGTAGCAATAAGCAAGCAGAGAAGGGCCCAGAATATCCAATAAAAGTTATCTGGAAGAAGAAGAAAGATGTGGTCAACAAAGTAAAAGAAAATGAGACTGGAGGAAATAAGGAAGGTACTTAAGTTAATATTTACCTGTGGCAGCTAGATGAACAATAGCACTGTCAACAGGTATCAAGTCTGCAGAATTGAAGGCATAATGGATGTATGTGGTGAAAAGAACACGTTGCTTAGGGAAAGAACATTGTTCTGTATGGTGAGCATACAGAACAACCAGTAATTTTAGAAATTTGGACCTAAAAAGCTGGATGCAGTGGCATATACCAGTAATTCAACTACTGGGGAGGCTAAGGCAGTCAGATTCCAAGTTCAAAGGCAGCCTGGGTAACTTATAGGGAGGGAGGGAAATGTGGATCTAAATATCAGAGCTAGTGATATAGACATAGAGTAAAAAGAATGAATAAAACAATAACAAGGAGAGGAAGACAAAATTTTACAAACTTTAGTATTTAACAAGGGAGAAGTAAAGCAGCAAAGAAAAGTCAACGTACAAGCAGTAAGGATGGTGCTTGTTAATCAAGAAGATAGACATTGTGGTCAATAAAAACAAAGGATGCACAAAAATGAAATAGGCTGAAGAGTAAAATTAGGATTTTAGGATCTGGTGAAAGGATGTCATTTATTGATGGCCTGGGGTAAAAACCAGATTTTGACATTTAACACAAGGGAATATAAAAATGAGATCAAGTTAAGTTGCAAAGACAGGACAGGGCAGTAGCTTGAATGGGAGGTAAGAAAAGAAATGAACATTTAGCAATTCTCACACACCAGGCTTAGTCCAGTAGCCCTTTTGCATAAGGTACATTTGGTCCTCACAAGAACTCTAAGGTAGCTCTTCATTTTACTAAAGAAAAAAATTTAAGTTATGATACAATTAAGTAACTTTTCCCCAAAATAATTCAAAGCTCTAAACACTGATCTGTAGGCAGAAAAGGCATAGCTTTAGAAAGGACACCAAAAATGAAAATATGAAGCAGAAAAGGAAAATTAACAATAACACAATATCACTGGAGTGTCTAACAATATTATCTTTAAAGTTAAATAGAAGTTTGGTATGTAACTACAGTCCCAGCTACTCAGGAAGCTAACACAGAAGGATCACTTGAGCCCAGGAGTTCAAGACCAGACTGAGCAGCATAGTAGTAAGACCCCAGTGTCTCAAAAAATACTAAAAGATAAGTAATGTTACTTCGGAGAATCTTTTGAGTTCAAAGACTAGTCTAATCAAATGTAACTTTGCACTTCTAGAAAACATAATTTACTTTTAAAGTAATCTATTAGAAAAGACTATAATCTTCCTTTCCTTAAAAACTTCTACCACACTTATATCTGGAACTGTTTCGCCACTCAGTAATTAACTTGGAAGTGCTCCAGAAAGAAGAAAAGTACAAGCCCTATCAGTACAGGGTAGGGAATGGAAGGCAAAGGCAGAAGTAAAGCTGTATAGATTCAAGTTAAGTTACTAAATACCCAACCTCCAGACTTCTATATAAGGAGGTACCACCTCCTTCAAAATGTTGTAGAGAATTCAGTATATATTCAACAAAATGTCAGTTTTCTGATCCCCTTAACACTGTTTACTAGTATTTTGATTTTTTAACATAAAATATGTTAGCATTTCCATTAAAAAAAAATTGAGGAATATACTCCCAATTCTTAACAGCAGTTATTCTTGCTATAGGATTACAGTGGTTCACTTTATATATTTAAATAATTTAATTTGTTACAATAAACATATTTCTAATTAGAAAAAATAATCAAGATGCGTATATACAGATGAAACAAAAAGTCCTTATGAAAAATTTCTGAGGCTGGGGAGCAGCTCAGTAGTAGTATACTCACCTAGTATATGCAAGGTCCTGCATTTGGTGGATGGAAAGGAGGGAGGGAAGGAAGGAAGAGATAAGAAAGAAAAGAAAAATGGTCGCTCCCGAGGCCCTGGGTTCAATCCCGAAAAAAGAAAAAAGAAAAGAAATGTCCACATCATTGAGGTCCCTGGATTCAATCAAGGTAGGCAGACAGGCAAAAGAAAAATGTCCATATCAAGATAGTTACTTGCCTGAAATAACTATGGGGAAAAAAAAAAAAAAACAACTTTCCAGCTACCATATAAATCTATGTTTAAATTCTAATGTAATTTAAAAAATACTTAACTCATTAACTGACAATTTCCAGGAGTTATAACTAATCAACTACTAATCTACTACAGATTTAAGTAAATGATATAAATAATCCTGTGGGCAAAGTATACATATCACATTAAATATAGTGGAGGAAAGACCAGGACAAAGAATGGCTCACTTACCAATAATCATGAAATAACCTTTGAAAGCTACAGGTATCCATCCAAGTTTTTTTTTTTCTTTTTTTTTTTAATTTACAATAGTGAATCAGTAACTCCAACTAACTCAAAATTAGCCATTTAATGCCACACACTATTATAAGCCATGAATTACTAAATAATATAACTGCCACCTTTGGATGGCCCGAAAAGGATTTCATTCATTTCCTTGACATATGTATAAGCATGGATGACAGATGCAACAAATTTAAAGAACTCTGTAGTCATGGAAGTTAATATTGTCTTTGTGTATACATTGGAAAAAATCACTGCAAGTTCATCAAGTTCATAAACCAGTCCATCTTGCAGTATAAAATTTCAAGTTGTGTCCTCTCTTCCTTTGCAATAGCCTATCTTTTCCTCACGAGGCTCTGGAAACAGCCAACTATAATTAGTGCAGGTGACAGAATCTAAAAGAGACGGGAGAGGCAAAGACTAGTGTGAGGCAAGAGTAAGTTGCTGCACCTCGCTGGTTCCTGAGGAGGTGCAACTAAAGCAGAGTAGGTGAGAAGGTGTGTAAGATCTGCAGTGAGGGCAATTATGTTCCTAAAGAGGCCACCCTGACAAGTTAAAAACAAAGGACGAAGATCATAAGCAGCATCAACAGGAAGAAAGTTAAAGAGAAAGAACAGGTAACCCCCAAGCTGAACATTTATGAAACAACAATAGCAGTAGCACTCTCCCAATTCATGCTAAGGAGCTGAAGGATTTGCATTCTTGGTCCATGCATACGTAGGGAAAGGGGATTTGGGAGGGGATAAGTGCACAAACATTAAAAGGTACCAAGTGGTATAAATAGACAAGAGCAAAAGACCAGCATATGGCTCCTGCCCCCTGCCAAAACACAAGGAGCAAGCTCAGTCATTGAATGTGTCTCCACCATTAACCAACTGTAAATGACTAGCCTGCCTTTGCCTATATTTAAATTTTTAGAATATATGATTAATAAGGCTTTTCCCAGCTCTGAAATTTCCTGAATCTAATGGATTTAATAATCTATATAATGTGTCACACAGGAGGTAGTTACCATCTACATGTTATTCTACAACACACAGAATATAAATAAAGAGAACAAAGAGCAGGGGAATGGGGAGTACAGAATCATACCCCAGTATCAGTACAGACCAAACTTGATAATCTTTCACCTAAGAAACCAATTCTCAGTCTCCTCCTTTAAAGCAATCCACAAGTCTTACCAACAAACGACACCACCTAAAATCCAACCACCAGGCTTCGCTTCAAGCACATTCAGAGATGAAGAATTTGGTCAACTTGTAAATTTCACTGAACTTCCTTTCAGCTTCTTTCTACAGAACATATTCTAACACAGTGACACTTCTCTGTCTTTCAATAGATGGGAGTTTTCTATCTGGTGTATATTTCACACTCCCTTCAAAAGTATAGTCCACAAGAGGCAGAAGGGTGACCATAATGAGGTGTCAGTTTCTAAAGTAGAAAAAAAAAAATCTACGCTGAATGTCAGCCTTATCACTTAGACTAAGTGCCACCTAGTGGTAAGTGTCATACATTACTAAATTCATTCAGGTCACATTCATTTATCCTTCAAGTAGCATTCTGGCAGATAGTAATTTCTCCACAAGTATGCAAGTAAAACATTGCTCCTATCCTTTTGGAGTTCACTGAGAGATTAAATAGAGAGACAGGTAGATAACCAGTATAGACAAATTTATAAACAGCAGAACAATGTTAGGTGTTACAGCAGAGGTATGCAAAAGTAAGTATCCAATATTTATTAATAACCTGAACTGGGTTCTCTTAAACCTGTTTACCTCACTCAGACTTTTCCGTTTCTAATTACTGCATCACCCATTTTTCAATTACTCAGAGGTTTCTTTCCTATCTTCCCTGCTGCATCCCCCTCCTTTTTTTTTTTCTTTTCAATTCCACACTTCACAAAAGGAAAAGAGAATCCACTTATTGAGCACCTACTACTCCTAAACTGAGCTAGGAATTTTATATTGCTTTACTTATTTAATCCTAGCATCAATACAAAGAAGCATTTTTTCCATATTCTTAGACAAGAGAAAAGACACAGATTAACTGATTTGCTTATAGCCACAGATAGTAAGTACTATGTGGGTGACAGTACACTGATTCCAAAATTCCCTATATCCCTATACTCTGCTGCCTCAAAAAGAGCTGTTTTGCCTTTCCATCCCTAGGTCTACCATCAAGATCAGACCATGTTTCTCTTGTAGTATTCATTAATTTCAATCCATTTCATACCATTTAATCCAAGTCACCTCATCTAAAACATTCAATGTTCTACCCCTATCCTCTGCATCCCTGATTGACACTCAAATACTTAGCTTACCATTCAAGGTCCTCCAAAAGACCTCCAAACACTTTCCAGTTCCACTAAGTCATACGCTTCAAAGCACTTCTTAGTCATCTGTATAGGATCAGCACATAGCAGTGTTTTATACCTACTAAGACTCTAATATATATATATATATATATATATATATATATACAATATATTTATTATATATTTTATTTCTTGTATTTATTATATATTATTATATATGCCACTAATGCATGGTCATACTCATTTCCTTGAATGTTGGGACAATCTCAACGTTTTTGCTTACTCCAGTTGGTGTAATTAGGAGCTTTGTACAGAATTATAAAAATTTTCTCACACTCAAACCAAAAATATTATTTGAAAAGGTATGCTTGCAAAATAAGGAAAGATCTTAATAGGTTTGCAGTTTTCCACACAAAGAAAGGAACAAATACCTTTGTTCCAATGCTGCAAACTTGCCTAAACCTAATATGTTCTATAGTATGTGTTCTACAGTGTATCAGATTATATCCAAACATAAATTGTTCATTATAAAAAAAACCCTACACATTGGTTCTATATTTCATAAGACAATACTGACCTTCTATAACACATTTATAAAAAAGTTTTACAGAACGATAAACACTTTTCCTGGTTATATAAAGTATTTACAAGAAACTATTCTTATTTACTTATAATTATCATCTAATTAACAGCATACATTAGTTCTACAACCAAGTTAACATTTCAATACAAAAAAGAAACTTGGGGAGAATTAAAAAGCAACAGTCAATTTGATTTTCCAATGTACTTCACCTCCTTTCCATCAGGTGTGGCACTTTCATTACAAGGCTTTTGCAACTTAGAATGCCAAAAAAGCAGTTCTCTATCCTTTGTGTGTGTGTATGTGCAAAGTTGAGATAGTGTAAATATTTCCAAGACCGCTATGAACCTCACCAATCTGACTGAAAAGTTGTCATGCTTATCTCCATGCACTGAGTCAACACAACAAACTTACACAAATATTTATACACACAGGTAATTCCCACCACTTACACTGCCTCTGATCTACGCCTCTCCCCCACACCCCGCAGTAAGTTTGATATGTTGGAGAAGTGCACTGGGATATCATTTCAGTCCCTGAAGCAGAAGCAGGACTAATGAGGCATAAGCAACACCATGAGGCTGTGCCAGGTCTAAGAGGCCTCCAGAACTGTGGTCAGGGTAAGTGTCTGAGAGATGGTAGCAGCTGGGCATTCAACATTCCTACATTTTTATGGCTGTTCAAGCAGAGAACAGAACAGTAAGAAGTAGACCCCAAAAAGTTGGGGGTGACTCAATGACAACATCTGTGGTAAAGCAATAATTTACCAAATATGTCTGTTCAAAATGCCAAAGCACATATTTCCAAGGTTGCGGTCCTCTGCACTAAATACACTGCTGCCTTCCTAAAACATGACCCACAAACCACAGGTTGCAGTATAAAAAGTCCATCTTGAACCATGCCCGTGAAAGGGTACCAGAAGAAACTGCTATGATAATTAAGACATCTGTATGGAATGCTTTACGATTTACAAATCACATCTACACTGTTTTATTTGACTTTTCTAATTTTAACTGTGTGTACTTTACCTGATTTAACAGTCACAATGTGCCTGGTAGATAAATGCAACCTGTCCACAAGACCTGAGTTTTCCTCTAGATCATAAACTTCTTATGTGATTCTATGACATGGATCTCCAAAAAAGCTGTCTATGGTGCCCTAAGGTTTATGCATCTAAGAAGTACTTAAAACACTTTAAAAAAATGAAATCTTTTGAGAAATATCTGACAGCCAACCACATAAGAAACAAAATGTGAAATTCAAGTGTGCCTATTTTGTACAAACAATATAATGTAGTATTTTCTAATAATCTAAAAAGTACTTTTTCCCCCAAGAGCCTTACTATAACTTTCACAGGTGCAATGATACCTGAGGCTGAAAATAATACCTCCAGGTATTTCAGCAATTGTTCCTTTACATAAACAAAATCAAAAATATATCTATAAGTAGACATATCTCAAATTCTGCCTACATAATAATTATGTTGCATCAAGGTTTCAAAGTACTGAGTTCTTTGTTCAAAAAATATTTTCTTTGAGGTTCTATTAAGTGCTAGCACTCTTCTAAGAATACATAAATGATTAAGGGGAAAAAATGGTATATACCACCAGTAATGAATAGCATTTCAATGTGATAATTACAATTTAATAACGCATTTCCAAAAGAATCAAACCAGTCCTTTAATAAGACACAGCAGGAACATAATACCTAGCCTGCTGATTCTGGACAGAATATCATGATCTTAGTCTTAAACAATAACCTACAAAAGACCAGTACTTTGGATATATCTTTATGCATTAAACTGCTGGGCCTAAATGGGGAACTCCAAATTCTTAAATACACTGAATACAAAGAAAGAGAAACAGGCAAACAATTTAGCTGAAGAAGATGCTAACGAAATACATACTGGGGAACCAAAAAGCCATGACAGAAAACATTTTTATATGCACTTACTGTGTGCCAGGAATTCTAAATGTTTTCATGCATTATCTCATTTAATCTTCACAACAACACTTTGAGTTAGGAATAATTATCCTGCAATTGATGAAAGAGGTAAGGATAGGTTAACTTGACAATGCTACTGAAGTTTGAAGAGACAGGGACAAATGAAATCTGAGCAGATTAAATTCTATGTAAGTGCATAACTCTTCACTTTGTTGCCTCTTTTAAATGAAGGCTGCTAGGGGGAGCCATTGAAAGGTTTTTAAACTAACAAGTGGAGTGATCAGATTCATTCTACAGAAACACTGCCTTGCAGTCATATGGAAGATGGAAAAAGGGTGTGTATCTAGAAGCAGAAAGAGGCTTGTCAATACACCTGTGGTAATCCAGGTGAGAAATGACAAGAACATGAAATACGGTAGTGAGGACAAAGGACACAGATTCAAGAGATTTTTTTGGAGAAAAAACAAAGTGGTTACCAGCAAAGATTTAATGAGATAGGAAACCAAAATCCTGGCTTGAGGAACTACATGACAACTGATATCCCCCACCAGGAATAGAGAAGCATTAGGCTTCATTCACTCAGTAAACATCTACAGTGTACCCCACACATCACTTTCCTATAACTAAGTATCAAGTCTGAAATTATAGTCCAGGTGATTAGGAAATATTGTTGAGAACAAGTGACAAAGCATTAAATGTACTAAGACACATACAAAATTTGTCAGAACTATTAACAGGCTTGGTTGTGAGTCCTGTGAAAACCTTTTGTGCTAACTTTTAAAAATATTACTACATGCAGTAAACAAATCAATAGAAGACAGGCATCCCATAATTTTACAATGTATTATTACATCTGAGTTTTATCAAACATTTGAGTTTTATCTTTCGTCCCTTACAAAACACACAAATACCACCCTGTAATTTGTTTTCCTTGTCCCTCTCCCTAAGTTTATTGGGGGGGGGGGGGATCTGTTTCATTACCCAAACTAAAGTACATATTTTGTTTTTTTTTTAAATTCCACTATCATGGATGTAACTTGCCAAGAACTTAGTTCATAACCTCCTACTTGATTTCCTATAAAATATGACCTATTTCACATTAGCTTACCTCAGAAACAATTCCTAGACCATAACCACACCTTTTATCCAAGGATGCTCTCTGTATATCTTAAGGCACAGCAATCCTGTGCAGATGTGGCAAATTTTTACAATTCCCATTTACTACAGAGTTAGGAAACTGGCCCAGGGGAAGTAAAATAACTTGGAAATAATCACAAAGCCAGATGCCAAAAATAACAACTTTTATTCAATCCATGAGAAAATACTGCCCCTAGTTGAAATAACATGAATTTTAGTATTAGGAGGAAGCAAAATGCAAAATAATGCCTTAAATCCAAGTCTTAAGTCTTATTTCAAAAAATGACTGAACACCAGAATTAAGATTCATAAGAACTTTCAAATAAAGCCATCTTTTCTAAATGCTTTACTCATCCAACGTTCCGAAGATTACTTAATCATTACATCTGGCAAGAGTGGCTTCCCCCCAAAAAACAATATTTTTAATCTTACTCATTTAGAAGACAATGGTAGAAATGTGTTTGTATAAGGCAAGAGGTAACTTTTTAATAAACTTTTAAAAATCTAATGCCTAGAAACACATATTAGAACAGATCTGAAAATACTGCAAGTGAGCCTCTGATATTATCTTCTAAAGATATACTCCCTGCAGTTCCACTGTAATATTCATGGGTTATAAATTCAAAGTTTTAATAATCAATATTCGTAATAAAAGTTTCCCAACCAACTTATCCTATATATTTCCATATATGCTGCTGTTTGACATAAATTAAAGGCACTGTTTTATTTGGTCATGACATAGTCTTAACATTATTTAGGAACTATGCAACTCAAACTGTAGAAGTGACTTTATTATATCTGCATAATCATTCTTAGATGCACAAATCAGAGCAAAATACTTTCTATTATTACACAGTATTTACACTTTACTTAGAACCAAGTATGCTCATGATTTTACCTTTGAAAGATTATACAAGAACAAGTAGGGGAGACAAGTTATTGGCAAAAATCATTAACAAACTCAGATTGCAAATTTTCACAAAAATCTCAGGTATTGATCATGAAAGCCTGGCTTTCCTTTTAATAGAATTCAACCTATTAATTCTAATCACTGTCTTAACAAACAAAAAAAGCTTTCCAATGTGCCAAGATTTCCTTTTAGCAGATCCTGTATATCCTCTATCAGGAACACTTTGTGTGGAACTTCAGTGTATAAATGAAATGACATTCCGAAAGATTTTACCAGTAATGTAACTTCTAAAAGTAGTGATCAACTAACAGAAAAAAACAAATTCCTGAAAAATACATTCAGTATAATAATCCTGGTAAATCTAATTAATTTTTATTCCTAGCCCAAGAATAATTCAGGCCATTAATTTACAATACACCTCACCCCCACAGATATACCCCAAGTTTTTAACATTACTGTATTAACAATAAGAGCTGAGAACAATTTAATACTCCTTTAACCTTAGGAATTACCTTTAAGATAACCTCACTTAAGGCTATTACTTCTATGTCTATTGACTGTATGTAATTAATATATTCCACAAAGATTCTAAAAGCAGTATTCATCAACCAGAAACTGCACTCTTCAGTGTTTGATACTAATGATGGGACAGAAGAGATGACATACATCTAAAGATACAAAAACCACAAACTGTAAACACTAATTGCAAATGACAATGATTGTAAATTGTAAACTCTTAAGGTTAAGAAAAAGCAAATCATTGATATTGATATCAAGTTCCCAAGCAGGATAACTCTCCTTATGAAGCAGGAGTTAGTGGTAAAATAAACTGTACAACTAGATTCTAGAAAATGTTCAAATCGTCCACCCCAACATTCCCAAGGTTTTAACACTGAAATTCACTCAATTCCTATTCACACACCAAATGAACATCCATTATGGGAATCAGAAACGATTCTCAAACATCAATAGGAAAGAGGAAAAAACAACACCTTTCGCCCACTTCTAATCGTTCTGCAATACCCTGCCACCCAGCCACAGGTAACCCAGATGCAAAGCCACGACAGCTGCCCTTGGCCTACGCAGTCTGAAGCACCGGGGGTGGGGGGCAGTAACCATCAAGAGACTAGATCCTTTTCCAGGGCTACTGTTTCCAAGCAAAATCACCACGGACCCAAAGAGATGGCAATGAAAACTGGAGTCACATATAATCCCGAGAGAAAGGGGTGCGGAGGAGAGGAGGGGGCCGTGGAGGAAACTAAGTATCCCCAAGCATCCTTCAGTCTCACAAAACAACAAGCCCTAGAGTCTGTCCGCACTTAGAAGCACCAGATGGAGCCGCCGGGGCTGAGACAGACAGTTCAGCAGACACACGGTGGGCAGCGGATAAATCAAACCAAGACGGGAGGGAAAGGGGGATACTGAGAGAATAAGCCACTATAGGAGGGAGACAAAGCCTCTGGGGGTGATCAAGGACCAAAGAGAAAGGTGAGAGGGGAGACACAAGAGAAAGACAAAGAAAAATAAAAACAGGAATCTGGTGCCTGGGCTGTGGCAGGTCACTGGGCCACCAAGAAGAGAGGAACACAACAAAGGGGCACGGGAGGAAGGACAGCGGAGGGAAAGAGATGGAGAAGCGATGCGGGGCGCGGCGGGTCGGACAAAGCGCCCAAGGCAGCGAAACAAAGGGCCGGGGGTAGAGAGTCGCGGGGGGACAGCGCGGAAAGACAAAGCGCCCGGGGCCGGGGGCACCGGCGGGGCGAGGCGGCGACGACCGCCGCGAGGAACAAAGCTGCTCGGGGCCCAGAGGCAGGGCCCGCGGGCGCCGTGCCCGCCGCGCGCCCCCAGCACCGCCGCCCGCGGGCTCCACGCGCCCGGCGGCACTCACGCCCGCACCCCCGGCCTCGCCGCCGCTGCCGCCGCCGCCCGCCCTCACGCGCCGGAGCCCGAGCCACGGCGGCGCAGAGCGGGCAGCGCACAGCCACACGCCGCCGCGCTCGGCGCACGCGACGCCACCGCCGCGGCCACCGGAGGCCAGGCGCGCCGCAGCCCCCTAACCCGCCGCCCTCCACGGGCTGCCAGACGCCTGCAACTTTCCCGGTTCCCAGCGCTCGGTTCCCCCAGACTTACCCTGTCACAACAGGCGCCATCTTCCACAAACTCTCGCCAAAACTCCAACCCTCGCGAGATTCCCCCTGACGCCTTCCCAGGTCCCTCTCCCCCGCCCCTTCCCTTTTTCCTCACTCCTCGATTCCACCCAGCCCCCGCGCTCCTTTTCCCCTCGCAGCCGCAGCGAAGAGCCAGACGCCTCGCGCCGCCCGCGGAGTAGGGGATCCTGCTCTCTGCCTTCCTTGGAAACCTACCCAAGCGATGGAGCATGCGCAGGCGGCTCCTCCGCAAGCGAGCCCTCCGTGTGGTCCATGGGGAGCGCTCCGGTTATCCGGGTTTTGGGACGCGCCCTCAGGGACGTACGTGGAGACTGAGGAAAACCGGAGGGGATTACTACAGGGACAGGGAATGGAAGGGTCAGGAGGCGGGGCCGAGGAGTAGGGAGGAGGGGTCCTGGGAAAATGTGCCGCGTTTCACAGGCCTAGACGAAACACCTCCTCAAGTGGGTGTTTTCCATGTGGCTTCCCGCTCACTCTGGATTCCCAGCCCTTTTCATTCATTCAGACATTCGTTGGACACCTCCTTTATACTAATGTCAGCGTTAAGTGCAGGAGCTACAAAACGACTGGGGTTCGGAAGAGTGAAATGCCAGGAACTACCTTCATTCATTCGACCCCCATGCAAGTGTGGAGACGGGCATGATTACAAAGTGGTCCGACCCTTCTAGAGCTCTGTAGATGGGAAACTTTTGCAATTGAGCTCTGCGCCTTAAGCTCCTTCTCCTTGGGTGCGAAATGTCAGCTGGGGGCCTCTGGCAAAGCATCCCTAACGTCCATCTCACATACACACACCAGATTGCTGACTAGTTATCCCCAGAAGTGAAACCTGGGCTGGAACTGAAAGCCACGCTTGCCACCCCCGACTCTGACCAGAGGCCCGGCTCAAAGCTCGTGATGCACGGAGCAGAGAGCTGAGCTGCTTGCAGTGGGAGCCTCCAGCTGTGTGTGAGCTCAGGAGTATATGGAGATTCGCAAAAGACAGATCCTCCCGTGGGCCCGAAGCAGCCGAGGACACTGTTCGCAGCCTGAAACTTTCTTCAGGCGGCCTAAGTCCGAAAGCCCCCAGCAAATGGGGCCAGCAAGGCATTTAATGGCAAGGTGCAGGGCCGGAACCCCGCCCCTTCCCCCCTACCTGCAGCACCTGGTTTCCCCCTCCCTCGCCCTTTCCTTTCCTAGAGATTCCCAGATTCAGCACAGGGAGCCACAAAACCCGGAGAACTGGAATCCACCGCCTGAAACCTGCTGAAGGCGCTGCAGGATTGGCGCGGCACGCGCACAGCATTGCGCATGTACCCAATGCAGGCAGTCCAGTCTCACGCTACACCTCCTTCCTACCGCCTTCCACTACTCGGCTCAGACACAACACAGGCCGTGGGAAATTTCCTAAACCTCGCGAGAACGCGCCCCCCTGTTGCCTATGCTTTCCCTTCAAATCTCGCGGAGCCCAGGCTGGACAGGTGTCTAATGCAGCTCCAGGCGCTGTTCGTGCCGCGCGTGCCCGGGCAGCGGGCGCTGGCCGGGTGGGAAGGGAGCGGCTCGCCGCGGAGGCGGGGCGAGTGGGCGCGTGGCTGCGAGCAAGGGCGGGGGGCGGAGACCCGACGTCTTGCACACGCCCGGGGAGAATCGGTGGAAGAAATTGGTAGGGGGAACCAGGAGATTAGGAACTTCCCCTAAAGCCCAGAGTGAGAGGTTAGGCACTAGGGCAGCAGGAGCCGCAGCCCAGACTCCCGGGGAGGTTTCCTGTCGCCTCCACGAGCCTGGTACTTTCCTGAAATGTGTTAGACGCCGCGCCCCCAGCCTCCGAGAGCTGACAGCCCCCAAGTGTCGGGTTTTAGTCATGCCTCTGAGTCACCTAGTCTGGCCAACACTGCACTTGCCTTGAACAAGTTCGGATTCCCTTAGCAAATGTTCTCCTTTAGCAATGGATGGTTTTCTGAACTTCCCGCTGGTCGTGGTATAAATGGGGGCGGGGAGGAAATAAAATTGATTCAGCGCTCTCACACTGTTGCCTTATATTAAAATGACACTATTTTTTTTTCTTTCCCTCAATTTCTTCCCAGCCTTATGAAGTAATCACTATGTTCTTTTTTGCCCCCACTAATATGACTTAAAGTAATGGTTTTGCTTTCCTTCCCCTTTCCATGCTTTCGTTGTAATAATCAGCCCATTTTAGGAATAATTTCATTAAGTTCTTTAGTGACTACCGTTTTAAGTACATCCCTTCTTTTTGAATAATGCCCAATGAGTTCCTGATTATATTCTTCAGTCAGCTCCTTTTTGTATTGACCCTGGTGTGGTTTCCAACCAACCGAGCCTGGCATGGTCCAGGAACTGGTGCTTTGCTGATATCATAGACCTGCAAATATAGAATTGAATTGAATTTTTATATTTGGAACACAGTGAATCCTGTAATAGAGGCCCAGTTTTTGCTGATTATGTAGTGGACAGGAAATCAAATTTTTTAGTTGTTTTCAAGGTTTTCTGTATATGTGTATTTGCCTATTCCTTTGATTATATACTTGGCACAGAAATAGGAAATGTAAGAACATTTAATACAATACGTCATTGCAAGTCTGATTTGGAAAAGCAGAGCTCAAGAGGAGGACAGTGTCCTTGGACACATTCCTTGAAGCCTTTATCCCAAGAAGGCATTTTAGCCATGGTCTAGGACAGGCCATTGATCTCATTTGGAACCGTGGCCACCTGAGAGCCCCAGTAACCTCAGAAAGCCATTGTAACCACAAATCTAATCACAACACCTCACCTTCACCCTGAAACAGCTCCACTCACAACCTTTCCCCATCTGGATAAATGGCATCTCCTTCTTTCCACTTAAACCAACAATGTTGGAGATATTTTTGCTTGTCTTGTCTCTCACACCCAAGATCCACTCATGCAGAAAATCATGATGTTTCCATGTTTTAATCCATTTTTTGCTACTATAATTAAATGCCTATTTGACTCTAGTAAGGACCTGATGGCAAGTGTTGTCACAATGGTAGGAACACATGGATACAAAAGAGATCAATTGCATGGGGTGAGGAAAAAGGAACCTGTCTCCTTTCTTTTATCTTTTTTTTTCTTTTCTTTTTTTTTTTTTTTTTTTGAACCCAGTTGTGCTTTACCACTAAGCCACATCCCCAGCCCTTTTTATATTTTATTTTGAAACAGGGTCTCTCTAAGTTTCTGAGACTGGTCTCGAACTTGCAATCCTCCTGACTCAGCCTCCGGAGCTGCTGAGATTACAGGTCTGCGCCACCTCACCAGGCTGTCTTCACTTTTAACAACTCATTCTTGTTCACTCCATGAGACCAGCATTAGTTCCTTCCAAGAGAAGCAACCTCGATGACCTAATTCCCTCCCCAGGTGCCAACTCACATCACCACCCCAGGGACCAAGATTCTAACACATGAACCTTAAGGGGACACCCTTAAACCATATCCAACAAAGCACTCTACCTTCAAAAGATATCCACCATCCTAATGCCAGTCCATTCTAATCCATCTTATTTCCCACATAGTTCACCAGAAGCTTCTTGATTGGTCCACCTTTCTTCCATTCTTATCTTCCCTCAATCTGTTCTCCGTGGGCCATTCTGAGATACCCTCTAGAACTCTCCAGTGGTTTTCCCATCCCACTGTGAGGACTGCTACCACCCAGCCTGCCACCTCACCTCTCTGACCTCACCTCACTCGCTAAGCACTAACCACTTGCCTTCCTTACTGCTCCTGGGACACACCAGGCACATTCTCAACCCTAGGCTTTCGCTCTTTTCTCTACCCAGAATGCACTCCCTTCAGATACCCTATGGCTCCTTCATTTGGTCTTAAATGTCACCTTCTCTTGAGGCCCCTGACCACCCTTCCCTAGAGTGGCTCCCATTCTCCTTATCCTCTTCCTTCTTTATTTTGCTCCTGACATTCATCACAAAGAAACATCATAGATCATACTGGTGTGTTGTGTTCACCGTCTGCCTCCTCACATTATAATGTATCTTTCATGAGGGCAGAAGCTTTTGTGGTTAGTTCATTGTTCAAGCCTCAGATTGTGGAACAATGCCTGGTACATGGTAGGTGCTCAGAACTGTTTATAGAATAGGGTGTACCCCACTTCAGGGCAAAGTAGAAATGATTCTGAAAACTCACTAGGCCTCCTGATTCAAAAACAATATTGGGGTCACACTAGCAATGACTACCCCAGTACCAGCCTGCCCGGGAAGGAGAAAAAATATGGAACTTTCTGAAGAAAAAAAGGAAAAACCAAACAAGTCTTTACTTTTGAGATCAGCAGATGAGGTTACACTTGCTTTAATAAAGAGTCTACTATACTCTCCATTTTAGAACCTCAGAAAAGAAAATACTTAGTAGGAGGTGAAGAACTAGCTATTTTGATAACTTGCTAGTGGAAGTAGAGATGAATATAATCTTTATGGAAACCACTTTGACATATTTATCACTACCTATTAATCCTACAAGTCCACTTCTAGAAGCTTAATACTATAAGTGCACTTGCACATGTGTGAAATTACCTATGCATTGCACCATTATTGAAGATAAAACATATTAGTAACAACCTAAATGTCAACAAAGTTTGTCTTGTATTGAATTCAGGGCCCTGTGTGTGGCTAAGCACGTGCTCCACCGCTGAGTTACCCGATCCAAAAGATGGCTTATTTAAAAAAAAAAATCATGATAAATTCATTCATAGAATGGAGTAGTATGGGTCTGTTAACATGGAGAGACTGATCATAAAGTTTAAGAACCAATGCAAAACAGTGATAGATACATATATGCATATTTGCTTATATGTGTCTAAAATAGTTTTGGAAGAATACATTTAAAAGTAACAGTTACTGTCACCCCACAAGTTTTCAGCTGCTGGAAAATGTAGGTGAGAAGGTGGATTTTGTCAGCCTACTTTCTTGGATCCTTTGAACTTGGTTCATGTGCATGTATTGCCTACTCAAAATATAAAACATAAGAAAAGGAGGGAAGAATAGAAATAAGTGGAATAAATGTGAAATAAGCGAAAAAGGCAAAATTTTTCCTTTCTTCTACTTTAGAGGAACTATTTTCTCATAAAAATTATGTATGTGATCTACATACATATCTCAGAACAATTAAAATGGCAGAACTGACTTGTGGTCCTTTCGATCAGTATGTTTAGTGTACCTACCACTATAGATCAGGCATCTTCAGTGTTTTACAAAGATAGACAAAAAGACCCTGACCCCAGGGGACTCCCTGATTACCAAAGCGCACAGACCAGTTGCAGTATCACTTTGCTAGAAATGAAGTCTGAATTAATGGCATGTGAATATAACGGAAAAAGCAGCTAATGCTTCTTGCCTGATGGACCCAGGAAAGCATTTGCAAAGATGAGTCGTGAGCTGACTCTTATTGGAGTGGGAGTTCAAGGGACAGTAAGAAGAGGAAGCTTGACAAGCACAGGAAACAGCAAGCTCAGACTCAGAGGTGTGAAAGCACCCCTTGCATTCAGGGGAACTCCAGGTAGGGGATCGATGCATATGGAGAGGCTCAGGCATTCTAAGCAAGGACGTAAGAAGGACCTAATAGAATCATGTCCTCAGAAGTAAATGGGCATCAGAACCACCTGGGTCCCACTCTCTAAGACTCTAAATGAGTGCTGAAGAATAGGCATTTACAGTAGGTGGGTCAGGGATTCTGATGTGTGTTGTCCATGAATCATGCTCTGAGCATCGTGTTATAGAACTTGAATATAACCTAACTCCAGGAGTTTATATAATCCAGAGAGTAATGGCATATAGGCTTTCTTTAAAATTCAGTAAGTGAAATATTTAAATAGTAAAAAGGATGAATTGAGGAGATCCTGAGTATGTCTTCACTGGGCAAGGGAAACATTCAGTAGCTAGTTAAGGGGTCATTACCATTTGCTTAAACACAGTGACACAGTTCAACTCTGGCTCTAGTGCCACATTGCCTGGGTTTCCAGCTGAAAGACTTTAGGCAAGTGATTAAATGGGTCAGTTTTTTCACCTATAAAGTGAGGATAATAGTATACACTTCACAGGATTGCTGTGGGGATTCAAAGTGTTACTACATTTAAAGTACATAGGACAATGCTGTAATATAATTGCTACAGTGGGATCTTGCTAAATTGCTTAGGGCTTTGCTAAGTTGCTGGGGCTGGCTTTGAACTTGTGCTCCTCCTGCCTCAGCCTCCTGAGTCACCTATTATTATTCATTATAACTTGCATTTATCTCATCAAAATCCTTAGGAAGTATGTCAAAATATCCTTAGCACTTCAAAAGTGGATCTTAAAAAGGTCAAATCAAGTGATTTTATCCAGATGAGTGTTATTTCATGTCTTTAGTATATCCCATACAGAATGACAATATTATTATTATTATTATTTAATTTCCAACAGGCTCACATATCCAAAATGTCTGTGAAACCTGCTGTAGATGGTGACGGGCGCCTCCAAAGATGCAAACGTGATCAGATGGTGCAGCTAAGAAAGCCCCACTGAAAAAATTAGAAATTAGGATCCCTGGTGATCACTTCGGCAGCACATGTACTAAAATTGGAATGATTCAGAGAAGATTAGCATGGCTCCTATGCAAGGATAACACAATTCACGAAGCATTCCATACTTTTGCAACTTAAAAAAAATAAGAAAGAAAAATGACGAGTCTTGTGCTGCACAGACATTTCTAAACTCCTGGTTTTCATTCATCTTTGTCCCTCCCTTGTGTTCATACATTATCATTTTCATAATCAAGCTTAGTAAAATACACAGGTGATGGAATGCCAAGAAGGATTCCATCTGATTGTGAAATTCTATAAGGCAAATAACTCCAGGATTAAAAAAAAAAAAAAAAAACAATGAGAACTGAAAATGAGTCACAGAGTGGGTTTCAGGTGGATTTAAGAAACAAAAATAAATATTCAACCTTTCTTTCCAAATGTGTTTGATTTTTTTTTTTTTTTTTTTTCAGGATTCTTTGGCCCTTGCAACTTGACTTTTTTGCAGGCCTGAGTTAAACTTTGCTTAGCTTGCTAACATGTGCAGCAGTTCCAGAAGGTAAAACAAGAAAATGAACAGGCTATTTACTCTAGTGATATGGAATGTGAATGGAATCAAATGCACACTTGATGAGAGGAATGTGTATGAATCTAGTAATTTGTCACAAGCTTTCATAGCAAATGTAATTGAAAGAAAATGTTTCCATGTGTGATTGATCTACTTCATTCTTTTCGTAATGTGAAAAAATACAGTTAACACTAGCTACACAAATGACAACATCATGTGAATCATTAAATTCCAGTTTATAAGAAATATATTTAAATTTTGATTTCCTAAACTTTCCCTACTTTTTTCCTAGTACTTTTTTTTGTACTTTGTCACATATCGTATATTGCAGCAGTATAAAGTCAGTATTAATACCTATGATCTTAAAAAAACCATCTGGGATATGAGTGAAAAGACACTGGACTAGCTCTGTTATCAAGTCCTCAGGCCTCCACCACTAACTAGCAGCTCAACTTTGGACACATTTTTTCCCCTCATCTGCAAACGGGAATTATAATCCCACTGCATAAGGTCATTTTGAAAGTTAATTGAAATAAATACATGAAATAACTAGGTACACACTAAGTACTAAGTAAATGTTATTTCCTTAGGAAATTCTCCTACCCGTCAGTTTTCTTATCTATTGGATAGACTAATAGCACCCTTTGTTGCATGGATAAAAGTAGATAACAAAGTGAATAATTAAATGGAAAGAATTGTGTTTAAGGTATTGGTTTTTAATATTTGGCTGATGTTGTTACCTTTGTTTTTAAAAGGTTGACTGAGGTTCTAGACCAAATCATTAGAACAGAAAAAGATCTCTGCAATTTCTTCTTTGGCCCATGTTACTATTAACCTTGTACCTTGATAAAGATAGTCTTAATCACTTTTTCAAAGAAAGCCTGTCATGTAGGTTTCACTCTTTGCATCTGTATTGTTTTGTGTCATAGATGGTGTAATGATAAGTATCAACTTATAGATATGACCTTTGTGGCTAGCACCCTTGTCCAAAATAGACTAAGGACTAAGAAGATTAACCTTGCCACCTGTACACTCAAGTACTGACAAAACTAAGACATAAAACAATTTCCATGAAATACTTAACTCTGTCAAAGACAGCTAACTAACCCATAAGCCTTTGAAAATCATAATCAAAGCTGTCATTATGTCCATTTTTAACTTTAATTAAAAAAATTTAATTGTCATGGTGTCAACATGTGGGATATAAAAAAGGAACTTTTTTTATAATTAATTTTGTGAAATTAGAGCAAGAAAAAGGCTCTATGGTAATTTCTAATTAAGCTATTAGCAGATACAAAATATGGACTTATTGATATTCAATAG
The DNA here is from genome assembly GCF_902686455.1 of Sciurus vulgaris. Classification (NCBI taxonomy): domain Eukaryota; kingdom Metazoa; phylum Chordata; class Mammalia; order Rodentia; family Sciuridae; genus Sciurus; species Sciurus vulgaris. Next base: position 125,909,367 of record NC_136469.1, read on the forward strand.
GAATTCTTGAAAAGTTTCATCTCACTCTAATAATGATGTATTTCATTTGAAGTAGTGCATTAGAAAAACAATTTAAATAAATTCTTAAAGATTTCATGTAAGTATTATAACTGGTACTACCCTATATGCAGTTTTTACTACTTAAGTGGTTAACTAAATTCTATTATGATTAGTATCCTGTGGAAGTTAAAGCGTTATGAATATTTTGCCAATGGAGGAAACATTTCCCAAATTCATAACTACAAATGGCCTCTCATCTAAGTACTTTGAAAAGATTTGGAAATTTATGCATGCTGCTTTTTTTTCCTTCAAACTTTCCAAACACGTAGTCCAAATTTTACCCTCAGAATTACTTTTGACTTCAGTGAGAGTTATAAACTATCGTCTGGGAGAAGTATTTGGCTCCTGCTTTTCAATTCATCTAAATTTCTCCAGAATGTTCTTTTGAAATGCAAATCTGATTTTCATCAAGAAGTTATACCTACATAGCATCATATTTTCCTTCACCAGCAAACACTAAGTATTTTATTTTTAACTAGCATTGCTATATCTGTATTTGCATGGTACTTTCCAAGTTTCCAAAATAAGCAACAAGTCACAGAATCTAGGCAAAAAAATAAAAAATAAAAAGACAAAAGAACTGAAAAATAACTTCTGAAAAACAGATTACAAAGCATTCAGTTTTTATGCAATAGAAGCCTTTCAAAAGGTTGCATGTCATGTAATAACTTTGTGTTCATGAAGATGATGTGATATATAATTCGTGCAGTAACAATAAATATGATTGAGTCTACATTGTCCCAAGCCTTCTCAAGGACATCAATCATATCAGTCCATCCTAAGGACAGTACTGAGGATTTCTCCCTATTTTTACAAATGAGCCTCAGAGAATATGATTTATACACGTTCTAAAGCCCTAGAAGTGGGATTTATGATTGACAGTAAGTTCTTTAATTTTTGGCTATAGAAATTTGAATTCTATTACTACAAACCAATAAAGAATATTTTGTGTCAAGTACTCAGAGTATCAGACTATAATTTTAATAAATTATGTACAAAAGTATACATGGTAAGGCATGCAGGAAATAGCTGTAATATTAATATTTTAAAACTTTATGAACTAATAACAGTGAGTGGCTAAAGATGAGTAGCCCATGAAGACCTAACACCCATTTGGATTTTTACCTTGTCTATCATTTTAAAAAACAATTCACGAAAAGATCATCACAGAAGAAAAACATGGACCAATACCTCTTATAAATATAGAGAGAAAAATCCTTAACAAAATACTACCAAAATCCCAATAAACCAGGAATAGAATGATTCTTCTACAACCCAATAAAGAGTATTTATGAGATACCCACAACCAACATCATATTTAAAAGTATGACTGGTGCTATCCCATTAACCACGAGAAGAGGCAAGGATTTCTACTCTCATCATTTCTATTCAACATTTTATTGATTGTTGTAACCAGGACAATTATGGAATAAAAGACAACAAATTGAAGAGGAGAAAGTAAAAGCATCTCTTTTGCAGATAACATTAGCTTGTACATAGAAAATTCTAACACTGCAGTAAAAAATGATTGCAACTAATATCCAAATTCAGCAAAGTTGTAGGATACAAAATTAACATACAAAAGTCAATTGAATTATATTTCTTTGCAGTAAACAACCTGAAAATTATGTTTTAATTTTTTACTTTTATTTATTTATTTTTTTTTACTGAGCATTGAACCAGTACCTCATGCATGCTAGGTAAGACCTCTACCACTTAGCTACACCACTAGACCTTTTAATCTTATGTTGAGATAGGGTCTCACTACAAATTGCTCAGGTTGGCCTTGAATTTGTGGTTCTCCTGCCCCACCTTCCTGAGTATCTGGGATTGCAGGTATGCACAGTGTGCCTGACCTCAAAATGAAATTTAGAAAACAATCCCATTTATAGTAGCATCAAATAATAAACTACTTAGCAATAAAATTTTTAAAGAAGCACAAGATTTGTGCTCTGAAAACTACAAAACATCACTGAAAGAAATTCCAGAAGATCTAAATAAATGGACAGACATCTTTTGTTCATGGATCAAAAGATACTATTATTTAGGCGACAACCTTCCACAAATTGATCCACAGATGGATTCAGTGTCATCACTATCAAAACCCCAACTGATAACTTTGCAGAAATTGATGAGGTAATCCAAAAAAATTTACATGGAAATTAGAGGAAGCTAGAATAGCCAGTCTTAAAAAGAAGACTGACATTTCTTCATTTTGAACTCTCTATAAAGCTGCATTAATGAAGACTATGTGGTACTGGCTTAAGGCTAGACATATAGATCAATGGAATAGATCTAAGAATCCAGAAACAAGTTCTCATGTTTATGGCCATTTGATTTTTGAAAATGGTGCCAAAAGCATTCAATGGGGGAAAGAATAGTGTTTTCAACAAATGGCGCTAGAACAACTGGATAACCATTTGCAGAAGAATGAAATTGGATCCACACTTCACAACATATATAAAAACACCTTAAACTGGGTTATGCTTAAACTAAAAAACCAAAATTATAACATTCACTATAACATTCACAGAAAAAAGCATAGGGTTAAGTTTTCACAATCTTAGATTAGCAATGCGTTCTTAAATATAACATAAAAAGTACAAGCAACAGAAGAAAAAATAGATAACTTGGATTTTATCAACATTAAAAACTTTTGTGCTTCAAAAGACACTATCAAGAAAGTGAAAAGGGGCTGGGGATGTAGCTTAATGGTGGCAAGGCCCTGGGTATGATCCCCAGCATCACCAAAAAAAAAAAAAGTGGAAAAGTTAATCCACAGAATGGAATATAATATGTGCAAACCATATATTTGATAAAGAAAGATCTAATATATGGAATATGTAAAGGATTCTTAAAACTGAATAATAAAAAAGAAAAATAGCTCAATTTAAAAATGGGCAAAGGGAGCTGGAGGTGCCCCTTGGCAACAGAGGGCTTACCTGGCATGCATGAGATCCTGGATTAAATCCCCAGGACTGAAAAAAAATTTTTTTTAAATGGCAAGAGATATTTTTTAAAAGAAGACATTTCTTAAAAATGATGAAGTCATTTTGAAAAACACTCTGATTGTTCTATATAACTCATCAATTTCACTCTTAGGTATATAACCATGAAAACTGAAAACATGAGAAACATATGTCCATACAAAAATATGAACATTCAAGGTAGCATTATTCATAATAGCCAAAAAGAAGAAACAATGCAAATGTCCATCAACTGATGAATGGTTAAATTCATAGTGGAATATCTATAAAATGGAATATTATTAAGCTAAAAAAAGAAATGAAGTACTGATAGACATTACAAAACCTTGACAATATGCTAAATGAAAGAAGCAAACCATAAAAAGATCCTGTATTCTATCATTCAGTTATACCTATGTCCAGAAAAGGCAAATCTGTAGAAATTGTTGATTATGGTTATCTGGGACTGACGAATGTGTGTGTGTGCAGAGTAATTGCTAAAGGGCACAGGTCTTCATTTGGGGTAATGAATATGTTCTAAATTGCGATGATAGTTGCACAATTCTGTGAATATACTATAAAATACTGAATGTGAACCTTACATAATTGAATTACATGGTTTGTGAAGTGTATGCCAATAAAGAATGTGATCATGAACTTTAGCATAGTAAGTCATATGCTGATATAAATGTCCAAGTAGGGGCAACTAAATAATAAAATGAACTCCACAGGACACTCTGTTAGTTGATTTACTCTCTAACTTCATAAATTTGAAGTTATATTTCTAACAAGGATAAGATTCCTTAACATTTCAGAAGTGAAGTGCTCCTATTTTAAGATAAAAATAACAGCTGGAATTATTAAGCAACAACTTAATCTAAGGGACTTCAATGGACGTGAGCTCTTTGGATCCTTCTTCACCCAGAAGAGGACTTCTCATTACCCCACCCCCCAGTACTGGGGAGTGAACACAGGGCCTAGCACAGGCTAGTCAAGTGCTCTGTCTAGCTCTATCACTGAACCACATCCCCAGACCTTTTCATTTTATTTTGAGACAGGGTCTGGCTAAATTACCCAGGCTAGCCTCAAACTTGTGAGCCTCCTTCCTGAGTCTCTGGATTACAGGCATGTACTACCATACCCTGCTCTATTCCTGTTCTTAAGGAAGTTATGGACCAGTGAACATAAGGAAGGAAGGAAGGAATTTCTCTGGAAGTCCAGAGGAATTAAGTAGCTTTCCTAAATTCACACAACTACAGATTCTGCTAGATTGTGTACTGCTCCAATCTTTCACGTTCTCCTTATTTACCACTATGAATTAGAGCCCAGAGGCCAGGCAAGGGGACCTTGAAGGACAATTAGATCAGTTTGCTAATGTTACTTGAGGACCTAAGAAATGGGATACCATTTCTAGGCTATTCCAGAGAGCTGCTGATGCTGGGGTTGGAGAATGGGGAAGGAATGGCGTTGGAAATGGAGCCTATTTTTAAATGTGGAAGAAAGGATGAAAAAATTGAAGGAATGCCTCAAAGTTTCTTTCCTTTGAACTCTTATGGTCCATCAATTTAAGACTCTACTTGGAGCTGAAGACAACCTGGAATTCAGAGAGCTTTTTCTTGCTCTTCTGACTCAGCTTTGTTGCAGAACCCATGATTGACGTGTCTCCTTCAGAGCTTCAGTGACCACAATTCCACCGGCAAGTGTTTTCAGATTTCTCCCTCTCCCTTCACCTCACCCTTCCACCCATAGGCATGCCTTCACAATCATCTCTGAAAATTTAATCCTTTTATACTTATTTTTCAAAATTATCCTTTGGTCTTATATTTAACTTTAACCTATGTTTCATTCCAGTCCTTAGCCAAAATTCCTCCAAAACATGTGACAAATTACAGAAATAATTTTATTTTTAAATTTTCTAGTAATTTTAAAATGGGTAATAAATGTGCATGGAATAAAATCTGAAATTAATAGAAGGGACTGTATATAGACTTGCCAGATTTGAGATAAAAGTACAGAACACCCAGTTACATTTGAATTTATACAAACAAATGCACTTCTAATATTGCAGATCTCAAATAAAATCAATCTAGCTGAGAACAAAAAAAATTACTTTATTTGGGACTAATTAGGATCACAATGCAGGAAGACACAGATTCAAACTGACTTAAAAATGTGCTCCAAGATTTTGAAAAATGTTGACTGTATTTATATTTTTAAGCCATGAGGGGGTTGGTAATGAAACCATTTGTTGGTCAGGATTTTTAATTATTGCTGGCAAGAGCTTAGCTATCTTGTAAGAAAGATGTTGGGTATGGTCTCAGTCTCTGGATGGTTTGGGGGAAAGGGGTTGGCTGTACAGAAGGTCAGCAGAGCTTAACAATGTCTCAAAGGTCAACTAAAATCTAGCCTGAGTGTGTCTGAACCCATTTCAAAAGTTCCACTGCAAACAAATCAGAACTGATTAACAGAGGCCTCCTGACTCCATTTTAAGTGCCCTGAAACAATGCTACTCCATTCAATTTCTAATTCTTTGACAGTATAAATTTATACTATGGGGCACTTGACAAATTCTTATACTAAAACTTATTTATTGTTTATCTGAAATTAAAATTTAATCTTATATTTATCTGACAACTCTACATGTACAGAGAAATTAGACTCCCTTTGACCATGATCTCCCCAAGGGACCCAGTTGCCCTCTCCAAATAAAATCCTATTACCAGTTTCTTGAGTATCATTCCAGGAATATTCTAGAAACAACTTTTGTTTTGTTTTGTTTTTTAGACAGCAATCAAAATTATCTGCCCCAGAACAAAATAGACTCTGAAGAAAAAACAATGTCATGGTTTGATTTGGATTCATAAGTGTTAATGAAGGTCAAGTGATGCAGGGGGAAAGGTCAGATCTTTGTCCATACTAAATTCCTATGTTCCTGAACTTCTGAGACCATTGGAAAAGAAGGATAAAAATATTGATACTCACCTCATCCGTTGGTAGTGAATAACAAGTAACACATGTAACACGCATTGCAAAATGCCTGGCACGAGGTGGCCCTTGGATCAGAAGTCCCTTCCTGTTTGGATGCTTCAGGGTATTCATCTGTAACTTCTTAAGAAGTTAATTGTGAAGACCTCTGCCTGGAATCACAGGCCTGATCAACTGAAGCTGTGTACCCTTCTAAATTTGCCATCCAACAGCCCTGTTGTCTCTTTATGGTTTCTGCTCCATCAAATACTTCTATCACTCTAGAATCTGATGGTTTCATTTACCCTATTCCTCTTTCACTTTTTTTTTTTTAGTACGTGGATTTGCTTTATTTTGCATTGGTTATTTGAACTACAATGAATTCACTCACTCTAAAGATATTTATTCAAAATCACATTTCCGTATCCTCTTTTCATCTTACTGTATTTTTTTCTGTCATCCACCAATTCAAAAATAAATACTTGCGGAACATCCACTAGGAGTCAGGAGGGCTCTGGGGAGACAGCTGAACAAGAGGCTGAAGTCACTGCCCTCAGAGGACTTGCATTCAAGAATTCAAGTATGGAGATAGATAATAAAAGGGTAACAATTAAGTAAGACATTTTAATAATTATAAAATCTTTGTAAGAAATTAAACAAGATGAATAGATGCTAGTGAGGGAAGGAAACTGATTTTGTATAGGTCAACTTTTTAGAAAGTTCCCTTTAATTAATAGTAAAATTCCATACTTAAGATGCCCAAAGGACTTTTAAGTCTGTATTTCTTAAAGGAAGGTTTTCAAACAAGGAGAATGGAGAACAACAACCTTTACAATTTTAAGTTCACTCTTTTTAGACTTTAGCACTGTGTTGAAACCAGGGTCTTTGAGAATTACAGGCTTGATATTTCTTCCTTTTTTGGGTTAAAGCCTATGTGGGAACAGGAAGGTGATGGGCATTGGGATTCTGGCTGCCAAAAATAAAAGGACAAAGCCTGATATCAACTATTAGCCCCCCACCTTACCCCAGCGTTTACACCCTCATGTGCAAGTTGGTTATTTTTAATCCCTATTTTATTTTATTATTTTTTCATCCCTATTTAAAAAGTGAAACAAATAAGTTCCAAACTTCAAGTGATACCCGTCTCAAAAGCAGACTGAAGTAGGACTGGGGATGTAGCTCAGTGGTACAGCAAGAGCTTAGCATATGTGAGTCCTTAGATTCAATCCTTAACACCACCAAAATCCAAAAGTGAACATTACCAGACTTGGAAGCCATCTTTCTACCTCTAAGTCAAGAGCCTTTTGACTTGTATCAGTTAGCCTACAATTTTGTGCCACTTCCACTTCTCCAATAGTCTTACTTCTTCATTAAAAGGTTTGTATTTACAAAAGAATACTGTGATCAGAGTAGAGTGTGTTAAGGAAGTTTAGCATGAATGCTTTAGCATTGTGAGAGTCCAATATAATGACTTCCCACTTTGTTTTGCCTGTTAGGTCACATATCATCAAAGCTAATATTCAGAGATAATTATCAACTTGAAATGATGATTACCAAATAGTTTTAAAAAGTGGTCTTTGCTATCTTTTCTGAGAAGCTGCTCGTCATTTGTCAGGTTAATGCAATTCCTGCTTGTGTATTAAAAACTTGTGCAATTTATATGCAGAAAATCTTTTTCTTTTGTTCCTTCCAGTGATCAGATGCATTTTCATGATGATTAAAAGCAAAACAGCCTAGAATGCTATATTAGTTCACAAAAATTTCTCAGAATAGCATGTTCAAATTGAAACTGAAGCACATTATGAAGGTGCTAAAATCTACTCACATTCAATTATTTATGAGCAGCACAAGAGTAGGTACCATCAGTTCCTGCAGATCTACACTGTTAATAATGATATTAAAAATAAGCATGAAATGAGGGGTGAGTCCTCTAGATAGAACTGTTTTTTAAATCAGGTTCTGAAGAACTGATGAATTAATAGACCCTTAATTAACTGAGTTATAAAATGAAAAACACATAAGATATTATTATATTAAACTTTGCTAAGAAGATAAGAATCATTTTCGAAGGATTCTAGCTTCTTAATCACTTCTCCTTCTCCTGGCCTGACGCCCCATTTTTATTTTTGAGGTATAAAATATTTCACTGCCATTTTCCTTTTTAGGAGTTCCTTTCTTTCAGTTTTTGGAATGGGAGAGCTCTATGACGTTTCCATAGCACAGCCTGTATATTTGGAGGTGCTATGACAGCTTTCTCTGGTTGACCAGTTCTCTTTGAAGCCTAGATTTTAAATGCCTCTAAAATGGTTAGTCTTAATTCTACTTAGGTTAATTTTCATCAATTTTCCAGAATATTCTTCTTAAGAGCACTTTTTCAGAAAATGACTTGGTATCTCAATATCTCCACTGGTCTTCCTGTTTCTAAAATGTGGATTTGCCTGGGTTGACAACATAATTTTTGGCACTTCCTATTGGCTTTTCCCCATCATCCTCCCACCCTGAATCAGTCTCCATTTAATAATACCAAACTAATGTGCTAAAGAACAGGCTCGTCAAGTGTAGTGCTTTGAACTTGGGTTTATATGAATTTATAAGACAGAGTGTTTCCTCAATTTATGGGTGTAATGAACAGCTATTAGTTACCAAGAAGATCCTTTTACTACCTCATTTTCCTCTTCGTGTATTGTCAAGGGTTTGGTTTCTTTCAAAAGGCACTCAACAAATGTGGAATGTAGCTTTGCTAGTCTCCTGCAAATCCCTGGTAGGGTTTGTGGAACGGGAATCCAAAATCCCCTCTTGAAAACACACACTGATTACTTGTGCTTCTGCTAGTTCCAAATATTACAATAGTTTCTGGATTTTTGCCACATTCCTTTCTACATGGTCATTTGGGAGACTTTGTTTATAATGTGTGTTTTGAATGAAATTTTAAAATTCCAAGACCACAGGATGTAAGACTCAACTGTGGCTTAAACTTGATTTGCATTTTTTCAAAGAGGACCTACTTAGATCACAACAATAGAAAACAGTGAATATAAAATCAAAAAAGTTTATGTTGTTTTTGTTGTTTTCTGTACCAAGGACCAGTGTTGGAAAGAATAGAAGAGCACATGCTATTTTCAAGGATTAGGAAAGGTTTTCAAAATGGCCTGGAGTATTCAGCTGATGGTTCAGGTGAATTAAAACATTAAGCTGCTTTTTGAAATTAGAACAAACATTTTCTTTAGTGATTTTGCTAATTGTGATTTTAAAATCAAAGACAAAACCATGCATTTAAAAATAACATCTCCCTCCCTCAAAAAGTAAAACTCATAAAGATGAATAGTAAATTAGCAATTTGTTTTAAAATTTAAGGCAGCATTTAAAATACAAAATTTCCCATGGTCCTTTCTCCTACTAATAAATTCTAGACTCTACCCCCCAATGCCCCCCTTTTTCTTTATTTTTAGAAATTGATGCTAAAGAACTCTCAAGGATTTTAGGGAAAAATGATTTTTTAAAACATAAGTTAGAGTTTCTTGCATTTGATTACAACTTCAAGATGTGTAAACATTGCCAATGATGGACTATAAACTGGTTATGTCTGGTTTTAGTTGCTTTATGCTCTGCCTCCTTAGTTTTCTACCACTTGGATGTATTTTTTCACTCTCCACTATTTATAACAAAGATAACAGAAAGTGAACACAGTGACACAGCACAGCAGATGGAAGTGAAGACCAGCATCTTCTACAGACATTCTCAGCTCACATTCTCTCTATAAATGGCGCGCGCACGCACATACACACACAGAGCAGTGATTTCTATGACATAACCTTTCTGGAATTCTATAAACACAGGATATCCAACATGGGTTAACCACTTGTCTAGGAAAGAAAATAAGCAGACAGTTGCCCACAGAACACATCTTACATTTGAGCGTCTATGTATGCCAAGAAAGTGATTGCCTTGAGTTTCTGCCTGAATAACAGGACCTTAAAAGCACGATTGCTATTTGAGGTGGGTGTTTCTTGCTAAACAGAATGCAGAGTGAATTATGGCCTCTGAATTAAGTTCTTTTATTATTGACCTTGATCTTCAGAGAGGGTGTGGTAGGTAGCCACTGCAAATATGAAGTTTACATTAGGCACCAAGGAAAAATATTCTACTTAGAAAAAACGTTAAAAAATAAGATATTTAATTGTTCATACATGGCAGTTCCCTAAAAACTTTTATGAAATAAAGTAGCAAATAAGTGAGTAAAGAAACACCCTAAGTCTTGCTCTTCCTTGCTAAACCGCTTGTCCTATATTGAGCCCAATGAACATGGCTCTAACACAGGACACCATCCACAGCTCTCGGCTGAGCAGCTACTTTCCGCAGTGGAGTTTGGGCTCAAGTCTTTCCTAGTCACCTATATGAACAAAGAGCATCCTTGGCAGTAGGGTGAGTAAGGGTGGGATTAACCGCCTGTGTTCACGGAATCAGAGTGTGAGGCCATTGTGCTCAATATTAGCAATTTTTTCTGTTCTATAGAAGAAATGGCATCATGAAGCTCTGCAGATACTGGTGATGATAGAAATTGCCAATTCCAGAAGTCAACTAGTCCCTGGACACTCACTTTAGACAGACCCCAGAGGAAGATCCTTAATGAAGGAGGAGTGAGGAGCCCCTTCTCTCCATCGGCCTTCCTGGAGTCCCTGGACTCAGGTGCCACCACATCACTGCTGTAGGGAGGAAGCTGTTTCTCAACTATCTACATCCAATAAGCACTGCAGGAGTGGAGTGAGTTCCCGAGGTTGTATAATTATGCTTTCACTCTAATTTCACCCAAATATAACTCTATGGCATCAAAATCTGCAGATCCAGCAGTGGAGCTAAGATGGTGGGGCAGTAATCCCTGAGAGGCTCCTTCATCCTATTCAAATGCCCTTGATTATTGGACCAGCCCTCATCATGGTGTTGAAGATCCACTACCACCGCCCTCCTCCAACTCACAGATCAGTCTTGAGCTTGATTCATTGATGCAGCAAGGCTACTGGGGGAGGAAGTGACTTGCAGACAACTGGCTTTTTTAATAGGACCAATTCTAAGAACTGAGTGTTGTCAGGAAAAGTGCACACTTGGAGTCCCCCTGCCCATGCTTTCCCTTCTTCTGCTGCCAGTATTCTCCTCCCACTCCCGTCTCCTCCCACTCCCGACTCCTCAGTGTTGTGGTCCTCCGCTCCATCCCATCAGTGCTCAGCTCTCTGCTTCCTAAAGTGACCGCTGCTAACCACATGAAGCAATTCACACGGTCAGTGGGAGAGAAGAAGCACCCCTCACGCACACGTGTGCACATGCACTCGAGCACACTCACACACACACACACACACACACACACACACACACATGTGCCTGTGCCCTCTCTTCCTGGATGGCATCCATACTTGCCATCTCACCCAGCAAAGTTATTCTCGTGGAGGAAATGTAAACCTAAGCAAGAGGAGAAAAATGATCTTGTCTTTTCCCTATTTAAGTATTTTCAATATTTACAGTTTTTCATTTCAAATTCCAAAGCTAGTCAAGAGGAAATGCCCAGAATGAATCATTCCCAGGAAAGGCAAAACTTGTGATTTGGGTGGGGTTTGTCATATAAGGAGTCCATGAGTTGGAAGTGTGGTCCTCAATGTGGCAACATTAAAAGGTGGAAGAGCCTCTAAGGGGTCTACTGGAAGGTGGTTAGGTGACCACTAGGGACAATGCCTGTTATGGTTTGGATATGAGCTGTCCCCCAAAAGCTCCTGTGTTAAAGGAGGAATATTCAGAGTTGAAACGGTCAGATTGTGAGAGCTCTAACCTAATCAGTCCATCCTAGTTTGAAGGGACTAACTGGGTGGTGATGGTAGGCAGGTTTAGCATGGCTGGAGGAGGTGGGTCACTGGGATGGGCCCTGGAAAGAAGTGTCTCCTCTGTGGCTCCACCCCACTCCCTTCTCTCTGCTTCCTGACCCAACCTTCTGCTGGGCTTTTCCCCCATGATGTGCTGTCTCTTCTTGGGCCCAGAGCAATGGAGTCAACCATCTATGAACTAAGACCTCTGAAACTGAGAGCCCCCCAAAAACTTTTCTTCCTCTGAGTTGTTCTGGAAGATAGAAGTCTGAAATCAACTCGCCAGCAGGGTCATACCTCCCCTAAAACCAACAAGGGTATTTTTGTTAGTTTTGCCTTGCTGTGGCCAAAATACTCAGCACAAAATCTGACTAAAACAATGGCCCCAGAAGACAATGATTCTGTTCTTGTGGGACCCAGTTAGTTTCCACAGAAGTAAGTTGTGAAAATAGAAAGACTTGCCTTTCCCCCCCTCGGGCTTCCTGTCACACACACTCCTGCCATGGTACCATCTACGACGAGGCTCCCGCCAGAGGCTGAAAACACAGGGATGTTCAGCCTTAAACTCTCATTCTTCATAACTGAGCTCCACAAACTTGTTCTATCTATAAAGTATCCAGCCTTGGGTATTTTGGCATAGCAATGGAAAACATACTAATATACCTAATAACTGAACCACACCCATTCTGGAGTTTGACGGTTCCTCTTTGATTCCTCTCTTTCCATCATCAACCCTATCCAAATCAATAGCTAATGTTGTTGGTTTTATTCTCAAACTATGCTCCACATCTAATAATTTTTATCACCCACCCCCGCCCCGTACCAAAGCACATCACCAAGATTTAGGTACCTATGACTTTCCCACTTCTCCCTAGTTCTACTCTTCTTCCCCCCCTACTACTGTCCATTCTTTACAGAATATCTGGAGTGATACTTTAAACATGTAAAACAAGGTTCTCTTTCTTCCCATCAACAGAAAGTCACACTTGCATAGTGCCAGCAACATCCCTGAGCCATGATGATGAAGGTTGAAGCAAATGCTTTTGGATATATGGGGCACCCGCTCACCTGGACAGCTTTTGACGGGACATTGTCCCCATCAGTGACTCCTTCATTAACCTCAGCTACATGGCCTACATGTTCTAGTATGATTCTACCTAAGGCAAGTTCAATGGCACAGTCAAGGCTGAGAACAGGGAGCTTGTCACTAATAGAAAGAGCACTTTAATCTTCCAGGAGTGAGATGCCACCAACATTAATGGGGTGACGCTGGTGCTGAATGTGTTGTGGAGTCCAGGGGTGTCTTCACAACCACATAAAAGGCCAGGCTCATTGAAAAGGCAGGCAGAATCACCTCTGCCCCTTCTACTGATGCTCCCATGTGTGTGATTGGTGCGAACCAATGAAAAGCACAATAACGCCCTCCAGATTGTTAACAGTGCCTACTGCACCAACTGCTTAGCCCACCAGGTCAAGGTCAGTCCTGACAACTTTGGTATCATGGAGAGACTCAGGATCACAGTCCATGTCATCACTACCACCCAGAAGATCATGGATGATCCCTCTGGGAAATGGTGATGTGACAACCATAGGGTTGCCCAGAACATCATCCCTGCCTCCACTGGTACTGCCAAGGTCCTGGGAAAGGTCATCCCTGAAATAGGAAGGTCATGGGCATGGTTTGCCTTGTGCCCCTCTGACCCATCAGTTGTTGGTCTGACCTGCTATCTGGAGAAGTTTGCTAAATATGATGACCTCAAGGAGGTGGTGAAATAGGCATCAGAGGGCCCCCTAAAGGGCATCCTTGGAAACACTGAAGACAGGCTTAACAGTGACACTCACTCTTCCGCCTTTGATGCTGGGGCTGGTGTTGCCGTCAACAACCACTTTGTCAAACTTGTTGCCTCGTATGGCAGCGAATTAAGCTTCAGCAGCAGGGTGGTGGGTCATGTGGTCCCCACGGCCTGCAAAGAGCTTCCTGGACCACCCACCCAGCAAGGACACAGAAGAAGAGACAGGCCCCCAGCTGCTGGGGAGTCTGTTCCCTGTCTCAGGTCTCAGATTCACTGAGAATCTCCCCTCCTCACAGCTTCCATCCCAGACCCCCTGAAGAAAGCAGGGGACTTAGGGGGTCCTATTTGGTCATCCACCTTCAATTAAGTCCACTACACTCAAAAAAAAAAAAAAAAAAAAAAAAAAAGTAAACCAGATCATACTCTTAAATCTAAAATTCTCCTGTGCACATCTGTTGTGTTTGTTATCCCTAAAGAATTGTATAGTCATAATTGGCATTGAAAATCTTTTAACAAAAGATACAGTTTTATAGGAAACAGCCTGGAAACTGAGGGTTCCATGTTTAGATTAAGAGGTAGGGTGTTAAAGAGAGGAAGAAGTGGGGGGCCGTGGCCAAGGAAGAAAGGAGAGTGCTCGCTGCTGACTGGGGCCTGAGAAGGGGGCTAGGTGGAGCAGCAGAAGGACTCCTAACTCTCCCATGAGGCCCTTCGAAGTGTGGCTTGTGTCCACCTCTCCAGCCTACTCTCCCACTCTCACGCCCCTCTCCAGATCCTACGCTCTAGTTATACCCAAATATCCGTAAACATCCAACGAAGCTATCTGCCGTGTATCTAGCAATTCATTTCTGCATATGTATCTGAAAGAAATAAAATCAGTATCTCAGAGAGAGATCTGCATGCCTGGTTCAGGGCAGCATTATTCCTACCAGCCAAGACATGGAAACAACCTGTGTCACTGAGGGATGAATGATAAAAGAAATTGTGATGTGTGTGTGTGTGTGTGTGTGTGTGTGTGTGTGTGTGTGTATACTTGTGTGTGCAATAGAGTATTATTCAGTTATCAAAACTAAATAAATTCTGCCACTTACTGGGTTGAAAAACTTAAGGGCATTATACTAAGTGAAATAAATCAAAGAGAGAAAGACAAATATCGTATGATCTCATGCAGATTCTAAGATATTGAACTCATAGAAATGGAGAGTAGAATATGGCCGCTAGGGATCGGGGCCAAGAGTCCTGGGGAAATGAGGAGATGATACTCAAAGGTGGAAACGTTCAGTTATAAAATGAATGAGTTCTGCAGACCCGCAGTGTAGCATGGTGGGGGATCCACCCTCTACTACTGAGCTGCAATCCCAGCCCTGAAATCTTTCCAGATACCATGAAAATTAATGTCTGTGATTCTGTTTGATGTGCAAAAGATTTTACTGAACATCTTCTGTTGAATAGGAAAGGAAACTAGAACTTAATGGCACAAAAATTAACTCACAGCCCAGAAGAGAATTAGCATACTCACAATTTCAACAAATAGCTTCTTGGACTGATCGTTTCCTTTCTGCATTATTCCATTACGATGAGCAGTCATTTTTTTCTACCTTTCCCATGTATGTTAATTTTGTTTCTCTGCCACACTTCTCAATCACATATTATAGAAATACAAGGAATGAAGAAGAAAGCCTTGTAAGAGAATACCCATTTAGTCTGAGCAAATAAACTGTTCGAGGGAATGCTTCCTACTTTTTAAAATGAAGTCTTATTTCCTTTATGATCTGTCTACTTCTTGGAAGGAAGACCCACCGGCTTCAGACAGAAATAAGGGCTATTGATTTTTATGTATTTCATTTACAATTCTATTCTGAGAGAGGAGACCCATTAAGAAAAAGAAACATTTGTAACAGCTAAGCTATTATAACATCTAAATAAAAGTGTGCTGTCATCTGACTTGGGGGGAATATTTAGATAGTATCTTCGGCTAACTGAAGAGAACTTAGGGGCTTGAAAGGAAGTACAGTGCTATTGGAACTCAGTTTGAGTTCTTTTACGGCAGATCTGGACAGCTGCTTGCACCTGCCTAAGCATTTTTTTTCAGGCTAAAGTTATCTCAGGATCCTATGTCATGTGGTATAAAGCTTTGGTTTCAATTGACACTAACACAGAAGCTTGGGTATATCTGAAATTCCTTTTGGGGAGAAAAACTGGCTAAGGCTTTTGATAGCACTGCTTCTCACACCATGCCAAAGTGGGCTGGCTCTTCTGGGGCAAGAAGACACATTGGCATCTCATTTTATTTTTTATTTTTTATTTTGTGGCACTAGGGATTGAATCGAGGGCCTCACACATGCTAGGTACGTGCTCTATTGCTGAGCTACACTCCCAACATTTTATTTGTTTTTTTGAGACAGGGTCTGGCTAAGTTGCCCAGGTTGGCCTTGAATTTGTGGACTCCTGCCTCAGCCTCCCAAGTAACTGAGATTACAGGCCTGCACCAACCACTGTGCCTGATGACATCTCATTCTTTTTTTTTTTTGTGGTGCTGAGGATCGAAACTTGGTCCTTGTGCGTGTTAGGCAAAACACTCTACCAACTGAGCTATGTGCCCAGAACCAACATCTCATTCTTAAAGTCATAGAATCATAGCATCTTAATTCAAAAAGGAACCATCTCTTCTTAGAGCTTATGCAGTACAACTTACTTTACATTTTTCTGTAATATTACATTGGTCTTCCTTGTTCCTTTGCACCAGTTATGCAGAGTCCCTAATTGACACTATAGAACATTTGAATTAGAGGTACCTGTTAGAAAATGTCAAGATAAATAAATAAGATTTAGCAGTTCTTTCATGAGATGGCCTAGCAGACAGATTAATCACCCATTCACATATATTAAGTATTATTAAGTACTATTCCTTAATTTGGAAAGATAATAAGAAGTGAGGTGCCCAGACCACATTTCCTCAGTTTCTTCCTTAAATATATTTGCCAAATTATAGGCAAAGGGAGTCCTCTGAGTTTATGTGCAGGACTGGAATGAGAGTATCAGTTGGAGAAAAGTCTAATTGAAGATTTGACCACACTGTCAAATGGAGTCATCTCCACAGAGATCCATGTGGTGAAGTCCCTCTTGACTTGAGTTTCAGGTAATGATAACACATCTTGTCAGAAAGTGAAATCCCTGTCACCTCTCATGTTTTCACCATTGCTGCCAGAAAAATATGAACCAAATTTATGGTCAAGTGTTGTAATCTGATCAACTCTGGTGCCTGGAAGTATTTTCTCCTTCTTCCTTCTTCTTAAATATCTGGGAAACTGCCTCTAGTACTTTTAGAAGTAAGCTGAAAATAATACTTTAAATAATAAAATGGGTCAAAACAATTGTGTGGGAAGGGAATAGCCAAACCTACCATTGAAACTAGTTTGTGCAGAGGTCTTTCTGTCAATTTCCTCATCTGAAGGGGAGTGAAGAGTCCTTAGGTATTGTGTTAGAAAACTGGGCTTAGTTCCTAGTATACAACTTGCTAAGTGACCTCACAAAAGTCACCTTCTTCCATTTCCTTATTTCTAAATGGCAAGTTAATGTTTTCGATCCATGGAAGGTCTGTGACAACCAACTCAAGATCATGGGGGAAAGGCTTCTGAATGGTGTCACTGAAGGATTGTTCGCTCCCGTTTGCTGTGACTCCCATATTCTGTGTCCCATGCTCACCAAACCTAATTTAACCATTACATGTTAGCAGGGGATTGTCACTAAGTTCACAGATTCCCACAGGAATTCACAGATTCTTTCATTCTCCTCCTTTCAAAAAGTAGAACCCAGTTCCTCTTCCCTAGGCTGTGGGCTGTAATTAGCAAGTCATTTCTAGCAAATGGAATGTGGCAGGAGTGACAATGTGTAGCCCTTGAAACTAATAAGTGTGTTAAGGGTTCTACTTTGCTCTTGCTCTTGCTCTTAGATCACTCACGGCAAGTGAAGCCGACAGTCATGTCAAGAGGACACTCAAGTAGCTCTGCAGTGAGAGCCACATGTGAGCTGCTGATGCCTCTTGCCAGCAGCCCCGTGAGCATGCCATCGTGGAAGAGGATCTTTCCAATCAAGCTTTCAGAACTCTGTGACCCCAGTAAACTTCTTGATAAGAAGCTTCTGAAAGACTCCAAGCCAGAAATTCCCAGCTAAGTCACTTCTGGATTTCTGATTCTCAGAAACCCTGAGCGAACAAATGCTTACTGTTTTAAGCTCCTAAATTTGGGGATGTTTAACCAATAAAATGTTCATATTTAACTATCCTTGTGGATAGTAGAGAAACACTACTAATCACAAATAGCAGATCTTACTCTTCACAGATGTTATTAGTGGAAGCTCCAGTTACCAAATATTTTAGAATCATTAAGTAAGGAATTGCCTCAGAATCCTGTACAATTATCTCATTTCACAGATGGAAAAACTGAAAAAAGTAGAGGATCAATTAGATGCCCAAGGACATTTAAATAATGAAAAATTAGGACCAGATCATTCCCTGGCTGGTTGATCATTACCATTTGATGGCATCTTTCTCTTTCTTTATTTAAAAAGATCTAAGTTTTAAGGAATCTCCATACTGCTTTCCAGAGTGGTTGTACTATTCTGCAGTCCCACCAACAATGTACAAGTGTACCTTTTCCCCACAACTTCACCAGCACTTAGTATTATTTGTATTCTTGATCATTGCCATTCTGACTGGAGTAAGATGAAATCTTAGTGTAGCTTTGATTTGCATTTTACTGATTACTAGAAATATTGAACATTTATCAATTGAGTTATTTGGTTTTTTTTTTTTTTTTTTTTTTTGGTGTAAGTGTTTTGAATTCTTCGTGTATTCTGTATATTAATCTCCTATCCATGGAGTAACTGGCCAAGATTTCCTCCCATTCTTTAGGCTCTCTCGTCACTCTAAATCATTTCCTTTGCTGTACAGATGCTTTTTAGTTTAATGGCATCCCACTTATTCATTCTTGGTTTTATTTCACTTTGGGGGTTTTGTAAAGGAGATCGGTGCCAGCACCTAAATGATAGAGGGTTGACCCTGTGTTTTCTTTTAGCACCGGCAAGGTTTCTGGTCTAATTCCTAAGTCTTTGATCCATTTCTATTTGAGTTTGGTGCAGGGTGAAATATAGAGGTCTAGTTTCATGTTTCTATATGTAGCTATCTTGTTTGCCCAGCACCATTTGTTAAGGAGGCTGTCTTTTCTGCCAAAATATATTTTGGGCACCTTTGTCAAGTGGATTTGTCTCTGAGTCTTCTTTTCTGTTCCATGGATCTTCATGTCTATTTTGATGCCAATATCACTCTGGAAAGCAGTAGGGCAATTCCTCAAAAAACTAGGAATGGAAACACCATCTGACCCAGCTATCCCATTCTTTCTCATTTCCCCCAAAGAGCTAAAATGGCATACTATAGCAATACGGTCACTTCAATGTTTGTAGCAGCAAAACCCATAAGAGCTAAATTATGGAATTAACCCAGGTGCTCATCAATAGATGAATGCATTAAGAAATTGGGCTACATGTGCAATGGAGTTCTACTCAACCATAAAGAAGAATGAAATCATGGCAGTTACTGGTAAATCAGTGGATATGGAGACTATCAAGTGAAATAAGCCAAATTCAGAAATTCAAATGTTTACTATGCAGAAGCTAGAGTAAAATAAAGAAAAGGAGGAAGTAAGGATAGGATATCATAAAGATAAAGGGGAGATCAGTAATGTAGAGGCAGGAGATCGACAGGCAGAGTGGAGGGATGGGAAAGGGGAGACAATGCAGAATGAATTCCTAAAAGATCACATCATGTGCATATATAAATATAACACGGAGCACTTCACCTTTATGTGTAAGTAAAAACAACCTATCCAATACAAATAAATAGTTGAGTGAAAAGAAGTCTAATAGAGTAGAGGAAGAAAGGGGGAGGGGAGAGAGGATGAGAGGGACAAGGGGGAGGGAAAGGGGGATCATGAACAGAAATGGAAAGCCATACTCATGTGAATTTGTCAGGATGAACCCAACTACTATGTATAACTATGAAGTTCTAATAGGAATGTAAATAAAGTGCTGAAACATAAAAAAAAATCTAAAATGTTCTTTTATTTTCGAGCACAGTTCTCAGAACAATGAAATGGTTCAAAAGCAATACTTTCTTTCTCCTACACCATGTTATCTCTTTCCTTTGCTTTTTTCTCCCTCAAATGTGCCAACCAATAGCTCGTATTTACAAAAGGGTGCTCCTGAGATGAGGATACTAAACAAAATGAACATGTTAATGCGAACACCTGCTGTTTATAAGATGCTATATGTAATCAAAAGATTAACAAAACCCAAATTCCAGTCCTCGAGGTCCTCACAATCTGGTGGGGATGGGATGTTCTAAGTTCAGTCAGAACAATGAATTATGGGGTTTTGGAGAAGAGAGAGCTCACGTGAGAGACAGAAAAATGTATTTGGCCAAGGGACCATGGTATATACTCTGTAGCCACTCTCCCAGGGTGATATCTAAAACTAGTCTTCTAAATTAATATTATAGGATGAGAAAGTGTGCATTTTAAAGATTTTTAGACTAAATTCCTCAGTGTACTCTTGGTGGGTAATTTTATTCACATATTCAACAAACTGCTTCTGGGTTCTGGGTGTGCCCATAACAATTTGTGTTCAGACGGGGATCACACAAGAATGTCTGTGAAAGATCGGACTAAGGGAGTAGCAATTTGGTTGGAAGATGGTGCTGGGGACTTGTCTGGAATCTGCATTTGGTAAGATACTATTTTTACAAAGGGGCCTTGATGTGGGATACAGGCTTGATAGCAGTCATGACTCTGAGTTGCTACTATGCATAGACATGATTGATAACCATGGTTTTCTTTGGCACTGAATCATACCCTTCTCCCTTCCCTCACATTTTCTGTTTTCAAATAGTGGAAAGAACCAGGTGGCAATATTTATTTGCTAAAATTTCAAGACAGAGAAAACTTGGAGCAGACGCTGAACTGACAGTAGGGATTTTGGCAGTACGGGAGATTGATAAAGCTGCTCCTATACCAGTAGTGGGTGAAGGAGAGCAGAATGATAATAGATGCTGATTATTGGTTTAAGATGCTAGGTTTTGGGGTACTTTGTTAAGCAGCAAAGATGACTGAAAGAAGATGCCAAATGCTACTGGTCCTGGGGTATCAGGGTTTGGGTGTTGCTGTGGTACTGGTGGGGGCCAGAGTTTAGAACATTTTTTTGGACTGGGGACTACTATGCAGAAATATCTTTCCAAAATCTGCACATTAAGACATGTATTTGAAGAAGCATTTAAACTTAACTTGTTCTAGGGATGGAGGACACACAACAGACTTTTTTCACACCAAACAACAGAGAGAAAAAAATTATCTATGTGGACCAGAAAAGATGCTTTGGGGTATCTGAGTTGGTAATATCCATTTTAACCAAACGGGTGTTAGTCACTCACGAAACCAAAATTTATTTCCACTAAGCATGAAGTTAGGATGAAGAATTTTAAGTAAAGTAGAAGACAACATGTAAAAATGAAACAGCGAGCTGGAGGGGTAGCTCGGTGGTAGAGGGTGTGCGAAGCTCTGGGGGTTCAATCCCCATGATCGAAAATGCAAACAAACAAACACCATTAAGGAAAGACAGTCTGGCTAGACTGATGAATTAGAGCACGAGGTCAGCAGGGTACAGTTTTTAGCTTCTATTGTCCTGCTTTTTCTTACTTGTGGATTCCCTAGGTATATTTATAACAATGAAATCTGTCCTAATAAGAATATTCCAATTGGAGAGGTGCTTTTAATAATCATTACAATAATCACACACACACACACACAGTACCAGGGAATTGGACCCAGAGGTATTTAACCACTGAGTAATATCCCCAGTCCTTTTTTATTTTATATTTTGAGATGGGGTCTCCTAAGTTTCTCAGGGTCTCACTAAATTGCTGAGACTGGTTTTGAATTTACGATCCTCTGCCTCAGCCTCCTGAGCCGTTGGGATAAAGATGTGCCACCACGCTTGACATCATTACTATATTAAACCCAGTATTTTGGATATTATGTGAGAAAATGGAGACTTCTGGATTAGAGGACTTGCCCAGTATCATTTATCTATAACTTAAGTCCTACCAAACCATTGAAAGTCACTTATTTAAATGTATTCTGTAGGAAAGAAAAGAAAATCCATAGCTTCTGACTCTTTTTTGCTTTAAAAAATCCTGTAAGATATCTTTAATGAAAAAAATAAGAGTTTACACTTTAAAATCAAAGGGAAAATATTTTTTCTGGTTTTAACTAAATATTTTCTTCCATTTTAATATGAAACTATCACAAAATATATGACGTTCACTTGATATGATAATTTAAATTTCTTAGCTGCTTATTTGAATATGAAATGTATCACTCCTCTCTCCCCTACCCCCATGCCCAAGTTTATTTTGTTAACCAGATGATTTTTTTTTTCAATTTCCCATATTTAAAACTGAACTGGAAGTTAAATTCAAGTGGAATCTCACAGTGGCGGTAGGACTTGGACATAACATTGGCAGTGTACCCCGGGGGGAAATAAGTCCCCAGACACGGATGTGTCCCTTTTCAAGGGCTTATTTCTTTTGGTGACACAATCCCACTGTTCATAGCAAAATTCCTTTTTTGATGATTCACAGGCAAGATTTTAGCAAAAAGAAAAGGAGGATTTAGGATGAAGGCAATTATTTACATCTTGTAGAATTTCTCAGAATTTGGTAAAACTGTGACCTTCTGCCTAAATAAACACATACATATGTACAAGTACAATTTGCCTGGAGATCTGTGGGGAAGTTCTTCCCAGGTCGAGAGAATTTTTTTTTTATTTGTTCTCTTTAGATATACATGACAGTAGAATGTATTTTGGCAAATTATACGGTACATTGAGTTTGACTTATTCTATTTAGGATCCCACTCTTGTGGTTGTACATGATGCGGAGTTACCCTGGTCGTATATTCAAGAATTAGGCTAGGTAAGTTATGTCCAATTAATTCTACTGTCTTTCCCCTCCCTTCCCTTTATTTCCCTTTGTCTAATCCAGTGGATTTCTATTACTTCCCTCTCCAACCTCCCTTGTTTTGGGTTAGCATTCACAAATCAGAGAGAGCATTTGACCTTTGTTTTTTGGAGATTGGCTTGTTTTACTTAGCATAATAGTCTCCAGTTCCATTGATTCACTGGCAAATGCCATTATTTCATTCTTATTTATGGCTGAGTAATATTCTGTACATACACCACATTGTCTTTATCCATTCATCCCTCGAAGGACATGTAGGTTGTTTCCTTAGCTTGACTATTTTGAGTTGAACTGCTATAAACATTGATATGGCTGCATCACTGTAGTATGCTGTTTTAAAGTCCTTTGGGTATAGACCTAGGAGTGGGATAACTGGGTCAAATGGTGGTTTCATTCCAAGTTTTCTAAAGAATCTCCACACTGCTTTCCAAAGTGGTTGCACCAATTTGCAGTCCCACTAGCAATGTATGAGAGTGCCTTTCTCCCCCATCACAGATTGAGAGAATTTGGAAAGAATAAAGCACTGTATTTGAGATCAATCTATAGTTTAACTAGAAAAAGAGGGCTTAAATTAGAAACAAAAAAAGTTTAAGAAACAATTTTATAAGGTCTGCCAAATTAGCAGAGTCTGTTCTTACCCTATATCTTTGAGGTACATCTGATTATTGAAAATGAGATGGACTTATTGTATCACTTCATCTTTTTATTTGCCTGTTATGAAGATAAATCTACATCTTTCATTGGCCACCAGCAGTAACACCACAGAATATAAATCTTTTTCTAACACTAAATTTTATGTAATTAAAATAATAAATAAGAGTCTTAGAGATCATGTATTAGAATGGGTTTAAACTTTTTTTTAGGAAAAGCATTAGGATTTTCAAGTGATATCTTAAAATATAACAGATTTGAAGGGATTTTTAGTATAAATTGTTTTTATATGTTAACATTAAAATAACTCCTTACTATAATATTACCCCAAGAGATTCCTGTTTAATACAAATATTTACAAATAGAACCTCATACAAGATAGATACAGCCTCATCATCCTATCTGCTTCTATGTTTAGTTTTGGTTACTCAATGTCAATAAAATTCCTTCTTTCTTCTTTTTTTTTTTTTTTTTTTTTTACAGTGCTAATACTTCGCACATGCTGAGCCTGTTCTCTACCATGGGCTGCACCCCCAACTATTTTAACTATTTTTTTTTTTTGCGGTGCTGAGGATCAAACCCAGGGCCTCATGCTTGCAAGACAAGCACTCTACTGACTGAGCTATCTCCCCAGCCCCTACTTTAACTATTTTTAAGTGTACCATTCAGGGGAATTGAGAACATTCGCAATGTTGGACAACCATCACAACCACCACTACTATCCATTCCAGAACTTTTTCATTTTCCCCAGTCTCTGGTTTGGCTTTTTTTCTTTTCTTTTAAGTACTATGGGTTAAACCTAGGGGTGCTCTATCACTGAGACATATCCACAGCCCTTTTTAGTTTTTATTTTGCTAAGTAACCCTGGCCGTAGGTGAACTGATAATGTTCCTGCCGAGGCTCCTGAGTAGTATACACCACTGCATGCACCTGGCTTAAATCATTTGCTTTTTTTTTTTTTTTTTTTTTATTGTAAACAAATGGGATACATGTTGTTTCTCTGTTTGTACATGGCGTAAAGGCATACCATTTGTGTAATCATAAATTTACATAGAGTAATGTTGTTTGATTCATTCTGTTATTTTTTCCCTTTCCCCCACCCCTTTTGATAATCAAATTTTTAAGCAGCTAAAAATGGAACCAGCTGGGATAGAGTGCCACTAACCATGATCAGGCCACGGTGGGATTAGATGCTCTTAGAGGATCAGTTAGCTCTTTGTCACTGTCACCAAAAATACCTGACATAAACAACTTGGAGTAGAAAGATGTATTTGGGCTATTGTTTCAGAGGTCTCGGTCCATGGTCAGCTGATCCATTGCTTTGGGCCTGAGTGAGGTGGAACATCATGGCAGAAGGACACGGAGAAGGAAAGCTGTTCAGTTCCCGGCATCCAGGCAGGAGGGAGGGGGAGAGAATAGATAGGTGGAAAGAAAGACAAAGACCAAGGGTGGGGGGAAGGGTTCAGGGACAAGAGATAGTTCCCAAGGGCACACCCTTGGTACCTACTTCTTCAACTATGCTTCACCTGCCTATGTGAACTATGGTTTCAACAGCCTCCCAACTGGTCATTCAAATGAGTAATTCATCAAATGGATTAATCCGCTGAAGAGGTTAGAGCTCTCCTCATGCAATCACTGCCCAAAATCCTACCTCTGAACTTTGCTGTCTGGGAACCAAACCCTCAGTCTTGGTCACTGAACAATGCTGATTTTTCTATTGTACGTTTCCATCCCAAGTAGCAAGGTCCTTTTATGTTTTCAGTCTCTTTTCTCTTCTCTGTGGTGCTGGAACCAATGGCCTTGTGCTTCCTAGGCAAGTATTCTGCCACTGAGCTGCAGCCCAGCTCTCTTTTAGTCTCTTTTAAAAGACACTTCAACTCTGGCACATAAAAGTTTTCACTTTTCCTGTACCTGAAAAATGTGAAGTCAAATGTGGCAGGTGAAAACCTGCCATCTCCTCTGGAGGTTTTACTGGAACTCCTCACTTCCCGTCTAGTCTGGTCTTAGAATTATACTTCATTAAAGCAAACCTGGGGGCTGGGGTTGTGGCTCAGTGGTTGAGTGCTTGCCTAGCATGTGTGAGGCACCGGTTCAATTCTCAGCACCACATATAAATAAATGAGTAAAATAAAGGTCTATCAACATCTAAAAAAAATTTTTTTAAGAAAAGCAAATCTAAGAGACTACAAGAATTGGGGTAAACATTTCAAAAACACAAGAGAGTAATCTGGTTGGCAAAATTTGCTCTCTTCTCCCCAAAGTGGCTGCTTATGGAAGGCTTGGATTACCATTCCCCCTTCCATCCACTTCATCTGCTTTTCTGCTCAATCAGGCTTAATTCAGTGATGTTTATATCAACCACCAGGTACCACAGACATGTACTCCAAACAATTAGCTAACATTTATTGAGCATCTATTATGGGCCCAGCACTGCCCTGGGTATGTCACATATCATGTTCTCCACACAATCCTATGAGCTAGGTACTGCTGTTATCTCCACTTTAGAAGGAGGAAATGGTTGCACAGTGAGCTAAGACCACACAGGTGCGCAGCTAACCTGCTTGCAAGGCAGCCCCTCCCTAGAACCTTAGTTCTATGGTGCAACTCGCACCCCAGGTGTAGTCCAAACTTCCTGGGGTCCGTGCGATGCCATGCAAGTGGAGCTTCCAAGAAGGGCTCTTTAAAAAGTGAACAGATCATGTTTTCTCAAACTTGCTGGAAACTGACAAGGCTGGAGCTGGATTTGCTCTCTGTAAAGCCTCTGTTGGGAAAATTATCCAAGACTTGAGAAGGGATCACTGGGGCCCCTGGATGCCACCTAACAGACCTTCTGGAAATGACTGGTTTCTATGGGGGTACGAACCTTTGGTTATCTTGGATTGATTCTATTATTTTATAATTTATCTTCTGATAAGTTGTAAAAAACTGATAACAATGCACTCATGTCCTGTCCATGATGATTTCCAAATAGTGATTTTTGTATATGTGCAGCCAAAGCGAGCACGAAACAGTGATTTTTGTTTTGGAAATGCACATAAATTTTATCTGGTAGAGATATAATTGATTTCTACCTAGTAGATAACCCAAAAAAACTACAAATTTGATCTCTATGCTATTAACCAATTTTCAATCTATTAGCAAATTCATTTCAGCTTTCATATTGCCTACATATATGTTTTTCCAAATGTTCTTTGAATTGGTTTTAACATCTTTCTGGGTCTCTCATGAATTCATGAGTTAAATAAAGTCTTTAGCACATGTTCATTTTATATTTGTATGAGAGTCATGATTTTATCTTTTGAAAGTTTTATTTATTCCCCTATCTTTAGATCAAAAATTGAAGATGAATATGAAGCATATGTGATAAAATAACTAGAAAGCAAAGGCAGCAAGAGAATGTAGAGGTTTTACCCATTTCTGGAGGCGTGGTTCAGTGGGACATGTGTGCTTATGCACAAGGCCCTGGGTTCAAGCACCAGCACTAATGACAAAACAACAACAACAAAATGTCTACTTTTGAAGTCTTGGACTCATCCCTTAGAGAGTCCTATTTAGAATGTCAGTGCTGTGGTATTCTCATTCATGCTATACACAGTCCTTATCACATAATAGGTGCTCAATAAATAGCAAATGCATGAGTTTGAAAAATAAGACGCACACACTAAAGAGGAATAAACAGCAACCAGGAAAAAAGCCATGAAGACATCGTATGAAAGTAACTTGTAAAGATGACACAGATGCTGAGTTCAATTTTTACAAGTACGATGGAAGCCTTTGGGGACTAGAAATACATTTAAAAAATACTAATCATTCCTGCCAAATCCTTCCTCTGGGCTTCTTGGGCTAGAGAGGTCAGGAGGGCATTTCTCTGAGGGAAATGAGCCCATAGAACAAACCAAGTCTCTTGCCTACTACTGCTTGCAACCAGAAAGTTTTAAACCCCACAGAGGAGAACAGGCTCCTTCTACCCCTCAAGGCTGTGTGTCCTTACCCCCTGCACGCATGAATCGGACTTTCCACGGCATGGCCCTGGTTTTCTTGGGAACCTATAGCTCAGCCAGGCTGGCAATTTACCTACATATCCTTCAGGGTAATCCCAAAAGATCATGCAGTGAAGAGCCCAGGACCCGTGGCTTGTGTTCTAGTTCTGGTCCCAAGACGGAAGAGATGCTCACATTGGCGGGGGTGGGGAGCCAGGCAGAGTTCTTAAACCATAACTTAAGGCATTCCGTGAGTGTTGAGTTTTTCATGAGTGCTAGCAGTTCAGAGAGGGATTAGAACCAAATCTTCTCAGGTTTGACTTTTTCACTTGTAGAAAATGAGGTGGTCAGATGATTTAGTGCTGGCAAAGATAGAATACCATCTAGGAAGCTGGGCTTGGTAGTGCACACCTGTAATCCCAGGTACTCAGGAGGCTAAGGAGGAGGATCGCAAGTTTGAGGTCAGCCTCAATTATGTAGTGAGACCCTAAGCCATTTGGTCTAAGCCACAGAGTCTCAAAATAAAGAAATTAAAAGGGCCGGGGATATAGCTCAGTGGTAGAGCACTGCCTTGTATTCAATCCTCAGTACCACAATAAATAAATCAATCCTAGAAAAACATTCAGGTAAAAAAAAATTCATATTTCATGGGTTGAAGAAGGAAAGTATTATTTGACATAGAGACACTAAATCTGACACTTTAAATTCACCTATTAGAGTTTTTTTTTTAAACATAATGTGTGTTCAATTAAATATCAGTCAAGTTCCCACTGCATATCTAAAATAATGTGCAGCAAAGATGCGTATTTTTTTCTTTCCCATTCAAATGATGTTAAGTGTTTCACCGACAACGATTAATCATTGAGCCCATGAAAATAGAAAAATAATTCATAGGGACAGATTCCTATGTGTTCTAGTGTTCTGTCTAGAGCAGGTACAAATCTGGAGACCAAGGTGACATTAGGTTTTTCATAGATGGCCTTTTTCTGCTGAGTGGGTCATTTCAGGGGGTGATTTCGCCATCTATCCCTACATTCATCCAGTCTGACTTTAGCAAGAACCCTGATCCCCAGAGTTCATCTAATGTCCTGTTTCTTTCAGTCACCTTTAAGGAAGGGTTATTTTTAAGTCCAACACTTTAACAGTAGATATTCTGTTATTATTGCTATTGTTATTTTGGTTCTGGGGATTGAACCCAGGGCACTATACACACTAAGCACACGGCTATTTATTGAGCTACACCCTCAGACCCAAAGTGGACACTTTAAATTGACAAGAGGTTTAAAGTCAGCATGTCACTTAGTATTTCTTTTGAACCATAAAATCTGTGGTTGGGAGAGGAGATGACAATTGTGATCTGTGAAGACACCTCCAGCCTGGGTGGTTCTTCTCTGGACCACTGACTGACATGTTACTTAACCACACTGTGAGTCACAGTCTTCCTGGGGTTTAATTTCTTCCTCTGGAGTTCTTAGTACTTGTTCCTTTCCTACCCCATTAGCTTGCTGGGAGGTGTAAATAGTCTGGGGATGCTAGGTCCCCAACTGTGCATTTTCTTTTATTTTTAAATTTTAAAAAAATTTTTACAGACTGCATTTTGATTCATTGTACACAAATGGAATACATCACTTCATTTCTGTGGCTGTGCACGATGTAGATTCATACTATTTGTGTAATCATACATTAGGGAATGCAAGGAATGTAGAGACTCAGAGACCTGTCTGCTGTCACCCTGCCCACAAGTGGCGGAGTTGACATTTGAACTCAGGTCCTGTGCATTTCAACTGAATCTGCTTAAGGTTGCCAAGGTGTAAGAAATAACGAGGTGCAGCAAGAAATCAGACACATGCTCAAAAGTGGATGGGCAAGAAAACTTTATTTCTGGCATTAGGGTGTGTTACCAGAACCTGGCTAGCCCACGCACTAGGGCGACATGCGACTGCTTATATCTAACCAACCGCAGTGCGGTCCTTCTCTCTGATTGGAGGAGTTCGGGCTACAATCTATGCGATTGGCTAATTTTAGAATTAGGGCGGGCAAAAGGGAAGGGCTACAACTGGATCCAATTAAGGCGGAATACTATATTCTGAAAATGTACCACCATACTTTGTGTTTCTGTCAGAAGTACCAACCTTAGTTCCGACCAGGTCAGGGAAAGGCAGCACCGTGCAAAGAGCCTGACTGTAGTCAGACGCGCCTGGGCTTGTCTGACACCTTTTCTTTGACTTTGAACAAGTTATGTGAATGCTCATTTGTGAAATATCCAAAATGACATTTAACTCACCGGTTTATTAACTGACAACCTGGCCATTCCCTTATCACAGAAATACTATCTTCCTGCCTTCCAACCCTGTCCCTCCGGTCCTGGTACTTTGGAAGCTATCTCTTGGATCAAAAAAATAACTTTCTGGTTTCAGAAATTCCTCAATTCATTCATTATCCAATACATAATATTGAGCACCTATTTTGTGCTGTTTTAGATGCTATGGATGTGGCAGTGACCCAAGTAGCCCAAATTCCTACTCCCTGGAGTTTCCATTCCAGAAGCTTAGGGAGTGAGGGGTGGGATGGGGCAGGTGGCAGATGCAGAGACTCATGTAATGCAGGTAGACATGGTGCTAGGAAGGGACAAGTGCTGCAGAGGAAAGCAAAGCAGAGCGGGGGATCAGGCTACCTCAGAGTGGGGCTGCGCCTGTGCGCACCTTTCTGACAGTGTGGCCTCTGAGCAAGGACCCATGCATGGGTGGCAGGGGAGTGGGTCAAGAGCAAGAAGTCTCTCTTCCCCCAAACCAGAGAGGACGCAGCACCGCCAGCAGAGGCAATCTGGGCCTCCGGTGATCCCCAGGGAGATGTCAAAGGCTGCATCTAGGCTGTGTTCCGCTTGGAGGAAGAGGAAAGAACTTTTGGTGCATAGAGCTCTGAGCTCCAAGAGGGTGGCTGCAAGGGGCGCTGGGAAAGGCTGTGGTTACCACTGATGAAAACAAGCTGCCCACTTCCCCAGTCTCCCTGCAGCCTAGGAGGGGAGGAGGCTGCGTTGCAAATAGCTCCCAGCCCCAGAACGGTGTGAATCCCCAGGCACAAATGGACCTCAGCGTGGCTCTTCCCTGGACCAGCGCAATGTATGCTTTTTCTTAAATTCCAGGATGGCCTTGGAAATTTATGCCCCTCCCTGCTGCTGACTTCCTTTTAGCCAGCCAGGGCTGGAAAGACCTTGGTCCTTGTTGTCTGCCAAGGCCAGGAGGCTCTCTCTCCCTCCTGTAGGCCACCAGTTAGCTCCCCAGCCTTGGAACACAGGGAGCTTGGGAAAAAAAGTCACTTGAATTTTATAAAGTGGTAACTACCTCAGGTCTTTATGTAATTAAACCTAAATGCCATTTTCCTCCTAAAGCTCCAGGGTGAGGTAACAGTTCTCTTGAATGTCAACTCAGGAAGTTTTACCCAAGAAAAAGGAGGCTGGGGAGTGGTGTTTGCCAAATCAGGAAATGTGAATTAACTGACGAGGAACTTACCAAAGGGGGAAAAAAAAAAGAGACAGGCAACGGAGAAGGGAAGTGGGAGAGAGCAAAAGGTAGCTAGTCCCACACATGAGTAAACTCGGGATATGTAGGCCAGTTTTCATTTCATGTGAATTCCATTGACTGAAACTTCCTTTCTATTGTGGGTCGCTTTGAAAAACTTGGAGGAAAAGAAAAATCCCAAAGTGAACAGTCTCCGTAAAAGGAAAACCTAAGGTATTAGCAGGGATTCCAGCCCTGTCATGCAAACACCCACCTTGGGCTTGGAAACTCTGGCTCTCAGAGCTGTATGGGGCCCCTGTTTCACATCACAGACCTGACCACAGCTTTCTGCACAACGTACCGTTCTAAACAATGAATACATTATGTACATCACACAGGAGTTTCCTCCACCCAGCCGCCCTCCCCTGGCATTAGACCTACCTCATGGTTTCAAACATGGCTGGCACGCCCCAAGGACAGAGAAAAGAAAGCCCTGTTTTTAAGCAGGTGTCCAGGAACCCAGAGGAATGAATCACTTTGGAAAAAATGAAGGCAGAGTGCAGGTTCATCTGTCACTAAATCTGCAGTGAGTTTCAGAAAATACAATGAATCTTTTTCTTGCCTCTTTCTCACAAGTATCTCCTGGTTTTATTAAGAACCAGAAGTCAGGGGCTGGGGTTGTAGCTCAGTGGTAGAGCGCTTGCCTCACATGTGTGAGGCATTGGGTTCCATCCTCAGCACCACATAAAAACAAAGATGTTGTGTCCTTCTACAACTACAATATATAAATATGTGTGTGTGTGTGTGTGTGTGTGTGTGCGCGCGCGCGCGCAACAAAGTCAAAGATTTGCTATATAAGATTTTTTTTCTGAAGCATTTTTGCCCTGGAAGCCCCCCACTCATGCCCATTCTTCCTGATTTCCAGACTCAGTCCCGGTTACGACTACCCTCATCGGGAGGCATTTTAAGGGACAACATAAGTGACTCTATTCACTGGCACTGCAGGGATCTGGTGTGTGCACGTGCCACCGTGCCTGTGTAGTGGCAGTGACACTGCATAGAATCAAGCGAAGGACAGCAGAGCCTATGTGCTGGGGTCTCATGGGTCCTTCCAAATTGACCCGCCTGCTTTCACTCAGAGGCCAGGGCTCTGTAAAACACGCTCCCCGCTAATTGGACCTGGGTGATAAGGAGGGATGAAGTGCCCAGCAAGGACTGGGTCAGGTGCCGGAGACACTCGTGAAAACGTCTCAGCAGTCCCACCCGCAAAGGTTCTGACTCCACTGTCTTGCCTGGAGCCGAAATGGGCATTTTAGCCAGCACCCCAGCCACTGCACGTGCGAAGCGACACCCGATTCTTCCTGTCCCCACGCAATGTTCTGTTAACTGGTAAGTGTGTTCCTTCCTACGGAGAGTCTGGAGCCTTCCTGAAAAATAAATGTTAATTTTGCCCCTACGTAATTCCAGATGCCAGTCTAAATTCTTAGTTTGAGATGCCAGCTTACCGCTGCCATCCCCTCCTCCAGACGTTCCTCCCCTGGTTCTCACCCTTCAACTCCTTCCTTCCAACTCTCCTCCTTCTATCCCCTCACCTTTTCCTTGTTTTAGTTCAGGAAGTCATTTATTTAAGCGGCTGAGGTGATAAAAATGAATGCAGGCAGACCCCTGTCCCGCAGAGGCTGAAGCCAGGATTGGGGCGACAGATCACACAGACCAACAGGGAGAGTTCCACGTTGAGATAACTGGGGTGTGGGCCATCCCAGCAGTCGCCTGGGCAAGGTGGCCCAGAGGGAAGTATCCTCCAGAACATTCCAGGTAACCAAAGCTCCTGGTCCAAGCATCCCACTTCCAAACCCCACCAAACTAAACCACATGGTTTTCCAATTGCCAGCATGCCAGGAGAACAGCCCGAGAAGCCAGTATCAGAGAAAAGGAGCAAAACTGATTCCAAGTCATCACTGAAATGATATGGTGTCCTGAATGTCCAAGAATTGAACACACATTTATCAAGTTAATACATGAGCTGTATTCTAAACAGATTTTCTAAATGTAAGTTTTCACTGTCCCTATTTGCATGGAAAGGTGAATGAAGCAGAGGATTTGGAGACCTTCACCTGCAGCCCCTATCCCTCTACCTGGCCACTTTCCCTCCCCTTTTGACCTTGGACAAGACACTGGAGTTTTGGTTTTCAACGTGTAAAGAAGGCCTGAAGAAGACCTTTGCTTCCAGCTGTTTGACAGTGACACTGAGATTTATGCACCGATTTTGGCAAAATCACCTGAGCTTTCTGGGTTTGTGAACAGCACACGTACCTTTATCGAGGAAGAGAGGGCAAGAAGAGCAGGCACAATTTATTTCGCTGTAGTCCTTGCAGGCTAATTAGAAAACAGAGTCATTAAGACTTAGGCCCAGAGAAAAAGCCCAAAGCGGGAAAAGAGACCAAAGAGAATTATATCATTTCCTCTGACTCTTCCCTAAGGGCATCCTGGTATTGGAGAGAATGACTCAGGCCGTAGAAATGAAGCAAAACAGACCAATTTCCAATACTGATTATTTTGGACCACAATCTTACACAGAAGAGGAGGATTTTTTTTTTTTTTTGAAAAAATAAAGGAGTGAGGCAAACAAAGAGCATGGTTTTCTGACTGTGCTGAAAATAAAAGAGAGAAGCGTAAGTTAAATCATAACATGTGCTGTACTTTTCCTTCTCTCTGTAAAAAATCAAAACAATTTACAGATTTGACTCAACGAAGTGTTGGAACATTTAGATTCCATAACATTCTTGAAATATAAGTATTGCTTTAAGAGCTTTTAAATATATATGAATGTATATATGTTCATATATATACACCCAAACACACATATGTGTATATATGTATTTGATCTTGGACAAGAAACTGTTTTTTTGGTTTCCAACTTGTAAGGAGGGAATAAAGAAGACCTCTGCTTCCAGCTATTAGATTGTGACATTGAGTTTTATGCACCAATTCTGGAAAAATCACCAGATTTTTAAAATACTTATTTTTTCTTTCTATCTATCTATCTATCTATCTATCTATCTATCTATCTATCTATCATCTATCTATCTATCTATCACTTAGAATTGAACCCAGGGTTTTGTGCTCGCTAGGTTCTTCCACTGAGCTCCATCACTAGCCCAAGAGTTTATTTTTTTAATTCACTTTTTATTATTATAAGATTATCAATGTAATTGGACAGATAAATGAAGTTGGAAGATCTTTTTAGTATGACTTCTGCAAGTAGCTGTTACTTTTATATTGGATTTGTAGTTTCCTGCCACGTGAAATCCTCATTAACTTCATTCTTTTGCCTCCAGCAATAGGATGCATGTACAAATCTTTTGTTCAGCTCAGGTGATGATAGAATACTGACATTTACATAAGAAAACAAGTTGCTTCTTTCTTTCAGTTGACTCAAATGCACTCCAAGGAACCCAAGAAAAATCCCTGGGCAGCATTCATGGCAAATTCCTAAGTTGGGAGTCTGTTGTTCTGCCCTTTGAGTTGCGTTCACTCAGGGAGGAGGGACTCTGGACAAGCCTTGTCACATCTCCAAGGCCCACCCTCTCCAGACTCCAAGACTCTGGAGCACACACAAGCCAAAGCAACTGGGGAAAATGAGGTCCTCTTGCTTTTGACAGCTTGAATTTAGAAGTCCATTAAACACCACTGAGCCCTAGGAATAAGAGCTCTTACCTCCTCTACCTTGAACTTGCAAGAAGATACAATCATCTGCTACTTGTATCATCAGAAAAATGCCAGTTTTAAGGCTGTGTGGGTTTTAAAAATTAATGATATGGGAGAGAAGGAAAGAACCTCCATGGAAATTTTGCAACAAGATGATGGTTAAGAGGTTCAGATTAGGGTTGATATTTGGAAAACTTCTTTGATGATGCACATTTCTACCTTTAGGACAATTTTATCTGGGAATTGTGCTTCCACTACTGGAGTTTAAGCAGATGCTGCCATAGATGCCTGATCTTGAGCTCAGTGGCTCAAAACTCTCCTAAATGTCACATATGCATTCATCTGCCCACTGACGGGGTTCAGGATAAGCTATCCAAAGTACAGCATATTGACATTTGAGAAAACAGCAGAAGCGGGGCAGTCACTACCACCTTCCCTTCCACCTAAAGCAGCTCACGAAAAGCTCAGAAGCCCTGATGCAGGTCATAGGTCCCTCACTTGGGAGGTGCCCTCCCTCTTTAAAAACAAGGGTCACAGAGAACAATCTGAACAAACAGGCCTTGTTACATTTCCCCCAGTTTATTATCCTGAGTTCACATCCTTTTTCCAATCTTATTTCTCCACAACTTAGGTAAAACTTAAGTAAATGTGTATGTTTTCTCTTTCTGTGTCTCTCTTTTTTAAAAATTTTAATATTGAGACAAGGTCTCACTATGTTGCCCAGGTTGGCCCAGAACTCCTGGGCTCAGACCACCCTCACCAGAGCCCCCCCTCCCCCTGCAGACCAGACCCAAGTAGCCAGGACCACAGGTGAGCAGTATTGTACCCTGCTCGCTTTTCTCGTTTTGATTTGTCTTTTGTTATGGATTCCGCAGCCATGAACCTAGGATGGGTGAGAAAAAGCTATTTTTTCTCTCTCTGTACCTGTCAAGCCATGCTCTATTTCTGGGAGGCAGCCTGTGCTAAACAGCATGTGAAGTGCTGGGGGCGCCACGGGGAATCTGGTGTGGTGGGAAAGTCTGCCAGGTGAGAAGGACTTGAGAAGTTGGCAAACCATAAAACACCTGCTAGGGTAGGCCTAGGGCCCTGGAACCAACACCATCCTGGAGGCTGGGGGCATCTCCAAGTGAGATGGAGTAGAAAAAAAAAAAAAAAAAGATTGGTAGAAAGGAGACAAAAGGAAGAAAAAGAAGGCCTACTTTAATCTGAAAGCCTGTACCTCAGAACCTTTTACCCCCAGGCCAGTTTATCTCTCAAGGCTGTTACTCCCAAATTCTTAAGAAATCTGTAAATCTCTAAGTTACTGTAAATTCACTCACTTATGAAAATTGTTAATTAGTCAAAGTAATGTACTAGCACAAGTATTCTTAGACTAGAGGGCACAAAGGGAGACACACGCTGTAAGAAGCCTACTGCATTGGGTACATTGCAAATGCTACCTGTTGATCAGATAGAGACAAGGTCGACCTAAAAACCCTGAGAATGGCCAGACCACCATAAACCATCCCAGGATCACCAGGCTGACACCATGCCCACGTCCACCACTCACAAAGTTCCTTTTCAAGAAGAACCCAAGACCCTAGGACCCCCCCCCCCCCCCCCCCCCCCCCGCCAAACTCTCTCTCCCCCCAGCTTCTCTCTTCCCTTGAGCAACGACTGCTTTGCCTTGGCAACTAGGTCTGCCTGGACCTCACTGCCGACGTGAGCTAAAGTGCTTTTCTGCCATGAAGTCGAGGGCGCAGTCATCCTGAGTAGAGGTCTCCCTCTGCGGGACGTCCTCAGACCCCCTCCGGAGTACCGGGGTTCAGCTGGACTGCGGAGGAAAAGGACAGGCGTGTGCCCCAGAGGCAGAGCGAGCAGGAGAGCAGCAGTGGAGGCGAAGCCGGATCCTGAACACAGCGCGGTAACGAGTTTGGAGAGTCACTGAATTTTCAAGTAACAAAGTGACAGGATTTGATGCACAGTTTAGAAAGATCGCCCAAAGAGGAGCAAAGAGGAGAATTCGGAGGATGCTCCAGTGCGGCCATGAGATGCGCCGGAGAGCTGCGATACCTACGGATTGGCTCATTCTGCAGAGATTTGTTGAAGCTCCAAAGGGCCAGCATGTGAGGAAAAAGGCATCTTCTCTCACAGAGGAAACAAACATTAATAACCTACTTGTACAAATAAGCGGAAAATGACAGCCATGTAAGATGCTGTTGGGGTATTAACTGATTTCCCTCCAAAATCTGTTGTTTACTTCTGTGCCACGTGGACAGCTGAACTACATTCCCCAGCTTCCCCTGCGGCGGGAAAGGCCACGTGACTAAAGCCTGGCCAATGGTATCTAAGTAGAAGTGATGGGGGTGGGAGTAATAAACTGGGAGGAGCCTGGACCCTTGCATGTGCACTGACATCCTGAACCCAGGACTGTTAGGTGAACAGGGCTTACTGGCTAACAGAAGAGCAATGATAGACTGCATTAGGGTCTAGATGTCACGTCAAGGTAGCATATCTTAATAAATAAATAAAGTACACACACACACACACACACACACACACACACTCACACACAGAAAGGTACAGAGAAAATGAAAGCACAAAATTGGGGACCTGACATAATCTGAGGAAGAAAAATCAGAAAGGTTTCATCATGGAATTCTAAAGATGTATAGGACTTCACTGGGATGGATAGATGTGGAAACATGGAAGACTAATCATGGAAGACTCTGGGACTGGAGAACAGGATGTGCAGCCACAGGAGAAATGAGATACCATGTAGGTTTCTGCTCTAGGAAACCTGAGGGATGATAGTTCTGGCATAAGAGCAAATAAGAATAAGAGGTTTGGGGGGAAGAAAATAAGGCCAACTTTGGACATGTGAAGCTGTGGTGCCTGAGGAGCACACTAGAGATGTGAGGCTGTTGGGATAGGATTCTGAAGCTTAGTAGGGAGGGAACATGTGGCATATAGAGCCCAGGAGTCAGCTGCTTCTGAATTATAGTTGGAACAAGGAAAAGAGAGCAGACGATGCAAGGACATAGTGTAATAGCAGAAAAAGAAAAGGAAAAAAAGCGGAGAGTCAAGAAAGGGCTCTAATGAAATGCCAGTAGAAGGGAAGAATTTAGGAAGAGAGGTTTTTGAGGGAGGTTCGGGGAAGCAATCCAAGTGGCAAAAGAAAACTGGGGCAGGAAAGGTATCCTACACTCTAAGGCAATGATGTCGCATCTCTCTTTTCAGTTTAAATTTTGATAGAAGTAGAATAATTTTTCTCTTATAATTTTGCATAAGAGGAGGGATTCAGGAGTGAAACGAATTTTAGGACGATCACAACACATTTCCAGTTTAGACACTTAGAAGCTCTGGTTTAAAATGATTGAAAAGTTCTTACATAATGACAAAGAATTTAAACACATGCTTTA
This sequence comes from Sciurus vulgaris, assembly GCF_902686455.1. NCBI lineage: Eukaryota > Metazoa > Chordata > Mammalia > Rodentia > Sciuridae > Sciurus > Sciurus vulgaris. Next base: position 125,947,297 of record NC_136469.1, read on the forward strand.
TTAATTTTGGCTAAAACTATCCAAATTCTATGTGTGTGTGTGTGTGTGTACTTTTACCCAGGGTTTCATGCGTGTTAGGCAGGTGCTCTGCCCCCCTCTACTTCTAGTTCTGTACATAGCTTTTTACTCAAAGTATTGGTGCATCACATACTTGGTCCTGATAGAGCATTCAGCGTCTTTGGGTGTTATTTGGCTCCATGTTGCTGTTAGAATTAAATGAAAGGTAGAAGTAACTTTAAAAGTATAGTGAAATATTCCAGACAAGAAAAAATTTAATTTGGACTCCAAGTTCCTTTCATGTGGTTTTCATTTTTTCCCTTTGATTTTGCAAAGTTGTTGAAAACTGATTTGAGTTTGGAATCATTTTAATAACCAAAAAAGGATCTGACCACTTCCCTCTCTTCTTCCCCTTCATCCTTATTTACTTTTCTCAGTTCTCTTACCTTTGACCAGGGGATGGTGCCTTCCTCATTTCTCCTCTACTTCCCAAAGCCCAAATTAGCTCTTCGGGTTGGCATAACACATTTTCTGAAGGAGATTATAAAAATGCTTTTCTGGCCTTTTCTTGTGCCTTCATCCCTGCCGCCCCCCGTCTTAAAAACTTCTCTTCCTCTTTCCTGTTTCTCCATTCATCTCCTAATGTTGAATCTTTTTTCCCCCTTTCTGTCTCATCTAATTCTTTTTTTCCTACTCATTTTTTCTCATTGGCAATTTCCTTTTACCTCTTCTACCTTCAAATAATTTCTTTCTTTGCCTCTTTTTCTCATTTTCCAAGTGGTGTTTCGGCTTCTTCATCTCTGAGGTGGCCACGGTGCTGCCTCTTCCTGTGTTCCTTGTTTCTATGTTTCAGACCTTCTATATAAAGATACTGTCTTAGATAGTTTAGGGATTAAGACATTGGTCATTATCTCTGCTTTCAAGTTGTTTATCGTAAATAAACAAAAATTTATGGTTTTCTTAAATAATCATAGCAAGAGGTGTCATGAATAAATGACTTAGGCAATGGTAGAGAGAGGGGGAAGGTTCAGGAGCCCAGGGAAGGCTTCAAGGGCTGGAAGAGGAGCTGTGAACAGGGCCTGAGAAAATGCTTAAGCTTCCTGGGATCCCAGGAAAGCATAAGGCAGCAGGAGAGTGGCATTTCAATGAAGAGCCCTTCAGACATACAAAATACTCTGCTGCTGCAAAGTGTTCTTATTTCTGTTTCCTTAAAAGTCATCACCATCAAAAAAAACACCTTGAAAACCTCCATTGTTTTTGAGCTAAACTTATGCATGGTTCATAATTTTTAAAGTGTGTAGTCAGTATTATGCATGTTATTGTCCTTTCTTCCATTCTTACCAGTATGGGTCCATTTGCAAAACAAAATGCTAATAATCAGTAATAGTCCTATAAAAGGTGTTAAAAGGTGTTAACTCTGTTTAGTCATTGACTGATCTTGCTCTAACCTTAAAATGTTATGATCATTGACCTCCGTTGTATTTATTCTTAAATCTCCCCAAAATTATCTAGCTGTGTTTGAATATCAACGTTACCCTGGTATATTCACTGCTGTATGCATTTTTGTTCTTTGTTGCTGTTTTATGCCTTCATATTAGCAAAATATGAAATTCTGTGGAGAAAAAAATACTTTGATCTTAAAAAAAAAAAATCACCCCCACTTCTGTAGCAGGAAACTAATTGCTTGTTTTTGAGAACTTTCCCATCAAGGATTTAGTAGAAGCAGGTATACTTCTATCATTCTGATGTTTTTGTTAATGTTTCAAACAACGTACTTTGGAAATCAGAATCACTTCTTATCGTTTTCATATACTTCTGATGCTCTCAATCACATTAGTGATCAGAAATGAGGTATAATTCTCCAGCCCCTGCCCGCGAGAGCTAAGTAGGATCTTACTGCAAGTTGAAGGGAGTTCTGCCCTAACTCACGGATTGTGAAGAGTGAACTGCTGTTGGGTCTGATTGATTGTGGATGGATTGTGGTGTGGTGTATCTGGAGGATATTGAATGCAACTTACAATGCTTAAGAAAAATCTTTATTCTTTTAATATTAAAATAAAAACCTCCATTGTCTGACCATTTTGAAATGTGGGGTTTGTCAGGGCTGCTGGGTTACAGCAGAATCAGCAGGTAACAGCTGCTCTTTTGTATTCTGAGTCAACTACAATTTTTGACCATGGATTTAGCAAGTAAGAGAATCAGGGATCAAGAGCATGAAAAATCTATGCTCTAAAGTTTAAGTCCAATTCTGAGCATCTATGACTAAAAATGGACTTCTAGCCAAAGTCTACATCAGGAGACTAGTTGGCAGCAGCCCTTTGTTTTTATTATAACCCTAAAGGTTAATATTGCTTTTGCTCAGAGAGATTAGGGCCATCAGAACATTAAAGATTTGCATTTGTACTAGACAAACCAAACAAAGGGTCCACCATTCTCACAATTCTTCTTCTGAACATAGAGGTTCATGCTTTGTTTGATCTAATCTTCCACCTTGGCCACAGCTGAAGGACCCAGAAGTGTTCTTCCCCTAGAGAGGGAGGGATAGGCACTGGCCTATAAACTTCGAGATGGCCCGATGTGAGGGCTGTGCCCAGTGGGAGCACAATCTCCTGGTATTCAAGCACCCAGACAAACCCTATCTTCCTAATGGAATTTGATGGTGAACCCTCCAGAAAAGAACTCAGGTGGAAAATAGAGTCGGGCAGGAGAAGAGGACCCCAGGGTAGAGGCAGAAGATAGAGTAGGTAGGAGAGAAGAATAGAAAGAAGTCAATCATGGTGAGCAAGTTGAGAAACAGGAGACAAGCAGAGAAGCCAAGTCACAATCAGGTGGGCAGCAGCCAGATCTGCTGTTGAATGAATGAAGAAATGAATCGTCCTCCATGAGACCTGGCTGTGCAGCCACGGAGACTGTTTCCCGGGCTTCTTCACTTCCCTTGGCATTCCTACAACAAACTCCTGTACTAACTGCCATAACACGAATGTGTCTCTTTTTTTTTACAGAAAGAATTTAACTCGCAGAGTAATTTACAGATTATGCCTTCAGACCAAGTCACCACATGCAGAAAACGCACCTTTCATGGGTCATAGCCACAACCTGGTGAAGTTCAACCATTGCTGATATCAAAATCAGATCTCAGACTGTCTAGGTCATTCAGACTGCAGAATCTGGGTCCAGCCTTCTCTACTCTTGATTCCTCTGTCTTTAAATGTCTATATACCAGTTAGTTTTGAGATGTCAGGGGATGTAGGGAAAAGATAACTTAGGGTAGCAACTTGTTATTTCTTCCAACAGTTTGATAATAGGAAAATAGAAACTAACAAGTGGATGATAGAGCATAAAGAGGTAGCATATGTATTGGGGTAAGTGTGTGTACTAGAGTTTCAACATGAGCATGACTCTCTGACTCAGTTTCTTCACCTGTAAAATAGGAATAATAATAGTACTTCATAGGATAGTTTTGGGGTTTATAATAATTAAAAAAATATAATAGGCTTAGAAAAGTGCCTGCAACAAAATAATATCTATTAATACAGGTGGTTTTCATTATTAACTACCCCTTAGAACTACTGTGGGCATTAAATAGGATAGTTTATGGTTTAGTACCTGACACATAAACTAAACAAAAATTAGCAGTTATGGGACTGGTGATGTAACTTTGTGATAGAGTACTTGCTTAGTTATGAGCAAGGTCCTAGATTTGATCCCCAGTCCTGGGGTGGGGGAGGGGGGGAGAAGAGCAATTACTAGAGTAGCAGCATAGCAACAAATACTAGAATTCTTAAAATACTTTCTCAGTAAATGGACTGATTTTATATTCCAGTCTACCATGTTCTGTGACTAAGGTGGGCACAGATGATTGAAAGTGGCTGTTAGCTACAGGTCCTTGTAAGGGCAGAATATTATAAGAGAAAAGTCTGGAGCTATCACAAGGAGCTCAGAGATTTAGTTCCAAGATTCAGCACTAGCAAGTTATGTGTCCTTGACCTGGTCAATCGATCCCCATGAGTTTCGATTTTCTCATTGTTCAGTGAATACCTCAGTGTTCTTCCAGCTCATAAATGTTCCTATTGTAAGTCTTCATGTGGTTTTAAATTTTAAAATCTTGGTGCGTAGATGTGCATTTAAAAGCAAATTAAAATCTGTTCTTGCAACTAATAGTGACTTCAGTTTTTCTAGACATGAAATAAATACCCCTTTTACTTCCTGAAACCGTTTTTTCCACAGTATTTGAAATGAGGTTTAATATAAGTTAAAGTGTATGACTAAGCATCTAATTGTCATGATATTATTTTGTAATGTATATTCCTGGTATATTATAAACTCAATGGCCAAAAGTTAAGCAAGTATAATACTGGTCATCTTAATTATGTGTGGACTGCATATAGCAATTTAGAAATTATCTCTGACAATAAAAACAGTCCTCTCTTTTCTACAAGGAGATGTATTTAAAAATCCCTGGCAAATGCCTGAAACGAGGGGTAATACTATACCCTATATACAAGTGCAATGTTTTTTCTTACATGCCCTGTAACATTGTCACATAATAGCGGTTATTGTTTCCTCCTATCTTACATGCATTAGTGCCCTCTTTGAATTATTACTCTTGCATTTGGGGATCCTCCTTAAATAAAATAAGTATTTCTTGAACACTATGATATCACAGCAACTCACTGGATAACAGAGAGCTGCTAACAGTTGAGTAGTGTATACAACATGAGTACGCTGGACAAAGTAATGTTCACATCCCGGGCAAGACAGAGTGGCACAGCACAAGATTTCATCAAGCTACTCAGAATGGCTCAAAATTTAAAACTTATGCATTCTTTATTTCTGGAATCTTCCACTTAATATTTTCAGTCTGTGGTCAACTGTGGGTAACTGAAACCCTGGAAAGCAAAATCCCAGATAAGCAGGGACTACTGTTGAAAATATCATATCACTCTTTCTTATCATCTTCAGGGACTTTATCATATGAAGAAATTTGTATGACATTTTTGTCATATCAGTTGCACCTGGATTTTTCCAGAAACATCACAGCAGTTGAAAATCTGTGCAACTATTTCCTCTCCTCTAGCAGTTGGAGATCCTTCTAGCTCACATTTCCAAAGGCAGGGTTGGGCTGTGGCTTGGCAGTAGAGGGTATGGTTTTGATGGGGTTGGCTAGGAAAGGGAAAATAAACACTACAACATGTGGTTGTGATGACAATTCAGGGTCTAGAGACCGTGGTACATCCTGGGGAGCTCCATGTTTATGCATCAGATAACTTCAACTGATTTCGAATTATTCATGAATCCAAGAGATACTGGTAAGAGAGAAAGACAGGAGGAAGGTGGGGGAGGAGAGGGGAGACTAATACTTTAGTATGAACCATGGAGATATGAAAGAAGACGCCCCTTAAAGACCATCTAGAGCAGCTTACTATTAAATTATTCATAAAGGAGACTGAGGTCCAAAGAGATTCAATACTTGTCAACAGTTGTTCCGCTACCCAATAACAAAACCAGGATTAGAACATAGGTGACTTCTGAAACATGCCAATAACTTTGCTTCATTCATAGAAGCAATATTACTGAGTGACTTCCATGCACAGTTGTCACATAGGCATTGAGAGAAAAGACACTCCTGCAACTTGCATTCTAGGGGGAGAATGCTATTGCATAAACTAGTTTCCAAATACCTGGCAAAGATGAAATCAGAGTACTGAGTGCCTGAAAGAAAATAAAACACAGTGTTGGACACAGGGTGATGCAGTGCATGGAGGAAAGGCTTTTCTGAGGAGTTGGCTGGAGCCATGAAAGAAGCCACCAGGCAGAGACTGTGGAACAGAGCCCTCTAGGCAGCAGAGACCCTAAAATGGGCATGCTTTTGGAGTATCTGAAGAAAGCAGGCCTGCAAAGCTGCAGCACAGTGAACAAGTGGCTTAGTGGTGTTCGTGAGGTGGCAGATGGAGGTGTCCACCAGATCAGGTAGGGCTGTGTGCTCTGCAGTCGAGGATGGACTTCATTCTATATGCAGTGGAAACCACCGGAGTTTGAAGCAGGTAGTGATGTAATTTGATTTGCAGTCAGGATAGCTCAATCCGACCTCTTATGAGGAAGAGGGATTGAAAGTACTAGAACAGGAGTGGGGAAACTAGCTAGGATGCTTGTGCACACACCTGGTTGCAGGGGAATGTGGACCAGGCTAGTGGCCATGACAGGGAAAAAGTGACAGATCCTAATAATCAGAGAAGGCACAACTGGGCATATCCTCAACTTCGTGACTCAGTAGCCTTTATCAATAGGGCAAAGGTGGAATTTATAAGTAAAACAAAATTCCAAAACCTTTAAACATGATTATTATCATGTTTAAAGATATGATTAAGATACGATCATGTATAATCTTGCTTAAGATATGATTACTATTTGTAAACTCTGAGAGACCAGAGTCTCCACCCTCATTACACTCCAGTTTTAGCATTAAAATATTCAATCACAAGATAACAAGCAGATACCAGTGTTTTCATAAAAAGCAAAGATAAGCTTTCATTTTATGTTATGACATCCATGTAAATTTAGCTTAATTTTGTATATAGTTTACATGCTCACATCTACACAGATATTTCCATTTCATTGATTTTACCATCACCATGGTGAGAAGGTAAATCAACAGAATACACTGTATGAAAGTGAACTGGAAGGTTTTAGAAATATTTTCAAAGTTGAGGATTAAAATATCTGCTTCAAAAATTTAACTAAGAAAAAATATATGATAAAAATTCCAGAGCTGGGGAGATAGCTCAGCTGGTAGAGTGCTTGCCTTGCAAGCACAAGGCCCTGAGTTCAATCCCCAGTACCACAAAAAAAAAAAAAAAAAAATTCCATTAATTAGATCATGGAATAAGAGTTTTAATTTTGTTTTGTTTGCATTTTTGCATCCCATAATATCCTTAGAAAAGACTGCTTTGATTATTTGTGCAATACTGGGTTACCCGGTTTAGAATATTTTCCCCAAATGTGGAAAAAGATTAAGCATGACATAAAACTCATGGAACATGCCAAACTCAAATGTCTCTGTAACATCAGTGGCTGTCGCTGAAAACCCCTAAGACAGCCCAGATGCTTTCAATATGTCAAATGTAATACATGCAGCAAACATGCAAGTTTGGTATTATTATCAGTCTCTACAGAATGTGCAGCTGAGACTGGTATCTAGCAGAATCAAGTCAGGAAGCAAACAGCCTAGCTCCTAGATCCTATCTTCTCTTTTATCCATTTTTATCAATCACTCATTCTCTGATTCTGGAGTAGAGAAACATGCACATACGAATTCACACTCAAGTTCCAAAACTGACATCCCCTAACACAAATACCAATTGTGTTGATATTTCCCCATTGTGATGACCCTGATCTGAATATTCTGCATTGACTTGGTGTTTCTCAGCTTTGAGCAATGTCTGAAACTCTAACTGGAAAGAAAGATTTATTATTGATTTAAACAAGTCTTTAAAAAATATGACCTTAAAGTCTGTGAACATGATAAAACTACTTATAAACACTTTATGCTTGCAGTTTTTACATATGCAGTGATGAAACCTAGATCTAATTTAAAAATGACATTCAAACCAAACAACTAAATATTTTGTAGTTCATATCACTGTAGATTTATTTATTTATTTATTTATTTTGTTTTAATGCATGAAGTACTGGGGTTTGAACTTAGGGCCCCGTGCATGCTAGCCAAATATTCTACCACTGAGCTACACCCCTGCCCTGTAAAAAATTTTTTGTATTTAGAGACAGGGTCTTACTGCATTGCCCAGAGTGTCCTCAAACTTGTGATCCTTCTGCCCCCAGCCCCTAAGCAGCTGGGATTACAGGTGTGTGCTACCTTGTATGGCCACATTATGTTTTGTTTTTGTTTTTTTTTTTCCTGAAAATCAGTCAAGGACCTTATCATGAGGACATCAATGTTTTTGGCTGTAGAGTTTTACCACTTGACTGTTCTGCTGCCACTCTTCTGTATCCCACTTGCTTATAAAAAAATCCCTAGAGTGAGCACGGTGTCATCTGGTCATTCACTTTCCCTCCACTCTTTTGTGTTACCCCTGGGTTTGGCAATGTTTCCATGAGGAACACAATAGTAAGTCAGAGTACCAACACTGGTTGATGGTACTTGGATATAAGCAGATCATACAGCTGATCATAATGCTTGTAACCATATTTCAGATGTCTCAAAAAATAAAGCAAAAAATTCATTTCATAAAGAAATTGTGTTGACCTGTAAATGCATGTTGCCCTAATGTTTCTACAAAATTGGCTTTGAAAAAACTTGCATTTACATTATTCAGTGTCAGAATGTCATCCTCAGATTATCCTATGGAATATAAAGCAATTAGCTGAAAGAATAAGGTAACAGTGTCCATACTGACTTGAAAAAGTTGTTCACAGTTTATCAAGTGACAAAAGCAACATGCTAGAATTGAAAGTAGAGACTCAAACAGATACTCGTACCTCAATGTCCACAGCAACATTATTCACAATAGCCAAAAGGTGGAAACAACTCAAGTGTCCATCAGCAGATGAATGGATAAACAGAGTGTGGTATATACAAACTGGAATGTTATTCAGTCATAAAAAGGAATGAAGTTCTCATACACATTACGACATGGGTGAACCCTGAAAACATTGGGCTAAGTGAAATAAGCTGGATGAAATGGCAAAAGTCATATGACTCCACTTACACAAGATACTTAGAATTTCTAAATTTATAGAGATAGTAGAATAGAGATTACCAAGAGCTGGGGGATAGGGGAGAACCAGGAGTTATTGCTCAGTAAACATGAAATTTCTGTTTGAGATGATGAGAAAGTTCTGGAAGTACATAATGTTGATGGTTGCACATTATAAATGAAATTAATGTCACTGAATTATACACTTAAAAGTAGCTAAAATGATAACTATGTCACATATTATAACAATAAAACTTTTTAAAAATGAATACCATGTTTTAGATGCATGCATATATACATCTATATATGTGTATGCACATGCTACACATGTATATTTGTAAATGCATAGAAGATTTTCTGCAGGATACATACTAAATGGTTAAGAGTGAAGGGTGCTGCTACAGATTGAATTGAGTCCTCCAGAAAAGATATCTTGAAGGTTTAACCCCCAACCCCTCGGGATGTGGTAGTATTTGAAAATAGAGCTGTGTGGGTGTAGATAGTTAATTTGAGTTCCTACCGAAAGAGAGTGAGTCCCCTAATGCAGTATGACTTCTGTCTGTATAAAAAGATGCTCATATGAAGAGAGAAACACAGAGAGAATGCCACATGAAGACAGGGGAATGGGGTGGTGCATTTATAAGTCAAGGAACGACAAAGTTTTACCAGGAAACCACCAGAAGCTAAGTCGAAGCAAGGAAGAACTCCTCTTGTTATGGTTTGGATATGAGGGGTGCCCCCAAAAGCTCCCGTGCTAATGCAGCAATGTTTGGAGGTGAAGTGATTGGATTATGAGAGCTCCATCCTAGTTTGAATGCACTGACTGGGTGGTAACTGTAGGCAGATGGGGCTTGGCTGAGGGTGGGACACTAGGGCGAGCCCTGGAAGGGTGCCTCTTCCCTGTGACCCCTGCCCACCTCCCTCTCTCTCAGCTCCCTGACCCTTCCGTGAGTTGAATTTTCCTCTGCTGGGCCCCTGGTCTGTGCTGTACCATCTCTTGGGCCCAGAGCAATGGTGTTGGTAGACTATGGACTGAAAGGTCTGAAACTGGAGCTCTAAATGAACTTTTCTCCCTCTGAGTTGTTTTTGTTGGGTATTTTGGTCACAGTGATGCTAAAGCTAATTAAAACACCGCTGTAGGTTTTAGGGGAAGCCTGGTTGTGTTCACATTTGATTTCCAGACTTCTATCCTCCAGAACCATGAGAGAATAAATTTCTGTTATTATAAGTCACCCAACTTTAGATACTCTGTTATTGCAGCCCTAGGAAACCAAAACTGGGGACTTTATTTTTGGTACTTTGGTATTATTAGACATTTTATAGTAGATATAATTTAATTTGTAGCCCCCTAAAATTGACTTAACCTCACTAGCCATCTGGGGAATGAAACTTAAATTTACCTTGTAATACCATTACATATCCCCCAGAATGGCTAAAATGTAAAAGACATCTGGTGTTGGTGAGGATGCAGGACAAATGGAATCCCTATGCATTGTAAATAGGAATGTAAATTGGTATAAACACTTTTTAAAACAATTTAATCTGAACAAAAAGATTCCTGTTCCAGTCCTCAATGGATATCCTTCAGGTATACTTACATATGCTCCTCCAAAGACAGGTCAAAGTGTTCAGAACAGCATTATTCATAATAGTTCCATCCTAAATGCTCACCAACAATAGAATGGATAAATAAATCGTGATATATTCAGTGAAATGTTATAAAGCAGTGACAAAGCACAGTACTCCTATATGAAACAACATGAAGGAATCCTAAAATTTGCTCAACACGACATTGAGCCAAAGAAGTCGGATACAAAGCAGTATATACAGTATGCTTTTACTTATATGAAATGTAGAAGAGGCTAAAGCTAATCTATGATGTTTTTGCAATTACCCTTTAGGGAAGGTAGTGGCATATGGGGTAATAATTTACTGAAATGTATGATTTATACACTTTTCTGCATGCGTCATCTGTTTTGATATTAGAATTTGTTTCTTTTTCTTTGTTTTTTGAGAGGCTATTGCTCTTTTCTCTTTTTCCGTTAACAAATGTTCATTGAACAGCAGCTGAATGCAAGGCATTGTATGAGGGAAAGGACTCTACCACTTCTACAGGAAAATGGCAGCTTGAAAAACCCCATCTAGAACCTGTCAAGACTTTCTATTAATCTTCACGTTTTTTTCCTATCAGAGCTTTGTATTCCCTCATTGACTTCTGCATAAAACTGTTTTGACATAGTTGTTACCTCCCAGCTGGTGTTTTTGGCTTTTGCCCAAGAATATCTGCTTGCTGATCTCTGGTTTCTTGTTCTGCCCAGCTGTTCCTAATCTTTAAACTCTTAATCTGCCATTTTGGATACATCAGATTCTTCCTGGCTCCTCTCTTCCATCATTTTCCTTAAGAAATTAAGGAATGAAAAAAATATTGAAATGTATATTTCTAGTCCATGGGGACTCAGACTTATTCTGCTCTTAGAACATTATTCACTATATATTCTAAGTGCAGTTATTGTTACATCTAGAAGGGACATAATTTACTTTCCTGCTTTGTATTGACTACAAAATTTTCAAGAACAAATACTCCTGACTTCAATAATAGATAAATGAATATTACCACTACTATTCAGAATTATTTGGGAAACTATAACTATGTAATAAGATAAGAAAAGTAAATGAGAATTTCAAATATTGAAAAAGAAAAAGCATAGTTATTATTATATGCATATAATCTAACTGTATGCCTAGACATACCAAATGACTCAATTAAAAATATTAAAACTAATAGAATTGGAAGAGTGACTGGGTATAAGATAAATATGTTAGTTATTTATGTGAGATGAATCTTGCTACATTGCCCAAGCTGGTTTCTGCCTGGTTTAAGGGATCCTTCTGTCTCAACCTCTTGTGTAGCTAGTATTACAGGTGTGAACCACTACACTTGACTAAGATAAATATTTTTAAGAAATCAGTAACTTCTTGGGCTTGATGAAATAACTCAGTGGTGAAGAGCTTGCTTATCATGGGCGAAGCCATAGGTTCAATTACCAGTTTTTCAAAAAACCAAACCAAAATAAAAGAAAATTCCAATAATTTCTCTTTATCTTGGTAATACTGAGTTATACATAGAAATCACAGACTAAATGCTTTAAAAAGAACATCATGAAAAAATACAAAAGTTTAGAATGCATATGAAGGAAGTTTAATATTAAAATGTTATTAAATCAAATAAAAATCCCCTACCCATCTTTTAACCTAGGATATGAAAAAATACAATTTGAAAGTTGTATAGAAAATACTGAATAAGAATAATAAAGAACAACTTACTGTACCACATAGTACTATGTACCAAAAGTACTATGAAGTGACATCAATAAAAATAGCATAGTATGTCCCAGAGATGGTAGACAATACTTCTGTGGTACTAGAGACTGGTTTGATGGATAAGGTGTGTATAAAATTGAGCCAAGCCTGAACACAACAGTGACAGAAACCACTGATCTATGTGGCCCTGAGCTTTCTCATTCTTTGCCCTCCATGTAGACAGGGAACCAGGCAATAGATTTAAGGTAGGCAACAGAGGACTTTAGAGAGACATGCTAGCAGACCCCACTATTGCTCTCAGAAAGTCTGAAGTCCAGTGGGAGAACCTGGCAGCGACCTTACTGAACGACAGCACAGTTGCCCATGGGGTCTTTTTTCCACGGGTCTACCTGAGCTCACAGTCTTACAGGTTATATGTTTACAGTCCTTAGCCAACATCAGTGACATTTCTCAAGAGTCAAATTGACCAAATTTCCAGGAAGGTAAAATTAATATCATTGTAACAGGCAATTGAGATGTGAATTATATCTCACTGGAACAGCGGGGTTCAAACTTTCTTGTTTCAGGACATTATACTCTTAAACATTATATTAGTGTAATGTACCCAAATCAATTTTCTTTCTGTACCCTAGAGATGAACATTCTGAAAATAAAATTAAGAAAATAATTCTATTTATAACATCAAAAAGAATAAAATACTTCAGGATAAATTGAACAAGACTTGCAGACTGAAAACTATGAAACATCACTGAAATAAATTAAAGAAGACCTGAATAAATGGAAAGCATTCCAAGTTCATATATTAGAAGATAGTGTAATTAAGATGTCAGTGCTCCCCCAAATGATCCACAGGTTTTAATGCAAACCCTATAAAAAGCATAGCTGGTTTCTTTGCAGAAATTGACAAGCAGGTCCTAAAAATCACGTGGAAAGGGAATGACTTCATAACAGTCAAAACAATTTTTAAAAAGAAGAAGAAGTTTGGAGGACTCACACTTTTCAATTTTAAAATATATTGCAAAGCTTCAATAATCAAGACTGTGATTCAAGCATAAAGATGCATATATGGATCAAGAACCCAGAAAACTAAACTCCCTCATCTATTGACAGTTGAATTTTGATGAGCGGCTGAGACCATTCAATGGAAGTAGGAATAGTTTTTCCCCCAAATGTGGCTGGGACAACTAGGTATTTACAAGTGCAGAGATGAAGTTGAGCCATTAGCACACACACAAAATAACTGAAAGTGTCTCATAGGCCTAACAGCAAAAACTAAAACCATGAAACTCATAGAGGAAAATCTAGAAGTAACTCTTCCTGACCACGTGTTGGCAATGGTTTCTTAGATATGGCACTGGAATCTCAGGCAGCAAAAGGAAAAACAGATAAACTAGACTTGGTCAAAATCAAACTTTTGTACTTCAAGGAATACTATCACAAAATTGACAAGATAATCCACAAAATGGAAGAAAATATTCGCAAAAGCATGTATATTTTTTAAAGTATCTAGTGTTTAGATCATAAAAATGTGTCTTACAAGTCAATGACCAAGAGACAAACAACCAATTTTAAAATGGGCAAAGAATTCCAATAGACATTTCTTCAAACAGATACAAATGGCTGTAAGCATACGAAAAATGCTCAACATTATTAGCTATCAGAGAAGTGCAAATATTGCTTCACATCTCATCGAATGATATATTCAGAAAGACAGTAACAATGTTGTTGGGGTTGTGGAGAAATTGAAGCCCAGACACTGCGGTGGGAATGGGAAATGGTGCAGCCTTTTGAAAAACAGTTTAGTAGTTGCTTAAAAAATCAGACTTAAAGTGACCACATGACCCAGAAATCCCACACCTAGGTGCATACTCAAGAGTTCTGATACTCAAACAAAACTTACACTGAAAGTTCAGAGCCAAAAAGTGGACAAAATCCCCAAATATCCATGAACTGCTGAATAGATAAGCAAGAATGTTATGGTTAATCTTTGTTATTGTGGATCCTGTATTTATGAATTCACCTATTTTCTAAAATTTCTTTACCCCTAAATAGATAGTCATTGTATTTTGAGGTCATTTGTGCACATGCACACAGCATGAATACTTTGAGTCACCGACAGGTGGGCATGTGCCCCTCCCCCCCTTGTCCTGCAAACAAGTGTTCTTTTCATGGTCTGCCTAGAACTATTGTGGGCTTTTTTCTTTTTTTTTTTTTCTCCATTGTTGTGCTTTTGTTAAGATTTTGCTGTTTTAAATAGACTCCTGAGTGTACCTCTTAAGTGTTGTTTAGTGTCCCTAGGCCACACCACAGTGCCTTATGGGGAAAAGATATGTGTCAGAAAAGCCTCATTCGGGTTTGATTTTCAGTGCTGTTAGCCATGAGTTCAATGCAAGGAATCAACAATAATATGGAATGAGATGCCTTTAAACAGGAGCCTACATAAAACTAGGTTAGGTGTTGACTGGTTGATGAAAATGTGAAAAGAGAGTCACAAGAATCTAACCTTACAATTTACCGGGAAGCAATGGTTCAGTATTTTCCAATTCAGTGTTGGTAGTGACTACAGAACTTAACTACCACAAATAACGAGAACCAACCACTTGCATACAGTGGAATATTATTTGAACACAAAAAGGAATGAAGTATTGATATACACAATAATGTGGATACTCTTGAAAATATCCTAAATGAAAGAAACCAGGCAGAAAAAAAACCACATATTATATGACCCTATTTATGATGCATTCAAAATAGGCAAATTCTTAGAGACAGAAAGTGATTGGTGATTGCCAGGGACCAGGGAGAAGGAAAAATGGGGAATCCCTGAAAACAGTAATTTTTTCTTCAAGTAAAAAAAAATCGTTTTGGATTTTGATAGAAGTAATTGTTGCATAATCTTGGCAATACACTAAAAACTACCAGATTTGTACATACAAAGAGGGTGATTCTTACAGTATATGAATCTAAATATTACTTAATATTAGTAAAATTTAAATTAAATATTAATATTAATATTTTTATTATTTAAAATATTTATTTTAAAATATTGGAAATTAAATTGATGTTTTAAAATATTGACTAGAAAAACAATGATTGTAATTTATTCAGTCATTTAAAATAACAAAAGTAAACTTATTACAGTTAGCATATTTTAATAAAAATAACTATTTTAAAAATAAAAACATTCTGCAAGACAATAGGAATTGTTTGACATTTTGGGAAAGGTCTTTACTATCTGATTTAATCAAACACATCTGGAACTTCACTTCTGCGTCTGCACTCAATCTGCTGTTATATGCCTTTGGGTTGGACGTAAGGAAAACAATCTGTCCTCACATAGATTTTAGAAGTGGGAGCACTTCAATAGCTTTTAAGATACTTGTGGATATTTTTCTTTGATACTGCACCTAAATTTAACAGATTAGTTTCTTAAAACTTAGTTACAATGTGAAATCTCAAAAACCAAATAACCCAATTAATAAATGAGTTAAAGAACAGAACAGACACTTTACAGAAGACGACATACAATTGATCAACAAATATATGAAAAAATGTTCAACATCTCTAGTCATTAGAGATATAGAAATCAGAACTAAGATTTCATCTCACTCCTGTCAGAATGGCAATTATCAAGAATACAAGTAACAATAAATGTTGGCAAGGATGTGGGAAAAAAGTGCACTCATACTTTGCTGGCGGGATTGCAAATGGGTGCAACCACTCTGGAAAGCAGTATGGATATTTCTCAGAAAACGTGGAATAGAACCATCATTCCACCCAGCTATCCCACTCTTGTTTATACCCAAAGGGCTTAAATCAGCATACTGCAGTGACACAGCCACATCAATATTTATAGTAGCTCAATTCACAATAGCTAAACTATGGAACCAACCTAGGTGTCCTTCAACAGATGAATGGATAAAGAAAATATGTTATATATATACACATTGGAATACTACTCAGTCTTAGAAAAGAATGAAATTATGACCTTTACAGGTAAATGGATGGAGCTGGAGAATATCATGCTAAGTGAAATAAGCCAATCCCAAAAAAACCAAAGGTCAAATTTTTTTCTGAGGTATGCAGATGCTAAGTCACAATAAAAGGGAGGCTGCTAGGGAAGAATAGAGGTACTTTGAATTAGGCAGAGGGAAGTGAAGCGGATAGGAAATAGCGGGGTAGAAGGATAGTAGAATGAATCGGACATTATTACCCTATGTGCATGTATGATTACATGACCCGTGTGATTCTACATCATGTACAATGAGATGAATGAGCAATTATACTCCATTTATGTGTGGTGTGTCAAAGTGCATTCTACTGTCATGTTTAACTAACTAGAACAAATTTTTAAAAGAAATAAAAAAGGATAACAACGATCTTTCAGATGGACACATTCAGTCCATTGCACTTGCTATAGTACTTTTATCCTCGCATGATGCCACAGCCTCGCACTTTCTCATTTGGAAAATATTAGTTTACTAAGTTATGCAGATTGCCCAAATGTTGGTGCCTTTCAATTCAACACACACACACACACACACACACACACACACACACACACACACACACGAGAGAGAGAGAGAGAGAGAGAGAGAGAGAGAGAGAGAGAGAGAGAGAGAGAGCAACAACAAACCCCAACTTGTTAACAGACCCTGTCTTACTAGAAAGTCTCGAGAAGTGTCAAACTCACCATTGTGGATCCAGCCCTCTCCTTTCTCTTGAAAGCTCAAATTCTATCATAGGGACAACATACAGTCAGTTGTTTTTGTTTAAGTGATAGACCAGCTTAATTTTTAAGAAAATGTTGGTCAAATACCACTGTATAAAGAGCAATATTTTCACAGTCGACGTATGCTGTTTTGGATGTGATTTGTCCCCTAAAAATTTATGTGCTGGAAGCTTAGCCCCCAGTGGGGCGGAGTCGAGGTATTGGAACGTTAAGAGGTGGGACTTAGAAGATGGTCGATCACAGCAGTGCCCTCAGAAGGAGTTCCTCCTTGTTTCATGGAGTGGATTATTTCCTGATGGTGTGGGTTGTTATGCAAAAGGGAAGCCTGCCTCCTCCACTCTCTTGCTTCCTGTCTTGCCAAGTGACCTTTCCTCCATTTTCCTGCCACTGGGATGCCACTCACCATGAGGCCCTCACCAGAGCTGAGCAGATGCCAGTGCCATGTTCTTGAATTTCCAGAACTGTAAGCTAAATATCTTTTCTTTATAAAGTTCCCATGCTCTGGTGTTTTGCTCTAGCAACACAAAATGGGCTAAGGCAATATGGTGTTCTTCTCAAAAGTGGCCAGGTGAGCTCACAGTCCCAACAATTGCCAAAGTACTTTTCCTCATGGAGACGGTCTTGCTTTGGCATGCAGCACATGGACTCGCTGTGTACTTCCCTTGTCATCATATATAGTAAAGAGACACATTCTCAAATGTGTGGATTTAAGAAAATTAATAATTTTTGCCACTTCATCAAGGAATTCTTAAATGAACTTAGTCAATTTTTTAAAACTGAAAAATCTCATGATGACTAACAGAGTTTTATGCCATTGTATTAATTTATGCTCAGGTACCAGAAGTTTTATCTACCATCAATTTTGAGCTCTAGGGGCCAATGTCAAGATAATCAAAGAGTCTTGGGATTAGTATGAAGATAGTTATGACCTTGAGGACTCCCTCTTCCCACCTTAAAGGGAATCAGAAAATCTTAGGGTATGTGGACCACACTTTGAGACGCTCTGCCCTGGACTATCCATCCATGAGGGCAGAGAGTAGGACCTCAACAACATGGTCCACTGCTGTATCCCAGAGACACAGGACAACAGCGGGACAAGAAAGGAGGACCTCGATAACCATTTGTTGAATAAATGTGTGGGCGGATCCCACAGAGGGTCCAATTTGGTGTTCTCTGATTAGATCATGGTCTTGTGGTATTAAACACCACAAAAGCTCTTGCTGGAAACAGGAATCCATGAAATACAGTAAGTATTGCTTCAATTCCTTTTTGGAAGTAGGTAGAGTACGTTGCTTTTCTTTTTAAATTCATTCTCAGGAGGAATTTAATTATGATAACATCATGACAGAAGGCCAGACATTCTGAATCAGAATCTCTTTCCTTATGTATGGATAGAATTAAACTGCTTCTCCACCGTGTGATTTCGCCTGAATTTTCTTCATGCTTCATTCCAAGTCAGTTCATCAAAGTAGCTGTTCTTCTGCTTAAGCCTTCAAACAATGTCGGCTCTCTTTCCACACTAAGGTCTCACCAGCACCAACTTGGTAGACAAATCAGATCATGAAACATGCTGGTCAGCTTTCATTCAAGTGGGACCAAGTGCCTTTTACTAGAACTTTTTAGCATATTGCAATGTCTCAGTATGTATGATGATATATGTTATAAACAAATATACATATTACATATCATATATACACAGAAAACTCCTTTAGTATCTATCTATCATGTATCTATAGTTGTCCCTTGGTATCCATTGGAGATTGGTTCAAAGACCTCCTCAGATACCAAAATGCATGGATATTCAAGATATATAAAATGGAACAAAATTGGCCTATAATCTATACATATACCCTTCTGTCTACTTTAAATTATCTCTAGATCACTTATAATACCTAATACAATGTAAAGGTTATATAAATAGCTGGTATGCTGTATTGTTTAAGGAATAATGACAAGATGAAAGTCTATAAGTGTTCAGTACAAATACATTTTCCCCAAAATATTTTTAACTATAGCTGGTTGGATCCACAGATACAGAGGATGACTGTAAATATGGGCTATATTTTTTGCACTTGTATAATAGAATATAGATTAGTGAAACTTAATTATTTTTGAATTTTTAGATTAAGGTTGATATAAATTCAAAATCCAGATTTTCTTGCTTCCTGTACCCGACTTTGTCCTAAAGATGAGGGCCATGATCAAGAACCACCCCCAGAATACTCCCTCCCCTGGAAAAACTTCCTTCCCTCTTCCTCATCAGTTAGAGTTTCTCTTGTGAGTCATGAGATATTTGTGTTAGCTTCTCATCTTGATGAGCGAATACCTGATACAATTAACTCATGAAGAGGAAAGGTTTATTCTGGCTCATAATTTCAGAGGTTCAAGACCATGGTCAGTAGGCCTCAGAGCTTTGGGCCTGTGATAAGGCAGTGTATCATGGCAGGAGAACGTGGGGAAAGCAGAAGTGCTGCCATGATGGCCTGGAAGTGAGAAAGGAGGCAGGTCGGGAAGGGGCCAGTACCCCACATTACCTACCAGGACACATCTGGGGCCTACCTCCTACGGTTCCTCACCTTCCAACAGCGCCACCCTGAGGACTAAGCCTTTAATACATGGGCTTTGGGAGACAGTCAAGGTCCAGATTATAGCAGTGTTACAGAAAGCAAAGAGCCTGAGAGCACAAATCCTAGTCATACCTTCTGTGTGAAAATTTCAAGGGGAAAATCAGTAGGATAACACGAAAGGTCCAACATTAAACCTAGAAAACTATAGGGGTTCTCCAGATGTTTCTGGAATGTATAGTCATTTTGCTTTTCAGCCTCTGGAGCTATCCAAGAACTCCCTTTGTGGGACAGAGCTCATTATGACATGCCCTTCCCTACCTGAGTACAGCGATAGCTGAGTTATTTTTCCCTCATTCAATTCTGACACTGCACTTGGCACTCGGTAGTTGTTTAATAACTGTAAGTCCAGATGAATTTCTTCTAATGTCTGCCTCAGATTCACCGAGTGAAAGGAGGGAGGAGTCATTTGGAGCATAAGGAATTTGAAAGGAGATACCGCCAAGATGGTGTATTCCAATGAATGGCAAAAAGTAAAGTCTAAGGTAAGAAAGGAGATGAGGCAACAGGAACCTTGTCTTCAGATGGAAACCAGAACAGTAAGTGAAATTTGCATTTCAGGTAAACAATGAATACTCTTTTAGTAGGTGCAGGCAATGTTTGGAGCATAGTTATACCTAAAAAGTTGTTAGGTATCAGAAATTCAAATTTAATTGCGGAACCTGTAATTTTTTTTTTTTTTTTTTTTTTTTTTTTTTTTTTTTTGGTGTGGCGTGGGGAAGTGAATCTGTCTTTTTATTTGTTGAATCTGGAAACCTGAAATGTGGAAGGACAGACAAGTTTTGCTCACACTGTCACCTGCCAAGGCTGTAAGGAAGGGGTGGCGGGAGTCCTGAGGGTTCAGTCACTTACATTTTTGCTGAAAGGATTTTATTTTCTTTGTATAATAACATTCTTTTACAAGAAAAAAATATTGCACAGTGGTAAACTTACATTTTATATCCCGTTTAAAAAAATCTTTTGGCTTTGAGCGGAACCATGATGGAAATAGAGAATCAAACAGTGTAACTGGATTCACCACAAACACTGAAACAATTAAGGAGACTTTCTCCATTTCCCCATAAACAAAGTTTCACTATATCCAGGTCTTCCTCCACTACCCGCCCCCGCTGTTTTTCTTTGTCTCTGTCTGTCTCTGCTCTGGAAATATATACTGGGATCTTTGGTTGGCATTTGCATTTAGTGCAGATCAAGGTCAATTTGGGCAAAGTTTACAAGTCTTTCCTTGATTACATTGTGCCTAAAGCGTTAACCTGTTAGCAGCCACAGCGCAGATTTCTCAATGAGACTCTTGTGCGCCAGACAATGTAACTATTTATTTGTGAAGTCACTACCATTGACATTTGTGCTGCTCAACGCAAAGTATTACCAACGCTTTCTTTATGTTGCTGTTTCTCTTCAGTAACCAAGAAAAGCAAAACAAAGTACAAATAATTGCTTATTCAGAAAGAAATCTCAGATTGTTCCTTAAACCTGTTCCAGGCAGCGGATACAGAGTTTTGAGGGAACTGGGAAATATGCAAAGCCCTTGGCTGGGATACAAACCCCGAACTGATCTGCCTGATGGCAAAAGCAGAAATAAGAGCTCAACAATAAAAATAAATGTCTGTGTGACTGATCGTGGCTCTGCAGGCTTTGGGGAGGGTGGGGAAGGTCTCCCAAGTCAGACTCTTATCTGTGTAGTCCCTGCTTTGGCGGTGGGGGCGGGGGACAGGGATTTGCTCCAAGGTCTGCCTCTCAATTGTTGGATGATTGATTCAGAAAGGCAAATGGGGCCGCCCCGTCCCTGCCAAGTGTTTTCCTCAGTCTGGGCTCTCCCTGGGTGCCTGGAGTGTGGACGCTCGGTGGCTTCACCCGCCGCTTTGTTCCGACAAAGCCGCGTCTTGCTGCAGCCGCCAAGCATTGCTCCAAGCCGTTGTCCCGGCTGTCCTGTGTGTGCAAACCCTGCCTCCCCCATCTGCGCGGCCACCTGCCTCCTCGTCTGTAAATATCTTCCTGCGGGCCCACCACGTCTGGGAAGCTCTCTGGAGTTGTTGCCACCCGCTTGCCTCCGAGTGTTGGCACCATCTTCTCTCCCAAGCCACTTGGAAAATGACTGCCTCTCATTTCTCTTGGTTGTTCGCAGGTTGCAACAGAAGGCAAAGCACATGCACTCTGAGTCAGGCTGGGGTTCATGTACAGGCTTTGTCACTTATCAGCTCTGTGACCTACTGCCACAGCGGTCAGGACCATGCCCAAACTGCAGAGCTCCCATGGTGTGCCCGGCGTGTGCTCAATACTTAACATGCTCCGCTTCATTTTATAGCCACGTTAAACCTAGGAGATACACAATTATTCTCCTGGTTTTACAGGCAAGAAAGCTGAGAGTCAGTGGTTAAAGAACTTCATCAAGGTCAAATAGATCCTTAATGATGGAGCTAAGACTGAAATTCAAAGAGTCAAGCTGCAAAGCCAAACTCTTACTGTGACCCAAATGTCAGACTAGATGTCTTTATTATTTAATGCTCTCAACCGTCCAAAGAAGTGTGCATTGTTCTCATGGTATAGGTAGGAGACTGAGGGTCAAAAAGTTGAATTTGCACATGATCATGCCTCTAGGAAGTAGGTTATGCTGGGCTTGACCCCCTAATGCCCCAATTCTTCACCTATCACCAGCATCTTCCAGGTAGGAAGGAGGCTTACACTTGCCGAGGTGTTGTGCTCTAAGAATCTATAAAATGCTGGGTCCGATCCCACTAAACACATGTATTTTCTTCTGATTTTATTATTAAATAATAGGACTTCCTAGAGTCTTTAACACCATGCAAAGTGTGCACCAAGAGTCTTCAGAAAAGGTTTTACTAGGCAGCCTTTTCAAATTTATTTGACTATAAAGCTTTTTTTTTTGAGATCCACCTATTAACACTTTTTTGCAGTAGCATTTCCCAGAATATAAATTTGGAAAGCATTCCATGATCCTGTTTGAGTTTACACACAGGTCAGGATGTAGGTAGAGGTACATTTGCTGTTGCTCTTTAGGAGTCCCAGGATGGTGACAGGGTGGCTAGGAGCTTGCCAGGCTGGTGAGTTCACTCTGTCAGGGCCAACCAGCTGCTCTAGGTGCCCAGGAATCCCACACCCAGGTGTCCTCAGCGCCATCAGTTAATTGAACTGGTGTTTGTTGTTCCACTGTTTTGCCTGAGTTCTGTGACTTTCTGGTTTCTTCCTGCTGGGTTCCAAAGTGAGATCAAGTATTTCCTAGAGTAGCCTCTTATTAAAATCCAATAAAGTCCAATTTAGGGCAGAGTTTATAGTTAGCACTTCAGGACCTTTGTAATGATAACTATCATTAAGTTGATGTTTACTAGGTACTGGGTTTAATCTAGGTGGTTTTGGTTAATCCTCCCCACCTGTCACGGAAGTCTCCAAGAGGGCCCTGTGTGGTCCCCTCCAACACTGACTTAGGGGCTACATCGAAACCAATGGACTATCTCAGAGGGGATGGTGTGTGACTCCATAGAGTCATACAGCAAAGAGGCAGTGCGACTTCCACCTTGGTCTCTTGAATGGCTCGCTCTGGGTAAAGTCAGCTGCCATTTTGTGAAGACACTCAAGCAGTGCTACAGAGGCCCACCTGGACAGACGCCAACTTGCCAGCCATGTGGGCAAGTCACTTTGGAAATGGACCTTCCAGGCCCAGTTAGACTTTCAGACAAATGAAGACACAAGCCAACATCTGACAGTAACCTCATGGGAGTCCCTAAATGAGATCTCCTCAACCTGAGTCATGCCCAAATTCCTGACCAATAGGGATGACTACTATTATTTTCAGCAACGAAGTTTTGGAGTGATTTTTTTACAAGAGAGACATAATGCAAATTCTGCTACCATCCCCCATTTTTTCAGATGAAGAAATGGAAGCTGTAAGAGAGATTGACTTACTCAAGGTCACAGTCAGATTTATGTGGCTAAGGCAGGTCGCCACAAAGGACTCCTTTCCTCACGACCCAAATTATTGCCCCCAAAGGTTGCAATGGTATCCAGAACTCTCTTTCTGGTCTTATTTATTCAGTGTGGTGATGTGATAATACAGATAGTTTTGGAGCCTGTCCATACCTTACCTCTCATGAATTACAGTTCCTTGGAAAGTAATATCATCTACCTGGTTGTGGATGAAATGACTTAATATATCAAAACCTCAGGCAGATTCTAGGCACTGGATGTTGGTGAGTGTTCTTCCCTTCCAACTTCCAATTGCTCCTTTAACCCAGGCATCACTTTGGTGGTGAGGAAAGCAGAAGGTTATCCAGCCAGCAATCTGTCATTCCCACCCTGAGGGAATTAGCTCATCACCATCCAGTCCTAACTGGCAGGAGGCTGAGGAGGCAGGCTTTTTGCTTGGAGAGCAAAGGACAGGAAGACATAATTTTTGAGTATGGGTTACTTTGGGAGCAGGCAGGCTTGGCAGGGTGCCCAGGGGCTTTTGGAATAACTGGAGGGCATCATGAGAGAAGGCAGGAGTGGAGCCCAGCAAGGCAAGTGGCAGGGAACTTTCCTTCACAGAAATGCCTAAGGCTAGCCCTACTGAATCCCATCAACAAAGACTACCCATGCTGAGCCTTGTTGACAATGTCTGCTGATTGAGGGTCAGCCAGGAGAGACCAAGAGAAGAATGCAGCAATTACCTCAGAAAAGTTTTTATTAAAAAAATATTTAAACTCAGTTATAGATAGAGGTCTTTGGCCCCAGGTACCAATAGTTTCAGACAGCCACAAAGACCAAAATTAAGTGTCTTGCTTTGTTCACATGACTAAATGGAAGCAGAGTTTGGTCTAGGACCCAAATCTATGCTGTAATCACTATGTTTGATCCAATTGATTTTTCTCTAGCTTGAAATTCAAAAATTCCACTTCTTTTGCACAGTTTTTCCTTATAAACATGGCCAAAGCTTACTTATTTTGAATTTTTTCTGCTTTAATATGTAGTTTGACATACAGTTTTGAAAAATTATTATTATTATTTTTTGCCATACTGAGGATTGAACACAGGGGCTCTCTACCACTGAGCTACACTCCCAGTCCTTTTTGTTTTTTATTTTGAGATAGTCTCACTAGACTTCTCAGGTTGACTTTGAACTTGTGATCCTCCTGTCTCATCCTCCATAGTAGATGGGATTATAGGCTTATGTCACCAGGCCCTGCTAACATGTGTTATTAAGCACATATGTTGTTTAAACAAGTTTGTTGAATACCTACTATGTGCCAAGTACTGTTCTACCTGCTGATGATTTGGCAATGAACAAGATGCAAAACTACCCTGGTTTTAAGAAGGCTTTGCTCAGAGGTGAGGGAAGGGAGTCACGGTAAGATAGATGTAAACAAAATTATATAATTAGTTGAAAGACAATGAGGAGAAATAAAATAGGAAAGGGGGATAAAGATAAGGTTTGTTGTGGGGGTGAATTTATATAGAGTGGTGAGGGAAGTTTTCTTGGGACATAGGATACCTGAACAGAGACCCAAGACCTCAAGGAAGCATGCTGGCTGGCTCTCTGGGGGGAAGCACACCACTAATTTATATATTACTAGGGAATTATTCTCTGAATCTTTCATGCTTGCAATTTTATTATTCTTCTGTCCTGTACTAAATTGTCAAGAGTGCATATTTCATCTTCTGCTTCCTTTGGGTACAATATAAATGCCTTCTGTAGAATGTTATTTGTACCACAAGCTTTTAATAAATGCTTGTTGAAAATTCTGGTTAAAGTCATTTTCTCACTATTGCCCTTTTTAGGCAAGAAATGAAGGGGGAACTACAGTAGCTCAGTGCTCTGTCCAATAGTCTGAATTACTTAGATTGTACAAACCAATGTTTAGCTGTACTCTCCAACATTCGGGGTCAATATTCTTTGCCTTCCATAAACATTACATCTAAAAACATTTGCAAAAGTCTTGGCTTCTCTTAAATTAAAAACAGGAAGCACCTATAGTTTATTCACCTCCAAACTCCAAACTGAAATCCACCATTACTATTTTGCAATTCTAATCTTTTTGTACAATGAGCTCTGACATTTTTTGAAAATGGTTTCCTGCCTAAGCTAGAGACATCCTGTTATTCTTAATAATAGTCTATGCCACCTAAATATTAAGGTGTCTTGAATTCATAGGGACAGAATCATTCATGGCCTGTAAGTTGTTTTTCTTTGATTTTTGCAAAAAGGGACGCTTCACAGACATGCTTTCCAATTTCCTTTTGAACAGGATTCTCAGTTCTGCTATCAATGAGATCTTGACCTTGTTTGCTTTTAGGGCTTTCCATAAGGGCATGTTATTTGTGCTTTTTATTTGCTCTGATTTTTGTTTTGAAGAGAAAAATTGAATATGAAAAGGAGTTATAACCATTCCAAAGATCCTAAGCATCCCAGCGAAAATGACTTTGGGGAAAATTGAACAGAAAATCAGAGACTGAAGACAGTGTATGCAGCTGAGTAATGAATTAATGAGATACCTACAAAGTGGAGACAAGGCATTGTCTTAAAGAAGCTAAAGGAACTGGGTAGTCATTACCTTCAGTCCACACATTTTTTTTCATTCAAGAATGCTATATTTCCCATCTGGGGAAATAAAAGTCCAATCAAGTGCCAACTAGATCAAATTTTCATCATCTAGGATGTCAGATATATAAAAAAGGACTGTCCTTACACTTTCCATGGTACATAAAATACTATTTGAACATCTGCAGAAGAAAAA
This sequence comes from Sciurus vulgaris, assembly GCF_902686455.1. Taxonomy (NCBI): domain Eukaryota; kingdom Metazoa; phylum Chordata; class Mammalia; order Rodentia; family Sciuridae; genus Sciurus; species Sciurus vulgaris. Next base: position 125,973,413 of record NC_136469.1, read on the forward strand.
GCAGATGCTCCCTCAGTGTGGGAGATCTTGGTCAAGTCCTTTACCTTTCTGAACTTTACTTCCTTTAGCAGTAATGCAGGGATAATAATACAAAACCTGGGTGAAGTTTAGGAACAGAAATAACAATAACCAACGACTCCAGATTCCGCATTCTTTTTAACCCTTCACATGCAGGAATTTATTTAATCCTAACCACAACCCTATGACATAGGTGTCATGATTTACATATGGGAGAGCCAAGCATAGAGATCCAGCCATTTACTCACAGTACAGAGAGCACATACTCGCTGGCCACTCAAACACATTTTTTTAAAGGGCGGATGTCAAACACATAGTAGTTGCTCAACAAAGGATTGTTATTACCGGTAGTGTTATAAGAAAGAGATAGGATTATTTCTTACACTTAAGCAGACTTTGTCACAATTGCTCCCCTGAGGTTCCCAAGCACATTCAGATGGAAGGGAGTTCAGAATTTATATAACAGAAAATTTAAAAAGAGCAGAATCAAGACAACATCTTCTTTTGAATCACATATCCAAGATTTCTAAGTGAGGGGAACTGACTGGTCGTGTCTGTCAGAAAACCACTCTGTTAAATGAAAATAGCAGTGCAAGTTAGTTCCTTGGCTAAATCAATTGTAGTTTCATGTAAAACAATCAACCAGTCAGCTCCATAAGACTCTGACCTTCCTCTTACAGTTTTGTGGCTCTTTTGGGTTTAAGACAGAGTTAAAATATTGAACTTGTTCCCTCAATCAATAAATGGACTTTGTAAACAGGTCACATCATGGAAACGGCTGTTTCTTCTACCTTTGCATTTTTATGTTCAGAATCCATCACTTTCACTGATGTTTATGGGGCTGTTCATGTGGTGCCTCATTAGACGCTGGCAGAGAGCCTGGGGGAGGGGCTTGCTCCCGCCACTATCTGGGCAAGGTGCTAAAAATGACAGTCAATGAGGCACAGCACTCCAGGCATCAAAATACATCCGCGGAGATATTTCATCATACTTCATTATAGGGTGCCAGAATCCAAAAGTCATGCTTGTCATTTTTTAAAAATTATGAGTATATTTTTGTGGACCATTTAGATGCTCAGAGAAAAGTATAAAATGGCTATTTGAAGGAGAAAATAGAGGAGAAATGACCTGACCTTATTTATAGGGAAAAGAAAATGTTATCAGTTGCATCAAAAATGAAAATCACTTAAACTTGCAAATGAATCTATATAATGGATCAATTTTGCATGGGCAGCAGAGGCTGGTGGTGGGAAGAGGACTCATGTGCATGAATCTGTCAGGTTCAAGCCCTGGTTCTGCCTCTTCTTCACCACGTGTCCATAAACACCTTACTAACTTCCCCATGCCTGATTCCTCATTTCCAAAACAGGAATAAAAGCAGTCCCTCACTCATAGGGTTTTGTGAGAATTCGAGCACCCAGTAAAGCTCTTGATCAATGCTCACCATGTGGCATAAACCACCACGGTGCTAGGAGTTGTCATATTGTTATTGTTATTTATATATTTGCATGTGTGTATATATAAAAACCACAAATTTTCCTGAAGTATGGTATCTAATAATACAGGAAAGCCAGTCAATCTGGTTATTGACAACTTTTGGCTATTGCAAATAGTGCTATGGGCATGTGTGGTTGATATTCTAATCCATTTCACAGAAGGTGACACAACACAGTTGTCAAATGAGATTCCCACAGGCAGACTACCTGTCTTCTAAACCTGGCTCTATGCTTTCCATAATTACCTTATTATCTTTACTTATGAATGTTCTTTCATACTATTTTTATCCTGTAATAACCCCCTTACAGTATCACACTAGGGTTAATCCACTCTTTACAGAGGAGGGAAACAGAAACTCAGAGGACACAGAGTTAACAAGTGGCAGTGATGAGATTCGAACCCAGGTCTAGCGACCTAAGCCTGTGCCCTTTCTTATTGTTTCATTCTGCCTCCCAGTAAGTGGAGTAAGAGTGAAAGGGTTCCCTTAACAGAGGAGTCACTGGGGAGGGGTGCAGCTTCTTCAATTTGCCAGGATAAGAGGGGCACCGACCAGGGGGTCCCCAACAGAAGGAAGAAGACACGTGTGGAGGCCAGCTATGGAAATCCTCACCCACTCCTGAACCAGGTGGGGTTTAGCCTTGGAGAACGAAGCACTGACCCACTCAGGTCGCATCCCTCCCATTTCAGTTCCCCAGCTCAACTGGAGAGGTGATTGGCTCACAACAGACACCCGCAGAATTTTCCAGATTGAGGAAAATAATCTACGCAAGAGGAAAGAGAAGAGAAGAGAGGCATGGGGTTTATTAAATGTCTTTCAGGCTCCCTGCCTGATTCTCTGCCCTGCTGCCCGACTTGTTTTAATTTTCCCTGAGGGAGCCCATGGGTATGCTTGGCCACATTGTGGGGACTTTTTAGGGAAAACAAAACCAGGTAGAGATCTAAGACTCTGTGTCTCGCCCCATCAGCCAACAGTCGTTTCATTAAGTGCCGATTCCCCCTGCGGAGCTGAGTTAATGGAGGTGGAAAAAAAGTCAGGACTAAACAAGGAGCCGTTCAGATGTGGGATTCCAAACACAAAGGTAACAGGGCGTCTCTGTACCAGGCTCTGCAGGGCCACGTTCTACGTGAATGAAAGGGACGCAGTTGTTCTGCATCCATACAGGTCAAGCTATTCAGAGACCCAGCACGAGGGAAAAGGCCAGTCACTCAGCTCTTCCGCTTCGTGCTGGCTCCAGCTTATTTTCTATGGGAAAGACAGTTCCTTGAGTCCTGTCCAGTTGCATTTTAAAATTTGAGTCTTACCTAGAATTTCATTGATTAGTAACATGTTGCTTTCTGGAGTATTGTATTTTTTCTCTTGCTTTCCAAAAGAGAAGGATTACAGAGATTTGAAAACAAGATGCAGATCAGAAAATAGAGGCTTGGATTGAGACCCCTGGGAACTGTGGAACAAAATACCAATTGGAAGGGGAACTGCGTGGTGCGAATCGTGGGTATAGGGACAGAACAACACAATTAATGACAAAAACTTGTGGCAATAAAATGTATACAGGCAGCTCACTACGATTCTTAGCCTGGATTGATACCTTGTGTCTGTCTGTGGGTGTGAGTGTGTGCGTGAGTGTGCGATAGCATGTTTGGTGCATATTTGAGGAGGAATAACCCAAACACAAAGAGACAGTCTGCAAAACAGCAACTGGGGAAAATGGCAAAATGAGGAGCCGGGGATAAGTAGCCAAACCAAGCGTCTGCTACTGAAATTACAACCAGATTGCCTCCCGAGGCAGAAAAGCTCAGCAAGCGCGCCCTGGGGCAGATTGGCTTTCACAAGCCTACCTGAGAGACAGTGTCCAGACCCCGCTTCCAGATGAAAACTGAAATGGCGAAGAACGGGGCCCAGCGCAGAGGCAATGTGTTCCCGGCGGCTTGCAGGGAAGGACAGGGAAGCCCTGAACTGTCCCCGAGGGGCCCTGGCCCCATGGCTGGCTCATCCTGGTGGACTAACACAGGGACAAGACCTGCCCATGAGGCCTGGAAGCAAGTGGCACTCCAGGGCCCAGAGGGGATGGGGAGGAGCATTCCGTTAGGACCCGGGGGCAGAAGGGTCTTGAACCAGCCTGAGAAGGACCAGGTGTGTTGTGGTCTGACATGTCTGACCAAAGCTCACGAATTTCCACGTCTCAGGCCCAGCTCTGGGGAGGAGAGGGAGTTTTCTGGATGAGTGGGCTTGTGCTCACACACCCCAGGCCTGAGGCCTGAGAAGTTCCAGAGCCATAGCTCCAATGAGAAGGAAGAAATGAATGTGTTCAGACGGCGCACAACTCCACTGGCCGGCCAGGGAGGGGTGCCGCTAATTCACCTCACTTAGATCCAGTGGGGTTTCATCTTGGGCCCTTTCCAAGACCCTAATAATGAGTATTATGAGGATTACTAATAGTGATCAGTGTAATGCTAATATTTATTTTCCCGTATGGTGTGTCAAGTTCAGTATTTGCTTTTTCTTACTGAGTCCTCCCAACTCCCCTTGAAGTAGCCATTATTACAATCCATCTATTATACGTCGACGGTGGGCAACTAGCCAAGTTGCCATAGCCAGGACCAGACCCAGCAGGGGCTGAAACAGCAGTCTGTGTCCACCGCAGGATCCACTTAAGCACCTGCCCAAAGGACTGAGGGCCTGACCTTTCAATTAGTTAAAAAATTAACCAACTCTTTGCAATGACAAAGGACACAGGAAGGGATCCAGAGCGAATTCCACGGCAACGAGTTACGCAGTATTGAAGCACCAGATGACCAACATGCAAGGGTTTCTATTCCTCTAGTGCCACATGGACATTCCCCACCCCACCCTCCTGAGACAGAGACAAATGACCAGCACAGGTGAATATCTGGGGGTCAGGCAGAAGAGCTACGCCAGGGCTTCACCTTATGGTCAGCGAGGATTCATGGGCCTCTCTCTGTCCCTGTCCTTGTTCTGAACAAGGAAAAGGGACATTTGGAGTGACACAATGGGACCATCCTGGATCCTGGAGTGCTTTCCCCAACACCAAGGACTCATCATTAAATAAATTTAAATTACGTTCAGCCTAGTTTTCTCATTAAACCAGTTCTATTCTAAGAAATGCATGCAACCTCATTCTAAGAAAATTGGATGGTTATACATGGTATCCATGGCAACCTTCACTTAAACAGAATATGAAATTAACTAGACACCTCTGAGCCTGACATTCTAGATAAATGAGTTAACCACAACGGAAACTGGTTAGCACTATTTTTTTTTTCAAGGGAGTTTTGGGGATTATATGGCTTTAGGGTTCTAGAAAGGATTAGATTAGGGGCTGTATAAACCCCACACAGGTAGATGACCATCACAGAGCCACTCAGAACTCAGGTTCCCCATTTCAGAACTGCAGAAATTGGGTAGCTAGCTCCTCTAATTACTTCCCCAACCCCAATTTTCAGTGGATTATTCCAGAAGTTTTTACCCCCCCCCCCTTTTTTTTTTAGGTCTCAGTAGAATGGCAGTTGAAACTATCTTACTTTCATCTTACTAGTATTTGCCACTGATTTAAAAAAAAAATAATTGACATTAGTTTTAATAGCAGTTTTAGGTTTATAGAAAAATTGAGCAGAAACTAAGAAACAAGTTTCCACAGACTTCCATTCCCTTGGTTTTCCCTGCTGTTAATGTTTTGCATTGGTAAAGAATGTTTGTTACAACAGACGAACTAAATACTGATACATTATTAGGAATTAAAGGCCATCACTTTCATAAGGTTCACTCTTTGCACGGTATAATCTAGGGTTTTTGACAAAGGTATAATTCCACGTATCCACTATTACAGTTTCACCATCCTGAAAATCCTCTGTGCTCCAATCCTGAGAACTGCAAACAGCAAAAAGACAAAAACTAAAAACTGAATCAGTATCTATAACCCATCCTGTTTCCCTACCACAGAGCAATGCAAATGTGTGCTGTGGAATTGTTTTCCTTCCTATCAGGTACCTCCAACTTTGGTTTTGTTAGAATTTTGGTCCCAGGGGTATTAAAGTTTCTTTTTACATTTTACCTCTTCCATAGGACAAATTCTTCTGTTGATTCATGAGTCCTCATGGCTTCGTCACCATTGGTTGTTCAGACTGCACCCTATACTTCTCAGTTTTGTTTTGTTTTGTTTTCACTCCTCACTGTTTCTTGGCTACCACTGGATGTTTTGATCTGGCTCTGACTTTTCTAGAACTCTCTTCGGGGCTGGGTGAGGACAGGGACGCCTTTGAGGTTGGAGTTCCAGTTGGAGATATACAGGTGTCTAGCTCTGGCACCCTGTGACTGTCTCCAGAAAATTGCTTTGTTTCTGATTTACTGAAAAGTATTTTTACTGCATGTCATTTAGCAAGTATGTATTAAGCAAATATTACATGCTAATGGTGCCTCAGAAGAAAAACATGCCTCTTGGATTTTGCCATAACAAATGTCCTGTTCTTATTGGTGTGGATAGGAGTACAGGAAGAGGGAACAGATGGTGGCAATTGATGGTCCAGGTGACCCTCTGAGTCAGAAAACAATAGAGACTAATTCAAAATAATTAATAATATTAATACTAGTAATATTAATCGCGAACATTTGTTGAGAGGGCCAGGCATTCTTCTAAACTCTATATTACTGCATTTAATTATCACAATAACTCTGATATGTGTAATTACTCTTATTCATAAGACATAGAGAAAGCAAGCAATTACCCTGAGGCCACAGAGTTAGTTTTAGAACCTGTATTCCAACTTGGGTGATCACCTCTGAATTATACCATAATGATCCTTTTTGTGCAAAATACTGGGCTACACCCTATAGAAGAGATAAGATAGTTTCTCAGCTCTGACTTCCACTCCTTCTATCTCTCTTAGAAAGACTCACATCCTGTCATTTTCCTCTTTGAAGATGTCTGCTGACTGTGATTTCTACAGAGCCAACCAACTCCTCAACTGGAAGTCTGTATTACTCAGCTTTCTGCCACTATGACAAAATACCTGAGATAATAACCTTGAAAAGGGGAAAGGTTTATTTTGGCTTGCAGTTTTGGACGTTTCAGTCCATGGTGAATTAAAACACTGTTTTGGACTTATGAGAGCAGAGTATATCATGAAGAGGAGAAAGGGGCTCACCTGTGGCAGCCAGGAAACAGAGAGAAATACAAGAAGGGCTTGGGGTCCCAATACCCGCTTCTAGGGCACACCCCCAATGACCTAACCTCTTTCCACTAGGACTCACTTACCAGTTTCCACTGCCTCTCAAGTGCCATGGGCTGAGGACCAAGCCTTCGACACAAGAAACTTTGGGGGAAATTGAAGATTCAGACTGTGATAGAGTCGAAGACCCTTTACCACCCAGTCTAACTACCTTCCCACACTTCAACCTCCCTGAACCTCCACTCTTCTCTGCTTCTGCATTCCTAGATTTGGACTCTCTGCCTCTGCTCTTCCTTGTTTTGGAATGTTTCTCCTCTCTTTCATTACCTTGAAAATTCCTCCTACCTACTTTTTGGAACCACTTTGAGGCATAACTTTGTGCAGATTTCCCTTTGACTCTCAGGCAAAGCTAGTGATTCCGTTCTCAGCATCTACCGCCCATTCGTCTCTATGTCAGTCCTTGACAAGATGGGATAGACGCTGCTATCAGTCCACTTGTCTGTGGCTTCCTCAGGGTCAGGGAGGGTGTCTTATCCACCTGGGTTGGCTCTGTCTTTCATCATGGCGGTCCCTTGAGGTATAACCCATATAAAGCCAGCAAGCCCCATGATCCCCAGCTCCTGGGGTGCATCTCAATAATGCACATTCACCATCTGAAGTTCACTCAAGTGTTAAAACTCTTAGTCTTTTGAGGAAACATCAAAGGTGTTTATGTGCTGCAAAGGTTCTTATGGATGCTCTTCTTACAAATGCTACCTTCAGTAGTCTGCATAGAGATGGTGGCTCTATGTCACCCACTGGGTCATTTGTTCACTTGCTCATTTCATCCTTCAATAAACAAACATTTATTGGGAAACTACTAAGCTCTTTTTTGTTGTTGTTTTAGAACTACATATTTTTTCTTAAAATACTGTCTCTTGCTCTCTCTTACTGTCACTTTTCAAATCTCGAAATTCTCTCCAGATAGCTAGTCCAAGGATCTTTCTGTCCCACTCCTCCTAGGTCTACACTGGTCTTTGCTCTGAGGATCAGGTTAGCCTTCCTGACCTCCTTAGTTTTCTCTGTTGGTCCACCAGCAGGAATCCCTTTGATCAATCATGTTCTAGAAACTGACCCAGCAAACTAAGGGGAATCCTTTCCCCTTAGAATCTATCTAAGAGGAAGGAAAGATTATGAACACTAATACATCAGTAATGTTTGTCCCAGTTATAGATTTAGGAGTGCATTTACAAACAAAAAAGTAAGAATCAGGGCAAACATACCCTGAGCTCCAAATGAATGATGCAATCAGGATATACTATAGGGTTAAGGACCAATATATGCTTTTGGGCCCTCGATAAATGTCCTCATAGTGACCTAGTCACTGTGGTGCAGTGAATTGAACCTGGACTTCAGCTCCTGGCTCTACCCTTAGCCCTCAGTGGATCATCTCGAGCAAGCACCTTGACTCTTTGAGCCCCTGGTTCCTTCTCTAGAGGTGGAGATGATCATCCTAACAGCAACCCTTTCCTAAGTGCTTGGAGGCTCTAAGGACATGGGGCCTGGCCCTGCAGAGTGAAGAAATGGGAGACTAAGGTGAATCCTTCCAGTTTCAGTTCCTGATTTGTGGGACCCCGTAAGAGGTAAGGGGCATGGTGAACACAGTCAAAGCCCTATGTCATAACAGTCCCCCAAACAGAGCCAATGAGCTCTGTTAGGGCCGGGCTGTTTGTCTTTTTTCCCCTTATTATATCATCCCAAGTGCCTGCAACAATGTCTGGCCCATTGTAAGAGCTCAATTAATATTTGGTAGATTTTTTTAAAGTTCATGTTGCAGTATGAGATGTATTTCAGTGCCTTTGAAACCAAAGTCTCAGACGCTGTTAATGAGAAGGACGATTAGGACAGCCATTTTAGGAAGAAATCAAGCAGAATCTATCCAAGTTCAAAATGCACATTTACATCTTTGTAGGTGGAATATAAACACTGCCCTCCAGGCAGTCGATTGAGTATTATCACAACTCATCTACCTAGAATGCAGGCCTGCTTATGATAGCAGTAGCTGTGATTTTGAGGGTGTGCACATAGTGTAAAGTAGTGACTCAGAGCATGAACTCTGAAGCAGAGAGCCCGGATTTAAACCCTGTCTTTGCCAAATACCAGCCAGTGTGACCCTGATTGAGTAGCAGTCTTTCTGTTTCCTTGTCTGCAGAATAGAGTGAGGACAGCACTCAGGACCTCCTCGGGCTGTTCACAGTACTAAAGGGATTCCTATGCATGATACTTAGTATCCCCTGCTATACAAAGAGTCATGTGCATGCTCACTTTTTACTTGTGGAGACGTCAGATGCTTACCACAGACCTTGATATTGTAACTGAAGCTCAGAGATGTTCCACAATGAAGGTTAGGAGCAGATAGTCAGCTGCAAAACCAGACTTGAACTCTGGTCCTGGTCTATGTTTCCAGGCTAAGAATGTTCTGAGGCTAAGAAAACACAAATATCATCATCCCTGGATGAGCTTATCCTATAGTTTGGTTATGGAATATTCCCCAAAGGCTCAGGCTTTGAAGGACAAGCTGCCAGCCTGGGTGCTGTTGGGAGATAGTGGAACCTTTGGAAAATGGGGTCTAGTGAAAGGAAGCTGGGCCATTAGGGGGTGCCCTTGAAGAGGTTACTGGTACCCCCTGCTTTCCAGCTGCTGTGGGATGAGCAGTTTTCTGAGCCACCCACTCCTGCTGTGATATACTGAGCCACCACAGGCCCCAAGGAACCAGGGCCAAGTGACCATGGACTAAAACTTCCAAAACTGGGCTAAAACAAAACCTTTCTTCCTTTTAAGTTACCTCTAGTATTTTGTTACAGTCATGAAAAGCTGATTAACACATCGTGGTTCCCCCAGTGAGACACTGAATTTCTACCATGAGGTAGTCCTACTCTTATTTCTGTTTATTATCTTTATGTTTTCTAAATTTAACTTATCTAACACTATCATTTTCATCTCTGGAAAATGCCTGAAACCCTTCTTGGGACAAGGTGGGCTCTCAATACATTCCTTGCCTTTCAAGTTGGGGGCTGCGGGCTGGGGGCTGCTGAGCCCTGCACGAGGCTTGGCTGGAGCCCTCTACCCTCTGCCTGTGTCTGAGCTCTCAGGGGACTGCTCTGGGAGTCAGGCTTGTGAGGAGAGGCAGGGCAATCAATTCTCACCAGTGCCGAGGCCTGGTTCTCGTTAGGACTCCGGCTCTGTGCCGGCCCTGTCCTGCCCCCATGGATACTTATCCAGGCTCTGAGCACCCAGCCTGGCTACAGCTTATTTCCCTCCCACCGCAAGGGTTAATCAACCCGTGGACATTGAATGCCTGCTTCTGCAGAGCTCAGGCTGGGGGCCACAACGGGGAGGGCACAGGGTACCAGAAACAAAAGGAAGACCAGCCCTTAGGGAACTGCACTCGACAGCAGCAGCCTGGTCAGAGCCCACCGGGCCCCAGGCTGAATCCACGAAGGTGTCCTGGTGGGAGTGCTCACCCCTGAGGGCCCTGAGGACCAAGTGCCCTGCTGAGGGTAGAGTGGAGGAGACGTGAGAGGGATCACATATTTTTGTCTCAGTTTGTCAGGGCGCCTCCCTGGGACTTTCCTCAGATGGCCACAGTTATGGGTGGACTTTCACTTCTGTCGCTGGTGTTGTCCACTCCGTTTTTCTCTTGGTGACATCACCAGGATCTGTCCCGGCTATTTCCCCATCAGCAACAGGGAGCCTGTGTTTTGCACGTAGCCACAGACGACAGCTGCTGGAAACCAGCCCCAGCCGCCGCACATTCAGTTTCCCAACGGAAACCTCACTTGAACGAAGACAGAACCGAGCCCCAGACAGGGCCCTGGGCTGCTCAAGGTCACACCACTAGAAGGAACAGTGAGACTTGAGTCTTCTCACTCCCTGCAGGGGACTCCTGCTAAGTCAAGGCTGCGTCCACCAACACGAGCCTCTGCATCGTAATAAGGCGGGAAAGCCCTGCCTATTTTATTTCCCTATCCCCAAAGCTTTTGAGCGTAGATCTACTCGTGCAGGAGAATTTGCTGACATGTGTCCATGTGTCCAGAGCTTCTGGATCATGCAGGAACCTCCAAGGCTCCAAGACCCTGACTTTGTCAGCCTGGAGAACTGAGGGGACAGACTGGATCAACTCATGACATGGGGACAGTCCAAACCCAGGTCTAACCCTGAAGACAGCCCCGACCACAGAGCAGGCTGCCTCTGATGGGGGAATTCAGAAGTTTTGTGTCATAATGGAAGGAATTGGGTGAAAATAGCAAATACTTGGTTTGCATTTTTGTTTGGTTTTTCCAACAGGGCAAATTTTCCACCAACTGCAGGTTTTACATTGAATGCAGATGGCACTGCCAAGAGGGGAGGGAGGTCCTACTTTCCCATCAGGGGTCCACAGTTCTGAGTGGGGCAGGGGTGCCCGGCTCTCAATCCTGGGGCAGCTGCTTCTAGAACCTTCCAAGTTGCTGGGCATTCAGGTTCCTAGAGACGGTAATTGGGCTTTTGGGGTCTGCTTACATCCTTCCAGCACTGAGATGCTGGCTAAAATAGCTCAGGCCATAAAAATACCAGAATGAAAGTACTTGAAACAACCGCATATCCACATATTCCATGCAGAGGCTATTAAAACTTTCAAATTACACCAGCGTTGCTTTTCAAGGCCACAAGAGCACACAGCTGAATGGAAAAGGAAGAGATATTTTCAGGATGAGTTCAGCACCAATCAGGGTAAGCTTTCATTTATCCTCCTAAAAAAATCTTCTTTAAACCCTGCAGGATAATTTATAAAGGTCGACTCCCTTTTTAAATGGTTTTACCAGGCCACAGTAAGGCCTGGACTAACATATTGCCTTTCTCACTGTGACTAATCAAATCTCTGGTTGGGAGAGACAAAGTCCAGTAAAACCCGGTGGATCTGAACAACCCCTTCTGCTTATGTCTCTGCCACCCATCTTGTCCAAAGTGCCGCCATGTTTAGCCTGTGTTCCCAACAGGTGTCCTCACTGCGTGTCTACCCCAGTCTCTCATGCCTGTTTTCCACAGAGCACACCTCTTATTTTTCTCAAATGCACACCTGGTCATCCCCTGTGTAACAACCCTGGTAGCTCCCCACTGCCATTTTCCCAGGACTTAGGGGTCCCTCAGTGGCCTGGCTCCACCCAACCCCTCTAGGTTCATCTCATACCATTTCTAATTTGGTATCCATCCTGGGATTCTCTATGACCTCTCTTCAGGGTCTTCAAATCTGGCCAGAAACTTTTCCTGGATGCTTTCCTCTGTCTTTTTTCACTCCGGGAATTCACATTTACCTCAGGTCTTGATCACTATCCCATGGGAAGAGGGAAAAAAATCTCACATTCATTACCTGTGATTAAGTTGCTATAGCAAAATACCTGAAACTAGGTAACTTGTAAAGAATAGAAGTTTCTTTGGTTTATCTTCCAGGAGCATGGCACTGGCATCTTCTTGGCATGTGGTGAGGGCCTTCTTGCTGCATCATAACATAGTGGAGGGTATCACATGGCCAGATAGCAAGTGTGCTAGCTCAGGTCTTTCTTCCTCTTTTATAAAACCGTCATGGGGATCCACCCTCAAAATCTTGTCAAATCCTAGTTACTTCCCAAAGGCTCTATCTTCAAATACCATTAGCATGTGAGTCTGGGGATTAAATTTCCAACACATGAACTTTGGGGAACACATTTAAACCATAGAAGCAACCGATTTTCACAATACTCCAACATGTCTCATATTTTTCTCAGGGGGTGTTGCAAAGTCTTAGAAATGTTCTTGAATGTTAGCAAAATTAAATTTGGTTCTCTGAGAAACAGGCTTCTGTGTATTTGAAAACATATTTCAAGCAATTAGTGAATGATTTCTGTAACTCTTAAAGCCCCTGCAAGCTCTACATGGGTTGGACAGTCTGTGGATTTTCTCCATGAATCTGTGTTTTTCCAGGCTTTGCCTCTGGCAAATTACTCATACTGCCATCCACTCGCTTGTGCAAACCCAAGACTTGACTGGCAGCCTTATTTTCTCTTTGCCATCAGTAAATCTTTCGCTTCTCTTTTCAGAACACAGACCCAGGTGGTCCACCTGGCTCCATCTCCAAGTTTCCACCCCAGTTTAGTCGTCTTGCATGTGGACTTCTACAATGGCCTCCCCCACCAGACTCACAGTTTGTTCTCTCGCCATCTAGTTTCTGCCCAACAGACAGAAACACCTTCCCAGAGAGAACTCTTATTTCTACAATCTCCTAATCGAAATCTTTCCATCATTTTTTCATTATATTTAGAAAAAAAAATTCAAACCCATTACCAATGGCTTCCCAGGCCACAGTGGATCTATCCCTGTCTACCTTTCCTTTCCTATCTTAGGACCACTCTTTTCTATGACCACTGTGCCACAGTCTTGCTTATTACCCTGCTGTTCTTCTAATCTCCTTCCTGCCACAGGGCATTGACATGTACTGCATCATTCAGGAATGCTGTTTTATAATATTTGCATTGCCTAGCTCCTTTTCATTTTCTCATGCCAGGCTTCATCTCAGGGCCTTCCCTGACCACTCTGTGTGAAACATAGAAAGCCCCCTTTCCCGTTGGCAATCTGACAGCCTTATAATTTCCATTGTAGGGGGAGATCACAAACTGAAAAAAGGTATGTATAGTTTACTAGGGCTGCTGTAACAAGGCACCTTAACTTGGGTCACTAGAAGTTCAAGATCCAGTGTTGGCAAGGTTGGGTCCTTCTGAGGATGGGATCTGTCTCAGGTCTTTCTCCTAGCTTCTGGGGCGTGCTGGCAATCTTTGGAGGTTCTTGGCTTCTGCTACACCATACCATTTCTGCCCTCATTTTCACCCAGTGCTCTCCCTGTGTGCCTCTCTGTATCCAATTCCCCATTTTGTAAGGATCCAGTATACCGGGTTAGGAGTCCATCCTGCCAGGGTGAACTTAACCAACTACATCTGCAATGACCCCATTTCCAAAATTTTTCTTTGTAAAGTTGCCCAACCTCAGATATTTCATTATAGTCATGTAAAACAGACTAGTATATTTCTTCCCAAGAAAATGCCAATAGGCACATGCTTATGTTTACCCCCAGCCCCATTCAGTATGATTTCAGGGAATTTAAAGACATCTTGAATAAAGTTGTTTCCATGGATCAAAGTAACAATGCCTGCATTATAGGATCTTACCAAAGACCCTTCTAACTCAGAAGTTATGGGATTCTACACAACTGTGCTTTGCAAAGCACTGTAGCTCTATGGGGAAAGTGAAATACTTTGCTTCTACTTATAAATTACTGGGAGAGAGAGAAAAAAATCATACAACACAAAACTATGTGGAGAAGTCCAAACAACCCAGAGAAAGCTTCCATGTGGGTTCTTGAGTTGAAAGTTCCCATACCTGGGCTTCCCATTGGCACACTAATAAGGGAGCCAGAAATATGTGCAAGAAAGAGAAAGAGCAAGTGAGCTTGCTTAAGGGTTTGAAACCAATATAATCAATAAAATGTGGGTTTTGCCATAGTACATTTAATAAAAGTCTCACTGGTATTTCAGATAAAACTGATTTTTATTACCTCCTTTAAAAAAACCTTTAATGTCACATAGCTTCATGTAAAACTATTAACAATGTTTGTTGTTTTATGAAACAGGAAAGGTTTTGAATCAATATAATTGCTTTCTGCTGCTGTCTGCAGCCAGGTGTACCCATCAGCCCCATTGTGAAGGAGTCAGTTTGACATCTGCTTGGGCCTTTCCCTCTCTCCCTCCCTCAACTCACATGTCAAACAGAAATTCTCATAACCTGAGGTTTAATAAGGAGGAGAAGGTGGCCCAGTGAGAGGGGAGGAAACTGGCAGTTAGAATCTTTATAAATTTAGGAAAAACTGAGTTCCCAGCTGGGCAGACTCTCAGACCTGTGTTTAGAGTTAGCTTCTCCCTCTGAAATGACTAGGCCCAGGACATGTCTTATTAAGGACCCTTTAGGAGCCCTGAATGAAAAGCTGAAGCAGAGGAAGGACTATTTTCTAGAAGACTGGCCACAAGGAAAGCCTGTCTACTGCTTGCCTTAAATTCTGCAGGAGGTTTCACACGGGGTCAGGTTGGCTCAGAAGTGGTCTTTTTAGCTTCACAACGGCATTATATGTGAAGAGCAAAACCCACCACCCAAATGAAGATGGCATGAGATGATGAGGGAGGGAGGGAAGGAAGGGAGCGGGGAGGGAGGCCAGAGACAGAATGTTCCCTGGGCTTAAGAGTATATTTTTAGCTTCATCAACTTAAATATAAAACCTTTTCCTCCACTTGACTCTGGAATGACTAGGTGAATCAGGCTACATTGCTACGGATTACAGTTCAGATTGTCATAACACAAATCAAAAAGCTTTATATTTGAAGCGAACCTGGTACACTCTCTTGGAGCCATTTTAACAGAATCAACTGTTAAACCTTCCGGAATCTTGTAAGCCAGGTGACATCATGCTGGCAGCTTGATATAGGCCACAGGGAGAGTATTTATATTATGGTAGATGCTACAAATCATTTTTTTTCTTGGAATGCTGGTGTTAAATAGTTATCAGCACACCATCTTTATATATGAATATTTACGGTTCTAACTGCAGCAAAACAAAGAAAAAAAATACCTCTTACCAACCAAGAAAGAAAAAACAAATACATCTTGCCAACCAACATGGAATATGCACAGATACTTTAGAAGAAGCCCTTGAGAGCTCATCTTAAAGACTGTCCTTTAAGTAGTCAACAAATCCTGAGTCCTGCCACCTCAGGCTGGAGCTGAGGGGCCCATGAAGACCTATGATAAAGATCCCAGCCACTGAGCATCTTATAATTTGGGGAGACAGGATGGGCACACATGGAATAATTATGTAAGAATATAATTACATATAGTACTGTCTTGTAAAGGCTGGGTACGGCAAGAGTTCAGAGAAGAGACGGATCGTAGGCTGGCTAAAATTAAGCAGGAAAATCGTGCAAATTACAGTCTCCTGTTAATTCAAAGGAGTAACAGATAGACTGACTTCACCGTAATGGGATGTTTGGTTTGTGGCAAAGGGATCCTCAGACAATTAAAAAACAGCCTTTGAGTGTGTCTTCCTCTTACTTAATATCATTATCACTCTTGAGATGCATTATTAGTACAGAGAGATCATTGTTCTCTGTGGTAGATGGTGACATCTCTGGCAGTGTGGCTGTTCATGTGTCCCTGGCCAGTTGATCAATGGAGCACTCTTCTTTTCTGTCCTCGAGAGAGCGCTGCCCCTGAGCCCAGAGCTAGAGGTACTATTTGAGGCGGCTGCTTGGGCTTGAATCTGAGTTCCAGCACTTTTGAGCAGTGTAACTTTAGGCAAGTAACTCTGCTTGCATGCCCCAGGGACCTCATGTGTTAGACGGGAAAGTAGCTGTGCCTGTCTTATTGGGATGTTCTGAGGGTTGAAATGGGTTGCTTCATGGCAAGCAGATACAGTAGTGCTGATGGTGGAGTCAGCCCTACATTTATTGCTGTTGCTATTATTCTGCTGAGCTCAGAGCTCAACCCTGCCAGGTGACTTGAGTGGCCTTGTGAAAGTCACTCTTGGTCT
Source organism: Sciurus vulgaris (assembly GCF_902686455.1). Taxonomy (NCBI): domain Eukaryota; kingdom Metazoa; phylum Chordata; class Mammalia; order Rodentia; family Sciuridae; genus Sciurus; species Sciurus vulgaris. The sequence continues at coordinate 125,989,734 of NC_136469.1, forward strand.
CAAAGCCCTGGTTTCACTTGTAGGACTGGAATGATAACCATTGCCCACTTTGCAGGGCTGTTGTGAGGACTGTAGGACCTTGTCTGTGGAAGCATTTGGCAAACTGGGAAGCTGTCCCCAGAGTGAGCTGTCAGTGTGGGCATGAGATGTGCTGCTTGGTTCCTGGCCTCATGAGGTCTGTGCACTTGGTGTGTGGCTGTGCTTTCTGAAACCTCATTGCTCTGTCGGGGTTCACAGTCACAGTTTGCCTGTCTTTACTGACATACTGACTTGTACCTCACAGCACCTCCTCTGTGAGATTAATTTACTGTTTATAATGTACCCCTCTCCTCCTGGTAGAGCATGAGCTCTCCAAGTGCAGGGTTGCTAGTCTGTTTTAGCCACAGCTGTGCCCAGACCGCAGCCGGCCTCGTGATAGGAAGTCAACCTGCATTTGTGGATGGACGGATGCTTGCCTTTATCCTTAGTGGATATTGCCTCCAAACCAGAAGAGTGAACCAAGAGACATCTGCTTGGGAATGCATTGGTACACTGCAAGCTTCCAAAATGAACCAGCCCATCAGCCAGCACTTAGTACCATGTGTGCACACACCACCTGGCTAGGTCCTTCCAGGGGAAGGCAGATGTGGAGAAGAAGGCAGGACCTCTGTTAACACTATTTTTTTTTTTTTTTTTCAAATACAAGAAATGGTCCAAGGTGAGATCTCATAAATCTCATTATCATCCCATTTCAGTTCTACACCCTAAACCTGACCTGCTCCTCACTGACTCCAGCTCCCAGCAGTGGACGCTTATCTGGATCTAAAGGAACCAGGAGGAACTAGTTTACAAAGCCCCATCTGCTCACCATTTATTTGCTAAGGTTTTCCATTTCAGAATCAAATGGGAACCACAGAACCCTTTGCCTTCCCCAAGGGACTTAGTAAAGACTGTCATTTCCACATTAAAGAGAGGAGCAGCAAGGGAGCTTTCTGCTTGAATCCAAACCTGGAAAGAGCTGAACTGAGGGATGGGATTCTGCAGGTGGGTGACCCTCGGGCAGAAAAACAGCCCCAGTCACCTGCGCCATGGATGTCCATGGCTTTCAAGACAGGTATAAAGATTTAGAGAACTTTTATATGGATATTTAGTACAATCCTACTTTTAAAAACTACCAGAATTCAGAATTCAGAAAAAAAAATTTTTTTTTTCTTTGGACTGTGAAACCCATGAAGGAGGAAAACTGGCCAGGAATTTCTTTTTCTTTCTTTCTTTCTTTCTTTTTTTTTTTTTGAGTGTATGAAAGTCTCTTATTTTTATAGTTTTGAAAATCCTTGGAGTTTAACTTTGAACCTTAACCAAGAAAAATTCTATCTTATAAACAATGGCATTTGTTGATTGGATGAAGAACTAGATCAATATTGGTCTTGGCAACCCATTTTGACTGCCGTTCCAGAAATATGCTGGTTGTGGTGTTAAAAAATTATGTCAGCTCCTCACCCTGCATCTCTTTTTCTTGGAGTTTTGCCTGAGAATGAGTTTCCAAAGATACTTCCAGAAGTTAACCTAGAACCTGGCCTACCCAGCAAAGGAAGTCACACATAAACTCTCAGAAAGCAGCCGGCCACAGTGAGCCTGTGGAAGGCTGGAGGACGAACGTGGCCTGGCTACCTCCTGCTTCTGCAGGACGGTCTCAGTCCCTCTCATGCCTGGCTTTTCACTTTGACTCCTCACAGTGAGGGCCGAAGAAAGGAAACAAAACCAAAATAAATCAATGTCAGTAAACGAAAACCATTGCTTTGAAAGAAAATAACTAGATTGCAGCCAAGATGGAACTATCTAGCTAGAATGTCCAAATCTTTTCATTTTGGGGGAGTGATGGTGGTGTGGGAATGTTTATGGAGGGGGTAGTAAGGCTTTTAGTGTTTTATTTTAGACCATAGTAAGCATTTAGTTTGGGTATAAGACTCTTGGCCACATGTTTACCTCTATGTATATTTATAAAGAAACTAGGCACATATGGTAACTGCTTTACTCAATGCCACAGAGTTGGGTTATTTATTCTTTCTGACTTTGATCTTTATTTTCACTTGTAAGTTTAATAACAGGAGCAATTTGGGAGCCTGAGAGTTGGGAAAGAGCAAGGTAGGCAAAAAGAAAACCTAAGAGAGAACCCTCGTGCTGTCCCAGGCTGAGCCTGAGTCTGGCCACAGCATTGGGGCTGCTACTCAGACCTCCTTGGTGCTCTGCAGTCCATACCGGGTCCTCCTGCACCGGAGGGTGAGGCCGTGTCCTCCACTTGACTCTGTTGGCAGCGGAGGGTGGCCCAGGGAGGCAGCCACTGCAGCCTCTCCTGCTGAAGATGGGCACACTCCTGCCGCTGCCCAAGGAAGACTGAGCCAAGCGCTGTCACTGCATGCCCCTTCTGAGGACCTGCTGGCTGACCCTGCCCTCTGTTTAACACTGCCACCAGGGACATTTCCTTCCAGTGCTGTGGCCCCTGGCACCGAAGCCTGGGCCTTGGCAGGTCCCTTTGGAAAGGAGGCCAACTCTGTGCTGGCCAGATTCTCACAGTGCCTCTGACCAGTGTCCTGGTGAATGAGAGCAGGGGGCGGGGCTCTGGTCAGCCCAACTCGGGAAGGACTTGCCAGGGCACGTACTCCCAGCACCCAGACAAGGTTACTGATGGCATTCATTGAGCCCTACTGTCTACCATGCCTTCGCTGAGCACTTTGCATGGGGAGTTTATTGAACCCCAACAATCACTTTGTAAAAGCAGCAGGATTGCACCCAGATGCCCAGGATTGCACCCAGAACACAGGTCAGGCATCTCCCAGCCTGCAACAGTGCCAGGATTCCCACAGGGCTCCTCCAGAGCCACATCACCACAGTGAGTCACTCCTGTGTCATCCTGTCCCACTGTGCTACCTCTTTATAAGGTCACACTGACCAGGGGGGACAGTGGTCCCATCCCCAGTGATGGCTGAAGGGTCACTGAGCCCAGAGGCACACAGGGGAACTGCACAGGTGCCAGGCTGCATCCACCTGCCCCCAGCACTGGCAGCTGCTTCTTCTGCCACCTCCCTCAGTCCTTCCTTCCCTCTATCTTTCCTTCCTTCCTCTCTCCCTCTCTTCCCCTTTATCCTTTCATTTTTCTTCTGGGGTAGAATCCCCAGGAAGAAAAACTCATCTCTTCCTCCATACTTTGCCTTCCTTAGGAAAGAGATGAATATTTCACAAACGTATCAGCAAACACAGATTGTACTAAACATGATTCTAAGCAATAACAAAGATTAATCCTTACCATGGAACTGCAAGAGACTCATTATCATTTCTATTTTGCAGATAAGGAAACTAAGACATGGAGGTTAAGAGACTTGCCCGGAACCACATAACCCTTGTGTGACCAGCCATCTGCCTCTAGAATCTACTGAGTTTATGCTCTTCTTCCCCTTGGAGTTCTCCTTCCCTCCAGAGGAAAAGGAAGCCTTTGGTGTGTATTTGAAATTCTAGTCTGCAATGCAGGGAGGAGGGATAGGGTGGACAGATTCTGTAGGTGACAGTGACCTATACTTTATACCAATTTTGGGCCCCTATGGGGCACGCTGCTCCCTAAGGACAGCTGGGTGGGAAGCCGTGAGGACTGAGAACAAGGGCAGAGCCAAGGCAGAGGTAAAGTCAGGGGAAGAAGCTGCTGGCCACTGCCACCAGCTGCCGCCTTCACTTGGTTTCCACAGATAGCTGCCGCAGAGGCAGTCCGTCATTGACCCACAGACTGAGCCTCCAGCCTGAGCAGCGTCTGTAAGGAGTGGAGGAAGAGCAGCGAACAAACCAGACCAAGGTCACTCTTCTCACTGAGCTCACCTCTTAGATGTGAGAGACGGATAAGACAGAGATAAATCATGACCGATCATGCTGAGGGTCATAAAAAAGAGGAAAGCTGGCAAGGTGACAGAAAGGGACAGGGTGCAGAAACACTGCTGCATCCAAGGCAGTCAGGGAAGCCCCCTGGGGAGGATCTGCTCACATAAAGACATGAGGGAGGAGGGCACGGCCAGGTGGCCACTGGGGAAGAGGTGAATTGGGGCAGTGAGGACCACAGCATGAAAACACCTGCCATTCGTCATCAAGTCTGGATTTTACAATGACTGTGAGAAAGACAGTTGGGAATTCGTGAGTAGAGATGTGGTATAATCTGACTCTTTCTTTAAAAGGATTACTTGGCTACTGTATAAAGAGTAGATTTAGGGGTAAGGATGGAAGCAAAGCAGATAGACCCTTTATGACAAAAACACCATGGTGGCTTGGGCTAGGATGGTAGCAGTGCAGGAGGTGAGAAACTATATGGTAATTCTCAGCAAGAGACAACCATTTTTGGTGTGAATCAAGTGTGCAACTTGAAAAGGGTGGGGAGGGCTGGGATGTAGCTCAGTGGGAGAATGTTGCTCTGCACCCAGGAAGCCTTGGGTTTGATCCCCAACACTTTAATAAATAAATTTTAAAAGTCATTCATGAAAAATTTTAAAAGGGTTAGGTGGTTAACAATGACTCTGAGTTTTTTAGTCTGAGCAGACAGTGCAATGGAACTGTCACTTGCTGAGATGGGAAAGAATGAGGGTGGAGCTAGACTGAGGGCAGAGGGGACCAGGTTTTGGAAATGTTAAATTGAGACATCTGCATTAGTCACTTGTCCATTACTATAATGAAATGCCTGAGGTTTGGCAATTTGTGAAGAAAAGTTTACAGTCCTGGAAGTTCAGGCATGGTGCCAGCATCAGCTGGCCTCTGCTGAGGACCTCGTGGTGGGTGGCAACACAATGGCAAGAGCGTGTGCAAGAGGGAGCGAACACATGATGAGACAGGAAGCCAGAGCAGTGGGGTCCAGTGAGAATTACCTTTATCCCTTCTAAGGGGACACCCCCAGTGACCCAAGGGCCTTCCACCAACCCCACCAGAGGTCCCATTACCTCTTGACACTGCCACACTGGGGACTAAGCTTCCAACATGAGAACCCTTGAGGGTCAAACCACATCCAAACCCAAGCATGTCTTTTGGACACTTTAAGCCAAGATGTCAAGTAAGCAGTGAGCTATAGGGGTATAGAGTTGAAGGGAGGGGCTGGAACTGGAGATTAGTTTGGAAATTATCAATTTGATTGATGGTATTTAGAGCCATGGACCAGGTGAACTTATCTAGAGGATGAGTGAAGATAGAGACCAGATCTAAATAAGGAGGTCTGGGGTGCCCCAATTCTGAATTTGAAAAGATGAGGAGGAACTAGAAAAGTCACTAAAGAGCAACCAGAGAAGGGGAAGGGTGACAAGAGAAAGATAAAATTTTGGGAAGAGTTTGAAATCAACTATGTCCAGTGCTGCTAAAGATTTAGTAAGAGGAAGACTGAAAAAGTGGCATTGGATTTTGCAACTGGTACTTCCCAGCTATCAATGAAGTGACGGGTGAAGGACCGTCACCTGGGTGGGGGATGGCCATGCCCCAAGTTTCTGACCTGTATAAGCCCTTAGTTTTTTGTATGACTCAGAGGACAAGAATAAACCATAGAATGTTTGGGGGATTAGGTAACTCTGGGTCCTTTTGAGTGTAGGGCAAGAAGTAGATTTAATCTTGGTTAGAACATTAAAGAAACATAGCTGTGTTTGCACTCCAGGACATCATAGAATGGTCTTCCTGTTGCATTGAGATTTGCCTCAGTGTACCTTTTGTTCCCAGGAATTGTGAATTTTGAATTGTGCCTGGAAATGGGAGACAGAGGTAAAGGCAGAGGAAGGGTTGGGGGTTTGCAGTAAAACTGTGGTTGTAAAAATGGGAAATGAGGGTAAAATGGAAAGTGTGATCCTTGGAGTCCCCTTGATGACCTCTTGGGAGGGGGATTGCATACCTTTAAAGGAGAGCCATGACATGTTTCTGTCAAAAAGTATCATAAAATCTCTTTAACTTTGAGCACCAGAGAGGGAATTAGGAAATACCTACTTAGTTATGTCATCCAGTTAAGTAAAAGTTACACCATTCTTTTTCCATCTCCAACATCCTAATTACACCGCAAGTTTGGGACCACAATTAAAACCAGGAGGACAGACCCCACAGGCAAAAAACCAGTCAACAAGCCTGAGTCACAGAATTAGAAAAGCATGAAGCATTTAGAAAGAGAACCCATTGGGTAAGGGGAACTGTATATTATGGATTTTTGGTAATGAGGCAAAATGAATTTCCAAATTTTGGGTTTTTTTTTTTTTTTTAATTACAGTGGTGAGACCCTGAAAAGACTCTTGAGAGTAAGGATGGTAAATGGTTTTGACTGATTGATTCTATCATTCAGTTTGGTTTTGGAATACCATTCATATGCCAGGTGGGAGAACAAGGTGGAAGTGATCCCTGTCCTCACGCCATTTACAGGCTGGGTAGAGCTGAGTAAATAGGAAAGCACTGCTTCATGGGATAAATAATGTGAGATAAGGAAGAATACAGACATTATAAGGTTAGAGAGAAGGGCGCCTAACCAAATTTAGGGGGTCAAGGAAGCTTCTGAGATGAAGCGATGCCCAAACTGAGACCTGAGGATGAGCTCAATAAATGATTTGTGGGCATCTATTATCTTGGGGTGGGGGTAGAGATAGTACAGTGGATATCAGGGGGCACTTGCCTGGGTTCAAGTCTGAGACCTGGCACTAGCTGTGGGTCTTGGTGAAGTTCATTATCTTTCTGTGCCTCAATATCCTCATGAAATAATAATGTCACCTATTTCAAGAAGTTCTGAAAACATTAAGTACTTCACAAACCATAATTAAGAGATAAAGTATCAATTATACCTTTTCAATTTAAAGTTTTGTTTCATAACTGCAATTGGAAAAATGTATTTCTAAGGGTTTTGCTAATTTCATCCAAAACTCTATCTTCCTACAATGCCTTAGGTTCTCCAGTGGCAAACGCTCCTACTGCTAGGTCTACAGGCTCTGCCCTGGACATGGAAAAGGAGGGATGCCAGGGGTTAAAATGAGGACTGTCAGAACTCCATTTGGAAAGGAGGGTGGATGGCACCCTCCTCAGTTACTGAGAGCAGAATCAAAATCGCAGGGCACAGGCTCAACTAAAAACATTTCCAAAAGAGAAGAGCAAGGAAGGTCAACCTGACTAAGTGGTCCTGGCCAGGATTTGCATTTTTGTGTGTTTTAAATTATTTTTTTTTTAAATTGGGATATAATTCACATACCATTAAATTCACCCATTAAAACTGTACAATTCAGTGGTTTTTTAGTACAGTCACAAGGTTGTGCAACCAATATCACTATCTAATTCCAGAACATTTTCATCACCCCAAAAAAGAAGCCACTTGCCAGGCTTTTGAAAGGTGCAAATCTGTGCCAGAGTTGCTGATGCAGAAATAAAGGATCTGTGATCAAGAAACTCATGAGCAGCATTGGGTCTGAACTGGACAACTTATTTTCAGGGAATTACTGTCTCCCTCCTCCCTGTCCTCTGCAGGTTCATTCTAGAATTTCAATCTCCACTGACCTAGAAGAATTGTCCCATAGCCACACTGTCCTGTTCTAACACACGTGTCTATTTTATTGGTCTCCTGTATTGAATACCTCTCAATTTCTGATCCACACTTAGCTTCTTCTCTTGTCAATATTCTCCTTCCTCTCTAGCCCCACACACGGGAGAGGGAAGGGTCATACCAGCAGTACCTTTGGGTTCCTTTCCTCCCTCAGGTGTTTCATAGGACCCTCACCTGAACTTGACCAAAATGGGACTGATTAAATTCCCACCCCAGACTGCTCCTTTCCTGGGGTCCTTGGTGTCAGCAAATGGGTGAACAGAGCCACCATTCATTCAGGTATCCAGTCAGAAAATCCAGACATCATTTGTGACTCATGTCTCCCCTTCTATCAATGGCATCCCCTGATGGCCGCTCTTGGTTCAGAGCACCCTTACCTCTAGTCTGCTTTACACAGTTAATTGCTACCAAACTCCCTGTTCCCAGTATCCCCCTCCTTCCTTTCCCTCCTCCATGTGTCCTGGAATACAAATCTGATGTGCTTCCTCCCATCTCACAATCTTCCTGTGGCTCACAGTTGCTGTCAGGTTGAAGTCCAAATTCCTTACTTAGGTTTACAAGTCCCTACCCTACTTGAGCTTTGTTTCTCCCTGCAGTCCACACACCCTTGTTGGTCAGCATTCAGGTCCTCAGGTAAGCTCTCCCACCCTGTCTTCTCCATGGTGTTTCCATTTTCCTGGAACACCTTTCCCACTCTCTCCTTACTACCTCTTGGTCTCTTTCATCCCCACTAAAACTTGAGTTCTGAATTTAGATGTGCTTCTCCTGGCATGCCTTTCTGGAACCCCTTGATGTGTTTTTTAGGGCATGGAGCACCATGGAGGGTCACACTATTTCCTCCTCCATCTTCCCATGAGAGTGCTCCCCAGCATATCCCCAAGGCCTCAGTAGTGCCTGGAACATAATGGGTGAGTGAATGAATGAAGGAAGCTTCAGGTGGTGGGCCGGCTACTAGGAAGGGAGCTTCTTGGGACCAGCTTTCTGATCTTCACCTTGAGCCCTCCTTGGATGCTGCACAGATGCTTCCACTGAAGCAGCTTCGTGTTCTAATCCTCTCTTTGGGTTCTCAAAGACCCCGAGATTTTCAACAACCACAAAATGGCTCCCTAATGGCAGACTTCCCACTTCTCTGAGAGATAAGAAAGAAGCAAATTTCAAGGGCAGGAACTCTTAATTTCCCTTCTCAAATTATTCCACATGGATGACTTCCTGCTTCTGAACATAACCCTGGCTACATTGCTCCTTGCTAAGAATTTCTTAGGAATCAGGAGTTCCATGGGTACAGAGTTTCAGCAGGGAAAGCTGAAAACGTTCTGGATATGGATGCTGGTGATAGTTGCACAACAATTTAAATGTACTCAAAGCTACAAAGCTGGATACCTAAAAGTGGCTAAGATGGTAAATTTTATGTTATGCTTATTTTACCCCAATAAAAACTTATAGGTTATTGGTGTGGTGGTTTATAATTAGGCAGATCTCACTTTGAACCCTAACTGGTCCTACATGCTGGGAAACCTAATGAGAAGCTACATGTTCTCTTCTGTAAAATGAGTATAATCATTTATTCAATAAATATTCCTTGAGCATCCATCCTGAGGGAGACAGAACAGCATTACAGTTAAAAACTGGGTTTGAATACTGGCTCTATGGCTCTGTGCTACAGAATGGGCACGCCAAATTTTTCTCTGTCTTAGTTCATTATCTGGAAAATGGAGGTAGTGGTTCATTCATTGGAGTGTTGCTGAGAGGAATAATTGAGTTAGTGTGAAATTAGAACAGTGTTTGGCACCAGAGAATTCCTACTTATGATTATTATTTTCTTGAGTTAATGCACGAAAATATTTAGAATCTGGCACAAGTGCTACCTACACATATTATTGTTTATTATGTGCCAAGAACTATTCTAGAAAGTGGAGATACATCAACAAATCAAAGTTCTTGCCCTCCTGGAGCAGACAATAAATAAGGGAAACAGAAAATAAATGAGTAAATGTAGAGTCTGTGAAGGCAGCCAGGAGAGGAGCATGGTGTTAGCCTATGTGAGGTACTGGCTGTGATCCCCAGCACTGCTCACACACGGACTAATAAGTAAATGTGTGGTACCAGGTAGTAGCTAATATCTAGTGGAAATGACAGAAGATAATAATGCAAAGTGGCTGGTATACTCAGCACCTGGCTCCAATGGGCACTTAATAAATGAGACCCCTCCCCCAATACCCCATCCCCACTCTTTGCAGGAAAGAAATCTGTCAGAGAACAAGCAACCCATGTAGTCCCTGCCCATAGCAGAGGAGGCTGCAGGAACAGCCCTGGCCAGAGCTCCAGGGTTGGCTGCAATTTCTGCAGCAGGTAGTTTCTCTCTTGCTGCTTGAGAGGAAACATGAATCAGTTGTTGTTTGGCTTCCATTTCCTGGGAGGATGCAGGCCCAGGAAATCTGTGGTTTGAGCATCAGTTGAGAGATCAAATGAAATGGCTATTGGCAGTGGAGCATGTTGCTAGGACCACTGACAACCTTCTCTTGAGCCAAATGACTCATTTTGAGCTGGCTCCTCAGCCCTCTCTCTCCTGATCACATTCATCTCGTGAAAGGAGTAGAATTTCCTGGCCCAGGGTGACTCTTCCTTAGCTGTGCTGAATGATAGAGCACATCTGGAACAGGATGGGGCAGGAGTGAAGGGTCCAGCCTGTGGTCAACTGCACCGTACAGATGATGGATCCGAGGCTTGGCACACGGACCCATGGTGTGTGCCGCAGCCAACAAATGGTGGAGTCAAGAAAGCTCCTTCAAATCCCCCACTCCACATTACGCTGTTTCCCAGCTGCTGGGCAATTCTTGCTGCAACCAGGCCTGGGGCAACCAGGCCATTAGCAGCCACCATCTTGGCAATGGCCACCTTGGTTAAAGTTCACATATCTGATACAGTTATCCTCCAGCATAATGAAACAATCAGGATGCCTCGGGGAGTTTTTTGTCAGGAGAGTTAACCAGTTGTTAGAAAAATGAGAAAGAGAGAGAGAAGGCAGATGTTAAGATGAGAACATTCAATTGTTTTTACATCATTCTTCCCTTTGGGTCATGATTTCTCTTCCAAATAGTTCGTATGTACCAAGGGATCCTCATGCACATTAATTTAAAAGCGAAGGAAGAAGGGTCCTCCATGACAGAGGAGCAATCTGGTCCTCTCCAGAATGGCAGATGCTGGCACAGGATAAAGAAGAAGGCTGTCACCACGAGGACAAAGTGGGAAGGGCACCCGGGAGCTCCGCAGCAAACATGGCAAAATGCCGACATCTGTTTCATCTCAGTGGTGGGTACGTGCATGTCTGTTTTGTGATTTTGAACTTATTATGTGTTTTGGAAATATTTCATACCAGAAAAGCTTGGGATTTGAAGTCAGAGAAGCTGAGCTCAAATCCCACCTCCTTGAACAGGCCACCCAATTTCTGAACGTGCTTATCTGTAAGATTCAGATAAAGATTAAGCTATGCATAGGTTAGGATGCCCAAGATAAAGTATTTGAAGCATCTTATGAATTGGGAGTCTTTATATAAATGCTATTCTTGATAATGACAATAGCAACAACAATAATGGGTTGGCCCTCGCTGAAAGAGTTCAAGAGGAGGTTGACATTTACGAAGAGAGCCTCTGGGATATGAAGGAGGGCCCCTGTCGTATGGTTTTGTGGGGAGGTTGGGGGAGTGATCTGTTGACATCTTTTCCAACTTTCAGATTCTGTGATGGTCTCGATAGGACCTAGGCCTGGCAGAAGACATAGGTGGGTAAGTGGACAAAGTCGGACAAAGTTGGAAAGTTGGGGCATAGGAGAGTGGTGGAGAACTGAGGAGCATGCCTCACACAGAGGGGGAAGCCACCCCTCAGACTCAGCCAGGAATGACTGGAATTTCACAGGTATGTGGATCCACCATTGCTATCAATCTACGCCTATTCACACATCTTTACATATCCATGAACACATGTACATATATATTTTCAATAATTCAATATTTTTAGTATCTTCACAGAGGTGTGCAACAATAGTCACAATAAATTTAAGAATGTTTTCATCAGCCCAAAAAAGAAACCCCAGACCCACGAGCAGTCACACCCATTTCTTCTTTCCCAGCCCCAGGCAACCATTGATCTACTTTCGGTTGCTATAGATTTGTCAATTCTAAACATTTCACATGAATGGAATCATGCAATACTGGTTCTTTTGTGACTTGCGTCCTTCACTTAGTTTTTGAGGTTCATCATTTTGCAGGATGTATCTGTAGCTCTTTTCTTTTTCTTTCATGTATTGCTATACCACATTCACGTGTCTGTTCATTAGTAGATGGACAAGTGGGCTGTTTCTACTTTGGGACTGTTGTGAACAAGGCTACTATGACCATTCATGCATACATTTTTGCACAGATGGATGTTTTCGCCTTTCTTGGGTACATTCCTAGGGGCTGCTCCATGTTTCAGTATTTCAGCAGAACCAGGACCAACAGATCTCCCTCTCTGAATGTACGTGGGGAAGTACCCAATTTAAAAATCCTGACTCCAGCAAAATCTTTTGGGCTAAGTACTAATCAGAGAACAGTTTTCAAAGTTTGGTATAGAAGTTATTCCTTTTGTTTGTAAAATAGGGAAAGCTGAAGCAGCTGGCACCCATGAATCTCTTTGGCTTTCCAACTTTTCCAGGATTTTGTTAAATTTCTGACATAACACATAATCATTCATTTAAAAAAGACAACACTTCTATACTTTTATTTACCAGGAAATTTGGGGATGACTTTATAGCCCTGATAGGACAGTTAAAAATCAGTTTGGAAAGAGAACTTCTAGTAGGTCCAGGAACCTGGGCTGAGCAGGGCAACTAGGAGACCTCATGCCCACCTCCTTGGAAGGTTGGTGGACTCATACACATATAGTTTGGAGGGTGGTCAAGTCAGGGTAACAGGTAGATCTTGGGGCTGCTAGTCATAGTTGTTCACCCAGGAAGATATGTGCTTCTAGTGAGAGCTCAGGGACCAGTGATTTCTCCCAGTGGGGAGCCATGGTCTCTGGGGACACATAGGTGTCCCCATTCAGAACTCAGGGTGCTGAATGCAAAATAACTTTGGTGGCTCAGAACAGAAGTGCTTTAAAGTATGATGGTAGCAGGGGTGTCCACAAGGACCAGAAGAAATGTACTGGGGTGATTGCTCTGCCCAGCTTTCTGGAGTCGTATGACCTGGTGACTCTATCACTATCAGGCTCTGCGGCATAGGGCTAGTTCATTTTTCCCCACTTTTGGTACTGAGGATGGAACCCAGGGACACTCTACCACTGAGCTACATCTCAACACTTTTTATTTTTATTTTGAGATAGGGTCTTGAATTGTCAGATCCTCCTGCCTTAGCCTCCTGAGTAGCTGGGATTACAATTATGTGTCACTATGCCAGGCAAGTTACTTCATCTTAATGAACCTAGTATCTTCATCTGTCAAAGGAGATACCTGCTTTATAGGCAATTTTCAAATTAAAGAAATAATTAAAATGTTTAGCAAAATGCTTATCACACTGTAGGCACGCTTAATAGGTATTGTTCATTGTTATTTATCAGTCACCCCTTAGCATTTTCTTGTCTGAGTTAAGTGTGTGTGCACGTGTGTGTGGGTGTGTGTGCGCTGGCATGTTGGAAGGTGGCAGTTATGCACTGAGACGGAACCTCTGGGAGTGTCTCTATCCTGAGCCTGGATCCACAAGTGTGAGCGTGGTAGTGCCAAATGTCCAGTGGGAAAATCCACACACGACCAAAGAGGCAGAGAAAAGAAACTACTAAGTCAGAGACAGCCACAAAGGGAGAGCTGGGTGACATAGGGAGATAAGGTCAAAGGGCAAACAGGTTGAATGTTCTGCAGAAACACTTTCCTGTCCATCAAGGGCTTTGCACATGGCACTGGTTCAGCCAGATGTATTCACAAGCCAAGGAAGGAGTGGACAGAATTGGTCTGATGGAAAAGACAGCAAATGTTGCCGCTGGAGAAGGAAGCAGAGGCTGAGGAACCAGTCATGTTTCAGAACAATGAACAGCTTGGTAGGACTGGCCTTTGCAGGAGTGTGGGGAAGAAACCCAGGTGAGGCTGGGGAGGCAGCCAGCGGCCAGATGACAGGGCCTCTGGCTTTCAGGTTTAGCAATCTGCTTTCCATTCTTAGAGCACGAGGGGGTCAGGGAAGGAATTTAGGAGAGGAATGGCATTGTCAGATTTGTGGATGAAAAAGCTCCCTCTGGCTGCTGTGTGGCGCTCGAGTGGCTGAAGGACAATCGGACAGCAGGAATTGTACTTCCGTAAGAGTGGAGAAGGTGCTTACACTGGACCCAGGGTGATAGCTACATGATTTATTATACCAGCAATTAGAAAGATGCCAGTGTTCTGAAGGAAGTTAAATGGCAGAATCAGGCTCAAATCCAGTGGAAAATGTTCAGGAAGGGAAAGTTTTGAAAAGTCTTTAAGTAAAAAAAATTGACACTGAAACAAGGGGGGAAATTCAATAAAAAAAGAACCACCAAAGTCAACTGTGTTAAAGTGAAACTGAGAGTCTCCGTGGATAATCTTTACTGATTCTAAAACTGAGACAAGAGACACCTTCATTTTCAATACCAAGAACCTATTTGTTGCTCTTTGGTCTCTCAAATGTGTTTCCTGGCTTCTTTTAGGCAGCCTAGCACTGTGATCAGCTTGAAAAATGGTTGGCCAATGCTCGCTCTTTGTCTGACCAACGTCTTTTACTAGTGCTCTGGTGATTGTATTCATTTCCTATCAGTGGTGCTGTAATGATTTACATCACCTTGTGGCTTAAAACAATACAAACTTATTATCCTGTGGCTTGGGAGGTCAGTAGTCCAGCTTGGGTTTTATGGAGCTAAAGTCAACATGTCGGCAGGGATGTGTTTTCTTTTGAGTGCTCTAGGGGAAAATTCATTATTTTGTCTTTTCCAGCTTCTAGAGGCTTCCTGCATTCCTTGGCTCGTGGCCCCTGCCTCCATCTGCAAAGCCAGCCATTGCCTCACACTGAGCTCTGTTTCTATCATCACCGGTGTGTGTCCCCCCTTCTCTCGCCACTGGTTGCTCTGCCTCCCTCTTTCACTTAAAAGGACTTTGGTGATTCCATTGCACTGATCTGGGACAGTCTTCTTATCTCAAGATCTTTAATCCCATCTGCAAAGTCCCTTTTTCCCTCTCTTCACAGGTTCTGGGAACCAGAACAAGGACATCTTTGGGAGGAGCACCTTTCTGCGCACCACAGTGATGGTGCTTATTATGGAATGAAAGGAAAAAGAAATGGACTTCTGTGCCAGTGAGGTGTTGTGAGTGACAGTGAAACCCAAGCTGTGGACCAGGCACCCTGGATCTGAAGCTGCTTCTCCCAGCTGCCAGGCCTGTGGCCTCCGAGCACCTGTTTCCTCATCCAGCAATGGGACATTAATCAGACTCACCTCATAAAGTCGCTGTGAGGACCGATTAGGTGCTTTTATATATATCACATTATACAACTTTGAATAGTAACTGACACATAGTAAGGGTTCATTAAATATTGGCCATTAATATCGATGGATGGCAAGTATATAATTCTTTCTTCTCTGGTTGGATTTGATGATGAATGGCAATGTCTGGTCCTGTGCATTGGAGGAACTTGTATGTTTAAGAAAAGTATGTGGACAAATATCACAATATTACCTTAAGTGATAAAAGGTAAATATGGAAGAACCCGTAACATATGTTTCTGTTTCTAAGGTTCAAGAATAGGACAAAGATATGCTCAGAATGATGGTATGCAGAAAAGCATTTCAGGAGACTGCTATCTTTAGAAATGTTGACTTGCAAGATTAGCCCATTGGTGTGTTAAAAGAACAGACTTTGTCCTTTGTGTTTCTAGAATTTGGCAGCAATGTGGACCAAAATGGCCCCAGAATGCTCTGCCCCAGGAGGCATGTGCCTCAGAATGAGCCTGGTCAGGCTATCATGGCTCAAGGAAAAGAAGTGACCTACAGAAAAACGTGAGACATGGAGACAGTGTGATTGGTTACAGATTGTGTCTGTCTCATTTGAACATGGTTTGAACAGTTAGTCACTTATGATTGGTTGAGACTTGACTACTCATTATAAGAGTAGGTGATAGTCTGTTTGCATATTAAGTTAGGTTACAACTCACCATGTATGGAGAAGTCTTTAGGCCAAATTTAAAATGTTCAGAAGCAGCTTTAGGCCTAAGCAATTCAATTTAACAGCTAGCATCTGGGAACTTGGCTCTCAGAGTATTCCCTCAGGAACAGTTAACAGCTCTGGGTGGCTCATTGTGCCTAGACAACACGATTTATGCTGAATACCTTGAATTTTGGTATGTGGCAGGCAGAGGGGCCCTACGTGACCATCCTCCAATCAAAACCTTGGACCTTAAATCCCGAGTGAGCTTTCCTGGTAGACAACATTTTATGCAAGCTGTCACATGAATTTCTGGGAGAATTAAGTGGATCTTGTGCAGTGATGTTGGGAGAAGGCCTTTGGTTGCTGGTTCCTGCTTTCCTCCAGAATTTGCCCCACGAGACTTTTTCTTTTGGAGGTTTTGCTTTGTATCCTTTCACTGTGACAAATCTTAGCCATATGTAGACCATGTGCTGCATCCCACAAGTTCTCCTAGTGATCATCAACCGGGGGCACAGCTAGAATGCTCTGCTCTCAAAGAGAGGGTTCCAAAGAGCAAAACAAGGTCCCCTGCATTCAAAGAAATTACTTACAGACTAACTGTCCTCACCCATGGAAGACTGGCCAGAAAGTGCTTGGGATTCTCCTTCCCAAGCCCTGCAGGAGAGGCCCGTGTGATCCTGCCAGCTCTCTTTTTCTTTGCCACCATTTCCTTCCTCACTAGATGACAAGGAGGCAGAAGCCTCCACCCATTCCTAACCATGTCATGGTGCATTGCTTAGTGGCTATCAAACTCAGACTCAATTTAAAATATCATTTTGGACAATCCTTATATAATTATTAATCAAAGTCCCATAAATATGTCTAGGACTTTCTTTTCCCGTCTTATATTTCCCATAGGGGCCAGGCATTGTCCTAGGAGTCAGGTATTGTTATCTGAGGGTGTGTTCTAAATTAAGACAAATTGCAGAGTAGAGGGGTGGGGTGCTACCACATCTCAAGCCAATTCCTGTCCATCAATTTGCTGCTCTTGAGGGAAATTCCTGTGAGAGCCAAGCAAAGCAAGCAGCAAATGCTAAAAGCAGCTTATGTCCATATGCTCAAGGACGAGTGAGTATTCCTAGCCACTCAGGTACTGGAACAGTGACTGACACAGAGTGCCAAGGCTTGAAGGTGCCCCTGCCCCCCACGGTTCATATGTTGGGACAGTGTTGGGAGGTTCCAGCCTAATGGAAGGTGCTTAGATCACGAAGGCTGCACCCTTATGAGTGGATTAATTCCAAATAGAAAAGGGCTGGAGCCTGACATTTTGCTCCACCCCACTCCACCGCCACACCATGTCCTCGTTTGCCCTTCTGTCTTCCACCATTGCATGATCAAGCAAGAAGGCCCTGCCAGATGCTGGCACCTTGGTATTGGACTTCTTAGCCTCCAGAACAAGAAAAATACATTTCTTTCTTTATACATTAACCAGTTTGTTTCACTTTGTTATAGCAACACAAAAAGACTAAGGCATACAGAAAGTGCTTATTACATATAAGTCATTATTATCTGATGGGCAGATATCATAAGATCCATTTCTTCCTATGGTTGAATTTGATAGTTAAAAGTAACATCTGTGGTATGTGTGTATATGTGTATTTTGAGAAAATTTGTGTGTTTAAGATGTGATCCTACAATATGTACAATCAGAAAAATGAGAAATTACTCTTCTTTATGTATGATTTATCAAAATGTATAAATGCATTCTACTGTCATGTACAACTAACTAGAACAAATAAAAAATTAATTAAAAAGAAGAAAAGTCTGATTCCTTATCCCTAGGACTTGCCCTTACTAGCAGAGGAAGGCACCCAACAACAGTTAAACTACACAGGCTAATTAACGAATCTGACTCTTAGTAAACATAATTGGACTATTTTCCAGGACTGCTAAAAGTTCCATGACACATTGGATAAAACCTGCAGATATAAATTTTATATTATGTCTTTCATATTTCGTATGGGCTATTCTATGAAATAGAACTGATATTATCAAATCGTATGTCTTCTGCCTCTTATTAATAAATTCACAAATATTTGATAATTAGTTTTAGCAGGATGCAAATATACTTTACTTTCTTATTATATAACTCCTTTAAACAGAAGCATTTGAGCATGAGGGCTGATGAAATTATTTCTGATTTTTAAACCTAATTCTTATTTATTCCCAAAGCCATCCATCAGCATTAGATGCACACATTTATGCAGCTTCAGGAAGAAATATCATGCCTTCTGTCACACTTCTGGCTTCATAAATAACATAATTAGTGACATAGTATGCTATTTTATTGCAAACCAAGTAATAAGAAGCAGCATTGTTATTCTGTTTTATACCTAGAGAATAATTATATCAGATCGCCTTTAAAGTAAACTTGACTGCTTTTTGTAATCTATATGATGCATTCTATAATTTATTGGTCAGTGACTTTTATAATATTCTTCAAAATGAATGTTAAGACAATTAAGCTGAAAAACAAAGTAACAGATTTAATGACAAGAAATACATGTAATTTGGCTGATTGACTTGAATATTAGGTTATGTGATGGAACATTTTTCATCAGTTGGTTGAGCCAAATCTGTAGCTCTAAGATCCACGACATAAAATCATTCATGTAGTTCACTGTAAAAATTGTATGGAAATAGAAATTTTGCTTTTTCTCAACTGGTTCTGAGATAGTTATAACATGTACTCCACGTGAAGGCCAACCGTTAAACTCATAGCTACTTAGGAGTCTCAGCCTTTTCATATACTTCACAGAATGAGACAATAGTAAATCCTTTCTCAAGCTGGATGATCTCCAAAGATCCGCTTTCACTGAAATCGGAGAAAGACCTAATCAAATGATAGAGCCTTAAGAACTGCCTTGCATTTGGGATATACAATTCAGGGGTGCAAAGAACACTATCCCTTCCCCCTGCTTATTTACAATGTTCACATCTATGTAAAACAGGGGTAGAAATCACTCTAAGCCCCGTCTGGTAGTAAGTAATTGCCATATGTAAGCATATGAACTGATGGGGGAAAATATATAAATCCATCTTATGGAGATGCATTAAATTACTTTCTCAGCTGGGGAGGCTGAGACAGAAGGAACTCATGTTCAAAGCCAGCCTCAACAACTTGGTGAGGCCCTAAGCAACTTATCGGGAAAGACCCTGTCTCCAAATAAAAAGTTAAAAAAAAAACAAAAAAAACAACAACAAAAAAAAAAAAAACAAAGAGGGACTGCCTCTGGGTTCATTTCCTGGTTTAAAAAAAATTACTTTTAATATAATTAATATAATCATCAAGTCATGTGCCACTTAATAATGACATTTGGGGCAATACATATATAATAATGGTCTCATAAGCTTCTAATGAATCTGATAAATTCCTATCACTTGGAATTTTTACTGTACATTTCCTATGCTTAAATATGTTTGTATGCATTAGTACTTACCATTGTGTTAGAGTTGCCTGCAATGCTCAGTAAAGTAAACTGCCGTAGAGGTTCATGTAAGTATGATTTATGATGTTTCCATGACAAAGCCACCTAATGATGCATTTCTTGGAATTACTTCATCAATGGATGTGTGACTGTGTATCAAAAGCTAAAATATATTTATATTGTTTTTTTTCAATTGTGCACTAATAGTAATTTTGTAATAAAGTCCAGAAGAATGTTTTGATTTGTTTACATTTAGAGTCTAGTGGTCAGAGGAAAACGTTTTAAACTTGTACATGTTGCAGAATAAAATAGGATGATCTACAAGACTTAAAACCATGAAAATATGCTAGAATAAAACTCATAGGGATGGGGTAAAAAAACAAATAGTAGTACAAAGTGATATATAAGAACTATACAGAGTTTCTGCTTTTTTTCTTTTTTTTTTTTTCTTTCCCTTTTTACTGAGCTGGGGATTGAACCCAGAACCTTGTGTTTGCAAGGCAAGCACTCTACCAACTGAGCTATCTCCCCAGTCCCAGTTTCTGACTGTTGAAAGCAAATTTTCTCTGTGATATTTTTAAAACTGGGTGGTGGTGGGTGACGGGTCTCTAGGATGCTACCGAAGTAAAATTCATGCAATCTGTTTAAAAGAGTCCCGCAACTTTTCTATTTTCAAGTATCAATTTTTATAACATATTGTGAAGCCTTTGCAATCATTTAATCTTGAATAGAAATGGTAAATTTAAGTTTAGGTAAATTAAGATTGGGTCAGGAGATACAATTTTCAAAATTCCTTTTCGGGGAGTTTTAGAAAGAAAAAAAAAATAGAAACCTGCTTATTTGGTTTCTAAGAATGGACATGTAGTGGGTTGTGTGGAAGCAAATGACCTTGACCCCTGCACCTGACCTCCCATTCAGACTCCCGCTGTGGAAGAAGAGTGGTCATATCTGCAGGACACAGTCAGCCAGTACTGCCCTTCCTCCTACTTTGCTTGATTCTATTAACCACTCCAAGTGTATCAAATACAGCATTTATAGAAAGTACCCAGGCATATGTTAATCACTTTATAAATATTATCTTCTTTAAACCTCATAAAAAACAATATGAGGTAGGTACTGATGTTATTCCCACTAAACAGATGAGAAAATTAAGGCACAGGGAGATCAAGTAACTCCCTAAGGGTCACACAGCTAATAGATGATATATTTGGGACTCCTTTTGTGTTGATCTGTTTTGTAAAATAGAAGCAAAACCAAATTATTCTATTCTCTGTGCTCTGTGGATGCTGATAAGACTTATTTTGGCCCTACATGCCCTGGTAGATCAAACTTCTGTTTCTATTCTAGTATTTCCTGGCTACGTAGATTAGATTTACCTGTGGGTATCCTAAGAATCCGGTTTTGAGCTGCAGATGGAATTGAATTTCAGTGACCTGTTTATTGACACTGGCTTTTGCAGCCCGTGAGTCATCATCTAAATGCCTTATTCAGAAGGCTAGGTGGCGCTGAGTGAGGAAGGCTGGATGATTAGTATTGCAGGTCACTCATAAAAGGCCTCAAACCAGAAAGCATCAAACCATCCCAAGAAATTCTTTTCCTGGCCTCCTCCACACGACCTCATAATTCCCATTTCAGATGTCTGGAGTGGCAAAATGCTCTTATGGTTCCTCTCCAGCAGCGAGGGAAACAAATCAGGCCAACAGTGGCACAGTTGAGGAGAGAAGCCCTTTTCCCGCCAGCTCCTGCCACCCTCTTCCAAACGCCTTCACGGAGCTTGCCACCCAACACAGGCGGAGGGTGTGAAAGAGGTGGCAAGAACTTTGAGGGTGAAAAATGCCTGAAGAAGTCTGCCACTTTGCAGAAGGAAAACCGCTTTGAAAAAACCCCCGCCTCCTGGGGAAAGTCATCCCTCCCCACACCACAATGGAGCTATCTAGAAACAAGTCCTGCTTTTCCAGAGAGCTTGATGTCTGTTGCTATGCTTTCGGGCAAGCCGTAAGTACTTTGGGGCATCTCTAGGAGGTTTCAACGTCCCTCATGTCATGTAGAACATTCAGAGCTTTGTGCCACCCCCTGCCTCGTCCTGGACTTGGCTTCCCCATACACACCTACCACAGACTGATGAAAACTCTCTCCTCTGGCCAAGCTTCACCCTGGCTTCTGAGTCCTCCACTTGACTAGGCCTGACCTTGCACTTCCTTCTCTGTCCTCGTAGAAGAAGAATCCTGCTAAATCAGATTAGCAAAAGTCTCCCACCCTTGGAATCTGCCCACTGTCCATGGCTTATCACCCAGGGCTTGCCTTCAGCAAGCCTGTCAAGTCAGTTCTAGTAGAAAGACCCTGTCTGGAGGTCACCTCCTGGCAGTTGTCCACCCACTGACCCCCGCCTTGCTCCTTGGTGATAAACCTCTGCTTTTCCCTTTGAGGCTGAAGTTGAGCTTCAACTCTCTACCCCAGTCGGCCCCATACCTGCAGCCATGGCACCCCTTGATTAGAGTCTGCTTCGCCGTCTCAAGTGTTTGGACAAGTTTGATTTCTTTTTCTTTTACAGAACTAATCATGGGTGGAGAGTCCTGCTTCACCACCAACCAGACTTAACACTGCTAGAAAAATTTCCCAAAACTTCATCCCTCATCCACCTCCCACCAAAGATTAAATTTTCTTCTTTGTCTCATTTGTTGGGAGCATTGAAACACAGGACTGGAGAGAAAAACTTTGATTTGGAAGCGTTATGCAAGGTGACAAGCTGCTAGTGGCATTGGAGACCCGGAGCTGCAGAGGGGTACAAAGTCACCAAGGGGCACCTGAGCTCTGGCCCTGCCCTGTTCCCGCCCCATCCAAAGGGGTTGAACCATAAGCTGGGGCTGAGGTAAGGGAAGGAACCAGAATTTTCCATGTGGCCTAAGGACAGAAAGATGGGCAGCAGCCTTGAGTGTGGACAGTGGAGGAGTGTGAAGTGGTGCTGGGGGTTTTGAGTTGGGTCCTCTTTAATTTTGTTTTGCAAGACCCAAGTCAGAGATGGACATACACTTTAGAATTTTGCTTTGGCTATTTAGATTGTGCTTCTCTGGATGTGACTTTGTGCTGATACTCAGCCAGGCACGCAGAGCTGCAGTGATAAAGAGACTCAGGACAGAAACGTCAACATAATTAAAAACACATTTTCCATTGATCAGATAACTTTTTAGGGTTTCAGGAGAGAGATGGTTACTGGTCATGTTAGGCTGTTGTGCTGAAATGACTAGGGGGAAATAGAGGACATCATGTCAGCTTATCTGCTGTCAAATCCCTCCTTCCTCCGCGCAAAGAACAGCCAATCTGCTTGGTCACACCCAGACTGTTTCCATATTATGCTGGTTTTAAGAATCACATGAGATCTGGGAAACTTGTGTATTATAGTGTGTTCCACATTATAGGTACTGGAGAAATGTTTATTAAGAATTATAGATTCAAGTTTAAAGGTACATGCATTTTTATTGAAGCAAGGAAGCCCTAACTTGTTTTCAAATGAGTGTAACATATTACAAATGCATGTATTATTTCGAACCCACATCTAAGTTAGTTCAAAAGTATATAAGGAATATCTTGCTCAGTTTTTTTTTTTTTTTTAAATTAGGCTGACCAAATGCATTTTTATGAAATGACTCTGGGTTCCAACAGGGCTGAGCCTCCCTGACTCTCCCCACTGCTAGGATCAAATGTATTTCCATAAAGAAAGAATCTGAGGCCTTACTCCATGCAGGGCAGTAAGTCCTACCTGGCAAAGGGCTACTTTCTGACTACTGGGGAGGGCCCCTAGGTTTACAAAGTACTTCCACATGCATTATTTTATTTCAACTGTACACTGCAGGCAAAGTACATGTCTGCTTTTTTTTTTTTTTTTTTTTTTTTAATGATAAAAGGTACAAAGTACTTCCAGGGGCACATCTAAAAAAGGATTGGAGGTGACATTTGAACTTGGGGCTTCTGACTTTCCATGTTGTCCACCCTTTTTGCATCCCATGTGTTAAGGGCTGAACTGTGTCCCCCATAATTTATGCACTGAAGCTTTAATCCCCAGTTCCTCTGAATATGGCTGTTTGGGGACATAGGGCCTTGGGAGAGGAAATTAAGGTTAAATAAGGTGGTAAGGGTGGGACCTAATCCAATGTGACTGGTGTCCTCACAAGAAGAGGAGAGAGATGCATCGGGGATGGGCACATAGAAGGACCACAGGAGCGCACAGTGAGAAGGGGGTTACTTGAGCTGAGAACAAAGGAGAGAGGCCTCGGGAGTAAACAGCCCTACTCTCACCTTGATCTTGGACTTCTCCGCTGGCACCATGAGAAAATCAATGGCTATTCCTGAAGCCAGTGTCTGTGGCATTTTTGTTATGATAGCCCAAGAGGACAAGGTACAGTGGTACTTATCTCATTCCAGTACTGGCAACATCAATGGCTCCCGCTGAACAAAAGGAAGGTCTAATTTCTTATCACAGGGTTTGGCATAAGCTGAGCATCATCAGTCCCCTAATCCAAATTTGAAATGCTGCAAAATTGAAGATTTGCTGAGTGTGTTGGGCAGTGGCTCTGGATCTACAGTGGGCCCCAGTCCACACTGGTAACTGGGGAATTGGACTTCTTTCTTCCAGGAGGAGCCTTAAAAGATTTCAAGAGCAAAATACAGTAATTGTCTCACTTCCCACCCACATGCAGCCAGCTGGCAAGTGGAGATGACAGCTCTCAGTGACACCCTTGGGCCTCCCCAAATATCCAACACTGGACCAGTGGCCATACCTGGTTTTGCTTCCCTTCACCGTCTTTGGAGTACACGGTTGCCTATGAGGCCCCAAAGGGTGCGCTCCCCACTGGTCGCTGGTGGGTGTTGGCACTTGAATCAGAGGCCGGGCTCAGGGGCAGCTGGAATGCTTCCTGTTGCTCCACCCTGCCGGCGGCACGTGAGGCCTGACCACAAGACAGGCAGCAGGCCTTTTAATCCTGCACCCAAGCCTTGGCTTCCAAAATCTGATCCTCCAAAATTTGAGCTTATGTAACTTATTTGTTTATTTTTAAGCCACTCCTGTCCAAGTTGAGAACATTTAAGACTCCCTTTTAGAGGAAATTTGGAACCCAACATTATCATTAACTAAATCAGCAAGCAAGGGTCCTGTAAAAATACCAAGCTGTCCAGCTCTGAGAAATTATATCGCCCTATTCCCGGTGGAATTAGAATGCGTGTTGGTTTCTTTGAAAATTGTTTCTGGGATTTCACTTTTGTCTCTCTCTTGAACCGTAGCTGCAGGCTAACGGCCTGAGTCCACGGGGCCTGAGACTTTCTACTCGGTAGCTGCCCTGCCATGTGACAGGGGCCATGCAGCCCTTGCTCTGTAATTGGCTCCAGGGACTCCACTAGGTCAGAGGCTGGGGCTTCTGGAAGAAACAGTGCTCTTTGCAGAGCATGGACAAACCAAAACCACAAGAAGACACCCACCTTTGGGTGAGACCAGATGCCATTTTATATTAGCTTCTCCACACGAGGAAGCAGGTGCTATGTGAGGGAGTGGCTGACTGTTAGTTCTATCAGGGAAAACACTGGAAACAGTCCACATGTTCAGCGAGGGAAGAATAGTTAAATAAATTATAGCCATTTTCAATGTATCCAATTAAAGATTCATCAAAGTCATGCAGCATCTTTGAGGAGTCTTTCATGACATGAGAGAAGTCTTTATGATTTGTTAGGTTAAAAAACATTAAACAAAGTCATGCTTGAAGGACAACAACCAATCGTGCTTATTATATGTCCTTAGGAAACACACCTTGATTTCAGGAGAGGTTATATGTCTGTGTGATGGAGTTAGGGGTTAGTTTTTATCATTCTTTTTATACTTTGCAGTATCTTCAAACCTTCCTACAGTAAGCATCTATTTCTTTGTCAGAAAATAAAATAAATAGAAGGTAGCTGGTGATGGCAGATTTGAGTTCACATTTTCCTTAGATACTATTTTCTTTGGTCCCTATTAACCTTAGTCCAAAAAAGGGTAAAGGTCACCACTAGGTGCCCCAGAGACCTTACTGCAAGTTAGGGGGAACCCCAGGTGAGATCCAACATGGTCTCTGTCTCTCTGTCTCTTTCTGTTTTTTGGTTCCTCCAGGGAGGGGCCATGGGGAGAGGCTAGGATCTAAATGAGGAGGGTAAGATGTTCCCCGGGGCACAGACACAGAGCAACTCCCCCCGGGACTGCACGCACTGTATGGATTCCTGTGTGTAAACTCACAGAGCCAAACCAATCTCAGAGGGAAAGCAGGCTAAAGGGAGCTTTGCATCTTCCAATACATCCCAAATCAAGAAAGAGCTCTCATAGAACGGCCCTCCCTTCCTCCTCTTACTGCAGCCTCTGCTCCCCTAAAACAACATGGACTGAAGTGCAGACAGACATCTCCGAGGCCTGGCCAGGCAGCCCGGTTCAGGCAAGGCTATGGGGCTGCACACGCCTCGCCTCTAGAGCCAAGAGAGGCTGGGCTTGCTCCCCAGGCCAGCCCATCTCTCCAGCCCTTGTGGGTTTCCTCCATGGGCGTAATGAGTGTAACACGACTCGAAGCTTCTTTTAGAGCAGTGTGCTCGTGACCTCATCTGCCACTGACACTGTAGGACAGTGTGGTGTTGAAGGGGGCTTGGGAGTGGAAGCAGAAACCCTTTTTAAGAGTGTTTGCAAGAGAGGAAGGGTCTTTTAGCTACCAAGCGTGGCAATAATTCAATTCAATTACACCTACCAACTGTTTCCCAAGTGATTATCCACATTATAAGCCAGGCATCCAAGAAATACCCACACTCCTTAGAGAAGGCCTCAGTTTCCTCTACAAGTACACTGTCTATCCCAAGTTTGGCTTCTTTGTGTGGTGTAGTGGTGTAGAATCAGCAGAAGTCCCAGAATCAGTGGGTCTGGTGGAAAATACCATCTCACAAACACTGTAGCTTCAGGCAGATTGCAGAATCAAAGCCCTATTTCCCCACCTGTGACATAGGAATGATAAAGCCAGCTTCATGGGCTTGCTCTGATTATGGTTGCTGGATTTAGAGACTAAAAGATACAGATGATCAGTTAAGCTGAAGTGCTCTAGAAACAACAGACAAAGTCATTTTTGTTTCCTCAGTTTCTAATTTAACTGGACATCCTGCATTTTATCAGGAAACCCTGTTCTGGGGGCTGACATAAAGGGTTTTAATCAGAAAGCCCTGACCAGGTCATCGTGATTGCAATTTTCTCTGTAACTTCTGCTGTCAGAGTGAGTCCCAGAGATGGTTAGTACCTTTCCCTTCCATGTCACAGGGAAGGAGGACTTGGAGCAGGTTGGTGGGGTCAAGTCAGGATGCTGAGTTATAGGGAGACATTTCCATGGTAGCAATAAGAGAGCAGGGACTTTGCTGGTGTGTTGCTAAACCTCTGCTTAATGAACGTCTTTAAAGACCTTACCAAATAGTGTCTTCTGGTGCTTTTGATACACCATGCTTGAATTATGCAAGCCTGTCAGTGTAGGTAACACTGCAGGTCCAGGAGAAATCCAGAGGGGGACACCAATCCCAGGGAACCCCCATCTTGGTGAGCATTGGGCTGGTTTCAAAGGTTGTGAATGTTAGACACAGGGACTTTCCTGAAGGTGATTTTTACAAAAAAAAAAAGGGTAAAGGCCACCACTAGGTGCCCCAGAGACCTTACTGCAAGTTAGGGGGAACCCCAGGTGAGATCCAACACAGGTCTCTGTCTCTCTGTCTCTTTCTGTTCTTTGGCTCCCTTTGAATGTCTGCGCCCTGTGGCCTCCCAGAACATGCATCCCCTCTCACTTATGCTCCCCAGCTCGTGGGGTGGGGTGGGACAGGTGGCGGGTGGCTGTCTGGCCTCTGTGTGCATCAAAGCTGATCAGGCGCCCCCAGGACCTCAGGGTGTAATTTTCCTCTTCTGAATGTGAATTCCAGGCCGGGAGCTCAGCTGTCGTTGGCTTCAGGGGATTTTTCCACCAGAACTGAAATCAGCGCCAGGAAAGCGTGGGTCTGCAGAAGGCATTCTCCGGGCTGTTCCGATGCACTTTCTCTTTTGTTCAGGGGTGAGAAGATGGTGCCTTTCGCCACAGCCAAAGAGCAAAGTCTTGAATTTCTTTGCAGCAAGAAAATGCATGAAGAAAGAGTATTTTGCTGCATTTCCTAATCCCTGCCATTTCCCCCATGTTCCCATCTGCCTATTACTTACTAAATACTTTTAAGTTTTAGGGTTTAAAATCATTTATTCGTTTTCAGCTCTCTATATAAAATCTAGCATGTGATATGCTCTAAAATATATCCCCCCCATGTGAAGATAAGTCTGTTTGAATTTTAAAATGCTCATCTTGTATCTCCTAATAGCAATGTTCCCAAACCACCCTGCTGCATGACACTCTCTGAAGAGACTCCCACCCGGGGTTCCCGTCCAGTTAGTAACAGCGGGACCGGAAGGTGCATGCTCCATGCGGGCACAGGATGAGGGATTTGTGCGCATGTGTCAGCTCCTGCATCCTCCCAGCTCCTTAAAGCACACATTTTCCTTGGCCCCATGTGCAGATATGGAAACTGACTTACAGAGAGAAGAAGTGAAGGTCATATCACTAGGACGTGAAAGCCAGATGGAAACCCTAGCAATAGAAGTTCGGAGTCCCTGCAACTGTCTCTTGCCAACCTTTTGGACTTAAACACAGGTATGGCTACTGCTCTTGCCAGGAAAAAAATCTAGCGATGAGCCTGTTGAAAAATAAGTTCATTCAGTACTAAATGGCAAGCCTGTCCTTCCCCAGACTTCAAACGCAATGTATGCAGTTCCCAACTTGCAGCGGGCCGGGTTCTCAAAGTTCATTGAAAAGCAATTTCCCAGTTCCTTCCCCAGGGCCTCCTGTGTTGCTCCGCTCCCCTCTCTCCCGTGACGCTTGCTCACCACTGTTCTCTCTCAGTCCCTTGCATAGCTCTCTCCTTCCCTGGGGTCCAGGTTGCTCAAGGGACCTTGCCTATTTAAGTGCAATGTGCCCAGAACTTAACACAGTGCCCAGTCCACAGAGCCCCAAAGTGTACTTGCATTGCACTGGATTACAAGTCATTAGTTTGGAATGATTTGCCCAAAGAAATTCTTTACCATGTCTTTGAAGTGGAAGTGCTATGTTTCCAACGAACCCACAAATGTTTATTTAACCCATTTCCTCTCCTACCCGGGGTACTAACGAGTTATCTGGAGCTGTGGGTGGAACAAGAGGCAGGTGGGGGAAAGATGGGAATCTTCCTCCTCTTTCCTGGGTGTGGGGTGAAATCTAGGTGAAATTTTACATAGGTCAGAGTTCATTTTGGACTCCCTCCAAACTGCCTCCCATCTATGAGCACTGCTGTCTCCAAGCCTCAAACTCAACCCCACTGTGGTTCCTCAGCCCATCTTGCCCCAAATAATCTACTTGCCCTTCTCATCAGTTAAAATTCCCATTCCTGAGTACAGCTGAGTTTAGTCGAATTTCAGTAGGAAAGCAATTGGATGTAGTTAGTCCTTGCTAATTTGCTGATTTCCCCAAATATCTCACCACCTCCCCACCCCCCCACCCCCCTGCCTCCTAGGACAGGTACATGACTCCTCATAGCAGTGGTTAAGACTGTGCAATTTAGAGACAGACCTGGCCTTGAATCCTGGTCCCAAGTTATGTGGTTTAGGTAGAGTGCTATAATGTCTCTGTACCTCAGTTCCCTCATCTGTAAAATGGGAGTAGTTGGAATTACAAAGAGAAAGAGAGTACTTTTAGAACACTTAGCATCACATCACATATCAGGCACGGTTCTAAGGAGTTTTTAATTATTTTTTAAAATTTTTTTTAGTTGTCAATGGATCTTTTATTTTATTTTTATTTTTTTGCGGTACTAGGGATCGAACTCAGGGCCTTGTGTTTGCAAGGCAAGCACGCTACCAGCTGAGCTATCTCCCCAGCCCTTATTTTTTTTTATATGTGGTGTTGAGTATCGAACCCAGAGCCTCACACATGCCAGGCAAGGGCTCTACCACTGAGCCACAACTCCAGGCCCCATTTTTTTAGTTATTGATTCGCCTGTCTTCACTACAACTTCATGAAGCAAATATACTTATTGGCTATTATTAAGGAAAGTGACATAAAGATTTCTAATGGTAAATTGAAATTAATTACTATTTATTCCCTGCCTTCCTTTCTCCAAAAATTCTTTGAAGCAACAATTCCATCTTGATAAAAATTTCTGGCAGTATGGATGGGAGAGGACAATCATTCCTAGGAGGAGATTTTCAGGGCCAAGAGGGATCACCCATGGTTGAAAATTTGTCCTGAGAGTCCGTTCCCTTATGTGGGTCCTGCTTCCACAGCTTCTGCCCTCCCTCTGCCCCTGAATGTGCAGCATCTGCAAGTGGTCCAAGTTTTTCTTTTCTTTTTTTCCATCCCATTCTTTCCTTTTTAATTTTTTCACACAGCCCACGGCAGCTGCAGGGTGGTGGGGGCTGGCGAATGGTGGCAGCTGTTTGTATGTATGGGACCTCTGTAGTCTTTCTTTGTGAGCCAGAGGCCGTCTGTACGTATCACCAGCTACCACCTGGCAAGACATTTGGTTCCATCTATGTTGTTTAAATGTTTGCTACATGATGTCATAAGTGAGAAGGATGGGAGGAACTTCAAGATGTTGCTTTCTAGCCCCTCACTGTCCTCTGGTTATGCTAAAGCCTTCTGGAGAAGTTTATCCTCCTTCTTAGCAGACAGCTTCAGATCTGCTCCCTAGTCCTTTCCACTCACCCAGTGCAGAGGTCTTAGAGCCCCGGGGGTCTCTAACTTGACAGTGTAGCCAAGAGGCGGAGTGTGCAAAAGCAGAAGGCAGGTGGCGGGCTGGCCGTGGGGGGTTCTTGTGATTGGGCAACTTCACTTCCCTGGCCTCGGTTTCCTCCTCTGTCAAGTTCAGGGGGATGGACTCCCTATGCCCCTCCTGAGCTCCAGGGCTCCGATTCTCTGATAAACTCCCTGGGACAGATAGCTGTTCACACTTTCTAGTGTTACCTTATGGTGGACAGTCCATTGTGACTGCTTTAAGCTTGTTCCAGTGTTGCCTCTTCCTTTAAAACTGAGAATTTTCCCTTATGCTAATTATACTTTTTTTGATGCAATTTGAGATTCTGTGGTTGTTCTTGGGACTGCTGAAAATATGGATAGAATTCTACCCCATATTTCTGTTGCAGTGATATCTTATATACTATACAGTATCTACATTTTAACCTAGATGGTTATTTTCAAAGGCTTAATATCAATTTTATATATATAATATCAATTTTATATGTATATATATATACATATATATATAAACTCAAAGGTGCTTAATCACTGAGCTAGATCCCCAGTGCTTTTTATTCTTTACTTTGAAACAGAGTCTCACTAGGTTGCTCACAGCCTTGCTAAATCATGAGGCTGGCTTCAAACCTCTTGCCTTAGCCTCCATAGCTGCTGGGATTACAGGCATGTGCCACCACACCTGGCTCATACTCTATTTTTTTAAATAATATTTATATTTAAGAGCTATTCCAGATGAAACCAAACATAAAAACAGGAGGGGAAATGATGCTCATTTTTACATGTGCAGAGATTCAGGATGAATGAGCTTACATGCCTTCAATAATAACTCACAGTTACTAAGTGCAGGAGTTACGGCCCTTTGATCAAAAACCTAGTTCTCAAGTCACGAGATCAAGTTTTTTGCAGAAACCACCAGCACTGCCACCCAGTAACACCACCCCTGGCTCAATTCTGCTACCTGCTGGGCACCTGACTCTGCGAACAGTGTCTCTTGCCTTTGAAGCAACCATGCAAGGAAAACATTATCATTTGCAGGTTAGTGACAGGAAAAATTGAGTTTCAGATAAATGAGGCATTATGGATTTGCCTTCTGGAGGTGTCAGACCTGAGATGGTTCTTTTGATGGTGCTGCCTCTTGCTTAAGTACGCATCACCCCAAATGAGACTTGATGTGGTCTAATCTTCAGAGATTTTGGGGTCTCGTGAAAGTACAGTCAACAGAATTACTGGGTTGGTTGCGTCATGTTCAGTCAACTTGCACCTCGCTCACTGCTCATAAATTTTCCTGCCATGCACCATTCTGTCTCATTTCTTTTCTAGATTTTATTTTTATTCTTTAGAAATTTTTTTTATCATTTTTTTCCTGGACCCTTAAAAGATCTCTGCTTTGATTTTAAGGGATGCACATTTAAAATGAATCTGGTGTTCTTAGAATTGGAGTGGCGTCCAGTACAAGAATGGATTCTCGCTTACCTTCCCCTTCGCTCCTGCAGATATGTATCCCAGGATCGTTCTGCATTCACTCATAGTCCATTTTCTTGATCACTTTGCATATCTAACCCCTGCCCAGTTTGTGTCTGTGTAATTCCTTTCTGATCTACCTACCTCCTGCTCTGATGGCTACTGCTCAGAGCTTAGGAGCCACTGAAATTGTTTCCTAAACACCCAGTATACAGTAGGTGCTCAGTAATTGTATAGTTAGGGTAGGCATGCATGAATGAATGAGTGCATATGAGTGAATATTACTAATCTCCCAATAGCTTATGATTTTGAGGATAGTACGTATGTTGGGGCTCTTCTCTGTCCCCCACAGAGCCTAGTATTACACTTCCAGAAAGGATCCTGCTTTCAAATAAACAACCAACTTGGTCACTGTCACCAACCTACAGATGTATTTCTGGAGGAACTTTTAAAAAGAGCATCTAAAACCTTAAATACTCCCAAGGTACCATGACTGTTTTTGATTCCATGTGTTTCTCTCAAGCCTAAGTAAAGTAAAGTATGGAGTTAGAAGAACCCAAGGCGAGGTGAAAGAGTTCAGGAAGAAGCAGTGTTGTTGGCTTAAGGAACTGAGAAGAGCATCGTGCTCATGGAATAGGCAGCTTGGCCCTCACGGGTTGGGCTTGGTCTTCCCTGAGTCAGAACCCTCCTGTGCAGAAGTTTAAATGGCAGAGGAGATGGTGCACTGGCCACACTTTGGGGTGGCAGTGGTAAAAAGCAAATTCATAAGTCATGAATAAAGCATATTAGATATTTTGGGCACCACAACGCAAGTACTTTCTTATAGGAGTCACTCACCTCAACACTGCTGGATGGAGCAGCCCAATCATCTTGAAGAGACCTCTCAATGCAGGCTCCTCTGGGAGGCTCAGTCTTAGAAAGAGGGTCTCTTCCACTGGAGTCTGCTGGCCACTCTGCCTGGCAGTAAAGGAAGTGAAAATGTCAAAACAAAGAGGAAGAAATTCAACATTCTATCTAAGGGTAGAACTGCAGACACAAGCTCTTTTCCCCACTTGTGGGTTGGAGGATTCAGAAGTGCTTTGATTATAGAGAATATCTGTAAGGAGAAACAAGAATAAAACTTTCTTCTTTCTTGTTTTTCCTCAGAATATCCTCAATTCTGAGGCCTGATAGTTTTTAAAGAAATAAAAACAGCCTAGGAAGCAAATCACCAAGAGAAAAGGAAGATAAAGGATGCATGCGATAGCTGCTTTAGGGTAATTTGGTTTTCTTTCATGGTTAGTGGCTGCCTTTATGTTCTTGACTTCAGTTATTTCTGTTGAATTGAAATCACTGAGTGACTATCTGATTTCCCCATCCTAGATGAAGACTTCATCATCATTTGGGCTAGATTCTCAGTCTTCTAGCTCTGGTAGCTGAGGTACAATGAGGTGTGGCAAGTCCCACTAACCCATGACATCGTAAATGCCATGATGTCATTCTCCTGACCTTAATTTCTTGAATAGGTGTTGCACCCACAAACCACATAGCTGTGTCCTTCCTAGTCCCTCTTCATCTAGATGCTTGTCATCCCGATAGGACACTGCCTCTGGAGTGGGGCCTGGAGGATGTGCTGGCTGTGGATGGATGTGGATTGGACTGCTGTCTCCATCCAGAGGCTGGGCATCCTGCGACGGCTACTGGTCCATTCAGTGTATGGTTGTTGGCCTATGCTCTGGAGACTGATGTGCAAGGTGCCTTAGTCCTGCCACTTAATAATGGTGGGACTTGGGCAAGTTACCTAGTCTCTCTGTGTCACAATTTGTTCATCTATAAAAGATGGGATAAAAATGACAACTTTCCTTAGATGATGGTTAAGATTAAATAAATACAGGTGAAGTGACTAGGCCTGTGCTGGAAAGGTGATGGGTCCTCAGTAAAGGTTATGATTGTTATTATCATTATAAGGTCTGATTGCATCTTCTTTACCTGTCCAACCACCATGTCACAGGATTATAAAAATAAGTGACATCAAAAACATGGCCACTTGAACAAAAAGAATGAATGAATTAGCTGCACAATTGGGCAGGACTTTTCTGGCTCTTTCTAGCTTTTCTTGGGTAACTTTATGGATTCACTGGCCTGCTGTAGGGTGGCTGGTTTGTCCTGATTTTTCTGGCACTTTGCTGGTTTTGGTGTGGAAAGTCCCAGAACCTGTGAAACCGCTGTTACAGGCAAACTGGATGGTTGGTTGCCCTAGGCCTCTGAAAGTGTCACTACCTTCAGAGTACATCAATGATCAACCAACCCCTTGGGCGCTGCAATTCCCTGTCCTGTGTCTCCTACTCCATGCCACTAGTAGGGAGTGAACTGGAGTGTGTGCCACAGACAGTGTTGATCACTTGCACCAATTCGTCTTCCCTCATCACCTCCTCTGGCTGGGATGCTTCTGATTTTATTCTTTCATTCACTCACTGAATGGCCAGGAATGCTGGCCTGAACCCCAGTTCACCAAAATGGGGACAAATTTGATAAGCTGAAGCCAAGCATGTAAGTCTAGTCTACTTGTGCATTTATTGTAGGATACCTGAGACGGAGATTCATAAAGCATGGAGGCTCATTTCGGCTCATGGTCCTGGAGGTGGGAGGTCCAGGGCATGGTGGGGGCCTTGTGCTGCTTCAGCTCATGGTGGAGAGCAGGACACGTGGGTGCATGCAAAAGAGGCATACCTGAGGGGCACTGCATTACAGCACATGAATCAGGAGTTACTTGATTTCATGGTGACTGATCCTGTCCTGAGAGAAAGGCATTGATCCCTCCTGGCAGCCTGATCACCTCTCGAAGGGCCGCCTCCCAACACCAGCACGAGGGTGACCAAATTTCAACGTGAGTCTCAGAGGCAACAAATCGTATTCAAACTACGGCATCCCGTTACTGGGAACTGAGCTGGCAGAGGACTTGGTACCACTGGGGTGGCATTATTAGTTGTTCATTGCTTTGGTGAGGGGTGATGAGATGCTGTCCATGTGTCCCTCCTCCCCATCCCAGGACTTCTGTGCATAGCCTCCTCATGATCCAGCTACTAAAAGGTAAATGTCTGGCACCACAGGGGGACTTCTGGCTCCTGGCTCCAGGCCTCCAGTTTTACTGGATCAATGTCCTCACCTTTGGTCTTATATTTTGTAGAATATCTCATCTGAGAGGAATCTATTTCTGAGAATACGTGGCAACCCCAACAGCTCCATTCACTTCCCTGGGGGCAGTGACCCCAGTGGCAATACCCGGGGCCTAGGCCAGGGTGAAGCTGCTGTGCTTCTGTTCATAGTGGCCGACACATTGAAGTCTTTGCCAGGCAAGTTTCCATGGTGTGATTCTGGGCACAGCCTCTAGTGCACTAGTCTTTCAAGAGATGCAACCTTTTAATAAATTCCTTTTCTGCTTAAATCACTATGCCAGTTAGCTATTGCATGGATTATACCACCCTAAACTCAGTGGTATAGAACAATAACCATTTATATAGCTGTGAGTCATCAACTGGGCTTGGCTTACCTGGGTTCATCTGTGCATCTGCAGTTGAGAGTCATGTTGACTGGGAGTAGCTGGTCTGAGATGACCTCGTCCCAAATAAGCTGGGATGGCTCATTTCTGGCCCATGTGGTCTATAACCTCCAGCAGGTAAACTCAAGCATCAGGTCACAAAATAATGGCAGAATTCTGAGGGGAAAACAAAGAAGTGTGCAAGATAGCATAAGGCCCATTCTCAAAAATGGCACGATGTCACTTCTGTCCATTCTGTTTGTCAAAATAAGACATAAACCCAGCCCAGATTCAACAGCTGGAGAAATGGACTCTGCCTCTGGTACCATGAGCATAGATACAGGGAGAGCAGTAACTGGAAACATCTTTGCCTGTTAACCACAGTCGTCTAGAACTGATATCAGAAGTCCAACTTGTACTACATGGCCAGTGGAAGATGAGGGAAGAAGGGATGGAAGGAAGCCCATTCCACACAACTGACTGAAGAACTGGGGCAGATCTGTCTGGTGGACTGCCTCAATTCTGAGAGCCACGGCCTGGCTGGAGGAAGATGCACATGAAGAAGACTAGGAAACGTCATTAGCTCCACTCAGCTTCCCTTGAGGTTGGAAGCGTACACGATTCCCCCCACACTTTCTCCTTCTGCTCCAGAAATCAGTCTTGCTCTAGAAGGCAGCTTCTCCCTCAGCCTCTTTCCCAGAGACAAGAAGGAACCGTCTCCCCTACTCCAGTGGACATGTACAATATCTAAACTTATGAGACTCTGGGATGTGGGTGTTGTTGGTTAATTGCATGACTAGCTATCCTGTCCTGTCTAATACAGTACCTTATGAAGCACTAGTCCTGGGAGGCAAAACTTAAAATAAGTTTTGTAGGTAAATAAATTTGGGGTCAATGGGAAACTACTGATTGTCTTTGGTGTTTGCTCTCCCTTTGTCACTTTGGTGATAGGACATTGAGTTTCAGTTGTACACTTGGGTACTTCACTAGAGATTGCCTTTCCTAGCTTGCCTTGTATCTGGTTGTGTGTCTGTGTTAATCAGCTTCCTGCTACTGTAACAAATGCCTGAGAACATAAACTTACAAAGAAAAGGCTATTTTTGTCTCATGGTTTGAGGAGTTTCAGTCTCTGATCAGGTAGATGCATTGTTTTTAGGCCTCTGGTGGGGTTGCTGACTGGCAATGGTGGAGCAAATGGCAGAGCAAAACCATTTGCTTTGTGCCCAGGAAGTGAAAGAGAGAGAAAGAATAGACCGGAGTCCCATAATCCCCTTCAAGTGCATGTCCCCCAATGACAACACTTCTTACTAGGCCCCACTCTTTAAAGTTCACATTATCACTATAGTCACTCTAGAGAACAAGTCTTTAACACATAGCCTTAAGAGTACATTCCAGACCCAAACTATAGCATTCCATATCATTGAATTCTGGCCAGTGGGATGGAGCACAAGAGATGTATGTAGTTTCCATGTTATCTCCTTAAAGGTTCCAGGTTCTCCTGCCTGAGACATGGTTACTGCTGGTGCCATCTTGGAAGACATGTGTTGAGAATGGAGGAGCCATTTGACCAGCTTGTATCACTCATCTCTATACCAATGTCTGAAAGAGAAATTAATTTCTATCCTATGTGAGCCACTGTGTTTACAGTCTCTTTGTTATAGCAACCTAGGGCATATCCTAACTAATATACTATATTTTCCTTTTGGTCATTCATGGGACACTAGAAAGGAAACTTATGGGTCTAAGATATCCTGTGGTCAAGAAAGCAGTTCAACTCTTATTTACCAAGGAATCCCTCTTTGGTGGAACATTTACACATATCCCCACTCCCCCGCCTCTGGGACATGTTTCTTGCAGAGACAGCCCTAATGTAAATTTGCTCTTTGGGAAGTGCTGAAATAGATTTGTCTTGCTGACTGGCGAAGGCTGTGCAATGACTACTTCTAATGACTACTAATAAGGGGCACGATGCCATCCACCTCCTCCCCAGCTCAGCTTCCACTGCCTTCTTCTTGGAAAAGAAGCCAGGTGATAGGAGAAGCAGGAGCATGGACAAAAACAAGCCTGGACTTGATTCAAGACTTATGACCTTAGACATCATTGTTCATCACTCCAGGTCTCTTCCTATTTGAAGAATGAAAACATTTCATGGGGACCTTATAATAAAACACTAGCACATAAATGTCTGGTTCTCCCTTCTGTTCCTCTGTGCCTTCTCCATGCAATTTACAGGGCCTCATAGAGTTCTTCTGACAAAGTTCACCCTGAGATTTCCTTTAAACCCAAAAGAAAGCAAAGATCAGCTAGACAAATATTTTCCCTTGTGTTACCTGAGGGACTAAATTGAAAAAGAAACCAAGAAAGATTAAGTAAGCCTTCTTAAAAGTCACAGGGAAAATAATTACATTCCTTTGGGGCTGTAGGATATTTAGGAAGAGAAGTGACTTAGTTCCTCATCTTTCAAGGATCTGAATGGCTTTAGGCAAGTGGGGAAGAACCAAATCTGCTCGTGGGTTTTCCTGGTAGAGTCCAGGATGACACATGACTTCAGAATTCAAGTTAATAAGGAATCATTCCAAGTCTACTGTGTTGGCAGAACTTTCTTTAGTTGCCAAGTCTGCAAATCCAGGGGAAAAGTAGGCAGAAAATTGAGTGGGATGAACTCTTATATTTGAGACTCCATGAGAGTAAGTTCAGTGCCTTCTCTTGACTCTCTCCTCCTCTGCAAAGACTAGCATAGTACTCTATGCACAAGCATGGTTTAAGCACACTTACTAATTCTCTTTCCTTGTCTGGAGGGAAAGGTTCTTCATAGGGGAATTTTATTCACCATGTATTTTGGGGGAACAAATAACAGAAACCAACTCTAGTTAGCTCAAGGGTAAGTGGAATTTATCTGAAGGGTACCAGGGAAGTTCACCAAACCTGAGGAACTATAAACAACCCGGCTTAGAACAAAGCAGAATTGGGGCAACCTTGGAAAGCTCAGCACCTAAGGACCATAGGCCATCCATCTAGAATACCACTATGATGGGAGAGGGTACGTGACTGGTCCAACCTCAGACCCCATTCACCCTTGACTGTGACCAAAGTAGCAGGGCTGTGGAAATCCATACCTGTAACTTAGGAGATGGTGCCTAGAGAACAGGGATTTATTGTAAACCCTTCATCCCCCAATAGGATCACCTGTTATAGACTTTAGGCATCAATTATCTTTTGTGCAAAAAAAAAAAAAAATCACCCCAAAACTGGTTTTAAGCAGTGACCAGTTTATTTGCTCATGATTCTGTGGGTCAACAATTTGGGTGGGGTTTATCTGCATGGTTCATCGTTGGCTTCATAGTTTTATGATGACCATATGGCAACTTGTTTAAAGCTCATGGTCCAAAACTGCTTCACTGACATGTCTGGAAATGGGTGTTTGTTATTCCAAACAGGCTGGGAAAGCCTGTTGTTATTCCATGCGACCCTCATCTTCAAGTGTGCTTCTTTACATGGTGGTCTCAAAGAAGCAGGAGAGGGCAGGACCCAGCCTTTCTCTGCTTATGTCACATTTGCTATTGTACTAGTGAAAGGGAATAACACAATCAATCCTAGAGCCAAGGGGTTGAGAAATAGACTCTCGCTCTCTGAGAGGCAAAATCACATTACAATGAAGAATACATACAGAGGTTGCAGCAATTTATCAACTTGTTTTGTTTTGTTTTGTTTTTTTCTTGCAATCAAATCCACCTTATTGGGGCATCGATCTTCACATATTCCTTAAAACATAATTAAACGTTAAAGCCTTAATTTTCCTCGATAAGTAAATAGACCACTTAGAGTAATAAAAGTCTTGTGTGAGAAGATTTAATTTTAATCACAAATTCTAACTCTATTTTTCTGAGTAAATATCAAGTGCAGGTTAAGAAAATAAATTGAATAAGTCCTTCTTATGTTTGAGACTCAGTCCAATTCTTTTTGGAAGTGTAATTCTTGCTCAACCAATATTCATAATATCAGATAAGGAACTTTAGATTCTGTGTTTGTCAACTTTTCTGTCTGAGCTAATCAACTTATGAAGACTTAGGAAGGTTTATTTTGGCTCTTGATTTCAGAGGTTTCAGTCATGATTGTTGTCCCTGTTGCTTTTGGGCCTGTGGGTGAGGCCACACATCATGGAGTGAGTCCATGAGAGATCAAAACCACTGACTTTGTGACCAGGAAATAAAAGAGAACAAAAGGAGGAGGTTGGGT
Organism: Sciurus vulgaris; assembly: GCF_902686455.1. Classification (NCBI taxonomy): domain Eukaryota; kingdom Metazoa; phylum Chordata; class Mammalia; order Rodentia; family Sciuridae; genus Sciurus; species Sciurus vulgaris. The sequence goes on from NC_136469.1 coordinate 126,028,977, forward strand.
CACATGGTCACACTCCCATGACCTAATGACCTCCTACTGGGCCCCCACTCTTAATGGTTTCACCACCATTCAAACAACATGCTGGGGCCCAGACTGTACCCATGGACCTCTGGGGAGACCCTTAAACTAAAGCAGACTGTTAATAGCAACAGTAGTCGTTTTTGAGTACATACTGTGCACTGTCTTTTTGTGCAACGTCTCTGATTCTTGCAACACTCTGTAAAGTAGGAATTATCAATCTCATTTTAAAGGTGAGGACCTTCAGTCCACATGTTATGTGTGCTGCCTTTATCACTATGTGTGAATACATGTCCCCAGTGGTCTATGTGTTAAAGGCTTGATCCACAGGGTGATGCTATTGTGAAATGGTGGAACAAGTGGGAGGTCCTTAGGTCACTGGGAGGTGTGCCCTTGGCAGGGATTATGGGACCCTGGCCCTTAGATCTTCCTCTTTTGCCTTCTGGCCACGAGGCAGGCAGCTCTGCTCCACCATGTGCTCCCTGCCATCACCGTCTGGCACATCCAACAGAAGCCTCGAAGCAATGATCCACCTGATTATGGGCTGGAACCTGTGAAACTATGAGCCAAAATAATAACCCTTTTCTCTTTATAACTTAATTATCTCAGTTATTTTGATAGAGTGACAGACAGCTGACAAATACAGAAAATAGGCACTAGGTTTTTTTGTACTATAGCTCTCATTCTTGCAATACTCTGTGAATTTGAAATTATTATTTCCATTTTGCAGTTGAGAAACTGAAGCCCACAGGGAAGCTTCCTGTCTCCATTACACAAGTTGTAAAAGACAGGATTTGAACCTGTTCTGTGTGATTCCTTGGCTCCATCACTGCTCTCTTGGCCTCTCAGTCATGCTTGTTTGTCTCCAGAGGAGAGAGGTCTCAAGTGGATACAGTGGTGAAGGAACCACGTCATGCTTTCTTTTCTAGTTGGTCAATTTTGTGAATGAAGAGAAAATACACCAGGGATCAAAGGAGCTTCTTTCCTCTGCCTTCTCACTGGAGCAACCTAGAGGATTTCTAGCTCCCATTACATGTTTCAAAACTTTCCTTACCCTGACACTCTTCCAGGAAAAGGTGGGAATTGGTGACATAGAGGGCATGGGCCCAAGGTTGGATCCTGGGTCCCCTGGTACCATATCTCAGCCATGATGGGCCTGAGGACTGAGGAGCCAAGAGGAAGATGGGAATGTTGCTTTCCTGGTCACTTAGAATATGTTTCATACCTGTAAGAGTTAGATGGAAACAGTCAAAATATATCATTTTTTATTTCACAATTGGAATAAATTCTTGTAAGTAAATGATTGGAATAAATATATACATGTACATGGATATGTGTTTTCCAAAAGATTGTGATTCACATGTAAACGAGGAGTTGAAGGTTTGAAGTTGTTTGCATTTTTCCCTATAAATGATATTTCAAAAAACAGCTGGCTTTCAAAACCATCCTTTGGCTTATTTAACTCAATATTATTTAAGCCTAGCTCTGTTTTCAAATCACTCCAGGCTATATTCCAGGGAAAAGATGTGTTTTCAAATTTCAGCCAGATCAGGAAGCACATCCATCTAGGGTCCTAGCATTTTGGATAAAGCATGGGAGGGATCAGGAGGTTAGGGCAAAGGGCAAGAGCAGGCATGTTTGTTTTTCTGGCAAATTCTTATAGGAATTGACATTCATGGGGTATCCAGGCCCCGTACAAGACCCTTGTGAGAATGATCACATTTCTTCCCCCAAAGAACCTGATGAGATAGGCACCCACTATTGTATCTATTCCATCGGAGATTCAGTGGGGGAAGCAACTTACTTGCCCAAGGTGCCAAATCTGGTCACTGGCAAAGCCAGAATTGGAACTCAGGTGTGCCATTCCAAAGTTTTTCTTCTCTCCTTTCTCCAGGCTGCTCTTGGCTCTGCCCACAAAGTAGAAGGGAGCACTGTATTTTCATCTGTTAACTAACAAGAGAGTGTAGAGACTGGGTCAGCAGCTAGGCAGAGCTCTGAACTGAGGAAGGAGTGAAGCAGGACAGAGAGGGTGCCGGGGAAAGTTCTGAATTCTTCCACCTTCTTGGCCCACACAGGTGCTCATCAGGGGGTTGGTCAGCAATCTAGGCAGTTCACATTATTCTCGTGATTTTTCTGGTGCATTAATACGACACGACAGTCTGGTCATGGTTGGCACATTCCTTCTCCTTCTCAAGCTCTTTATCCTTCATCAGTGAACAAGGAGACACAAGGACTGGTGAGGGAGAGTTAGGATGTGGATATAGGGCAGTCTGGGCTCAAGTCCTGGATCCGTTCCTCATGAGCTACATGAGCTGCAATGTCCTTGTACGGTTTCAATGTGTCCTCCTAAAGTTAATCCTCATATTTAAAAATGAATAGTATTGGAAGGTGGGACTTTGGGAGGTAATTAGGATTTGGAGAGGTCATGAGAGTAGGAACCCACAATGGCATTAGTGGCTTTATAGGAAGTGAAAGAGAGACCCGAGCTGGCAGGCTTGTTCTGTCTCACCATGTGATGTCCTCCGCCATGCTGTCATGCAGCAAGGCAGCCTTAACCAGGTGACAAGCAGATGCCAGCACTGTACTCTTGACTCCCCAGCCTCCAGAACCATGAGCCGAATAAATTTCTATCCTTTACAAATTATCTGGTTTCAGGTATTTTCTGTTAAAGCAACAGAAAACAGACTAAGACAGTCCTTACTTCAAAAATGGAGGTAGGAACCACACATACAAGTTGTGGGCTCATTGAGAGACTTAATTAAGATGATAAATGTCAAGCTCTCACTCAGTTCATGTACTGGTGAAGCACTCATTTAATGTAAGGGGTGAGCTATCCCACATACCAGCTATGGGATCTCATGAAGTTTACCTGTCAGTCAGGAGAGGTGGGTTGTGCTGCTGTAACAACAATATGAAAGCATCAGCAGCTTATGAGGCAGAGGTTCCTTTAAGCCTGGCTTCTTCAACTCTCTGGGATCCAGGGCAGTCTCTATCTGAAACATTGCCAGTCTATGGTGATAGATGAAAAAGACAGATGGCAAACCACAAGTTGGAAGACGTGTGTCAAGTCTGTCTACATGCATTGGCCAACACAAGTCACAGAATCACTCCCGAGTTCAATAGTACAGGGGTGGATAATATTCCTACAGGGTGGTGCTGTCAGAGGAAGAAAATAGTAACATTTTATCAAGTAATTTACCAGTTATTCATCCTAAACCCCACCTCTCCGTAAAGTTTCTGGCATATAGTAGCATTTTTTAATAAAAATATTATCGTATTTCTCTCAAGTGCTCTTGGAGCCCCTTTTGCTCCCAGTTTGGCTTCAAGAAGTGTCAGAATGAGAAAACCCAATTGTGCCTTATTTAGCTCAACATCTGGAGAAACTCAACCATACTACATATTTGTTCCTAATCACCAAATTGCTCACTAAATTGGCCGCCGAGCCATCTTTTCCAGACAGGAGAAGAGGAAAACTTGTTTGCAAAGAAAAAGAGAAGTTCCTCTTGGCCAGGCTGAGGCCTCCTTTGGGAGGTTCACCATACCCTAAATGAAGAGTAAAAACTAAATTCCAGGGGATCTGTCGGGTGGAGTGGAAGAACAGGGGCTTGGGTGTCAGATGGTTGGTGGTGTGATCTCAGACAAATTGCTTCACCTCTCTGTACCTCAGTTTCTTCATCTGCAAATGACTGCTGGAGGTGCGGCAGTAACTATGGACCCCAAAGCAGAGATGAGAGTAAAGTGAGATGATACACATGACCAGTTCTGGAAACTATACAAGCCGTTCCACCAAAGGCTTCACAGAGTAGTTACATGGAACAACAGGCTAGTGTATGAAATAGATCTGATTGTAACATTAATTTGGTAATAAATGTGGAAGAGATTGTTCAGGCTCCAAAATAGGAAACACATTCTTAGTCCTTGGAAATCTTCAAAGGGTCTTGAAGAGGAGAACTATATTATTTCAGTGTTTAATTTTCTGGCAATCATTTTGTGCAATAATTTAGCATTAGTCATGGCTGACTAAATTTTTTTCTCCAGAAAATTAGATGAAGCATACAAACATAAGCCTCCTGGTTTTAAAAAAAATAAGCCTCCAATGTACCAAGCCTTGGAGCAAGACCGAGACCAAGACCAAAGGCCAGGTGGGCTGTGTGCTCTGTTGCCTGGGTGCCATTTGGTATCATTTCCGTATTTTATCCAGCATTGCTCAACTTCCACTCTCTCCATCATCAAAAAGTATTTTTAGTCCCTTTCATTACAGGAAATCTTTGGCATTGTTCTCAGAGCTGCTCAGATGGGGGAACATAAGTTTTCCATCGTCAGTATGTCTATACATAAGGATCTGCTAATGCATCTTTGTGTCCCAAGACTTGGGTCTGATGTGCCATTTCACACGGGATCGTTGGAGGGGCCCACAGCAAAGGTGGGATGAGCTCTTTCACTAGAGAGCAAAGCCCAGTGGGTGGCTTCCTAGGAACATATCCCTCAGGCCCTAAGATTGGGGCCCCTGGCCCCTCCCGTACGTTCCTGTGTCCAGCATCATCCTTGTCCCTGTTATTGGCATCACAAAAAATCATGCAGTGCTTTCTCTGGGTCAGGCCCATTTTAAATGCTTTAAATATGTTAATTCATTAGATTGTCACAGCAATCCCTGGAAGTAGGGTTTTTGAGTCCCTTTTTTCAGGTTGGAAAAGTGAGATGGAGAGGTTGGACATCTCCCCTAAGGTTGCGCAGCTTGGGCTGTTGTAAGGGACTGAGTGAGTGGAGGTCTGTAAGGTGCCCCACACAGTGCCTGACCTGGTAAGCGCTCTACAAGTGTTAAGGGAATACGCAGGGTCCAGGGCGGAGCCACAGTACTGAGGGACGGGAGATGTTGGCACCAGCTGGGGGTGACAAGGCCTGCCTCTCACTTGCAGTAGCATCTTGGCCAGGCTGTTTGCTTCTCTGGGACCTGTGTGTAGAATGCATGTTAAGACTGGGTAGACCTTTCCCAGGTCCACACCTTGCTGGTTGCATAACACGTCACCCTAGGGATATGGCTACGGAATCACTATTGATATCCAAGTCTGAGGAAGAGCCTCGGGGGTGGAGGTCTGTTCGTGCGTGCTGCAGAAGGGGTTTCCCACAAAATCAGAAATCCATCTGATCAACAGGGCTTGTTTCAGAGATGCAAGTTCTCCAGGACCTCATAACCAGCGGTGGTGATCACATCAGTAGCCCGGGTCAAGGGCATATGGAGCTGAGTTACAGTGTGGGAGAATACTTAAAGGCTGACTGCAGTCTCTTCTGAGGCCTGGGAACATACACTTCTGCCTCTGGGGGCAGAGCTGGTGCTGGAGGAGTTGGTGAGGTGGAAAAAGTGGGAAGGACAGCTAGCCCTTGGCATGACCAAGGCAGAGTCCCCAGCCACTGGTCTCTTGGATGGTCTCTTGGATGTAACCTCGGGTGTTTCTACAACAGGTCCAGCTAACCTTCTACCATCGTTTCCCTTGACCAGAATCAGGACAGAGAAGAACCCCTTCCTCAGAGCCAAAGAGAACCTCTGAGAGGTTCATTGACTTGACCATTCTCTCAGCTTTGAAGTTGGGGAGTGATTTGAACTTTGAATTCTGAGATTTGTTAAAAGACAAAATTAACTCAATTTAATTTTTTGGATCCTATTGGCTTTGAGATTCTGGAATCAGGCAGCATTCCTGACCAAGATGGTCCAGAATGCCCTGACCCACAACACGGCCAGGTTATGTTTATAGTTAGAGATAAAGAAGTGACTGACGGAAAATAGAAGTGAGGTTCAGAGTCGGCTTTGGACATGGTCTGAACAGTTGGCTGCTTGTAATTGTCTGAGCCTTGGCTACTTCTCACAAAAGAAGGTTGTGCACATGTCAAGTTATGGTACTGTTCACTTTGTACAGAGAAAACTTTGGCCCAAAGGTTGAATGTGTGTGGAGGCAGCATTAGGCCAAATGAACTCGGTTTCACAGGGTCTAATCCAGGCTCCTCCCCCTCAGCTCTCCAAGGACTCATGTGATGTGACCTTTTCCATCTCCCTTCTGACTTAGGAAAAACTGCTTCTCACTTCCTTCTTAAACCTGACTTGACTAACATCAGCCCTTCCTGAAGCACTTCCACGGTGGGGCCAGCGAGGGGCATGTGTCCCCCACTCTTCCTGTGTCAATAGGTTGTCAAGCAGAGAAAGCACCCAGAAGCCAGTGGGTCTTAGAATCTTCTAGTCTCCGCCAGGAACTGCACTGCTTTTCCACTTTCTGACCAAGTCCTCAGCCTGTTTCTCCTCTGGATCAGGGGGCGCCAGGCCCTGTTCCTGAAAACATTTCTAGATTGCTCTGACTCCGCCCTCTCTGAGTCCTTGACACACTCACCGAATCACTGCCCCAGTCTCCTGGCTGAATCCTCCTCCTGTGCTTGACTTAGGCTCTTGAAGTCTGTCGTGGACCCCGCTTCCTTCCCTCTGTGCACAGCCTCCCCGACTGACCTCCCCGGGTTTCTGTTTTAGATACTACCTAATGTCGCTGCTATTCCTTCCCATCTTCCCAATGCTGGCCTGTCCCCAGAGCTCCCCTCTCAGAGTTCACTGCCTCCCTGGCCTCTGCCCCTGGGTGCCTAGTGAGCTTCAAAAGTCCACAAGAGAATTCCCACTGCTCATTTCCTCCATCTCGGGGAAAGACACTACTACGTAATCAGTTCTCAAGTCAAAATCTAGCTTGTTCTCTTTGACCCTACTTTGTCTCCACTGAATTTCCTGTTGAATCCATCGAGACGTTCTGTAGGCTACTTCCAAATATTCCTCTTCTCTCCACGTCCCACACCAGTGGTTCTCAAATGCTAGCGTGTATCAGAATCATCCGGGTGACTTGTTAAAAACAAAATTGTTGGGCCTCACCCTCAGTTTCAGATTCAGTAAATTCAGGGTGGGGCCTGAAGTTTGCATTTCTAATGAAGTTTCCAGGAGGTGTGATGTGCCCAGTCATGCTTTGAGAACCCCTGTCTGATAATATATTAAGGTCTATCAAGTCTCCCTTCATCCCGCATTTGAATTACTGCAACTGCTGAGTGGGATCTGTGTTTTTACTGTCAATTCATTTCATGGATTTTTATGGTGTTTTCTAACTTCCTTGATCTTTTAAGAAATATTTTTCCTTATATTTTGGGAAAGTCCAACTTTGGTAGTTTTTTTTTTTTTTTTTTTTCTCCCTGAAGTTAGTTAGAATCTATAAAATACAAATTCCCAACTGTCTTTGCAACTAGGATGTAAGCTGGTGGCTGAGGCTCTGCCATTCGGCATGTGTGGGAGAACAACTTGAAGCAAGGGCGGTCTATGCGAAGTCCTTTTGGGGCAACAGTTGAGACAATGGGCTTTGGGCTGCTCAGAGTAGATCCCACATATACAAGATTCACCAATGGGACATCTGGATGGTGGGAAGGAGTTCTTCCTGTGGCTTATGGAATTTTCCCTGGATCCTTGATCTTGATTTTGTGTTTTGGAATCTTCAAAGTATCTATGAGCTGTCTGATACCCTTTTAAGAAAAGTTTCTTCTTGCTAACCCAGCAAAGTCATTATTGTTATTGAAATCTGAGTAGCACATCCTTTGGAGTCCATTCTCTGCAGTAGCTCACACACTTATCTGATTCAATCACACTTTACTGCAGCTACCTCCTCATCTTCATTCACAATGCCCTTCAGGACCAGACCTCTGCTTCCTGTTCTCATCTCACCTGCTAGCTGTCCTCCTTGCCTACCTGACAGAATCATCTCATTCCCTTAAACATACCAAGTTGTGTCTACCCCAGGGCCTTTGTACCTGCTGTTGTGTTGCCTGGATGGCGCTCTCTTTGGATCAGCACATAACTCACCTTTGGTTAGCCATTCAGAACTCAGATTGTTCAATTTAAACATCTCTGTAGGTGTTCTACAAAGCACTCTTCACGACTTAATAGATTTCCATACGCATCGACTTGTTTATTGTGCTTTCTGCATCACCTTCTACCATCTAAAGAAGATAAAGAGCATGAGTTGTTACTCCCAGTCTGTTGCTTGTCTTTTCATGTTCTCAATGGTGTGTCATGAAGTACAAAGTGTTTGAGGAGTTCTACTTGATGAATTTGTCCTTTTACAGATCACACTTGTAGAAGCGTAACTGAAATTTTTGCCAATTCAAGGTCTTAAAGATTTTCTCTTGTGTTGTCTTCTAAATGTTTTACTATTTTTACTTCTTAAATTTCAGCCTATGGCTCTGAGTTAAATTTTGTGTGTAGAGTGAGGCACAGTTGAAGATTGTCTTTTTGCACATGAATCTCCAGCTATCAGAGCACTATTTGTTTAAAAAGTTACCCTTTCCCCATTGAATCAAGTTGGCACTTTAGTTGAAATTCAACCAACCATAAATACAAGAATAAATGTAAGGATTTTTCTGGACCCTCAATTCTGTTTCATTGATCTGGGTCTGTTTCATGATCTGAGTTTGTATCACTTGTCTCTTTAGTGCTTCTGAAATTTGTTTTAATTCATGGTCTGAGCATAGGAACCCAAAGGAGCTTCTCTCCCTTGAACTGTCTATGAATACTCCATCATTATTTATTGAATAGCCCTTTTCTTCTCTGTTGATTTATAGCATTTGTGAATGGCTAAAAATATTTCTTATAAAAACTTCCTCTTTATTACTCTGACTCATTCCCATCTCTCCCCATCCAGCATTTAAAAAATCCCCAATACTGTATTGTTTAACTAAATGACAAAAATTGTCCCTGCCTCAAAAGAGCTTATATTGGCAAGGTGAAGAGGACATTGATGCGTTAGAACAATAAACAGAAACGGATATTTGCACTGGACCTTAAAAAGGGACAGTGCGTTTGTGGAATAATAACTGAAATGCAGGGACTCTCAGGGGAGTTTCAGGTTTACTCAGGGTGAAGCTGCTGACACCAATCTCAAGGTCGCCCAGCTCCTGCTCACATTGCTCCTACCTGTTTGTCTGACCCTTAATCTGGTTGTGGTTGTGAGGTTTTTAAACACCGGCTGACTGTGAAGTTCTGCAGAAGGCTTCACCCACTCCAGCAGAGTTTAAAAGTTCATGGTCTTCAATGAAGTCACTCGGGTCACAGTCACAAAGCCGGCGGGAGAGCCGCAGCCGGGAGCCGGTGGCACGTAGGTGATGCAGGGGAGGTTCTGTTGGCCCCCAGCCACTGGGAGCCCCAGTGAAACCAGGAAGATGAAATGAAACTCAGAAAAATGCCAATGCTGCATTTCGTCTCCAAGGAGAGAGAGTGAGGAAAAGGAAAAGCCAGGGCGAGGGCGGCAGGGCGCGTTTGTCCACTTCCGTGGATGATTTCAGACTGGGCAAATTTCAGGGAAAAGAGGTTTATTTGGGCTCTCAGATCTGGAGGTGCAAGGTCAAGGGGCTACATCTGGTGGTGGCTTTCTTGCCAGCAGGGTCCCCAGGAGGTGCAGGGTGTGACATTGCAGGAGACGGTGTGCGTATGTGCGTGTGTGTGTTTGCACACCCACGTGCACAGGAGTCTCCCGTTTTCTCTCCTCTCCCCATCAGCCCTCAGGATTCCATCATGGGGGCTCCACCCTGAGGGTTCTAACTGACCCTAGTCACTTCCTCAAGGCCCACCTCTGAACACCACGGTCAAGCCAAGTCCCCTCCTCTAATACCTCACACTGGGGACTCGATTTCAACACATGCAGTCTGGGGGCACACACTCCAACCATAGCAGGAGGCTTGTTAAAAAGAATCCAAAATTTTAATTGCTTGAAACTCAGTATTGTGTAGATTTGGACCTGTTCTGTTTGCAAAGAACAGGGATCTCTGCTAGACTAAGGACACACGGAAGAGTTAAAGAATCACAGGGAGGGAGGCTGGGACCAGTTTCAACTGCTGCATGATCAGGCTTCCCCAGGCTGTTCACCAGCTCTCTATTAGAAGTGTATCTTATCTGGGGCTAGATCAAGGACAACAACAGTCCTTCCAAACAAAACAGACTAAGAACTTGAGGTCCATATTTCCCAAGTCATTAGAAACTGGGCTGTTGGCAGTGTATTAGTTTATCATTAATATAACAAAATACTGGGGACAGTTCTCCTTATAAAGCAAAGAGGTTTATTTAGTTCACCAAGACTGGTGGCGCCACTGGTTCAGCCTCTGGTGAGGGCTGAATGGCCAATGGTATCATGGTGTGAGCATGTGCGGAGTGAGAGATCACAGCATCACAGGAAGACAGAGTGATTCATGGGTCAGGCTTGCTCATAACAACCCACTTCCTTGAGAACTCACTCGGGTCCTGACTACTTTAGTCCCTTCTTAGGGCAGAGACACCAGTGATCTGAGGACCCACCATTAGCCTGCCTCTTAAAGGCCCTACCACCTCTGGCGTTGCCACCCTGTGGACCTGGCTTCTAATACGTGAACCCTGACACGTAAACCATATCCAAGCCACAGCAGTGGCATGACATGAGAATTAACTTACTGTTCACATCAGTTGTGACCATGCTTTTCTGGGATTTAGAAGTTGGGGGAATATAGAATAAATTAAATACTTTCTCTCCCCCACCTCTGCTCTTGTCTCCTCTATAAAGAAATTAGTGCAAATAAATAATTGGCAATTTTATTTAAATTCTGAGTTTATTTTGAAACTAACTTAAACCTATTTTGGAAGTGATTTTATTAAAAGTTCAAACTGCACAAACTTTATGGATAACTTGTGCACGGAAAACTTTTTCATTTATAGATAGTTTTATAATCCTTAGAAATTTGATGCATGACAAAAAGCTTATTCTTTCATTAAATTTCTTTCCATGATAGTGGCATTCAGATCTTTTTCGCAGTGAACTATGTTTTTTAATGTGTAATATTAGTGGCCATTTACTGCCGTCTAACAAATCACCTTAACTTTAGTGGCTTCTGAAAATAACAATTGTTAAGTGGTTCTTGATGCTGCAGTTTCCCCAGGCTCAGCAGAGAAAAACTCATGTCGGCTATGGCAGGTCAGCTGGTGTTGGAGGGGCCACTTCCGCGGTGACTTCACTACAAGTCACAGGTGCCCTGGAAGTCAGTCCTCAGGACGGCGTTGGCTTTTGCTCCTTGTGAGATGGGAAGCCACTGGAGGGTTTGAGCACAGGAGTGACATGCTAAGGACACTGGCTACTGGGTGGAGAATACATTGAGAGTGGGTGAGTGTCCACCATCGCAGAAGAAGCCCAGCTGACCCAGGGAGAGCATGGTGGACTCCTGGGCGGCGGGGGAGATGAGATGTGTTTGGATCTGAATGAACGTTTAGCCATGGCATAATTACATTACGTAAGGCTTATTCTGGTGTGAAATTCGAGATAGTCGTTGAATACACAAATGTCTTGCATGCCTCTTCTTCATTCTGTGTTTCACAGTGCAGGAAATGCATCGGACATGCAAGAACTAGTTATCGGTTTGACCTGAACAGCTAGCTTAGATCATATCTGAGCCCTGCTAGGGAAGACCCTCAGCGTGGCCTCCCATCAGAGACGCGAGGTTTGTGAACACTTGGCCATTTAGACTCTGTCGTGATCCAGCAGCTCTTCCCCACCGGGAGCCTCCTCCAAGGTCCTAGCCTTCCGCCTTACCGCTGCGCTCAGCAAATCCGTATCTAATGATCCTTTGGAGTTTCCCCAGCTGCCTCTGGGGGGCTCAGCCAGTGTGGGGTGATGTGGTCTGCACCCCATCAGCCCCTGCTCTGGCTGGAAGGATGTGAACCAGATACCTAAGAATAGCTCCAGTCCTTGGCGCTCCTTGTGCTGGCCTGTCGTCCTCGGCTGCCTTTGGCTTTTCTTTTCCCTCTTCCCTCTCTGGGAGCCCCAGTGTTCTGCAGCTGTTCCATCAGCCGGCTGTCCCTGCTGCCAGATGAGCAGAACAAAAGATGCGACTTGGTGGCTGCTCACATCTGCAGGGCCTGGAAGCAAACAGAACAGATGCCCTTAGCGACAGGGCTCTCCGGCTCAGGGCGGGGGAAATGGACCCTGAAGGGGGAAGTTTCCCTCCTACGAGCTGACGAGCCACTTAGCAATGGCAGGGAGCGTTTGAAGCAGAACATTCAACTTTGATGAACTGCAAAGCCTCCGAGGTTTAAGCTGAGAGTCATCAGACACACGCTGCAGGCGAATGCCGGCACTACTGGGGGCCTGATTTGGATGGCGATTTTGAGACGGGGCTACCAGGCAGAAGAGATGCTCTGGTTTCCCGAGCCGGGTGGCAGGAGCCCCTGGGGTGGGAGCCCCCCTCAGGCATTCCCTGGAGTCTGCAGGTTCCGCCTTCAGGTCTGCGCTGCAGCCTGGTCCTCCCGAGTCCTCTCCTCCCGGCTCCTTCCCCAATCCCTTAAAAGGGCAAACCTTTGAGTGCCACCAGGTCCCTGGCCTGTCCCTGCCTTCTTTGTCCTGAGGGCTTTTGGCCCAGGGCCTGGCACTGGGTTAGACAGCCCAGAGCTGGGGTCGTGACTTCGAGCGCCAACAGGTCATTCACCAGGGCTGGTCACTCTCTTCCTAGGCCTTGTCCTTCCACTGAGGTCTCACAACACCCTGGGAGGGAGGGAGGATGACTGGCCTTGACTTACAGACCAGGTGACTGAGGCCCAAGGCAGTGAGTTGTCCCAGGTCACCCACAGCCAGGCTTTGCCCCAAGCTGTCTGATCCCAGAGCCTGGATCTTCACCGGCCCTGGCTCTTGTTTTGGGAACAGAAAGAAGAGCTGTTCAGAGATGTCGATGAAGAAAACAGAGCTTTTCCTTCCTCCGTGACAACTCTCTGCTGCCATCCCAACTGCTGTGGGGGCATCTGCTTCTCTCCGTGGCTCTATTTCTGGCTCCAGGGGTGGCACTCGACCCAGGCCTAGCTAATCAACATGCTGGTGACAATCACGCCACCGAGTCAGGCCAATCACAGGCAACGGGATTGGATGGGGGCTTTGGTTGGAGACTCCAGGGAAGTAGTCTCACCCTCTTCTCACTTCGTGAGCCTGGGAGGCTGTCGAGCCTGCTGCTCTTGGCAGCCACTTTGAGGCTGACTGGAGATCAAGTCCGAGAATGGAATCAACACAGGAAGGAGGGCCAAGTTGGGGAGAGAGACACCAGATCCTGACCTCATCCTTTGAGCATCTGAACCAAGCCATGGACTCTTCAGCTATGTGAGCTCATAAAACCTCCTTTTTGCTGATGTCAGTGGGGCTGGGTTTATTGGTACTTGGAACCGAAAGAATCCTAGTGGATGCTTTCAGCCTTCAGTAAAGCTGTGGTCCCTGCTGCTGTCTGTGGTGTCACCTGGCAATGAAGGAGGCCCCTGTGTCCATGCCGGAGAGGCTGCAGCGGTTGAGGACGTGACTCAAGGCCATGGAAATGGTACTGGCAAATGCTTATGTGACATTTTCCAAATACTGTTTCAAATGCCTTCATCCACAGGAGCTCATTTAAGTTGCCGTGGTCTCCCCTTTGCTTTGCAGACGGAAATCAGGCAGAGATGTGGGAGAACACATGCTAGATCGCTCAGCTCCTCAGAGGACTGCTGGTTCCCTTGTCGCCCCGCCAGTGGGACTCGGGCATGCTCTCAGCATCTGTCCCACTGCCCCTCATCATCTAGCAAAAAGGGTCAACAGGACACAGGAACATTCTAGAAGAATATGGAGTACAGGAAATTGTTTTCCTTAAGTTATGAAATGAAATACAGAAGCACCAGTGACGATTCAAGGACCTTTGGATGGCGGATTCTGAACCAAAGTAGTAGAGGAGAGACGCCCGACCTGTGGCCTTCCTTCCCATGGAGAGGAGCAGAATGCAGAGGCTCTGGTGGCCCCACTCAGTGCAGTGTCAGGCTCCACTGCCCCGGTTGCCCTGCCCAGGCCTGGCGTTGGTCCCCTGGGACTCCCCTGAGGCCCGACCGGCCCTGCCCAGATGGCAGCTTCTCTGCAGCTGGCTCACCCACAGGAAGGTGCTGGCCCAGCCCCCAGGGAATCGGCTTCTCTGGGCTGCAGGCTGAGGACTCTCTCTCCTCTGCTTCTGCCTCTCCAGCTGCAAGTGGGGCACTTGTCGCTGCTGTCACTGCTGTCACTGCTGTCACTGTCGATGATGAGAGAAGCGTGAGCCATGGCCTCTGCTTTGTTCCCTGCCCCAGCTCCCCACGGATTCCTAGCCCCTTTTATCCCTAATGACCAAGGGACCACTTTATATCAAGCTCATCCGTGTGCTAGGCCTAGGCACCAGGCCCACCCCTTTCCAACCTTAAAGGGAGGAGTTATTGTTATTCCCATTTCCCAGATGAGGAAACTGAATCTGTAAGAGGTTCTCAGAGGGCAACAACTGGACTGTTTGGAGCTGAGCTTGCGGGCTGGGCCCTGCTGCTCCTGGTGGTCATCTCTCCAGCCCCCTGCTGCTGTTAGGGGTCCCAGGTGCTGTCCAGCTCTGTCATGCCCTGGCTCTATTGACTGTCCCTCCATCATCCCCCAGACCCTCCTCCTCCCTCCTCCTGGGCTCAGGACAGTCTCAGGCGATCCTCAGTCTCATCAGCTTCTGGCCTGGAACAGCAGGGAACCACGAAGGCTTCTCTCCTCAATCCCACGCCAAGTTGGGAGAGCCTGGGCGCTCGTTCTGTCTTCCTCGGGCCTTCCCCATCTCATCCCTTGGGGCAGTGCTGGGTGTAGAGGAGCAGGAGGATGAGGGGTTGAGGACAAACTGCTCACCTGGTGTCTACAGGACAACTCCTGGACTTCCTGAAGGGTCATGATGACTCGAGGTGTCCTCCGCCCCGAGCCCTGCACCCTGCCCCCAGCCCTGCGCTCATTCTGCACGTGCGCTGTGGGAAGACTCAGGCTCCTAGAGCCGTGATCTGTCCTTGGCTGTGTTTGCCAGAGATTAGCACCCCAGCCAACTCCTGATTCTCCGTGGGAGAAGGGAGAGGAGAGGCCACTGACATCTCCAAATAACCCTGCAACTTATTTTGGCCAGCCACTCCAAGCTCCCCTGCTGAACCTCTCCACAGCAGCTATACTCAAATCTATAGGCTCGGCTTTCACATTCTTTCTTCTCTCCTCTGCCCCTTTCCCTGTGAGAGAGGCCTGGAGCGCCAGATAAAGTGAGGCAGGAAGACCGATAACAGGCTACTCCGTTGTAAATAAGAAAATTCATCATAAACTGGCTGAAGCATTTATTTGCTCATAGAACCTAAAGTCCAATGATTGGGATGACATCAGGTAAGGATTGCTCCAGCAAGTCTCTGAAGTTGCCAAGGCCCCATTTCTCTCCATCTGCCTCCCACAGCATAGACTCCATCCTGAGCTGTCACATGGTGGTCCCCAGGACAATTCCAGGTTCTCACATCATTAGCAAGTAACTGATAGTGTCAACCCTCACACTGTCTGAGGGCAGAGATCACATCTTCTGGTAGCTCTTGCAAATGTTTAAGGAATCACACCCTCTGATTGGCTCAGCCTGAGTTACATGCTCTTGCCTAAACCAATCACTGTGCCCAGGAGGAGGGTTAAGGGTTTGTCCTTTCTGACTTAAACTATTTGGGTTCCATCCCTACAGGTAAAGTAGAGGCAATGAATGCAATATACATGGCAGACCCTGGAGAGGGCTAAATTGCCCAGATGAATTGGGGTACTGTTGGCAGGAGGGAGATTGTTCATCACTGGAAGCCATGTTGACAACTCCCCATCGCTAGTTATGCCACGCAGTGAACAGAGCACGCATTTGGCAAAGCCACTCTGTTTTACTTTATTAGATTCTCAGGAAAACCTGTTTATCAATTACAATGGCCTTGCATTATTCTTTATGTTTTAAAAATGAAGGGACCATGACAGGCAGGAGACCATCAACCATGCCCGGCAGGGCCTGAACTTGGACCCAGGCTCCTTCAGTCCTCCATGCTCCAGTGGGGGGCCAGTTGCTGGCAGGGCACAGTGGACTCCCCAGCAGTATCGTCAGCCACGTCCCTGAACGGACGTTGGTTCAGAGCAGAGTAAGTAGTTCAAAGGCTGCTGGTTCACAGTTCAGTCGCAAAGGTCTGGAGGACAGGGGCAGGGATCAGAGTCTAGATGGAGACTGTGGTCAGAACACACCCATGAAAGTCAGGGTGAACTCCCCCCAGTTCTGTAAGCTGCATCCAGCCAGCCTGGGTGGGGAAAGGTCCCAGGGACTTGGGAAAGGAGAGAACTCCAAGGTCTGTGCCTTCTCTGGATGCACTGTCCTTGGCCTGCTGACCTCCTAACCCTGAGGCACCCCCTTCCCTACTGCCTCGGCCTCTGCCCCTCGTTCTGCATCTGAGAATTCAACTGGCTGCCAGTGGAAAAGTTTCAGAAAGGAAAACCGTTTTTGTTCTGAACTGGTATGGCCTTTTGTTCCTCATAATTATTTTGTAAACAGTACGATGTGACAACTATTTACGTTGCATTTGTATTGTAGGAGGTGTGATGAATAATGTAGAGGTGATTTAAAGTACTCAGGAAGATGTACCTAGACTCTACGTAAACACTACACCATCTTATATAGGGGCTCGGGCATCTGTGGGTTTTGATTGGATGGTCCTGGAAGCAATCTCCACAGCTATAGAGGAACACAGCTGCCCACTCCTCACCTGCTCCCATAGAGAAACCTGACTTGGCAACCCGACAGTGGCCTTGGAAGGCAGGGGCTGGTCTGCAACTTCTCTCCTGCTTCATTTGCAAGTCCTCGGTCACACAGAGAGGCCTGCTTATTTCTGCTATTTTGTCTAGTTCTGGAAGTAACTCCTGAAGATAATTACATGCTGTAAATACAGGCGAGAAGAACTTGGATTCGAGTTTCAGGTTCATCACTTAGTCGCATGATCTTGAGCAAATGACTAGAATTTTGAGCTTGAGCTTTCTTGTTTATGAAATGGGGGAATCATAGCCCCAGCCCCTTAGCGTCATGGAGGCTATGAGATAAATAATGTTAGATGTGGCAAAAGTTCAAAAATAGATTAATGTGTGAAAGTGCTTAAAATAGTACCTGATACAAAATACCTAGTTAAAACAAAAGAAAAGTGGCTGGGAGTGTAGCTCAGTGGTAACTTGCATGTAGCAGGCTGAGGCCCTGGGTTCCATCCCCAGCAAGCCCCTGCCCCGCCCCCCTATCAGTGATCATGATAAAGACAATAACCACAGGGACTCCAAGTGGCCATTTTGACCATTTTTCACCTCAGTCATCTAAGTTTTCAAGAGTCCTGGCTTGCCAGGATTAATCAGAGTGGGTCACTTGAGGCAAAGTTGACCCTTGATTTCCTCACTGTGGCTGGAGGTGTGAGGCAGGGTGGGGCAGGCCGCATGTGCAACAGGGGACGAGAGAGGAGGACAGACTGCCAGGCTGGGGGAGGGGAGGGATTCTTGCAACTCCCTGGATTGTAAAGCTAGGCCCATATCTGGGCTTCCTCCCCAAGAAGGGCTTCCAGGGGCTCTGGGGGGAGTGCCCCCACACATGGGCCAACCATCTCCAGCGGCTGGTCCTCCTCTGCATGGAGGTGTGTCTCTGCAGGAGTTGTATCAACCTTCCCCAGGAGCCAGCTCAGCCCTGGCCGCGCTTCACTCACTGAGTTGGAGAGGCTTCTTTCCCACGCCCAGATTCAATCCTGCTTCGAGGCTCCTGCCAAGCAGGACAGCGGGAAGAACAGGAGCGGACGCATAGAGGAGGTGGGCTGGGACGAGTCTGAGGCCAGGTCACTTGGGGCCAGATCTCATCTCCCCGACTTCCAACATTTATGACCTTGGGCAGTTGCCTAACCCATTTGAGCCTCAGTTTTCTCAGCTGCGACATGGGGATTGCGAATGTTTACTTCGTCTGCCCGGCAGGGTGATTGTGCTTTAAGTCCCACAACCACCACTTCCTATCAGAAAAAGCCACAAATCATCCTTAGCTTCCCCATCTGTAAAATGGGAATACAAAGCCTCCTTCAGAGGGTTCTGGGAAGGGTTGAAGGAAGTGATAAGTGTACATTGCTCCCCACATGGTGGCTTTTAGGACTCCAAGGCGTTCTTATATCCAGGATCAGGGCAGAAGCTTCCTTTTCCTTCAGTAATTGAGAAAAACTTGGACATGCCGTGAGTCTACCTGAGGATGTTAGAGAAGCAGCAGGTCTTCCACAGCACCTGAGGAGCCCCAGGAGGCAGAATTCAAGAGGCAGACAAGATGTGGGGGCTGCCCAGGAGAAACGCAGAGACGAAAGGGGCAGATAAATGCCTGTCCTGGTGGCCTCAGGAAGTGCTGCGTGGTGAGCCCCCAGTTGTAGGAAGGACTGGGGTACCGAGGCCTTACCACCACCCTGCTCAGGTTGCTGTTCCTCAAAGACAGCTCTGTGTCGCTGAAGGTCCTTCCTGCCTAGCTAGGCACATTAAATGTCCTGGTGACTGGCTCTTTCAGTTCACACACCTGCAGCCATTTTGCTCAGGGCATCAAGGCACCCAGGGCCATTGAGTCACTGAGTGCCCGTGTTAGAAAAACCATCCCTTTCAAGGAGTTAGTGACTAGTTGAAGAAACCAGCTGACCAGGTTTCTACAGATGCAATGGCTATTCTTGTCAGAACCTCCTGAGGGATCTTTGGCACAAAGCACATTTCTGGATCCCAGCCTGAATCAGATGGATGGGGGAAACCCCAGGAAGCCGTGTCTGCGAGAAGCCACCTCGGTGGGCCTTCTGGCTTGAGAACCACTGGCCAAGGGAAAGGAATGGACACCTCCTCGACCACCAGATTCTCCTCAGACCTGTCCATGAACAGCTCTCCATGCTCCTGGGAGGGACCCGTGTACTCACGTGGTGCTTGCACCTTGGGTGAATGGCCTGCTAGCGCCATCTTGAAATTCCTCACGGGTTTTGAACAGGGGAGTCCTGAAAATGTATCAGATCCTGTCCTCTGAGTAGATGAGAACTGCAGAAAAGATAGACCTGCATAAGGCCACACAGCTAGGTTGTGAAAGTGGGTTTGGTATCCTGATGTCTGATTCCATGATTCTGTGAGCAAAAAGACCTGAATTCTAAATGGTGGGGTTTCAGACTCTGGCCACCTTGTCAGGACCTTAGAGGTCTCAGGGTAAGGGGGGTCTTCCCAGGAATCCTCACACTATTTGAGGGGAGGGTTCATTATTGCTATTTGTGAGGACAGGTCTGATTTATAAACTCATTAACTTCAGAAAAGAGAAGATTCCAGTCACTCCAGTCTGAGAGCCCCTGTTGCAGGAAGAGAGTAGAGATTTTCCCTTTCCCCTACTTTATTTATTTTTTTTTGGGGGGGGGGGTAGGGTTTACCAAGAATTGAACTCAGGGACACTTGATCACTGAGCCACATCCCCAGCCCTATTGTGTATTTTATTAGAGACAGAGTCTCACTGAGTTGCTTAGGGCCTCACCATTGCTGAGGCTGGCTTTGAACTGGTGATCTTCCTGTCTCAGCCTCTCAATCTGCTGGGATTACAGGCATATGCCACTGCATCTGGCTCTCTTTACTTTACTTTAAAATATTTTTTATTTACTGATTTATTTGGTGCTGGAAATTGAACCTAGGGGTACTTTACCACTGAACCACCTCCCCAGTCCTTTTTATTTATTTATTTTTAATTTTCAGTCAGGGTCTCATTAAGTTGCGTAGGGCCTCATTTAGTTGTTAAGGCTGGCCTTGAACTTGCCATCTTCCTGCCTCAGCCTCCCCGAGTTGCTGGAATTATAGGCATGTGCCACCTCACCCAGCTCCTTTGTCTTAGTTAGCTTTGCTATGCAGAGAGGACAAGGCAAGGAAGTAGAACAGAAAGTGACAGGGCTAAGTCAGGAGATGGGCCCCAAAGTCAGCCGTGCCACTTAGTAGATGAGTAATGTGATGAGTCTCTTGAGCTCTTGACTTCTGTTTTCCTAATCTGTGAAATTAGGTGATGCAAACATAACCAATTCCTGTTCATGGTGAGGATCAGAGGATCAGATGTCCCTGAAAACAGTATGTGAGGGACTCCACAAAGTCTGGTAATGTTCTTCACCACTGCAATTGGTGAGTACCCGTGCAAAGAAATGGTTGGACCAGAGAGGACAGTGGGGTCACACAGAGGCTTCGTCTCAGAACAGCCACCTCTGGTAGCCCCAAGGTGGAGCTGCAGCTCAGGTGTAACCTGGGATAGGAAATACATGGGAAGGTTTGGGATGCCAAAAGAATCAGGACCCCAGGGATTCTGGGGTTGCTTCAGGCATTTCTACCACAAAGAGAGGCAGAGCTACCACTAAACAAGATCAACTGCACCTAGGATGGAGCAGAAGAGAAAGGGCTCAGCGTGTGGACATGGGCTTTGTGGTTGAGATGGAAGTTCCTGGCGTGCAAGTGCAGATTTGGCTTGTTAGGAAGGGACCCTATGCCATCTTGCATTAGGCTGGGGTGGGACGTGGGTTGAGAAGTAAAGGGGAACAGAATCAGGCCCTACGGAAAGAAATCTGTCAAACCTCAGAGACAGTGTTTTTGTTAGGTTTGAATTTTAAAGCAGGATTTTGCTCAAAATCATTGCTTCTAAGCCCATGGGGCTAAGATAAGGCGGTCCTCTGAGACTGTCGCCAGCAAAGGGGCAGGGGCTCACTGCAGTGAAAGGTTATGAGAGAGGTAGAGGGTAGGATGAGGACAGAGCGTCAGGTGGCTTTCAGCCTGCACAGTGGGGCCCCCAGAACCCTCAAACATGCCTTCATGGCCAGGTGGCGCCATGTTGAAGAGGAGGTGACAAGAACACCCTAAGAAAGAAGGGCAGACGGGTACAGCCCAGAGAGGGCGAACTCACACAAATTGGTTTAAGGTGCAAGAGATATAGAATACTTACCTGATACTAGAGGAAAGTTGTTTCTACTGAGTTCACAAGCTAGGGTTGAGGTTTCTTCTATACCTACAGATGGATCTTGAGAGTCCACTCATTTTCTGTCAGAATATTTAACTTTTGTTCTTTGATGTTAATGGCAACGTAAAAAGAATCAGTCCGTCTAAGCATAGTCTGGGTTACCTGAATTAGTGACCTTCAAACATATATATTTTTTTGGCAGTCACCCACATGATCCATCTTACATGGTGACCCAGTTTCCATAAGCTAATGTTCTTGTACCAGTAGAACCAAAGCACAGCCAGTCTAGACCAGTGTGGCTGTACCAGGTGTGAGAACATTGAAATGCTCCAAGGCATTAGGTGCATAGCTCTGCGCCTCCTACGATCACCACCCACCCCTCCCTGAAAGTCTGGGTGCTTCTTCTGGGATTTCCCCAACCACCCAGAACACAGTCACGACATGTTTTCTAACACCATGTGATACTTGATATTCTCTCTACTTTTCTATATCATGTTTCTAAAAAATGTCTGAAAGACTCTGCCTGTTCCTTATACCTGGTGACCTGGTAGTGCCCCAAGCTCTCATGGCCTGTGCTATGTCTCTCCCACAAAGGCACTAAGTCTAAATCATTGTGGGCCAAAGAGGAAAGCACAGAGGGAAATCTCACCAATAAGTCATGTGCTTATGATAAGCAGAGACCAGTGGGCGAGTAGAGCAAATGAACACTGGGCAGCTTCTGCTTGGATGGCAAAGAAGGGATGGCACAACTGAGCTTTCCCATGGCAGGTACACCAAGGACTCCATGCCATGGTGGCCCGTGCCTCAGTCATAGTCCATGCGGAAATTCAGCATCAGCAATTTAAAATGGCATCATCTGCCACACTAAATTAATAGTTTAGATCTTTTTGGTGTTGCTTGCATTTCATTTCCAAGATTGTTTTGGTTTTATAAATCATAGAAGAGCTGTAAAGCTAACAATTTTTAACACCTGGGTTTTATATTTGCACATTTTCAGGTGACGAGATAAAAAGAAGCGTGACTTACATCACTCCTAGCAGAGTGGCGGGCATGGAGAATCCACAGAGATGCGTTCCTCTGATCAAGGGAGGTGCTTAAGAAGCACTGGCCTATTGCAGGGAGTGCATGGGATTCGCGGATGTGCACATGCAGAGAGAGAATGAATGAAAAGACACGGGAACAGTGGCAGGATGCACCATTGCTACTGTTCTAGCAGGAGACATGAAACTTGAAAAAGTAAGATGGAACCCAGGCAGGGGAGTTTGGAGAGTAGCTTCAGCTGGCATGCTGCTGGAGATGTCTACCAGCAGACGTGCACGAAACCCAGCAGGCAAGTTTGGAGTCCATTCAAGAAGATTCGATGTATATATTAAGATTTGTTGAACTTGTAGATTAGATTTGCTTGGATGATTCCTCTTCTTCTTCCTCCTCCTCCTCCTTCTCCTCTTTTTCGGTAATGGGGATTTAACCCAGGGATAATTTACTTCTCAACCACATTCCAATCCTTTTTATTTTTTATTTTGAGACAGGGTTAATTGCATAAGACCTTGCTAAGTTGTTGAGGCCAGCCTCAAACTTGCAATCCTCTTGCCTTGGCCTCCCGAGTAGCTGAGATTACAGGTGTGTGCCACCATGCCCAGCTTTGCATTGATTCTTTTAAAATAAATCTACCTCTAATGTTAAAGAGAACAAAAACCCTTCAGGTGATGTCTAGTGCCATCCCAGGGAGACCATCTTGAGGCCACTGATGGGTGAACGGCCAGTTTCCATGATCCAGACATTGGCTCCTCGAGAGCTCCCAGTGCAGACTACACTGATTGGGTATTGCTAGGCAACCCAGCCCTGCAATCCCATCATCATGTGGCTAATTTAAGAGTCAGAAGGGGCAATCGGTTAATAAAAACCCAACCTCTTCATTTGCAGATGTGCAAAATTAGGTTCCCAAGAGTAAGTTTCGTGGCCAAGATCACAGGCAGGCACGACGATGGGAAGAACAGAACCCGGAAAGCCCTGAACTTCCACCTGGAGCTCTTCCCACATCAGCTTCACTCCCATCTTACTTAATGTTGACACTTCAGAAAGCACACGAACCCAGTGAATATCCACGGTATTATCTGGAAGCACAACCCTTGATGTATGGTCACTTTGAAGTACATGCAGGACGCACATGTCCCAGGACATATATTTGGATAAGGGAATTCTTAGGCGTCTTTGAAATAATTCAGGACAGGGATGAACAGAAACGATGCTGGGCTGGGAAGCAGAACATCTCTTTGAGGTTTCCAACCAGCCACTTACTCATCATTACTTCCCTTATCTTCTTGGAAACTCTGCGTCCTCCTCTGTAAAAGGGGAGTGACAACACTTGCCTTGAGTCCCTCAGCCGACTAACGTGAGGATGAGCTGAGACGGTCTTCACGGAAGACCTCGTGTTAATAGATTGCAGTGTGGTTTTGGACATCGTCTTATGAGAAACCTGTTAAATCACCAGAACCCTGGGTAATGTGGTGGGCAGGCGGGTGGATGTTGAGCTAGATCCACACACAGAGTATGCAAGTTCACACACCCTCTTCACTGCATCTGTCTGGTTTTGTTGTTGTTGTTGCTGTTGTTACCAAGAATTGAACCCGCGGATGCTTAACCACTGAGCCGCATCCCCAGTCCTTGCAGGGTCTATCTTACAGGGATTTTGTGATGATTTCAGGATTTAACTCCTATAAGCTACTGCTTGGCACATTCTATCTGCTCAATAAATGTTAGCCATTATCATCCCACAAATTCCCGGGTGGCGATATTGTTTTGTTGTTGGTGGTGCCTTATTCACTGTTGTATGTGTATGACAGGATCAGAAACTTCATGTTCTGGACACTCTATACTTTGGTCCGGGAATCCTTCCATTCTTAGTGCTGAAATAGGAATGGCAGAGCTGCCTTCCAGAGCCAAACTAGCACGTAAAGCCACCTGTCAACCCTGTCCCACCAAAGACCCAGCTAACACCAGCGGGAGTCTCACTGGCATGAGATGGGACATCTTTGCACTGACCTGATTGCTGCTGTTGTCTGAAAGGCAGCAGGGTCCCCGGGCCATGCCACCTTGCAGAAATCCTGGCAGTTCACGCAAGTCAAACAGGACCGGGGAGGGGGGCATGAGTTGGCCCAGAGAACCCACTGGCACTGGCTCATAAAGGGGGGAACAGGGAGCGCCCCATGTGATTCAATGGTGGCAGGTTTCCCTCTGAGCAACTGCTAAAGATGCCTCCCAGGCACCTGGTTAAGAGGCAGTGAGTACAAAGGGTGACTGGAAGGCCAGTCCCCAGGGCCACTGCTGCTCTCCCACCTCTGTGCCTTTCTACAGGTGTCTCCTCTTCCTGGAATGTCTTGCTCCATTTATCTGTTGGGCAAACCCTGCTCCCAGCTCACCCTTCAAGAGAACCTTTCTGGCTTTTTTTAGGCAGACTTAGGTATTTTGTACAATACACAGATTGCACTTATGTAAATGCTCCGTCCACTGTAGATGCATATATTCTATCTTACCTCTTAATTCCTCCATCCACTGTGACAAAAATACAATTGGATACTGGTATATGGCCAAGACATGAATCCCACAGGACCCCTAGCAACAGGATTTCCTCCTGCTCTACCCACAGAACTTGTCAAACAGGTGAGTCTAGAATGGCATGTCTCCATATAATGATCTTGCTTTCTAACCAGAGCTGGATGGATCCCAGAGACCCCATCTCCAGATGGCTAGTGGCCTGAGATATGGGTCAGGTTAGATCAGATTCTCACTGTTGGTGATTTGAATTGTGAAAGACTCCAACCCTGAACAGTACAAGCTGAAGCTGAAAAGACTCATAATACAGAGTGTTAGGGTTTAAATATCAGTGTCTCCCAAAAGCTCACATGTGAGACAGTTCAAGAAAGCTTTAGGCAAATGATTGGGTTGGGAGAGCCTTAACCTAATCAGTGCATTAATCTTCTGATAGGGATTAACTGGGTGGTGACTGTAGGCGGGTAGGGTGTGGCTGAAGGAGGTGGGTCCCTGGGAGAGTACCCTTGGAGTATATATTTTGTCTGGGTGAAGGGTCTCTCTCTCTCTCTCTCTCTCTCTCTCTCTCTCTCTCTCTCTCTCTCTCTCTCCCCTCTCTCTTCTTTCTTTTCTCTCCTCTCTCCTCTCTCTCTGTCTCCTCTCTTTCTCCCTCTCTCCCTCTGCTTCTTGGTTCCATGTTCCCAATTGTTTTTCTCCACCACACTCTCCTGCCATGATGTTCTGCCTCATCTCAGGCACTGAGGAATGGAGTTGGCCATGA
Source organism: Sciurus vulgaris (assembly GCF_902686455.1). NCBI lineage: Eukaryota > Metazoa > Chordata > Mammalia > Rodentia > Sciuridae > Sciurus > Sciurus vulgaris. The sequence continues at coordinate 126,054,145 of NC_136469.1, forward strand.
ATGGACTGAGACCTTGGAAACTGTGAGCCCCCAAACAAACTTTTCCTCTTCTGAAATTGTTCTTGTTTTGGTCCAGTGATGAAAAAGCTGGCTAAATCACAGAAACCTGGTGTAGGGGCTGTGCCCCTATCCAGGGTCTCTTTCATGAGTGAAGCATTTATCTTCCTCGTAATTGGAAGATAGCCCTTGGCTGCCAGCGCTCGGTGGGGATTATTTATTGAAGAAAGCAACTCCACTGAAGATCGCGGCTCTTCCCAGGAAGCCCGAACCCAAAGACTGGTTGACAGAAGTTGGGCCAGCCCTTTGGAAAATTCTGTAGAGCCATTTCATCTTTACAGTGACATGTAGAGTTGACTAATGTCTTCATCAGGTTTAGGGGGATCACTGTCCCTGTTTTCCTGGATAAGTTCCCTTTTAAGACAGACTACTCTTTCAGCTCAGTCCATGACCTCTGCCAAGACTCCTGTAATGGCATCTGCCCTTAAATTTCTAGGCATTTATTTCTACTTCCTATATTGCTCTCTAGGTTCCTACCATAAACCCTCCCTTTTAAAAAAGATGACTTCAGTAGATTTCTGGTCATTGCACTCAAAAGCACCTGAATAGATACACAGTTTTGCATGGGCAGGAGATTTGTTACCAACCACAGAAATCAACTCTGGCCATCTTAAGGGAAATCAATATACTTACTTATGATGTGAAAGCTTCTCAGGATCAAAACAAGACTGTAGCCCAAGACCAGAAAAAGTGGTTTGTGCATCAGTTTAATCTGCCACCAACATTGTGATGACTAACCCAAGACCATAGCCAAGCCACCCTATCTACCTCCTGTCACAGGAGAGCATCTGACTGACTTGAGCCCAGTCATGTGCCCACACTGTGGTTGTGCCATGGGTGGCAGAGAGAAGGCAAGGTGGTGGTCTGTGTCTGGTCCCTTTGCTTCTGCAGTGAGTGACATGTAGCTCACCCCAGATGTACACTCTGGGAAATTCTCCAAAAGGGAGAGGGATAGAATATCCTGGGAAGGAGGAAACTGCACCTGGGGGGCTGGAGACCAAAACCCAGCAGATGAACATGGCAGTGTACGTCTCTCCACTGGACAAGAGGACTTAAGGCAGGGCCTATGGATGGTCATCTTTGTGTCCCAATGCCTAGTGCCAGGTACCAATAGAGATTGAAGAGGTGGCACGTTAGATGCTCTTCTATTCAAGAAACCAATTCTGGTCACATCTGGAAAGGCTGGTACTTGATCTTTCAGGAATGTAAAGATAAATAAAAAATAAATCCCAATTCTTAGGGGCTTTAAAATCTAGAAATGGGATTGGGGTCCACAGTTAGGGTTCCAACCATGCAGCTACAGGCTGTGTGCATGCACACCCACACAGCACAGGTTTCCTGCACTGACCCACTGGGACAGCAGGTGGGAGAGTTCCCTCCTTATGCCCCTTTGAGCTGAGCCATGGTCGTGTGCGGAGTTCTCAGTTCTCTGTAACCCAGCATGAGGATGCCTGCCAGTAACTAAGGAGGAGGGAAAATCCCCCCATCGCACCCCGGTTCCAGATTCCACTTTGGCTCTGTCTCCAAGGCAAGCACATATGAAACCTGTCCTCCAAGGGAAGGTTAAGGAGTATTTTACTAAGAGGTTACAGGCATACATAGACTGCTCCTGAGTCAGGAGCAGAGAAAAGTCAACCCCTGTGTTTCCAGGTTGGCACCATCCTCTTTCTACTGGGTGCTGGGGTTGGCCTTACTGCCAGAATTGGACAAAGCACGTTCTGAGGAGTCACACAGCAGGGTTCCCAGGCACTGATCTACTTCTCCAGTGACCATGAACAAATTACTTTGTGTCTCTGAGACTCAGTTTGCTCTTTCTAAAATGAGGATGATGACATTGATCTCTTATGATTTCTTTTGAGAATTAAATCTCTCTTGCCAGATGATTCCATTCTGGGCTTTTAAGTATTTGGGTACAAATTTGTCTCTGCCCATTTGGCTCTCAAGTTATTGACAGTCAGCCGAGGAGCATTTGAAGGGAGAAAATTTATTGATGAAATAAAATTCGGAGGTGTAAAAGCAGGGCAGCCAAGTGACTTCAGATCCATTACATCATCAGAGTAAATCTTTGCTTGTGCCACAGAGCTCAGGTACACGCTTGGAATCCATCATTTTCTGTAGATTTTGAAAGGGTTCCCAGGAGGAAGTCAATCTTTTTGTTAAGTTGCTGCTTTAGTTACTATCCACTTTTGAGGATGGTAGAGCTTTTTTCTTTTTTTTCTTTCTTTTTAAAAATTATGTTCATCTCAGACTAATCACATGGGGACTAGAAGAGAGGAAGAGCTGAAATTCTAACTTACAGTCTTGCTCCTAAAACAAGGAGCTTCTGTCTATCCAGGCTGCATTTGTCTCATCTGTAAAGTTGGATAATGATGAAAATAAAAGTGAGCATTGGAGGATGGATAGAAGGTGGGTAAGAAGGAAGAGGTCAGGCAATCTAGGCCAGAAGAGCAGAGCACAGAAAAGCAGAGGTCTGGAGAGTGTTGCGGAAGTTGGTCACTCATCTAGCTCGGGTAGGGAGGGAGGAGAGGGGAGCTAGATCTGAACAATTTAAATACCAAGCTGCAGAGGCTGGGCTCTATTTCCTGGGTTGGCACTGGGGGAGTCACCACAGATTTCCAAACTGAGTGCTGAAGACTCGAGCTGTTCTAGGGAGTCTCCTGACAGCTGGACGCAGAATGGGTGGGGGAGGAAACCGTGGAAGACAAGGAGGCTATTATTGTCACTCTAGCGTGTGTCAGAGAAAACAAGAAGAGACAGTGGATGTGAAATACTTGTCATAGAACTGACAGTTCCGGAGAGTTCACTATGTGCAGACTTGTGGTAAGGGCTTTCCTTACAGTATTTTATTCAATCCACAATGATAGCATAAGATATGATCATGGGTCTGATTTTACACATCATGAAACTGAGGCTTAGATCAACATGGTGACCTTAGTGAGTGATAGAGCTGGACTTGGTACCCAGAGCCCAGAGGACTCCGAGAGCCAGGCTCCTTTGGTCCTTCCGGACTCCCTCCTGAAGGGACTGGTTATTGACTTAACCAGGGGGACAAGAGAAAGGATACCATGTCAAAGAGAGCTTCAAGTTGTCACCAGGGTGAAGGAGAGTAGAGCACTGATATGGACAAACAAAGAAATAGCTCTTTCTTGGGAGTTTGGAAGGAAATTTGGGGAGGTGCTTAAGGTTATGAACTTATTTTGGCCTCCCTCAAGGAAAAATACGTGAATGAACTAAAGGAGCAGTAGAAATCAGAGGCCATGAAGAGGTCAAAAGAATCAGTGTTACAAAAGTGGACCAAATCGATCATTCTGTCCCGTGTTTGGACTGGCATGAATGACCTCTCTGTTCCCTGGGGCGCTGCCTGATTGCCCTACAACCCCATCTGATCTTCTGCACCTGCCCACTGGTATTAGACAATGTCAACTCGTGAGCCCAGTCTACCCACTCTGCTAGGAAGAAGCCTGCCTGAAGCCTCAGAGAGGAGGTACCACCATGTTTGTATCACATGATCCCACCCACTCGGCCACAGCTGGTTGGAGAGTAGCCAGACCACGTATTGACCAGTAACCCATGCCCCACCTGATGGAGGATGACAAAACTGAGCAATGACCTTTCCTCAGAGAGTTCTTATTTCTCCACATCCGATAGACCTGATTCTCTTGACAACCATTGAGTAAATTGTCAACGTTTCAAGGAGAGGGCTGTCTTTATGAATCCTTCTTATCACCCTGTCTTCTAGACCCAGCACAGTGTCTGATGCATTATAGCAATCTGCAAATACATATGAATGAAGGTATATTTGAATCTTAGCAGTGGACACATCTCCAGCTCAAACAAGAATATATATTTGTATAAAGTTGTTTTTGTACTTTAACTTGCTTCTAAATAGTTTATCATATCATGTCAGATGCAGTTATGTCTCCAACGATAATCATTATAAATACTAAGTGTGTTAGGCACTTTTCTGAATGTCTTATGTGTTTTGACTTATAACTTCTTCACAGCAATACTAAGTCTTCTTAAATCCATTTCAAGCAAGAATAAACACATAAGTAAAGTTAGTTCATCTGTCCAAGGGTGGCAAAGTTAAGTAAGTGGTGGAACCCAGCTTTTCACCTGTCTGTACTCTTAACCTTTAGGACACACTGCCCTTTGGAATGGATGGTAAACTCCATGAAGTTGGTCTGATTCATCTTGCTACACTAATGCATGTTGCCTAGTAAATGGTCAGTACACGTGGACAATGTTCAATTGTCTTTTTCTCAGCTTGACCAACACTGACTGGAATATGTCCCGTTATATATTACATACTAGGTACTATGGTCAGGCCTGTTCTTGTTAGGTATAGTATAGTTCTGATAAAATGGGGGAAGAGTGTTAGAATTTGGAATACAGGAAGTAAAGTGAATTATTTGGGGCCAGAAAGATAAGGGTGGATGGCTGGTCCACAGGAATCTGTGTACCCCATTTTGGGGAAGATATTTCCATGGGCATGGGGGAAGCAGCTTCATGGGGCAGGGGTGCTGATGACAGTGTCCTTGATAGGTCTCTCCTTTTTGGAAAACCACCATGTTCTGAAGAACAATGTGAACAGTCTTTGTAAAGAAATCAACTCACCTGCCTCACTTGACCTTCAGTGGGTGTTTCTAATTCAATCTTTGGAAAGTCAGTATTCTCTGTCACAATGGAATTGTTTTCTCTGTAGGGTTACGTTGGCCTGGGCTTATGCACATAAACCTTTGTGGAACATTCTCCTGGGGTAGAACTCACCCTCAGAGAAGAGAATCCAGGCCCCAGCAGGCGTCTCAGGGGCAAAGTCCACAGGCCTTTCTCTCATTTCTTTCTGGCTCAGCTCTGGGCACACTGGTGACTTTTAAAGAAGCTGTTTGTCTTGAATCTACTTGAGACCCAGGCCCAAGTCACTCACATCAGTATGGGGATTCTCCCTAGTGGTGGAGAAGGTGGGGTGGCGTGGGTACCACTTTGGGCTGGTTAGGACAGCCCGAGTAGCTGTGCTATGGATGGCACCAACCACGCCCAGGAGGCAGCGCCATCCACAATGGCAAGAGTCGACCATCCTGGGGCCTTATGGAGCTCTGTGTGGTCTATCCTACTTGGCATACCTTCAGGGTGCAAAAATTAGCTACCACAATTTTTTCTAGGACTCCATGGCTATAAAAGGAAAAAAATGGCTCACCCAAAGTAGCTGAAAGAAGAGTCATGTGACACACCTTGAGTCTTCCCAGAAACAGCTGGGGGTGGGAGGCATTGAAGGTGGGGAGGGCTGAGGTCCTGCAATAGCACAGGCTGGAAAAAAAAAAAAATAGAAATAATGTGTGGACCTGTCCTGCTCTTGCTGGGCTCCCTGAGAGACTTGATTTACAGACGGAATAAGATTAGGTAAGGTGTGCTTTTTTTCCCATAGCATACTTGGCACTCCAGGTGAGGACAAGTGACAGGCAGCAGCAATAGAAAGAGCTTCTGACATCATCCCTGCCCATTCATAGGTTTGATTACCTTCCCCTCCATGTAGCCTATTGGTGCCTCTGCATGAGTCTGTCTGGTAGAGTCTGTCACTGTGAGTGAATGTGTCTTTTTAGAACTGATAGCACATATGGGAAATCTTGGATTGATTAATTTAATTGAATGAGAATTTGATGAAAATTTGGAATCCTGAATGAAATGCTAATTTTGGTATGGGTTTTTTTTTTGGACAAATTTAATCACGATGCTTGGTAGTTTTAGACTGAATGTTAAAAAGGGACTCTCCCATCTTGGAGCATTGTTTTTCCAGAATCCCCCGAAACTGAGAACAGTATGATGTACATCTTACATAGCATTATCTGAAGCAACGGGCAAGACCAGCTGTGCAGAACATGCTATGAAATCACAGAGCTTTGTTCTGCTAACTTCAACCCATCAGTCCCACCTGGGCTACAGGAGAGAAGACAGAAGGGGGAGTACAGGGGAGGATGAGAATTCCTTGGGATGCATCGTGGAGGTGCTGGGCACTTCCGCACCCATTCTATGGGAGGAGGAAAGAGGTGTACCCCTCCCCCTGAGGCCAAGTGAGGAGGACTTTTGGAGGGCTTCTTGCAGGGATGGGTAGAAGCCTTCTAGAGCTTGGGGGTGCAGGGCTGGCATGTGACCCTCACAAGAACAGTCCAAAGACTTGGAGCTGGGTCAGTTACCGTCTCTCTGACAGTTGAGTGAAGACAAATGGTGGCATCCAGCAAGCTCTACTGTTGGGAAGAGTGAGCCCACTGGATATTGGATGTGGTCCCTGGAAGGAAGCTGGCTGGAGGTTATCTTCCAAGAGAGCTGTCCCAGCAACCTTCCAGTGAGAGGGGTCTTATCCTGGTGAGAGTTCTTAGTTACCAGTGACAGAACGCCCACCTGTCAGTCCACGTAGGAAGGGATGTATTAAAGGGCTTTAGTGACTTATGAAATTTTTGGAACAAACTTCTGTTCCAACTCCAGGAATGAACAAGTCTCAGAGTCTCCCCAGAGGGACTGGTCAGAGAAGGGAACCGATGCTGGCCTTCCGCTGACTCTTCGGACCAAGTCACACCTGCAGTCACCCACATCAGCACCGGGAAAACCAGGATCCCACACTCCCATGCTCCAGCATGAGGGGACCTGACAATGTGGCATTGTGGGTTCTTCTTTGGGAAGTTGGCTTCATACTGTAGGAAACTGCAAAAATGTGAGCGGGTATGCGAATGACAGCTGTCCACTCACCCCGGCGGAAGGGAGGGTTCTGGCAGCTGGAAGTCAGACCTCAGGAAAAAGTTATTCAACCAGCTGGACGACAGTCATTGTCTAAGTCAAAAGATCTGAATGGGGAGTGCCCAGCAGGAGGTTTTCCAGAGAGCCGGCAACTGCATCCAGGAGAACAAGTGTCAGTTTTGTACGTCCATCATGCCAGGACACCAGTGCACTTGACAACTACGCCCCTCAAGTGAGTCTTTTCTTCCACCACCCCCACCCCACCTCCTCCCTGGTGCTGAACTTGCAAGTTCCTTAATCGACAACTAGTCATTGGGGCAGGACATGGAGTAAGAGGATAGGAAAATTGGCCATGCCCCTTTGCCCACCGCAGGCCTGGGTGAGGGACTAGCAAAGTTTTAATCAGGTGTGAGCTTGCAGTTTTGATGATTTGATTATTACATTGGATAGATCCCTTTAATGTCTGGGCATGGCCTGACACTTTTTTGTTTTCTAAATATGATGGGAAGAGGTATGAGACCTTGCCTGAGAATTTGTCCCCAAGTGGGAAACAAGAGGGTCAAAGAGCACATTGAATGGGCACTGGGAGAATGAATGAAAGGATTCTTTTATTCTGCCCCTGAGCAAGTCTGGTTTATTCAATCAGTTGGTTATAAACATTATTATTATGAAGGTATATTTATTGTTGATTTGACTAATTTTTTTCAAGTTTATTTTGTTCATAAAATCAGTTGAGAGGAAAAGGGAAAAGGCAGAGGAAGGCAGGAGAGAGAGGTGGCTTATTGCACAGGTGCCTGTAATTCCCAAAGGCGAGGTAAGAGAGATCAACCCGGCCTGGATAGCAAGGGACTTAACAGTGTCACTGTGCTATTCTCCTTATGAATGCTACCACCTTTTAGCCTAAGGAGAGCCCCACTGGGTAGGTATAATCTCTGCCCCTTTCTGGAAGGGGTGTGGCGTGTGCAGGGTCACCAGCTTGCAAATCACCAAAGAAAGATCCAATCCCTTCATCTGGCTCTGCTGTGTGACTGGTCTGTGCTGTCTTAGAGGATGTGCCTTCCCAGTCTGTTTCCTTGAACAGGGCACATCTGTTACCATAGTCACAGCTGACTTTTACTGAACACTTAAGATCCTTTGGTCACTGCTCTGTGTCCTTCACCATTTTGTCACGGGATACTCTCACCAACTCTGTAACAAAGGCAATAGTGTCATTTTCATTTTGTAAATGTGGAGTCAGGCACACTTGCCTGCAAACCCTGCAGGGATGAGTGGTGGGGTGAGGAGTCTCATGCAGGCATCCTGGCTCCAGCTAGGACTCAGCTCTGGTGCAAGAACCGAGGCTGAGGGGAAAGGAAGAGGGCCTGCCGCGCATGCCTGGGCTGCCAGGACCAAAGCAAGAACAGTCCTCCTCTTCCACCCCTTCTCCTGCTGCCTGCATGCGCCCCTTTCCAACAGCCTCACTGGAAGGGGGTCAGGATGATTGCTGTTGTGGTTTGGATCTTCAATTTCCCCCAAAGACCATGAGTCGAAGGCTTGGTCACCAGCCTGTGGTGCTATTGGGAGGTGATGGAACTTTTAGGAGGTGGGGGCTAGTGGAAGGCAGCCAGGTCATCCAGGGCGTTCCCTCCAAGGGGACGTTGGGACAGACCCCTTCTTCTCTCTCTCTGTTTCTTGCTGCCATGAGGCCAGCAGGTTTGCTCTACCATACACTCCCCACGATGACATTCTGCCTTGTCACGAGCCCAAAGTGAGGGGCCAAGCAACCAGGGACAGAGACCTTGGAAGTAAAATAAATAAATAAATAAATAAATAAGCAAACAAATAAATAAATAAATAAATAAATATTTTCTCTTTATAAGTTGATGATCTAAGATATTTTGTCACAGTGATGGAAAGTTGACTAATACAATCATTCTTCCATCTGATGTTTAGATGGCATCCCTCATCCCTCTTTGGGGATTTTGCTCTTATAAATTCTTTCCACTATGTCTTTTTTTTCTTTTTTCAAAATTTGTGGTTCTGGGACCTTGTGCATGCTAGGCAAACTAAGCTACAATTCCAGTACCTCTCTATCAAGGTTCTAAACCCATTTTATTTTTGCCCTGATTTAAGAGTTCATGGTAGAGAATCTTAAAAGACCAACTGTCTTGATGCCGTTTTGCCTGGAGAAAGAGCCATCTGGGTAGGTTGTGCTGGACAAAAGTATAAACTGGCCTGTGAAAGAGATAAATAAGAATTTTCTGGTGTCAACTGACTGGGGTGGGGAGATGAGGAGGGTCTTGACTGCATGGCAGGTTCAGGGGGAGCCCTGGTGGAAGAAAGAAATAATGAGAATTGAGAACCATGTTGGCCAAGGAACTTTTAAGAAAGGGACTCACATTCAACTTTGTGACTTTGTGTAATAAGCTGTTATATAATTATGATTTCATTTCTCAATCTTTGCGTGAAGTCTGCCGTGGAGCCACTTGAGTTGGTGGAACTTTTGGGAGTGAAGGTTGACGGTGGGTCCTGAGGCTCATTCCATGGGCATTGGGACGGCTCTTGGGGAGAATGGAACATGAAGCCAAGATGGGACTGCAGTGGGCACAGGGGCCCAAGAGGGTTAGTGGAAACATGAGTCACCTGTTCTTTCCAATGCAATTTGTCGCATTGGGAGGAAGGCTGGATTTATTAGAGCATGTGGTGTGGCTTTTGGATCCATTTTTCCTAATTCTTAACAACCAGCTGACCACAGCAACCTGAAGAACTTGGGGTTGCCCAGAACTGAACCTTCCCTCTTTCTCCATGCTCTGAATTGCCGCCTTTCAACCAAATTTCATTACTACCGACCTCAGCCTCTGCTTTCATCCAAGCTTCTCCCATTTAACATAGAATTTAACTTCTCCTCTGCTCTGACCTCGGCTCTACTTCCTGGCTTCTGATCTTCTCTCCTTCACAACTCATCAGTTCAGAAATAGGCTCTAGGGTAAAACTTTCCCCTGGGTCCATTGGCTTCTGGAAACACTACTCATGTTTCCTACTCCACCCTCACTCCTCGTTCAGTCTCCTTCAGGTCCATCTGCAAAAACTTGGAAGAAGTTGGCATTTCCATAGATGTCAGGGAGAGGTGCATGGATCAGGGTTCATGTGCAGAAGGCAGGATGTATGCTAGCCAGTTTAAGGTAGAAATAGAATTATTAGAGAACATGTGTGGCTTATGGAATGACTGGGAAGGTCAGGTTCACAATAACTCTTGAAGCTACAAAGTGGCTACTAAATCTTCCATAATTGTGAAGCTATTCACCACATTTTCAGGCTCATAGTAGCTGCTGTCTCTAGAAACATCACACCAATGCCATAGTCAAGAAGGCAGGACAAATAGGATACGAGATGCCCCCATGATCTGGAATATGTTGGATCATGAAGACCCTGCTCTCCCCAGCTCTGGAACCTTGTCATGCCTGCCACAGTCCATATGAATGGCTTGAACCCGGCCACCAGCCACCCAGTGAATGGATACTGGGTCCATGATCATAGTAGTTGTATTTGCCTCCAGAAGGGCCAAAATCAGAAGTATGGCATTCATCTCATTATCCACCGTTAGGTCTTCTGCTGGTGATTTCAATTAGTGGGATCCAAATGATATACAGAACTCTAGCTGCAAGGGAGCCTGGGAACTACTGCGGAGCTTTCTGACCTCTGGGGCACAGCACACACACAAGAAGGAGGCTGATAGAGATGTTTTGCTTTGACCAATGGTGTTTGCCATAGAGGGTTAACCTTGCTCTTCCATGCTTCTTCAGAGTCCCTTTCTCTAAACAGATTTATTGCCCACTTAGTGCTTTGGAATGACTGAGGATAGTCCTATTTGGCTCAGAAAAGAATGACTCATAATCAGATTATTATTTAGCACAGGTTGTATTATAGCCTCTTCCAAGTTGTTGATGCACGGTAATTGATTAATGGCTAAGGGCAGACGCAAACCACACCATGGCACTAAGTCATTGCATAGGTCTGCTCCAGCCCACACTATAGATGGCAAGAGGTCCACTTTGTAGATCTGCTTTCTGAGGGCAGTACCAAAAGTAGAAAGGATAAATCTTTCAGATTTGTTTTACCAGGAAAATAAAAGAAGTAACAAATCAACTTATTTTTCAGCACTGTGCTATAATGATCATCTCTCGTGCAACTTGAAACAACACTCACTATCTTTTCTCTTGTTTATTTGTGCTTTTTTTTTTTTTTTCTTTTTAACAATTTTTTGAGTGTTCTCCAGTTTCTTCCAGCTGGTTCCAGTCATTAGTAGACTCTTCCCAAGATAGTCCAGTCCTACTGGAAACAGGAAATACTCGAAACTGCACTAGAAAATAGAGTCCATTTCTGGCCCAGTTTTGCCACAGTTTTGATAAGCATCCAAAGTTTGGGTTGTTTATGCAGATTGAGCTTCTGAATCTCCTGGGGTTTACTCTTTGCAATTGGTGAGCCAATAGCCTGCAGGGGGAAAAAAAATCACACATTTTCTGACCCATCCTTGGAAAAATGCATGCCTTTTCTCTGCCAGGTTTACTAATTTACATGTGTTCCAAAGCTGAGGCCAGCTGGTTAAAACTGGAAAGATGATTTTTAACAACTGAACAGTCCAGTAGTAAAAATTATTCGGATCACTCCAGTACTAAATCAAATTAAATCTTATTTATCCTTACTTATGCTTAAGGGAAAAATGTGGTTTATTTAAAATTATAGGGATTGAGATTCAAAAATATATTTTAGAATTTATAAAGAACATCAGGGATTGGATCGTAGAATAAAAAAAATTATATTTAGAAAGGAACTTCCCGATGCCAACTTTTCTGATAGGTTATCCTCAGTTATCTTGGGTAAAGGGGTGTTACTGGAAATATGGTTCAGTTTCTCATCCAATGTTAGAAAGATTCTTGGCAAAAAACAAGAATGCATTTGTTTAGAAGAAGGCAATAACATTTATTAGGAGAAAAACATGACCTTAAAATATTCTTTTAATCAGGATTTGGTGCTGATACAAATTGTAAGTCTATCCACATGAATTTGTGCAAGTTAGGTATCTTTTCTGAGACTATTTCTTCATCTATAGCAATTCAACTGTATTCTTATGAATGTGTTGCTTGAAAACAACTGAGTTTAAGGGCTGCTATGCATATCCCATTAATTCTTATCCTATCTAGTCAGTGGAATATATTCCTCAAATATTTCTGGGTGTAGAGAGCATTAATTCCACTTAGTTATCATGTTGACTACCAGGTGGAGTTTACTTTTCTATTTAACTTCTGACCTGCTGGTTACCATTGGGCTGTGCTGTTTTCTGATGGATACCATCTCTCCAATGCCATATTTATCTTGGAAAGTCATCAATGCACAACATGCTCTTATGAGTCAAAGCTATAGTGTGGATTTGTTATCATCAGCTAGGAGAGCGGCTAAAGCTCCAGCCATTGCATTTAATCTCCCAGAATAGTATGAAGACAGGACAAAGCTGTCTATGAACCAACTGTCCTGTAAGAAAAGTTCCTTGGTGTGGCCACGTGATATTTCTGCTTATATTCCATCATCCAGAGCTTAGTCATATGGACACACCAAACTTCAAAGGGAAGATGTCTTCATTCTGATGGCCAGGTGCCCAGCTATAAGAGGGACACCGATGGAAGATGGAGAGAACAGCTTTGGGAAGGATAATTTTTGCCAAAGCAGTTTTCAGGTTGATGAGTTCCAGGGGCTTCAACTCTGATTTCCTGTAATTTTCTATGCTTTGTCTACTCAATATCTCATTTTAATTCAGTAACAAAGCAACTTAAGCAGATTCAGAACATTCCCACATGAAAATATCCAGACAGAAAAGGTTACTTCTGGTTATTCTCCTAAAGACATGCTAGAGAAATTTTCTCTCAAGACCTGGAAAAATTTGGATGAGTCACTCACTTTTGATCTCATCAATGGAAAGGGGGAAGGGATTATTCTAGGCCATCCAGGTCTGCCTTAAGAGTGGGATGGATCCCCAGAGCCAGATTCCTGCCAGTCAGGAAGAGTGGATAGCTGAAGAAGTTGGGAGTCTGTTAGGAAAGAAGGGAGAGGATAGATGCTGGGCAGGGGACCCTCCCACTCCGGCCAAGGAGGAGTAGCACTAACATCTGCTGCTTGTGACCCTTGGGCACACGCAATTTGAGGGAAATGATTCTTTATGGTTTGTTTGTTTTGCTCTTCTTGTTACACTCCCTTATCTTCTTTGGACCCAGATATGAATCCTTATGAGTGGGTTCAATGGCGAACATCACATTTAACTGACTCCTGCAATTGGGTATTTACAACTAGGTCAGGCCGTGGCCTTCAACTCTCTCTTCCCTCGCTCAGTGTGAGCTCTCTCCCTTAAGGGTCTTCACACTAATAGACGTCTGATGGGCTTACCCTACAAGACATAGCAAGACAGACAGAGCTCAGGTCCAGGCTGGAAACTACACTGTATATAAAATGGGAACAGTATTTACTCATCCGGGAGTTCTAACGGGATTTAAATACATGCCTTCGAGTGCGGGTCCTCACTTTTCCACATGATCAAATCCCCCGGGAGCAGTGCATACCCATATAGTACATAACACGTGCTTGTTAGATGTTTTTGACATTAGATTAAACAAGACAGCACGTATAGATGCTTCATACAGAGTAGGTGTTTTATAAATGTGAGTTTTCTTCCTGGAGCAGTTCCTAAAGTCATCAGTTACACCCAGTCCAGAAGAATTCCAGGGCCTGACGACCATACCCTGAGTCCCTGGTTAATGGAATTAATATTTGTTTTTAAAATACCTTGAAACTAATGCCCTAGGCGGAAGGATGTCATAGGATGACAATTAATTCCTTCCTTCCTGAGAAATGAATCCAAGGGTAGGAGAAAGAGTATTCTCCCCCTGTCATTCAGCAGGGAGGTGCTGTTGAGGTTACAGATGTGATAAAAGTTGAGTCCTTTGTGGTGAGCATTTAGCAGTGTGGAAATTGAGAGGTTTGCAGTAATTCATTCAGATTGAAATGTTATTTTAATGAAGAAAGAGGGCATTGTTAATCGCATTGAGGAAATGCAATTACACTATAATGAACTGTAAAAATTTGCATCTTATTATTGATCTTATAAGGGATGTAAGAGAAGAAATGGTGGGAATTGCAGGTCATTTCTTTTTATTAAACACCTAATTATTGTATTTTCAGACAAGGCATGAATGTTTCCTGGGTTGCTTAGACTTTATCTAATCATATAAAAATTATCTTGGAGGATTTGCAATATTACATTTTTTTTTTCTATTTTGAGAAGAGGTTGTCTTACAGGTCCTCCTTATGTTGGTTGTAAAGTGTCCTAGAGTTGAAGGACCTCTGTTTTGAGTTTTATACTTGTTAACACATGGCATTCCCAAGTAAGAATCAGGTTCTATTTGGTACTTCCCACGGAGCAGCAGGAAAGTACAGCCTGTCCCAACAGCTGGTTTTATTTCCTTATTCCCCAGGAAGACCCTTCAGGCCGATTGTGGCATCCCTAGGGTGTGAGCAGGGATGGTCTTCTCCGGGGCTGGCGGGAAGATGGTCACTTCTCTCCTCCAGCCTCGTCAATGGTGTCTCCTCCCCACACTCAGTGCCTGGCTCAGGCTTGGGAGAGAGTGTTTCCCTATAAAATTCACCAGAAATAACACAAAACTTACAAACCAGAATTTTCCTATTAGAAAAATTGCTTGTGTTTTACCAAGTGCTTCTACACCTAGAAATATATCCCCTGACTGCTGGAGTCTAGTAAATAAGAAAGAGGGCACCAGGGCAGAGTCACATAATGGAAGCTTGATAAGGAGAGGTGGGTCAACGGAACCATGTCACAGTTAGATTGGAGGAGTCAGTCACACTGGGGGCCACAGTTGGGAGCGGTGTGCTGTACGATTCAAGAGAGCTGGAAGAGAGGGTTTTAAACATGTCATCATAGAAATGAATGGTAAGTGTCTGAAATGGTAGGTAGGCCATTACCCTGATTTGATCACTAAACAACGCATAACAAAATTTACTCCATACATTTGTGTGATAATTATTACATCAATTAAAAATAAGATAAAACAAAATAAATAAATCCTTTTTTAAAAGGAAAAGAAAGGTAACCTGGCAAGCAGCGAACACGGTCCCCGCTCCATCTCTGGACCTTGTATCTTCCCTCTTGCTCCCTCACTGGCCTGCAGTCCCTGGCTTTTCTTCAATACCAGCCTGCTGTTCATTTTGGTGTCCTTGGACTTTTTTCTTCCTCACTGGGAACATGCCACCCAACTGCCCTCATGTGGCCGTCTCTCTTGCCCTGTGACTTCTCAGCTTCAACACCAAGTCCTCAGAGAGGCCTAGCTGACCACCCTGTCTGTCTTGGTGACTCTCCCCAAGTCACTTTTGACCCAATTATCCTGTCTAATGGCAATCACAGCAAGTGTTAGTATTGGAAATGAGCTTGTTTATTGTGTTGTCATGGTGATAGGCCGTCTGTCCTTTGAGAATATAGACACAGGAATCTTGGCTGTATTATTTTCCAGAACCTAGAAGAATGACATAGAAAGTCAGAAGCCCTCAGAAAACTCTGTTGAATGAACAAATGACTGAAAGGATGTCCACACGACAGTAATGCAGCAGAGGCCAAGTGTCCTGGACGCACGTGAAGAGGGAGTCTGAAATATGAATAAAACTAGCACAAAGACCTCAATTATGATGAGCATCTGGAAACAGACTTCGTTCTCATCTTTTTTCCCCACAAAATGGTTCTTGTCTCTTTGTTACATCCTCCCTGCACTAAAAACTTCACTATCACAAAGTAGGAGTAAGCAGTAACAAAGAGCTGAATGTGCGCCAGCCTATAAAAGCCCTTTACATGTACTAACACATTTAATTCTCACAAGAACTTTATGACAGAGGTGCTATTAAGCGTGAAGATGTTAGATTAAATCACCAAGAAATGACCTGAGTTGAGAATCTGTGTTCTTAGTCACACACTTTGGTAAAGGCGGGTGGAGGCATTGGGGTCACGTGGTGGGGAGCGTTCTGCCCCAAGGCACAAGGCACAACAATGTGAGCCCCTGTTAAGCGCTCAGCTCCGCCTGTGAGTCCTTCCCTGTCAGCAGCCGCACTCCCACCATCTCCCCATAGAGACCCCATGCTAACGGGCACCAAAGGCGTCTCCTAACTTGGACACCATGCCAGTCTGCTGGAGAACCAACAGGGAATGAGGAGCTATTTCTGCTGTCACAAGTTTATATTTTCTTCCATTTCACTAATAACACTGATATTAATGTGTAAGGATTGGGGTTGGGATGTGTGAGGGATATAATAAGATTCATCTTTGTAGTTCAAATTCCTCTTCAAAAAAAAAAAAATGTATGAGTCAGGCCCGGCGGCTCAGGATTTCAAAGCCAGCCTCAGCAAAACTGAGGCTCTGAGCAACTCAATGAGACCCTGTCTCTAAATAAAATACAAAACAGGGCTGGGGATGTGGCTCAGTGGTGGAGTGCCTCTGAGTTCAATCTCCAGTACCACCCCCAAAATAATGAATGGTAATATTAATTAAGTACATTCCCTGATGGTGGGAAATTGTTTACTCTCAGGCTTGGTCCTTAATTGTACTTGGGAACAAAAGCATCCCATAAATAAGGATGCAAGTATAAATTAGAAAAGACAGTAGAAGATGCAGAGATAGCATCCTCCAACACAAAATGAATATGGAAAACCATGCTTGGACATGATGCCTAGGGAAGGAGGGATATTGACAGTATCTGGGTATGCTTCTCCACTATGCAGAACCTGAAGTGACAGACATCTCTCTCCCGGTGCATGTAAATCAAGGAGCACTCTTCTTTTTAGGAGGTAACTATACTTAGTGACCTCACACCCAACTCTTCCCTCTCTGCTTAGTGGTTTGGCTTATTGCTGGCATGCCCACCTGCTCTGGATGTGACCAAGGCAAAGAACTTTGCTCAGCCACGTTGGGGCCTAGCATGACCTGCACTGAGTGATCCTGGCCCCTGAGGGTCTCAGGAGGGATGGGACACTCAGAGGATTCGGGTTAGAATTGGTAGCATTGTGTGCACTATGCTTGAAGGCATGGAGCAGCCAGGGTCTTGTTCACTACACTGGGTGACGGCCCATGTTCACACACTGGGTTTCCAGGAAAAGAATCAGAACAAAGTATGATAATCACATGAAGAGGTTTCTGAGGTCAAAGTTGCTTTTAGAGAATGTTAACTCTGGAAGGCCTGTCAATTGTTCCAAGGCAATCCCCTTTCCAATTGGAGGGGAAGCAGGTCTGCAGGAACTGCCTTGCAGCTGGGTAGTGGCCAAAGCACCAGAGCATCCGGTAAGGGGCTCCTCACTCCATGGGGTGCCACCCGTCACAGAGGCTACCTTCACCCACCTTCCATCAGAACTACATGGACTAACATAACCACTAAGGCCACATATCACTCTGAAGATGGCCATTTGTAGAAAGCTGAGCTCTGGAGCTTGACTGGAAAGCATGGAAGGGGTCATGTCACTTCTCTTGACCCCGTGGTCCCATGTGCTAAAGGTTCTATTACTCTTATTTCCTTTTGAGACCCTTGGTTTCAAGAGGTGTCTGTGCCCATTGTTTCCTCTTGTTACTATCTCTGGCTGGGTAGAATTTCCTGGTGAGAAGCCTCTTTGACCCCTGTATTGGCTGCTATTTCCACCACTTTGCTAAAGCTGTTTTGGCAAAGGTCACCAATGATTTTACTTTGCCAAAGATGATGACAGATTTCCACGCTTTCCTTATCTTTCTGGAACTGTGCTGCCTTTGAGACTGTTGAAGTTGCTTTGGGCTTCTCCTTGCTCTCTGCCTCTCTCTTTGATCATTCCTGCCATCTCCTTTTGGAGCTGTCTTCTAGTCACCTAAAATTCTTGTTCTCGCCAGCATTACTCCTTCTTTATTACTTATATGCTTTCTTGGTGACATCTTGGCCAGTCTCCACGTTTAAATCTTTATCTGTTTTAGTTACATGTTGCTACAACAAACCACCTGAAACTTAGTGGTTTAAAACTACAACAAATTGTTATCTCCACAGTTCTGTGGGTTAACTGGGTGCTCCTCTCTTTGCGGTATTGGCTAGCGGGCAGACAGGGATGACTGCTCCAACATGGCCTCCCTGGGTCCTGGTGCTGGCCGTTGGCTGGAAGCTCAACTAGGGTTGACGGTGGAGGTCTTAGTCTCCTTCTGTATAATCCTCTTCTCATGGCTGTTCCAGTTTGCTTAAGATGGTAGCCATGTTCAAAAAGTAAGAAGGTGGAAGCTGCCAGTTCTTAGAAGAGGGAAATTCAACTTCCTAGATGCTACTTCTGATGTAGCATATTGGTCAAAGCAATCACACAGTCACCCAGGTAAAATAAACGTCTCTTGATGGGATGGTGGTGTGCAAAGAGGGGAGGAATTGGCGGTGGACCTATTTGGATATCTATATCTATATATATATATATATCATGGTTAATCCTCTGGCCACAATAATTGATAACAGGTCCATGAGCAAAATGCACTTACCCCTTCCTTAAAATTCTCATCCCATTATGGAATCAGCTCAGGGTCTAGAATACCATCATTTCAGTTAGGAACAAAGGAGAAGGTGGAGGTTCTGGTCCACACCTTGAATGAAGCTTTTCAGCTGCATTTTCTTGGGTGCAAAAATCTGTGAATCAAAAAATCAAGTGGTATTATAAGCAAATGTACAATTGTGCAAAAGAGATAGAGTAAACTAATAAATGCTTCTGCTCACACTGGGAGAGCACAGGAGGCCACTGTTCCAGCAATTCTGAAATCAGGCTCGGCTCATGTGGCCATTTTCTCTGACTCTTGGGGCAGAGAATGTTCTTGGATTAGGAGCTCATTTTTGCTCCTTGTGAGTAGTTTTCCATGGCTCTTGGCTCTTCCCTGTGGAATCTTGGCTTCACCTTCTGAGTCGTCCTTCTTTTCTTATAAGAAATGCCCTGTGTTTGAGGAGCTCTCTTAGCCTGCTTCCTGTTCCTAGGAAGTTTGGGGTCCAGAATCTCTTTTCATTTTCCGCTATCTGTCCCTTTGAGTTTAAACCGATTTAATTCCTGTAAAAATGTTTTGAGCCTCTGAATTTTGAATTATAATTTGTGCCAAAGACAAAAGGAGTATCTATAGATCTAAATGAGATAGACCCTCAAAGTCAGGATGTGATGTGGAAAATCCCTTAAAATTCTGTTGTCCACCTGGGAGGCTCCAGAAGCTTCCTGATTAGGATTTTTTTTTTTTTTTTTTGGTCTAATCAAGAGGCCTGTGAGGTCTATGAGAAATTACCTTAACTCTTTCCGAGGCTTCAACAAAGGATCTTCCAGCCATACCCTTGATCTCTTCGGTACCTGGAAGCTGTGTTTTCCTGGTGGCTTTGGATTTGATTTTTTACCCGTGGTATTTTTTACTTTGAGAATCTTTTGTGTGCCAGAGAATCTGACAATATGAATTGAATTGCTACATGGTGAACTGCAACATGACCCAGTCTCAGTCAATCAGATTAGACCAAGTCCATATAAGGCAAATGCTTCACCATATCATCCCCAAATACAGCAGAAACAAAAAGTAAAAACCAAACTGTCACTGACCCAGCTATTTCTGCATATCGATTTCTTTTTTGTCTGTAAATAATTGGCCTTCCTCATCTATGGGTTCTGCATTCACAGATTCAACCAACCTCAGATCACAGACTATGGAGTTGGACCTATAATGGTTACATCTGTACTAAACATGTACAGAATATATTTTCTTATCGGTACTCCTTAACACAGTATGACAAACATTAGCGTAACATTTACATTGTATTAGGTATTGTAAATACTTTAGAGGTGATTTAAAGTATAGAGGAGAATATGCATAGGTTATATGCAAAGGCTCTGCCATTTTATTTAAGGGAGCATTATGGGTCTTGGTGCCTTCTAGGGTCCTGGAACCTGGGACCATCCCTGGTGAGGACTGAGGGATTCTGTGCTGTCTGCTCATGTTCCTGGGAAGGGGCCTCAGAATCTCTCTGGGTTCTCAGTGCTGCCTAGCTCACGAATGGGTCTTTGCTCAAATAGACACTGCTAAATTTAACTTGTCTGATGTTTTTCTTTTCACATCCCTTATCCTGTAATCACCATCAGCAATTTCTTCACTGTTATTTCAGCCTTTTTATGTCTCCTTCAAGCCCTCTCAGCTTCTGTCTGCTACCAAATTCCAATCAATGTCATGTATGTTAAGTTTTTGTTTTGAAAGCATTTCAATCTCAGATACTGCCTTAACCCATTCCTGTTGCTATATATATATATATATATATATATATATATATATATATATATATATATATATGAAATCCTAAACTGAATAATTTGTAAAGAACAGAAATGCATTCCTCACAGTTGTGTGGGGCTAGAAGTCTGGGATGAAGGCACCTGCAGCCTCAGTGTCTGGCGAGGGCTGCGCTCTGCTCTAAGATGGCATGTTGTCTCTGCATCCTCACAAAGTGAAGTGAATGCTGTATGTTCATGGGGCACAAGAGGAGAAGAGCCAAATGAACTGGCTAGTTCCCTCCAGCTTTTTTTTAAATATATTTTTTAGTTGTAGATGGACAAAATACCTTAATGTCACTTTTATGTGGTGCTAAGGATCAAACCCAGGGCCTCAGGCATGCTAGGTGAGCACTCTATCACTGAGCCACAACCCCAGGCCCACTCCAGTCTTTTATAAAGTTGCTAATCCTGTTCATTAGAGCTCAGCTCTCATTGACTTCATCACCTCCTGTAAGTCCCACCTCTTAAAATTATCACATTGGTGACTAAACTCCAGCATCAAAATTCGGGGTTAGGTGAGAGGTTTGCTGGGTGTGATGGCACATGCCTATATTCCCAGAGGCTTGGGAGGCTGAGGTGGGAGGACCGCAAGTTCAAAGTCAGCCTCAGCAATAGTGAGGTGCTAAGCAACTCAGTGAGACCCTGACTCTAAATAAAATACAAAATAGGGCTGGGGATGTGGCTCAGTTGTCAAGTGCCCCTGAGTTCAATCCCAATAGTCCCCTAAAAATTCTGCCCTCAGAATTTTTTGCCCTACACTGGAGTGGTAGTAGGGACCATTTTCACTTCTATTGCTATGCAGCAAACCATTTAAAATTAATGGCTCAAACAACAGCCACATGCATTATCAAGATTCTGTGGAGTGAAAACTTGGGCTTCCCCAGAGCATGGCAGCTGCATTCCCATGCTCCACTTTAAGAGGAAGTCAGGAAAAATTACCTTTTCTCCTAGGGCTTGAGCTCAGAAGTTCCAGAGTGTTTCTTCCACAGCATTCTATTGGTCAAAACATCTACAAATATGGTTTGGATGTGAGGTGCCCCCCAGAAGCTCACATCTGAGACAAAGAAAAAAGGTTCAGAGAAGAAATGATTGGGTTGTGAGAGTCTAAACCCAATCAGTGAATTGATAGGGATTAACTGAGTGGTAATTGAAGTGGTAGGGTATGGTTGGAGGAGGTGGGAATTGGGGCATGTCTTTGGGTATATATTTGTATCTGGCAAGTGGAGTCTCTCTCTCTGCTTTCTTATCACAATGTGAGCAGCTTCCCTCTGCCACACTCTTCCACCATGATGTTCTGCCTCACCTGGAGCCCCAAGGAAAGCAGCCAGCTGTCTATGAACTTAGACCTCTGAAACTGTGAGCCCTCAAATAAATGTTTCCTCCTCTACAGTTTTCTGGTCAGGTCCTTTAGTCAGAGCAGTGAAAAAACTGACTAAAATAAGAGGAGAGGAAATTAATCCACCCCTGGGTAGGGGAGTGGCATGTGCATTCGGTGAAGAAAGAAACTGATGGTGGTCATCGTTGAAACTAGCTGTCACATCCTCTACCCCACAGGAATCACATTTATGTTTCCAGTTCTGTTAGCACTCCCTGGGTTTCAGACTCCTGCACCCTCCTCCTTCCTTTGGATGCTTCCCTATGCACTCGAGGCCAGCACGCCCTAAGTGAACTCTCCACATTCCTTCCTAGACCTGGTTCTCCTCCTCTGCTCTGCATTTCAGTAAATGGAAACATTTGGGTCAAGGCCTGGAATCCATGCCGATTCCTCCCATCTGTGGCCCTGCTCCTGTGCCCGGGTCTGACCGATTTTAACTCTTCGTTGGTTTTCCAGTGTGTCTCCGTTTCTCCATTCCTGTTGCTATAGACTCAGGGGTTTTGTGTCCCCAGATCCACATGTTGAAGTCTAACACCCAAGGTGAGGGCACTAGGAGGAGGGCCTTTGAGAGGTGAGGGGTTGTGAGGGCAGAACTCTGGCAAACAGGGCAGTGTCCTTATAAAAGAGGCTAGAGAGAGACCTTCACCTCTCCTGCCACATGAGGACACAGCA
The DNA here is from genome assembly GCF_902686455.1 of Sciurus vulgaris. Classification (NCBI taxonomy): domain Eukaryota; kingdom Metazoa; phylum Chordata; class Mammalia; order Rodentia; family Sciuridae; genus Sciurus; species Sciurus vulgaris. The sequence goes on from NC_136469.1 coordinate 126,076,337, forward strand.
AAAAGATGACTGTTTATGAACCAGAAGCTGGTCCTCACCAGACGCGGAGGGTGCTGGTGCCTTGGTCTTGGTCTAGCCATGTCCAGAACCGTGAGGAATAGCTTTCTGTTCTTTATAGGCTGCCCAGTCTGTGACATTCTGTTATCGCAGCCTGAAGGGATGAAGAGGCCAATATTGCTCAGCTCAGACCCTCATCATGCTCTCTTGCACCTGGATCTTGGAGCAGCCTCCTACGTGGACTTCATGACTCCAGTTCAGCTTAGGGTGAAGCTGAGATGTGACTTGGGGCCCATTCAGCCACTTAATGAAATAAATATGGCAAGAAGAAAGAGGAGGAAGAGGAGGAAGGCATGAACCAAGGAAGAGAGATGATGAAAAATAAAAGAAGGAAGAAAAGAAACCTAATTAAGCTCGTATTAAAATTCCTTAGCTGACGACGTCATGTTTTAATTTGTAGATGGAAAAACAGTAAGTGCTATAGTTTATGTTCAGATTAGTAAGCTGAATTGTAATAAGAAGAAAGTTATCATTTCAGGACAAATCCTTTGACTGCATCAGCTTCTGATGTCAGGCCTCCTTATAAAATGCTTCTGAGAAAACAGATAAGCCTGCCCCCTCTTAGACTAAAACAATACGCATCATCTTTATCCATGTGTATTTAGTGGTCCCCTGAACTAAATGCTTCCCAAATATCCTGTACATAGCCGTCATCTTCTTCCACATACCATTGGCTTTATCTGTGTATGTGTCCATCTCCCTAGAACCTTCTTGGGAAAAGAAATCATGTCTTAAGAGATACTGTAAAACAGAGATATAAAAGCCATTCTCTGGAGAATTGGTGTCTGAATTTATTTCCCTTCTCTACCACTTACTACCTGGATAACACCAGGTTTATTTAGCTCTTTGGTACTTTTTTCTGCATCTTAACCTAGGCATAGTAACAGGTTAAATTTTGTTAGGAAGAATTAATGCATTAATACATGTAATATATTTGAAACAGTGCTTGGTGCCTGGAAGGATAGCAAACATGAGCTATTCTTATTATTGTTCATTTTGATAATGATTCACCCAGCATAGTACATAGTACTTAATAAATATCAGTAGACTTGAAAGTTTTGTTCTTTTATGATACAATCTTCCATCATTTCAGATCTCCAAAATTTTCTCTTTAAGTCAAAGGCTGTCTTAACCTTTGAAAGGTGGGGATTTCCCTGACCCCGCTCTGTCCCCTCTGACCTGGCGACATGTAGGGAAGCAGATAAGCTCTGAAAATACACTTCTAGCCTCCACCTCTGCACTGGGGAATGTCTCCTTGGCCTGTGGAAAAGGTTCTTTCCAGCACCAGCCAAATAGAGACATAATATCTATTCGTTGCTGCTACTTCCTCATCTACCCACATCCTGAGCAAAACAGATGGGGGAATTCTTCACATACCCACAGGAGTCCCAAAGGTAAAGAGTCACATTTGAATGCCTAATTGCCTACCATGATTCAAAGAAAACGTAGCCGTGAAAAAGCATGTGAGTCCCTCACCATGGAAACGGCCCTTCCACGAAGGAAAGGCGTGTCCTCTGCCAGCAAGGACCAGAAGTAGTGAATTTGTTTCTTAGCTGTGCCTCTGGCTTCCTGTATGAAAACAAAATGAGGTTAACCATGTTCGCACCTCAGGCCCCACCGATGGGTCTCCTCGGTTGTCAGGGGCATTTTCCTCCAGCCCTGTGCTGAGGACCTCCTATGACCCCCTCCTGGAGAAGACCACATAGGAGGGCATCTGAGCCTCAGGTGGAAGAGCATCTGAAAGGATGGCTTCAGACTAAAAATACCCTGCACTCCTTTCTTGGTACTTGAGGAAATATGTCTCTACAATGCCAACAAAGCGATTTGGATATGTTTAACAAAAAAAACCACAATAAGATAAAATACAACCCTCAAACAACAACAGCCTGTATTAAAACAGAGGCAAACGCAGTATGCACCTTCTCCTGGACACACAGAATCAGCAGATGTAGCCCGGGGGCAGCCCGGGTCTACTTCAGTGCAGGGTTTCTCAGGGAACACATGGTAAGGAATTGAACGTGTCTGGTGTCTGCCCTCGAAGGGCCAGAGTGCTCTCCTCCTCTTCTCAGGCACTGAGATAGCCCAATACAATCCCACACATTTCCAGATGCTACATACAACCCATCTCTCTGCCCAGGAAACAGTATGGCAATCTCCTCCTACCTAGTTGAACATCTTTAAAAAGTAAGCAAGCAAAACTTGATATGAAGCTCCTAAGTGCCCTGAAGGCTTCCACCATATTCTCTAGCTAAGGAATTTAAGGTAGGCATCAATTCTAGTGCTTGCAGACCCAGCAATCACTATCCCTGGGGAACACCTGTCCCTGATCTCAGCTGAGTAAGCCAAGGGGACATTTGCCCCAAGGTGGGTCAGTCAGTTTCTGTCCTCCTTCAATTGGCTGCTAAGAATGAAACTTTGTCCCAGGAACTTTGTCCCTTTCCCAAGGACTGTTGCATTAGCTCTCCTCCTCGCTGAGTTAATTTCTCCAGTAGCCTTTTCCAGAACCATGTTTTCTCTCATCCCTACTGGAATTGTGTGTAACACCCACTTTTAGCTCATTTGTCATTTTAATCACCAGGTTCAAATGAGGAAACTGAGGCCAGAATAATTAAAGCAGCTTTGTCAAAGTTCACATCAAGGGGTTGAGCTGGAATTTGAAGTCATTCTTATCCCGACATGCCACACTGCTGCTTATAACCCCATATGGTGCCAGGATAAGCACAAATGTGGATTTTGATTCAAAACATCTATCAAGAGACTTTGTAAAGCCTTAGGCATCACTTAGGAATGTTGTTGTGGTCTAGTGACAGTTGATGGGGCTACTCAGACTGATGAGGAAACCACCAAGAGGTTGCAACAGTCCCATGGGAGATGGCCACACTTTGGCTCTTCTAGTAGTGTCTGTGACTGCCCATGCCTATCAGGGATGGGAGTAGTTAGGGAATGGCCCTTCTTTGTCTCTGGAAAAGTCCATCCTGACTTTTAGCCAGAAAAAAAGTGCTTATGTTAATAAATTGGCAGAAAATACCCCTGACTAAAATAGATAGGAGAGCTTCTAGGAGTATAGCAGGCCTTCTGGGGACAGCCTTCCCTAAGTTCCCCACATCTTTGTATTTCTGTCCTCCCTGAAGCCCACAAAAACAATGTCCAGACCTCAAAGATGCAGCAATTAGTTGTTTCTTTTATTTATTTATTTTTAGTTCATTAACCCTCCTCATATATTAGCAGATTATCAAAAGCAGTTTCAGTATGTCACAAAATCTGTTTGGTATTAAGTTGACACACGATGTGTTCTCCATCCAGCTAAATAGTTTCCCTCCAATCTGGACCAGATGAGTACCCTGGGACTTGCATGAGCTCATATGTATGTCTGTGTGGAATGCAGTGCATTGCATCCCATTGGATGTGTGGAGCATGTGCTTGGCCCAAGTGGAAACATCCTTAGGCACTGATGCCTCAATTAGGGGAGAGATAAAGACAGGAGATCAGATAGGGCATCTGTAAAATGTTAATGTCCTGGTGATGCTCTTTGTTTAAGTCACTTTGGGGTCTGTGTGATGGCTAGATTAGGCATAATTGTGACAAGCATGTAATTGCCTTCTGGCACCCTTTGAGCAGAGATAGCATGCCCCTGCTCTCACCTTCCCGCTGAACCTTCCCGCCTCTCCAGCTCACGGAAGTCCCATTGTTTGATGCTGCTCATCTTTTCACTAAGTCTCCTTTGAGCACTTATTATGTGCCAGACATTGGGCAAAGAGAAGAGTGAAAACAGCCCTGCTTCTAAGATATAGAGGAGGGGACAGAAATGTGAACGGATGATTGTCCTTCAACCAGATAAATATATATATATATGGTAGTAGATGAAGTGTCCTAATCAGTCTGGGGACAGGGAAGGCTGCGTGGAGTGACAGTCCAGGAGCAGAGTCTTGAAGAACACTCATGAACCTCACCAACCACTGCCACATGGTGAAGTCACCTTTCTTTCTGCATCCAAGGGTTACTGGCAGCAGCCAAAACCACACCATCTCTACCCCACATTCTCCACCCCAGACACGCAGTGCTGCGTGGAAGTTTTCTTAGAGCAGGGGTGAATAATACCACAGCAAGACTGGCATCTGCTGCCACTTCAGGTAGTGGATGCAGCACAGGAAAGGCCAGGCGTGTTGCCACAGAATCGCAGAGCGAGATGTCGGAATCCACTGCGAAACATCTCCTGTTCTCTCGCACTGTGCTGTCCACATTCAAATGGCAGTAGGTCCATCGGCCCTGCTCCTCACAGGTGAGCTGTCTGCCCTTGGCAGAGACTCTGAACACATTTTGAAGAACTGTTCAAGCATTTCAACTCAAAAGAGTTAGTGCCCCTCAGAATTCATGTCTACCTGGAACCTGTAAACATGAGTATTTGGAAGAGTGTTTGCAGATACCATTATGCGAAGGATCCCAAGATGAGATCATTGTGGCTTGTCCTGGGGTCCCTAAATCCCATAACAAGTTTCCTTATAAGACACACACAGAGGAGGAACAACCACATAGGGAGACAATGGCGGCAGAGACTGGAGTGATATAGCCACAGCCAGTGAATGCTGACTCCCTGGAGTCACCGGAGGCTGGAAGAGGTAAGGAAGGATCCTCTCCAGAGTCTCCAGTGGGAGCGCAGCCGACACCTGGACTCCAGACTTCTGGCTTGTGGAACTGTGAGAGAATATTTTCTCTGGTTGTAAGCCCCTAAGTTAGTGCCAGTTTGTCATGGCAGCTCTAGGAACTACTACAGATTGATAATGAGCATGAACAACTTTTGACTAGAAAGGGATCACTGTACAGGAGCTCCATAATAGCAGTCATGCTTATTCCAAAAGAGAAAGGGCTGGCAGCCTTTTGAGAGCCCCTTCCCCCTGCCGATAGCTGTGCCTCCGGGGACACTGCTGTCTTGCTTGACCTTGTGAGCAAGTTGGCTAACCATCCACCTGTTCTCCTTGCTAAGATAGCTGTTTCTTCAGTCCTGCTAGTGCACACCCAGGGAGCTGACACAGTTCCGAATCACTTTCTCTTGATACGGATCATGCAATAAAAATGACAAGCTGGTTAGTCTGCCTGGGAGGAGAAGCCTTTTCCCATTATAAGGATGATCTCATGTTGTAATCACCTAGTGGCTGACAGCAGCCAAGTGCTTGCGGTCGGAGAGTCCCCAGAACAGGTGAGCCCTGTTGAGAAGCATCCCCTCTGTGGTTTCAGCGATACTGCAGACCAGCTTACATCTCCATTCCTGAACCATAATATAACCACACAGAACTCATGGGTCCCTGAGTTGTTTTTTCTTAGCCTATGAAAATCAAGTAACTCCAGCTTCCAAATCGTAAGACTTCAGGAAGCCCAGGACTCTTAAGCGTAGACATAGCTTTGACATTCACTTATCAGTTCTCCACCTAAATGTTTCCTTGGCCTTCATAATGGACACACTGCCTCTTGTCACCCTAAGACAATGCTAGTGAGACTTTCTAGCAAAAGCTTGAAGGAAGCCCAGGGACAGCCATGACAGCCCCGTCTTTGGCCATAATTCATCCCACCCCTCCTTCCAGGTCTTCCTTGACCTAGCTTCCTAACACATTGCCAGGAGTGCTCCCTGCTCCCTTCTCACTTCCATATTGGGTTTTCCTCCCTGAAAGATGGGCCCTAAGGGCTTCCTCCCTCCTTCCACCAGAGGAAAGCCCCAAGGCCATTAATGCTGGAGGGATACTATCCATTTACTCTAGCAGTACACAGGAGCTACCGCGTTTCCTATCTAGGCCTTCTCCTTCCAGCATGGAACTGCCTTTTTGCACAGATAAAAACCAATTAAATGCTTTTTCTTACTATAAGACTTGGCCCCCATAGACCAATTTGGTTTTCCATTTTTAGCAGTACAAAGAATTGGCAGAAGCTTTGAAATGACAATTATTCCTCAAAGGCTCTGAAGGGCCTGGATCCAATTCTCAGGCAGAATCAAAGTGCAAGGGATTTTCCTTCCCCTTACCTCCATTACAGGAGAGTTTCCCTGGGCTGTGGGAACTTGATCTTTGTAAAGCAGAAAACATATTTCTTCTTCGATTAGTCAACATTGGGTGACTTGGGAAAGAGTGTTAACTTGTCTGAGCCTTGGACTGCCTAAGTGTAAAATAGAAATAGTAAGAGCTTCGTATAGGGCTATTGTACAAATACTTAAGAGTCCAATATGGTGTCCAGCCGACAACAAATGCTGAATAAAACATGCCTCTGTTTCTTCCTCTAATTAGATGATTAAGCAATGGTTTCTTTGTTGTCTCATTCAAGAATTAGGATGTAGTACTAAAAATTATATGAAGATTCAGAAATTGTTAACAAAGATACACTGAGCCTAGCAAAGAGCTAAAATACTCTGCTTTATTGAGCTATCTATTTGCATGTCTGTAATTATTCTTTGAGATTAATTTCCAGACGTGGCATGGAGGGTTAGGGGGTAAATACATTTTTTAGGACCGTTCCTGCACATTTCCAAATGGTGTTACAGAAAGTCTGTGCCAGTTGATTATTCCCCAGCATTGTGTCAAAGAGCCTCCTTCTTGGAATCTTAAAAATTTCTTAAAACGTATCAATCTACTTGGTGAGAACCATTGTCTCATTATATGGTTGTAGAATTGTTTTTCAAACCTAGAAAACAAGGTTGTGACAAGTCCAACTCATTTATTTTTAAAACAAAGATTCCCGAGACTCAGAGAGACTAAGTGACTTGGCCAATGCATCTAATTAGTAGGACAGCCAAAATCTGTGTCCCAGGTTTCTTAACTCTGGAATTCTTTCCATGATTCCACTCTAGGGAGGGAGAGTTAACCTGGAGGTGAAACCACTCAGGGCCTACTTAATAACAAAGTTCAATTAGACCAGAGGAAAGATACAATGAGGAGAGCTTTAATTAGTGTCTAGCTAATTCATCATCAGAAATGAGCACCAGCATGGTCCACGTTAGCACCACCTACTGGTGAAAACATAGACTGCACAGAATTACTCCACAGAGTTGAAGGTAGAGTGGGAAAAATCACTGGGAGATCTGAACTGGTTTGAATTGTATTATTCTAGGAACAAGAAGGTAAAAAATAAATAGTACGGGTCCTTGAGTCATAAACCATTGGGACTTAAACTGCTGAGGTCTCCAGAATTGCTGTGAATGAAGTTCCAATTTCCTGCAGTGGCTAAGTCAGTTTCCTGTTCTTCCTGTCCAGCACACAGAATGTAACTTTTCATTTTTCTATAACCTAATTTCTAACTTAAACCTACATTCTACTGGTGACAGAAAACTTGATATAAAGTGACTTCTGGGTAAAAGTCACTCACTTTGATGTGTATGCAGTTATTTCAGGTTTCAGCACTCCTTTTGAAATTTTATTCCCTTCCTTTCTTCCTGGAGCTAGAGCTAATATTCTTGAAGTCCACGATTGTTTAGGTATAAGAAATGAAGTGCTTGGGGGATTGGGGGGAGAGAGAGAGAGAGAGAGAGAGAGACCTGTGTTCTGGTCTACAACCCTCCTTAGCCTGGAGCGGACCTGTTCTTTGGCCACTGGCATCTGTTCATACTGGACCCAATTGCCATAATGGATATCCTCCTGACCTCTGAGTTGCTCGAGAGCCCTCCATCTCAAATGCATCATTTTTCAAGCTTCAAGCTCTGCTCAGGGCTGCTGGCCCTCTTGACTGTGTGGTGCCATTTTGGGGAAAAGAGCAAAGGAAATGGTTAGTTGCCCTCCTGGGAGTTTTGGTGTGGCCAGACCAGAGGCCAGACTCAGAGCCTTAGCTGGCTTTGCTCTGTCACCCTGCTTCTCCTCTGTGGCCAGCATCTGGCATAGTGGTTGGAAAACTGTATCCTGGAAAAGGCCAGACAGTCAATATTTTAGGCAGGTATCCAACTCTGCCACTGTGGCACAAAAACTACCAGAGATGTAGGTAGATCAATGGGCATGGCTCTGTTCCTTCACAACTTTTTCTACAAAACAGGTGACATATGAATTTGGTTCTTGGCAGTAGTTCGATGACCTTGATATATATCTTTGAGGTCCTCTCTAATTCCAGGCATCTCCCAGAGAGCAAGGCACAAGTTCTCTCTGGTCTCAACACTCCTAAATCCATCTTGGGGATTTATCACCCAGAACCCAACCCCAGAAAGTCAGGAGATAGGGGAGCCAGCAAGGTACCAGGCTGACGCAGGGCCTGTCAGCCTCTAGGCCTTTTTCTCTTCCTCTCCTCTCTTTCCATTCTCACTCACCTTCCGATTCAGTCACACCTTCCCATCTTTAATCTCTAAAGAGAGTCAAGAGTCTAAGTGACTCAAGGTCAAGTGTTTGACCTCTGTTGTCTACGTTTTTCATAATCCTTTCATGGGTTCCTCAAGTGACTTGAAAAGTGATCAGTGACATCCTTTCACCTCTTGCTAAGTTCTGGGTCCCAAGGGAGTCAGTCCAAAGTCTAAGGGCAGCTGGATTTGAGTGTCTACTGGCCCAGAGTCTCCTTTTCTGGCCTGATCTTATGAGGAACTGAGAAGAATGAGGTTAACTTGAGATTCTTAGAAAAAAACTGCTCACTCATGGGAACAGGAATGAGTATTTTGAGAGGCAGATCCGTTTCGAGCAGAGCTTTGCACACTTCAGGTTGCGAACCACCAGGATCGGGCGGGAACTTTTTTTCAGTAAAGACACAAATTGTACATACGTTAGGCTTTGTGGGCCTCCTCCCATGCTCTCAGCTTGTGGCTACTCAGCTCTGCCTTTGTAGTCTGAAAGTGATCACAGACAAGCAGATCAGTGGAGGAGCATGGCTGTGTTCTAATGAAACTTTATTTGTGGAATCTGAAATTTGAATTTCATATAATCTTCATGTCATGACAGATCATTTTCCTTTTGATTTTTTTCGCCCAACTATTTCAAAAGGTAATAACCATTCTTAGCTTGGAAGCCATATAAAAACAAGGGGTTAATTGGATTTTTGGATTTGGCCATTGAGCCAAATTGAGTTTTGTTTTGGTTTTTGGTGGTGCTGGGGATGAAACCCAGGACCTCATGCGTGCTAGGCAAGCACTCCACCACTGACTCACATCCCCAGATTCTTGGCCATAGTTTTTTGACCCTTGCATCAGGGGGCTTATGCATTCCGTTAAGTCAGGCTGCACTAGGACCCTTTAAAAGGAAAACCAGAATTGAGTAGAAGCAGAAGACAGGTAATAACTGTACCTCACACAGCAAAGGTGAAGACATGTATGTATGTATGCATTGGGTTGTGATGCAAAACATATTTCTTGCTGTGGAATGTGGCAGAAAAAAACATGAAAATGGTCAATTTGTAGAAACACTCATTTTGGCATCATATTGTTATCTCTGAAGAGTTATTCCTCAATTCATGCCACACCTTATGATTCCATGTTAACCTGGCTGGATAAAATATAGAACGCCCACTTAAGTCTGAATTTCAGATTAAAAAAATAAAATTTTAGTATAAATACACGGTATGCAAAATTTGGGAAATCCTTACACTAAAAAAATTATTCACTTTTTATCAGAAATTCCAATTTAGTGGAGCCTTTTGTCATTTGTTTTTCTAAATTAGATAACCCTACAGGATATGTTATGAATTGTTTGTATTGTTATAATAATGATCTTAAAGCTCAGGTAGGGAGCTGAGCTCAGTGGCCAACGCCTGTAATCCCAGCGGTTCGGGAGGCTGAGGCAAGAGGACCTCCAGTTGGAAGCCAGCCTCAGCAAAAGTGAGGCACTAAGCAACTCAATAAGACCTTGTCTCTAAGTAAAATATAAACTTCAGTGGTTGAGTACCCCTGAGTTCAATCCCCAGTACCAAAAAAAAAAAAAAAAAAAAAAAACACCTAAGGTAGGACAGTTCAGTATCCTTGGTAGCATAAGAAAAAAACCTGGGGTGTGGAAGGTCCTCCCGGGCATCCGTCCTGTGCCCTTTCACAATTGAGACTCACTGGAGCTAAGGAAGTGCTGCTTTCCCGACTCCAGGGCTCACGGCGGCAAGCAGGTGGTTTGGTTTCAATAAGGGGCAATAAGCAAGGGTGTTCCTGACTCCAGGTTGCTGAGCGGAGGCTGTGCCAGATGGACCCTGCGGCTTTGGACTAGGCGGGGCACCAAGTGGGGGAGGGGCAGTGGGCGTGGCCCAGCGGGTGTGGGCAATAGGAGGTGCATTATATCTGGACCATCAAGGCACCAAGTAAAACTGGCTAAAGTCTGCTTTTATGATCACGCTGCACATCATCCTTCACCCGCTGCCATTTGTGTGCCACTCCTTGGTGGTGGGTGCTCAGTACCGTTACTTGTGTCTTTCTTCCTCGTCTCTTTTTCTTTCTCCCCTCCCTGGCAGATAAGTTGCAAACCACACGCTGACTCTAACTGGTGAGGGCAGCCTGGACCGGCCCGCGGTAAGAAGGATTCTGAAGTCAAGACTTTGCTCAAAGCCACTGGGTGCCCTGCTTTCCTGGCACATCTTAGGAATGTAAGAAGTGGCTGTATCCGTACCAGGTAGGCCCTCCTGTAGTTCAACTCTGCAACCTCAGAGAGCAAGCGAGTGTGCCGAGCTACTATTAACCAGAACCCAAAGCTCCTTCCCACTGCCCAACCCCCTCAGACAAACTCCTGAGCGCCTGGAGCTGGGTGCTGTGTGCAGAGGTGAGGCAGAGGCAGGGAGGGGACTTGTTGGCCGCAGACCAAAGGCCAGGGGCAACTTAATCCCTCCGCTCCCACAGACCCTCAGCTTTTGACTTGGCTCACCTCTTGATTCAGATGTGTATATGGCTGGAGAGCTACAAAAACAGGGCGAAGGTGAGACTTTCCATTCTTCCATTTCCCCAAAGCAGTTTCTTCCTGGACACAAACCTTCACCTTCCTTAAATTCCCAAACTGAGTAACTGCTTGGAAAACTTTCTTGTTTCATTCAAAAATGATTTTTCCAGCTGTAATTTTTCTTCAATCTGGAATTTAGCTCTTTCTGCTTTGAACTTGGTTGTAAATCCAAGTTTAAAATCAGACTTGTTATAAATAGCCTTTGTGTACAGGAGCTTGGGCAGGCCACCTTTCAACCATGGAATAAGCTTCCGTTTAGATGACTCCTTCGTCTCTTGGCACCTCAGTCTACTCTCTCCCCATCCTCCCCAAGTCCCCCCAGAAATTCAAGGTCATGAGGTCAGTCACCTGTAGGCATTCAGGTAGAGTGGATCAGTTTAAGAATGCATTTAAGGTCAAAGAGAATGAATGCTCAAGAACACATGAAGGTGTTTAGGGAGCTTCTTGGCAATATCTTATATTGCTGAATTAGCGCCTGTGGGTCTGGAATGGATTCTAAAGCCATCGGTCCTTGTCCTTTTAGGGAGTGGCGGTGTACAGGAGTGTCCAGCACACATCGGGCTCAGATCAACCTCCTGCTCTGTCCAGAGCTCAGGATATTGGTCACCATATGAAGGAGAATCCATGACATTTTGATGATTCTGGTATATGGACCTCTAAAAATTACTGGTTTGATTTTCCTTAACATACCAGAGGCGAGCGTTTCCAAGGAAATGGGTCTAGACTTCAGTGCTTTGTTTTACATCCCTGCAGCCGAGTGATTTGGTGAGTCATTCACCATGCTTTTCCCGGTGGATTCGGTGTTGTTTTTCATTGTGTCCTTAAACCCAATTCCAGGCCACTTAGTTGGGTCTTTTTACAACTCTCTGGGGCCATATTAATTCTTGCCTCAGAAATTTGTTCCTGCTCGGGCATCTCGGCTGGTCTCCCTGCTCCACATTCCCTTCCCACCCAGCCCTCAGTCCTCCTCTGGACTCAGGTCGATCGGGCTGTCCTTACCTTGTCCAAATTCCTACGTTTTCTCCAATCTCTGCATCCCCCTTGGGTCCTCATCAATACCGACCTCTGCCCTTGACCTTTGATCATCTCTGAAAGTTGTTCAGATTTTTCTGGATGGAAAAGCCTACACCTTAAAGTTTTTCTGTATTTTCTAAAACACCTCTCCGTGCCCTACGTGCCTCACACAATGCTAGCCTTGGGTTAAAGCGCCCACAACCATGGAGCGTCCCTCTCTCTCTCTGCCGGCTTTGACCAGAGTTCGCCCCCAGCCTTACCCAATTACAGGAAAACCAGTTCAAAGTAGGAAGATTGTTCTGTGAATCCACGTTTCCTCTGTTGGGCAATGAGCTAGCTGCATGTGGCATAACATTGCTGACATACAGTGTACTCACTTTGTTTTTTTTTTTCTTTTATGTCAGAAAAAAAAAAAAAAAAAAACCTATTTCCATTCAAGTCACAAGTGTGGTTTCTCCGTGACCTTGGGCACGTCATTTCACCCCCTTCAGCAGCAATTTCCTCTTCTACAGTTTTCCAGCAGCAATTTCCTCTTCTACAGTTTTCCAGCTCTGGGGCTGGGTGATTCTATGGTTTTGTGGCTGCTGCAGTCTTCTAACAATTCACCTAACAGATTTGTTTGTAGAGAAAGGGCAGGACTCTGCTTCCTCCTCATTCTTTGCTGTGGATCTGTGCTGACAGATGGAGCTGGTGATGCTAAGTAGGTGGCCTGGCCCTTCTAGCTCTCTCTTGACTGTTGGTCCTCATATCCTCTTGCTAAGGCTCAGAGCTCACAGTGGCCTGTGTTTGTCTACCCAGAGAGACACCTAGATGCTCTGGTTTCAAGAAAATTCTACTGCTCATCTTTCTCTCCTCCAATACACGTGTCTCTGGTAGTGCAGAATCTTCTGCCTGTGATTTTTCAACAGGAGCCAAATTCTTTCTTCTGCTAGAGACTGGGAAATTCAAGACTTGTATTGATGACTAATAAAGCAGCTAATAAGGCTTGATCAGATGCCCTTTCTTTTTCTTTCATGTGGCGGGCACGGCCGTGAGACCGTCTGCCGTTGTCAGCCATACTCAGTCGTTGCTGTTGGCGATTGAAGCTGTGGCGTGCTAGGAGCTTCATCTTGAGGACGGATGTCTTGGATAAGACAAGGGTTGATTTTCACTCACCGAATTTGACTGCGGTGTCACAGGGAGTAGAGGAAGCCACTCTGCTCTTGGGCTTTCAGTGAACGTTTGCATCCCCGTAAAGGGACTGACCGCTCTGCTCTGTGCCATGAGCCTTCAAAAGAGAAATCTGAAGTTAGGTCTTCATAAGAAATATGTGCCATCTCATGGCTGCTATTCACAGAGAATTTATTTTGCCGACTTTCTAACAGTGAGTTGACTGGATGCCTCAGATCTTCTGAAGGATCTGGGCGTCCTTCCCCAAGCAGGCATTGTTCAGAGGGAAGGGACAATGACATCACTGCCACTCCTGGAGGAAGTTCCACGCATGACTTGTGTGCTTGTGTTTCCACTTACACTCGGGGAAGCGATGCCCCTTTGAAATTTACAAAACAAGGATGCCAAAAGAGAGGAAAGAAAAGGCAAGAGAGGAAAACCGGAGATTCAGAAGGAAGTAAGCAGTTTGGATTCGAGCTGAAGCCATGTGGGGGCCAGAACTCATGTCATATTCTGCCTGTTAAAAGTCCTTCCAATTAATGTGCACGCGCAGGAAACGGGGGAAAGCCATCCCTTTGGATTCGCCAGCGTGTCAGCCTAATGATATGAGACAAGGGTGGAGCTCAATAATTCCACTTTTGATCCACTGCCGTGTGAAGTTCATTATTATCTGTTTCAAATTATTGCTCATTTCAAGAGCTGTACAATGAAAAAGCATGTCAAGACTTTGAAAGAGCACTCGGCCTTCCCGAAAGCTTTGTGAAACATTTCTCTGGAAACATTTCTGCTGAGGCTGTGCATTGGTGGCCAGTGGGCGTCAGGGACAGGCGGCCGTGTTTCCCCTTTTCGAATCTGTTTACCTTAAATATGTCTCCATGGAAACAAGGGCCTGCTTCTGAGTTGACTGTAGGGTTGCCCATAAGAGAAATGAACAGAAAAATCTAGATAGCCAAAATCAACATCTCATCCCCAAATGTCAGTCATGCAAGGGACCCTGAGTGTCACTGATCCTCTCCTTAAGACTGATGACTTTAAGTGTTCTCATTTAACCCTAAGAACTAGATGGTATTGTTACCGTCTTCCAGAGGTTCCTTTAATTTCTGAACATCTACTCAAATAGTAAGTAGCAAACCTAGATTTGAACCCAGGCCTGTCTCATTCAGATGCCCATGTTCTTTCGATAAAACCACATCGCCAGTCATTTTAACCTCTCCTCCCACTTCCCCCAAACATTTTCCAGAATGATGTAAAAATGTGCCAGCCTTGATGTTACCTTCTTTGGGGTCAATAATGTGCTTGTGAGGAAAGTGACACTAGGAAAAAAGAAAAATAAGTGACCTGGGTAATCCAAGTATGAAACCAGCAGCACCCGCACAAACAATTGTTCCACATAATTCCATAACCTCAGGTGGTCCAGGAAAACCTCACTGAGCTCACAGCCTCCAGCAGGAAAACCTCCATTCACCAAATTATTGGCTGTGCTCTGCTTTGAGGGGAGGGCAAGACAGTCGCCACAAAGAGCCTTGCAGATCTGGATGCAGATCCTGAACCCACACCACTTAGGACTTGTGGGAAACTCTGAGCCTCAAATGTGCAACTTCTCTGAGCCTCAAACACTGTAAGCAGGATCTGGCCTCCAGTGGTCTCCAGCCGAGGGCAGTAGGCACTCACATGTCCATTTATGTGCGTGAGCCTGTCTCAGACTTTCAAAATTCAGTTTGTAGGGAGGGTCAACAAGGGCTAGGAAAACTCAAGCTGAGGGAAGTGACCTTGTGTGGAGAGAGGGGCCCAACCACCAGGCTTGAGTGTTGGGGGTAGCGAGGCCCCATACTGTATTGTGGCTGAGGTTGGATCCCAGTCCACCCTCCAACTGAAGCTCTGCGCCGTCAGCGCCATTGCTCTGGAGCTTCTGCCGACGATTGTGGGAGCCACCCCACCCCAAGTCCCACTGCAACAGAACGTGACAGGAAAGGAGCATCCTCTCTCTCTCGGGGTGCCACTGTCTCTGGCACTGGGGCACAGAGAACCTCAGCTCTCAGGGAACCCAAGAAAGGGAGACAGAACTGGAACCGTCAGCCTGGGGTGGCCTCTCGATGGAACGCTGAAGAGCAGAGAGCAGAGCAAAGTCCTCACTCTGAGTCGTAGAAGGACGGGGACAACCAGGTGGGACCCATGGAAAGGTGCGGGTGGCCCTGAGTTTTCCCAGAAGTATGTGGGGACCACCCACTAAGTTTTGAACTTCTTACTGTTGGGGAAGGAGGGTTTGGTGCCATAGAAATGTGTGTAGATGGTGAGACTAGACGAGACTGCGCTCACTGGAGAAATTGCAGGTGCCGGGCACATGGTAGGACTTGAATAAGTGTGAATTATCTTGATCTGTCTGGGACACATGCAGAGGTTGGCAAAGTGTTGGGGTCACTTGGCAGAACCCTGCATGGTGGCCCAGATCTCAGGGGGTATTAAGCCAAAGAGATCAGCCATCAGGGTACGCCCTGAAATTAGACTTAGAAAGTGCAGACAAGGTGTAAATCTGGAAATTATCTAGAAGGATCCAGAAGGACAGAGGCCAAGCCACTGGCCTCCAACTGGAAAGGTAGGAGCAGGCAGGAAGAGATCCAGGAGGCTAAGAGTCTCCACCAAAATACGCACTCAGGTCAAGGGGGGACTGGAACTTAATGACTTTTCTCTTTCTTGCGTTTTTTATTTTGATGTAATTTCAGACCCTCAGAAAATTTACAAGAATAGTACAAAGAATTCCCATACACCCATGTGCTTTTCCCCTAGATTCCCCAAAGGTTAACACTGAATCATTTTGCTATATCCTGTATCCTTATGTATAGTTAATCTATATCATCAGTTTCTGCATCCTCATCCATATTTTTTCTAAACTATTGGAGATGCAGCGTCCCTTTAGATATTTCAATGTGTTCCCTAAAAACAAGGACATTTTCTGAACCAACCATAGTGCAATGATCACATTCGGGAAATTTCCATTGATACGTACCATTGTCTAAGACAGACCTTATTCACATTTCACCAATTATCTCCATGCTGATCTTTATGGTAAAAGACTGTCCCTAATTGGGTCTCCTCAGTCCCTGGTACTCAAAAACAGCCCCTGAATCCTCGTCTTAGGATATTGATGTCTTTGAAGAATACAGTCCAACTATTTTATAGAACGTCTTTCAACTGGCTCCACTGAAGTTTCTTCATAAGAAGATTCAGCTTATGTGTTTAATCACACAAATGGATCCTGACTTCTTCCCAAGGCACCAGGAGATAAATGCTTTTGGGCTGGGTGTGGTGGCACATGCTTGCAATCCCAGTGGCTGGGGAGGCAAGAGAATCACGAGTTCAAAGCCAGCTCAGCAAAAGCAAGGTGCCTAGCAGTTCAGGGAGACGCTGTATCTAAATAAAATACAAAACAGGGCTGGAGATGTGGCTCAGTGGTTGAGTGCCCAAGTTCAATCCCCAGTACCCTCTCCCCCCAAAATGCTGCTGATCCTTCTCGTGGCTTGCAGTGTTGACCCTTAGTTAAGGTGGCGTCTGCCAGGTTTGCCCATCATAGGCAAACCTTTCATTTTGTCATTAATAAGAATCTGGTGGGTGGATACATTGACACTTGATAAACAGACTCTTATCTCTCAAACCTGCCCACTACTCAGTACCCCTGACCTTCTCACCTGAATCTTTACAACGATTGCCAGATGGCAGAACCCAACTCTTGGTCTCTTGGATTTCAGTTTGGTGAGCAAAGAGTGGCAATGCCCTCCCAGACCCTGCAAAATTCTTAGCTCAGGTGAGCCCGAGGAATTGTCTCAGAAATGGCCTAACATTCCCAGTCGCTCAATATTTGCCAACAATTTCTTTCAGACCCAAGATCTTGTTCCTGACCCCTTTCGACCTGCAGTGACACCCAGGCCTTCCTTTGCCCTGCTACCTTCAGTCTTCCTTAGCTTCTAGCTATTTCTGGAATGCCTGACTTTTTTGGTAGAGGACCAATTTTTAAAATTCTTCCAAAATCTTAGAGGAAGCTACCAACTGTGGTCCTTTTTTTTCCTTTTCTTTTCTTTCTTTTTTTAGGGAGTTGGAGTGCCAGGGATTGAACTCAGGGACACTTGATCACTGAGCCACATCCTCAGCCCTTTTTTGTATTTTATTTAGAGACGGGGTTTCACTGAGCTGCTTAGCTCCTCAGGCTGCTGAGGCTGGCTTTGAACTGGCCATCCTCCTGCCTCAGCCTCCTGAGCCTCTGGGATTATAGGCATGTGCCATGGCAGCTTACCAAAAAATTTTAGGTGTGTTCTCTGGTCCAAATGTGCATGCATCACCATCAAGTTCCATGGCACCTGAAGTGGTTCCCTCCTGCCCTGTTCACAGGGCATCGAGGAATAGTGAAATTGCCCTCGAAGTCTCCAATCCCTCAATTTCTGCATTGAACGTGGGCTGGTGACATCTGAGTGTCAGCTTCAGGAAGTTTCCTCCCTCCCCTGCAGACCTCCACCTCTGACCCCAGAGAGATGTACAAAGGTAATCAAGTGAGAAAATCCTTTCAGACGATTCTTTCCATTCCATTTGAGTTTGACAAGATCCCTCCTTGTGACATAATTACCGACAAAGACACTCAAAACTTCATCGGGGAGGAAACGATGAATAGCAGCTTCAATGGAGAATGAGTTTGAGGGACATGTAGAGAACAGTAAGATTAAGGGAAGCATGATATTTTAAAGTAATAAGCAGATTTGCGTTTGTCATTCGAAAAGCTTACAACCATCAAATGAATGAAACAACCAATTCTCTCACTCTTGTTTCTCTTGGTAAAAATAGAGCTCTTCATCTGAGATCCCAATCTTCATTCAAGAGTACTATTTTTAAAAATGCTTGTTTTTTTTGGTATGGTTTTTTATTAGACATCACTCGGGCACCGCAGTGGATCCTGGGAAAGGGAGGATAACAAAACAAACTGTGTCCTGGAGGAGCTGAGATTGCAGGTGGAGGGAGAGAGAGGAACCCACGGGAAACGAGGAGCCCTGAGGTCACGGGCGGGGGCTGGGCAGAGCGGGGAGCGAGGGAGAGGTGCTCCCCCAGTTTGGAGGGCCTGCCAGCCCCGCTATGGCCAGATGCAGAGAGAGGCAGAAAGGGTCTGGATGGGGCTGCGGAGCTGGCAGGAGCCAGACACAGGGGTCCTGGGGGCTGGTAAGGACCCAGATCTTAGGGTCCTGCTGAGGGATGGAGAGTTCCTGACCTGGGAGGCGAGGGATTAGGCTGCACTTCCGGGAGAGAATGTGCTGGAGGTGAGTGTGGGCCCAGTGGGACTAGTTAGAGGGCTGTTGCTTGGGTCCAGGCCGGAGATGACTCTGTCTTGAATTAGGCTGTGAAATCTCTGCTCTTTTCATCTTTGGGGCACCTGCCAACAATCTGACTAATTAAACCCTTGGAGGAAGGAATGGGCAGCATTCCCATCATTCGGATCGGGACAGTATTAGAAGAGGCCCTAATCAAGGTGCTTCCGTCCCTTCTGCGTGGAGAAGAGAAGCAACTTCTTGGAAAGGCCATGTGGCGCCAGGGTTGTGCGCTGCTGGGGTTACAGGACTTGGCAACGCCCCGAGAGCCAGGACTAGCACCTTCCACCCGCCCCCGTCCGCGGCCATTCCACCCAGCTGACCCTGAGACTGACAGCTGCATCCCGGGACATTCAAACTGAGCTCGACTTCGAATGTACAGGAAACGACCCAGCTCCCAGTCCCACTGCTCCTCCCAGTGCGCCCTCTGCGAGCAGAGGGGAAGGCCAGGTGGATGAGTTTTAAGACACAGTGCGATGACCGCTAAGGACAGAGGGGACTCCTCGGAAGCCTCGTGTGGAGGTGGGCTCCCTTCTCTCACAGACTGACTCAGAGCAGCAGCGTGGCAGGCTCCCCTTGACTGTGGGCCGTGTTGCTAATGACAGGTTGATGACACGTTAATAAGAAGGCGGTGGTCGCCCGTTGGGTGTTTAGCATGGAGCGGGCACATGGCCAGGCCTTTAGCTTGCACAGTCACATCGGACCCTGACCACCCGCCCGTCCTGGTAGGAGTTCTATATCCCACCTGTCGCCTCCGGGGAGGCCGTGACTCACCCACGGCCACGCGGCCTGGACGAGGGGGTCGAAGACGTGGGACTGCCTGGCATCCTGCCTGTAATCTGCCAGCCATGGGGACTCGGTGAGTCTGTGTGAATTGCTTCTTTTTTAGGTTTGCGGGAGCTCATGGTCATCCCTCTGGGAATGTCACCCTCATTTGCAGGTGCAGGTGACTCCGGCGGGTGAAGGTCACGTGCTTTAAACGTCTCATCAGAAAAAAAGACTGAGGGCCAGTAGCCCAGTAAAGAGATGGCTAATGCCAAATCAGGGCAGCGTCGGGGTGGCCTGCCCAGCATGCCCTTGTGGGCTCCAGCCTCCTTGCCCATGTCCCTGGGCAGCCTTTCCCAAGGAGCTTGCCTTGGGTCCCCAGGGTTGTCCCCAGTGACTGTGTGGCTGTCGCTGCCTGGCCCTGGAAATGTCCCAGTCTGAATCCTAGGGACAGCTTTCTACTCTGGGGACCCAGGTCTCTGTCTCTGTCCTTGGCTTTGGTGGTAGAAGGAGTGCTGGACAAGGGTTCAGAGACCTGCTTCTCTCCAGCTCTGTCCCTTGGGAACCTGGGTACACCATCACCTTCTTCCCAGTCTGTTTCCCGCCCTGGACAAGGTGACCTTGGACCAGGGCATTCCCAGCCCCCTTTCCAGCTCCCAGCTGCTCTTAAGTGCCGCCCCCTCAGGTCTGGATGCCCTGGTCTCAGCAGGCTCCAGGCCCCGGCCCGTGGAGCCCTCTTCCCCACCGTTGCCAGCAGCTCAGCTCAGCAACCTGTGCTCACCTGGCCCAGGTGGGCTGCTCCCAGAGCTCCAGCAACTGTACTGCGCAGCTCCAAGCCGTCCTTACAGAAGGGCCCCTGCCAGTTCCTCTTGTGCCTCAGTGGGATCCTCAACAGGCAGGAAGACGGGCTTCAGATTCTCACCACCCACGTGGAATGAAGACACGCAATGCCAAATGGCATCGGCACCAGAGATCCACCCGGCTGGCCCAAAGACTTGCCGAGTGCCTCAGGACACTGCACTGTTCACGCTTCAACACCAGTCCTTGGCCTCTCCTCCAGACCTGGGGGCGGATCCGTGGTTAAGAGGCACACATGACCTCTTACAAACCCGGGCCCCCGCCCAGAATGGCCTGCCATTCCCTGATGTGAGACCCTAAGCCAGGTGCTTCTGCTCTGACGGGCTACCTCCTGGGGCTGTGCAGCATTCACTAAGACAGGCAAGCCCTGCAGCAGCCTCATCAGTTGCTGGGGATTACCATTTTCTGTAAGGAAAGTTGAGTGGAATATAATAGAGCTGTCAAAAAGAGAAATCTTTCTGTGTACAACCTGGGAGATTGTACAAGAGCAAGGAGAGGAACTGTATGTGTTATTAGAAATCTGTTGTTTAAAAAAGAGGGAAGGCTAGTGTGGTGGTGCATGCCTGTAATCCCAGCCATTCAGGAGGCTGAGGCCGGAGGATTGTAAGTTTGAGACCTCTTCTCAAAAAAATTAATTAAATTTAAAAATTTAAAAAAGAGGGAAAATGCTAAGCTAGCTTACATAAATATAAATACACCTGAATATACAACACATTTGCCCTGTAAGGGGGCACAGGAAGCTCAGAGTCACAGGGGTTTGGGAGAGGAAAGAAACTGAGTGAATGGGGACCAGGGGTGACTTCACTCAGTCCTCTGTATGTGTTCCAGAGTTCTCTCCGTCTGTGTATAGCCATGGGAATTTTAAAATGTTATAAATAAAATAAAAGACACTCCCCTCGTGGGGTCCAGGGTTGAGGGGAGAGGGAATGCCGAGCAGGGTTTCACTTTTTACTCTGAGAGCAAGTTCACCAAACTGAAGGCAGGTCACTTTGGCTACCTTGGCAAGTTCCTGGGTGAGCACTTCACGTCTGCTGGAGGACCCCAAGCCGGGTAGAGGCTCCCACGAGGGACCCTGTGAGTCACGGTTATCAGCACTGTCATCGTCACTGGTATCAAATAGAACGTCAGCACGACACCTCTTAATTTGCAGGGTGGTTCACACCTGTGGCCTCAGGGGGCTTCCCAGTGATATACTGAAGTTCACATTCACATTCTTAGTGTCCCGCACGGTCTCTCCTGGGCAGTGCCACTGAAGGTCCCCCTGCCCTGGCACTGCCTACCCCTGATGGCCTCTTCCCATGAGTCCTGGGGTCCTTCCCAGACTGCATGTCAAATATCCAGTAGACAGGTAGCCAAATCCCGACTGATTCCTCACCGTTCTAGAAACCAGAAGCCCTAGGCAAGGGTGCAGCAGACCCCGTGTGAGGGTGGAGAGCTCTTCTTACAGGGCACGGCCCCACCTGAGGACTCCACCCCGTGGCTGCTCCTCGCTCAAAGCCCCACCTCCTCCTCCTGTCCCTCGGAAGGTGAGGGTCTCGGTGTAGGAATTCTGCAGGGACCTGACATTTGGCCACAATGCTTTCTTTGGCCTCAGGCTCTGGCGCAGCCCATGCTGGGGACAAGGCAGGGGGCCAAGAGGAGTGAATGCCCCGGGAGCAGCCCGACCCTGGGCATGGGGGACGCTGGTGACTAGATCCCCGGGTTCCACACTCTGTCACTGAGTGTCCTCCCAAAGGTTCCAGCTGCCTTCTTGAAGACCCCAGGTGGTCTCCTGCCCTTCTCCTCCGCCTGTCCTTCCCCGCCTGTGTGTCCTGCCATCTTGCAGGGATGACCCACCTGTCCCCACCTGTGTGTCCTGCCATCCTGCAGGGATGGCCCACCTGTGCCCACCTGTGTGTCCTGCCATCCTGCAGGGATGGCCCACCTGTGCCCACATGTGTGTCCTGCCATCCTGCAGGGATGACCCACCTGTCCCCCGCCTGTGTGTCCTGCCATCCTGCAGGGATGGCCCATCTGTGCCCACCTGTGTGTCCTGCCATCCTGCAGGGATGACCCACCTGTCCCCCGCCTGTGTGTCCTGCCATCCTGCAGGGATGACCCACCTGTGCCCACCTGTGTGTCCTGCCATCCTGCAGGATATTATAAATATCCATCAGGGCATCTTTCACACATGTGGCCCCGAGGTCTTCTTTTTGTTAATTATTATTTTTTTTTTACAGACTGCATTTTGATTCATTGTACACAGATGGGTACGTCATTTTGTTCCTGTGGTTGTGCATGATGTGGATTCATACCATTCGTGTAATCATACATGTACATAGGGCAGTGACGTCTGTCTCATTCCACCATCTTTCATACTCCTACCTTCTCCTCCCTCTCATTTTCCTCCATGTAATCTAAAGTTCCTCCATTCTTCTCTCACCCTCACCCCCACCCCCATTATATATCATCATCCACTTATCAGGGAAAACATTTGGCCTTTGGTTTTTTGGGATTGGTTTATTTCATGTAGCATGATATTCTCCAATTCCATCCATTTATCTGAAATTGCCATAATTTTCTTCTTCTTTATGACTGAATAATATTGTGTATATATGGCACAGTTTCTTTATCCATTCATCTGTTGAAGGGCATCTAGGTTGGTTCCACAGTCTAGCTATTGTGAATTGAGCTGCTTTAAACATTGATGTGGCTGTGTTACTGTAGTGTGCTGATTTTAAGTCCTTTTGGTATAAACTGAAGAGTGGGATAACTGGGTCAAATGGTGGGTTGGTTCCAAGCTTTCTGAGGTTCTCCATACTGCTTTCCAGAGAGACTGCACCAATTTGCATCTCCACCAGCAATGTATGAGTGTGCCTTGTCCCCACATCCACGCCAACACCTATTGTTGTTAATGTTTACTTTTACTTTTCCCACTCAAGAATTAAATGGTCACTTAAAGTCATCTTATTGTTCTTTTTTTTTTTTTTAATTCTTTTTTATTTTACAACTTCAGACCCCCTCCTCCAGGGAGCTGTTTCCAGATGGGCGAGGGGTCGGAAGCCGCAGGCCCACCTGGGGCTCAGGTCTAGCTGGAATGGGGAGCACAGTGTGACTGAGCCGGCACGTGCACCAACCCAGGCGGCAAAGGGAGGGAAAAGGAAATACTGGATGGGGAAACTCGCCTGGTGTCCTCCAGGCCAGGACAGAGACAGTGGGACTTTGTGTGACACTCCTGAGTCACAGAGAAGCCCCAATTGCAGTGGCCGTCCCCAGGTCTAGGACAGCGGCAGCCTTGTTAAGGATTCGCCTTCTCCGAGATCCAACCTGATGAGGTCGGGACCAGGGCCCCTTCCAGGCACCGGGGTGGGTGGTGGGTGTGTGGGGGGCTCCCAGCCTGGCAGCATCCTCAGCAGCTCTAGATGGTAGAGGAGCCAGTCAGAACCTGGTGACCACGGCTCGGTCCCAGCCCTCGCCCCTCTGCTGGAACCGGTTGGTGTGAGTTTGTCTGTCTCCAGAGACACGAGTCCCTCTGGGCTGGGATTAAGTTCCATGCATTTAGATCTGTTTACCCACCACAGGGCCAAGTATGCAGTAGGAGCTCAATTTACGAGTGTTGAGCAGAATGCATGCAGAAGCATCATGAGTACAGCATCTTCCCGAGAGCTCGTCAGGATCCGGGAAAGGGAAAAAGTGGTTTTCTGATGTCATTTCAGATGAGCTGATCAACCCCTGACCCACGGGGAAAGACCCTGCGGGGGACATCAGAGCGGGGTGCCTCCTGCCGACCCCACCACGGGAAGGCAGCTGCAGCCGGTTGACCAGAGCCGTGACTGACAGAGAACGGTGGCCTCTGGCTCGGCTCATGTGTGCAGCTGCCCCAGCCATGCTGCAGTCTAGGGGGTCCACTCTCAGGAACTGACTTCTTTAGAAGTCCCTTGCCATCTTCTCCTGAGGTCCAGGGAAGCTGCGTGTCCTTGGGGAACTGAACACTGCTGTGCCCGGAATCCGCAGTTGGAATCCTAACCCCAAGGGGATGGCACAGGAGGCAGGGCCTCGGTGGTGGCTGTTGTGAGGTGGAGCCCTCATTAATGGGGTTAGGATCCTTACAGAAGACACTGCAGAGAGGGGCCACCATCTCTGAACAGGAAAGTGGTCCTCACCAGACACCAAATCTGCTGGCGCTCTGATCTTGGACTTCCAGCTCCAGAATCGTGACAAATAAATCTCCGTGTGTAGTCCACCAGCCTGTGGTGTTTAGTTACACTGCCCAGATGGCCCAAGGTACCTGCTGACCCAGCCTCTGACGGGAAGCCTCAGGGGAGGTAGGTATATCAGGACTTGGGGCTGTGGAAAGTGCTTAGGAGCCAGAGGAGCAAGAGCAAGACCGTGCCTCCCTCCTCTCCACAGAGCACTGTCCCCTGCCTGTGTCCCTCACAGCTGCTGCCTGGGTCCAAACCCTCTGCCCCCCTGCCACCTGTGCACTGTGGGCCAGCCTCAACCTCTGGCGCCTCCACGTCCTCATCTGCACACGGGACCACAGGTGGGGAAGGCATCCACTGCGTAGGGGTGTTTGAGAATCCAGGGCATTAGTTACTGGGAAGGGTGAGATAGTGGCCGGCACCCAGGGCCATCGGGATGCTGGTGTTTTGGGAGGGTGGAAGTAATTCAGACAAAAACACATTTTATAACAATCAATTAATGTCATAAAAAATACACTCTGGAGTAGATCAGGGAAGCTCTGGGGCTCCAGGTAGAAGGAAGTGCATCTGGGAAAGTACTTCCTAGCCTAGAGCTAGTAACTTCTCATTCTAATGTATTGATCTGTGGATCTGTTTCATAGCGCTGGGGGTGGACCCCAGGGCCTCACGCATGCTAGGCAAGCGCTCTAGTGATGAGCTACAATCCCCACTCTTGTTCTAAGTTAGATTGGGTTTTGGCTTTGCCATATGACCTTGGGAAATCAATCACCAGTCCTTTAAAAAAAATGAGAGAGAGAAAAAAAAAGAACAAAAGGAAAAACATAAGCTGTAGTGATTTTTAAGTGAACGTTTGATGCGCTGGGATTATCGGCCACCATTATAGCCCCCAAGTCCAGAGCCGGCCGAGACAGGAGCAGGCTCTGAGGTCACCCTTCCCGTGAGCACAGACCAACTGAGTTCAACACTGCTCAGCGCTTCCTAGACCCTGCGGTTACCCAGCAGCTCCTTATCACTCCTCCGACCACAGGGAAGGAGACTCCTCATTTGAGGCTCAGATTCGGCCTGGTCCTCAGCCACAGGGCGCTGAGGGACATCACTTTTGAAACGTGCTTTGGCAAATGAGGTTGACCAAAGGGTTCATTTCTCATTTGTGAAGCCATTTGTAAAAGGAATACGAACCACATTACATTCGATTCTGTATCAGAAAAAGGATTAGACTTACGAGCATCCACAAAGCCAGTATGAAACCGGAGTGCCCAGGGCGATCTGGGGTGAAGGGTGGGGACAACCACTGAGCTCTCCGGCTTCAGGACGAGGACTCTGGCCTCCAGGAAGCCTTGATTTCCACTGTGGGTCAGTGGTGCCAAGAAATGTGGCTGTCCCTTGACTTTAGGAGTCACACCAGGCCATCGGTGGTCCTGTGCCTTAGCCACAGTGATTGGTTCAAATGGCAGAGCTATCTAAGCAAAGTGAAGTTCAGGACTCTCGGGAGATCTGGGACAAAGGCATGGAGTGAGGTGGAAGGGGCTATCCTAGAAGCTACTTAGAAGGTCGCTAACCTGAAAACAATTAGCTAGCACATACACACACGAGATCAGTGTTGGAAAAATAGTGAAGGGCTCTAAGCATATTCATACCCTCTGGAACAAGTTGTGCCTAAAGACTGCCCTTGATCTGAACTTTTGGATTATGTAATCCAATAAATTTTCCCTCTCAGATGGGCTCAGTGAAGAAAGAAGAAACTACAGTACATATTTCATAATACAGGAGATGCGGAAAAGAATTTGTTTGCCAGTGTATTGGTTCATTTCCTGTTGCTGTGATAAAATACCTGAGGTTGGGTACATTTCAAAGAAAAGAGGTTTATAGAGTTCACAGTTTGGGAGGCTGAATGTCCAAACAGCTAGTCTCTGATTCTTGCCAGGGCCCCTTAGCTGATCACATCATGGCAGACAGCATCACCGAGGGAGTGCATATGAGAGGAGGGAACGCTGCGCAAGTTAGGAAGCCAGGGTGTCAAGCTTGCTCTTTTTTATAACAGCCTGCTCACAAGTGTCCCGTGAGAGCCACCTTAATCCCTTCTGAGGGCAGCGCCCCTGGGAACTAACGACCCACCACTGGCCTCACCCTTTGAAGTTCCCCCTCTCTTAGCTTCACTGCACCGGGGACCAAGTTTTCAACACAAGGCCCTTCAGGGGTCACACTTACCCCACACCCAAACCACAGCCCCCCGCCCCCCAGGGATGATCAGAATAACAAGCCCAGGAAACTCAGAGGCGGTGGCTCGGAGGACGGCCAGGAAGACCGGAAGAGGTGCCTACCAGAACTCGGGACCTCCGAGGGTCGGCGAGGACTGCGCAGGCTCCTGGGGGAAGCTGCAGAACGCGGGTTCGCGCCCCCGAAGAGGAGGCCTGGAGCTGGTGGGTGCCGCACCTCGGGGGCGGTGGGCGGGGCCTGCCTGGGCGCTGTGGAGGGCGTGGCCGGGGACAGAGAAGCTGGCGCAGCTGGCCCTCTCTGCCTGGGCCCCGGCTGATGTGCCCAGGGCCTCTGCCAGGGCATGTGGACGGGGCTCTGGGGGGCCGGAAGCGCGGCCCACTCCGCTCCTGCTGGAGAGACTTCCCAGGCTCGAAAGACAGCACTGAAGTCCTCCTCGCCTGCCTCCCACCGGTCTTCCTGAGATGCCTCCCATCCCCAGAACCTGGCAGGAGCCAGTCGGCAGAGACGGGAACGTGGCCTGCGGCATGTCACTCCAGCTCACAGAGCAGGGCTGAGCTTAGAGACAGAGCAGGCACCACTGATAAGGTTCCATCATCAGAATCACCAACTGCATAGCCTTATCCCATTGTCCCCAGGCTTCTATCTAGAACACGTTCCTCTCCTCACAAGCACCACTGTTCACCTCTGACGGTCTCTGAGAATTGCTGGCTTTCATCTTCTCTTAGCTGTGAAGACTGAGTTCAGGGAGCCGCACGGTATTATGGAGGACGAACATTCTTTCTCGCCTTTTCTATCCAGGCCCTCAGGTAGTTTCCTCAG
This sequence comes from Sciurus vulgaris, assembly GCF_902686455.1. Lineage (NCBI taxonomy): Eukaryota > Metazoa > Chordata > Mammalia > Rodentia > Sciuridae > Sciurus > Sciurus vulgaris. The sequence goes on from NC_136469.1 coordinate 126,103,592, forward strand.
GTAACGCCTGTCCTGGTTACAAGGCTGCCTCGGTTCTAAGCATGGTACAGAGTTACGGTGTCCAGCAGATGACCATCTTTCCTGGGTCTCTTTGGATTAAGGAACTCTTTCCCTAAAGCCACACTGGAGGTCTAGGTCACATGCTCACTGCAGAACCTGTCCCCACCAAGGGGATCAAGGGACCTGGGAACACCATGATTCCTCAGACACCAAGACCCATTCCCAAGCTGGGGACCTGGTACACGTGTCTATGTGTAAGTCAGGATCAGCCAGAAAGACAGAACCACTTCCTGCTTGCTCTGCATACGAACGCTCATCAGGGATCTGTTACGGGGACTGACCCTCTGCAGCTGGGGGACTGGCTAGACTGTCTCTACAGGGCTGTTGCTGCAACTCCGAGTCCAGGGGGCAGGAACCAAGGAAGAGAACACGGCTGTCAGGTGAAGAGAGCCAGGACAGGCTGCCCCCCACCAGGCTGGACTGGTCAGTTCTCATGGCCTCCCACCTGCATGTCCTCAGGAGAGGCTGGTGCCCCTTGTCATGGGACCTGCGAGGCCTTGTCAAAGCTCGGGGAGAATCCAGGAAAGGTGAAGCAGTGGTGGGCCTGGCCACCGCTCCTTGAGCCTGGTGACCCTGCCTGATTTCCAGTTTTCAGAAAAAGAGACCTCTGGTGGCCCCATTGGAAACATCCAGGAAAGAATATCCTGGATATGAACCTTTGGCCCAGCCAAGCTAAACATTACAACGCCACCGCAGTGTCCCTGACGAGCGAGCCTTGAACAAAACGGGTGTGCTGTAAGCAAGCCAGAAGGGGAAAGCAGACCTGGGGGAGACAACCGGAAGAGTCTGTGTCCCCGGGGGACTGTTTTCCAGGGGCCCGCGCTGGAATGTGCTGTGAGGAGAGATCTGTGTACGCAAAGTGCACATGAAGGTGAGAGGCAACAGAACTGCATAAACAGAACACTGCCCTGCCTGCTTCTTCCCCCAAAGAATGACTGGCCCTCTGGGCTATCCGGGGCCAGCCCTGGCAGAAAACACTAGTGAAACAGACCCGGGCCTCCGGCACTGGGTGGAGCGCCCGCCCTGCCTCTGAATCACCACCACACTCTACCCACTTCCCTCCCTGGAATTGCCTCTCTCTGCTTCTCGTTCTTATTCAGCAAGCACACATTATGTACCTACTGTGTACTAGGGGCAGTAGAACAAGATGTGAGGGAATGGATCTGAGCGGTCCCTCCTCCCCCGCCCCAGCCCCCTCCTTCCAGAACCTTCTCGGATGTCATCTGAAGCCTCTGGCACAGTCTCGCAGCCCTGCTCATGGCTGCAAATGATTATCTACAAGTATGTGCGCATGGGACGTGTCACTTTTGTCTTTAATGAATGTTTTATATTTGTGGGTCCCATCTTCCCCCAGAGCACACGAGGACTTTGAAGGGCAGGTTTCTGTGTCCTCTGCTGCTGCTCGCCACCTGCAGTGGGCATGGTGGCTGTGCTCAAGCGGGGGAAGGCCAGGCAGCCTTTCTGCAGTGCCCTGGAGATGCACACTGTGCCTTGCACACAGGAGCTCCTCTGTCCCTCGCCCCACACTGAGGTCCCTGGTACTCATGGCTATCTGTCCTGTTACTGTCCTGCTCTACCCAGGACAAAATCCAGGTTCCAGGTGCTTGAGAAAGTTGAGGGCGCAGCTTCAACACAGGCTGCCGCCTCTTGGGTCCTCTCAGCTTCAGGGGCCCGCAGGCCCCAGGGGCTGTGGCGTGGTTGAATCACTCAGTAGGGCTTATTCTGTGTAGGCACTGGGCCACTTACAGCTCCCCACAATCCTAGAGACACTTTTAGTGACAAACCCAAGGCTTGAGGAGTTTACATAACTTGTAAGATGCAAAACTGGAAGTTAATTCTAGATCTTTCTAACACCAAAACACATATTTGGGCTGTGTATGTCAATGGTGATCTGAAATGAGGTGAGAAAACTTCTAGAATTCATTTCTCTGCACCTCAGACAGTGGGCCTTGGAGTGAACCGCCAGGTGTGAATCCAACCCTAGGACATTTCAGCTTTCGAGTGTTGCCTCTTCCGTGTGATGCAGATGAACCAAACAAACAGAAAGCTGGCCTGGGCCTCCTGGGCTTGCCGTGAGGATTGAAGGAAAGGAAGAGAGTGTGCCCACATGCACTTTCCACAACCTCTGGCAGGGAGTGAGCATCCCATAATGTTAGCTTTTACTCTTACAATGTGTAATCAGTCTGGCCCGTAGCTCCCCAGCAGAGCCACCTTTGATAGGACATTGTTAGCCCTGAAGGGCCTCAATTCCGGGGATCTGTGGATTCCCCCAGAAGCTTGTACCAGAACAACCCCTGCGGTGTCCCGGAGAGCCTGCGCACACGCCCAGGCTGCAGCCCAGGCCTCACTCATGTCCTGTCCTAGCTGGCCCCCTCAGCTGCTCAACACGTGTCCCGTAATGGGAGTCATTAGCTGGGAGCCTCATAAATACAGCCTCCTGCCCGTGTTGTGCAGCGTGTGCCGGCAGTGTGGCGATCACGGTCCAGCCCGTCAGCCCAGATATGAAACAGCCATTGGCGTGTGTGCAAGCACCCAGCCCCGAACAGAGTCGTCCCCTGGTCACTTGTACAAACTCTGCTTTCACTCATCTCCCTGCAAGGAGCCAGTCCGTGCGGATGAATAATCACAGAGATCTGGTCGGGCTCTTCCATGGGGATATTTGAAAGTGATGATCTTCTTTGCATTTAATAAAGCTTCTTTACTAGATTTCCCATTCTCTCACGTTAATGGAAGGAGCAGATTTGCTCTGAAGGGGCTGACCGCTTTGGTTTTGCAGAGCTGAAACCAGCCCTCTACAAACGCACACAAATGCCTTATGTGTTCAAGTGGCTAAGGAGACAAGTTGATCTGCTGGGCGTTGTGTCAAATGAAAACAGCCCTGCTCACTCCCAGGGGGTCCTGGTGAAGCCTGGGATGTGGAAGCATGTGCCAGGCTTATGCTACAAAGGGCGGGGGGAGGGGCGATGGAAGCATTCAGGAGCTGGTGTCTTAGTGAGGGGGGACAGGACAGAGAACTGAGGTTAGAAATTCTGATGGAATCACGTTGCCTGGACTTTTCCTAAGAAGATGGGATTAGTTGAAATGAGCAAGTGATTTCTTAGTTGAGCTCTGGAGAACAGGTAAAATCATCTCCGTGAATCTCTATTTCTCCATTTTCAAGATGGAGGTAAAGGTGGATCTGGTATTAGAAGAGGCAGATTTTCTCGGCTGGGGTTAGACTTGTGACTGGCACAGAGACAGTTATTGTCCCATTGTCCCATTCTCTCTTAAGTGCCCATGAAGGTGTTTGGGGGGGGGGCAGGAGAAACCCAGGTTTGGAGTGTGGTGAGGGGGTTTGGGGAAGCCACAACTTGGCAAGGAACTGAGCTTGAGGCTACCAAGGCCAACTTCCGAGGACACCCTGGCCTTCTGCAAGGGAACACAGAGGGCAGGGGAATCCTAAGATCAGAGGGGGCAAAAAGAGGAAGAGAAAGAAAGAGGGGGTGAGGAGAAGACGGAACAGAGAGGAGGCGGCTGTAGCAGCTGGGGAGAGGACGGGGAGGCAGCGGCCAACAGGCAGGAGGATCCACAGGGCAGCTTCCTGAGCAGCAGGAAGCAGGCCCTTTGGTTCAGCCCTGTTCCTGAGGGAGGGGAAGCAGGGACACTAGTTCTCCTTCTGCAGCAGGTGAGATGCCTGGGGCTCAGGGAGACTTAAGAACCTTTCTGTCTGTGACTTTTGGTAGGTAACAGAACACAGGTCGATGAGAACATCCCAGAACCCAGGAATGGGTCGCTGTTCTCCCAGAGCTGGGTATTATTGGATTAAGGAGTCACAGTGGACTTTGGTACCACAGTGTCTGTCCCAGGATTTCAGAGTCTGAAGGAGATGCTCCAATTTCCTGCTGCCTATCTTTAGCTTCTTCAGTCTCCCAGGCATATAGTCATTTTTCTGTATCTCAGGCCTTTGTCAAAATGTAGCTCCTTGCCTCTTCTCAATCTCTTCCTGGGAATTCTTTCTGATAGGTGAGAAAGAAGGTGGGGTAGGACATCCAGGAGGGAGCACTGCAGATATACCATGGGGTGGGAGGGCGGGCCACCATCACTACTTTGCCAGTGGCATAGTCTAGGGGAACAATGACAGATACACTGGACCCACAGACCTAGGTGAACTCAGGTAGGTCTTTTACCCGGGAAAGGAATTAGGTCAACAAACAGCTAATTTGCTATCCTGTCCCTGAGCACTGCCCGTGGAGCTCCACAGCGCCTCCCGTGGTCAGTTCATGAACTGCACCAGGGGATCCTTAGGATGGAAGGAGCCCCAGGTCTGACCGTGGCCCCATGCACAGTGTCTCCCTGCTGAAGGAAACTCCTTATATGGCCTTGATCCCCTTCCAGGATTGTGTATCTCTCTCCCAGATGACACCCCACTCTGGCCTTCATGAAGGACTCTTCTTGGTAAATTCACTCCAACGCTCTCTCCTATTCTCCCCTTTCCTCCTCCTGTCATATTGCAGGCTGCCGAGATGTACCTAAAAGGATTTGCTGCTCCTCTGGAGCCTTTATGAGTTCGCTCTTGCGTCTGCCCAGCTGCCCCAGCCCTGGATGAAATGGTAATAACTTCAGGAACAAACCTGAGCAGGGAAAGGGGAAGGTCCTGTCGTCTTCTGAAAAGGCAGATGGAAATTTCCCGGCCTGGGCACCTCCAACCTGCTGTCCTGGGACGTTCCCAAGGTCTGCCTCATCCTCATCCCACCGCCTGCCCCTCCTGAGCTTTGCATTTTGTTTATTTTTCTTTAAATTACAGACCCCCTTAAGGAAGAAAAAGAAAGTTGGAAGTGGAGAACAAAGAAGGCCAAGGCCTCTGTTTATGGAGACTTTTTCATGAACTTTACAAATGGAGTCAAAAACAAGTGTGAAAGGATTTTTCAAGGAAGGAACATGCTTTTGCAATTTGCTGGAAGTTTTCCCTTGTGTTCCAGAAAAGCAGCCTCCCCATTACTCACCAGGGAGGCACGCAGGCCAGGGAGGAAGGGGGTTCTGCGAATAAAAACAGGCCTTCCCCTGTCCATGTGTAAACGGCACTTAATAATCAAATTGAAAAAACACACAAATGAAATTAAAACGTTTTCCAAATGGGCTGCGGCCCTGAGGCCAGACTTTGTGGGGCCATGGCCGGGCAAATTTGTATCTTTGCTCTAATTGAGCTCCAGGCAGTATGGCTGATGGGATTCTGGTGTCAACCAGAGAAGGACACAGAGGGCCCCTCTGGGCAGAGAGGCCCGCCAGGGACCCTTGCCATTAATCTCCTTTTCCTAGGATATGGCTCATCTCCTGGACTCCTCTTCAGTTTATAAACCTGCTGAGACCTCTCCCAGGGGGGACAGAGCCCTGCTTGACTCGGTATAGAACTTGGCTATTCACTCACCATTCTCTCCTTCCTTCCTTCCCTCATGGAGACCAGCAACATACCAACTGGGTATCTTTTCTCTGATCTTAAAGCAAAAAGCCAAAAACTTCTCTTGACCCCTCTTTCCCATTGGCTGTGACCCCATCTCTCAGCTCCCGGCTCAGTTGTCCGGACTCACTGTTTCCAATTACTCCCTTCCTATTTTCTCCTACACCCCATCCTATCTGGCTCTTGCCTGCCTCGCTTCACCACAACTGCATTGCCAAGGTCAAGGTCAGCGTGACTCTGTGTGGATAAATCCAGGTCTAGTACCTCATCCTTAACTCACCAGCCACGGGAATGAAAGGGGCCACCTACTCCCAGAGACACTGTCCTCGCTTGACTTGGCTTCCAGGTTGCCACTTCCAGGGGTCCGGCCTCCTCCACCCTAGCTGGTTCTTCAAGACCTGACCTCTTGCCTCGGGACTCCCTGGGGCTCACCCTCAGATCTTTCCTTTATGCTCATTCCTTCCGTGATCTCATCCAGTCTTATGGCTCTGAAATCAGCTAATATGGCCATGACTCCAAAATTTTTATGTCTTTCTTAGCTTCTCCCCTGAACTTCAGACTTGCTCAACATCTCCACTTGGATGTTGACTAGCTATTCCAAGATTGATATGCTGAAATGGGGTCAAGTCCAAAGTTCTTACAGTGGCATCTGAGACCCTTGCCCATGCTACCCTCCCTCAGTGTGTTCACCTCCTCTGTCTACTCCTGCCTCTTGGCTGCTCCTTTGGGACATCTGCACCTGCTGTTGCCTCTCCTTGTAAGGTTTCTCCCCCAGATATCTACAAAGCTAAATTTAGAGGTCATTTTTTAATAAAGCAGGATCCAATCAAAAGTATTTTACTGTTGAGTCTTTTTTAGCTTCTTTTATTAAAAAAGAAATGTAGACTTTTTTTATTGTAAACAAATGGGATACATGTTGTTTCTCTGTTTGTACATGGAGTAAAGGCATACCATTTGTGTAATCATACATTTACATAGGGTAATGTTGTTTGATTCATTCTGTTATTTTTTCCCTTCCACCCACCCCTCCCACCCCTCTTTTCCCTCTATACAGTCCTTCCTTCCTCCATTCTTGCCCTCCTCCCTAACCCTAACTCTAACCCTAACGAAATGTAGACTTTTTAAAGAGACTATCCAATTAATTGTTTTCTAGAGTATTCCATGCTCTGAAGTGGTTTGATCAGTCCTGGTGTGATTTAGTCTGTCCCTCTACAAAACACTGCCTCTGCATCTCTAGGGAGCCCTGCATGCCTTCCTGTGGCCTTGTGCTCTCTGCTGGTCCCTGCTGTGCTGTGTGGAGCAGCTCCTCTTGGCCTTCAGAGTTGTTTATCTTATCATTCCTTACTGTGTGGCCACCGGAATTGTCACTGTCCCCCAGCTTCATCTCTTCTCTCTATGCAAACTCCTGTATTTCCATGTCCTCTTTTACTCCTTATCAATGGCCCCAAATGCATAGCTCAAATTTTCTGTCATAATCTCCTGTTGGATATGATTCATTCTTCTTCCTCCTCTCTGTCTCTCTCCTCCACTCTCTAACTCTAGACCACTGACGCACCAGGGTTTGCAAAGGAAGTCAAGAACAAGGTCATTCTACTTGCTCGAGATGGGCAGGAACAATAGATGCACACAGGGTCCCACCTGGCACGTTGAGAATCTGGACAACAGCTAAGAGGACTGAGGAGCCCCTGATGGGATCTGGTCAGAGTGGCCTTGGAGAAGATCACTCAGCATACACAGTGGAAGACAGACCACTGGGGAAGAAAGGAGGGGCACAGCAGGTAGGAGGCGGTAAGGGAGGGCACCAGCCCAAAGGTAGCATTTCCTAACCCTCCTCTAGGATCTTTCCACCTCCCATAATGCAGGACTAGAGCCCTGCCTCCAGGCAGCGCCATCGCCCGAGGCGTCTCCTGCGTCTGTCCAGTCCCCCACGACCCTCTGCCTGTGTCTTCCTCCTCCTCCTCCCGTTTCCTGTGGTGGTTGCCTTGAAAGCTAAGGGACTAGAACACTGCGATAATGTGACTCAAGAAGACCTCTGATGTCCTCCGCTCAGGGGCTGGACTCTGTGGGCCAGTTTACCTCTCTGCCCGGCATGTTTGTCAAGACAATGCAATCTGAGCGCTGACTTCTGCCTCAACGTGTTAATCCTCCTCCTTCAGACCCCATCCGGCGGTGGCTGGTGGAATAGAGGGCAGCCTGGGGACTGCGGTGGGACGGGTAGGAAGAGGAAGAGAAAAGCTCCGAGACTGGGAGGTCCTGGGAGAGGTTCCGGGGAAGAACTCTTCAGGCATCTTTGCTGGCTGAGAGATGGCTCTGGTTAGTCCAGTAATTCAGAGGTTAATGTGACATGGGGAGGAGTCAAGTTATCCCAGGAGTTCATTCCCATCTCCTTGACACTCTTGCACACTCAAATAGGGATGGACCATGGCACTTGAACTGTACTAGGAAGTGACAAAACTTTCTTCGAAGGCATGTGTAGGGTGCATACCTGAGTGCAGGGCTTCCCTGAAAGGGGGGGAAATGCAATTGCTCCTGCGCCTTTCAGAGGTGAGCAGAAGGCTGGATTCCTGCAGCCTGGGGGACAAGAGATTAAGAGCAGAGGGAAGCCTGGCGTGAGGTGTGGGCCACATCGTCATGCCAAGCGGCCTAGGGATGCTGGCTCCTTCCTGAGCGTCAGGGTCACAGACAAGGAACACACCAAGAGCACACTCTAGCATGTTCAGGAGGGAAGGACAGAGTCAGCAGGGAGAGAGCAGGGCCAAGGAAAAGGGGTAGGAGAGGGGCTGGAGAGCTGCCCAAGGCTTTCTACAACTGTTACATGATTGGCCTACAGCAAGGGTGGGTCTTAGAAAAGCTGAGAAAATGCTTTTCCGTTCTGGAGCTGAAGGTCACTCCGACCCTTGAACTCCCTCTGCTCCCTCCGCCCTCCACTTTGGGCACAGTAGGGCATGAGCGGCCCAAGGGGACGGAAGGCCAGCTGTGTGGAGCTTTCCACAGGGCAGAGTGGGCAGGGGAGTAACAGTCGAAAGGGGCTGCGGTGTTGGACATGGCAGGTCACCTCCTCACTCATCCCAAGAAAGGACCCTGTGGCTGCCAGGAATAGCGTCTAAAGAATCCTTCCCCTGAACAATAGAGTCAATGTCAACACTGACGAATAATATTCCCGAGTCCTCGTAGAGGGCGGGCCTGAAGAACCCCAAGAAGTCTTTCTAAAATACGGGTTCTTGTCTTTGTGTAGTTCTGAAGTGGCCAAGGCACAGGACTCGAAGAGAAGACAAACAAAGTAGGCTCCATTCTTGCCAAAGGGTGGCCTAGTGCATGGGGAAGACAGTAACACAGACGGCCGTGACTCCAGGAAGTGAGAAGGGCCGGAGTGTGCAGTGTGGCTGAGGAGGGCCCAGGAGGCACGTGAACTTTACCAAGAAGTGATAAAACTGTCCTGGACTCACTGTTCTTGCTGGATGAATAGGAGTTCTTCAGAAAGAGGGCGGACGATGCCTCGAGGCTAGCTTTCCAGCCAGGAGGAACATCTGATACTTTTAAAAAGTGGAGAGAAAAAGAATTAAAAGCAGGGGCTGAACAGGACTTGTATGTCAGCGTTCATAGCTGCACAGTCCACGGTGGTCAACAGAGGGAAACCTCCCAACTGTTCACCCTCGAATGAACAGATAAGCAAAATGTAGTGACGATGACGACGGAGTACTTTTGAGCCTTAGAAGAATATGAAATTCTGGTCTACGCTAAATATGCATAAACCTTGACAGCATTGTGCTACGAAATGAGCCGGTACAAAAGGACAAATGCTGTGTTACTCCATTTACCTAGGACACCTGACTAGTTGAATTCATCAAAATGGAAAATGGAATGGTGGCTGCCAGGGTGGGGTAGGGGGAGCAGCCAGGTCTTGTTTATGGGGTTCGAGGCATCAGCTGAGGAAGACAAAGAAGTTCTGAAGACGGCGGGTGGTTGGGTGCGGTTCAACAACACAAGAGCATTTAGTGCTAGCCAACTGCATACCCAGGATGGGCTACAAGGGCAAATTTAAGGTGAGCATGTAGGTAGGACTGAGCTTCAGGTGTGAGCAAGAGACTGACAAGGTCATGTGGTCCGGGTGATGAGCAGTCTGCCACCTAAGGAGGTGGGGTTTACCCTGGGGTCATGGAGAGTGAGCAGAGGGCATGGTGCTTAGAAGCAGAGCCAGAGGCAAGGCCAGCTAGGAGGCTGCTGCAGTGGCCATGTGACAACTTACAGGAGCTGGAGGTCACCTGGAGACAAAGGGAGGCCAAGGGCCTGAAAATCGAGTCAGGAATGGAGGAAGTCCCTAAAGGACAGTGGAGGCTGAGGGTGTGTCCATGTCTTCTGGTTTGGGTGACTAAGTGGACAAGGGGCCCATCCACAGACAGAGCTCAGGAAGAAGTGTTCTGAGGGAAGAAAAAACTGACTTGGGTCGATTTTAAGTTCGTTTATTTATTTATTTATTTTTGGTGGTGTGGGGATGAAACCCAGGACGTTGCACCTCTGAGTGACGCGCAGCCCTCGTGGTCAAGTTTATACTAAGTGCCACGTGGTTCTGTGATGCTTTTATTAGTGTCTGTCTCCTTCACTTGGGTTGCTCTTGTTTCTAGGATTAGATTCTCAGGCACACAGTTCCGGCGAATCCATTCATCCATTTGTTCCAGAAGCATGCAGGGGGGACGTTCCCCTCTCTGGGACACTTACTATCCTTGACTCTATCCTGCCCCATACCTAGAACAGGCAGTGCGCGTGGCACTGGATCTGGGCTTTCTGCTGGGGCGACGTGGGTTTTGAGGCCTCTCCCCAGCAGCCTGGGGAGGTGGGCAGGGTTGGGGCTGAGACTCTGGGAAGAGCGACTGGACGCACTTCAAGGAGACAACAGGACACTTGGGGCGACGGCTCTGTTCTCAGGACTGTGGTCCTTGGGTGGCTGGTACACATGAGGGTCCACCCCTCCAGCGTGGGGCGCTGCTCACTGCATTGGTACACCTCAGCGAAGCTGTTTTATGCAAGTGTTGGTCAACAACAACGAAGTCACTTTTCTAAGTTGTCATTTGCTGGGGAGAGAGAGTCAATTAATTTAGATTTAAAAAAACAAACAAAAATCTTTCTGTGTTTTCCTTCATTTCTGAACACTTCAATCTGTTTCACTTCTTTCCCTTTTTGTTGCTCCTTTTTCCTTTCTACTTTCTTTGGTCCAAATTGCTTCGGTCCAGATGGAGCGGGGTGTACGGTTGTTTCAGGGATCATCTCCATGTGGTCAAATTCACCCTTCTAATACACAGTCCTGTGTGTCTCGACAAACACACGCGCATGGGTGGCCACCTTCACACAGAGCTTCAGCACCTTTTCCTCTTCTGCTCACTTCCTGTGCCCATTTGGAGATAATCCCCCACCTTCGCCCCCAGCTCCCAGCAACCACTGGTGTGTTTACTATTGTCTACAGTTGTCTCTTCATATCCCTGGGGGTTTCGGATCTCAAATACTAAAACACACGGACATTCAAGCCCCCTATAGAAGCTGGTGTGGTATTTGCATAAAACCATGTACATCCTTCTGTATACCTTAAATCATGTGTAGATGACTTAATATAACATAAACGCTGTGTAAACTGTTATGTGTTGTATTGTTTAAGGAATGATGAGAAGAAAAAAAGTCTGCGTATGTTCACTACAGATGCAATAGCTTCTCCCAAATATTTCCTATCTGAGAGCTGCAGAACGCATGGATTTGGAGGGCTGACTGCAGGCCGTCACATAGTGGACTTACACAGGAGGCACCTTTGAAATCTGCTTTTTTAAAACTCATCCCAGGGTTCCTCGTCATCTGCATTGATTGACCTTGTGAACCAAATTGTCCCTGTCAAGGGACCTGTCCTATGCGGGTGGGGTATCCAGCGTCGCCTCTGGCCTCCACCACTGGATTCCAGCAGCACCTCCCCCTCCATCTGTGACAAGAAAAGTGTCTTCAGACAATGCTCTGGAGGACTGGATGGGGCTCCTGAAAATAGTCTGGAAGCGCTCATGACCAATTTCCCAGATCACTCACTGGTATTTTGCACACAGCGTCAGCATCGACCATGGCAATGTGGATCCAGGCAACAACACGGGTGATCTCAAATCCATCATGCTAGGTGAGAGGCCAGCGTGCAAAATGTGACAGTGAGCAAGCCCCAAAGATCCGAGAGACATGGACCAAAAGCATCGCTGGAATGGGTTTCTTTGGTGTGAAGATCGAGCCGTGCGAAGATGGCAGGTTCGTTTTCCTCTGGAATCAGTTCTTCAAGACAGACACTTCCGTAATAGTCCACTGCTCTCAATCGGCAGAGGAAGTGTTGGCCAGAATATCTGCTGCCCCTGAACTTCCCACAGAGTAGCACACTCAGCCACACTCAGATGTCAGTCACTGAAGGTGCAGGACTTTGGTGCCCAGGAAGGACTGTGTCACTCACTCTCAGGCAGGCTGAGCGTCTCGTCTCCCGCTGTCTGATGTATGACACCCGGCTGGCGACCTGACTGGACTGTTAGTCCAGCTGTGGGGAGGCGCCAAGAAGGGAAGAAGCAGAGTGGGTTCAGCCTCTGCAAGTGGCTGGAGCGGGCACTGCGTCTCTGGCCACTCCGGGGCTCCTGCTGTCTGCTGTCGGCTTGTTTGCATTCCTTCATGCCCTCTGTCCACCATACAGCCTGCGCCTGCTTAAGTGCGTGACCACACATCTGCTGTGGGTGGTGAGCAGCCAGTCTTGCCCTTGAGGGGCGGGGAAAGGCTTTCTCCAGGGAAACGTTCTCCAAGATTCTGGAGAGCGGATGGGGAGCTAAAAATGCCCTGTGTTTGGCCAGACAGTGCATCTGGGATTCATGCAGATTAAATGGGGGCACTGACATTTCTATTTGGGACAAAAATGCTTTTAGGGAAGCAGGAGAGGACTAGTTCTTTTTATTTTCTTTTTGAGAAACACTGTTTACAATAATAACAATCACGTGGTTTGCAAAGCTGCATTTATTGACTGACCAAGTAAATAAGAGAATAAATTTAGTACACAGCTGGCCTGAGGCAAATCTGGAAAGGAGATAAAGCTGGTCCTGAGTGCTTCCAGACTATTTTCAGGAGCCCTTTTCTTGCTTTTTAATGAACTTAAATTTTATTAAGTGACTCGGTGCTGGGCGGAAAGGATTCCCAGATGCTGAAGCACCAACTTCACCCTCCTGTAGCTCATCATGTGTCCTGTGAGTGACAATGGCTGGATTGCTGTGTGATGAATGGACACGAGGGACACGAACTCTGACGTGTGTGTGGCTCTCTCATGTCACGAGGGACAGACACTTTCAACTCTCAGATGCTGGATCCTGATCAAATTATTCAACAAATACATGTCAGTTTCCCAGGCACTGAGTATAAAGCAGCAGATAAAAATGATAAAAATCTCCGTCCTGGGGGTCTTGCAGTCTAGAGGGGAGAGGCCCACGATACAAAGATAGGTAAGTAAATGATGTAGAGTACCTCGTGGAGAAACCAGAGGTATCCAGGGAAACAAGGCCCAGGGGACTGAGTTGTGCTTTTCACCCAAGTACTTAGGGAAGAACTCCCATTTTGAAAAGTATACCTGAAAGAGTTGAAAGGTCAGATATTTCTAGAAAGAGCACTCCAGACAGAGAAATCAGCAAGTTCAAGGGTCCTCTGGGAGAAGGATAGCACTTGAGGAACTACTGAGGTCAGATTAAATGTGGTGGAATAAACTGGAAGGAGAGCTGCTCGTGTGCGTTGTGAGAGGTGAGGGCTCTGCAGGCCATGGTGGGGACTTTGACTTGCACTCCTTGTACAACTGTACTCTGTTGGAACATTCTGTGCAGAGGAATGACATGATGTGACGTAGGTGAACGGGCACTCTGGCTGGCTGCTAAATTGAGGACACGCTATGGGGGTCAAAGCAAAATGAAGTTAGGATCTCTTGAAGTAACTCAGGTGTGACAGGAGGGTGGCTTTGGCCAGTGACCAGGGAAGGAGAAATGATTGAATTTGGCATATTTTTTTAGGTAGAATCATTGACAGATTGGACTTCAGATGGAAAAAAAAAGAGAAGAATGAAAGAACCTACCAAGAACTTTTACCTGAGCACTGGAAGGAGAGAATTTCTGTGTACCATGCTGGAGAAGACTGGGGAAGAAGAGGAGAATGAAGGCCAGGAGTTTCAGTTTTGGACACATCAAGGTTGTGATGTCAACTATCTTTCAAAGTGGTCCAGGTGGTCCTGCTGGGTGGTGTGTGGCCTGAGGGTCTGCAGGGCACATGAAGGTCTGAGCTGTGGCTAGGGGACCAGCAGTCCATGGGGCACACAGATTGCAGAAGCGTGGAGGGGCTCTCAGGGGAGTGTGTGTGGACAGGGGAAGATGGCTGTGTGGGCTCAGTGCTGGCACGTGCCAACACGTGGAGTCTGAGGGACCCAGAAGGAACAGTCGGGCATGTGAGGAGAAGCAGACGTGGTCAGTGTTGCCGTTAAGTCCAGCAGGGCAAGATCTGGAACCCAACTGTAGGGTTTAGCATCGCTGAGGTCACTGGGGACCTTGGCAAGAGCAACCTGCGGAGTGCTGGGGACAAAAACCCGGTAGAGACGGTTCCAGAGAGAAGAGGAGGAGAGGAATAGGTGATAGCGAATGCTGAGAGAAGCTCCTGCTTGAAGAGAAGCAGAAGATGATACTCAGAAAAGGAGTTTCCTTTGAAAGATGGACAGGAGACTCCTGCTCGTTGGGACACTGTGGAGTCCATGGAGGAGGGACAGTAGGTGGTGCAGGGGTTGAACCCGTGGAGCCCTGACTTTGTAAAAAGGTGCTGCAGACCGTCGTCGGCATAATGCGGCAGCACAGAGGCACGTGTGGCATGATGTTGTCTGGTTATAAAGAACAGAAGAAACCCAGGGAATAGACGCAGAAGTACACGGATGGGTCCCCATACACATTACCGGAGCAAAGATCGGAGGGGAACATGCATTGCTTCCGAGGCAGTGATTAGTGGGAATGGCTTTCTCTTTCAATTTCTAAACCTTCTGTAATATTACCTTCTTAATATTATAAAAATACCTTTAAAAGGAGGTGAACTGACATTGGCTACCTTAAGTGGTATGGACATGGTCACAGGAAGAAAGTATGTGTGGATGAAATTTATCATTGGTTCTTCAACTGATCTGATTGATTTGCTCTACTAGTCAACAAACACTGAGCACCTGCTGTGTACAGGCACCTGGGGCAAGGTGGCGAACAGGGCAGATGAGGTCCCAGGCTTCAGGATCAGACATGACTATCTGAGGGCACAAGGGAAACCTCGCGGGACGTGAAGGACCTTGACTGGGAGAGCCAGGAGGACATTCAGTCTGCAGAAACAGCATTCCTTATTACCAATGGCTGCACTGCTCAGACCTGCCCTTCAGGTAGAGGCATCCTGGATATAGAACAGGAAGATTATCACCTACTCCCTCTCAAGGACCACTCCTTCCAATGACTGCCCTCCAGACCTCCCAAAATCTATACTGTCGCTGAGATCCTGGGGCCGCCCAGGCCTGGCTGTGAGTCTTAGTTGGCATCGCCTGCCTTCCTAGCTACAATGCAGCTTTGTGTGCACATGGAAAATTCCTTCCCCAAGTCTGTACCCGGTGCCAAAGTTTGTGTTTTCAACACCAATGCTAAATTGCCTCCAGATGCCCCTGCCATGCCATCTCCAGGGACTATCCTCCAGCATACTCATCTTAAAACAACCACAGTCCTTGGGAAATGACGTGGGAGCATGCAATGGCATACGGGTATGAGCACTTGTAGGTGGTCCCTAAACTCAAATCTAGGGGCCACTCACCAGGAGATGGCACTCTTTGATACTCAAAGGTGCTAAATGCCTTAGAAATAACTGCTTGTTCAAGTCTTTCTAGGAAAATGAGAAATAGTGCCAAGCCAAGAATAAAATGCCATTTATGTAGATTGAGAGGCAGCGTGGTAGGGGAAGGATGTGGACTTTGGAGTTAGACGTGGACCTGACTTAACGCCTCGACCTATGGTTTATTTGCAGTGTAAGCTCAGCCCAGCCACAAAATCCCTGTGCACCTTTTCTTACCTGTAAATGAGTATAAGGCCTACTTCAGGGTGTCGTCAGGAGTAAAGGAACCAAGGATGAAGCATGTGACATGCCCGAGGTGCTCAACCATTACCATCTTAGTCGTTTCTTGTGCACTGGGCAGCGACGGGCGGTGACGTTGTGAGCACACGCTTGGGTGTGTTCAGGTCTGCGGTGCGTGTGCTTCTGATGGCGCGATCCCAGCTCGAACCCAAGTGGGATTCCTCCACGTGTCTGGTTAAAGGTGGGTGGACTTCCGGGAATGGGTTTGTGAGAAAGTGCACTGGCAGAAGGGGAGTCCTTTGACCAGATGGACCTAGGTGGGAAACGGGGAGCCAGCCTTGAACTTTCTCCCCTGATTTGGTTCCAGAGGTGAGTGTCCAAGGAGGGGCTGCAGGAAGAAGTTGAATGAATTGTTCTTCTGAAGGGTCGTGCAGTAAAAGGGGCTGG
Source organism: Sciurus vulgaris (assembly GCF_902686455.1). NCBI lineage: Eukaryota > Metazoa > Chordata > Mammalia > Rodentia > Sciuridae > Sciurus > Sciurus vulgaris. The sequence goes on from NC_136469.1 coordinate 126,119,640, forward strand.
AGAGTGGGAAAGGAAACTCTCCGCTCCTGGGAGGCTGGGGAACCTCTACCCAGAGAGGCTTCGGATCTTTCCCGGCCACACTGGCACAGCAAGCGTTTTCTGCCTCGGGGAGCACAGGTCAGCTGCCTGGGCAGAGTGGCATTCTCAGGAAGGAAGGCGTCCCTCCTCAGTGACTTTGGATGTCAATGAGGAGCTTTTCTTGAGCTCACAAGAGATACCCCCAGAGATGACCAGGGGACTTGGAAGGGCACAAAGAGGCTTGTGCTGTCGCGTAGGGGCAACGCCCAGATTATTACTGACAATGGGCTCTGTGTGCTGGCTTGGGCCTCTTTGTTCTCATGTTCATTCCTCACCTTGACCTTGCTCTGTGCTTGGGGTTCCGGGACCTGCAGGCTGCTTCCGAGGCCTCTGCTGCAGAGGGTTCATGCCCGGTTTCAGCCAAGAAGAGGCCCTGGCATGTGGGAGCTGGAGGAAGGGAGGAACCAGGCCTCTGCTCTTGGTCCCTCTCTCTGTCTTGGGTCCCTTTTCCAGTAGTGGCTCTGTCTTCTCTATGGCTTCTGCTCCCTTCAGATAGATCCATTATGGCTCTAGCTTGTACCATGTCACTCTGGTCTCTGAGCTGTATAAGTCAGTGCCTTATCTTTGCCCTTCCAGTCTTGGAGTAGTAGTGACCACAGATTGCTTGTCCCCGGGTTGTCTCACCCACCCCTATTTGGCCCCTGTTCCTCCATCACCAGCATAACCAATTCCCTGTGTTGCAGAATCTGGAAGAGGTGCCTATTTTTCTGGTTAGACTCTATGGCTGCATCACCACTTCCCCCACAGGCAGGGGAGGACTGGATAAAATATATTTGTGTGTGTGTGCGGGTTGCATGGAGGAAGGAGATACTGTTACAAATTTGAGATGCTAAAAATGATTCCCACTTGAGTTATTCCATTCTTACTAATCCAAGTGTCTCCCGACCCTAACATCCCGAGGAAACAGCAAGCTCATTCCAAAACCTCAACAAGTTGATTCTCTGGTCTTTCTTCCCTCAGCCTAAGCTCATAAGAACTGTGACTCGCCTGGTTTGCATCTCACTGAGGTTAAAGCACTCGAGTCTACTTCAGATCGACTTCCTTCTTGTGGGCAGGCAGTTATAGTAATGGCTCCCGGTGGAGCCAGGGCCCCCCTGCTGCACCCACACTCTGGTGTGCTCCCCTTCCACACTGACTCCCATCTTGGCTGTACAATCTGCTTTTGCTAATGGGACAGAAAATGTAACACAGGCAGACTTGGAAAAACATTGCAAGCTGAGCCTGTCCTTCTCTCTTGCTGCCTTTGGAACCCAGCCACCATGTAAGAAGCCGGAGCTGGTCTCTGGAGATGCGTGGCCCAGCTAACAGCCAGCTTTGGCTGCCAGAAAAGCAGGGAAGGCCATCTTAGCCTACCTGACCCCACCTGAGCTGCCACCTGAGCCGCCAGAGGAAAGCCAGGTGAGAGGCGTGGAAGAACCACCCAGCTGAGCCCAGACCAAACTGTGGACCCACAGATTCCTGAGTGAAGAAAGGGTGGCTGTATTCAGCCTCTGAGTTTCGAGGGAGTTTACCATGCAGCACCGCGTAGCTCAGGAAATCCTTTTTCTACTCTTTGTCCTTTTCTACCAACTTCTAGCCCTTTCCTTCTGTTCACCAACTTTTCCGAGAGGCAGTGCCCTCTGCCCCTGGCAGGCACCAAACCCAAGAGAAACCCACCCTGCACTCAGAGCTGGGTTCCACCAGCACAGATCCTGGCCAGCCTTCACCTGCTTCCTCTCAAGAGTTAAGCCCTGACTTCATTGCATGTGAAGTTTCTTTCTTTTCTTTCTTTCTTTTTTTTTGGAAAAAAGAATGTGGTTTTGCTTCCAAATGATGTTCCAAAGCTCTCTGGCTCACCAAAGAGTAATCCCTCAGCTGGAAAACTCAGCCATGCTGCTATTTTAGAATGGCACCAGGCCTCTGGCTTCTTGATTCAGCCAGGCTGCTGATGCTTCTTCATGGAAAACTAAAGCAACTGCCTAAGATACAAAGACTTGTCCAAAAGGACATTTCAGAAAGCAGAGGCTCTCCACCTTCTTTTCCTGTCTGTCCCTTGCTACCCAGCCCCTCATCCCAGCCAAAAATGGGTCTGCTTCCTCTGGAGCAAATGAACTTCTAACCTGCTTAAGTGGAAGCCCATCTGCCGTCCCTGACCCCGTGGCCTCCCCCACACACATCCTAATTGTTCTCTGATGAAGCTGCATGTGAGCCTATGTAACACTGCAAAAATGTGCAACTGGCCAGCCCAACAGGAACGAGCGAGACAGCGATGAACAAACAGTGTGCCTGTTTGCTCAATGTCCCTTTCGGTCGCAGATGACTCTGGAAGCCTTCCCACCCTCCCAGGGAAGAGGTGCTTGCTAATCCAGCCAAGGGTCAAAAGGGATGGTATTCGAGTGGCTTCCTCCACCAAGAGCTGCTTTTCAGTCTGTCCTTTGGCAGAAACTCCTGCAGATTCTCTGCAGAAAACTCTTTCCCTGGATCCGGAAGGGGGCATTCTGGGGAAGAGTGGCTTCCTATGGTAATTGCCTTATCCAGCATTTCTCTTCCCTGGAAGAAGGCGGACAGGGCAGAGTTCACTCTTAATAAGCAGAGATTCAGGAGGCTTCCCCAGCCTCTAGAGGTGACTCATCTACAAGAGAAAGGGATTGAGGCTAGAGAGTAAAAATCCACAGGGTCAGGGACCAGGCCAGTGGACTAAATGTCAACTATGATCATCTCTCTGGAGATGTGCCCAGAATCCAGGATTCCTAGGCCTCAACAAAGATGGGTCGGTGACAATCCCAGAGCTGGCATGTCTTGCTTCTTCCCTTCCTCCAGAAGTTCCGGGAGCACTCCCTCCTGCTCCCCTTCCTCAGGGAGGCCATTCTTGTCCCATGCCCAGCAAGATCAGTCCCTGTTGTCTGTTCATCCATCTTTTGGGCTTCCACTGAGTCCTGCACACCCTCCCATCTAGTAATGGACCCTGGCCATGTCTCATGTACTTGCTCTCTCCAGCTACCAACCCAACGCACGTCTCTAGTAGGCCCTAAGTGAAAGCTTAGTCTATGGTTTGGCTCTGGGGTCTCCCCCAAAAGCTGCTGTGCTAATGCAGGAATGCTCAGAGGTGAAACGACTAGAAGGTGGGAGCCGCAACCTCACCAGTCCTTCCTAGTTTGGATTGACTGGATGTGACTCTCGGCAGCTGGGGAGTGGCTGGAGGGGGTGGGTCACTTGGTGGGCACCCTAAAAGAACTCATCTTCTCTGCGGCCCCTCCCCTTTCCTCTCTGCTCCCTGGTTGCCACGAGCCAAAATAAACTATTCCTGCTGTAAGTTGTTCTTGTCAGGTGTTTTGATCTCAGCGGTGAAAAGCTGACGAAATCACTTAGTGCGTAGATGAACAAATTCTCATTCTTCCCCTCACTCAGTCGGCAGCATGCCCAAGCTCCTCTGGCAGGTGAGTGGATATGGACCCAAGTCTGCCTTCATCTAAAGCCTGGGCCAATTCTATGCCCCTGCTCCCACACTCCACAGGCCCACAGACCACAGAAGAGCCGGACAGAATCAGAGAGTGTCGGGATCGAGATGACCTAAGACGTCACGAACATCCCATCCATGATTCCACCAAGGAAAACCGATCCCAAAGAAATCCAATCATTCACATAAATCCGTGTGTTTGGGACTGAGTATCACCTTTCATCTAGGGCTATTCCTGTCATCGGTCACTTTCAATTTAGGCTAAAGAAAGCCCCACACAGGAAACATGTAGCCGCGTAAACGACTCCAGCCAAGGTAGAAGGCAAGCACACGCACGGCTCCAACTCAGCGGGCCAGGCCTGCACGGGAGAGGGAAGTCCCCTGGGCTTAGTAGAATCAGGAGAGGCTGCACACAGGGATGCTGTGGAGACCAGCCTGGGAAAAGGCTGGGTGATGGTTGCTGAGCGGGAGCACAGCACAGGCAGTGGCGTGGCGGGGGACAGGCTGCAGGGCACTGGGGCATGCTGGGAAGCAATGAGAGCAGGTGGGAATCACATGTGCTACTGGGAGGCACCGAGTGTCATCTGGTGTCTTGGTGGAGAGATGCTCTGACAAGTCCCTTTGAAGATGTAAGCAAAGGGGACAGAGGCCTGGGAGTCCTCCAGAGTAGCAGGTCAAAAAGAAAAGCTAAGTGATTCGGAGTTGATGAGAGTCAGTTCCCGGCTGGCAGCAAGGGGGAGGGGGCCTGATGTGAGGGCCCTGGTCTGCTTTCCTCTTCTGGGCCCTACTCTCCCTGATTCTCCCAGATACCCCTCTGCTCTGGGGAGGAATGTCATGCATGATGCTGGAGGGCGAGGAGGCAGAGGACACAGGAGCAGGAGAGGGAATCTAGGTGTGCAGGCTCTCCAGTTGGTCACGGGAGGAATTTCAAGAGAAAGACCCAGGTGATGTTCAACTCTGGTCATTCCAAATAACGTGATGCAGAAAGCTCCTGCCACACCATGCGGAGGAGGGATTGTCCAAATTCTTCCTCTCCTCCCTGTGTATATTGAGATGAAACCCAAAGCACTAAATGGTGGACTGAGACAGACATCATTACCCTATGGACGTGTATGATTACACGAATGGTATGAATCTACATCGTGCACGACCATAGAAACGAAATGATGTACCCCATTTGTGTCCAGTGAATCAAAATGCAGTCTGTAAAAAATTAAAGATAAATAAGAAGAAAAAAAACCCAAAGCACTGAGTTGGACATGCTCCTATATACCACAGACCAAAGCCAGTCCCCAAGGACACAGGGACCAGGGACAAGGAACAAGTGGGACAAGTGGAGGGAAAGCTCAACATTTTGCTATACCTGGGAAGCTTCAGAAATAGAGAAGGAAGTGGACTGATCAAGAGTGGTCAAGGGCAGGGTACCACAAGTTCAAAGTCAGCCTCAGTAACAGTGAAACGTTAAGCAACTCAGTGAAACCCTGTCTCTAATAAAAATATGAAATAGGACTGGTGAGGTGGCTCAGTGGTTGAGTGCCCCTAAGTTCAATCCCAAGTATCCCCCCTTCAAAAAAAGTAAAAATAAAATAAATGAGTAGTCAAGTAATTGCTGGAACTGTCCTGCTTCTGGAATCTGAGAGAAAATCTATTCAAAAATTGCCCCAGTGGAACTCAGAGAGCAGCTACAGGCTGGGGAGGCCTGATGGGGCCCCCCAGTCCCATGGGGTGCGGATGCTGGGTAGGGAGACAGTGGGCTCACCACGTGGCTGGCTCTTGGGAGACAAAGTGGTCTCCAGGCACACCGAAGGGGGGAGCCCAGCTTACAGAGCGCGTGGGGGACATGGAAAGAACTTCAGTGCTGCAGCTCAGCTGAGCCTGTGTCGCCAAGTGGACTGGCACTCAGCGCGTGGCTTGTGCTGGAAGAACAGCAGGCTGGGAGGTGAAGCATGATCCAGGCTAAAAATAGACTCCTCCAAGACAGTAGCTGGCACACATCCAAGGACCTTCCTGGGCCCATACAACCCATGCCCGGGTGCTGCATGTGGAGAAAGACCCCTTGTTCCCTGTCGCCAGTGCCTCTAGGGTAAGACAGAGCAGGGGCTGTCGGAGACACTGAGACTCTATCCCAAAGGCCCGAGTTATCTGAAAGGTTTAAAATATCAGTTCAAAGATAAACTGGATGGGACATTTAACTTACCCTCCCTTCCCACTAACTAGTGGGTGAGGCTCAGAAGAGAAAGACCAGATTAGTTCTAAGCAAAGTAATGCGGCTCTGTTTTCCCTTCATGTCCCATGTGCGGTAGGAGTTCTGTTTGTGCTGTCTGGCTGCACGGAGTCCTTGGGGCACCAGGGCCAGCTGTAAGCTTAACTCTTACATCCAGGGAGGGGCCGGGATGAGCCTGTGAGGGAGGCCCTGGCTGCTCCCCAAAGGGGTTCTGCAGTAGGAACTTGCTGGCGGGGCTTCAGGTCACCTTGGTCCCAGGGGCTGCAGAGCTGGGAGGTCTGTGGAGAAGACCTGAGCAAAGGTGGGCTGTGTGGGGGGTGCTGGGGCTGGGGGTTGGCCTGGGTTGCAGAGAAGCAAGAGCGTGGCCTGGGAGGTGGTTCCCAAGGGCGAGAGGCCGGAGGGCGGGGCCCAGATACAACAGGGCTGCTGGGTGGTCAGGAGGGTGTGGAGCAGGTTCCCCCCACGGAGCTCCTCTGGGACCCACCCTCCCCTGGAAGCCCCATCCTGCTCTGCAACCCCGTGGCTTGCCATCAAAGGCAGAGGCTTTGCTCATGCTGCTGCTGCCCCCTCCTGGGAGACGCTGGCCAGGCAGGTCCTTTTGCTCTGGAGTGTTGCCTCCAAGCTGGGGCCGGAGGCCTGTGGCCTGGCTGCTGCTACACTCTTTGGGGTGACTCTATCTCTCCTGTTCAGCTCCTCTTTTGTATCTCCATTAAGATTGCTTCAGTCCCTCCTCCCTCTTTGGGCCACGTCTCCTGTGTCTTCTCCAGTTCAGCTCCTGTCTTTATCACTCACTGAGGTCGGAGACCAGCGGCGCCCCAAGGGCTCAGATAGGCAGGCTAGGCCCCGGCTCTGCCAGCTTTGGCCAGTTCCTCATCCTCACTGAGTCTCAGGTGTTTTCACTGGTGAAATAGACACCCAGTCCCCCCTTATCTATGGAAGAGAAGTTCTAAGAACCCCAGAGATGTCTGAATGGATAGCGCTGAACCCCATGTATATACACACACATACATGCGTGTATACTGTTTTTTCCTCTACATACATACCACTTTATAAATTAGGCACAAGAAGAGATTAACACCAATAACTCATAATAAAATAGGACAATAATAATAACACACTGCACAAACAGTTCTGTGTCTGCTTTCTCTCTCTCAGACTGTCTTCTGGCACCTTCACCTTCTCAGCTGGAGGAAGCACGCCCAGCCTCCCCCCGGGCACATCCAAATCGCCAGCATCGCTGCTCCTGCAGCTTGGGGCCGCGTGAAGCAAAACGAGGGGAACTGGACACTGGCACCGTGGTGTGGTGACAATGGATCTGATCCCGGAGGTAGCTGAGGGGCGGGACGGTAGGCAGCGGACGCAGTGGGCAAAGGCGTGGTTGCGTCCTGGGTGGGATGAAGGGACGTGTGGGATTTCAACATGCTGCTCAGAACAGCAAGCAATGTAAGACTTACTACTGCTTGTTTCTGCAAGTTTCCATGAATATTTTGAGGCCACGGTTGATAAAATCGAGGGGAGCAAAACCAGTGCCACGAGGGACCACAGCAGCGCCTCGCAGGGCTGGGCGAGGGTGCGTCCAGTTCCACTGTGGGCCTTTCCTACACACTGGGCACGGGGCAAAGACCTGGCCCGGCTGGGGCTCCTCGAGACTAGGCGGGCACGTCTCAGCCTCCCTCTCTCCTTTCACTTCCTCTCCGTAGACCCCACTGCCCTCCTTGCCCCACGTCTCCTCCCTGCTTCTGCGTTCCCGCTCCTTCTCCAGGGACCCGAGGCCGCTCCCAGCCCCATCCTGGCCCTGAGCCTGCCCAGTGCAGGCTCTCCAGTGGCCTCTGCCCTCCCCGCAGGACCCTCCTCAGACCATGATGGTCCTGCACCCAGCCGTGCCCTCCCCACTTTTTTCTGAAAAGTGTCTCTGTCACACTTTGAACCTGGAACGTCCCCAAGCTCGTGTCCCCAGTGCACAGAAGTTCAGAGACGGGGCTCTGGGGAAGTGATCAATCCCGAGGGCTCTGACCTCCTGGGTTCGCTTCTTGATGGTTCACCGTGAGCGGCCTCCTGGGAGGGGTGGGAACTGTGGGTGGCGGGGTCTGGATGGAGGAAGTAGTCACTTGGGGGTATCATGGAGCCATGAACCATGTCCCCAGCCCCTTCCTCTTCCTCCCCTTTCCTCTGCTTCCCGCTGCGAGGTGGCGGGCCTCGCTGTTCCTCCTTCATGCTTTGCCTCGCCACAGGCCCAAAGCCAAGCGTGAACCAAACCCTCTGAAGCTGGGGGTCAGAGCAGAGCGTCCCTCCCTTAGTTGATTTTCTCAGGTATTTTGTCACAGTCATGAAAAACCAACTAACACATTCTCCCTGGGGCTTCCTGGAAATCCTCCTTGGGTTCACAGCTAAACCTACTCACCTCCCTCACTGGCTCCTTCCGATTTATCTATGCCACCTCCAAAGCCTTCTCTTTTCATTCCACGGTCACCCAAAGTCTGTGACCCCCTCAGTGTTCCTCAGTCTGTTTCCAGCAGTGACCCCTGTCCCGGCCACATATGCTTGCCAGGTAAGCTTTGGCCATCTCTCAGCAGATCCAACTCCACAGGCCCAGAACAAACCTTGTGATCTTTCTCCCCGCACTGTGTCCTGCACGGAAATTGGAGAGACATTTCTAACTCCTCTGTGTTGCTCACCCCCTCGCCTTCCCCTGGTCTGGGTGTGCTGCTGATGGCATCTCATTCTTTCTTCCTGCCTAGACCTCGCCATTCACTGTCGCGGGTTCGGCAACTGTAATAATGATGTGGTAAGTGCTTGTTGAGTGCCAGATACCATTCTAAGTACTGAGCGCACGTGGCCTTGTGGAATTGCTTTAGAATTCTCATGGGAATGGGAAGGAGCAGAGGCATTGCGAGACTGAGCCACTTGCTCAGGACCAAGTCCACAGGAGCCCCCGCGTCTCAATACAGCACAGCTGTCATTTGCCAGCACTGTTTCCAGCATTATTGCAGCTTCCGCGGCTCTTCTTGACCTGCTTCTTACTTATGCTTCGTGGTCCACGGGGAACAGAACCTGGATTCCCAAGTCAGTGTCAGGGGATGTCAGTTAAGACTAGATTCAGCAACATGGAGCAGAAACCCCAATCAGTGGTAGGTGACATGAAATTGTTATTTCTTCCTCTGAAGGAGTTTGAAGTGAACAACTTCAATGAAATTGAATGACTCACGGTCTATTTGTCTTTCCGTTTTACTAGCCTAGCCTTGGCTTTCATCTTTAATGTCACCTCATGGCTGCAAGATGACCGCTGCAGCTCTAGCTATCACAATGAAATTCCTCGTAGCAGAAAGGAAGAATAAGAACAAAAGTATGTGGTACTTCCCAGGTTTGTCCTGTTTTAATAAACTTCCCCAGAAGTTCCAGCCAATGACTTCTGTTAGGTAAATATTTAAATATTAGATTAAAAACATATTTTTATATGTAATATATAACCTCTGGTACTGCTCTTTCCATGCTTCAGTGTAAGCATCTTCCTATTGATTTATCTTCTGCACCAAACTGAATGCTTAATGCAGAGTAGGCACCTGCCACACCAAAGTGCTTGGGGCAGGTCTGCTACCTAATGTCCTTCCTATCTGGGTTAGTCAGGGTTCTCTAGAGGAACAGAATCAACAGGAAGTATGATTATAAAAAAGGGGATGTATTAGACTGGCTTATGCCACCAGAAGCTGGATAGTCTACATGGCCGTCTGCAGGCTGGAGAGCTGGAAGAACCAGCAGCTGTGCAGTCCAAGAGGCAGAAACCCCAGAACACGAAGGATCAACAGTGCTACCCTAGTCTGAGACCAAGGTTTCTGGAAACTACCTGAGAATCACTGACAGAGTTCACTTTGAGGGAGTGAAGACGCAAGAGTCTGATATCCTCAGACGATGGAAGCAGCGATCAAGAACCCGTTCAAGAAGAGTCGAGTTTGCATCTGCGTCTGCTTCCTTGTTCTTCCAGCTCTTATTCCATCCAAGCCACCATCCTATTGGGCAGTGCTGCCCATGCTTAGGGAGGGTCTTCACTTCAGTTGGATATCCCACACGCCAGTCATTCCTAGACACGCCCTCATCCATACACCTAAAAGCCTCTTAATCATTGGTATCTCTTAGTCCAATCAAGTCGACAATTCAAATTAACCATTAGAATTGCTAAAGAGGTCATGGGAACAGTTCTGAGTTTGGTCTTTAAACATGGTCATGTGAGAGAATACCCCTCCACATACGCCTCCCTTTCAGAAGATCTGTGCTGAGGTGTTTAAGGGTGAAGATCACACTGTCTGTGACTTACTCTAAAATGGTTCTTAACATGACAATCCCTGTGTTCTACTTAGAGCCTACATATGTGTGTGTAGTGTATTGATTGACAGGTAGGCAGATCCATCATGGAGAAATGAATTCAGCAAGCTCCTATTGATGAATCCTAACAAAGATTTATTGGAGTTCATTTTCCTATTCTTATAATTTTTCTGCAGGATTCTTTTTTTCAAAAATGAGAAATTAAAGCAATTATGGAATTCAAGGAAGAGGATAGTGGTCATCAGAGACAGGGAGGGGCAAGGGGGAGGGGACAGAGAAATTAAGGACTTCCAGGGACAGAGGGTGAGGGTGGGTTGAGACGTGACGAATGTATGAATCACATGTGAAAGTCCTAGTGAATCTCGTCCATTTGTGCAATTAGTGAGGGATGAAAATAAAATAAAAGCTTTTAAAAAAGAATTTTAAGACTCTAGCATTTGAGAATTACAGGAGGATTTTGTAACTTCTCAGTCGTTCTCTCAGCGAGGCCACACACCTTTCCTCAGGAGGCCCTCTTGGTCTTCACGATGGCAGTTTAGTTTCTTCCAAGTGCCCACAGTCCCTTCTCCGTGGAGCCTTTTCACGTCATTCCTGCAACCCGAATGTTCTTCTTCCTCGCATTGCCTAGTTCCTTCTATTTGTTCTTCAGATTTCTGTTCAAGTGCTGCTCCTCAGGGAAGCCCTTCTGGATTCCCGACTGTCGAATTCCTGTTAAAGGCTTAAAAATGTCATGGATTGCTCCTCTTCAACTCAGCCCAGGTGCACCTGAGCACTGGTGAATGTGACTGATGTCCCCTTCTCTGCCACAGTGACCCTCACTGTTCATTATCTGCACCAGGCCCGCTCTTGAGCACTTTACTGAGTTGACATCCACTAGAGATCAGTTAGGTCTGCTCCCTCTCCTGGGTTTCTGCCCTGCACATCTTACTCAAGTGTCCATGTTGTTTGGATCATAACACAGGCCTCCAAATCTTAGCACAGTCAGCACGCGACTCCTCATCTTCCCTTCGAGGACTTCCTCCCCTTCCCCCCAGCTGCCCACAGCTCACCCTCAGACTTGTCCTCTCCCTGGTCCATCACAGTTACTTACTCCTCCAATTTTGGCCCCTCAACCCTGAACTGCCTCAGTCTGCTCCTGGTGGGGTCGCCATTTTTTATCTCTGGGGTTGACTTCCTTCAATCGTCCCGTCTTCGTCTTCCCAGCAGCTGACTCCCTTTTGCACACGGCAACTGATACCACCGTTTACCGGTGACGAGTTCTGCTCCTTCTAATGTTGAAGATTGAACACTAGAGAAGCACGCCAAGGCAAGTAGATTAAGCAGGTTTTATTTAAAGGTAATAATACAGACTTCTCCTGACAGGGAGAAGGGGGCCATGGCTGATGTTCTAAAGTCCCAAGAAGTGAGCGCACCCTACATCATTTATAGGTTAAATTCTCTTTTGTTCTCCAGTTCTCTCCCCCCCTTATCTCTCCTTCCTGCCTACGTGACTAGGCCTAGTTTTGCATTAAGTGAGAAACCATGGGCAGGGGGAGGGCCAGGGTAATTCAGGCAGATAAGGGCCCAGGGGGCACCAATTAGCAGCCCCTTGTTTGCAATCCTTGATAAAGGCAGGTAAATTTGGTAATCAATGGCCTCCGGAGATCCTGGACATTCCATTCTTCCAGGGGCAGTCTCCCAACTTCCAGAGGCAGATGACTTTATGGCCTCCATTTCCTCGATTTGACCCGATCCCCTATTTCTACACTAACTACCTGTTCCCAATTCTGGCTTCACAACCAGAGTGGCCTTCTCCATCAGTCTCCCTGTGCCACTCCTGCTGAACACCAGGGCATCAGCATGGCGGCTTCGCGGACCTGGAAACCCTCAAGGTATAACTGGCTGGAAATGGAGGTGCAGAGTGAACTTTTAAGAAAGGAAAGTGAATGCCCTTGGGCTTAAAGAAGAGGACACAGGAGATGAGTGTGGTCAGCTCACCAGTTGATGCTGTGGCAAGTGGTGATCATCCACCTTGAGTAGGTGGTAATGGCAGGGCTAGGTTTCATAAAGGGACACAACCAAGTGAAACTTAGGCCTCCGTATTGGCCTGTGGCTGCTCTTACCTGTGGCTTCAGTGTTGGTCTTTGGAAGGTCAAATATTCAGATTCCTGCTTCGATGGCATGCTGATACACCTGAACACGCACATCGTCAATAATCACGTAGTCATGCCAACACAGCTACACCATGAACTTCACTCACCAATTTCACCGCTCTTTCTACTTGAGTCCCTTCTCTTTTCTGGGCATCCAGTGAAGGATACCTCACTGCATATTGCAGTAAGATTAGATTTAACTTTTCACTCCATTCTTTAGTTGCCTCAATATGTGATAATGTTGTGAGGCCATTTTCTACAGACAGGGCAGAAAGATACTTCAGTCTTCCTTCTACCGTGGGTGATCAAAACTTATTTCTTATTATGACAGTTTAATTTTTTTCTTTAAATTTTACAATCACTTTTGGCCACCAGCATATAAGTGTTTAGATTGTTGTCAACTTGGGGGGAACATCCACAAAAGGCCTTTCACATACGAATGGTAAATACATTGTATGTGACTAGTTGTGTGCTCTGCATTTGCAACTATAGTCTTTTTTTAATTTAAAAAAATTTGTTCTTATTAGTTGTACATGACAGTAGAATGCATTTATACATTTTTATAGATTATACATAAATGAAGTATAATCTCTCATTTTTCTGATTATCCAAATTATATGATTACCATGGGTCATGCAGTCATATGTGTACATGAGGTAAAAACATCTGTTTCACTCTACTATCCTCCTCCCTACCCCTACACCTCTTCTCCTCCCTTCACTCCCCTCTACCTAATATAAAGTAACTTTATTCTTCCCTGTCCCCTGCTTATTGTGAATTAGCATCTGCATATCAGAGATAACATTCAGCCTTTGGTTTTTTTGGGTTCGTTTTATTTCACTTAGCACGATATTCTCTAACTCCATCCATTTACTAGCAAATGCCAGAATTCCATTCTTCTTTAAAACTGAGTAATATTCCATTGTGTGCGTAGATAGATCGAGAGATAGATAGATAGATAGATAGATAGATAAAAAGATATATCTCAGATAAAAAGATATATCTCACATTTTCTTTATCCATTCATCTGTTAAAGGACATCTAGTTTGGTTCCACAGTTTAGCAATCGTGAATTGAGCTACTATAAACATTGATGTGGCTGTGTCACTGTAGTATGCTGATTTTAAGTCCTTTGGGTATAAACTGAGGAGTGGGATAGCTGGGTCAAATGGTGGGTCCATCCCCAGTTTTCTAAGGAATCTGCATACTGCTTTCCATAATGGTTGCACCAATTTGCAGTCCCACCAGCAATGTATGAGTGTGCCTTTCCCCACATCCTCACCAACATTTATTGTTGCTTGTAATCACAGAAGATATACAATCGTTCAACAAATACATGAAAAGATGTTCAATATCTCTAGCAATTAGAGAAATGCACATCAACACTACTCTAGGACTTCCTCTCACTCCAGTCAGACTGGCAGCTCCCTTCCTATAGAAACTTGCGTGCTGATGCGCCCAAATCTCCACCTGGGTCTTACCCTCTGGTAACTGGGGTGGTTTTCTGCAGACTAGCTCCCGGTTTCCTCATGGTCACTCTCTTCTTCTGCTAGCCGCGTGTTTTCGGCGCTGGCACTAAAGGTCTGTGTCCATCTCCAGTATCCCCCTCGGTCAACACGTGGGTACAGCCGTGGGGAAGATATTTCCACCCCTGTACACCCAGCGAGGACCAGACTCTCCCGGGAAACGACTGCCAACCCCCCAATACAGCTCACAGAACCCCAAGCGCCTGTGTGCCACCTCATCTTCCTTACTTGTCAACACGCAGAGTCCCCTGTCATTCCACAGGCACCTAAATGGGAAAGTGGAAAGAAGCATAGCTAGCTAATAACACACACTGTTATTCTAGATTTTGCCACGTTTGTTTCATTTGTCACCTTCTAAAACTTACAGTTTGTCGAGGTTTCTTTTCTCATGGTCAATCTTTACTTTTTTCTGAATTTCACCTTCATAGTTTGTACTGGTTTTCTTAAAGAGGGCCCCAAACCACAGAAGCTTCAGGCTCCAGGACAAGCGCATCTGCCCTTGCCTGGGAGTTTGCCTCCCAGACCTCGGTGACAAGTTGCCGAGAGATGACCTTCGGGAAGAAGGGAGATGTGGCCTTCAAGAGACAATGAGATAAATCAGTGAATGTTAACTAATGACAGTGCCTCATTGCTCCTCGTGCTGGGTGGGCATAAGAGTCAAACAGGAAACGTGGCTCCGCTGGCCTCTCTGGCCTTTGTATCCCCAGCTTTATCAGGCACAGCCCCAGGGACCTCCAGCTGGAGACACGCAGCCCGTGGTGAACGCTGGCTCAGTGAAGGCGCAGACAGCACCCGGAGCTGAGCCAGGAGCCCCTGCCCTCAGCCTGCCATTCTGCTAGTGCCTGGTAGCTGTTCTGCGGAGTCGGTCCCCTGCCTCAGTGAGCAAGGACAGTCTTCCGATGACTAGTGTTGAGAGCAGTGACAGAGGATGGGAGAGCAGTTGCTGAGATCAGGGGTCTCTGATGCCCTCATGGCTATGGCACGCCTGGTGCCCGGGAATGTTTCTGTGCAGGGGCACAGGATGCCGAGCTGCTGTAGCAGTGCCCTGCAAGAGGAGGCTCTGTGCAAGAGTCCTATCAGCTCTGACCTTGATCTCAGGCAACAGCTCCGGGAAGGAAGGAATTCTTAGGCTAGACAACCACAATGTTTCACCAGCTCTGCTTCTCCAGTTCCTGCCTGCCTAAAGCAACTTTTAACAATGGACTTTCTTTTTTTATTTTTATTTTTTACAGGTTGCATTTTGATTCATTGTACACAAATGGGGTACATCATTTCGTTTCTATGGTCGTGCACAAAGTAGAGTCATACCATTCACGTAATCATATATGTACACAGGGTAATGATGTCTGTCTCATTCCACCATTTTTCATACCCCCTCTCTCTCATTTCCCTCTACATAATCTAAAGTTCCACCATTCTTCTCTCACCCCTCCACCCCCATTATATATCTTCATCCACTTAGGGAAAACATTCAACCTTTGGTTTTTAGGGATTGGCTTATCTCACTTAGCATGATATTCTCTAATTTCATTAATTCATCTGCAAATGCCATAATATTATTCTTCTTTGTAGCTGAATAATAATCCATTATATATATATACCACAGTTTATCCATTCATCTGTAGAAGGGCATCTAGGTTGTTTCCACAATCTAGCTATTATAGCATTGAGCTGCTATAAACTTTACTATAGTATGCTAATTTTAATTCCTTTGGGTATAAATAAAGGAGTGGGATAACTGGGTTAAAAGGTAGATCCATTTCAAGTTTTCTGAGCAATCTCCACACTGCTTTCCAGAGTGATCACACCAATTTGCAACTCCACCAGCAATGTAAAAGTGTGCCTTTTTCCCCACATCCAAGCCAACATCTATTAGTGTTTGTGTTCTTTATAATAGCCATTCTAATTAGAGTAAGATGAAATCTTAGAGTTGTCTTGATTTGCATTTCTCTAATTACTAGAGATGTTGAACACTTTTTCATATATTTATCAATCACCTGTATGTCTTCTTCTGTAAAGTGTCTGTCCAGTTCCTTGGCCCATTCATTGATTGGGTTCTTTGTATTTTTGGCGTAAAGTATTGTAAGTTCTTTATAAATTTTGGTGATAAGTGCTCTATCTGAAATGTGTGTGGAAAAGATTTTCTCCCACTCTGTAGGCTCTCTTTTTATATTATTGATTGTATCCTTTGCTAAGAAAAAGCTTTTTAGTTTGAGTCCATCTCACTTATTGATTCTTACTTCATATGGAAAAATAAGAGACCTCAAATAACCAAAACAATCCTGAGCAGAAAGAGTGAAACAGGAAGTATCACAATACCAGACCTTAAACTATACTACAGAGCAATAGTAACAAAAACGGCATGATATTTGCACCAAAATAGACAGGTAGATCAATGGTACAGAATAGAGGACACAGAGATGAACCCACATACACACAGTTACCTTATACTAGACAAAGGAGTAAAAAACAAACAATGGAGAAAAGATAGCCTGTTCAACAAATGGTGCTAGGAAAACTGGAAATCCATATGTAGCAGAATGAAATTAAACCTCTACCTCTCGCCCTGCACAAAACTCAACTCAAAATGGATCAAGGACTTAGGAATGAGACCAGAGATCCTGCACCAAATAGAAGACAAAGTAGGCCCGAATCTTCATCATGATGGTTTATGATCAGACTTCCTCAACAAGACTCCCAAAGCACAAGAAATCAAAGCAAGAATCAATGAATGGGGTGGACTCTAACAATGGACCTTCTTGAGAGCTACACAAAGCTCCTAACATTGCACTTCACACCTGTGGATTGCTACTGTGGAAAAGCTACATAGGATGTCCTAGTTTCTGTAACTTCACTGAATACAAAGAATACCGCTTGCATAGTCTTTAACCTGATAATGAGACATATATAAATAAAGATCGCTGGCGTAATTCTGTAGACCTGCATCTCCATCAGAGATCTCGCACCCAGATCCCAGCTTAATCTTCAAGATCCGTGTCTGTGAATCTTTATTTTCCAATCCCCCTTCGCCCCTCACTGGACCCGAGAGTTTGGTCACGCTGGTTGAGACAGACTAGGTTTTCTTGGGTGTCTGGGTCCCTGTCCACAGGCTGGCGCCCCTGCCATGCCCCTCGGTCTACCCCAGAAGTGGCCTCTGGAGAGCTCCAGCCTCTGCCTGAGGAGCTTCCCTGGCTGCGGCCGTCTCACCAGTGTCCAGGAGTTTAGCCCCAGGAGCAAACCTCGACCTGTGAGGGACGGTGTCCTTTTACCCCCGCAGGCCATCTCGGGGCATTCCACCGTCCCTCAGAGGATTCCCAAGGCCCAGGCTCACCTCCTCACTGAGTGCTTCCTGATGTCAAAGGGCAAAATTGCAATAGTTACTTTTAAAGCTCAGATGGCCTTGCTTTGTGATTCTAGAAGCAGGCCACGTATGGTTTCATAAAAGAAGTGTTCTAAGGGGCTGAATGGAAGAGACTGTCGCACGGACAGGGAAAGACTGAAGAAAGCCGAAAGGAAGAACAAGAAGCAGATCCACGTTTCCGAAGTCGCTCTGGTGTGAAGTGGGACAGGGAGACAACAGAGAAGCAAGTGATTGCCTGGCAGCAGGTCACATTCTCTGTCATGCATGAAAGAACAAACAGAGACTTGCTGCCAGGAGAGGGGGATTTTTTATTAGAAAAGTTTGTTGCCTTATATACAGTCTCGGAAGGGAGCTAACGATGCTATCTGCATATTGCCAGCGAGGCATTTGCCTATAGGTCGGATAGGGCCCAGGGTGGGGGTGTTAATACCTAATTGGGTGGCTAAATGCACCGGCGGGAAGCAAACTTTCAGGAAGAGAAGCCTGTTGGACACCATTTTAAGAAAAGGGGGAGGGGCGGGGGGAAAAATAGAAAGGGAAATAATGAGGTAAATGGAGTCAATATTCCTCCCTTTTTGTTTTCTTATGAGAGGGGTCGTCGGTCTCTCTGGCTGCTTCCTGCTGAGTGGGGGTGATGTGGGGGGTAGGGAGGAAGAGTTGACTGTGCATATTTCCCAGAAAAGGGTTGCGAAGCATGGGAGGGCGTCGGGTGTCAGGTTAGGGAACGTCCCTTGCAGGAGTAGCCTCGGACCAGTCTAGGAGGGAGCGCACAGGAGGTATGAGCCGGGCGTCCGCATGGAGCTCCGTCAGGAAGTACTTCCACTGATTATAGATGGAGAGGGTTGAAGCCGGGGCTGGAGACATCTTTGGAAGGAAGGGGGTGATATTCCTTTAAGAGAAGCTGGTTGAAAGTTTGATTAGTGATTTTTTGGAGCCGGCCTTGAAGGAACCTTATGATACAGGCAGGAAGGAGCGGAAGAGGAGAAGTCCGAGGAAGGGCCCTAAAAATGGGAGGACATAGGTGAGGAAGGGTGATGAGAAGAAGTCTGATAAAGGACTAGCAGCGGGTGACTTCGTTAGTCGAGCAGAGAGATCCTGTAGTTCAACAACATTCTGCTCGATAAGGCCAGATTCATTAATGTAGTGGCAACACTTCCTTCAGGAAGAGGCAAGTTCCTCCCTTTTCTGCGGTGAGGGGGTCCATAGCCCGTCTGTTTTGTAGGGCTACCTGAGCAATGGAGGTTACTTGCCGCTGGAGTGAACTTAAGGACTCCGCCGTGGTGTCCAGAGCTGATTGCAGTTTCTCTTGGAGGTCTCTGGATGCCCAAAGGGAGTGACCCAATGCTCCCCAGAGGGACCCATTCCCGCTACTGAAGTTGTGAGGGTGAGGCCAATAAGAACCGGCAGGAAAAGAGCCCGACGGACGTGAGGGTGAGGAAGGAGCTGTTGAAGTTCAGAGGAGGAGCATAAGGACAGCTGAGGGATTACTGTGACTAGGAAGCAGTACCAGTAACAGTGGCCGTGGGGGACAACAGAGCCTTTGCACCAGAGGAAGTGCCCTGGTTGAACAAAGTTGGGTGTTGTTGGTACAGGGTAGGTAGTGGCGCAGAGGGAGGGGAAAGAGGTGCCGGACGAGGACAGGCAGATGAAGGGAAGGAGGTGTCGTTTGAGAGGACAGTCTCTTGGAGAGGGAGATGAGGGATGAACACGGGTTGACCAGAGGAGGGAAAGTTGTAAGTGGAGGGAGTGGAGTTGTCTGCACCGCTGCAAGGAGGGGATGAGCTAGGGATGCACAAAGAAAGCATTGCGAGGTGGGGAGATGGTGGTTGAGTTCAAAAGATTTAGGAGGTGTAAGGTCTGAATTAGCAGGGTGAGCCAGGTAAGAGGGGCAGCTTTATTCGTACCAGCTTCATCAATGAGTTTGTTAAGTTGCGTCTCCGATTTCTGGACATACTCAATAACTTTGGTTTTGGCTTTGGGGGGCGGGTCACCAGGGAGCAAGTGAGGGACATAAATCCCGTGGGTTTGGAAGCATAATCTTGTGCATAGACTGCAATATCGATGAGATCATTCCAAAAGGAGTCTCTGGGATTGTTAATGTGAATGGTATAAACATAGCTCTCTGTGGGGTATCCACCCCACATATTTGCGGAAGCTGCGGGCGTGCTGGGCCGGACACGTCTACGAAATTTAAGTCTAAAAGTGGGGAACTTATTTTGTCCCTGTTTTCCATTCGAGTAGTAAATGTTACAAGTCCATTAGGGGCATCCCCCATAAATATCTTCCCAGCGACGGCAGTAGTCAGTCTTTTGGTCTTTGGGAAGGCAGATGAAAGGGTTCGCAGCATTGGCAGGATTAAGAAGTTCGCATTGCGGACAGGAGGTATCAAGGGAGATGGTGGAGCAGTTGTGGATAAAGCAGGAGCTCTCAGTAACTGTGCGATCACTTGAGACCCCAAAGGCTGTGATGTACTTTTCCTGAACAGTGAATTTGTACATGGTAGCCGGAGAAGGGTTGGGTTGTAAGCTACAAGGCTCAGGGGAAGTAGTGACAGAATGATAGGTGGGGTTTGGGAGGTGGAAAGGGTTTATGGCGTGGAGGAATCATGTTCAGTAGTAGGAGAGAGTAATGGTGTGCGTGAGATGCGGAGGCGTAGGGGTTAGAGGGTGAAGGGATGCAGGTATGTGAAGGGGTAGAGGACTCTGGGGTGGGGGCAGAGGCGGTGTTGGCAAGTTCCGCTGGTTTCAACCTGGAAATATGAATCCAAGGGGTAAGGCGGTTATCAGACGTTGAGAGTTTTGCAGCAGTTGGGGTACACAAAATTACAGGATATGGTCCTTCCCGTTTTGGAGTCAGAGAAGCCCTGGGTTCAGGAGGATTATAGAAAACCAATTGGCCCGGGAGTAGCGATATCTTGTTCTGTAAGGCAGATGGGTCTGGAAGTAGCCAGTCCTGGTATCTCTATAATTCAGCATGGAGGTGAGAGAGTAAAGGTAAAGCTATAGTAGGTGGTACAGGTCCCTGGGTAGCCGTAATTCCAGGAGGTCGGAGGGGCCTACCGAACATGATTTCAAATGGGGAGAGGTTGGTGGGTTTCTTTGGGAGGGCCCTGACCCTAAGCAGAGCAAGGGGCAGGAGACGGGTCCAATCAAGGTGTAATTCCAGAGATAGTTCAGTTAAAATGTCCTTTAAAGTTCTATTGGCTCTCTCCACCTTTCCTGATGCCTGTGGCCGATAGGGACAATATAGGTGCCAGGGGAGGGAGAGTGATTGAGATACCCTCTGTATTATTTGAGCAGTGAATTCTGGACCATTATCTGACTGGATGGATGTGGGCATCCCAAACCTCAGGATGATCTGGGAAAGGAGAGTAGAGGCCACAGTGGAGGCCTTTTTGTTAGATGTTGGGAACGCCTCCACCCAACCTGAGAAAGTATCAGCAAAGACCGGGAGATACTTAAAACGCCGAACAGGAGGCATGTTAGTGAAGTCAATTTGCCAATCAGCCGCGGGGGTAATTCCCCTAGCCTGATGAGAAGGATAGGGTTTGGGTTTGAGGGGGGTGTTGGGATTGGTGCGCTGGCAAATGGTGCAAGTAAGGGAAAGGTTTTGTAACAGGGCTTTGTCTGATGGGGTTAGTGGAAAGGAGGTTTGCAAGAAGTGGGAGAGTGTTTGGGGGTTTGAGTGGAACAAGTCATGAAGAAGGTGAAAGAGGGGGCGTTTATCATCGGGAGGAGGGGAGTGAGGGCCTGCTTGTGGGGTGTTTTGGGACACCAATTCGGGTGTCAGGACAGGAAGAAGAGAGTCACAGGTGGGCCCAGGTTCAGGGGGCCTGTTCCAACAGCTGCTGCTTGTACAGCAAGATCCGCCTTGCGGTTACCCTTGGTTATTGGGAATTATCTTTCTGATGGGCTTTGCAGTGGGTGACCCCTAACCGTTGAGGCAACTGAGAAGCCTCGAGCAGTTTGGTAATTAATGCTGAATTTGTTACATTATTTCCTTTTGCATTGAGTAACCCTCATTCTTTCCATATGGCCACATGGGACAGGAGGATATGGAAAACATATTTAGAGTCTGTGTATAGGTTAAGAATTTTCCCTTCGGCGAGGGTACAGGCCCGGGGAGTGGCTATGAGTTCAGCCTGCTGGTTGGTGGTTCCCTCAGGTAATGGTTGGGCTTCTATGATTGATTGGAGGGAGACCACTGCATAACCTGCATAGTGCATTCGGTCCTCCCGGAAAGAGGATCCGTCTGTAAACCAGGTGAGGTCGGCATGTGGAAGGGGGCCTTCAGAAATGGAAGAGTGACAGGGTATGAAGTTGTGGAGGGCTTCCGGGCAGTTGTGAAGTGGTGTGTTGGGGGAATATGGTATTGGGAGTAGAGTGGCAGGGTTTAAGGGTGGACAAGGGAGAAAGGAGATAGTAGGATTTTCTAGGAAAGAAGATAGAAGAGCTAAGATTCTAGATGGTGGCAGGGATTAAAGGGCTTTATAGGTGAGTAGGTCCTTAAGGTGATGGGGTGAAAGGATGGTGAGTGGTGCCCCAAACATTAGTTTATAGGCTTCTTTCTGCAATAAGTGCCCAGCTGATAGGGCTCTCAAGCAGGGGGCCCATCCCCGTACAGTGGGATCTAGCTGTTTGGATAAGCGTACCACAAGGGCGAAGGAGGTGCCGTAGGTTTGTCCTAAGACCCCTAAAGCTATCCACCGTTTTCATGGACATAGAGAGATAAGGGTCTGGTGAGGTCAGGGAGGTGAAGTGCTGGAGCTTGGATTAGGGTCTGTCGGAGCCTGAGGAAGGGCGACGGGGTGAGGAGGATAGAGGCTCTCCAGATTCCCCCCTCGCCAATTCATAGAGGGGTCGAGCTAGCAAAGAAAAGTTTGGAATCCAGGCTCTAAAATATCCAGCCCGTCCCAGGAAGGACAAGATTTCTGCCTTGGTGTTGGAGACAGGAAGGGAAAGTAGGAGGTGTTTCCTGTCTAAGGTTATTGCCTTCCTCTGTGGAGATAATTGAAAGCCTAAATATGTCACGGTTGTGAGGGAGATTTGAGCTTTGAAAGGGGATACACAATACCCCGTCACCCAGGAAATTGAGGAGTGAGGCGGTGTCTGTTTGGGATTGTTCCCAGGAGAGGCTGCAGAGTAAGAGGTCATCTACATATTGCAGGAGAATAGATTCGGGGTGCGATGTATGGAAGACCTTAAGGTCCCAGGCTAGGGTTTGTCCAAAAATGTGGGGGCTATCACGGAACCCCTGGGGGAGGACAGTCCAAGTAAGCTGCTCAGAGCGTCGCGTGTGGGGGTCAGTCCAAGTGAAAGCAAAAATGTCCTGGGAAGAAGGGTCAAGAGGGATGGAAAAAAAGGCATCCTTCAGATCTAAGACCGAAAAGTGCGTAGAGGAAGCCGGGACCTGGGATAACAAAGTCTAAGGGTTAGGGACTAAGGGATGAACGGGAACAACAGCAGAATTGATCATGCGGAGGTCTTGAACTAGGCGATTCGTTCCATTTGCCTTTTTGACTGCTAGGATGGGGGTGTTGAAGGGTGAGTGCGTATGGCGGAGATATCCTTTTTGGTAAAATTCCTCAATGACAGGTTGAAGCCCAAGGGCGGTGGTACTCAGGGGGTATTGGGCCTGATGTACGAATTTAGAGGGATCCTTCAGCCTTATGGATATTGGTGGGCAATGGGCAGCGGGAGGGCTGGTAATGTCCCATACCGCATCGTTAACAGGGTTTGTTAAAATGGGAAAGCGGGTCTCCGGTATAGAATTGTGACCCCTAGAATTGTGATCCTCCAAAATAAGAGCCAGAAGGAAGGAGGTTGTGGGTGAGAGGGAGGGGGGCATGGTGATAGGAACATTCAGCAGGGAGAGGATATCCCTCCCTAATAACGGAACAGAACATTGGGGCATGACTAAAAAGGAGTGGGAGAAAGGGAGGTGGGCATCTTGGATATAACAAGTTAAGGGGGGGGGGGTCCTTTGGGGAAAGATTTGTTTTCCTCCTACCCCGACTATAGGAGAGGTGCTGGGTTTGGTGGGGCCCCAAAACTCCCTCAAGACCAAAAAAGTGACTCCAGTGTCCAGGAGGAAGGAAGTGGGGCGACCACCCACAGTTATGTTTACCCTGGGTTCCTGTTTAGCTATAGGCATGGTCGGGAAGGACCCAGGGCCCCGCCAATCCTCTTCGGCCAGTCCCACCACAGATGGTTGCCGCGTTTTGGGTGGCTGAGGGTTGTTTGACCATCCACCCCTTCGGGTGAGTGGGCAATCAGAGCCCCAGTGTCCCCTCTTTTGGCATTTCGGGCACCGCGTGGTGGGTTGCCTAGGAGAGGGGCAAGACTTTGACCAATGTCCTTCCTTGACACATATTAGCAGGCCCCCGGTGGAGGCTTGGGGTTAGATGAAATAGGAGAATGCCCAGGTGAGGGTTTCATGATCTGGGCCAACATTTGAAAGTTGGCTTGATCAGCCCTCTGTTTCGGCGTTCCTTTTCCTCCCGGTTATGCAAGACTTTGAAAGCCACTGATAAAAATCTCAGTTTGCGGGGTGGCGGGGCCTTGCTCCAGCTTCTTTAATTTGGCTTTAATGTCAGGGTAGGATTGGGCCAAAAAATACGTCATAAGGACATGCCGGCCATCATCTGAGGTGGGGTCTAAATTGGTATACTGCAGGAGGGCTTGGGTCAGCCTATTCAAAAACTCGGATGGAGTCTCCTCCTTCCTCTGAATTATTTCCTGAATCTTTTGAAAATTAACAATTTTGCGGGCAGCCTTTTTAAGGCCAACTACCAGACAGGAGGCAAAGCAGTCTCAGGCCTGGATTCCTTGAGCTGTATTGTAATCCCAATGTGGGTCTTGTTCAGGGACTGCATGTGGGCCGGGTGGGTGGTTGGGATCTATACGGTGGGTATCATTGGCATGGGTTTGGGCAGCGTCCCAGACCCTGCGGCGTTCCTCGAGGAGAAGAGTGTTGATAGGAGCATGAAGATATCATGGTGTGTTAGGCTATGTGCTTGGAGCACCCACTGGAAGTCCTTAATGTAGGCAGTAGGATCGGTGGTGAAGGAGCCTAGTCTTTTTTCTAATTGGGTTAGATCGGCCAAGGAAAAGGGCACATGAACCCTAACCACACCTTCAGCACCGGCCACTTCATGGAGGGGGGCCACCTAAGGGGGGTAGGAGGAGGTCCCCTAGATCGAGTAATGGGGGGACTGAAAGAGTCAGAAGGAGGGGGAGTCCCTGAGGGGTGGGGCTGTGGCTGTGGGGCGGAAGCGGGAGGAGGGGGAGCTGGAGCCAAAGGGGGGAGTCTGTAGGGCTGGGGTTCCTCAGCCGGATCAAAAGAGGCGGAAGAGTCAGAGGGGCAGGGAGCGGGGAGTGGGGAGAGGGGCGGCGGCAGAGGGTGCTTTGCAGGC
The DNA here is from genome assembly GCF_902686455.1 of Sciurus vulgaris. Lineage (NCBI taxonomy): Eukaryota > Metazoa > Chordata > Mammalia > Rodentia > Sciuridae > Sciurus > Sciurus vulgaris. The sequence continues at coordinate 126,144,128 of NC_136469.1, forward strand.
AAGGAGAACCTGAGCAGGGGGGCAGGAGAAGCAGGGTCTGGGGTGTTGTCTAAGCAGGTTAAAAGCCTCAACATAGGGAATCTCCCTCCACTTTTTCAGTCGCTGGCAATAGTTGAAAAGGTCCCGAATTAAATTGGGGTCCAAGGAGCCCTCTGGGGGCCAATGGCTTCCATTATCTAAGGGACAGGTAGGCCAATCTTGAGTGGAAAATTTGATCAAAAGTTTGGGCTTAATGTCCTGTGTGAGGGAGAGTGAAGCGAGGTTCTAGAGGAGGCATTTGAGGGGTGAGGTGTCCAGAAGAGATGAAGCAGCTCCCATATTGAGAGGAGGAAGAGGGGTGAGTGAGGAGGAGGACAGAGGAAGAGGGGGACAATCCCGGGCCCAAACGGTCGGGGGAAGTCTAAGGAGCGCCCTCCAAAGATCCCCGCGACCGTGTGACTCCTAGTAGGGAGTCAGGAAAAGGAAGTGGGTAGGGTCGTCACCCGTTCACCAGATCCTTCTGGCTGAGAGCTGGAGGCAAAGTGCAGGGCCACAGGGAACCTGGTACTAGGATTTTCTGGTTAGGAGGAGAAGGGAAGGGCAGAGTGAAAGGAAAGAACGGGAGAAAACGAAAGTCTTCACCTATCATAGACTCACACTCCAAAGCAGATGAGAATAGCAAGCCGTGGAGGGTCCACGGAGACCATAAGATCGTGGTGGGGTGCGGTCCCCCGCCCCAGAGGAGCATCAGGACTTTGCGGGCGATCACGGTCAGGAGTCCCGCTATCGCTGGAATGGGGTTGAGCTTGCTGGGGGCTTACCTAGGTGATGGCGGTGATGCGTGCGGGAGCCAGCGTCTGAAAGGGCGGACTCCGGACAGTGAAAGGGAACAGGGGCCTTCAATGTAGGAGGGGACCCTGTCCCGGCTTTCGGCGCCAATGAAAGAACGAACGGAGACTTGCTGCCAGGAGAGGGGGATTTTTATTAGAAAAGTTTGTTGCCTTATATACAGTCCCGGAAGGGAGCTAACTGTGCTATCTGCATATTGCCAGCGAGGCTTTGCCTGTAGGGCCCAGGGTGGGGGTGTGGATACCTAATTGGGTGGCTAAACGCGCTGCGGGAAGCAGACTTTCAGGAAGAGAAGCCTGTTGGACACCATTTTAAGAAAAGGGGGAGGGGGGGTATAGGAAGGGAAATAATGAGGTAAATGGAGTCAATAATGCAGATGGCAACGGGCCTTTTAGGGAGGGTGGGCGGTCACGGCTTTGGACTTCTCCAGAGGTCAGATAACAACGTAGTTTGGGTTTGACTTCTAGTATGTGTGACTCCATCTTGATTTTGAGTCTAGTCTGTGGGGCCCCCTCAGGAGCTTAGTCCACACAGCTGCTTCCCGAGATTTTTATTTACACTGGGCTGACCTCCCTGCTGACCTCCTCGCACCCAGATCCCGTCTCAGGGTCAGCTCAGACCCAGGGTATTGCTGCAAGTGCCACCGGTCACTGCTACACCTGACCCAGCAGGTGCCAGGTGTCTGCAGAATCTGTTCGACCCCAGAAGATGATTCTGGAAGACAGAGATTCGAAAAAGGAAATTTCGGAAAAGTATGAAATTTTATAGAACAGCTTCCTCTTGAGCCTTTCAGAATGCTTCTGACTTCCAAAAGGGAAAACTGGAAAAGATATAAAAGCAGACACATTGGTGGACAGAGTCAAAGGGAGAGGAGCATTTAAAACAAGTAATAAAATTTTTTAAAAAATGGCATCTCAGTTATAAGAAGCTTCACCAGAGTGACTAAGGTAAGGGCCCCCCTGGCTCACGCATTACACATGGGCCGCGGGGCAGAGAGACTGCCGGACAGGCTGGGTTCCAGCTTCCAGGGAGCCAGGAAACCTGCTTCTGCTGCCTATGTGAATCCTGAGTGTTTGCAAACAACCAGGACCGCTCTCTCTCCTCTGGCTCACGCACACAGGCAGAGCTACTGGCGAGCCCAGTCTCCAAGAAGGAAGATGGCGGGTCTCGTGTCTCCTGGTTTGCATCTTGCTCATCCAGGAAGACAGAGGCTACTGCCCACCCCCTCCCAAGGCCCTGGGTGCCAGGTCCACTGGCCAGTAGCGAACCATCCCCACGGGGTAGCTACCTTAGGTGGAGGAGCCCAGCCAGGTGCCTGGCAGCTCCTCAGACTGTAAATATCCCTGCATTTTACAAGAGTCTGCAGACACCAAACCATAGCAGTGAAAGAGGAGAATCCTGAAAGCAGAACAGTTTACAGACAGATCCAGGGAGCGAGGAAGGGAGGGTCCAGCCCTGAAGCAGGCTGTCTGGCGAGAGGAAGGCAAAAAGCTTGAAGAGCTTTCCAGAGAGGACCGGGCTGCAGATGGTAAAGCCGTCAAGCAGAGGCCGCGCCCAGATCAGCACAGTGGGCGCCCTCTGCGCTCCTGGGGGACTTCTGTGTTAGTATGTTTGCGATCTCTGTGCCCCTACGGCCCCAAGCTGGGGTCTGCTAAGAAAAATAACCTGGCTCACAACAGCATTCTTCCAACTCCACTTGAAAGTCTGAAAAAATCCCGGATAGAAAAACAACCTCGGGGAGCCAAGTCTGCCTGCGCTGGGAGAAGTGCTGGAACCAAGCGCACGTCCGCGCACTTGGCTTTGAGAGGCCTGCAGTATTCCTATCTGAGTCATCTGAAAACAAAGAGAGACCTAAACAAACAAACCTAATTGTGCGCGGAATCGCGGCCAGGTTTCCAGCCTGGCTCCCCTGCTCTTGCGCGTCAGGAGCCAATGTACGCAGCCTCCATGGCGTCGCATCCAGGACGAGGGAGGGTATTAAAACAAGTCCACCCTCCTTCCTGCGTGGTCTGCCACACCCGCGAGTCCTCAGCTTCCCTGTGCAGCCTCCGCACCGCTTCCCTTCAGTCCTGACCGGCAGGCTGGCCGTGGGTGACCGCAGCCCTGAGTGACAGCTGCAATCAATGACACTCAGACGAGATTTGAGCAGAGCTGTTCAAGGTCTTGGGATATTGTTTTTACCATTCTGAAGAGCCAGGCCTTCAACCCGAGTGCATTTGGTACGGCCCAGTCATGCCCTCCCCCGTACCCTACCAGCCGCCTAATCCCCCCGCCCCCCATATTTACTTCACCTTAAGTAGGGGGTCCACAGGCGTCTCACAAGTCTGTCCACCCTTCTTGCTGGTAATGCCACCTAGCTTTTCTTTGGTCATCCACTGTCCTTCAAATTTTAGCCCCATGTGTTTGGGTAGCGCTCTGGCTGATCCACCCCGCTTCAGGAGTGTGGGATCAAGGCCTAGTCCGCTGGAGTTACCAAAATGGGTGCGGGGATGGACGCTCAATCCTATTTAGGCTATTGGGGTATAAGCCTGGGCCTTTGCAAAGACTCTGGAGAAAGGAACGCATATTCCTCTAGGGTTGTTCAGCTAGAAGTGAGTCTGAAGCTAGCCACATTGATACCACATGGGAGAGCTTGTCTAACCAGGAGAAAATGAGAGCTGAGTGAGAGGGAAGAATTAGAACTCATATGATCATCGAATCACCTGGATCCAGCCATGACTGAAGACTGTTCTATCCTGAACTTTTCATAATACAAACAAAATTCCCATTTAATGAACCTACTTTTAGTTGACTTTACTGTATCTTACCATCTTACAACTGAGCAAATTTTAACACACACACGCACACGCACTTACACACACATACATACACCTCTTAAAATGACATGTACTTATATTTTTGCATCTTCCAGGTGAGCTATTGCTTTTTTTTAACTTCTGGGGATGATTCTCTCAAAAGGAATTTTTTCTTTCTCCTCCTCCTCCTCCTCCTCCTCCTTCTTCTTCTTTTCTCTCTCTCTCTCTCTCTAAGTTTCAGTTTCCGTTAAACTGGAAGTCCTGAAGATTATCTACCTTTAACTCTGACTCCTATAAGGAAAAATTGTCCATGTTCCTTACGATGTGGTGAAAGGTGGATGGATTCTCTCATCTAACTCACTTTTGATACAAAGAACAAAAATCAGGTAGTCATTACAGAGAAAGTTCTTTTTACTCCATGGCTTACTTTGATGACCAATTCGAGGGGGAATTCTGTGAGGCCAGAGGGACATTCAAGTGCCAAGATCCGTCCGGGTCCAAAGCATGCTCCAAGCAACAACAACACATTCCTGCCAAACAAAACCAAAGTAACAAATGACATGCAGACATTTGGGGGAATTGAAACTAGAGAGCCAGTATTTTTTCTTGTTCATGTGCCATGAGTAGGTGGAGCTTTGGCCTGTTTTCTCCTGAGAGCTCGCTAGAGGAGTGACTGGTGATAACACCTTTGCTCCAGTTCCCTGGTGGAGAGTGAACACCAGGTCAGGGTGAAGATGGCACCCGGGGAGGGAGGAGCCTGGGGGAAGGATGAACAAATTTGAAAATCGTTCGATTTTTAAATTAAAGCTAGCCTTAAAGAGTTGCATCAAAGCTTGATTCAAATGCCACCTCGTCCAGGAAGACTTCCCTCATGCTTCCATTAGAAAGTTCCACTCCTTCCTGTGGCTCTGGCACAACATTTGATATTATTGATTTTAGAGGTAGCTGCCTATCTAAGACGATAGGGAACGTTTTTACTGATAAAAGTATTCTTGGGGAACACCTTGGAATGGAGAGATAAGATCTCAAAGGATAGGGTCTAGTAGCACGAGATGGTTCCTACTCTGGCTTCTATGACTCCTAAGTTCTCTGAGTCAATTTTTGCTGACAGGAGAAGGTACTAGGGATTGAACCCAGAGGCACTCAACTACTGGGCCACGTCCCACAGGGTTTTCGGCTGAGTTGCTTAGGGTCTCACTAAGTAGCTGAGGCTGGCTTTGAACCCCTATCCTCCTGTCTCAGCCTCCTGAGCTGCTGGGATTACAGGCATGTGTCACCACACCCAGTAAGAAGAAAGATTTTGACGTGGGGAATTGGGAGAGCTGTGCTTCTTTGCATAACCGAGGAAAGGAGCTAGTGAGGCTGGGCCGCTCCAGGTCGGATGGGTCATGGGGACAGAAGACCCTCCTGGAGGTGAGCCGCTGAGGAGCTTGGAAGAGTGGAAACGGCTGTAGGGCGGTTGAAGTGTGGTTTGGAAACTTAATCCCCAGTAACAGTGTTGGGAAGGGGACTTAATGAGGGTTGACTAGGTCACGAGGGCTTTGTCCTTATGAACGGATTCGCCGTTATCCCCCGGAGGGTGTTATTGAAAACAGGCTGCTATAGTGCAAACTGGCCTTCTCTTGCCCTCCCATCTCACACTTCCTTGCCCTGTCACTTTGCCATGACCCTTGCCCAATGCCAACACCATGCTCTTCAATTCTCCTGCCTACAGAATCATGAGGCAAATGGACCTCTGTTCTTCACAGACGACCAGCCTCCTGCATTCTGTTACAGTAGCAGAAAACAGACTACCGCACCCGCGATATGATGGGTACCCAGCGCACATTTATGGCAGCCTCACCAGTGGAGGCTGCATTGCTCCCACACGCCATTGTCTGATGTGGACTCTGAAGGAGCGGGATTTCTGCACCAGTGGCAAAAGGTGAGAAAACACAGGCAGATACAAATCTGAAGTTCAAGTTGACTTCTGGGTTCTCATTACCCACATGCGTCTCCCAGTGGATGAGAAACTCCTGGGAGCAAGGGGTCATTTTCACTTATTTGAGAACGTTTACGACACCTGGTGCAATGTCTGGCACATAGAGACACCTAGAATCTCTAGAATGGATACGTGAATTAATGATTCAGTGTCTGCAGTGGATAAACGAATCAATGGCGTGACTTGCAGGAAAACATCGGCAGTAAAAATCATGCCTGAAAGACGGTAAAATTGTCATCAGTGACTTAACTCCTGGGGCTCAGCATATATTGTGACCATTGTTAAACTAAATAGCAACAGGGAGATTGTCCAAAGATAATGCATTTAATCAGGAATGAGCCTCACAAGGCAGCATAGAGGTGCTATAGTAAATAATGGGCATATTCGGGGAGGTGAAGGAAGACAGGGGCTTTTAAACTAAAATGAGGGGAGCTGCAGGAGTTGTTTTGAAGCAACTATCACCGATTACAAGGATACATAACCAGGGTGCTGTGAGTCCAAGGTTGGACAGGCATAGTTACCCGGCAAATGTCCTCACCGAAGACATGTCCTCGTTTATTCTTCTGTATAAGGTGGTGGTGGTCTTCATTCAAGGTTATGATAGTTCTTGTTGTTGAACATACATACATGAAATCCCCTCCATACTCCCCTGGCTTTGTGTATTGATTTTTGTTAGGATTTGACACAGGTAACTCCATTTTGATTCTGAGAACTTTCATTCATGGACAGCACTAAGGAATACAGAGATCTCCTGTCCATTCCTGAAAAATTCAGTACCAGTGTCTCCTTTCTGGGGCCAGCTGGAAAGATCTCTGCTTCTTCAATGTTGCTTCTGTTCCCTGGGACACAGACCATGACATTAGCCGCGGTGTGACTGGGATTCCGTAGACGTGAACCCACCCTTCTGCTCTCCCTGATAGCAGGAAATGGTAACGGGGCAGCGTACATCCGGCATGTTGGGTCAGTCGACTGTGCTGTTATTATCAGTAAGCGCATACATACTAAGGAAAAGTAGGTCCCAGTTGCTAGAATGCAAATGGAACTTGATTTTATTTTGCACTGTACATACTGACAGGCAGCTGAATCACGCCTAGGTAGTCCTCTCCCACAGTGGCTTTGGGCTGCCTTCAGAAGCTTTGTCCCCTGAGACCTCAGCAAGCAGAACTGTGAGACTCACACCTGCACCTCAGACCCAGCGACCACCACCCGGTGAACAAGCCTGGGCTCACCTGTTGGAGGATGGGAGACACAGATACCAGCCAAGACATCCCTGTCATCCCAGGGGGTGACAAGTCAACTGCCAGACAGCTGAGAGCATCCAGCCCAACCAGAATAGTGCAGCCATCCCACAGGACATGAAAAAGAATGAATGCCTGTGCTTCCGCCTCTAGCTTTTGGAGGCAATTTATGATCTTGTAGCAAATTACTACGCCATTATTCTAGTTTATTGGTCAGGAAGCCAAGGCTAAGAGACACGGAGAAGATTATCCCTGCTCATCTATTTCAGTGGTGTGGCTGGGATTTGAACCTCGGTCTGTTTTCTGGCAGGCTCTCATCTCTTGCTAGTGTCCCTTGGCTTTCCTTCCTCCAAAGGAGCTTCGATTCAAGGCCAAAGCAAGAATCAGCGCGCTAGCACGGAGGACTCCCCATCAGAGTAGCCCCGATGGCAGTGCTGCCTGCGGACTGTCCCCAAATTCCCGACTCCCTGGGGTTCTCCAGCTTGGCTGCACATTTGCATCATCAGGGTTTTTAAAAAGTCCTAATGCCCAGGTCACACTCCACACCAAATAAATCAGGATCTCAGAGGGTGAGGCTCAGGATTTTTAACCACCCCCCTGTTAATTCTAACAAGCAGCCGAGCTTGAGAACCAGGGACTTAAACTCCCTGAAATAGGAGGGATGGGGTTTGGAGCCATTGAACTAGAGAAGTCTCCGGCAGGCCTTGATGACTGTCTCCGAGGATGTGAGGGAGGGGCCTTCTGAGGATGAGGGACCAGGAATAACTGCATAATTGCTTCAGCCAATGGGCGTGATGTGCAGGGCACTGGTATTATTTCCTGTTCTCGAGGAGAGCCAAACAGCGCAGACCTGCACTCACAGGACACTAATGCCACCGTCTGGGTCCCAGGTAACTGGAGGAGCATAGAACAGGCAGGGCCCAGGAAAGCAGGCTCTGGTGCTGTCTTCGAGGATTGGGCAGGAGAGCTCGGTATTCGTTAGTGCTGCCGGGAGTGGACCAGCATCCACGTGTCCGAGTCAGCTCCAGTTGCCGGAACAGGACACCTACACCAGGTGCTTAAACCCCAATTTGTTTCTTGCAGTTCTGGAGGCTGGAATATCCAAAATCAAGGTGGCGCCGATTTGCCTTCCCAATCAGTGTTCTCTTTCTGGTTTGCGGAGGGACACCTTCCTGCTGTGTCCTCATATTTCAGAGACAGATCAACAGCTCTGGTTTCTTCCTTTTCTTGTAAGAACACTAATTTCATCATGGACACCCCACCTCCATGACTTTTTCTAAACCTACTCGCCTCCCAAAGTCCCCACCTCCAAATACCATCATACTGGGGACAAGGGCCTCCATGTCTGAACTTTGGGTGACACAGGCATTCAACCCATAGCACCTGAATGCAGGCTGTCACATGACACTGGAGGGTAAAGCAGAGAAACTGGTCAGTCCAGAGAGCTGGAAGAATGAAGAGGGAATTCTAACTCTGACATGAAGACCAGGTAGACAATAGGAAAGTAGCAACCCCTAAAATCCCATCCCAAAATTGGTCTCTCCAGACATTGGGTACTAATTGTGTTGCTAACACAAAATACCTGAGACTGGGTACTTTATAAGTAAAGGAGACATTTTTTTTTTTTCCTGGTCCCAGGGTGCTCTACCACTGAGCTGCATCACCTGCCCTGTTTATTTTGAGACAGGGTTACACTAAGTTGCACATATGGACCTCCAATGTGTGATTTTCCTGCCTCAGGCTCCTGAGTAGCTGGGATTACACTTGTGCACCACCTTGCCTGAAAAGTGGGTTATTTTAGCTCATGGATTTGGAGGCTCAGTGGCTGCCTCGGGAAAGGGCACATTGTGAATGAGGTCACATGGTGGGAGTACATTCAAGAGCAGCGAGTGGCTTGTGTAGGACAGGCCGAACACCTGGGATGACCTTGCTTGGTAGCAGCTGGCTCCCTCCATGACCCTAACCCATCCCCTCGAGGAGGCTGTGCCTGTGCTCTCACGACTTCCCACGGGCGCCCAGCTCCCAGAGGTCGCTCCCCCTCTTAGTACTGCCATGCTGGGGAGGGCCGGGCCTGCCGGTGGCGGCCAGGTGGCTGCAGGTGAGAGGACAGGAGCTCATCACAGTGAGCTCTCCTCCATTCCTAGGAATTCCAAGTGACGCTGTGGAACCTTGATCTGCTAACCTTACTGAACTAGAATCTCTGCTGAGAACAGGAGCCCTGGACCTTTCCCAGGCACATTCAAGATTCTGCATAAATGTCCTCTAGCCAGGTGACCGTTCCACACTCTAGAACCCAGAGCTCCCTTGCAGATGGAACCAAGTCAGTCCTCATTTGGAAAATTACAGCCAGCAGAAGTCGTCGGCAGGGGCAGGCTAGAGGACAGAAAATGCATGGAGCAGGGACCAAGGTCAAGGGCAGGGAGCCTGATGGGGAACTCCCTTGAGGTCCAGGCTGCTTCAGGGTCAAGAGGGCTATCCCTGACCCTTCCTCTATTCAATTCTTAGATCCTTTACACAATAATCTCTGCAATCTGTGGATGTTGGCACAGTTGACAAAATGGCCAGGCTAATGGCTCGACTTCAGTCACATTTCCCTCCTCCACTTATGAGATAGCACTTACAGACCAAAAGACATGGCTTGGCCACCAGACCCTTAGGGTTCTGCTGGGTCTCCGCTGCTTAGAGTCTGGAAAGCTGCCCGAGGCCCCTCATGATGCAGGTCATTGCTGGCTGATGGGGTTCTCCCTTCTCCCCTCTCTCCACGTCCTCTGCCTCAGAATTTCCAGCAAGCTGCATTTCTGACCCAAGGTGTCAGGGGGCCTCCTGGGACCTGCCAGCACTGAATCATTGCTGAGCTTGAAAGAATGAGCAGGGAGGGGCCTTCACCTTCCATCCCAGAGCTGGGCCAAGTGCAGGTCTGGGGCTCCCATGAACAGGACACCCACGTGGCTGGCGCTGGCTCTGGGACACCTTGTCCCCAGCAGGCTGCACCCATGAGAACGCTGGTATCTCAGTGTGGGTCAGGGTGTGTGGCAAGAGAACACAGTGTGGCCCCCGGGGAAGCCAAGGAGATGGCCTCGCAGGATGAGGAGAAATGAACCAAGGGAATTGGAAGTCTGGATTTCTGGCCCTGAAATCTTCCTAGTGAAGCATGGGATAGTTTCAATTCTGACAATCCTGAGACTGGGGCCCATATTGTCCTTCAAAGTCAACCATAAGCCTTTGACTGAGCCACCTGGGCTGGTTGATGATCCAGTGGCACTACGTCCCCCAGGAGGCTTCTTCTTCCCTCTGTCAGTTTCTGTTCAGTGACCACTGCTAGGGCTGTAACAGGGACTTAGAGGCTGCTTTTGCTAAGCCACTGACCTTCACTTGGGCCTGCAGATGCCCAGGGGTAACTGAAGGCAGGACAAAGCTTGGCACCTCCGCCTTCATTTTATACGTCGTCTTCAGTACCTTGAAGTTTGGATCTGAGTCCTGCTTGAATCTTGTACTCAGGCATGCTAATCACTTAAAGAGTGTCCATTCAAAGTTGGTGACCTCACCCTTCAAGGTTATAGACACCAAAATAAGAGGAGTAACTAAAAAATTTTGACACAATAATCAATAGGTTGTCAACTGCCAGTTTTTGCAAAGTTCTCTTCCGGATCTCAGAGCAGCACATTGAAGTCTCCAGTCACGGTCCTCAACCTTCAGGAACAGCAAGCCTTGCAGGCAGATCACCCACGATGACACGGAGCCCAGTTGCCCCATGACAGGAACTGAGGCTGCCCAGCTAAGCAGGAGCCATCATCTTAAGCCAGGAACCAAACTGAGTTTCACGCTCAAGCAAAAGATCACCTCACAGAAGCAGAACTGAGATAATGGTCAGCCAGACCACAGTTTGAGCAAGAATGTTAATTATGCATACCTCTTGGCCCCTGCCCTAATTCTTTCTCTGTTTAAACTTGAGGATCTTATCATGACCCAGAAGACAGTGGAGAGGACACTTGGTCCCGTGTCTTCCTGCTGTGGCTATATGAATAAAGTCCTCTCCTACCTTCCACCCTTGCTGTTTTCATTTGACATTTGGAATGAGTGGCCTGACCTGGTGTATTGGGACTTAGGACCCCCTGACTTAGAACTCTGATAGCAAGACCCCCACTACAGGCTGGTAGATTCACCTTACCAAGAATTAGGAAGTCCAAACCACCTATTGCCCAAGCTCACAGTCCCCAGCTCCCTGGAAATACTCCATGTGACTCAGAACCACAGGACCTCTGTCCCCAAAATGGTACCAGTGGCATGAACCTCTCCAGACCAGCACTTTCTAAGCATCTTGTGTCTTACAACGTAGGTTCGACTGCTCATTAGCTCCTACAAGGGCAGAAAAGCTCAGACTAAGACCCTGTCCTTTCTTGACCCAAGATAATTAGTCATGGGAAGATCTGCTGCTTGTAGGAGAAAGCTCACTGACCCACTGATCCACTGACCCACTGAGACTCTTGATTCACGCCTTCAAGAGAATCCCTATTCACCCGCTTCCCTGTGATTTTGCCCTGGGCTATGATCTTGTCCTTCTGCCTTGTAAAACACAGCCAGTACTTTTCCAAAGCCTGGGTATTTCATCTCCGGACTCTTCCTGCGGGCTGCTGCATCATCCTGACCCAGGCCGAGTCTCAGCCATCATGTTTCCTCTGGAGTTAGGATCAAAGAAGACCAGGCCTCAGACCTCCTGCCGTGGCTGCTCTTCCAATCTCCTGTGAACAGACAGGACAAGGAGACACACACCTCTCAAAATCAAATGATGATTTCCACTTGCAGTGTGCATAAATATGGATTAAGGAAGGAAGCAGATCTTTAATCAGCAAGGGTACAATGCTACTCTGCAGCAAAGCACTCTCAATTTGCATAAAAACAGAGTACTTAACTTGCCAGTCTGCATTTCAATTGCTTCTTACTGTTGGGGTTCCCTGTCCCCCAGTGCTGGGTAAGCTGGCATTAGATCTAAGAGCTGTACAAAGCTCCCTCCCAAAGCAGCAGAGCGCTGATCTCCCAGTATGGTGTTCCAACTCCGTCCTCCCACGGGGCAGGTTCCCCAGCTTCCACAATTCAGTATCCCACCAGGACAGTACCTGTTCCATGCCATGCCCAGAGCTGGGTGCCCTACATACAGGGCCTTGTTTAATGCTTACAGCAATTCTGGGAACTGGCTTCTATCATTACCCCAGTGGGCAGACGAGGAAACTGAGGTTCAGGAAAGTTCAATATATTGACCAAAGTCCCCCGACAAGTGGGTGAGCCAGGACTCCAGCCCCTGTGGGACTCAAGCCATCATGCTGTGTAACCTACTAGAAGGAGCACCAGCAAGTACAGGGGCGCCACATACCCTGGAGCGTCCAGACCCTGCACCTTTAAAGTAGCCAGGGCTTGGACTTACTTGTCAGCTCAGTGTCTGGATGAGGAATCTGACAACATGCTCATTCTACTTATATTTTCCAAAGGAGCCTCAACAAAGCTTTATATAAGGTGCTTTTAAAAGCATAGGTCCCAGTGGAGGATGTTCTGTGGAAGGATGGATGTGGAGGGTCCAGTTGGAAGACGTATCCAGAGCTATTCTTACTTAGATATATGTATACACAGTGCTCCAGCCGCACAGGCTTTCCAGTTTCTTGGAGGAACTCTGCTCCTTGTCATCTCAGAGCTGTAAATAATCTGCTTCCTCTGCTCTCTCCCCCACCTCCCCCAGCTCCCCATTCCTTTCCAGTTAACTCCCAAGTGTCCCCCAGCTCTGCTCCCCTGGCTGCCCTGCTCCACTCTGCCATAGACTGGGTGCCACCTGCTGCGTCATGGACCACATACACCAAGCACTTTTCGCTGTATGCTACACTGTGCTGCAGACCATAGCTCTACACCACACAATATGTTATACAGATGCTCCACACCACATACTCTGAACACTGCATATTATACACTATTATTCGGTGCTGCATATTTTCTTCATAGCATAAGGGTTTTTTATCACTATTCGTTAGCATATGTCAGTGCATCTGGTTATTCGAGTATCTTTCCCAATAAAAAAATTTCATAAGGTTGAAAAAAATATATATATATATGTACACACACACACACACACACACACAAAGATACTGGTATCTCATCTCAACCCAAACCTATTATGTCTGAATCTCTAGAGAAAGAGCCAGGAAATCTGTATTTCTAAAACTAATTCCCAAAGAGATGCTTCTGATCAATTGGGTGGAGCAACTCTGCACACTACATGTCTCTTCTTGTCAGATGTGAGAGGGAAGGGAGGGGAGAAACTCAAGAAATGGTCCTTACCCTCAAGAAACCTAGATGCCGGAGGATCCAAGATGGCGGACTAGAGGGAGGCTGCGTTCCTTGTCGCTCCATAACTCCGCTTTCAAGCAGAGGATATCTGTATCTTGATTGCTCACTGTCAGGCGCCTATCATCCACCATTTGCCTGCCTCTCTCCTGTCCATCGCCTGCCTTACACCTATCCATCACCCAAAGTAGGAGGTTCACCTCCAGATCGTCCCACAACAGTCAGCAAGCTGATCGCTGACTGCCAGTGGAGCACCAGCTGCCTGATGTTGCCTGGAAGTTCTCTATCACAGTACCTGCAGGTCTGATTACACGTGGCTGCCGCCATTTTGAGACAACAGCCAGGCCCCGTAGGACCCCTGGCCATACTGACTAAGCCCAGTCTCCAGGATCCCTCAGCCCGACTGATCACTCCCTGCCTCTGGGGCCCTCATATCCACTGACTGCTCCCTGCCACCAGGACCCCCAGACCAACTGACTGCACCCTATCACCGGGACCCCAGACCGACTGATTGCACCCAGCTTCCAGGATCCTGCAACCACACTAAACACACCCGACCTCCAGGAACCCTGCCTGACTAACTGCATCCCACCTCCAGGACCTCCAGCCGACCATGGCCACACCCTGAGCTGCAGCTCCCCATTTGCCAACACATTTCGAAGCCAGAGCAGCCATCTTGGATAATCCTTGAAGCCGTAGCTCCGATCTTTAGGTGAGGCAAATCCCATCCTGAGACGCCTGCTGGAGGCTTAAAGCTCATTGTCAGGTAACTCTCATGCATCAGGCTACTGAAGACTGGGAGGTTTCATTACTATATGACTGCTATACTGTAGATTTTTTTTTTCTCCTTATTGAAAAATTTTCAGTTTTTATTTCCTTACTTTTCTTGCTCTCTTTTCCTTTTGTTTACCTGTTCCTTCAGAGTCGCTTTCTCCCTTTTTTGCATGCTAACATCCGATTTCTTTTGATTACACTCTCACCCTTTGTATTATGTAGAACTTCTATATATTCTTTTCTTATCCCATTAACAGTACCATTCTACATCCCTCTGCATCCTCTTTGTCCTCCATTAGAAACTGTAGACCTTATTGCAAATCTGTTTGTTTTACTGAAGATAATAGTTGAATTCATTCTGTTTATTATGGCACTATTGTTATTGTCCTCATAGGGGCTATTTGGTCTAGGATTGCATAGTGTCTGAATTGGGCACTGCTAATATTGATCTTCCCTTAAAGAAAAGGTTTTGGAAACCTATAGGGCCACTATAAGCCTACAGGGGGAAATCTGCAATACTCCAGATCTGCACTGCTAGAGGGGAAGATACATGAACAAGATGAAAAAACAAGGGAAGAAAATGATCCACACAAATCTAGATTCTATATTAATAGAATCCAATGACAGTATGTTAGAAGACAAGTCAGAAAAGGACTTCGGATTATACATGATTAAGATGATTTGCGAAGCAAAGGATGAGATAAGAGAGCAAATGCAGGCAATGAACGATAATACCAATAAGCTGAAAGAGCACCTGCAGGAAGCAAAAGATCATTTCAACAAAGAGATAGAGATTCTCAAAAAAGACCAAATAGAAATCCTTGAAATGAAGGAAACAATAAATAAAAAAACTCAATGGAAAGCATCACCAACAAACTAGACCACTTGGAAGACAGAACCTCAGACAATGAAGACAAAATATTTAATCTTGAAAACAAAGTTGCCCAAATAGAGAAGATGATAAGAAATCATGAACAGAATCTCCAAGAACTATGGGACATCATGAAAAGACCAAATTTAAGAATTATTGGGATTGAGGAAGGCACAGAGATACAAACCAAAGGAATGAACAACTTATTCAATGAAATAATATCAGAAAATTTCCCAAACCTGAAGAATGAAATGGAAAATCAAATACAAGAGGCTTACAGAACACCAAATGCACAAAATCACAACAGATCCATACCAAGGCACATTATAATGAAAATGCCTAACTTTCAAAATAAAGATAGGATTTTGAAGGCTGCAAGAGAAAAGCATTAGATTACATATGGGGGAAACCAATACGGATAGCAGCCAACTTCTCAACCCAGACTCTAAAAGCTAGAAGGGCCTGGACCAACATATTTCAAGCTCTGAAAGAACATGGTTGCCAACCAAGAATCCTATACCCAGCAAAACTAACCTTCAGATTTGAAGATGAAATAAAATCCTTCCATGATAAACAAAAATTAAAAGAATTTACAAATAGAAAGCCTGCACTACAGAATGTTCTCAACAAATTATTCCATGAGGAGGAAATGAAAAACAACAATGGAGGTCAGCAAAGGGAGGAAATACCTTAGAGAAAACCCACTCAAAGGAAAAACCAAGCCAAATTAAAAACCAAAAATAAACCCAAATGACTGGGAATACAAATCATATCTCAATAATAACCTTGAAAGTTAATGGCCTAAACTCATCAATCAAAAGACATAGACTGGCAGAATGGATTAAAAAGAAAGACCCACAATATGCTGCTTGCAAGAGACTCATCTCATAGAAAAAGACATCCACAGACTAAAGGTGAAAGGATGGGAAAAAACCTACTACGCACATGGACTCCGTAAAAAAGCAGGGGTTTCCATCCTTATATCAGATAAAGTGGACTTCAAGCCAAAGTTAGTCAGAAGGGATAAAGGAGGACATTTCATACTGCTTAAGGGAACCATAAATCAGGAAGACATAACGATAGTAAATATTTATGCCCCAAACAATGGTGCATCCCTGTACACCAAACAAATCCTTCTCAATTTCAGGAATCGCATAGACCACAACACAATAATTCTGGGTGACTTTAACGCACTGCTGTCACCACTAGATAGATCTTCCAAACAAAAACCAACCAAAGGAACCATAGAACTCAATAACACAATCAATAACCTAGACTTAATAGACATATATAGAATATTCCATCCATCAACGAGCGGATTCACTTTCTTCTCAGCAGCACATGCAACCTTCTCGAAAACAGACCATATGTTGTGCCACAAAGCAGCCCTTAGGAAATGCAAAAAAATAGAGATACTGCCTTATGTTCTATCAGATCATAATGGACTGAGAGTAGAAATCAATGACAAAATAAAAAACAGAAATTACTCCAACACCTGGAGACTAAATAATATGCTATTGAATGAAACATGGATAATAGAAAACATCAGGGAAGAGATAAAAAAATTCTTAGAGGTCAATGAGAACGACAATACAACATATTAAAATCTCTGGGACACTATGAAAGCGGTACTAAGAGGGAAATTCATTGCATGGAGTGCATTCCAGAAAAGAATGAAGAGTCAACAACTAAATGACCTAACATTACAGCTCAAAGCCCTAGAAAAAGAAGAACAGAATAACAGCAAAAGTAGTAGAAGGAAAGAGGGGAGACTTAAGATGAGTCCTGTAGGATTTGGAGGTGGGAGGAGAGGGAAGAAGGGAGAACCCCAAGAGAGGAGAAGACTTGAGTGCAAAATGAGCTTGAGATTTTCATGAAGCAGAGAAGTAGGCCATCCAACTATTCTTGGGTTAGGGGGGAAATATGCAAGAAGGAAGTTAACTCAAGCAAGGCTGTCTCTGGCAAAGTGGATTTGGGGCGGCAGCACTAGGGAGCCATGGCAAGCTTTGCAGTGAGTGCTCATGTGGTAAGATGAACGATTAGTGAGGTAGAGACTGAGTGGAGCACCAGGAAAATCAGGAAGACCTCTGCCCCTTGACTCTGAAAAATGACCACAGATGAGAGGGAACATCTCCAGATCTAGATCAGAGATTTCAGTGATATCTTAAATCTGGTCCCCTCAGGCTTAAGAAAAGGGTCCTTCCTAGGCAGGACTTCTGAACCTTCGAGGGCTGTCTACAAATGAGGTGTCCAGCTGAAAAGGAGGCATTTGAAGACTGGGGTGGTGAGGGTGTACACACCTGACCCCTAGCTGGAGAGGTGGGCAGGTAGGAAAGAATGAACTCTCTCTCTCTCTCTCTCTCTCTCACACACACACACTCACATGCTCACACACACTCCCACACACATACACACACACACACTCACACACACACTCACACACACATACACACACACTCACACATACATACACATGCACTCACACACACTCGCACACACTTCCCAAATGGAAAGGCTCCAGACAAGGCAGCAAGCCCTGGAATCTGCAGGAGCTACCATAAGCAATTTGAGGTGCTTCTATATAATTTTGGCACCAAAGCAGGATCAACCACGTGGAGAGAAAATGCACCCACAATGGGAGAATGATCCTGAGAGCAGCCAGGGGCCTGGCCATCCTCCTGACACGTAGCAGAGATCAGCGAAGTCTTCCTGTAGAAGTGAGATGTCTGAGGAGCCACCTCCATGGGCTCGCAATCGTGGTTCGTGGTCAAGGCGTGGTCTTTAAAATCAAAGATCCAATGAGTCCCAATTCTTGATTCAAGTGATAGGACCCCAAATTCAAAGGAGTTCAAGTAAAAGGGAAATGGACGGGCTCAACTGCTAGAGCGGTTTGGCTTATGACACAGCCAAATCCAGGCCATTCTGGGGATCTGATCGGGTTCCCTGGTCAGCTCTCAGGTGTGCTGTCCTCAGTGGGGCCTCCTTTCCTGACACCTTTTTTCTAGCCTGTAGAAAAACTGATCTTTCTCTGCCCCCTGCCATGGTCCTTTAACAGGAAAGTGGCCTTCCTTCCCCCACGGCCCACTTTGACCTTGCACCTCCCTTGGACCAAGCTCTATGTCCAGCCAGGTGAATGTGGTTCTTAGGTGGGCCAGCTTGAATTGTACAGCCACGCCTGTGGCAGGGTGAGGGAGGGGACTTGGCTGACACCCACCCGATTCCCAAAGTGTTGGGAGCGGGGAAAGTCCCCAGAAGGAAAAAATGCAGGCAGAGAGAGAATCAGAGTACTGTGACATTCTTCAGAAGATCAGAGTCCAGAACAGTCATGGGTGGTGTCCTCAGGGATGGGTGTACAAGGTGTGTCCAGGGATGGACATGGAAGGTGTCCCCAGGGAAGTGCGATATGGGTTGAGCCTCAAAGAATAAAGTGAATTTGCTACTGAGAGAAGACAATGAGGTTTTAAGGCACAGAGGTGAGGGTAAAGACATTGCCTCTGGCCCTAACAGATTTCTGCCAACCTGGCTCTGTCCAAATGTGAGTTTCCTCATTGTCCCCCCTTGTGTCTACCCAATCCTGGGAGAGTGGGGTTAGGGTTCCGCCTGTACGTAACAATGCGAGAGCACCTACTTCTCTTAACCACAGCATGAAAGAGAATCCATGTTCCTTTCAGAAATCACTGGGTGGGACGGAAGCCTGCCCTCATTTCCCAGTGAGCAGAGGACCTTCCCTGTGTACTCCTGGGAGCCATTAGCCTTGTGGACAGCCAAGTCCAACAGGAGCAGAGTTCAGAGCACACCCAAGGCTCCCGTGCCTTGAATGACAGCCACATTCGTCCTCCAAAAGATCCCATTGAGTTCATTAGTACCTTTATCCTTTGTCTCTACTCACCTGGTTGGCGCCTTCAGAGGATTCTCTGTCCCAAGCTGTGGAGTTCCACTGTCCTGGGAAAGAAGAGGCTGCTGCTGGTCTGGGGGTCACATGGACTTGCTTTTTCATGGATCATTTATTGAGGCTCTATCTGTGCAAGGCACAGTGCTAAACCCAGAGGCTGCAGAGACAAGTGGACACGGTCTTTGCCCTTAACAACCTTAATGTTCACAGGGGAGACAGATGAGCCTAGTACATTACAAATGCTTTTGTTGCTGAAGATCCCACCAATTTGAGAGGTTTGATCCTTCCTTGCCTCAGGATGTGTTCCACTGTAGACTGATAATGACAGGTCACATCTCTTCCTAACAAGATCCCGGCTCAGCACCAGCCAGTGAAGCAGCCCGAGAGGGAACCTATATTGGAATTTTTCCAGCTGGAGACTGCAGGCACCATTTTCTTCTCTCCCTGTTTTTCATGGTGATCTGAGAGTGTGATCCAAGGTACTTTGAGTAGCATTCTTTTAATTAAAAGTTTGAATGAGTTATCGATAAAAACATGATTGGTTACTAGCATACATAAAACATAATCATTTTTCAAAATGTTGATTTTGCATCTAGCAACCTTGGTCAACTCATTCGTTCTAATAATTTGACAGCAGATTTTCTTGGGGTTTCTACACAGATGATTGGGTTATCTGCAAATTAAAAACAGTTTTGTGTCTTCGTTTTCAATTATTATGCTGTTCACTTCTTTTCCTGGTCTTCTGTTGGCAAAAACATTGAAAAGTTGTTTGGGAATGGCATCTGTTAAGATTTGGATCTTACATGTCTCCAGAAGACTCATAAGCCAAAGCCTGGTGGTGGGCCTGTGGTGCTACTGAGAAGTGAGACCAGTGGAGGCCGGGCCAGTGGAGGGAAGTTAGGTCACAGAGTGCGTGCCCTAGAGGAAGGTGTTGCTACCCCAGTCCTTTCCTCTCTCCCTCCTCGCTTCCCGTGAAGCCGGCAGCTCCACTCCCCACCATGATGTTCTGCCTCTCCACAGGTCCAAATGCTGCAGAGCTGACCTTAGACTGAAACATCTATAAACTTTTTGATAAACGTTTGGTTTCATTTAGGAACCAAAATAAGACTTCCTTCTTCTAAGTTGACTTTCTCAGGTGTTTGTCCCAGGAATGGAAAGCTGACCAACAACACCTTGTCTTGTTAAAACTACACAGTCATTAAAAAAGGGAAAATCTTCAAAAGACATTAGTAATTGAAATTCATATGTATTGCTTATAACTTTTCATACCAATGATGGCATATTGATAGTGTTTGTCACCTGACAATGTCCCTGCATATACATTTGTGTATACTTTAGTATCTGTGGGAGGACACAACCGAACTGGGAACATTAGCAGCTCCCAGGGCTGGAAATTGGGTGACTTGTAAGGATTGGTATTTACCTCTAAGTATTACTTAAGTTGTATACTTCAGTGTTGATAAGTAATGGTTTTGGGGTTTTGTTTTTCTTTTGTTCTGGGGGTTGAACCCAGGAACTCTACCACTGAGTCACATCCCCAGCCCTTTCAATTTTATTTTTAGGAAGGGTCCTGCTAAGTTGCCTAGGACCTTTGCTAACTTACGAAGGCTGTCCTGGAACTTGCGATCCTCCTGCCTCAGCCTCCTGAGTCACTGGGATTAGGTGTGCACCCCTGCGCCCAACTGAGTAATGCTTTTAATGCTCTTCAGTTCAAAATATTTCTGGTTCCATTATATTTTCCTTTCTAACCCATCTGTTGTGTAAGGTGCCTTTTTTAAGTTTCCAAACTGTTGGAAGTTTGACATTCAATTTAAGTATGTTGTGGACAGAAAATGAGAACCTAATTTTATTTCTCTGAAAATATTGTGATGGAATATATGATCAATTTTAAGAGTTACTTATATTTGAAAATAATGTGTATGCTCTGCACATTTCATACCAACTTGAAAGCATTGAATTTTTTACTTAAATTTAAATCTCAAATATTTTTGTCATCTTTTTATAATCATGTCCTTGAGAGCAGTTATGGTTTTCCACTCTGAGAATAGGTTTTCCCATTTTCCCTGGTAATTTGATCAGTTTTGCTTTTTATGTTTTAAGGTTATGCTGGCAAGGTCATACAAGTTTATGACAGCTTTATCTTCTTAGGGGGTCATTTCTTTTACTTCATCTACCACCCTCTTTGTAGCTGTTAACGTGGTCTTAAATTCTATTTTGTCTCATGTATTAGTCAACTTTTCATCACTATAACAAAATACCTGAGATAATCAACTTATAAAGAGAAAATTGCTCTTTTGGCTCAAAGTTTTGAAGGTTCCAGTTCATGACTGGTTGGACCTGTTACTTTGGGCCTGTGACAAGCTAACGCATGATGGCAGAAGTATGTGGCAGAGCAAAACTGTTCACCTCACAAGCTGGAGAGGAAAGAACTGGGTCCCCCAATCTCTGTTAAGTTTTAGGTATGAGGTGTTCCTAGAAAAGCTCATATGTTATACAAAGCAGGAAGGATAAGAGGTGAAAGGATTAGCTCATGAAAGATATAACCTAATAAATGGATTATTCCACTTGATGGATTCAAAATTTGAGTGGGCTACTGAGTGGTAACTATAAACAGGAGGTAAACTATATCTTTATATATATATAAACAAACTATCTTGTTTACATATATAAACAGGAGGATGACTATATCTTGTCCCTGGCTCCTTTCTTTCTCGCTAACTTCTGGCTGTCATGAACTGAACAGACTTTTTCTGCCATAACCTTCTCCCATGATGTTCTGCCTCACTTTAGGCCCAGAGCAATGGAGCCAAATGATCATGGACTGAACTCTGAAACCTTGAGCCAAAAATAAATGTTTCCTCCTCTAAGTTGTTGTCAGCTATTTCATTTACAGCAACAGAAAGTGATTAACACATCCCCTTTAAGGACACACCCCAAAGACCTAAAGGCCTCCCACTAGGCCCCACCTCTCCAAAGTCTACCACCTTCCAATAATGCCACCTGGGAACCAGGTCTTTAACAGGCCATTGGGAGGATGTTCAAGATTCAAACTCTAGCACCTCATCTGAATGTTATTATTCCAACTTTCTTCCTGTTAGTGTTTGCAAGGTATATGTTTTTCTCTATAATTATTACAATATGGCTGTTATGGTTTAGATGTGAGGTATCTCCCAAAAGCTCACATGTCAGACAATGCAAGAACATTCAGAGGAGAAATGATTGGGTTATGAGAACCTTAATCCAATCAGTGAGATCAGTGGCTTGATTCCCTGATGGGATTAATGAGTGGTAACCAAAGGCAGATAGGGTATAGCTGGAGGTGGGGGGTGGCTTTGAGGTATATATTTGGTGAGCTGAGCTTAGTCTCTCTCTCTCTGCTTCCTGATCTTCATGTGAGCTGCTTCTCTCCATCACACTCCTTTGCCATGATGTTCTGTCTCACTTTGAGCCCCAAGGAATGGAGCCCACTCTCTATGGACTGAGACTTCTGAAACTGTGAGCCCTCAAATAAACTTCCTCCTCTATAATTATTCTGGTCAGATCTTTTAGTCAAAGCAGTGAAATAGCTGACAAAAACAAGGGTTTTGTCAGTATGCCCAGATTTTTAAAAATTCAATCTGATAATTCCTATCTCTTCACCAAGGAATTTATTCCTTATATGTTTATGTAATTACTAATACATTTGAAGCTCTTGCTCCTGTAATTATTTTGCAATTTCTATTTGCTGTTCTTTTTCCTTCCATTTATTCTGCTGCATTGATAAAATTTTCATATTCTTTCCTTTTCTCTGTTGGTGTGGAAGCTACACATTCTATTTCTATCTTTTATTATTTCTTGTAAGTATAATTTTAAAAAACATGCCTGAAGTCATTCAATATCTCTATCCTCTTTGAAAACATGAAAAGAAACACAAGTTATTTTAACTACCTTTTGTTCTTTGTCTTGTCATTGTCTCCTAAGTTTTATGTCTTATTTAAAAATTCATTATTTTTACATTGCATAGTTGAATTTACCAATACAGATGATCAACTCATTGTTTCTTGATTCCTATGTTTTTCCTTTGCGTTAATTTTTCTTCTTGCTGAAATACACACATTAATAATATTAACGAGTGTCTGAGTAATACATGTTTTTAATCTCTGTGTACCAAAACACCCCTCAATTTAGCTGTGGATGAAATTCTAGACTCTCATTTATTTTCTGTCACCCCCTTGATCATATTTCTCTGCAGTGAGATGCAATGCAGAGCAGTGGTTAGGACCACTGGGAACCTCGGGCAAGAACTAGTGAACTTGCCTTTGGCTTGGTTTCCTTATAAAAAGGTCATAATAAGCAGGGCACGGTGGTGCATGCCTATAATCCCAGCAGTTTGGGAGGCTGAGGCAGGAAGATGGTGAGTTCAAAGCCAGGCTCATCAACAGCGAGACTCTAAGCAACTCAGTGAGACCCTGTCTCTAAATAAAATATAAAATAGGGCTGGCAATGTGGCTCAGTGGTTAAGTGACCCTGAGCTCAATCCCTAGTTCCAAAAAAAAATGGGGGTATAATAAGAAGCCTATCTCATAGTATTGTTGTGAGAGTTAATGAATATACCTAAAGTCCTCAGGTACCTGACTCATGGTACTGTTCAAGCGTTAGCAGTCATCAGTATCTTTTGTTGCCCATGCAAAAATTACTGTCTAATTGCAGTTCCTTTTTTAAATATTCTAGTTCCCTCTGATTGCCTCGAAGGTTTTCTTTCCACCTGGACGGTCTGCACCATCACCCAGTCTGGAAGCCTGTTCTTCCATTCTGAGAAATTCTGTCCCCTGTTATTCTTTCTCTACCATCCTCTCCACCCTCCCTACGTCCCTCACCAACAGTCTCCTCCCCTCTCCTTACTTGGTCTCATGTACTTTCTAAACTCTGTCTCTCTGTGCCATATTTTGGGTGGCATCCGGTTTTATCTTCTAATTTATTTATTTTCATGACTGCTCCAAGTTTAGCTTATATTCATTATTTAGGATTTTTTATTTCAGAACCTATATATTTTCAAGATTACTAATTGGTTTGTCTTCATCCTTTTTAAAGTTCATTTCTATTTTCATTTCATAATTTCTATTCTTATTTATTTTTCCATCACTTTATTTAAATACCCAAAACATTTATTTTAAATTCTCTTTCAGATTGTTTTATTATCTTAATTTCACCCAATGAGAAGAATTTGCCAACAGTTGATTCAGAGGCTGTTATACCCTAGAGACGGATTTCTCCGTGTCTTTTGGACTTAGCTGGCAGATGCATTTAGAGCTTGGCTCCTCTCTCTCTTTTCCTCTTGCTCTCCTCTTCTTGTCTAGGGGTTTGCAGTTCCCTTCGTCAACCTGACCGGCAGCTGATGGTGGCAGCTCTGGCTTATGGGCAAGGTGGGTGGCCCACTCCTTCAGCAGGTGGCTCAGGGCAGGTCCTGGCCCCTATGTTGTCCAGGTCACTGCCCACCTAGTCACTTGTTTGAAGGAACTCTCGCCACTCTTGTCCTAAGCGAGAGGCACTCACCAGTCCTCCTTTCCGCCCTGCTTCGGTCCTGACCTCTGGCCTCTGCGGCCTCAGTTCCTGCTTCCTGGGAGCCAGAATAGTTCAGCTACACCCAGGAACCCAAGTCCTGCCACCGCTGCCTGCTCTGTCCAGCAACCCTCGTCCTCCCTCTCTGGGGTGGGTTTCTCCTCCGTTTCTGATCTATGAAATATGAAAGCTTCTCTGTGAGCTCAGCTGTGCCTTTTCACGCGTTCAGACTGGAGGTTTTCTCTGTGGCGGCGATGTGTTCCTAGCAGAAAGGAGGCCCCAAATGCTTACACCATCACCATCTTGACCAGAAGTGCTTTTCTAATTGTTTAAACAATGAACAATCGCTGCATAAATACAATGCATAAATACAATAAGCGCACAGATAAAAGGACCTATCCGCTGGCTTTGGCCGTGGGGACATCATTTGTGGCCTTGCTAAACATTGTTTCCTTGTTCTGGTAGAGGCTGACACCAGGGTGCTGTGAGCCAGGGAGAATGGGACCTGGGACACTGAGAATAGACAGCTCTTTCAAGGCCACTTCCTGGGAGAGAGGAAAGAGAGAAGGGGAAGTTTTGTTTTGTTGGATTGGAGAGATTTGGATCTGTTTATGCAGAATAGGATGGGACAGCCTCCAGAACAGGGAGAGCAGATGGGGGGTGGCGTAGATTTAGGGTGACTGGGCAAAAGCATGTTCACTCACACCTGGGTATGCGCCCAAGTGGCTCCCTTGCCGGGTTACTTCATGTCCCCATCTGTAGACTGAGGACAATAATGGCTGTCCCTCATGGGCTTGTTGAGAGGATTAAATAAGATCCTACGTGTGATGACTTTAGCACAAAGTAGGCGCTCAGCAAATAAGCCATCACTGCTGACCAAGGTCACGGCTGTGGGTGTGTAGGCGTCAGGTAGCCTTGGCCACAGTGCCCAGATATTTGGTCAAACACCAGCCCTGATGTCACTGTGAAGGTATTTTTAAGACTAGGTTAACATCTGGAAGATCAGACTGAGTAAAGCAGATGATTCTCCACCATGTGGGGCCCTCTTAGAAGAGGACGGCCTTTAGAGAAAAGAGTAAGGAAGAGAAAATCTGCCTCCAGTCTTGGCCTTGGGCTTCCCTGGGTTTCTAGCCTGCCAACCTGCCTCTCGCACACCCCCTGGGAAGACTGCCAGCAGTGTTCTAGTAGTGCTGAGGTGTGGAGAGTCAGAGCCCCGCAGCTGTACAGCCAAAGGAGAGCCGAGGCACACAAACCTGGGGAGCTTGTTCTGGAAGAATCCTTGGAAGCTAAGTCCACTGAGGTCTCACCTCAGCATCAGGGTCAAGGTAATTTCAGATCCCTGGAACCAGGAATCAAAGTTCTGGTCACTGGGTTTGAAGATGTAGGGTCATGGTAAAACTACTCGGAGACAACCGTCCCCAGGCGAGGCTGGGGACGCACAACCGCCTTTGTGAGCGGCAGGCTACCCAGAGCTTCGTCCTGGCTTCTTTGAGCACTGACGTTGCCCCCAGCTAGGGCGCAGCCATCTAAGAGAGCCCTGTGTCTGGCTGTGGACATTCCCCTTTGGCTTCCCCATGTTGGGGACCTAATCTCTGTGTCCCCTCCCTTCAGAGTTGTCTTCATGTATCCTCATCCTGGCTTGATCTCATAAACGAGAAGAACACCCTCATGAAATGGTTCAAGATGCAGTTGAGTCTAGGGACTCAGATCCAGGGATTCAGACAACCTGTCAGGACTTGCTCTCTGTCTTGCTCCGTTTTAAAACTACCATGAACAGATTCTATTAGTGACCTCAGCAGTTCCAGTTCCCCACCAAGTCTCCTGGCTTCTCTGTGCCTCAGTGTTCTCATCTGTAAAAGGGGAATAAAAGTAGCAACTGCCTTGAAGAGGTGTTCTGAGTAAGATGGTGCTTTGTATGTGCCGTCAAAGGACAAGGGAACATCAATTTAGTTTAAAGATCTTCAGTAATTTTTAAAAATTCATTCCATAAAATAAAATAAGTGTTCCAATGAGCTAAGCAGAGGAGTTTGGTTTTATAGATAGAAAAAGGTTGAAGGAAGCAGAAACAAAAGAACAAGAAGCAGATCGGTCATTTTGAAGTCACTTCTCTCGTAAAGCAGAGACAGAACAACAGAAAAATAATTGATTAATAGCAATTGCTTCATGTTACCTTTTTTACCAGTGTAGGGCATAGGGGACTTCATTGTAATGCCTATTAAAACTAGCCCATTTGGGAAATTTGACTGTTATCTAATTCTGTCTTTACACTTGATTTATTTGAATCAGAATCAAAGCAAGGTCTGCATACTGCATTTGGTTGATATGTCCCTCAAGTCTCATAAAAGCTCTGTGTTCCAACAATTATCCTCACCAGGTCAATCTTATTTCATCTGTGCCGGCTCCCTGTCCCTCAAACTCCCCACGAATATTCTGGAATACTTTGAAACAAATTTACAGACACCCTATCATCAACTTCATCTCTTTAATGTATGTTAAATTGATTTTTTTTCTAAAAGAGAAATGCTAATAGAAGGTATTCAAGTGTCCACTGTGAATGGATAAACAAAATGTGGTACATACAAGGGAATATTTATTCAGTCCCAAAGGAAGGAAATTTTGAAGCAGGCTACATGGATGATCCTTGCAGGCTTTATGCTAAGTGAAATATGACAGTCAAAAAAGGACAGATGTAGTATGAGTTCTTTTATTTTTTAAAAAAATTGTTCTTTTTAGATATACATGATAGTAGAGTGTTTTGACATGTCATACATACATGGAGTATACCTTCCCATTCTTGTGGTTGTACATGATGTGGAGTTACTCTGCTTCTGTGTTCATATGTGAACATAGGAAAGTTGTCTGATTCATTCTGCTGTCTTTCCTACTCCCATCCTCCCTCCCTGCCCTTCATTCCCTTTTGTCTAATTTCTGTAACTATTTTTCTAATCTCCCCCACCCCTTATTGTGTGTTAGCATCCACATCAGAGAGAATATTTTGCCTTTGGGTTTTGGGATTGGCTTATTTCACTTAGCACGCTAGTCTCCAAATCCATCCATTTCATATGAGCCCTTCTTTATGGGAAATCTAAAGTAGCTGAATTTACAGCGACAGAAAGTAGAACGGTGTTCACCAGAGGATTCGCAAGAGAGGGGAATGGGGAGTTAGTTATTGTCTAATGGGGAAAGAGTTTCAGTTGGGGAAGAGGAAAGTGTTCTGGAGACGACGGTGGTGATGGTGGCACAACAGCATGAATGGACTTAATGCCACAGAACTGTTTGTTGAGAAACGTAAAAATAATGCATTTTATGTGAGGTATATTTTGCCACAAAAAAAAAAAAAAAAAAAAAAAGCTGTTAAAAAAACTCATAATGTACATGACTTTAGCGCAGCTGCGCCCCTGACCATCACGTCATGCCTCTGGTAGAGGCTGGAACAATTCCAAAGTGGGTTATGAAGGGGAAAGAAAATGAATTAAAATGATCTGCAATCCTGGCCTGGGGCCTTGAATGCACAAACGTTCATTAAGCACCAGCTCGGGGCTGGGCTGGCTCCGGGCCACGGTGGGGTGTAAGGGAGAAGAGGAATGCAAAGAGGCTCATGCACAGCCCCGGCGGTGGGAAAAGAGCGCTGACACAGGCCTAGTGTCTCTGGATCCATGCAAAAGGAGAGAGAGGAGTGCCCCAGGTCCCAATCCTTCCGCAGTGAAATAGGACCCTGGTCTCACCGCCCACTACCAAGCCCAGAGGCCAAGGCCCCGCCCACAACCACGTGGGCTCCAGCGGGGCCAATCAGATTCTCCGAGGTTCGAACAGCGCCCCCAGCGTTAGGCTTTCTCAGAGATCAAGGCTCGGGCGCCGGGTCCTGCTGGAGGGCTTGCCTGCTGGAGGAGCCAGGGAGGTGAAGCTGTTCCAGGGGATCTGTGGAAGGCAGGAAGACCGGCGGACAGACGCTGACCCGACGCTGTGCCTGCCTCTCCAGCTGGACGGCAGCCCGTCAGAGGCCCCTGTGCTCCCTGCCGCCCCCAGGCTCTGGCTCTCCGCCTTGTACCCGCTCAACAATGTCCCCGCTCCCTGTGCGCCCGTGGAGGCATGGGCCGCCTGGAAAGATGGATTTAAACATGTGCCACATCCACTGGGACTGCCCTCGACGGTCACCCATGGGGAGGAAGGGAAGGAGGCAGGGGAGGGCAGAGGGAGAGGTCCTCAGGGGTGCAGGCCCACAGCTTGGCTTGTCCACGCAGGATCGCTTGCTAGGGCTGCCATAACCAAGGATCCCGGCTGAGTGGTTTAAACCACGGAACTGTGTTTTCTCACAACTCTAGAGGCTGAGATGGAGGTGTAGCAGAATTAGTTTCTTCTGAGGCCTCTCCTCGGCTGGAGGATGCCATCTTGCCTGGTTCTTCACATGCGCTCTTCTGTTTGTGTCTGGGTTTCCTTTTCTTGTATTAGGGCCCTCCAAAATGACCTCATTTTACTTTCATGACCTTTTTAAAGGCCTTATCTCTGAATAAGTCATATTTGGAAGAATTAGGGGTTAAAACTTCAACATATGAATTATGGGGTGAGAGGTATAGGAAGAGAGCACAATTCAGTCCTAACACCATGGGAAACTGCTGGCAGAGTGGCCTGCCACTGTTGTCCTAATTCAGCCAAAATGATCAAGTCTGTAAGGATCATTCGTTGGCTGTGGCAGTCTCTGGAAAAGGTGTGCCCTTGGACAAGACCACCCTCTGCAGATGAGTTAGACCCCATGGAGTCTGATGGCTAAAGGCAGACTGGGTCAGTGACCCCAGCAACAGGGCGGGTGTTAAAGGGGTCCATGCACATGGGGTTCACTACCAATGGGGTCTGTTTCTTGCAACCAAACAGGTCTGAAGAAAAGGTTGTCCTGAGGGTTGGAACAACTCAGCTCCCTAAGGGTGGGGACTGTGTGTTGGTCACTCTGTATCCCCCCTCTCCTGCCCATGGTAGACATTGTTCATGCTGCCTTGCCCACCTTGGAAACAGGAAAGCTCAAATCCCCTCCCCAAGCCTTTCTTTCTCAGAAGATGTCTGCTGGGTGGAGTCTAAGAAAGCTCATGCTTTGGTGACAGCAGGACAAATGAGACGGGTGTTACCACCACCCATGCAGACATGATGTCGTGAGCTGAGGTGGCTAGCTTACAAGATGAAAGGAAGAGCAACAGAGTTGCAGAGGGGAGCAAATAAGCCAGGGCTGGCACTGCCCGCCTCCAGACCTCTCACTAAGGGTCACTGTGACCCTAAAACACTGTGCAGTAGGTCGAATGGTGTCCTCCCCAAAATATCCTTCCCCCAGAAACTGTGAATGTGACCTCACTTGCTGAAAGTGTCTTTGCAGCTGTAATTAAGTAGAGAATCTTGAGATGATTTCATCCTGGATTAGGGTGGACCTTAAATCTAGAGAGAAGAAAGAGAAGACAAGACACAGAGGAAAGGAGATATGAAAATGGAGACAGAAATTGGAGTGGTCTTCTCCGAGCCAAAGAATGGCGGAAGTGCTGGCAGCCTTCAGAAGCTAGAAGTTGAGGTGAAAGAGAATCACCCTCAGAATCCCAGAAGGAGCCTGCCCTGCTAACACCTTGATGTCAAACTTTGGAAGTGTGGGAGAATAACTTTCTGTTGTTTTAAGCTACCAAGTTGGTGATACCTCGTCATGGCAACCACAGGAAGATAACACACGCTATACATTGGATTATGGTTATAACTTAGCAGTACCCAGCATTCAGAAGGTACCCCATAAACATTAAATGAATGAGCATACCTATATGTAAATGCCTGATATAATACACTTAAATGTGTGTGGTTTAATTTTATTTGTGTTCTCAGTGGGATAGTAGAAGATTTTTGGTTTCCCTGAACTCAGTGTGATGATGTCCTCGTCTAGGTACAGAGGAGGGTGTTCAGGTAGGGGAAGGTCATGGGCAAAGGTGTGATGTTATGGTTTGGATTTTTAATGTCCCCCCAAAAGCCATGTGTTAGGCAATGCAGGAATGTTTAGAGGTGAAATGATCAGGTTATGCGAACTGTCACCTTGTTGGTGGATTAATCCACTTGATGGGTTAATAGTTTGAATGGACTACGGGGTGGTAACTGTCAGCAGGTGGGTGGGTCTGGAGGAAGCAGGTAGCCAGGGGTGTGACTTTGAAGATTACGTTTTGTCCCGGGTCTTTCTCTCTCTCTGCTTCCTCGTTGCCATGAGCTGAGCAGCCATTCCACCATGCAGTTCTCCCTCACCTGGGGCCTACAGCAATGGAGCTGGTTGACCAAGGACGGAAACCTCTGAGACCATGAGCCTGAAATAAACTTTTCCTCCCCTACATTGTTCTCATTAGGTATTTTGGACACAATGACAAAAAGACAGTAACACACAAGGAGGAGGGATTGTGCTGAGGGTGGGGGGTTGGGAGCTGTACGCAGACCCTCCTGGAGGAATTGAGCTTGTGTGGGAAGCAGAGGGGGGCTAAGCTGGAGAGAGAGGCCGGCCAGCTCTGGAGACATCATGCCATTCCAAATGTGGCATTTGGCCTTTCCCACGTAGGTAATGGGCTGTCATTGCAGGTTTTTAACCCAGGTGCATTGTAATAGAAATGGTGCTTTAGGAAAATGGATCTGTTCTCATTAGCATTGATTCTAGACGTGCTGAGACAACAAGACGTAGATAAATGGTCCACATCCATCCTTGGAAGTGCATTGCAATTGTCCAAATGAAGCACACTCGACACTGGCTGAGCTTCCAATTACAAAATGCAGTCATTTACAGTGACTCAACGGGGCACTGCAATAATCAGTCAATGAAATCACTAAAGCTGCCACCATGCATTCTCCCACCAAGACCTTGGCCCTGCATGGCTGCCACTGCACTGGCCAGCTCTGCCCTTAGGCAAGGATTCCTGGCATCTCCCTGGATGATTCTAGACCTAGAGTCACTCCTCACACACTCTTAGTGCTGACCCCATCTCAGGTCATGATTTGGCCATTTTGACTGCTGGCAACTAATTCTGGTCCCACTTATCCAAGTTGTGTGCCCCAGGAAGCAACCCACAGTCCTGGCCACAAGCCGAAGCTGAATTCCCTCTCCCCAGGCCAGGTTCCCCCCTCATCTAAAGGGTGGGGTATGGCAGAAGGAGTGGGCCACAGGCCTGGTGCAACCCGGGCTCAGCCACACAGTTTTTAAACTCCTCGGAACCTTGAGTTCCTAGGTTGATAACCATACCTACCTCAGCGCAACTGTGGAGACCAGGGCAGGTGATCAGCTAGTAACATTATTATGAGACTCAGACTCTACTCTTAAGAAACCTGTACTGCAGATGGGTGAGCGCAGTGGGGCACACCTGTAATTCCAGCCGCTTGGGAGGCTGAGGCAGGTGGATCTCAATTTCAAAGCCAGCCTCAGCAATGGTAAGGTGCTAAGCAACTCAGTGGGACACTGTCTCTAAATAAAATACAAAATAGGACTGGGGTTGTGGCTCAGTGGTTGAGTGCCACTGAGTTCAATCCCTAATACCGAAAAGAAAGAAACCTGTACTGTAATAGAAGAGCAAAGCCAAGATATCTTCATTTACAAAAAGGTAAAGTTGAGTTAGGTGAAATGAATATACCACCCTGGATTTCAGCATGCTGTCACACCCCATTATATGCACTAATTTTCTTTCTAAAGTATAGTGATGCCTGAATTCAACACATGTCTACCACTCAGCCAACCCAAATCAAAGTGGACAGGGGATCAGTGAATTGCCTCATGTATCCTTGGATGAATAAAATGTGAAGGTCACACATTAGGGGGTTCCATGCAGCAGTTAGGAATCACAGGCTAGATACACATACTCAGCAGCCTGGATAGACCTTAAAAACCATAACAGATAACACTGAATGTGGCTCGGTACCAGGCGTCATTCCAAAAGCTTGACATAGCTTACCTCGATTAGTCCTTACACGATCCCAGGAGGTACACAGTATCATCAGTGTACAGAGAAAGAGGCACAGAGACGTTCAGTAACCTGCCCATGTTATACAGCGAGTCAGTGGAGATTTGAACCATGCGTTCTACATGTCCACCTCAATACTATATTGAATTCACACACCTGAGCACACATGCGCACACATACACACACGCTCAAGTACATGCACAACAGCAAGATCATCAACATACCCCTGTTCTGCCTGTGAACCACCAGTGTGCACTCAACCCATCCCTGTCTCTGGCCCTCTCCATATCTCAGGGAACTGTATGTCGTGCCTCTGAATTCCGGGATGGCTCAGGCAATGGGAGTCTGGTAGAAGGCTGGAAGGCGGGCATCTTCCCTGGAGCTGCTCCTGCTGTCACTTGAGATCCTTCTCATGTTCTCATATTCTAGCCCAGCCATAAAGCCTAGCTGCTGGACTCTGGTAATGTCACTCTTACCTTTGTCCCCCAGCCCCCAGGGGTAGACATGGTTTCCTGTGGTTGACAGTTTTGGGGCAGCCTCATCTTCACATGCTTATCTTCTCAAGTTACCCACACTGTGTAACCAACCCCTCAGATTCAATTCTCTCTGTTTGAAAGACCTAGAATGGTTTCTGATTTTCTTGCTAGATCCTAATAATCATTTATGTGAATTAAAAATATATGCAAGCTGGTGGTGGAAGAGGGCTAGCTTGGTAGAGGCCATGTTCTGTTCCAACCCATGTGAACCTGAGCTCTCCGTCTATTCTTGGGTGGTGGATTTCTAATATATGTGGATATTGTACATTTTCTCACACACACACACACACATACACCCACACGCACAGATTTTAAACATTTTTTTCCTATTGAGAACGTGAATTTGTGGATATCTATGGTCACATTAGAGCAGTTGCCTTTGGGGTGGAGAACAGAGATTTAAAGAGTTAAACAGGAAGTCCTGGCACTGACCGGGAAAGACAGCATGACAATAACTACAATCTGGACTTGAGGCTCACATGAGCAATTCTTTGCGTCCCTTTATTCATGGGAACACCACCAAGTATGGGGTTGATATCGGACTTCAGACACAGCATACACACATAGGAAGCACTCCAGATGGGGAGGTGGCAGGGTGGGTCTGGGGTTCCTGCAAAGACTCTCAGCGGCCCCCCAACACACACCCATGAATTCCATCCCAGGACCCTTTGGCTGCTCAGAGCCCCACATCAAGGAGGCTTTTATACAAGAAAGGAGGAGAAAACAAACATTAGGGGACAAAGCAGCTTCTGCCAAAGCTGGGGAGTCCCAGGATTGGGGCTGGAAGAGGGTGAGCTGCGCCGCAACCCAGTGCAGAGACCTGCCCTAGCCCACGAGAAGCGACTGGGAAGCAACGCCACACGGATTAACCTTCTGACCAGCCGCGTGCTGCCGTCACTGATCACATTACACCCTCCCGCGCGTGCTCCGAGCTAGCCCGGCAAGGGGAAGCCCTTTCAGGCTCTTTTTTCCCCGCCCGGACACTGCCCTGGGACTGCGGAGGGAGAGGGCGGTTCCGGCCAGGAAGGCTGCTCGCGCCATCTAGTGTCCGCATGAAGAACTGACGCGCGCACCCTCTCTGAGCGGGGATTTTGGGCCACAGCTCGGAGCTCTCCAACCTCCATCTGCTTTTTCAAAAAACTTCACAGCTTGCCAATTTGCAAATATTGGGGAATCACTTTGCTTTGCAGGCTTCAAGGAGTAAATCTCCTGAGCCCGTTGCCACTAGAACCCGTAGAGGCTGCCAGGCAATTATGTAACCCTCAAGAGGCGCCTACTAAGTGAACCTTGTAAACATTTAAAACTCACCATCCGCATGCAGGGAATTGTAGGAAACTCAGGGTCCAAAGTTTATCCTCAGAATTTTTCACCGCCGAGTCTTTCCTAAAAGAAAAATTTCTTTCGTGAGGCATTTAGAGTCTGCTTCCCAGAGTCCCCACCCACACTCTCTGTAAATAACCATTTCAAAACCAGTTATTGGTTCACATTCAAAACTTAGCGCCATGTCTTCTCTCTTAAGGGAGAAGATGCTGACGGCTTCAGCCTTCATTAAGCACTACATTTCCTGCACCCGGATTCTGTGCATAAATGGCTTAGCTGTTCCACCCTGTGTTTGTGAAGACATCCCACCATTGACCCAATCCTGAAAAATTAACTTTTACCTGCAACTTCTAGAAAAGGATCTTGTTTTATTTATAATCAGTTAACATTATCATCGAACAGGAAAGAATAATAATATCCAGAATAAACAAGCACTGAGTTAGGGTGCAACATTTGGGAACTTGCAATTGATTTTTATTGTTGTCATTGTTCTGAATTAGACAAGAAACATAGATGAGAGATGAGCACCTGGTATGGACATGAATTCATAAATATCAAAACCACTGATCTTGACACTCCATTTTCAATGAGAGAAATGGGAGGTTCTGTGTCATTTCTTTCAAAGACTTTACTGCTATTTTGAACATCCGAAATTTATCAGAAACATCTTTCTCTAATAGTAGGGTGAGTTTTTTCATTCTGTCCTAAGGCCACACCTCAGCCGAGTAGGGGAGGTGGCAGTCTGAGAGAGGTGTAGATAAGACCAGAAGCCAGAGAGACACTCTCTTCCCTTTCTCGAGCCTCTGGAACATGCCGGCAGTGGCTAGAAGCAATTGCCTTTTTGTGTTTTAGTGTAGTTGGGTTAAGGCCCCGTTTCCTTTCCCGTCAGCTTCTCAATTCAGGCAATTTCACGGCTTCTTTTCTGCTTCTGAGACGCATTTGTGGCAGCAGGGTTGTTAGATGCAGCCGCAGGCCAAGGAGCTAAATTGTTCGGCAGCCTCATTGCAGCCCAGACCCTCTTGGAGGTTCTGCAGGTGACCTGGGAATAGTTCAGATATAACGAGGTGATCAGGGAAGCCCAAAGGGGGACAGTGTGTCCTGGGTAACTATTCAGCACAACCGAACAGCTGAGAGCTCGCTGTATTCTAACTCCGGATGAATTGAAATGTCACAGAATAGGCCTCACTTATTCCACAAGCCTGGATGGAGATGGTGCTCAAGCCCCCTGGACGTAATCAGCTGGTTCAAAACCACGATGCTGAACAGGAAGAGAGCTGCTGGCAGAGGGAGCTCCAATCCACTGTCTAGGTCCTGAGGTCGACTTTTGAAGAAGAGCAAGAAGGCAGGCACAGCTGGAGGAGGCGGCAAGGGACAGACAGGGCGGGGATGAGGCTAGATGTCGCAGCCCAAGCTGGAGGCCACATCACGTGCAGCTTCCAGGCCACAGTGGGGACTTCGGGTCTTGGTTCGAGTCTGATGGGACGCTATTGCAAGACCACGATGTTCCAAGTCCCTCGGGGTATAAACTGCTATGGCTTCTAGGATGAAATCCCTCTTAGCCAGCACCCAGCAAGTCGCCTCTGGGCTGCCCTCCTCCGCCATCTGTCTCCACACACAGCAGCAACCCAGCAAACTCTTACCTAGCCAGCACAGCTGCCAATGCCATTATCAAGCTTCCCTGACTTGTCCAGACTGTGAACTCCTCTCTCCTTTGCCCTAGAGCACCTTGACACAATCCATCTACTGAAGGTGCATGTCTTCTCCACCCCCGCCAAGACTGGAAACCCTCAAGGGAGGAGCCCAGTGCTGAGCATGGGGCATAGGAAGCAGAGGAGCAGTGCTGAGTTTTCTTGGATGAATGAGCAAATGAACATGCGAAGGAGAAGCTCAGTTCCTTGGCAGCCACCCGTGAAGCATGGATGAGCCCCTAAGCTGGGCGCCAGGTCCCTGGGTTGCTATCGATTCTGCACCAGCTACAGTGCAGTGACCTTGGCAAAGGGCTGTGTTTTAACTTCCTCATATGTGAAATGGGAGGGTCATAATGCCACCCTGTAGGCTGGAATTGAGAGGATTAAATAAGTAGGTATGCAAAGGCCCCGCACAGAAATCACTGGTAAATGCTAGTGTTATTAGTATGGTGGGGTGGTGATTGCAGGGGACAGGCACCAGAGGAAGCAGAGAGAGGACAAATCCATGGGAGAGTGGGAACCTCAGAGGAAGGTGGATCCACTGCCTTCCTCCGCCTTGCCTGGGGCTGCTCTGAGCTTCGAGCTCCATTCCTGAAACGCTTGTCTCTGAGGCACTAGAGGGAACCATTTTCTCATTAATTTTCCTGTAATGCCGCAGGCAAGTCAGGCTGCTTTTGATTTTCAAACTCTTCTTTGCCTTCTTGGGACCACTTGCTCTTCCCTTTTCCATGGAAGGAGCCATTTCAAGGTGTTGATGGGGCTGGGCTGGAGCCAGAACACCTGGGTTGAAGACATTCCTTTGGCATCTCTGATGTAAATCACCTTAGCAAGAGGCGTTTCCACTGAGCCTTGATCTCCTCAGCTGTAGACAGGGGTCAGAGCCTGGAGATGTGCCTCTGTGAGCCATGGTGGGTGTGTGCAGCGGCTCGGCGCCCAGGTGTGGAGTCAGCTGTCCCCTCTCAGCTCCTGGCCCTGCCCTCTGCTCTCCGTGGATGTGGGACAGTTACCAATCTCCCTGTGTCTTAGTTTCCTCAGCTGAAAATCGGATAGGAATAGCTTCCACCCAGTCCTGTGCTGAAGTGAGTCTCCTTCAAATTCACAGTCTGAAGTTCTAACCCCACTACCTCAGAAAGTGACTATGTGGTATTTGGAGAGAGGGCCTTTAAAGAGGTGGCTAGGCTCAAATGAGGCGAAATCCAACATGAATTTCAAGAAGAGGAAATTAGGTCACAGATGCACAGAGGAAAGACCTTGTGAAGACTTCAGAAAAGGAAGTCATCTGCAAGCCAAGGAGAGAGACCCCCAGAAGAATCCAACCCTGTCCACACCTCGACCTTGGCCTTGTAGGTCTGTGAGAAAGTAAATTTCCATGGTTTAAGCAGCCAGTCTGTGGTCCTTTGCTGTGACAGCCAAGCAGACTGATTGACCAGGTGGCTTCGAGGGTTCAGGGAGACGATGCCAGCCAGGGGTTTGGAACCAGGCCAGGTGTGCAGCAGAGGCAGACCCAGGCCAGCCCCTGGCCACCCCAGGCAGGGGTCAATGGTATCTGAAGGGAAACCTCTTCTCTTACCTCTACTCAGATGCAATGACACTTTCAGTGTTTTTTTTTTTTTTTTTTTCCTTTCCCTTATAACAAAATTTCCTTTGTCCCACGTCCATGCCTCAGCAACACTGTAAGGGTGGTAAAGGGCTGAGCTCCACTTCCTGTGTGTTGGCCCAGCTGAGGACCCCTAGGCCCTCCGTCCTCAGCTTCTTACTTGTGTGGGCCTCTGCTGGGGCCCTTGCCTCTCCTCAGCCTCTACATTTATTGTGTGCCCCCCACCACATGCCACATTATCTGCGTGCTGTGTATAACGCAGTGTGGAATAAAGCAGCTGTCCCCCTACCTACATGGGGCTTCCAGTCTAATCTGCAGAAAGAGAACAGACTTTAGAATAAAGAAATCCCCAGCCAAGGAACCAGAAGCCAGAAAGAAGCAGGGGCTGTGCTCTAGAAAACTAGGGTCAGACCAGGTGCCCCGGAGGCAACTGAGGGAGGCCCAGGTGCTTAAAATGTCTGAGGAGGGAAGAGGTCAGTGGTTACATAAGGATCCAGACCTGCTCTTTATTCCTCCCTTTCTAGCATGTGGTTAGGAGTATGGACCCTGGAGCAGTAGCTTGAATCTGTGCCCGAACTGTGCCTCAGTTTCCCTAATCTGTAAAGTGGGGCAGTGCTGGCAGTGGTAATAGTGGTCATCCTCATGAAGTTAAAAGGATAAAAACAGTCTATATCTGTAAAGAATTTGCTAGGAGGGTGCCTAGCACATGGTAAAATATTTGTTACCTGGTGTTATCACTCCATAATAATATAACAACCAACATTTATGGGTCACTTACTAATGCCAGGCATCTAAAAGTTTTATTTGGGATTTCTCATTCAGTTTTCATAATTGCCTTTTAGGATGGAAACTGTCATAATTTCCAGTCTAAGGTAAACTGAGGCCCATGAGCACGGTGTTCAGGATCACATAGCCAAGTGTGTAGTCATGCTAGGCTGTTGCTGAAGGCAGCAGGACCCAGGGGCCAAGGCCCATGCAGCCCGGCAGAGAACGATCCCTCCACTGGTATCTTTATGCATGTAACCTCCCAAGACTTCCCAGGCCTGCTTTACATCTGCAAAGGAATCCAATTCTGCTCCTCTAGCAGGCTGGGAAAAAACTGAATTTTACATTTCTAGCAAGTTCAGAGGCTCCACGCTCTGCTTTGAGGAACTCTGTTGAAGAGACCGACGTGTCTTTTCCTTGCACTGCCAAAAGACAAAGCCCAGAGGAGCAGAGCAGAGGTATTTCCTCCTCGAGCTCACTGAGAAGAGAAGGCAGCGTTCAGGTGCCCTCATGACACGTTCGCTGGTGAAGTCAAGAGATGGTGAGTGTCTGGGTCGGGCTGTAACATCCTTCCTTGTCGCAGGTAGCTCCCGATGCTGTAGGCATGGTGGGTAGTCTAGGCGAGTCCTGGCTGTCAGGACCTGTTCAACATGTCTCCTGATAGCTCCTGATAAAGCTCCCCAGGGCCGCTGTGATTGACTTTTAGTACCAAGGCCGTCCCTGAGCACTTGGTGAATGCCCACTTCGCCTCTGAGGCTCCCTCTCCACTCCTTTGTGCAATGCCAGTTAGGACTACTTTTGGTTGCAAGCAATAGAAATTCTAACAGTGGCTTCCACAATGAAGATTATTTTTTCTTCCCTCACATTAAAGCCTGCAAGTCAGAAGTCCACGTGTGGTGGGTCCTTGACCAAGACCTTAGGGTCTGAGGCTCCTTGCAGTTTATGCCTCTCCCTTCCCTGGGTCCAGGATCATCCTCCTAGTGTTGGGGGGCAGACAGATGTGAATGGGGGGAACACGAGCTTAAGAGAATAATTCTGTAAAATGGGCCCTCTGTGCTGACCCCCACGTGCTTTCTTTTCTAAGAAGCAATTTACCTGCAGCCCTGCCTGGCTTCAGTGGACAGGATATGTCACATTCCTCAGCAAACTACCTGTTAACTGCAGGAAGTACGCAGGCCCAAGATATTGTCAATGGGAGGAACCCAGGAGACTTTGGTGACCAGATCCTGAAACTCTGAGAGATAAGGATAGTTCCTCCTAACCATAAAACCTGCAAGAATGTATGGTTAAGAATCCAGTTAAAACCTATCTGCATGGGCCAAGGTGACCTAGAGTTGCCAGGACAGTGGGGACTTGAAAGTCTGAGGTCACTCTGCTGTCAGTCAGAAGTCAAGAGGTGGACCTGGGCAAGACACTGGGAACTTCTCTGGGATCCCCAATGTAACAGGAGTGCAGGAGAGGCACGTTGGCGCTCTCCTCTCTGTGAGGACCCACTCTCTCCCTCAGAGTGTCCCCTTCCCCTTTTCCTATCCCTTCAATTAACTCACTCCTGCCCTGAGCGATATGTCTGAGATCTTTCTGACTTGATCACAAGAATCGGTGTTTGGAGAGGGGGGGGTCTTCACGCTGCCTCAGTTTCTCAAAAAGCCCCAGCTCTGCAGCACTAGCCAAGGGTCACAGCTACCATGCCAGACTTCATGCTCAGAGAAAAAGGTGTTCAGTAACTGTCCTTTAAGGAATGTCCCTAAAAGAGCCATGTGACAGTCTTTCTTACTTCTCATTGGCCAAAATTTAATCCAACATCCACACACAGCTGCAAAGGAGGTTGAGATACATAATTTTATTTGGGATAGTCAGGGCACCATTAAGAATCATGGGATCTTTTTTTATGAAACAAGGAGAAGATGAATACCTCCTCATGAGCTAACACATTCACCACACTTCCTCCTACCAAACCTTCCAACCAAGAGAAATCAATATTTCCTGTAATATACTAGGTCAAGCACCATAGACTTCCCATAAGTTAAGTTACTTGGTTTGAGGAATCCTACACCAATCCTAACCTAGCCATTTACAAACCAAGGAACTAAAACTAAGTTTTCTGCTAAAAATGGGGATCATGATACCTGTGTCTAGGGCCATCCTGAGGATTAAAAGAGTTGATAAAGATCCTGGCATACGATGTGTGTTCCTAGCTTTGCCAAGTGACTTAGTTTCTCTGGGACTTAGAGTTCTCTCTGGGACTTAAATCACTGTCTGCTTTGTAAGGTTGTGATGAGGATCAAATGAGATGAGGGATTTCAAGTGCTGAGAACACTGCTCGGCTCTTAAGGAAACGATAGTTGTGGGCTGCTATTGTTCAGGCCTTTCAAAACTCCTGCAAGATATCAAAATACAGTTTTCAAAAAGCTAAAAACATGGCTCTTATAAAATACAGAAAGAATACATGTCACTGTCTTATTACTCAACTCATTAAATAATGAGGGAACCAGTAAAATGGAAAAGTGTATTTAAATAATATTTGATAAATTTGTGGGCAAAGACAAAAAGGTGGGGGGGAGGGAGGATGAATGTTGGAATAAAATTGCTATAGGTTAGGTGCAAAACTGGTTAATGGTCTACATGGCAGTAAAACCATAGGCTAATAGGCTCTCCTTCCTACCAGGAACAAATCATTTCCATTTCTTTAGGACGAAAATCCGCATGCTCACAGGTGACATTCAGTGTCTGGGCTTTATTAAAAAGTAAATAGTGAAGCCAATTATAGGTAAGTTCTCACAGAGAATTAAATAATTCTTGGTGAGATTGAATTCTTTGGTATAACATTGAAAGGGAATGCAGTAAGTGTACATCAAAATTTCACATTAAAAGTCCTGTAAATATATATGATACTGTTGTCAATGAAAAATAAAAATGCATGAAGTCATTTTCTTGCTTTATATCCACGTTTTGAAAAAAATCTTCTTTTTAAAATTTTCTTGGTACTGAGGATTGGAAATTCTTTCCTAATAGAAATCCTTCTCGATTATTGAAGAGACATTTGCTTATTTGTTCATAGTGACTTGGAGGAGCACAAGGAATAGATCCTGCTCTCCAGATACTCATTAGGTTCTCAGGGGGAGGTTAAGAGTAAGAGTGACTTCACATGCCAATAGTTATCTTTTTTATGTGTCTTACTCTGTTTTGTATTGTTATAACAAACTACCTGAGACTGGGTAACTTATAAAGTAAGGAGATGGCTTTGCCGCACAGTTCTGTGGCAATGCATTGGTGACCAAGCGAAGGTCCCTGGCTTTCTCACAGCATGGCACAAAAGCTAAAAGGGAGCTGGGCACATGCAGATGGGGCACATGGAGAAAAAAAGTGAGCTGGGGCAGCTGAATTTGCTTCCTAACGACCATTCTCCCAGGAACCAATCCAGTGACATCCAATCTGACCCACCTCGTCAGGCAGCATTAGTCCACTCATGGGGCAGAGTCCCCATTACCTAATTCCTTCCACTGGCCCCAGTTAAATTTCCCACCATATGAAAGCCATCCCTGGGGACCAAGTTCCCCACACACGGATCTTCGGAGGACGCGCTCCATCCAGACCATCCAACCCTAGGAAGGTGCACAAGGAAGCTGGAAGTTGAGGAGTCAGGTGCAAAAAGCAGGAAGGGACCTTCCAGGCTAAGAGGCCACTGAGAAATGGCACAGAGATGGGGGTGGGGACTTGGCAGGGGAGATGTGGGCAGCCAGGTCTGCCACAGCAGCTTGGTTTTATAGATGAGAGGTTAGTTAACTTCGTCAGAGTCCCAAGGGTGGAGGGGGTGGGGGCAGGGCTGTGCAAAGTCCATCACTGCTTTTTAAAATCTGCCCTCCGGGGACAAAAGGCCTGGCTCACTCACTTACACCCTCCCGCTAGTTTAACCGGTGCCTTGCTTCCCTGAGACTGAATTTTAGGCGTCTCTCTGCAATGGAACCAAAGCGTTGACCTGTGTTGAGAGGAATCACTGACTTCTAAGCAGAAGTGAATGAGGCTCGGGCAGGGAGCTTCCCCTGGGTCCCTGAAATCCTGGCACCCCCAAAGAGACGGGCTGAAGCTGCTTAGCAACCAGTAACCGGAAAGAGGCGGGCACGGTAGGGACTGGTTTCCCTTCATCGCCCAGACGGCGGCTCCCCTTACAAGCCAGTGAGGTTTTATGAGAAAATGTTACCCTCCAGGCCCGAAGTGGAGGTAACAGGATCCTCTGAAATATTCAGACTTATGAAATTGAATGTGGTTTAATTGCCTGAGAAGAAGTTATTTCAAGACTCATCCTGGCCGTGGTGGCGCCTGTGAGGTCTTTGGTGATGCTGGAGGGGGCAGGAAAGAACAAGGCCAATTCAACGGCTCTCAGCTCCCCACGCTTCACAATCACTTACCAGTCAAGTCTCTGATGCTTATGGCCTGGAAGAAAACACGTTCCATTTCACCCGCCTCTAAGTCATTCGTAATCAGATGCCACCGACCTGCCTCTCTCCCCTTGATGCCAGCCTTGTTCAAATCAGGCAGGTCCCTGACGTGCCAGCCGAGCCTGGCTCCTGCCCCTCCCACCACGCCTGCCCGCACAGCCCCGCTGGGCTACAAGGCTCCTCCGCCTTCTTCCCAGTGCTCCAACCCCCAGCTCAGGGCCAACCACAGCCTTCTTGAATTCTCGAGTCCCTGGGAAGAGGACGGCATGGCTTCTCTCTCTCCGGCAGCCAGCCGGTCATTGAAGAGATACTCATCAATATTTGCCCTGCTTTGTGCCAGGCCCTGGAAGTAGAGCAATGACAAACGGCCAGTTTCCTGCCCTTGGGGAGCTTGCGCTCTGGTGGTTCAACTGACTCCACCAGGCCAGTCATGTGATCCAGGAAGAGCTGCCACTTAACATGACGCTAATCACTCATTCGGTCAAATCTGACCAGGAGCCTGCCGTGCACAGGTCCCAGGAAAACAACGGGGAACCGAGCGGACAAACCGCTGAACCTGTGGCGTTTTCCTTCTGAAGGGGTTAAGGTCAACGGTAAACCAATAAATATGCCAGGCAGTCAGAAATCCAGGCAGAAATCCTGTCCTAGTCCATTTACTGCAGAGCTGGAACAGATGACCACCGGCCGGGTGTGTGCAGGCATCAGAAGAGTATTTGACTCCCAGTTCTGAGAGCATAGTGCTGGCCTCTGACCAGGGCCCTCAGGCTCCATCGGACATGGCGGGAAAGCTACCGAGCACTTGTGAGAGGAAATGGGGCAGGCTCATCCTGGGTCAGGAGCCCGACGTCGCGAACCCTAATCACCTCTTAAAAGGCCCATCTCGTAACCCTGTTCCAAAGAGAGACGTTCAAACCCTGGCAGATAGGAGAGGGACGGTAGGGCAGGTGGAAGTTCCAACGCAGCAGTCAGGAAGGCCTCTAAGGAGGTGGCACTGGGGCAAAGGACTGAAGGAGGCGCGGGCCAGGTGGACGGGCTGGCCCAGCACAGGATTCAGGGCCCCAGTGCAGCCAGCTCAAGCCCTGGTGGTATCCCCGTGATCACTCTCTGGGATGGGTAGGGAAGCGTCGGTGATCTCGTCTTGGAAATGAAGAAACTGGCTTTCAGAGGAATCACTGATGGGAAGGAAGGGAGTTTTGAAGCCAGGACATCCGGCATGCAGCCTGCACTTCCTCTGCAGAACAGCCAAGCTGCTTCCCAGGGCCTTGGCCTTGGGGGATCAAAAGCCCAAGAGGACACAGGCTTCCCTTTCCCTCTGGTGAAATACCTGTGACTCCACAGCTCTGACACCTGGGTGTGAGCGAATCTCAGCTCTGTTCTTGGTGGCCACCGTGACTTCGGGTAAACTGCTTAACCTCTCTGGCCCTCTGTTTCCTCATCTGTAAAGTGGGGATATTCATAGGACCTACTCACAGGTAGGCGTGAGGAGTAGATGATGAAGAATTGCCAGCACGGGGGAAACGCTATAGAAGTGTCCCCAGCAACGGCTGCCCTGCCTGTCCTCAGTCCCCGTGTTTACTGACTAGCATGTGATGTGGCAGATTGGGCTGTGACCCCTAAAAAGAAATTGTTGAAGTGCTAAATTGAGGTTCCTGTGAATGTGACCTTATTTGAAATTAGAATCTTCACAGATGTAATCAAGTTAAGATGAGGAATACCTGGCTGGGGTGGCCATTCACCAAACGTGATTGCTGTCCTGAGTAAGAGAAGGGACAAGAGAGAGAGCCACCAGGAGGAAGCCACGTGAGGACAGAGGCAGGTTGGAGTGACATGACCACAGGCCAGTGACCCTCAGGGATTCTCTGCAACACCAGAAGTTGAGCTAAATTTGGGACAGGTCCTCTCCTGAGCGCATGGCCCTTTGGACACCTTGATTTCAGACTTCCGGTTCCAGAACTGTCGAAGAACACGCTTCTGTTGTTTTAAGCCCTCCGGTTTGTGGCATTTAGTTACAGCAGCCCTAGAGAAAGAATCCCAGTGATTGAATTCCTCTTCTGCAGAGCTGGGCAGAGACCTGGATCCTGACATGCGCCGTTCAGGACCCCGACCGAGATCCTTAGGGATCTGCTGTGGTTCCAGGGCCAGAAACAGAATCCAGATCTGGTTTGGAAATGAAGACAGGGAACTGGAAGAGCTCCATGTTTGACCCTAAAAAGCTTTCAACCTGTGGTTTTAA
Organism: Sciurus vulgaris; assembly: GCF_902686455.1. NCBI lineage: Eukaryota > Metazoa > Chordata > Mammalia > Rodentia > Sciuridae > Sciurus > Sciurus vulgaris. The sequence continues at coordinate 126,188,893 of NC_136469.1, forward strand.
CCCTATGACTTCAAGAGGGCATCTTGGGGTCCAACCCGAGACCAGGTCCTGGCTTAGAGAAAAGGGAGGCGTTTCACTGATGTTTCTGAACAGCATGCTGGTACTTACAAGCCAGCTGGTTAAACACAGATGAAACCAGAAATACGGGCCTTCACTGTCACTTAAACAAAACCCAGAATGTAAAATGGGAGGGACAAAGAATCAGAGCAATCTGGCCAGCGTTTGGTTCAACAGGGCAGAGGACTGACTCATGGCAGGGAACGGATTCCACAGGCCCCATTTTTTACTAAAAATATCAACAGAGGCTAAAATGAAACTGCACAGGCAGATGCAGTATCATTTCCCCACGGATGTTAACAATGGCAGCATCTTGGGGTAGAAGGGTCTGAAGAAGTCATCTTGCCTCTGACAGCTGTCGAGAGCAATGGCTTTGGAAGCAGACAGATCTGGGGTTGAGTCCTGGCTCAGAGAGCCCTGCGCTATGACTCTGGGCTTCTCTCCTTCTCCATAAAATGGGACAAGGTACTAACAGCCTGGGCTCTAAACATGCTTATAAAGTGCTGAACATTGGGCCTGACCCAAATACTGAGGCAGGGGCAGCTCTTATTATGAGGATGGTCGTTTAGTCCAAACCCCCAGCAACAAATGGTGGCTTGTCCTCCGGGTAGTGCCTCCCGCCCATTTGCAAATGTTGGCAGCCCTGACTCTCTGAGTCCCTGCTTAGCACATCCTTTACCTCAGGAAATTGACTGAAATGCCCTCTATATTTAGAAGGGCAGGGCGGTCAACTGGCTAGGGACAAGGGCCCTGGCACCTGCCTTCCAATGCCACCTCTTAGGAGCTCTATGTCCTGAGTCAAGTAGTACCCTTCAGTTAACAAATGGCTGCGATTGCTACGTTCCAAAACCTTCAGTGCCTCGGTTTCCTCAGCTGGTAGGTGGTGGTGATGATCACATCTGCTCCATTCGGTTGTCATACGGTTTGGATTATATGATAAACATACAACTCTTAGAACCGAGTCTGGCATACAGCAGGTGCTCAATAATTAACTGTTATTAATATAACTTTGGTTCCTTGGTTTAATTTTATTATATCTCTCCCCAGATTGTTTTTAACCTTAATAAATTGTACCTCAATGGACCCAGTGACCCATCAAAACACCAGGGATAGGGATGAGCTTCCGGGACCGGCAGCCTGGTCTTGACCAAGGCCCCACTCATGCTAGGGGCTGCCTCTGGGTTTAATGCTCTGCAGTCTCCATCTTTAACTGCTTAGAATTTTTGAACAAGGGCCCTGCTAGTGATGTAGCTGGTCCTCTGGGGGACACTGGCACAGCTGGCCTCTTGTCTTAGGCATATGCAGGGCTGGACGGGCTCCTCAACCCCACGGAACTTGCTTCTCCTTCTGGCCCTATCTTCCACCGCATGCAGCAGGCGGGCCAGCTTGGGGCTCAGGTGTCCTGGCTACTGTCTCCCCACACACATACGCAGTCCTCCTCCTTCAGGTCCCCTGCTCTCCCCACCCTCCAATCTCCCTGCTTCTCCCTGGCAGCCAAACTCAGAACCATGTACCCCGATGCCAGCTGTCAGGAGAGCTCACCTCCTGTCACCTCCCTTGGTGACAGAAGCGCTCCACGCCATCTTCTCACTGACTGAATGGTGAGAAGGCACAGTCTGGAGGTCCACAATGACCACAGAGCAACAATTCTTCCTTCCTCGGCCTAGAAGGGGGGTGTGAGGGTCAGCAAGCATTCCCGACGGGGCATGATTGAGTGAACTTTGGGGCACTGGGCCTTGCTTGTGATCTTCAGGGAAATGAAAAGTGATCTCTCGCCATACTTCAAACTAGAGTGCTCCCTCACCCGTCACTTCCCTGAGAAGACCTCCCCAGGACCAGCCATTGGCTCACTTCCCTTGTCTCTAAGAAGGGAAGAAACTGGTTTCGATCTCAGCAAGCACAGTGGCCACCGGGAATTTTTTGGTCCTGAATGCTGTGTAAGAAAATCTGCAGGAGAAAGGATGTGGATTCAAGCTGCAGCAGGTGGCAAGTGCTTTGTGATGGAGACAAGCCCCAAAGGGTCTGCACCGGAGAAGACTGTCTCACCAAGTGAGAGACAGGTGCCCGTCAGACAGTGGGGCGAAAGCGGCCTGTGTGGTAGGGAGGCAGCCTCTAGAATGGGAAGAGGGGGTCAGGAGCCCGAGCCCCCGAGGCCTGGGTTCTGGGGGAAAAGAAGGCCTTGGGATTGAGTTCATGCTGCTCCCCTGCAAGGCCCCGGGGGTTCCTGCAATCAGGCTCCTCGGAGTCCAAGATGGTAGGTGATGGTGCTGCTCCCCCAGGTCCGCTGGGGGCAGGACTCCCTCCGTCATGACAGGGGCAGTGTTGCCCCAGGCTGCCCTGAGAACGAGACCCTTACCTCCCTGGGGTCTGGCCTCAAGGGTATCTCCCAGTGATGTGCATTGAAAGGGCAGGGGTGCCCCAGACCCCGGGGCTGCTCCAGCCGCCATCGCCTGTGCACTGGGCCAGAGGGGCTGAGGCTGAAGGAGGGTCTCTGTGGCCGGCCAGTGAGCCTGTGATGGTGTCCGTGTCACTGTTGGAGCATTTGCCTGTTGCAGAGCCAGGAAGGCAGCTGCTGTACCCACACCACACTGGGATGCGACCCAAGAGGAGACTGCAGTGGGTCAAGCCTGTTCCCCCAGGTCGTGACTTGGGCCACAGTTTTAAGTCACAAGTTTTTCCTGAGGCTCAGAAACACCGGGGAACCTGCCCTGTGGGTCTGATGAGTGGAAAGGAGAACCCTAACTCCAGGTAGGCAATGGGGTGGTGGCTGGAAGTGACAGTGGGGCTGGGCCACAGGGTACAGCATGGGCCTCGACCTTGCCACGGACTCCCTGTCTGACAGTGGGCCAGCCACGCACCCCCAGCCCGGTTCCTGCTTCCTGACTCTGTGTGAGGCTGGAGCAGCTTCCTGAGGGAGCTTCCAACTCTGGCTTTTGATGACTTGAGTTCACGGTGTCCTGAGCTTGTGGGGAATGAGGAAGCTGGAGCGTGCTCACTGGTGATTTCCCTGGAGGGTCTGGGGCCATCGGGGAGGCTTGGGCTGCGGAGTCGCAGGCCCTACGTGGCAGCTGCTGGCACAGGATTAGCTGAAATGCGGTAGAGGAGGCAAGATGAGCTCATTAGATTTACCTGTGTAACCCGGTGCCTTTCACAGCCGAGTGTCCTGGGGAGGGCGGGACCCAGAAAGCCGCTGAGCAGGGCGGGAAGGCCGAGCCTGAGCGCCAGGAAGACTCCAAAATGAGGCTGCAGAAGCTTGGTTAATGACACGGGAAGATGTTCAGCGATAAGGGGAAAAAGCAGGTATATAAAGCAGGGCGTAGGATGATCCTCTTATTAAGGAGAAGAAATATTTCCTTTAAGAGTGTACACACACAGAAAGGCCCTAAAACTCAAAGAGTGATTATCTCAGAATGCTGGCATTTCCTGTGACTTTTGTTTTCTTCCTTTGTGCTTTTATATATTTGCCAAGCTTTTTGTAATCATGTGAAAAATACTTTTTTTTTTTTCCCCTTAACCTGCCAAATACCTTGTCCTCTTATCCACAGGCTTTGTCCAAGAAAGACACGGCCCACAGCCCTGTGGGGAGCCAGTGCTCAGCCCTGCCTTAATTGATACACACCTGCTGCCCCATGGAATTTCAGTATTGAAGACTTGGGGACAATCTGATTAAAATGGAGAAACGGAAGTTATATTTAAAATAAAATTGAAGCCAGGCAGGGTGGTGCATGCCTGTAATCCCAGAGTCTCAGAAGACTGAGGCAAGAGGATTGCCAGTTTGAGGCCAGTCTCAGCAACTTAGGCCCTGAACAACTTAGCAAAACCATCCAAAATCTAAAAAAGTTAAAAGGGCTGGGGATGTGGCTCAGTGGCAAAGTGTCCCTGTATTACATTCCTAATATATATATATATATGGACCTATAATTGGGACCACATCAATCATCCGTATAGAAGAGTGAGGTGGGATGGGGTCAGGTCTAGAACCACCAGAGTCCTCTCCTATGGTGTCCACTAAGCCTCAGGCACTCTCCTGCCTATTTCTTGTCCCCAGCAGCTGATTGGACCAGGGATGATCAGCTGACCCAAGTGCAGCCAATCTATGGGTTGGCCTATGCTCTATGCAAGAAAAGATTACTGGACCCTTCAATTCCTCCCTGGTGGTCAACCAGGGGTTCTGGAGGCAGGGTGTGGTCAGTTGGGCTGAGGGGTCCTGGAGATGGGGCTCAGTCAGTTCAGCCAGGGTCCTACAGGTCCTGACTGTTGTCTCAAAATGGTGGCAGCCACGTGTAACCAAACCTGCGGGTTCTGTGACAGTGGACTTCCAGGCAACAACAGGCAGCTGGCCATCTACTGGTTGTCTGTGGTCAGTCTTCTAGCTACCAGCTGACAATCAGCAGGTGGACTTCGGGCTGTGGGTGATGGTAAGTGATGGGCAGGCAAGAGGCAGGTAAGTGGCGGATGATAGGCACCAGTCAGTGAGCAACCTGCACTTAAAAAGTAGTCAATATGCTGGCAGACTGCAGATGATCGAAGTGGACAAATGGGGTAAACAGCAGGGGATCGATAAGCAGCAAAGACTGCCTCACCATGAAACAGATATCCTTTGCTTGAAACCCAAGTTATGGAGCAAAAAGGAATGCAGGCTCCTTCTAGTCCGCCGTCTTGGATCTCTCCAGTATAGATGTGAGACATTAATTCTAGGAAAAATGAATGAGAGAGGCCCTGGACTCAAGGACACTAGGCACAGAGGAGGGTAGGGCTGAGATGCTGGACTAAAAACAGTAAAAATATGAACATCTGTGGAATGACAACTTTCCTGAGCCCATCCCTTGCCTGTCCCCAGAATAGGCCTACAGACTCACATTAGATATTCCTCATTGCACTAATCAGTTGATTCCTTAATCACCCTTGAGTAAAGCCCACTATGATGAGAACCCTGCCCTGCTTTGAACACAAGAGATTCTAATAATCTTTGAGGTTATAATCAACTTTTGAGAACCTTGATCTTAAATAAAAACAGGCAGTTGAGTATCATCAGAATATTTAGGTTGGAATAAAAGAGCTCTGGGAACTTAAAAAATATGAGATGAATATAATATTACTTAAAAGGGTTGTAAGAAAAAGTGAGACTTATTTACCAGAAAGTTTATAAAAAGACAAGATAGAAAACAGAATTAAAATGTTTTAAAAACTAGAAGGAATAGGAACTTCCAATGAATAGAAGCTCCAGAAAAAGAGGATATAGTGAATTCAGTACGATGGGAATTACCAAAGAAAGAATATAAATTTCCCCAAACTGAAACTCGTTTCCAAAACTCATTTTCTAAACTGATTTAAAGGACCTACTGATTGCCTGGTACCGTGAGTGAAAACAGACATCATTGGATATGGCAGAACACCAAAACTCTAAAAGCTTCCAGGGAGAGAAATGACTGGGGAGAAGGGCGGTCCCCAACATCAAGGGTTGTCCCTCCTCAAGGGATGAGGACAATTAAGGATGGCATTTAACAGCAACACAGGAACTTTAAAAAGATGGAGCAAATGTTTTCAGAATTGTGAGAAAAAAATAATTTCCAACCTAAAATTCTATACCTAGCCAAATTATGAATAACTGTGAGTGTGTTAGGAAGTGACTGGAACATGTTTCTTAATCAAAGTGAAGAAGTAATAAAAAAGAGAGAGAGAGAGAGAGAAATATGGGAAATAAGATCCACTGGAGAGAGTCAACGGGACTCCCTGGCAGAGGGAAGAAGAAAAATTCCAAGTCTATAGTTGGACAATGGGTTGATAGAGCAGGCAGAATATCTGAAGGAAGAAGGATGGGAAATGACAGTTAAGGATTTGGCACATATGAACAGATGGAAATCTGTTTGGCAAGACATTGCACAGAGCCATCATGGTAGGACATGGGAAACAGTCATAGATTCAAAGAAAAGTAATCAAATGATGCAGTGACTACCTACAGAAATACAAACAATTGCACAAAAGTGAACGTGTTACCTGGGACACTGGATATCTCTGTAGCAGTAACATTAATGGGCTATAATAAGATGAATGAATAAAAATTCCAGAGATGAAGGCAAATGTGAACTCAGTGCAAATGGGGATATTTAGAAAAAAAAAATAATACCCCAAAATTTGCCCAAACAGAAAAGCCTGAGTTTCTTGATTGTAGGAATATTTTTAATATTGAAAACACCAAATATCGGTTTGATCAAAAACTGATGGACAAAGGGGCAGAAGAGACTTTTTTATGAGTGTATTTTATTATTGATTGGTGTATTGTGATTATACATCGTATTGGGATATGTAGTGATAATTTTACCAATTTCATCTCCCAAAACCCCCGTTTCCCTCTCCTTCTCCTTCCTACTGACCCTCACTTTACTGTTATCTCTTCTACTTTAATGAGGTCTGTTTGTTATATATTCTTTTCTTTCTAGTTTCCACATATGAGAGAGAACACACAAACCTTGACTTTCTGAGTCTGACTTATTTTGTACAACAGGACAGTTTCCAGTTCCAACCATTTTCCTGCAAATGACAAGATTTCACTCTTCTTTACAGATGAATAAAATTCCCTTGTATATATATACACCACATTTTCTTTCTCCAGTCATCTACTGACAGACACCTAGGCTAGTTCTATAACTTGGTAATTTTGAATCGCATCACTATAAACATGGATATGCAGGCATTTCTATGGAATGCTGACTTTAATTCCTTTGGAAAAATATTGAGGTGTGGTAGAGCTGGTTGTACGGTGGTTCCAGTCCTAGTCTTCTGAGGAAACTCCATACTGATTTCCATAGTGTTTGTGCTAATTTACAAGCTCACCAGCAGTGTGTGGGCACTCCTTTTTCCCCAGCCCCTCCTAGCACTTATTATTGCTTGTATTCTTGATGATTGCCATTCTAACTAGAATGAGATGATCTCAATGCAGTTTTGATTTGCACTTCCCTGGGTGCTAGAGATGTTACAGTATTGTATATATTTGTCGGTCATTTGAATTTCTTCTTTTGCAAAATATCTATTCACTTCATTTGAAAAGGGACTTTAGAAAAGCTAAATCTTCTGCTGGGCCTGGTGGTGCATATCTGTGATCCCAGCAACTCAGGAGGCTAAGACAGAAGGATCTCAAGTTCAAGGCCAGCCTGAGCAACTTAGCAAGACCCTGTCTCAAAATAAAAAAATAAAAAAGGACTAGAAGTATAGCTCAGTGCTAGAGCAGCCCTGGGCTCATTGCCCAGAACCAAGAAAGAAAAAAGCTAAATCCTTATGCAAAAAAATAGGAAGCCAAGAGATAGAGTATAAAATGGATTGGATCAAGAAATGGCAGTATATCAGGGTTTATGCCAGAAGAAAAACCTAAAATATCGGTTGCCTGACCTGAGAAAAATGAGGATGGAGGTGAATAAGGCATTGCAGTTTTTCATTTGTTTGTATGTATTTGTAATTTTTAGCCTCTATTAACTTTTAAAACTCTGGTGTGACATTTTGGTTTAAAAAATAAATTTTAAGTATATATATATATATATTTTTTTTTTTTTCTGTGCTATAGTATAATAACCAAGCCTTCAGTAAAAGTGGTGCTTGCTGCTATGCGAGATTTAAAGGAAAGGAGTGTTTTTGAGACTCATAGGCTAGAGAGGCACAGCTGCTGCAGAGCTGCAGGTGTGGGGAGCTGAACTCCTGTCCCTGACAGGACAGTAATAGGAGGGCCATTGTCTCTGCTCAGCTGATGGAGCCAATTTTCAGACCGTTGGCAAGAACTGTTGGATAGCAGGCAGCAAAGAAAGCGGCCACATGGATTTAGGCAATGTTCCCATGCGTGCAAGTCACCTGGGGATGCTATAAAGATGCAAATTCCTTTCAGTAGGATTCCGCATCTGAAAAACTTGTAGGTGATGAATGTCAAGGCTGCAGGGTTGCAGAGCACACTAGGGGTAGCAAAGATGTAGGCTGAGGAGGTATGAGAGGGGAAGAAGGACTTAGCCCAGAGCCCCAAGGGACTGGGAGAGAGGAGGAACAGTTCAGGCAAAGGCCCTGAACTCGGGCTAAGGCCTGGAGGAAAGGAAGACCAGCATCTGGGGAGGCGGTGCGGGGGCACAGCAAAGACAAACCAGCAATCAGTTACTTGGGGTCAGCCTGACAAAGCTTTCAGTGTTTTGTTCTAAGCAAAAGTGCACCAGTGTGCTACGGGGCTGAAGAGTTGCTGGTAGTAACCTGGCCAGCTGACCTCAGCGTAGCGTGCGGGAGCCATGTGGGCTTGGTGAGCTGTCCTGGAGGCCTGACTGAGGACTGGCAGCAGGGTGGAATATGTGGGAGCTCCTCTTCCTGCCTGCCCTGCCTCTCCCCACCTGGTTCTCAACCGGCAACCCAGCCATGGGGTCCTACATCTTCCCTATGCCCCATCAGGCTGTCAACGAACGTGGCTCCTGGGTTGGGAGATAGGCTCCTTCCACCTTGCCCACAGAAAGAGTCTGAAATGTTGGTAAGATGGGTGCTGAGTCTATTCAACCAATAGGAACAATGCAAATGACTCATAATTAAAAAGCCTAAGTGTTGTACACATGTAGACTCGTTGCTTTCTCCTAATAGTGGTATTAACCCTATTTTATGGATGAGGAGATCAAGGCAAAGAGAAGCTCCTCATGCAAGGACACACGTTTAAAGCAGACTTCAGACTCAAACCCAGCACCTGACTACTGCGTCTTTTCTCCTAAGCTGTGTTCCCTGAGGACTGCATCATTGGGGACTTCCAAATCTACAAAATCAGAGAAAGAGGCAGAGAAAGGGTGAGAGAGAGAGAGAGAGAGAGGGGGAGGAGAGACAGAGAGAGAGAGAGAGAGAGAGGGAGGAGAGACAGAGAGGCAGAGAGATTGCACAGAAGTGCAGCAGTGTCTGCCGTTCTCAATTGGCCAAGTCCTAGAGAGAGTGTGCGGTAGCTGAGGTTCTCTTGGTCCATCTCAATTACATCTAGCTTCTCAGATCTACTGGTGCAGCATCTTAGTGCAATGAATTTCAGTCTAGTTTAAAGACAGATGTCTTTTCATGCAGGATAAATCCTTCAGTGCAAGCTGATTGCTTCATCTTGTGTTCAACTAAGGAAGTTATCTGCACCAATCCTGGAAGAAAAGCTGGTTCATGGGACTTACTGAAAGATGATGTAAATGTGGCTCCACTATAGTATTATTTCCACTATTGTTCTTTGCAAATACATGGCATTGCCAGTTCACATTGGACCGCCTGGGCACTTGGTCCTGTACCTCTGCAGCCAGGTGGTGTTCGCTCCCTGGCCTCTCTCCTCTGTGGGCTTGTCTTCTCTTCTTTGCATGGCTAGTACCTACTCATCCTTCAAGACCAGCTCAGACAGGCCTTGGGCTCCTGGAAGTCTTCCTGTTCCTGCTCTGGCTGAATTGAATGCCTGGCTCTGGACTCCATGGCTCCACACAGCCAAGGGCCACTAACTTGTCTTGTTTTTCCATGGTAGAACAAAATGGAAATGTTAGCAGCTTAAGAGCTGACAGGGTCTAGTTTCATATCTTGGCACACAGCAGCTCTGCTTACTGGCATTTAACCACAGAGGCTTACAGCAACTGACAGGTAGCTGTGACAAGAAGACCACAGTAGCAAAAGCAGAAAACAAAATAACTGGGACAGAAGAACCCGCTTCCCAGACTTAATGCCCTAAAAGCCCCCAAGCAGTATGAGCTGAAAACCCCTAGGCTGTTGATAAGCTTGCACCCATATGAGGAATGTAAGATGTACCCTCCAATAGAATTGCACCAACTCCCTTGCCTCAACATACCCCAAATTTGTTTATGTATAAAAGTAAAAGCCCTGCTGCACTTAGGGCTCAGACTTTGGGAATTATCCCTCTGAGCCATGGCCACTAATAAAGTGTTGCTTCCAGATCTCAATGTCCTGACCCTCATTTCCTGCTACGCTTCCACTGTTAGGGTCAATACCCTGAGAGCAAGGTGGTGATTTTCATCTCTGTAATCCCCAAAGGAGTCTGGTTCCCAATAGGAGGCTTTGAACAATGTTTACTGGATGGAATACAGAGATAATTTCAGCATATGCAGCCCTCTATGTGGAATTTCCTTCCTTTTTATTTTAGGGCATGCACATATGTTCCCTCTCTACCTCTCTCTCTCTCTCTCTCCCCCCCCCCCCCCCCCCCCCCGTCTCTCTCATCTAAATCTTATTCCTCCCGAGCGAGTCCTCAGCTCAAGCACCCACTTCTTCCAGGTCCTTTTACCACACCTACCTCACACAATTCTTCTCTTAAGACATGTCCCTCATGCCCCTCAAATGATTTTATTTTTCAACATTTGTCTTTCTGGCCAGGTTGTCAGTCTCATGGACACAGAAACCTCATCTGCAGCCTCCTCCAAGATGTGTCACAGCACTGGACACTTAGTAGGCACTCAATCCATTTTTTTTAAGCAAATAAACAAATGAATCAGGGGTCAGTTATCATTTTGAGTTCCTCAAGGCATTGCGCAGAGATAAGACTTGCACTTGTGCCGGTTGCGTGATCGCCGTCCAGGAAGAGTGGGGCCAGGGAAGTGCCCAGGACAGCTCATCTCAGAGGCCACCTGTTCTTGCATGAGCCTGAGAGTAGGAGTTTGGGGTCCCTGTCCCCGGCTTACCTCACCTAATCCTGACCCTGTTCTCCTTTCCTCTTGCATATCTCAGCCTTGTCTTGACGTAGGCAGCAGAGATCTAGCACATGCTAACGTGTAGAATAAAACATACATTTTTCTTCCTACTATATGCTCTCTCCTAACCTGGTGCAGAACACTTTCCCCAACATGCAAGCAATTCTGCAGTGGGTCCCCCCATGGACACCAGCTGAGAGTCCTCTTTTCAATTCAGTTCAGTTCTGACACTATCTTCAGATCCTGGTGATATCTTCAGATCCCACAGGTGGAGGGCTCAGTCCCCCACTTCACGTGGGCCCCAAGAATGTCTGACTAACTGGTATAAATTAGGATCTCCACAACTGCCTCCCGGGGTTGGATTAATTTTCTAGAGTAGCTGACAAAACGTGGGGATTCTTGTTTGCCTGCTTAGTGCAAAAGATGTTGTTGAAGATCCGAATGACCAGCCCAGGGTAAACCACGAGGGAAAGCAGTGGGTGGGGAACTTCCAGGCCTCTCGGGGCACACGGCCCTCTAGGAGCCTGTGTTCAGCTCTCTGGAAGCTTGTGAACTTGACCCCTTTTGGTTTTTATGGAACTGTCATTACATAGGCATGATTGGTGGTGATCAGACTGGCCATCAAACTCCCCCCTTCCTGGGGCAGAGGTGGAGGTGGAACTGAAAATCAACTCCACTTCTTCCTGCCATTCTGTCTATCCTGTGGCCAGCCCCCATCCTAGGGGCTGCTAGTCACCAGTATCTCATTAGCATACAGGACACTCTTACGACCCCAGAAATTCCAAGGGCTTTAGGAGTTATATGCCAAGAAATTGGGATAAAATCTAAACACATACACCTTATTAGAAATCACAACTTAATAAACAAATAACAGAAAGTTACTGCCTCATATAGTAAAACCACCAGGAGGGCAGAGGTGGTAAGATTTAGGAGCTCCTGGACAGGATCTCAACATCAGAACTTTGTTTTTCTCTATTCTCCATTTTTCTCTGTATCCTTCTCTCAGACCAACAAGAGACAAAGTTGCTCGTAAACTTGGCACCTACATTCTCATACCTTTGCAGCCAGGGAGGAAAGCCACTCCTTTTGCCAGCTCAGGGCAGAGGTCCTGGGGAAAGATTCTCATTGGTCTGGCTCAGGGCTGAGGTCCTGGGGAAGGACTCTCATTGGTCTGGTCTGGCTCAGGGCAGAGGTCCTGGGGAAAGACTCTCTTTGGTCTGGCTAAGGACTGAGGTCCTGGGGAAGGACGCTCATTGGTCTGGCTCAGGGCTGAGGTCCTGGGGAAGGACGCTCATTGGTCTGGCTCAGGGCTGAGGGCCTGGGGAAAGATTCTCATTGGTCTGGCTCAGGGCAGGGTCCTGGGGAAGGATTCTCATTGGTCTGGCTCAGGGCTGAGGTCCTGGGGAAAGATTCTCATTGGTCTGGCTCAGGGCTGAGGTCCTGGGGAAGGATTCTCATTGGTCTGGCTCAGGGCTGAGGGCCTGGGGAAGGATTCTCATTGGTCTGGCTCAGGGCAGAAGTCCTGGGGAAGGATTCTCATTGGTCTGGCTCAGGGCAGGGTCCTGGGGAAGGATTCTCATTGGTCTGGCTCAGGGCAGAGGTCCTGGGGAAGGACTTTCATTGGTCTAGCCAGGTCACCTGATGATGACTGGGGCCAGAGACTCAAGGGGGTCTGGTTGGCTCAGCTTAATTCTCATGACCAGTCCTGCAGCCAGGACCTAAGGTCCGTTACCAGAAGAAGAGGAGCAATAGCAGAGACCATGCCCCAGGGGAATCCTTTGGGTAAAGAGGCCACCAGAATTTGCTGCTATGATGCATCTCAAAACACAGAACTCTGGTCTGACTGACCTAACAGGAACACCATTGCCTGATATCCTTCGTTGTTAGCTTCCATTGGGTGCTAGAAATGACCTCTAGTCCTCTGAGCACCCTCCTCTGCCCAGAGCAACCCCCTGCCAGGCAGAGGGACACTCATGAGTAAACAAGACTAAGAAAAAGGAGTGGTTTTCCAACCACAGGCTCTTCACCATTAGTTATTTTCAACCAGGGGCAATTTTTTGTCTCCAGGGAACATTTGGCAATGTCTAGAGACATTTTTGCTCACACAGTTGGGGGGGCTGGGTTTCTGGCATCTAGTGGGTAGAGGCCACGGATGCTCTAAACATCCTGCAATGCATCCAGGAGCCACACCACATACACACACACACACACACACACACACACACACACACACACACTATCATCCAGGCCAAACAGAAGTTTCTGGAGAAGATGGATTCCTAGAACCTTCTTTCTGGCCCCTTCTCCTGTCACGATGTGCTCAGTGTGTAGAGAGGGTGACAGGAATCTTCCCCAGGTCCCTATCCTTTGAGGCACCATCTTTCACCTGCGTGTCTCTTGGGATATGATGCTAAGCCCACCCAGAGGAACCCGGATGCTGCCAAGGTGTGTGGAACTCCTCCACTCTCAGAATACCTGTTTCGAAGAACGCAGGAGAGCCAGCGGGACTGGGAGGGAAACAGCAGCTGAGAGAAAAGCAACAGCTGGCATGCTCTCAGAGGGCGACCCTGGGGAAGTGCAAAAGGGCTTAGTCATGCTCAACAACCCACCCCGAGCTTCACAGAGTATTGGGGTTTTTTCAGAGTCAACAGGGTTTGAGAAGAAAAACCCAAGCAGCACACAGCAGCCCAGCTACTCCACCCCTTCCTTCATTGGCACCATCACGTGCTCAGAATATTTCCAGATTGTGAGAGAAAACAAAATCCCTGTCCCACAGAGTAGTTAGGACCCATGACATTCTGGAGTCAGACCTAGCAGAAAACCCAGCTTCCTGTCTGGGCAACTGGGGTGCCCTGGGGCAGCCTCTGGCAACCCCAGATTCTCCCTCTGTAAATTGGGGATCACCCGATCTCCCCTGTAGATGTGTTTTGAGGTGTGTTAGCATGGTGCCTGCTTCACTGTTGGGTCTTGACAAATGTCAGTGGCTCCTGGGCCTACTGTAAGGATGATTGTATCGGGGGATGGCCAATCTGCACGGGGGGAGGGGCAGTTGTTCTCAAGCTGCAGTGCACAGGGACTCACCTGGAGGGTATGTGAAATTAGTGGCCTGGTATTGCAAATAAATGCTGGGGGATTGCTCCTGGAAATGCAAAGCCAGTGAGCAGGACCAGAAGAAAAATGTGAAGAAAGATTCCTGAGCCACAGTGAGTAAGAAGAAAACCAGAGATATCTGCAAAGTAATGCTCTCCCAGAAGAAAGGAAGCAGAGGGTTTTATTCTGGGAGTTCATACACATTCACTTTAAAGGCAGGTGCGTTTCTGAGCATGCTCAGCTCATGGTCGTAGTTAAAGAATAAGATGGATACCTTCCTGGGCAGGTCCAGCTCAAGCTCATAGAGCACCTGGTAAAGGTTAAATGGCAGCCATGAACACTTAGAAATGGCACTCAATTCAGGGTCACAAAGATGGCAGACCTGAGCGCTTCTGGGCATGCTTGGTTTGATATCAAAATACAACAAGTTTTCTCTAGAAGCCTAAAATAGAGTGGCTCAGTGATCTTAGCAATCATGACTGATTCTTTATAAGTTCCTCCAAAAAGTTTTAGTTAAAACAAAAGAGAAGACCCTTTGAAGGTGCATTAACCTAGAGTTCACCACTAAAGGTGTCTGTCGCAGTCAGTGGCTAAAGTGAGAAGACGTGTCTCCCTCAAGCTCGCTTCCTGTCTGAATTCATTCAGGCTGCTCCAGCAGGACACCATGGCTGGAAGCTTAGACACAGATTTCTCACAGTTTTGGAGTCTGGGGTCCAAGGTGTTGGTGCTGACAGACCTGGTGTGGGGTGAGGGCCCCTTCCTGGTTTCAGACGTCTTTCCAGTTTCTTTCAGAAGGGCACTGATCCAATTATGTGGGCTCCCACCAGATGACTGTTCACCTCCCAAAGGCCCTGCCTCTCAACACCATCACAATTTGGGGGGACACGTTCAGTCCCTAACACAGCCACGGTCAGATAATATTGATGCTGCTGGTCGGGGGGGACGCACTTGGAGAAGCACTGTTTTCATGCAACCGTGTCCAGCTCCGGTCACCCATTAAGATCACCAAGGAACTTAGGCCCCTGGAATTCTGATTAAAGTGTGTGGGGTGTGGCTCAGGCATCGACCTTTGTAAAGTTTCCCAAGTGTTCCCTACATGCAGCTGATGGAGGATTGTGGTCCCAATGGCCTGTGGGGCACAGGGCACTGCCCCAGTTATAAGTCCAACCCCTCTGCCAGCTCAGCATGCAGCTTCCTGGAAAAGCACCTTGTCTGGCCCCATCTGTTGAAAATTGTCCTCTCTGGGTTCCTTCTCTCAGCCTTATCTTACTTCTGCTCCCCCAGCCACTCCCCAGCCATGCTGGGGTCCTGGAAACCCCCAACCCCAAACCTCATCCGCAGTGGTCAGGCCAAGGCTGACAGAGGGGAGGTCCTCTGCACACTACATCTCAGTCCCAATCTCTCTCTGTGTTGTGTCGGGAGCCCCACACTGACCCCTGGATGACCAGACTCCAGGCTCCAACCCGACCTGGCACCAGCTGTCCCCCCACCTCTCCCAGGCCCAGGGGGTGTGGTGACTCCCCTGGGACTTACTCTAACACGTGCCTCCTCAGGTCCAGTCCACAGGTCTGGACTTCGCTTCCTTCCTGCCCCATTGAGACTACAGGGATGTTCCAGACTTTCATTTAAAACACCAGCCAGATGTAAAGCCTTCCATTTAAATTTCAGAAAGGGACCCTCCTTACCCTTTGATGTTCGCAGTGCAAACAGACCATCAAAGGGTGTAATACTTACCTGGATAGCAGCGCTCCTAAGATGCTCATTGCTGGAGTGCACCATTTCTAATTAGAGCCTTTGCCTGCAGAGGAGGCTGGGAAACTTGCCCCAGCCCCGACTCACCTGGCTCCAGTCCCTGGTTCTCTGCCTGAACTGCACATTCGGCCTGGTGTCCCCGCTTCCTGCTCCCATGGCTTCTTCCCTGAGATCCACACGTTAGCTGGCACAGTCAGGACCCTCAGGAAAAAAGGATCTTCAACTTCCAACTGCACCCAGGGAGGGAGGTGTGGGGGGTGGTGATTTTTTTCTTTCTTTTAAATCGTTCCTAAGTTATTTCCAGCTCCAGCAGGGCCTTTTCCTCCATTGCCCAAGGGCATCTCCAGGCCCAGGTCATCTGTACATCGCTAAGAGGCCATGATGGAACAGAGACACCCCCACATCTCCCAGGCCTAATGCGTTAAAGGTTTCCTTCTCACTTTCATTAAGTCTGATGTGAGCCCAGCACGCCTGCGTGTTCTGGAGTTAGGTTTCCCTGAAACTCTGGCCTCTGAGGCCACCGTGTGAAAGGAGTAGAGCAATCGACAGGCACACTGGCTCTCGACTCCTTTGGCTGGTAGGTGACATGCGACATTTCTGCTCATATACCAATGGCCTAAATGTGTCCTGTGGCCCCAGTCTGCCTGTGGGAAGCATGGGGAATGCTGGTGGACACCAGCTGTCTGCCACACCTTCTCTCCAGTCAGAGTGAGTCAGGGAATGCACCTCACCGTCATGATATGGCCCTGGAGGGATCAGTATCAGTGGTGCTATGGATTGGATGTGGTTTGTCCCCCAAATTCCATGTGCCAAAAGCTTGGCCCTCACCATGGCTAGGTGGAGAGGTGATAAATCTTTCCTAAGTGGGCCCTAACGCAAGGTAGGTATGCCATTGGGAGTGCCACCCCTGGAAGGAGTTAATGCAGCTCACTTGGACCCCAGTTGGTTCCCTTGAGTGTGAGCTCATGAGACAGATCCTGACCCCCTAAAAGCTCTCTGGCATCCTGTCTTACCATGAGATTCCTTTTATATACCCTCCCACCATGATGCCATTAGCCAAGGGGCCCTCACTAGAGGCTAAACAAATGTGGCAGCTGATCTGGAACTTTGAGCCTCCTAAACTATAAACCAAATGAACCTCTTTTCTTTGTAAAGTACCCAACTTCACACATATTATTATAGCAATGGGTAAAATGTACTAAAACAGGAGATGTACTGTTAATTCTCCCCACAGATCCATACTGTGTCCTTCTGAGACTTGGAATCCACTGGATTTCTCTGCCGTTTGACCTTCAGTGGGATTCAACCATTGGAAAATGCATGCTGAGAAGTCACCAGCAGAGGCAGGAAGGTGGAAGAATGGGAGGAGCAGGCTCTAGGGTACCCTCCTTCCTTGAGAGCCCTGGTATATCTGAGGCTGCTTCCTGTCCCGACAGCTACGCACTGGTTAGGCGGCCTCCTTCCCTAGGTTCTCACCAGATTCCACCTACTCTTTCTCCTCCCTGGCCCTTCTGATTCCTGCCATCACTGGTCCCTGCCTGCTTCATCATCCTTCAGTGGTTTTTGGAACTCAAACTCCACCCAAGTTTCTGAAATAGCATCTTCATTAACTTTTCCATTTGCATTGGAACGGACCATCTTTCTACTTGGAAAGAATGATCCCACAGCATTCCCTGTCCTACCCCATTCTCACAGGTGTGGGGCAAGGGCCAGAGGCCAGGGTACTCCAAGGCTTTTCTTATTGACAGATTCAATTCTCAGGATTACCCTTTGAGACAGATCCAATTATATCCTGCAATTTTCACACAAAAAAACAAAAAAAGAGATGTTAACAAATTTATATGACATCCCATAGCTGCACATGACAGAGCCTAGATTTGAGCCCAGAAGTCCAGCCCCTGCCCCTACCACCTACCCTATTGTGCCACATTCCATACCACCGACACTCATTCATGCTGGAACAATGAGCCCCAACCACTAAGTGTGCCAGCCATGCTTCTTGGGCCTTTATCTGCTGCTTTCTCAGGTTGTTCTGGTTCTAAGACCCTCAAACTTCTGGACTTAGAGAGGCTGCAGCTAAATGGTCATTGGGCCTTCTTCCAATGTGGGGCCTCTGCTATGTTAGGGGTAAATGGTAATTTTTTTAGCTCCCAGGTTTAATTAATATTACCCTTTATTGTGGGTTAAAATGGTTCCCCCAAAATATGTTAAAGAGTGCCTTGGATGTACACTTGTTTGGAAATAGGGTGGTTGCTGATATAACTGATAAGGATGAGGTCACACTGGAGCAGGGCAGGCCCTTAATACAAGGTGACTGGTGTCCTTATATGGGGGAGAATTGGACCCAGTGACAGACCAACACACAGGCAGGGAGCATGTCACCTGGAGAGGAGGGCGGCCTTGCGTCCACACACACAGGAAGCCAAGGACCACTGGCCATGCCCAGAGCCCAGGAGTACAGGCAACAGCCCCTCAAGCCTCGAGAGGGAAGCCACCTGCCACGCGCTGATGTCAGACAAAGGGCCTCCAGAACCCTGGAGGGCAGCGTGTGGTTTCCAGCCTCCCAGTTTGGGACGCCTCATGGACATCCTCCATCAGCAGGGACGCTGCCTGTCTCCTCACCCCAGCCCCTCCCTCTCCGAGGTGCTCCAACACCGCTGGCCCTTGGGCCTCTTCCAGGACTCCACTTGAGTCCCTGCCTTAAGGGCTTCCTGCTCACCCTGCCTTTTCCTGTGGGGACCGCCTCCTGCCTGGCCGCAGGACCCTTCCCTACTGAGATGCTCCTGCGGGATGGGAAGTGTTGAACACATGCACTCTCCAGCCGCTCTGTTCTTCTGGCAAATAAGCCATTTCGTCTGCTGTAAAAGCAACACCTAAAATCTCAAGAAATACTAGAAAAAGGCAAACCTACTGCAGGCCCATCCCCCAGGAGCACCTGTCCCCCCTACAGCTGCCTGGGCTTGTCCTCGTCACCACACTCTTTCAGATGACCTGTTGCTCTGCTTAAGGTCAGAAGCTGTCTGAAACTGGGAACTTCACCCTGTCAGAAGCATCCTTGGCCTCAGAATTCGTAAGGAGAAGCCCGTGAACATCTGGGCACATCTGGAAAACACAAAACCCTTAAGAAACGGACAGACTCATTGAGGCTGGGGCAGGAGAGCGGGACTGAAGACAACGACCAAGTCGAGGAGAAGCAAGGTGATTTAGGGAAATGCAGCCGAAACCTCAGTGAGATAGGCTCACGCCCATTAGGGTGGCTGCTATCCAGAATCAAAACAAACAAGCAGAAAACAGCGTGTCGTGAAGTGTGAGAAATGGAGAGCATTGTGCACCGGGGTAGGAACACAGCACGGTGCGACTATTGTGGAAAACGGCGTGGTGACGCCTCAAAAGATGAGCACAGAATCACCATGTGATCAGGAATCCACTCATGGGCATATTCCGAAAATACTGAAAGCAGGGTCTCAGATATTTGTACTCCCACACTTGAGGTAGCGTCATCCCTAATAGTGGAAAGAAATCCGAGTTTCGTGGATGCTGAATGGATAACCAGAATGTGGTGCACCTGTGCATAAAGGGAGCAGCACACAACCCTTCGTAAGGCAGGCTCCCCCGACACCTGCTAGAACCAGGATGAACCTGAGGACGAAGTGCTACGTGAAATAAGCTACTCACAAAGACAAATTCTGGATGATTCCACTTATGTGAGGCCCCGAGAGGAGCTTAATCCACAGGGGCAGAAGATTCAGGTTGTTTCACGGGTACAAAGTTTTAGACTTGCAAGAGGAAGAGATCTGGAGATCGGGTTACAATCATGTGAATGTACTTCACCACTGAGCTGTACACTTAAAAATGGCTCAGATGGCAAATTGTATGTTATGTATATTTGCCACAATTATATTTTATATTTAAAAAAAACCCGAGAAACTGAAGGAACACGGATACAATATAAATCTGGGAAGCACATGGCCACCATGGGGCTGGCGTGGTCAGTGACCACAGCAGCAGTGTCATGTGGGACAACCTGGGTTTGTCCCTTATGCACACTCTGGGGGAGATGTGTCCAGAAGAAGAGAGGTTTAAATGAGGTGGGCCCCCAGCCCCCACCCAGCAAGCCTATCCCTTCACAGTTTAAGACCTGGTCCAGCATAGAGATGTCCTGTTTTAAATCGAGGGATAAATGAATGGCTTTTTGTCACTTATCACTTTTCCTTTAGCACTGCATCGTTTCAATGGGTAATACATGCATAGTATCCAAAATTCAAAAGGCACAAAGAAGTATATGGTGTAAGTTTCCTTCTTACTTGGTCCCCGCCACCAGCTTCCTCTCAGGCAGCTCTTGTCCTCTAGAGGAAGGTGGATTTACACACACGCCTTTCTGTGCTCCAAATGGTCTATGCCCCTTGTCCTGGCTCCCGATTCACCTCTGAAGATACAATCCCAGGGCGGTACACAGCAGCAGAGGCGATGGCCTCCTCCCTCCTCCACCTCCTGCTCCTCCTTCTGCCTCTCTTCCCCTTTAGAGAAATACACTTATTACTCAAGGAAGGAGCACATAGATT
Source organism: Sciurus vulgaris (assembly GCF_902686455.1). Taxonomy (NCBI): domain Eukaryota; kingdom Metazoa; phylum Chordata; class Mammalia; order Rodentia; family Sciuridae; genus Sciurus; species Sciurus vulgaris. Next base: position 126,209,018 of record NC_136469.1, read on the forward strand.
TGGCCTAATTCCTTCCCAATTGCCAGCTTTTAAGTTGCCACCACGTCCCCTCTGCTATGTTGTGACTGTGTCCCCAAAGCTTATGTGTTGGGAACTTCATCTGCGAATTCCTGTGCTGATGTTATTTGGAAGTGAGACTTTCAGGAGGTGGCAATGGCTGGGTGATCAGGAACTGATGAGGTCGTCAGGGCGGGGCCCGTGATGGCTTAGTGGCCTTGTCAGAGGAGGGCGACCTGAGCGGGCAGCTTCCCCGTCTCTCTTCATGTGGTGCCACTCACAGCGAGAAGGCCCTCACCAGGTGCCCCCCCCTGCCCCTTGGCTTCCCAGTCCCCAGAAGTGTGAGCTAAGGAAATCTGTGTCCTTTATAGGTGACCAAGTCTGTGGCACTCAGTTACAGCAGCAGACAGCAGACTGACACACATTCCCTGGTATAATTAAAAATATTTCAAACAAAACTTAGGACATGAGTATAATCGGGGTCCGTAAACCCACAGCTCGGGCACAATGACAGCAGATTCTGTAGACTTATCTTTATCTACTTAGAACTACCTGGTTTTTGTTCTGGGCTGACCTGTTTTTCCACCCTTTGGAACATCAAGGTTATTATACAGTTGGTGAGAAAGAGCAATTCATCAGGAACCAGCTCTGCCATCCCAGAAGCCCAGGAGGAAGGCCAGGGAGGAGCAGGGCAGGGGGAAGCGTCCCAGGAGCAGAGCCTCTGAAGTCAGCGGCAGGTGGGGGCCCAGGGGAGTCTGGTGGGTGCAGACGCGCTCTTGGCTGGAATCCAAGTGGGGCGGCCGGCCCTTGATGCACCTCATGGCTGAAGCTCTTTGAGTTCATTCCCGACTGGAGACCACTCCACTGGGTCAGGATGCTCGGAGCTTGGGGACTTCTGACTGTCCATTGGTCTGTCCATCCCACCAGGGCACGTTCCCTGGAGCGTCTGTGGCCTCCTTGCACAGGTGCCACTCTTCTGGTGCAGGCAGGCGGGCGGACGCAGGGCACACAGCAGCAGAGTTCTCGAAGGCAGGTGGTGATCCTCCTGGTGACCCCCTCCAGCCCCTACGGCTGTCAGCGGATCGGCCTGAGGAGGGACCCTAGGAGGACAAGCTGGGGCCTTCTGCCACCCCTGCTGAGGATCATGCAGGGGCTGGGCCCCGGGTGCTCGGGCCTGCGGGGCACAGGGTCTCCCCTGGGGCTGGGCTGGGAGGGGCTGTGTCCACGTGGCGGAAGCGCCCGAGGGATGGCGGGCACCTGGCCTCCGCAGGCTGTGCTGCTCACAGGGCGCGGGAAGGGCAGGCTCGCTGGCACACTTGCTGGGGAGGGACGCTGGGGGCATACGCGGGGTGCACAGGCCTCGCCTGGAGCGAGCAGCCCATCCCCTGGGGTCCCTGGTGCTGGAGGACGGTAGGTTGCCATGACCTCATCGAATTTCCGCTTGTCCAGGGACGCCCAGGCATTACAGGGGTCGAAATCCACGTGAACATGATGGTCATGATGGCGGGGTTGGGGCGTTTGGGGCGCGGCTCGCTGTCAGGACCGGGTGGAGGCTGCTGGCCCTGGCTCAGCCCCGGTGGCCCATCACCTGCTCGAGGGTGGGCCTCTGCGGGGTTCAGCGTGAGCATCTGCTGGGTGAGGCTGCGGGCGTCGCGGAGAGTGGCGCGGGGAGCTGCAGGTGGCCCTCACGGTCAGCTTCAGCGGCGCTGGTGGGTGATGGCCTGGATCGGTGTCTCCCCGTGAGCAGGACAGAGCGCTCAACGCCCAGGCTCCGGACGTGCCGGGGCCCCTGGAATTCTTGCAGCTGCACGATCTCGGGGCGCAGTACAGGAGCGAGCCTCGGGAGGTGTGGAGCTTCTGCCCGGGCCTGAGGGTGACGCTCAGAACAAAGTCCCTGAGTCTGAGGCTGCGGCCCTGGTGTCCAGCACCATGTTGTCGCGCTTCAGGTCCAGGTGCGCGATGCCCCTGCCGTGGCTGCGGCGCAGGGCACCCGATCTGCTCCAAGGCCTGCCACCTTCTCCTCCCTCAGGCCGGGCCCACAGGATGTGACTCCCCAGCTCGCCCCCCTCTGCGTGCTCCACGACTATGTAGATGTCTGTGGTTCTCCATGACCTGGAAGAGCTGGATCACCTTTGGGTGTTCCAGGGCCACCAACCTGTGTGGCTCGCACCAGACAGGCTCAGAGCCCCTGTTTCGGGCACGACTTTCACCACCACCTCTGCCCTCGGTGAGGAGATGGCGGGCCAGGACCCCCTGGCTGAAGCCCCCCTGCCCAAGCCCCCTCACCACCTGGTAGTGGTTGGTGAGGGCCGGCTGGTAGCAGGAGCTGGGCCCCTGGGGCTCCACACCAAGCCCGTTACTCTGACTGCAAAGCATCCTAAAGTCGGAACACCAAGGAAGGACGCTCACTAAAATTAAATAACAAACCCAAACAAAACACCAAAACCAAGAAACAAAAGACAAAAGACAAAGCAAACAAACAAACCAAAGCCCAAATCAAAAAACCAGCAGCAAAAAGCACCCCAAACACCAACCACCAGCCACCAGTCACCAACCACCAACCACCAACCACCAACCACAAATGCTCTAACTATCTGGGAATCCGACAGGTCACCACCAAGAGCTTCCTGTACTTATGGAAGAAGAGCCCAGCTGCAGCCACGGTTGGAAAGCACATCACTGTGGCTCCTTATAAGGTCAGAGCATGAGATGACCCAACCACCCCTGGGCACAACCCCCAATGGTCACCTCACTTTGGGTCTCCAGGACCTTTGTGACTTTCATAATAAGAATAAGAAAGGACCCTGGAAGCTTTTTTGTCTGGCTTTTAAAATTTTTGTTCTAATTATTTTTACATGATAGTAAAATGCTTTTTGACACATTGTACACAAATGGAGCACAACTTCTCAATCCTCTGGCTGAACATGGTGCAGAGTCACACTGTAGTGCTAGACGGCAAGATCGGAAATCATGTTTGTCTCATTCTACCATCGTTCCCACTACTACATCCCTCTCCTCCCCTCACTCCCCTCTGCCCATTCCAAAGGTTCTTTATTCTTCCCTAGCCCCCATCCCCATTATGGATCAGTCTCTGCTTATCAGAGAAAACATTGGCCTTTGGTTTTTTGGGTTTGGCTTATTTCATTTAGCATGAAATTATCCAGTTTTATCAATAAACCTGCAAATGCCTTAATTTTATTCTTCTTTAAGGTTGAATTATATACCATTGTGTATATATACCACATTTTCTGTATCCATTCATCTGTTGAAGGGCACCTAGTTCAGTTCCATAGTTTAACTATTGTGAATCGAACTGCTGTAAACATTGATGTATCTGTGTCACTGTACTATGCTTATCTTAAGTCCTTTGGGTACAAATCGAGGAGTGGGGTAGCTGGGCCCAATGGTGATTCCATTCCTAGTTTTCCGAGGAATCTGCATACTGCTTTCCATAATGGTTTCATCAATTTATTGTCCCACCAGCAATGTATGAGTATACCTTTTTCCCCACATCCTCGCCAACATTTGTTGTTGTTTGTGTTCTAGATAACTGCTATTCTGACTGGAGTGAGATGAATCTTAGAGTAATTTTGATGTGTATTTCTCTAACCACTAGAGATGATGAATATTTCTTTATATGTTTGTTGATCAAGTGTATTTCTTCTTCTGTGAAGTGTCTGTTCAGTTCTTTAGCCCACTTATTGATTGGGTTATTTGTATATTTGGTGTTAAATTTTTCTAATTCTTTATATATCCTGGATATTAATGCTTTATCTGAGGTGCATGTGGTAAAGATTTTCTCCCACTCTGTCGGCTCTGTCTTCACATGATTGATGTTTTGCTGGGAAGAAACTTTTTAGTTTGATTCCATCCCATTTACTGATTCTTGATTTTACTTCTTGTGCTTTAGGAGTCTTGTTAATGAAGTCAGGTCATAAGCTAACATAGTGAAGATTTGGATCTACTTTATTTTCTACTAGGAGCAGGGTTTCTGTTCTAGTGTACAAGTCTTTGATCCACTTTGAGTTTAGTGCAGGGTGAGAGATAGGGGTTTAATTTCATTTTGTTACATGTGACTTGCCATTTTACCCAGCACCATTTTTTGAAGAGGCTATCTATTCTCCAGTGAATGTTTTTGGCACCTTTATCTAGTATGAGATAACTGTATTTATGTGGGTTTGTGTCTGTGTCTTTTATTCTGTACCATTGGTCTACATGTCTGTTTTGGTGCCAATACCATGCCATTTTATTACTGTAGTTCTGTAGTATAGTTTAATGTCTGGTATTGTGATGCTTCCTGCTTCACTCTTCTTGCTAAGGATTGCTTTGGCTCTTCTGGGTCTCTTATTTTTCCAAATGAATTTCATGATTGCTTTTGCTAGTTCTATGAAAAATGTCATTGGGATTTTAATAGGTATTACTTTAAATCTATTTAGCACTTTTGGTAGTTGGCCATTTTGACAATATTAGCTCTACCTGTTTAAGTGCATAGGTGATCTTTCCCTCTCCTAAGGTCTTCCTCAATTTCTTTTTTTAGTGTTTTGTAGTTTTCATTGTAGAGGTCTTTGATCTCTTTTGTTAGATTGATTCCCAAGTATTTTATTTTGGGGGGTGGCTATTGTGAATGAGGTAGTTTCCCTAATTTCTCTTGCAGTGGGTTCATCATAGATGTATAGAAATGCATTTGATTTATGGGTATTGATTTTATATCCTGCTACTTTGCTGAATTCTTTTATTAGTTCTAGAAATTTCTGGTGGAAATTTTTGAATCTTCTAAAGATAGAATCATGTCATCAGCAAATAGTGATCATTTGACGTCTTCTTTTCCTATTTGTATCCCTTTAATTTTGTTCATCTAATTGCTCTGGATAGAGTTTCAAGGATGACATTGAATAGACGTGGTAAAAGAGGGCATCCCTATCTTCTTCCTGCTTTTAGAGGGAATGCTTTCAATTTTTCTCCATTTAGAGTGATGGTTTGGGCTTAGCATAGATAACTTTTACAATGTTGAGGGATAGTCCCACTATCCCTAGTTTTTCCAGTTTTGAACATGAAGAGGTGCTGTATTTTGTCAAATGTTTTTTCTTCTCTTTGTCTACTTATGTGATGAATTACATTTATTGATTTCCATATATTGAACCAATTTTGCATCCCTGGATGAACCCCATTTGATTGTGGTGCATTTTAAAATATGTATTTGTATGTGATTTGCCAGAATTTTCTTGAGAACTTTTGTGCCTATATTCGTTGGGGATATTGATCTGAAATTTTCTTTCCTTCATGTGTCTTTGTCTGGTTTTGGTACCAGAATGATTCTAGCCTCATAGAATCATTTGAATTCATAGAATTTGAAAGGGTTCCCTCCTTTTCAATTTCAAGGAATAATTTTGAGTATTGGTGTTAGGTCTTCCTTGAAGGTGTTGTAGAAATCGGCTGAGAATCTGTCTGATCCTGGGCTTTTCTTCGTTGGTAGACTTTTGATGGTGTCTTTATCTCATTGCTTGAAACTGATCTGTTAAATTGTATATGTCCTCCTGGTTCAGTTTGGGTAGATCATATGTCTCTAAAAATTTGTCAATGTCTTTGAGATTTTCTATTTCATTGGAGTATAAGTTTTCAAAATAGTTTCTAATTATCTTCTGTCATGATATTTCCTTTTTCTTCATGAATTTTAGTAATTTGAGTTTTCTCTCTCATTAGCATGGTTAAGGGTTTATCTATTTTATTTATTTTTTCAAGGAACCAACTTTTTGTCAATCTTTTGAATTGTTTCTTTTGTTTCAATTTCATTTATTTTAGATCTGATTTTAATTATTTCCTCTCTTCTACTGCTTTAGGTGTTGATTTGTTCTTCTTTTTCTAGAACTTTGAGATGTAATGTTAGGTCATTTATTTGTTGGCTTTTTATTCTTTTAATGTATGAGCTCATGCAATGAACTTTCTTCTTAGCCCTGCCTTGATAGCGTCCCAGAGATTTTGATTTGTTGTATCACTGTATTCATTTACCTCTTAAGTATTTTTTAATTTTCTCCCTGAGTTCTACTGCTATCCATTTGTCATTCAGTAGCATCTTATTTAGTCTTCAGGTGTTGAAGTAGCTTTTATTTTTTATTTTATTGTTGATGTCTAGTTCATTCCATTATGATCTGATAGAACTCCGGGTATTATTTCTATTTTTTTGTATTTGATAAGAGTTGCTTTGTGGCATAACATGTGGTCTATTTTAGAGAAGGATTCATGTGCTTCTGAGAAGAAAGGGTATTTGCTCATTGATGGATGAAATAGTCTATATATGTCTGTTAAGTCTAAATTACCGATTGTATCATTTAGTTTTTTGTTTAGTTTTGTTTGGAAGATCTATCCAGTGCTGAGAGAGGTGTGTTAAAGTCATCCAGTATTGCTGTGTATTTGATTCTCGAAATTGAGAAGGGTTTGTTTGATGTATGTAGATACTCCATTGTTTGGGGCATAAATTTTCCCAATTGCTATGTCTTGTTGATGGATGATTCCCTTAAGCAGTATGAAATGTCTTTCTGTCTCTTCTGACTAACTGTGGCTTGAAGTCCACTTTATCTGATAGGAGGATGGAAACCCCTGCTTGTTTACACAGTCTATGTAAGTGATATATTTTTTTCCCCAATCTTTCTCCTTCAGTCTGTGGATGTCTTTTCCTGGGTGAATCTCTTGAAGGCAGCATATTGTTGGGTCTTTTTTTAAAGCCAGTCTATGTCTTTTGGTTGATGAGTTTAGGCCATTAACATTCAGGGTTATTATTGAGATATGATTGTATTCCTGTTCATTTTGGTTTATTTTTGGCTTTTAACTTGACTTAGTTTCTTCTTTGATGGACTTTTCCTTTAGTGTGGTTCCTATCTTTGCTGGTTTTTATTGTGTCTTTTTTTTTTTTTTTTTTTTTTTTCTTTTTCATTTTCTCCTCATGGAATATTCTGCTTAGAATGTTTTGTCGTGCAGGCTTTCTAGCTGTGAATTCTTTTAACTTGTTTATCATGGACAGTTTTCTTTTTCCATCTTCAAATCTGAAGCCTAGTTTTGCTAGACATAAATTCTTGGTTGTCATCTTTTTTCTTTCAGAACTTGATATATGTTATTCTAGGGCCTCCTGGCATTGAGGATCTGGGCTGAGAAATTAGCTGAGATTTAAATTGGTTCCCTCTATATGTAATTTGATTTTTTCTCTTTAAAATTCTATCCTTATTCTGTACGTTAGTCATTCTCATTACAATGTGCCTTGGTGTGGGTTTGCTATAATTTTGTACATTTTTGTACAAGAGGCTGTAAAAGCCTCTTGTAGTTGATTTTCCATTTTATTCTTTAAATCTGGGAAATTATCTGATATTATGTCATTGAAAAGATTGTGCATTCCTTTGGTTTGTACTCCATGCCTTTGTCTATGCTGATAAATCTTAAATTTGGCCTTTTCATGTTATCCCATAATTCTTGGAAATTCTGTTCATGGTTTCTTAGCATCTTCTCATACAGTTGACTTTATTTTCAAGAGTATATATTTTGTCTTCCTTGCCTGAGGTTCTATCTTCTAAGTGGTCTAGTCTATTGGTGATACTTTCCATTTTATTTGGTTTATTGTTTCCTTCATTTTGAGAATTTCTGCTTGATTCCTTTTTATAATCTCTGCATCTTTATTGATCTTGCACTTCCTGTATTTTCTCTCTGATACCATCCTTTATTTTGAAGATCAGTTGAATTATGTACCTCCTAAACTCATTCTCTGACATTTCTTCTACTGTATTGTCTATGGATTCTATTGTTGGAAAATCCTGGTTTGTCTGAGGAGCTTTGTTTCCTTGTTTTTTCATGTTGTTTGTGTGTCTTCCCACCTAACGGTATGGATCTGAGTACAGTCTCTACCCTGTAGCCTGTAGTCTTGTAGTGTCCCTGAAGGCTTCCTGTATCTCACCCTGACAATGGACTTCCAGGCAGCAGGGGCAGTGTGCTCTCCGGGGAGAATGGTGGGCAGTCTGCAGGCATATGGTGGGCAATTGGCAGGGAAATGTCGGGTGGTGTGTGTTGGACAGGCAAAATGTAGGCAAATGGGCAAATGGCTGGCAATAGGTTGTGATCAGTGAGCATTCTTCTGGCAAATGGTGAGCAATCTGCTGGCAAATGCAGGCAACTGCAGGAGGTGAATGGGAGGTGAACAGCAGGGGATCAGTGGGCAGCGATGGCTATCTCACAGAGAAACAGTATTTCCTCTGCTTGAATCCGGAGTCACAGAGTGACAAGGAATGCAGCCTCCCTCTAGTCGGCCATCTTGGATCCCCTGGCTCATCTGTTTTAAGGCAAAGCCCAGACATCAGGTCGTGCTGCCCTTACATGTCAACATTATTTTCACAAAACAACAGTCATGATCGCATCTAATGAAGCTGATGATTCTCTGATATTGTCTTATATTCAATTCATAAGCACATTTCCCCAATTGTCTCCAAAGTGCTTTTTTTCACAGTTGGTTTGCATTACATTTGATTGGTTGCTAAGTCTTTTCATTCTCTTTTAACCTTGAAGACCCCATCCTTTTCACAGTGCTGACTCGTATAAACTTGAGGTCATCCTGTGACTTACCTATGCTCTGGATTTGTCAGTTCACCTCTTTGTGGCATCACGTGTCATTTTCCTGTGCCCAGTCCCTCCAGATTCCCTATAAACGGAAGTCAGCTGCAGGAGCATGACCGGCATTTGAGGCAGGAACACTTCCAGCGAGCCTGTGCTGCTTATTGCGTGACATCAAGAGAAGTACGTCCTGCTTCCGTTGGCATTAAGACTGATTGCCGGTTTGAAGAGCGACAGCCCGACCCCTCCCTGGTCAAGCTGCTCCTCAGCCTCTCGCCCTACGTGTTCTTCACTGATGATCGCTGTCTGAATCCGCTGTTTCTAGCAGTTGCAAAATGGTAATGTTCTCATTCTCCCATTCCTTCCACATACCTCAGGCAGAGGAATCTACCTGCTTTTAAGCAGCCAGAGAGCTCACCTTATCCACAGGTCTGTGCTCTGAATGACTCAAAACAACCTCCCAAGCTCTACTTCAACACCAAAAGACCTGATTACCATTGAGGAAATTTCCCCAAACTGCCTTTGACTCTAAACGCAAGTCTGAGGGGAAAATTCTGAAAGTGACTGCACTGGGGGTGACCTTTGCCCACGTGTGTCCCCGACGAACCAAGGTGCCTGATCATTTGGATATAAGTCTTCCCAAATTTCTGTTGAAAACAACTGGTTGGATTATTTTACTAACACACAGGATCAAGCATCAAGTCTGCATTTAGTGCAGCAGCTTTCATTCTGTAGCTTTCATTCTGGTCACTGCCCCTTGGGAAAACCAGGACAGCATGGTGACATGAAGTCCTGCTGAAACTTCTAGAGTGGGCAACACCAGGCTCCTAAGGCAGCCTCCTCCCTTCCGAAAAGAAGCTCAGAACCTGGCTGTGAGGGAACCGGCTTTAGCAACACCCCTTCTCCCACACCCCTTCTCCCACATCTATAGAGCAAGGTCCCGCTCGGCCTCCTCCACCTGCAGAGGCACCATGAAAGTAATTGCTCAGGGGTCACGTGTGGTGGAAAGGAAACAGGACTCACAGTATTCCCTGCTGTGGCCACCCTCACCTCTTGGTCTGTTGGACACTTCGCTCTTCTCTGAGCTGCTCGCTTGGGATTAGCCCAGTTGACAGGAGGTGCCATTTTATCTTTCCTTAGGTTAAAGAAAAATCAATCTCAGAAACAAATCAATCCCAAATCCAACAAAATCAGAGGTTGTGAGGATTGAAAGGGGTGTGTATGAACATCGAGGCTGTGAGACTGGGGATTTTTGAGTTAAAAGGAACTTTAGAGACTTGTAGGTGATTCTGCATTTACAAACGTGGAGGCTGAGGCTCGGTGAAGGAGTGACTCACCCACCACAAAGTCGAGTCTCGAAGCCAGACTTGGAGTCTCCCCTGCAGACTGAGAGCTGCACATCCTCACACGTCAGGCACCAGGAGGGCCAGGGAGCCATGTGACTTGTCCTAGGTAGGAGAGCTGGGCCTGAGGGCCTACCACATGCCAGACACCATGCCAGGCATGTGATTACACCACAGTGCTTCCGGGTCAACCAAATGTGTCCTTATGCTATTCATATGCCATGCAGCCGTTTCCCACAGAGAAGCTCATTTGATGTTGGAAATACTCAGCATTTTTTGCACTGCAGCTAATTTATCTCCTAATGTGTGAAATTCCCCTCACTATGCTTTTTAAGGAAAAATTTGGCTCCATCAGAATATTCTCCAGATGAAACAACAATTCCAGGTTCCTCCAAGGCATCTCATTCCCTCCCAGTGTAAAGCAAGAAGAGTAGAACCCAGGAGTCTGGAGGCCCGAGTTCTGGTCCTGGCCCTGCACCCCAGTGAGCACCTTTGGCCAAGTCCCTCTGCCTTCCTCAGCCTCAGAGGCCTCCTGGGCAGAGTGAGGGGGTTGGATTAGGTGAGTGATTGCTAAATGTGCTTGCACCCAAAGCCTCTGTCTAGGAAGATCCTGTGAACACCAGCACTTTAGATTAATTGTCTCTCTTCTTAATCACACATCCATAACAGTAATAACTTTCAGTCAGAATAGCAAGCCAAGGGCAGATAGGGCTCCAGCCCCAACAGAGAGCCTTAACATTCAGCCCACTTGGTTTTAACATAGATAAATGAATGAACTCTCTCAAGCTATCGGAATGCTAAGAACAGTCTTCTGCCTTCCATCACTACCTTGAGGGAGCACTGTCCCTAACCCGCCCCAAGAAGTCTTGGAATCTACTGGGGTAAAAGAGCTCTACTGTCACAAAAAAATTTTAAAAAGATCTCTATCGTCCTCTGGTTTTAAAATTCTTAAGAGGGTGTGTAATGGTGTGATGGTTAATTTGAATTGTCGCCTTGATTGAATTAAGAGATGCGGAAATTAAGAGGCTTCTGGGTGTATCACTGAGATTGTGTCCCGGAATGATTGGCATTGGGATAGTGACCTGGAATGCAGACCCTTCCTAAGTGTGAGCAAGCACTGTTCAATAGGCTGGAGGCTTGGATGAAATGAAAGTTGGAAGAACAAGGAAGCAGCAACAGATGCAAGCTCGATTCTTCTCCAACCAGTTCTTGATTGCCGCCAGAATTGCCTGAGGTTATCAGACTCTCGCTCCTTCACTCTTCCAAAGCAGACTCTGCTAGTGATTCTCCAGGAAGTTTCCAGAAGCCTTTGGTCTCAGACTGGGGTAGCACTGTTGATTCCTCTTGTTCTGAGGCCTCAGTATCTTGGCCTGCGCGCTACTGGTTCCTCCAGCTCTCCAGCCTGCAGCGGTCATTGTGGACCTTCCAGCTTCTGGTCATGTGAGCCAACCTAATAAATCCCTTTTTTATAATCATACTTCCTGTTGATTCTGTGCTCTAGAGAACCCTAATACAGGGTGAATTCCACAAGCTTCCTCAGAGGTAAATAGTTGAGGTTTCATCCACCTATCAAACCTGAAGCCTGTTTTTAAGAATGTTATTTGCATCTTTCAGATGGGAATCTAGCTTGTCGAGGTTCCTTTAGGCTGAAGTGGATCCCAAAACAAGGATTTAGTATGTGTCATTTACTTGGAAGGTGATTAAGAAGAGACAGTGGAACGAGATCCAGTTCAGGAATGTTGGTGCATAGCCTGCAGCTGTGACAGCAAGGGCAGGGAAGCTGGGGTGCTTCTCCACCACACGCCCCAGCCAGCTGAAGGCTGCCCCTTGGGCTGACTCCCCTGTATTTCAGACCTGCCCTAGGAGTGCAGAGACCCAGGATGCTTTGCTTGTGGGGAACTGTCCACAGATGACCTCCAGGATAAGTGAAGGGCAGGTGAGTGGGACATCAACACATATTCCAGAAAGACTAAACAGAGCACATGTCACCATACAAAGTCACAATGACTATCCATCCATTCATTTAGCAAGAGTTGGTTGCTAGGTACTCTTCTAGGTGCTTGGATACATGAGTAAACGGAAGAGAAGGAGGTCCTTGAACTTGTCAAGTGCACATTCTAACAGGAGGAGAAACGTAACATACACAATACATAAGTGCATTGCACAATGTTACAGGATGATATTAACAATAAATATGCAAACTATACAGAGTCAGAAGAAGGGAAGGGGAGGAGAAGTGGCTGGTTCAGGGTCAAGGGCATTGCATTTAAATATGGTGACTGAGAAAATATTTGAAGAAGACAGTAAAATGAGCTATAAGAAAATCCAGCTGGAGAGAATTCCAGGTAGAACAAACTCCTTCAGGTGAAGCAGGAGGCTGCCTGATGTTCTCCTATAATGGTCAGAAAGCCATTATGTCTGGAGCAGAGAGCACAGGCCAGGATCGAAGAAGATGTCCAAAACCTTTGGTTTTATTGCAAGAGTAACGGGAGACATTGAGGCTTCAGAAGAAAAGGGACATGATTTACCTTGTGCCCCAAGATAACCACTCTGACTACTGTGTGCAGAGAGACTGAGTGGGCTCTACCAGGTATCCATGCTGCATGACAGATATCTTCAAATTTAACAGCTTGAAGTAACACAAGTGTTTTAGCCAATTCACTCACAGCTGTTGAAGTACCATTCCTGCCACCCTGTCCCTCTTCGGCCCTCTGCCCACCCAAAATCCCTGACACCCCTTCTCGTCCCTTCTCTGGACACTGCAGTTATTTACACACCTCTTTTATATTTGTCCTCCACAAATGGCTTCCTTTGATCTACCAGCTTGAGAGGATCACTTCCCTCTGGCTTTTTAAAGGTTTTCTGGCTCATTTCCCGGAAGATGGCATGACCACCTTGGGTTGTGACTTTATTACCAGCTGACACTTACTGTGCACCTGCTGATCGGTTTGCTAGGGCCGCTGTGACAAAGGACCACAACAACAGATATTTATTTAAACAACGAAAATGTATTCTCTTCCGATTCTGGAGGCCAGAAGTTCAGGGTCAAGGAGTTGGCAGGGCTGTTTCTCCTGAGGCTCTTCCTTGAGTAGATGGCTGCCCCTGCCTGGCATTCCTCTGTGTGTCTGTTCTCTGAGTTCCTCTTCCTGTAAGAGAACGTCCTCTTGGGCTAGAACCTTGCTTTATTTTAATTAACTCCTTAAGGACCCTACCCGTATACAGTCACGTTCTGAAGTTCTGGGGTTGCAGCCTCACCATGCACATTCTAAAGGGACACGGTGCGGCCTGGAACACCTACTGTGTCTCGCTGTCATGTTGGGCATTCTGGACACTAGAGAAGCCCTGCTCTCGTTAGTCTTCCTGTTCCTTTACTGGAAACACATCCAGGAAGCCAGGGCCCTGGGGACTTGCTGCCCCGAGACCTCTGACACTCACTCACTGCAATTAACTCGCATTGTCATGGAAAACCACTGTGCTGGCAAGAGCTGGTGCAGAATTAATGGAGACCCAGAAATGACCGAGGAGGTACATGTTCAGCTGGAGAACAAACAGGAACGAACCTTTGGGGATTCTCAGGCCCCTGCCTAATGTGTTCCCCAAAGCCACAGGCCTCACTTTCAAAACCCAAGTGCTACTCTCTTGATTATTAAAAAAAAAAGAATGGTTTTGTGCTTGGACATTTTATGTCTTGACATGTGAGTCCACAGTGAGAGAGAGGAAAAACAAAAAAATAGCCATTTCAGAAAGTTGATTTTGCTTATTCCACATGATAAATCACCAAAGCTGCCATTTTCCCAGTAATTTCAAAACCAAACAGTGGTTAGTATTTTTCCTAAACATGATTGTCTTCAATTGACAAGGGAGGGCGCCCCTTTGGGCTTTCCCTCAACACAGCAAAGGCGGCCAGCTGCGTGCCCCTTCTTCATGTTTACCCAATATTCCAGCATCGCCTTCCTGAGGCCTAATGGCGCTGATGTATTCCAGGGCATGTGTACTTAGCCGGGAAGTGCAGAAACTGACGGCTCGCATTTCCCCAAATTGATTCCACATCTGCCTTAAGTAAGCCGCTCCCGCTAGTCCAAGTAACACCCTCACGGCCCTGGGCACGACAGCGTATGCTATTAGAGTTGAGAAATAAAGGAGCTTTTCTAGAAAAGAAGAAAAATAAGCGAAAGGTCAGCCTGAGGTTCAGAGTACTGCTGGGGGTTACTGTTCCTTCTTTGAAGAAAACTAAATAACCGCTAAATTATAGAACATTTCAACTCCAGTCCTTTGGCTCATACTGCACAACCTTTTAGTGTGAAAATCTTGTTACAGTACCCCCCGAAAAAAACCTCAACCAACAGAAACTTCGGGAAATCTCACTTATACAGAACTTATATAGAAACAGAAAGCAAATACCCAAAACCCCCTGGGGCAGTCAAAACGTCACAAAGTCATTGCAATTTATCCATAGCAGAGCCCCTAAACCCACATGAAAGACATGCACTTTCATTTGATGCCAGGTTCCAGCATCTGGCTAGCTCCTTTCCAGTCTCACTGTGGACCAGAAGTCGCAAATCAGAGAGGAAGCTAGAACCTGCTCCCTACAGTTGGGAGGGTACAGATAAGAAACCAGAAAAGCCAGAAATCTCAAAGCACAGTGTCCCCCACCAGGGAAGGAATTAGTAACTCACCCACCCCAGCAGCCCCTTAGGCACAAAGGTACAGTAACAATAAGCCCAAGTCATAAGAAGGTTAAATCATGTTTAACATCTTTTATTTCAAGTGGAAATAACATGTGATATACATTTCCGAAAAATGATTAAAGTAAATACAAAATTGAGATGCCATGTCAAGACTGTACTGGTTTTAAATTATAAAAAAATTAAATTGGTGTAACAAGGAATTTCACTTTATTTATTAATTCAGAGATATTCTTGCTTCAGACACAAATGAATTCAGGAGGTTTGAACAACACTGTCAGGACCTGGCTTCTGTCTCCTGTTGATCCCTTCTACTTTGATTTAGTCTCAGACTGACTCTGCCCTCATGGTATCAAGATGGCTGCCAGAAGCTCCAAATCTGATAAACAAGAGACCCTCCTCTAGTCTGACCACAGAAATGGACAGGCAAATTCAACACATACTCATCTTGGATTCAATCCCCGTGGGTCAGCAGTTTGCCTGGGGTTCTGATTGGTGAAGCTTGGACACGTGCCTACTCCTGGGGTAGGGGATGAAGTCAGTTGCACCCATAGCAGAGAGACAGAATGAGACGGCGGCATATGGGGATAGAGGATGGGAGTAGATGACATGGTGACAGAGAGGATGCGACTTTGTATTGGTTTGTTTTGTTTTGTCTTTTAGGTACATGGTGAATAGAGGAGTTCTGGGTAATTCATTGGTAATTGGTGATGTTTTGAGATCTCTCAAAACACACCTGCTCATGTATGCATATAAGAATAGCTATGATATATGTATATCTTTATAAAAATGCATACTCACCTAAAAATGTAAAGAAATGGAACATATAAGTAAAATTTAAACACGATTTGAAAGGGCTGTCTCATAGGCTATCAAATTTACATAGTTCTTCTATACTTTGTTTCCAAATTTTTGTTATCCTATGAGCAACTTTGTACATAGAGGTTTTATAAAATGTACTTTGGTTATCTATTTGTGAAAGTTCTAAAAGAGGAAGTTTTAAAATGTAAATATTTACAGACTATTGATATCGGTATAATTACTCTTTACATTCACAAATGATCGTGACAATAAAAACTGGTGATGACAAGAGAGTAAATTCCCTGTTAGCACTATTTGGGGTTTGGCTTCCTGTCACTTGTAACCCAAAGAGTCTAGGGGAAAAAAACAAACCTAATTTTGGTCATGTGTGGTGACAGACAGACCCCAGGAAGAGGTTATTTGGAGTTTCTGTCTAGGGGATCCCCAAAATCTAGTGGTAAGCAGTGAGTCCTCATTTCTCCTTAATGTGCTCGGACCATCACAGTGTGGGGAAGACCACACAGCTGGGTCTAAGCGGAAGAGGGCGCGGCACTCTGCTGCTGTCCATCAGCTGAGAGATCCTGGGAAGGGTGACCCAGCTGCCCTCTCCTGGCTGAGCTCCCTGCTCCTGAGAGGTGCAGGGTTCATGCCCGCCTGCAGGTGCCCAGAGGGCAGATGAGCACACAGCCCACGCAGGTGCTCTGCCTACTGTCTTCAATACTGCACGCAGTACCAACAGGCAGAATGGCTGCCCTCTGCCGTGTGAGCCAAGTGCAGGAGACTGAAACTGCCCGTCCACGGTGGGGTCCTGTTGAGACTTGAGAAAGCTTTTGTCTGCTGCTTCAAAACCTGGCTGCCTCAAGGCACCTTCCAGAGTGCAGAGCTCTGGAGACAGACATCCAAGGCTGAATGGCAAGTGCCCAAGAACACCTAATGGATCCAGCCTTGTGGTCAGTGCTTCTCAACCACACGGGCCAAAGTCCAGGCTTGTTTCTGATTATAGTCTAGCATGGACCACTATAAAATATAACAAAAGTTAACTGTCCTGGAAATTTGAAAACAGAGAAAAACACAAAATGCAAGCTCAAGGTTTTACTAGGTTCAAAAGTTTCTAGGTGCATCTTCGCTTGTTTTACCTCATTGTGGACTGGAAGCACGCCTCAAACTGCTCTGGCCAACATGATCGCTAAAACCGCTGTGGGGAGAGCCCTGGGCTGTTTGGAAGTTTTAAAAAAATTTTCCTTACTTAAAATACTTCATTTCTCCTAAATTAAAACCCATGATTTTGACATGGAAAGGTGTCCACCATGTTCTTACCTGCCTTTCCCTTATCTGCCCACTCCTCCTTTCAGTTGATGATTCGAGCGAGCCACTCAAGTGCCTACTGTATGCCAAGACCCACCAGGTGGAAGGTAACGGCTGAGGCCACTGTGTAGTGCTCGCCTCATAAAAATCTCCACCTACACCAAGCCATTGTTCAAACGTGCGCGTATCTTGGACTCCGTGGCTTCTCACTTGCTGCATGTCTGAATCCCAGACTTTTTTCATGGCTACATGAGTCTGTTTTTCCACACTACATCCCAGTATCTGAGGCAGGGTAACTTTACAAAGAGGTTTATTAGCTCAGCCAAGGGCCTAGCAGCATTATGGCTGGAGCACATTTGGGAGTGAGAAATCATATCATGAAACAGGAAGCCTGAGAGTCAAGGTCAGGCTCACTCCTATTTCTCCCTCAGAGCTCAGGGTCCCAAAGAGGTACCTTAATCCCTCTGAAGGTGGCACCCCCAATGACCTATGGGACTTCCTCTAGGCCACTTCTTAAAGTTTCCATCGCCTTCCATGTCACCCCATGGGGGACCAAGCCTCCAACACATGAATCTTGGGGGACACACTGAAATCGTAGCAATGGCTCTGTTCGAATGCCAGCTAGTCCCTCCATGATAGTAGCTATTATCAATCTGTCCCCTGCCAAGTTCTAAATATTGTGACAGCACCTTATCAGTGTTCCTAATTTCCCAGCAACCCCATGCGGGACCTGACCATCCCCTCTGCCACTCAACAACCTGGTTCTCTAGAGAGTTTTCTGATTCCACAATTAGACACAACCTTTTTACTTCTAAAGTCAATATTTGCATCTCTTTTTAAACCCTTTTTATTGAAATGTGACATATATTTAGGAAAGTATACTATTTGCACAGCTCTGTGAATATTCAGAAACTTAACACTACCATGCACCTGTTCCTAGTTCACAAAACAACCTAAAGGCCTCCTCCTACCCTTCCTGTCACTCTCCTCGCCTAGGATCCTCACTACACTGACTTCCAACTGTGCAGCTAGCTGAGTCTTGTCACTGGCTTTGTTCATTCTACTTTGTCCATGGGACTCATTCATTGCGCATTCTTGCTGCTGTGTCCTACTCCAGCCTGTGAGTGTATCATTATTCATTGTCCTGTTGGTGGGTGTTTGGGTGGTCTCCAGTGCTGCTATAAACATTCCATAGTATGTCTGCAGGTGAACTTGGGGATGCATTTCTGCTGCATAAATACCTGGCAGTAGGAACCAAGGCAACACACGGTTTGCATTATGTCCAGAGTCAGTAGATACTGACTACTTTATAGGTACTTTTAATATTCCATTCTATTTTAATCTTGTTTGTGAATTTACTTCATCTCCCCTACTAAACTATAAATGGCTTTTTGATCAAATACATATTACTTATGCTCTGCCTTATTTTAAAATGAGGGATCTGAAATATAAGACAGAAAACTGAAGTGAGGAAAGAGGAAGGAAATTGACAGGGGAAAGAAAAGAATGAATTGAACACAATGGTCCAAATACATTTCACAAAGCTGTACTTTTTAAAAAGCTGGACCACAAATGTGGTTGTGCTTCCTATCAGCCAGTGCAAAGAGGGAATCAAGTTACGTAATTCAAAGTTCATAGGATTAAAGTACCAACAGTTCAGCACTGTTGTCTATTTCTGATTCTAGGATTTAAAAATGTCAATTCAGGGGCTGGGGAGATAGCTCAGTCGGTAGAGTGCTTGCTTTGTAAGCACAAGGCCCTGGGTTCGATCCCCAGCACCCAAAAATAAATAAATAAATAAATAAAAATGTCAATCCAAGTCTTCCAGGCATTGTAAATGAAAGTAAATTCACAAAGTTTATTTCAAAAAGTAACAATAAGAAATGTCAGTTTCTCCCCTCCTCTTATAACCTCCCTCAAAATGGACATACTAAAACCCAAAGATACAAAAACGTCTTCATGAAATTCAAGGTATTGGAGAAATGTGGACTCCAAAGCACGGTCCAGGGACCTCTGGGAGCCTCTGAAATCTTTTCAGAGCACCTGCATGGCCAGGACTGTCTTTATGATACTGACAAGGTATCTTTAGATCGTTTTCATTCTCATCCCCTTGAGAGAGCAGTTTCCTAGCGGCCACTTGGTGATACTGCAACAGATCAGTGTAGAGCCAGATATGGGAACTAGCCAGATGTCAGAGGTTTGCAAATTCTGTCTTAAGAAAAATTTCAAGCAAAAATATGCCCTAATGGGTTATTGATATTTTGTAAATGATAGAATTTTTAAAAATTAATTTCTAATATAGTAAATATCATAAACAAATCACTTTAGAGTTCCTGAAAAATTTTAAGAATGCAAAAGTGTCTCAAACCTAAAAAGCCGAAGAACCACTGGTCTGATGAAAGATTTCCCCAAAAGGACATTGCCAGTCAAAAGTCCCAGAAGGTAAAGTGGAAAATGGTCTGTAATCCAATATATTTGGGAAATGTTACACCTCTCCTGGAAATCAAGTTAGAAGTCAATAAACCCAACCAATGTTATAATTCTGTTTCCTGAATGTTCTCAACCAAGACACCTTTCAAGTGCTTCTATTATTATCCTCAGGGCACACCTGGGAACTCACTGATGACTGGCAAGGCCCTCAGTCAATCTTCGTGAATAGCATCTCTTACAACTCGGCTTCTGTCAAGTGTGGACAGCAGTCTGAAGTTATGTGTCTGACAGCAGGAAGAGTGATTATGTCACCAACATCAAAATGACTGGGCAGGACACACGGCTCCTTTATTTCCGCAAAGAGGTGAATTGAGGGCAGGGGCAGACCCAGGACAAAGAGCCCACTCAGGAAACCAATCTAGGTCTGTCTCCTTGAAGACAGTCAGCCAAGGCCCCACAGTTCTCCTTTGCAGGAGTCACAGTCTTTTTGCCTAGACATCTTTCAAAGCAGATGGTACCATGCACTTGCCTCAGCCACAACAAAATCTCAATTAAGCATCTGCAGAAGTTTGGCTTTAGGTTCTGTAACTCCTTGGTGACCCCTCCAAGGAAAACAGAACAAATGTCCCCCTAATTAGTCAACTTCCTCTATTGAGTTGTTAACTGTAAGTCAATTAAATGTTGGGGAAGGTTTACCAAAAATGATGACTGGCTCTGGAACTATCAATCCTATTTCTTTTTGACAGTAATTACATAATTGGGTCAGTTGTCTGTTAAGAAAATACTGAGCTCACAATCATAAAATTATCATCATCAAGCCTCTCCTCTAAAGAGGGCCTACAGAACTATGCAAGGTACTCTGATAAAAGATTAAAAAATAGACATCTCTTCAGAAGCATGCAAGCTCCTAAGGGGCTATGAGGGTACAAGGACAACAGGGCAGGAAAAGTAAAGGAAAAAAGGAAAGAAAGGGAGGGAGGGGGAAAGAAAGAAGAAGGAAAAAGAATCCATTCTCACTTTCATTCCTGCAGCACCTGGGAAGGTACCTGGTGGAGAACTGGCATTCAATATCTGTCTCAACAAATGTGCTATTTACCTTTAAAATGTTCACTTATATGCAAACAAACAGATGAACACTACACAAAAGTCTAGTCAAACAGTACTTCTAGGTACTATAATTTAGTTTATAAAAAGAGTTATGAAAAAGAAATACACCATTGCAAAGTAAAATTAAATCATTTTAATAAGCACATTTTCACTTCTGCTAATTGACACTGATTTCTTCGACACATGCACACCGTCTAGTTTGACTCGCTTCGTGTTTCTTTCTTTTCCAACATGGAGTACTCTTCAATAAGAGATGGCTGAGCTGAACAGGGTGTTCTTCAAGTGCACAAAGTACCCTGTCCTCAGAGAGCTTTATCAACCCGACCATTTTCAAAGAGCCACAGGAGGCAGTTCTGTGGGCAAAATAGGCGTGGACCTCTTTAAGCCCACTGGCTGTTTGCATTCAGAGCTCAGCGAGTGATGAAGACTGAGTAACGAGCAGGTCTCCTGCAAACAGCCTTGCAAGAGTGCGACAAAGTCAACCAAGACACGGAAACCTTCCTAGTGGTGTGATTTGTTCCAGGATTCTTTTGATTCTGGAGGGAACGTCAGTCCTTGTGCACAGTCTTTTATTCCAGGCCTCTTACCAGCAGCACTGGCTCTCTCCTCCAGCCATCTCTCTATAGTGAGGTGGTTTATTGTATCGACACGGAGTCAAAACCATGCACATGCCTCCTTCCAGACAGAGCTGGTGGCGGCTCTCATTTCCTGCCGAAGGGGTCAGACCACACCTTCAAGCCTACAGGAAGAAACATGAAAACCTCAGGATCCATCTGTAAACATCCCAGCACCCCACTCAAATCCAAACAAACAAAATGGCATCCATGGCACTGAGCTGTGCAATTACCACGGGGTTTGAGAGAGCAAGGGCCGCTGTTGGAACCCAGGAGTAAAATGACTGGGAAGCCATGAAGCTCCATGGCAGCCACACTGGGCGTTTAGATGGCTCAGAAAGTGCCCCATAACAGGAAGATATGGATCTGGCCTAGTTAAAAAATAAATAAATAAAAAAGAATGTTGCCACAGATTACGATTTTGGTTCATAAACTGGAAACCTCTCATTCTCAGCCAACTTGGATCATTTTAAAGGAATGACCCATTCAGCCATAAGGGAGCATTTTTGGGCTTTCATATAAAGCCGAATCCCACATCAATTAAAATGGTTCACAAGTAAATGTGATTTTCCCACGAGGGCAGGGTTTAAATAGGTACTTGGTAAATAAGTCTGCAAAACAGCTACTCATGCTCCATATTTAACTGTATACTTATTACATTCTTGGGCCTATTTATCAAATGCAACAGAGGAACCCTGTAAACTTGCAAGTATTCTTCAGTGAAATCTGGAAATGAACTTTCGGATAACAACTATAAAATGGCAGCTGTTATGAAACCAGTAACAAAATCACAGTCTAGTTTCTAAGCTAAAAAGCCAGGCCTTGTTCTCCCTGCTCCACAGCAGTCAACGCAAAGCACACAGCACAAAGGGACCACTGGGGTTGTGTTTGGTTTTTCTTTAGTTTACCTGGTGGCTGCACATCTTCTTGAACAATCCCAGCCCGATTTATGGCCTGTTCCTTCTCTGAGAAACACAACAGAACAATTACTCTTCAGGAGGAAGAGAGGGCGAAATCTTTGTATTTACACCAGCCCATGACACGGGACAATTAGAAACAATATTTATGAGTGTTATTAAATTCAGAGATGCCATTACTCAAAGCTTTTAGGTTGTGGAAGTAAGATTCTATAATGCAAAAAGATTGGGTATTTTCAGTAAAATAAAGCAAGCTCCCGACTTCAAAAGAAAAGCTCCCAACTAACATCTTTTTCCTGTGATCTCAGCATTCTGGAAAGGCAACAAAACAACAGAAAAAGAACAATTTTGAAAGAACTGGTGGGCGTGATATTACAAGCGGAAGGCTGCTGAAATGAAGGAACAAGTACAATTAACAAGAAAACGATGTCGTTTGTATGTCTAAAACGCACTCCACTGAAGGACTAGACGCAGAGCTAAATATGCTATGTTTTTGATAGGAAATAGAGCAGAAAATTAATCTTTGGGTGGGTGGCTTTGGTTTGGATAATTGAAGCTTCCCTAATTGATTGCAGGTGCTGTGCCAATTAGCAAGTGCGTCGTAGCTAGGCGGTGAAGCCGGTCTCTTTGGAGATGTCCAACAGGCCAGGGCCAAGAGAAATTGGGCATTTTATGACTGTGGGCTTCAAGAGCTCTGACACATCTTTCTAAAGTGGTTGAGAATAATCCCGAGGACTGTGACAACAAAAGACTTATTATTTTAAGTATCTTGACAAACAAATGGCAGCTTTTTAGAAGAAAGACTCAGAGCCAAAGAATGTTTACTACTAAATTATAGTAATTAAATGTTGTAATCAGACCTCTGTTTTAATCAGACAGGCAGTGTTTCTTTAGTCCATATTTAGCTCTTATTTAATATCAGGCTGTTTTCTTTATTTTGGCCTCCGGATTCTCATAAAGTTACACAAGTATAAAGGTATAAGAGGCAGGGTTTTGCGAAGCCTAAGATTCATTGAACTTGCTTCTCAAGTGATGTGACAGAAAGCCAATCCTAAATGACCAGTTAGTTTTATCAATGCCAAGTACTGCTTTGGCAAATAAAACACTGGGCAATGGTGGCCGTGGGGATCTGGATATCCAGTCCTAAGAGGCACAAGGAGAAGACAGAGCACAATGAGGCCAATTAGAGACAACGGCCTTTTGGCTTACACCTCTCTGAAAGTAGCAGGTGGGTAACCAAGACCCTCTGAGCCTAGGTATGCCAAGAGACCTTTTCCCACACAAGTGGGTGATAAGGAGCCTCTAAGGTGTTGGACTTTCTGATAGAACACAAAAGGGGTTCTCATTTCCTAAGACGTTAAATCTTGTAGACTGAGCCTTACCATGCTGTCAACATGAAAGTCTCAAAGTATGGATGTCTCAAACATGCTTGAGAAAATGCCAACTCGTAAAAGATCACACACACTGTCATCAGTCTTTCCAGGAACAAAAACAGATGTAATTTTCCAGACCTAAAAGGCCTGTTCCCTGATATAATGGAAGAGGGGAGAGATGCCTTTTGATAAATAATTGATTGTCAGAAGGCATTCGAGATGTACAGATTTAAGAAAATTAGTCACCCCGGTACACCGAACACATTCTTTAGCAGGTATTATGAAACCAAAGATGCTGGCACGCTGCCACGCATGAGAGGGTGCCGACTTCGGGTGGCAGGGACAGAATGCCTAATTGTGTTCTAACCTCTTATGATGCAATGGAGAATCAAGCAGAGAAAGGAATCCCTGTCTCCACTTTCTTGCTAACTGCTAATGAGGCTGGAAAGAGGCTGAGGATTTGTTTTAAATAGACCATAATCTCTTTCTAATCCTTGTCCTAATGCCGACACCTCTGTAGTTTGGCCTGGACAGGCATTTCAACCAGTCCCTACCAGGCGATACCCAGGTATTAGCATCCTATCTACATTCACTGGTTCTTTAATCCATTAATGTTTCACAAATACTCTGAGGCCAAAGCAGTCTTATGTAAATTCATGATACCACACAAAGACACCTTATTTGTGAATGCAGAATATGCTAAAAGGAAGACAGAAACTAGTCTCTCAGGATTTAGCTTGATGAGGTGGACAGACTTCTGTTTTGCTATCACTGGAGAAATTGCAAATTTATATAAAGCAAAGGAAAAGGGCGATAGTGAAAGCCAGGGATTTAACCACATGGAAAAATAAGCTAATTACTGACTTCAGTCATGAGCATGTTTCTATCCTGAGTGAAATGATTAAAAGCCAACTATGGGACACTGGGTTGGAAAATTCCCCACTCTGGTGTCTCAGCAAGCCCGACTCTGCCCCCTGGTGCTAAGGCAGTGGTTTGATTTGTAGTTTTAATTGAGAATCCTTATCTCCAGTCAAAGGGCCAAGGCCTATTATTAAAGCTGTTTACAGATGCAGGTGGGCTGATTTCATACAGTAGTAAAAGAATCCACCTAATAATTTTTAAGTCTTTGAAAATGAAAACATATCCTTATATTAAATGTCTGTATTAGAAAATAAATCTAGTATGTGACTTGTTACTGTATTTAACATTGACAGCCCCACAAACACAATATACTTAAGAGCCAGCTCCCTCAGCAACCTGGGAGCTACTAGCTGGGGGTACTTTAAGGGAAGAGATTAAAATAAAAGAGTAGACAGAACAGGTGCCAAATAGGACCTTGGCAATCTCCCTCCCCCACCTTTTCCGGCCAATAAACAGCTGAAATAAAGCAACTCACAATGTGACATCACTGCGGGGAAAAAAAATGCTAAATTTTAATATGGATTATGCATTAGATAACAACATTGTTATCAATATTAAATTTCCTGGATTGGATGCCTACTGTGATTAGGTAAGAAAACATCCCTGTTCTTAGAAAGGCTAAAGTGCTCAGGAACAAAAGCTCACAATATCTTCAATTTTGTCTCACATACTTAAGCAAAACAGTAGCAGTAATTAGAACATACGTGTAAATATAATTGTGCATGTAAATATGTAATCTAGGTGAAGGATGGAGGAACTTATTGTACTGTTCTTGGATCTGATGTGTCAGTTTGGGTTTTTAATAAAAAAAAAAAAAAAAAAACAGTAAAACCTATATAAGTCCAACAACAGCATGAATGCCCCATGTTGATTAATTCAAAGTAATCCTTTAAAAGTACAAAGTTTTAGAAAAGATACCTTCTTTGTGCTCCCATTTTGCAGCTGCCGCCTGGCACATACCCTGGCTACAGGGGAGTCCAGAATTCCCCCAGTGTTCTTAGCAAGTATGACCGGAGGCCAAGGAGAACCCAGTGGCCCTACCAGCAGATGTGAACCAGAGGCCAGGGACACAACACACAACAGCAGCAGTGAGAACAGAGGCTAACAGGAGGTACTAGCAAGTGTGAACGAGAGGCAGAGACCAGACGGCCGAAGAGCACGTGTGAAGAGAAACCACCCGCCACAGCAGCTCACGTGAACTAGCTGGGTGAAGGGGACCAAATGCGCCTTCTAACACTGAGAACACTTAGGTGTCCTCACCAGAGGATGGCTGAATTGGAAGCTTTGTAGTGCCAGCTAGAAAACCAGACTGGAATCTGTGCATTTCACCTGATTATATGGTGAGAAGAATGAAAAGCAATTTCTACTTTCTAAGCCCCGCATGGGAAAACACCCCTGCTGGCAAGAATGATTTCCATGTCAGGTGATTTCCTGTGACCTTGTTCTGAACACAGGCTTTCACTGGGGGCCGGCAGCAAGGTGCAACCCTGAGAAGGGACGGAGCAGGAGGACCAGGGTCTCCTTCCAGCCCTTTCCTGCAACCTTTCACTTTCGCTGACATTGGAACATTTTTCATTGTCTTAAAGACAAGGCATTAAGCAGACAAGGGCAGGGGACTTGGGGTCTGGTGACCACTCAGCAGTTGACATGCTAGGTGACCTTGGATGAGTCACCTAAATGAAGGGAATGGATGAGTTAAAGCCTCTTCTGGCAAAATAAAAACAAAACCCTAACTTTATGCTTGTGCACATCTAATTAAAATTAAAAATGAACACAATCATGAAGATGATCTTTCATCCTCAGTTTACCAGCTGGTCTCAATGCCTAAAATGCATGTTCTTTCTAAAAGGCCATGTTCGGGATTACTGCCTGGTTCTAGAATTCAAAGATTAGGCTGCTAGTTCCAGCCATCCGTACCCTTCCCTAAAAGTGCCCTCTTTATAGACTAACCTGCTATGGGACAGGATGAAAGTTAAAAGTGACATTCAGGGCTCCCGCCAGAGAACAGCAAAACTGTAAACAAACTTCTGGTTTGGGATCAGTGCAGTGACCCCCAAGGCCACTGCCACCGCCCGGGTGCTCACAGCAGCACTTGAGTATCATGTGCAGAGCTGACCTTGTTCTTCATGCAACACCTGGCAGAGTCTTGCTGAGTTAATGAAAGAGCTGCAGAGGACACTGACAAGAAGTCCTGAAAGGCACACTGGTGACTTAGCACACATGGAATGGCTCCTTGGCTTTGCTTCACCTGAGTAGTTTTTCGCCTCTTTTCTGCTTATCCCAGCAGAGACTTTGGAACTTTCCTGTCCCATACTCCGGCTGGCCCTGCCAAAGGATTCAAAGTAACCTGATGTTCCAGTTCTATCTTGTTGGGGCTCCTTCTTTGCCAGCCTCTGGCTTCAAATCCTGATTTTTACTAGTAATTCAGTTCTCAGGGACTGGGTTTCTGCCTTGACCTAAGAACTGTGGCCTTTTCCTCAGTATGCCCCAACCCCAAGGAACAGAGGAAGCTGGCAGAAGCGGTACCTGAGATGAGTTCACACCAATTCTCCAAGACTGTCTCTCTTTCTAGTACCTTCCCTTGTCCAGACTCTCCTGCTCCCCATCCCTCCCCGCAATAGTGGAAGTAAAACCACATTCTCCCCACATCAAGGCACCTTTCACGTCTGGGGCTGGGTAATCCTTTGCCATGGGGGACTGTCCCGTGCACTGCAGTAAGGGTATTCTGGCTTCTATCCAGTAGATACCAGTACTACACTTGCCTCCCCTTCTCTCCCCTAGTTGTGTCGACCAAAAATTTCTCTAGATAGGGTCAAATGTCCCCTGGGGGCAAAACCACCTCCAGTTGGAAATCACTGCTGTAGTCTTCACAACTGTTTTTTTTTTTTTTTTTTTTTTTTTTGGGGGGGGTACTGGGAATTGAACCCAGGAGTGCTTAACCACTGAGCCACATCCCCAGTCCTTTTCTATACTTTATTTAGAGACAGGTCTCACTGAGTTGCTTAGGGCCTCGCTAAGTTGCTGAAGCTTTGAACTCATTATCCTCCTGCCTCAGTTTCCTCAGCTGCTGGGATTACAGGTGTGCGCCAACGCACTGAGCTCTGAAACTTTTCTAATGGGACCAAAGTAGACCCTTTGTCCCAAGTTCGATTCTAAAGGCTATAAGAAAATGGAAGCAGATTATGCAGACTTCATACAGCCCCACATTTACCCCCAGCCAGGGGCAAGCAGGCAGGCTGGAAAGCAGAATGCACAGAGGCCATTTCAGACCTGGCCAGGAAAGAAGCTATAAGGAAACTTGAGTGTGTACTGAAATGTTCTGCCTCCAGAAACCAAACGCTGTAGCATTTGTAATGGGCAGAACATTTACATGGAGCTTTTGCCTTCCAGCGCCAAGCTTTCAGCCTCCGCTAATATTCTCCAGGGGCAGGGCTGGCCCTCTTCCATCTTCAAGATGATTCAGGTTTCCTGGAGAACAAAATGAGCCACTAATGCCTAATATTTTCTCTCTGACAGATGGTTTCAGATGTATCAAAGTGCTAATCCTTGCTGAGGTATAGGTCTCAAGGAAGGAGAGTTTGGCTTTTAGAATGATAGGACTTGAATGATTAAGGAGGAAAATTACTCCCAGGATATTCACCATTGTCATGTGGGCAACCAGCTTAAAATGAAGGAAACCAGCACAATCTGAAAAACGATTTGAAGAAAAAAAAGAGAAAAAAACCTAAAAACCAGGTTAACAGCTTAGGTTTGAAATATTTCCACTCAAAGACATCACTGGGAATGGAAATGAAGTGCAATAAAAACACCTTTCAGCACAGGATGATCAGGGTTCCATCTGCTTCCATTTCCTGCTTGGTTGTATGGAGGAGGCTGAGACAGAAGCCTGGGTTGCCACTTACTGGCTGTGTGACCTTGGGCAAGTTATACAAACCCTGAGTCTCGGTTTCCCCCATCTGTAAAATGGGCGATAACTTCTACCTCGAGGGAAGCTATACAAATTAAACAACCCCACCCACGCCTAATCTGACAATGCATGTTAAACGTTGTTATGTTAACTATGAGTGTGAATTAATATTGACCTACTACGTGCAGGCTGATTTCATATATACCACCACCTCTGAAGCTTGAGGCTCCACAATTTACTAGTGACAGTGCTGAGGGAGCTACTACAGAAGAGAACGCTGAGGGTCCCAGAGGTTGAGCCACTTGGGCGGGGTCACAAAGTTGCACTCGGCAGGGTTCGAACCTAGCTCTGCCCGACTCAGTCCACCGCCGGGGCACCACGTGGAACCCACTGGGTCAGGTGGGAGTGAAGCGGGTAATGACTGGGGCCAGGCCACCGCGCGTGGGCAGAGGTCACTCACGGTACTCCTCCAGCCTCATTAGGGGCCGGAAGTAGATGGGGTAGAAAGCGGCGCAGACCAGGGAGATGAAACCGCCGAAAATGAGCGCGGTGCGCAGGTTGCCGGACATGGCGCCGGGCCCGGGCTGCCCTGATCCGCGAAGGAACCGCACTTTGGGAGCCTCCCTCCGGCCGCCCAGGCCACGACGCAGCTCGGAAGAGGTGGAACGGCTTTCGCTTCCGGGCCTTGGGGCGGGGCTAGGGATGAAGGCGGAGCCAGGAGGGGTGGGGCCTATGAACGGGGTGGACCGGGGCGGGGCCTCGGAGCCGAGCCGAGCCGCGCCGAGCCGCGCCGGGGCCGGGGCCGGGCGGGGGCCGGGCCTGCGAGTCCTTTGCTCGCAGTAGCCCAGCTGCGCGCGGCGCGGACTGGCCACGAGGGTCTGGTTGCTGCTGGGGCTTTTGTTGAGCTTCACGCCCCCGCGGATTCTTGTCAGCCCCCTTCCCTGCGGTGGGCAGGGGTCCTCTTCCCGCCGCTCCATCCACCACCTCCAAACCTCACTCCCTCCATTACCAACCACGTTTTCTTGTCCTTCCGCCATTCATATGGCATTTACTGAACGTCTACCACGAGCTGGACGCTCTCTACAGCTCGCTGGTTTAATCCTCAAATCAGTAGGCTCAGTTTATAGGTGAGGGGACCTTGGCTGGATGTGCAGCTTCGGACAAGTCACTGGGCTTCCCTGAGGGCAGTTAATGGTAATGAGACAAAAGGACCAATCGCCCGGCTGGGAATGGCCCCACTTCGCTCCCTGTTCACTGTACTGGGTTATCAGGATCCCTGAGGATTGGAAAAGGGCAGAGAACCACCAGCCAGTCCTACAGATAAGACCCTGGGGCTCTGACTCATTGCTTGAGGTGAGGGCCACTGAGGGCAGACATCTGCTTCCTCCTCTATGACTGCCATCCGCTGCACCTGTACCCCTTACAGATGGGCTGCGCCTCAACACGCCCTGCCCAGGGGAACTGGGCAGCTGAGACCAAGATTCTTGGGCCTTTACCTAATCCTTTATGGATAGAAATGATGCCAACCTCTGGGACTGGAAAGCAAACAGGATATTTATCTTGACCTCAGTGGCATTGTTTAGTCCAGAGAAAATCTACCATCTTTGCGAAATGGTGTGGAGAACTACAGTTTCCTCTTTGTTTGTAGTTTGGTAGTTGAATCAAGCTACCATCTACCTTTGTAGCTCTAGAAGCATATAAATCAGTTGCTTGATCTGTTTCGACAGATCTATGGACTATTTGCCATGCTCCAAACACCAGGCAAAGTGCTATGGGGGACACAGAATGAATAAGATGTGACCCCTGCTTTCCCGGATCCTGCCATAGAACATATACGTGAAAAGATAACTGATGATCAACACAGCCCATTGCCGATGAGTGATACAGTCCTGCGGGCTACCCAGTGCAGAGGAGGAAGACAGATGACTGCAGTGAGGTGGCTGCTCCTCAGGCACCTGCGGAGCTTGTTGGATAAGGAGAAAAGACTTCAGAGCAAAGAGGGAGGCTGTGATACATGCTTTATACCACGTGACAGAAAATACCCAGGTGTGGTGCACATTTGTCATTCTAGCAGCCCAGGATCTGCTCCTGTTTGCCCGACAATAGTGCCCCACTATCTTTTGGGAAACCGCTCCTCTCACATGCTTGGTCTGCTCCCCTCGCCCCCCACTGCCATCATCCTACTTCCTCCCGGCTCTGACAGTTAAGTACGAAGCCAAGACCGACCACGCTTCCTTGCCCATGTGTTAAGGAGAGACAGTGAGAATGGTGGGAACACAAGGTACAGAGAATAATTTCACAAAATGGGCCCACTGCGCTGACCCCACATGCTTTTTTTTCCAAGAAGCAATTTACTTGTAGCCCTGTCTGGCCTCAGTGGACAGGAGATGTGACAGTCCTCAGCAAACTACCCGTTTGCTGCAGGAGAAATGCAGGCCAAGATAATGTTAATAAGGGGAACCCAAGTCACGCTGAAGGAGGAGACTTTTGTGACCAGATCCTGAAACTCTGGGAGATAAGGATAGTTCCTCCTAACCATAAAACCATAAGAATGTATGGCTAAGCATGTATGGCTTAGAACCAGTCAGCATGGGCCCAGGTGACCTAGAGCTGCCATCACAGTGGGGGCTTGAAAGTCTGATGTCAGTTAAAAGTCAGGAGGTGGACCTGGGCAGGACTCTCTAGAAACTTCTCTGGGATCCCCAATGAAACTGGAGTGTGGGAGAGGCTGATCTGAGAGGACCCATTCTCTCCCTCAGAGTGTCCCCTTTCCCATTTCCCTGACCCCTCAATAAACTCATTCCTATCACTCTGAGTGACATGTCTGAAATCTTTCTGACTTGATCACAAGAATCAGTGTTTGGAGAGGGGGTCTTCACTGCCTCAGTTTCTCGGGATACCCCAACTCCGTAACACATGAATTGTTTGGCACAGGACTGAGGAAAATGCAGGTGCATCCTCCTGGCCATGTGACTCGCATTGAGCCTACCATATTCTGTTCCAACTCTACTGGATAACTGGACTTGAACTTGAGAGTATGAGACACAGCAGCCACAAGGGGATGGGAGGACAATTTAGGAACTAAGAACGAAGTCAATACAACAGGAGAGCTGAGAGATGGAGAGAAACCAGATGCTCGTTTTTGTACTTGATCCAGCTGTACCCGAAACAGATCTACCCCTAGACTTCTCAGAATGAGCTGTCATGTCATTTGCAGAAACCAGTTTGAGTTGGGCCATCTCTTTCCAAACAGAAGATGAAATATCTATGGATGTGATTCCCCTTGCTTCACATTTCCATGAGAATTCAAAGCAAAGGTTGCTCTATTTTAAAGACCTGGTCACTGAAAGCCAGAGAATGGAACTCTATGAGGGTTCAGGGATCAGGGATTCCTGATCCCTCTGTGAGCAAGCCTGGCAGAAAAACCAGCCAAGTGCCACCCACTAACCTCTGTCAGCCAGAAAGGAAGATGCCAGGAGAACGGGGCATCCTGATGAGATACCAGGACTGCGTCCAAGGGTGAGACAGGACCCCTGCGGCAGATGAGCCACACCCTCTCAAGGTAATGTGGCAAGTGACTTGTGGCTTTTCTGTCCCCATCATAAGGATCTGAAAGCATTAACTGTCCAGCAGAAACGAGAAGCCCGTCTCTGCCATGAGTATCTATTATTAGCCTTATCACACCAGAAAACAGTTACTTATCACTTGCCTGCCAGCAGATCCCCCAAATGCAGGCTCCTTTCTTTGATTCCAGTGTTCGTAGGTTTCTTTAGAAAATCATACTCCCTGGTTTTCCATTACCCACGATCCTATCAATTCAATCAGCAAGTTTACCTCTTGTGTGCCTCCTCTGGGCAGAGCACTGTAGGAGCTGATCGCTCACAAAGGGAACGCAGTCAACATTTGTGAGTTCTCCAGTGGCTCACGGGAGCCCGATCCAGGGTGCCAGACGCTCTGTGTTGATGGAGCAGCAAAGGAAGCAGCAGTGTCTGCCGTCCACGCGGCGTCACAGCCTGGTGGAGGGAGAAGATGTGGCAGAGCGTAGCGACTGCTTCCTGGCCCTCTGCCTCGCCTGCAACAGCTCCTGGTGTCTTTTGGAGAATGACTCTTCAGGCTGGCATTCCTGGTGGGCCCGTAAGTCCAGCAGCCACGGGCACTTCTAATGCAGTACAACCCTAGTGTCAGGACCTGCAGGACACTTGCCCTGTGCCGTCACCATCATAGTTGACTCATTCAGACTCCCATGTCTCTGAACAGGCGTCCCCGTGTTCACAGCAGGAGGCTGGGGCGTAGTGAAAATAACTTGGTCAAGGTCACGTGGCTTGTAAGTGGCAGAGCGAGGGTTCAAACCCACATGGTCGGCTGCAGAGACCAGTTCTTAACCACCCCTCTAAATTACGTTGCGAAGTCAGTGGGCCTGTGTGTGGAATATGGGGGTGGTCCAAAGAGTCCTCTTTATCTCTTTCTCCCAGAATTGAGTCATAAAGCCAGTGACACAAAAATAGATGGCATTGTTGCAGTGACTTAATCCCCTTGCTGATGTTCTGATGTGCTTGCCGTACCTCTCCTGCTTGCCTGTGCTCTTGGAGCTTCCCTGCCTGCTCCCCCTCACAGGCTGATTCTCGAATGACCGTGATGTTCTCTAGGCCTGCCACGTGCTTCCAGTGAGCTCTGTTTGAACTTAGGTTGGTCAGAGCCATTTTCAGTTTGGGCCACCAGGAGCCCTAACAGATACAGAAATCAACACAATTACTTACAACATACAGCACAGACGCAGGCGTGGGGCCTCAGAGCTGTGCTGACATTTGGTAAAGCCAAAGGAAGTATGTGGGTCTGGGGGAAGGTGTTGGGGCAGAGGGGGAGAGCTTGAGACAAGACGCAAGTCAAATATGTCAGGAACCCTAGGGTGCATATTTTCATCTCAATCGCTGAGAAAAAAATTGGTTTGGGCTCCTATGCGGCACTTTCTCCTTCTTCCCTTGGATGTGAAGATTGAATGCTTGCAGGGAGCAGACCGCCAGTGGTGTCTTGCACAGGGTGCAGACAGACTTCAAAGTTAATCCGCTCTCTGATCTAAGCAAAGTGGTGACGAGGGTTTCCTGGGACAGCAGCTGCACTAATTGTGGCACTGCAGCCCTGCAGATATATTTTTAGAATATCGTGGATTCCCAAGAAGAATCCTTACTGGCTGTGGGAAAACAGAATGGCCACTTAGGATGTGGAGCAGTGAGGTCTCATGCAGGATCCTCTGAGGCAGTGCTGTTCAGAACAGAAGTAAGGGGACTGCGTACCTGTTTTCACGGGGTGCTGTGTTCTGAGTCTATCTGTGAAAATATTTCCAGTTAAGATTATTTGTCTAGTTTTCTTTCCTCTGCCTGCCCTTTCCATGTAAGAGATTTCCCCAGGTGTCTGTCTTGACCTATCTCTTACCATGCTAGGCATCCCCTAGCTTTAACTCATGTCTTTATGATTCCAGAGAATACAGACCCAGCCCTTCTGCTGAACTCACAAGCCTGGTGACAGCTTCGGGTTCAAGACCACTTCCTCCTGCCCTCTCTTCCCCATCACTGACCCTAGCATGGTGTGTGGTCTCATCTGCTCTCCCTGGCCATGGCTTCCTAACAATTCTTGCACATGCCATCTTCTTCTATCACTAAACTATCTCATTCATAGGGTAGCTGTGTTAGTCTGTGTTCTGTTGCTGTGACAAAATACCTGAGACTGGGGACTTTATAAAGAAAAGAGTTTAATTTAGCTCACAGTTTGGAGACTGAAAGTCAGGTTTAGGCTCCAATGAGGGCCACAATGGTGAGAGAAACTGTTAAGAGTGGCCACCTAGTGAAACAGGAAGCCAGAAAAGGGGAGAGGCCAAGTCTCACTCTTTTATAAAAACCCATTATTTAACTAACTCACTTCTCAAGAGTTACATTATCAATTCCTCCTGAGGGTCATGCCCCCAATGACCCACTCACCTTCCTCTAGGCTTCACCTCTTAAGTTTCGCCACCACCTAATATCACAATATTAAGGACCACGCTTCCATTTGACTCTTTGGGAGACACACTCAAACCATATCCAAACCACTGCAGTAGCTAAAGTTATCTTTTGAAAACGTAGACCTGTTCCATGGCTGCTCTGCTCAGAAGACTTCACCGTCTCCCTGAAGCAGGAGTCCCTCAGCATGGCCACCAGGCGAAGGCCAACAGGTCTTGAAGACACCTGCTGCCTCCATGCACCCCTGCTGAGTGAAATAGTAGTTCTCCTGGTCCAGGTTGCCATGCTCTGGGCCTGTGGCCACAGCTACGAATCAGCATGAGCATTTGGCCCAGAAGGCTGTCCCAGGGCAACCCCCAGGCTCCGTGGAGAGTGGGCCCACCCAGTCAGAGCCTCCATCTTGGAATTTCACCTGGAAAGTCAGGGAGAAGGAGGAGGCAGCCGAGGGAGCAGAATTTGGACGGTTGCGCGGAGAGACAGGAGCAGCATGCGGGGAGCTGTGACAGAGCCGAGGTTATGAGTCAGCAGGAGCTGGGAGGGAACAGCTCTCCTGGAGTGGATGGCGCAGGATTGTCTGGAAATAGCAGGGAGCGGAGAACGATGGAGGAGATTAAAATGAAGAGCCACGAATTCCTCCTGCTGAAGAGTAACAGATACCCTCAGCCCCAGGCTGCCTGTGATTCATGGATTCATTCATCGTTTTCTACCATTTGTGTTGAGCACCACTACGTGCCAAGAATTTCTCCAAGCGTTAGACAAAGGCGTGGCCATCATGGAGTTTCCAGTCCATCCAGGGAGGTGAACAATAGGTATTTTTAAGGGTCAATAACAGGGAGTCCTAAGTCCTGGGAAGAACGTAGAGGAGGCTGGGAACTGGTGGGGGCAACCAGCTTTTAGGAGATGCCAGAGCACCACGTAAAGAGGAGGGAGCCATGTGACTAGAGCAACAGGGCAGAGGAGAGACCTCTGAAGGCACGGCCAGCAAGAAGTCAGGGATGGCTTGCTCTTCAGGGGTGACCAAGGAGTTCATTGTGGCTGCAGAGGAGCGAGCAAAGGGGCACTAACAGGACCAGAGGTTGGCCCGGGTAGGAGGCCCATTGCCGAGGGCCTCAGAAACCAGGTGAAGGACTTGGGATTTCACTGTGCCTGAGTTGGGAGCCACCGGGGGACTCGAGCCACCTTCTTATTCAGTGTCTTTCTGATAGATCCAGGTGCTTTGTGGTTTTTGTTCTTTTCACAGCTAGCTGCCTCCCTATCCCATAATAGCCCATTGTTGCCCACAAGACCCCTTCACCCAGAATAAGTTTTGCTTACTGGTAACAAAAGAGCTTGTTCTGACGGCCACCCTGAATTGGGCTGACGACCTGCCAGCTTTCCTTCCTTCCTCCCAGCGACATGGTCCCAGCAACATGGTACCCCAGCAGCCTGTATCTGTTTTGAGGCCAGCCGCTGGGTTTCCATGCTCACTCTTCCCTCTCCTCGGGATAACTTCCTCCCAAAAGCCTCTTGTCACCTTTCTGTCCAAGGACAATCTCATTCCCCACTTGTCAAAAGCCATCTCATTATCACCTGATGTGAAATTAACTCTTCTTCCCTAAACTCCTGTTTGGATCATCTGTGGCTGCATAACTAACTACCCAAAACTTACTGCTTACAAATGACAATGATTCAGCTGGGCTGTGGGGCATGCTTGTCATCCCAGTGACTCCGGAGGCTGAGGCAGGAGGCTCACAAGTCTGAAGCCCTAAGCAATTCAGCAAGACCCTGTCTCATGAGAATAAAAATGAAAAGGGCTGGGGATGTGGCTCAGTGGTAAAGGGCCCCTAGATTAAACCCCTGGTACAAAAGAAAGGGCCACAATTTAATGTCTCTTACAGTTCTGTTGGCTTGGCTGGACATGCTTGCAAATCACAAAGTGTGGCTGGGCACTGGGACAGCTGAAGTCATCTGGGGGCGTGGCTGGGCTGGCCTGGCCAACTCAGCTCACTCCTGCAATGATGGTTGATGCTCACTGAGGTGTCGACTACATCACATGTAGGGGACATCTCTCAGAGTGACAGCTTGCTTCCAAGAGGGAGCGCCCCAGGGAATGAGGAGCCCGATGGTCTAGCCTTGGGAGTCACCCAAGGTCACCACTGCTGCATCCTGTAGGGACCAGATCAGTTCCAAGGGAGGGGAGGGAGATGCCATCTCTCAGTGGGAGCAGTGACGGTGAGTCTGCGCTGTCCTCGCTGCACCACGGTGTTGGTGGTGCCTTTTCCATTATTCCAACCACAGTGGCTGTCATCCTGTGCCTTGTGTGGCAGTTATTTACGTGTCTGTCTCACAAGATTTTAAGCCCCAGATGAGACACTGTCTTTTATTTAATCCAACACTTTCCCTGTAATAACTACAGAAACAACAAACATTAATGAAGTCTCTCCGCTCGGCATGGTGACTTCATTTAATGTTACCCATGATGGCTTCTCATCTCCACCCTGAAGGACAGACGTTAGCTCTGTTTTACAGATCGGGAAACTGAGGCCCAGTGAGTCAGCCTTGCCCAAATCCACAAAGTTCATAAGTGGCAGGGTCAGGATTTGAACCCTGTGTTCTATTCTTGCTCTTCTGCTGTCTCACAGTCTTGGCCCTGTCCCAGTCAGTTTGGGCTGCACCACCAAATCACCATAAATGGGTGGCTTAATAACAGAGATTGATTTCTCACCATTCTGAAGGCAGGACGTCCAAGGTCAAGGTGCTGACAGATCCCACGCCTGGCAAAGGGTTCCCTCCCTGGTTTGTAGACGGCCATTCTCTCCTGGTAGTTTCACCAGGCAGAGGGTGAACGAGCCCTTTCCTGTTTCCTGTTTTTAAGGGCACTAATCCAGGCCTGAGGGCTCCACCCACATGACCTGGTTGCCTCCTAAAGGGGCACCTCCCAATAAGATCACGCTGGGGATTAAGGCTGCCAAAAACGGGGGGGGGGGGGGGGGGGGGAGGCGTGATACACACAAACATTAGTGCCATAGTAGACGCGAAGGCGCAAGTGCACAAGTCACTCTGCACTGGCTTACTGAAGCGTCACTGGGAGGAAGAACAAAGAACACAGTAGAGAGAGCCAATGGGAGCGTGGAGTTATCAGCCATTGCTCCAGGTGGCCGCAGTCAACACAGCGTCCAGAGGTTCAGTACTGAGCACCCTCAGGCAGCTGCTAGACACAGTGCATGGGGTTTGGAAGCTCCGCAAGGAATGGGAGTATTTATAGGATCTGAGTGCCTGATGCAAAACTTTCCTCCAAAATTCCAATTTTCTCTCTGCCAAGATAAGTGATGGAGGCTTACAGTTCATGTAGCACATCCACCCAGGGCCAGGGCCTAACCACTCTGAATTTCTGGCCGCCTCCCTCCTAGCGAGAAGTGAATCTAGATTTACTTGCCATTAGGAACAAGCGCCATCTCCCTGCTTGGTGAGATCGCAGTTTTAGAAGATTCTGTTTTTATCCTGAGAGTATCAATCTGTGCACACAAGGCCACTCTCTGCAAAGAAGGCAATACTAAGATAAGTGGAAACTTCATATCCAAGGAGATAGCAAATACAATTTCAACATGTTTTACATTAAACAACCTCTTCTTCTCCTGTCCTTTTATGAACATTCGGGCATTGTTGGGTAGAAAGTTGGAGAAATAACTTCAGTTCTGCAATGTAAATTGGAACAGTTTGTACAAAACTAGAAGCATAGGTTTTTTTTTTTTTTCCCCCCACTCTCCCCTGTGGCTCCCACACTCAAGGATCACACCCCGCCCCTACCCACACCATTCCTGAAGGACATCATTTGTGAATAGTGGCCCTGTGCTTGGACATTACATAACAAGCGTGTCTTCCGTATTTAAATGGCATTATGCAGCTCCTGTG
Source organism: Sciurus vulgaris (assembly GCF_902686455.1). NCBI lineage: Eukaryota > Metazoa > Chordata > Mammalia > Rodentia > Sciuridae > Sciurus > Sciurus vulgaris. Next base: position 126,246,888 of record NC_136469.1, read on the forward strand.
CATCTTGCGGGTTAGGGAAATGCTTCTCTGCTCAGTCTGTTCAGCCAACATTCTTAAGTCTTTACAGTCAATTCTCCAAGGCTACTCCTTAGCCCCCAGGAGGCTAAAATGGTATATCAACTTGCTAAAAATACTGCCTCAAGACCCTGGAAAGTCTGCAATGATGGAATTTTGCCAAGTACCAGAGGAAATCCATTCTAAAAATATCAACGACTTCTATATTTAAGGTCAATCAAAAATGACCCCTGGGTTATCTCAAATGCAATATCATCTCACATGGACTGTTGGTCCTCCTGAAATGTTTCTGTGGCCTTCCCTTCTCTGCCACCTACCCCATTGGTCATTCTCCATGTTGCAGCCAGGGTACACTTTAAGAAATGGAAATCAGGGGCTGGGGAGATAGCTCAGTTGGTGGAGTGCTTGCCTTGCAAGCACGAGGCCCTGGGTTCGATCCTCCACCGCCAAAAACAAAAAAAGAAATGGAAATCAGATCACATGATCCTTCACTCAAATACCCTAAAGGCTTCTCAATCACTCTGAATCATGTTCAGACATCTTACTTCGTCCTGGAAGGTTCTAGGTAATTTGCCCCTGCTTCCTTGCCACTCAGCTCCATCTGTTCTCCCACCACACAAGTTTCCTGCTGGGTCTTGAAACCTTCAAGTCTGGCCTGGCCTCTGGACCTTTGCACTGTGGTTCCCTCTCCAGGAAGTGCTCTGGGTTCTTGGCCTGGCTTTGCCGGTTATTTCAGCGTCTGTCGAGGTGGTACTTCTGCTGTGGTTCAAAACGCATACCAAAAATAATCCCCACTGTGAAGCGTTGAGCGGGTAGGCAATTAATCTGACTGTGGTATTCAGAGGTGAAGCCTCTGGGAGGTCATTAAGACTAAAGGAGGACGTAAGGGTGGCCCCTAATCCAAATGGACTGTGGCTTTATGAGAAGAGAGGAGGAGAGACCTGAGCAGAGATGTTCTGCTTTGCTGTCTGATGCTCTGGAACCCCGCAGAGGGTCCCCACCAAGAAGAGGACCTCACCTGGTGTGGCCACCCAATCCTGAACTTCCTAGCCTTCACAATCATGAGACTGATAAATCTTTTCTTTTTAATGTTGATAGACCTTTATTTTATTCATTTATTTATATGTGGTGCTGAGAATCGAGCCCGGTGCCTCACACATGCCAGGCAAGTGCTCTACCACTGAGCCACAACCCCAGCCCCGCGAAGAATCTTTATTCTTTATAAATCACTCAGTTTGTGCTATTCAGTTGCAGCAACAGGAAACAGAGGTTGATTTCTTTCTCAATCATGGTGCCATCAGAGGGCCATCCCTGGCCACAGGTCTGAAGGAGTCCTCTCCCCACTTCCCTCTCTAACCCTCCTCTGCCTCTTATTCCAATACTCTAAAGCTCCCCTGTAACCGTCACTGCTGTCCCTCACTGCAGCAGGTGAGCACAGCAAGTCTACCTCCCTGCTGTGTCCCCAGCATCTTGCAGAATATGCCTCACATAGTAGGTGCTCAACAAATATTTGTTGAATGACTACAGATGCTTATTTATTAAGAGACAAGGTTGCATGGGGAGACACCAGGAAACAACCTCTCCTGGGAAGGAAGGAGAAGTCCTGCTCCTCATTAATTATTGAATTCTCTTCAAAGCTCGGGATTTCGGGAAGGTTAAAAATCTTCTTTAACCGCTTGTTGCAGCTACATGCTCTCAGGCCTAATCACAGCACCTGCGATTCTAACACTGCTCGCTGATGCCTGGTCTTCCCGTAGGATTAGCACAGGAAAGCAAGCATCTGCACACTGTTACCATTGGCATCTTTTGAGATTTTAATTAACAGAGATTTTTTTTTTTTTTTTTGCCTTTCTCATTCACGATCAGGATTCTGAATAACTTGTAAGTGGGAATTTTGTCACTTACAGGAGGTTACAGAAGGGTGTGGAGGGCTGGTGAGGGCTGCCAGGGCTGCCCAGGGGCCTCCCACCCCACCTGGGAAACTAGGCGTGCACCACGGTTGTGATTATAGGCTGCAGTGGATAATGGACTTGTTGGGACTTCTCTGCTCACCGGACATTTCTTTTGGCCTGCGAGACCTTGGTGCACACGGGTCTCCGAGTGTTCAGCAGGTGAGACTGGCAGGCAACAGCTCACTTTGGCCTTTTGTCAACTGAGCACCTTCAGCAAGCATCTGGGCTTCCTTCCAGGCTACCTTAGTGTCCTGATCCTCAGCAAGCGATGCCTGGGGACAAGTTTTCTGTTCAAAATCCAGATTTGTCAGCATACTACAGTGATACAGTCACATCAATGATTATAGCACTTCAATTCACAACAACTAAACTATGGAACCAACCTAGGTGCCCTTCAACAGATGAATAGAGGAAGAAAATATAACACACATACACAATGGAATATTACTCAGTCATAAAGAAGAATGAAATTCTGGCATTTGCTGGTAAATGGATGAAACTGGAAACTATCATGCTAAGTGAAATAAACCAATCCCAAAAAACCAAAGGCTGAATGTTTGCTCTGATAAGTGACTCACAATAAGAGGGGGTGGGGAGATGAGGGTTAGGGAAAAATAGAAGTACTTTGGATTAGACAAAGGGGGATGAAGGGAAGGGAGGGGGAATGGAAATAGGAAAGACCGTAAAATGAATCAGACATAACTTTCCTATGTTTATATATAATTACACAACCAATGTAATTCTACATCATGTACGACCACAAGAATGAGAAGTTATAATCCATATATGCATGCAATGTCAAAATACATTCTATTGCCATGTAAACTAATAAGAACAAATTTAAAAATGCAGATTTGCAGAAAGACAGATCCAGGTTTAAGGCTTACTGATTTATTTTAATCCTCTAAACCTCAGTTTATCTATAAAACGAGGATGATGGTCATAATTTAGCTTACAGATTTTCTTGAGAAGATTAAGTGGGATACTGCATGCAGTTTTAGAACAGTAAATATCAGGTATTTTTCTTTGGTCAGGTGATTTGAGTTCAAGTTTGTTTGGGACAACTTCATAAGCTCTTGCCTCTTTGAGACTGTTTTTCCTCTATAAAACGGGTGTGATACCTCCTGTGGTTGTAAGCCCATGGACTGAATCTTCCAGATACATCGTCAAACACTGTACAAACGCTAGCAAGCCTACCCCTGGCTATGATGTTAAGTCGAATTTTTCAAATAACCAAAATATAGGCATGTTATCTGTCTAACTCATAAAAAGAAATAGAAATATAGGATGAGAAGGACTGTACACTAACAGTGTTGGAATTTATTTTTTTTAAAGCAGAAGAAACAAATAACTTTCAAATGATTATTGATGAATGACTGGACTTCAGTCCCTCGGGGCGAAATATTTCCCAGTTTGCTTAGAGTAGCAAAAAAGAGGGGAAAAGGAAAAAGTTCTGATAGTTATTTCAAAGCTGACTCCCCAAGGGAAATTAAACCTGAGTCATGGGTTATTTTTCATAAAACCATAGTAAAAACTAACAAGTAAGAAACCAGTGTGGGGCACATCTCGGTGGATTTGGACAGAGCTCTCCTAGGGCGGGCGCCCGGGGCACATCAGCATCCTGCCACCCATGGCCGGTGGGACCTCAGTGTATCCATGACATGTCCATAGGCTCGCTTGGTCCCGGTGACACCCACCAGCTACTCCCTTCCCCAGCAGTTATTGATGCAGCCACGAGGGTCACAGAGGCAGAAAAACATTTTTATATTGCAGCAGCAAGTCACCGTGTGTAAGTCATGGATTCCATTTTTATTTTTCGAAAATTACTCTGAGTACTTTTCCAGAAACTTGATTGTGTCTAGCCTCACGTATTTCGGGCCTGTGGGCAGTTTCAAGGGTCAGAGCATTTCTTATTTGAATCTCTCTGGTACCCTTTTTGGAAATAGAACCCTTCATTTCTGTAAGGAGCCCATTTCACAGAAATCTGATCATTCTTCCCCCTTCACATGACCCAGCACTGACCAGTTCACCTACTCTACCCATAATAACTTGCCCATAATAACTAGTTCTGAGATAGACACATGATGGAAGTCAGGACCTTTCTTGGATCTTTTCCGATGTTGCAATAAAAAAGGTCATCTCCTTCCCCTGGCGTTGCGAGAAGGGGAAGATAAGGACTGCATGATAGGTCTGTCCAAGAGACGGAGGGAAAACCCATTGTTTGGATTCTGGATCAAGCCCTGCCTGAAGCTAATGTAATAGGGCATTAAGCAAACCATGGCATTGAAATGGGGGTTCTGCTACTGCACACTGAAAGCATTTATGAGTCATATAGTTAGATTTGCTTAATATGTGTTGGGGTTGTTTTAAACCTTGAAAAATTAATATAATGAAATGAATATGGTAAAAAAATTTTAAAAAATAGAGGGTAGCAAAGCAAGTATAAATTTGGAATTTCCTTTTAAAATAATACCTCCCATTTACTGAACACCTACTATGTGCCAGAGATTTTATTTATGTGATCTTGGCTTCTCACTATTATGCTTATTGCATTGTAGCCATTTTAGAGAGGAGGAAACTGAGGCCTAGATCTGCTAAATGACTTGCCAAAAGCCACCCAGGCAGGAAATAGTGGAATCAGGATTTTGTACTCAGGTTTTTTACCCAGTAACCCATGACACAGATATTGCTTGTTCATTACTTCAGCACTAAATGGACATTCGTTATTTGCCAGGCAGGGTGCCAGTCCCTGGAAATGTGAGATGAAGAAAATAGCACTCATCCTTTAACTGCTGTCAGTCAAGGAGGTCTAATAGGGTCCTTATTACAGGCTGAATTTTGCCTTCCCCAAAAAGACATGTTGAAGGACTAATTTCCAATACCCGTGGATGTGATCTTATTTGGAAATAAGATCTGTGCAAATGTAATAAAGTTAAGATGAGGTCATTAGGATATGCCCTGTGTTAGTCAGTTTTTTGTTACTATAACAAATATCTGAGATAATCAACTTATAAAGAGAAAAGGTTTATCTTGGCCTATGGTTTCAGATGCACCAGTCCACGATCAATTGGCCCACTGCTTTGGGCCTGTGGTGAAGCAGCGCATTATGGAAGGAGTCAGGGGTGGAGCAAACCATTCACCTCATGGCCAGGAAATGAAAGAGAGGAAGAAGAAGGAACCAAGGTCCCACTATCTCTTTGGAGGGCACATCTGAAGACAGCCCTCTAGGCTGCACCTCTTCAAACTTCCACAACCTCCCAAGAGAGCCTTCCCGGGGACTGAGCCTGCAACGCAGGGCCTTTGGTGAGCATTTCAGTCCCAAACTATAGCAGACTACTCCAATGTTACAAACGTCCTTTAAGACAGGGAAATTGAGACCCAGGCTTGAGCGCCACGGGAAGACAGGCAGGGTTTGGAGCAAGGTATCCGCCAGGCGAGAAGCACCAGGGATTGCTGATCTTCTCCAGAAGCTGGGAGAGAGGCCCTCACAAGGAATCCACCCCACAGGGCGGCTGTGGGGCTCCTAGTCTCCAGAAATGGAGCAACCCCGCTGGTGCTACTGCTTCACAGCGGCCCCAGGAAACTCCAGTCACCTACCCTAGGCCTCCGGAGCCCAAGCCCATCAAGATGCAGCCGTCCCCAGACGACCTCTGCATTCAGGGTCCCCTCGCAGGTGGCATTCTCTGGGCCACAGTCCCCTCCGCCATCAGGCTGCCAGGTCCCAGAGCACCTGACCCAGGACCTGCCCTACCTGACAGCTGTTGCCTTGGGTCACGCCCTGGCCCCAGTGGCTGTCCGGGTCCCCCTGTTTGCTCTGGATGTTTGGACAGCAGGTGTGTGGAGGCAGCGGGCAGCGAGCACCAGGGCGTGGCCCTTTCTCTAAATTCCAAGGCTGACCTGTTTCCAGGACACGGTCTCATGATTTCTCCTCTGTGATTAATGTGGACGCCATTTCCTGATGTACTGTCTTAATAACACGGTGGAGGCAGACACACGGGCTCTGGTTGCTGACGGTGACAGCACTTTTATCTGACCAGCCCTCACCCGATTCCTGCGAGTTAGGTAGGTAGCGGAGATGCAGAAGCAGCGAGTGAGGGGAAATAAAATCTGAATTAATCAGTGATTTGCCTAGGGTAGTGATTAGCTACAGCTTGGACCTGCTGCCTAGCATTTTAAGCAATGGCCCCACTTCCTTTAGTTTTCCACTTTCTTTTGGGTCTGGTAGAACTCTCCTAATAAAATGCATTCACCTGACGATGTGTTTGGAGGGTAAAATGCCAACTCATTAAAAATGGTGAAGTCCCCAGTAGCTAAAGCTTTCCCTGTGGGTAAACTTAAACTTTCCATACTGTCTAAGGAGGGGGCAATGCCACTAGTAATTATCCCCAAGTGGGTGTCCTCCTGCCAATTAGACCATCGATACCCCCAGGGTAAAGCCCCAATCTTGCTGTCTTGGATAATTTTAAATAACTTTTACCAGCCTGCTGGTTGGCTTCTCTAAGTATAAGAGTTGAAACTGGGTCGTGATGTCCCTGGCATGCTTTTATCAGGTATAATGATTAAGAAGTTGGGCTTTAATGTTTGGTGGTTAGACTACCTGGATTAGAATCATAACTGGCTGTTTGACTTTGGGGACTCAGTTAACCTCTCTGAGCTTCAGTCCTTTGAACTATAAAATGAGCTGTTAGAATGAGTCAAGGGGATTATGTACCTGAAGCACTAAGCATTCAGTAAAAAGATAACTATTATTACCAACTGGTGACTGACAGAGCCAGCACTGGCTCAGGTTCATCTGCCTCCGGAGCCCAGGAAGTGGCCCTTTGGGGAGCTCAGAGTGATTTCTGCTAGGTTGCTCCTAAACAAGGAGCTGGAATACAGGGCCAGTGGCCATGTGCTTGATGTGGCTCAATCCTTCCACAGCTTCCCAGACTGAGGTCTCTACCCCAAACTCCCACCTACTCGCCCCAGAGATCTAGGGAACACCCTTGCTTCTTAGGAGGGAATAGGAACTTTCTAAACTCCTTTCAGGTCTGTCTCCTGGGGCCAGCTGCATGCCCGGGGAGGTACAGGTGACCGTGGTGGTACAGGTGACCGTGGTGGTACAGGTGACCGTGGTTTCCTCTCCTACCTGGACACAGGTTCCCAGCTCCCCCCATGTGTCTCGGAGGTAGCCTAAGAGAGTTCCCAAAGCTCCAGGCTTAAAACAGAACTGTTGCCCTTCAGCTCTGGAGGCTGGGGGTCAGCAGGGCCGGGCTGTCTCCACAGCTCCAGGGAGGGTCCTTCCCTGTCCCTTGAGGCCTTGGGTGTTTCTCAGCCATTGGATGCCTCTCTCCAGGTCATGATCTCCCACTGCGGGCCTTCACACCGTCTGCCCTCTGCGGGTGTCTGTCTGTGTCCACATTTCCCCTTTTCATCAGGACACCAAACAGACTGTCTGACCATAGCCTCATTTTATCCTGACTTCCTCGGGAAAGAGTCTGTCTCCAAGTGAGGACACTTCCTGAAGCCCTAGGGGCTAGACTTCAGTGTGCTTTTTGGGGGGACACAGTACGACTCAACACCACCAACCTGGCTAAGCCACAGACCTGGAAACTGGGTCAGACATGATCCTAGGGGTTTCAGACATGATCTAGGAGTTTTAGGTGAGACTGACACATAACCCAGTAGCCCCTGAGTGAAACCAATGATCCTCCACCACGTGGCTGAGCCTCAATAGACAAAGATGGGCCTCCCCAGGAGAGGAGGAAATTCTGCCCACAGATGGCCTCTGAACTTGAACTGAAATCCTGGGTCGCATCTCTGCCCTGCCAGCCCACCCTGCGGGTTTCCTACAGTCAGTCTGCACCTGCAGTTTCCACAGCCGACCACAGATCAACAACGTGTAGGAAAGGAACGGCTTTGGCTCTGGACATGTAAGATTGTTTCCTTGTTACTCCTTCCTAAATAATACAGTATAGGGACTATTTACGTAGTATTTACATTGTACTAGGTATTACAAGTAATCCAGACATGCCTTAATGATGGAGAGAGTGGGCAGGTTATGCAGATATTAGGTCATTTTATAGAAGAGACTTGCGCCTCTGCAGATTTCTGTATCCCCGGTGTAGATGGAGTTTCCTGGAACCAGCCCCCTTTGGGTATCTGTACACATTCTATTGATTTCATTTCTCGGGAGATCCCTGACTCATATAGCATCCGGTGGTCCCCGTCACCAGCGACCCTCCTGCAGGCCCAGGGCCCTGGCACTGGTGCTCCCTCAATGTCAAAGCCACCACAACCCCATCTAGACCTCACACAGACCTGGGGCCGCCTCGAAACGCATCTTGCTGTCAACAAACTATCCATCAACCACCAAACGGTCATTTCTGAGCCCTTAATTTTTATTTATCCCCTCAGCAAGGGAAGGTTGAACGGTTTGGTCTCAGTGTGAAGTACTTTGAGAGGTGATGGGGAAGAAATGAGAAGAAATTCCTCAGCCTCACAGTTCAGCCGACCCGGAGGCTGGTGCTCCTCGGAAGCCTGGGAGGAGAATCACTGTCTTAAGTCTTACACAGAATGCGGCAGCATCTACCACGCTCTCCGTTATCCGCTCCCCATCACTGCCGAACGAACTCCTCCGAGCTGGAGTGGTTCAGAATTCGACTGCTGTTCGTGGTCCTGAGGGTCAGCAACTTGCTCTGGAATAAACTGGATGGTTCTGCTTGGTCTTTTCTGGAGTCACTTATCCCCTTGGCAGGATACTGGGAACTAGACGGTCCAAGATGGCCTCGAAAGACTGGCAGTTGGCACTGGCTGTTGGCTGGGCTTCTCTCCCTGTGAGAGTTCTCATCTTCAAGATGACAAGGCTGGGCTTCCTTACCTGGGGGGCCATGTTCTAAGAGCACAGGAGTGGATGCTGCAAGACTTCTTAAGGCCTAGGCGCAGAAGTTGCCAAAACACCACTTCACTGGCATTTTTGGTCAAAGAGCCTTTGGAGATTCTTGGCAAGGGGAAGAGATCCCACTCAGTGGGAGGCAGTGCAAAACCACACTGCAGAGTCATTGGAACACTGGCCTGAGCATTTACGACAGCCAACTTTGCAATCAACGGCATCCACTGTGCAAACGAAGCCAGGGAATGGAGGAGGTGAGTGATGTCCGGATACATCCTTGGAAGTGATGGACACCAGACCCATCAGACCCAGAGATCAGAGGGGGATCTGGGAGGGGTGAGGACATGGTTGTTTATTTCACAGTTGATTGAGCACCTGGCAGGGAAGGTGTTTGGACTCTGCCTAATTCAAAGTCTAGTGTATACATTTTTTCCTGCAAAATTAGATATTTGCCTCATCTCTGTTACTGCACAGCCAGAGGCATCTGGTAGGGCCTGCTAACTTATGTTCTTAGATTTTCCTTGGCAGAAATGAAATTTTTTCCCTAAGAATTTTTTTTTTCTCCTCTCTAAGGCTGAGCCTTTGGTTTAATACTGGGGATCTACAATTCATAAATTCCTTTTGGTTCATTGTTTCAAAATGAGACATTTAATAGATTGCAAAGACTTAATAAGGGTGCCGCTTAGTCACCTAATGAAGTTACTGTACATGTGGTTGACAGGTGGTAATTTATTATTATCCTTGTTCCTGATAAGAATCATACAGTACACAGTGGCTGTCTAATAAATATTAGCTATACTGACACAGCAGTGGAAGATGATCTGTCCCTTTGTGTCTCACCAACCATCCATAATATGTTCTTCTACTAACACTGCACCTATTTTCTGTTAATTTTGTCAATTATACATAGAAGGGAGCTATAGCTGTGTGTCTTTATTATTGTTAGCCTAAATGATCTAATTTATCCTGCTGCCGTGTTTCACTCAGCAGAGTAAGTCACAATATTTTTCTGTCCCTGCAGTGAAAGACTGCAGTTAGTTGATCTCACTAACAAGGGATAATTATTAGCTTCCTCAAGAACGTTCCCCTGTATGCATTACTAAGCATTCCAGAAGGATTAATATTTCCATGAATGTTGGACAAGACGCGGTAGCAGCACAGGGAGATAGGGCTGTTTTAATATTTGTCCTCATTTCATTTGCATATCCATCACTGGTAATTTGTTAATGCTGCTTGGGTTTCAGCCTGTCGCCACACCGAGAATTAATGCACCTCCACCGGCTGAGACCCCCAATACCAAAGTGAGCACGAGGCAAGTCAGAACGTCACGTGGTTCTGGCCGTCACCAAGTTGGTATTCAGGAGCAACTTCTTCGCAGGGTGATGCTTTTTCTGAAAAGTGAGCAGTGAAATGGCAGATTTGAAGCACGGTTCATTGACGTTCAAGGGTTTCTTCCTCAGATGAGCAGAGCTGTTCTGGCACTTGGAATTGCACAGTGTTTTGTTTGTTTGGTTATCGTCATTGTTGGGAGCACGCAGAGGGAAGGCAAGGGGCTTAAAATTCATCAGAGGATGGCTTCGAGTCAGAGGCCCGTCAGTGGGGGCTGGGAAGGCTTTGACTGTCAGCTCAGGGTTCGAAAGAAAAGAGAACTGGGAATATCCATGTCCGTTTGGACATAATTGTACTGGACATCTTAACCAACCCACATATATGGCTGTGTGGAAAGCATTTAATTATTTTAATATATTCCCAGTGAACTTTTCTATTTAAGAGAGTTTTAACCCACAAGGAGGCAAATACTGATACACTATTAACTTGAAGTTGGAATTTGGCTGTTACTATGAAACATTTATGAAGTATCTGGTTCCATCGTTCATGGGTTCAATTTCATCAATCAACAGATAATTACTGAAGACCTCACGCTGCCAGATGCACAGTAGTCTGTAGGACCATCGGGGGAGCTTGCAGTCTAGAGGGGAGACAGACAAGGAAACCACAGCTTCCGCATGGTGGGATCTGTGGCAGGGGTCAGCAGGGAGGTCCAAGGGCGGTGGGGTGGGGCGTGTCTGGAGAAGGTGACTGCTAGGTGAGGCCCCAGGCACAGTGGAAGCGAGGCTGGAAGTGGAAACAGAACCAGGCTCTAGAGTCTGTGCAGTAGAAAGCACCAGAGGCTTTAGGTTTTAGAGGATTATTTTGCTTGCAGGGGATGATTAGGGAGGCACCTCTGGGTGGGTTCCCAAGACCCTGAATCTGAGCAGGCCTCTTCCGTGGCAGGTTCCCCAAGTCGTGCTCTCAGGCACCTTTGAAAGTGCTGGGGAAGCAGGGTAGACCATGGAGCTGTCTAGCCTCAGCCTGGTCCCACGGGAGCTCTGGAGCAGGCACGGGGTCACAGATTTGCCCCTGTGCCCCTTTATCAGGCAGACAAGACTGTGAGCTGTCCCCAAAGCAGTGCCTCCCACCAGTTTCCAGGTGAGCAGTGCCTTTCTCCCAGAGCAAGTCTCCAGAGAGGGGAACAGCTGTGAGCTATTAGCAGGTGACAGTCACAGCAGGGGGGATGGGTGCAGGAGCCCAGAGGACTGCCAGCATCTACTTCTGGAGGGAAACAAGAGCGGGTTCAGTTTGGGGGCTCCTGATATCCTCTGCATGGGGGAGATTGCTTTCCATGGCTGAAGAGGAAAGGCCCAATCAGCCTCTCTAATGGAAAATGCATTAGGCTTTTTAGAGATATCTGTTAAGTCAGAGGCAGGAGCAACAGGACATTTCCGGTGGCGTGGCTGGGGGCAGGACCTGCGAGGTGTCTCCATCGACCATGAAGAAGAGGCCCGCAGTTCAGAATTAATCAGAGGCAAAGGGAGTGGGATTTGAGTCACACTAAAGTATGTGACAGGCAAGGCAGGGACAGGGCTATGCCAACAGTCTAAAAATAAATAATTCCTCCTGTTTCCTTCAGAGGCACTCAAGGCAATTTGCAAACATTTGCAGGCAACTTTTCACGGGGCTGAACTGCAGGCAAAGCTCCCACTGACTTCACAGGGAGCTCCCAGGGGATACACAGCAAGGTGAGGCCTTAGTTCTGGGTAATTAAGACTTATGGCACCCTTGTTAGTGAAGAAATCCCGGTGCACATCGGTGAAATGCAGCGGCTCTGCAGCCCGCAGCCCTCCACAGCCCGCAACCATTAGCCCTCTCCAGCCACCGTTAATTTGCCATCCTTCACTTTTTGAAATCAGAGAATGACATCACTTTGATTAAGAGGGACAATCATGTTACAATCAGTAGAGTTAGCTTGCACTGGTAGACCCTCAGAGCCGCTCTCTCGTGGTGGGGTTGGTGCGCCCCGGGCGCCAGGGACTGGAAGGAGGTCAGCTCTGATTCCAGCGCTGCCTTCTGAGCAGGCACGGGTCCCCCCAGAGCCCCACTGGCACCCCTCCTTACGCTTCTCTCCTTCCCTTTTTTCCTTCCTATCCTTTTCTCTAAGACACAAAGGTGCTCATAGGGGATCACCCCTGACCAGGAGGAAATCTCTCTAGAACATTCTGTTCTGGATCAGGACAGAGGAGGGGTGAGTGATGAATTAGCAGATATACGTGAGCTACGCCAAGTGCAGGGTGCTGTGCTGGAGGCTGAAAAGCGTGGAATTCATTCCTGATTCTCAAAGGACCTAAAACCCTCCTCTCTATGCAGGGAAAGACCCTTAAAACAAGGGCAAGCAACCTCTTGGGATTCAGGTGGGCTGGTTTGACCCCTGACTCTGTTGCTCTGGCTGTGTGACCCAGGCAAGTCATCCCACCTCTCTGTGCCTTGATTTTCTCATCTGTAACATGGGAATAGCAATAGTAATGACTTCCTAGCATGTTTGGGAGAAATAAACAAATTAATGAAAGGGCTTTAAAACATGGTCATTACTCAATGTATACAATGTATATGAGCAAAGTTACAGACGTTTATAGAATACTCGCTACATAAGGCTGTTCATATGCTTTGTCTCACTTAATTTGCTGATAACAAAGGAGGTGAGGATGATCATTATTCCCTGCTATGGTCTAAATATCCCTCCAAAACTAATGATGAGATTACTTGCCATTGTAGCAGTATTAAAAGAGGGGACCTTTAAGAGGTGATTAGGTCATGAGGTCTCTGTCCTCTTAAATGGATTAATGTTATCGCAGAAGTTCTAAAGAGAAGGAGTTTGACCTCTCTCTCTCTCTCTCTCTCTCTCTCTCTCTCTCTCTCTCTCTCTCTCTCTCTCTTTCTCTCTCACCTCGTGATGCCTTTGCCATGCTACAACACAGCAAGAGGCCCTCACCCGATGTGGCCCCTTGGTCTTGTATTCTCCATCCTTCAGGACTTTGAGCCAAGTAAACTTCCATTATCAGTCATTTTCTTTCTCTGTGGTGTTCTGTTATAGCAACAGAAAGTATACTACGACATTCCCATTTTACCAGCCAAGAAATGGAAGTTCAGAGAAGTTAAGGAACTTGTGCAAACTTCAAAGTTAGGAAGTGGTGGAGCTGGATTTGTGCCCAGAGCCAAGGCCCTTAGTCATTATTCCATAAGGTGTCTCCTTCTAAGAAAATCAATGAGGACCAAATGCATCCATTACTCAGAGAGCAAGAGTTCCCTGGGACCTGGAGCAATCAAGGAGGTTTTCTGTCCAGTCTTCCACTTAGGGTAGGAGGTTCATTCATTTATTCAGCCAATATTTAAGGAGCACATAATATAATCAGGCAGAGCTGGAGATGTCATGAGCAATGCAGAGTTTCTACTTGCAGCTTAAAGGGAAACAAGAACAAACCACCAAATACTTGAGAAGCAGGGGCTGGGCTCTTTAAAGAGCCACACTGAGCAGTGCCCTGAGGAGGTGTGGGCGAGGCCCACAAGGTGCTGTTTTAGTTCATCTTGTGGTACTATAACAGAGCACCTGAGATGGGGTGATTTATAAGCAACTGAACTTTATTTGGCTCACAGTTCTGGAGGCCAGGAAGTCCAAGATCAAGGGGGCCACCTCTGTGAGGGCTTCTTGATGATTTATAACCTGGCAGAAGATATCACATGAGCAAGAAAACAGGAAAGAGAAAGAGCAGGTCAGGAGCTCACTCCAGTGATGACGGCCTTAATTCTGTCAATGTTTTTTATGTTGCAAATATTTATATTTTTATCTAGTTTTATAAGTACCTATATAGCAGCCTCAGGTTTGCTTTTTAATCACAAAACCAGAAATATTTACTGCCTGATCCTTTATAAGAAGTTTCCCCGTTCTTTCCAAGCACCCATGAGGCATTGTTCTTTTTTAAGGATGAGTGAAATTAGGAACAGAAGAAGTGAGTGAAGTGACCCAGGCCACAGAGCAGACAGGACAGAGGTAGCCTGAACACGGGTGTCTGGTCCTGGGGGGCTGATGCTCTGAACTGCACTTCCACCCAGCATCTGCTAAGGTCCAGGAAAGACTCAAAGGGCAGAAGCAGGGCCAGAGGAGAGGGAATGGAGCAGAAAAAAATGCCTGGATGTGAATACAAGCAGGAGGCTTCCCTGGGCGCCCAATGCACCATGGGCCAGAGTAGTCACACAGAGCATGAGACACGTTTCTTTTGTGGAAAATAACTCTCACTGAGGGCAGCAGATTTCTCATTCAGGTGGCTGGAAATACCTGGAAATGCTGGAGGAAAAGTGGGTCTGCTGGGCCGAGGGTGGGACAGAGGGACATTCCACCTGGACACACTGAGCAGGGAAGGCCTGGGGGATGGATAGGCAGACATGTCCAGCAGGAAGGTGGATGAAAGGGTCCAGTTTGAAGTGTGGAGCTGGGAGTCATGGCCATGGAGAATGGAATTAATACACCGAGAGAAGAAATCATTCCCTCAGTGACCTGGAAGTGAAATTTCCCCTTCCCCAGAATGGACCGGAAGCAGAACACCTCTTCATCTTTGAAACTCTGGGGTGCAGAGGGACAGCGGCCACATTCCTGGGTTTTGTGGATCCTAGAGAAAGAGACAAGGTTCTTTTGGGTTTTTGTTGTTGTTGCTTCTGCTGTCGTTTTGGTGCTGGGGACGGAACCCAGGATCACTGGGCTAGGTTAGCCAGCCAAGGCTATTTTTGAAATGGGTTATCTATGTCATTAAGTGATCTCTCTTCACACACACACACACTCACAGAGATCATAAAGGATGTATTTTTAAAACCCCAGCGTGTTTATTAGCTTGCACAGAACTATCTGATTAGCTTCAGATGCTGTTAGCTTAAAGAGCAGAAAAATCTCCAAGTAAAAGCAGAGGAAGGATGCTTGGTGAATCGAGAACTCAGGAGAATTTCCTTCCAGCCAAGTTTTGAAAACACAAAGGAAGACACGATCTCTGATTATACAATTCCTACCTGGGCAAGTAAAAGCCTTTGATTATCTATTTATGGGCTGAACCCAGGCCCAGAGGAGATCAGACAAGTCTAAAAGAAACTAATTTTGACCCTTTCACTTTTTCTCTCTCGTTTTGTGGCCTCCCTAGCCTGGAGGGTGTCGCCCCTGAGCACGGCAGCCTGCCTGGGAGGTCTCCTAGGTGGGTACCAGAGGAGCAGGTGGGTCTGCTGAGGGAGGACCTGGGATACAGGGGAGGGGACCATGCTGCTGCCCAGCTGGGGCGAGTCAGCCAACACTGTCAGCCGGAAAAAATTCTGACAGGCTGAAATCTGCCTAATGATTCTTGAGGTAAATAAATAAAGAGAAAATGAGCCTCTGCAGTTCTAGAGGAAGTGAAGACCCGCCAAGTCTGTGGGCATGCCAAGCCCTTGAGATGTCCACCTTGGACTTCCTAGAGCTGCTCCTGGACTCCGAGGGTCCCACAAGTACATAAAGGTGATCCCGCTGCCCCAGGCCCCTCCCCAAGTCCAAAGCTAAGATTAATGGTAGGGTAAGGGGAGGTGGCCCTATCACCTGTGGGGTGAGGCTTGGGCAGTGCAGGACTGACCCACCCCAAGCCTGCTTTGCCGTTTGTCCTTTTCACTTGTTTGCAGAAAGAACAGTACCCAGAAAGCAAAGGCTGCAGAAAACCTGATGACGTGGCAGGGTTCAAGTAACAACCTCCTGTGTGTACCTCTCAAACACCAGTTTGTCCTTTTCCCTGGAGAACCAAGGCAGGAGCAGGCCTGAGGATATCTGTCATGTCAGGGGCCTGATTTTTGCCTGGATTTAACTCTCCGAGGGACCATCTGGGAAGGGCTTTGGAAGGCCGCGGGCACACTTCGAGGCCACTGGGGTTCCACAGAATAAATTATGCCTTCTGGGTTCTAGCCAGAACTGGAGATCAAATTGCTAGTTCTCAGAAATCTTTCTAAAAGATATAACATAAATCTTTCTAAAAGATATAACATGTGGAGTCCACACGTGCACTCCACATCCTTTCTGGGCCCGATTCTGTGCTAACCCTGGAGTAAACACAGACTAATAAGGCGTAGCTCAGGTTTGAAAAGCGTTCACAACCCAGTGAAGGATGAACAGATTACAAAGAACATTATGAAAGGTAAGGTTAAGCCATGAGAGGTAGATTAGAAGAGGTCACTCTGAAGTTGAACTGATGAACTACAGCACTGTACAAAGCACTCTGTGAACAGGGAAGAGGGGAAATGAGCCCAGCTTGGTGCCTGGGGAAATCCAAGGCAAAGGCACTCGCCTGGTCTTGAAGGATGAGTAAGGGTTGGTAAGCAACAGGGGGAGTCTTTTCAGGAGGGGAGCAGCACAGGTTTGGAGGTCTGGATCTACACAGCTAGTGGGGTACAGGGAAGAGCCATGTGACTGGACAGCCCAGAGCATGGACATTGGCAAGGGAAGGGGCTGGAAGAGAAGGCAGGTGATTGGATGAACTCTGCGAATGGGAGCCCAGAAGCTTCTGTCTGGGAAAGGTACAGGAAGGTTGGTGCTTTCCGTGGGTTCTTTGGATAACCACCAAGTTGCAGGGCTCACTGAGCTCCACCTGAGACGTGATATGTGGTATTATCATGGTTGTTTCTCTTTCAGGCTCAGAAAAGTAATCTGTTTCCTAATGTTCCTTGCTTATTTTCAAGGATTTATTGTACTTAGAACAGGGATCTGCAAACTATGGTCAGTATGCCAAAATTGGCCTGTTCCTTATTTTTGTAAATAAAGTTTTATTGGAACACAACTATGTCCGTTAGATCCAATCCTGTTGATAGCTGGTAACAGTACTGTGACTGATTTTGCAGTCAAGCTGAGTGGCTGCAACAGAGACTGTTGGTCAAAACCTGAAACACCTGTGATTTGATGTTTTACGGAAAAAGCTTGCTGACCTCTGCCCTTGAATTCTCCATGGTCATCACCATCCTGTCCATGGCCCCAGGAACTTCAGAGATCACCCTGAAGCTTTCCTCATTATCTGGTGTACCTCCACCTTTATTAGGTGGTCAAATTCAACTGCTGTCATTAACCTAGTAGTGGAGAACATGGCAGGACTGTCAGAGGAGAGATGTCTTTGGAGAAGTGTCCAAGTAGTTCCCAGAAGAGAGTGGTTCTTGGCATCTGTGACAGAAAAGAATTTCAACATAAGCCAGTAAAAGGCAGGCACACGCAGAGGTTTATTTAGGAAGGTTGATATACATCCAAGGGAGAAAGTGGGCTATCTCAGGAGTGAGGGCCCCACCTTGGGCTGGGGGTCCAATATTTATAAACTGGATGTGGTTAGGGGCTGGACTGGGGGTGGATCCAGGGTGGAGCTGCACAAGTCATGCCAGTTTTTCCAGGACTTGTGTGTTTCCTTCATTTAACAAGGGCTGATGCTCAAGGTTTCAAATGTGCTTTCTGCATCTCAGTGGCGTGTGGGAGTTTCCTTTCAGATTCAGTATTTCTCCCTTTATCCTGAATCCCTATCTCAGGAGGATCCACTATGAAACGAACAGAGATGGTGAGCACCAGAAACCAGGTGAGTCTGGTGAAGTCACTCTCTCTTCTCTGCAGGAGCCCTGAGGATAAGGACAGCAGCCTGTCAGACACCGAGCGTATTGATTTCAGCAGAATTCAAAAACTTTTCACCACATCCTCCTGGATAGGACAGAACTGAGGAGGTGGTTGTGTCGGTCACATGACCACCTCCAAAGTATGCGGATGGATGAGTGAGTGGATGTCAATCTTAGGGAAATCTCTAACATGCTCCCACAAGACTGTGGACTTTCTCCTGCCCTGTTCAACATTTTTGTTAGCTTGAGTGAATCCGATCTCAGACGTCTTGCTGTTGTGGTAACTGAGTAGCACCCACTGGGTAGTTTATGAAGATCTGAGGATTATTTGGCTCACAGTTCTGGAAACTGGGAAGCTCAAGAGCCTGGAGCTGGCATCTACTCAGCACCTGGCAAAGGCCTTCCTGCTGCCTCATCACAGGGTGGAGGGCATCATGCAGTGGGGAAGCATGCGTACAAGATGGGGCCTTTCTTCCCCTTTCTTTCCCCACACTCATGACCTCATCTGATCCTAACTACCTTCCGAAGGCTCCACCTCTAAATATCATTAACATATCAATTTGGGAACTCTCCAACAGGTGGATGGGGGGGACATTCCAACAACAGCAAATTAGAAGCCATGCTTATCAATGTGGACCTTGCTCACAGTGAGGCCCAGGGACAGCAAATAACTGGCATTAATATGTCAAAATTTGTTCTGAAAGACTCTTGGTAAGCTAGAGCCATGGTCAAAATATACATCTGCCAGAGAAGCAGTCTCTCCTAAAAGAGGAACTCTGGCTCTGGCAGAGACGCCCTCAATAGCCTCAGGCCCTGGGGTAAAAGTACAAATGGAGATCAGCCAGGCACAGGTTCAAGTACATAGAAGTCATAAATCAAGCTACCAAACAGCTTCAAAAATTATGTCCTATCCTCCTGCCTTGAGAAATATACCTTCTCCACAAGCCCAGATTCAAATTCATAACTCCTAAGACTCCTTGAGTCTTAATGCAACAACAGGGCAACAGGGGCGAGCCAGCCAGGAGCCCCTGACCCCAGTGTCCAACCCATCTTTCCGCTTTGTAACCTGCTCCTGGACTTTTGGGCAGCATATCCCCAGTTGCTCTGTCTTTCCTGCCTCACCAGTTACGTCTGCCTTCAATGCCATTTCTCCAGCTTCTCTCCAATTCCTCAGATTCTTCAGGCAAACACTGGTCTAGTGCTTATTTTTGGTACAGTCCTCAGGGATTAGTGTGCCTGATGCATTCTCCCATGGGATGAGAAGAGAACCTGGTCAAGGTGTCCCTGTTTTCCAGCTCCTGGGTCTTATATGGTAATCACCACCTCACCCCCGACTACCCTCACCATTTCTTTACTCTTGACCTCAATCATAGCCAATCAAAACCTACTTCTGCACATTTGGGGCAGCTGGAGTAGGAGGTAATCTCACCCACTAGCAATACATTTCTTTGAGTTCTAGTGGTTTTATTTAGAAAGTTCCACATGCTTTAAAGGAAAAGGTTTTGATTATTGAAATATGATTTATGTATAACATGAACTTCAAAAATGCATTAAAAATAAACATACAGCTTTGTGAATTGTTATGAAACATATGAACATCAGGTAAACAAGTTCTTCTGACTCCTGCCTTGTACCTTGCTATCTTCTCCCCACAGGGAACCAACCACTATTCTGGCCACAGTTACTATTGTCTCGTTTTGCTGGGATTTGAATTTAATGTAAACAGAGCCAAAGACTATAAATTCCTTTATGCATGGCTTCTTTCACTCAATATGTTTATAAGATTCATCTGTGACACTGTGTGAGGTTCTAGGTCACTAATTTTCAATGCTATGTAGTATTCCATTATAGGAATGCATCAAAGTTTATGTATGCATATCATTGATGATGATGTTGTCCTCCGTTGTTGGTTATTTATCAATAACACTGCTGTAAGCATTCTTGTAAATATTGGTTGGTACACATGAATATGAATTGGACCGTATACGCCTAGAAGTGGATTGTGAGGTGATAAGTTTTGCATATTTCAAGCTAGTCAACATTACCAGTTTTCCAAAGGGATTGAACCAAATTCACTTCTCTCTTCCAGTTTATAAAAACTACTGTTGCTCCACATTTTCAGGAGTTTTATTCTTCTCTTTGAGAGTCACACACACACTTATTTCCATGTTGAAAATTTATCAAGTTTTGACCAGATAAGGAGATCATTCTTGAGGAAGGTATTACCAAGTTTATCCCGTGGTATCACCTGTCCCAGTTTGGAGAAGCTCAACCATTTACTAAGCAAGTTGACCTCCTGGAGGTTCTTCATTCAGCTTCCTGGCTTCCAAAACTTCCACCAATCTGTTGCAAACTCATGGAGCAACTTCTGCCTGCTTGGCAGAGCAACTGCTGCCATTTGGGTTGGGTCTGAATGCTGATCTACCTTCGACCTTCAATCCCTTTTGCAAAGACAGCATTTATCTGAGTAATTTTATTGTGATTGCAGGTTCATCTATTTGTCACTTCGATTAGTCCCCAAGCCCTTTCCAGGTAACGGACCATGTACTTTCTCATATGTACTTCCTTTACCTGAAAGAATACTTGGGATCCCATGGGGAGCAATCGGTATTTGCTAACTGACTGACTGGCTCAGTGTAGCTTAAAATCCATCTTTATTTTTATATGATAGTTTAAATGATTTAATGAGTGGCTGCCACTGACAAGGCACTTGGGGACTGTGCATAAAATGACACAATAATATGAAAATAAAGTTTTGCTCGGAGACTAACACACAGAACTGTCTTCTGTGTCCATATTGCTCTTTGTATTCGAGGAAACAATTTTTCCTTTGGTCAAGTAGAGTTGTTTTCATTGATAAAAATAAGTAAATCTACATTCTCTCCTTCTGCTGTATTTGAATGCTTACAAAATCAAGCATCCTATGTAATGTTCATTTCAGCAATGAATATGCAGAAAGTGCTGCATCTCTTTATTTAGGGATTTTAAACATTGCAGTCATGTTCATCATGGTGACTGTAGTTTTATATCTAAGACAGACTCATTTCTCAAAGTCATATTTAAATATCTCACACCGTAGCGCTGGCCTGTGGGTATTACACAACACTCAACCGAAGAAGGAAGGTTAACCTCCACCGACAAAAATGTAAAGCGATGGTACGGCTGTGGTTCTTCAAGTCGAGGAAGCAGTGGGGACAGGAGAAGGAAGAACAGGGGATTCTCGGGAAGCCAAGTTTGCAACAAGAATCTGGAGGTGGTTTCAAGAGCAGAGTGTGTAGTTGTTCTAACTTAATGACGCTCTAAGAGGGGTGTACAGGTTCTTCTGAGTTCTGTGGCTTGTAGGCAATTCTCTTCTCCCTGCAATTGTCTACCAAACACTGACAATCCAGTTGGTGCCCTGACGTAAGTGTGCACACAGCTTCATAGCTATGACTCTGCTCTGATTTGAGGACTTAGGATGTTTTTTTTTTTTTTTTTTCTTTCATTTGTGTGTTTTTTCACTCATTTGCTCATTTTTAAAATTAAGCAGTTAGGCAAGAAATAGTCTCCTAGTAACAACTCTATGCTGAGAGTTGGGGTTGGCATTTAGGATACAAAGATGTGTCCTAACCCAGATGTTATTTCAGTGACTATGCATGTAGTTGTAAAGCTGCACCAGTGTGAGCACTCTGAAGGAAGAGCGTGGTGCATGAAAATGTGTGTTAGAAGGATTTCACTTAGGGAAGCTTAGGAAGTGTCTTTGAGGAAGTGATAACTGGGCTGAGCTCTGTTAAGTGAGCAGGTAAGTTAACTAGGTAAAGGGCTAGGAGGAGGAAGCACCAAGAAATAAGAACAGCTTGTGCAAAGGCCCTGTGGTGAAAGAGTGTGACTAACAGGAGGACACCAAGGTCAGCGTGTCAGGAGTGGAGCAAGCAAAGGGCATGGCAGGACTGCTAACCCTCAACGAGCTTTGTCCTTATCCCAAGGGCAGAGTTGGCAACACATGGAAGATAGGGGCAGGGAGGACAGGGAGCTCCCATGTCACAGCAGGGCTGTGGGACTCGGAAGCATACGAGGAAGAGGGTTTTAGAACGTCTTCTTCTTGTCTCTGTACAGTCCCTAGACAGCATCCTGACTCAATTGCAGGTGTCCCCCAGCAGCTGTTAACTGTCAGGTAGGCAGATTCCCCAGGTCTGAGTGGATAATAGGGAGCGTGCTCAGGGTCGGCAGAGGGACATACTCCAGTGGTCCAGATCCGCTCTCTCCTCTGCTCACAATGAGCCATTTGGGACGGAAGCTGGGCTCCCTGCTCACAGATCCAAACATGTTTCACCGCAACAGTCTGACAGAGAAGCCTGGTTTCAACCTTAATAGAACAGGGGGCACCCAACCAACTGGCATAACCTCTCCCTGGAAAGGTGACGTGTGGCCTTCCTATGCTGGGCTTCCACTCACAATGAGACGGAATACAGACAAATTCAAAACCCAAGCACTGTGGACTTTATAATGCTAATAATAAAATGCACCATAATAGCATTTCCATACTCCAGGTATTCAACATTTGGAGATTTAAAAGATCTGAAAAATTTCTCTTTGGTAGAAGCTATTACGATGCATGGCCTGCTAACAGCCACAAGCCTTGGCGGGGTGGGAGTCGGGGACAGGGCAGAAGAGGGAGAAGGGACCTGAGTGTCAGCTCACAGGCTCACTGTGACTGCCCCAGGGCAGGACGCCACCCCAGCTCCAGTGAGGATTTGGGTCTGGTCATCCTTCCTGTGGGGTCGCTCTGTATCCTATGATGTTTAACGACATCTCTGGTCCCCACCCACTAGATGACACCAGCATGCCACCCCTCCCCAGTGGTAACAACCCAGATTTTCTCCAGGTATTGCCAAATGTCTTTTGGGGGGCTAAGTCCCTCCTTTTCTGAATCATTGTAAGAGAAGATTCACGGTTGACACACCGGTGTGCAAGGTTGTGTGGAATAAAAACAAGTATTGCCAATAATTTGAGGATTATTTTTAAATAAGAAATCGTCCACCAAATGTGTTTAGAGGGTTTTTAGATTAACATCATCTTTAGTTTTCAAACCACTTAGACACACAGCACGTGGTTGGAAGCGACCCCACGTGAGCCTCATGCTAAACTCCCACCCAAGGCAGCTCTGCTCTAGCCATGGAGGAAAGTTGACCTCGGATTCGGCAGGTCAGCTTTTTAATTTAAATTTCGAGATGCAAAAGTGGCTTTGGTATTTCTTCTATCTCAGAGAAATAAGAAAGGAAATGGTTGTTTGCTCTTGGTGCTCTTGAGACTTTGAATATTTCTGCAGCCTCCATTTTGGCGGGAGATGGGAGGGTATTAAAAGCCATAATAGAATCATTTGGATGCGTAACTGGAGTCTGGAGCGATTGGGAAGCAGTGTCAAATTTCCCAAGAGAGTTGAGTTCTCTGACAGAGGTCGGGCTGCCCAGAGTCCTCTGCTAGGACAGAAATCACTGCCCAGCCACGCCACCGGAGGATGATCAGCCCTCTGCCTTTCTACCATGCTACCCATGTGTGACCTTGAAACATGGCTGAATCTTTTTGACTCTCCACTGTCCTCTTCCTGAACATAAGATGGAGAAGCAGGGGTGAGTGGCGCACAGTGCACGTGAGATCTATTGCGACTGCAGCAGGACGGCTTTCCAGCTAGAGGCCACCCGGTCTCTACTGGGGCTTTTCCTCATTCTTCCTGCTAAATTGGTTAGGTATTTACATAATGGGTTGCAGGATTTAGAAGTGCCACAGAAACACGGTTAACCACCACAAACTTAAATTTGGTGAGTTGTCATTAGGTATAGGTGAACTTGAACCAGATAGATAGATGATAGATAGTTAATAGATACAGATAAATTATATATATCTGTATATATATGTATTCACACACATTTATATATATAACTGTTACAACAAATATCCTTAAACAGAGTCATAATGAAATACTACCCGAAATTATAAAAGAGCTTTTGGTATTTTGGATCAGCTCAAGCTGTTGTAACAAAATGCCATAGACTGGAAAGTTTATAAACAACAGAATTCTTTTATCAGTTCTAGAGGCTGGGAGGCGCAAGATCAAGGTGCCAGCAGATTTGGTGTCTAGTGGGTCCACTTTCTGGTTCATAGATGGTGCCTTCTTGCTGTGTCCTTGCAGAGCAGAAGGAGCAAAGGAGTTCTCCGGGGTCCCCCTTAAAATGGCACTAATCCAATCTGATCACCTTCCAAAGACCTCATCTCCGACTACCATGTCCATGGGGACTCAGATTCAGCATAAGAATTTGAGGGCAGGGGAGAGAATACACATTCAGACCTACACAACTATAAAATCTTGAATGGAGTTAGAAAACCTTAGTTGATCTGAATATGACAAAGTTCTAGAAAAATCCCTCAGGCATCCTGCATGCATTTCTTAGGGAAGGAGGATTTATCTACAGCCCCTAAAGGGATATGGAGAGAGAAAACTTCTTTTGTTGTATTTTGTGGTTCTGTGCTGCTAGAAATAAGAAGATTAGGCAGGAAAATATTTGTTGGTTTATACTGAGGCTAAAGACTGATCCCTGACTAATGTTAAAATTAGCCCCCTAAACTTGCATTAGTCCAAAGTGTAAATCAAGTAATAAAATAAGACCAACATCTTTTTGGACTGGAGCATGATTCCAGAACATTCCAGTGGCAGCCTCGTTGGATGTCTGTCTCATGGAAAAGTGTGTACCCTGACCCGGAAGACTGTCCTCTTTCCAGAAACGATACTAATAAGTCGACACATTGGAGCCGTTTGGCCAGCACTTTGCCACCATTTTACACCGTCCTCCAGGCAATCCTGACAGTGGCCGTCCACTTACAGTGGACGGAGTGGCTCAGAAGGTCAAGGGGCTTGCTCAAAGGCCTTTGATTAATAATTGGTATGGTCCAGACTAGACCCGATCCATCCTGCATACCAAGTTACTACAAGAAAGAAAGGAAAGAGGGAGGGAAAGAAGGGAAGAAATTTTTCATTAAAAAAATGGTGAAGTAAAATAAAAATTAAAAGCCATCAGGATTCTAGGTGGAATTAGGAATCAATAGAGTGGTTCGCTTTTATCTATTTATTTACTTATTTTTGGCCATTGGGGAGTTTAACCCACTGATGCTCAACCTCTGAGCTATATCCCCTGTACTTTTTATCATTTTATTTGGGGACAGGGTCTCCCTTAGATGCCCAGATTGACCTCAATCTTGTGATCTTCCTACCTCAGCCTCCCAAGTACAGGAGGCTGGGATCGTAGGGGTGAGTCACTGTGACCATCTCGTTTGATTTGCTTTTTTTTAAAAAAAAAAAAAAAAAAAAAAAAAAAGATCCTTCCCTTCAGACTCACAGGATTTCCTCTTCTCATTTTAATTTCCTGACAGCGGTCTTCGATCTTGGAGCTAGGTCATCACTCATTTTGAAGAGACGAAATCTCCTCCCTCTTGGTCACCATGTCTGTCCCACAGTGAAAGTCTTCACGTGAGCTGTGGGGTGCACGTCTTCCAGCAGCGCTGACTTGAACAAGTCCAAGTGGGAGTTTTAATCACCATGATCTCCCCAGGGACTTGGTCCTCCTGTGCAAGTGGGTTCTGATTTTCTAAGTTTCAAGAAATAGTGAATAGAAGTGTGTCCATGTGGTCGACCAGGAGGACTTAGCCTGGGAGGCATGGTGTTCCTGCTGAGTCTGGCTGCTTGCTCCCCACTCCCTGCATCTCAGCTGCTGCCACCTGGCTTCTTGTTTTGCTGTTTTGCTTTGTTTTTGTATTTGGGATTAAACTGGGGCACTGAGCCACATCCCCAGTCTTTTAAATTTTTTTTGTTTTGTTTTGAGACAGTGTCTTGCTAAATTGCTGAGGCTGACTATGAACTTGCATCCTCCTACTTCAGCCTCCAGAGCAGCTGGGAGTACTGGCTTGTACCACTCATTTTTTATTTTATTTGTTGTTTTTGTTCTTTTAATTTCCTAATTTTTGTTTCATTGTGGTGTGGTTTTGCCCCTTACTGAGTTTAGATATATTTGTATTTTCCAGAAACATGTTTAAAGATTTTTTTTTCAATCATGTCCAGTCTGTGGGCACCTGGAAGGTACATAGAAGATAACAATTTTAGGGACTCAAAATGTGTTTAAACACAACTTAATGAATATTATTGCTCATCATTCGGCCTTTGGCCTTTGCAATTTCATTTTATGTAATGCTGTAATTAACATTCTTGATTTGAAAACTTCCTAACTTTTGTCTTTGTCTTGAAGGCAGTTTGGGGGAAAAAAAGATAGTGCCCCATTGGAATCTTTTTTAATAACAACCCCCTCCAAATATACATGGTTTCTATAGTAACACATACCTAACTGTGCATCTGTCCATCTACATCATCTGTCCATATAGGTGGTGCCAGGACAGACCCCGGCAGCATTTGGAGAGGTCCTGTGCGGCATGGCCCCTGAAGAGTGGCCCAGGAGATGTTCGCTGCCACTCTCTGACCCTCTCGGCCAGTGAAGGAGTGTTTTGCCATCTCTCCACTTCGCTCGCATTTGAGCAAGTTAATTATTTAATATGTTTGCAAAGCACATTGGGTTCCCCAGAGAAAGTGTGCCACATAAATATATATAAATGAATAATTAATTAAAGCTTAAACAGATTACATGGAGAGTCCTGCCTTAACTACCCCATTTTCCTAATGAGGTGTTTGGAAGTTACAGTCTCGTTTTGGTTTCTGCCCTCCTCCTTTCCCAAACCTTCCCTCTTCCTGTCCTTGGTTTCCTCCCGCTCAATTCTTCCTCCCTTCTATCAAGTCTATCTGCGCCTCCCTTGTCATGGGCACCCTGTCAATCACAGTGACTTAGCACCAGATCTATAGGTAAAAGCCTTCATTAACTTCTGCCGGTGTCATGAGCTCCTAAGAACTCTGGGGTGAGATTAATAATTAGATAATGATTCTAATGTGCTGTGAAAATGAGAAGCCAGACTCAGGAAATGCTGAGCACAGCGTGGTTATCAGTAGTCTTATCAGGAAACTCTGGTTTAGTGACCCCTTTTCCCTGATGTGTATCAAATCAAACAAGAGAACCCTGATCATCTAAAAATTGTTATAAATCCAATCAAACCCTGTCCCCGCCACCTCGACTCTTCTCTCATCATCCAGAACAATATGAGGAGATTGCAATTTAAGAGTGAGACTTGGGGCTCCGTTGGATTTTCTTTGAGGAAACAGTGGACTCATTTAGATGGAGTTTGAAGGAGCGACATAATTGCTTATTGAATGTTGATGTCCAAATCCTAGTTATTCCTTTACTGGAGATTAAGAAGAATTAGAGAACAGTTCACGTCCGTCCTGCTAAACCTGACCCAGTTTATTTACACTATAATCTTACTTCAGAGCATGAGAGGTAAAATGAGATGCTCTTATCAATTAATAGCTGGAGAAAAATTTAGACTTCAAGTTCAACATAAGAGCTATTTATTCCAAAGCACTACAGAAATGAAGAGGCGCTCCCTGGGAGGCGGGGTGGGGGAGGAGAGAGGGGCGGAAGTGCTGGAGAGAATTTTTTTCTCCCTCTCTTAAGAGTTTGAATTACTGTGAAATCTTGGATTTTCTAGTGACCTGTGTTAAAGCCCTGGGGCTAAAGCAGACCTATAATGGATCTATTTCTGAATTGTTCAGCAGTATTGGAGTTTAAAACAGCAGCCGTGGTGCATGCATATAATGAGGCTGGCGCTTCCTCCTGCATCCAGGAGGGCATTGGTCACAGCCTGCACTGGCCTCGCAAAGTACGTAGGACAGCAGCTCCTCCTCGGCCCCCTTCCAGAATTCTCCAAGGTACCCAGCCATAGACTGAGCAGGCACAGAGGCTGCTGAGAAGCTGCGGATGCAGGGCGAGTTACAGACCCTGCCCTCACTCCCAGGTCTGGCCCCTGCACTCCACTCCAGGACCACATTCCACGGTTAGAATTGCCCTTCTCTGAATCAAGGCATCGTTCTCCATGCAAAGACCTCTGGAAGGTGGAACACATTGTCTTTGTCAGTCATTAATAATTTAGTACGTGTTCGGCAAACATTTATTATTTGTTGAGTTTATTTACAATAGGAATTAACAGAGTCGGGGCGGGGGAAGATGTCCGGCGCTGTCTCTCTGCTGGAGCCCTACCCTCTGAACCAGCTTGCCCACCTGGGAAACCAGGGGATGACCAGATCTCCAAAGTCACTCCCAGTCCCAGCATTAGGCATCTCCAAGGCAGCCGTGGGTATGGGCACAAACCATCTGGGTGGGGGTGCCTAGGCACGCGGACACCGTGGGGAGCCTGAGGCACAGCCAGTGAGGTGGACATTCACCAGAGGGCTCGGGAACTTAGGCTTGCTTTCTACTGTGGTGTAGACTTGTGTCTGGGTTCCATACCTCAGCATAGAGCTGGTACACAGTAGGTGCCCAAACACGGTGGATAAAAGTGGGAAATTAACACTCAGCTATGAATTAGTTTTCTACATCTGCTGGAGGAAAGGACCACGTGTGGGTGCCTTGAAACCACAGAAATTTATATTCTCACAGTTCTAGAAGGTGGAAATCCAAAACCAAGCCACTGGCCAAGTCACACTCCCCGTGACACCTCCAGAGGGAGACCTTCCTTGTCTCTGCCAGTGCCTCCTGGCATTCCTTGGCCTCCAGTCTCAAAACTCCAATTTTGCCTCTATCTTCCCACCGCGTTCTCCTGTGACCGCACACTGTCACACACTGTGCATGTCTGTGTCCAGGTGTCCCTTTGCCTATAAGGGCACCAGTCATCCTGGATTAGGGCCCACCTGTGACCTCAACTTGACCTGGTTTTATCTATTTCCAAATAAATTCACGTGCACAGGTAGTGAGAGTCAGGACTCCAGCATATCATTTTCAGGGTGAAAGTTCAACCCATAGCTACCTACTGCATAGACTTTTTGAGAGAATGCGATGAAACAGGGATGTGAAGGAGCCGGATGATGGGAACACAGGGTAAGGAATGCAGCTGGGATTTGACCACCCACGAGGATTTTCAGTCAACTTAGGAAGGTAAAGACTAATAAGGGGGGCAGATTTAGAAAAAAAAGAGATCAAGGCACAAAAGGCAAATTTCATGACCTTTACCTTCAAAGGGCGCCTGGGCCTAGTTTGGGTCCCAAGGGAAAGCGGTGACACCAAATGCAGCAGGTGGCAACTGGACTTCTAAGAATGGGGCCAGCAGAAAAGAAATGCACTCACCCAAGTCATACTAAGGAGAATGGGATTCACAAGTTCTCCTTCATCTTTATGCCTTTTATTGCATAAATGACTTCAAAGTCATTTATTGTGACTTTGAAGGTCACTTAATGAAGAAAAGCTTTAATAAGCAACCACTGAGCGGCTCAGAGGCCCACCGGACATGGTTGCTGACCTCCCAGAGCACAGACGCGGAGGATGCGAGGACAGCCCTGCATGTTATGTATTCTTTCCTTTTGCTTTTGGGGGTTAGCACCAGGGAAGAGTTGCGTTCTAGTTGATTAGGAACCTCAGGTCTAAATTTCAATTCTGGGCTGAATAGTAATTTTCCTGAAGGTTTGAATAAATCATCCAATCTACTTCAGTTTCCACTATTTTCATCATTTCTATTTTAATCATTAATTCTGTCTGCTTAGGACCCCGAAGTCAACAAGCCTGTTTGCGACTTAATTTGGGCTGAGAATAGACACAGGAAGGGCTGAGAATCAAGCAGGAACAAATGGGCGTGAAAGATTTGGACCAGAAACGAGGGACATTTTCCTTGTGATAACTGTAGTTCTTTGGTTTGCTTTAGTAGGACAAATTATAGAATTTGTATGACCATAATTTTGATAAAGATAGGAGAGATTTTCATGTAACGAAGATAGTTTACTTCTCATTCTGATCTGACTGCAAGGAGACAGATGAACTCTCCATTCAAGTAAATCATGGGACCTCAGGTGCATACAGTCCATCCTGTTCCCCTTTTTGCTTTGAATGCTTGGAAGCTCAGAGCTAACGACACTATTCAGTTAAAATACTGACATTAGGCAAGGCACTGTTTCAATTACCTGTTGCTGTGAACAAACCACCCCCAAACTTAGTGGTTCAAAACAACAATATATTATTATCTTTCATGGTTCGTGGAGTTAGTAGGACTCAGCTGAGCAGTTCTGGCTTGGGGACTCTCCAGCATTATGATGGTTTGCCATGATGCTGGAGGCTGGAGACTGGAGGCTGGCAAAGCATCTCTCACTCCTACCATATGGCGCTCAGGCTTTCTTCCACCACGACGGCAGTCGCAGCTCACGAACAGTGGCTGGCTTCTCCCAGGGGAAATACAGGGGAATACTTCTCTTAGGATTTCAGTGGGGGACGTGATTCACGGGTGGATCATCTTTGCAGACATGCTGCCACTGGTATTTATACATCTTTTTCTATTTTCCAGTATGTAGAGGAGATGATCTTTCCTTGTGAGCCTCTTTTGGAAGTTGACAAGAGTGAGTAATTACAAGCAATGCTCTCCTCTTGTCTAGGGCTTGCCAACTTACCAGCACCACGCCCTCACTACCTGGCCTTACAACTCTGTGCAAATGGGCAGATCAGTAACTTCATTCCTATTTTGACAGACATAGAGATGGAAATTTAAAAGTGATTAGTGACTTGTCCAAGGAAGGGGTGGGCTCGTCCCTGGACAGATGTGTCTGACATGGCTACCCGTGCTCTCAAACACCTGGGGAAGCACTGGCAGAGATCTAAGTCCAGAACCCACCTGTGACACTCGGCACGTGTTGCCTCTTCAGCAGGACTTCAGTGTGAAGCCCTTGAGCACAATTGCCAAAGCTGGGGCTGGCGAGTAGCTCAGTGGTAGCGTACCTACCTGGCATGAGTATAACCCCGGGTTCAATCCTAAATAAGTAAATGAATACAGACATTTGCCAAAATCTAAGCTGGTTGTTGTTTCCTGACCGTGGACCTGAGATTTTCCATATGACTCTGTTTCTTCATCTATAAAATGAGGTTGACGAGACTGAGAGTGCCTGCCCCTCAGGATTGTCCTTAGGATTAAGTGATTTAATACATCAAAGCAACACTTGATAAGAACCTGGAAAGGAACTCTCTCAGTGAAGAGCTGTAGCTGTTAATAGGTCCCTGATCCATCTGCCCTTCTCTATGCTTTTCTTGATTTTATGTGGATCTTACTAAGCATCCCAGTTGCTTGTGATGTTTTGTTCTGCTTGATATTGAATATTACCAGGTGGACTCAAAGTCCTAAATCGATATTAATGCCTCCACAAGTTGTCACCAGTTCAACCAAAGATGCAGTTATAATATATTGTCATGAGTGTAGACACAACCTGCTTTTCTCACACACCCTTGCCACCTTTTCAATGACACGCCCCCAACCTCCGTGTTCCCAGTCACTCTCTCCTCTCACTCTCTGTCCCAAGAGAATCTGTGGGTTTCCTCCGCACTCCTTTTTCTGTGCTCTGAATACTCTCACCCCAAGATGCTCTTACCCCTTCAGACATGCGCCCTTGATCTTCTGCATCCCACGTACCTTCCATCCTCAGATTCTCAGGTATTTCTGTGTTGGCTGAGCCTGAAATTGCCCCCATCAAATCCCAAATCCCCTAAGGATGGTCAGAGTTTCTGCAACTACGCCCAGAAGAGCAAGAAACAGACTATGACTGTGGATGAGCGAGCAAGAAGGCTCTGGACACCTGGCTGTGCTTGCCCAGGGATGCTCAGTCTGCAAAGCTTTTCATCAGTGGTCCAAGAGGGCCAGAGAATGGATTCTCCTGCTGTCCACCTGGACACTGCACTGAGAACCCATGCACAGCCCGAGAGCTCCTGGTTAGTGCTCAGCTAAGGGAAGCTGCCTGCCTTTTCCCGCTCAGGGTGGGGCCCAAATTGAGCTGAATATGCACCTATTCAGAAGGGCAAAGAGCCAAAAATAACGAGGAGCAACAGCATTTCATCTGACAGGCCCAGAAATAGAACTCATTTCGGAGCATGCCAGGGCTGCCGACCCAGGGAATCCGGAGACCTTCAACATTCCCATAAAAACCCAGGGAAAGCTCTCCGGTGATACAGGCGCTTCCCAGCCTCCTTGCCTGCAGCTTCTCAGAGCCCAGCCCGCAGGTTAGGGGCTTAGATGATGGGGCTGAGGCTGAGGAGAAAAGGATGGAACCTAGTGGAATGTTCTGAGGAAGGAACAAGAGGTAGCTGGTAAATACAGAGGATATGAAACAAAGAACAGAGACAGGAAATAGATCTAGGGAAGGTAAAGTCCAGGGGTCATGAAAAAAATGGAAATGCAAGACATGAAGAAGTGGCATGCAGGATTCAGCCAGATCCCAGAGGTCATCTACAGAGGGGGAAAACAAGGCTACAGTGACTTATTGGGTTAGTGAGTGTGTAGCCGGAAAGCAAGCTTCTCTTCTATTTTTGCTTTCTTCTCTTCTATTTGGATATAAAAGGCAAATGTCGCCCTTCATTCATCTTCATTTTGAATAACTGGAATTACAGAAAGGAGGAGGGGGATGGAGGAGGCAAAAAGAAAGACTCCAGAATTCCAGAGAACCCTTCCTGTAGAAATCAATCAGGGGATAACAGTGAATTTTTAAAAAGGGGAAGGGGGTAGTAATAGAGAAATGAGAAGGATGTTGGATTCAATTTTAGCCAGTGAGTATGTCTGAGAACTTTCTATTTACAAGCCATGGGGCAGATACACAGAGAGAGTAAGAAAAAAGCCCCGCTTTCGAGGCACTTACAGTCGACTTGAGAACAGACCAACCAACCACAATACATGGCAGAATTAGCCACTGGCCACAGGGAGAACTGACCAACTGTGCCCTGCCCTGAGGTGAGAAGGGACTGCTTTATAGAGCTGGTGGCATGTGCCTGGGTCCTAGCCATTTATGTAGGAGAAGAGTGCGTAAAAGGGATATTCTTTACTCCCACAAAGCGCCTCCCCCACACCTCTTCCAGCTCAGAGGTCAGCTGTCTCTGTGGGGACAGATCTCTTTACCCTAAACTTCCACAGCACCTATTAACGTGGTTTCCAAGTGCCCATGTAGACAGTGCCAGTCCAAGGGCACATTTCTACTAACCTGGAGCAAAAGGATAAGAAGAAGTCAGGAGTTTTTCACATGCCAATTATATTCTGGTTAAAGACTATCTTTTACTATGATGTTGGTTTCTTTCTATTTTTGATAATAAAAATCCCTTTCCCGACTAATAAAATGATGTTGATAGAAGAGAATATATTTTAGTTTGTTTTAAAAAAATATTTTTAACTTGACAAGTTAATAGTTGGCCGACTGCATCGCTCCCTGAGATTTGACTCATCTTAAGCCATTTCAGAGTCTGAGAACAACGGGCCCAGGTGCCATGCTGTGCCCAGTGAGGCAAGCAGACTCAGCGTGGCCACTTTCCCTCTTCTGCTCTAGGCCTAGGCCTCTGGCTGCTCCCCCTCCTGGGCTTCACAGACTCAGGCCCCCAACCTCCCTCCAGACTCAGTCACCATGGTCCCCTTCTCTATTGGGTTGTGGGACTGTTCTCTCCCTGTCCCCTTAGAGGGGGCGTGACAAAGTGGCTCACAGCACGAAGGAGGCCAGATTCATTCACTCTCCCCGGGGCCTTTGAGTTTTAGTGCAGTATTAAAACTTAATTCAAACCAATGAATTGTAATGGTGGAATATCAAGCCCTTCCACAGGGCGATGGGAGAAACATATTTATTTTGAAATACACGATCTTCTGGAATCAAACCACACACTTCAAATGACTAACAAACCATCAGAAAGGAGGCAAGGGTAATAAGCGTCTTTGTCTTACAGAGCTAAATGTCACGCTCCACTGTGAAAAGAAGTCCTGACCTTCCCTCTGCCCTCTCTAATACAAGATTTGTCAGACAACCCCAGCCCCTGCTCCCTGGGCAGCACAGCAAACCCCAATGTCCCTTTTAGAGGACTCCAGTGCCTTGGGGCCAGTTTTCTGCATGCCTGTTGCTCTTGGCAGAGAGGATGGTCCTGCCTACTTCTGAATTCTCCGGGTGCTGGGTGGTGCCCAAAGTGCAGCAGGGGAGCAATCGAAGATAAATAAGTGAGCGACTGGGAATACAGTACCCGGTTAAATATAGCCAGCCCCCTGTAGGGCTCCTCTGCGTGGACTAAGCTTGAGTAAATGCAAAGGCTTAAAGCCCACAAAAGCTTTGACAACTGCAATTCCATGAATCCTGATTACAAACAACCGGAGGGAACTATTCAGTTCTCTGAAGACCAAGGGAGTCTGGGTGCAATGAGGGAGCAGAAAAACTCGGGAAAAAGACCCAGGAAAACGGGTGGAAACTTGAGCAATACTGTGGTGCCAAGGCCCCTTCTCCTGAACCCGCTGACAATCTTCATTGCACATGCATGAAGTATATAGTCTGTATTGTGGCCTGTTGGAAAAAATATAGAGAGGATCTGGGACAAAGCCACTCACTCTTTTGTTCCCTTGGACACTGAACAGAATAAATAGTTTTCTCCATTACATGGGAGAATTTTAAATGCTTTGTTTCTGCAGAAGTGGGACAGAGATAGTGGGAACATCTGTCAACAGCCCCCTCCAATGTTTTATGTGGTGGCAGCTGGCTGAGAAGAGGGCAGGAGTCCCCTTTCCTACAAGCCACTGGTTCTGGAAGTTGGGTCTCTGGACCAGCAGCATGGGTGCTACCTGGGGACTTTGCAGACAGC
This sequence comes from Sciurus vulgaris, assembly GCF_902686455.1. NCBI lineage: Eukaryota > Metazoa > Chordata > Mammalia > Rodentia > Sciuridae > Sciurus > Sciurus vulgaris. The sequence continues at coordinate 126,281,426 of NC_136469.1, forward strand.
CAGTTCTCCAGCCCCACCCAGGACCCACTGAACCTGAAATTCTATGGGTGAACTCCAGTCACCCATTCAAAGGATCCTTCCAGCTGTTTGGCCAGGGCCGAAGTTTGAGGAACACTGGTATAAATAACTCGGAACCTGTACCTGGAGGCCAGGGACTTTACGAAGGGCCACAGCTCATAGATGACCTAAAAATAAAAAGCGAGGTAAGGGATGACTCAGCTGCCAGGACCTCACCAGTGTGGCCAGGCCTGGGGTGAGGTGGCTGAGGGCACGTGCCCGCACTGGGGACCTTCTATTCAACTCTGGGCACCACACCTTCACCACCAGTCTAGGCCCTAGTCCTGTGGTGACTTGACCCACAGGAATGGCACCTCTACAGACTCCCAGTCTATTATTAGTTCCAATCGGCACAAATCCACCAGTGCCAAAGGGAAGCTTCTGCGAACTTTCGAAAGCAGCTTAACTGTTTCGGAGCAGCAGCCCTGGGCCCTCAAGCAGCTGTCCGAGCGGCCAAGCGCTTCCCGGGCTCCCGGGCGCCCAGGTCCCTTCATCCCGCCGCTCCTCTCGGCTTGGCAGCGGAACCCGGGCCAGCGAGCAGCCAGTCCCGACCTGCGTCCCCGAGGCCGAGGATGTGTCCTGATTTTCTAAAAGCTGTTCGCGCACTTCAAGGGCCTCACCCCTTTCATTTGGGGTATGAGTCCGATTGTACTGGCCTAATTAATTCATTTTCTTTTCAGTCTAAAGTGGAAGCAGGAGCACAGGGATGCAAATCAAATACAAACCCGCTCCGGGCGCCAATACTCTGGACAATTAAAACAAAGAGCGCGGCGGCAGCGGCGGCAGCACCGCACAAAACCCTCGGGAAACATCCAGAACGTGGCACCAATCAGCCGGCAGGGTGGGGCACAGCCCGGGCGGAAAGCGTGCGAGCAGGAGGGCGGCCCAGCCCTGCAGGTGGACAGGTGGAGGTTGGCAGGGGTCAGAATACACACTTGAGGACTTGAAGCTGGGCCGCTGCGTGGCACAACTCCAGGGGGCACGCTCGCCCTGCGGGAATGGCGCCCCAGCCCAAAAGCCACCAAACAAAACCCATTGCACGGGCGGGAACTGGGCTGTGCGGCCGCCAGAGGGGTGGGTGGGAGGAAGAGAAGAGGGGAGGGGAGTTGGGGAGAAAGGACAAGGAGAAAAGGGAGAAAGTGGGGGGACGGGGTTAGGAAGAGAAGAGAGGGAGAGGAAGCGGGGAAGGCAGGGAGAGGAGGGGGTCGCGGAGAGCCGGGGCGCGGGAGCGGGGCGGAGGAGGAAAAGCAAGAAAGGGAAAGGGGCCGGCTGGCGGCCGGGCGCCCAGCGCGGGGGGCGGCGGCGGCCGGGGGCGGGACCCGGGTCGGTCCCCACCTGCGTGGGCGCCCGCCGCCGGGAGCGGTGGGAGCCCCGGGGCCGGAGGGAGCGGCCGGGAGGCGGGCTGGGCAGGAAGGCAGAGGGGAGGGAGGGGGACGGGGACTGGGAGGCGGGGAGGAGCCGGCGCTCGGCTGGGGCTGCGGGGGCGGCGACGGCGGGAGCGGCAGTGGCGGCGGCGGCGGGTCCGGCGGTGGCGGCAGGTGGCCCCGCGCGCGGCGGCCGGCCCGGCCGGGGGCGGGCTGGAAGGTGGCGCCTCGGGCGGGGGCCGGTCCCTGCACCAGGTGACCTGTTCCGGCCGGGATCCGGGCGGCCTCGCCATGCAACGGCGCGGCGCGGGGCTCTGGTGGCCGCGGCAGCAGCAGCAGCAACCCCCGCCGCCCGCGGTCGGCCCCCGGGCCGCAGCCATGGCTCCCCCGAGCGGCGGTGTCCCCCCGGGCCTCGGCGGCCGCCCTGCCTGCGCGCTGCTCTTGCTCTGCTACCTGGTGAGCGCCGGACCCCGTTCGGGTCCTCCCTTCTGCGCGGGGCTCCCGGGACGTGGGTGGGGGCGGCCAGGGACCCCAGCCTACCGGGAGGGGACGGCGCTGCTAGTTTTCTCTCTTCCTTGCCGCTGCGCCCTGGGCGCTCCGGGCACCTGGGATGGGTACCGGGGCGCAGAGAGGGGCGCGTGCATCGGACTTGCCTCTGTCCGCTGTGTCGGTTGCTCCCTTTCTCAGACTCGCTGTAGACCCGGGTCAGGACCCCCTCGGGATCCCTTGTTGTGCCCCACTCAATACGAAAACCTCGCTACCCCGAGATCGCTTCCCGCCCCGCCACGCACTGCTCCCCAGCCTTCTCCCCACCCCTCCTGGGCTTCCCTCCCATTTTCTCCAGGCTCCTTGCCCTCCGGTGCCCAAGTTCGTCTCTTTCTCTCCACACCTGCCGACCGCTTCGACCCTTTTAGTTTCCACCGGGCCCTCATGGCCCGGACGGTTTTGTGCCAACGCACCTCGCGGTTTCCAGCGCTCCTTAACTCCTCCTTGGTCACTCCAGCCAAGTTGCAGATGCCAGAGAGAAATCTAGTTCTTTGTAACACGCTTACCGCCCAAGTAGTGACTTTAGCTGCGTTTCGAACATTGTCATTTCAGAGAATATGCTTGGCTCGTATGTGTCAGTTTGCAATTTGCACACTTCTTGGCTTGTTTTACTCATCAACTAAATGGCAGTAGCCTATTTTTCAGAAGCAACTCATTTGAAATATCATTTGAAATATCAGAGTAATTGAGACCCTCAGAGCACGGTGGAGGAATATTTCTCAGTTCTTTTATGATGGCTTGCTTTCTCCTGTTTTTGAATTCTCCTAAACAATAGTAGATTTACAAAAGGCGACACCCTTGCTGCCCAGTCTACCTTACTGTTCCAGGATCCTGCAGAAGCCTTGGGTTATCTCGCCATATATTTCTGTAAATAAATGAAATGGAAACTGCTGAATCATGAAACTGATGTAATAGGAAATTCACAGAATGTTTTTTAAAAAATTGAGCAGTGTCATTGTTCGGAATTCTTTTCACTTATGTATCATTGTTGTTATCCAGAATCTTCCTTTTTAGCAGCTCAAAACTACCGGGGAGGTACTGGAAGGAATTAGAATTTGATTCTGAAGAAATTTGCCACCCAGCTGAAGATTTTTCTTTTTTACCATTCCACTTCTTGGAGGCTTCGTTTCTTGAAGCCGGAGTGTTAGAATGCAAATCGCAATTCTACTTCTCTATCTACCTGTTGAGCAACCAGTGCTTTTGCTCGTAGTTCAAAATTAGCCAATGCCAAATTTCGTGGTTGGATTTAGTTCATGTTTTCACAAGAAGTTGTCATTTAACATGAATGATTTTTTTTTTTCGCCCAGGGGATATTATTATTTAATATTTCTGCCACAGGGTTACAGCACACAGGCTCATAAATAAAACTGCCATAACAAATGACAGGGTTTCAGTTTAAACAGATGATCCCTGTACACAAGGCACTGCTGGTTATCCACAGAAGCAGAATTGATGTAGGAGAGCTGAGTATGAGACATTCACGTACAGGTGGTCTGGAAAGTTCCACCTGGAAGTTTCTAGAGCTGGCCAGGAGGGACCACTTCTTGAGAGTTTAAGAAATCAAGAGATACAAGTGCAAAACCCGAAGGCCCGTGTGATTGTGGGAACAGAGGCAGAGGCTGGAGCCAGTTCAGAAGTTCTGTATGGGCCAAGGGGATTGGAGAGAAGGATCACAACGAGGGAAAAATGATGACATGGTAGCCTGGGGAGATCGGGAAGCGGTGAGGTAGAGCTCTGGAAAGAGATTATAGAAATTCTGCAATGTGGAAAATAACTGGAGCACGGATGAATGTCTTGCAGCCAGGGGAGGAATGGGCTTTGGAACTCCATGGAGGGGGATCTGTCAGTGCTTCCTGCCTGTGTGTTTCCTTCTGATGGGCTTCTGATATCAAAGAGAGACTTTGATAGGCAAGGAGGGCCATAGTACAATGGAATGAGCAGGTTTTGCACACCCTGGGAAGCAAAAAGCTTGACTTAGAAGGCAGTCTTGGTTTGTTCCAGCCTCTGGCCACGGTGCTCTCGATTTTGTTCTCCAGGTGTGTCCTAACAGAGGTACTTCTGAAAGTCAAGGCCTCCTGATCCCAGGCAGGCTTGGTGCGTGAACTGGAGAAAACACCAGCATTACTGTGTGATGAGTAATGTGCATAGACTGAGAAGCAATGTGAACCTATCATTGTGTATGTTCTGCTTAACCAAGGAAGGCTTCTTGGAGGAGGTGGTTTGGTCAGGGGGATAGAGGGCAGGTGGAGGGTAGAAATGGAGCAGAGAAGCCAGGCAGGATCTCACGTGCATGTAGACAGTGGACAGAGAAAGCACTTCTGAAATCTGGAAACCTAAATAGTAGTGACAATAGCCTGTGCATTGTACTGAGTCATTTATAGACTTATCCACTATGAATCTTAGCAACAACTGGTGAAGTAGGAGTTACTATCATCTCCATTCAGATGAGATAAGGGAGGCTCAGAGAGGTAAAGTCATATGCCTCAAGTCACACAGTCTGAGATTAAACCCAAATCTATCTAACCTCTAGGGCCCTGGCTTTAACCCACGATAGTTTACTGCCTTCTGGATTTTGCTGCACGTAACCCATTCCTTCCTGCATAATGTGTGGTCCATTAGCAAAGCTCGAGCAATTAGGAGCTACTGTGTGGTTGGCCAGGATGTGAGGTCATTTCCAAAGTAAACTAAAGTACACAAAGCAGGAAGCACAGGCCACAGAATCGAAGCAGGATGTTAAAGAGAAAAAAAAAAAAAAAAAAAATAGACAAACCAGAAAATGTTTGCCATTAGTGATGGAGAGGCGAAGGGTGGGTCTTTATGTACTCCTGCAGGAGCTGGAGGGTTAGCATTTGAGTTTGTGTGGATGTGTGTCCTGGTGTCCAGCAAGTATACACTGGGATGCATTTAGAGCCAAATTGTCACTGATTTGGGGACCAGGCCCTGTTTTGTGTCAGCCTGTTCACAAGGGCTAGAGGTTGAGAGTGGCTTTCTCCATAGAAGGCCTTGAGTCCTGTCCCCTTGGGGAACGTGCCCCCAGAGCCAGGGTATTGAGGACAGGGGTGCCTGCCTTCTCTACCAGCTGGGACAGAGCGACCTTCGGTGACCACCATGAGTGCTGTGACTGTAGCTAGGATACTGCCAAAGCACGAATAATTGTGATGAGGCCTGAAAGAAGTCACCGAACGACGAAAAGATGATCCCCGGTTCCAGCAACTGCCAGAAAATTCTGAGGTCACCAGAGGTCAAGAAGCAGGGAGCCTCCTCAGAGAGGGCGAGGGCCTGGAAGGCAAAGGGTTCCGCAGTTGCTTCCCCTGAGGTCCCTGGTGCTGCCCACCCTGTCCCACAGACCCCTTGCTGTTTTCTTGCACCATTAACGCTGACCAGCCCGAGGTTGCCCCAGCCCCTCCTGTGATTACAGAGCTTCTAGAAGGCAGTTCTGTCCATTCCGAGCTCTAGTCTCCAATGTATAATTTTTTTCTTAAGTAAGAAAATAAATCTCACAGCGGCCAATATTGATGTCAGCGGTACAGCTGAAATATTCAGAGTGGACATTTGCGCTTGTTAGACAAGCAGGGGACAAAGAAATGAGGACACCAGCAGCGCAGGTGTATGTAAGGATCGTTACCAGACGGTCACTTGTACAGGAGCCCCTCTAAGTGACCACACTCTGTCAGTTGTCCATCCCGAGTATCATTAGCCCGTGTGTGCAACGCATGGCAGAGGGAGACCCAATCAAGGAAAGGGCCTGCGAACATGAGGCTCCAGAGAGTGATGGTGGACACTTGAAATACAGAGATGATCTTGGAACTCCAAGAGTGCCGCGTTCATCCCGCCTGGGGCTTCTAAAATCGCCATCGCGGCGCTTGCTTCTGCTTCCACGTCTTCTGGCTGCCTGTTGGCAGCAGTGTGGGAGCTGGAGGAAAGATCCAGAGGAAAGGCAGAGGGAAGAGATGAAGAACCCAGGCAAGTCACGGAGAAGATGGATGGACCCGAGCAGACCAAAAACATCCTGAAGTGAACTTAGTGATGCTCTTTCTTGGTGGGTTCCATCCTTCTGGGAGAGGAGCTGGGGGCGGGCGGGCTGAGCTCCTGCTCCTGCAGCTTGTGTTCTGGCCTTATCCAGGGAAGGGCCCAGTCGAGCTGACTGGTTGGCTCCATCCTGTGTGTAAGGCAAGGTCTGTGCTCCCCAGACGAGAGGTATGTTGACAAGATGGGACTTTAGTCCCCTTCCCCCATCCTTTCAAGATGGGAGTGTGAGCCCCTCACCTGAAGCCAGAAAGTGGTGACGGGTAGAGGCGAGGGGGTGAGTGGGAGCATTATCTGGCGTGCTTCTGGAAAGAAAGCAGCACATCACCTCCGACTTCAGAGTCAGCCAACAAGGATTGGCATTTTGGATCTGATTTTTAGTAGCTGGTGGACGCTGGGCAAGTTGCTCACCTACTCTGAATCCATTCCATGCCCTCAGCTGTTAAACAGGAATGCCATCTCCCTCACGGGGCTGTTGTGGGGATTAGGTTAGAATCGAGAACTTCTGTGAAGGTTAGGAAGGTGTATGTGAGATGATAGGGCTATAAGTGGATGAGAAGAAAGATGCAATACACCTGTCCCAATGCCCAGCACACAGTAGGGCCTCAATGAAGCAAAACCAAACCGACCTCAGTTCCCTTCAGATGGTATGAGATGAAAAGAATCAGCACATTAAATAGCATGAGGGGGTGATGGACCTTACCCAACTGGAATATTGATCATTCTTGTGATGGTGTTTCTCTGGCCAGCTCTCAGGCTTGGGAAGGAGTGGCACTTGACTGGGAAATGTTTCCCAAGGCGCATCTTGGTTTTAAAGTCCATATTGACATCATCACCCATTCTGCTTAATTGCATGCTTTGTTGACATAAACAGAATTTCTGCTGATGTCTAGTCAGCAGAAATTGGAAAAATAGGCCTTTTTTAGCCAATACAATTACCTTTTTGACCTGTGGAAGTTTGATCCGGCCAGTTTGGAGAGAAAGTGCGCATGAGCCAGAGTTTTCTTAGGTGATGGATGGGGAAAAATGGGTAGAAATGAGGAAGATAGACACTCGATTATTGTTTGCATATCAAACCTACCCACGTACACGTATAAGTGTAAATGAACTTCCCATAGCAAGATGTGAATGACTTAAGATTTTCCCATCTCTGTTTCTTCTTTAAATAGCTCATGGGCCATATAAAGAGCCAAGTTTCCTAGCTCTTTGAAACAGGGTTATTTGAATTGAGTCTCTCCTTATTGATTTTGTTTAAAGGAACCAAATGCAGTCATCCTAGAAGAAGTTTAGGCTGCGCTGAGAATTTTGTTTTTTTCCATCCACCAGATACATAAATTCATCTGTTTTTTGATTCCCAAGCTGAATTAATGCATTTAGGTCTCCAAATTTGGGTCTTCTATTATGAACACAAATTAACTGGCACATTTCTTTCTTTTTTTTTTAATTACACTACATACATAAAGGTAAAGAAGTCTGTTTTGTGACTGCGTGATGTGGGATGTGACTTTGGTCAGGGCTCACTTCTGCTCAATGGGTAGCTGAGGGTCCAGGCTTCCTTGAGCCCCCAGCTCCGTGTGTGCTGAGCAGATCAGCAGTGCTGAGCTAGGATCTCCACCCGGCTGCCTAAATGGCACAATCTGAGGGGTGCGGGAGTCCCCCTTTCACCCCGCCTATCTTGCTTGGAGCTGCAGTGCATTTGGGCTGTGCTTTTAAGGCATTATTTCACAAAGCTGGCATCGGAATGCAGACAGGTGACATTACCTCAGTGTTTTTCATTATCACATTAACATGGGTGATCTTGCCAGATGAACAGGAATCCAGCAGAGGGTTAGAGGGATGGGAAATGTTTAAAATTTAATTTGTATTTTTGGTGTGGAGAAATGGAAACATTCTACAACGGATTGTGGTTGTCTGAAAGGTCTGGAGGAAATAAATAGCTGACAGAAATACGCCCCAAATGAGTGGAGGGGTATCAGAGTGCCGCCTCTCTAATCCTCACAGTCCCTAGGTCCACTCTGACCCCAGGGGCCTGGTGAGATGCCAAAAGGTAAGGACTTTTGTTGGAAGGAGTTGATGAGACTGGATTTGTAGAACACCCCGCCCCCCAGCCCCCATGGTTAGAGAAGGACAGTGGGTACACCAGATTGGATCCAGTCTTTCAGTTTATATGCAGGTGCCGCCAGGACTGTGCAGCAGTGGTCCAGGCTGGCTCACTGAGGCACCAGGCAGGAATAGGCATGCCCAGCCCCTTATTTCAGCCAGAAGCACTGAGTTCCTCCTGCGGACCAAGCTGTATCCTAGAAGCTGGAGACAGAGCAATGACACTGATCTGACTTCCTAGTTTCCAGACCAAGGACCGTGTGGGATTATCCTTGAGCTTATGTTAATGCAACCTGGCATGTGAAAATACCTATGAAGTTTGGACACGTGTCATGCCTGTAGCCGGAACTCTTCAAGCTCATTGCTTTATTTTCCTGGCAGGAAGCAGCTGATAACCACACACAGGACTTGAGCCAGGAAATCAGATTCAGCTTAATCAATATTTGGAGTGTGAGGTGTTGCTAACCCGTGTTGGTTTGGTACATAACAGAAGTAGCCACAACTCATGGTCGGCTCAACCCACAAGGTGCCAGCTTCCTGCATTCCAGAGGTGCCCCAAGCCTGAAGACTGAGGCCTTCTGGAGGACCAGAGACCAGGCTGGGCCCACGCCGCACAGGTGATACTGAAGCACCCTACCACTCAGTCACCTCCTGGTCCTGATGCTCTTCTCTTGTGCTTCATCGGTCACCCTGCTTCTCAAATATGCCTCTCAGTCTGTGAAATTAGACCTCTGTCCCCAGCCTGGCTTCAGGTTCTCACCTGATTTAGAGCTTTCCTGAAATAATCCCTAGCAAGATGTCAGCAGCCACCACCTGGACACCTTAGAAAGCCCCAGCTTCGAGCCCCATTCCTACCTGGGTAGGAATGTGCCTGGTTGAGTTTTTCATCCTTTTCTCAGGTGATGACCCCTTTCGAAGCATGTCTGCTCTCACTCTGTGTGCTTCCAAATCCCATCTACAATAAAAGTCGGTAATCTAGAACAGGGGTTGGCAAACTCTGGCTCATAGGCCAGTCCAGCCAGCTGCCTGTTTTTGTAAATCAAGTTGTGTGGGATGACATTGTAGAGTGTATATTGTCCCTTGTGGCTGCGTTCACACTGCAGCAGAGCTGAGGACACTGAGTGGCCCAAACACTCTAAATAAGTCAGTCCCCCATACCCTCAGATTCAACCAAGCCTAAAAAATACTTCCCCCCCAAAAACCATTTCTCTCGTCATTATCCTCTAAACAATACAGAAACACAACTATGTAGCATTTATGTCTTATTAGGTACTATAAGTAACCCAGAGATGACTTAAAGTATACAGAAGGATGTGCCTCGGTTATATGCAAATAGAATGCATTATATAAGGGATTTGAGCATCCACAGATTTTGATGCCCTTGGGGGTCCTGGAACCAATCCCCCATGGTTACTGAGGGATGATTGCATCTACCATCTGGCCACTTTTTACAGCAAAAATCTGCTGGCTCCAAATCTCCAATAGCGCCATCCAGTAGAAAGTTCAAGCCACGTAATATAATTTTGTATTCAGTAGTTGCCACCTTAAAAAAGTCAGCAAGCACAGGTGCAATTAATTTTAATATTTTCTTAAACTGGATGTACCCAAATATCATCACTTCAACATGCAATGAATATAAGATTATTAACGAGATGTTCCAAAGCCTTTCTTTAAATCCAGAGGCTTTGAAATCTCTTACACCTGTAGCACATCTCAGCCAGGACCAGCCACGTGGCAAGTGCCTGATCTGCCTGGTGAGGACCATGTTGAGTAGCATGTGTCGGAACTCCTGTCCCTGGGGTGTACTTTTACCGTGCCTGAGACTTTGAGCCAGGTGAAAATAAAATAATCTTCATAGGTTATGGAGATTTTCTTTGAAGCAATCTGCAGAGAAGGCGCAGAGGTCCAGGGCGAGCTTTGTGGCTACCCCCTCATCCAGCGTTAGGCATGACACATCAAGCAGCCTGGAACCCTGGCAGTGCTGCTGCGTATGAATGCGGAAGTGTGGCTGGTGCATTTTTAGCAATCAGATGTAAAATAATGAACTGGATCATTATTAACTGCACTTTGCAATGAAATCTCGCGAAATCAAATGGCCTTTCGCCAGCATTCTGTTTAAAAGAGGTTTTCACTGGAGTTAGTGGAATCCGCATTAAAACCATTACGAGCGGGAAAACAAAGCGAAGTAGAATTGGGCCTGGGTGAGTTTTTAAAGTACAAATGAAAAGAACGAGGAAGGGGTTGAGATCGTTCTTTGGAAAAGAACACGATATGATATTTAGTATACCGTAGCATGTCCTGGACCCGGCACTCCCGGTGGTCTCACTAAATAAGCAAAGGTCTCCTTGCGCCAGATTTAGCCAGGAAGCATCTGGACCATCGCTGCGGATGGAGGTGCGCTGGCCGCCCTAGGCTGCTCTTCTGGGCCAGCTTCCCGGGCACGGCTTCCCTGGGCGCCAGCGAGGGCTTTGGGCGCAGCTCTGCCCGCGCTTAACAGCTTGAGGCGGAGGCGCGGTCCTGGCACGTCTGGGGGCTGAACGAAGGAACCGCTGCTTGGGCAGGAACGTGGGGCACGTGCCTGTTCCTGCGGAAGCGCAGTTCAGCCTGCACTGCCCGGGACACCCAGGTGCAGCGGGTCCTCGGGGGCCACCCTGCGGTGGGCAGTGCCCGGCAGTGCGGGAAAGGGGCCCCGCGTCTGGGCTCGAGTCTGCAGACCCGCCAGCTGGGCCAGGCGGGAGAGGCTCCGCATTGTCGCGTCCAGGTTTGCAGGTTGAGGACGGGCGTGGGCAGGCGCGTCACCAGGCTGGCCCGTCCTGCCGCTCTCCACTTCTAATTATGAGATTGTTTTCATATTTGTTTTCTCCCTGTAATTTGGCAGCATAAATGATCACATAAAACAATTACATCTCTCCCTCTGGGGGCCGACGGTTGGGACTGTACCCGCTCTACGTACTTCTTCCCGCAGGTTTCCGTGACTCATCAGGAAACAGCCCACCCATGGAGTCTTCCCTGCCATTGGCAGAAACTGCATTTTCCATGTTCACCTTTTAGGACCTTAGCTCTCCCTACTGTTTGAATATTCATGTGGTACAGGATTCAAAAGACAAAGAATAGAGCTCGAGGCACAGGCCCCTCTTACCCTGTCTCCTGGTCACCTTGTCCCTGTCCTTGTTTCACATGAACAATTAATGCTATGTATATTCAAGGAATATATTTTCTTAACCATAAACATGGATATGCATGTGTGTGTGTAACACAATATTGTATTTCTTTCTGGATGTGCTTCAAAACCAAAGAAAAAAAACTTCAAACCAGTGATCTCTATCCTTTGGAGATCTTTCCATGGTCTGTACATGAACAGCTTCCTCTTCACAGCTGTGTAGTATTCCAGGAGTGGATGTACTTTTTTTTTTTTTTTTTTTTTTTTCAGTACTGGAGATTGAACCCAGGGATGCTGAACCACTAAGACACATTCCCAGTCCTTTTGTTTGTTTGTTTGTTTGTTTGTTTTGCTGAGTTGTTCAGGGTCTTGCCCAGTCGCTGAGGATGGCTTTGAACTTGTGATCCTTCTGCCTTAGCTTCTCCAGGCTGTCTGGTGGATGTACTATAATCAGACCCTCTCGATGAAGTTTCCCATTTTCTGCTGTTTAAACAGTGCTAGTGTGAGGAAAGCTGTATGTATACATCATTTCACACAGGTTTGAATATATTTTTAGGATAAACTCCTGGAATGGAATTAGTGTCTGGCCTCAGTGACTACTGTCACCAGAAATTCCTGAGAGCATACTTCCTAACTCCAGCCAGTAATATGTAACCTGATGTTTTGATTTAGGTTAAAATTGGTATCTTGGTTTTCTTGGTGTAGTTTCTATTTGCCTTTTTCTTACTGGAGTGAGAATTTATATCAATGAGCTCCACTGTTTGCTCATTTTTCTGTGGATCGTTGGGTCTGTTTGCTTTTTTTTTTTTTCGTTGTCAAATGAAATGCGGTGCTGAGAATTGAACCCAGTGCCTCACACATGCTAGGCAAGCGCTGTGCCACTGAGCCACAACCCCAGCCCTGGTTTTGGTTTTGATTGGCTGTCAGTTGCTTTAAAGGGCCATACCATCCTCTTTCACAGAAACCTTCCTTGGGCCTTTGCCGTCTATAGCGGGAAGTCCACCTTCCTGGGCAGGGAGGGACATGGATCTCCCGAGCCAGAAGCGCCTTTCTTTCTGTCCTGTCTCCCCTGTGCATTTCTACCTCCCCGGTTATTTTCTCTGGCCGAACCAGCTGCTGGCCCTTCCCTGAGCCCCTTTCCTGCCTCCCCTCGGGTGCCTTCACACACTCCCAGTCTCTTTCCTCTGCATCCTCTCCTGAAGAACTTCTCTTTCTCCCCCAAAGCGCCACCGAAATGCCGTTTCCGCTGCAAAGCCTTCAGGTGGCTCTCTCCTGGTGTCCTCTCCCCTGGCTCGTCTGGCATCTGACCTGAACCCTGGCCAGGCTCCTCTTCACCACTGTTATTTCCAGACACCCTGATGGCAGACTTCATGCCTCTCCATGGCTCCCAGCCAGAATTGAAGGAAGGAGCCCTGCTTCTTCTTTTTTTGGAGGAGACCAAAGTGACCTTTTTCATAACACAAAACTTGCCATTTCAGCCACGTCTCAGCGTCTAGTTCAGTGATCTCTGGTGGATTTCCACTGCTGTGGGGCCACCAGCATGTCCCAACTCCAGCACACCTGCGTCATCCCACACTGAGACACGGGGGCCCAGACACCCGCTCCAGCCCCGCCAGGCCCTGGCAACCCCGTTCTCCTTCCTGTCTCTGTGAATTTGACTGGTACTCACGTGGGTGGATCACACAACGCTTGCTCTCCTGGTCTGGCTCCTTTCTCTTAGCATGTTCTCAAGGTTCATGCGTGTTACAATGTGTTTGGGAATTTCATCCTGTCCTGCTGTGTAACCCCTTTTGTTTACCCAGCCATGGACATGAGTTGCTCTTAGTCGTCACCAGTACCAAGTAGACAGCATTACACTCCTTTCATCGCTCTTGGGTATACACCCAGAGGTGGAATTGCTGAATCAGCTCCTATGGTACTTATATGTCCATTTTTTTTTTTTTTTTTCATTGTGGGGGTTCTACCACTTGGCTTTATCTGCAGCCCCTTTTTAAACTTTTTTTTTTTTTTTTTTTTTTTTTGAGACAGGGTCTTGCTTAGTTGCTGGTGCTGGTCTTGAACTTGTGATGCTCCTGCCTCAGGCTTCGAATGGCTGAGATTAGAGTGTACCACCTTGCCCGCCCGGATGGGCCACTTTTAAAAGAAACTGCTATACTTTTCCCATAGCAGGTGCACCTACCAGTAGTGCACAGGGCTTCTGAGTGCTTGTACTCCCACCAACATTTGTTATTTCCTAATTTTCTTTCCTCCTCCTCCCCCTCCTCCTTCTGCTCCTGTGCTAGCCCTTCTGATGGGTGTGAAGTGATCCAAAGTGACCTTTGGACTCTTGTGGTTTGGATAGTGAATCACAGCGTCATTTCTAGAAGGGATCTCAGCACCCATGTTTCAGTACCTCACGCTGAAAACATTGCCTTGATTCCATAACCAAGCTTCCCACTGTCTGCTGGAAGCATGTCCACAGTGAGAGGCGAGAGACTTGGTCACCACAGGTCTGGCCCCGGCTTGCCTGGGTGTGACAGGCAAGGGAGCTCTGGAAACTGTGGGTCCATCACTCATGCAGACTGTCCTGTCTGCACCTCCGGGAGAACCAGGGGCAGGCAGGCATCCCCGCTCTGTTCTCTGGTGGGTGCACTCTGAACCCTTCCCCCACCCTTTGATCTGGCAACCTTCGACTGCCATTTGAAGTCAGGACAGTTGTTCGGAGGTGTCTGAAGCGGGCTGTCTCTATTTCCCTCAAAGGCAGCTTCAGTTTGCTACTGGATTTGCTGTGGACTCACTCTTCCATTTGGAAACCAGCTTTGGAATTACTGCCACGTAGCTTTGAAAGTCACATTTTGACCAGCAGATGCTACTGAGCCCGGGAGAGGGTTTAATGTGTGTTCGTGAGCGCGGGTGTTTTTTCTCCAATCCTTAATGGTGCTTGCAACATCTCTTATGTTATACAGATTGATATTTTACATCCCCAGGAAAATAGTGATGTGTGTGTGCATGTGTGCGAGTGTGTGTGCGCGCGCACGTGCGTGCATGTTAACACAATCCTGTCCAACCTCCTGTATCCCTTATGTCTTTTCCTCCTTTATAGAATTTCGTGCCGTCGCTGGGCAGGCAGACTTCCCTGACGACGTCCGTGATCCCCCAAGCAGAGCAGAGTGCGACCTACAAAGACTTCATCTACTTCACGGTCTTGGAAGGGAATGTGCGGAACGTGTCCGAAGTCTCCGTCGAGTACTTGTGCTCTCGGCCTTGTGTCGTCAGCCTGGAAGCCGTGGTCTCCTCCGAGTTCCGGAGTAGCATCCCCGTGTACAAAAAGAGGTGGAAGAACGAGAAGCATCTGCACACCAGCAGGACGCAGATCGTGCCCGTGAGATTCCCCAGCATCATGGTTTACAGAGACGACTACTTCATCAGACACTCCATCGCCGTGTCCACGGTGGTCCTACGAGCCTGGATTTCTCACCAGCACGCCGGCGGGGACTTGAACGTCACGTGGGAGGAGAACTTGCTGCATGCCGTGGCAAAGAATTACACCCTGCTGCAGACGGTCCCGCCCTTCGAACGCCCGTTCAAAGACCACCAGGTGTGCCTCGAGTGGAACGTGGACTACATTTGGAACCTCTGGGCAAACAGGATCCCGCAGTGTCCTCTGGAAGACGGTAGGTCGTTGGCCTGGCTGGGAACCGGTGCTCCGTTCTTCGGGCAGCGCGGGCCGTAGGGTGACTGGGGAGAGTTCACCAGCAGTCTGGCGGGCGAGGAAAGTGGAGGGTGTGTTGAGTCTGTGGTTTTGAACTTTGGAGACGAAAGGAGATAAGTAAAAAACAGGACAAGAGAGGAGGGAAATTCCTAGAGAGTCTGGGAGGGCTAAAGGCACCGTGGAGGGAGTCTGTGAGAGGTTCAGATCTGCTTTTGGAAGGAGCATTCATGCTGCCTAGCAAGGACTGGGTGGCCTTCCCCCTCCCCGCTGCCCCCCATGAGCCCTGAGTTTCTGTCTCTTCTGAGCAGAACGTTTGTCCCTGAGGAGATGCGCTCTGAAGGGTGCTGGGGTCAGACAGCGGGGCTGCCTCTCAGGAGGGGGACTCCTGCCTCGGTTCCCTCTGCCCGTGTGGCTGGGGCCTGCTCAGCCTGTGTTCTTACTGCTCAGTGGGATAGCCACTCCCCAGGCGCAGAGGGGGGCGGATTGACTGAGGCGGGATTCCACAGGCTCCTCGTCCTCTGCAGTACCCAGAGCAGACAGGGACAGACGCCAGGTTCCGTGTTTCATCACGAACGCCCCCAGGGACAGTCCCCGCACATCTCTGGGGTCGGAAGTTCTTCCTGGGTCTGGGATGCTGAGCACCCTCGGCTCTTCTCCCTGCCCTGCATGGGGAAGCCAGGCCAGCCATGCTCCCAGACCCACCAGGCTCTGCACGGAGTCCTGAAGTGCCGCCCAGGCCCGCCGTAGTGGACTCTTGTTGTAAATGCAGTTCCCGGCTCCATCCTTCCTCTCTCAGGGTCCCATCCTGCCACACCTCAAAACTTGACCCTGTGGCCCGGAGCAAGGCCGGTGGGATTTTGATCCCACTCTTACCCTGGCTGGATCCCAGGCCGGCCTGGCCATGGAGGAAGCCCGTGTTGTGGGCAGCAGGCCCCTGCCCTGGACATGGACTCCTCTGTGTCTTTGCCAGGCCTGGTCTGGGACAAGGTGACTTCAGGACATGCGCTCTACATTCTTCTCTAGCGATCAACTTCTTGTCACCTCTGGGGCATAATTTCGTGAAACAACGGCCATGGTGATTTCTGGGAGCTATGCCAAAGCGGGCATCTAGCGGAAAGGCAAAGGACATGTGGGCGCGTGAGTCCACGGGGCCTGGTTGTTTGCCGTGACACCAGCCCACTGGACATTTTAAAAGCTCTTTATATGAACTGTTGGTCACAGGAACTTGCCGACATGGTAGACAGCCTGGGGGCCGTCCTCCCGCTTCGCCCTTTGGTACCATCTTCTGTGACGACAGCCCAATATCCAAATCAGGGAGGAAGGCACCCAGACCACAGCCTGCGTTCAGATTCCGCCTGGCGTGTGCGCGTGGTTCTGCACCGTGTTGCTGGACGCAGTGGCTCCTGCTGTTGTGCGGTGCTCTGCGCACAGACGCACCCAGCGGGGCCAGACTCCCTTTCTGCCTGTGTGCGCGGCATGTGGTGGGCGGGGCTCAAACGTCCGCGCACGTGGAGCTGCATGCAAGGCGAGGCCAGCGCGCCCCGCCCCGGGCGGCGCCCTGCCTTCCACAGGGACCCTAACTTGTGGAGCAGAGGGAGGCGCAGGTGACGCACGGCCCCGGCTTTTCTTCGCCTGCGACTTGGTAGGGCTTAATGGTTCCATTTCGTGTTTGGCAAATCATATATTTCTCACTGAGGAATGATTGAATTGCAAGCTGCAAGTTTCCAAACGAAATCATTTACGCCTGGCTCGGGTCTTTGGGCACCTGAACGGGCCCTAGGATGTGAAATGTCTCTTCTTTCCTTTGTTGCTCCCTCCCGCGTTCCTGGGGCCCAGGGGCGGCACCGCGGGGCTTCTCTCCCACCTTCTGCAGAGCTTCACTTCCGGAGCAGGAACCAATCTAGCAATCGCAAAGCGGTGGGGATGGGGCCGCTCGCGCACCTCCAAAGCCAGCTCTGTCCCTAAGCTGTGATTTGTTTTTCCAAAAAAGTGAGCATTTCCTCCCGCTCTCTTGAAAAGCCCAGTGGTCTCTTGGAAAGTGCCCGCCACTTTTGTCCTGGACCCAGGCTGTGGGACGGCAGGGGCCTGGCCTCTGGCTTGTCCTTAGCAGGGGCTTCTTCATTCCATGCTCCATGAGCAGAGTCCAGCGCCAACGTGAGACAGTGGAACTGAGCCGCAGGGCCACCTGTCGAGTCTGGTGCCCCCGCAGTCCCCACTACCAAAGAGTGTGGGGCGTGGACTCTTGTGTCCAGCACTTGGTGACCTAGGAAGGTCCTGTCTGTGAATTGAATCATCTTGACTTCAGTTTCCGGGAGAAAGTTTGCACTGGCTCAGCCTGTTCTCCGGAGGCGAGGCGGAGGCCAGGAGGGTCAGACACACCCCTCGGTCGCTGCTCTCCTGGGCCAGGTCGTGGCCGGGCTGCTGGCCTGGTTTTAGAGGAGCAGAGTTTTATCCGCGCTGCTGAGTAAATCTGACCCGGGTCAGCAGCCGGCAGCCTCAGGGCAGGTGGGTGCAGAGGCTGAGCCAGGTGCCCTTCAGGGTCCTGCCCCTGCCTTCCAGGCATTCGGCCACAGGTGGTTCCTGTCCTCGGGGGAGGAATGGGCATTATCTGCTGTCCCAACAAGTCACATGGGTGCCTGACTCATGCATAAACTCACGGACAGAAAACCCAGCCATGCAGCTGGTGACTCAGACCCAGGACTCTCTTTCTGTCACGCCCTAAGGTGAGAATCCACCAGTGCGTTGGCTCCAGCCCCAGCCTATGTGTGTCACAGGTCCAGCATGTCCAGTCACGTGTCCCCATGTATACTGCTGTGGCCACGTCACCACCCGTGTGGATTCCGCCTTTCCCCACCCCTGCCCTGAAAAAAAAAGAAATATATATATATACATTTCCACCATGAGGGATTAACCTCTGGACCCCTCTGTCGGTGGCGCTCACATGATACCTATCGAGGGCAACTCAGTGAAACAAAGACCCACTGAGCACCTGCCACTTCCCGTTTCTTCACGAGTCTAGCGGCTCAAGGGTGCAGGTGAAGTCCCTCGCCTTAAGGTGGTGGTGTGGGAGGGGAGCAGCTCCCACAGACACAGCCTCCATCTGAACCCTGTGCAGCGCTCTGTGTCGCTGACTCTTCTCAATGCTCTACTGTCATATGGCAGAGGAGAAAACTGACCCAGAGAGGTAGAATAACTTCTCTAAGATCACACAGCTATTAAGGAGGGAAGGGATATTTAAACCTGGAGAGTTCAAATCCCAGATCCCACATGTAACCAATAAGCTTTGCTGCTGGGTGGGGCATGAAGCTATTTGTTTGTTCTAAGCATGGAAAAAAGTTACTGAAATAGCTCTTCGCTAAGCTTCCTGGTGGAAAAGGTGACATTTAAATAGAGACTTGAAGGATGAGCAGAATTTTCTTTTTGCTAACTTTTTATTTGTTCTTTTTAGTTATCCATGATGCTAGAGTGTATTTTGACTCCATTACATACATGGAGTATTCCATCCCGTTCTTGTGGTTGTACATGATGTGGAGTTTCACTGGTCGTGTGTTCATATATGAACATGGAAAAGTCATGTCTGACTCATTCTGCTGTCTTTCCTATTCCATTTCTTCCTCCCTTCCTTTCATTCCCATTTATCTAATCCAGTGAGCTTCTATTCCCCCCCTTATTGTGTGTTAGCATCTGCATATCAGAGAGAGCATTTGTCCTTTGGTTTTTTGGCTCTGGCTTATTTCATTTATCATGATAGTCTCCAGTTCCATCCATTTACCAGCAAATGCCATAATTTCATTCTTCTTTATGACTGAGTAATATTCCATTGCGTATATATACCACATTTTCTTTATCCATTCATCTGTTTAAGGGCATCTAAATTGGTTCCATAGTTTAGCTATTGTGAATTGAGCTACTATAAACACTGATGTGGCTGTGTTACTGTAGTATGTCAATTAAGTCCTTTGGATATAAAACAAGGAATGGGATAGCTGGGTCAAATTGTGGTTTCATTCTCAGTTTCTGAGAAATCTCCATACTGCTTTCCAGAGTGGCTGCACCAGTTTGTAGTCCCACCAGCAATGTATGAGTGCACCTTTTCCCCACATCCTCGACAACATGATGAGCAGAATTTTCAGTCAGAAAAGGAATGTGGTGGGGAGCATCCAGGCAGAGGTGAAAGCATGAGAGCCCCAGGACACAGAGAAGACACAGCCGGGGGTGGGGCTTATCAGGTGCTCCATCCCTTGACGTGTGTGAGGCAGAAGGGTTTCATCTTGCAAGCCGACTTGGACTGACTGGAGTAGCTGCCCAGAGTGTAGTGTTGAGAGGGATTCTGAGGCTGAGTCTGCGTCTGTGAGATAGAGTGCCCTGTCAGTCAATTACCAGTGTACGTCACAGGGTGGAAATGGGGACCAAGAGCATGCTGGGTATGTATTTGTACTCAGAGGTGTAAGTTCAGGAAGTCAGACAGGCGATTTGAGATTAGGAGCACACCTGGAATGTTCTTAAAGGCCATGCCAAGGGCTATTAAACATTCTGCCCTAGTGTCAACCTTTACGAACATTTCTCTGATCTTTCCTCTTAGTTAAGAAACTCTTGGAGAACACATTGCTCTCTTTCTTTTCTACCCTTTTTTTCCTTTCACTAAAATTCATTCCCATCCTCAGATTCAGTAGATTGGAAGTATAATTCCTTATAACGAAATTCCACTACAACAAAATGAATGAAAGTCAAATCAAATGTTGGAAGCAGATTTGACTTGGATTCATGGAAAAAAAAGAAACTAGTTTGTACAGCAGGACTATTCCACTCAGTGATGCGATGATACTTTTTCTAATTATAAGCTATATATTTGGTAGTTTAAAAAAAAACACCACAGACCTAGCTCTTTTTTTCTCCAGTTAATCACGGTAGTCTGAATTTTTCAGTAATAACACTAATTACTGCCTAGCATCTGTGTTGCCCTTTACAATTTTCAAAACACTCTCCCCTTGCACATTGTCTCACTGACTCCTCATGATAGTCCCATGGGAAGGACAGTAATATTCTCATCCTCTCGTCTATGGAGGGGAAAACGAGACCCAAGGAGTTTATTTAACGAGAGTCTAAACTCCTGGATTCTTTCGACTTTGCTATGCCGCCTCTCTGAAATATGCTAATACAGTCAGTCCTAACCCAGGTTCTAAATTAGAAGGAATACTTTTTTTAAAGTTGAATTTTTATCGATGTGAATCATCCTGTTTCCTTCACCCACTGGACGTTGTCTCTTTGAAGCGGATGGGGCTGTGTCGAAGGGCCTCTGAGGCCCAGGGTGGGGAGGCCTCAGCACCGGTCGCTGCCTTCTGCCTGCCCGGGCGGAAACGTTCAGAGCTTTTGTTCTGTACTTTCTGAGCTGCAAATGTAATACCCGTACCTGGTAAAACATTCAGATGGTGTGAGAAGGTTTAGAGGGAAGAGGTTCCACCCCCATCCCCCCGTCTTCTGGTGCTTTTCCCAGAAGCAAACTCAGTACAAGAGTTTCTTGTCTCCTTCCAGAAATATTCTCTGCACACAGATGCAGTAAGCTCAGCCCGTCTTCGTGCACGGTGAGAGGATCTAAGCCTCTGCCGTGCACGCCCAGGGCTTTCTGTCCGGACGGTCACACGGACTCGTTCTTCTCAACAGATGCGAAGTGTGCACAACTTACTTAACCCGTCCTGGTTGATGGCTCGCAGGGCGTGTCTAGTCTCCTGCTTTCAGCAGCCAGGCTTCCCGCACATCTTCGTGCATGTAGCTTTGTGCACCTTCTAAGCACGTCTGGGTGAATTACCAGAAGCAGAATTTATTTCGTTTTCAGACTCCTGGTGATGAATATTCCGCAGACTTCCAAAGTAACCCACTTCACTGCCCAGTAGCCTCTTTGGGCAAAGTTCTGACTTAAATCATCTCTGTTTAAAAAAAAAAGCTTTTTGATTCTGAGGCTTTGGCCTTAAGGAAAACAACACCCCTGCCCGCCTGTGCCTCTCTCCAGTCCTGTGTTTGGAAAGTGTTATTGAGTTACCTGTGCACTGCTTACTTCTGAGGCTGAAAACGGTACTTTCTTTCCCCGGGTCCCTTGCTGACATTCTTAGTCTCAGCGATTGCTTGCAGAGGGACCCCGTCTCACTTCTGGGCTGGCGGGCCAAGGAGTCAGCGGTGCCCTTGTGGCGTAGATGTCCTGAGAAGGGCTTCGCCCCGTGGAGATGGGACCTTCCCTCTGCCCAACTAGAGGGTGGGCTTCGTGATCCCCCCAGGGCCACCCATCGGGCTGATTTGCAAAGCATTTGCAGCCAGTATGGGGCGCCTGGCCTGCCTCCTGGGGCGCTGGCCTCCGTGCTGCAGCAGGGACAAGCGGGCTCTAACCTGCAGGTGGCCCTGGGAGTGGAGGCTTCCTTATCGAAGCAGCAGAGAAGCGTTTCAGTGGCAGCCAGAAGGCACGCGGGGAGGGGCGGGCCAGCTAGACGCCAGCCATGCTTCCCTGGGGTGCTGCAAGTGCAGGGTCTCATTGATCGGTCGTGGGGAGACCAGGCGCGAGCCACAACCAGGCCTCTGGTCACCCTTGCAACCTTCAGTTAAGACCCGGACACTGTTTTCATCTCCATGTGACGGGTCTGCACCATCTGACATCCAGGGACTGTACCTGCTCTGAAATTTGAGTAAATAAGACAAGCCAACAGTCATGGGCAACAGTTTGGGCAGAGTCCCAAACATGAATTGTCTCCTGGCATTTTATTTTTATGTTCATGTCTTAACGACTCCCCCCACCTCCAACCTCTGCATGCAAGGAAAGTCAAAGACGTGGATTTGGGGGAAGGATTTGAGAGGCGAGGGACCATTTCACGACTTGAGCAGTGTGGTGCACATTATGGCATCGTGGGAAGTGGTGAGAGAAAGGGAAACTGGTTTGAATCCTGACTAGGCCACTGTTACATTTATTCATCCATCCACCAAATATTTATGGAGTCCCTATCAACTGCTGAGCACTGTTCAGGACTCTGGGAACGAAAGAGTGAACAAAGTAAGGTCCCTGCTCTCATGGAACACACTAAAGTAAAGGGGGAAAAAAAAAAAAAGCCATTAAATCTCTTTAAGTTTTCCTACCTGTAAATTCTTTAATGGTGGGTGGCACCGGTGCTGGTATTCCCTGTTCCTCTGCCATGCAGACATCATTAATCAATTACCGATAGTCTCTGATTTATGATAGTTCCATTTAGGGGATTTTTGACTCACCACTGTGCAGAAGCATCCCCACACAACCATTCTGCTTCTCGCTTTCTATACAGTATCCAGTAAGTCAACACTGTATTACAAAAATGAGCTTTGTGTGAGATGATTTTTCCCAGCAGCAGGCTACCGTAAGTGTTCTGAGCTTTACGAAGTCTGGGCTAACCTACCTGCAGTAGGTAGGTCAGGTGTAGTAAGTGCATTTTGCCCTTGATATTCATTGACCTCGTAAGTCAAGGAGCCTGGATCTGGCACTCTAGCAGCTACCATCAGTGATTAGACAGTAAGTCTGTATGTTTTCCTGGGCTAAATGAACTCTAAAGTCCTTCTTGCTCCCAGATTTCCTTCTTGCTCATTGCTTCTGATTGTAACTGAAGACAGCGTTAAACCGAGGGAGTACCCTGGCTGAGCTCCCATGGCAGAACCATCAGAGTTACAGACTTTAAAAGAAAATGACCATGACTTTGGTTTTGCTGAGTACAAGCAGCATGTGTTTTGATAAAATTATTTCAGGTCTCTGAGTTTGAGATTTTTCCCTCCGCAGTCTGTCTGGAGCGCCCCTGTTTGATCCCCGTCTCGGGTCCTTGGATGAGGGAGGAGCTCAGCAGCATTTGCTTCTAACCCTTTTCGCTTTGGAAACCTGCTTCCCCAAGTCTCTTTTTACTAGTGTGAGGTTGGAAAGAATTGAATCTCACTTGCTTGGATCAATGCTCCTACTACGTACTAGATGACAGCAGTCACCGGCAGAAGGCTTCCTAGGGTCTCAGGTGGCCATCTGGTCTCTTCAGCTCCACTCAACACAGTGGAGAACAAACCAAGGTGGAGCTGACGTCAACCTCTTTGGTGAATGTTTTCCTCAGATTTCAAAGACACCTTTGCAGTATTTCCATTTCTAATCCCCATAACAGATCAGCCAGTTCAATGTTACTGAATTGAGTTCAAGTTTAAAAAAAGAAAATTAAAAGACTTCCCTGTTTCTGTTGGAACTATGTCCACCATTTTGGGCTTCCAAATGCATCTCTAAGTAGATTTATGGACGTTGGGGGAAATTGGCTCATTTCATCCTATTAAATTTGTACACAAGGGCCTGAGAGTCCAAATGCTGCTCTTAAGACTTCCAAATTATATTAAACCAAAAGTATCTCTCTACTCAGTGAAATTTTGTTTCCCTTTGGGCAATAAGAAGTGCTTGAATGTCCAGCACTCCAGATTGAGGCCCCCATCATTTGTGCCAGTGTTGATATTTGATGTCTATCATATAATCCAACTCTTCTCTCCCCAAGAAACCCAGGAACACAGAATGTTTCCACCATTTAATCAAGGGTGTTTCAACTAAAGAGCATTTTAAGAAAAAGTATCCTTCTTCCTAGGTTGAGTTAAGGGAATTCTCTTTTCTTTGGTGGGGGAAGTATGGAAAACAGAAAATTTATACTTAGTCTCTTTAAAGCAGTGGATATTAAATATAGAACTGAAACTCATTTTCCCCTTCAAGATGTGTTATGGACATCCCTATTTTCTAGAACCACAGAGAAGAATTCTCCCACGTTTGTGAAATAAAGTTTTTTTTTCACACCCAGTTTTACGGGGAGTGGTTGGTGATTTTTGCGTAGGATAATGTGTTGAGTGTATGTGGAAAGTCGAAGACAAAATAAACAAAGCAACAACAAAAAAAAGTGCAGTTTAAAGAACACAAATTCTGAAACCAAATTGCTTGAGTGGAATCTCAACTCCACCTCTTATTATTTAACCCTCTCTAGGGCTCAGTCTGTGATACGTCAAATGAGGATAGTTAAAGGACCCACCTCATAGTTGTGAAACTAGGTGAGGTCATCCCCGCAATGTGTGCTTAGCACACTGTCTAGCATCCACTACTGTTAGTTACCCATTCTGGCAACTAACTGTGCCTCTACTTCCCCATCTGTAGACTGGGCACAGGGATGAGATTTAATGATTGAAAACATGCTTCAGTGTCTGCACCATCACGAGCACTAGAGAATCTTTCTCATGGTAACACAAAAACAATTTCAAAATGCTTTCCCTTGCACGAAGAGGGCAGCATATAAAAAGGTTAAGAACACAGAAGCCTGAGTTCAAAACCTGCCATTTGGCTCTACCACTTATGAACTTTGTGAACTTAGCTTTGGGCTTTCCATCTGCAGAGTGGGCCTAAGGATGGAGCCAGCTTTACAGAGCTGTTATTGAAGACTGAGGGAGACAGGCTCGGTCGGGTGCATATTACGGGGCCCTGCAGGTATCCAGTGTTCCATAATGTTTGCTCATATTTTTTAGGCGATCGTTTAAATGTTTGATTGGAGCCGGGCAGAGGTGCCAGGAGGAGTGTGGTTGGGAAGGGTTGCTTTCCTGGAGATAACGGGAATGCGGCTGTTTTGCTGTTGCAGATGTGGTGGCCCTCCTTGGCTCTCTCTACGCCTCCAGTGGAGAAAACACCGGCATCGTGAGGAAGCTCCTGAGGTTCCGGAACCGAGAACTGGAGGCCACCCGATGCCAGCGGATGGATTACCCGGTGTAAGGGTGGGCGACACAGGGGCTGGTCTGGCGGTGGGTTTTTCTCTGCAAAGCAGGGCAGGCTCTTGGAAGAGCTCCTTAGATTCACAGATGTTGGGCCTGAAAATAGGCTTTGCACCTAGAAACCCCCATTCACCCTAGTCTTTATATAGGGGTCCAGGAATGGCGAGAGTAGCAGCAAGGTGTTGGAGCCTACGGCGTGGGAGGCCTCGGCCACAGCCAGCGAGGCCACGCAGGTGCAGCCTGGGCTTTGCCGGTTCTCTCGTGGAAGACTGGGTGAGCTGCTTGCAGCCTCAGTTTCTGGTTTCCTCCTTCGATTTCAGCAAAATCCACACATATATATTTTTTCCTTCTGCTGAATTGAAGATGCTGAAAATGGTTCCTGGTTCTCCCCAGATCAGATGGATTTAGCAGAGTGATTTAATTCTTCCCATGCTGCTGGCTGTAGAAAGATCTTGAGTCGCTTTACCAAGCGTGTGTTCTTGCTAAGCTTCCTTGTAATAACTTATCTTCATGAGCTTGCTAGCTGGGTGGGTCAGGAGGGAGCTGCGTGACACCATCTGTTTGCATATCGTGCCACTGATTTTGAGGCCAGATTATAAAGCCCAGAATATTCTGAAGGACTTGTTTGGATAAGAACCTGGGGCTGCTGCCACTTTAACCCAAACTGTAAATTGGTTAGGAGGGGCAGGTGGAGAGAACCTGATGCATTTGCGTGACCTTGAGTTGGGTTTCATGTGTGAAATGCACGTACTCCCAGCTCCTCCTCTTGGAACCACTGGGCTTCAGTTCAATGCGTTGCCTAGGCAGGTGTCCAGCAAATATTTTCTGAATGATTGATGGATCACACATTTAGCTGAATGTGCCCTAGTTAAGTTGGCTACTGTTATGTTATCCTCACTCCACAAATCACAGATGCACAATATTTGTACGATATTTTCTCACCTAAGCAGCCTCAGTCCAGGAATGGAATAATTAGATTAGGTGCTTCATATTGGTCAGCCAGAACCGGGTCTCGGAGCAGCCTAATGTGATCAGTAAGATAGTATGTGTGTGTCCCAGTTATTCCATGGTGATGCCATTTACAGATTAGTATGTTTTTCTACCTCGGGCCTTTTATCTTTGAAAGAAACAAAATTGCTCAAAAAGCCCCAATTATGGCTTTTTTTCTTTTAATCATAGGTAGTAGAATAGCTTCTTATCAAATCACCTCTCATTAAAATCCATATTTTTGTTCCATGTCTGACTTTAGAAGCCGTAATCAAGAATTCAAGCGGCAGGCATGTCAGATTCTCATCTAAGAGGCACCGAAGCAGGTTTCGGTGCGAGGTAGACTGTCTGTGGTTTTGTACAATGAGGCTTAACTCCTGTCTCCACAGTTACTGTAACTACCTCCTTTGTCTCAAAACTCGGGCTCTGCGAACTGATCTCCCATGATGAACACGAAAGCAAATCCATCCCTTCGTCGGAAAGAAAGCAATTTACTCGGTCATTGTTAACTATAATTACCTGTTCGTGGATGATATCAATCTGCACAATTTTTTCCCTCCTCACTCCTTTAGGTTTACTGTTTCAATGTGGCTTTATTTACTCCATTATTGCAAGACCAATCTCTGTGGGATTCTGTATTTTGTTGATTCTAATGAGATGTACGGCACACCTTCTGTGTTTCTTACTGAAGATGGTGAGTATAAAGCAGAACCTTTCAAGTGATATCTTAAGTTTAATGTCTGCCTGTTGGGTAAGGACGATATGTCCAAGTGGTAGCTCAACAGGTGAGAGAAGTGCATGTTCTCAGACCAGCCGGTGACATAGTGTGGGACATTGTGTGGGCATTGTCATGATGCCATTTACTTAAATATGTGATTCTACAAAAACGGGTTGATTATTCTGGGTGGACTCGGTAAAGAGAGGTTACTAAAAATGGGTGGGAAATTAAGAGAGCTAGAAAAGGTTGGGAAAAGAAATTGAAATCTGGATGGGTGTTGGGCTCAGAGAGCTTGCACAAGCGTCTTATTTTCTTTTCATTTGGAAGAAACAGATACGGGGCACTGTTTATGCAAGAAAGGCCGCAGGGAACCAAAGGCGAACTTTAAACTTCATTTTTCCTAGAAGCTTAAAGCAAATGTCTTATTTATAAAGGAATGCGTTTGCAAATGTGTGGTTTGTTTGTTTTGGGTTTTGCTTTGTTTTTTTTTAAAGAAAAAAGAAATGTGATTTAGTCTTACAGCTTCTCAAGACAGTTGTTGAAAGGTACAGCCATGTCATTCACTCCTGGGTGTTTTTTGGGTCATTTTCATTACCCTTAATTTTCCTCTTAGGTCATTTGCATATTCAAATGCATCTTGTCAAAGGAGAAGACCTTGCTATAAAAACTAAATTCGCCTTACCTCTGAGGGAGTGGTTTCGGCTGGACATCTCTTTTAATGGAGGCCAGGTAGGAGAGTACAGGATCCACCATGAATCACATCAACCTTTTCACTCCAAGTCAAGCATTGGTATAATGCCAGAGAGCAACAAAATCTGTAAGCAAATTAGTGCTAAATGATAGACTCTTTGCAACTATGCACTTGTTAAATCAAACTTTTATAGATGCAAGCTTAAATCATAAGAATCTCATCCCATTTAATTAACTTTTAAAGTACTTCCTTTGACTATATTGTGAATGAGTAAATAATATAGCCAACTCTACAGCCACAATTATCTGAGCAATTCAGTCCTTTTCCCCCAGGGAGATGGGCTTTGTGGAGATAAATGTTAAAACAGCACTGGCCATGTTCGTGCTGTGTTATCAGATCTGCAACTTTTTTTTCAAAAAAAGGAAATTTATTGGCTGGTTCAGCTTAAGAAATGGTTTCACTGTTCTTGGCAGTCGAAACAATTGCTTATGTTTGGCATTAAACACACTCATAATAACCAACAAACATAAGTGATAATTCTAGTGGGATGGAGGGTCTTTATCTACTTTGCACATAAAACATTGCACATAACCATTTTACCCTCTCGTAATACAGCTTTTATGGATTATGGCAAATCTGTTATAATTGAAGACAATTCCACTGCTCCCTATACATGATGCTGGGGTGTTACCTTTTTCTGGTTACTTGATTTTTTCATCAGTTTTTCTTATTGATTTGTGATTTTCCTGTAACAAAACTGGAAGAGGCATTTTGTTGTCTTGCGCATTAGATAATACACAGTCTTCCCTTGGTGTTTAGGTTTATCACATTTCCTTTTTCTGACGAGAAAATAAATCAGGTCAGTTCTTGCCGCCTCCCTGAGAAGACTCTGAAAAACGTTAGCTGGGAGCTTTTGTATATTTGTTTGTTTCCTTAGAAATGTGAGGTGACATAGCTATGGCCCACGTCTTTGCTCCTTGTGCATGAGGCTTATGATGGTATTGTGGCATGGCTGCTGCTTTCTGCCAAGGACAAGGTCAGTCCATGCCATGTGTCACTGAGACAGGCATCAAATGTCAGAGCAAAGACACAGTTCTTATTTTGCACCTGCTGTATGTAAGGCCCTAGGCTCCAGTTGCTTATGGACTATTTATGGAAGTATCATGAAGCACGTGAGGAGAAGTCAGAAGGCAAGCTTAATTGCCAAGTGACTCATATTGATTTCTAGAAGGGAGACAGTGTTTCATACTGGGATGCTCAAGGCAGGCTTCCTGAAGAAAGTTTTTATGTGTGGGCAGAATGTAGACAGAAAAGAGAGGAGGGGGCATTTTAGCATATTGTTGAAGCTAAGAGATAAACTTGTTTGGGGTCTTAGTCTGTTTTGTGTTGCTATGACAGGTTACCTGAGATGGGGTAATCTAGAAAGAAAAGAGGTTTGTTTCTCACGGTTCTGGATGCCGCCAATTCCAATATCAAGCTATTGGCATCTGGTGAGGGCTTTCTTGTGGCATCATAACATGGCAAGGGCAACCTGTGGCCAGAGAGCAAGGGCAAGCTAGCTCGAGTCTCTGTTCCCCTTCTTTTAGGGCACTTATTCCACCGTGGGGGACCCACCCTCCCGACCACTTAGGTTAATCCCCTTCCTAAGGCCCCACCCCCAAAACCATCATCATAGGAATCTGGGGATTAAGTTTCTAACACGTGAACTGTGGAGGCACACATTCAAACACAGCCACTGGAGTAGAAATTTGCAGACTGTAGAAAACTAATAGAAGCCAGGCGGGGGGAACGTCTTTGGGGTTAAAGCGTGCAGAATCTTGAACATTAGAGAATTTGGACTTCGACTTGCAATCATGGAAGATTTTCAAGCAGCGTAAGAATAAAAGTTGTCCTTTCTTTGAAGACATGAATTTAATGGCACAAGGTGTAATGGGAGAGAAGACTTAGGGGGGTCAGATAGGTGAAAAAAATAAAAAACATTGTTTTCAGGGGCTGTAGACTTTGCCCACTTTTCTGTCTTTCTGTCCCATCTGGCCTCCCTAATTCATATAGGTCCAAACAGTGCTTGATTTCCCAACAAAGTCCCCCTCGGGGTTGGGACCGGCATGCTCACTGCTTTGACCAAATGGACGAGTCACCTCCAGGAAATGGTTGGTCTAAGGAAGCCACTGGTTTGAGTCATTTTCTTTTCTGAACCCCGTGTTTGGAGGAGTTGGGTTGGTTTTCAAGGTATGAGTTTGTCTCCATCTGACACAGTGTCGTGTGCATGTCTGGAGAACCCAGAGAGGCTGGCACGAGTCTGCTAAACACTTTCTGTGGAACTTTGTGGCCCCTAGGTCCAGGGGCTCCCAGCAAAGTCCAGCACACAAGAAGAACCGAGTGAGGCAGCTAGCAGCATCAGTGACAAAACCCTGTCCCCATTGGAACCAGAGTGCTGATCGATCCCTAGTGCCCAGGGACAGGCAGGAGGGAAGGGCCAGGTGGGAAGAACACGGCCCCCATCTTGCTTCTCCCCTAAGGCTCTCACGAAGTCAGAATGAAATTCCAAAACTCCTTGTTTTGCCGTATGCATTTGTCTTTTTATGCCACAAGCTTATATACACAAACACATGAGATAAACCTTTGTCTCAGAGTCTGGAAGCATGTGAACAATCCAGTGGCAGAAACTGCATTGTAGTTATTTTTAACTGCACCAAGTCATTTGGGGAAGCTAAATTTACCAAGTCTTAAAATATGCACAGGACTAGTAAACTGTT
This sequence comes from Sciurus vulgaris, assembly GCF_902686455.1. NCBI lineage: Eukaryota > Metazoa > Chordata > Mammalia > Rodentia > Sciuridae > Sciurus > Sciurus vulgaris. The sequence continues at coordinate 126,311,290 of NC_136469.1, forward strand.
TATTTTTGCAGAAATCAATCAGATCAAAGACTGTCCAGCACATTCTCTGAGTAGTGGATGCCAAGGAGTGTGTTGGTACTGTGGGGTGTTGAGGCACGACTGATCCTTGTCTCTCTCTCCCAACACAGATAGTAGTAACCACCAGCGTTGGACCTGAGTTGACAGGTTACCATAATCAGACAATTAGGTAAGTGCAACTTTTCCTTTTATTCAAAATCTGGCTGCCCGAGGATTAAGGAACCTTTATACCTTAGGGCTCGACCGTAGTGCTATTCCCACCTCCCATCCCATTCAGCTTTTCCAAGTGTGGACTCCTCTGCCTTGTAGCTTAGCCTTTGTACTTCTCTTTTCTTTCACCAGGCACAAACTCTCCTCATTTCCATGAAACCTTTTTTTTTTTTTATTCTAAAGCAAGAGAAACTAGTCCTCCTTCCAGATCTCATTGTAAATTCTTCCTTTCACGGCACTTCATAATTCATTTTCTTTGAAAATTATCTCTTACGAAGGATTCTGAAAAAAAATAAATCAAAGTATTATTGTTGCTTATTGAGCCTGGTCGGTGACGTTGGCTTAGTATAAAACATAAAAGCAGGCAGTCTTCATATTTATGTTCATAATCTAGATTTGAAATGCATGCAACTATTGATACCGGTGTAACTTTTCATCCTTATGTAACCATTCTCTGCAAGAGTTACAGAAACGGAGAACTCAGTCCTTTGCTTTGTGTTTCATGATTTTTTAATTTGCCTCTATATCTGCATATAATAGTAGGTTTCAGAGTGTCAGAACAAGGCAGACCTCAATAGGAATTTGGGATACCCCATCAAAGCTACAGAATATATGTATAATTCAATGTTTAAGAATAAGCGTAAAGATCAGAGATAAAAATTACCAGTTTTGTAATATATAATTTTGAAAAATGTGCCAGGGCTGCCAGGCACTTCTGGGGTGGGGAAATCTGTACGGCTCTAGTGCTCACTTGCTTCTCTGAAGCACGCCGGATGATACCTCCCAGACCGGCTCCTGGTCCTGAGCCCACGCAATCAGAATTCTCTTAGAAACTGATTATTAAAGCAGTGAAAGCAGAGAGAGGTAGAGATGGGAACATTCTTTTTCAAACCATTCCTGTTTAGATTTAAGTCAAACTTGTTTCTTTAGACTCTGGGATCCTAGGACAATTCTTATTTTCATGGCTGGATTAAAGGATTAGAGTTCTATAGAAAAGCGAAAGGAGAGTTACACCTTTGCCTGCAAAGAGAGGGTCTGAGAATGACTCAGTAGCTGCAGGAAGCGCAGAGGGCGAGGTGAAGAACAAGGCAGAAGTCTTAAGCACACCCCTGCGATTTAGGGTCAGTAAAAAGCAGTCAACAGACACCAGGGGTTTTGTTACTGTACGTGGCCCTGGGTCTTCTATGAGAGTGCAAGGATAGACAGGATCGGAGAGTTCTCTCTGGAGAAACTGAGCTTCTGTAATTCCTTGAGAAATCTCTTCTAGCATGATGTTCTGTGAAGAGGACTCAAGAGATTCAGGGGTTCTGTTTCAGAGTATGAAGTCTAAAATACCAGCTGATCTCTTTCCCCTGTCACCCACACCAACTTGAGTAAACTGCTTGAATTTTACAGGCTCCTTTTCATGTTCCACGGGAGAGCTTCCTTTCCTCCCAAATCCTAGAAACGTGGAGGTGGACCTGAGTGAGTCATAGACAGATCGTGCTGTGCTCTGGGCTGGGCCAGGGTGAGGCCAGTGAGGGAGGAGCCTGGAGTCCCTGGATGCTCAGCACTAGGGCTGGCAGAGTCAAGTGCCAAGATGGAGTGGCTTTAACAGCAGAAATCCACCTTGTCAGATGTAAAGGCTAGAGGTCCCAGATCACAGGCTCAGCAAGGCCATATTCCCTCCAAAGGTGCTCAGGAACCATCTGCTCTAGACCATTCTCCCAGCTAATGGCAGTTCCTCGACTTGCAGCAGCGTGATGCCGGCGTCCACATGGTACTTTCCCTGCATGCATGTCTATGTCCAGATGTCCCCTTAAAGATACTAGTCCTGTGAATCGGGGGCCACCTGAGTCCAGCATGAACTCATCTGAACTAATTGCATCTGCAGTGACCCTGTTTCCTAGTAAGGCACAGGACTTCAGGCTTCAACATATGAATTTGAGGAAGGTCACAAGGTAACTTGACAGTAATCATGGTAAAACAACATTTTAATACAATATTTTTAAAAGTCAAAATGAAAGCAAAGAATCCATAGTGAACCAAATACCAAAATTTTAAGTAAAAGATCAATCTGATCATAAAAGATTTCAGGGATCAGGACTGGTTTGCAGTGCACACCAAGTCAACATCCCAGTTAAAGCCTGGAATGAATCCTTACCCAGTAATACTGGCAGTGCCCAGACCTGAGCAGGCTGTACCTCCGCCTCTTCACCCCTACTTGTGACCCTGGGTGTCCAGAGCAGCTGGAGTGGAGCAGGCCCCCAGGGCGTGTACATCTCTCCTGGGGTTCCTCAGGTTATATACTGGGAATCTTGTCCTCGCTAGGTACCCTGCTTTCAAGGTTAGCCAGGCCATGGACAGAAGATGAGCTATCTCAGGCTTCCTGCTCACAGGTGTTCTGCAGAAGGCCTTTAGCCCTCCTGTTTGTCCTTGTGATGTAAACAATGCTGGCTGTTGTCCCACGAAGGTGTTGGAGGAAGACCATGGATGAAGTACTCAGGAGCACAACATGGTGTCCAATAGTGACACCGGGTGACAGGTGACAGCCTCGGGCCTCTAGAGTGTTTCCTTCATTTAACTTGTGTTTACTGAGCATGTACCATGTGCCAGACCTAGAACTCTGGAAATGCAACAATAAGCAAAAAGAACAGAGACCCTGCCTTCAGGGAACTAAAGGAAATGTAGAGCTTAAATAAATAGGTTTACAAATTAATTCAAAATTACAAGTTATGGTGAATTCTAGGAATGAAACAAATAGGGCTGGCTGAGAGGATACCAGGGGGGTCAGAATTTAGACAGGGTACTCAGGAAGCAACACCTCAGATGAGAATTACTCTCAGGGGTGAGGGCAGCTACTTCGATGCTCGGGGTTCCCCTACCCAAGAAGCCTCAAGCCTGTTTCTTTCCTACCGCTGGGCGAGGCCCATCTAACAACGTCGGCGATTCTTTCAGGCCACTGGCACTCTGCAGTAATACACCAGGGCACTTGGTGTCCAGATAAGAGTAAAGATAGTTTGCCAGCATGTCTGAGGTTTTCGAAAAAGACTGGTGTGGGCTTTGGAACAGTCTAGCTCAGCTATTATGTCAGTGAAATTGATGAGCGTCAAACGATGCACAGTACGAGAAATCTCTTGCAATCTTTGTGCAGACACTGAGAATTTCAGAGGAGAAAGATGTGGAAACATCGATGTCGAGATGCAGATGGAGACCAAGCTAGACAGAGCTCCTGATGGTTGATAATAATGACAATTTAAGAATTACAGTCAAGTGCCATAGTGACCAAGTAATTTATTATGAGTGGAAAAACTCAGTTAAAGCAAAGATCCATAAAAGGATCCTCACCATAAACATTTTAGTTAAAAAAAATTATTATAGTCCCCTCTTATCCAAGATTTTGCTTCCCATGGTTTCATTTACCCATAATCAACTGAAGTCAGAAAATATTAAATGGAAAATTACAGAAAAAAACATTTCATAAGATTTAAGTTCTGAGTTGCATGATGAACTCTTGCACTGACTGCCCTGCTTTGTCCCTCTTAGGATGTGAGTCATTCCTTTGTCCATGTGTCCATGTTGTCTATGCTACCCAACTGGTGGTCACTTAGTATTTGGTTGTCAGATCAACTGTCAAGGTATTGAAGTGCTTGTGTTCAAGTAACCCATATTTTACTTAATAATGGCCCCAAAGCACTGTTGAGTAGGAATATTGGCAATTCAGAAATGCCAAATAGAAGCCATAAAGTGCTTCCTTTAGGTATCATTTCACATCATCACAAGAAGGGTAGGTACCATAAATATAGTAGTAAGATATTTTTTGAGAGGGGGAGACCACATTCACATGACTTTTATTACAAAATGTTGCTATACTTACTTTATCATTTATTATTAATATTTCATTGTGTCTAATTTATAAGTGAAACTTTATCCTAGGTATGCGTGTATGGGCCATAACATAGTATACTTAGGTTTCAGTACTGTCCGTGATTTCAGGCATCTACTGGGGATGGTGGAATAGATACCCGGGGAATACTAAATAAGTATGTGTTCCTTTGCTTATTTATCTAAATAGGGATTTTCCCTTGACCTGCAAATTGGGGTTTCCTGATGTTCTTTTTGGCATAGACAATACCTAATATCTGTTTCTTTCAAATGAAAAGAAAACAAAGACACTATGACATAATGAGAGCCGGTTAACCCTTCAATTTCTTCAACTTCTTTCCCCGAGCTTTTTGTAATATCTGTTTACAAGTCTACCCAAAATACTCAACTTAGTTTTTAAAGGAAGAACTCTTTCTTCCTTCCTCCTATATCATTGAATTACAGATTTAAGTAAATGATAAGTGATTATGACCACGTAGTTGCCATTGGCTGGTTTGAGAGTACACATTCTTACTAAGAGTGAGCTCAAAAGGAGCAGAAGTCCAGCAGAGGACAAGGGAACAATGATAACTGTCACTGGTAGGTGTGGTGCCTTCTATGTGCCGGACACTGTTCTAAATGCTTTGTTCATGTATTCACAGTTGAGCATCCCTAATCTGAACATCTGAGATCCAAAATGATCTGAAAGAAATCTGAAAATTTTTGAGCCTCATGCCAGATTTTTGAACATTTTAGATGTCCAAAAAGTTTCCTTTTTGAGAGCATTTTGATTTTAGATTTTCAGGTTAGGGATGCTTAACTGGTAAAGTCTATGCAAATATTCCAAAATCCAAAAAAATCCAATATCTGAAACATTTTTGTTCCCAAGTATTTTGGATAAGGGACCTGCAACCTGTAGTTCATTTAGCCCTTACGACAATCATATAGGTAGGTATTATTTCTATTCCCATTTTTGGGGGCGGGGTACTAGGGATTGAACTCAAGGGCACTTGACCACCGAGCCACATCCCCAGCTCTATTTTGTGTTTTATTTAGAGACAGGGTCTCACTAAGTTGCTTAGTGCCTTGCCATTGCTGAGGCTGGCTTTGAACTCATGATCCTCCTTCCTCAGCCTCCTTAGCTACTGGGATTACAGACGTGTGCCACCACACCCGGCAGAATTTCCGTTTTTTATAAAACGGGAACATGAAGGCTCCAGAGAGCTTTGCTCCAGGGAGCACCCAGCAGGTCGTAGGCATCAGTCAGTAGGTTTGACAGGAGTGGGGACTGCAGGTAGGCTGGTGAGTTGGTTAAGTAGAGGCCGATTCAAAAACTTCTACTCCAAGGAACACTGCTTCACAGCCATTGAGTGCAAGGTGCAGTCTCACGGGAACCATTGGAATATCGAGTCTTTTCCAAGGTCTGGAAAAACAGAGTCAATTCCCAGTCTCAGAGTTCATAACTTGGTTTTCTCTCCTGGAAAAAGGGAAGAGGCCTTCATCTCCTCACAGTTTTTCAAGGCTGAGATTCCAAAAGGACAGATACCCGGAGACAGAGCTCTTCTTTTCCATTTGGGTTGTGTTTGCATAAAGCTAATTAATTTCCGAGCTCACTCCTGCTGCTGTCAGTGGATGCCGTGGGAGCCTGTGGTGGCTTCACCCCTTCCTGCTTCCTCTCCAGCCAGATGCACCTGCTAGGCCTTGCTTTGCTGAGAGGCAGGCAGTCGCTCCCCTGTCCTGGAATAACCCTGGGTTGCCTGGCTTCCTTGATCCACCGTCGGGAGCTGGCTCTGCGGCCCACTCCTCGGCTCCCTCGCTCCCCAGCTCCTGGCAGTCCGCCTGACATTCTGCTGTCTTCCTCGTGCCCCCACCTGCCCTCTGTGCTCCTTGGCCTTGTCCTCTTTGGCTGGCTTGTCACTTGATTCCTGTCTTGCCTCTCGCCCCTCCCCGCTGTTCACATATGCTCTGGTCACACCTCGGCCCCTTGTTCCTGTTTTAGTCTTTAAATAGGTAATAGATGCACTTGGTTAAAGACATCAAAACAAACCAACGACAAATAAAAACTAAATTAAAACACAGTTAAACATCTTGCCCCCACACACCCCCTCCCCCTTCTTACCCCCTCACTTTTATTGGTTCTTGTCTATATGTACAGATTTCATGCAAATACGAAAAAAAATACATACATACATATATATATATATATATGTATATATTTCCTCTTTTGTAAGAACTATACTTTGTTCTGCACATTTTTCCCCCTTAGTATATTTTGGAGCTCTCTCAAGTCCGTCAGTATTTTTTGTAAGCTACATTGTAAATAAAGCTTCCTGGCTGGATGGGCCAATGATTCACACCGGGGTTTTTCCCAATCTTTTGTGAATGTACTCAGCGAGGAACTCAGCAAGCACTTTATACAGGCCTCCCATATCTTTCCTCCTTTCCCTTCTGATGCTTCAGACCGTTCTGGACAAGGCAGACTTGTACTGATCACCTCTGCTGATTTCTTATCCTTGGCCAAGGCCTTGACCTTGCTGAGGCCTCCTCCTTCTAACCCAGTTTTGCTTCCCTGCTCATTGATAGTCTACACTCTACCTTTTCCCACAACCAGGTTCTATTTATTCAGCAAGTTTTTTTCTTTTTTTTCTTGCAGAACAAAATATTTCCAATTAAGATCAACAATTTCAAATAATTTCATCAATTGCAAACTATATTGCCAATATCAATAGTCAGCTCACACTATTTACTGTAGGTCAGACACTCTGGTAGGTACTTTACAGCTTTACCTAATCTTGACAATCCAGTAGGTCAGGCACTATCATTTTATAAAGGAAAACAGTCTCAGAGAGATTGGGTGACTGAACCAGTCACATACCTGGTAAGTAGCAGAGTTGGCATGTAGCCCAAGCCTTCCTGACCCCAGAGTGGTCTCATCTCACATATGAAGTGACAAGCTTGAGACAATTTGGGTTAAGTTAAGGCAGGTCAATGAATGTCTCTTTAAATAACCTGGTTCCTGTCCAGGGCTCTCTCAATCCTTTGTGTTCTTCCCCAGCTTCCGAGAGGATTTCCATCACAATGACACAGCTGGGTACTTCATTATTGGAGGGAGCAGGTACGTGGCTGGCATTGAAGGGTTTTTTGGACCCCTGAAGTACTATCGCCTCCGCAGTCTGCAGCCAGCACAGGTGAGCCCCGGCACCTAGAAGTTTGCAGCGGGCATGGGATAGGTGTGCCATTCAGGAGCGTGAGACCCAGTATCAACAAAAGATTGATCCCAGCCGGACATCAAGCATAAGTAATATTAGGTTTTCCCCCAGCAAATGTGATAATAGATTTCTGTTAATGTTTGGTTCATTTAGCACTCATAAAATGGAAACCATTTACTTCCTCTGTTTTAATAACTACTAGCTTAATTATAGAGTAGATTTTTATCAGGCTGTTGCCTATCCAGTGATTAAGCTAATGAAAGGAGAGACTCTTAGTTATTTGGTAAAGCTTCTCTTATACGCTATTATTTAAAGTATCAGAAGAGAAGATGCTCCAGCAAATTAAAATCCTGGTGCCATGAGCTACTCTCTGCAGAAGCCCAGGCTTGGGCTCGCGGGGGGTTGGGGTTCAGGCGTGCTTTCTCTACTGTACAGAGGGGCGAGGGCTTTGCTTTCCCGATGGAGTCTTGTGCACCAGGCTCTCACGTCCAAACCTACCACAAAGGGTCTGTCCAGGCCTCTGGGCCAGCTCCAGCTGGGGTAGGGACGAAGGGCTTCCTATGGGGAGCCCTCACAACAGGTATCTTCTTGGTAGCATGGAAGAGATCAGGAGCCCCACCTGACACCCAAAAGAGGAACATTCTCTCGGTCCCTTGGCTCTGTGGAGTTTGTTCTGGAAAAAGCAAGAGTCACTAGGCAAAATCATAATTAGGAAACTGGGAAACCCATGGGTGACAATCCCAGAGCTGCTATTGAGAGTCCTCCATGACAATGAAAAAGGGAAATTTTTTAATTCACTGTGCAATAAATACTTACTGCATGCCTGTGATGTAGCAGACTCTGGACTGGGTACTAAGGTGAGCAAGGTGGATTAAGAGAGTAACTTTAAAATTTTTCAAAAGTAGTTTATTTAGTATCACTAATACGACATACATATGAGTGTCTATATATTCACACACAAAACTGAAACAAAAATTTTACTAAGGGTACATACTCTTGCTCTGTTCATTGTACTCAGATAGTTTGCACTTTATTTTATAAAAACAAAACCCCACCCAACTACTGGTTATAAATCACTGACATCATTTTATGATCCGTATGTCCAAACCTGCATTCTAGAACACACTGAGTTCAGATAAGTCATGTGATCCTGAGGAGCTCCCTCTCTGGAGCTTCAACTGGTAAGTCCTAAAAGAAGCTGTGAGCATAGCTCTGGGCGCCCTGAGGCAGGGGGTGTGCCCCTGCCCAGGAGCCTGGTGGGGTTGGCTGGCAGGGAGGCCCGTCCTGATAAGACAGCCTTGCATCCAGCTCCTGAAGGCTGAGCAGGAGCCTGCCAAGCAGGAGATGAACGGCAGGGCGGTCCCAGGCAGCTGGCAAGCATGGGTAGGACCATCAGCCCTCATGAGAACTGCAGGTGGAGATGAAAGTGATGTTCTAGGGAGTGCTCGCTATAGGGGAAACGAGTAGGGCAGGGGCCTGGTCTCTGGGAACCTCTGACATTTAAAAAGCCCTGCAGAGGGAAAAATGCCCCCCAAAGAAGCCAGAGCTGGCGCGGCCTTGACCTAATACTCACAACCTTGGTTCACACATGCAGAGCGGAGGTTGCGTATATGAACAAGCTAGCTGGTAATGTCAGGGGAGACGAAGTCAGCCTGAACACACCCTCATGGACAGCAGTTGATGAGCATTGGATGACCGTTGCGGTTCATTTGATTTTCTTACCTGCTTGTAGATCTTCAATCCCCTCCTGGAGAAGCAACTTGCTGAACAAATCAAGTTATATTATGAACGATGTGCCGAGGTTCAAGAAATAGTATCTGTATATGCATCTGCCGCACAGTCTGGGGGTGACGGACAAGAGGCATGTGAGTACTGAGTCTCAGGAGCGCTGCTTTAAACCTTGTGCATTTGTTTTTGGCGGCTCCCGGACGGAGCTAAAATACAGCACATATGACTTGGCTCCAGTACCAATGGGGACAAGTGCCACATCGATCCTCCACAGATGGAGGAGGTGAAAGTCTACCTTCCACCTGGATTCCAGAAAAACACCCCCTACAGCCAGGAAGAACCAAAACACGGCTTATAGCTGCCACCACACCTAATCTTATTTAAGAATACAAATATAAGAGAGTGTTTTGAGCCTTAGGTGGATTATCCCTAGCCATGACGCCAAACTGGGAAAATAAGAATGAATTGGAAAGTAAATTAATCATTGGAAATGTTTTCCCGTCAGTGCACTTTTGTCTCGGGCTGTTAATATCTGAATCATAGCTTCCATAAATGTTGAACAATGCATTTGTTGTTTGGGGCTCAGTTTTATTTTTTTTTAAATCCTTAATATTGACTCCAGGAAGATATGGGTGACTTTCGACAGAAGGAATGAATTTGAGCTAGGCAGCTTTCGTGTGAGGTCATATGGGCACAGACCCCCTCCACTCATCCAGGGTGTTGATCAGTTACAAGATGTGGTCCAGTCCTGTCTGCTAGTGTTCCAGCTTGGATTTGGCAACTTACACTTTTCTCTTGCTGTAGATCTTCTTGTTCGATATGGTGGCACTAGAGTTAGTCACATATGTTCCTTCTGGAAGAGAAATTCCTGTGGGCCTCTGCCATCAGCAAACAGGAATTGAGTATTTCGGTCCTGCCTACGTGTCTCACAATCCTCAGAGCAGAACGTCCCATTGCAGGCCCCGGGAGGTCTCACATGTCTCCATCATAGCCCAATACCCGGTTCCATCAGTTCACAGGGGTTAGGGACGCCCACAGGTAAGTGTGCAGGGGTATGACTGCAGCTCCATCAGGAAGAGACTGTCCTAGCCCAGCAGCTGGGTTCACTACTCAATTGTCTAGAAAATGTCATGCAGTCAGCACAGGGGTGAGATGCAGGGCATAGCAATGTGGCAAACAGGAGAGAAACTGATTTGGGCAACTTCCATGACATCAGGAGAGAGACTCTGAGTTGGAGAATCAGCCTGGTGTGCCTGTCTGTTGAGTGGCATTAGGGAGGTTGTCTTAACGTCTTCAACTGCCTCACCTCCCAGGGGGTCCTTGGGCTTTGCTCTTCAACTCATATGCCAACAAAAATGGCCTAGATATTGGCCTCCTGGGGCCCAGCCAGAGGCCAGCTGCTCATTCCATGGAATTATTCAAGAGCCATCAGCAGCTCTGGCACATTTCCCTTGGACTCGGCTCTGAATGTTGACCCCAACAAAGGCAGTGTAGTCCATTTCAAATCCCTAAAGGACCCAAGCCAGCATCCAGTAATGTTAAGTGTGACCTCTTGTTCCTCGCTCCCAGTCTTAGGGGGCGAAGGCTCTGCCTCTCTGAGGAGTGTGGTACCCTGTGCTTCTGTTGCAGGTGACCTCCGCAACGCCTACCTGGACCTCAAGCGCAGGTACGGGAGACCCTCGACGTGCAGAGCCTTCCCCTGGGAGAAGGAGCTGAAAGACAAGCACCCCAGCTTGTTCCAGGCCTTGCTGGAGATGGATTTGTCTGCCGGTAATGGAGCTTTTGCCTGGGCTTGGGCTGCTGGCTAGAGAGGCTCCCTGTTTTTCTGTTTCACTCAACCTCTTTGGTGATTTATGCCTCGATGTTATTTTTAACCCTAGTGTTCTAGTTTAATTTCAAATTTAAATTCTACCCTTGTATGTCCACAACTCTCGATATATCTGTGCATATTTCCAACTCCACACACAAAAACTTAAATTTAGGAATTGCCCAAGCAATCCTTTAAAGCCAAGGCCACAGACGGCAGCCTGCAGCTGGAGCTGGCCTCCGCATCGAGTTGCAAGCCTTTGCAAAAGACCTTTCTGTGTATTTTTTAAAAAAATAATTATCAAAAGGATGAATGATCTCGCTGATAAGCAGATGAGGACATATAATGGGGGGTAGGAGGGGTTTGTGTTAGGGTTAGGGTTAGGTTTAGGGTTAGGGATAAGGAGGGTGGTAAGAATGGAGGAAGGAAGGACTGTATAGAGGGAAAAGAGGGGTGGGAGGGGTGGGGGAAGGGAAAAAAATAACAATGAATCAAACAACATTGCCCTATGTAAATTTATGATTTTTAATTAAAAAATGGAAAAAAATAATTATCAGTATCTAAAAAACTTGTAGAAAAATATACATTTCTAGCTTTTCTTGAAATATTCAAAGATCCCGTAATCCTCACCCTTGCTGGTGATGAGGCATGACCGGGGCGTGGTCTGGCCATTTTTGGCCCCTCTTCTCTGTTTCTCACCTCCTGCCTCCTACATTCAGGGATCTGACCTGCCTGGGCTCTTGGGCATTTGGATTGAAGACTCCTGATTTGAAGTACATGTTAAGGATCATCTCAGGAATTTGCAAATCCTTTCTAAGTGCTGCCAGGTTCTCTTTGGACCCATAGCTATTTTGGTTTGCTTAGTTAATTAAATATACACTGTGGGGTCACAAGGGAACTTTAAACCATGGCTGTTAGAAGAGGAGATGAAGCCTGAGAGGCTCAGCAAGGGGAAGGGGAGACTCAGGGTACACTGTCACTGGCTGTGGTAAGGGGCTACTGAGGTGTTCCTGGGCATAAAATCAGCACTTCGAGTGAAGGTGATCTAGAAACCAACCTCCTACGAATGCCAGTGTCCAGTGGCACGTTTTTTCTGTGCAGATAGTGACTCTCCTGTCCTGGAAAAATTGGAGCTGTACGGGATTTTTCATCTTTCATTCTTTCAATACTTACTGAGCGACTCCCTGGTTACTTGGCCAGGCTTCAGAGATAAGTGAAATGATTCAAGGTCTTTGCCCTTGAGGGACAGACTTGAAAGCAAAGGGAAAGTGTAACACATTTTAATAAAAGCCGTGGATGTGGAGGCAGAGAGAGGAGTGGTCAGTTCCCAAGGCTTCCTGGAGAAGGTGACATTGGGACTGATTCTTGAAAGGTCATAGGTGTTTGCCAGATAAGGGGGGCAGGGTGGGTGCTGGATGCAGAATAGATCAGAGAGGGGAGCGAAGTTGAATGAAGCTGGAGGGGTCAGGGAGGCTGAGGAGCCCTGGCTTTTCCTAGGAGGGTGTTCAAGGGCCTCACGCAGAGGCAGAAGTATCAGATGGGACTTTCCGAGGTCACTCTGGCAGCAGTGGGGGGAGCTAGAGGAGTGTGGACCGGAAGCAGAGAGAGGATGCCCATGGCCCAGGAAGAGAGGGTGCAGGCTTGGCGGACAGAGTGATGGAGACAGAGCTAACGGATGTGAAGAGAGGGGCCCGAAGGATCTATGGCTGCAGGGCTTTGGGCAGGGAGGAAAAGGAGCAGGAGGGCGTGTCACGTCCTGTGACAGCTGACACCATGACCCCAACCTGGGTGGCCTGGTTCGATTTTAACTTAATACTCACTAACCATGTGCTCTTGGGCAGGGGACTTACTTTCTCTGAATCTCAGTTTCATCATCTGAAAAATGGGCGTGATAGTAGCCTGTCTCTCCTGGTGTTGGGTCTGGTGAGTTGATGTCTGTATACAAGGCTGGGGACAGTCCCAGCACTCAGGAAGCCTCCCAGAAGCAGTGCTTCTCAAACTCATTACTACCAACATTTTGGACCAGAGGATTCTTTTTTCGGGGGGCTTCTCTTGGGCATTGGAGGAGATGCAGCTCTGGCCTCCACTCACCAGATACCTTTAGTGTTTCCCCCATGATTCCCCTTATCTCCAAAAGTGTCTCCAGGCACTGCCAAATCCAAGAAAACCAAATCACCCTTGGCTGGGATCCACAGTGTCAGTGTCATTACTATGGTTACAGGCAGAGGAAATTCCAGGTTTTCCTGGTCTCCTGGAAGGTGTGTGGCTGCCCCTCCTCTTTCCCCAGGACGAACCCACAGTAGACGAAGATGAATGTTGAATGCTGACCAGTTGAGGCGAAATGGGCTATGACCTCGCCCACCTCAAAATTGTTGAGCTTTCCGATCATACTTAAATGTAGTGTTGCTTGTTGGGAATGGGAGTGAATCATTTTCACAATACATTCTTTTTAAAGACAATACTCTCCATAAGAATGTTTTCACTTTATTTTTACAGCTCAAAGTTTTGTTTATAAGAATTCAGGGCTATTTTATTTTCCATGGAGGCCTGGAAATAGAATCTGGGTAAAAACCGCAAGACTTCCTGATGCAGGTGCGGCCGCACCTTTAGATTCAGCCAGTCCCACTCACCTGTGTTTGGCTTCTCAGCTCCGACTAATGGTGGGAGAGGGGCCTAGTGCTGGGTGGGCACTGTAGGATCCACCGTGTGTGCCAAACCTGCCAGTCAGGTGCTGCTGGGGCCACCTTATAACAGGATGGAAGAGCGTACATACCCTGTGGACCTGCCATGTCCCCATCCCCTGCAAGGCCTCTGCCTCCCTGGGCCACGTGGCCTTCCTCTGGAGGCTGGGGAGCAGGAGAAGGAAGTGGAAGGAGCCCCATTCTGCCCTCAGCGCCCGCTTTTCTGGGTCATGTCGGGAGGACTAGGGAGCCTCCTACAGAGGTAGGGCACACGCTCCTTCCAATTCATCTCTCACTGGCACACTGTCCCTGCCTGGGGCTATGAGAGCATCTTCCGGCTAACCCAGGAGAGATTGGTGTCATACATTATACCCAGCTTCCTAACGAGACTGAAAAATAGGTAGAAAAGTCGATTTTCTAAGTTAAGGGTAAAAGTGAGTTTACGTTTCTAGCATATATTTTAGAAAAGAATAGTAGTAAGGCTGGCATGCCCGTCTGCTCCTGGTCTCTCAAAGGCCCTTCCTTCCAAGGGCCTCCTGCTTTTAGAGTCTGACTGGCCCTGGCCTGCCTCAGACCGCTCCAGCTTATAGGAATGGTGTTTACGTTCTGTTTGCTGCTGCTGTCCTGACCCATCCTGTCCTGTTGATTAATAGACTATATTAGAACATCCTTTTGCTATAGTTGGAATGTAGTTTGTCCTCTGAGATTCACGTGTCAGAAACTTGCTTTCTAGCATGGCCATGTGGAGGTGAGGGAATCTCTAAGAGGTGGACCTACTGGCAAGTCCTAATGTCATTACAGGTACTGACCTTGGAAGATATTAAGGTCATTGTCATGGGACCCCTGAGCGCTTGAGAAAGTAAGTTAAGAGTAAGTCTAACTCCTGACCCGTTCTCTGGCTTCTGTTGGCCATGTGCTATCCTCTCTCACATATTCCAGCTAGAGTCCAGCTGATGCCAGTTCCATGCCCTTGAACCACCAGAACTATGAACGACACCGAAGCTCTTTTCCTGATAAAGTTAGCCTTTCTTAGGTATTTGGTTATAGTAACACCAAACAGACTAATGTATTCACATCACATTTTTTCATATCCAAGACAGGCTCTGAGAACAGACAGGAGCATCAGGTGTTCAGTGCCTGGAATTTTTACTGTAGGAAATGAATAGAAAGAGGAATATCTAACTAAGTGTGTTCCTAAGTCACTCACAACCTTTCATTCATTCATTCACTGAAGTGTTGACTGGGCGCCCCCTATGAGCCAAGGCACGAAGAAGCCTGTGGTTTGGGCTAGAGTTATTTAGGCCAAATATAAAGAAAACATCAGCTCCCTTGATTCCCGGGGGGAATTAATTTGTGAAATTATTCTTCCTGGATTTTTTTAACAGACAGGATGGGAGGAGATGATGGTCTGTTATTTCTGATTCTTCAGGAGGGAGTCATCTCTTTTCTTGGCAGTGTCTCCTCGTATACATGGCCGACACTCCAGTTCCAAGCTGCTACTCATGCACGTGTCAGACTTGAGAGTGATTTTCCCCTGCACCGTGTGATTTTAGTTGGATCATCTGCTCTCCATCTAAGCCAACAACACACTTCAAAGGAGTGGACGGGGTGGAGTGGACAGGCTTCAGCTCCATTAACAAGCATGGAGAATGGCCTCCACGCCCCAGCCAGCGAGATCAGCAGGGAGAGTGCCTTCCAGATGCTCCCAGAATTCCTGGATCTCCCTAACGCAGGGGAGAATCGCCAGATAGTTACACCTTTACTCTTTGAGGGCTGTGACTGTCGAATTTTTAACTGTGCTAAAGTGTATGTAAGTTACCGTTTTTAATCGAGTGCAGTAGCATCAAGTGTGTTCACACTGCCATGCAACACATCTCTACTTCTTTGTTTCTTGGAAAACTGGAATTCTACCCTTATTTAAAAACTCCCCATTCCTTCCCCCGCCCCCTGAAAACCACCGTTGCACTCTGTTGCCTGGAGTCCAACAGCTTTACCTACCTCACATAAGTGGACGCAGGGTTTTTGTGTTTCAGTGACTGGCTGGTTTCATGCAGCACGAGGTACTCATCATGGCAGCACTTACCAGAGCTGCCTTTCCCTTTCCACGCTGAACGACATTCCATCCTATGTACCTGGTGCCTTTGGTTCGTTTGTCCCAGGATGGACACTTGGTCTGCCTCCACCTCTTGGCTCTTGCGAATAACGCTGCCGGGAACGTCAGAGTACAAAGGTCTCTTCAAAGGCATTTTGCTCTCAGTTCTTTTGGGGATAACAGAGTGGCTGGATCATGTGGCAGTTCTGTTTGATTTTTCCAGAAACCTCCATACTGCTTCTGCAGCCATTCCGGCATCTTCTATTCCCGCCGGCGGTTCGCCAGGCTTCCAGGTTTTCCGCATCCTCGTCAACACTTGTTCTTCTCCCATTTTTGTTTTGAATAGTATCCATCCCCATAGGTGTGGGGTGACTTCTATTTTTGTGCAGCAGTTTACACAGGGGTTTTGTAGGAATTAGGAATGTAATGCTTTCATAAGGTGACACAGTGTCTGTGGAAGAGCTTTGAGGAGAGGAAGGTCCTGTGTGGGCCTGAGTGACAGGCTGGTTGAGGAGAATCTGCCTCGACTAGAACTGCTGGAGTCCGTGTCTCTGTCACATACTCAGCGACAGACCGTGGAGGGCAGCTCAGGGAGTGGAGGTGTCCAGGTTATCCCTTTAATTCTCCGCCTGCAAAGGGCTGGGTGTAGTTAGCTGCCCAGTCAATCAATTCTTCCTCCCTGTGACCCTGCACAGCACATCTGTGTCCCATCCTCTTCAAAGAACCACCTCGCCCTCCTGTTGCTCTGCTTGTCCACCTGGTACGCTGCTTTCCTGTCCCAACTCAGGTCCTGCCCCTCACGTCATCTCTTCTGTTTCCCCAGTCCCCCAGCTCCTCCGCCCTTGTCCCCTTTGGCATTTTGTATGTGTCCCTTTAAAGTGACCATCTCCCCACATGATGGTTGATGTGTCTGATTTCACACTAGAACTTAGAGTCCTCAAATATAGGAACCGTTTCTAGGTTTTCTCGAAGACCCTCACCTCAATAAGCTTTTGCTGAGTAACTGAGTGGCCTCCAAGATGAGTAGGGAATCTCAGTGTACTGAGTCCAGACATCTTCGTTGGATTGTTAAATCACGGAAGGAGTGAAGAATGTGCCTTCCAGGAGACCCAAGTTCAAGGTTTACACCAACCACACTGTGGCTCTGGTTCATCCTATAGAGCACGCTGGGCTTATTCTCCTTCCTTCCGCATTTCCCGCATTTCTCCCACTCTGACCCTGTTCGCTCTGGGGAGCTGCTGTCCTGTCTGTAGACATGCTCTGTTTCCCAGGTCTGGCAGGACCCTGTAGCCCTCGTGGTTCTTGCTTTCCTGTTATTTATCATCCATGTCTGAGATAGACAGGTGCCCAGTTTGAAGAGCCCCGTGGGACATGCGCACTCAATCTGGGAGCCATGCTTTGGGTCCTCCCAGCACTGTGTTAGGCCTGGGGCAACTGCAGTGAACAGCAGAGCCAGCCCACACACAGCTCTCTCTCTCTGCCAAGTGCCAGGGGTGCAGAGGGGAGGACGTTACAGGTTGACAGCTGATGTACTAACCTGGTAGAGAACACAGCTGTTCCCACTGGTGTCTCCCACTCTGATGTATAACAGGATGTGTTCCTCACCTCCCAGAATTGGCGAGCCTTTGAATTAAAGATGGCGGTGCTCTTTGGGGCACCCAGCAGCAGTGCATGTAGATGCGTCCTGAGACCCTTCTGCCTCTGAGGTTCCAGAGCCAGTGCTCTGCATCCTGATATCCTTACATGGCACAGGGAATTCTCCTGTGCTGCTCTGTCCCTCTACTCACCCCTGTCCTGGCTCTGGGGCATCATCCAACAGGAGACACCCTCCACATCAGGACTCCTAGGGGTGTTTGGGTCAGTCAACCTCTAGCATTTCTCTGGGGGGGCTTCTAATTCTCTAGTAAAATGGCTCCTGCCAGGGCCGAGGATTTGCACTATATTAGCATTTGGGTTTGTTCTAATGCTGGTACAGTAGTGTTTTAGTACGCGTGCTTTTTCATTATTTAAGAGTCGTGCTGGCTACTTCTTTTACTCTCCTGTCACACCTTCCTTGTCAAAACTGAACTGTTTGAATTCAAAACCCCTTTCAGCAATGCTGATGCTCTGGCATCCGGGGAAGTGAGGCTGGAGGGAGGTCACAGGAATGGCAATGGCGAGTGGGGGCTGGAGAGCCTAGCGTTGGTGATGGCAGGGAGCAGGGTGGAAGGACACAGAGGCCCAGGTGCGGGCAGGTGGGTCCCAGGGTTCTCAGCAGTTGACATGAAGCAGGGAGGGACGGGGGCAGAAGACAGGGGAGCTGGACGGCATGCCTCTCAGGACATCTGCCCTCATTCCTGGGTGCCGCAGAGCTAGTGCCTGCGGCCACAGGAAGTCCAAGAACTGCCAATAAATGGTTCTCTGGGAGGAGGCCAGGCCTGAGGCTGGGCTGTTCTCCCAGGGTGGACACCATCTGCCTGGGTCCTTCGGGGCCACTGCTGCCTCCTGCCCCAGGCTTTGGAGTGCTGATGTAGGGGAAGAGGTGTCCCCGCACGATGGGTCCCGGAGTTACTGGCTTCACTAGCAGAACACTACTCTGTTTTCCATTTTGTGTTTGCCAAGGATTACTGAGTTTATTTGGAGACCCTAAAATGCAGAGCATGGATGTTCTAGAAATACAATGATGTCGTGGAATAACACCAGGATTACGGTGTCTTTGAAGAAAGGTTTTCACTGGTGTTTGTTGAAGAACCAGTATCTTTATTATTATTTTTTAAAGCATACCTTTTTTAGTTTTTAAAAAATACACAGAGGTGTGAGGGGAAAACACAAACAAACAAAAACAAAAGAACAAAGAATGAGCTATGACTTTCCAACCCAGAAAATAACCTGAAAGGAGAGACAAAGAGAGATGGAGGAAGAAAGGCAGGCAGGAAGGGAGAGAGGGACAGAGGGAAATGCCTTGTGTGAAATCAGGAAGTTCACACAGTACTGGAAAGTACAGCAGTTTACTTTTGAGAGAGATATAAACCAGCTCCTGAAGCTTTGGGAGCTCCTGGGGCTCACTGGATCAGAATGCAAACCAGGAATGCGCCATGTTTTTAAATCAGAAAACTTGATGAAGAACACTCCTCCCAATGGCTGAGTGACATTTTCTCCTCTTACTTTTTTCCATCTTGCAAACTTCTACTTTGGATGCACTGCGCCTGTCGGAAGCTTGAAACTAAAAATGACTTTCCTATTGATGTCTCTGTCCCTCTCCCAGGGAACGAGGGCGCCTTTCTCCTTCTGAATTCTCAATCAGATGCTGGCTCCAGCTCCCGGGCCCTCGGCAAGTGGCCACCTTCTCAGAGTCTACGTCCTGCTTCTTCGAATGATGAGCACACAAATGGGGACCTTATGCCATTATTGTCAAAGAGAAAAAAGGGCAAAATAAATGATGCTGTGCCCCTTGGGAAATGGTGGAGGGACATTCACAGTGGCTGTGGCTTTCACGCCTTAGCTTCTGGTACAGGAAGTCGGAGCGTGGGGAAATGGCTCCTTCTATTTGGTTTGTTTCTTCGTTATCCAATTAATCTCTATAAACAAGGCATGTTTTAGTTGCAGATCGACTAGAAAAAAATGCATATGCTAAACCAGATGGGTGAAATTAACAGTTTCATTAAACTGACTTTAAAATCGCCAGTTTCACAATATCACCAAAGACATTGCAGCTTCGATTTTAGGCAACAGTTGGAACTTAAACTTTAACAAATGTGTGAAATGAGCAATTTTACCTTAGAATTATTATTTTCTATTATATTCACTGGTGCAGAAAGATGTTTAGATTCTTATGCAGAAAAAAAAGTGATTGCAATATTTTGGGGTGAGTTAAGAATTCTAATATACAAAGAAATCATGGAGCCCATACAATCTGCCCGTTTCAGTCTGCAGAGTTTTTTTGTGCTGAGGTTTTTCTTTGAGCTTTGTGAAGGATTTGATTTTGTGCCTTATTTTCCAGCGATCCCAGGTACCTGGAGAGTCCTGTTAATGATTTCTGGGGTTCCAAGCCAGGGGTCAGCAGGGCAAGTGTTTTATTTGGAGCTTCATTTGTTTGGAGTCTCTACCCTCCTCTGAGCCCACAAAGCTCAGATCTGTGTGTACTCAGGCAAAACCCATCTTCTTAGGTAGGCATTTGGCAAAGCAGGTAAGGCAGGAATGAATCGTTAACAAAATGTTAATGCTGCTTTGCTGAGAACGTGCACAGAGGGGCACCTGAAATGAGCACATATTTAAAAGTAAATATATGAATAAGTAGCAGCAGAATTTATGTTGCGACCCTGTCTGAATGCTACAGTGCATATGGAATCCAGGGGAGAAGGTGGCCAGTGGCCAAGAAGGGTGGGATCTTACCTCACCTACCCAAGGAGAAAATCCAAAGCAAGATCCCCAGGCTCTTGGTGGGAAAGGATGTTATTTAGATACATCCCAACAGGCGAACGAAGGGAAGTGTTCAAGGATGTCCACTGCCATGCTGTTGCTTATAGCGAAACCACTGGAAGCAGCCCAGAGTCTAAAAATAGAGAACGGTTGGGAAATGGTACAGCTCCAAAATGCAGCACAGTCGCTCCTCTGTGTCTAAGGGATCGGCATCTGCAGCTTGAATCAGTCATCAAAAAAATTTAGAAAAGATGGCTGGGGAAGTAGCTCAGTGGTAAAGCACTTGCCTAGCATGCGCAAGGCCCTGGGTCCCATCCCCAGCTTTGGAAAAAAAAAGCCTCAGAAAAGAAAATTCATCTGCAATAAACATGTACATTTTTTCCTTGTCATTAGTCCTTAAGCAACACAGAATAGCAACTATTTACATAGCATTTACATTGTATTAGGTTTTATAAGTAATCCTGAGATGATTAAAAGTATACAGCAGGATGTTGCAGGTTAAAGGCAAACACTCGACCATTTTATATATGGGACTTGGACATCCAAGAATTTTGATACCTGCAGAAGTCCTGCAAGTGGTCACTTGTGAAGACCACGGATTGACTGTTCTATTGAAACATTAGAAAGAATGAGTTTCTGACAACTGTATAATAATGTAGAGTTTGTTTTTCAAAAAAAAAAAAAGTTGAGAGTTGGAATTCATAATAGCATAATATGCCATTTGGGGAAAGAAAATGTATGTGAATATATGTAAATGAGTGTATGTATGAATTATTGTATATGCTAAAAGGAAATGTCTCAAAGCATGCATACCAAGCTTTTATCTTCACTGTTAAAGAAAGACTGGGGAAGAGGGCTCTTCTGTTTTTATTTTATACAAATCTGCATGGTTTGATTTTTCTTACAACAAGCAGCTAGAAAAACATACAGGAAATGGGACAACTCTGTTTGTTCAGTAAGGTGATTTTTCCAGGCTTTTATGTCTTGTGTGCTTGGGATCAAGAGAGACAAAGCACAGAGAGTGGAGGGGAATCACCACTGCTCCAGGGACTGCCGGTGTAGGCACAGCGTCCCCTCTCAGGGACAGCCAGCCCACCTTGTGCCCACCAGGCTCAGCACCAGCTCATAAACAATGTATCGACTTTCACAGTGTCACCTCTGGATCTTGCTGATCCTGATTTCTGTTTTGAGCACAGACCTCTGCAAGGGAATTGCCCTGAAATAAACCCCATGCCAAACCGTCCCATATGGGCACCTCTGCCCATTCCCTGGTGGAGATCTGAGGAGAGGGAGTCTCTTGCTGCCTTCCGAAAGTTGCTTTTTAATAACACTTTTGGTTCGGATAGGGTGAAGAAAATAAAAATGTTGAATGGAACGGTTCTCAGGGAGGTGAAATTTTAGTCTTGACATTTCGCTTCACATTCAGGTTGACATTATTTACATGTAATTAAGTCCTGAGTTGTACGTAAATAACATCTGTGCAATCCTGTGTTACCTTTTATAACGTGACATCTGGGAAGAGTGCCTTACCTGTCCCAGAAAGGAGGTATTTGTTGGTTGAATAATGAAGAGTGATTTTAGAAGACTCTAATATTATAGGACCTGCAAACTTGCTTGTTTGGGCTTAGATGTTGATCAGCTTGTAGATTTATGGGAGCGTTACATAAAATGATGCATCATGTGGCTTAGGGCAGTTGAGTGACCCGTCTCTATCCACAGTGACAAGGGTCTGCCTGTCTGTCAGGGGTGAATGCAGCAGATTGACTGAATTCAGGCCTTAGTGACCCACAAAACCGGGTTCAGAGGTGGGCTCGACCTCGACCCCTTGGTAGCCTTAGACAAGTTATTTCTCTTCTCTCGGCTCAGTGTCCTTGGGAGCCTGGGTCCAGAAAAAAACAGGAGGCTAAAAATATTACAGACCACCTAAGATCGTAGGGATCCAGTGACAATCTGCATGGGACACACCCCTATGCTGGCAAGCTGGAAGCCCCCCCATGAAAGTCGCCCCTGTTTTGATTCTGTTTAGAGGCCCACAAGAGAAACCGGAGGCCAAAGACACGAGGGAGTGTGTCCAAATAAGGTTCTTTTGCCCAATTTTTTAGAGCAGTACCTAAGAACTATTTCTCAGATAAAACACATTCTTCTTCAGAGAGTCTTAGAAGAAAAAGTCTCCCTGAAAGTTGCAGTGGACTGACTGGGTGGTGAATTACACCCAGTAAATTACCCTCTTGAGGCCCTCGCTCAGCTCTGTGAGGTACGTCCTTTCCCCAGGATACTAGGCTGTCATTTAGTGCCAAAGAAAAAGCTGTTTACAGAATGACACCCTGGCATCCCCAAAGGGTTTAATTTCCCTCCCCAGAAGGTGGTATATTTCAAGATACTGCGAGAAGAACATATCGATAACTCAGGTGATTTAATTGGTTTTTCTCTCTTCTTTCTAAAGCCATGTCGATCCCATGGCAATTAATTTCGTGTGCTGTGAATTGTGTTATTTACAGGGCCAAGGAGCCAAAGCGAATCTGTATTAGAAATCGGTGGGAGGATATTCGAGAAGGCTGTAAAGAGACTCTCCGGCTCTGATGGTCTTCACCAAATTAGCTCGGTCACCCCCTTTCTGATGGATTCCAGCTGCCTCGGATACCATAAAGCATCCTACTACCTCGCAGTCTTCTATGAAACTGGATTAAGTGTACCCCGGGACCAGCTGCAGGTGAGCGTTTCGTGGGTTCCAGGAACATCGGTCAGTCACCTGTGTGGTGCCTGCAGAGCCACCCCCACCGCAGGCAGACATGGCCCAGTTCCTTGGAGTCCTTCAACAATCTGTACGCCCAGGAGAAATGTCGTGGGATGGCGTGAATGTAGGTACCTTGCTTTCCGAGAGCCCTGTTTACTTCTGCACACAGCACTGGGGGCGCCATGATCAGTGCTTTCCAGAATCCCATTCCAGAATCCTCTTCCCCACTCAGTGTGACTGCTCTGAGGGTGAGACCATTATCCCATATTCCTGCCCAGCTAAGAGAAGTCATCTGGGTCTCTAAGCAAAGTATTGTCACATCCAGCCTTCTACCATCAAAATAAATGTCATACCAGACAGTTTTGTTTTGGGTCCTGAATCCAAATTGATTATGCAACTTGCCTAACATTTAGAGTCACATTTTCCTAAGTGTATTAGTCAGGGTTCTCCAGAGAAACAGAACCAATGGGATTATATATATATATAGGAAGAGATTTATTATGAAGAACTGGCTCTTATTGGCTGGTGGTATATTTCCAGTCCAAGCCTGAAGGCCAGAGGACTAGGGATGCTGATGGTGTAAATTCCAGTTCAGGAACAGGAAAAGACCCATGTCCCAGCTCACGCAGACAGGCAGGAAGCAAAAAGAGACAATTCCTCTTCCTCTGCCTTTTGGTTTTATTTAGGATCTCAAGGGATTGGATGGGGACCACCCACACTGGGAGGCCATCTGCTGTGCTCAGTCCACTGCAGTGCTAATCTCCTCTGGAAACACCCGCACAGACACACCCAGAAATAACCTCTAAACTGGGACCCCATGGCATGGACAAGTTGACAGATAAAATACATCATCACAAAAAATGTGACTGTGTCTGGGACCCAGTTACTCAGGAGGCTGAAATGGGAAGATGGAGATTTTGAGGTCAGCCTCAGCAATACTGTGAAAGCAATACAGGGAGATCTCAAAAAAGGAGAGAGAGAGAGAGAGAGAGAGAGAGAGAGAGAGAGAGAGAGCGAGAAATTAAGAAGAACTACGAAATGCTCCCTGGTCACCTTTAGTCTTTACATGGGCACACATGATTGTCCTTGATTTGGGGAAACCCATCCTCTTTAGACTCACCTCGGTGTCTCCATGTTCCTTTCCAGTGACTCATCTGGTTTATAGATGCTCCTGATCAATAGGATGTTTTCCTGAGTCCCTGAAGCAGTCCCCTCAAAGGTGGAATGGTGTAGAAAATTCTAGCCCCTCTCTGTGCTGCTCAGTGACTGGGTGACCATGGACAAATGACCCCACCTTGCTAAGTCTCTATTCCCTCAACTATGAAATGAACTTGTAGGACCAGCCAGCCTAGAGTGGGAGCTGGGGTGTGCACCTATATTCAGATCATGTTCTTAAGTAATGTAGCTGAGGCAGCACAGGGGTCTTTAGACCAGTTGGCTGGGAGAAGGTCCCCATTTCTCATTTTAAGCTATTAACCCTTAGGAAGGATGGACAATGGGGGATTTGTAAGCCATAAGAGATCTGGGTTGGTTTATTTACTAAAGACTGATTTGTTTTCAAAGGCAAGTTCACATTTCTGAAGTGGCAGGATCATATATAGGGACTGAGCTGGATGATCTCTCAGTGTTAGGATTTTATAAGCCTATCCTCAGTCTGGTAAACACTTTACCAACTTCCCTAACAGGGCATGCTGTATAGCTTGGTAGGAGGCCAGGGGAGCGAGAGACTGTCTGCAATGAATCTTGGGTACAAGCACTACCAGGGTATTGACAACTACCCCCTGGACTGGGAACTGTCGTATGCCTACTACAGCAACATCGCCACGAAGACACCCCTTGATCAGCACACACTGCAAGGAGACCAGGTACCTGGAATGGGTGGAAATGGTGATGGACTGTTTACCAGGGTTTCCTGAGCTATTTATAAAGGGTCTGCACCTGTGGCTGGCTTATTCACTGTCTCTCAGAGGGTGGAGTGAGTGTAATCAAATGAAGAGAAATGCTTCCTTGCAATCTCTAGTTTTTATTTTCTGACTCTGTTCTCAGGTTGTACAGTCCTGCATCTGTACACAGAGAACTTTCCATGAGTGGGAAGACTGGTATGTGCAGGGTAGATTTGACCCTGGACAGATTTGGATTTTGCAAAACAAAACAAAACAAAAAAATGTGCATCAGAAGCATATGCCTCTGTCTTTCTCCCAAAACCGTGTGCAATGGCGAGGTCTGGAGCTGTTAGGAAGGACCGAGTCCAACCGTGTGAGGCAATAATCTCCTAGGGTTCTTATCAATAATGTATTGAGCAAGCATTACCCAGAAGTCAGCTCCACACCCAGCAAGGCTCCCAGTGCTGCTCACTTGAGAAATGTCTGTCCCCATCACGTGAATTTTGTTGGCCCCATGCTCCTGAGTGAGCGTCAACAGCAGGTGATGTTTGATGACTTTGTCCTGTCATGGATTAAGGACTAGATGAGAGGCACCAACTCCGGCTCCTCATTTTGCAGGCTCCCAAATCTTATTGACTCATCGGGCGAAGAAATCAGTGGCTCACATCTGCCAAAACCAAAAAAAGCAACATGTTAGATTAGACCGACTGATGGATTGTTTCCAAACTTAAAAGGCTCAAAGTAGTAAGGGACACAGGAGAGCTTGCTGGCTCGATGATGCCAGCCTGCGTCACGGGAGAGCAGACAGGTGGCTGGCTTCATGGTCACAGCACATGAGCTGATCGAGTTGGGAAGTGCAGTTTTTTTTCTATAAAGGGCCAGACAGTAAATATTTCAGACTTTGCCTTCATGGTCTCTGTCGCAGCTTCTCAACTCTGCCACAGGAATAAGCGAAGGAATGGGTGGCCGGGCCTGTGCAGCCAGGGACAGTACATAACTGTGTGGCAGCATTTGGCTGTGGTCTGTCATAAACTTGATTTCCCCCTGCTTAGTGAGCAGGCCTGAGGGTCAGGATTGTCGAATCTTGGGCTTAGTGGGTAATTGAGAACCAGACCACTGCTCCCCAGCTGTGCTCCTGGATTGTACCAGAAACCCACAGTGCAGAAAACGCATGCTTTGATATTTGGGAATGGATGGTTTTCGTAAAAGAAATCCGTAGAGGCCACTGTACAGTTATGAAATAAGCAACTCAAAGATATGTGCTGTCAGTGAACATTAAACACGAGTGAGGCTGTAACCACCAAGCCCATCTGTGGAGACATTTTAATTTCTTTAGAAAATAACGATTCCTGCTGAATAAACTCACACACCCTTATTATTCATGTGTTATTTGTACTGGATATTCTTTCAGTGTCTGTAAACTATGTGCAAAATTTGACCTCAGCTTGATAAGAACTAACTTATTAACAAAGTATTTTAAAAGAATCACCCTGAAAAAACAGTTTTACAAAATCAGGCTCCAAAAATATTATTTCCTTTGTCTTTCCATGGAGCCAGAATGTGTTCATAATGCCCTATATGTCTTATGTTATACTTTTTTTTATATTATACTTTAAAGAATTCTAATTCAGCATAAATTAGCAGCGGGAAATGGTATGTTGCTAACAAGCTCCTTTTCTTTTGAAGATTTGGCATATGAAATGTTATGATTATGAAAGAAAATGTTTAATTGGTTAGAACCAGAGAAAAGATCCATCTTGCAGCTGAAAAGTCTTATGATTAAGAATCTCAGATAGGAATTATACACTTAGAAGAGTTGTGTCATAGCTCATTTTCTTAAGAATGTGTAATTAATGGCTTCTTGAGAATTTAAGCAGGTGTCATACATTGATTTAAATGTCCTTTTGTTGAGACATCTATTAATTCACCAGCATAATGTAGCAAATGAGGAGCTATAGAAAGCCAGACCTCTAATTAACAAACCAAGGATCTGTCAATAACTCCCTTCTTGATTCTTGTTTCATTTTCTCTTTTATGTAACTTGTGGTTCGCATCATTTCATCTTCTTTATTAGGTCTCTCACTTCACGTCACTTCTTTATGATTTAGTGGGACTCAGATTAAACAGAAAGAACATGGCTAGTGTTTCTGTTTGTTTGCTTTGGAGGCTTATGTTGCAAATGAGTTCCTGCCATTCTGCCCACTCCTTAGAAGCTGCTCTCCCTCAAGGTTTGATGGTGGCTTTCTGTTCCCTCTGCATCTTCTGGGGGTGGCGGGGCAGGGGCTCATCCACACCCTTGGCTTCAACCAAGCGCTGATGACGCTCAGCCCTTCATCTCCAGCTGAGGCTTTTCTTACATGTGACATCACAAAGGAGGCCACCTCCTCCTCCTTCTCCTCTGGTGGCACCATGGTCTATACTTGAAACTGGGACATCGTCTCTGATCCCCCATCACCCTGTCCGTCAACAACCCCCAACAGCCTTACGTGCCAGTTTCTCTCTCCTCCCATCTCCATCCCTGCTGCCACTGCCTGATTTTGTCCTTCGTCCTCTCTCCACTGAGCTGCTACAGCAGCCACCACCTCTTATGGACTGAATTGTGTCCCCTCAAAATCCCTAGCTGCCTGGGGACGTAGCTCAGTGGTAGAGTGCTTGCCTAGCATTTGCAAGGTCCTGGGTTCTATCTCCAGAACCACCAAAAAAAAAAAAAAAAAAAAAAAAGAAATCCACTTATTGAGGTCCCAATCCCCAGTATCTCCAATGGAATTATGCTGAAAGATAAGGTATTTAAAGAGGTGGTACCTTTAAATGAGGCCACTATGGTGGGCCCTAATCCAATAGAAATGGTGTCCTTTTAAGAAGAGATTAGGACACAGAACAGAGGGACAGCTGTGTCATATGCAAACCAGAGAGTCCTCCAAAGAAACCAAACCTGCCAACACCTTGATCTTGGGCTATAGAGCTGGGAGAAAATAAGATTTTGTTGGTAAATCACCCAGTGTGTGGCAGCCACAGGAGAGAACACGCCTCCTCTCTGGTCTTCCGGTTGCCATCTTGGCCGTCTTCTCACAAGTGACCATTGGAGATGTTCTACCTCGCCAAGCATCAGAATCAGTAGGGGTTTAAGGAGCACCTGTGCCCAGGCTCCACCCCAGGGCCTTAATGCAGCGACAGGGGCGGGGCCCAGGCACACGTGTGTCCCCTCACCCTCCATCTCTGCAGCTTCCCCACCCTCAAGCTTCAACCAACCACAGATGAAAATGTCTGGAAAAAACTGGCCCTATGCTGACCACGTGCAGACTTCTCCCCGGTCCTTATTCCTGAAACCAGACGGGCTAACAGCTACGCACATGGTTACGATGCATGAGGTGTGGCAAGTAATGAGAGATGATTCAGAACACATGGGGGTGCACAGGTCATACACAAACGCCAGACCACTTTACAAGAGGATCTTGGCCACTGGAGGACTTCGCCATCTGCAGGGTCCCAGAACCAATCCCTTTGGCTACTGAGGGCTGATTGTGTGAGTGTCTGTGTTTTGAGCTCCTCAGATGGTTGCAGCATGAAGCCAGGGTTCAGAAGGGACTGACCCCAAAGGACTGCGTCCAGCTGGTCACAGAGCCGATCAGACCTCCTTTCCTATATCCTCAGCTCTGACCACCCTGGCGTGGCCCGTCAGCTCTGGCAACAGCAAATTTCGTCCACACCATGGTGTTCCTGCCTCCTGGCCTTGCCAGCCTCTTCCTCTGTCCTGTTCTCTCCACGCCCTGTTTCCCATGGAGACTGCCCCTTTAACACTTGCTCAGCTGCCACCTCTTCCTCCCTGGATCATCCTTGTCTAGGGTCACCACAGCACCCATCTCTTTCATGGCTCCTGTACCTGATGCCATGCCTAGGGTTACAGAGATGGTGCCCTCTCAGACCATTATCTTCTGAGGTGGGGACCTTGTCTGCTCTCCTTGGTGACCTCAGAGCCACATGCTGCTTGGCATGCCATTGGCACTCAGTGTTTACCTTGATGGAATGATGGAAGGGGTGTGAGGGCAGAGCTCATCCAGGGATGAATAGCTAGTGACAACCGTGTCTCATTGACGCCGTGCCTTCAGATGTGACAAGTGCCTCATCACAGACCACGGGTACCCAGAGCACACAGCTTTAAGCCCTGCCTCTCTTGACATCCCACATTTGGGGAATCTTGCTTCTCTTCTCTATCTCTTCTCAGTTACAGTGATATTTCCCCAACCTTACTTTAAAGTTCTAAAATGTTAAATTTCAACAAAGAAAACACGCCCTACTGGGAGTCCAACATTACAGCTGATTTTCAGCACTTTAAGAGGCAGGTTCTTTGTGGCAGCTCCATCGGGCCCTGAAGGGAGGGCGCAGAGGCAGGCAGGTTAAGTGGAGGCTATGAAATCGCCCGTTCCTCTCGCCAGCCGCTCTCTGTTCCCGGGAGTGCTGGCAGAGCCATTATATTTCACAAGTCTGCTGAAGGCAGATGCTTCTGGAAAACAGGAGGCTGCTGAGAGCCTCTCCAGCTACAAGTCGGGAGGGTTTTCATCTTCCTGGCCTCTTCTGTCTTCCTGTCTTTCCCTCTTCCTCCTCCGTCTCCCTCTTCCCTCCCCCTCCTCCCTCTTTCTTTCTCTTCCTTTCTCTCCATCTTTCCTTCCCTGCTTCATTTCTCCTCTCTCTCCCCTTCTTGTCTTTCTTTTTCTCTCTCCTTTCTCCCTCCCTTTCTTCCCTCCCTTCCTTTGTCCTCCCCTTTCTGGCTTTTCCTGAAATCAGCGATGGCAGAGGACAGAGACTGGTCCTCCGCAGGCTGCAGGCTGAGCAGAGGGCAAGGCAACAGAACCTGAGCATCAGCATCTCGGGGCAGCCTGGCGCCTGCTCCGGCACAAGGCCCAGGGTGGTCTGAGGATTGCAGCGTTTCCAGACATTGTGCCTCCAGGGACCTGGCAGCAGGTTTCAATATGAGATATGAACTGTGCTACTCATTCTGGAGACATTGATTTTATAAATGGCAACAAAAGAACCTTCTGGAAACCGTGGAAGATTCCAGAACTGACCAGTCTGGGACATTTGGTCTCTGTCAGCATCCCCTGGTTCTACACACCCTGCTCTGTGCCCACCACCTTTGCTTCTTCAAGTCACAACTTCTTTCTGGGCCACCAAATGCTGACTGGATGAAAGGACAACCACATGCTACTCCCTTTAAGGCTCATTCTGTCTTCAGATGCTCTTGCACATGATCTGCTTTCACACAGGGCCCAGACATGTGGCTCTGACAAGGTACTCGTTGCTTTGGTGGCCCCAGGACTAAGGAGAAGCAGCCCCCTTCCTGGGCATGGCAGGGCATGGTGTGGCTCCAGGGCCAGGTTTCCCTGGGTTCATGTCCCAGGCCTGCTGTTCATGGTGAGAAATCTTGGATAATTCCTCTGGCCTCTCTACCTCAGTTTTTCACCTGTAAAATGGGAGCCACGGTGGTCTGCAGCTCACATGGTTGTTGCAGCACAAATAAGTTAGTCCACACACCATGCAGGGAACAGAGACCAGCACACAGTGTGAGCTCTCTCAACTGTTTCTGGCCCCCACACTCTCTCCCCAATTTCTATTCCTTCTGTTTTCTAAGCACAAAAATTGCCTTAGTTAGATCATCATCCCCACAAAATAAGGCTTTGAGCTGGACAAAACTGCAAATTCCAATAGGAGGGCTGATGTTCTAAACTACTATCGGTCCTTGACACTTTAGAATAAACAAAGACCCTAAAAATGATGTTCCTGTTTAGTAAGAGCAGTCACCGCCCCAGGGAACTACTGAATGCACAAACTTTCTCATTCAATCCTCATGCAACCCTGTGAGGTCGATATGCTATTATTCCCGCTTTATAGAAGAGGCAACTGAGACTCAGAGAAGCTAAAGAACTTGCCCAAGGTCACACCACAAATAAGTAGCAGAGCCCAGGTCTTCCTGTTTGCACTGCAAAACATAGAGGCTAGTTGGTTGAGTGCTTTTGATAAAGCAGATACCATGCTAAGCTCCATTTTATGAGTGCAGAAAATGAGTATCAGATAAATAAAGCAACTGGCCCAAGTCCACAGTTAATTAGTTGGTGGTGGGTTAGAATTCAAATCTCCTACATCACATATTTAAGAGTGTGCTCTTAATGGCCCTACCTTGCTTCACAGCCCAATGGTACCACCCAGCGGAGTGGAAGGGGCTGGGTCAAGGGACGGGTATACAAAGGACAAATGTGTTTCTTTTCACAGTGATGCGTGGTTGTCAGGGACCCCTGGAAACACGGTCTCTTCCAGACTCCCACTGCACAGTTAGATGCAGTTCATTAGGAACCAGGGAGACAGGGAACCCCACCACTTGCTTCCTCCTTGCAGAACAATGAGGCCAGGGAAGGGTGAGGGGTAACCTGGATCTGACTCCTAAATCTGAAGGACCAAATGTATGATCTTGGGCAAGTTAGTTACCCTCCCGGGGCCTCAGTGTCCACGTGTGTGAAATGGGGACATTGATAGTGACTGTCTTACCAGGTTACAAAGCTTCGATGCATCCAGCTGGGTAAGCAATCGGAACAGTGCCAGGCAGGCCATAAGGACATATGCCATCAGTGCCAGGGAGGGGCAGAAAGACCAAAGGGTATTATCCCCGCGTAGGGCAGAAACCGTGTCTTCCAAGTCCTATGTCAAGGAGAAGGAGGAGGGAATCAATCAAGAAGAAAAGGAGAATCAAAAATCAAAACACCCAGGTTCTCCAGATGAACAAGCCTCCCACTGAGAATCCCTTATCAGGGCGGCTTGAGCGTTTGCCTGATTCCTAGCTCATGGCAGAGAACAGAGTGTCCCTGGAGCTTGAGCTGAAGGGCGCGCAGGTCGCACCCTCTGTACACACTGGCCTCTTGGCAAAGAGTGAATCCGATAGAGCTCTAATGCCCCTGGGGACCTGCCTCACGGGCCCAGTGCAGGGAGCCACTGAGAGACGCGGACAGACTGGGCTGTGGACCAACGCCAGGGACTCTGAGTACTTTCCTCCGTGAGCAAGGACAATCAGGCCTGGTCCCCTGGGCTCTGAGGCTTTTCCCAACTCCTCAGCACCTGCCTGCGGCAAGCGCTGGGCACAGAGCCTGCTCTTCAGGATCCCCTCCTGGCCCGTCACAGGGTCATCCGGTGCGTGGGGGGAGCCCGAAGCAATGGGACCAGACGGCTAATGAACAGCCAAGGTTCACACATCAGAATGAATCGTATTTTCTTCAAAGGCTGTGTGCAGATTCAGAACGCTCTGTGAACGTTCCCTCTGGGTCCATCCGTAGAGCCTCCAGAACATTCTTTCTCAAATTCTGAAATTTAACATGCCCTCTTCTTTTCAGGGTAGATTTTCAAATTTTTGGAAATAGCCAAAAGATATTCGAAGCTGAGCCTGAAAATAAAAGGGGTTAGTCATGCAGGATAGTAATACTTTGGGATTAAAAACTAAGGCCATCTTCAGAAACTATTGATTTACCTTTTTTGATGCTGAGTGTGCGTGCGTGCGTGCGTGCGTGCGTGTGTGTATGTGTGTGTGTGTGTGTGTGTGTGTGTGTGTGTGTGAAATTTCTGGCTCTGAAACCTGTGGTACCAGATGGACTTCCAAACAAACTTTAATATTAGGAGTGGAAGTGGGGATGATTCTGCCTCCCAAAGCAAACACTTTGATAGGGACAAACCCCTGTGTGGCTACGTGAGACATAATACGTTTGTTTAAAAGAATGTGATCTTGTGGCATTGCGGGCATGCCTCCTGTTTCAATTATTCACATAGTTTGTGCTGGAGCAACTGACTGCTGGTTTAAAAATAACCTCATGTCTTTTGCATGCCCATAGCATTTGGGTCTGCCTTTCTTCCTTCCTTCTGTCCTCCCTCCTTCCCTCCCTCCTTATTCTCTCCTCCCTTCCTTTCTAGGCATATGTTGAGACCATTAGGCTAAAAGATGATGAAATACTCAAGGTGCAAACCAAAGAAGATGGGGACGTCTTCATGTGGCTGAAGCACGAAGCCTCACGAGGCAACGCAGCAGCCCAGGTAAAGCGTGTCCCTTGTCTCAGAGACCCGTCAGCTCTGACGGTACAGCAGGCTGTCCAAACCTCCCAAACCCCGGGGCTGGCGACAGCCGAGTACCTTTCTTGCTCGCACTGTAGGATTTCTGGTCCAGAGGGCCCTGGCAGGGGTTCTGCTCGTCCTCAGAGCCCAGGCTGATAGAGGCTCCTCCACAGGCGCCTCCAAAACCACTGCGGCAGGGCCACACCACGCTGGGTCACAGGCTGGCTCTTCAGCCTCCCCTCAGAAGTGGCCCAGGTCACTTCTGAAGTTTCACTGGCAGAGCAAGTCACATGGCCACGCCTGACGTCAGGTGGGACAGAGTGCAGGCCTACCAGTCACCCAGAGCGCCGCAGTATTTGTGAGCAGCCCTGTAGAATCCTGCCAGATGTTTTGGACACACCAGACAGAAAACAAGAAGCATCTTGGGTTCAGAAGAAATGAGATGGGCTTTGAGAAGAACCCCACGTATTCAGCTGGGAGAACGACAGAAAGCCATGTGTGGTGTGTTCAGCCCAAATGATCAGCCTTGTCTTTTGAGCATCTCTTGGTCTTTAAATGGACTTTTGAGATGTGCAAGGAAAGGTGGCATACTGGGACAGGGTCCCCTGTCTCTTCCTTGCTGGGATCTCACTGTGCAGAGCACCCTTCCCATCGGGAGCCTGCCCAAGCGACTGCATAGGGAGGCAGCCTCCTTCCTACAAGAGGGATCCAGCCTTTGCTGGGTTTGGGGGGAGCCCACCAGCCTCCCTGGCTGCTAAGCAGGCAGTAGAGCAGAAAGGGGGAAAGGAAAGGAAAGAGAGGTAACAATGAAAGACATTAACATAGCCATTTGTTCATGTGGAGCAGGCCGTGGGCCCTCCTAAAGATCCCCACGGCAGGTCAGCAGGCACTTCGCTGGAGGATGAAAGTACTTGGAGGGAAAGGGAAGGGAAGGAGTTGACAGGCAGAGCAGAAAGAAGGGACCCACAGGGCCAGGATGCCGACAGATCCAGCCCCTTCTTTGGCATCTGGCCCTGAACCGCATCCCTCGGATACTGAGAAGTCCAGTGTGTGGTTTCAGAAATTCCACTGCCGTCACTTCCCTAACAAGGGACACTTTTTCTTCTGTGCTTTGGCATGTCTTGGCAGAGAAGTGAACTTCTAGTGAACTCTGCTGGGTGGACCTGAGGGACAGGGGGATAGATTAAAAAGATTTTGCGGTCTCACTACTCCACAGCTCCCAGCCTTGAATCTGGTGGTGGATCCAGCTGTGCAAATGATAGGACGGGTGCTGTGCTCAGTGCTCTAGAGAGATGGCAGAGCAATCGAGATTTGTAGGAATCTCCATGCAGATCACTGGTCCAGAAAGACCGCAGAACCTCGCAAAGGGAGTGGGTATTGGACAAGAGGAGAGAATTGTGAATTGTCAGCCAAGTTCTGTCCAGCTCTGGCCCTGGGTGTAGTAAATGTGCATGTGCGCGCACACACACACACACACACACACACACACACACCACCGTTGGAGGCACCCCTCGGGGTTTGTATTACTACAAATCCACCTGCAGGTTCTCCCCCGCTCCACCCCATCGTTGGAAGACAAAGTGTGTCTATCCGATTCTTGGTTCTCAACATAAAGCATTTAAAGCCAGGTTTGTCCTTCCACTTTTAGAAGCCTTGTATTAGGAATTATGCAGGAAATGCACTGTCGTAAATTGCTATTGTCTTTAAGCAACGACTGGCCCAGATGCTGTTCTGGGGTCAGCAAGGTGTGACCAAGAATCCCGAAGCCGCCATTGAGTGGTACGCCAAGGGAGCTCTGGAGACCGAGGATCCCGCGTTAATATACGACTACGCCATAGTGTTATTCAAGGTAAGAACCAGCTGATTTGTACTGGAACTGTGCAATTGTCCTGCCCAGGCTCTCTGAGCAGTTTCCAGGGTTGAGCAGACAAAGAGGAGGTCTGTGACCGAAGGAGCTTAGCACACGCTTCTGTCGCTCTTGATGGAGAGGGATCCTGGCAAAAAGGCAGAGTCCGAGCAATTCCCTGGCTGCATTTTTCATTGTTAATCTTAGGTTTGTCACCTGGATTCTCTGTACTTTTCAGAAGCTGTGGCGTTCTGAGGAAGGCCCCATGTTTTATGGGTTGGTGTAGGGCGGCCAGCAGGGCAGATGCTGCGTGTTGGCCACCGGCATTGTCATTGAATTGCTCCCTCAACAAAGTGTGACTGTGGGCCCCATCTCACCAGTCCCACTGAAGAAAACGAAGATCTTGGTTTTGAGTCGGTGAAGAATAAGGAGAAGGGAGCCGGGAAGAATCTAGGAGGCACGCAGAGATGTTACGTCCCACTTGACGAGCATGGATGTCCTTGGATCCATCTGATCTCACATGACGAGGTCAGGTCACGGAATTGAATGCGATAACGTGATCAATGGGCTTGGAGAACTGCAAAGTGTGTGTGTCTTTTACAAAAGAATAATCATCCACACTCATCGATTGACCTTAGGGAATTAATGCCTTTAATCTCACAGCCAGTTCACAAGGCGGGAGGGAGCCTTAGTGTATTATGATCATTGTTTACATGTATGGAAACAGAGGCACAGAAAGGTTTTGTCACTTACCCAAGGTTGCCCAGCTGGCACATTTTGAACTGGGATAGGGATCTAGGCAGACTGACTTCACAATCTGTGCTTTTTCACCCCCAAACACAGAGTCATAAATTCACCTATCTTGGAAAAACAGAACACTTTGGCTATGGTAAGGAAACCCTTGGTCCTTATTTCCGTGCCCAAAGAATGCAGCTGCCCCCCAAAATGAGTGTCTTCAAACAAGGACATGTATTCACATGGCCAGGCGCATCTCCAGAACCACAGCTGTGGACACTTACTGATTAACAACCATGACTTTTGCTACATTTCTACCCTCTAAACCCCATCAAAGCCTGAAAAGCTATTGGTTGTTATGGTTTCCAAATTGAGAGCCCGGACCTTCTCTTTCCAGGCATCAAATCAACATAGAAATTGTCTGAATCTTCGCCATATGCCAATGCATCCATGTATTTATTCAGCAAGCATCTACTCAGGGCTGACAAGATGCCAGACTCTGCACTAAATGAAGGGACATATGGATGTATGAGTCACATCCCTGGCCTCAGGGGGCTCCTACACAGAGGACAGAGGAGAGATACCTGCCCTCAGAGGTGGGGCTGGTCACTGTGCAAATTGTGAAATGATAAAGGCATGAATCAGACATTATTTCTGCTCTAGGAGCTATCTAGAGGGAAAGGCACGTACATAAATAAATGATTCTCCTGGTGACATGTTTCCTCAGGGTCTGATTTCCCAAACCTGAAGGCTTTTTTGTTGTTGTTGTGTTTTCTTGCATTCTAGCTAAGTTATCTCCGGGTGGGATGCAGGAAGCCTTTTACCAGCATCTCAGAGAAGATATTCACCTCTAGCTAAGAGGCCTATTCCAGTGTATTCCATGTGAAAGAACCCCAGTAGAAAATGGGTTTTCCAAATGTGTAGGACAGTCACATACATTTGGCAGTGTGGGGGTACCTGACTTTCTGTGTGCAAAGATGGCGCCAGGATGGTAGCTGTAGAGTGTCCAAGGCAGTCAAGTGCATCCCATTTCCATCCACACGAGGATGAAGCCTTGCCTTGACTGTAGCAACCGTCCTCCTTCGATGCCTTCAGTGGATGATTACTGAGAACTTGTTGTGTGCCAGGACTTGACATTTCCTCATTTAACAGTTTCCAGTACTACTCAGATTTGTGCACAGTGCTTTGTGCACGAAGCCTTCCCATTCCTGATTAAATAGCAAGTAAACTGGAAACATCCCCATCAGAGAAACTGAAATATCCGTACGGCTTTGCATAAGCCAACTTCTCTGGGCCCCATTTTTATTCCTTCAAAACAGAAAATTGAAGAAGATAAACTTTGAGCTCGACCACGTTCAACCATTCTATGATTCTGGTCTTTCTCACGCCTTTCCAACAGTCCAAAAAGGTTATCGCATTCCCTACCCAGTTATTCCAAATGTCCTTCTATGTCCTTTCCCTCTCCTCCTGTAATTAAATGAAGTAATGGTGCACTTCTGAAAAATATTTTCATCATCTCCTTTGCTTCAGCCCATCAGTTTTATTAAGTAGTCAAGTTAAAGTCTAGTTGAAACTTGGTACTTATAATTTAACCTTTAGTTCCATTCATAATGTTATTTGGGGTCCTGGAAAATAGAGTCCAGCCTACCTTATGGCTTCCTGTATCCTGAAGGAGATTATGAATCATTGTATTTTCTCACCATAGAACTGAAATAGGGGATCTGGGGATATAGCTCAGTTGGTAGAGTGCTTGCCTTGCAAGTACAAGACCCTGGATTCAATCCTCAATCCCCAGCACCGCCAAAAAAAGAAAGAAAGAAAGAACTGAAATATACAGGAGAAAATAAGAGTAATGGTTACAAGCTTGGACTCAGGAGTTCACTTGCCTGGGTCCAAACCCTGGCTCTGGGCCTCACACAGTGTGTGACTTAGAAGTTTCTTGGATGGGTGACTCTGGTGGGCTGCCATGATAGGATTTGTGGTGGCCCGTGTTAGTCAAGTCAGGAGAGCTTTTTAGTGCTGTCTCCATTTACTAGAGAGCTAAGCCTTTCAACAGAGCTAATAACTGTATTTCTGCAAAAGCCTCTCACATTCACCTCACATGTGACCCTGTTGACCTCATTTGAGTCCAGAAGAACCCTATGTTAGTCCGTTTTGCATGGTTGTGACCAAAATAACTTAAAGGAGGAAAGATTTATTTTGGCTCACAGTTCCCTAGGTCTCAATCCATGGTCAGCTGACTCCACTGCAGAAATATTATGGCAGAAGGGCATGGTGGAGGAAAGCTACCCAGCTCAGGGAAGCGGGGAAGCAGAGAGAGAGAGATGAGAGATTCAGAGACAGAGAGAGCGGGGGGGGAGATTGATTCAGAGAGAGACAGAGGGAGGGAAGAAGGGATGGGAGAAAATAAGCCCTTCCAGGGCATGCCTCCAGAGACCTACTTCTCCCTTTCTCACTAGTCCTTTGTGCTGTCTGTGGATTAATCCATCACTGTGTTGATTGGATTGCTCATGAGCCAATCATTGCCTAAAAACCCCCACCTCTGAACCTTGTGCGTTGGGGACCATGCTTTCAATATGTGAGGTTTTCGGGGACATTCCAGGACCAAACCGTAACAGACCCCAAGAGGCCACTGGAGAAGGAAGGGTGTTGGTACTTCTCAGTGAGTTTGGAGCAGCAGCAATGCCACCTGGCTGCCCTTGCCCGGCATCTTCACTGTCAGACCTGTGTCAACAGAGACCTCTCAGACCCGCCACTTCACGCCTGGTCCTGCAGACACCTCGGGGTGCTCCATGGAGTTCCTTTCTTGTGGCGTGGGCCCCAGAGCCCATTTCTCTGCAGAAGGATAAACCACCTCTTCTGGAAAATCAAGATTTTGCTGGAAGAACCTTGTTAGTTTCTGTCACTTGCCTCTGAGGCAACCGATTTCACAGGGTCCTATCTCCTTCGCAGCAGGTTCTCAAGCTGCCTCTGAAGCCACAATGTCACACCCTGGGGACTGGAGCCAGGACCAAGGAGGCTACAAGCAACGGCCCCATAACTCTTGACTGTCCAAGCCAGATAAAGTGCTTTGTCTCGCTGGCATACTAGATAATCCCGGAGGGAGGCATCCAGGAGACCAAGCACATTTAACCCAGTTCCTGGCTTCTCTCCACAGGACCTGGGGCGTGTAGGGAACATGATTCACACGGGGATCAAGGGGGATTTTGTACTGCTGCTAAGCTGGAAGGTTGAGGTTTGCTGCCTCTGTTCCACAAATATGAGCAAAACCCTAATGATGACAATGACGGCGATGGTGGCAATGGTGACGTGGCAGTGATGAGCGTAGAAATGTTTAAGATGGAGTTCTTAATTAGGACAGCTGGGGGTTTACTTGTGAGTATTTTATGGGGAACACTGATGCATCTGTGTAACGCTTGCAGTGCACAGAGGTTATTTTCCTGATAATCATTGCCGTTTATCCATGTTTAGGGTCAAGGAGTGAAAAAGAACAGACGGCTTGCCTTGGAGCTGATGAAGAAAGCCGCTTTCAAGGTACTCGGGCGCCCTGTGGGAGGGGCGCACGAGGAAAGGAAGGCAGCTCTTCCTGCAGAGCCCTGGAAGTGGGGCAGGAGGGGTCCCCGCATTGCAGCAAGTGGACGTTTTTCAGTTGCTGCACAGACAGAAGCCTGCCACAATGGGGACAGGAAAATTCAAAAGCCGAATTCACCTTCTAGTCAATAGAATGCAGGCTGATTTTGTTTGAAGGCTAAAATTATAATCATGAGCTGCTCTGATAACAAGCAGCGGGGGCTCCTTGAGATTGAATGGTGTAAATGCCAATGAATTAGGAAAACCCAAAGCCGCATTCCTTAGGAGGTTAACCCCGCGCAGTCCAATGCCCATTTGCTTGCTGTGCTTTGATAAGGGGACTGTTCACCAAGGTTATTACCAGGTTTAGTGATTATTTTGCTTTTGTCACTATTTTCACTTGAATGGTATCTTCAGGTCAGCCAGATTTTATGTAGCACTACAGAAAGGAGGTTATGAAAGCTCTTGAGAGGGGACACACACTCACACACACACACCACCCACACACACACCACAAAACACACAATGTGTGCATACTCACATGCATACACTCACCTGCGCCTGCATACAGATTTGCAAACTAAAGATTTGTAGAAACCTCTATAATTCTACACCTCTTAAGGGAAGCTTTTTTTCTGTGCAGGGGATTGAACACAGGGGTGCTCTAAGCTCTGCCACTGAGCTACATCCCCAGCCCTTTTTATGTTTCTTCTTCTGAGTCAGGGTCTCTTGCTAAGTTGCTGAGGCTGGCGTTGAACTTATGACCTCCTGCCTTAGCCTTCTGAGTCGCTGGGATTTCAGACATGTGCCCCCATAGCGGGCATTGACAGGACACTTTATACCCTTGTGACTCTCTGATATGCCTCTGTTCCCAAGGCTGCGAATGACGGCCTTATCTATGAAGAGTCCTAAAGCAACCTTGCTCACTTTCCATCCCCACTTCCTTTTCCCTGGAGGGGAGCAGAGTGCCCTGTTCCACAAGCCCATAGCCCAAGAAGGGGGACCTGTCAGTGTGCACACCTGCTCCTGACCCAACTCAAAGAATAGGGCAGAAATAGAAAAGGAGTATAATGGTGGACATTGAGAGTACTGGTTCCAGAATATTCTAAAGTGGGATAGTGATGGGTTTTCTAGACAGGTGTGAAATTTACATCTCTTCAGTCCTCTAGTGGTGAATTGATGTCTAATCTGCTTTGTTTTGAGTAGATTTTTTTTTTTTTTTTTTTTTGCAGAACTTAAGTAAGTATTGGGGAAATATTGTTCTGTGGTCTGGAATATTTGTGTCCTTAAAAGTGTTGTATGCTTCTCATTCATTCATTCAGCAAAGATATATTAAGCCCCTACTCTTTGTCAGGGACTGTGGTGAAGGCTGCATAGAGCTTGATTTTGGGAATTAGAGGTAGATCTATTGATCTAAGACAGTAAATGTTCAGAACCTACTGAGTCCCAAAGCAATTTCTAGAGAAGTAAGTGCAGAAAGTTTTTGGTCAATGACGGGTATCTCTGATTGCAGCTGAGGCTGCTTGAATTAAGAATCACAAAAGTCATTTGTTTGTCTCCCTTCTGTAGGTACATCCCAGGTCACTTTGTAGTGTGACCTGGTCTATTACTTCATGAATGCATTCTGCAATATTTACTGGGAGTTTTCCTATCCCAGGCTCAAGAAGAATGCTTCCTTGAGTGGGCCAATGGCCCTGAC
Organism: Sciurus vulgaris; assembly: GCF_902686455.1. Lineage (NCBI taxonomy): Eukaryota > Metazoa > Chordata > Mammalia > Rodentia > Sciuridae > Sciurus > Sciurus vulgaris. The sequence goes on from NC_136469.1 coordinate 126,351,825, forward strand.
ATTCCCCAAGTGGCACTCTCAGGTTGGGTATCTTGGTGGCCTGTGGATGCAAACCCCACTCTCCATCCTAAGGGTGTAGAATTTGGGATCCATCCTGTTTTGCGCTGGCATTCTAAGAAGGTTTCTTTCATTCAGTGTTTATTGAGTGCCTACTCTGCGCCGGGGGAAAAAACTGAAGTCCCAGCCCTCAGGGAGCTGCTACTCCAATGGGAGTCGCTAATTGGCTCTCCAGTCTTCCTGATCCCCAGATTGCAGCTTAAAGACCAGGAGGCGTGACTTTCTAGGAGCCACTGCTGACTGGCCAGGCTGCAGGCAAGAACCGTGTCATCTGCTGTTCAGAGACACCCATTATTCACTGGGGAAAGGGGAGTTGAAAGAGATTTGGTTCCAACTTAGACTGACTTCACGAGGCCACAGCTGCAAGGTCACTGTTTGCTGCTCGCATCTTTTTTTACTGATGTTTTTCATGGCCGGGTGTGCACACGGTCTCCCAGCTGGGCGGGAGGTCCTATCGGGGCTCCTGAGCTTCCATCACAGTGTGAGGGCAGCCAAGCCGAAGCCTGTGCTGGATGGGATGCATTCAGTAAGAACTCCGTGCCCCAGGCTAGATTGGCCCCTCCCCAGTACCAGCTTCTGGTTCAGACTGGTCTGAAGCCCTCCTCCCTTCTCCACCCGCCCCTTCTGCTTCAACCCAGTCACACTTGAACCCCCAACAGAATCGGGGAAGCCAAGCGGTCACAAAACACCAGTGCTCTGCACGTGGGCTGTGGCAGCTGCTTCTCTCGGAGGGGCTGCTGATGCTCAGGGCAGAGGAATCAACAGATGGGCAGGCGGATCACCTAGAAACCGTCCCAGCCGGGGCAGGTTCCAGGCCTCCAGCCACAGTGCTCATGAATTTCAAGGGCACCACTGATCCGGCAGGGCGATCAGAGGCTGTAGACAAGGGCATCGTCTAAGGGCCCACAGGCGCTGAGTGATGATTTGGGGGCAGCATCACTGCTGAGCTGGAAGGCTGAAATCCCAGCAGCAGCCGGGCAGAATCCACCTGGGAAGTCTCTGGGGCGGGCTCATGTTTTCTAGCACTTAGCTTTTCTTTAATGCCATCTGCCCCAAAAACAAGAAAGAGAAGGTTTTGCTAAAGCTTGGGCAGAATGTTTCACAGCAGTTGCTTCTGCATCTCTTTAGATTTCACTTTTTTAAAAAATGTAATTTTTTTCTTCTAAAAATTCAGGGATTGCATCAGGCAGTCAATGGCCTAGGATGGTATTACCACAAATTCAAGAAAAATTACACCAAAGCTGCAAAGTACTGGTTAAAAGCAGAAGAAATGGGGAACCCAGACGCGTCGTATAACCTCGGAGTCCTGTATTTGGATGGCATTTTCCCCGGAGTTCCTGGGAGGAATCTGGTGAGCAGACTTGAGGCCAACGCTGCAGCTGGCCAGTCACCTAGCCGTAACGAATGGGTGGAAGGTCCTCTGGGCCCAGCCCAGACTAGATACCTGGAGGGGAAGGCATGAGGACATCACCTGAGACAGTCCCTGTCCTCACGGAGCCCAGGGTGCCATTAGGAAGATAAGACGGTGAAGAGCAAAGGCAAGTGTTTAGCCAGGTGACAAGTGTGGCACGTGGACAGGAAACACAGGGAAGGCCAAAGCGGTCAGGAAGTCTCCGTGGAGGAAGGCGGCTGGAGCAGGAGGAGAGGAGGGGAATGACGCAGGGCGAGAGTAAATGCCGGGACTGATCCTGCTAGAAGCAGAAGTGCCAAGTCCAGATGGGGTTGCTGGTGTGAGCCAGGCCTAACCAGAACGAGAGCTCCGGTGTCTTGAGTGCTCTCCAGCACTCCTCTGCACCCGCCACGTACTGTGTGGGCTCGTGTGCCCGGGCCTCTGAAATGTCTACTCTGATCCTGTCCATTTTATGGAGCAGGCAACTGAATGTCTGAGAGGTTGAGAGACTTGGAGTCATACTTGTAGTGGAGTCGGGGCCTGGACCCTGTGGGAAAGGGAAGCCCCTCTGTTAAAAATAATATGACAGGGGAACAATACCTCAAGTGCCATTGTGTTGCACAGTGTTTACTGGACACCCACCTGTGCCAGGCACGTTTCTGGGCACAAGGGACATGGAGCAGGCAAAACAGTCCCGGCTCTGATGACGCTTACCTTTCAGGAGAAAGAAAACAAAATATCTAATATAAGAGCAGTTGTAGAAAGTATTACAGGAAAGAATAAAGCAGAGAGGGAGGTCGGCATGGAAGGAGACTGAGGGAAGCTGTTTTATAAGGGAGACTAGGGAAGGCCTCTCTGGTGAAGTGCAGTCTTGGGGCTATCTGGGAGAACATTCCAGAAGGAGGCAATAGTTAGGGCAAAGGCCCTGAGAAGGAAGTAGGCTTGGTGTGCCAGAGGTACAGCAGGGAGGCCAGGAGTAGAAAGCAGGACATGGCTGACCGGGTCATCTGACTCAGCTTTTGCTGGGAGGGAGGTGGGAACTGCTGATGGATGGTCTCGGAGGGACAGTGATGAGCTCCTGGATCCTAGCAGATGCTAACTGAAGACAGACCAGGGCAGGAGCAGTTGAGTCCCGATAAGAGAGGATAGCGGCCAAGACAGGGTGGTATCAGGGAAGGAGTCTACTGATACTTTGAAGGATGTGGGGTAGGATTTGCTGAGGGACAGGGTGTGGGGCATGAGAGGGGAGGAGATAGATGTTCACATTCATTAAGATGGAAGAAGGGAGGAAGCCTTAATGGGAATGGGCAAGACTGGGGGCAGCAGAACTGGTGGGGGCAGGAGAGTGGATTGGAAGATTATCCTCCATGACGCACCCGGCTAAGCCTTGTGAATGTGTTATTCTATTTAATTCTCACTCCAAATTTTCCCGCTAGGGACAATCCACGTGTTACAGTTGCAGAAAACGATGTGTGGAGACATTAACTGAGGAGCCCGAGGCCCCAGAGCGTGTCAGGACAGAGCCGGGATTTGAACCCAAGTCTGCCTGCCTCCTGAGCCCATGCTTTTAAAAATAATAACTAACCACCTCTGAAAAATAATGTTAATCAGTGGAAGTCCGAACCCCAGCTAAGTGTTTGTTTTCGTTTTTCCCTCCGCCTCTGTCTGATTGCCCACAAGGCTGATATTTTTATGCATTGAAAATGTCTGGTAAGCCTCCCACACATCTGCAAGCGAGGATTTTTTTATTGTCATATTCAAATTCTCACCTTCCTACTGCAAATGCAGTTTTTGTACATGAGTTTGAAGAAAGGTATTAAGCAAGGTTAGGAAAGCAAATGTTTGAATTTTCACCTGTGTGACTTCTGATACAGCCTTCGTCGAGTGTGCAGGGGTCATGTGAGGACCAAATGAGACGGCCATGGCACCCTTGTTTATCCGTTGTTGTCCCTACTGGGCAAAACTTAATCAACAGAAGAGCTTTTTGGCGAGGTCATGCATCCCGGAGGCTGGCTTCTGTGATGAGCTGTCTCCCCCAAGAACTGTTGCTTGACCTGATTTCTCAAGTCTCAGAAGTTCTAAGCCAGTGATAATATCCGACTTAAGGCATCGCCACACCTTGGCTTTCCGTGAGACCGCGCTGCCCGGGACTCTTCGCTAATGACAGTAACGTCTGTTTGTCTCTCTCTGCAGACTTTGGCTGGTGAATATTTCCATAAGGCTGCACAAGGGGGACACATCGAAGGGACCTTGTGGTGTTCTCTCTACTATATCACAGGCAACCTGGAGACCTTCCCTAGGGATCCCGAGAAAGCGGTTGTGTAAGAATCTGTCAAGTGTCACCCATGATGGAAGAGCCATGTCCTCTACTCAAGTCTGAGAAAATGGACCTCCTTTTCCTTCCTTCATTTCTTTCTTTTTCTTTTCCTTCTCGCCTCTCTCTCCCTTCCTTTCTCCCTTCTTGCTTTCTTTCTGCATTTTTAAATTGACTTGACTTCATCAGTTATACATGCATTTAGGTCAAAGAGCCAAATTAATTAATAAGACAAAACTTAAAAACTTTGAATTAGAAATAAGAAATAATTCGACCCGGAAAAGCAAGCAGGGAATCCTCCTCACCAGCCCCAGCCCACCCAGCCTCTGTTTCCCGCTCCCTAGAGGAAATCACTTTCAATCTTTTATTTCTTCTCTGTTTGCCTCTGTGCCTTGGAGTCATGGGCCTTGTCTAGCGAGGCCCTGGGAAAGATAAGGATGCAACCCTCTTTGCCTCTGCCACCATTCACTGTCCCTCATGCCCACGCGTCCTTCCACTCTTGAATCTTCCCCACAAGCACATGTTGGTGGTTAGCTCAGCATCAGAGTTCACATCATTACATCCATGCAAACGCTGTTGGTGGTTGAATCATGTCATCTACTGTGATCACTTTTTTTTTTTCCTTGCACAACTTTTCTTTTCTCTGGAACGGTATTTTTTTTTTATTCTCATCTATTTGTAGGTTCTTGGTCTCCACTTGATCTCTTCAGTTTGTCAGTCTCCTCTCTATGACCAGACCCATCCTGTATTCTGTTAAGCTAATCTTCTTGCCAACATCTCTCCTGGAGTCTTTGTCCAGGACAGTGTTGTTGTCCTGAGAGCACCTTTGTCACTGTTGTGGGGGTTTCCTTGCCTTCCATCTCTGTTTGAGGGCGGGGGACCCCTTTCTTCTTTCTTTCTCTGCTCCTACATCCTATGGTAGTTTCCTGCAGGATGGTGAGCAGGAGGCCATTTTTGAGGTCTTGCATATCTGAAAATGGTTCTGTAAAGATTGGCAAACTATGGCCCACAGATGCTGTGTGACTCTAAGAGCTAAGAATGTTTTTTACAGTTTGAGAGAGTTGTAAAACAAAGAAAGAAGAATATGCAGCAGAGATTACCTATAGTCCACAAAGTTTAAAATATTTACCATCTTGACTTTTACAGAAAACAAAAAATAACTGCCAACCTCTCCTCAGGCCACTTTACACCCATAGCCTGGCTCCAAAGGCTGGTTCCACAGTCTTGGAGCCAAATAGGTTCTGACCCAAACACAGGGATAGAACTTGACTTAGACCTCCTCAAAGCGCTTCATCATTGTCATGTAGGATATGTGGTGTGAAACACTCACGTTTCAGGAATTTTCTCATTATCCTTTTATTATTAACTTCCAGTTTAATTCCATTGTGGTCTGAGAACATACTCTGGATGTCTTCGAGCCTTTGAAATTTGCTTAGGCTTGCTTGCTGACCAGGATATGGTCAATTTGGGTAGATACTTTCCAGTCTTTTGAAAAAAAAAAAAAAAAAAAAAAGTGATTTCTAAACTAGTACGTAGTACAGTGTCTACATACATATCAATTGCATCAAGTTCATTAATTCTATTGATCAGCTCTTCTATGTCCTTTCTGACTTTTTATGTTCTCCTATATCAGTTACTAAAAAGGGTTGGATTAAAATTCCCCAGGATGTGTGTAGACTTGTCAATTCTCTCATTTGCTCTTACATGGAGTGAATTTACATTCCTGGGCCACACAGACTCTAATTGTTTTGCTTTTCTGGTTGACCCCTTCCTCATTTTATAATGTCTAATTTGTCTCTGTTACTGTTTCTTGCCTTCGTCTCTCTCTCTCTCTCTCTCTCTCTCTCTCTCTCTCTCTCTCTTTTCATGCAGTTCCACAAGGTTTTATTACTAGAATTTTGTGTATCTTTTTCTCCATCCTACTTTCCAATCTTTGTCCTTTACTTTTAGTGTATATCTTTTGTAATTAGCACATAATTGGAGTTTTGTACATTATTTGACAATTTCAGTTTTTACTTGGTGTATTTAGTCCATTTACATGTAATGTAGTTATGGAACATATTTGGTTTTAAAATCTACCATTTTTTATTTACCTCCTATTTGTCCCATCCAGTTTTCTTTGTGTCTTTTTTCTCTTTTCTTGTCCTTTCTCTGTGTTAACCAAGTCTGTTTAAATATTATTCTCTTCCCCTTCTATGAGCTTGTTAGTTATACATTCTTATACTAAACTTTTAGTGGCGTTAGTCTAAAGATTATAAAAGGCTTGTTCATTATTAACATACCTTCTATGATACAGAAACAGAGCAGGGAAAACTTAAAATAAATTGGTGAACATATATTAATGGAAAGAATACTAGAAGTCTTGGCAGAGATTATTTTTTCATGTTGGTAGACATTTTTCATTATGTATATTTCACGTCTTTGTTTCCATAAAGTAGAGCTACTAAGCGTTCTGAAGAAAGGGCACGGAATGAAAAGCTCTCAAAACACATTTTCTTCACCTTCTTAACATTCAGTTCTGGTTTGTTGCTTTATAAAAATTCTAACAAGCAAAATATTCCCCAAGTGGGATTTATCAAGATCATATGAAGAAAAAAGTGATTATTTAATTTGCCACAGTTTGCATATTTTTTCTTTCCCTTCCTTTTCAGATGGGCGAAGCACGTAGCTGAGAAAAATGGCTACTTGGGCCATGTCATTCGCAAAGGCCTCAATGCCTACCTGGAGGGCTCCTGGTAAGCGCGGGCCCCCTTGGAGTGCACTCCTTCAGCTGTTAACTTTCAATTTGTCATTATAGTCTTAGGAGATGGAATCTTAAAATGTAACCCAAAAAGCAATTTGCAGGGAAATCACAGTCTCCCAGTAAGGATATTCTGAGTATCACGGACTGATTGGCTGTTGATTGGAAAACATGGCATTTCCATGTTTAATTATACACAAAAATTAGTTCTCTGGAGGGGTGGCCACATTCCTCAGGTTGAAAGACACACAAATATATTGACTTCTCTTTCCTTCAAGTTTGTTCCTTGTGGTTTCAGAGTCTGGAGACAGCCCAGGGGAACTTAATTGAGAAGTTATGCTTCTCAATTACAAAGCCACAGAATGTTCAGGATTTCTACCTGGTTCGAGGGACACACCTATAGTCCCAGCTCCTGAGAGGCTGAGGTAGGAGGATAGCAAGTGTAAGGCCAGACTGAGCAACTAGGCAAGACTCTATCTCAAAATAAAAAATAAAAAGGGTTGGGATGTCACCTGGCAGTAGAGTTGACCCTGGGTTCAATGCCCAGTATCAAAAAAAACCCAAGGCTCAGGCCACCTCCTTTCACAGATAGTTCACTTCCCCAGGCCACCAATTAAAAACTGAAGCCTGGGACGCTGAAGTTGCTCACCAGTATCCAGTGTCACGACCAAACAGACGCCCCCTTCCTAATTTTTTCAGAGAGCTGGGACGTCTCATCCTGTCCTGTAGGGATGAGGCACTGAGGGTGAGGACTTACAGACTCGCCCATGTCACATGTAGGTGGCCCCCTGTGCAGTGGCTAGCTGATGGCTTTCTCAGTTCTGTCTTGTCACTTCTAGTACTGGATCCTCCTTTTCCCTTGTGCCACATTCTCTTGGTTGGTTTATTGCCTAAATGACTCGGGTATTTCTGTAATAACTAAAAAGGACATGCAAATCAGCAGATGCCCCTCGGTCCACTGCCTCAAAGACATTAGGTGAGGCCTACCATCGCTCACACTCTGATCCAAGCTGTAATTAAAAATTAAAATATTCCTCCAAAGATGCCATTTTCTCTTTTGGTCCATCGCTGCTCACGTACCCCTTGGATAGCATCTCCGTGAGCAAGAATCTTAAATTAGAGACTGCGGGGAAATGAGCCCATTGGAAAAAAATCACCAAATACAAATGTTTGTTATTATCACTCTGTGAAAGTTTATTATCTGTGGCCTCACGTTGCACAACCAGAAAGAAATTTCTTTGAGGGAAATTACCTCTTCCTAGCTGTAACTCTACCTTACGTTCTCATGGAGTTTTGGTGATGTCTTGCTTCCCAAGGGAACTTCAGTTCATAAAACTCCAGCACTTGACCATAACTCATTCTCTCTCTGCTCCCCACAAGCTTCCTAGGGTGAACCAAATGCTTCAGTTTTTATGTGGGGTTTTCCCAAAGGGGAGCAGGTCTGTACACACTGGCACATAGTAACACCTCCACCCCCTGCCCTGTAAACGTATCTGACACTTTTATTTATTTTTTTTTTACATAAAGCTTGTGCCGGTTAATGGCTCAGCTTTCTTGCCTCCTTTGGAATTTAAAGCTCTTAAGCAGGATGTCTGAATTTTGCCATAAAGGGTTAGTTGAGTTTAATGCCGGTGGCTTGTCCCATGCCTTAGACTTCAGCTGCAGCACGGGAGTCCCACCTGCCCCTCAGTAGTGGAGAAGGAAAACCTATTACACGTGTATTTTGCGCTGTGTGTGAGTTTTTGATTCACTTCAGTAGATCCTGCTGTGCGCACTCACATGCAGGGGATGCCACAAGTCGGGCTTGGGGATACTTGCCACCCTTCTCCTCCACGCGTATTTTCCCACGTGGCCCATGTTAGTTCTAACCTTGAACCCTTTGTGCCCGCTATTTCCTCTATCCAGGAATCCTGCCCAAGACTTTACTCCCTTTTGTCCCTCCTGAGATCACGATCACTCTTTATTGTCAATTGTCCCATGACTTGGGTATCCCAGGGGCCTGCACAGGCAGCCCCCAGGGAGTGCTCAGAAATGACTGAAAACATAATGAATAGCAGCAAATAGACAGAACCAAGGTAACCCAGGGGACAGGAGCAGGATGGGAGGAGCACCAGGATTGGAGGAGGAAGGCCGCTCTCTGGCTGGGGAGGCCTGGGACAGCTTGATGGTGCAGTCAGGATAGCATGGCCGCGAGATGTAATAGAGTTTCCACTTGGCCACACGGGGAAACAGCATCTACTGCCAAGGGAATTACAGAAGCAAAAGCAAAGAGATAGGGAAAGTCAGAGTAAGTCTAATTCAGTTTGCCATGAGGGTAAGACCTGAGAATGCTGTAGAGTGAATCCCAAGAAATGCGACTGCGTGGAACTTTGAATGGCAGGTGGTACACTTTTTACTTGGTTGAGGAAGCAGCCAGGAGCCATTGGTAGGTTTGGAGAGGGTAGTCACATGACCAAGCCCATTTCTAGGATGCTCAGACCCAGCAGCTGTGTGTGATAGTGACAGAAAGGAGACCCTGAAAGGGGGCTGACTCAGACTCCAGGGAAAAGGGGCTGAGCCCTGAACCAAAGATGTGGCAGGACGGGTTGAGGTTTTTCCTTACGTAATAGTTACACGTATGGGATAATATGTGATAGTAATAATGTGACACACGAAAGCACAACAATAAAATGAACCCATTAACTTTTCGCCCTACTTAGGGGGATGAGCCCTGAACATCCCCAGCACTAGTTAAGCCCCTGCAGGTCCCTCCGAGATTAACTGTTGCCCTGAGTCCTACCCGTCCACCTCTTGCCTTCTTTATAGTTTTGCTATATATAGCTATATTCCTGTGCAATGGATTTAGTTTGGCTTATTTCTGACCTTTATATTATTAAAATTATATCATATATAATTCTTCAACTGATTTTAGACTTAACATTACATTTCTAAGGTTCATGCATTTTGATGCCTGTACCTGTAGGTCATTCATAGTCACTGCTATAATATGCTGCTATTTATTAATTTTTGTGTTAATGCGTATTTGCGTTATTTCCCTTTGGCTGTTGTTACTGATTTTTTTCACTTTTTAATTTATTATTTTTAGATAGACGTGGCAATAGAGTGCTTTTTGACATGTTATACACACATGGGATATCGCTTCCCATTCTTGTGATTATACGTGATGTGGAGTTACCCTGGTCGTGTGTTCATAGATGGACATAGGAAAGTTGTGTCCGATTCATTCCACTGTCCTTCCTATCCCCATCCCCCCTTCCATTTATTCCCTTTTGTCTAATCCCATTAACTTCTATTTTTTTCCTCCCACCCCTTCCTTGTGTGCTGCTACTGTTTTTAAGACTCACATGGCCACAAACATTTCTCAATTTATTCTCGGACATGCAGGGGAAGAGTTGCTCTTGCATGTCCACTCAGGAGTGGGGTCTCTGGGTGGCAATGAACAGCACCTGGACAACATTACCAGACAATGCCAGTTCCAAGGTAGTTTACCAAGTCACCCACCATCTATAAACTTCTGTTTCTCCATATCCTTGCCAATACTATGCTGATGCTAAATATGGTTGAAGGTCCATCTCAGCCTGGCTTCAAGACTTCTGAGTATCAACAAGAAGAAACATCTAGTATCCATTACAATGAGAAGATCATTGTCAAAATATATTTGGGGCAAAGTGCTTCCTGATGGCTCCCTGCTCCCCCAGCTTCCAAACCCTCCCAGGGGTTAAATAAGAAATGTGCGTGTCCTGGCCTTCTCACACCACAGGTGGCTTTTTGGGTACAATCTATTTTGCTATAATAGAACAAAATCATCCATCAATGTCCCCAGTCCATCCCCCTTTTTCATTTTTGTGTGAGTGAATTTATTCTGGACGTTGCTTTCAAATTACATGTGTCAGTTTGATGAGCTTCTGCCTTCCTGTGTTGTTCCAAGATTTATGTGGGAGAGCTTAAAGAAGAGTCTGATGGAGAGAGGGGCATTTTGCTGGATCGGCATAAGACGGAAGATAATGCTGTCGTGCCTGAGGCTGTCCTCGGACACCAGCGGATGTTAGCAGGGAAAGGCCGGCTGTCATGTTTCATTTCTCTCCGCCTTATGTGTGTTTTATCTACAAGCTACTGTTTTATTGTGCTTTGTCTTAAACATACCCAAAATACTTAACCCCAGAGGTTAGCCAGCTTATAGTGGGCTTGAGGCGAAACAAGCAGACATGCAAAGTTCCAGTTGAAAGAGATTCACCTTTTTGCAGTGAATTCCACTGAGACCCTAGGACTTTCCTTGGCTTTTTTTCTCTTTCCCATTTGAACTGCTTGAGGCATTAGAAGAAAAGAGCACAGAGGAAATTATAAGTGTTTCCGAAACTGCTCAGAGGTATTCAAATTCACAATTCACAGCAAGTTGTCGAAGAATTGGTTTTTAAGATGTATCATTATAAAAGTGCTAGAAATGTCAGGCCCCGTCTAAAAGTGAGAGAGTAGCGAATGTGCTCCTAAATTCATTCCTGTAAATCTCTTACTTCCTTGGATTTATTCCCCATCTTCAACAAAATTGTCTCTCTGGAAGTCAATTCGCTTACGTGCATTGAAATTAAAACTGGAAGCTTGGGTCATCTTCCTAAACCTTGAAGAATTTCATGGAAGGATAGGAGTGTTTTGAGGTCTGTCCTTGGGCTTCCTGCAATTAGCAAGTGCTGAGTAAATGTTTGTTCCAGAATATAAGTGTAGAAATACCTGTAATTAATACTTTCAGGTGGTTTCTGTTGAAATGCAGTTAAGTAAGTGCTGGGAGGCTGCCTATGGGTGGGCCTCTCATCCGTGTCGTGTCTCAGAAGTTTTAATAAGCTGGGGAGTCTGTTCTGAGAGGCAGGCGTCAAACCCACTTCCAGAGCTCACTATATGAACATGGGTGTTGGTGACATCAGCACACGCAGGCCTGGGGGATCGATGCTGTCAGATTGAGGACGGAGGTTGGTTTCTGTCCAGTGCTGACATCAATGTTTTAGACATCTTCTTTTGATGGATTTAGTTTCTCCCTTGATGGAAATGCTTGAGAACTCTGCAGTATTTTCTCCCAGTCTATGTAATAATTGAATAGAATTCTTCCAATGAACCCATTCCTCGCCCATTGCCAAGGTCACGTGAGATGCAGGAAATTGTCTTATGAAGTTTCCCACAGGGAGCCTTCTGACAATGTCAACCACCAGCCCCGCACCTGACCCCTCAGTTCTAACAGCCAGTCGGCTAGTTTTCTGCTGTCCACGAGTTCACTGTCTGACACTTAAGAAATCTGAGCCACATACTAGTTGGTCATGGCCGCTGAGAGCTCTGGCCCAGTACTGGACCTCGGGGTCAGGTCTGCACCATCGCCTTCCCTTAGGCATCCTGGTAGACACCGAGACACTAGCAGACGTTCATGTGTCTCTGAAGAAACTTGAGATTTTGAACCTTAGGAACAAGACCCTGTTACAAGAGGACGAGGACCTGCCACAGGACCTCCCTGGTGCCTCTGAGGATTCTGGTGCCTGAACACGATTCTTGCAGCTATGTAACAAAGTCCCTAGGCACCTTTCGGGTGGTGTTTACACCTGCATTGTGGTCTTGTGATCTGGCTGCCTGAGCAGGGGACACTGCTTAGCTGACCTGTCTCTGTTTAGCATGAGTCATGGCTAGTTGATCAGCCACCTTAGGTATCTCAGAGGCCGGGAACTGACTCATTCAGAAGACATGTGGCTCATGACCTGCACTGCCTCATGGAAGGTCTGCCTGTCCTAATTTGATCTCCAACCACCTCTCTGTGTCTCCACGAGATGATCTGCCAAAAGCTGCTTTGAGCACTGCAGAAAGATGATTTGAGAATCTGTTTCCTCATTTCCCCTCACCCACCCTTCCCTAAGCCAGCTTCTGGGTGGGGCTCAAATTAAGAAAGCATCATCTGTGTCAACCACTTAAAATGAAAAATAAGCTTTAGAAACAACTCCTTACAATTAAAATTAAGTTTTATCCATAAATGGGGTAACAGAAAATTGAGGAAATCAGATCAATAAAAGGAAGAAAATAGAAATGACTATGCTCTAACCATGTAAAGATAAATATTGTTGACATTCAGTAGATGGTTTTTAGAATTTTTTTCTCTGCATGTATTTACCCATGTATGTACATGTGCGTGTTTAATTCCATTTGTGCATTGCAAAATTGGAATGCACTTCTATATTCTGCCTTTTTTTTTTTTTTTGCACTAATTAGAAGGGTTTTGCATGAACATTTTCAATATTCTTCCATGACATCACTTTTACTGGCCACATCTGAAAGTGGCCGCACCAGGGATCATTGGGCCTAGCCACTGACTTTCAGTCAGTCAGTTGTTTGAGGTTTTCTTTGATGCAGTGGCTTATACCAACAGCTCGATTACGAATCCCTCAGCCCGGGATCTTTGCACATATCTGGTTCCTTTAGAGTGAACCCCCAAGGGAGAGCTGTGGGCACCATGGTCTGCACATTCTCAGACTTCCAGAACCACCTCATCCACTGACCACAGCAAGGGTGCAGGAGGGCGTGTGTTTCCCTGGGCCTTGCCATTCATTGCGCCATCTGTGAATCCTGTGCCGTCTTTCAGCAGATGAAAAGTGGCCTCTCATTGTTTTGCGCTTGTTCAGTCGCTAATGGTGTCAAGCATTTATTTTTCATGTGTTTTGGCCACTGTCCTCAAACCCTTGTCAACTGTCTCTTCTTTGCCAAACTTCTAATGCACGACACAAGCGCAGCTTTAATTAAGCTTGTTCGGATTCCTAAGCCCTATAAAGCTTTCACAAAACAGAGGACTGTAAAGCCCAGGGTTTTTTCTTAATACCACTTATCTCCTCTAAGCGAGGAAGGAAAAATTCAAGAACCAAAGACGAATGGACAAGTCCCCAACCAGCGCATGCCTCTCAGCCAGTAGAGGTAGCTGTTGTACCAACTAGGTGCCCCGGCCTTATCTGGGAACTCAGCCTTTAAGATAGGAAATAAATCAGTGCATGCAGTATTTTTAACAACAGTATTTATTAAAAAAAAAAAAAAAAAAAAATTCATGATTTTGTGGTTTTAAAAAACTGCTTATTTTGTGCCCTCTTATGTTTGAATATAAAGCTCTCTGAATATTAGTAAGAGCCACTATATAAAATTTATTATTAATCATCTATTTTTAGGCCTGAAGCTTTGCTGTATTATGTTTTAGCAGCAGAAACTGGAATTGAAGTGTCACAGACAAATTTAGCACACATCTGCGAGGAAAGGCCGGTAAGTAAATGGATTCTTCTCCAAGCAGAAGCTCTGAGGTTAAAGATAATGAATTGAGCTTTACCAAGGCAAAATTAGTCACTTGGCCAAAATATTAATGAATTAACTTTCTCTCTCCTTTACCTTTTAGGACCTGGCCAGGAGATACTTGGGTGTTAATTGTGTTTGGAGATACTATAATTTCTCTGTTTTTCAAATCGATGCTCCTTCATTTGGTATGTATAGAAAAACGGGTGCTAAACTGAAGCATTAGAGGCTTTTAGTCTTTAGTAACAGGGAACATCTAACAGCTTGGTGTAAAGTGTGATATTTCTAAACAATTAGGAAAGAAAGTGAAAAATCTCTGTTGTTAAGGTCCGGGCTCACCTGCTCTTAGCGCAGTACCAGAACCCACCACAGCTCCCAAACCAAGAGAATGCGGAAGAGATCCTACCATAAATGGATGCCCTGGCCTGCCGTTTGCTTTTTGCCCTCAGATGTATTTCCAAGCCCTGCGCTCTGCTCTTCTGTCTGTGGGAGGAGGCCGGCCACCAGGAACACAGTGACAGGCTCCTTTCCCAGGGGCTTCTGATGAGTACGGCCAGCGGCAGACACCGGAGGAAGCCTGGAGGGTGGAGGAGGGAGAAGCCCAACTCTCTCTTCCCATCTCTCTGTTTTGGACCAGTTTTCTTACAGTAGCCACATGTTCCGTGGTTCCAGCCCCTGCCTGGTAACTCCACCCTCACTGCTCCAGCTCCCAGGGGACTAGGAGACTCTGGGAACCTCGCAGCCACACCCAGGCCCCCGCCTGGGGGGTGACAGGACTTCCTCCAAGCTGACCTCTGGTAGCCCCCTGCTGTTTCTCACTTGCCTTGAAAGCAGCCCTTCCAATATCCAGGCATCCACTTTCCCATGATAAAATCCCTCTTTTGAGCTACCCACAGTGAATTCTGGATTTTCTGATTGGATATTGACTGAGGACTACATTCTTAAATGTGCTTCCTCAAAGTAAACATGAAACACCCAGCTGAAGCAAAGCAAAGAGCTCAAGAGACATCAAACACAGCAGCAGAATTTCAGATGTGAATAGAGGGCCAAAGAGAACCTTGGCCGCTGGGCTTTTGCTGTCAGAGTCTCAAACAGACCGGCTCCGGGGAGCTACCTGGAGAACGGAAAGTGTCTAAAGATGGGTGCTCAGGGAAAAAACCCTTATTGTTTTCTCCTGACACAGCAAGGAAACCTAAAAATGTTCTCTCAGCAAGTTTTAATAGGAAACACTGTTGAGCGAATGGACCGGTGATTGACAATGTTGGCCTAAAAGAAAACTGCTTGACACGTGGATGTGCTTTGTGTTCTGCAGCATATTTGAAAATGGGAGACCTGTACTACTATGGCCACCAAAACCAGTCACGAGACCTCGAGTTGTCTGTGCAGATGTATGCCCAGGCTGCGCTGGAGGGAGACTCCCAGGTAAGCAACCACAAAGCTTGCTCTCAAGGCCCGAGACGCAGCAGTCTTCTCTGTGTACTTAGGCAGCACGATTCATTGTTCATCCATGTTCACACATCCTTCAGACGACTCCATGAGAACATAGGGAACCTTGATTAAGCGCCTGCTGTGTTCCCCAAGCAATCCTATGGAGCTGGAGATTTCATAACTATGTCATAGTCAGAGTGAATTGTTCCAGGTCAAATAACAAAACAGCCAGAGCCTAAACCTGGGTCTCTGGCTCCAGTCCTGAGGGGTTTTCTACTGAATTCTGTCAAAATGGCTCACGCCTAGAATCTCAGGGATCTGGAAGAATGGCCATGCTAAGAAGGTTTGCATGTGGGGTTGAGCTCAAGATTTTGACAGGACTTTTCCTCAATGACTTTTTTGAAACTTCTTATTTTAAAATAACTTTAGACTTAGAGAAAAGTTGCAAAAAAGATCCAGAGAGCTCCCGTATGCCCCACCCCGCTTCTTTCAAGGTGGACATCCTGCATGACCACAATGCCACGTCCACATCCTTTCCCACCTGCGGACTTTATTTGGATTTCTCTTTTGTGCGCTGATCCCCTTTCCTGTTCTGGGATTCAGTACAGGATCCCACATTGCATCTAGATGCTTCTCTTTCCAGTCTTCTCCATTCTGTGACAGTTTCTCATCTTTCCTTCTCAATCAGGTGGTTGGACATCTTGTGATCTGTCCCTTGATTTGGGTCTGTCACCTGTTTTCTTGTGAACAGACTGAGGTTGAGTATTTGGGGCAGGAATAGTACAGACGTCGTGTGTCCTTGGCGCATCACGTGGGGGCCGCTTGGTATCAGTGGGTCTCACCGTGGTCAGGTTAATCGTCTGTGGTTTATGTTAGGTTTCAATGTTAAGTTAATAGTGTTTCATTTCTCATTTTTCAATATCTTGGGGAGATAGTTTGAGACTATGCAGATATCCTACTTGTCCTCAAAATTTTGCCTGTGAATTTTAATAGATGGTGCCTGCAACCGTTATTAGAATTAACGGTAGTTCTCTACCTCCCTCGTTCCCTCTCAATTTGCTAACTGGAATCTCCCGTGAGGAGCAGGGCTGGTTTTTTGTAGTAGAAACTGGAATCGTTGCTACCTGCTTCTCCTGAAGTCTGACTGCGCTCTGGAATCTGATCGCAGAGAAAAGTTGGAAAGTCTCCCTTACCTCAGCCTCCTCACCCTTTCTGTTTCTTAGTAGGGATATTACATCGGAGCGGTTGGCCCTCAGGGTTACCATCCCACATTCCTCCACTGGCAGCTGCTTGTCTATGGCGAGTCACTAAACCTCTGAGTCTCCATGTTCTCATCCGTCGACTGGGACTATC
This sequence comes from Sciurus vulgaris, assembly GCF_902686455.1. Classification (NCBI taxonomy): domain Eukaryota; kingdom Metazoa; phylum Chordata; class Mammalia; order Rodentia; family Sciuridae; genus Sciurus; species Sciurus vulgaris. The sequence goes on from NC_136469.1 coordinate 126,368,403, forward strand.
ATAGCGTCCCCCGAAGGAGATGCGAGGATGAAGTGAGGTGTTTGGCATCCAGCTCTGAGCCCCCACGCCCAGCACTCACTGAGCATGATCTGCTCTTTCTTCTGGAATGAAGTAGAAGTTTCTGCCACAGGGATTTATGTAGAAGCAAACTCCCTTGGAGGACGTCTGTCGTCATTTAAAATCAGGCCTGGATAATTTGGTTTTCATTTTGATGGACAGTGATACAAATGTTAAAAGGAAAAACATCAAAGGTCCTTAGTTACTTTTCCTCCTTCATGTCTTCGTGTGGCTTCTGGTCCCTGCTCACTGGCGCATGCACTCGCAAGGTGACCTCTAGTGTGTCCAACCCCCTGGATCGGCTTATCACTAGCTGTAGCACCTTGTGGTTTCTTGGTCTCTTTCCTCGCGGCTCTCAGTGGCTGCATATTCCGCTGAGCTGATGGCGGGTCCTTTCTTAGGTGTTCCCTGTGGTTGGGTGCCGCTTCTCTCAATTGCTAACTTGTCCTCTCGTTCAGGGTGTCTATCCAGTCCCGCCTCGTCTGAGGCGATGCTTAGTGGTGGGGCCCCGGGGTGAAAACTACCTCCTGCCTTCAGGGGGCTCAGAGTCTACCCAGGAAGGCGTGGGGGCTGCTTGCCAGGGGGCGGCGACCACAGCCAGTGCTGCGTGAGCACTTTCCTGTCTCCGACTTTTCACTTGAATAATTGAGTTATGTTCTGAATGACGGCCGCGTTACTGAGACAAACCGTCTCCGTGGTTTTCAGGCTCCCTGATAGCGCGCGGCCAATCTGCTTTCTGGAGAGGTTTTCTGATGGATGCCTCACCAAGGCCCAGCCATGTGTAGGAGGGGGACTGAAATCCTGTCAGCACCGGACGATTGAGTTTTGCAAATGGAAGAACTGAAAATTCATGTGACATTGTCGTTTTAAATTGCGTTTATTTAATTACTAGTGAGGACGAGCACCTTCACCTATTCTTGTTGAGCATCATTTAATCTTCACATCTTATGGGAATTCTCTATTCTTATTCTTTATCTCCTAGAGTTTTCATACTTTTTTTTTTTTCAGGCCATAATTAGTTCTTTATTTATTTGCCTAGTAGATAATGAACCTTAAAGCTATTGCCTTGTGTACAAATATTCCCCAGACTATTTTACCACTTATTTTCATAATATTTTCCACTGATTAGAAGAACCTTTAAAATGTTGCCAAGGCATTTTTCTTCTAATTCCTCAAGTTTTAAGAGTATCACTTCTTTTAAAAGAGAATAGAATATTCTATGTTTTGCTGCGGCTGTGTGTGCGTCTTAAAGATACTTAACATTTAAATTCATTTAGAGGTTATTTGACAGCACGGCAGAGGTTAGAGGATCTGGACCTCCCCATCTGCTTATATTTGAATCTCAGCTCTGTCACTTTCCAGCTGTGTGACCAAGGGCAAGTTCTTTAACCTCTCTGTGCCTCCGTTCCCAAACCTGTAAAACAGAGGATGGTAGGACCCATCTCGATTTGTTGTTATGAGGATTAAGTGACCGTATACAGAAGAGAAGGATGCATCCCGTACAGTACGCACTCAGAAAATGTTAGCTAGTTTATGTTTTCCATGATGACTGTGTAGGGTGCTCTCAAGAGTCCTGGTTGTACGACCTGGCAGATAGTGATTTTCATTCAGCTCTGGTTAGTGGCAGCTGAAGGGCATGTCACAGGGAATATGTGAGCCATTAAAATGTGACCATGGAGTCTTTGAAGGGTGACAGTCCAGCTCCATTTGAAAAGCTCCCAGTGGTGAGCACCAGCTCATGTTTTGCTGGCTTTGTGGTCTAGCCACACGCTGAGCTCATGACAGCCAGTGACCTTCCTCCAACTAGCATTGTCACACCCGTCTTGTGTGAAGCATCTCCACCGTCTGGCTCCTGAGCCAGGATCTGCACGGTCCAACAAGGCAGGGCCTGCCTCGGAGGGTCAAGAATAAGGTAGAGAAGGAAGAGGTCGGAAAGTGTCTGTGGGAGAGGTCTATGCCGACAGAAATCACGAAAGGCTTTCCACGCTGTCCCGGGAGAGCTGAGGAAGGTGCCGTTTATGACTTTATGCCTGAGAGAGACACTTGACATTAGAACGTCAGTCACAGGTTGTGCTAAGCCAAAGAAATACTTGTCAGATTTCTGACAGGCTGATGGTGATCAAGGGCACGGTCCGTGATGGACATCACCTCCTATGCGGTTCTCTGGTTTTGTTGGTGATCCAAGGGCACATTTTGCAGCGAGTTCTGTTTTGACAGCGTGAACAGGAAAGGACAGACCTCCCGGTTGACTGGCTGCTGAGCAGATGGAACGCAGCATCCTTTGAAAGCCTCCCGGTTCTCCCGCAAATAAATTTCTGAGATGCATATATTTGGGGAAACAATTCATCAGTGAAGATGACTAAACCATCTGGCTATCGGGCTGCAAAAAAAAAATACGTAGAGGTTGTAAAAGTTTACACGCTGATGAAGGGCGTGTGTCTGGGTTTTATTAGGAGGAACTGATGAGCTGGGTTTTGCCTTATCTTTAGGGATTTTTTAACCTGGCCCTGCTAATTGAAGAAGGTGCTATCATCCCACACCATATTTTGGATTTCCTGGAAATTGACCCATCGATCCATTCTAGTAACATCTCCATTCTCCGGGAACTGTACGAACGGTGAGTTCAGAGATGCTCTATACCAGGGGACTGGGGACCTGAGGAGCTGGTAGCTGTTTCTTGGCTCAGTTTACTTTGCCCTTACTTTGTGATGTCAATTGTCCGAGAACAGGTCCAGGATTTGCTTCTAATAGAGAACATGTAGCCAAAGCCACACATGCTTCCTTTTCTAGTATCTGAGGCTCATGATATAGAATGTGCTTGATCTGAAGTTCAAGTGCTGACCAAGATTTTCCATGACAGTAGGAAAAAAAACCAGCATCTGATTAGCCCACACTTTTCTAAAAGATAGGGAGGCATTCGGGCATCTGGACTTTGGACTGACACTCAGACAGAAATGCTGTCCTGATAGGCCCCGTGCTCAGGGTCCTCCTTAATAACGAAGGGCGCCAACGACCTTCTCCTCAGAGTCCTGCTCGGATCTCAGAACTCCAGGTCAGGCGCAGGACACTCGAAGAGCCTTTGTTTCCACGTCCCTCACCGCAAGTGTGCTCACTTGTGCAAAAGCAGAAGAGCGTAGGTCTGAGGCTCTGGAAAGGCCAGGCATAGTTGCGCCACCCAAGCGGCCGACCTGACAGGATGCCTGGCTCTGTCGGCAGGTGCTGGAGCCACAGCAACGAGGAATCCTTCAGCCCCTGCTCCCTGGCCTGGCTGTACCTCCACCTGCGGCTTATCTGGGGCGCTGTCCTGCACTCTGCCCTGGTAGGTACCGTCCCCCGCAGCCCTGCCCTCTGGCCCCTGCCTTTGTCAGTCATCTGACACGTGCTTCCGGTATCTGCAGATCTACTTTCTGGGAACCTTCCTGCTGTCCGTGCTGATCGCGGGGACGGTGCAACGTTTCCAGTATGTCTCAGGTAAAGCCTTGCAAAAGCCACAGTGGATGGAAAGGTGGGGACTACATCCCAGGGAGGCACACCGTCTCCCCAGGCCCTTCTTCAGCTTGGGCAGGCACAGCACGGCCCCCCAGGTGGCTGCCAGGAGGCCACAGACTATTTGATTTTCCAAACTAAGGATTTAAAAAAAAAAAAAAACTAAAGAAATTGAACTAAAATATCTTCTCCTGTTGAAAATACATCGTCTAGCAAAATTCTACCTCTGAAAACCCAGCTCACAAGCCCCCTCAGCATTAAGCCTTCCCTCTTGTCCCAGGGCAACAAGCAAAGGTGATAGGAGACAGGTAAAAGCTCACAATGAACAGACTTCCCCAGCCACGGGGACGCAGAGGGAGGGACCAAGGAGGAGTTCATCTAGCTTCGTTTCCGCTCATCACTGTTACTTTTCTGAGCTAATACAAGGTGCTAATACAGTCACTTCTATTTGGGTTTAAAGTACAGACTTGGCTACTCATTAGCTGTGTGACTTATGGCAAGTTACCTAACCTTCCTGATCTCCCAATTTTTCAACCAGCAAATGAGATTCTAATACTAGCTACATCCCAGAGATAGAAAATGGGGGGGGGGGGGCGAAGAAGAGTGAAGTGACAGAATACCCTAATGGCAATAAAAAGGAGAAATTTTAAAAATTATAATAAAATGTCATCCATTTCCATATGTAAAATTCTAGCCTAGTGCTTCTGAATGTTAATGTGTGCGGGAATCCTGCAGGAATAATATTAAATGCAGATTCCGATGCCGTGGGCGTGGGGAGGGTCTGACTGCACGAGGCTGGTAGAAAGACAACTGTAGTTAAAAGCTTGCTCTCACGTTTCTCTGGCCCCCTCTGGATACACTGGCTGCTCTTTTGCTCCCTGTCACACTGTAGGCTGAGTCAAGGGAGGCCTCAGCCCGTCCTTCCGGGCAGCTCAGGCCTAGCAGCTGCGCAGACCTACAGACATCTCTTGGTGGGAAAGTACAGCTTCCGGCCATCTTGGATGGCTGAGAAGGACATCATAACTCACCAAGACCAAGAGCGACACTTACAAATGGCTAGATTAGGGTGAGACGAGACTCTGGCGCCGTGATCCGTGTGGCAGACAGTGAAAAGCGAAAGGAACAGCCTCCCCTGCTTTCCTTGGTGGGAAGGGGGCTGCTGTTCTGGAATCATCTCCCTGCTGTCCCTGAGGAGGTCACAGGGAGCCAGCACAGGCCCTTCCAGGTTGGCTGCCTGGTTCATAAATCTCCCTCATGCAAATCCCCCCTCCCTGCTTTTGTCACCAGGTAGAACGCATTTATCCTGCCTCTTGTCTGTTTTCCCTTTCAAATTATCTTTGTCATTTTTACTCCGTGGAAATATCGTACTGATGATTACGAAGGCGGCTCCGTTGGAGGAGCTGAGACCGTCTTTATGATTCCGTGCCAGCTGGTAGCCATGAAAATTCATGGGCGGGTGGAACTGCTGTTACCAGAAGCCGGCTCCTCTCCCCGTTTCCCGTCTTCATTACCAGTCCCTCCACGCTCGGGTCTCCTGTCGCTCACTCCTGGCCCTTCCCGGGTCTTCTTGCTTCTTTCCCACATGTTCCTTGTTTTTTCAAACTTTTTTGTTTGCTTCTTCCAGCACGTACTTCCTTCCCTCTGGACCAACCTAGAGAAGGCCAAGTCTGGATAAGATCTTGAAAATAATTTCACTCTTTGCCCTTCATTTTACAGACAAGGAAACTGAGGCCAGAGAGGTAAAGTAGCTTCCCAAAGACCAAATAAAGGCGAGAGGAATGTAGGGCTGCAGACCGGCCAACAAAGTTTCAGAATCAGGCTCATTTAAAACAGAGATTGTCAACTGTCTCCAGCCCCTTACTCCTCACATAAGGAGTATTCTAGAACACCTTCTACCTTGAAGTGAAATTCATGATAATCAACCTACAGACACTCACACTTTTTAAAAACCCATAGAACGCCATAACAGGAATATAAAGAAATCAAAAGGAACAAATGATAAAAAGTAAACTCTACCCAGTGCATCTTAATGTCATGTGCACAGGAATTGCACATGGGTTGTATTAAAGGCGGTTCTGATTAGGGGTCTGGGGGCAGCTCTGAAATCGGGGTTTCTAACCAGCTCTCGGGCGATGCCTACGTGGCTGTTCCACAGACTGGACTTTGACCAGTAAGGGCAGAATTCAAAGAAAAAAGTCTCACATTTACAGAATGTGCCCCACAGGGGCAGCTGCGGCCCTGACAGCAGTCATGTCAAGAGTTAGGGCACGTCGTACGCGACTGCGTGACTTTCAAAGTTCCCCTGCGAAGTGCAGACGTGTCAGTCATTGTGAAATAGTCTTCATCAGCACAGCAGAGCAGCTGACCTTGGGGGTGATGGCAGGTGACAGAGGCCCAGAGCAGGAATGCTGGGCTGACGGGGCCAAAGCTTCCGCTGCCAGTGTCTCTCCAGGGAGCTGATGGCACCCAAGGCCCCCGACCTGCCCCACGGGAAGGGAAGGGCAGCATGGGGGCTGGCCACAGCTGTGGAAGCAAGCACAGCGCTGAACCTGGGCACCAGCCACAGGAGGAGGGCTGGGGACTGCTGAGGTCTGCAGCCAGAGGGGGCTGTCCTTGTCACAACTGGCATTTTTTCCAGTCAGTTGTTTTTAAAAATCAAGGATCTATCAGAGAGGCTGTCCCCATAGCTGACCATCCCTTCTACCTGCGTTCTGCTCAGACTCCCTTCATTTTCCTCCTGAGCGTGCCAGCTCTGGGATATGGGACCCGTCACAGCCTTTGTCCCATGGAACTGTCCCACATTCAGAAGGCTGCAGTGCTGGACAGCAGTTAGCGCTGGTGCTGTGAGGATCAGGCTGAGGTTCTGAGACAGGGAGGGGTCCTCTAGGGGCCTCAGTGTCCTCTTCTGTCAAACAGCCAACGTGGTAGTAGTACACCTGTCGCCTGTCGTAGGTGAGAGAACCAAGTGTGAAAACATGGTACACAGCTGGTAGCCCCCAGAGGTTAATGCCCTCCAGGGTATTTTACCTGTGATGGAAGCTGAAGTGTCTGCACTTCAGTAGCTTGGTTTGCCTCAGTAGCAGACCATTACCAGAGTCGCATGTTTTTCTGGGCTAGGTGACTCCTTCTAAAACATAAGGTTCTTTTTTCAAAGCATTGAAACCAGGGCTTTGGCTAATCCACCAAAAGCAGCGAGACAGCACTCCACAAACACTGCACATCTCTTGCCTGCACGGGAGCATGCCGGTGGCTAGCTGCCATGCCCCAGGAACGCTCTCCTTCCTGAGGCTAAGTCCTCATGGAGTACTGTGAAGGTCCCTGGGATTTGGACAGCCCTAGGAGCTCTTGATTGTCACTGGCCTAAGAGAGGAACACACATGGCCCCAGGCCTACTCTGTCCCCCCAGGTCCCTAAATACACAGCGTCTGGGTCACTGGGCAGCTCCAGTCCTGGCCGAAGTTTGGCGCCATCAGCCTTTGCTCTGAGTCTCCTGTTATTGCTGTGGTACAGCCACAGACGGGCCCAGCCCCTTTCCAGACTCCAGAAAGCTCTTTTCCGTGCCCACTGCCTCTCAAAAGCACTCTCCCTCTCCTTCCCTATCAAGGACGCCAAGCATAATTACCCTAATGGAGCAGGCTTTAAAAAACAAAAAAATCCCCAAGTAAAGTGTGTCTGGAGCCTGGTTCACCTCTGCCCACCCGAACCTCCCCTCAAACAAAAGACCTGGAGCCCAGCCTGCTGGCCACTGGAAGGAAGGCGAAGGGAAGGACAGAGGGAGAAAATAGAAACCACCTTTCAAAGCAGACTCCCGCCTCCATAAGGGTATTGAGCGTCCCATCCAAAAATCCAGAATCTGAAAGGCTCCGGAATCTGAAACTTCTTGAGTGCTGACACACCACCACACATGGAAAATTCCACATCTGCCTCGTGATGTCAAAACGCAGGCGCCCTGAAAGTACTGCATACGATGACCTTTAGGCTACATGTCTATGAACGTAAATGAACTTCATGCTTAGATTGAGTGCCGTCCTAAGATATCTCATTATGTATATGCACGTATTCCAAAATCCAAAAAACGCCTTAAATCTGAAACACTTCCATTTTTGAGCATTTCTGATAAGGGATACTCAATCTGTAATATCAGCACAAACTTTATGTCTAAATAAAATACACAGCGAAGAGCAGGATCTGCAGATCCTCCAGCTCCAGGTACCACCAGGAGCCCAAGGCCAGACCAGCCCAGTCAGTGTCTTCCTCAAGAAAGCCAGCTCCTCCTTTCAGGCCAAGTCGGTAGCCTGCTGTTCTCCTAGAAAGAGTTCAGATGAGCCAGGTGCACACGCCTGTAATCCCAGTGGCTTGGGAGTCCGAGGCAGGAGGTTGGCCAGTTCAAAGTCAGCCTCAGCAACTTAGCGAGGCTCTGTCTCTAAATAAAAAATAAAAAGGGCTGGGGATGTGGCTCAGTGGTTAAGCACTCCTGGGTTCAATCCCCATTACCCCCCCCCCCAAAAAAAGATGATATAAACCTTTCCTTAGTCTCTTCCTGTCTTCTAAATTTCTAGCTAACAAAATTTCTACTTAAAGTACAGTAAAATATCACAACGTGGTGCTCAGGATAAAAGCAGTAGCCTAAGTCGGGCAGACTTCATGGGGAGGTTCAGTCCCGTGTCCCGTTTGCATCACCTCGGTACCCCAACACCTCCACTCAGAAGAAAGAAAGGTTTCAGTGACGAGTCCTACGCCTGCACCAGGCCCTGCTGGGTGCGCAGCCAGGTGACGCAGCCAGGTCCTCCCTGCACCTCCTCGGGAACCTTCTCCATCTCTGGGTCAACCCTCTGGTTTCCCCTGTCTTGTTCTTTCATGCCCACATCTGGTCAGCTGGCCCGCAGATGTGTCTCTGACCATGTTCCACACCAGGGGTCAGCAATCTTCCACGAAGGGTCAGGTAATAAACATTTTTGGCTTTCGGGGTGTCCCCATCACAGCTCAACTCTGCCGCTAGAGCTCAGAAGAAGCCACCCCGGCTGGGTTTCTGATAAAACTTTCCCGTGGACACATTTGCATTTCATATATTTTTCCCCTGTTACGAAATATTACTTTTCTTTGGATTTTTGTTCACCCGTTTAAAAATGTAAAAACCATGCTTAGAGGGGGGCCATTCAAAGGCAGGCAGCGGCTGCCTTTGGCCAGGGCCGCAGCGGGGCCAGTGCCTGATTATTCTCCCTAATGTGCAAAAAATGGTCCCCCAGGCAGCCAGTCATCCGCAAATCACTTCTATTTGGCTCTGGAATATACTCTGTAATTTTTTAAACAGCACGCTTATATTCCTGGTTACCTTGATTCCAGTCTAGTAATAAAATTAGCACACATTCCAGGTGAGCAGAGACAAAGGGGCCACTTTAAAATTAGGATGGGCTGTGGGGGGCTTGCGAAGCTACTGCCAACCCCCACGTAGGGGAGCGAGCTCCCCAGTTCCACAGTAACACACTTACTCTGGAGGCAACAGCATTTCCTTTGTGCTCTAACCAGGAGGTTCAAACAGTGGCCGTGTTGATTAGGTTTTCTCCTACATTTATACCTTGGCATTTCCTGTTTTAATCAGAAAACTGATTGCTAATTTCTCTTGTTACCATGGTGATTTAAACATTCCCTGGACTTAAAAATACTTGCTTTCTTGCCGCGTTTACTTCCTCAGAGATCATCAGGCAGGTGGATCCTAGGGTCTGGGGACTAGCCCCTGATGCACAGGTGGGGAAACCAAGGCCCATGAGATTCAAGCACTTGAAATGGGAACGCCCACCCTTCCGTATCCATGCTAAGTTCACCTATTATTAGCTAGTGGCAGATAAATGAGACTTGCCCAGACCAGGTCTCCTGACAGCAGCAAAATGATCTTTGTACCTCATCACCAGATCAGTCACTACACACCAGCCAGAGTGAAGGCTTTAATGACTAGAAATGTCACCACATTTTACAACACCCTGGGGTCCCCTGCTACTGTCGTATTCTTTCAGGACATCTCTGGATTCACAGATTCTGTAGGTATTGGGAGGGGAGCCAGGGAGAAGCCCCTACAGAAGTCCTGTACAGAGCCAGGGCCTGGAATAGCCTCGGGAGATGACTGTAGCTACTTGGGTGTGGAATTCTTGAAGGGTTTTATCTAGAAGTCAGATTGTCAGTATGTGGTGGCATCTTTTTTAAAATCTATACATTTCAGGGTGGACATTTGGGAACATTTACAAGTGTTCCTACTTACTAAAAACTTCACAAGACTAAAAAATATTGCTGCACTTAATTAATGTCTCTGCTTAAAGGCAAACTGTTGTGTGCTCTTATCTCAGGCTACTGAGGTCTCAAAGAAAAAAGTGTAGGCATCCTAGAAACAAATGCACCAACTCTTCTCAGTCCTGGAAGCCATGCACCTGAAACCCCTAAATCTTAATACATTGGCCCAGTGAGCCAGATCCTGGTCATAGTAGCTAACATGCCAGACACTGTTCTAAGCACGCTGTCAGCGTTGACTCATTCAACCCTTATAAGGACTCCAGGAGGTAGGGGTACTCTTATTTTCTCCATTTTGGGGAGGCAGTGGAGGATGGGTAACTTGTCCAAGATCACACAGCCGTTAAAGGGCAAAGCAGACAAGCCCCAGGGCCCAGTCTTAACTGGGGCTCTTCTGAGGCTCAGCACTTACCTAAGGCAGGGTTTATCGGCCCCAGCACTATTGACATTTGTGTTGGATGGCCTCTATTCACTATCTGCTAGCCACATCACCCCACCCCAGGGATATGACAACCAAAAATGGCTCCAGACATTGTCAGCTGTTCTCAGGGGGCAGAATCACTCCCATTCAGAAACTGCTGACATCAAGTATAAAACCATAAGCTTCTCTAGGACTGGTAGAGGCCCAGCCTCCTTAGGATCGGCAGACTACTAAGCCACTAAACCCAGTCCTTATGCACCCAAAGCTTTATACTCATGTATTTAAATAAAGTGCTTTCAGTTTGACACACCATCCACATGGAATAAGAATGTGAGTAAAACAACACTCCTTTCTAATTGCTTGCTATGGTTTATGACCTGTGCTGCATCAGCGTCATGGCGGGGGATATGGTCACAGCCCACGAAACATAGATCAGAAGGGATTTTGCCTGTAACTTCTGGCATAAATGCAATACCTTACTTAGAATCCCAGGCCATCAGAACTATCAAAGATCTTTGCACATCCATTCCAACTTATCATTTTATAGAGGAGGATACCAAAGTCCTAAAAACCTAGATAATGACTCCAAAGTTTGCCTTCTACTTGGTATCAGGGGCCCGGGGCTAGAAGCATCTCTCCAAGCTGCCTAGAGTCTGGGTGTGGTTGGGTGTCCCAAAAGCTCTGTTTTGAATATTCAGCCCTGTCGTGCATGTGTCTCTACAGCCAGTGGTTCCCCTCCGGCACCAGCTCGGGCCCCCCCAGGCCCCACCTCATCCTCTGCAACTCCAGCTGTGACTTCGGCTGCAGACACCTCTGACCAGGACCAGTCCCCAGTCACTAATAACCCAGAGCCACGTGGGTGAACCATGCACTCCAGGTCTCTCCAGTTGAGCAATGATCCTTTCAACATCTGGGTTTGGGAGGCTAGGGCCAGAGCATTACCCTGATAAACACCTTAAAAATCTTGTCCACTGTATGCAGATTTTGCACTTGGTGTTATTTCTTAAAACTCAAATTATAAGGAAGTACCCAGAGCAGACAGTGGTTATACCAAAAATTCTCACAAAAATCCAAGAAACATCTTGATCAGAGGGCCATCTGGGGAAGTTCACTGGACTTCACAAACTTCTGTTCTCGTGGATTGTGTGTTTGGGAGTCTCAGTCTTGCTGGTGACACATCTGGATTCTTACACAGAGAGGCATTTTAGAAAGAGTCTCAGTTCTTTGTTCATTCCCTTTTATCAGAGAACAGAAAACTGACTCTTCCACGAAGGTAGATAATGTTTCAGTGCCCATGTATGCCAGAGCCTGTGCCTCAAAACCCAATTTAATCTTTGACTTCCAAAACCTGGCGGTTATAAGGCTGCTTGAAAGAAGTAGTTTATGGCTGGAAGTGCAGAGAAGATAATGGCTTTGTAAATTGGTTTACATTTTTCTCCTTGAATTTTTCTAGGGTCATAGTGCTTCCAAATCATTTGATGACACTGTTGGATATCTTTTATGTTTCAGTTGCAATCCATAAAATAACATCCAGAAGATTCTTAGTATTTAAGTGTAGTCTTCTCCATGAATTACCCATTAGAATAGACTGGCCGCAATGGAATATGCAGAAACCAAGCCTTTAGCTCATAGTCTCATCCCCACCCTGATGCCTGCCTGAGTCTGTATAGGGGTGTTGTGTGCGTGTGTGTGTGTGTGTGTGTGTGTGTGTGTGTAAGAGGGCAAGGAAGAGCAGAGTGTCGTTGTACTGTATGCTGCTAAGGTAGTAAATAAATCAGTAATGCAATATTGTGGATTCAAACTACTCTTTGCACTACTTTATTTACAGTAGTAAATAAAATTATTTTTATACAATCAACTACTGGAAAGTGCCTTTTTTTATAGTTTCTGTGGTTATCAAAGTGCATTTTCCTTAAGTAGGAAAAACAGGAGGAGGAGGAGGAGGAGGAGGAGGAGGAGGAGAAGAAAGAAAGAAAGAAAGAAAGAAAGAAAGAAAGAAAGAAAGAAAGAAAGAAAGAAAGAAAGAAAGAAAGAAGGAAAGAAAGAAAGAAAGAAAAAGTCTTCCTCATGAGAGAGATTATTTCTGGTAACCCATTAACATTTGTGGATATAAAGGTGGCAGGAAACGCCTTTCCAGGAACCCTGAGCTCAGGGTCTGGCCCCGTGATGTTTACACAGTGTCACACATTGTTTGGGGGCCTCTGGCTGCTCTGAGGCTGGGCTTTTTGTTAATGCTAGGTCCTGCCGTGGGCCCTCTCTGCACTGTTTGTTGCTCATTTTACAAAGGTTGCCTGCCCAATTTGCGAAAGAGCTAGACTTTGGAGTCTAGCTGTCTTGGGTGCAAATTCTGGTTCTGAATCTTTCTGGCTCAGTAACCTTGGGCAATGATTACTCTCTGGGTCCTTGGGCTTCTCCTGCGGCTTAAGAGATCATGTATGTAAAGCCCCAGGGAGAGTACCCCAAACATGTTTGGTTATTATATTTGTTAGAGAAAGAAATCTTAGGGGCCAGACAGTGGACTCTGGTTTGCTCAGATCCTCTCTTCGAGGCAAAGACACCATTCCTAGCCAGGAACCTAGGTTGCTGACAGCTCACAGCTACACCCCTCACTGGGCATCTCCTTGAGCTGTGGGACCCGGCAAGGTTAGGCCCTTGCCACAGCAGCCCGTGGCCAATGGCCTGCTGATGGAGGTGGAGTTTTTCGTCTCAGCACTATTGACATTTGAGATGAGTGGCTCTGGGTTGTAGTGGCTTTGTAGGGTGTTCAACAGCATCCTGTCCTTAACCCACTGGATGCCAGTAGCACATACTTCTCAGTCCCCTCACTCCTTCCCCCTTCCCCAGCTGTGACAGCCAAGAATGCCTGCAGACATTAGGAGTAAAATCATACCCTCTCCCTTCATGAGAACGACTCATATAGGAAAACGGTCCCCTTTCCTCAATTGGGAACAACTCCAGAGCGCTACCTTATTGAATCCAGCTTCTCTCTGTGCCCAGTTCTACCCTCCTTACTTACAGGATTTTCCCATAGACCTCAAATCCAGCTCTGTACTTCGGTGTCTAAGAAATCCAAGTGTATTTGTTTGGTAGGGCTTCCAGAATAAACTGCTACTTCCTGAGTGGCTTCAACAATAGACATTTGTTTTCTCACAGTTCTGGAGGCCAGAAGTCCAAGATCCAGGTGTTGGCAGCATTGGTTCTTTCTAAGTCCTCTCTCCGGCTTGCAGATGGTCTTCCAGTGTCTTCATGTGGTCTTCCCTCTGTGTCTGGGGCTGAATCTCTTCTAAGGACAGCGGTTCTGTTGGGTTAGAGCAACATTTTACCTTAATCACCTCTTTAAAGACTCTATCTCCAGTATGGTCACATTCTAAGGAACTGGGGGTTAGGCCTCTGACATGCGCATTTTGAGGGAGACACAATGCAGACTGTTATTAGCCTAAAACAACAGGAGAGGATGGTTCCAGTTCAGAGGGAGGACTCAGGGGAGCCAGGCTGGCCTGCTCCAGCTGACCAAGCACTGGTCATCTCCACCCGAGGCTGGGAAATGCTGGCATAGCTCCAGAGCAAAACCACCTCAGGTGAAGCTGGAGGACTAATTCTCAATTCAGGCCCCATCTTACACTTCCATTCTCTGAGGACCTCTCAAGATTGTATTTCCTGTGTCTAACTTATACCTTCTCCTCCTCTCTCCTAAAGTTCTAGACTCAGTTCCCACAAAGCTGATGTGCCAACTGGCTGGAATAAAAACCTGCACAGAAAACACAACATGAAGTAGGTGGAAAGGAAAGAGGGGTGGAAAGGCCAGGTACACAGGTGACATTCAGTGACTTCCCTATCGTCCCTCCACTCGGTACACGCTTAAACCAGAGGGCCAGTCTATTGTGAACCTAACCCATAGATGTGATTGTTTTGGCCCAAATGAAATTTTTTGAAGTTTTAGGTAGTTGCCAACATCTTAAAATTCATAAGGAGATTCTCCTTAAAAATGTGAAGATGTAATCCTGGCAACTCAGGAGGCTGAGGCAGAAGGATCTCAAGTTCAAAGCCAACCTCAGCAATGGTGAGGCACTAAGCAACTCAGTGAGACCCTGTCTCTAAATAAAATACAAAATAGGGCTGGTGATGTGGCTCAGTGGTTGAGTGCCCTTGGGTTCAATCCCTGGTACAAAAAAAAAAAAAAGTAAATATGTGAAAAACATGGGCTTTTGCAAGAATTGGGTGAGGCTGAACAGATCTTTCCCTTTTGGATGGAGCCTGTGCTTTCTGACTTGCCCCAGTCCCCACCACTCTCTGTTGCTTTCCACCTAGATCACTTCCCCTTATGCAAGCATTTAAGTTTACAATCTATGCTTTGGACTTCCTTCTCTTCATTCTTAATGACTTCATTTCAGCAAGCTCAGAGAGATCTCCAGATTCAACTATTGCTTAATCACTGCCAATCCTCTGCAAGCTAGAGAACTGGTAATCTTCCCTTCTACTCTTTGGTAGAGGAAGATGCCAAACTGTGGGTCATTTTGAGTCTTGACAAAGTTTTCAACAAAGTTTCAGGACTAAAAACATCTGTTTAAAACAATCAATCCCAAGGTACAGTGTGCACATCTGAAATTCCAGTGACTTGGGAGAATGAAACAGGAGGATCATAAGTTTGAAGCCTGCTTAAGGAATTTAGCATGACACTGTCTCAAAGTACAAAAGGACTAGAGAGGTACTCAGTGGTAAAGCAGTTCCCACTACCACAAAATGAAAATAAATAAATAAATAAATAAATAAAATAAACAATAGTGTTTTCCTACACCAGCAATAGCTTAATTATAAAATGCAATATTAAATGTAAATAAGACTTTGTTTATAATAGACAATTATAAAGTGTCTAGTAATTAAACAATGAACTCAGAGCTTTAGCAAGAAAATCTTAAAATTCTATTACAGTACATAGAGGATATATATAAAATAGTATACCATGTTCATAGATAGAAAAATAACATACAAATCTGTTCATTTTCCTCAGAATTTACCCATAAACTTAGGGATATCCCAACCAAAGTTCTGAGGAACTGACAAAGTGATTTTTGAATTTGTATGAAACCATAGAAGTCCATGGATAGCTATGTAAAGTTTGAGGGCAAATGAGTAAAGAATTGACCTACCACATATTGTTATAGTACAAAGTCATGGTAACAGAAACAGTGGATGGTAATGAAAGAATTGACAAAGATTAATGGAGAAGAATAGAGAACCTAGGAGGAGATGGAGATTTGGTACACAATAAAGTGGAATCACAAGTTAATTGGGGTAAGAATAGAATATTTAGGGGGCCGGGGATATAGCTCAGTTGGTTGAGCGCTTGCCTTGCAAGCACAAGGCCCTGGGTTCAAATCCCCAGCACCACAAAAAAAAAAAAAAAAAAAAAAGAATATTTAGTGGATAGTGAGCAAATTGGCCAATTATATTTTGAAAATTAAGATTGAAATTCTATCTCTGTTTATAGATATAAAGGCCTACGGAATTAAAACTTCACTGTGATGGTAGAACTACAAGGTTAGTTGTAGAGCATCATGGGACCTTTAGCAACACCCGGGGCCCCTCTCTACTAAACACCAGTAGTGCCCCTTCAATTGTGACAACCAGAAAGATCTGCAGGCATTGCCAAACGTCCCCTGGAGTGGGGCTGGGGGAAGCGGAACTGCCCTGGTTAAGAACCCCAGCCCTGAATCGCACGTCAAATACATGAGAGAGTTAGTCAGCAATCAGGGTGTCACCGAACCCAGGTTTGGAGGTTCATTGCATAAAAAATCCAATATCTGAGAGACGAATGTTGGGGAGAAAAAAGGTTTTTTGGGGACTAAAGAGTGGAGAAGAGAGAGCTTTGCTCACAAATCAGCTCAGGTCCAGAAGTGTGAAGGGTCACAGAGAGAGGACGAGAATAACGTGGGAGAGGGAGAGACTAACAAAGGGGAGGAAGATTCACGTCTTTTGCAGGAACTCAAGGGCCAGCTCTTGTCATTCCTGTTGTGGACGGTGTTTCTGGTCATGATGTCTGGCAGGTGCTTTGAGCCGTAAAGAGGGAGAGACCTGGCAAGTTAGGTCAGACTTACCCTACATTACAGTTTTGGACAAAATGATCAACATGTCTGCTTGTGGTCACAAAGGTCAGGGCACCAAAGGAGACAGACACACGAGGAAGACAGAGAAGCCAAGTCTTTTCATTCCATATCAGGCACCATCAGACACCCCGATTGTCCCCGGAAGCAAGGACAGAGAGTGGACCGCAGACTCTCTTGCTTTTGGACTTCCACCATGACTTCAGCAGAGTGAGGAAGCCCTCATTTCCCTTCATTGAGCTGCTGAAACATTCTTTATAGAATGCAAAGCTCTCATGTCAGAAGATTGTGCCTGATGAACCAGCAGAGCACAATCTGGTGAGAAAAGATCAGATTCAATAAACTTACCTGGATTTGGTAATTAGGAAAATCCAAAAATGAGCCTTTAAAGATATATAGTATTTTTGCAATGGACTAGATGTTTAGGTCTCCCCACCCCATCCGTCTATTGCCACTCTAACCTCCAATGCGATGTGACTTAGAAGCAGGGCCTCTGGGAGGTAACTAGGGTTAGATGAGGTCAGGAGGGTGGAGCCTCATGAGGAGGTCAGTGGCCCTAGAAGAAGAGACACCCGAGGCCACACAAGCTCACAAGATGGCAGCCACCTACAGTCCCAGAGACGGAACTTTAGAATAACACCCGCTTACCAGCACCTTGACCTGGGACCTCCCAGCCTCCGCAACTGTGAGAAAGACATTCCTGTTGTTTTGGAAACCAGGTCTTTGGAAGTTTGCTCTTATAGCCTGAGCAGGTAATATAGTTGTCTAAGAGTAACAGATTACTAAAAGGCACAGTGAATAAGAAAGTTAGAGTGACTTTATCAATAAGAGACATGAAGATCAGTAGGTGAGGAAGATAATGTATAGACAGTGTGAAAAATGCTTGAAGCAAAACCCGACACAAATTAGAACAAAGAGATAAATCCGCAGGAAAGTTGGAGGCTTTAACACATTTCTCTCAGTAATAGAACTAACTAAAATTGGTAAGTACACAGAAAATCTGTATGACACAATCAACCCCCTTAACCAAATTAACATTTATGAAATACTGTGCCCCAAAATTATAAAATAAACACACTTTTTAGAGGAACAAGGATGTCCACCAAGGTAGACCATATCCTGAGCCATAAAGCAAATCTCATTATGTTTCAAAATACAGAAATCTTACAGAATATATTATCTGACAACAATGAAAATCAATTAGAAATCAACAATACTAAAACCACTATAATAGCTAGTAAACAAATAACTCATGGCTAAATAATCCGTTGAACAAAGAAGAAATCACACAGGAAAAGAAAAAATATTTTTAACTACATGATAATAAAAACAACATATCAACATTTGTCAGACTTTATAACATGAATGTTTACAACAAAATTAGGCAGATCTCTAATCAGTGGTCTTACATGCCATAAGTAAAAAGGTCAAACTACACCTGAAGCAAAGCAAGAGAAAAGAAATAATAAAGAGAAGAAATCAGTGAAATTACAACCAGAAAACAACAGAAAATCAATGAAACCAAAAATTGGTTCTTTGGAGGGAAAAATCAAAATTGATAAAATCCTTAGTAGAAAAGACACAAAATTACTAATAGCAGGAATAAAAGGAAGACATTGTTACAAATCTTACAGACATTAAAAGAGTAATAAAAGAACATTATGGAAACTTGATGCCAATAATTTTGACAAATTAAATAAAATGGAAAATTCCTTGAAACACATGAAATTGCTAAAGTTAAGAACAGATAATCTGAAAAGTCTATAGGTTTAAGGAAATTGGATTCATAATTAAAAACCTTTACTAAAAAGAAAATTATAAGACCAGATAGTTTCAGAATTGAATTCTATCAAACATTTCAGGAAAACGTATTACTAACTTTCAGAAAAATAGAAGAAAATACTTATGAATTATAAGGCCAGAACTACCTAATTATCAAAATTGAACAAAATATTACATGAAAAGGAATCTCAACTTAGATCAATAATCCTCATAGACACAAAAATCCTTAACTAAATATTAGAAAATTGAGACAAGCAATTAACTAAAAAGATGAAACATTGTAATCAAGAAGAGTTTACCTCAGGAATGTAAAGTTATTTAACATTTGAAGTTAGTTAATATATATCATCATATTAACAGTCAAAAAAGGATAAAACGTGGTCATCTCAATAAGTGCAGAAAAAGCCTTTGACAAAATCCATTATTCTTTTGTGATAAAAACATACAATAAAGAAGAGAAGAGAATGTTCTCAGTCTAATAAAGGCTACAACTAAACCTGTGGCTACATTATACTTGATGACGAAAGACCGAATGGTTTCCCCCTAGGATTTAGAAATGTGTTAGTCAGTTTTACATTACTGTGAGAAAATACCTGAGGAAATCAATTTACATGGAGCAAAAGTTCATTTGGGCTCACAGTTTCAAAGGCTTCAGTTCATGGTCAGGTGGCCCTGTTGCTGTTGGACCTGTGGTGGCACACTCATCATGGAGGGCACCCTTGGTGGAGAAGGCCTGTCTACCTCATGGTGGCTGGAAAGCAGAGGGAGAGAGAGAGAAATGGGCCAGTGTCCCATTATGCCCTTCAAGTGCATGCTCCCAGTGACCTAGCTTCCTTCCACTGAGCCCCATCTCCTGATGGTTCCTCCATTTCCCAAAGAGCCAGAGACTGGTGATCAAGACTACAATACTCGGTCTTCACAGGGACATTGAGGATTCAAACATAGCAGAATAAAGCAAGGATGTCTACTTTCACCAGTTTTACTCTGTATTGTACTGGAAGTCCTGTGTAAATTTTTTTTTTAATTTAAATCCTAAGGAATATTTTTTAAATACCATAAAAAATTAAACGAGCTTATTAAGGTTGCAATTTCCAAAGTTAACATGTTTTGATCGATATGTTAGCAATAAATTATTAAAATGTAAAATGTTAAGTAAAAATATTTACAAGATATCAGGAAATAAGAAAGATCTTCAATGAAAATATACGTCCACCTGTACACCTATGTTCATAGCAGCGTTCTTTGTAAAAAGTTCAAACTGGAAACAATGCAAATGTTCATTAACAAAGAGCTGCACACATAAATTACAAATGATGCAATGGAATGCTACTAAGCAGTGAAAAGGAATTAACTATTGATACGCGTGTGCTGTGGTTTGGATGCAGTTTGTCCCCAGAGGTTCACTTGCTGAAGGCATGGTCTCCAGTGTGGTAGCGTTAGTTGGTGTAAACAGAAGGTGATTAGGTCATGGGGCTCTGCCTTCAGAGGAGATTCATGTAGGTCTTGCCAGACTGGATTAGTTTTTGCCAGAAGAGGTTGTTCTAAGGGAGTCTGGCCCCACTTGTGAATATCTTTTCACCCCGCTAGCTACTCTCCCAAGCACTCCTGCCACTGTGATGAGCCCTCACCAGAGCCAAGCCAATGCTGGTTTAGCTCCAGAACTATGAGCTAAATCAGCCTCTTTTCTGTAAAGTATCCAGCCTCAGGTATTTTGTTGCATCAGCAGAAAACAGAATGATACATGGCTGGGGATATGGCTCGATGGCAGAGCACTTGTCTGGCATGTGCAGCTCTCCAGGTTTTAGTCCCAATATAGAAAGAAAGAAGGGAGGGAGGGAGGGAGGAAGGGGAAAGGAAGGAGAAAAAGTATAGAAAGAAAATGGACCAAGACAACACATAACATGGATGCGTAATTACAGCAAGTGAAGGATGCAGACAAGAGAAGAACACATGTCCAATGAACCCATTTAAGTAAGAGAAAACGCAAACCAGTCTACAGCAACAGAAAGCTGGCGGCGAGTGCCTGGGGCGGATTAAACGTGGGGCGGGGAGGCAGGGAGAGGATGCTTTTAGACTCCAGTAGCGACCCAGGGCCTCAGTGGTGTCCACATGTGTCAGAACCCCATCAAATCGTGCTCTTTAAGCACACGCACTTCATAGAGGTCGATTGTACCTCAGTGAAGATAGCAGGTCATTTGAATTTAATATTCTTATGTGAGTTTACTCTGAATATAATGGTTTATAAAACTCCATGGCAGATAAAATGACATTCTAGTCACTTGACAAGACCAACAAACAGAAAGTTACACAAAAGCACAATGTTGAACAAGATAAAATGAGGGGTGAGATTTGCAAACAGGAAAGTGGTGTATTTTGATTTTCCTTCAAATTCACATCCCTGTCCAACCTTCTCCCTCAGGGGGAAAGCCCTGGAGGTATAACCAGAGAGCCTGAGAGAGCAGACACTGGACTTCAGCAGCAGAATCCAGAGCTTGCCACCAGTCGGCTGGAGGGAGTGGCTTTCCAACAAGGAACAGAGTGGAGGATCAGATCACAGGCTGCTCTACAGTGGGCAGAGCTGGGACCATCCATTTCCAACAGCTGGAACTGTGGCTCAGAGAGTAAAATAGGGGAAGCAGAAGAGCCCACTCCTTCCAGCCTACAGGATGGGCCAGGGGAAGAATGGAAAAAGAATTTAGAGCACTAAAGTAGATGTCAGGGCTTGTTTATTACATCCTGTATGTCCAACATCCTGTATGTCCTTTTGAGACAAGTTCTTGTTAAGTTGCTGAGGCTGGCCTCTAAACTTGTGATCCTCCTGCCTCAGCCTCCATGGTTGCTGGGATTACAGGCATGGGCCACTGAGCCCAACTGTTTGTATTTTAAAATATCCTCTTGATACCTTCTCCCCATTCCCAGATCCCAGGAAGACTGATGCTTGAACTTAAATGCAGAGAAGTCCTGGGCATAAAGATATCTGTCCTCTTCATTGGAAGTTGCCAGACTGGCTGATTTTCCTGCAGAGGCCTGGGTTAAACATGTCCATGTACTGGAAATTTAATCTCCAAATTCATAATTAGCTGTATCTGGAGCTGGGAGGTGTGGTGAAGGATTCTGAGAGAACAGGCATTTTCATAGGGAAGAAGCATCACACAAAAGCAATGAATTGGTTTATTGCATTGAAACAAACTGACTCTCAAATGCACTCCCCCCAACCCAACCCACAGATACCCAGGGAACCCAGGCTTAAAAGAAAAGCTGGATTGCAGACAAAATAAATACACGGCCAGCTGAGCACACGGGCACACACCTGCAATCCCAGCTTCAACTCTGGGAGAACTAATGGCACAGATGCCAGGCAGGGAGCTAGCTGGCCAGTTCCTGTGTTGCAGTCGGCTTGATATTTTGGGTTTATAGTTGCATTCTTATTTTTTCTAAAAAAATATTTTTTTCTTATTTTTTCTAAAAAAGTTGAAGCCTAGCTGAGGTTGGTGGTGCACTAGAGAAAGTGAGGCAGGAGGATGGCAAGTTCAAGACCAGCCTCAGCAACATAACAAGACTCCATCTCAAATTTAAAAGTGAAAAAAGAGCCACAATAAATCAAAGGCATTCCTATATATCAGTGATGAATCCACTGAAAGAGTTATTAGGAAAAACCACTCCATTTGCAAAAACCTCAGAAAAATAAAATGCTTGGGATTCAATCTAACAAAAGAAGTGAAAGAGCTCTACAATGAAAACTACAGAATGCTAAAGAAAGAAATTAAAGGAGACCTTAGAAAATGGGGAAATCTCCCATGCTCTTGAATAGACGGAATTAACATTGTCAAAATGGCCTTACTACCAAAAGCATTATACAGATTTAATGCCATTCCTCTTAAAATCCCAATGACATTCTTCATAGAACTAGAAAAAGCAATCATGAAATTCATTTGTAAAAATAAGAGACTCAGAATAGCCAAAGCAATCCTTAGCAAGAAGAGTGAAGCAGGACGCATCACAAGACCAGACCTTAAACTGTACTGCAGAGCCTTAGTAACAAAAGAGACATGTAGACCAATGGTGCAGAATAGAAGCCACAAAGACAAACCCACCTAAATACAGTTGTCTCATGCTAAATGAAGGTGCAAAAACATTTATTGGAAAAACATAGCCTCATCAACAAATGGTGCTAGGAAAACTGGAAACCCATATATAGCAAAGTGAAATTAAAGCCCTATATCTCACCCTACACTAAACTCAAAGTGGATCAAAGATTTACCCACTGGAACAGAGACCCAATAAAAGAAAAAACAGGCTCAAATACTCATCATGTCAGTTTAGGACCTGACTTCATTAACAAGATTCCTAAAGCACAAGAAGTAAAATCAAGAATCAATAAATGGGATGGAATCAAACTAAAAAGCTTCTTCACAACAACAAAAAAAAATCAATCATGTGAAGAGAGAGCCTACAGATTGGGAGAAAATCTTCACCACATGCACCTCAGGTAGAGCATTAATATCCAGGATATATAAAGAATTCAAAACACTTAACATCGAAAAACAAACCAATCAATAAGTGGGCTAAAGAACTGAACAGATACTTCACAGAAGAAGAAATACACTCGATCAACAAACTTGTGAAAAAATGTTCATCATCTCTAGCGACTAGAGAAATGCACATCAAAATTACTCTGAGATTCCATCTAACTACAGTCAGATGGCAGTTATCTAGAACACAAACAATGAATGTTGGTGAGGATGTGGGGAAAAGGCACACTCACACATTGCTGGTGGGACTGCCAGTTGGTGCAACCACTATGAAAAGCAGTATGCAGATTCCTCAGAAAACTAGGAATGGAACCTCCATTTGACCACCAAACTACCCTACTCCTTCGTTTATACCCAAAGGACTTAAAATCAGCATAGTACAGTGATGCGGCCACATCAATGTTTGTGGTAGCTCAATTCACAATAGCTAAATTATGGAAGCCATATAAGCGGGTGGCTGCAGTTGGGCTCTTTGTCCATAAGTACAGGAAGCTCTTGGTGGTGACCTGTCGGACTCCCAGATAGTTAGAGCGCCTGGTGGTTGGTGGCTGGTGGTTGGTGGCTGGTGGTTGGTGGCTGGTGGTTGGTGGTTGGTGGTTGGTGGTTGGTGGCTGGTGGTTGGAGGTTGGTGGATGGTGTTTGGGGTGTTTTGCTGTTGGTTTTTTGATTTGGGCTTTGGTTTGTTTGTTTGTTTGCTTTGTCTTTTTTGTTTCTTGGTTTTGGTGTTTTGTTGGGTTTGTTATTCAATTTTAGCGAGCCTCCTTCCTTGATGTTCCGACTTTAGGATGCTTTGCAGTCAGAGGAGTGCGCATGGTGTGGAGCCCCAGGGGCCCAGCTCCTGCTACCAGCCGGCCCTCACCAACCACTACCAGGTGGTGAGGGGGCTTGGGCAGGGGGGCTTCAGCCAGGGGGTCCTGGCCCGCCATCTCCTCACCGGGGCAGTGGTGGCGGTGAAAGTCATCCCCAAGACAGAGGGGAACGAGCCAATCCAGTGGGAGCCACACAGGTTGGTGGCCCTGGAGCACCCAAAGGTGATCCAGCTCTTCCAGGTCATGGAGAACCACAGACATCTACATGGTCGTGGAGCACGCAGAGCGGGGAGCTGGGGAGTCACATCCTGTGGGCCCGGCCTGAGGGAGGAGAAGGCGGCAGGCCTTGGAGCAGATCGGGTGCCCTGCGCCGCAGCCACGGCAGGGGCATCGCGCACCTGGACCTGAAGCATGACAACGTGGTGCTGGATGCCGGGCCGCAGCCTCAGACTCAGGGACTTTGTTCTGAGCGTCACCCTCAGGCCCGGGCAGAAGCTCTACACCTCCCGGGCTCGCTCCTGTACTGCACCCCGAGATCGTGCAGCGGCAAGAATTCGAGGGGCCCCAGCACGTCCAGAGCCTGGGTGTCGCACGCTCTGTCCTGCTCACGGGGAGACGCCCAGCCAGGCCCGCGCCCAACAGCGCCCGCTGAAGCTGACCGCGCAGGCCACCTGTAGCTCCCCGTGCTGCTCTCCGGGACACCCACAGCCTCATCCAGCAGATGCTGACGCTGGACCCCGCAGAGGCCCACCCTCGAGCAGGTGATGGGCCATCGGGGCTGACCAGGGCCAGCAGCCTCCACCCGGTCCTGGCAGCAGGCCACACCTTAAACACCCCAACCCCGCCATCATGACCATCATGTTCACGTGGGTTTTGACCCCTGTAATGCCTGGGTGTCCCTGGGCAAGGGGAAATTCGATGAGGCCATGGCGATCTATCGCGTCCTCCAGCACCAGGGACCCCAGGGGTGGGCTTCGGGCTCCAGGCGAGGCCTGTATGCCCCACGGATGCCCCCGGCATCCGCCCCAGCAAGTGTGCCAGCGAGCCTGCCCTTCCCGCGCCCTGTGAGCAGCACAGCCTGCGGAGGCCAGGTGCCAGCCATCCCTTGGGCGCTTCCGCCATGTGGACACAGCCCCTCCCAGCCCAGCCCCAGGGGAGACCCTGTGCCCCACAGGCCCGAGCACCCCGGGCCCAGCCCCTGCATGATCCTCAGCAGGGGTGGCAGAAGGCCCCAGCTCGTCCTCCCAGGGTCCCTCCTCAGGCCGATCCACTGACAGCTGCAGGGGCTGGAGGGGGTCACCAGGAGGATCACCACCTGCCTTCGAGAACTCTGCTGCTGTGTGCCCTGCGTCCGCCTGCCCGCCTCCACCAGAAGAGTGGCACCTGTGCAAGGAGGCCACAGACGCCCTAGGTTCCCACACCGAGTGGCTCCAGGGGACGTGCCCTGGTGGGATGGACAGACCAACGGACAGTCAGAAGTCCCCGAGCTCCGAGCATCCTGACCTCGTGGAGTGGTCTCCAGTCAGGAATGAACTCAAAGAACTTCAGCCATGAGGTGCGTCAACGGCCCGGCCGCCCCACGCGGATTCCAGCCAAGAGCGCGTCTGCACCCACCAGATTCCCCTGGGCACCTACCTGCCGCTGATTCAGAGGCTCTGCTCCTGGGACGCTTCCCCCTGCCCTGCGCCTCCCTGGCCTTCCTCCTGGGCTTCTGGGATGGCAGAGCTGGTTCCTGATGAATTGCTCTTTCTCACCAACTGTATAATAACCTTGATGTTCCAAAGGGTGGAAAAACAGGTCAGCCCAGAACAAAAACCAGGTAGTTCTAAGTAGATAAAGATAAGTCTACAGAATCTGCTGTCATTGTACCTGAGCTGTGGGTTTACGGACCCCGATTATACTCATGTCCTAAGTTTTGTCTGAAATATTTTTAATTATACAAGGGAATGTGTGTCAGTCTACTGTCTGCTGCTGTAACTGAATGCCACAGACTTGGTCACCTATAAAGGACACAGATTTCCTTAGCTCACACTTCTGGGGACTGGGAAGCCAAGGTGCAGGGGGGGCACCTGGTGAGGGCCTTCTCGCTGTGAGTGGCACCACGTGAGGAGAGACGGGGAAGCTGCCCGCTCAGGTCCCCCTCCTCTGACAAGGCCACTAAGCCATCACGGGCCCCGCCCTGACGACCTCATCAGTTCCTGATCACCCAGCCATTGCCACCTCCTGAAAGTCTCACTTCCAAATAACATCAGCACAGGAATTCACAGATGAAGTTCCCAACACATAGACTTTGGGGACACAGTCACAACATAGCAGAGGGGACGTGGTGGCAACTTAAAAGCTGGCAATTGGGAAGGAATTAGGCCAAATCTATGTGCTCCTTCCTTGAGTAATAAGTGTATTTCTCTAAAGGGGAAGAGAGGCAGAAGGAGGAGCAGGAGGTGGAGGAGGGAGGAGGCCATCGCCTCTGCTGCTGTGTACCGCCCCGTGATTGTATCTTCAGAGGTGAATCGGGAGCCAGGACAAGGGGCATAGACCATTTGGAGCACAGAAAGGCGTGTGTGTAAATCCACCTTCCTCTAGAGGACAAGAGCTGCCTGAGAGGAAGCTGGCGGCGGGGACCAAGTAAGAAGGAAACTTACACCATATACTTCTTTGTGCCTTTTGAATTTTGGATACTATGCATGTATTACCCATTCAAACGATGCAGTGCTAAAGGAAAAGTGATAACTGACAAAAAGCCATTCATTTATCCCTCGATTTAAAACAGGACATCTCTATGCTGGACCAGGTCTTAAACTGTGAAGGGATAGGCTTGCTGGGTGGGGGCTGGGGGCCCACCTCATTTAAACCTCTCTTCTTCTGGACACACCTCCCCCAGAGTGTGCATAAGGGACAAACCCAGGTTGTCCCATATGACACTGCTGCTGTGGTCTCTAACCACGCCAGCCCCATGGTGGCCATGTGCTTCCCAGATTTATATCGTATCTGTGTTCCTTCGGTTTTTTGGGTTTTTTTAAATATAAAATATAATTGTGGCAAATATACATAACATACAATTTGCCATCTGAGCCATTTTTAAGTGTACAGCTCAGTGGTGAAGTACATTCACATGATTGTAACCCGATCTCCAGATCTCTTCCTCTTGCAAGTCTAAAACTTTGTACCCGTGAAACAACCTGAATCTTCTGCCCCTGTGGATTAAGCTCCTCTCGGGGCCTCACATAAGTGGAGTCATCCAGAATTTGTCTTTGTGAGTAGCTTATTTCACGTAGCACTTCGTCCTCAGGTTCATCCTGGTTCTAGCAGGTGTCGGGAGAGCCTGCCTTACGAAGGGTTGTGTGCTGCTCCCTTTATGCACAGGTGCACCACATTCTGGTTATCCATTCAGCATCCACGAAACTCGGATTTCTTTCCACTATTAGGGATGACGCTACCTCAAGTGTGAGGGTGCAAATATCTGAGACCCTGCTTTCAGTATTTTCGGAATATGCCCATGAGTGGATTCCTGATCACACGGTGATTCTGTGCTCATCTTTTGAGGCGTCACCACACCGTTTTCCACAATAGTCGCACCGTGCTGTGTTCCTACCCCGGTGCACAATGCTCTCCATTTCTCACACCTCACAACACGCTGTTTTCTGCTTGTTTGTTTTGATTCTGGATAGCAGCCACCCTAATGGGCGTGAGCCTATCTCACTGAGGTTTCGGCTGCATTTCCCTAAATCACCTTGCTTCTCCGTGACTTGGTCGTTGTCTTCAGTCCCGTTCTCCTGCCCCAGCCTCAATGAGTCTGTCGGTTTCTTAAGGGTTTTGTGTTTTCCAGATGTGCCCAGATGTTCACGGGCTTCTCCTTACGAATTCTGAGGCCAAGGATGCTTCTGACAGGGTGAAGTTCCCAGTTTCAGACAGCTTCTGACCTTAAGCAGAGCAACAGGTCATCTGAAAGAGTGTGGTGACGAGGACAAGCCCAGGCAGCTGTAGGGGGGACAGGTGCTCCTGGGGGATGGGCCTGCAGTAGGTTTGCCTTTTTCTAGTATTTCTTGAGATTTTAGGTGTTGCTTTTATAGCAGACGAAATGGCTTATTTGCCAGAAGAACAGAGCGGCCGTAGAGTGCATGTGTTCAACACTTCCCATCCCGCAGGAGCATCTCAGTAGGGAAGGGTCCTGCGGCCAGGCAGGGGGCGGTCCCCACAGGAAAAGGCAGGGTGAGCAGGAAGCCCTTAAGGCAGGGACTCAAGTGGAGTCCTGGAAGGGGCCCAAGGGCCAGCGGTGTTGGAGCACCTCGGAGAGGGAGGGGCTGGGGTGAGGAGACAGGCAGCGTCCCTGCTGATGGAGGATGTCCATGAGGCGTCCCAAACTGGGAGGCTGGAAACCACACGCTGCCCTCCGGGGTTCTGGAGGCCCTTTGTCTGACATCAGCGCGTGGCAGGTGGCTTCCCTCTCAAGGCTTGAGGGGCTGTTGCCTGTACTCCTGGGCTCTGGGTGTGGCCAGTGGTCCTTGGCTTCCTGTGTGTGTGGACGCAAGGCCGCCCTCCTCTCCAGGTGACATGCTCCCTGCCTGTGTGTTGGTCACTGTCAGAATGGCACTTATCAAGAATCCTAGTGATAATAAGTGTCAGTGAGGATGTGGGGAGAAAGCACATTCATCCATTGCTGGTGGGACCGCAAACTGGTGCATCCACTATGAAAAGCAGTGTGGAGATTCCTCAGAACACTTGGAATGGAACCTCCATTTGACCCAGTTATCCCACTCCTCCATTTATACCCAGAGGACTTAAAATCAACATAATATAGTGACACAGCCACATCAATATTATAGCAGCTCAATTCAAAAATAGCTTAATTATGAAACCAACCTAGGTGCCCCTCAACAGATGAATAGATAAAGAAAATGCAGTATATATACACAATGGAATATTACTCAGTCTTAAAGAAGAATGAAATTATGTCATTTTCCAGTAAATGGATGGAAATGGAGAATATCATGCTCATCAAAATAAGCCAATCTCAAAAAACCAAAGGCTGAATGTTTTCTCTGATATGTGGATGCTAATTCACAAGAAGGGGGTGCGGGATGCAGCTAGGGAAGAATAGAGGTTCTTTGGATTAGGCAGAGGGGAGTGAAAAGCAGGAAGGAGTAATGGGGGTAGAAAGGACAGTAGAATGAATCATTCATTATTACCCTTTGTGCAACTGTGACTACATGAGTGGTGTGATTGTACATCATGTACAACCAGAAGAATGAGAAGTTATGAACCAGTTATGTACAATGTGTCAAAATACATTCTACTGGCATGTATAACTAATAAGAACAAAATTTTTAAAAAAAGGTTGGGGGGATATTTCAGTGGTAGGTCACCCCTGGGTTCAATCCCCAGTACCGCAAAGAAAAAAAAAGAAAGAAAGAAAGAAAATGCATTCCAAAGGCACAGCTGAGTGCCGTGCTAATAGAGCTGCAATCCCACTATCATGATAACACACACATATTTCAAGGCAGCCAATGAACGGCCATGAGAGGTGGTCCTTAAGTGCAAGACAGCAACAGAGGTAGGCGCTGTCTTGACAGATGGCAGGATTTGGGCCAGAGGACTCGTCAGATGGGGAGGGCTGTCTGAGCAAGGACATGGAGGTGAGGGTGGGCACATGGTATTTCAGGGAACCATGGGGGAGATAGTGGGGCAGAAGACTCCTGTCAACAAGGGGACCACTTGTGGCCCAGTGGGTTAGAACAACCTGGAACTCAGCCATGCATGAGCTCACAAAAGGCAGTCTCTCCACAGGCCTGGATTTGTGTTCTGGAAACGCAAAGGAAAAGCTAGAGAACGTGACCACCGGAATGTTGGTTGGTCTCCCTGGGGGTCAAGAGGCCGAACGTGGCCACCTGGAATCTCAGACAGCCTCAACAAATCACCCAGAGAAGCCAAAAACCATTCTTCAGGGGCTGAGTCTGAGGCACTCGAAACACAAAGTTCATTCCCCTCCACGTACGGCGACATGAGGAAACCAGGGACTCAGACCAGAGCTTGCTGGCCCCTGTCTGGAGAGCTCTGCTTTCCAGCTTCTCTTCATTCCATGAAGATGCAGTAGATTGATCTTCAGCCACTGGCCTGGCTCACACTTTGCACCACCTCCATAGCTAAGCTGTTCAACCAAAAGGGATGAACATCCTTCTGGGAGGCCACAGAACAAGGAGGGTGCTGGCCAGCGAGGCCCCGCCCTCTCTGGGGCTATTTTGACTTGTCCCTTTCGGCACCGACCTCTGATTCCAACGGCCTGTCGTGGGATGCTCACCAGGCTCTGCTGGCACCTGCGGGCCAGTGTGACGTGGACGTGAGGGCTGGTTTGGGAAGCCGGCTCCTGCAGCTGACCTCCATCTGCCACCAACAGCCTGTGGACTGCGAGGCTTGAGACTTTGAAGAGGAACACAGCAGTCTGGGCAGGACCACCGGCAATCTCAGTGGGGACAAGCCTGGGTGACAGAAGTGGCTTCCCACCTGATTAGTGTATATGAGGGTCCTGCTTTAGCCCCAAGTGGAAATGCAGCAATGGAAAGCTCACAGGGATCAATAACTGTTTTAAATGAAAGTCAGTTAACATTTGAAGAAATCGCCCGTGCCAGGATCGTGCAGCTCCCGAGGCAGCACCCGGCGCACTTCCTGTCCCTGCTCACCACTCCGAGGCCTGAAGTGCCAGAGCTGGGCTTGGCCCCCTCCAGATGGGCACAGAGACTTCTGGCTCTTCCCTTTTTCAATCCAAATGCTCCAATACACACTTGTTTTCTTTCCCTCGGGGAGCGGAAGAGAGTGGACACTGCTGGGCTGCTGCGCTCCACCCTCCAGGGACTGCCCACACTTACTTCTGTAAGCAGGAGTCCTAGCAAGACCCCATCTGTGCACTGGGAGCACCCAGGGTACCCCACTTCCCAGAAGCTATTTGCAAAAGGATTTGCCCTGAGACTAGAAAATCCTCTGGGAAAACATCTCAGATGAAAACATCTCATCAAAACATCTCATCTCAGCCACTGTTCATGGCTGGGACTCAACATTCCCAGACAGGCCTGACAGACTTGAGGGCCACTTCTGGGGAAGGACCTGCAGAGGCTGGGGAGGAAAAGGGATCCGAGGGCACTGGCACCAAGCTGAGCCCTCCAGCCCTGAGGGCTTGTAGGGAACTGGCCTGAGTGTACTATTGTTGCTATCAGTGGATCTTCCCTTAAACCCACCATTCTAGAAATGTTTCAAAACTGAAAGAGCTGAACCAGCTGATTCTAGGGGGCCTGACCAGGCTGTGGAATTCACTATTGAGTAAAAATAAGGAAGATAATATTTTTATTCCACATTCTCCTTATTAAAGGAAT
Source organism: Sciurus vulgaris (assembly GCF_902686455.1). Classification (NCBI taxonomy): domain Eukaryota; kingdom Metazoa; phylum Chordata; class Mammalia; order Rodentia; family Sciuridae; genus Sciurus; species Sciurus vulgaris. Next base: position 126,399,231 of record NC_136469.1, read on the forward strand.
TATCCTTAAGTCCAGGACCTGGCTTGGTTGACACTGTATCCTCTGCTTGGCAATAATAGGTATGTGGTAGCTATTAAGTAAACAAATGGGTGGAGCTCTCCTGCATCATGAAGCTGATGTCATCTGCTGTTGGTTGATAACTCTTCATGGTAGTGTCCCCAGATGACCAGCCCAAATCCATCAAAATGTACTGACCCCAAATTTTGAGAGCTACCTCAGGAGTTGTGAGGTCCAGCAGCTGGTGATGGCAATGGGAGACACCCCATAATACTGAGCAATATTGGAACTATTTATGGACCCTCCTTCTGGGAAGGAATTTCCTCATGACTAGGAGAATTGTCCTTGGAGAAGAGGTATCTCCAAAGAAGCGTCTGAGAAGTTCTCAGAAAGACAAGGGAGCTTGAGTCAGGACCAGCAGATTCTTGGTATAGAAATTTCCAGTCAGAAGTGTAGATAGAAGTTTATTTAGGAAAGAAGGTCCACATTCACGGGAGAATGGGAACATCTCAAGAGAGACACCTTTTTTGAATAAAGCAAGGGATATGTATTCAAGGGAGGATGGGGCCATTTCAAGAGTTAAGAGACAGTTTGGGGGTTCCCAGCTCTTCCTCTAAGGGAACTTGGTGAGGGGTGGGTATGGGAAGGTATGTGGGAACTATACTAGTCTGGTGATCTCAAGGTGGTTTCTGGTGGGCTGGCCAATCTCCAGATCTTCAGACTGACCTGGTCTTCATTATCTGATCAATAGATAATACTGGAAAGTCACCTAAATTATCTCAAGATATCATATCTCTTTTGACTTAATCTATTTATTTAATTGACAGTGAACAGGTAGATTTACAGATTTCCCAGGAATTTGGGAGTAAGAGGCCTGGGAGAAAGACTGGTGTAGGAAGTGACAGACCTGGAAAATCAGGTGGGACTTCTGAATTAAAATCTTATTGTTGTGTCCTTTATGTCTCCTTTGTATTTTTTATTCTTTCTAGCCTACCTCATGACCTCTGCCAATCATGTGGCAGTATTATCGTAACCAAGGTGGTATTCTCACAGTGTTGCAATCTGAGACATTATTAGGTTTATATTTTACTTATTTCCCATAAGTTAAGAGAGATACACATCCCCATTTTACAGATGAATGAACTTTTGGTACAACAATACCAAGTAACAAGCAACCACCAAATCTCAGAGGCACGTAGCTAGAGGCCTGCGTTTCTCACCCAGGCACCTGCAGGTGGGTTGTGGTTCAGCTGAGCCAGGTGCCACTCTGCGAGGCTCTGTTCCAGGCCACCGGGGGTCCAGCCAAGCTCTGTCTTTTATTCTTCTGAGATCAATGGGCAACTGGGGCATGCTTATCTTAAATATGTCAGATAAAAATGTGCCACCTTGGTGTAAGAATTTCTGAGAATCAGCGGGTGCAGAAGAGGACTCTCCCTTCCATTTTTCTGCCTAAAAGCAGGGCATAAATTTCCTTGGAGAACCGGTCAACCTCTCCCATACCAGAAAGAGGAGACTCTTAGGACCAGAGATGGAAAGTCAGCTCCTAGTCGCTCTGGACAAACCTTACCCTGTTGAGGTCCCAGTCTCTTCCCCATGATTCAGCCTTCCTCAAAGCCCCAGCCCCCTTTCCTTTGTTAAGAGGGTACATAAGGCCCCAAATCTAAGCACTGAGGTTTCACTTTTTTTTTTCCAATAAACTCCTATGCATGTAACATGTGGATAAAAATTATGTGCCTTTTCTTCTACTCATCTCTTTTGTTACCTTTAATCTGCAGACCTCCAGGAATGAATCCCAAAAGGTAGAGAAGTTTTTTCTTTCTCAACAATCTCGACTTCAGAGAGGTGTTTAGGCTAGGAGAAGTGGCACTGTGGTTAGGGAGATGTTCAAGACCTCTGCTGAAAATCTCCATGTCTAGGTAACCCACAAAAGAATACTGATTAGAGTGGAGACTGCATTCCTACCTAGATTCTATCAAGGACCCAGTTCAGCTCCACTCTGCCAAGATGAAGCCTGGGTCAGAACAGAGAGTACCTCACCTGGAAGTCTCCAGACAAGGTTTACACATATCACAACCTGAGTACTGAAGAGCAGATTTTGTACAAAAGACTTCCAGTTGCTTCCAGAAGATAATAAAAGGTCATTGGACTGAATTCGCTGTTAAAGAATGACGCTTGGACCATGGCTGAAAGTTTGGAAGTTGAGATAATCTGTCCAGTTTGCCTGGAATTGATCTTCAATCCCATTTTTCTGTCCTGTTCACATATTTTCTGCTTTGACTGCATTCGAGATTGGCTGACAATTAGGGGAGATTTGGTACTGACCTGCCCCTTGTGTCGAAGAGAAAACAAGACACCTGTCATGGAAGAACTGCATGTTGGAGCACTGACACTTCTGCTCAAGCAGCATAGCTCATTCCTGGAGCAAAGTCTGTGTTGGAGCACTGAGATCCTGAGGTTCTGGGTGGATGTGACCTTCGATTCTGCCACTGCCCACTCTCTCCTTGTGCTCTCCAGTGATCTAAAGACTGTCCATTGTGGGAAGATCTGCCATAACCTGGTGGAAGATCCCAGGAGATTCACTAGCCTGGCTTGTGTCCTGGGCTCCCCCTGCTTCTCCTCTGGTCGCCATTACTGGGAAGTTAAAGTGGGAGAAGGGAAGGAGTGGACCCTGGGTGTCTGCAATGAATTGGTGGAAAGAAAGAGGACCATGGATTTATTGCCTGAGCATGGTTTCTGGATCATTAGCTTGAAGGCAGGAGAAATTCATGTCAGTTCCACCCAGGAAAGAATTCCTGCAAGTCCTGGCCTTTGCCATGTGGGAATTTTACTGGATATGGAGATGGGAGAAATCAAGTTTTTTGATGTTAAAAATGGTGCCCTCATCTGTATACCTGGCTCTTTCATCTTCTCTGTTTGGGAGCATTTGCGTCCATTCTTTTATCCTGAGTCACCAGAAGAAGGGAATAGTGGGGCCCCCTTGAGCATCTGCCCGCAAGAAATTCACACTTCCCTGAAGCTTTCTGAGGTGAATGAGACCTTGGACTTCAGAAAGGTCAGAATGACCAAGGAAGAGACAATTTACTAAAGTGCCAAGATTTGGTAGTTTAAAAAATAATTTTGTTGCTCTCTCTGCTTTTTCTTTTCTTAAAATATTTTTTACTTGTCAATGGATCTTTTGTTTTAATTATTTATTCATATGCAGTGTTGAGGATTGAACCCAGGGCCTCACTCATGTCAGGCAAGTGGTCTACCACTATGCCACAACTCCAGCCCCTCTCTCTGCTTCTTGATCATCGTGTAAGCTGCTTCCCTCTACCACACACTTCTGCCATGATGTTCTGCCTCACCTTGAGTCCCAAGGAATGGAGCCAGCTGCCTATGGACTGAGCCCTCTGAAACTATGAGCCCTCAAATAAACTTTTCCTCCTCTACAATTGTTCTGGTTGCGTCTTTTTGTCACAGTGGTGAAGTAGCTGACTAAAACAGAAATTGGTACTGAGAAGTGGGGTCATTGCAACTCACCTGACCATGTGGTTCATAAGTTTTTGAAGCATTTTGGAATTGATGAGAAGAATATTGAGATGTGTAGCAGTGCAAGCTGAAAATGCTTTAGACAGTTGTAAGCAGAGATTAATGGCCAAACCTGGTGGGAACTCAGAAAGAATGCCAGTAGGATCATGGACAGTGAAGACAGAATTCAAGAGGGTTCAGAGAAGGAAAACTCAATTGGAATTTGGAATAAAGGTCATTCGTGTTAAAAAAAAAAAAAAAAAAAAAAAAAAAAAAAAAAAACAGTCTCATGGCCAAAGGGATCAAAGGCACAACTCTGTCACACATTTGAAGACTTTGTTCCTGTCACTTCCACTAAAGGTCCCTTGGCCAAAGCACAAGAATGCAGCCAAGTCAAGTCACTGGCCACACCTCCCGTGGAGATGAGAGAGGCTGGTTTAACGCTTCCATTGTCTGATACCAAAGCCAGAGTTGCTTCCACTGAGGCCCCCCTCCTGGGAATTCCTCTGGCTTGTTGTCTTTACTGCTCAATGAAGCAATTAGTCACATACTTTTGCCACATTATTCAGGTCTTAGTTCTTTGGTGTTTGCTGTGCGTTCTCAGTAGAATTTCTGAGTTATTTCAGCAAGGGCACTTCTGGGTCACCCTCGCACTGTACAGTGCTGGCAGAGAGAAGGCGCACAGTGAGTAATTGTAATGGCAATGGTATTTTTTTTTCTCTCTCTTTCTTGCAATCCTGAAGATCAATCAAAACTAGAACCTCACACAAGCAAAGTGTATGTGCTGTACCACTGAGCTCTACCCCCAGCCCATAATTGTAGGACTGGTTGGTGCATTTTCTCCTATCTTCCTACCAAAAAACCTGTGGTATGCACCACTGTGGGTATCCTGGCAGATTCCACGAAAACAAGTCCCAAAGAGCTGAGTACGTAACTGTGGCCCCACAGTGCTGGGAGAATATGACAGCTCTCCATTATGTTGGTGCATCTTCTATCAGCAGGTACGCTAGATTCGTCAGCACTGTATCCTTGAAGACTGGACTAGCAGTTTCTTTCCAGTTTATTAAGAGCAGACAAGAAAGAAAAAGAAGGAAAGAAAGAAAGAGAGAGAGAGAGAGAGAGAGAGAGAGAGAGAGAAAGGAGGGAGAGAGAGAAAGAAAGAAAGAAAGAAAGGAAGGAAGGAAGGAAGGAAGGAAGGAAGGAAGGAAGGAAGGAAGGAAGGAAGGAAGGAAGGAAGGAAGAAAGGAAGAAAGAAAGAAAGAAAGAAAGAAAGAAAGAAAGAAAGAAAGAAAGAAAGAAAGAAAAGGAAAAAAGGAAGGAAGGAAGGGAAAGGAAAAGAAAAAGAAAAGAAAAGAAAAGAAAAAGAAAAGAGGGTGGGAGGGAAGAAAGAAAGGAGGATGAATTATATTATTTTAATATTATTTAATATTATTATATTATTTTCAGTTACTCTTCATGCAAACCAGAGACCAAATCTCACCTAGACAGTCAAGATCTGGGAGTTAATTCAGGAAAGTTCCTCTAGTCAGGCAGAGATGAGGCCAATGCTAGGAGATACTTGCCCCTCACTTCCTACACACAGGATCATTCATTCGTAAATTCTTTGTTCTTCATCTTAATTTATCTTCTAGATACTACTGTAGAATTATTGCCATTTGCATCTGAGGAAAATCCATCTTAAAGAGATTTTGTGACCCGCCTGGGTCACAGCGCTTACAGATGGCGGAGCTGGGAAGGAAACCCTGGAAAAATAATCTGTGCTCTTCAGTTTTCTATGTTAAATCCCTACTGCAATCATTTAATTTTAATAAACTACTTCAAACATTAAAAAGTATAGAAAATACTAGGGTTCCTATCAACCAGTTTTGAAAAAAAAGGGGGCTTTTTTTCTTTTTTTTTTCCAATGAGTACTTAAAAAAAAATTGTGAACCAAAAATATCCCATAATTCCTTCCTAATCCTGTCACCCTCCCTCCCTACCCAGAGGTCACCATTATTTGAATTCAGTGTTTCTAATTCAGTGTGATTAAATACCATGATTTATCCATTCTCCTATTGTCTTTCGTTATATGTCAGTGGGTATTTTCTGTAGGTCTCTTCATGCACATGTTCTAGAAGTTTCCTAGAATATTCCAAAACACTCAGGGACTGTCAGAGGGCATGTGTATTTTCCACCTTATGTGGTGAAAGCCACTCACACTCCCCGCAGCAGCGTTCGGGTGTTCTACTACCTCCTCAGCAGCCTGGGATTGTCAGAATTTTAACTATTTTCTAATCTGATGGCAGTAAATGGCAGCTCACTCTAACCTGCAGTTCCCTGTTGTTAGAAGCAGCAGCGTGTCTTATGTTCATTGGCCACACAGGTTTCTTCTTCTCAGAGTGCTTTCATGGTATTTTCTGTCCATTTTCATATCAGGTTGTTTTTCTTATTGATTTGGAACCCTGGGTGCTCATCTTTTCTCAGTTATATGTGTTGGAAATATATTCTCCCAGTATGTTATTAATCTTCTTACCTTTTTAATAACTTCTTTTATGGTATTGAAATTTTTAATTTCAATGCAATTTGCTAAGTTTAAGTATATTACTCCTTTCCTTTGAAAGACAATATATGCATATAGCTCAAAATTCAGGAGGTACAAAAGAGCACACACCAAGTGCCCAACAGTCACCCAGGTGCCCTTGGTATCCTTCCAGAATTATCTTATTCATAGATAATTATTTTATCATAAGACACAAAATATAAATAAACGTTTTTACTTTTAAACCCAAATGTCAGCTCTAAACACTGTACCTATCTTAGTATCCTTCAAGAATTTTCTTATGCACACAGAAGGAAAATATAAATAAATAGTTTTACTTTTCTAACCAAACTATTAGCATACTGTAAACACTGTACGTATCTCGAGGGTTTTTTTCTCCTTTACTATGTATCCTGGAGATTAGTCCACATCAAACTTGAGTTTTTGTGTTTTTTCAACAGCTCCATAATACTCCATAATATAAAAGTACTGTAATTCATATTTAACCACTTCCTTGCTGGTAAATATTTTGCAGATTCCCACCTTATGCTATTACAAACTAAGTAACCTTGTTTTTGACCATGAGTTTATTTCCTTTACCATGGACACTGCCATCAATCAAACTTCTGGATTTTTATAAACTCATAGGTGGAAAATGGAATCTCAGTGTGGTTTTAATTTGAGTTTCTGTTACTATTAGTGAAGCTGAACTTAAGCCACAAAAATCTAACTTAGATTTTTAAGACCACTTGTGCATACTTCTCTGAGGTCTGCTTGTTCACATCACCAATTATTGGTACTTCATTAATTTGCAAAAGTTGTTTATTAATGAAACTAGATCTGTCTGTAATGTGAAGTGTTCATTTTTTCCCAGATGGTTCCTTGGTCTTTTACCTATGCTCATGGTAGTTTTTCTCATCTAAATGGTCATACTTGTATTTTATTTTGTGGCTTGGGCTATCTCTGCTTTCCTAGGTCTTCTCTGCTCTGATGGCATTTTGATATATTTGTCTGGCAAGGCAAATTGCACTTCTTTGTTCTCCTCCAAATTCATCCTACTTGTTGCCTAGTTCTTCCAAAATAATTTTAAAATTAGGTGAATTTATAGTTTGATTATTTTAGATATTGAATTCCATTTTCATGGAGGAGGAGACTGGTATAAATGGCTACCACTTTTAGAGCCAGGCACTAATCTAAGGATTGTGCGTGTTCTAACTCAAAACTCTTCTACTAAGTGGTCTTATTACCATTCCCATTTTATAGATGAAGAAACGGAGGCACCGAGAAGATATTGATCTTGCCCAAGGGCATCTAATTGGTAGACATCAGAGCTGGGGTGGAAGCCTCATTAGTCTGCCTTTGCAGAATGTTTTTTAAAAGATCCTGAAACACCACACACTCCCCCACCAGGGGACCTCTGGAGAGAAGTCAGCAGGGGGATAGACACCTAAAGACCATGTAATCTGTGACACAAATAGGAACGTGTACTTTTAAGTCCTACTTAAGGCTCACAGCAACCCTGTGAAGTGGGGATTATTTTTTTCTGCTTTTAAAATGCAGGAACAGAGTTCCAAAGAAATGAGTAGCTGGCCCAAGGTTATCTGCAGGCTGGATGTAGAGTGTGATGTAAGCCAGCGCTGCCTGCCTCCAAACCCCAGCTGGCTGGTTGTGGTCCCCACATCTTCAAGAGCTAGCAGAGTCTCCTCCATGCACTTTCAGGAATAGGAGGTTTAATGACCCCTAACTAAGGCCAAGTATGAACACAAATGAAGCATGAAAGTGTCTCTTCTTTATGAATGTCTTGTAAGCATTGTCAGAGCCCCGCCGTCTGAAGAGGTAACTGAGGAGAGAGAACTCCCTTCTGGCTACGGAGGGACCTTGAGGATGGTCAGGACTTAGCCATAGCTAATTACATGGAAGACCCCAACACCGGAGCCCTGAGCAGGGCGCTAGGACCTTCCCCCACGTGTTGGGCAGTCCAGGACCGGCCTGGCAAGTTGCCCAGTCATGGGGTCCTGATGCCACGAGAGGTGGTGGTCCTGAGGAATGGGGAGAGGGCTCTGCAGAGACTCGGAGCCACAGCCTGATCTGTGCTCAGCTATCCAGGTGGATCAGGGCGATGGCCTTGACATACATTTAAAATCAGACTCATCCCTGGAAGCAAACTCTGTTGAAGCCCTCTCATTTTATCTTCCTCAAACACGAGGAAACTCTGACTCTATTTAAATTTTTTTTTTTTAATTTTACACCATTTACAAAAATAACATGTAGATTACAGGGAAATCTAGCGAGAACAGGAAAGAACAAAAATCTCCCTAATCCCCCGTAGCTGGGGCTTCCAGGCTTTTGAGGTGGGTTCGAGAAAGGGTTAACAGACAACTGACTCGCTTTGTAATATTTTGAACTTTGTTCTTTTCACTTAACAGAACAACTTTCAATGCTGAAAAAAAATCACCTTTCCTTTATCTTTTTAATGACTGAATTTTATTTCCAGAACAACTTTCAATGCTGAAAAAAAATCGCCTTTCCTTTATCTTTTTAATGACTGAATTTTATTTCATTATATGGATTTTTTTCCATTTTATTTATTTAATCCCCTCATGACGGATCTTCATGCTGTCTCTGATCTTTGGTTATTACAATCAATCTGAAGGGGGAAAACTTGCAATCAACTCCTCGCTGTGTCCATACTAATTCCCTTGGGATAAATCCTCAGCCCTGGGGAGGTGGGTGCCTAGGAATGGAATGTAGGAGGCTGGCGTCGTAGGGGGCTCAGGCTGGCCTGGCAGACCTCTCCCTCAAGACTTGGATTTCCAGCCGGCTTCTCCTCCTCTCTGGCCTCCAGGGGTGAAGTGACATTCTAGGACACAGCAGGTGGCTGGCCTTGGATTCTCAGCAAGCAGAAACTCCCTCTTCTCTTGTCTCACTCGGGAAGCTGCCTGGAGGGAAGGGCAACCCAGAGCCCTCTGCCCCCTAAAACTGCCCCCTCCACCCTGGAGCCCACCCTGGGAACCTCCTGGGGGAGGAGAAAATGAGACTGCTCTGAAGTCAGTGGTAGAGCCAGCGACACCAGGAGCTAGCAAGGTCGCATTGTCTGTTGAAAACTGGTTCAGAGTGTGGATTTTAGGTGCTCTACACAAAACAGGCAATCATGGAGGGTAGGGTATGTTATTTGCTTACCTAGACTAATGGTTTCACCATGTAGACAAATATCAAAATGTCATCTTGGGCGGGATGCAGTGGCAACACACCTGTAATCCCAGCAGCTGGGGAGGCTGAAGCAAGAGGATCACAAGTTCAAAACCAGCTTCAGTAATTTAGGGAGGCCCCGTCTCAACATAAAAAGGGCTGGGGATTTGGCTTAGTGGTTAAGCACCCCTGGGTTTATCCTCAGTACCCCCCAGAAAAGAACAACAACAACAAAAAACCCATCTTGTACAATTTAAATCTACCTAACTAGCTAACTAAATAACAAATAGTGAAATGATATTAGTTCTGTTCAAATTCATCCGAGACCCATACACTATTCAGTTTAATTAGTTTAAATATACATAGGTGAGAGAATCCTTTGTTTGAATTAGTTGGGTCATTTGGGGGGTCTGTTTTCATGTTTGTTTGTTATAATTGAACTCACCCTGTATACAGGGAAAAGAGGGGTGGGAGGGGTGGGGGGAAGGAAAAAAATAACAGAATGAATCAAACATCATTACCCTATGTAAATGCATGATTACGCAAATGGTATGCTGTTACTCCATGTACAAACAGAAACAACATGTATCCCATTTGTTTACAATAAAAATAAATTAAAATAAAAAAATAATTGAACTCACCTGTGTTTCTACTGATATTTCAACTCTAAAAGATGATGTGTACACTTGAAAACCACACAGTCTTGGCTCAGATCCTGGCTCTTATACTTCTTAGAACTCTGCCTTGAGCAAGAGACTTAACTTTTTGTGTCTCAGTTTCCATATCTGTAACATAGGGATAAGAATACCTAATCAAAAAAAAACTTTTTCACAGGCACTTGCAAGGATTAAATGAGAAAACAAGGTTTTGCATCCAGTAGAAAATGCTTAGAAAACAGTTATACTTTTCTCGTAATCCAGCAGCAAGTTTGGTGTGGTTTGCACATTATAAGCATGGAGCTGCTCTCAAGTGTATTATTTACTATTTCAAGGTCACTGATCACTTTGAATTAGAGAGGAATCTTATTTCAGGTTCACAATAGACTGAATAGTCTATTCACAATAGACTGTGAATATGTTTTGAAAACCAGAAACATTTATACTAAAATTACCAACCTGGACAATGTTTTCACATTCAGGAGTTTTAGAAAAATAAACAGAGGAGGCAAATCACTCAATGACCGGAAGTCGTTTGCTTCCCTAGAGGAAGGTGAGCTCTGTGTGTGGGTTCGTCCCTGGCACTGAGCTCCACCAGACTCTAGATGTTGCCACTTGGTTTTTGTACCATTTGCTGTTCCCACTGAGCTTTATAAATAAGTCATTTAAAAGAGCCACTCAACTTACTTTTGATAAAATCATAAACAGAGCATCCTCTGCCTTACAGAAGGGCTGCAGATGCTGAAGTTTCCTTCCCTCTCTTTGGCATGCTGAGTCACCTATCCTGGCCTCTCTCCTTGTTCCTCCTCCAAGGCTTGGAATGACTGACGTTTCTTCACTTGTCTTCATGTCCATTCCAGAAAGATCGAAATCACATGGGGACCAGGTGGGGTGAGGCACACCTGTGATCCAGCAAATCAGGAGGTTGAGACAGGGGGATGGAAGGTTCAAGGCCAGCCTCAGCAAATTAGTAAACTGGATCAAAATTAAAAGTACTGGGAATGGACATCAGTGGTAAAGCACCCCCAGGTTCAGTACCCAGTACCAAAAAAATAAAATAAAATAAAAATTGAGAACAGGTAAAAAACTACACGCACACACATGTTCACAGAGCATGACTCACAAGAGCCTAATGTCATTGACCCATGACTGGATAAATAAGTCATGCTTCACACACACAGTGCAGTATTAATGCATGCAGGGATGTGGAGGAACCTAAAAGACAGGAGCAAAGTCACATGTGACATGATTCCATTGGTATGCAATACCCTGAATAGATAAATCCACAGGAACACAGCAGACTGGCCGTCGCCGGGGTCTGAGGAGGGGGAGCATGATAGGGAGAAACTGCGCACTAGGTAGGGATCCACTTTGGAATTATGGGTGTGTTTGGGGACTGGAAGTGGTGGCTGCATGGCACTGTGAATATACTAAATGCTGCTGAACTGTTTGTTTTAAAATATTTAATTCCAGGGGCTGGGGAGATAGCTCAGTTTCTAGCATGCTTGCCTTGCAAGCACAAAGCCCTGGGTTCGATCCCCAGCACCGCAAAAAAAATAAATAAATAAATAAATAAAATATTTAATTCCATGTTATGGGAATTTCACTTCAGCACATTATTTTTTAGGAAGTCAGAAGAGGAACAAAACCACCCTTTAACAAACAAGCAAACAAAGGAACATTCCAAGAAAGAGAAAGAGGCAAACATGCACTCTAAGTGACCTTGGTGTCTCTCCTCATTTACAAAATCAAGAAGACAGTGGATCCACCTCACAGAGCTGGAGGGAATGATGAGTCAGTCTCTGTGAAGGACCGGGAACAGGTAGCACACAGGCAAAGGCTCCCTATGTCATCTGCCATCATTTACTAATTCTCGCCAAAGAAGCCACTTAGAAAGCTTTTCAACAAGTCCTGATGCGATCACTTCCTCCCTCATTCCTATTAAGATCATAAAAATCATTAGCCCTAGCCAGGCAGGGTGGCACATGCCTGTAATACCAGCGGCTGTGGAGGCTGAGGCAGGAGGATCTCAAGTTCAAAATCAGCCTCAGTAATTTAGTGAGGCCCTAAGCAACTGAGCAAGACCCTGTGTCTAAGTAAATGTAAAAGAAGGCTGGGGATGTGGCTTAGGGATTAAATGCCCCTGGGTTCAATTTCTCACACACACACACACACACACACACACACACACACACACACACACAAATCATTAGCCCTTCATTTGAAAAGAAAAAGAAAAAAAAAAAAAAAAAAAAAAGACTGACTAAACTCACTGGCTGTGACTGGCAACAGCAGCTCTACGACCTGCCTGATGCTGTGCAGCCACTAACCCATTTAACCTTTCACCTCCTGGGTGAGTATACAGTACCCATTTTGCAGTTGGGCAAACTGAGGCTCACAGATGTTAAACAACTTGACCTGTTTCTCACAGATGGTCAGTGGCAGATCCAGAATTCAAACCCACATTTGGCTTTTTCTGCCACTTGTAAGTCTCCCCCACGGCATGCATTCCCTCTGGGTTAAAGCAGGGCCGGGAGGAAAGGGAAAGCAGGGAGGACAGCAGGGCGAACGAAGAGCCCCATGGGGTGCAAACCCTGCCGACTGGCATGCCTTCCACGGCTGACTTCCTAATTGGCCTCATCCTCACACTTCATTCCTTTCATGATACATTAACCCCAAGTACCAGACTGGGACCAGCCTGATGTGGTCCTGTTTTGCTACATTAACCCGCTGATTTGAAAGGAGTTCTAAAATATCGGCCGGGACAGATGCACAAGATGGCTGAGACCTCTCTCTGTCCTCTACTTCCCTCTCTCATCTCCTGTGTCCCCTGGGTCGCTCAGCCCTATTGAGAAGTGACCTCTACTTTCAAGTGAAAAGTTCAGTAGCATTTAGTATATTCCCAGTGCCACACAGCCACCCGAATAGTTCCATCATCCCACGTGGATCCCCTTTCCCATCATTCCGCCATGAGCGGAACACAGAGGAGTCCGCCTGACTCCCCTCTGATAGGATGATGCCTGGTCCCTGCCCTCTGCCACCCCAGAATCCCAGCCCCCTGCCAGTGCGCTCCCTGTGTAATCAGAATTTGGAGCTGACCAAGGCATGGACTCAGTTTACCTCCTCCAATCAGCAAGCACCTTCGGAGCTCAGGACCGGCGGCCCGACCAATGGGTGAGCAGCTGAGTGGAAGGGGTTTCTCCCTCACTAGAGGTCGAGTGGGAGAAAAGTGGAGAGACACATCCTAGTGCCAGCCCTTAGCCGGCCTCTGTCTGCCTGGGATCGGCCGCAGCTCCCTACCCCTGGGTGCTTGGGAACTCAGGACCCTGATACTTCACAATCAGTAGACGTCCAAGTCCTCTCCAGCGGAGACCCCGTAGACCGAATCTTCCCTGGGCTCTCCCGCTCCCACCTATCCTCGGCCAAGGGCACCCAGGAGGATGCACTAGCGCTTGCTCTTTATCCCCAGCTGGACCACTCCGACTAGGGGAAATCCAAGCAGATCGCATCCTCACCTCCAACACTAGGGAGTGAGTCTCAGTCAGATGAAGTTGACCCCCAGACGTGCATTAGCTTTGAGGCGCACACCATGATTGAGATTGGGGTGCCGCAAGAGAAGCATCGCCGCACAAAAGAGATGAGTGAGCACCTCCTCAGTGTCTGTGCCCCTCTGGTCTCACCTGAGCCCCACCCTTGTGGCTCCTAAGTCACATGGTCCCAGACATCTGCTGCTGTCCAATAAGACCCTGGAGAGCAGATCCCACGGACTCCCAGCAGCGCGATTGAGAAGGCCGGAGACTGACGTGGGAAGTTCAGTTGATCTACGTGTTGAGAGATGTGGAGCTGTGCTAGGAAATCCCTCAACCGTGTCGCCAGCATGTGCTCTCCCAAAATAAGCTACCTGGCAGCCAGGTCGTAATCACAGCGCGGTTAGATGTGTCTTGGAAGTGGGAAGTTAGTCTTAGTGGGTTCGGGGATTCCAGTATTTAAACTCTGCAGCAGAAATTCCAGAATCAGCAGGCCAGGCCCTTAAGCCAGGACTCCCTGGCTCCTGACCACCCAGGACTGGGGCTGGCCACTGGCCCCTGTGTCTGATCAGCTCCACTTCTGATAAGCACAGCCTCTCTTTGGCTGCAGGGACTCTTACACTTGATTTTACAGCCAAGTCTTTTGGCCCGGAAGGCACTCTCTATTTTGGGTGACTGCATGTGCCTGCTTCAATTTCGTTTGGTATTGATCTAGAAAGCTGCTTTTCTCAAATAGCAATCACGAGTCATTGCTTCCAGCACCTGAGGATGCCCCACCCTGCAGGCTCCCTGGTGTCTCCATGGTCCTAGGTAGAGAGGAAAGCAGAAGCCTCAAAGGTCACGTTCAAGGGCATGGCCTCTATCTCACTGGAAATGGGACACTATTAAAGAGTTTCAAGCAAGAGAATGTCACAATTGGATTTGCATTTAAAGTAAAAAACCACACTGTTGGCAGCACAGGGAAAGGGTTAGGATGGAAGTGTGATTGAAACATATGTCTGCAGATTTACCCACACTCGTCCCCTCAAGAGGTGGAGTCTCCTTCCTTCCCTCCGGTGGCCTTGCTCTGAGGATGTCCGCCACATGGAGGGACCATATGTAAGTATTCTGGTTGACAGCCCCACTGAGCCCCAGCCAACGCCCAGAATCAAAAATCAGACATACAGGGAAGGAAGCCTTAGAGATGACGCCGGCCCAAAGCAGCGTGTGGCAGCAATTGTGGAGACAGTGAGAACCCCTAGCACAGCCAGGTTGTCAAGGGTGGAAGCGTGTTGCTCGTTAAAGACGCCCCATGACTGATTTAGAGATCCTTGCACTTACAGAGGCGATCGAGTTAAAATGGCGCCCTTTAGGCAAGCCTTAAGCCCATTATGACTACTGTCCTTAAAAAAAGGAGAAAATGTGGACACAGACAGAAGTGGCAGAAATTTGGTCAATTAGAAGACACACAGGGAGACTGCCTTGTGAAGATGGAGACTGGCCCAGTGCCTCTGCAAGCCAAGGAACACCAAAGATTGCTGTCATACCACCAGCAGCTAGAAAGAGGTAAGGGAGGGTCTCAGGGGGAGCGTGGGTCTGCCACTATCTTAATTTCTGACTCTAGAACTGGGAGACAATACATTTCTGTGATTTCTAAGTCACCTAGTTTGTAGTACTTTGTTATAGCAGCGCTAGCAAACTAATACATCAGTCAGCCTCTCCAACTGGGAGAAATAATAAAAGATTACTGCTCTTGTCCATCATTAAGGCTGAGGCAGTTGTCACACAGCTATAGGAAAAGAAACAGATTTTGATGTAGTAAGGGAGTGTACCTGAATAAACCTAAAATATGTGGCACTGGCATTGAGATGGGACAGCCGGCAGAAGCTGGAAGGACATTGAGACTAAGAGTAGAAGCCTAAAGGGTTATTGTGAGTGAGGTCCTACTGCAACTCAGGAAAATGCAGCCAGAAGCTGGAAGAAAGCAAACCCTGTTATGCCGGGGAAAGTTTAGCAGCACAGTTACGTGTGGTAACGTGGAGAAGTGTACCTGGTGGAAAGATGATCTAGCTAAGGGCATTTCCAGACAGAATGTTGAAGGTGCTACCTTGTCTGTCCTAGAATAAAGAAGAGAGAAGGGGAAGAGATGAACAATGAAGTATTAAATATAAAGGAGCCAGAATTTTCTGGGTTTGAAAATGAAACTATTTGTTATTCCCAGCCTCCAGACAGCAACCAATTCCAAAATTAAGAGTTAACTTTGAGCAAGTGTCAAATCCAGAGCCCAGTCAGAAAAAGATGATCTAATGAAAAAGTCAAGGATGTGACTGTAAGATCCTTAAGTTAGATCTCAGATAAACTTACCTTATGGAATCTTTCAAACAGATACAGCTCTCTGTAAGGAATTTAAGAACATTCTCCTCAGATCTGTTCCATTGAACAATCAATGAAATCTTAAGGAAATTGTCCCTTAGCAGACTTACAGGGAACTCAGGGTAGAGAAAGGCTAAGCACTAGAAGATTTATTGCCATGGTTTTATCTAATTGAGTGGGCCATAATAAAATTAATAAGAAAACCACAAAGATTTTTGTTTCTTTTTGCCAGGGAGGGAGGTACTGGGGATTGAACTCAGGGGCACTCGACCACTAAACCACATCCCCAGTCCTGTTTTGTATTTTATCTAGAGACAGGATCTTGCGGAGTTGCTTAGAACCTTGCTTTTGCTGAGGCTGGCTTTGTACTCGAGATCCTCCTGCCTCAGCCTCCCAAGCTGCTAGATTACAGTCACGTGCCATCGCACGCGGCAGAAAACCACAAAGTTTTTTGAGAGGGTTGTATTGGCGGAAGCACGGCCAGCTTGAATCAAAAGGGCAGAGGCAAGGCGAAATGAAAAGAGAACTGTGGGCCTTCCAGTTTGTTTAGGGAGAAAGGATACTCAGCTGCACCACTGGGCTCTGTTTTACAGAGAAGGGAAAGTAATTCAGAAGACTCGAACAGGAGCTGGAGCACGCTTAGGCGCCCACGTGACAGGACTGAGTGCTCATCACAAACCGGCTCTGCGTGACTGGCTGAGCTTCAGACGGCCGCAGATCCATGACTGCCACCTATTTCCCTTCTTGTGAATGTGAGGGTCTGAGATGTGTGCCAGTGTCCCCGCCCAATGCTGGGTGTGTACGGGGCAGATTCCATGTTTCTTTAGCTCACAGGATTTGAGACTGAGAGGAATGGTATCTGGGGACACGTACCTGAGAAATCACACCCTGTGAGATTTATCTGCACTTGGACTTGATGTGGTTGACGAGATCTTGGACTGTGAGACTGAGCCTGATCCTGTGGTCAAGAGTCTTACGGAGGTATTGAAAGCACGGGAGCGTACTTTGCATGTGGGAAGAATGTAAATAACCTGTAACCAGAGAGTGAACTTGGGTGGCCTCAGAACATGTTTGCAAGTGGTTCGACCTCTCACAAGGAGAGATGGAGGCTATTTCCTGCCCCTTGAATAAGGACTGGCTTTAGTGATCAACTACTAATGACTAGCAAGCGTGGCTTTGTGACTTCTGAGGCGAAGGTCAAAAAAGGTGTCACAGCTTCCACCGGACTCTCTTATCTGGGGTGTTTCCTAGTGAAACCAGGCGCCAGGTGATGAAGGCGTGCAGGCCATCAGGAGAGGCCGTGTGCAGGCATTCTCCATAACAGCCTGCGCGGAGTCCCAGCCTCCCGGCAGCCAACATCTGCTCCAGGCATGCGAGCAGCAAGTCTTGAAGTGACTCCACTCCGACCCCGGCCACCTTTTGCTGCAACTGCTGGAGAGACTGGGGGAACTGGGCTTCCAATCAACTCGCAGAACTCTGAGTGATTATAAGTGACCATTGTTGCTTTGCTCTCCAAGCTTGGGGTGTTGGGCAGCGATAATTAGCAGAACGCGGCTGAGGTCACACTGTTAATACCAAGGCTTTACTGAGCTTCTGCTTTGTGCCACGCAGCCTAAGGGCCTTACAGGATCTGTCAGTCAGTTTTGCATCACTGTTAGTGAAATACCGGAGAAAAAGAGCTTAGGAGGAAATATTCGCTTTAGCTCATAGTCTCAGTGGCTTCAGTCCATGTCAGCCAGTTCCACTGCTTGGGCTGGAGTTGAGGCAGAACATCATGGCAGAGCCGAGCTCCTCAGCCCAAGGTGGCCAGGAAGGGGGGGCACGAGGGGCCAGGGACAAGATATACCCCTCCCTGAGATGCCCCCGTGACCTCTTCCTCCAACCAGGCCTCGCCTCCTACGGTTTCCACCACCTCCCAGTAATGTCAGCAGATTATTGATCCATCCATTGCTTAATCCATAGATGAGGTCAGAGCCCTCGTGATGCAAGCATTTCCCAAGAGTCCCACCTTTGAGCACTGCTCCACTGGGGACCAACATGTCCTTGCGCGAGAGCCCAGATCCAAACCATAGCCCTACCTGACATAACCCCACCACAGTCCTATGAAAAGAGACATGTTATTGTATTGTACCCATTTGATAGATGAGAAAACTGAGAGTTAGTAAGATTAACAGGTTTGCTGAGGATCCCATAGTTACTGAGTCTGGGAATCCAGGTGTCCCAGGGCTGACGCTGCTTTGGAGACCCTCCTGGAGCACTGAGGGGAGAGGCGATGAGGGTGTGAGCTGTGGGAGCAGCAGGCTGCTGAGCAGGGACAAGGCTGGCTCAGTACCAGTATGGAAAAGGGCAGGAGCTTGGAAGAATCTCAGATGACTTCCACTTGTGGTTCTCACCACCAGGTGGGGGACGACAGTGGAACACCCACAGTGCCTTGGACAACAGAGGCTGATGCCAGAAACAAAGCACTCACTTCTGCATAAATAAATTGAAACTCCACGTTGCTGATTTGTTAGAAAGTCCCCGTCAAAGAACATGGGTGAAAACACAAAGGGACAAGAATGAGAAGCACAAGAGATATTTTAATGCTGAGTGCAGTGGCGCACACCTGTAATCTCAGTGACTCGGGAGGCTGAGGCAGGAGGATCTGAAGTTCGAGGCCAGCCTCAGCAACTTAGACCCTGTCTCAGAATAAAAAGGGCTGAGTGTAGCTCGGTGATAGAGCACACCCAGGTCCAATCTTCCAGTATGGAAAAAAAAAAAAAAAGTAAAGTCGTAGTTTTAAAACAGCTCAATCTGTCTACCTTGGAACAGCCTGTGCACTGTCCTGAGTCACTCTGGGTTAACTCTCCTGAGATATTCTTAGGCTGCAGACTGGAATGTGTTGACTCCAGGGTCTAAAATTCCTGCGCTGAACCACGTCCATTAGGATCAAGTCCAAACTCCCTGGAGAGCGTGCACGCTCTTCTTTATCTCGGCTCCTGGCCTCCTGGCTCCTCGCACCCTGCCCCCTGGGCAATTCCTTGAATGCTAAGGGTCTGCTCTCTCACCTCCTGGCCACTGCTCCTGTTTCTAGGAAAGCACCTTCCCCTTCCTTCCTCTGATCCCAAATGCCTTTTATGTGCCTGGTGACATCTCCAGCTCCAGGGCTGTCCTCGCCTGTCGCTGCCTCTGGGAAGTCTTTCTTCCTCCCCTCGCCCCTCTTACTGCATGCAGGGTCTCTCACCTCCCCTGTGCTTACGTCTCACAATCAACAAAATTACAAGTCCTGAAGCCTTACCGGCACCAGGTGCTGTGCGGGTGCTTTCCCCATGGACCTCAGTCCTTTATTTACACTCTTAGAGGCACATGAGATGTTCACAGGTGGGACCCAAATCACCTTTTAAAAATCGAATCATTACACGTTTGATCTAATGCTTATTAGGGTAAAAAAGGACTTGCGCGTCAGTCTCATGACTTCACAAATACTGTTGCTAAATATGAAACAAAGGCCCCAATGTTCATAAATTAATTGTAGAGGTCGCAGGGAGGTAGGCAAACATTTGAAAAGAGAGATCTTAATACCTGAGGTTTGGGGAAATCTCATTTAATTTTTATAGCAACTCTGAAATAGAAATTTTGTTCACATTTTTTAGATAGAGAACTAAGGATCGTGAAGTGAAATTTGTTTAAGTTAATAGAACTATGGAGTAGAGTGTATTAGTCAGCTTTGCTACTACAATGAAATACTGGAGGTAACTAACCTTAAAAAGAGAAAAGGTTATCTCACAATTTTGGAGGTTCAAACCTCAAATCAGGTGACCCTATCCATTTGGCCTTTGGTAAAAGCGACACACATAATGAAAGTACCTGCATGCAAACAGCTGCATCTCAAACTGAAGCAGGGAGAGAGAGATGGAGGGACTGGCCAAGTGCAATGATGCACACCTGTAATCTCAACTACTTGGGAGGTGATGCAGGAGGATCTCAAGTTAGAAGCCAGTCTGGGCAACATACTGAGACCCTGTCTCAAAATAAAAATTGTTTTGAAAGGGCTGGGGGTGTAGTTCAGTCATTTGAGGATTTATATTCTTGATTATATTTTCCTACTAATGAAAAATTAGTTCATGGTGAAAAACATGGGAGGAGGACAAAACTATACAGATGCAATTTAAAATGTGTAACTTCACCTCTTACAAATGACTGTTAAGGTGTTGGTTCCATTATAACAAAAAGGAGGAGAAGAAGTCTG
Organism: Sciurus vulgaris; assembly: GCF_902686455.1. Classification (NCBI taxonomy): domain Eukaryota; kingdom Metazoa; phylum Chordata; class Mammalia; order Rodentia; family Sciuridae; genus Sciurus; species Sciurus vulgaris. The sequence continues at coordinate 126,419,208 of NC_136469.1, forward strand.
AGCTGGAGGAGCAGTAAAGGCAGAGAGAAGGCAGGAAGAACAACAAGAGAGAAAAAAGAAGAGGGAGGAGGAGAAGGCCTGGCAACCCTCATTGCAGAGGCCTTGCTTTTTGTCCCCTGCTGGGCGTGGAGTCCTCACAGGCAGGGCTGAGCATCTCCTGCAGCAGGGTCCCTGGGAGCATTCTCCACCAATGCAGATTCTAGGTTCACCCACTGAATCTCAGATGTGACCTGGGGTCCCACATGTCAACCGGTCCTGCCAACTTGAGAACAGGGCTAGCGCAGGTGGCCTTCAGGAGTCATCCTTGGGGAGGGAAGGGATGGGGACCAGCATTTTGTGGGGAAAAACATCATTCCAGTGCTCATGCCAAGGTCTGGCCAGGACGCCTGCAGTTCTGAAGAAAGGGTTCAACCAGGCTGCATAGTAAAGGGCCACCATGCCCTCTGTGGCCAGCCACGGCCTTAACTGATTTGGAACTTCTCTGAGGACATTGTGAGTTTCCAGGTCCCAAGGCCAGCAGAAGGCGAAATGGAAACAAGGCTGAGCTCTGAAAGGAAGCAGCTGGCCCAGCACCATGGAAGTAGGCGGAGAAAGAAGTTAGGCTGGAAGGGACTCAGGTGACCCCATGGAGCCAGCAGAGATGGAGAGTTGAGATTCAGGTTTTCTTGCCTGTCCTGTGACATTGTCAAGGTTTAGGAAAGCCTGTAACTTTAAGCAGCTTGATCTTGATTCTTCCAGGGCCTACAGGAATAGGCAGAGTGGAACCACGTGCGTTAAGTAGTAATCTGAAGACCAGGGTTATGGGCAGGAGACACTGCAATCTGAGTGAGAGGTGACCGACCAGTCACAGTGTGTACAAACACTTTGAGAAATCCTCAGAAACTGAGAGGAGGGGAACGGCGTTCCTGTTATTTAAATAGAGGGTGAATCTTAAAGGAAACTTCTGGACAATATAGCAACACCTGGGTATACACACACGTACCCACAACCACACACAGCCACACACACCCTACCTCTCCCTCTCCCTGTGAATTTTTAGGCCAAAATTCATACCTAGGAAAGCAGAAATAAAAGATAAAATTGGCCAGAAAAAAATTCATTCTCGTCGGGAGCAGGGACCACACCCTCCGTGAGGAGAGCTGTCACTCTCTGAGAAGGCCCAGGGCCCCAGGAGACCAGGTGCATGCTATCTGGGGTTGAGGACTTTAACCAGTCAGAGAAACTTTATCACAGGGAAGCTTGCTCTTGGTGTCCTTTACAGCCATCTAATCACCACTGAGTTTCCGCTTGACTCACTGAGGAATTTGAACTCCAGTGTTCTGAAAAGATGAGGATCAAATTCAGCTCCGGACTGCTGAAAAGGTAAACTGAGGCATGGGGAGACGTTAGCGTGATTTTAAGCAGCACCTTCCACGAGTTGGCAGCTCCAGGCCAGAAGGGTTCAGGGGCTCCATAGAAAAACGCAGAGGGAGGCTTCATGGGAAGCATCTGATTGGTTCCAGTTATACACTTGCCCTATTTGGTCTATCCCTTCGGACGGTCCCTAGTTATATAATTACACGTTTGTTGGCTACTCCTGATTGGTGGGGCTTAAGTTCAGCTTTTGTTTACTGTAGGTATTTTTAAGAAATAACTCAGGGACTGAGGGTGTAGATCAGCAATGGAGTGGGTCCTTAGCATGCCTGAGGCCCTAGATTCCATCCCTAGCACCAAAATAAGTAAATAAATAGAAGAAATAGCTCAGGTGAAGTTTCACTTACCTGTGCAAATCAAGCAAGTTAGGTCACTTAAGAAGCCTAAACTGCTATGTCGGCTCAGAGTTTCTTCAGACCTGCTCTTTATTTTAATTTACTTTAACAAAATCCCCCTTTCTGCTTACTTTCTCAGCTAACTGAGGATGCATTCAAACAATGTCACTTCTCTCTCCGTTCCCACTATGAACATGGTCACTGAAATGGAGTCAGAATATTTTCTCACCAACAGTGGATGATGTGGTCTTCCCCAGGTGCCTTGGACGTGAAGTCACATGCATAGTTGGCATTCTTGGAACTTGCACAACTACCATGAGCTTGAGTAGTGGGGTTGCTTAGTTCTCCAAATGTCTACTCCTGATGGCAATCATCAGATGAGTGAGCAGCACCGGGGACGCCTCAAATCCTCTAAAAGGACACAGCTTGCGGTGTAGGTCGATACAACCATAAGAAGAATAAGGGCCAGAGACTGGAAAATTCCCCATAGCAGAGAATCCCAGGAACCAAGATTTAGTCAACTGAGTAAATCAGTGGAGGCAACAGCACCTGTTGATGAAAGATTTGTACTAGCTTGTTAATGTCCTTCAAATTGTGGGCAACGCTTTCGAAGGTACTAACAGAGGAACAGCATCTTCTACAAATCAGAGCATAAGCGACTCCTTATTAAGCTGTTCAGGTAACAAGAATTTCCCTTTGGGTACTTATTGAACCAAAGTGTTCATTTTAAACTTTATTTCTTGAGGGGTATTCCAGGTAGCCTATGAAAATACAAGAAATACAAAAATTAACATTTGAGCTAATTAAGATAGTTTTGAGTCTAGGGCAGCAAGATGAGAAAATTTCTAGACTGGAGGTTATGAGTTTGAAGAATCTTGGGCTGGAAGAATGAGGACAGGTGTGACAGATGAATTCTTCTGCTCTGCAGTTTGGCTGGCTCTGGTTCTGTCACTGGTGCTCTGGTGAACTCTGTGCGTGACATGTGAGCAGCTGTCTCGAAAGTTGTCCACACATGATCTGTTGTGGTCATTTTTTTTTTTAAAGCTCAAAACCATTAAGTTTCGGCTTGCATGACTTAGAAAAAGGACTTGTCCTGAGTGAGCTTTGCCATTAACACAGACCAGATATGTTTACCATTTATTGAATAATGGTAAATTCACAAGCTACGTCACATTCATTTACTTTAACTTACTGAGCACTCATGGTTCACTTGATATTGGGAGCATGTCAATCACAGGTTCTTTTATTCCACTTTAATCTTAATTACTTACTCTATATCCTTTAATTACTTATCTCTATAACCTTCAAGTCACACTCGAGCTTCACTACTCTCTCTATAGAGTAAGGGGAAGGCTCTGGAAAGGCTAAGGCAGCCACAGGGTTTCCAGAGGAAGTACTGAGAGCAAAGGCAGAGAACAGATGCAAACATGAAAGAGTCGCGGCCAGTGGTCAGCGAAGGTTAAGAAGCAGCAGAGCTGTTCAAGGCAAAGATCCAGAAGACAGGGGTTTCAAAGTGAGCCATATCAAACAGGGAGATCAAGTAGAGCTAAAGCCCTGGGGAAGAGCTTGAAGCCTGTCGCCTGCCGACCTCATGACACAGTCCCAGGGTGGTCTGATAAGATGGCGGGTCTATGTGTGCCGCTATGCCACTGTCTTAGGTGACATTCCTTTTATGTATCTCAGGTGAGGAGTCTGGGGTGTTTGATAAGTTCCTGGGCCTGGTTTCTCTGATATGGGCTTGGTACATCTATGTGTCCATGTGCTTCTGATTTAATTTGATAAGTTCACAGAGGGCGTTTTTTATTGTACTACTAGTTTACTTATCAGTTTGTGCCTTATGCTTGTGCTGTGCAAACACTTTTCAATAAGTCTGTATGTCCAACCTCTGGTGGTTATCTCTCTGCCCTGACAAGTTACCAAGTCTTTCTTCCTTGGCACTTGGACTCAAATGGAGTAGCTCAGAGCAAGTGCAGCCTCAGAGCTGCTGTTCCACACAGGATAGAGCTACTGAGAGAAGGCCCGTCTGCTCTCCACAGGGCAGTTTTAGAAAATGTGAGGATTCAATCCAGTTTACAGAAAAATAATAAAGATAACAAGTCATTAAAGAACATTAATAGTACTAGAATTTGATAATGGACACACTATAGTTTTCTATTAAAATACAATGTCTTTTCTGTGGCCACTGCCATTTTACCAAACAAAATCACAGTCCAATCATGTTAAACTTGACCTGATTATTGACGCAAAATAAAATCAGTAATTCTATGTATATTTTAACATATATTTTAGTGAGTGCTTTGATAAGATCCAGGGAGCTTTACTGACTTCATTATCAGCCAACTTCAGCTTTTTAAAACTATCCAATAATGAAAAATCTCAGATTAAGCTTTAAAAACTTCTCTAGACTAAAGAGTCATGCTCAGGACTTGCCCAATAGCATCCAGTTATAAGGAAAACATTCTTATTGAACCTCTGCAGATACTCATATTGCAGAGAAGAATATGAGTTTCTAAATTCTGGAGTGGTCAGGGAGGGAAAAAAAATTCCCATTTGTTTACAATTTTGTAGAATTGCTGTACGTTAAAGATGGTTCAAGAGAAAAGAAAAAACATTTCCTTAAATCTAGAAAACAAGACACCGAAGAGTCACCAATGTTTCGAACAAGAAGCTATAAAAAGTATAATTATTCTAATCAGTTAATTCAGTCTGACATAATTCATTTTTGTGCTGTTTGATATTCGGTCAGCAGTTTTATGAATTCATCAGTTTTCCATTAAAGTTCTCGAAATTCTTATGCAATCTGACAATAATAAGACCTTAGGTGTTATTGGGCTGAGACTGAGGCTCGGTGGCAAAGTGCTTGCTTCTGCATATGCGGGGCCCTGGATTCCATCCCCAGCACTACAAAAATAAAGTTGTCAGAGTCTTTTTATATGAATATCTTGCAATTTTGTATCATAGTTGTTTTCAAAAGCTTTCAGAAAAGCCTCAAAACACAATAATAGCAATTTGTGGATGACAAAAGATTCAAACCCAAGGGTGCGGCTGGACATCTGATGAGTTTATCATGATGCAACTGACAAGGAAACGTGGTTGTTTTTGTGGCAGGCAGCGATCTGACTGCAAGGATGGCTCCTGACCTCATACCAGCTGCTTCAGACTTCCAGGAATTCCATGCAATTTCTGGAATATTCATGTCAATAACAAATAGGGCTTAGAGAAGATTGGGCATCATTTGTTATTTGACAATGGCTTCCATGCAATTTGCCAGATCCAATAAGCCTAAGGAGCTTAACGTTTCTCTGCTTTTAAGGAGAGAAAATAAATTCTTTTGAGATATTTCAGGGACCCTTCTAGAAGCTTCCAGTGTCAAAAAGACTTAATTTAGAATTTGGGCTTCCCACACTAGCTTAAATAGGACCACAGATCACTGTGAAGGCCAAAGTGACTAAAGATTTGAAAAAGAAACACAGGAAGTTACATAGTCATAAAAAGAAAACTTAGTTCTTTTAATATTGAAAATAATCGTTTTTCTTAAATAATCAAAGGCCTAATAAAAGAAAACCTCTAGCATGAGAAATTGTGTTAATAAAACACAAGATCTTTGTTTCCTAGGTGAATTACTTAAAAGGCAAGTTTAAAAAAAAAAACTTTATTAAACAAAAGCAGACCAATACTTTAAGAAAACTTTGTCCTTTTAACAGGGAAAATATACAATTTTAATTTTCATCAGTACATTAAAGAGTATATTTACTTATTTATTTATTGGTGCTATGCATTGAACCTAGGGGTGCTTAACCACAAAGTCACATCCCCTCCCTTTTTATATTTTACTTTGAGATAGGGTCTTTCTAAGTCGCTTAGGGCCTCACTAAATTGCTGAGGCTGCCTTTGAACTTGAGATCCTCCTACCTCAGCCTCCCCAACTGCTGGGATTACACGTGTGCTCCACCACATCTAGCAAAGAGCTTATTTTATTGCAGGAGAACAGATGGAGCTAGAGACTATAATGTTAAGCGAAATCAGTCAAACTCAGAAGGTTAAGGGTTCTGTGTTTTCTCTCATATGTAGAAGCTAGAGCGGAAAAAGGAAAACACAAATGGGAGCCGATCTCCTGAAAATCAAAGGGAGCTCAGTAGAGTAAAGGGAATAAAGAGGGGAGGGGGGAAAGAAGGGGATGCTGGGAAGTGATGTTGTCCGAATTGTTAAACTGTGTACACCTATGAATATGTAACAAAAATTACAATGTTCAATTACAATGCACCAAAAAAATGTGGAAAGTTTTTTTTAAATTTTAAACTTATAATTAAAATCTATTTAATCTTGGTAATTTGGCCACACATAAAACTCCTCTTTCACAGATCTACAACTTTCTCTACATGTTCAGTTTTATCTCAGTGTTTTTCTTCTTTTTTATTCTGGAACAATAGGTCATGAACCTTAAACCAAAATTATTTTCTTTTTCCTTCAATGAAAACAAATACCACACATATATTTTTCATATTAAAATATGTCTTATACATTTACATATCCATGAGGAGTTCATATACAGTTGTTTCCTTTTATCCTTATTATCTCTAGTAGTTTAATTCTACACATTAATTAAATTCTTAATTCTTGATAACCTTAATATCTAGTGAAATAGCATGATCTCATAGTTTTTAAATAGCAATGGCACTTTTACCAGTAGAATAATCATCTCTAGCCCCTCTTTAATAAGAGGCCCAAATACCTGAGCTTAAGCATGTTCAGCATTGAACATTTCAGTAGTTCATCTTATTTGAAAATGATCTAGATATTTAATAACTATCCACTATTTGATTTAACCTGGTTTAAGTTTTAAGGTTTCATGTTATCAAAAGATTATGGAAATCATAGATGAACATAATATTAAAGAAACTATCAAGTTAATTTTCTTGTTGACAAATTTGGTAACAGCAATACCATGAGTTTACTTGAGTGATCAAATTAGGTAGAATATCAACTTTTACTGAACTGCCTATATTCTTATTTAGGGTGAGACTGTTCAAATCACATGAAGTATTTGGGTGAGTTCCTTTTTCTTCCTAAGGAAATCATTTATAATAAGCACTTATTTTCTCTAATTAAATAGAGCTTTTAAATATTTCTACTAATACCATCAGAGGTATAAAAACATTCTACATTGGAAGGGAGACATGATGAGGTGGAGTACAGAGGATTGGGGGGGCAGGGTGGAAATAGTCTGTCCAAAGTTATGCTGCTGGCTTTGTCATTATAAATTGGTCCAAATCCACAGATTTGTACACTAGGAGGGACCCTAATGTAAACCATGGCGTTTGGACTGTAAGGAGTGGCCTGTCGGCTTAGGCTCCTCTACTATCTCAAATGCACCACTCTGACGGGACTGTTGGCAAGGGGCGAGGCTCTCTAGGGGGGAGCAGGGAATATATGGGAAAGGTATACCCTTGTCTCATCCCTAAAGAAAAAGGGGGAGTAAAACCCCATGTCCCTGAATGACCCCATTCCATTTCCCAAAACCCAGCTTCGTCAGGGGAAATTGAGAACAAACCTGAGCCAGAAAGTCCAGATGCACTTTCCCCTGAAGGACGCCGGCTTCTCTCCTGCACTCTGGGAACCGGGCGAGTTAGCGTTATCTGGAGAAAACTTCTCCCTTACATGTTCAGCAGGACGGGTGGTCCTTGGGCTGCTGGTCAGACAAGCAAACCACGCAAGGCCCATGATGTCACTGCGTCTGCAGCCTGACATAAAGCCCCTCTCTGAATGGGGACAGGCACAGAACAGAGGGCACTCTGGAGGGGACACCTGTTACTTGTCCAGCTGGCCACCAATGGATAAGATGCCATGAGGAAGAGGAGGCAGGCCCCATGAAGGGCCATGGGGGATGCAGGAGCGATCTGTTGCCGTGGCCCCTGAATTCCTTCCCGAGCAGCCCCGGATCTCTCTCTTGTGAGCCTTTCAGGATGTCTCCCAGGATGCTTACGGGCACTTTCTTTGCCATTCTGCAGTCTACCCCACTGCCCTGGCACGACTGGCCTGTGGCCATGACAACCCTCCCTCAATTTTTCTGTAGACCTAAAACTGCTTTTAAAAGTATTTTTTAAAATGCTTTCTAAAATAATTAGAAATGGATATTAGAATCCATGAAATTTTTAAAATATCAAGAGCATAGAGACTTCTGTGATTTTATGTTTGTCAGAGTAAATCTGCCCTAACTTTTCTGACATAACTCCATTTGACATGTTATATTCAAGTGGGCTTATTCATGGAAGTTTTGTTTAAAGCTTCTTTTTTCTATATTTGTAAGTGAACATTATCTATACTTCTGTTTGAAACTGTGTATTTGAGTTCATTCTGTTAACTCAATAGTGAGGGCACCCACAGCTTTCTATTTCCCTTGTTCTGGAACAGTCCTTTATCATAGGACTTTTCTATTCCTTGAAAGTCATTTTCAAAATAATTTCCCCTTGGAATCACTAACCACCCCCCTTTATTTCCCAGATGCAATCACCCACTTATCTTTCAAGATTATTGCTTTGTTTAGGTTATCCATGTCTTGGCTCGTGTTTGATTATTTACATTTTACTGGAGATTTATATTCTTCATAAAGATTTCCAAATGTATGAACACAGAGTGGCACATGGAATTTTTAAATTTCTTTGTAGTTTTAGCTACTCCTCTGTACAGTGTAACGATTTTAAACAGCAAGATCCTGAAATCCAGAGGATATGAGTTCCAGTTCTTATTTAGCACCTACCTCTGTGATGAGCTTAGTTTAGCATGTTAGTTCAACTTCTCTGAGCCTGTCTTCCTGAAATGCAGAAAGTGAACAATAGCCGTAATAATACTTAATATTTCATGATGAGCCTGGGAGGTGACGGGAAGCAGGTAAAGTGCATAGCTTAATTCTGGTACACAGGAAATATCCCACAAATGTGGGTTACTTTTACATAGGCAATTTTAATCATACAAGTGACATGTTAATATTTATAGCTGTTTTGTTTTTAATCTATCTCTTCTATTGTCTAATTCAAATTTTCTTTTCTGTCTTTGCATATTCCTTTTCAGGATTTCTTTTGAGATGCTTTGTTAGAACTTCTTGTTTAATTCAGCCACTTCTCTCCCACTCATTTCCCGTGAAAGCTTTGGCTACTTGAATTGCCTCTAATTACAGCTTTGTCAGAGTTGCTATATTGACCTCATCTTTAACAAGTTATTTAGGAGTGAGTTCCTCTATTTTCATAGGACCTAGAATTTTGTTGATTCTAGTTGTGTTTTTGTTTGTTTTCTTTGTTTTTCTCCAGGGACTGCAACCCAGGGGTGTTTAACCAATGAGCCACATCCCCTTTTATTTCTTATTTTGAGACCATCTCTTTAAATTGGTTAGGGCCTCACTAAATTACTGAGACTGGTTTGAACTTGCAATCTCTTGCCTCAGCCCTTGGAGCTGTAGGGATTGCCTGCGTGTGGCCACCACATCAGGCTCCCTAGCTGTGTTTTTAAAATTGGTTAGAGAGTAAAGGCGCTTTCCTGAATGACACTTCAGAGCGAACTTTGACTACCAGGAAACCTTTATTTCATGTTTGAAGAAAACAAAAACCTGTGAGTAGTAGGAAAGCTTTATTCATGTTTAGGGTCTCACTGATTAGATCATTCAGCTCACTTGCTTTATCACTGCTGTCCAACAGAAGTAGCCTGTGAGCCCGAGATTCCAACCCCCATGGATATACTTCTGTTGGACAGCACTGATATTTGATATACATGGTTTAGATTTTCTAGTAAACATACTAAAAAGGTAAAAATATAACGAGTACAAATAGCCGGGAATGGTGGCACATGCCTGTAATCCCAGCGGCTCGGGGAGGCTGAGGCAGAAGGGATCAAGAGTTCAAAACCCAGCCTCAGCAAAAAGCGAGGCTAAGCAAATCAGTGAGACCCTGTTTCTAAGTAAATAGAAAATAGGGCTGAGGATGTGACTCAGTGGTCAAGTTTCCTGAGTTCAATCCCTGGTACACCCCCCCACACCCCCAAAAAAAAAAGAAATGAGTAAAAATAATTCTAATTAATATATTTTATTTATCCCAATTTGTCCAAAATATTATCATTTTACCATGTAGCTGACTATAAGACATATTAAGGAGATATTTTACATTCTGTTTCCTATTGCCTTGACTGTGCCGTGCCCCTCACACACTGCATCAGTGGTGAGGAGCCAGGACCGGCGAGGACGAGGGGCTGGCGTCGGAGGCTGACACAGAGATGGTGTGTGTTTGTTGTGTTGGTTAAGACTCGAGTCCACGCTCACTGGCCTTGCTGGACTGCTCCCCACTGCCTCCTAAGCTTCTTCCTGCCAGAGCCTTCACATGTCAATGCCCAGGTGTCCACCTGCCCATGACCTCTGTACCTGTCCGTGACCTCTGTACCTGTCCGTGACCTCTGTACCTGCTCGTGACCTCTGTACCTGCCCGTGACCTCTGTACCTGTCCGTGACCTCTGTACCTGCCCGTGACCTCTGTACCTGCCCGCCAGCCCCAGGCAGCACAGTTCAGTGGTCAGCACGCCGGGCTCTCAGTCCTGATCCTGTCGGCTGGGCTGGGACTGTTGACTGAATTCTCAGAACTGCTGCTTCTTTATCTCGTTAGGTGGGATGAATGACTTCTATCTCACTGGATATGGGGGGTGTGTCCCTGCACTCCCAGCTACTTGGGAGGCTGAGGCAGGAGGATTTCTTGAACCCAGGAGTTCAAGACCAGGCTGGGCAAAACGGCAAGACACTATCAAAAAAAAAAAAAAAAAAAAAAAGAAACTCCTCTCTCTTCAGGTGTCACGAGTCAATGAGGAGATGCACGGGGCCGTCTGTCCAGATGGCTCCCCTGCATTCCCCGCGAGGGTGAGGACACTGAAGCCTCCACAGCCCTCGCAGTTGGACCTCCAATCTTATGTGAAACCAGTGTGCTCAGCCTGAGAAAATGGCCGACCTGCAGGCCTCGCCGGGCTGGTCATCTGTGGTTTAACTTAAGAGCAAAATATTACTAACCCTCTGCCTTCCCCACAAATCTAAAAGCCACATCTTACAACCAGCTTCTTAGTCATAAATGGATATTTTCATCTTCATCAGTCTATCTTCTATGTCTTATTTTTCCACAGATTCTAAAAGAGAAGAATGTTATTCCTAAGACTCCAAAGAGGCAAAAATTGCAAAAAGCACAGCCTCTCACTAAAGGCAAGTCCCAGTAAGTAAAGATCCCGGTAAGTAAAGTGGGCCAAGTGAGAAGCCTTGCTTTCATTTCACACAGTATAATTTACACAGCGCTCACAGGCCACATGTCAGCCCGTGCCCGAGGAGGAGGATTTATCCTGCTAATATGACACACCAGTGACATTATGCCAAAGCTAATGATTAAATAACAGACCCTGGAGGAACTATAGATCTGCTCTGCCCTTCCATGTGGGAGAGAAGAGACTCATTCTGTGAAGGAACTAAACCAAAGGAGCCAAAGAAAGGACAGGGATAGGCAGTGAGGTGTAGGAAATGCTGCAGATTTTAGCCAAAGTCCACACTCCAAAGAATTGAGTGCTATATCAGTTATCTTGTGCTGTGTAACAGGTATCCCCCAAACATAGTGCCCTAAATGAAATCACCATGTTAGTCCTTTCCTCAGGTCAGCAATTTGGGATGGGGCTTTGTTGGGTTGTCCTGGGGGTCTCACCTGGCAGGAAGGTGCTAGTTGTTCCACAGTGGCCTTATTCACAAGTCTGATGATGGGGCTAGCTGTCCGCTGGCCTTCCTCACTCTTTTCACTAAGATTCCAGAAGACAGATGAGCAATGCCTTCCACAGATCAAGGCAGTGGCTTTCAATAACCAGTTGAGTGGGAAGATCAAACACATTTCCACATACACATGTACTCAGAAAGTCTTATTTCCTGAGTATCCTTTCTTGGGCACTCAAAACAAATGAGAGAATTAAGAAATAAAATCAAATATGAAATCAAGTAAACAGGATCCAGTCTGGAAGAGTGGCACACAGCTGAAAACAATGGTTGCTCAAAAGGCTTGAGAGGGACCATCAGTTCACTCCAGGACAAGACGACAGGGGAGAAGAAAAGAAATGAAGAGAGAAATGAGAAAAGGAGAAAAAAAGGTCATCATACGTTTCATGAACATTTGGGGGGAGCTATTGATAAGCACATGACAGACTGATGGAGATAATTGAAGAAAGGAATAATGGTGCACGAGCTACAGTTTACCAAATTGACATTGACAACGATAGTGAAATATTGGCTACTGGTTTGGAGAATGGCGTTGGTAGTGGGAAGAGGAAATGAGAACTAAATCTCATCTACCAAAAAAACAGGGCAATGGATACATGGGGAAAAAGCTCTTATATAAAAATGGAACAAAATGCCAGAAGAAACCACTGAAAGAGCTGAAAAGGATGGCCCCTGGGAGCCAGGCTGGAGGAGGCAGGTGGCAGTGCGCTCTGATTTCCAGCCTTGGAAAAATCATTTAAAATCCCTTAAACAACATCCAGCCAGGCACAGTGGCTCACGCCTATAATCCCAGCCACTTGGGAGGCTGAGAGGGCAGGAGGATCACAAGTCCAAGGCCAGTCTCAGCAACTTAGCAAAGGCTGTGTAAAATAAAAAATAAAAAGGGCTGGTGATGTAGCTCAGTGGCAAAGTGTCTTTGGGTTCAATCCCCAGTATCAAAACAAAACAAAGTAAATATAGACCAAACCTCCAGTGCCATTGGCTGGACGGGTGCTGAGCGTTCTTTGTGTCCTGTCCCCCTGTGGCCTCTCAGCCCAGTCCTCACAATGGCCCCAGGGCACATGACACTTCTGCCCATCCTAATCCCAAGTCCTGACACCCTGCCAGTCTGTTCTTTGGGTTGATAGCAGATTTCTTGGCATTTCACTTTGGAAGGACTCGAAGGAAAGAAGAAGAAAGCAAACAAGAGGGGGTATTATCCTGTACTGTCATTGCGAGGCCCAGGAGCCTCTGCGTTGTGAGACCAACACAAGGCCAAGCACTTTCAGCAAGCAGCTCAGCCAGGGCAACGTACGTATACGTCGGTCGTAGTCAGCCTCCATGGCTGTGGGCTATTGACCATGGCAATCACCTGCATCATAGAGTCAACCAGACTCAAAGAGATCAAAACTATTTGATTGAACATGTACAGAATTGTTTTGTCGTTATTACCTAAACAATAGAGTATAGCAACAATTTACATGGCGTTTAATGGCATGAGGTATGATAAGTAACCTAGCAATGATTTAAGATACAGGGAGGGAATACGTCCAGGTTATATATAGCCTCTTTATTTTTAAACTTTATTAACCGTACATATTTATGGAGTATGATGTGATAATTTGATATGAAAAAATGCTTTTCTGTAGAGACATGTTTAAGCAGCTCTAAGATGGCGGCTGGCGTTGGGTTAATTAGTGTTAACATGGCGTGATCTACCTTTGCCTGATCGGTTTGATGTCTCCTCTGCGCTAGTGGTCAACAGATGTTCCTCATTCTTAATTACCATAGTGCATGCTCCAACCATGCTACTTAATCCTAAGCTGATTGGCTGCCTTAGTGTATATAAGACATTCTCTTCACCTGTGAGGAGATCGGAGAACGCCGGACTGAACACACACCTCTAGATCGCAGAATGAAGGACGCAGTACGCGGGACGCACCACTAAGAAGCACCTCTGATAGAAAGCACCTCTGATAGCATGCACCTCTAGGACATGCCTCTAGCATGCACCTCTAGCATGCACCTTTAGTACGCAGGATTGCAGGATGCACCTTTGAGAAGAATCAGCAGACCTCTAAGAAATAGCTCCTCTGAAAGCGTAGCACCTCTAAAATTAAGCGAAGTCTCTCTCCTCTAAGCAAAACCTCTCTTCCTCTCAAAGCCTCTCTTCCTCTTAGCAAAGCCTCTCTTCCTCTAAAAGCAAGCAAGGAAGCAGCTCAGAAATAGTAGTTCATTCCCAGTCCGCTTCCGATAAATTCCCGCGGGATTGTCGCTGCGGGCGGCAACACTTTTCTGCTGGTTTTTCCACATTTTTATTGGTGTATTATAATTACACATAATGGTGGGGTTGTTTTTCCACATTTGTTCATGCACACACTAGGCTCTTTGCATAGGGACTATGCGCATCTGCAAGGGGCAAGTGACAGTCCTAGAAACAATCCGTGCCCCTGCTTTGCCCTGCCTTTAGGACAGAGAGGGCTGATTATCCTCGTTTTGATATTCATAGCAAGCCAAGTGTTGCAGTCCCATGTCCAGATGAGGAAATTGACACTGAGAAAGTTAGCAAGAGTCAGGAGTGGCCCCAGGTCTCAAAGTGGTCCAGCCTCCCCTACAGTACTGACCTGGTCCTAAGCAAATGCCTCCGCCAGCCTAAAAAGAGGGGCTCCCGGTGTTATATTCTTCCCACACACTTTTCTTATGTAAACCCAGCTCCTGGGCTGGGGCGTAGCTCAATGCAGAGCCCGTGTGAACGCCCGAGTTGGAGTCCCAGCGCCAAACACTACTCTTAATACTATTGACTCAGTGGGGTGGCCGGGCACTGTGGGTGGAGGTGGGACTGAGGCCATGAGAAGGCCACACTTTAATCCAGAGCAGAACTCTCCAAATAAGCCAAGAAGACACTGGTGACATAGGAAACACACCCAAGGGACCTTTCGTCTTTCTCACTCATGTCCCTGCCCCCATCATTAGCCAACCATTTTGGCTACAAAGGATGACTGATAGAAAAGTGGCCCCTAGTTCCTTTCAACTGTTCCTTACTCATCAGAATGGCAGAGTGTTGGTGGATGTGTGCAGGGAGAGGTGAAGCCAACACGTGCCAGCTTTGAGGGCATCCACTCCATTCTGGTGGGAACAAAATGCATGGCCAAGCTATAAAGTACAAGTCATGCAATTTCTTTTTTTAATTTTATCTTACTGGGGCTCAAACCCTGAAAAACTCTGCCAGTTACATCCCAGACCTTTTTAAATTTGAAACAGGGTTTTGCTAAGTTGCTGAGGCTATCCTCAAACTTGCAATCCTCCAGCCTCAGCCTCCACCAGGAGCATTGGCATGAACCACCTTTGCCCCGTGAGTTATGCAACTTCAGTGATCACACAAAAGCTCTTTACGTTTGCATTCAAACCTGCCATTGCACAGTACAATGATGAATGGTGACGCTCATACTACCACCTTAAGTCTGAATTTGTTTTAGCATGTCACTCCATAGCCAGTCTCCCTTGCACATCAAGGAAGACACCACAAAGGGAAAGCTTTGTGTTCCATAGGTCTCCCCCTGAATGTTTACAAGAGGCCCCCACAAACTATGCAGCTGCCCTGGTGGCGGGTGGTTAGGGTTAGACAAGGGTCACCTCCCAGCTTCAGGAAACACCCAAGGAGGCACTTATTTCTTGTGATTGAAATACCACACACTCCTGGGTTTGATCATCCTTTAATTCTCCCCTCCCATAACCAGTAAAAAAAAAAAAAAAAAATACAATCAACTCAGGTACAAGGATTCCATTTTTAAAAATCAGAGTGCAAAGATAGCCACGGCCACTGCCCAGGTTTAACTTACATATTTACAGTGTGCGTGGTGGCATGGCCACAGAGGCGGGTTTGAAGGCAGAATTACAAAATATACAAAGATGGTCTTTTGTGCTTTACATCTTAGAATCCTGCCTCATTTCCAAATGAGACACTATAAAACACAAATCATAGACTGTTCACTATATAACTTATGAAAAATGCTGTACAGTTGTGTGACTATAAATATAGAGAATGGCTCTTTTGGGGAATCGTTATCTACATGGGGGAAGGTCAGAGAGGACTCAGCTTGGTACCCCAACCTGTCAAGATAGGGAGGCTGGGATGGGGAGGACAGGGTCTTGGAGCATAGCTACACAGACTCCTCCTCAGTCCCAGATGAGGCTGAAGCTCTCACCTGCTGGGGGAGTATTACGACAGTCCAGGTGAGCGACAGTCCAGGTGAGCAGCAGGGGTGGAGATAAAGCAGGGGGCTCTGGGAGGCAGAGAGAAGGCACCTGGGACATGGAGTGCACCTCGTAACCCTCAGCCACACAATCACAGCCCCCAGGGCAGTCTAGCTGCACCCAGCTTCCTCCAAGAAGTTTGGGGCTTTGTAGGTGTGGCGAGAGGAGGGCCGGAAAACAAAGGAAAACGTTTGAAGAGACTCCAGTGGGTGCACGTGTGGGTGAGAGGGTGGAGGGAAGTTGACCTCTGGCCCAGGAAGTTATACAATGACTTGAGGAAGTGGAGGCAAACAGACCTGTCCCAAGAGCAGGCGATTCCTGGCACTTGAGGCGGGGAGCTTAGTGGGCTTGCATCTTCTATTCAAAGAGCTCCAACACTAACTAATTCTATCTGGTCAAGAAAGTAGCATCAATGCAGCCTCAATGGCTTCGATCAATTTGACTTCTAGTTAGCCCGAGGATATCTGGCAGACCAAGATCTCCCCAAATCTGTCTCTCTCTCCCCTCTTTCTGTGAGCCAAACGTATCCTGACCCTCTCTCTGTAGCTCAGGTGTGGCTCACATCCTGGAAACTTGACAAGGACACTGCAGGTAAACTGCCTGGACCATCCACACCTGCCCAGGTAAAGCACTCCCGGCGGGGGTGGGGAGCGCTGAGAAGCGGGAAGCCCACACGCATGGTCTTCAAGTCTCCGAACAATCGCTCTGTGCCCTCAGCAGGGCTGCTCTAGGCAGGGATGCTGTGAGCAGGAGCTCATGGGGGAGGTGGGTCTTTGCTAAGAAAGTTGTACCCGGGCTTCATCTCGATCGAGGACAGCTTTGTACACATGTATATACACACCGTCACATAGGCACCTTCGAGAACCTTCCATAAATCCCTCCTGGGGGCCTTTTCTTTCTGAAGAACAGATCCTACTGCACCTGTGTGCAGGAGTGGCTGTGGTCACCTGTCTACTCAGCTTCGTTGTCCACGTCTCCTTTACTGTTGCCCTGTGCCTTCTGGGAGGAGGGACCAAAGGTGCAGGAGCTGACATAAAACTGTCCTGCAAGCTGACATCCTAAGGAAGGGGCAGGAGAGCTAGGAGTGACGTCAACTGTTCCCTAGTAGGGAGCAAATCCCCCCGAGTAAGCAAAAGGCACGCAGAAGCAGGAAGGGTGGAGCACGCGGGACCTGAGGTCTTCCCCAACCTCTGGCCGTCCCTAGAAGGCCGTGCTGTTGGAGATGGCCTTGGTGCCCGGGGCATCTGCCTGGGCCTTGACCTCATGCGGGGTTTTTCTTATTGATTTGGAACCCTGGGTGCTCATCTTTCTCAGTTATATGTTGGAAATATATTCTCCCAGTATGTTATTAATCTTCTTACCTTTTAATAACATCTTTTATGGTATTGAAATTTTTAATTTCAATGCAATTTGCTAAGTTTAAGTATATTACTCCTTTCCTTTGAAAGACAATATATGCATATAGCTCAAAATTCAGGAGGTACAAAAGAGCACACACCAAGTGCCCAACAGTCACCCAGGTGCCCTTGGTATCCTTCCAGAATTATCTTATTCATAGATAATTATTTTATCATAAGACACAAAATATAAATAAACGTTTTTACTTTTAAACCCAAATGTCAGCTCTAAACACTGTACCTATCTTAGTATCCTTCAAGAATTTTCTTATGCACACAGAAGGAAAATATAAATAAATAGTTTTACTTTTCTAACCAAACTATTAGCATACTGTAAACACTGTACGTATCTCGAGGGTTTTTTTCTCCTTTACTATGTATCCTGGAGATTAGTCCACATCAAACTTGAGTTTTTGTGTTTTTTCAACAGCTCCATAATACTCCATAATATAAAAGTACTGAATTCATATTTAACCACTTCCTTGCTGGTAAATATTTTGCAGATTCCCACCTTATGCTATTACAAACTAAGTAACCTTGTTTTTGACCATGAGTTTATTTCCTTTACCATGGACACTGCCATCAATCAAACTTCTGGATTTTTATAAACTCATAGGTGGAAAATGGAATCTCAGTGTGGTTTTAATTTGAGTTTCTGTTACTATTAGTGAAGCTGAACTTAAGCCACAAAAATCTAACTTAGATTTTTAAGACCACTTGTGCATACTTCTCTGAGGTCTGCTTGTTCACATCACCAATTATTGGTACTTCATTAATTTGCAAAAGTTGTTTATTAATGAAACTAGATCTGTCTGTAATGTGAAGTGTTCATTTTTTCCCAGATGGTTCCTTGGTCTTTTACCTATGCTCATGGTAGTTTTTCTCATCTAAATGGTCATACTTGTATTTTATTTTGTGGCTTGGGCTATCTCTGCTTTCCTAGGTCTTCTCTGCTCTGATGGCATTTTGATATATTTGTCTGGCAAGGCAAATTGCACTTCTTTGTTCTCCTCCAAATTCATCCTACTTGTTGCCTAGTTCTTCCAAAATAATTTTAAAATTAGGTGAATTTATAGTTTGATTATTTTAGATATTGAATTCCATTTTCATGGAGGAGGAGACTGGTATAAATGGCTACCACTTTTAGAGCCAGGCACTAATCTAAGGATTGTGCGTGTTCTAACTCAAAACTCTTCTACTAAGTGGTCTTATTACCATTCCCATTTTATAGATGAGAAACGGAGGCACCGAGAAGATATTGATCTTGCCCAAGGGCATCTAATTGGTAGACATCAGAGCTGGGGTGGAAGCCTCATTAGTCTGCCTTTGCAGAATGTTTTTTAAAAGATCCTGAAACACCACACACTCCCCCACCAGGGGACCTCTGGAGAGAAGTCAGCAGGGGGATAGACACCTAAAGACCATGTAATCTGTGACACAAATAGGAACGTGTACTTTTAAGTCCTACTTAAGGCTCACAGCAACCCTGTGAAGTGGGGATTATTTTTTTCTGCTTTTAAAATGCAGGAACAGAGTTCCAAAGAAATGAGTAGCTGGCCCAAGGTTATCTGCAGGCTGGATGTAGAGTGTGATGTAAGCCAGCGCTGCCTGCCTCCAAACCCCAGCTGGCTGGTTGTGGTCCCCACATCTTCAAGAGCTAGCAGAGTCTCCTCCATGCACTTTCAGGAATAGGAGGTTTAATGACCCCTAACTAAGGCCAAGTATGAACACAAATGAAGCATGAAAGTGTCTCTTCTTTATGAATGTCTTGTAAGCATTGTCAGAGCCCCGCCGTCTGAAGAGGTAACTGAGGAGAGAGAACTCCCTTCTGGCTACGGAGGGACCTTGAGGATGGTCAGGACTTAGCCATAGCTAATTACATGGAAGACCCCAACACCGGAGCCCTGAGCAGGGCGCTAGGACCTTCCCCCACGTGTTGGGCAGTCCAGGACCGGCCTGGCAAGTTGCCCAGTCATGGGGTCCTGATGCCACGAGAGGTGGTGGTCCTGAGGAATGGGGAGAGGGCTCTGCAGAGACTCGGAGCCACAGCCTGATCTGTGCTCAGCTATCCAGGTGGATCAGGGCGATGGCCTTGACATACATTTAAAATCAGACTCATCCCTGGAAGCAAACTCTGTTGAAGCCCTCTCATTTTATCTTCCTCAAACACGAGGAAACTCTGACTCTTTATATTTTTTTTTTTAATTTTACACCATTTACAAAAATAACATGTAGATTACAGGGAAATCTAGCGAGAACAGGAAAGAACAAAAATCTCCCTAATCCCCCGTAGCTGGGGCTTCCAGGCTTTTGAGGTGGGTTCGAGAAAGGGTTAACAGACAACTGACTCGCTTGTAATATTTTGAACTTTGTTCTTTTCACTTAACAGAACAACTTTCAATGCTGAAAAAAAATCACCTTTCCTTTATCTTTTTTAATGACTGAATTTTATTTCCAAACAACTTTCAATGCTGAAAAAAAATCGCCTTTCCTTTATCTTTTTAATGACTGAATTTTATTTCATTATATGGATTTTTTTCCATTTTATTTATTTAATCCCCTCATGACGGATCTTCATGCTGTCTCTGATCTTTGGTTATTACAATCAATCTGAAGGGGGAAAACTTGCAATCAACTCCTCGCTGTGTCCATACTAATTCCCTTGGGATAAATCCTCAGCCCTGGGGAGGTGGGTGCCTAGGAATGGAATGTAGGAGGCTGGCGTCGTAGGGGGCTCAGGCTGGCCTGGCAGACCTCTCCCTCAAGACTTGGATTTCCAGCCGGCTTCTCCTCCTCTCTGGCCTCCAGGGGTGAAGTGACATTCTAGGACACAGCAGGTGGCTGGCCTTGGATTCTCAGCAAGCAGAAACTCCCTCTTCTCTTGTCTCACTCGGGAAGCTGCCTGGAGGGAAGGGCAACCCAGAGCCCTCTGCCCCCTAAAAACTGCCCCCTCCACCCTGGAGCCCACCCTGGGAACCTCCTGGGGGAGGAGAAAATGAGACTGCTCTGAAGTCAGTGGTAGAGCCAGCGACACCAGGAGCTAGCAAGGTCGCATTGTCTGTTGAAAAACTGGTTCAGAGTGTGGTTTTAGGTGTCTCTACACAAACAGGCAATCATGGAGGGTAGGGTATGTTATTTGCTTACCTAGACTAATGGTTTCACCATGTAGACAAATATCAAAATGTCATCTTGGGGCGCGATGCAGTGGCAACACACCTGTAATCCCAGCAGCTGGGGAGGCTGAAGCAAGAGGATCACAAGTTCAAAACCAGCTTCAGTAATTTAGGGCCCCGTCTCAACATAAAAAGGGCTGGGGATTTGGCTTAGTGGTTAAGCACCCCTGGGTTTATCCTCAGTACCCCCCAGAAAAGAACAACAACAACAAAAACCCATCTTGTACAATTTAAATCTACCTAACTAGCTAACTAAATAACAAATAGTGAAATGATATTAGTTTCGTTCAAATTCATCCGAGACCCATACACTATTCAGTTTAATTAGTTTAAATATACATAGGTGAGAGAATCCTTGTTTGAATTAGTTGGGTCATTTGGGGGGTCTGTTTTCATGTTGTTTGTTATAATTGAACTCACCACCCATACAGGGAAAAGAGGGGGGGGAGGGGTGGGGGGAAGGAAAAAAAAACAGAATGAATCAAACATCATTACCCTATGTAAATGCATGATTACGCAAATGGTATGCTGTTACTCCATGTACAAACAGAAACAACATGTATCCCATTTGTTTACAATAAAAATAAATTAAAATAAAAAAATAATTGAACTCACCTGTGTTTCTACTGATATTTCAACTCTAAAAGATGATGTGTACACTTGAAAACCACACAGTCTTGGCTCAGATCCTGGCTCTTATACTTCTTAGAACTCTGCCTTGAGCAAGAGACTTAACTTTTTGTGTCTCAGTTTCCATATCTGTAACATAGGGATAAGAATACCTAATCAAAAAAAACTTTTTCACAGGCACTTGCAAGGATTAAATGAGAAAACAAGGTTTTGCATCCAGTAGAAAATGCTTAGAAAACAGTTATACTTTTCTCGTAATCCAGCAGCAAGTTTGGTGTGGTTTGCACATTATAAGCATGGAGCTGCTCTCAAGTGTATTATTTACTATTTCAAGGTCACTGATCACTTTGAATTAGAGAGGAATCTTATTTCAGGTTCACAATAGACTGAATAGTCTATTCACAATAGACTGTGAATATGTTTTGAAAACCAGAAACATTTATACTAAAATTACCAACCTGGACAATGTTTTCACATTCAGGAGTTTTAGAAAAATAAACAGAGGAGGCAAATCACTCAATGACCGGAAGTCGTTTGCTTCCCTAGAGGAAGGTGAGCTCTGTGTGGGTTCGTCCCTGGCACTGAGCTCCACCAGACTCTAGATGTTGCCACTTGGTTTTTGTACCATTTGCTGTTCCCACTGAGCTTTATAAATAAGTCATTTAAAAGAGCCACTCAACTTACTTTTGATAAAATCATAAACAGAGCATCCTCTGCCTTACAGAAGGGCTGCAGATGCTGAAGTTTCCTTCCCTCTCTTTGGCATGCTGAGTCACCTATCCTGGCCTCTCTCCTTGTTCCTCCTCCAAGGCTTGGAATGACTGACGTTTCTTCACTTGTCTTCATGTCCATTCCAGAAAGATCGAAATCACATGGGGACCAGGTGGGGTGAGGCACACCTGTGATCCAGCAAATCAGGAGGTTGAGACAGGGGGATGGAAGGTTCAAGGCCAGCCTCAGCAAATTAGTAAACTGGATCAAAATTAAAAGTACTGGGAATGGACATCAGTGGTAAAGCACCCCCAGGTTCAGTACCCAGTACCAAAAAAATAAAATAAAATAAAAATTGAGAACAGGTAAAAAACTACACGCACACACATGTTCACAGAGCATGACTCACAAGAGCCTAATGTCATTGACCCATGACTGGATAAATAAGTCATGCTTCACACACAGTGCAGTATTAATGCATGCAGGGATGTGGAGGAACCTAAAAGACAGGAGCAAAGTCACATGTGACATGATTCCATTGGTATGCAATACCCTGAATAGATAAATCCACAGGAACACAGCAGACTGGCCGTCGCCGGGGTCTGAGGAGGGGGAGCATGATAGGGAGAAACTGCGACGGAAACTGCGCACTAGGTAGGGATCCACTTTGGAATTATGGGTGTGTTTGGGGACTGGAAGTGGTGGCTGCATGGCACTGTGAATATACTAAATGCTGCTGAACTGTTTGTTTTAAAATATTTAATTCCAGGGGCTGGGGAGATAGCTCAGTTTCTAGCATGCTTGCCTTGCAAGCACAAAGCCCTGGGTTCGATCCCCAGCACCGAAAAAAAAATAAATAAATAAATAAATAAAATATTTAATTCCATGTTATGGGAATTTCACTTCAGCACATTATTTTTTAGGAAGTCAGAAGAGGAACAAAACCACCCTTTAACAAACAAGCAAACAAAGGAACATTCCAAGAAAGAGAAAGAGGCAAACATGCACTCTAAGTGACCTTGGTGTCTCTCCTCATTTACAAAATCAAGAAGACAGTGGATCCACCTCACAGAGCTGGAGGGAATGATGAGTCAGTCTCTGTGAAGGACCGGGAACAGGTAGCACACAGGCAAAGGCTCCCTATGTCATCTGCCATCATTTACTAATTCTCGCCAAAGAAGCCACTTAGAAAGCTTTTCAACAAGTCCTGATGCGATCACTTCCTCCCTCATTCCTATTAAGATCATAAAAATCATTAGCCCTAGCCAGGCAGGGTGGCACATGCCTGTAATACCAGCGGCTGTGGAGGCTGAGGCAGGAGGATCTCAAGTTCAAAATCAGCCTCAGTAATTTAGTGAGGCCCTAAGCAACTGAGCAAGACCCTGTGTCTAAGTAAATGTAAAAGAAGGCTGGGGATGTGGCTTAGGGATTAAATGCCCCTGGGTTCAATTTCTGACACACACACACACACACACACACACACACACACACACACAAAAATCATTAGCCCTTCATTTGAAAAAAAAAAAAAAAAAAAAAAAAAAAAAAAAGACTGACTAAACTCACTGGCTGTGACTGGCAACAGCAGCTCTACGACCTGCCTGATGCTGTGCAGCCACTAACCCATTTAACCTTTCACCTCCTGGGTGAGTATACAGTACCCATTTTGCAGTTGGGCAAACTGAGGCTCACAGATGTTAAACAACTTGACCTGTTTCTCACAGATGGTCAGTGGCAGATCCAGAATTCAAACCCACATTTGGCTTTTTCTGCCACTTGTAAGTCTCCCCCACGGCATGCATTCCCTCTGGGTTAAAGCAGGGCCGGGAGGAAAGGGAAAGCAGGGAGGACAGCAGGGCGAACGAAGAGCCCCATGGGGTGCAAACCCTGCCGACTGGCATGCCTTCCACGGCTGACTTCCTAATTGGCCTCATCCTCACACTTCATTCCTTTCATGATACATTAACCCCAAGTACCAGACTGGGACCAGCCTGATGTGGTCCTGTTTTGCTACATTAACCCGCTGATTTGAAAGGAGTTCTAAAATATCGGCCGGGACAGATGCACAAGATGGCTGAGACCTCTCTCTGTCCTCTACTTCCCTCTCTCATCTCCTGTGTCCCCTGGGTCGCTCAGCCCTATTGAGAAGTGACCTCTACTTTCAAGTGAAAAGTTCAGTAGCATTTAGTATATTCCCAGTGCCACACAGCCACCCGAATAGTTCCATCATCCCACGTGGATCCCCTTTCCCATCATTCCGCCATGAGCGGAACACAGAGGAGTCCGCCTGACTCCCCTCTGATAGGATGATGCCTGGTCCCTGCCCTCTGCCACCCCAGAATCCCAGCCCCCTGCCAGTGCGCTCCCTGTGTAATCAGAATTTGGAGCTGACCAAGGCATGGACTCAGTTTACCTCCTCCAATCAGCAAGCACCTTCGGAGCTCAGGACCGGCGGCCCGACCAATGGGTGAGCAGCTGAGTGGAAGGGGTTTCTCCCTCACTAGAGGTCGAGTGGGAGAAAAGTGGAGAGACACATCCTAGTGCCAGCCCTTAGCCGGCCTCTGTCTGCCTGGGATCGGCCGCAGCTCCCTACCCCTGGGTGCTTGGGAACTCAGGACCCTGATACTTCACAATCAGTAGACGTCCAAGTCCTCTCCGGAGACCCCGTAGACCGAATCTTCCCTGGGCTCTCCCGCTCCCACCTATCCTCGGCCAAGGGCACCCAGGAGGATGCACTAGCGCTTGCTCTTTATCCCCAGCTGGACCACTCCGACTAGGGGAAATCCAAGCAGATCGCATCCTCACCTCCAACACTAGGGAGTGAGTCTCAGTCAGATGAAGTTGACCCCCAGACGTGCATTAGCTTTGAGGCGCACACCATGATTGAGATTGGGGTGCCGCAAGAGAAGCATCGCCGCACAAAAGAGATGAGTGAGCACCTCCTCAGTGTCTGTGCCCCTCTGGTCTCACCTGAGCCCCACCCTTGTGGCTCCTAAGTCACATGGTCCCAGACATCTGCTGCTGTCCAATAAGACCCTGGAGAGCAGATCCCACGGACTCCCAGCAGCGCGATTGAGAAGGCCGGAGACTGACGTGGGAAGTTCAGTTGATCTACGTGTTGAGAGATGTGGAGCTGTGCTAGGAAATCCCTCAACCGTGTCGCCAGCATGTGCTCTCCCAAAATAAGCTACCTGGCAGCCAGGTCGTAATCACAGCGCGGTTAGATGTGTCTTGGAAGTGGGAAGTTAGTCTTAGTGGGTTCGGGGATTCCAGTATTTAAACTCTGCAGCAGAAATTCCAGAATCAGCAGGCCAGGCCCTTAAGCCAGGACTCCCTGGCTCCTGACCACCCAGGACTGGGGCTGGCCACTGGCCCCTGTGTCTGATCAGCTCCACTTCTGATAAGCACAGCCTCTCTTTGGCTGCAGGGACTCTTACACTTGATTTTACAGCCAAGTCTTTTGGCCCGGAAGGCACTCTCTATTTTGGGTGACTGCATGTGCCTGCTTCAATTTCGTTTGGTATTGATCTAGAAAGCTGCTTTTCTCAAATAGCAATCACGAGTCATTGCTTCCAGCACCTGAGGATGCCCCACCCTGCAGGCTCCCTGGTGTCTCCATGGTCCTAGGTAGAGAGGAAAGCAGAAGCCTCAAAGGTCACGTTCAAGGGCATGGCCTCTATCTCACTGGAAATGGGACACTATTAAAGAGTTTCAAGCAAGAGAATGTCACAATTGGATTTGCATTTAAAGTAAAAAACCACACTGTTGGCAGCACAGGGAAAGGGTTAGGATGGAAGTGTGATTGAAACATATGTCTGCAGATTTACCCACACTCGTCCCCTCAAGAGGTGGAGTCTCCTTCCTCCCTCCGGTGGCCTTGCTCTGAGGATGTCCGCACCATGGAGGGACATATTGTAAGTATTCTGGTTGACAGCCCCACTGAGCCCCAGCCAACGCCCAGAATCAAAAATCAGCCATACAGGGAAGGAAGCCTAGAGATGACGCCGGCCCCAAAGCAGCGTGTGGCAGCAATTGTGGAGACAGTGAGAACCCCCTTAGCACAGCAGGTTGTCAAGGGTGGAAGCGTGTTGCTCGTTTAAAGACGCCCCATGACTGATTTTAGAGATCCTTGCACTTACAGAGGCGATCGAGTTAAAATGGCGCCCTTTAGGCAAGCCTTAAAGCCCATTATGACTACTGTCCTTAAAAAAAAGGAGAAAATGTGGACACAGACAGAAGTGGCAGAAATTTGGTCAATTAGAAGACACACATGGAGACTGCCTTGTGAAGATGGAGACTGGCCCAGTGCCTCTGCAAGCCAAGGAACACCAAAGATTGCTGTCATACCACCAGCAGCTAGAAAGAGGTAAGGGAGGGTCTCAGGGGGAGCGTGGTCTGCCACTATCTTAATTTCTGACTCTAGAAACTGGGAGACAATACATTTCTGTGATTTCTAAGTCACCTAGTTTGTAGTACTTTGTTATAGCAGCGCTAGCAAACTAATAACATCAGTCAGCCTCTCCAACTGGGAGAAATAATAAAGATTACTGCTCTTGTCCATCATTAAGGCTGAGGCAGTTGTTCACACAGCTATAGGAAAAGAAACAGATTTTGATGTGTAGTAAGGGAGTGTACCTGAATAAACCTAAAATATGTGGCACTGGCATTGAGATGGGACAGCCGGCAGAAGCTGGAAGGACATTGAGACTAAGAGTAGAAGCCTAAAGGGTTATTGTGAGTGAGGTCCTACTGCAACTCAGGAAAATGCAGCCAGAAGCTGGAAAGAAAGCAAACCCTGTTATGCCGGGGAAAGTTTAGCAGCACAGTTACGTGTGGTAACGTGGAGAAGTGTACCTGGTGGAAAGATGATCTAGCTAAGGGCATTTCCAGACAGAATGTTGAAGGTGCTACCTTGTCTGTCCTAGAATAAAGAAGAGAGAAGGGGAAGAGATGAACAATGAAGTATTAATATAAAGGAGCCAGAATTTCTGGGTTTGAAAATGAAACTATTTGTTATTCCCAGCCTCCAGACAGCAACCAATTCCAAAATTAAGAGTTAACTTTGAGCAAGTGTCAAATCCAGAGCCCAGTCAGAAAAAGATGATCTAATGAAAAAGTCAAGGATGTGACTGTAAGATCCTTAAGTTAGATCTCAGATAAACTTACCCTTATGGAATCTTTCAAACAGATACAGCTCTCTGTAAGGAATTTAAGAACATTCTCCTCAGATCTGTTCCATTGAACAATCAATGAAATCTTAAGGAAATTGTCCCTTAGCAGACTTACAGGGAACTCAGGGTAGAGAAAGGCTAAGCACTAGAAGATTTATTGCCATGGTTTTATCTAATTGAGTGGGCCATAATAAAATTAATAAGAAAACCACAAGATTTTTGTTTCTTTTTGCCAGGGAGGGAGGTACTGGGATGAAACTCAGGGCACTCGACCACTAAACCACATCCCCAGTCCTGTTTTGTATTTTATCTAGAGACAGGATCTTGCGGAGTTGCTTAGAACCTTGCTTTTGCTGAGGCTGGCTTTGTACTCGAGATCCTCCTGCCTCAGCCTCCCAAGCTGCTAGATTACAGTCACCGTGCCATCGCACGTGGCAGAAAACCACAAAGTTTTTTGAGAGGGTTGTATTGGCGGAAGCACGGCCAGCTTGAATCAAAAGGGCAGAGGCAAGGCGAAATGAAAGAGAACTGTGGGCCTTCCAGTTTGTTTAGGGAGAAAGGATACTCAGCTGCACCACTGGGCTCTGTTTTACAGAGAAGGGAAAGTAATTCAGAAGACTCGAACAGGAGCTGGAGCACGCTTAGGCGCCCACGTGACAGGACTGAGTGCTCATCACAACCGCTCTGCGTGACTGGCTGAGCTTCAGACGGCCGCAGATCCATGACTGCCACCTATTTCCCTTCTTGTGAATGTGAGGGTCTGAGATGTGTGCCAGTGTCCCCGCCCAATGCTGGGTGTGTACGGGGCAGATTCCATGTTTCTTTAGCTCACAGGATTGAGACTGAGAGGAATGGTATCTGGGGACACGTACCTGAGAAATCACACCCTGTGAGATTTATCTGCACTTGGACTTGATGTGGTTGACGAGATCTTGGACTGTGAGACTGAGCCTGATCCTGTGGTCAAGAGTCTTACGGAGGTATTGAAAGCACGGGAGCGTACTTTGCATGTGGGAAGAATGTAAATAACCTGTAACCAGAGAGTGAACTTGGGTGGCCTCAGAACATGTTTGCAAGTGGTTCGACCTCTCACAAGGAGAGATGGAGGCTATTTCCTGCCCCTTGAATAAGGACTGGCTTTAGTGATCAACTACTAATGACTAGCAAGCGTGGCTTTGTGACTTCTGAGGCGAAGGTCAAAAAAGGTGTCACAGCTTCCACCGGACTCTCTTATCTGGGGTGTTTCCTAGTGAAACCAGGCGCCAGGTGATGAAGGCGTGCAGGCCATCAGGAGAGGCCGTGTGCAGGCATTCTCCATAACAGCCTGCGCGGAGTCCCAGCCTCCCGGCAGCCAACATCTGCTCCAGGCATGCGAGCAGCAAGTCTTGAAGTGACTCCACTCCGAC
Organism: Sciurus vulgaris; assembly: GCF_902686455.1. Lineage (NCBI taxonomy): Eukaryota > Metazoa > Chordata > Mammalia > Rodentia > Sciuridae > Sciurus > Sciurus vulgaris. The sequence continues at coordinate 126,447,449 of NC_136469.1, forward strand.
CCCGGCCACCTTTTGCCTGCAACTGCTGGAGAGACTGGGGGAACTGGGCTTCCAATCAACTCGCAGAACTCTGAGTGATTATAAGTGACCATTGTTGCTTGCTCTCCAAGCTTGGGTGTTGGGCAGCGATAATTAGCAGAACGCGGCTGAGGTCACACTGTTAATACCAAGGCTTTACTGAGCTTCTGCTTTGTGCCACGCAGCCTAAGGGCCCTTACAGGATCTGTCAGTCAGTTTTGCATCACTGTTAGTGAAATACCGGAGAAAAAGAGCTTAGGAGGAAAATATTCGCTTAGCTCATAGTCTCAGTGGCTTCAGTCCATGTCAGCCAGTTCCACTGCTTGGGCTGGAGTTGAGGCAGAACATCATGGCAGAGCCGAGCTCCTCAGCCCAAGGTGGCCAGGAAGGGGGGGCACGAGGGGCCAGGGACAAGATATACCCCTCCCTGAGATGCCCCCGTGACCTCTTCCTCAACCAGGCCTCGCCTCCTACGGTTTCCACCACCTCCAGTAATGTCAGCAGATTATTGATCCATCCATTGCTTAATCCATAGATGAGGTCAGAGCCCTCGTGATGCAAGCATTTCCCAAGAGTCCCACCTTTGAGCACTGCTCCACTGGGACCAACATGTCCTTGCGCGAGAGCCCAGATCCAAACCATAGCCCTACCTGACATAACCCCACCACAGTCCTATGAAAAGAGACATGTTATTGTATTGTACCCATTTGATAGATGAGAAAACTGAGAGTTAGTAAGATTAACAGGTTTGCTGAGGATCCCATAGTTACTGAGTCTGGGAATCCAGGTGTCCCAGGGCTGACGCTGCTTTGGAGACCCTCCTGGAGCACTGAGGGGAGAGGCGATGAGGGTGTGAGCTGTGGGAGCAGCAGGCTGCTGAGCAGGGACAAGGCTGGCTCAGTACCAGTATGGAAAAGGGCAGAGCTTGGAAGAATCTCAGATGACTTCCACTTGTGGTTCTCACCACCAGGTGGGGGACGACAGTGGAACACCCACAGTGCCTTGGACAACAGAGGCTGATGCCAGAAACAAAGCACTCACTTCTGCATAAATAAATTGAAACTCCACGTTGCTGATTTGTTAGAAAGTCCCCGTCAAAGAACATGGGTGAAACACAAAGGGACAAGAATGAGAAGCACAAGAGATATTTTAATGCTGAGTGCAGTGGCGCACACCTGTAATCTCAGTGACTCGGGAGGCTGAGGCAGGAGGATCTGAAGTTCGAGGCCAGCCTCAGCAACTTAGACCCTGTCTCAGAATAAAAAGGGCTGAGTGTAGCTCGGTGATAGAGCACACCCAGGTCCAATCTTCCAGTATGGAAAAAAAAAAAAAAAGTAAAGTCGTAGTTTTAAAACAGCTCAATCTGTCTACCTTGGAACAGCCTGTGCACTGTCCTGAGTCACTCTGGGTTAACTCTCCTGAGATATTCTTAGGCTGCAGACTGGAATGTGTTGACTCCAGGGTCTAAAATTCCTGCGCTGAACCACGTCCATTAGGATCAAGTCCAAACTCCCTGGAGAGCGTGCACGCTCTTCTTTATCTCGGCTCCTGGCCTCCTGGCTCCTCGCACCCTGCCCCTGGGCAATTCCTTGAATGCTAAGGGTCTGCTCTCTCACCTCCTGGCCACTGCTCCTGTTTCTAGGAAAGCACCTTCCCCTTCCTTCCTCTGATCCCAAATGCCTTTTATGTGCCTGGTGACATCTCCAGCTCCAGGGCTGTCCTCGCCTGTCGCTGCCTCTGGGAAGTCTTTCTTCCTCCCTCGCCCCTCTTACGGCATGCAGGGTCTCTCACCTCCCCTGTGCTTACGTCTCACAATCAACAAAATTACAAGTCCTGAAGCCTTACCGGCCCCAGGTGCTGTGCGGGTGCTTCCCCATGGACCTCAGTCCTTTATTTACACTCTTAGAGGCACATGAGATGTTCACAGGTGGGACCCAAATCACCTTTAAAAATCGAATCATTACACGTTTGATCTAATGCTTATTAGGGTAAAAAAGGACTTGCGCGTCAGTCTCATGACTTCACAAATACTGTTGCTAAATATGAAACAAAGGCCCCAATGTTCATAAATTAATTGTAGAGGTCGCAGGTGAGGTAGGCAAACATTTGAAAAGAGAGATCTTAATACCTGAGGTTTGGGGAAATCTCATTTAATTTTTATAGCAACTCTGAAATAGAAATTTTGTTCACATTTTTTAGATAGAGAACTAAGGATCGTGAAGTGAAATTTGTTTAAGTTAATAGAACTATGGAGTAGAGTGTATTAGTCAGCTTTGCTACTACAATGAAATACTGGAGGTAACTAACCTTAAAAAGAGAAAAGGTTATCTCACATTTTGGAGGTTCAAACCTCAAATCAGGTGACCCTATCCATTTGGCCTTTGGTAAAAGCGACACACATAATGAAAGTACCTGCATGCAAACAGCTGCATCTCAAACTGAAGCAGGGAGAGAGAGATGGAGGGACTGGCCAAGTGCAATGATGCACACCTGTAATCTCAACTACTTGGGAGGTGATGCAGGAGGATCTCAAGTTAGAAGCCAGTCTGGGCAACATACTGAGACCCTGTCTCAAAATAAAAATTGTTTTGAAAGGGCTGGGGGTGTAGTTCAGTCATTTGAGGATTTATATTCTTGATTATATTTTCCTACTAATGAAAAATTAGTTCATGGTGAAAAACATGGGAGGAGGACAAAACTATACAGATGCAATTTAAAATGTGTAACTTCACCTCTTAACAAATGACTGTTAAGGTGTTGGTTCCATTATAACAAAAAGGAGGAGAAGAAGTCTGAGCTGGAGGAGCAGTAAAGGCAGAGAGAAGGCAGGAAGAACAACAAGAGAGAAAAAAGAAGAGGGAGGAGGAGAAGGCCTGGCAACCCTCATTGCAGAGGCCTTGCTTTTTGTCCCCTGCTGGGCGTGGAGTCCTCACAGGCAGGGCTGAGCATCTCCTGCAGCAGGGTCCCTGGGAGCATTCTCCACCAATGCAGATTCTAGGTTCACCCACTGAATCTCAGATGTGACCTGGGGTCCCACATGTCAACCGGTCCTGCCAACTTGAGAACAGGCTAGCGCAGGTGGCCTTCAGGAGTCATCCTTGGGGAGGGAAGGGATGGGGACCAGCATTTTGTGGGGAAAAACATCATTCCAGTGCTCATGCCAAGGTCTGGCCAGGACGCCTGCAGTTCTGAAGAAAGGGTTCAACCAGGCTGCATAGTAAAGGGCCACCATGCCCTCTGTGGCCAGCCACGGCCTTAACTGATTTGGAACTTCTCTGAGGACATTGTGAGTTTCCAGGTCCCAAGGCCAGCAGAAGGCGAAATGGAAACAAGGCTGAGCTCTGAAGGAAGCAGCTGGCCCAGCACCATGGAAGTAGGCGGAGAAAGAAGTTAGGCTGGAAGGGACTCAGGTGACCCATGGAGCCAGCAGAGATGGAGAGTTGAGATTCAGGTTTTCTTGCCTGTCCTGTGACATTGTCAAGGTTTAGGAAAGCCTGTAACTTTAAGCAGCTTGATCTTGATTCTTCCAGGGCCTACAGGAATAGGCAGAGTGGAACCACGTGCGTTAAGTAGTAATCTGAAGACCAGGGTTATGGGCAGGAGACACTGCAATCTGAGTGAGAGGTGACCGACCAGTCACAGTGTGTACAAACACTTTGAGAAATCCTCAGAAACTGAGAGGAGGGGAACGGCGTTCCTGTTATTTAAATAGAGGGTGAATCTTAAGGAAACTTCTGGACAATATAGCAACACCTGGGTATACACACACGTACCCACAACCACACACAGCCACACACACCCTACCTCTCCCTCTCCCTGTGAATTTTTAGGCCAAAATTCATACCTAGGAAAGCAGAAATAAAAGATAAAATTGGCCAGAAAAAAATTCATTCTCGTCGGGAGCAGGGACCACACCCTCCGTGAGGAGAGCTGTCACTCTCTGAGAAGGCCCAGGGCCCCAGGAGACCAGGTGCATGCTATCTGGGGTTGAGGACTTTAACAGTCAGAGAAACTTTATCACAGGGAAGCTTGCTCTTGGTGTCCTTTACAGCCATCTAATCACCACTGAGTTTCCGCTTGACTCACTGAGGAATTTGAACTCCAGTGTTCTGAAAAGATGAGGATCAAATTCAGCTCCGGACTGCTGAAAAGGTAAACTGAGGCATGGGGAGACGTTAGCGTGATTTTAAGCAGCACCTTCCACGAGTTGGCAGCTCCAGGCCAGAAGGGTTCAGGGGCTCCATAGAAAAACGCAGAGGGAGGCTTCATGGGAAGCATCTGATTGGTTCCAGTTATACACTTGCCCTATTTGGTCTATCCCTTCGGACGGTCCCTAGTTATATAATTACACGTTTGTTGGCTACTCCTGATTGGTGGGGCTTAAGTTCAGCTTTTGTTTACTGTAGGTATTTTTAAGAAATAATCAGGGGACTGAGGGTGTAGATCAGCAATGGAGTGGGTCCTTAGCATGCCTGAGGCCCTAGATTCCATCCCTAGCACCAAAATAAGTAAATAAATAGAAGAAATAGCTCAGGTGAAGTTTCACTTACCTGTGCAAATCAAGCAAGTTAGGTCACTTAAGAAGCCTAAACTGCTATGTCGGCTCAGAGTTTCTTCAGACCTGCTCTTTATTTTAATTTACTTTAACAAAATCCCCCTTTCTGCTTACTTTCTCAGCTAACTGAGGATGCATTCAAACAATGTCACTTCTCTCTCCGTTCCCACTATGAACATGGTCACTGAAATGGAGTCAGAATATTTTCTCACCAACAGTGGATGATGTGGTCTTCCCCAGGTGCCTTGGACGTGAAGTCACATGCATAGTTGGCATTCTTGGAACTTGCACAACTACCATGAGCTTGAGTAGTGGGGTTGCTTAGTTCTCCAAATGTCTACTCCTGATGGCAATCATCAGATGAGTGAGCAGCACCGGGGACGCCTCAAATCCTCTAAAAGGACACAGCTTGCGGTGTAGGTCGATACAACCATAAGAAGAATAAGGGCCAGAGACTGGAAAATTCCCCATAGCAGAGAATCCCAGGAACCAAGATTTAGTCAACTGAGTAAATCAGTGGAGGCAACAGCACCTGTTGATGAAAGATTTGTACTAGCTTGTTAATGTCCTTCAAATTGTGGGCAACGCTTTCGAAGGTACTAACAGAGGAACAGCATCTTCTACAAATCAGAGCATAAGCGACTCCTTATTAAGCTGTTCAGGTAACAAGAATTTCCCTTTGGGTACTTATTGAACCAAAGTGTTCATTTTAAACTTTATTTCTTGAGGGGTATTCCAGGTAGCCTATGAAAATACAAGAAATACAAAAATTAACATTGAGCTAATTAAGATAGTTTTGAGTCTAGGGCAGCAAGATGAGAAAATTTCTAGACTGGAGGTTATGAGTTTGAAGAATCTTGGGCTGGAAGAATGAGGACAGGTGTGACAGATGAATTCTTCTGCTCTGCAGTTTGGCTGGCTCTGGTTCTGTCACTGGTGCTCTGGTGAACTCTGTGCGTGACATGTGAGCAGCTGTCTCGAAAGTTGTCCACACATGATCTGTTGTGGTCATTTTTTTTTTTAAAGCTCAAAACCATTAAGTTTCGGCTTGCATGACTTAGAAAAAGGACTTGTCCTGAGTGAGCTTTGCCATTAACACAGACCAGATATGTTTACCATTTATTGAATAATGGTAAATTCACAAGCTACGTCACATTCATTTACTTTAACTTACTGAGCACTCATGGTTCACTTGATATTGGGAGCATGTCAATCACAGGTTCTTTTATTCCACTTTAATCTTAATTACTTACTCTATATCCTTTAATTACTTATCTCTATAACCTTCAAGTCACACTCGAGCTTCACTACTCTCTCTATAGAGTAAGGGGAAGGCTCTGGAAAGGCTAAGGCAGCCACAGGGTTTCCAGAGGAAGTACTGAGAGCAAAGGCAGAGAACAGATGCAAACATGAAAGAGTCGCGGCCAGTGGTCAGCGAAGGTTAAGAAGCAGCAGAGCTGTTCAAGGCAAAGATCCAGAAGACAGGGGTTTCAAAGTGAGCCATATCAACAGGGAGATCAAGTAGAGCTAAAGCCCTGGGGAAGAGCTTGAAGCCTGTCGCCTGCCGACCTCATGACACAGTCCCAGGGTGGTCTGATAAGATGGCGGGTCTATGTGTGCCGCTATGCCACTGTCTTAGGTGACATTCCTTTTATGTATCTCAGGTGAGGAGTCTGGGGTGTTTGATAAGTTCCTGGGCCTGGTTTCTCTGATATGGGCTTGGTACATCTATGTGTCCATGTGCTTCTGATTTAATTTGATAAGTTCACAGAGGGCGTTTTTTATTGTACTACTAGTTTACTTATCAGTTTGTGCCTTATGCTTGTGCTGTGCAAACACTTTTCAATAAGTCTGTATGTCCAACCTCTGGTGGTTATCTCTCTGCCCTGACAAGTTACCAAGTCTTTCTTCCTTGGCACTTGGACTCAAAATGGAGTAGCTCAGAGCAAGTGCAGCCTCAGAGCTGCTGTTCCACACAGGATAGAGCTACTGAGAGAAGGCCCGTCTGCTCTCCACAGGGCAGTTTTAGAAAATGTGAGGATTCAATCCAGTTTACAGAAAAATAATAAAGATAACAAGTCATTAAAGAACATTAATAGTACTAGAATTTGATAATGGACACACTATAGTTTTCTATTAAAATACAATGTCTTTTCTGTGGCCACTGCCATTTTACCAAACAAAATCACAGTCCAATCATGTTAAACTTGACCTGATTATTGACGCAAAATAAAATCAGTAATTCTATGTATATTTTAACATATATTTTAGTGAGTGCTTTGATAAGATCCAGGGAGCTTTACTGACTTCATTATCAGCCAACTTCAGCTTTTTAAAACTATCCAATAATGAAAAATCTCAGATTAAGCTTTTAAAAACTTCTCTAGACTAAAGAGTCATGCTCAGGACTTGCCCAATAGCATCCAGTTATAAGGAAAACATTCTTATTGAACCTCTGCAGATACTCATATTGCAGAGAAGAATATGAGTTTCTAAATTCTGGAGTGGTCAGGGAGGGAAAAAAATTCCCATTTGTTTACAATTTTGTAGAATTGCTGTACGTTAAAGATGGTTCAAGAGAAAAGAAAAAACATTTCCTTAAATCTAGAAAACAAGACACCGAAGAGTCACCAATGTTTCGAACAAGAAGCTATAAAAAGTATAATTATTCTAATCAGTTAATTCAGTCTGACATAATTCATTTTTGTGCTGTTTGATATTCGGTCAGCAGTTTTATGAATTCATCAGTTTTCCATTAAAGTTCTCGAAATTCTTATGCAATCTGACAATAATAAGACCTTAGGTGTTATTGGGCTGAGACTGAGGCTCGGTGGCAAAGTGCTTGCTTCTGCATATGCGGGGCCCTGGATTCCATCCCCAGCACTACAAAAATAAAGTTGTCAGAGTCTTTTTATATGAATATCTTGCAATTTTGTATCATAGTTGTTTTCAAAAGCTTTCAGAAAAGCCTCAAAACACAATAATAGCAATTTGTGGATGACAAAAGATTCAAACCCAAGGGTGCGGCTGGACATCTGATGAGTTTATCATGATGCAACTGACAAGGAAACGTGGTTGTTTTTGTGGCAGGCAGCGATCTGACTGCAAGGATGGCTCCTGACCTCATACCAGCTGCTTCAGACTTCCAGGAATTCCATGCAATTTCTGGAATATTCATGTCAATAACAAATAGGGCTTAGAGAAGATTGGGCATCATTTGTTATTTGACAATGGCTTCCATGCAATTTGCCAGATCCAATAAGCCTAAGGAGCTTAACGTTTCTCTGCTTTTAAGGAGAGAAAATAAATTCTTTTGAGATATTTCAGGGACCCTTCTAGAAGCTTCCAGTGTCAAAAAGACTTAATTTAGAATTTGGGCTTCCCACACTAGCTTAAATAGGACCACAGATCACTGTGAAGGCCAAAGTGACTAAAGATTTGAAAAAGAAACACAGGAAGTTACATAGTCATAAAAAGAAAACTTAGTTCTTTTAATATTGAAAATAATCGTTTTTCTTAAATAATCAAAGGCCTAATAAAAGAAAACCTCTAGCATGAGAAATTGTGTTAATAAAACACAAGATCTTTGTTTCCTAGGTGAATTACTTAAAAGGCAAGTTTAAAAAAAAAACTTTATTAAACAAAAGCAGACCAATACTTTAAGAAAACTTTGTCCTTTTAACAGGGAAAATATACAATTTTAATTTTCATCAGTACATTAAAGAGTATATTTACTTATTTATTTATTGGTGCTATGCATTGAACCTAGGGGTGCTTAACCACAAAGTCACATCCCCCTCCCTTTTTATATTTTACTTTGAGATAGGGTCTTTCTAAGTCGCTTAGGGCCTCACTAAATTGCTGAGGCTGCCTTTGAACTTGAGATCCTCCTACCTCAGCCTCCCCAACTGCTGGGATTACACGTGTGCTCCACCACATCTAGCAAAGAGCTTATTTTATTGCAGGAGAACAGATGGAGCTAGAGACTATAATGTTAAGCGAAATCAGTCAAACTCAGAAGGTTAAGGGTTCTGTGTTTTCTCTCATATGTAGAAGCTAGAGCGGAAAAAGGAAAACACAAATGGGAGCCGATCTCCTGAAAATCAAAGGGAGCTCAGTAGAGTAAAGGGAATAAAGAGGGGAGGGGGGAAAGAAGGGGATGCTGGGAAGTGATGTTGTCCGAATTGTTAAACTGTGTACACCTATGAATATGTAACAAAAATTACAATGTTCAATTACAATGCACCAAAAAAAATGTGGAAAGTTTTTTTTTAAATTTTAAACTTATAATTAAAATCTATTTAATCTTGGTAATTTGGCCACACATAAAACTCCTCTTTCACAGATCTACAACTTTCTCTACATGTTCAGTTTTTATCTCAGTGTTTTTCTTCTTTTTTATTCTGGAACAATAGGTCATGAACCTTAAACCAAAATTATTTTCTTTTTCCTTCAATGAAAACAAATACCACACATATATTTTTTCATATTAAAATATGTCTTTATACATTTTACATATCCATGAGGAGTTCATATACAGTTGTTTCCTTTTATCCTTATTATCTCTAGTAGTTTAATTCTACACATTAATTAAAATTCTTAATTCTTGATAACCTTAATATCTAGTGAAATAGCATGATCTCATAGTTTTTAAATAGCAATGGCACTTTTACCAGTAGAATAATCATCTCTAGCCCCTCTTTAATAAGAGGCCCAAAATACCTGAGCTTAAGCATGTTCAGCATTGAACATTTCAGTAGTTCATCTTATTTGAAAATGATCTAGATATTTAATAACTATCCACTATTTGATTTAACCTGGTTTAAGTTTTAAGGTTTCATGTTATCAAAAAGATTATGGAAATCATAGATGAACATAATATTAAAGAAAACTATCAAGTTAATTTTCTTGTTGACAAATTTGGTAACAGCAATACCATGAGTTTACTTGAGTGATCAAATTAGGTAGAATATCAACTTTTACTGAACTGCCTATATTCTTATTTAGGGTGAGACTGTTCAAATCACATGAAGTATTTGGGTGAGTTCCTTTTTCTTCCTAAGGAAATCATTTATAATAAGCACTTATTTTTCTCTAATTAAATAGAGCTTTTTAAATATTTCTACTAATACCATCAGAGGTATAAAAACATTCTACATTGGAAGGGAGACATGATGAGGTGGAGTACAGAGGATTGGGGGGCAGGGTGGAAATAGTCTGTCCAAAGTTATGCTGCTGGCTTTGTCATTATAAATTGGTCCAAATCCACAGATTTGTACACTAGGAGGGACCCTAATGTAAACCATGGCGTTTGGACTGTAAGGAGTGGCCTGTCGGCTTAGGCTCCTCTACTATCTCAAATGCACCACTCTGACGGGACTGTTGGCAAGGGGCGAGGCTCTCTAGGGGGGAGCAGGGAATATATGGGAAAGGTATACCCTTGTCTCATCCCTAAAGAAAAAGGGGGAGTAAAACCCCATGTCCCTGAATGACCCCATTCCATTTCCCAAAACCCAGCTTCGTCAGGGGAAATTGAGAACAACCTGAGCCAGAAAGTCCAGATGCACTTTCCCCTGAAGGACGCCGGCTTCTCTCCTGCACTCTGGGAACCGGGCGAGTTAGCGTTATCTGGAGAAAACTTCTCCCTTACATGTTCAGCAGGACGGGTGGTCCTTGGGCTGCTGGTCAGACAAGCAAACCACGCAAGGCCCATGATGTCACTGCGTCTGCAGCCTGACATAAAGCCCCTCTCTGAATGGGGACAGGCACAGAACAGAGGGCACTCTGGAGGGGACACCTGTTACTTGTCCAGCTGGCCACCAATGGATAAGATGCCATGAGGAAGAGGAGGCAGGCCCCATGAAGGGCCATGGGGGATGCAGGAGCGATCTGTTGCCGTGGCCCCTGAATTCCTTCCCGAGCAGCCCCGGATCTCTCTCTTGTGAGCCTTTCAGGATGTCTCCCAGGATGCTTACGGGCACTTTCTTTGCCATTCTGCAGTCTACCCCACTGCCCTGGCACGACTGGCCTGTGGCCATGACAACCCTCCCTCAATTTTTCTGTAGACCTAAAACTGCTTTTAAAAGTATTTTTTAAAATGCTTTCTAAAATAAATTAGAAATGGATATTAGAATCCATGAAATTTTTTAAAATATCAAGAGCATAGAGACTTCTGTGATTTTATGTTTGTCAGAGTAAATCTGCCCTAACTTTTCTGACATAACTCCATTTGACATGTTATATTCAAGTGGGCTTATTCATGGAAGTTTTGTTTAAAGCTTCTTTTTTCTATATTTGTAAGTGAACATTATCTATACTTCTGTTTGAAACTGTGTATTTGAGTTCATTCTGTTAACTCAATAGTGAGGGCACCCACAGCTTTCTATTTCCCTTGTTCTGGAACAGTCCTTTATCATAGGACTTTTCTATTCCTTGAAAGTCATTTTCAAAATAATTTCCCCTTGGAATCACTAACCACCCCCCTTTATTTCCCAGATGCAATCACCCACTTATCTTTCAAGATTATTGCTTTGTTTAGGTTATCCATGTCTTGGCTCGTGTTTGATTATTTACATTTTACTGGAGATTTATATTCTTCATAAAGATTTCCAAATGTATGAACACAGAGTGGCACATGGAATTTTTAAATTTCTTTGTAGTTTTAGCTACTCCTCTGTACAGTGTAACGATTTTAAACAGCAAGATCTGAAATCCAGAGGATATGAGTTCCAGTTCTTATTTAGCACCTACCTCTGTGATGAGCTTAGTTTAGCATGTTAGTTCAACTTCTCTGAGCCTGTCTTCCTGAAATGCAGAAAGTGAACAATAGCCGTAATAATACTTAATATTTCATGATGAGCCTGGGAGGTGAACGGGAGCAGGTAAAGTGCATAGCTTAATTCTGGTACACAGGAAATATCCCACAAATGTGGGTTACTTTTACATAGGCAATTTTAATCATACAAGTGACATGTTATATATTTTATAGCTGTTTTGTTTTTAATCTATCTCTTCTATTTTCTAATTCAAATTTTCTTTTCTGTCTTTGCATATTCCTTTTCAGGATTTCTTTTGAGATGCTTTGTTAGAACTTCTTGTTTAATTCAGCCACTTTCTCTCCCACTCATTTCCCGATGAAAGCTTTGGCTACTTTGAATTTGCCTCTAATTACAGCTTTGTCAGAGTTGCTATATTGACCTCATCTTTAACAAGTTATTTAGGAGTGAGTTCCTCTATTTTCATAGGACTAGAATTTTGTTGATTCTAGTTGTGTTTTTGTTTTGTTTTCTTTTGTTTTTCTCCAGGGACTGCACCCAGGGGTGTTTAACCAATGAGCCACATCCCCTTTTTATTTCTTATTTTGAGACCATCTCTTTAAATTGGTTAGGGCCTCACTAAATTACTGAGACTGGTTTGAACTTGCAATCTCTTGCCTCAGCCCTTGGAGCTGTAGGGATTGCCTGCGTGTGCCACCACATCAGGCTCCTAGCTGTGTTTTTAAAATTGGTTAGAGAGTAAAGGCGCTTTCTTGAATGACACTTCAGAGCGAACTTTGACTACCAGGAAACCTTTATTTCATGTTTGAAGAAAACAAAACCTGTGAGTAGTAGGAAAGCTTTATTTCATGTTTAGTCTCACTGATTATATCATTCAGCTCTTGCTTATCACTGCTGTCCAACAGAAGTAGCCTGTGAGCCCGAGATTCCAACCCCCATGGATATACTTCTGTTGGACAGCACTGATATTTGATATACATGGTTTAGATTTTCTAGTAAACATACTAAAAAGGTAAAAATATACGAGTAAAAATAGCCGGGAATGGTGGCACATGCCTGTAATCCCAGCGGCTCGGGAGGCTGAGGCAGAAGGATCAAGAGTTCAAACCCAGCCTCAGCAAAAAGCGAGGCTAAGCAAATCAGTGAGACCCTGTTTCTAAGTAAAATAGAAAATAGGGCTGAGGATGTGACTCAGTGGTCAAGTTTCCTGAGTTCAATCCCTGGTACTCCCCCCACACCCCCAAAAAAAAGAAATGAGTAAAAATAATTCTAATTAATATATTTTATTTATCCCAATTTGTCCAAAATATTATCATTTTACCATGTAGCTGACTATAAGACATATTAAGGAGATATTTTACATTCTGTTTTCCTATTGCCTTGACTGTGCCGTGCCCCTCACACACTGCATCAGTGGTGAGGAGCCAGGACCGGCGAGGACGAGGGGCTGGCGTCGGAGGCTGACACAGAGATGGTGTGTGTTTGTTGTGTTGGTTAAGACTCGAGTCCACGCTCACTGGCCTTGCTGGACTGCTCCCCACTGCCTCCTAAGCTTCTTCCTGCCAGAGCCTTCACATGTCAATGCCCAGGTGTCCACCTGCCCATGACCTCTGTACCTGTCCGTGACCTCTGTACCTGTCCGTGACCTCTGTACCTGCTCGTGACCTCTGTACCTGCCCGTGACCTCTGTACCTGTCCGTGACCTCTGTACCTGCCCGTGACCTCTGTACCTGCCCGCCAGCCCCAGGCAGCACAGTTCAGTGGTCAGCACGCCGGGCTCTCAGTCCTGATCCTGTCGGCTGGGCTGGGACTGTTGACTGAATTCTCAGAACTGCTGCTTCTTTATCTCTTAGGTGGGATGAATGACTTCTATCTCACTGGATATGGGGGGTGTGTCCCTGCACTCCCAGCTACTTGGGAGGCTGAGGCAGGAGGATTTCTTGAACCCAGGAGTTCAAGACCAGGCTGGGCAAAACGGCAAGACACTATCAAAAAAAAAAAAAAAAAAAAAAAGAAACTCCTCTCTCTTCAGGTGTCACGAGTCAATGAGGAGATGCACGGGGCCGTCTGTCCAGATGGCTCCCCTGCATTCCCCGCGAGGGTGAGGACACTGAAGCCTCCACAGCCCTCGCAGTTGGACCTCCAATCTTATGTGAAACCAGTGTGCTCAGCCTGAGAAATGGCCGACCTGCAGGCCTCGCCGGGCTGGTCATCTGTGGTTTAACTTAAGAGCAAAATATTACTAACCCTCTGCCTTCCCCACAAATCTAAAAGCCACATCTTACAACCAGCTTCTTAGTCATAAAATGGATATTTTCATCTTCATCAGTCTATCTTCTATGTCTTATTTTTCCACAGATTCTAAAAGAGAAGAATGTTATTCCTAAGACTCCAAAGAGGCAAAAATTGCAAAAGCACAGCCTCTCACTAAAGGCAAGTCCCAGTAAGTAAAGATCCCGGTAAGTAAAGTGGGCCAAGTGAGAAGCCTTGCTTTCATTTCACACAGTATAATTTACACAGCGCTCACAGGCCACATGTCAGCCCGTGCCCGAGGAGGAGGATTTATCCTGCTAATATGACACACCAGTGACATTATGCCAAAGCTAATGATTAAATAACAGACCCTGGAGGAACTATAGATCTGCTCTGCCCTTCCATGTGGGAGAGAAGAGACTCATTCTGTGAAGGAACTAAACCAAAGGAGCCAAAGAAAGGACAGGGATAGGCAGTGAGGTGTAGGAAATGCTGCAGATTTTAGCCAAAGTCCACACTCCAAAGAATTGAGTGCTATATCAGTTATCTTGTGCTGTGTAACAGGTATCCCCCAAACATAGTGCCCTAAATGAAATCACCATGTTAGTCCTTTCCTCAGGTCAGCAATTTGGGATGGGCTTTGTTGGGTTGTCCTGGGGGTCTCACCTGGCAGGAAGGTGCTAGTTGTTCCACAGTGGCCTTATTCACAAGTCTGATGATGGGGCTAGCTGTCCGCTGGCCTTCCTCACTCTTTTCACTAAGATTCCAGAAGACAGATGAGCAATGCCTTCCACAGATCAAGGCAGTGGCTTTCAAATAACCAGTTGAGTGGGAAGATCAAACACATTTCCACATACACATGTACTCAGAAAGTCTTATTTCCTGAGTATCCTTTCTTGGGCACTCAAAACAAATGAGAGAATTAAGAAATAAAATCAAATATGAAATCAAGTAAACAGGATCCAGTCTGGAAGAGTGGCACACAGCTGAAAACAATGGTTGCTCAAAAGGCTGAGAGGACCATCAGTTCACTCCAGGACAAGACGACAGGGGAGAAGAAAAGAAATGAAGAGAGAAATGAGAAAAGGAGAAAAAAGGTCATCATACGTTTCATGAACATTTGGGGGGAGCTATTGATAAGCACATGACAGACTGATGGAGATAATTGAAGAAAGGAAATAATGGTGCACGAGCTACAGTTACCAAATTGACATTGACAACGATAGTGAAATATTGGCTACTGGTTTGGAGAATGGGCAGTTGGTAGTGGGAAGAGGAAATGAGAACTAAATCTCATCTACCAAAAAAACAGGGCAATGGATACATGGGGAAAAGCTCTTATATAAAAATGGAACAAAATGCCAGAAGAAACCACTGAAAGAGCTGAAAAGGATGGCCCCTGGGAGCCAGGCTGGAGGAGGCAGGTGGCAGTGCGCTCTGATTTCCAGCCTTGGAAAAATCAATTTAAAATCCCTTAAACAACATCCAGCCAGGCACAGTGGCTCACGCCTATAATCCCAGCCACTTGGGAGGCTGAGGCAGGAGGATCACAAGTCCAAGGCCAGTCTCAGCAACTTAGCAAAGGCCTGTGTAAAATAAAAAATAAAAAGGGCTGGTGATGTAGCTCAGTGGCAAAGTGTCTTTGGGTTCAATCCCCAGTATCAAAACAAAACAAAGTAAATATAGACCAAACCTCCAGTGCCATTGGCTGGGACGGGTGCTGAGCGTTCTTTGTGTCCTGTCCCCCTGTGGCCTCTCAGCCCAGTCCTCACAATGGCCCCAGGTCACATGACACTTCTGCCCATCCTAATCCCAAGTCTGACACCACTGCCAGTCTGTTCTTTGGGTTGATAGCAGATTTCTTGGCATTTCACTTTGGAAGGACTCGAAGGAAAGAAGAAGAAAGCAAACAAGAGGGGGTATTATCCTGTACTGTCATTGCGAGGCCCAGGAGCCTCTGCGTTGTGAGACCCAACACAAGGCCAAGCACTTTCAGCAAGCAGCTCAGCCAGGGCAACGTACGTATACGTCGGTCGTAGTCAGCCTCCATGGCTGTGGGCTATTGACCATGCAATCACCTGCATCATAGAGTCAACCAGACTCAAAGAGATCAAAACTATTTGATTGAACATGTACAGAATTGTTTTGTCGTTATTACCTAAACAATAGAGTATAGCAACAATTTACATGGCGTTTAATGGCATGAGGTATGATAAGTAACCTAGCAATGATTTAAGATACAGGGAGGGATACGTCCAGGTTATATATAGCCTCTTTATTTTTAAACTTTATTAACCGTACATATTTATGGAGTATGATGTGATAATTTGATATGAAAAAATGCTTTTCTGTAGAGACATGTTTAAGCAGCTCTAAGATGGCGGCTGGCGTTGGGTTAATTAGTGTTAACATGGCGTGATCTACCTTTGCCTGATCGGTTGATGTCTCCTCTGCGCTAGTGGTCAACAGATGTTCCTCATTCTTAATTACCATAGTGCATGCTCCAACCATGCTACTTAATCCTAAGCTGATTGGCTGCCTTAGTGTATATAAGACATTCTCTTCACCTGTGAGGAGATCGGAGAACGCCGGACTGAACACACACCTCTAGATCGCAGAATGAAGGACGCAGTACGCGGGACGCACCACTAAGAAGCACCTCTGATAGAAAGCACCTCTGATAGCATGCACCTCTAGGACATGCCTCTAGCATGCACCTCTAGCATGCACCTTTAGTACGCAGGATGCAGGATGCACCTTTGAGAAGAATCAGCAGACCTCTAAGAAATAGCTCCTCTGAAAGCGTAGCACCTCTAAAATTAAGCGAAGTCTCTCTTCCTCTAAGCAAAACCTCTCTTCCTCTCAAAGCCTCTCTTCCTCTTAGCAAAGCCTCTCTTCCTCTAAAAGCAAGCAAGGAAGCAGCTCAGAAATAGTAGTTCATTCCCAGTCCGCTTCCGATAAATTCCCGCGGGATTGTCGCTGCGGGCGGCAACACTTTTCTGCTGGTTTTTCCACATTTTTATTGGTGTATTATAATTACACATAATGGTGGGGTTGTTTTTCCACATTTGTTCATGCACACACTAGGCTCTTTGCATAGGGACTATGCGCATCTGCAAGGGGCAAGTGACAGTCCTAGAAACAATCCGTGCCCCTGCTTTGCCCTGCCTTTAGGACAGAGAGGGCTGATTATCCTCGTTTTGATATTCATAGCAAGCCAAGTGTTGCAGTCCCATGTTCCAGATGAGGAAATTGACACTGAGAAAGTTAGCAAGAGTCAGGAGTGGCCCCAGGTCTCAAAGTGGTCCAGCCTCCCCTACAGTACTGACCTGGTCCTAAGCAAATGCCTCCGCCAGCCTAAAAAGAGGGGCTCCCGGTTTATATTCTTCCCACACACTTTTCTTATGTAAACCCAGCTCCTGGGCTGGGGCGTAGCTCAATGCAGAGCCCGTGTGAACGCCCGAGTTGGAGTCCCAGCGCCAAACACTACTCTTAATACTATTGACTCAGTGGGGTGGCCGGGCACTGTGGGTGGAGGTGGGACTGAGGCCATGAGAAGGCCACACTTTAATCCAGAGCAGAACTCTCCAAATAAGCCAAGAAGACACTGGTGACATAGGAAACACACCCAAGGGACCTTTCGTCTTTCTCACTCATGTCCCTGCCCCCATCATTAGCCAACCATTTTGGCTACAAAGGATGACTGATAGAAAAGTGGCCCCTAGTTCCTTTCAACTGTTCCTTACTCATCAGAATGGCAGAGTGTTGGTGGATGTGTGCAGGGAGAGGTGAAGCCAACACGTGCCAGCTTTGAGGGCATCCACTCCATTCTGGTGGGAACAAAATGCATGGCCAAGCTATAAAGTACAAGTCATGCAATTTCTTTTTTTAATTTTTATCTTACTGGGGCTCAAACCCTGAAAAACTCTGCCAGTTACATCCCCAGACCTTTTTTAAATTTTGAAACAGGGTTTTGCTAAGTTGCTGAGGCTATCCTCAAACTTGCAATCCTCCAGCCTCAGCCTCCACCAGGAGCATTGGCATGAACCACCTTTGCCCCGTGAGTTATGCAACTTCAGTGATCACACAAAAGCTCTTTACGTTTGCATTCAAACCTGCCATTGCACAGTACAATGATGAATGGTGACGCTCATACTACCACCTTAAGTCTGAATTTGTTTTAGCATGTCACTCCATAGCCAGTCTCCCTTGCACATCAAGGAAGACACCACAAAGGGAAAGCTTTGTGTTCCATAGGTCTCCCCCTGAATGTTTACAAGAGGCCCCCACAAACTATGCAGCTGCCCTGGTGGCGGGTGGTTAGGGTTAGACAAGGGTCACCTCCCAGCTTCAGGAAACACCCAAGGAGGCACTTATTTCTTTGTGATTGAAATACCACACACTCCTGGGTTTGATCATCCTTTAATTCTCCCCTCCCATAACCAGTAAAAAAAAAAAAAACAGAAAAATACAATCAACTCAGGTACAAGGATTCCATTTTTAAAAATCAGAGTGCAAAGATAGCCACGGCCACTGCCCAGGTTTAACTTACATATTTACAGTGTGCGTGGTGGCATGGCCACAGAGGCGGGTTTGAAGGCAGAATTACAAAATATACAAAGATGGTCTTTTGTGCTTTACATCTTAGAATCCTGCCTCATTTCCAAATGAGACACTATAAAACACAAATCATAGACTGTTCACTATATAACTTATGAAAAATGCTGTACAGTTGTGTGACTATAAATATAGAGAATGGCTCTTTTGGGGAATCGTTATCTACATGGGGGAAGGTCAGAGAGGACTCAGCTTGGTACCCCAACCTGTCAAGATAGGGAGGCTGGGATGGGGAGGACAGGGTCTTGGAGCATAGCTACACAGACTCCTCCTCAGTCCCAGATGAGGCTGAAGCTCTCACCTGCTGGGGGAGTATTACGACAGTCCAGGTGAGCGACAGTCCAGGTGAGCAGCAGGGGTGGAGATAAAGCAGGGGGCTCTGGGAGGCAGAGAGAAGGCACCTGGGACATGGAGTGCACCTCGTAACCCTCAGCCACACAATCACAGCCCCCAGGGCAGTCTAGCTGCACCCAGCTTCCTCCAAGAAGTTTGGGGCTTTGTAGGTGTGGCGAGAGGAGGGCCGGAAAACAAAGGAAAACGTTTGAAGAGACTCCAGTGGGTGCACGTGTGGGTGAGAGGGTGGAGGGAAGTTGACCTCTGGCCCAGGAAGTTATACAATGACTTGAGGAAGTGGAGGCAAACAGACCTGTCCCAAGAGCAGGCGATTCCTGGCACTTGAGGCGGGGAGCTTAGTGGGCTTGCATCTTCTATTCAAAGAGCTCCAACACTAACTAATTCTATCTGGTCAAGAAAGTAGCATCAATGCAGCCTCAATGGCTTCGATCAATTTGACTTCTAGTTAGCCCGAGGATATCTGGCAGACCAAGATCTCCCCAAATCTGTCTCTCTCTCCCCCTCTTTCTGTGAGCCAAACGTATCCTGACCCTCTCTCTGTAGCTCAGGTGTGGCTCACATCCTGGAAACTTGACAAGGACACTGCAGGTAAACTGCCTGGACCATCCACACCTGCCCAGGTAAAGCACTCCCGGCGGGGGTGGGGAGCGCTGAGAAGCGGGAAGCCCACACGCATGGTCTTCAAGTCTCCGAACAATCGCTCTGTGCCCTCAGCAGGGCTGCTCTAGGCAGGGATGCCTGTGAGCAGGAGCTCATGGGGGAGGTGGGTCTTTGCTAAGAAAGTTGTACCCGGGCTTCATCTCGATCGAGGACAGCTTTGTACACATGTATATACACACCGTCACATAGGCACCTTCGAGAACCTTCCATAAATCCCTCCTGGGGGCCTTTTCTTTCTGAAGAACAGATCCTACTGCACCTGTGTGCAGGAGTGGCTGTGGTCACCTGTCTACTCAGCTTCGTTGTCCACGTCTCCTTTACTGTTGCCCTGTGCCTTCTGGGAGGAGGGACCAAAGGTGCAGGAGCTGACATAAAACTGTCCTGCAAGCTGACATCCTAAGGAAGGGGCAGGAGAGCTAGGAGTGACGTCAACTGTTCCCTAGTAGGGAGCAAATCCCCCCGAGTAAGCAAAAGGCACGCAGAAGCAGGAAGGGTGGAGCACGCGGGACCTGAGGTCTTCCCCAACCTCTGGCCGTCCCTAGAAGGCCGTGCTGTTGGAGATGGCCTTGGTGCCCGGGGCATCTGCCTGGGCCTTGACCTCATGCGGGGCCTCTGTGCTCATGGCTATGTTGTCAAAGGCCTCAGGGGCCTTGATGGGAACACCCTGCCCCTCCTGCACCTCCTCCAGGTCCTCGCAGCATTTGCTGCAGCGGCAGCACTTGCCACAGCCACACATCAGGCAGCACACCCGGCAGCACACGCGGCAGCAGCAACAGCAGCGCTGCTGGAAGCAGCTGGTGGCCAGGGAGATGAGGTTGTCCCAGGGCTTCAGGGAATGCATCCACAAGGGCAGGAAGTTCCAGTTGCGGAGCTTTGTGGGCAGGATGCGCGGGCAGCGGGACTGCAGCAGACGGAGGCAGACCACCAGCAGCAGCAGGAGGACGATGGGCACCCCCACGCCCACCAGCACCGGCCAGCCAGCCAGTGAGAGGCCGAACACTGTCAGCGGGGTCAGGAAGAAGAAGAAGATCAGGTAGAACACAGCAAACCAGCGGTACTTGGCGGAGATGTTGCCCAGCCCCTTCGCCAGGCGGATGGGCAGGCGGGTGAATGGGATCGGGTACCACAGCAAGATGCCGGAGATGTTGAAGAAAAAGTGGCACAGGGCGATCTGGAACACAGGAGGTGGACAGGTGAGGAGGGGAGGTGTGGTGGTGCGTGCCCAGAATCCCAGTGACTCGTGAGGCTGACGCAGGAGGATCTCAAGTTCGAGGCCAGCCTCAGTAACTTACTAAGACCCTGTCTCAAAAAAACAAAATAAAACAACCCCAGGGACCCGGCCCTTGAAGCATGTCCCCACCTGGAGGGAACTCTTGAGAGTGTTGCCCGGGCTGGCTAAGGCGGCCAGGATGGCGGTGGTGGTGGTGCCGATGTTGGAGCCCAGCGTGAGCGGATACGCCCTCTCAATGGTTATCACCCCGAGACCTGGCGAAACAGAGTTCATGACATCAGGCCCTGGGGATGACTGGAAATGGTCAGGGTGGCCTGAGACAGAGGCCAGGGAGATACTCACCGATCAGCGGGGTCATGGCAGATGTGAACACGGAGCTGCTCTGCACAATGAAGGTCATGCCCGCCCCCACGAGGATGGCCAGGTAGCCGGTCACCCAGGCAAAGGGGAAGGGGAAATCTGCAAGACAAAGACAAGGACATCACGACTCTCTGGCCAAAACTGGGCGGGATCTCTATGGGCATTTCCTTAGGATCCCAGGACAGAGTGTGCTGGAGGCAGAGGCCACCTCCCATGGGGGCTGGGGCTGCCAAGTGGACGTTTAGGCCCCTGCTTCCCCCCTGCTCTTTGACCCTGCAGTCAGGTGAATCAGGGGTATAGGTGTAAAGATAAAAACAAGATGCACTGGCGTCTCCATGGAAAACTCAAGCACCCCCATAACAGCCATCCTTCCCAAAGCACCAGCCCACATGGAGGTCAGCACATTCTCGCTGGTGTCCAAAATGGCACACCTTCCACCTCTTTCCACCTAACAGTGTGGAGAAAATGCAGCTGCTGGGCATGACCCTAAGAACCCAGCCCTCTGCCCCACCTGCCCCAGATCAGGCCCTGCCTGCCTGGCCAGCAGGTCACACAGTTCACACTTAGTGCAACAAGGGGAGGCAGACCTCCCTCCGTGAGGCTTCAGGGGCGGTGATGTCAGCCTGGTGAGCTCTCATTGGCTGGAACCCCTTACTAGGCAGACCTCCTCTTGGCCAGTGAGTTTCACTGGCTGCCTCAGGATGCTGGGCTCTTTATCCAGAATCCTTTCAGGAGTGAAGAGAAGTAAATACAAACGTGGGTTCCTGGTACCCTTTCCCCAAGGGCTCCTGATAGGCCCAGGGAAGGCCTCAGCATATGGAATCTGCCAGAGGGAAGTCCTACCTGGGGGCTCTGGATGTGAGCTGGGTCTTCTCAGGCCCTTGCTGGCTGGTGATGGAAATATGTACCTGCCCCAGACCCACCAGGACATGAAGGAGAATTCCCACCTTAACCTCTGCCTCTGATGAGATCCGAGAGAGACTCCGTGCCCAAGCCATCACAGGATGGAAATCCAAGGAGCCCCCAGGGGCGGCCACACCACCACATCCCTGGATGGGCCAGGGTGAGCGGCGGGGCACCTACCAGTGTTGAGGGTTTTCTTGATGACAACCGCCACCCGCCCCTTGAGCACGGAGCCCAGGAGCTTGACGATCATGATCAGGCAGCCGCAGAGAAACAGCAGGGAGACAATCAGCAGGATGATGCCCACGGCGAGATCCGGGAGGTTGAAATTCACGAAGATGTGCTGGCCTAGGGAGACACGGAGAGCCGCGTCAGAGCGGGCAGGGCCAGGTGGCTCGGATTCCTTTGTTCCACATCCTTCTCCCTCACAGTAACAGAATCTCGGGGACACACATGGCAGCTGGGGAAGAAAGGCAGTCCTTCCCAGCCTCCTCTGCAGCAGGGTGTAGCCCTGAGACAATGTTCTGGACAGTCGGACGTTCTGAGGCTGAAAATGAAGTGAGGGGCCAAGAAGTTAAAAAAAAAAAAAAAAAAAAATCACATCCAGTTGGGGGCAGATCCAGGTCTGCAGCCCATTCCTTCCTCCTCTAAATCCCTGCATGTTTTTTTTTTTTTGTTTTTGTTTTTTTTTTTAAAACTTGTGATACAGCACAGTGTTTGGAGGTATTGCTCCTGTAGAGTTGTTGTTTTGCAGTGTCACAGCATGTCCCCATATTAATTTCAGCAAACCACAGTTATGTCATATGGATGTGTAGCAATCAGAACATTGACGTTTCACTTAATTCTGTGATATAATCACATCTGGAGCATCCAGGTATTCTGCTCAGAATTAATGTCAGCTGTCAAGGGGGAAAGTGATATATAAGAAGGTCCCTAAGGAAAAATCAGAACTAAGGATATGAGTTGGAACAGATCAGATCACAAGCGGCAACATTAAAAAACTCGCAGGTATTAAAAGCATCGGGCAGGCCCAGTGTCTTGCGTAGGGCCAGCTGTGCAGAAGGGACTCGCAGGTATATCTGTGCTGTGTGGGTCCCACATCAGGCTTCAGATCCTCATTCTGCCCCTTCGCATGGGACCCTGGGCCTGTCCCTTAGCCCCTACGCCGGGGCTCCTCTGCTGTGCGACTCACTCCTCCCTGTCTGATGTAGGTCTGGTGCTAGAGCATGCACTGCCCTTTCTTCCCCTTCCTGGGCTCCTCAGGAGCCTCCTTACTCCCACCCCACAGCCTGTCCCAGTGGCTGGTTTGCGGATCCACTCACACTTGGCAATGTTCTCCTTGTAGGTCACATTCTTGATGGTCCAGGTGTAGATGCCATCCGTCCAACAGAGCGAAGGGGAAGTGCAGTTCGCAGGAGAGGGAACGGTGACATTCATCTGAGTCTAAGAGACACACATGTTTAGGCAAGCACTTTTGGTGGGAAATGCTTGGAAAGGTGAGCAGGGCAGGGAGTGGGCACCACACTTGTAGGTGCTATGGCTCCGTCATGATGCCCTTCACCTTTGCAGGCCTGGCTTGTCATCTTAAATAAAAGGCTCTTGGAACAACCAGGACAAATGAAATGAATCTTCACCATTTAGAAGGTCTCATTTTTTACACTCGGTTCTGATCTTTACTGCCCCACAAAAACCAAACACTTATGTCCTGGAAGCAAGGGTGAGCTGCAGACTCCCTGATGCAGAAGGACAAGAAGCAGTGGGCCTTCTGGGGAGGAATCCTCTGGAAGAGTCTGGAAAGTGGGAGATGCCACCTGCTGCCAGGTCTGTACAGTGGGACACACTGGTTCCACGGGCCTCTCCAAAACTGGGCAGAGAGGCAGCCAGACCAGCCTCTTCCAAAAGACCTAACAGAACTGGGATAACGTATCTGTGGCTCTGTGGGGGCCCTAAGTCCATCCATAATTTCCCAGACTTGATTCAAAAAGGAACCTTGCAGGCCATTTTGATCTTCTAGGCATCTCCATTTTTTCTTCCCCCTTTTCTTTGCCACCTTCAAGGATGCCAGGATTCGCCCACCCGGTAATACTCCTAGAAACTTACCGTGTTTGTAGAAGTTTTGCACCAAATCTTGACCAGACTCTTGTTTTGGGCCAATTCGTTATTCATTGCAATTTGGTGGATGACATTTTTGTCCAGCTGAGGAATGCAATAAATAGAGAAGATGGTCAGCTTGTCCTTGGAACTGAGGAGACAGATGCAGGTGTTGCTGTGAGAGGGTTTGGGGGACAGGAACTCAACTGTGAGCCCTTGGAAGCATGGTCAGGGTGCAGGCAGGCATCCAGATATTAGCAAGGGCTCACTAGATGAATGGATGCTTTTGCTAATGGGCAAGGGCACTGGTATGTAGGAAGCAAGCTGTAGATATTTCCTGACTGGATGCCAGGGAAAACCAGAAGATAGGAGCAAAGGCTCATGGTCCCAGCTGGCGCTCTCCCCAAGAGCAACATCCACAAACCCTCATTCATTTCAATAACATGGACGACAGACACCAGAGACCAGTGGACCAGAGACTAGATGGCCCCTGGGTGAGAGGGCAGTAACCTTTCTCTTTACCTTAGAGTAGGATAACGATTTATCAGGGGTCCATGTAAGAGACAGTAGTGGGGACAAAGTCCCCACTTAAAAGCACTCACTACTGCCATCCCAAAGACGCACTGTTGAGTCAAGCGTTGTTAAAGGCCTGGTGCTCCCAAGTCCTAAAGCCCTGCCTCCCTCGTCTCTTTTCAGAGGCACTACTGAGCGGTGTTCATGAACCCTCATCTCTGCAGGCCAAGTGCCGCGGGCGTGGGAATAGGAGGCTCTTATCCCTGACAGTGGTACCTGAATAATGAGCTTTGTGAAGGGATCTGTTATGACTTTCAGAAGTGCCGGGGCATCTTCTCCATTCTTGAAGTGGAAGGTGTCCACCACCAGGTTGGTCAGGATCTCCAGGTAGTGGGTGGCAGCCTCCAGGGGCAAAAGCACCAGCACGGACAGCCAGTTGAAGAAGTCATGGACCGTGGCCCCTGCAAAAGCCCTGTGGGAGGGAGAGCCCAGCACCCACGTTAGTCAAGGAGCGGGAGGATGGCAGTCCAGAGGTGCCTTGCCAGGTGTCGCCCATCGACGTGTGCACGGCAGGTGAGGCCTGGGAGGCCAGCCAGCAGGTTAGGGCCGGAATCATTCTCTCAGCAACCATCATTTGGAGGAATAGCATGAAGACCCACTTTTGGAAGGGCAACACCAAAAGCAACCTTCTCTTAGAAAGGTCTAGACCAGCAGCAGGCAACAACGTGCTCTACCCCAAGTGAATTCTTAACCATTTAAGAATCTTGAGAGGCTGATGAGTCTCCATAGGAGGCCAGGCTCATATATACCACTGTTTGCCTCTATCCAAGGAGGTCCTTCTTCTCCCTGAACGCTATCCCACCTCCAGATTCATAAACAGTGCTCTATACTTTCCCTTCAGCTAAGAAATTTCCTTAAAAATGATATGAAAGTCATCAGAATACACCCTAAACCAAATGAAACATGGAACATACACAGAAGTGGCTAATAAAATAGGGAGGTGGCACTTAACCTCACTGGTAAATATAACATGGGCAAGTGCAAATTTTCATCTGTCCTATTAGCTACTGTTTTCCAAGGTATTCTTACTCCTCTCAGTGATTCAAGACAGTTTCCAGGGCTGGAGGGTGGCTCAGAGGTAGAATATTTGCCTAGTATGCAGGAGACCCTGAATTTAATCCCCAGCACATAAAAAAAACAAATACAAGATAGAAGTGATTCAAATATTTTCTAGTGGTTTTCGCAAAATGTTTTATAAGCCTCATGTTTGATACAGTAATTATTCTAGGAATCTAAGGAAATAACCCAAACCACTAGGATAGAAAGATGTTGAAAGTATATTTATCTACCCAGAGGGGGCAAGCTAAGTCAATGATGTCGTGATATCCATATAAGTAGGCAAGTCAATATTCTTCCCCTTGTAATAATGAAAACAAACCAATATCTTAAATAGGTAAAAGTGGATGGAATCCCAGTTGTGCTCCACAATTAAGTATTTCACCTCCTTGAACTTCAACATAAATAAAACAGGGTATAGAACACCCTGCTTGGCTCCATGAGAAGATCAAATTAGAAAATGCCCAGTTTAATGTATATTATTACTGTGACCATCAGGACATTTCATCAGGGACCACACGAAGTGGCTCAGGGAAAATAAAGGACCCCAATGACACCCACTCACTGCCAGTTCACCAACAGACAAGGGATGACGTTTGCTGTCTCCCCATCAGCCTACAGTAACGTCACCTGCTTGACCACAAGGTAATCACATAGACACACAGGCAACCGTGTCTCTATTTTAATGAGCTCTGGTAAAGCCTATAGCCAGGTGGAAGTGAAGCCAGGAAATGTACTTAATTTTCACATTAATCTTTTTGGAAGAAAAGGGTTCCCTTTGCCTATGTATTCAACCTGCTCTATTTTCAGATCTTACACATCCACAAAAATGACATTTTGCCTTTGATTGACATGCTAGTGAACAATGGGAAAACGTGGCCCCAGCCTAGCTGGCCAAAAATGGAAGTTTTAGGAAGTTGTAATTATCTATGACTAAGTGAGACAGTAAATTCTACCCTGACTGGCTGCTTTTCAGCTTCCCCACCCAGCAGCAGCCTTCCAGCGAGAGCTAGCGTTGACTGAGCCCTGGCCATGTGCAGGGCACCTTGCCCAACACTCGCCAGCATGGCTGTGTTTAATCCTTGAGATAAGCAGGTGGGGAGAGATGCCATTATTGTCCTGGTATGCAGACTAGGGAGCAAAGTGTGATCAACTGGGGAGCATGTGACCTCAGCCCACGCTGGACTCCCCGGGCTACCTGCAGGAGCCTGACGGGCATGCACTCCTGGCTCTGGGTGGGTCCTATGGCGTGGTGCACGACAGGCCTGATGGCCAAGGCTGGTTGAGCCCCTTACCTCCTGAACTCACTGCGGTCTCCGGCCTGCATGAGCGCCACGATGGTGTTGGTAATGGAGGTCCCGATGTTGGCCCCCATGATGATGGGGATGGCCGCCCGCACGGTCAGCACTGGAGGTTGGAAGGAGTCGTTAGCGTTTCAGAAGGCAGCCTGGCCGCGTTCTGAGCTCACTCATGCTGGTGTCTCCTAAAGCAGCTGTTCAGCCTCTGGGAGTCGCGCATACGACCGTGCCTCTGATGAAAACCAGGACGGATCACCAGAGACATCTGAACGAAATGCCTGCACCTAACCCTGGGTCATCCACAGAGAGGGCAAAACCCTCCTATGGACTCAAGTCAAAGGTGTCTTTTCTCCTCACTATCACAGATGTGACTCAGCTGTTAGGAACATAGAAGAGTGAGCAAATGAGTCCAGGACTCATGGGGATGGACTCGGTTTTACAGGGCATTAGGGCTTTCATTTAAGAAGGAGTCAGACACACACTGGACATCAAACTCCTCTGTATTGACCAGGCAAATCCTGGAAGGATCACTTCCTCTAACAAAGTCAGTATAGGACCACTCTCTTCTGACATAGAAAAACGTAACACTTGGAGACCCAGTTATCTTCCTCTAAAATGCCCCACAAAAAAATCCTGGTTCATTTTGGTTAAAATGCGGGTTTGAGCTGAAAAAATAAAAACACTTCCAAGTGACCCCACCCCCACAACCTGCCCGAAGGTCAATCCCAACTTCAGAGCAAATATCAAGCACGGCAAGTTTGGAACAAGGTCTCTAAGTCCAGTTGTCCCAAAGCCAATGTAATTAGATGCCTTCATGGTTACTACTGAGTGGCCCAGTGCAAAGGAACTTTCTCAATTGATGGAAATGTTCAATATGGTAGGTGCCGGAAACATCAGCCACTGGGTACGTGAGATGTGACCAGAACAGAGCAATCGAATTTCATATTTTAAATCCACTAAGGTTAAATGAAATTAGACACATGGTATCTGGAGTGGACACTGTATGTCTAGAAAATTCAGACCAGAGACCAAGCATCAGGTCTATTTTTGGACCCAGCCATCCACATGGAAACAGAAAGTTGCTGGGATCAAGGTGCGACACACCGTGGTTGGAGAGATAATGGTGACAGGGCTCAGACATATTCAGTGTAAATTCCAGATGGACAGGGTGTCGGGACTCACGTGAGGAGGCCACCATGCTGACGATGATGGAGGAGGAGGTGCTGGAACTCTGCACCATGACGGTCACAAGCACCCCGATCATCAGCCCCGCCAGAGGGTTGGACATGATAGAATTGTTGTTGAAGAACTGCCCGGCCACTTTTCCTGAAAGACACAATGAACACATGAGGGCCCAGCGTCCAACACAGGCCCTTTGGGATCTTGCTTCTTCCCTGCACCGCCCTGGTGGGTGGGAAACCTGGCACTGGCGGTCTGTGTGCTTCCCTCCACCCCTCTGACCTCGCTCCATCTGCCATCAGCTCCTCGTTCCATGTCCCCGTCTCTGCAGGCTCCCACCCTTCAACTGCTCCTTGAACAGGCCTTTTGCTCCCTCACCTTCTGATCATGAGCCTGACCTCAATGGTGTGCCAGGCCCAGTGGGCCTCCTCTGCCCAGCCCCCAGCTCCAGCCTCAGCCTCAGCCTCAGCCTCAGCTCCAGGGGTCGACGGAATGCTGGCAGTCATCCTTGAGGGCGTGGCTCTGCCACCCTCCATCCCTTCCCTGACCCATTTTATAATGAAGACCCAGGCCACAGAGTGGATGTGACTTGGAGACGATCGGAAGCAGGAACGGAGCCCCTCACAGTATCAGCTTTCTTGCTTTCTGATTATCTCCAAGTCACAGCTGCCACAGATCAGGGGGACTAGAATAGCCCAGTAGGCTGTCTGCCCCTTCTGCTTCCCCATGAGAGCCCCCTGCCAAGTTTCCCAAGCCACTAAGATGGACTCTTGAAAGGGACACTGAGAGGTGCAGGATCTCATAGTTCTTAGTGCCACCATGATGATCTGAGGCTGAGTCCCAGTGGGGTAATTACAGGCTCTGACTCTCGGATCCTGAGAGTCAGTCAGTGATCTGAGCCTCCATCCTCTCCTCTAAACGGGAAGGGCTTTGAGAAGGAACGTGGAGACCAGGTCTTCATTGCAAAGGTAGCCAAGCACCTCTTGACCTTATTTCCGGGTTCCTCGCATGCTGCGTGGCCACTTGCCTGGGAGATGTGCGGCCGTGTGTGTGGCTACAGATCCCCCAGCCAGGGGACCTCTGACCCTCTAACCTTCCCAGCTTGGATTTTTTTTGTAGTTGCTTTGGGCTAAGAGCATTCTTTCTTATTCTGTAATCTCTGGGCAGAGAGGCCAAGAGACAGCAGGGAATCCCTCAGATAAGTCCTGAGGTCAAACAGCTTCCTGCCTGGGGTTAGTGAACAAAGGTGAGGGTGATAGGTTGGTTATCCTGGTTTCTGGCCGGAGTTGCCTGGGCCAGGTGCGAGCTCTGTGAAGGCCTCAGTTTTCTCCTCTATACAATGGGAGGCATAGACTTCCCAAGATGATCTGAGACGGTTCGAGTCCTGGCCATCTCTAGGCTGCAGCTAGAGAAGCTTCAACTGTGACTGTCCAAACCCAATTCAGTGCCCTGCGCCTTTCATCCATACCTCCAACCAGCTGGAAGGCACTGCTGAGGACATCCAAGGAGCACACAAACAAGTAGAGGAATCCCAGGAGCAAAATGAATTTCCCAATCCCTTGGAAGACGCAAAGGATCTTCCCTTTGGTGTCTCTCTCTGCAGCGGGAGGGGAAAGAAGGCACAAAGCTTTCAGTGTCTGCAGCCCTGGGGCTCACGGCTCCCACCTCCCCTCCGGCCAGGCTCTTCTGTCTTGCAAGGCCTGGAGTGGGTGTGCAGGCTGCTGCAGTTTTCTGAGCAGTCCCCACTGAGGTACATGTCATTGCCCCCGCCCCCCAATACCATGTCTCTAAAGGATTTGCATCTGGGTGGATGAAGGGTTCACTGAGTGGCCTAGAGCACAGCCAGCCAGAGCAGGCTCCACGCAGCTGAACCACAGGGTCCAGGGGAGGCAGTAAGAGCACTCCTCACCTGCTAAGTGCAGGGTCAGAGATAAGGGCCCTCCAAAGTACCTTCAGAACACCACAGAATATTTCCTAGAATGAGACGGCTCGGGAGCAATCACAGCCTCCATCTGAGGAGGGCTTGGGCCCCTATATCCAGGGATGCTGCATCCTTCACCACTGTTTCCTGTGCTCAAATTGGTTCTTGCCTCCTCCCAACCGTTCCCCTCCTCCCTCTCCACCCACCCTGGCTGCCTGACCTCACACCCTGACCTTGGAAATGGGGTATTTACTTGCACCCCAGCTGTCCTAGCTGTCCCCTTCCTGTCTTCTGGAAGCTTTTCCTGACGCCCCCGCTTAGGTGAGGGACCCCTCTGAGGGGCTCCATCCATAGCACCTGTACCCATAACACCTCCAATCACACCCAGAACCTGGGAGCACACGATGGAGTATAAGGAGCACAGCAATCTGTCTTAGTTATAGCCCTACTGCCTGGCACACGGGTTGAAAGAATAAGTAAGAGATCATCAGCAATTGTGCCTTGACATTAATCTCCAAAATGAGGGTGGCTTCCCCTGCCAGGACTCCAGTTTTTCTGACTTATTTCTTTTCCAGTGCTGGGAAGGAAACTCAGGGTCTTGCACATGCTGGGTACGTGCTCTCCCACTGAGTTACATCTCCAGCCCTTAGGATCCTGGTTCTAAGAGCATTGGAACAATGAAGAGGAAGAGCGATTTGAAGGAGGTAACACTGAACAGGCAGGTCTCCTCCTGCCAGCCTCTGCTGCCTCCTGTTTACCTGACCACTTGATCCCAGTGTCCTGGAGTGCAGGTAGGTCCCAGGGGTCTTCCACCTCAGTGGGCTCCTCTATCAGAGTCGCAGTGGAGTACGAGGGCAGAAGTTCAATCTTGGGTGCAGGACCTGTGCTGTCATCTGCCCAAAGAAGCAGAGGCCATGAGCATCAGACTCGCAGCTCTCAGGGCCTGGCAAGGGCCCACCTGCGGCAGATGAGGTCACTTACTTTTGCCCGTCTCCTTGCCTTTGGACTGATGAGTTGAGGCCCCTTCGATGTATTTATTGGGGTTGGGCTGGGCATTTTCCAACTCAGGCCAAGGAGCCATGGTCTGTGGGACAGAAGACAGAGCTTTAAGAGCAGCCATTGAAAAGAGGCCGCATGCAGCTGGCAGAGAAAGGAGAACCGTCAGTGTCGAAGCCTCTACTGGGAAGGGAAAGATGTCTGATTGTTCTAAACCCCATATCCTCTCTCCACCATGCTCCATGCTGTCACTACATCAAGTTCCTACAGTATGTCCATTTTAGCCTCAAATCTAGACCATTAGTTGTGCTTCTTTTGCTCCCTTGAATTTCTTTGTCACAGCCGGTGTTGATTCTTGCACTGATCACAAGCGGAAAGTCAATCCATCCACCATCATCTCCTGAGATGCCGAATCCTGGTGACTGTCAGATGGACACCCATCTGCCACATGCATCGAGGCAAGTGGGACCACAAGAGAGCACATGACCTCATCCAGTGGACTTAGCGAACACGTACGACTTCATGTGCCTGCATTGTCAGTACCCCCACACACACCGCCACCTGCTTTCCCTCTACCTGGGTCTTCTGTCACATGGAACACACGGATCTGGCTTAAATTACCACCGTGCTACTCACTAGTAAGTGTGCGTTTAGGTAAGCCCGATTGTGCCCCTGACCATAGCATTAGTTTCCCATCTGTAAAATGGGGATAAATCTTAAAACTTTACACACTTATGAGGCTAATGGTAATATGACATTACTGAGAATAAGGATTTGGAAAGTGCCTGGCATCAAGTCGCCTTCTGATTAATGGCACCTGTTCCTCTTCATAGCAATGACCACTCTGCCATGCTGCTTGGGTAAGGCCCCTTCCTCAGAACCACACTTCCTATCCTTGGGTGGAGGCTTCCTCAGAACCCACTTCCTCCCTCATGCCTGCAGCTACATGCCTCTGGAAACGTCTGGCAATCTATTCATCTATTCCTTGTAGTCTTGTCCTTTGAAACCCGTTAGACAACACAATCCCAAGAACTGAAATGGAAAATTCACAGGAAAGCACCTACAAATGGCTACAATTCTTGCTGAAAACAAAGAGTCCAGTCTCATTAGGTTTCTCAAGAAACCAAATTAAAAGTGACAACTGGCTGGGGATATAGCTCAGTTGGTAGAGTGCTTGCCTGTCAAGCACAAGGCCCTGGGTTCAATCCCCAACAAGGCAAAAAAAAAAAAAAAGTGACAACTAAGGGACAAGTTCTTTTGCAGGTATAACACACTATGCTGGAGAAGACACTGTGAGATAATCACTGAGGAGTTGGTAAAACGTTTCTAGAGCCTCACACACTCGTCATGCATCTTTGACCCCGTCATTTCACTTCTAGGAATTGAGGACGAAGGAATCGTTGCTCTCAGAAAAATTAGAAATAACTGCCTTGTTCTGATCACTTCTTTCAAGAAGACTTCCCAGAACCTGGGTCTGTCTCTTTTCCTCTTCTTAAATCAGGACATTTCCTGCCTACCAGGGTGCCAAGCACTACCCAGAAGGGGCTTTTGTCTTGTTCTTCACCTGTCTGCAGGGCCTGAGGTCCACCTGGCAGGTGGACAATGCCAAAAAAATTTATGAAAGGATGAATGCAACAAAGACCAAAAAGACATTTACCATTCTGTCTTTTATGGGTTTGTAAAATAAAATAGGGAAATTATTGTACTAATTACAGCACATCCATTCAGTGTAACAGCATGTCATTAAAAAAAATGTTACAATGAAAAATGCTTCATATTGTGGGGGGAAAGGCATTTTTGTCCCATTTTCAGCATGATCTCCACAAAGTAAATGAGATCCAAAAATGTTCCATGGAGTTCGGAGTACGTGGTAGAATTGTGATGATTTAAGTTTCCAGAAATTTCCAAAGTCTTTTAAAAGCCACAGCTCTACAACACCTATATTGCTTGTTTTTCAGAGACAGCTGACTCTGGGGTTTGTGGGGTAGCTCAGTGGTCAAGTCCTTATCTAGCATGCATGAGCCCTAGGTTCAATCCCCAGCACTTAAAACAACAACAACAACAACAACAACAAAAAACCATAGATCCTTTGGGGAAGAAACTAGCAATTTTGAAATTCTCCACTTCCAACATGTGCTAAGCTGGGTACTTTTTATGCCACAAGGGTCCAGAACCAATTCCAGTTCTTCCCTTGACATTGTCACCTGTGACAAGTCACTTGACCATCCTATGACTCGGTTTCCCACAAGTAAATGAGGTTTATAACAACGCCTACCACACTGGGTCATTAGGAAGCTTTAAATGAGTAATTCTACAAAGGGCGTAGAACAGTGTGTGTTAAATGAACTGCTTTGCCACGCCCCTTAGCAACCTTGTGAGGGGTTAGGATTATTTCCTTTGTAGAGATGAAAAAACTGCGGATCCCAGGAGTGCGGCCGCTTGGCTCAAGGTCACTGCCCGGATTCAGTTTTCCTGGCTCCAGAGTGTTTACCTCCAATTACTACATGACCCAGCCTGACATGGATCATGTGGAAACACCTACGTGGATGAATGGCAGGAAGGAGTGCCTCAGGAGTTAATAACAGAGTGTGAGATGTTCTGATCAAAGGCCCAACACGAGGCCGGTGGGGAGATGCTTCCACGGGAGGAATCAATGTCCCACTTACTGTGACTGAAGCGGGGAGGCAAGAGGGGCCCGCCATCACGATCTCCAAGCAGCACCTCCCACCTGAGACACTGCGCACATGCGCTCGGCCTGCCTTCTACCTGAGGCCTCCAGGCTTCGTGGGGCATGGGCTGTGGCCATCACTTAAATCTAGCTCTCCCCCAGGTGACCTGCACATGTCCCCACCCAGAACTTTGGAGTCTGTGATTCCGGCCTTCAACCTCCCAGATTCTCAGTCACCTCCAACCACCCTGAATCCCACCAACACCAGGACCTATGGGTTCTCGCTGGAGCACCTCCTAGCACTCAGTCTGGTACCATATTGGTTCTGGTATCACACCCCTGGTCAGGCCTCGCAAGTCCCCGTGTTGACTGGTTTGGGCCCCAGATCTCTCCACAGCTGAGGCTCCCTAACACATAGCTATGATGTGGGTCAATCTGACTCTACATTCTGTTGCTTACCACTTCCAAGTAATCCTTCTCCAGTCATATTTCTCTTAAAAGTGGGACCCTGAACACTAAGAATCCCGCCACTGCCCTGCTGCCTGCGATAGGCCATTCAAGGCCCCCTGAAACTCTAACCACCCACTTGGACTCAGGCCAGGTCCTCCCTCCTCTCTCCAGCCAGATCTGGCCTTCTCCATGCTCCTAGCACATGCTACCAAGTGACTCATCTGGCACTCCATCGCATACCACTGTGACATCTTTTAATTGACTTCTAGTAGCATTTAATGAGCTCCAAAGAACTGCCAGGTGCCATGCTGGTGCCTGCCATATTATCTTCATCTAGATCACACCATTGCAAAAGGAGCCCAGAGAAAAGCAACTCATACCAAGTTGTCCAGCAGGTGAGAGAGAGCCAGTCCTTAAACACAGCTGTCAGTGAGGCCAGGCCCTGCCCACAACACCCTGGGCCATCGCATTGGCATGACTTGTCTTCCTATGGCTCTGATTCCACTCATGGAATTGGGGAAAGGGAATGGTGAGTGGGTTTAACTGGTAGATGATTTGCATTTGAGATGATGTCTATATGGTGCAAGCTATTTCCTAATCTTGACAGGACTGACAATTGGGGCCAGATAGTTCTTATGGGGGAGATGTCCAGGAAACTGAGGGATATTTTATCAGGGCTATGTATCAGGGCCCTTCACTGATGAAACATCAGGAAGAACCCTTATCCTCAGACAACCAAAAATGTCCCCAGACATTGTCAAATACCCCAAAGGGACTGAGAACTATTGCTCCAGAGTTTCAGAAACTGGACTGAGATCCCAATTCCCTGGGTTCAAGTGCAAGCTTTGCTGTGTCATCTTGAGATAGTCAGCCTTGCCTCTGCTTCTACACATGTTAGACAAGGAAAATATTTGTCAAGGATTCCTGTGATGATTAATTCCCCAGGACAGAGTCTGACACATTATAAACTTGGTGTGCTTATCATTTATCTTAAGTATGGATATATTGTAAGTATGGCATAGAACGTAAGATTTACATAAATTAAAAGCTTAGCAAATGGGACACGAAACTTAATGCTCCATGTTTGCAATAAGCTCTTCAGGGCTACCCACAGACCTGGAGGTCTGACTCTGTACTCCTGGAGGCTCTAAGAATAAAATTTGAAAATTACTGTGACCTTCTACTTTTTTTTTTTTTCTTTTTTTAAATACTGGGGATTGAGCTCAGGGGTGCTTTACCCCAGAGCTACATTCCCCACCATTTTTATTTTGTTATTTTAAGACAGGGTCTCGCTAGCTTGCTGAGGGTCTTACTAAACTGCCCATACTTATGAATATCCAAGTTATAGCAGCAGAGTTCACAGTAGCCAACTAGGGACCCAGCCTAGGAGTCCATCAAGAGATGAATGCATAAAGAAAATGTGGTATATAGACACCATGGAATTTCATCTAGGCATAACGAAAAATAAAAGTATGTCATTTTTGCAGCACAATGGAAGGAACTAGAGACCATTATGTTAAGCAAGAAAGTCCAGGGCCTTATGCTTTCTCTCATATGTGGAGGCTAGAGTGGAAAACGGAAAGAGGTGAGGGAGCTCATGAAAATCCAAGGGAGATCAGTAGAGAAAAGGGACCAGGGGATGGGAGGTGGGGCTGGTGGAGGGGTACTGGGGAATGACATTGGCAAACTATATTGTTACACTCTGTGCATCGGTGAATATATAAACTAATGCCAGCACCATGTACAGCTAATGCACCAATTAAAAATGTGGGGAAACAAAATTGCCCTGCTAGGCTCAAACTGCCATGCTCCTGCCTCCGCCTCCTGAGTTGCTGGGATTACAGGTGTGCACCACCACAACTGGTTTCCACCTCTAACCATCTTCAACTCCAGAGTCATTTTTCTCACCTTATTCACATTTACACTGGCTTCCCAGTTAAAGTCCTCAGAGGACAGGAACCATCTTTTATGCTTTAGGTTCCAGGGCAAAGTAGAAGGGACACAGCAGACAGTTGATTTTGAATGGAGGCGTCAACTTACAAGGTTCACTGAGGATCGCACTTAACCCATGGTGACCAGGGCTACGAAGCACCTCCAGCCTGAATCCTACCGACAGGTGGTTGTCCCTCATCACCATGTGCAAGTTAGGTTGGCCAAGAGTTGGTGGATGAAGCAACTCAAGAGACTGCAACCCAGATGTGGCAGCAACCAACCCCACTGGGGCAATCCTTGCCAGCAGTCAAGTCGGCTAGGAAGGGTGTCTATTTGCCTACACTGTGTTTTGTTACTGGACTTCCATGACTGTTCAGAATCATTTTCTTTGAAGGCCTGAACAAAAAGGTTTCTAGTGAATACAGAAAGCCATGTCCAGGGTCCGACGTCCACATAATTTACTATATTAACACAGGCCATGGACAGTCACCCACTGGAACTCACACTTTGCAGAAGGAAACAAGACAGGATGGCCTATGACCCAGCCAGCTGGAGTGTTCTCAGGATCCCCGCACGAGGTTGGCCTCGTTCCCCTCCCGAGCCTGGTTTACTCTTAGTGCCAGCAAAGAGCAAAGCCACGTTTCTGCTGAATGTCTCCACTCCTTCTTGGAAGTCGTCTTCCCCATTCTGAGTCCAGCTGTTTGTTACAGGTTTCCTGTCCACACACTTCACTGATGAAGTAGCGACACCCCTCCCTCGGTACTTCAGCTTCTGGACCCTGGCTCCCACACCATCACTTTCTGGGTGATCGCGATGCCAGACACGGTTACCCCCTGAAGGAGTCGCAGGTCCACCCACCTGGCACCCTCCCCTGGGATAGATGTCCAGGAATCCATCTGACCGAGCCCAGCTCTCAGGACTGCTGGCCCCTCCCTCCTGGCCCTCTGCACCCCCACAGCTCACACGGCACCCAGGAAGCGGAGACATAAGGACACCTAACAGCTAGCCAGCAGGACACCCCCGGCTGCAGCTCAGCCACACAGGCCCCAAACACCTGGCCCTGCATGTCAGCAGAGCCCCACTGTGTCTGCAGCAAGGCAGTCAGCCTGTGGAGGCTGCGGCGAGGGCTCTGCAGCAGAGGGAGGTCCTGGAGCAATGGGCCCGGACCAGGCAATCATCCCGGGATCCTGGCGGCCCTGGAGTTGCCACCTCTGTAGAGACCATTGTGTTGGACATGCAGCGATAAGAGAAAGACAAGCACCCGGGAGGAAGAGGACTGGCTCTGCAGAGGCTGCCCCTCACTGTACCCTGAGACTTTCTAGACCTCAGTTTCTTTGTCTCAGTAATAGGATGACCATCTCCCTCACAGCGCTGTAGTGAGACCACTGATTAACAAGTGTGAGGCCTGAGCAGATCCTGGCAGTGACGGCCCGGATCTCCATCATGAATGAGAATCATCTCAGTTCTACTGGGTGCTACTCTGCCGTTCATCCTTTCCCAGGCTCAGCCCGGTAGTGAACTCACAGTAAACATTACTCAATAAATGAACCCAGAGCATGTGAGGAAGGTGCCAACCTTTGTCTTGTGATGGGGGAGTACCTCAGGTGGCTTGTGACCTCATGAAATCTTAACAAGGGTTCTTTCTGGGTACAGACAATGAAACGGAAGGACAAAGAATTAAGCGACGTGCCTGAAGCCTCACAGCTGCCTGGGGGTGGTGTCAGGATCTGAACCCAGGACTGTTGGATCCAAAGCCAACCTTTCCATAGACCCCAAAGTTAGAGACAAAGGGAGAAAGAGCCCTCCAGCCCCTGCCAAGCACCAGGGCACAAGGAACCTCAGGACCAGCTCAGCAAGGACTCATGTTTCTGGGAGAGCTGGCTGAATCTGAAGGGGTCACTCCTGCACAGTCATGCAGACAGCAGAAATGCCAGCCAAGAATGCTATAATGACAGGCTGCTCAGTCCCACAAAGGCCTCAGGCATACCGGAGACCTGGACTCAGCAAATCCCAAGTCTTCTGGGCGTCTCGGCCAAACAGAGGTGGTAGTGAATGGGGCAGACGGAGGATGCAGCAGGAAGCTGAGGTCACTATTCCCAGGGACATGACACTGACCCTGCTGGCTGGGCATGAAGGCTCTAGCACTATCAGAGGTCCCTGCAGCCCTTGGCCCCCTCTGAACGCTTAGCCTATCCCCATCTTGTAGGCAGCTGCCACCTCCCTGCATTCCCAAAGCCACACTCCAGCACATTCCTGCCATCTAGGGTGGCAGAGGAGGAAGGGAAACCCCCTCCATTTGGGTAGCGTGGTGCTAGCGATGCCTAGGAAAGAGGGGGCAATGGGGGCCTCAGTCCCCAGCGATCACACATGCCTCCCTGCCCCACCTACCCCACTGTCTAACCCTCTTGGTTCCCCTTCCTGGATCCACACTTATACTCAATGCCAAGAAGAACTGATTCTTTCTCACAAGCCAACCAGAGCCAACTTCTGGGTTCTTCTGGGACTTGCAGGGAAATGTAGGGCACCTGGCAGTCACCCAACCCCGCACTTTGCATTGTCTGTGCCCTTCCAACCAGGACTCGGTCTGGGGCCACCTGTGCTCCAAGTAGCAGCAGCCAAGGCTACCTGAACTGGGGAAAGGAGCCAGGGACAGTGGTCCTGCAGAGCCCAGGACAGACTCGCATTCTCCCACTAGGCAAAGGTCTCCACAAGCACAGGGAAGATGACATGGTAGAATGTTACCAGCCAAATGTTTAGTGTTGTGGGTTCCATGCACAAATATGACCTCACTCACTCTCGCACGCACCTTACATAAATATTTACCCTTTAGCACCATCTTTCCCACTACTCTACAGAGGGGGAGACTGAGCCCGGGGAAATTCATTGCTTAAATACTACCTTCAGAAGCAATTCAAATTCGTGTAGTTCACATTCTCAGTACACCCCAGAAATTCTTATACTTCAAAAGAATGACCAAGACTTCAAAAATGCAAGAGGATAATGGCTACTTTCCCTTAGTCATCACAAGGAAAAAATAATCCAAGGACAGGGTGATCATGCAATGGAGGGTATGTTTGACACTGAGTCAAGAAGCAATGTGTGTTCATGGCCTCAGGTGAATAGTGATTTTAGTTTAAACTGTTGTCGAATGGCACTAATCAGATTCCTTTGAAGACATTTATTCTATCACTTTAAACGTGGGCCCAGTTACCAAACCATATCCTCACAGTGCACATTCTGCTCATATTTATAGTTTAGTAAGATCGTATAATTAACCTGGAACTATATCAATTACTTTGCTTTGTATTAGGAGGATTAAAAGGGCTAAATTTGTAAACATTACAATCTTTTTGCACTTTTGAATTTTTGAATCACTGAGATAAAACATTCCTTGGTATGTCCTGTTCCCTGCTGCTATCCGCATCCTGTCCCCAAAATGGACATGGGGACAGGAGTGAGGACAACCCAGTGGAAGATGGCTCACAGCAGTACTGAAATCCAAGTCACTCTGATCCTGAGAGACGGTTTTCTTCACAAATTGAACTTCGCCTATTCTTATGTCCACTTTGTATCTAGTAATCCAGACACCCTAGTTTCAATGAGATGGTTGAATGATTTGGCAAGGGCTTAGGGGAAGGCAATTTGTTGAGCATCCAAAACTTTTACAAAGGTACCCTTCTTGCTTCCCATTTACAAGACAACAGTAACTAGAGAAAAAAGATTATTATCAGCTGGCATGAAACAAAAGATTCAAACAGCCACTTAACAATCTGAAACAATGACCATGCTGAGACCCAACTTTTAAGACTACCCAACACAGAACAAGTTAAAGAACTGCCAGAATGGGAGGGGAAGGAGGAGAAAAGACAAACATGGCCCAAAGCAATCAGGGACAACCATCCACAAGCTGCCTCCAAGAAAAACATGTTTGGGACATTTGCACCTCACCAAGGGAAAGGAGAGATTCCAGCTGTCCTCATACAGTGCCAGCTACCTGTGGTAGGCATCTGGCCAGCAACCGAAATTAACTCCATAACTGGTGCCCTTCTTTCTGATTTGAAGATGCTCTTCTCCTCCAACTCAACCATCCCTGTACACATCTGTCAGTCATCCCGAACTCTCCTCCTGTCTCTAAAACTAATTGTGGACCCTGTTCTCCCAAGACGCTGAAGAACAGGCCCTTTACTAATGGACACAAACTAGGTCTGACTTCCGTCCCCTTAGATAAGTTAACTCTGCAAATAAGCACTGTAGCACGAGGAAGTCAAGCCTGGGGCATCCCTTCACCCGGCAGCCACCACAATCCTAGAATTTTCAGGGCTGGAAACTCAGATGCAGGGATTAAAAGGGCTAAATTCGTAAACATTGCAACCGGAGATGGTCCCATTTTCCTGTGAAGGGAAGGAAACTTCACCCCAAGAGCTCACAGGAATCTGTTGAGTCACACAGCTAGTTACAGACCCAGCCAAAAGTGAGCACAGCCATCCCACTAAGGTAGTTACCTGGTTCTTCCTAAGATTTCAGACACGGAACCTTTTTTGAATTCCCTGGTGTAGCTGATTAACACCGTCTATAGTGAGGTGTAGCAATCGGAGTTGTCGTAATAGCAGTACACTAAGAAAAAACTTGAAAACTTCTAAGAAAAAGCTTGAAAATACCTAAAGATCATTCTCTTCTGCAGCCCAAAGCCAGCCACGTTCCTCGAGGTCAGCACCAAGGGCTTCCTAAAGAAATTAAGTACGGTTCTTGCAAGGGAGAGGAGGGAACCGGCGCCCTGGCTCCGGCGGTACTCACCAGCGCTGGCTTTGCAGGTAAGGGACTGACGGAGGCAGCCAGGTGGAGCGCAGCGGCGCGCCGGGTATATATAGCGAAGGTGTTGCGCAAAGAGGCCGGCGGCAGTCGCTGTCATCACGCCCCTCGCACATTCCAGGACCGCCTGCAGCCGCCGGGGCACTGCCTACCTGCCGGCTTAATGAGCCCATCGTGACCTCGCCCGCTGAGCGGAGGGAGGACAGGCGGCCGGCCTGCTGCGGGCTGCGGACTGGGGAGAAACCTCAGACGGTCCGGCCTGCGAACGGCCCGAACGGCCCGCGCCCCGTCGGCGCCCCGCGTGCCGCGCCCCGCCCGGCACTGGCCGCACGAGGTCCCGGCGAGCCCGCCCGCCGCACTCCCTGCCCCCCGAGTCTTCCCGTCTCGCTCCTGGGGCGGGAGAGACCAGAGACGCGGAGACACAGATAAAAGCCAATAGGAAACTCAGGGACCAATTCGACACCACAAAGCCAGGCTTGTTGGAGGTGCCCCTGCCGCAGCCTCACCCTGCAGCTGGGCACTTGCTCGCGCTGCCCTGGGTCTGCACTGAGGCGGGGTTGGCCAGCCGGCGGGAGGGGAAGAGGCTGCTCCCACCGCTCCTTCTGGGAGCTTGCCCTGGGTTTGCCTGGCTTTGTCCTGTTCTGCCCGGTGTCGTCTCCTGTGTGCATACATCTTTCTACACCCTGGCTGTGAAAGACCTGTCCCGGGGAAGCCCATCCTGGTGCTTGTCACATCAGCTACCGGGTTACTTGTGCAGGAGTCTTCAACGTGCACACAAAAACCTTCCCTGGGGCTATGAGAAGTTCCCTTCCTTGCTAGGATAGAAGTTAGGGGACATGACCCAGAATGACCCAGGACATAACCAGCCAGTGTGCTAGTTGCCCATAACTAGTAGCCAAAGCACCCCCTTGGGAACATGCTGATTTCATTCCAAAACCAAGAGCTCTCGGAAGTGGCCCTCCAGGAACCTGCAATGCTGGGCTCTCTCCGCTGAAGTGCAGGTGGTGAAGTGTAACTTCTGGACCAAACTGCCTGAAATAAATTCCCCCTTCAGTCCCTTGTTTGCCCTGCTTCCATTTGCTCTCCAGTTAAATGGGAATGGTGGTCCCACTGAGAGTACTTATACATAGATAGAACATGCTTGGCAGTTAGGACTCAGTAGGGGTCAATCATGCTGGTTTCCACGGAAACCTCTGGTGTTGGGACAGGGTGGGTGGGAAGCCTCACTCATCTGGAAGTTTGGGATCAGTCACCGCAGCCTGAGGTACTGTCAGTGAGTGCTGATGTTGCATGGGGAGTGGGCATTGGAAGACTCTAATCAGCCTGCTGGCTCTGTTAAAGAGGTGACGCTAGCGGGTGGACTCAGTGGTCAGCTAGCACCTTTCCAATGAGACACTTCTAAAGCAGCACCAGTGACAGAAATCTGCCCTCGTGTGTTCCTTGAGCTCAGCTCTACTTCTAGACACGGATCTAGCAGACCTCAGAAACACCAACCCAGGGTTCACAGGAGCAGGCCTTAATTGGCCATTCATTCTGTGAGCCTCCCCTGGTGTTTATGGTCTTTGATGTGGGGCCCAACTCAGTGCCTTTCCATTGCTTCTCCATCACTGAACAAGGAGCTAATGTGCAGAGACCAACATTTCCAAATCGCTTGCAAAGAGAGGTCTTCCCTTTACATTCCAATCAAATAGGCAAAACACAGGTTTGATCCAGGATTTTTTTCTAAATCCATGTAGATCAAGTTATAAAACCAGGGATAGTATAAGATTCTAGTTTTAGATGTAGTCTTTGCCACTTCTTGTGCTGTTGGAGGAAAGGTAAGTGTGCACATATGTGTAACATCGCTCTGAAATCTCTCCCTTTATAGCCTGATGTGGTAGCTCATGCCTGTAATCCCAAGGACTTAGAAGGATCATGTAGGAGGATCACAGGTTCAAAGTTAGCCTTAGCAACTTAGTAAAACCCTAAGCAACTTGGTGAGACCTTGTCTCAAAATAAAATATAAAAAGGACTGGGGGATGTGGCCCAGTTGTTTAGCACTCCTGGATTAAATTCCCATTACAAAAAAGAAAAAGAAAAAAACTCTCCCTTTAGTAGAATATAGTGTTAAATATTTTCTTATCTTCTAACTTTTTTTCCTAGGTTGAAGACATTGGCACTCTATCCTTGAGCTACACCTCCAACTTTTATTTTGAGACGGTCTCACTATATTGCCCAGTCCGTTCTCCAAGTTGAGCTCTTCCTGTCTCAACCTCCTAGTTGCTGGAATTACAGGCATGTGCCACTGGGTCCAGCTTATTGAATACCTTGAACATAAGGTTTTTATTCAACCTTCTAAAATACTTTATCAAAAAACAGACTTATTTTAGTTACTTTTTTTGTTTGTTTTGCAATAGTCTCACTAAGTTTTATAGGGCCTTCCTAAGTTGCAGAAGATGGCCTCAAACTTGTGACCTCCTGCCTCAGCCTCCTAAATCCCTGGGATTACAGGCATGTTCCACCACCAGCGGCTCTCATATTTTTTGGTACCTATTGCTGTCCTACAAAGTGTAATTTAATAGATTAAATGATATCACTAATGTGAAAATTGAGATTAGAGGCAACTGAGAGTCTTGTCCTAGCCTATGTAACTCTCAGGATGACCATGTAGCCCTGTAATACTGATATGGTGTCAAACTTCCTTTCTGAGCTCCCAAATTCAGAGACAGAAAACCCAGGCTGTACCACCAACATAATGGACACATGATTTACAACAGTGACACTGCAGAAATATTGAAGATAATCTGTAATAAGTGGATATCCTAATGAAATACGAACCCCTGCCTCACACCACACACACAAATGTGTCTAAAAGTAAAAGACAAAACAATCGAACTTACAGAAGACAGTATAACCAAATAGTGATGAACTCAGGGTAGGAAAAGGCTTCGTATACAAGATAAAAGGTGTATTGACCATAAAAGAGTAAGAAAGCAGAGTAGGGGACATAAGCATCCACTCCTGGTCATATATATTATGTTCACCAAAAGGATGGCTGGAAGGCACAGCCTCCCCACAAGCTCAAGTGTCTCTTTCCAGCAACATAATGTACCATTAACTGGGAAAATAGTCAATGCATGAAATACTGTCATGAAA
Organism: Sciurus vulgaris; assembly: GCF_902686455.1. Lineage (NCBI taxonomy): Eukaryota > Metazoa > Chordata > Mammalia > Rodentia > Sciuridae > Sciurus > Sciurus vulgaris. Next base: position 126,491,284 of record NC_136469.1, read on the forward strand.
TCATTTTTTTAGTTAAAGTGACTAGATAAGATATGGCAATGAAAATGAGCAATTATTTACTCCCCAGAACTAAATGACTATATCTCCAAAGTCAAAGAAACCACTGTTTCACATCAGTTCACACTGATTCCCTTTATATAAAATTCCAAAAGGAGCTCAAACTAAATTTTCACATCCAGAAATCCAGGACTCAATAGTAACATGAAGAAAGGAAGGCCTCACTCCGGAAGACACTTCGGGAGAGGGAATACAATCATGGGGCCTAACGATGTCAGAGACCCTGACCCCTGACCCAACTTCTTGGTACGATTTTTCCTTGGTGGCAAATCCACATGTTGTGCTAATTCTATGTTTTTTCAATGAATATTTCACTATGCAAAGGTTTTTGAAGTTGAATGGTTTGGTGGGAGGGAGGAAAATATCAAGAAGTTATAACTCAGTGGGACTGAAGCTATGAAAAATTTTTTAAAGTTGTATTTGTACGTATTTATCTAAGCACACAATGCAGTTCAAAATGGTCTTCTACTCTGCCTTACCTCTTCAGAGCTTCCAAGAGTATTTTGTATTTAGATGTTGCCAAAGGCAATACTTTTGGTGGCAAGCATTTAGAAACAACCTGAATGCGTAATAATTTTCAAATCCACGACCTTATTCATACTGAACTATCATGCTGTAATGTAAATGCTTAGTTTGAATAGTCTGTCCCCTTCAAAACTCATTAAATTGAAATTTGATCTCCATCATGAGATATTAAGTGGTGGGACTGCCGGTCACAGTGGCACACGCCTGTGATCCTAGCTGCTCTGGAGGCTGAGGCAGGAGGGTTGCAAGTTGAAGGCCAGCCTCAGCAACTTAGACCTGTCTCAAAATACAACACTAAGGACTGAGGATGTGTGCAGTGCTTAAGGACCCTGGGTTAAATCCCCAGTACAAGGAAGAGACCACACAGGACCTTACAGAGGTAACCAGTGGCTCTGTTCTCATGAATTAATCCATTCATGCAGTTAATGGATTAATGGTTAATGGGTTATCTCCAGGTCAATAAAGTCAGCTTGCCAAATCTCTCTTGTACTTCCTGTCTCTCATCATGTAAAATCACACCATGCCCTGTGCCACCCCTGGACTCTTGCCAGCAACAAGCAGAACCCTGAAACAAAATAAACCCCTTCTTCATAACCGGTCACATCTGTGGTATTATGTAATCAGCAACAAAAAATAGACTAAGAAGACTAATAATACATTTCCCGCTTTACTTTGGAAACAATGTCTATACCAAACCACCCACAGGACAGTAGAATATCTCTGGAAGTAGAGAATAGTTAGAGGTTCTACATAAATGGAAAAAGATTAGAAGATACATGCCAACCTGAACATGGATAATGGAGGGTGAAGACTTACTATTTTATCCACACATACAGATATTGAAATCAGAAATGGAGACTGAAAATTATGTAAGCCAGTCATGGTGGTGCGCAACTGCAATCCCAGAAACTTGGGAGGCTGAGGCAGGAGGATTGCAAGATAGAGGCCAGCCTGGGCAACTAAGCAAGGCTATACAGCAAACTAGCAAGAACTGGCCTCAAAATTAAAAAGGGCTGGGTATGTAGCTTAGTAGTAAAGCAGTCCTGGATTCCATCCCCATTTTCAAAAAATAACAAAAAAGACAATTTCACACTCATTCATTTAGTTCTTATTAGCAAAGACAAACCAAGTACTCTGAGCCTCAGTTTTCTCACCTGTTGAATGGGGGCAGCGGATTTATTCAGATTCACCTTATCTAACTTAAATTGGAGATGAAAATTTTGGAAGATAATGTCAGGGAAAGACTCGGTAACTATAAAGAGCTCCATGAATATATGATAGACTATCTGCAAACATACTATGTTCATTTGTGGAACACTGGGGAGTCCATGTCCCCAAACCTTCTGGAAGGAATATTCCCCAAGTGCACTGATGCCCACAGGATTGGATGAGGTAGGCTGGCTACGGGGAGTGTACCCTGGGCCAGCATGAGGCTGCTCCTCCTGGATTCCTCCCTCCCCTCAACCAAGCCCTCCTTCGCCACCTTCACCGGCTAACAGAAGCCTTTTCAGACTTTTCGCATACCACTTTTCTGCTTTTGCACTAAGCCACATCCCAACTCCGTTTATTTTTTATTTAGAGTCAGGGCCTCACTAAGTTGCTAAGGCTGGCCTCGAATTCACCATCCTCCTGTCTCGACCTCCTGAGCCACTGGGATTACAGATGTGCACCACCACCCCCTACTGGAACTTTTTCAGACTTCCTACCATGAAAACGGCATCCTCTCAGGCCTTTTGTTGTGGTTTGGTTTTGTTTTTTGCCATCCTGGACTCAAAACCAGGCCCTCCCCACTCACGCTGCTTTCTTAGAATCCATTACTTCCTGAAAGTCCAGCAACCCAAGATTTGGCCTCCCTAAACATCCCTGCCCTCCCACTTGCCCCAGTGACAGGGAGCGGGCACCAGAGAGCGGGCACCCAGCAGCGGGCAAGAGCGGGAGACTGGTAACCAGTGCTGCTGGCTTTTGGAGCCTCAGTAGGTCCTGCTTAGCCAAAGGGGGAACAGATGAGTGGCCTGAGCCCAGGGCCGCAAGCACTTCCTCTAGCCACTGGGGGCGAAGGCTGAGCCCAGGGCTGGCGAGGGCACCGGCTGTGCAGGGCCACTGCTGCCCAGCTGCAGATGCTGCCTGCGTGCCCGCACGGGGTGCCGTGCTGCCGATCCTTGGACTCTGGGTGCGTGGCCCCTGCCCTCCACACGTGTGCTCTGCCCTGGGTACTCTGGTGCTTCCTCCGCCACTTGCAGCCGCCCGCTGGGGCTGCGTTGCTTTTACAAAGAGGACGTGGCAGAGATGCCACCAGGAGAGTGGCAGCGCTCTTCTTGGGCGACGGCCGTGCAGTGAGAGAGACACCCAGGGGCCCCGGGTCTCCTTTCTCTTCCTGGGCTCCGAGCCACACCCTCTGAGTCACCTGGGCCGGGAAAACCCAGGGTTCAGCAGGATGGGAAAAGCCCCAGCCTTGCTTGGGATTTATTCAAACTCCCTCCACAATTACTGCAGCCAGAAAGAGGGTGGCAGCAGGTCCGCAGCTGGCCACCTGGCCCTCCCGGCTGGGCTGGGGAGCGGACAGCTGCACCTCGGCCTGCATGTTCCGCTTCCCACCCCGAGGCCAGGCGACCCATGGCCACAGCCACTGTAAGACAGGGACACAGCCTGGATGATAAATTGCCCCAGACGGCAGCTTCCAAAACCCGGGGGCAAAGCCTCCGGACGGTATCGTTCCCCAGGGGCTTCCCTCGGGACCCCAGGGCCCTGAGGATCATCTTCGGATTGCTTCATCAGGCCCCTGACGGGGAACCTGCCCCCCCGATTCAGCCAGAAATCAAGAATGTCAAATGAAAGTGCGAGTTCAAGGGATCAGGTTCAAATGAAGAAATTCAAAAGGGACCGAACACAGACTGACAATTATGGGCTACTTGTCAATCTTGCTTAGGTCCGTATACAAATGCAGTTACTAGAAAGCCATCCATAGTGTACTCAGTGGTGGTCTCTGGGGAACAGGTGGCTAGTCCCTATTGTACGCTGCTCCAATGGATTTAAGGGAGCTTACAAATAAAGTACAACTGACAGAAAAAAAGAGAGAAGGAAAAGGCAAAGAAAAATGTAAGAAATGCTGAAAAGTCAGAAAAATACCAAGGCAGAAAAGAGGCAGGGTCTACGATAGCTGGAAGCTTAGGAAACTGCTACCCTAAGTCAGAAACCGCAAATCTTAAAAAAAAAAAAAAAAAAAAAAAATCAATAAATGAATTCCTGCTATGAAAAAAAAAAAGAAAAAAGAAACAGCAAATCTTATGCTTCGATGTAATACCAATGAAGCACTGGCTTAGTGAAGTCACCAACTAGAGAAAACACCAGCCAAACACTCATGGCTTCCATCCGGCAGAAACCAATTTAGATGCTCAAAACTTTAATTCTATATTGAGAGTATATTTTCCTTTTTATAATCAGAATTTTAAATAAATGTTTTGGGGTACAGGGGCACTTTACCACGGAACAATAGCCCTAGTCCTTTAATCTTTGTGACACGATCCCACTAAGTTGCTTAGGGCCTCACTTAGTTTCTGAGGCTGGCCTCAATCCTGCAGTCCTCCTGCCTCAGCAGCCTGAGTTGCTGGAATTACAGGCTAAATAAATGCTTTTAAAGTGGTACTGAACTACCCTAAGATTCCATCTCACCCCAATTAGAATGGCAATTATCAAGAATACAAGCAACAATAGGGGTTGGAGAGGATGTGGGGAAAAAGGTACACTCATACATTGCTGGTGGGGATGCAAATTAGTGCAGCCACTCTGGAAAGCAGTGTGGAGATTCCTTAGAAAACTTGGAATGGAACCACCATTTGACCCAGCTATCCCACTCCTTGGCCTATACCCAAAGGACTTAAAATCAGCATACTACAGAGATACAGCCACATCAATGTTCATAGCTGGTCAATTCACAGTAGCCAGATTGTGGAACCAACCTAGATGTCCGTCAATTAATGAATGGATAAAGAAACTGTGGTATATATATATACAATGGAATATTACTCAGCTATAAAGAATAAAATTATGGCATTTGCAGGCAAATGGATGAAATTGGAAAATATGCTAAGTGAGATAAGCCAATCTCAAAAATCCAAAGGATGAATGATCTCACTGATAAGTGGATGACACATAATGGGGCGGTAGGAGGGGGGCAAGAATGAGGAAGGAGGGACTATATAGAGGGAAAAGAGGGGTGGGAGGGGTGGGGGGGAAAGGAAAAATAACAATGAATCAAACACCATTACCCTATGTAAATGTATGATTACACAAATGGTATGCCATTACTCCATGTACAAACAGAAACATGTCTCCCATTTGTTTACAATAAAAATTTAAAAAAAGAATGAAAAGTCTAAAAAAAAAAAGCCAAAACCATGAAGAACCACAAGACCACAGTAGTACTGGAGAATAGAAACTAAAATAGCAATGAGTGTCCATTTTCACTCATCAATTGGCCTTTAAAAAATGGTACTGGATATTGATGAAAGTACAAGAGCAGGGTGTTTAAAAAATATACACTTGGCAATCAATTTTGAGATGTTCTTTCTTGTGTACACACACACACATACACACACACATGAGCATTTTTTAATCCTATGAATGCTGAAGGGAAGATAAGGAGGAAGGGGAAAGAAAGTCCATTTTCTTAACCAGGTAATCTTGGTTTGGATACACCTGATTGCTGCTAACAAGCTATGCTTAACCTCTCAAACTTGCAATCTTCACCTCAAAAGTTGCTAACATTAGAAAAGAAAAATAGGTATATAACTTGTTACTAAAGTACCTGGCACTTTGTGAACATCCAAAAAGTGGCTTATCTTAGTATTCTGCTGTATCCTCAGAGAGCATGTAGTTTCAACCTTGTGCAAATTAAAATATCTGATAGATAACCTCAAAAAAAAATAAAATAAAAAAATAAAGTGGTACTGATCCTGAGTTCTCCACCTTGAGTCATTCCATTTATCTCCTAACAAGGGGAAATCCTCTCAATTCACTTCCAACAGTGGTTTTGAGTACTCAAATAAGATTATGTTATATGAATTAATCATGAAACCTTAGAACCAGGCAGTGGTACAAGTCTGTGATCCCAGCTACTCTGGAGGCTGAGAATCGTTGAAGCCTACAAGTTCAAAGCCAGCCGAGGCAATACATCAAAACCCTAGCCAAATATTAAAAAAAAAAAAATCCTTAGAAATAGTCACGCTGCCATTCTTCAATGATGCAACAGCCAGGTACTGAACTGTTGCCAAGTAATAAATACGCCCAAGTGAGTTACAGCCACAGATAGAACACAATCACACATTATGAAATTGTCAAGTGGTAATGCTGACGATAAAGTACCTCTCAGGAGTTCAACACACAGATCCATCACCGTGATGGTTATTAGTCCTAGTAAGAGAATGTCAATGCTTTGCCGGAGTCTTAACCAAGAAGTCCTGATATCACTGTTTGCAGAACTCTATAGTTATTTGGTAGGTCGGAGTGAATATTAAGCATTACCATAATGCCTGGTACACAGGAGGGGCTCAGTAAAGATCTTCACGCCACATTCCTTGTTATGAGTCTGTTACAATTGAAGGCAGAGCCAGGACCTCAGACCCCAGCCTTTGGCTCTTGAACCCTTCCTGAAACACCATCTGCACATCCTTAACACGTAGTAAGTGCAACGGATATAATTATCCATTGAATGAATCGGGGCTGCAGTAATGAGTGGATCTTTCTAGAAGTTGCAAATGTTCCCTTGACATCCTCTGCTGACCTCCTTACTTTCACTGCAACTAGTTCATCATCACCAGTTCCTCTTGCATCCCCTCTAGGGAGACCATGAGCTGATGAACGTTCAGTGTAGGGCTCGGTCCTACCTATGTGGGAGCCTCCACTTCCTGCACTAACTCTGGCTCCTCCTATTATCCCATTGTCTTCACAGTGACTCCATTAACTCCTTCCATTCTAGCCATGAGAAATCCAGATCATGTGTTAACCACGTCCCTAACTAGCTGGGATTCACACTCGAGCCTGTTGCTCCGGAGCTTCTGCCATGTGCAGAGAGAGGCAAGAGGAGCAGTCAACCACACAAGTCAAGGCAATCGATCGCTCTCGGTCCATGCAAGTGCCCCTGTTTCCATGCCCGCTATGACCCCAAGTCTACCGATGTCATCATCTTCCACCTGGTGAGATACCTGGGGTTTTCTATGAAAACACCTTCTTTCTCTACTGTGGACTGCTTTCTCGGTTTTTTTTCTGCCCTGCCCCAGCTCGGGGCTGCCTCTGGACAGACTGTCACAGGGTGGCTCAGATATCCCTGGAGTAAGCACGCTGGCTTGATTACTGGCTAACTTGCATGTCAATCACCTGGGCAGTAGCCCAGCAGTAGGACTGGACAGTGTATATGGCCACAGACGTTGGCCTTGCTTTCCCAGGCACCAAAGCACGTGCAGGCCAGCCGGCAGGGCCGGCGGCAATGGTTCCCAATGGTTCCCTTCAACCTAAGAGTAAGAAGTTCCTGAGGTCTCCTTCCTAGTCAGGCAGCAGAGGCACGGGGCTGGGGTCCACCCCACGACTGTCTTCAGGCCACTGTGGTGTGTGCCTAAGTGTGAGCACCGCTGGTCTAGGTGGACCCACTCTGCCCCACCTTTCCTCTCCCTCTGCGGTCACCTGCCCCAGGAAGCTCCCTCTGCCTCATCGGCCTCCTGTCCTGTGCCTAGCGCAGGGTCTGCTTCTCCACAGCTGCTCAGTGAACGTTTACTGCTAGCAATGGAAGCAGAGGGGATGCGGGAGGGCGGGGCCGGGGCGGCCCTTCCCTGGAGCGGGGACATGACTGGGGCCAGTCTCCATGCCCCTGCGAAGGACTAGGAGGAGAGAAACTGCCCTCTGATCTCCTATAAAGGGCAGCCACTACAAGCTTCAGCTGATTGCTGCTGGGAAGGAGGGCCACTGTCACTACTTGTCTCACATTTCAAGAGCCAGAAACTTAAGACATTTAGGTAATTTTAGAAAGGTGGGGTTCAAATACCTCTCCACCCCCAGTATTGGGGATTGAATTCCGTCACTCCATGGCCGAGCCACACACCCCCTCTTTTAGTTTGAGGCAGGGTTTTACTAAGTTGCCCAAGCTGGCCTTGAACTTGCCATCCTCCTGCCTCAGATATCCTAGTGGGATTTCCTTGGTGTACCCCACCAAGCCCAGCTGGAGTTCAGCTTTTTTGGAAAAAACAATGCAACCATAAGAGCCAAATATCAAACGAACTGCAGCACAGAACTGGCCAGCTAGCTCCCTCCACCCGTCATCCATTCAGGTAGATCCTTCCAGGGTTTAAATTCTTGATGAGACTACAGATGCCCCTCAACCTGCAATGGGGTTACATCCAGATAATCCTATCACAAATTTAAGTATTGGAAATGACAGGCTGGGGGTGGGGAGCAAATTGCTCAGTGGCAGAGCTATGCACGATGCCCAGGATCCCATCCCCAGCCCCACAAAGGAAAACGAATACTCTAAGTCAAAACTGCATCTCATGTCCCTAATCTACTGAGCATCAGACTGGTAACAGCAGCTGTGTTCCCTCCTGTTACACGTCAGACCCAGACCCATGGCTCTCTGCGGCTGCTGGGCAGCTTGAAGAGACCATCGTCTTCATATCACTGACCCAGGAAAAGATCAAAATTCAAAATCTCAAAGTGCAGCTTCTACTGAGTGCCTATTGATTTCTCAACCAGAGTCGAAAGATCATTAAGTCCAATCATTACAAGTCGGGGATCACCTCATCTCTGCTGAGATCCCCCAAATCCAGGAGTGTCTGACTCAGCAGGGCTAAGTGGACAACTGAGGAAGGAAGGGCTCGGTGGCCCTCAGCAGCTCAGCCTGTCTTCTTGCCAAGCCCCCCTCAATCAGAACCTACTGCGTCTCACTCAGCAGGAACGGCCCCAGGGCCTGCTGGGTCCCGGCAGCGCCACATTCCTACCCCAACCCTTCCAATCCCCCCCCCCCCCCCCCCACCGTTCTCTACCCCATTCCTGGAGGCACAGGGCAGGGAGTGTCCAGAGGGTGGCAGCTGGGACCAGCTGCCAGGGAACAGAACAATACAAGTTCTTTGACCTTAAAGAAACTCAATAAAACTGACATCTTTTCCCTACCATGCTGGAGGCTTTATGAGCCCTGAGAAAGGCCAAGTGGCAAGACTCCTGCCGTTACTTCATTCTTTCTGATCTGCGGGGGGTAGGATCCTTGAATGTGACTCATGGGAACAGGCAGCCAACTTCAGCTTCTTTCAGGAAGTGGACCTCCCAATTTAGGGTCACTGGACAAGTCAGACTCTCTCCTTTTATTGCAAATGTGATCAATTTTACTTTGTTCCAGAACTTTGCAGAGTGACCCCTCTTTCCCAGGCACGTATGGACCCTTTCTCACTTCTTGTGGGGAACCTGGCAAAACTCTTTTCGTCCAGGAATTTAAGGTACCATCGTGTGTATCATTCTGTGAAAACCTTTGCCCAGATAAAATCACTGTGCCACCATCATCTCAACGATTTATGGGGAACACAAAAGCACAGAATGTTTAGGTTGGAACAAGTCTTAGAAATCTGGTCCTATGGTTTGGCTGGGTTTTCCTCCCCATGCAAACAGATAAAAACAAATAAAAGCAAGAATTGCTGGGCCTGACCCTCCTCCCCATCTCCCTTTCTGAGATAGCCTAGGGCAGGTGTTGGTGGTGGTGGGGGGCATGCTAAGAGTGAGGAACTGCAAATCTGCAGATTCCAGAGATGCAGATGAAAATCTGATCCAATCCTGGTGTTTGTGGGGAAAGCGTTTGCACAAGATTTCTATCACTAAAGTAAATTAGTCACTGTGAAAATTGTAAAAATTTCCATCAAAGGAGGGTAAGCTAGTAACAAAAAGCCACTATTAGATGCATTTCCTTTGATGTTTGGTTTGGTTTGGTTTTTCCTACTGAGGATTAAATCCAGGAGCACTCTATCACTAAGTTACAGCCTCAGCCCTTGTTATTTTTTATTTTGAGACAAGGTCTCACTAAGTTGCCAAGGCTGGCCTTGAACTTGTGATCCTCCTGCCTCAACCTCTTGAGTATCTGGGATTTTAAGTGTTGGATTGCGACTGTGCCCTGCTCCTTTGGTTCTTAAATTTTTACATACATACAAGTTCTTTTGTATTTCCCTAGAGCTGTGTTCCCACGCGCCTGAGACCATCTTTCCTAAATCCTGTGGAAGATGACGCTCATGGTGATGGAGTATCTTGGAGTTGCCCTGAGTCCACTTCCAACCAGGCTGACTTTACTGTGCTGGGAGCCGCAATGACCCTTTTTGGTGACCTCATTTTTTAGTGTGGATGAGCTTGTGACAGATCAAGGGCCCCAGAGGAAGATTGACAGGCACACGGGTACCATGCTTGGCTGCCCATCAAGACCAGTTAGAGCCTGTGGGCATCTGACAAGCTTCTGCAGCAGGTCATGAGGAAGGGCGTGTCCAGCCCAGGCTGCAGCCCTGGGAGAGCCTATTGCTTTTTGCAGAGCAGGTAAGCAGAGACCAAACTCCCCACCTCCACTGCCAGCTGATGATACTTTCTAGTCTTGCTGAGAAAATGGAAGCCCTCAGGAGAGACCTTCTATCTTTCCAAATATACTGTTTCTCCAGAGTTGCGGCCACATGTGTGTTCTGCTCTCTGGATACAGGCTGAATGCCCCTGGCAAATGCCCTGAATGCCTCCCCTCTCAATGCCCAAGTGCTCTGCTCCCTCCTGTGACCACTAACTCCTTTCATGAGAACCTTTTCCACGGGACAGTTTGCTGGGTTTTCTCCTGGCCATAGAAACCACTGACTTCCGAGCTCACACCCACCCCTTAGGCACTGACCCATTTCTCCTCTTTATAGCAAATTTTCTTGAGGGCTGGGGTTGTAGCTCAGTGGTAGAGCGCCTGCCTGGCATCTGTTAGGCAGTGGGTTCAATCCTCAGCACCGCATACAAATAAAGGTATTGTGTCCATCTACAACTACAGTATTTTTTTTAAATTTCTTGAAATATTTCCTCTCTGCTTTTCTCTTCTCTCTTAAACCCAGCCTAACCAGGCTTTTGTCCCCCAATATGCCACTAAAAGAGCTCTTATCATTGTCACCATTGGCTTCCATGTCACCAAGCTCAGTGGCAAACACTTCCCCATTTTATTCAACCTCTAGCGGCAATCAAGGCTCCTGGTTCCTCTGGGATTTGAAATGCCTTCGTCTTTCTGCTTCTGTCTTAATGTTCCTCCTAAATCACTGGCCATTCCCTCAAGTCTCCATTACTGGATCTCCTTCCTGAACTCCACGTGTCAAAGGGTCCCCGGGCTCAGCACTCAACTCTCTTCGGCTCACCTCTTTGGTTAATGGCTTTCAACATTTTCTAGCCACGACTCATGATGAGAAATGTTTTCCGTCCTGGTGGTTCACACCTAGGATCCCAGTGGCCCAGGAAGCTGAGGCAGGAGGATCACAAGTTCAAAGCCAATGAAGGAGGCCCTAGCAACTTAGCAAGACCCTGTCTCTAAATATTAAAAAAGGGCTGGGGATATGGCTCAGTTACTAAGTGCCCCTGGGTTCATTCAACAAAGAGCCAAAGAACACAGACACAAACTGCGTGGTGTCCTCTCCTACTCAGACCTCCTTTAAGTAACCCTGCCCCTTTCCACCCAACTGGGCGTAGCTTCAAGACCAGCCAAGGCCCATGGCGGCTCGTCCCCTTGCATTCCAGCCAGTCTTCCTGCTGTTCCTCAGACTCCATCAGACTTTCAGGTCCCCTTTTCCAGTCTGCACAAACTGCTTCCCTGACTCAGGTCTCTGCACAGATGTCTTTCCGTGAAGGGGCTTCCCTGAGCACTCGGAAGCTGCTCAGCCTACACTTCAAAGTTCATCACCGTGACATTGCCACCTAGCTTTCACCTTCTCCGACTGTCCCCGTAGCTCCTTTGGTCTTTTCTTGTTTCACTGGAGTGCCTTATACACAATAGGGACTCAAAATTATTTTTTACTTAAAAAAATGGACTTCAAATGCCTTCTAGTCCAAGCAGGTTGACCTTTGAATGACCAGATGACAATGAGGAGCCAGTGTGAACCTTGAGAGAGCAGAGGGCGTGCCCTGCTGAAAGCATTCAAGTTCACCTGCAAAAAATGAACCACCTCTGCCCCAAAACCACTGTGCTGACATAACCAGAATCCTTCAAGTCTACCAAGGTGGCAGGAGACGGGGATGCTAGCCCGGAACATCAGAGCCAGGAGTGACTTGAGTCTGAGACCTGCTTCATCTAAACACTGGGAACCTGAGCTTGGGTATCTCAGTGGCTTAGGAGTCCACTCTGCAATGTTAGCCAAAAACCAAGGAAAGTCAGGGGTCTTCTCACCCTAATCCTGTTGAGGAAGGAGTTCTTTTATGGAGCCTCATAGAAGCCATGTGGATTAGTTGAATTATTTAAACATAGATAAGCATTTGGCAATCTCCCCTCTAAGAACACTGCTAACTGGGGTACCTGTAGATACATATGGGCAGGTCTGGAAGAACTTCCCTCAGGGGTCACTGTGCTCTGCTCACCCACCCTACCTCCAACCAGATGCTACATTAGCGTATGAGTTCCCTACTTGGAAACAAGCCTGTCTTTCGTTAAGATTTTTGTATATTAAAGGAAATCAACTTTTTTTTTTTGGTACTGGGGATTGAACTGAGGGGCACTTCACTGAATTACATCCCTAACCCATTTTTATTTTGAGATAGGTTCCTGAAAAGTTGCTTAGGAGCTCACTAAATTGCTGAGGCTGCCCTCAACTTAACAATCCTCCTGCCTTGGCCTCCCAAACCCCTAGGATTATAGGCATATATCACCACACCCTGCAAGCAAGTCAACATTTAACTCCAAATTCAGTGAAGCCTCCTACTCTCAGGTTGCCCCCTCCAGGATGGGAGAATCTGAACTGAAATGATCTAGCAATGGCACGGGGCTGGGAACCTTGTACCTGCCCCCGAGCAGCACAATCGGGTGTCCTTGGAGGTGTTAAGAGAATTGCTGGCATTCCTTACATAAAGGAACTTCTCTTTTCCCATATTACACCGAGCTCTTCCTTTGTCACTAAATATTCTTTGGCGTTTCTGTCAACTTGAAAATGCTTCCCAATCCTGAGCTCCTGCCAGAGAAATGGGCAGGCAGCCTTGCCCCTATCTCCCACCCTGTCCTGCATCTTCAAGGAGGGTGACTTATGACGACCTCAATTAGGTGACTTCCTCCTGCATTAATAGGGTCTTGTAAGTACCTCCCCAAGGATAAGGGAGGACTGTCCTACCCTGAGGGGATTGTCTCTATCTGAAATCCCCAGAAGCAAAGAGAAAAGCAGAACCACCTAATCTAACCACGGGCAATGTCGGGGCATCCACAGGCCTCAGTTACCCTCTCACTGCACCCCGGACCCTGCCTTTGGGAGCGTAAAAAGGGCACCCCTACAGCACAAAGGAACAATCCCTTCGTTCTGAAAATCTGTATTTGCTAAGAAGGTAGGGACACACAAGAACCTGGAGGCAAAGCCAGAGTTTGGGATAATTCCCTTTTAATCCTCATGATCCCTCTTCAGATTGATACCATCGCCCAGAGTGCAGATCACCTTTATCAGACAACAAGCCCAGGATGCCAAAGCCTCTCTCTTCCTGTCTAAACTTTGCAGGCCAGACTCACTAATGCCCACGACTGCTCAAGTACCTCGTCAGCCAGCTCCATCTTGCAGACAAGGCGCTCAGGCCTGGACAGCTAGGCATCTGCCCCAAGTTACATTGTTTCTGGTTCAGTCAGGACCCGACCCAAATCAACCAACCTCTCACAGGCCCAAGCAGGAACCACACAGCCATCTCTTCCCAGAGCAAGCTCTCAGTAGGGACCCTCATGGGCATTCAGTGACACGAAAACACCCCATCACCTGGGCCCAGGGACTCACCCTCTGATTTCCCACAACACATACAGAACCTTTGGGGCTGGAGAACAGACCCCTTCACTCTTCATCTGACTTCCTTCATCATTCCACACTGCATTCACCTTGTCACCCCGCCCCGCCACCTCCCTCTCCCAGAGACCAGCTCTGTGCTCTGGGACTCAGGGAGACGGAAGTACATTGTGCGTCGAGTTTCTCGGTCCCTAGGAGACCTCATACCTGGGACGGAGGCAGTCGTCAGGAACAGGAGGCAGTCGGGAGCAGCTGGAGAGCACTGTTGTGGAGGAGGCTGAGAGGCTGGGCTTTATAGAGTGAGCCAAGACCGATTTAGGCTCCACCCCGGCCTCCAGTCCCATAATCTCTTCATCTTAGCTCCCACCTTAGGGCTGAACAGCCCTTCCCAGGCCAGAAGCCTCCGGAACCTACTCATCCCTCTCCTGGGCTTGTTTAACCCCCTCTTCTCTGGTTCACTCACACTGACCTTGGGCCTCTCGTTCTGATGACCTTCTGACCTGACTCCTCTGTGGGGCTTTAGAGATCAGTTACACCCTGACAACCCCCACCAGGGCAGAAGGCGTGGCATGGGCAAGATGATCCTCACTCATCCAGGAGAGGAAAGTAGAAGAAAATAAAGATGTGTAATGAGACAAGCTTCGTAAGATATGGAAGCACACCCACAGACTGCAGAGACCAAAGCTGCGGTGACAGCCAAAGAGAACAAGACTGGTCCCTGTGATAAAGGGACCCAGGAGTAGGTCTCTGCTACCATTCCATGTCGAAGGTGTTTCAAAGGGGGTGCACACATGTGATCCCAGTGACTCAGGAGGCTGAGGCAGGAGGATCACAAGTTCAAGGCCAGCCAGGCAACTTAGTGAGATCCTGTCTCAAAAAAGAAAACCGAAAAGGACTGGAAATATAGTTTAGTGGGAAAGTGTCCTTGAGTTCAATTCCTGGTACCAGTAAAAAAAAAAAAAAAAAAAAAAAAATTTTTTTTTTTTCAAATGAAGGTTAAAGTTAAGGGTTAAGGATATTTTTCTTTTTTTTTATATTTTTACTTATTATTTTTATGTGATACTGGGGATTGAAACCAGGGTCTCACACACACGAGGAAAGCTCTCTACCCCTGAGCTACGTTCTCAGCTCTTTCTTAAAATTTTATTTTGAGACCGGTTCTCCCTAGGTTACCCAGAATAGCCTCGAACTTGTGTTCCTCCTGACTCAGCCTCCTGAGTAGCTTGGATCACAGGTGTGTGCCATCACAGCTGGCAAAGTTAAGAATTATTAATACATTATCAAGAGTAATCAATTAATAATCAGGAAAAAATTAACTTAGGTATACCTCACGTCATACATCGAAATCCATTCTTGAGAGATAGTCTTTAAAATGGATCACAGCTGGGCCTGGTGGCACACACTCTGTAATCAGGGACTTGTGAGGGCAAGGCAGGAGGATCACAATTCGGAAGTGAGCCTGGACAGTTTAGTGACACTCCGTCTCAAAATAAAAACTGCAAGGCACTGGGGTGTGGCTCGGTGCTAGAGCGCCTCTGGGTTCAATTCCCAGTACTGTAAACAAAAGACCAAACAAACACACAAAAACCAGGGGAGGGGACAATTGTCAAATTTTAGATATCATAATTAATGGATAATCCATCCATAATTAATGGATTCCTATCTAAAGTTTGCAAATACTTCAGGTCCTTTATCATTTCTTTATTGTAGAGAAAATGCTGCTTCTGGTCTGTGAAGTAAAAGTCATTTCATTTTGCAAAGGGAAAAATGCTTCAATACTCATCATTACTAAACAATTTTTATAACTCAAATTCTCAATTATAAGCCTATGTGTTTCGTACCTGCCCTGCAACCTAGTCAAAACACAGAGGAGGGCCAGTCGTGGCCTACGGTGGGGCAGGAATCTGTAAAAATTCTTTTCCTAAGAAGATGATCCTTAGTTGGGTGTGATGGCTCATGACTGTAATCCCAGTGACTCAGAAGGCCGAGGTAGGATAATCACAAAATCAAGGCCAGCCTGGGCAATTTAGCGAGACCCTGTCTCAAAATTTAAAAAGAAATTAAAAGGGCCCGGGGTATAACTCAGTGATAAAGTGGTCCTGGGTTCCGCCCCAGGATCATGAATAAATAAATAAATGGCCCTTGCTATTGGAGATTGGCTACACCACTACAAGGCACAAATCTTCATTTATTGTTTCATCTGCAACGTCCCTTATGATACTTTTTCCTCTGTACATGCTATCATTTAATCTTTCTTTTTTGGGAAGGATGGACCAGGGATTGAACTCAGGGGCACTCAACCACTGAACCACATCCCCAGCCCTATTTTGTATTTTATTAGAGACAAGGTCTCACTGAGTTACTTAGCACCTCGCTGTTGCTGAAATTGGTTTTAAACTCGTGATCCTCCCAACTCAGCCTTGCCAGCCACTGGGATTACAGGTATGTGCCACCATGCCCCACAATCATTTCATCTTGAAAGAAATAAAAGTAATCGTCCTCTGGTAGCTGCTCCAGTCCCAAGGGACAGGCTGCAGCTGGGTGGCCAGGAAGTAGCTTTCAGCTCAATCTCAATCCCAAACCTTTCTCAGTACATTGACAGGGAAGCCAGTGAAGTGAAACTTGAGCGGGGGAAGGAGGGCTGCCTGGGATCCACAAGTGACTTTAAGAACATGCAGCTTGCAAACCCAGAGGGACAGAGGGAGCCTCTTCTGGACGTCTGGGTGACGTTCCAATAAGGTGTAATAATGTCCTTTATATCAGAGGTGTTGAAGAAGAGAAAGAAGATGGACAAATGGGGCGGGGGGGAGTTAAATACTTATTTTTAAACAATAAAGATTTGTTTTTATTTTTTTTAAATAATAAAGATAATGAAAGTATTAGCACAGTTGAGCCCTGTCGAGTCAGCTCCGCTGCAGGCACTGGAGGTGTATCTGCTACTTCATCCTCCCAACAGCCCGACCAAGTACAGCTCGCATCTCCATTTGGAGATAGAAAGTTAAGGACTGGTCCAAGTAAATACCACTTGCCATCTCAGAGACAGGGAAAAGAGAGCTCAGAGAAATTAGAGGACACCCAGCTGAGCTGAGCTGGAAGGGCCTAAGCAAGAATTTGCAACTGGGTCTCTGACAGGATGCAAAATCAAAACCCTCCAGAGGTATGGGGTTGGGGGGGCGGCAGGGAAGGAATCAGTGAGCCCCTTTAGGACAAGGCAGCATTAAAGATACCCAGTGGTGTGGGCCCAGGTGGCAGGGCCAGGGAAGAGCCCGTTCTAGTATGTTCTAGAGCCCACAATGCCCTACTCTGCCAGTGTGGTTGCAAAAGCAGCTCATTCTTTGAGGAAACCCCTCTCACTGAAAACAGTTACAGCAGGGGTTCTCTTCCACACATTTCTTCCCCCAGGGACATTGGGCAACATCTGGAGGTAACTTTGGTTGTGACACGGTGAGCTGGGTGCCCCTGGCACCTTGCGGGGTAGGCACCGGGAATGCTGTGACCATCCTGCCATGCACTGGACAGACCCACAGCCAAGAATGATCTGCCCGGTGTCACGAGGACCATGGTGGAGAAATCCAGAACTCGTATTTGTTTTCTTGAAAATGGACACAGGCTGCCCCTTTGCAATTTCTGTGCAAAGTCTGGTTCCCCAGGTGTTACCGCTCTGCACTCCTGCTTAGGAAGTAAAGAATAGCAATCTCTCTCTCCACAGGAGACGTGGAGGTGACATTAGGGAAAGTCAAAATGATTGATTTCCTCTTCTAGGCTTCACAATACCAGGTTTTTGAGTTTGGCAGGTTTGGTGTTTGGTTTTTGTTTTGGGCTCTGGGGATTGAATGCAGGGTTCTTGACCACTGAGCCGCATCCCTTGCCCTTTCTTTTTCATTTTCAGACAGGGTCTCACTAAGTTGTAGAGGGCTTTGCTAAATTGCCCAGACTGGCCTTGACCTTGCCATCCTCCTTTCTCGTCCTCCCAAGTCCCTGGGGTTACAGGCATGCGCCACCATGCCTGGTGCTGGTAGATATTTAAAATACCTCATATGACAATATAGAGCCTGGGAGACAAGATAATATTGGGGACAAAGAAAGTCCAGTATCTTCTATGAGAAGGGAAGTCTCAGCTGGTGTCAGAGAAGCTTCAACTACCATTCTGGTTCAGAAAGATTCTGGTTCAGAAAGGAAGCCCCTGCTACCCGAGTGACTTCTGCTCTTTCACAAGCTCTCATTCATCTCGGCCTGTCTATATTTTGACATCTGTGATAAATGTCCCTTCTCGAAAGTCTTCCCACCCTTGGCTGGGTGACACTGTGCTGTCCCGGTTCCTCTCCCGTCTCTCGGCTCAATTTGTGTCGCCACCCATCACTCAATGCCCCCCATAACTTCCCGGCCCCTTAGACCAAGCTCTTTTCTCTGTTTCCTCTAAATTCAACTGTCAGGGCAATTGGGGGTCACAGCCTGGGGTTGGTGGACCTCCTACAACCTGGCTTCTGTCGCTGTCATGGCCTGATATTTATGTGACCAGGGACTGAAGCGAAGCCTGGCAGGATCCCATCAGACACGGTGGTATTGCCTGAGCTGCGGGGTCCCGCCAGATGTGAGCACCATGGAAGCAGAAAATTCCATCAAGGGCAAGGTCTTTGCGGTTAGGCAGAAAAGGCATTTTAAAATATCCTAAGAACAAATAAACAAGAAGCCCACAAAATCAAATCTGATTTTAAAAAAGAGAAAGTGTGATTTTATCTCCTGGGTGGAGATGCGACTTTTTCTGTGAGTGAATTAAGGGTTATCTCGTTCAGAGTTCTGAAACCCTTGACGTGACCATGAGAGAGGGCTCAGCATTAGGGTAACATGATTTTATCTTTTGATAGAGAAACAAAATGAAACCCAAGGGAGCCAGGAGCTGTGGCACGCCCATGAAATCCCAGCAACTCCCGCGGCTGAGGCAGGAGGGTTGCAAGTTCAAAACCAGCCATGGCAATTTAGTGAGACCCCGTCTCAAAACAAACAATGAAAAGGGGCTGGAGGTGTAGCTCAGTGGTAGAGTGGCCCTGGGTTCAATTCCCAATGCCACCAAAAAAAAAAAAAGAAAAAATTAAAATCTTGTTTGTAAACCATGCTAAACACTTAAAAGGACTTGAAAGCTATCAATATTTCAATTTAATTTGCTAGATTTATAAAAATTATTTCGATATCTTGAAAGATTTGTTATTTTAGGCAATTATAGTAACTTAAAGGAACCAAACGGGGCGTGGTGGCACATGCATCAATCCATTAATCCCAGGGATTCTGGAGCCTGAGGCAGGAGGATCACAAGTTCAAAGCCAGCCTCAGCAGTTTAGTGAGGCCCTGAGCAACTCAGTGAGACCCTGCCTCTAAATTAAATATAAACTAGGGCTGGGGGTGTGGCTCAGGGATTGAGTGTCCCTGAATTCAATCCTTGGTACCCCTACCCACACCCCCCAAAAAGGAAATGACTCTTGTCTCTTTTCTTCTTCTTCTTTTTTAAAAATCTTTTCTTTGTTTGTTCTTTTGTTGGTGATGGTGGTGTTTGTTGTTTTAAAATGTTACATCTTTTTGTTTTGCTTTTATTCCTTTGTGTACCTCTCTCTCTACCCCTGAGGGACCCAGCAGGTGCTGAGGAGTGTCACCTGGAGGTCCCACAGGTACCCCCAATGCAACAGCCTGCAAACTCATTTTGTTTAGGATGACGGTCCCAGGCGAGTTGCTCCGTGGCGGTGGTTGTGACATGTTCCCAGCACTCTCCACTTCCAAAAATACTGGTCACTGCCTCATTCTGTTGGTCATTCTATTGACCCCTGAGTTCTGTTGGTTTTTGAAATTGCCTGATTCTATTGATCAAGTCTCTTGATTCCATTGGAAATCAATTGAAATAGGTATTTGACCGGAGATTCCATTCCCATTTATCACAAAGATCCGAACTGTCACGAAGCCTTGGCAATGTCCCCCCTTCCTGTTCCCGTCTGCTTCCTTAATCCCAGTCCGAGGATCTCCCAGCATTAGCGCAGCAGGGCTCCTGTGGCTTCTCTGCTGTCCCCTGCACCCTGGATGACTTTCCCCCAAATGCCACTCAGATGTGTGACTCTGTAATATGGAGCATGTGTGGCTGGGCTCTTTGGCAGATTTGAAGACTGAACTCCGTGGACACAGGGTGACAGCAAAGTACCGAGATTTGGTACAGTAACAGAAAGCGAGAGGGGTCCAAGCGGGGGTGGCCAAGGGGTCTGCTGTCTAGGTGTTTTCATGGCCTTGATCTGTCCCCAGAGGTGATTGGTGGGGTATAGGATTCAGAAAGAGGCCTATCGACTCCTAGTTTGTCTTCTTCAACAAATCTGGGGAGACAGTTTTCAGGCCTTTGTGAACACAGAGATGGGGTGAGGGCTAGTTGGCACGAGGAAGAACACTAGGGAAGACTTCGTGGTCGCCGGTGCTGGGGGCCGGGGGTCGCTGGGGAAGCGCTGCTGCAGTTGAAGGTGTCGGGGCAGGGACAGGACGCTCTCCAGGCTGTCCCCTCCCAGGGTGGCACGTGCTCTGCTCCCCTCCCTCCCTCTGCAAGGCCCTCGTCTTCCTTCCTGCCTTGACCCGCAGCTCTGTGCGGTCCTGAGGCTCTCTGCCCCTCCCAGGGCCAATCCCATCATGCCGGTATTGGTGACAATACAAACCGCAGGCCAGGCCAGGGGCAGATCCTCCCTCATCCTGTCTACTGTGGCAAAGTCCTTCACCTTGACTCACAACCCCAGGAAACTGAAGGACCTTCCCTTCCTATGAAAGGCTCAAATGTCACCTTAACACATGTGCTCTGCCACGTGGCTCCCAGCCCATAAGCACTCAGCTCCTGGAGGGGAGCTTCTGCAGTTTGGTACCCTGTGAAGGGAGGACTTGCTTCCACACATTTATTAAGCATTGATTGTGTGCCAGGCACTGGTCTAGGGATTGGAGATTTAGTGGAGAAGAGTGGGAAGAAGGTTCCTGCCATTAGGAGGTGACATTCTGGAGGGGTGAGAGGGGCTGGAAGGCGACGGATGAATAAACAAAATGCCCAAATTGAGTAGTGAACACGCCTCAGAGACTAAAGCAGAGTCCTGGGGTAAAGACGCCTATTTCCATCTAATAACTGCTTAGCTGCTGATCAACTTTAGCCACCAAGTCAGAGTGAGGGAGGCTCATTTAGATCCAAGCAGTCTCTGGGTACCGTGGTGCACACCTGTAACTCCAAGTACTCGGGAGGCTGAGGCAGGAGGATCGCAAGTTCAAGTTCAGACTCAGAAATTTGGTGAGACTGTCCCAAAATAAATAGGGGGTCGGGGGAAGACAATGGAATGAGACAGCATCATTGCCCCATGTACGTGTATGATTACACAAATGGTGTGACCCTACTTTGTATACAACCAGAGAAATGAAAGTTGTACCCCTTTTGTGTACAATGAATCAAAATAATAATAATAATAATAATAAAATAAATAAATGAAAAATAAATAAGGGGGTGTGACTCAATGATAATGCACCCCTGGGCTCAATCTGAGTTTTAAAAAGAAAATTTTTTGTTTGTTTGTTTGCGTTTTTTTGAGCTCCGAGTGGTGCTGTCTGTGATGGAGTCACCTGTGCTGAGATCTGAATGATGAGAAGTGGCCCCAAAGAGCACACCAGAGGACAGCAAGGGCAGGTGAGGGCTGAGAGGCCTGGGCACACTCCGGGGTGTGGCTGCACCGGGCGGGGGATGAGGAAGCCTTGAGCGGAGACCAGAGCAAGGCTGGAGCAGAGCCACAGGGCCAGAGGGGACGCCCTGAGGATTCAGGAGCTCTGGGGGTCTCATGCAGAGGGGGCCCTCTGCATTCAGCTGTCTAAACGCCACTGCTGTGTGCAGAATGCGTGTGGGTCCCGAGAGGAGCAGAGAGGCCAGTTAGGAGGGTGTGGCGTCGTGAAGACTGGACCAGCTGGCCATGTGATATTAGAATGTCCCATGACCCCAGTATGCCTGGGACGGAGGCTTTTCCTTGGACATGGGATCTCAGTGCTAAACTAAGAAAGCCCCCGGCAAACATGGACAGCTGGCCATCCCAGGCCTTCATGCGTGAAGCCACGTACACTTTACTCACTGATGGATGAGACAGAAGGGAAAGAAAGGAATGGATGGGGACCGAGAGGGCTGTAGCGGGAGCGACCGCATGGGTAGCAGTGCCCGCTGGGGTGTGGGAATTAGACACAGGCTCAGGGAGAAAATCAAGAGCTGGGCTTTCTCAGATCCCACAGCAAGCCCCATAAATGTCTGCCAAATGGCATAGTGCGGTAATAACACTAGGAGAGGACTCCAGCTCTCTCCGATCGGCGGAGATTGAAAGTGGTTACAAAAATAGGCATCTGATCAATAGCAAAGTCACTCTGCAGTCTGTAATTGCTGCCTGACAGTCCACAAGTGAGCCGTCCTTCCCAGAAGGAGAGGGTGCATCCATTTCCTGCACGTATGGTGTTGTTGGTGAAATTTAGAAATGGGCCCTGGCCTCTGCAGCCTCCTCACAGACCCACCTGAGCAGTTTATGATGGTCCCAAATGCAATTTAGAATGAAGGACAGAGACAGGATGAAGTCACATAAAGTTACCGCGAAGTTACCGCAGGGCATCTTTCTCTGACTCCAGCCCTCTCCTCCAAGATTCTCCGCCCCATCTCCAATCCAGTTCTGTTTCCTCTTTACCCAGTGGCTCTCCTCTGACCCTGCTGCCAACAAAGTTCTGGATCTACAGCCTCCGCAGCAAAGGGGACTCCTGGACCCATTGCCCTGGGGAGCTGGTCCTGGCTCCCACAGATGCCAAGAAAGAAGCTTTCCGGTGCCTCCTGCCCCATTCCCCTTGTGGTCTCCCTTTTGAACCACACCTTCCCTTGGAGGCAGTCACTGCTCCTGCACTTCCACCAAAAACCCAGGCCACCCCTTCTTCCCCGCAGGGGCTACTCCTGCTGCTCTGCCCACCCACCCAAAGCTAAGGAAGATCAGAGGTTTCACTGGGGCCCAAGTGAGGGAAGTGGGTACCAGGCCTCCCTGTCTTCCTGACCTTCCTGAGGCTACACAGGCCTTTTCTTCTTTATGTCTCCCTCTCCCACTTCTTCCATCCAAATGTTCTGGGGAAGTGGCGACATTTTGTTATTTTGTTCATTGTAGATTTTTTTGCATTAATTTTAATTATTTTTAAAATATTGTGTTAAAATATTGTTTCTCCTGATTACTGAGTTTTTTGGCATCACATAAAATTTAGTGACTGGTGACAAACTCATTACACCCTCGGCTGGGACCTTTGGTTTCCCTTTCTGGGAGGTGGGGTTTTGTATTGATTGATTGATTTAGGAACTGGGGATTGAATCCAGAAACACTTTACCACTGAGCTACATCCCCAGCCCTTTTTGCTGAAGCTGACCTTGAACCTGCAATTCTCCTGCCTCAGTCTGGCATGCTGAGCATGTGCCACCACGCCCAGGTTGGGGCTTTCAGATTTAAAACCTGGATAGTTGTGGGAAGGCCCAGTAGGGCCAGTCACAGTGGGAGAACCTGGGGATTAAAACCAGGTAGCCAGAAATCGAATCCTGGCCCTGCTGCTCTTAAGCCAGGGGACAACCTCTGTGCTTGTCTCCTGGCCTCACAGTGGGGCTGGGGGCTAGCAGCCTCCTCAGAGGGCTGAGCTCTTCAGTTCGTGCAGTGCCTGGACATCAAGCGCTTCCACACCTGAGCCCTGCTGTTGAGATTGAGTCTCTGCCATGTGCCTGGAAGTGGGCACACAAGGCGCTTGTGTGAGACACAACCTTGGCCTTAAGCAGCTTATAGTCTTGCAGAGAAGGAAGAGTGTGAATAGGTCACAGCAAGAATTACGTGTGCAACGTGTGTGGCTCCTGTGATCCTCTCAAGAAACCTCATGAGGAAGTTCTTCTGCCCCTTCCTTCTGCTCTGCAGGGGAGACCACTCAGGGAGAGGCTGGGACCAGCCAGGATCCCAGGAGGAACTCACTAATCTGGGGTCTAAGCCCTGCCCTTGTTGCTGGCCTTCTGCCCTTGGCCTCCTGGCAGCTCTGGAAGGTGCCTGCAAGGCTAGGGTTCAGGAGGCATACACTCCAGCTGACAGTTTATCTTACAGAAAATGTCTCGCACCACCACCTCCCTGTGTTCCTTGGGCACACAACAGGAAGCTAAGCCAAGACTACAGCTGCCACAGCCTACCCGGGAGTGTAGGCCAGGACACAGATTCCCCTTTGAATTCATTCAGAGGCCTCTGAATGTTTTTATTACCTATTTGAAAGTAAATGCTAAATAGCTGGGTGAGGTGCTGCTCATCTGTGGTCCCAGCTTCTCAGGAAGCTGAGGCAGAAGAATCGCTTGAACTCAGGAGTTGGAGACCAGCCTGGACAACATGGAAAAAAAAAAAAAAAAGTTAGCATGAAAGTTCAAGATTGAGAGAATAAAGTCTTCCAAATCCTCGTCAGGAGCACCCTGGAGTGAATTAGCCACAACATGCACTTAGTTCCAGCAGCGTCTCCGTCACAGAGAGGTCTGCCTGGCCCGGCTCATTACTTGGGCCTGCACTGTCCCCCACCCAGGTAGCTTTCCCCTGATCTCAGATAGGACCAGAATACCACTGGGCCTGAGGTTTCCCTCGGGCTCCTCATGGTTGATCTTGGGAACAAGCTTCACAAGCAGCTCTGGAGAATGTGCTGAGGAGGTCTAACCGACCCGACCCATGGGCCCTAATCCTCTCTCGGTCCAGTGGAGGGGATAAAAGGGCTGTCACAGCCAGCAGTTCATACTTGAGATTAACTGTGGAATCCAAGGGGACACCAAACCCACAGCCATTCAGAAAGGAACTCACTTCCTCCCTGTTTGGCTCACAAAAATCAGAAGAAAGCATTTTCTTAAAAATGAGGGGGTGGGGGTGAGGCAGATGTGAATCCAGAGCCCAGAGCAGACCCCAGCTCCGTCGCCAGGGACGCACATGGAATAGGGCTTCTCATTTCTGAGCTTCTGAATCTGGATGTGGGGCCGCAGGACTGAGGTCCCTGAGCTCCAGCCTCTGCCTCCAGGCTTGTCTTCCCGCTCTTCTTTCCTTCCCAGGACCTCTATCTCAGACCCCAAGAGCCAAGATTCTGGAGAATCAGTGACATGCAGGTCACACTCCCTGATGGCAGAGGGCAGGAACCTCATTCCCTTTTACCTCTTTCCACAGAATAAAATGTGCCCAGTTCTGCATGTGCTGTGTCCCCTGCATCCTGCCCTCCCTCTTCAGTGTCCCCAGGGTTGGTTGCCTGAACCAGCAGTGGTCACTCCTGCCTCTACCTCAAAGTGACAAGTGTCCTATGGTCAGATCTGCCCTGCTGAGCTGCTGGAGTCTCTGAGACTCTCAATAATGGGGAGGGGGTGACCCTAGGTTGGGCCAGCTCCCTTGAGGCCAGTCTGCAGATCTCAGAGCCTTGAACGACTATGGGCAGGCCGTTTAGCACAGGCCTGGATGTGCCCCCTCCATGGCCAGGGGCTCAAGTCTCACAAGAAGTTCTTCACCCTGTGGTGCAGTGTGCTTGCCTCCCCCGTCTACACCATAGAGTGATCAGGTAGTCTTTCTGCCCTCCTGACCTCACCTGATAGGCCAGGAAGGGCACATCAGATCTTAGCTAGATCGGAGGGAGGGAGGGAGGGAGGGAGGGAGGGAGGGAGGAACCCTGAGGCCCGTGGACAGGCCTTCTCTACCCTGTGAACTAGAACACAGAGAACATCAAGGTTCTCGAAAGTTCAACTATGCAATTTCCATCAAAGTTATGAACAAATGGTAGGAGAACAGGTGTTGTGTGTGGTTTGATGGCAGAAAGAAATGAGCTGAGAGCCAAGCCAACATAAAGAGAGAGAAAATATACAAGGCAGAGAGAGCCCAGGATTGAACACTTGCAGGGGATTGTGTGCTGGGAAAAAGGAACTTCATGGACTCAGTAGGACTGGACCACAGCCCAGGATAATAACTGATGTTCATGGCCATGCCCGAGTCATTCAAAGTGGGTTTAATTTTCTGGTATCCTCCATCTACAGATGGCACAAAACTAAATAATTCATTTTAGTAAATTTCTAACTCAAGTGTCTAACTTTCATAAAAAGCCTGGTGCTCGAAATGTATGCACACCCTGGACTTCTACCCACCGTTCATTTTTCATTCAACACATGTTGACTGAGTGTCTGCTGTAGACCAGGCACTGTCCAAGGTGAGAAAGGAGGGCGACAAGACAGAGGAGACCCCTGGAACTTGTGTTCTAGATGAGAAGAGACCATCAGCAAGGAAAGACATAAATGAACAAGATCATTTTAGATAACAATAAGTAGGCTGTAAACGGGAATACATCCAAATCATGTCGTGGGGAATGATAAATGGTACTGGCTGATGGATTGGTGGGGGAAGGCCTCACTGAGGAAGAGATGATAAAGATCACTCCCCTCCCCGCTTCCTGTGTTTTCACTCCTCCCTCCTGGATTCCACAGGTGCTTCTTCTCACCTGAACTCCTAGCCTCAGAGAGCTTCCCTGAGCTGAGGATAAGAGAACAAACCAAACACATTCCTTTGCCAAAGAGAGAGATTTGAGCAAACTCAAGAGTCCTGGTTTCTAGAAGAAAGTCCTCATGGTAACTGAAAACCGATCTCCAGCCTATCCAAGCAGGACCCCAGAGATGAAGTCGGCACCTTCCTCATCTGCCATCTAATCCTACTGAGTCCATGAAATCTTCGTATCCCAGTCAGCCCGGGATAGGGGTTCCTGTGAAGAAGCACTTCTTTCCCCTGGGTTAGCCATCGGGGCTCTGCCCTGCATGCAAGAGTTGATAACCGGACAAGGATCGACACTCGGTCAGCAGAAAGGTTGAAGATATTTTAGCCCCGATGTTCTCTGTATCCACACCCAGTCATCCCAAAGTCACTACAGTGGAGACCACGTGGTCTGACACTGCACAAAGCCATGTGACAAGAAACCTCTCGAAGGACTCCTCCCCACCCTAGCTCCAAAGTCAACCCGGAGCCCCACGTAGGTCCCCCTGAACTCCCAGCTGCAAGATGACATTTTGGCATCTGAACATCTGTCCTTTACCCACAAAGGTTGGTTATAAAACTTCCACCTGCTTCCAGCAAAAATCCTGGAACAGATTCTAGTTTCGCTTCACATGCCACAGGAATGTGAATAATCCCATTTTAAAATATGCTTGATTAAGTTTTTAGAACCCAAATCAACTTGGTCATTCTTCAATCCCTGGAGCTGGGCATCGTGAGATGGAACCATTTCCACACCAGCCATGATCCCAGAAAGAAGCCTGAACGTGGAGGAGGTGTCCTGGGCAGCTCAAACATCTCGGCCCTCTGGGAACACATACTCTAGGAGACAGCAAGCCTCTGACAAAAGCCAGCGTCCTCAAGCCAGAGAGAAAAGGAAGATCCACCAGGGCTTGTTTCATAACTCACCATCCAGGGCCCTCCCTTGTGGGTGGCAAGACTCAAAATCTAAATTTACTGAGCAATTACCTATACAAAGGGTATGTTTCCACACCAGTTAACGCAACAGTGGAAAAGTCTCTTCTGGGGTGCTGGGGGTGTGGCTCAGTGGTCAAGGCTTGCCTAGCATGCTTGGGATGCCTAGCAGGATCCGGGGTAGGAGAGGGGGCGAATCCCTTCTGATGGCTTACCAAGGGCTAGCGCAGCACCTTCTCACCGCAGATCAGGAAAGAAGGAGGGTGAAGTCAGCTACTCTGGCAATGATTTCAGTGGTCTCTCCGGGTGGAAGGAAACGAAAGGAAGTGCTTTAAAATCAGTGCTGGTAACTAGAAAACCAGTTAGATTTCAACAGACAAGAATTCACTTGCTGAGGTCCGTGGAGACCCTTTCCCCCTGAGAGTGCCGGTGTGATCCGGCATGTTTAATACCTAGACCGTTTCCCGCATTACCGCTGAAGTGGAACTCGGGGGTCCATAAAGTGTGAGATGAGCAATGGCCTCGGCGCTGCTTAGTGCTGCCCAGGTGAGTGACTTCGGCTTCGAGCACTTAGAGCTCCAAAGTCAGAATCTGGTTAACGACTATTTTAAGACTGTGTTATAAAGTCTGTCCGAAGGTTTTCTAAATAAGGAGAATGTTATGGGCCCCGCCCATCTCTTCCTCCTGCTAATCATGGCAAGGACTCGTGTTGCATACACAAGGGATCTGAAGCCGTTAAACTACGAAGGGTATTTTTCTAATTAAAAAATTTAGCTGAACTGTAGAAGGATCCTCCTTCCCCACCATCTCCTATTCATTTTAATTGACATACCTGCATTTATCTATCACAGTCCCTTAAAGGGTTACATAAATGTCTGGTAAGAAGAGCTAGGGACATTATTATTATTATCATCATTGTTATTTTGGTACTAGAGATTGAACACAGGGGTTCTCTATGACTGAGCTACATCCCTAGTCTTCTTTATTTTTTTATTTTGAGACGGGCTCTCACCAAGTTGCTGAGGCTGGCCTTGAACTTGTGAATTTCATGCCTGAGCCTCCCAAGTCACTGAGATTAGAGATGTCAACCAGATTTCTTCCTCCTCCTCCTCCTCTTCTTCTTCTTCTTCTTTTCTTCTTCTTCTCCTCCTCCTCCTCCTTCTTCTTCTTCCTCTGCTTCTAATTCATTCTAACTAGTTACAACATGACAGTGGAATGCACTTTGACACGCCATACGTAAATGGAGTGTAACCTCTCGTTCTTCTGGTGGTATATGATGTAGAGTCACACAGGTCATGTAGTCACATAGCACATTGGGCATAATGTCCATTTCATTCTACTGTCCTTCCTACAAGGCATCATTTTATTTTTTAAAACCATAATGGTACCCTTCATGAGAACTAGAATTTTAAGCCCTCATTTCCCTTTCCTCAGTTGTACCACCTGGATTGCTTCAGAGGAAGAGTAACTGATATATGCGCTTTACTTCTGAATTTTCTAACTCTGCCTTATTTCCACTGAGAGTGGGTGATTATTTTGTGTTTTCTTTACGTGTGCTGATTGGGGTGGGGTAGTGTGGGGAGAGAGAAAGATACCAGGGAAAGATGCAATAAATAATTAATAAGGAGCATAGTCCTGCCCTCCAAACTGGGGGGGGGGGGGGTCTTCTGTCCATTTATTTGCTGATTAGTTGTCAAAAGTCAGAGCCAGGAGGAGGGAAGGGGGGGCACTGAAATTGATTTCCATGCATGTGTGAGTTTGTTGGGGTGAACCACTCACGATGTATAACTACAAAGCTCTAATTAAAAAAAAAAAAGCCAGAGCCAGTTAGTCATCTTAGGATCTTCTTGCATACCCACCCAGCTCCGCCCAGTCCAGCCGTCAGCAGCCTTCTCTGATTCCAGCTCTGAACCATACCTGAGTCCACCCCCTTTCATGTATGGCGGCTGTGGTGGGGAACCCAGCTCTGTGTCACCAGGGCAGGGTGCACTCTCCCAACCCAGGTCCCTGGCTCCAGGCTTGCTCCCTCCTCCCTGTGCCTGTGAGACTTTCTAAAACTCGGATCCTCCTGTCTTCCCACTGTACACAAAGTCTGTGCCCTTCGCAAGGGCCACTGGAGGACACTTCCTTGTGTCCCTGGCCAGCTGGGGCCCACTATTGGGAGGCACCCCCTGCACAACTTCCTGCACCAGATCTCGTTGCAGTGCAGCTGCTTGCTCTGTTGATCAGGAGCATCTTGGAGCCTGGAGCCATATCTTTCCCAAGGGCCCCACGTTGAGAAAAGCTCAATAGATGCTTGTAGGAAGAAAGAGCGGAAGGCAGGCAACAGGCACCCCCGAGCTGCTCATACTGTGATTCTCCACAAAGAGCCACTTACTGCCCTGCTCAGCTAACTTCTTGGGATAAAAAAGGGGCAGTCCAGTAGTGTGGCCGTTGTCCAGCATCCAAGCTTCTCTCCTGTCTGGGCTGGCTTCAGGTATGTGTCATCCAGAATCCCACATTTAGAAAATCCTCATGCTTTGTTTAATACTCTGTGGTCACTTTCTCAAAATTCATAATAAATTTTTCTATGAGGGGCCCACATTTTCCTTTTTGCACTGAGTCCTGTGAATGATGGAGCAGGTCCTGCCTGGGAGATGGGGAAGTCCTGGGGGCTGGCAGCTCAGCTCTTCCTCCTTCTCATGCCCTGGGAGCAAGACAAAACCGAGGCCCTGTCCTCTAGAGCAAACACTCATTATCTGAAGGCCGAGCACTTTTTGCATTCTGTCTCCTGCTATTTTTCAAAGGTATATAGTCAACTTGAAGTTTTTTGTATAGGTGGATTATAATTATACATAATAGTGGGATTCATTATGCCATATTCTTTGATTAATACCAGGGATTGACCCCAGGGGTACTTAACCATTGAGCCACATCCCCAGTCCAGACAGGGTCTCACTAAGTTGCTGAGGCTGGCTTTGAACTTGTGATCCTTTTGCCTCAGCCTCCAAGCCAATAGGATTACAGGCATGTGCCACTGTTGTTATTATTTTAATGAGTGCATTCTTTTTCAGTACTGGGGATTGAATCCAGAGGTGCTTTATCACTGAGCTACTTCTCCAGCCCTGTATTTTATCATTTATTTTTACAGAGTCTCACAAAATTGCCCAGGCTGGTCTTGAACTTGGGACCCTCTTGTCTCAGTCTTTCGAGTCACTGGGATTACAGGCCTGTACCACCGTACCTGACTTAATGGTGCATTATAATTATATATATAAATGAAATTCATTGTGGTGTATTTGTATTTGATCATAGCATAATTCAGTAGATTTCTTTCCTCAGTCACTTGATTTAAGAAGGTAAACATTTATATGAAAGAGTTCCTGAATTCTAAGTGAAATTATGGTCATTGTGTATATTTTGTGTGGAAGTCTCAGATGGGGACTAGCATTATCAGCACTAAGCTTTGTCCCCAGCTCTTTATTTTTTATTTTAAGACAGGGTCTTTCCAAGTTACTAAGGGTATTGCCAGATTGCTGAGACGGGCCTCAAGCTTGCGATCCTCCTGCCTCGGCCTCCTGTAGTTGCTGGGATCACAGCGCATGCCACCGCACCTGGCGTTAACAATGTCCTCATATGTGCTAAATGCCCTTCATAAACGGTGAAAAGGAGGCGGGAATCTCAGAACCTCTCCAAGCAGAAACACCTGGTTTGAACCGATCGCCCCTGGAACTTCCTCCCCACAGGGATCCGCAGAGCAGACACACCCGAGACAATCAAGCGTGCTCCCCACTCAGGAGATGGAGGGAAAGAAGCTCTCCAGGAGGCCGTGGCAACAGAGTCCAACCAGAAGGGAAGAGGACCTGGCCTTCATCCCCTGGCCACTCCCAGCCTGTACCTTTGGGTACCCAGGAATCAAGGGGACCCCACAGACTTCCAGTGAATCGATGGGCTTCCTCTCTGACTGAGTGGAGCGGGTTGCAACTCCCTGGACAGGAAGTCCTACCCTAAAGAACTCCTCACATCAAGCCCCATCCGCTGGGCTCTCCTTCCTTTCGTGTGCCCTACCTCTGCCTCCAGGTGGGGGCAAGTGACGATGCAATGGCGCCTTCAACTAGGCCACAGCCCCGCCCATGGGCAACGCCTGCCGCCCTTTGCCTGGACGGGTATTGTCACAGGCTCCCCATCTCTCTCTGCACTGCCCTCTCACTCTTGCTCTGCCCTGGAATCGACAGCTAACAGTGACTTTGATGGGACCACGTGCTGAGTCTGTCCCGAGCCCTCGCTTTGTCTGTCTTCAGAGGAGCGTCGTGTAATGATCAGGAGCACCGAGTCTGCAGCCAGGTCCAGGGGTCTGAAAATCAGTTTCCTCCTCCGTAAGACAAGAACGACGGCAGGACCCATCACCTGTGCTGTCATGACAGTAAAGGTGCTAATAACACTGTTCTCGGTGCAGTGCTGCGACATGTGCCGGGGACGTGGGGGTGCTGCTGTCTCTCTTATTGCTCTCTCTGTCTCTTTTAGAGTTTGCAGCAGCCCAGTTAGAAGGCCGGCCATCATCTTCAGCACTCGAGTCAGGCAGAGAAGAAATCCAGAGGACAGAGAGGTCAGGGCACCGAGCAAGGTCACCCTCTGGGAAGTGATGAGACCATCAGAAAATGGCTGGGATGGTCTGAGTCCACAGCCAAGTCTCCTCCTAATGCATTTGTCCCTGTCCGTCCCGAGTCCTGCGTGCACAGGTGACATCGCAGTGCCTGCTAAGGGCATCCTGGTTTCCACTGGGGCTCCTGACGGCCAGCACCAGTCCACATGGAGACTCAGGGTGGAAATCAAATTCTGGGGCAGCTGTGAGGAACCAGATGGTCTAGGGAGGGAGGGGATGGGTGTGGAGCAAGACGGCTCCGGGAGAAACACGGGGATCCACGTCCCCGCCTGCCCGGGCGCCTTCCTCCCCTACGGGGGCCGGAAAGGAAGGACTGGGGTTCTGGGATTCCAGGCAGAGGAGCCCCGTGGGAAGGCCGACGGCAGCTGCCTGCACTGTCCTCCTGGCAGGCGCCATTGCTTTTCCACGATGGCTCCCAGTTCAGCCAGTGGCATCCTGATTGTCAGAGTCAGTGGGTCCCTCAGTGCCTGACTCCACGAGGATCTTCGAGCCCTTCTGAGAGCTCAGAGTGGAGCCTGCAGCCTCCTGGTTGCTTCCATCAACCCTTCGTCCCTTCAGCCTCAACTAGCTAGGAGTCAGCCTCTGCCATGGAATTCGACCCACACGGCGTTCTGGGAAGCGGACGCTCCATCGTGACTAGAGGAGACACAAGTTTCCTTGTTGAGTATTTTCTTTTTATCTTTTGTGGGGGGCAGCAGGTTTCTGAGGATTGAACCCAGGGCCTCACACGGGCTAGGCAAGTGCTTTACCACTGAGCTACATCCCAGCCTTTTATCTTATATTTTTATGTGACAGGGTCTTGCTAAGTTACTTGGGCCTTGCTAAATTTGTGATCCTCTTGCCTCAGCCTCCCCAGTCAATAAGATTAAAGACATGGGTCACAAATATTTTCTCTTTAAAGAGACACAGAAAATAATGTTACAACATCTTTTTATCTACCACTCAGCTTAAGAAACAAAACAATACAACCATACACGGTGACACAATCCTATAATTCCAGTGACTTGGAAGACTGAGGCAGGAGGATTACAAGTTCAAGGCCAACCTCAGCAACTTAGCAAGACCCTTTAAAAAAAAAAAAAAACTTGGGTAAAACCTCACCTATCATGCACAAGTCCTTCAGTTCTGTTCCTAGCACTGCAAAATAAGAAAGAAAATATTACAAATAAAATTGACGCCTCCACTTCCTCTTTACCATTTGAACCCCTTTCTTCCTGCCCCGACCATCTTGAAATGCCTATGCATGTGTTTATACTTACATGTCTTACGTACCCTTACACCAAATATGTCATGATTTTCCATGCATCCTTCCACAACTTGCTTTTTTGTTCAACATTACATTTTTAGGATTTGCTCAGGCTGACAGGCGGTCACCTCAGTGAATTCTTTTTCACAGCTGCCTAGTACTCCCCATGTGAAGGAAGGATGCTTGCCTTGGAGTTGGTTCTGCTCTTGATGAGGGACACAGCTTAAGCTCAGGGCTCTATTGGGGGTGGCAATTCAAATGTGCTCAGGACAGAGAGAGAAAAGTGTGCAATGCTCTGCAGCGTGATCAGTGGGACCAGTGCCTTTGGCAACAGAGGCATTCAGCTCTCCATCTTCAAACAGTCCTGTCAGAACACGCCTCGCCCCTGCCGCAGGCACAGCACAGGCTGTACTCTCGGGTCCCTAAGCTAGACACACACTGTGGAGGCTGCTTCAAGCAAAGACCCATGACGGATCGTACCTCGTCACCACCAGGAAATGAAAATTGAGACTAAGGGGGTGACTGGCTTCCAGTCGCAGCAGCACAGCTGGGTTCTGGGAAGATGCCGCTGGGCTCAGTGAGCCATCGTGGAGCCCATCCAACCCCTTTACCAGAAATCCCAGGTGAAACGGGCAGCTGAGCCCAAACAATCCGGGAGAGCTTATCAATCACTAGGGCTTAGCATGAGGTACTCTGTCACTCAAAGTCACTGAATCGTTGCAGGTGGAGGAGCTTTCGCTGCGGTTCAGTAGCGACTTTCCTGGACTCCGCAGACACCGCCGTCGGGGGAGCGAAGAAATGGCTTTTCGGTCAAGCGCACAGGCCTCGCAGCTCTGCCCCCTTCCGAGGGCTTGACCTTGGACAAAGGCTTCCTCCAGCCACGCTCCACTCCATCATCTCTACGTGGGGAGAAATAAAGAAAAACGGCTGATTTGGTGCCCTGCACCTGTCTGCTTGGGCAGAGCATCACGCTTCCTTCTGAGAACCCCTCTCCCCACTACCGCCTACATATTTTGGGTGGGGTGTCCTACCCTTAGCTCCACCTTAGCTTCAGCAGTGATGTGGGATGTCAGCGTGGCAACAAGACCTTCATGTCCCAGGTCCAACCCTGGGTTCAGAGTCAGGCACAGGATGCCGCAGGGCCACCAGCTGTGAGGAGACTGTTATGTGAACATCAGATGCTCTTTCCTGAAGAACTTGAACTTGGGAGGGGGGACCTGGAATTGCAGGAGTCACCAAAATTTTAACCAAGAATGAAGGGCACCCAGAGATAGCATTGCTGAGGGGGGAAAGAAACAGACCGAGCGGCATTATTGGAGCTCCAGTGTCAGGTTTATGTTGAAGCCAAGACAACTGGGGCTTTTCAGTTCCTTATTAATGTGTTTGCTTATTTGCTTTGAGGCTGGCTTTCTGGCACCTGCAGGACAGTAAATCTTGACCAATGCTCTGTTCGTTGGGCAGCAGTAAGGATTAATCAAGATGCCATGAAAGAGCACCAGAAGCCCTTTCTCTTCCTTGTTCTTGTCTGAACCAAAGCTATCTTTATTTAACTCTGTTTTTTATTCTATGTGATCCTAAAACCATTCTGAGTTTCTAGAAACATCTGGAAGCCAGGCTATATCAGAAACATGGAAAAATTAGAGATGCTTATCCTGGAAGAGAAAAGATTGCTTGGTAACATAATAGCTTTCCTGAAATACTTAAAAGTTTGTGGTATGGAAAAGAGTTAGACTTAGCAACTGGGCAACTGGGAGGAGTTAAGTAGAAGACACTGTGCTTCAAGTTAAGGAAGTCCTTCTTTGTAACCCACTTCCGCCTTGTCCTTCAGAGGTAAGAGGTAATGGCTTGCTTGTTTTCTTTCTTTCTTTTTTTCTTTTTTTTTGGTACCAGGTATCTAGCCCAGGGGCACTTAACTGAGCTACGTCTGTGAATTTGCAGTCCTCCTGCCTCAGCCTCCCTAGCTGCTGGAATTCCAGGTGTGCACCTCTGCACCTGGCTTTTTTATTTTTTAAACTGAGGATTTAACCCAGAGTCACTCTATCACTGAGCCGCATACCCAGACCTTTTCGTTTTGAGATGGGGTCTCCTAAGGTGCTCAGACTGGGCTTGACTATGTGATCGTCCTGCCTCAACCTCTAAATCTCTGGGCTCACAGGTGTGATCCCATGCCTGGTGGTGGCAGGTTTCCCGTCTCAGGTGACCTTCATGTTGAACATGGACACTTGCTTACTGTGACCTGTAGAGGGGATTCCAATATCAAGGAGTGGGTTTCAAGGATGTTTGCCAAAAACCTTCTCACTTATAGGGTGCCAGGATTTTCAGTGAGGGGCCAAATACAGTTGCTACTTATGCCCCTAACATGAGAGGATCTCTAATTTTTTTCTAACTAGAAAAGTTTTGAGCAATTGGAAAGTATTCACTTTTACAACTGTAGATGAAATAGTTACATATGTCTAGTTATGTATTTAATTTAGCATATGTTACACAAATCGTAACGTCCTCTTAGAACATGAATTTAGCAATGCTTCTTTTCCATTCTCACACCTAGTGAATCAGCATTATTCAAGCACTTCACGCGCACTTCAACATTATTTTCTTCGTTATTTGACTTTTGAACCATCTAACATCGAATTCATTTAACTTTTAGAGCTATACCCTTATAACCATAAAAACATCTCTATTAGCCAGGTATGGTGGTGACTGCGATCCAAACTGCTGCAGAGGTTAAGGCAGGAGATGGCAAGTCAAGGCCAGCCTGCTCAATTGAGGAGACTGTCACAAAACTAAAAATTAAAAGGGCTGGGGTCGTTGTGGTAAAGTGCCTCTGGGCTCAATCCCCAGACCTTTTACCGCCCCCCACCCCAGCAAAAAAAGAAAAATTTTAAGACATTTCGGCAGGAAAAAAAAAATGCCTTTGTTATTGAGAGTCTAAAGCTTTTCCTAGACTCACTGGTCCCATCGAAAATAATTTTTATAAAATGACTTTTCTTAGCAACTGAACTACTGCGATGTAACAGAGCAAATCACTGTGGCTGAGAATGTCCCATGAAAGCAGGCACGGGGCGCACACCTGTAATCCCAGCGACGTGGGGGACAGAGGCAGGAAGATTCCAAGTTCAAAGCCAGCCTCAGCAACTTAGTGAGGCCCTACGCAATTCAGTGAGACCCTGTCTCGAAATAAAAAAATATTAAAAAGGGCTGGGGATGTGGCTCAGTGTCCCTGGGCTCAATCTCTGGTACCAAACAGGGTGGGAAAAGAGAGAGAGAGAGAGAGAGAGAGAGAGAGAGAGAGAGAGAGAGAGAGAGAAAACATTTCATGAATAAAGCAAGGTGCAAACAAAACAGTTTGTATCCAAAATATGGTTAAAAAGTTAGATATCTAGATGCAAAGAAAAAGATGAAAAGGAATATATCAGAAGATTAATTATTGTTATCGTCAAATTAGTTATTATGACTACTATTATGCATATTATTAGTTATTATGCATATTTCATACTTTCCTGTATTTCTAAGGATTTTTTTTTCTCTTCTTTTGCAGTATTGGTGATGGAACCCAGGGGTATTCTACCACTGAACCACATCCCCAGCCCTTTTAATTTTATTTTGAGACAAAGTCTGGCTAAACTTCTGAGGCTGACCTCAAACTTGCAATCCTCCTGCCTCAGCCTTCTGCGTCACCGGAATTGCTGTGCGCCATCACACCTGCCTGTTTCCAAGTTTCCTACAATCGGCATGAGCAATTTTTACAACCAGAGGAAAAAATAACAAGCTTTTTTTAAAAGTGCCTGAGTGGTAGTTACTGAATACAAGCCACGATTGCAGCTTCTAAGAAGTTTACGAAATGTCATTAGGTCTGGGTTACTCGGCCTTCTTGGTGGAAAAGATAATCAGGGTCACAAACTCAAACACTTCCATGCAATATAATGACAGAAACAGGCCAATTATATTACCATAGGAGCAGTCGGGATTCAACAAACTGAGCACAGTTGCCTGCTCCAAACGCAGCCACCCGTCACTGTCATGTGACAATGGGAGCCAGGGTTAGCCCGGCTCTGATACAGAGCCTTTAGGTAAATTCCTCCCAACCCCCCACGCTCCTTTTTTTTTTTTTTTTTAATGGTGAAATCCAAACAAAGTCTGTGCTCCAGTCTGCCCTTCCCTGTGACCTCTAAATTAGGAAAGTTTCCTGTTCTTACTCAACTGTCTCTCAAACCTCTGGCTTTTACTGCCAAACTACAGGTTTGGATTGCCCTGTCCCTCTTCAGTCTCCCCAGCCTCTCTGTCATCTGCTTCCACGCTGGTGCCCAGGTCGACTTCCCAAACTATATTCCACAGAACACAAGTCCTGTGAGATGCTCTTGAAAGCAAAAAGGGAAGGATCCCATGACTCAGTGTGTTTGAGAAATACTGCTTTTCTATTTCCCATGCAAGGATTCCCAGTACTGTGCCCATTAGTACTTAAAGACCCTGATAAGTCCTGCAGCTTACGAAACAAGTCAAGCTTGGCTCAGTCTAGCATTGTTAGTGTACTGGGCTATGGACCCTTTGGGAGCATGACTTCTATCAACGTGTTACTGCTACAAAGTGTGGGCCACTAACACCAATCTAGGTTATTTAGAGCTGTTGGCCGCAGGGGTGGTAGAGGGACACTAACTATTTGTGCTGCGTGGATGTCACATCATTTGTCCTGGAAGAGACGAGGCCTGAGGGATTGCAAAGGAAGGAGCAGGGATTGAGAGATGCCGAGGGGTGTGTGCTGGTAGCCTCGAGCGTCACACGAGTGGTCCCCAGAGCCTGACTTTCTGGGTTCTGAGGTCTGGCTGCGCCGTTTCTTAATCTTGGTAAAGTTACTTTGCTGTGCTTCAAGTTCTTCACCAAAAACAAAACTAATTGTCTTTCTTTTTCTTTCTTTCTTTCTTTCTTTCTTTTTTTTTTTTTAATACTGAGACTGGCTCCAGGGTGCCTACCACTGAAAAAGCCCCAGCCCTTTTTATTCTTTATTTTGAGATCAGATCTCACTAAGTTGCTGAGGCTGGCCTCGAACTTGCCATCCTCTTGCCCCAGCCTCCTGAGTGCAGGGACTGCAGGAGCAGGCACTGTGCCTGTCTGAAATCTGGGCACAGATTTCCCTCTAGGAAGGTGCCCCTCCCCGTCTCCAGCACCTGGAAGAGGAGACAGGTGAGCGGAGTGAACTTTGCTGAAGTCCCTTGCTCTCCCATGCAGTCCTTCCCGGAATCAGTGCCTCCCTGAGAATCCAACACCTTCTCCTTCATCTTTTCATTTCTCTACAGATTTATCACTCTTTGTTAAAATGGTACATGACCTCTCAGACCAGCTGCTTTGGGGGACTTTCACTTCCTTTTCTATGAGATTCCAACGTATGCCTGAAAAACTAAAATACACCGGGCAGGTGGAACTTCAGAGGGTGAGGTGGGAGGACCTCTTGAGCCCATGAGTTTGAGAGAAGCCCGGGCATGACAGGTAGAGCTTGGTTCAACAAAATAAAACCAAGGGGCTGCAGTTGTGGCTCAGTGGTGGAGCACTTGCCTAGCAAGTGTGAAGCACTGGGTTCGATTCTCAGCACCACATATACATAAATTAATAAAATAAAGGTCCATCAACATTTAAAAAAATAAAACCAAACAAAGCAAAAACAATGAAAACATTAATATCAAAAAGCCAGACATGGTGATGATGGCCTGTAATCCCAGTGACACGGGACGGTGAGATAGAAAGATTGCCAAGTTAAAGGCCAGCCTCAACTAATTAGTAAGACCCTGTCTCCAAACAGAAAAATAAAAAAGGCTGGGGACAGAGCTCAGGGGTAGTGTCCCTGGGTCCAATCCCAGTACCACCAAAAAGTAATTAAATTCCTGTTCATCTGTCTTTTGTCCGATTAATTTGCAGGGCCCCAGCAGAGAACCAGTGAGCTTCCTCTCCTACCGCCACCTCCCCTTGGAAAAGCCTATTCGCTGGATGGTCAGGAAGGGAGGTGGGTCCTCAGGCGTGGAGCTCAGAGCCAGCTTTGGTTTGGAGAGGCCTCTCCTGTCCCGGGAACCATGTGGACCCCAGCCGGCCCCACTCCTCAGCCGACAGACTCTCCAAGTCCTTCATCCACATGGCCTCTTCAGCATGTCCACTTCTCTCCACCCTTTGCCACCTGGGCTGCTCCACTGTCCCCTGTCACATGGAGGCCCACGCCAACCTGGGCCTCCCTGACTCCACTCCACCGCCACAGTCCTGGTAGTGTCCTTCCTCAGCTTCAGTCCCCTCCCGTCACCCTCTCCTTGGCTCCCACCTCCAGGCTGACCGATGGCCGTGGGCCCTGCCCAGCTCCCCAGTCTCAGACCCTCCGCTGTACCCCGCAACTGCAGCCTCCTCGGGGTCCATGTTCTCTGCCTTCTCCCGGCCTCTGCACATGCTGTGTTCTCTGCCTGGAGACCCCTCTGTTCCTCCCTCGCTCTTCACCCCAGTGCCCAGCTGGGCTTCAGGTCCTCTGGGGCACCCTTCCTGACCCTCGCCTTGGGAACATCCCTCCAGGGTCCCAGGGGCCCGGGCCCTGGCCCTCATAGAGTGCCTCGCACGGTGTGCAGGGATTGCCCGCAGGTGCCTGTCCCACATCCAAGGGAGTCAGCTGGGTGCAGGAGGGAGGCTTTGCCCACCTCATCCTGCACACTGGCGGCGGAAGTCGGCTTTGAATGCATGAGCAGGCAGCTCATCTACCGACCTCTACCCCTTGCTCTTTAGACGCCGCCACGTCGCGCCTCTCTCAGCAATTAGTTTTCATCGGTTCCTGGGACTCGGGAGCGTACAGCTCCACTTCTGGGTCAAGTTCACCCACCTCTGACGTTCTCAGAATGGGCTCTCTACTCCTTTCTACCGAATTTTATATATAGATGCTTGGCTCATATTACTTGGTGTTGGGGGGAAATGAAATCTTTCCATGTTCCAATTCTGGGTTCCCAGTTTCTGGCTGGGCTATGTCATCGGTGTGCACTGCCTGGTGCCAGCAAGAGGAGAAACCGGTTTCCCGTTCACGTGAGATGTATTCATGGAAAGCCGCCTCCGTGGCCGAGAAGACAAGGAGGGCGTTGTGTCTGCCCCTCGGGGCCGTCTTGACCAAGGAACCTGAAACCCGCTCTCCTGGCAGCTTCCTCACAAAGCCCAATGCCCCAAATCAGGTCCAGACACCTCACCTCCTGTGGCCTCGTTTTGGAAGTCCTGATTGCTGGGAAGAACTTAGGTTACCCGATTAAAACATAGGACACCCAGTTAAGCTTGAATTTCAGATAAACAACAAATACTTTTTTTTCATATGAATATGCCCCATATATTGCACTGGAACATGGTTATACTAAAAATTACTTGCTATGGATCTGGAATTTGAATTTAACTGGGCATCTTCTACCCCCATCCCACACCCACACCTGGCAATCCTAAATCCCGACGGGAGCTGGGAGTCGGAGCCAGCGTCCCCGCTGCAGGCTGTCAGGGAGAAGGGACTGATTTCTGGCCTTGGGAGGAAGGACATGAACAGTCACAAGGTCTTCTTCATTCAGGACAAGGCTGTCCTGTGGTCCAGGAGAGAGGCAGAGGAGGACAGCCTCAGCGGCACGTGGAATCACTTGGAGAGCTTCTAGAAAGTTCGGAGCACAGGCCCCTTCCCATCAGCTGGAACAGAAGCCTGGGGCTGAGACGCAGCCTCGAGGTTTTTAACCTTCCTAGAAGGTTCCTCAGAGCCAGTGGAGAGGACCACCGAGCCACCACTGCTCTCCTCTCCTCCCACAAGGCACCTGCCCCACCCCCTAGCCCGGAAAGCTGTCATTCAGCTCAATTCCCATGGAGCTTCCTGACACAGCCTGGTGTCTGATGCCAGAGGCGGAAGCTGCCAGTCCCGCTGGGCTGCGTGAGCGGGGGCTGCGCCCCTCCCCACCTTCATCTCTGTTCGTAAGGCTTACTAAGCAGAGGTCAGGATGCCCAGCAAGCCCTCAGTGCAAGGCAGGATGCCATCCAGGGTTAAGAGACAAACTTAGGCTGGGTGTGGTGGCACATGCCTATGATCCCAGGTACCAGGGAGGTTGAGGCCAGGGGACTAAAATCACAGGCCAGCCTGGGCAACTTAGCAAGTCCCTGCCCCAAAATAAAATCAAAAGGCCTGGGGATGTGGCTCAGTGTAAAGTGCCCCTGGGTTCAATCCCCACTATAAAAATGTCACTTCCCGCCAGGTACAGTGGCACATGCTTGTAATCCCAGTGACTCAGGAGGCTAAGGCAGGAGATCAAGAGTTCAAAGCCAGCCTCAGCAAGTTAGTGAGACCCTAAACAACTTAGCGAGACCCTGTCTCTAAATAAAAAATAAGAAGGGCTGGGGATGTGGCTCCGTGGTTAAGCACCCTTGGGTTCCATCCCCAGTCAAAAAAAAAAAAAAAAAAAAAAATCCCTTACTAGCTGCTGACAGCCTGGTGACCCAGGGCAGAGCTGACTTAGGATTCAGGAAGACCTAGAGCAGAGTCTGCATTTGACAAGGTACCTCGGTAGCACGTTGGCACTCTCAAATCTGAGGAGCCCCTGGGTGCAAATGTGGCTTCCGTGGACCTCAGGGGGCTGGGAATCTGCATTTCCAGCAAGGCTTCAGGTGCTGCGCGTGCTGCAGGTTGTGGGCCGCACTGAGCACTAGCGCCATGATGCTCAGCTCTACCAGCACAGGACGGGCCAAAGCCGACTCCACTCCACGGCAATCAAAGCAGACTCTGAGGCACGGGCATTTTTTAAAAGCTCCTCAGGGCCAGGTAGGACATGGAAAAGGAGCTCAAAACGGAGGCTAGCCTGTGTTCCATACCCCTGGACACCTGTCTGAGGACCTCACAGACAAGCTGAACCCTTTTCTGGTGCAGGTTCCCTCTGTCCATTCACTGTAGACACCATTGGTGGCTGCTTTGCAGGGGATCCACAGCCTCCTTTCTTTCTGCAGTTACAGCAAGTCCTAACATCGATGATATCTGGAGGAATCTGCCACTCTGGAAATGGAACCAGGGACACTTTACCACCGAGCCACATCCCCAGACCTTTTTACTTCTTCCATTGAGACAGGGTCTCCCTAAATTGCCAAAGCTGGCCTCAAACATTCGATCCTCCTGCCCCAGCCTCCTTAGTTGTTGGGCTTACAGGGGTGCTTCCCTATGTCCGGCTAAGACAGACCTTTCTGATGTCCTAATCCTGAGTCTCCTCCCAGGGCTGCAAGTTGGCAACAGCAAGGTGACTCCTCCTCTGGGACTTCTAATTAGTGTGCAGAAAGAGTTCTTTGTGATCCACAGATGAAAGGCTGCTCACTATGCGATGTCATTACAATGATTAGAGTTTCTCCATCTGTAAAATGGACTTTAATGAAGTAGCTCGTTGTTTACAGAGCTCTGGAGATAAAAGGCCAGTGAACTGGCAGGAGGTGGCAGAGCTGGGGAACCAGACCTGTGCCTCTGCTGACCAGCCGAAGAAGCAGAAGGAGGAGCCTGAGTCTGAACAGAGCAGGGGTGGGCCTGGAGAGAAGGAGGAGGGGTCAGGGATGAAGGAAGAGGCTTACTGACGCCCACAGAGGGACATCGGAGGGGGCAAGCAGAGGATTCGGCCTGTGCAGGAGGGGGAGTTATGGAGGACGGAGGGGTTGTGTGTGTTCATTACCAGGCTGTAGAAAGGTCCCAGCCTTGAGGTCAGGAAGACAGTACTTGCTCTGCAAATCCAAGAACTCCTTAAGCTCAATCTCCCCTCAGCTCTCTCCCAGGGGAAGTTGCTGTCCTGTTTTCAGCCTGAGCCCTGCAGAGCCCTCCAGTGTCAGATGCACTGACGGGGGAGGGGCTGAGAGGGACCAGGTCTCCACACACACCGCCTCTCTTCCAACCCACATGCTTCTGTGCACCTGTTTCCATGCAAAGTTTCCTTTGGGGAAAAGGTTCCCAAGGGAACATGCTTGGAAAACAGTTGTTTTTTGTTGGGGGAGTAAATGCAAAGGGCTCTCCCCAGGGTCAGAACGGCATACTGGTGTCTTAGCTGTGTGATCTTTGGCAAGCTGCTTCACATCTCTGTGCTATTTTTTGAAACAGTAAAATGTGAATTATATTCGTAGCTGCCTCCTGGGGTGCTGTAAGGATTAAATTAGTTTATACATAGTTTATAAATCATTAAATTAGTTGATACGAAGTGCTGAGACCTGGGCCTGGCACATGGGTAGTGCTCTGAAGAGCCCCCAACTGTTATTGGAAGCCCTGATTTCCCCTAGCCAACCTCGTTGGGCACAATACCTGATACCCCCAAAAATTTCTTTATGGAATCTTCTGACACATAATGCTTCATTGTGCAGATGTGGACACTGAGGCTCAGAGAAAGAACAGGCGGCATAGGAGCCGCGAGCCCCAGCTCAGATCTCCCCAGCCAGGCAGAGGGCTACTCTCAGGTGGCCTGGTCCCTCTCCATCATGCCCCTCCATCTGGGGCTAAGGGACACCAGCTGAAGGGAATAGCTCATCTGTCTTCCAAACACCAGGAGCAGGAGGCTCAGTGCCACCCAGGGAAGCGCAGCGGCCCTGGCAGCCAGGACAGGCTAAACTTTCTTCAAGCTGGGCGCATCCGCTCCAGGTCCGCGTGTCTCCCATGGCAGGCGGTGCTCTGTGGCCTTCTCCGTCAGAGCTCCCAGGGGCTGTCATTCCAATGGAGCTTCTTGGGCTGGGCATGGAGCTCACGGGTAGAGAACTTGCTAGCCAATCTCTAGAGGAGGACCAGGGGTCCCAGTTGAACTGGGTGACTGATGTCGCAAGGGTGAAGCCCCCCGGGCAGGGCAAGGCTGTGCTGGTTTACCTGAGCTGCTCACTGAGCCTCCTGCCCTGCAACCTGACCCCAGAGCAGTGGACATTTCCTCCCTGGCACCCAAAGCCGCCCCACTTTTTTTTTTGTTCCAGGGATTGAATCCAGGGGACTTAACCATGGAGGCACGCCCCCAACCCTTCTTATATTTCATTTAGGGACAGGGTCTTGCTAACTTGCTTAGGGCCTGGCGAAGCTGCTGAGGCTGGCTTTGAACTTGCAGTCCTCCTGCCCCAGCAGCTCGAGCTGCTGAGATCAGAGCTGCGCTTCATTGCACCGGGCCCAAGGCCACCTCGATTGCAAAACTGCCTGACATGAGTGGTCACTGGGCCCCTGATTCCCCGGAGCCAGCTGTGTGGTGGCCTCAGCCTGTCCCAAGCTGGCTTTCGCCTTCAGGTCCTCCTGCAGGTGATTCGCCAGCCCCTCCTCGCCAGCCTCTCCTACCCTCCACCCCGCATCCCAGCTGCGAAATGTACTCTCATTTTTCCTTAAGATCCTTACCTGCAAAACACTGAAGGAGCTGGTGGCCAACACGGCGGGCCCCTTTCTAGTATGGAAACCTGTCCCTGAGTTCCATGAAGTGCTTGTGGATGGCCCCCAGCTGGGATCTGGAGGGAGGCAGCCTGAGTGGTATGAATTGCCCGGAAGTGGATCACGACTCTCTTCCACCCAAGAGGAGCACTAACGGGAGCCCAGGGCAAGGAAACCCAAGTGCAGGGACACACCGCCCGAGGGGAGTCTGTCGGGAGGTGTTTATAAAAAATAACCACGAAAGCCGAGGACCCTAGAACCGGCACACGTGTC
The DNA here is from genome assembly GCF_902686455.1 of Sciurus vulgaris. NCBI lineage: Eukaryota > Metazoa > Chordata > Mammalia > Rodentia > Sciuridae > Sciurus > Sciurus vulgaris. The sequence continues at coordinate 126,535,874 of NC_136469.1, forward strand.
CTACAAGGAAGAAATGGAGGCCTGCCCACACACCTGGGTCCCCTCCTACCGCTGCAGCAACACACCTGGACCCAGAGCGAGAGAGTAGCAGTCTGTGGCCTGAGACCAAAGAAACCTTGACACCCCAGTAGACATTTCCTCTGCTAAGTTACTCTTTTCAGTGTCCGGGCCACAGCCATGATAGTCATCAACGCACAGCCGTAGGCCAGTGTGCCCAGCTTGATAGATTGTGTGTGTGTGTGTTGTGGGACGTGAGCCACGACCTCGAGCTTGCAGGAGAAGCACCCTCAGTTCACCTCCCGTCCCTGTGGTTGGAGCCTCCTGGCCTGCCCTCACTCTGGCAGAGTTGGTCCCCACCAGATGTGCCGGCGTGAGGGGAGTCCGTCAGGCCGACCTGAAGGACACGGTCTGGTACTCAGATCCCATGAAGACAGAAAGATCTCTGGAAAAGCAAATCCGTGACAATTACAAGAGCCAGCGGCACCTTTGTCTTCTACAAGATGTGAGAGAATACGTCACGGGAAACCCCAGCTCTATTCCGTGGTCTCCAACACAGTGTGTCCACATTAACATGGTGACATCACTGAGGGAGGGTGGGGATGGAGAGGCACAGCAGCAGCATTCCCCACACACGTGACGTTTTCCTGCCACCGATGCCCGTCAGGGTGGTTGGGGCTCCTTTCTCGTGGGAGTGGAACCCCCAAGGGAAGCACAAAGAAATACCTGGAGGACCTCCCAAGGTGAGAGGCAGGGGATTCAAGTGTCTCACTACAAACGCAACCAAGAGGAGAGAGGAGGTCACGAGACCACTCAAGTCACACTGCCTCAAACTTGCCCTGGCCCCTCATACGGAAGCAAGCCACGTGAACCCCGAGCCTGCCTGTCCCTTAGGCCCGACCTCGGTAATCACACCCTAACGATGCCACTTCTGACCAGAGAGACCTTGTTCTTCGCTGAGGAGGTCGAGCCTGTGCGTGCCTTTGGGGATAGAATTTAGTCCCTAACAGCCCCTGGTCCTTCCTGTCTCAGTGGTTTTTCAACAGGAGTTGAATTTTGCCATGTAATTATTCTACACGAATCCGCACCATCATGTGTCTCTCCTGGCTTTTCAATAAGGTGCCTCGTAGAGGGATATTTGTGTCCATATTCACGATGGACGTCGTTCTGTCCACTTTGGGTTTCTTTGATGGTTTTACTCCGGGAACATCTTTCCTGGTTTGATGGTGGGTAATTCCAGTGCCATCAAACATGCGGGAATGGTTCCCTGCGCTTCTACCGCCAGGCAACGTGTGTGTACATCGGTGTGAATTCTCCTTCCAAAGCGTGCTGGACTTCTCCAGGGACAGCACCCACACCTGACGGTCTTCTTGGAGCTTTTCATGTTAGGAACTTCATTTTCTTGATGGTCACTTATCTTGTAGGAAAGCAGCAAGCCTGAGATGGCTTAAGACCTCCGTGCCCAAAGCCCACGTGGTGCTCACTCTCCATGACCTTGGGCAGCGGCCAGGAAGAGGTTCTGGCCCGGCGGCTGCGGGGCATGTGCTGAAGCCCCAGCCACTGCTGCGGGCAGGCCTGCCCCTGCCCACTGGCCCCCTCTTGCTTCCCTGCCCTGGGATTATGGAGGCGATGCCGTAGCACGCCTTCTCCCCTTCTCCAGTCACCTCTTCTCCAACACCTGCCACCTGCCCTCTCCTCTCACCTCAGGGAGGGACCAGAGACCTTGAATGGGATTCTTTCTGGACAAAGCAATGGGCTCCAATGGAATCAAGTCTACAGCAGCTCAAGCAGAGAGTCTCTGTGCACCCTGGGACAAGGGCAGAGAGTCCCCACCTACACTGGCTCCAGGTGCCCGAGTCTCTGTCTACACTGAACAGCAGCGGGAGGCCCAGTGGTCCTGGCCTTGGACTGGATGGCCTCTGGGCTCCTGCTTTTGCCCTGAGGCCTCTCTCTGTTTGGGGTTTTTTTCTTTATAAAATCTTCTATTTTTAAAACTGCCTTTTTAAAACAAAGCAAAACAGAAACAATCTTTGGAACATCAAGGTTGTTATACAGTTGGTGAGAAAGATCGATTCATCAGGAACCAGCTCTGCCATCCCAGAAGCCCAGGAGGAAGGCCAGGGAGGCGCAGGGCAGGGGGAATCGTCCCAGGAGCAGAGCCTCTGAAGTCAGCGGCAGGTGGGGGCCCAGGGGAGTCTGGTGGGTGCAGACGCGCTCTTGGCTGGAATCCGCGTGGGGCGGCCGGGCCATTGACGCACCTCATGGCTGAAGCTGTTTGAGTTCATTCCTGACAGGAGACCGCTCCACCGGGTCAGGATGCTCGGAGCTCGGGGACTTCTGACTGTCCGTTGGTCTGTCCATCCCACCAGGGCACGTCCCCTGGAGGCACTCAGTGTGGGGCCCTAGGGCGTCTGTGGCCTCCTTGCACAGGTGCCACTCTTCTGGTGGAGGCGGGCAGGCGGATGCAGGGCACACAGCAGCAGAGTTCTCGAAGGCAGGTGGTGATCCTCCTGGTGACCCCCTCCAACCCCTGCGGCTGTCAGCGGATCGGCCTGAGGAAGGACCCTGGGAGGACGAGCTGGGGCCTTCTGCCACCCCTGCTGAGGATCATGCTGGGGCTGGGCCTGAGGTGCTCGGGCCTGCGGGGCACAGGGTCTCCCCTGGGGCTGGGCTGGGAGGGGCTGTGTCCACGTGGCGGGCACCTGGCCTCCGCAGGCTGTGCTGCTCACAGGGCGCGGGAAGGGCAAGCTCGCTGGCACACTTGCTGGGGTGGACGCTGGGGGCATCCGCGGGGCACACAGGCCTCACCTGGAGCCCGCAGCCCACCCCCTGGGATCCCTGATGCTGGAGGATGCGGTAGGTTGCCATGGCCTCATCGAATTTCTGCGTGTCCAAGGACACTCAGCCATCGTGGGGTCGAAACCCACGTGAACGTGATGGTCACGATGGCGGGGATGGGGCGTTTGGGGCGCGGCTCGCTGCCAGGACCGGGCCGAGGCTGCTGGCCCTGGTCAGCCCCAGTGGCCCATCACCTGCTCGAGGGTGGGCCTCTGCGGGGTCCAGCATCAGCATCTGCTGGGTGAGGCTGCGGGCGTTGCGGAGAGGGGCGCGGAAGTCTCCCGTATGAAGATATGTGATTGTGAGCCATCGTGATACATTAAATATTCACAGCATAAGTAATAATAAATAGTCGGCCCTTGCTCAGACATTTCCTCAACCATCAGTAGCTCTGCTGGGCGCGGTGGGCATGGCTGCATCCGTGACTTAGGAATCTGAGCCAGGAGGGCTGTAAGTGAGGCCCTAGGCAACACAGTGAGACCCTCAGGAGGTTAGGGCGGCTCTGCCTCAAAACGAAAATACAAGTGCTAGGGACGAGGCTCAGGCGTAAAGCCTCCTGTGTTCACTGTCCAGTGCCCCCCAAAACCCAGCCCCTTCCATTGTGCTCACTGGTCAGACCCACCCTCATGGCCAGCTCTGTGGGAGGTCAGCTCCCGCCCCACCTGTTACTCTTTTGGAGGGAATGTGGACAATTGATCCCTAGCATCAGCCCCGTCATCAGCAGTGACACCACGTCCCAGCTAAGGGTCAGGTGACCCTGGACTTATTTAACCCCTCACCACCTCTGAAGTGGGTGCTCTCAGTACCAAGTCCAGTTCCACACCTGGCACTTGGAGAGCTCAGCGCTCAAGGTCACAGCAGGTATGTGGCTCCATCTGGACCCACACCTACAGCTGACCGGAGGCCGGGCCCATGCCCACCCGCCCAGGGTGCTGAAGTGCTCCAAGGATAGTGGTGGCCGCAGAAAAGGAGAAAAGCAGAGGAAGAGGGTCTGGAGAGCCCAGGAACACAACAGAAGGCTACCTCTGAAAATTAAGAACTGGGGCAACCTTGAGGAGAGCGGGGCAGGCTCTAGTGGGTGACATCCTGCTTTGTCTCGTGATCTTTGGAATCCCTGTGACTCTCGACACAATCCAAACACTTTGCAAGCAGATTTAAAACTAGAGCAACCCTGCAGTCTGGGAGACAGTGGAATTGGCAAAGGGGATTAAACTTAGACTCCAAGAGCAAAGTTTGACTGTGACAGTCTATTTGCACTGGGCGGCTGGTATGCGGCCTGGGGGGACAAGGGCAGGAGGGCAGGGTGCCTTCGTGGGCTGCTGCCCCAGGAGTTACTCATGCTGCCAGGGGCCTCCTGAGTGGGAGGATGTGAGGGAGGGGGAGGCTGACAATGAACCTGGCCCCACAGGGCAACGGCTTTGACCTGGAGGTGAGCCCCAGAGTCAAGGGTTCTGGAAGGAAGGAGGAGTTTCCCAGGCCTGCAGGAGGCCTGGCTGCACTTCCCGCTGAGTACCTCGGGAATCACAGGGGCAGAGGGGAGCCCAGGACCGAGCCTCCCCGATGGCGAGGCCCAGCCCACGCAGCTTTTCCACCACTCGGGCTACACGGAAAAAGATTTCTGCAGCTCCTGCGGGGCCTGGGAGGAGAACACCGCAGCTCTGGAAACCAGAGGCCGGATCTGGGGGGCCCGGGAGTTCAGTCAACCTGCAATTACTTTCTACAATGAGATCGGACACAGTTACTGCCCACGTCTCCAACTTCCGCGCCTCCTAAGCCTCTGTTTAGCACTCACTGACCACATTCAAAAGGGCCAAAGGGCACAGCAGACACCTAACGTCCGAGGCATGTGGCCCCAAAGAGTGCCCGATCCCGAGGTGACATGAAGAGGGTGTGGGCTGCCGGGGAGGGGAATCAAGTAAAGACGGCTTAGAGATCAAGGGGACTAACGCACCGCAGGACTAACTCAGAGGACACACACGCACTCAGATCCCTAGGGTGGCTGGGGCAAAAGCACTGGATGATAGAAAAGCAAAGACCCACAATGAGTTCTAAGTGGATGGGAGAATCTTCTACACCCGGCAACGGGTTCCTTTCCAACAGTCCTCACAGCCACTATCAGGGACAGAGAACAGCACATCGCTGCAGAATGAGCAAGGGGTCACATGGCCCCGGGCACTGATTCCAGGTCTGGGCATCCCCACCCTGCTCTGACCCTCTAGTCTCAGGCTCCTGGTCCTCACCTGCAAAATAGGGTTCATGGAAATATATGTTGGAAAAGACAGTTAAATATTTATTGAGCACTGCTCTGTGCCAAGCCTGTTTTTGGTTTGGGGAACATAAAGGGACTAAAACAAAGGTCTGCCTTCATGCAGCTGATAAGGGGAAGGCAAGGGGAACAATAAACACAGAAACAGACACAGGCTGAGAAGACAGACGGGGCGGTGCCAGGGGCGGGAGGCAGCTATTTCGTTGAGGTGCTCAGGGAAGGGGCTCAAGAGGAGGAGATAGGCAAATATCTTGAGGGGGAGGGAGTTCTGGCAGAGGAAAAGCAAGAACAAAGGTCCTGAGGCAGGAATCTGCTGTGCTAGTCAAGGAACAAAGAGACCCAGGGAGACCCATCTAGCTGGAACTAAGCAAACCAGGTGGGTTGAAGAGATAAAATCAGAAAGGTATTCAAATAGGAGGAGGCAGGAAGGATCTGAATTTCACTCTGAGCGAGCTGGAAAGGCAAGGACAAGATACGGTTGATGTGGGGTGCTTTAGTGCATGCCTGTAATTCCAGTGCGCAGGAGGGAGGCTGAGGCAGAAGGATCAGAAGTTCAAGGCCAGTCTCAGGAACTTTGTGAGGCCCCAAGCAACTTATGGAGACCCTGTGTCAAAATAAAAAATAAAAAGGATAGGGTCATAGGTCAGTGGTAAAGCATCCCTGTGTTCAACCCCAGTGCTTCCCCCTAAGAGAGAAAGATAAAGAAATGGCCAGTAACTGAACGAGAACAACTTCAGGAAAAACAGGTTTGCAGAGAGGACCGCAGGAGTTTGTCCTGGGAGCACGTTAAGCTGGAGAAGTCTGCTAGGTATCAAGCCGAGATGCAGGGCCAGCAGTTGGCCACACGTGCCCAGAGTTTCGGGGAGAAGCTCAGAGGCCTGTGAGTGTGTGTGTGCTCCCCTAGGACAGGTGTAGAGGGCCACGGGGTGGGAGGGCACAGGGACGAGGGGAAACAAAGGCAGTGAGACCCACGGCCAGCGGGTAGGAGGGAAAACCAGGGCCCCATGGGGTCAGTGCCAGGTTCAGCATTTTCTTCTGTAAAGGGCCACACAGTAAGTGTTTTTACCCTTGTGAACTGGGGGATCTCCGTTCCACTACTCGACCCGCCACACTAGCCCAGAGCATCCATAGGCGACGCTCAGAAAATAGACATGGTTGTGTTCCAGTAAAGCTTTATCTGCAAAAGCAGGTGCAGGCGGCACTTGGCCTACAGGCCGTGCTTTGCCAAAACCCTGTGGCTGCAAAAGGCACCCAACGCTGTACAATGGGCACCAAAAATGTAGGCGTGGTGTTGGGGAAGCCGGGCTGGTCGAGCACCCCAGGGTTGAATGACAGGTGGCATCAAGCGCGGCGGACAGTGACACGGATGAAAAAGAGAACCGGACATTGGTTGTAGGAACGCAGAGGTCACTGAGAGCCGGGGCCAGGGGCTCCTCCAGGGCGAGCGGCCCAACCTGGCCGGAATGGGGTCCGCGGCGAGAGCATGCACAGAAGCAATTGTTTGGAAGCGTCCAGTGGCTGGCAGAGAGAGGGCGTTCGGGAGAGGTGGTGCCTCCTGTGCTGAGGGACTGGGAGGTTGCCAGCAGAGGAACCACCCTGATAAGCAGGACAGTCGGATGACACAGCAGTTGCTATTTATGGAGGACTGTGGGGTTTACGAGACTCGGGTGTGGCGGGGCCCATTCCTCCGGGTGGCTGGGTGTTCCACAGTGTTTCAAGTCACTCTTGTTCTCTGGATTCATAAAAAGGGCAGGACCGTGGGATCTGGGGTTGATCTCTCCCTGTGACCGCCGGGTCCCCAGAAGTCATTCAGGTGGGTAAATTGGCTCCTGAAATCCCAAAAACAGCGTGCGGGGCTCGCCGTGCCCAGGGAGGAAGGTGGCCCAGGCAGGCGCCCCCACAGTGGCTCGGCCAAGCTCACACTTCGTCAAAATCTTTTCGTCCCAACTCAGGCAGCAGCCTGCACAGTCCTGCCGTCTACGTGGCCAAGCAAGTTTTTCATTAACCAGGGTGAGTTATTGGCATGAGGGTCCAGCCAGAGGAAAGGCCTCAATTTACGCCACACTTTATTCCCTGGGGAGCTGAAGCCGTCTCATGTGAATGACTCATTGATCTCCAAAGCCCTTGTGTGAGATTTAGAATCATCATTTCTTTTTCATCTTGACACCCAGTCTGCAGCAAGGTGATAAATACTATGCGCTGACGTTCCAGATGTGGACGGACGGGGACCATGGCAGGACCTTCAGAGCGCAGCCTTGGCCTCTGGGAGAAGCCCTGGCGTGGAGGCCCGTTTCCTGGGCCAGCCACTCTCCACTCCTGTTGCTTGGGGACCGTGTTTCGCATCTCTATATCCAAGCTGTCTTCACACTCCTCCAACTACCCCAACGAACTGGGTCGATCTGTCAGCTGCCCTGCGACCTGCTGGAGGGCAGAGGAGAGCCCCACAGCAGGGGCTGTCTGGGACAGCGGCCCTGTGGTTGGTTTTTCTTCTCCCTGAAGTTCTGCCGTCTTCTAGGCCACCGCCGTTGCTGAGGCCCCCAGGCGGCCTGGCTCTGCTCATCATTTGCCGATTTACTCATTAAGATTTCACTGGAAGGAAGGGACTCCCAAGTTGGGACTGCTGGGGGCAGTGAGCCGTGTGGCCAACTGCCCCAGGGCTGAAGTCTGGCAGGAGAAACAGACAATGCGAACATTTGGATGCCCGGATGCTGCCTGAGGCCTCAGGAAGGGAGCCAGGGAGCAGAGCCCGGGGCAGGTGAGGCAACTTCCCATCCTGGAGGAGGCCAGTGGGCTTCCTGGAGAAAGTGACTCGGACCCAGGCCTAAAGGAAGTCAGTTACTCAGGAGGAGGCAGGAGGAGGTCGAAGGAGAGACAGGTGTAAAAGCCAGAAAAGTCCAGGAAGGCCAGGGTCTCCTGAGCCACCAGATAAAGACCAGGCATGGCCCAGGGTCCAGAGATGCACAGAGGGGACTTGATGTCAAGGGGTAGGGTGGCAGCGCAGGGGGCTTGAGCTTCTCCTGGGTACACATACCCCATGCTTTCCTGTCAGGGTGATCAGAGGGACATGGGCTAAGTCTGTATGATAATTGTCACAGGTTTGTATTGTAGGTTAGTGAGGGAAGAGCTTCAGGAGCCACCCTAGGCTACAGCCATTCAATTTATGCACAATAAGTGCTCCCAACAATCCAGGGAGGTCTGATTGCTATCATATCATCTTTTACAGATGAGGAAACAAAGACCCAGAGAAGTCAAGTAACTTGCTCAGAGTCACCCAGCTAGAAAGCGAAGGTATGGATTCTGTTAATCTGCTACTAGAGGTCAAGGATTCGAGGTTGGGTAAGGCCCTCTGCGTAACCTGTGTCTCAGCACAGCTGGGGGCTGAGATACACACACCTGGTAAACGGGTTTTAAGGGTGGTCTGCATATTAAATGATTCTTGACTTCTACTTACACAGCTTTATCTTTGCACAGCTGAGACTGAATAAACAGCTCGCGTTGCACATGTCTGCGAAATGAAATGAGCAGTGACAGTTAACTGGGGCCCCGCCTTCCTCTGCTTCCTACCTCCTCCCCATGTCACTGCTCTGAGACAGTCGTTACCAATGGAAGCTGCTCACGTCCACTCTGTCCACTTCCTCCGTCCAGCCCTCCCCCCACCCTCAGCTCCCGGCCGTGGCTATGCTGGGCATTCCTTGCTCCTTCTGTGACTGTCTTCACCTCCTGCACTTCCTAACCCTGAGAACAGGGGAGCAAACAGGATCACTGGAGAGAATGACTGCGTGGCCCGCAGGAGGCGCTGAGGGCATCCCCCCGCCCACCGCCGTCCAGCACAAACCTTTGGACCCTCCCTACACCGCTCCCCGCTTCAAGGCTAATTGCTTGTCTCCAGATCCTGAAGGCCCACCGTCCTTTGATCTGAGTTGAGAACCAATTCTAAGTCTCTGCACATAGTTGCAAAAATCATAAAACACTTAGCAATAACTCTGCTATCAACGATTATCAGAGAGGGCGAATATGCGCTCAAGGCTCCAATTTACCAACTAATAAGAGGAGTTAGAAGCTGGCAGTTCTTGGAAACCCAAGTAGCAAAGAGCACAGTTGGAGGCCAGGTCCACCTAGAGGCAGTGACATCAGGAAGTCACTTGGGTCTGAACCAGACATTGACACCTGAGGTGGCAGGTTTCTCACCACCTGGAGGCAGGGGCTGGTCAGGGGAAGTGGGGCTCTGGAGGGTGTTCTGGGTTCAGGGCCATGTCTGGATGGTCTCGAGGACGGGAACTTGGAGTTCTGCTCTTACCCTTTTATCCAGGGCTGCAGGACCATAACAGAAGCCAGCAAGGCTGACTTCTTGGAACTATCTTAGGAGGGTACTGGTTGGACTACAAGACTTTCAATCCTTCTTCTTGGTTCCTCTATAAACTAAAACTTTCCAGGCCAGGCAATGGGGTGCACACCTCTGATCAACTGGCGAGGCCGGGGCAGGAGGATCACAAGTTCCAGGCCAGCCCCGGTAACATGGTGAGATCCCTGTCTGAAAAATTAAAAAATAAAATTTAAAAAAAGGACTGCGTGCTCAACAGTAGAGGACCCCTGGATTCGATCCCAGCACCACTAAATATAAATAAGTAAATCTTCTTCAGATCAGCCGTGGGAATATTGGAAGGACCCTCTCCGAGGATGTTCCTAGGACCCTCCAGGCTACTTCAGCTACTGCTTTGGCTGAGATGATTTACCATGAGGGACTCTCTACTTTGGATAGCTCCAAGATTAAATATTTGAACCAAACCTGAAGGAAACGAGATGTTTGAGAGGTTAAGACCACACTTAGGATGTCTTGGTTCCGCTGAGTTTCTCATAAAGGGTCAACTCTTGGACTCATAGAGCAAATATGTATTTTGTAACACATGATTCTTGTGTAACATTTCCCATCTTAAGAAAAAGGGTTGGAGATAAGCTAAATGGTTTCTATTTACTGTAACTCAGTAATACAAAGTTTAACTGGAAAGTGACCAGGAAGACTTTAGGATAAATACTGCAGACTTTCCTAATAGAAGGAGTGTTGGTTTCAGAACGGTCCCAGAACCACTTCCCAGAACATGTTCCAGGATGGAAAGGCTTGCTACAGCTCAAACACGTCCTGCAATGCCTCTTTTTTTTTTTTAATTTTATTTTTTACAGATTGCATTTTGATTCATTGTATACAAATGAGGTACATCATTTCGTTTCTATGGATGTACATGATGTAGGTTCACACCATTCATGTAATCATACATGTACATAGTGCAATGTCTGCCTCCTTCCACCTCTTTTCATACTCCCCTTCATTACCTTCTACATAATCTAAAGTTCCTCCATTCTTCTCTCACCCCACACCCCACCAACCCCATTATATATCATCATCCACTTATCAGGGAAAACATTCAACCTTTGGTTTTTTGGGATTGGCTTATTTCATTTAGCATGATATTCTCCAATTCCATCCATTTATCTGCAAATGCCATAATATTATCATTCTTTATGGCTGAATAATATTCCTTTGAAGATTGCCTTCAAGGCCAATTTATAGGACACATGGACAAATCTACCTTTGACTCCAAACACTGTTACGTGGCTTGTCTACTCTGAATCAGTACCCAGATTTGACCACAAGTAGTGTGTGTCCTTTTTCCGCCTTCCATACTGGGGATTGAACCCAGGGGTACTCTACCACGGAGTTGATTTGAAGACAGGGTCTCGCTAGGTTGCTTAAGGCCTCACTAAACTGCCCAGAATGGCCTGGAACTTGGACTCTTCCTGTCTCAGCTTCCTGAGTTGCTGGGATTGCAGGCATGTGCCACCATGCCCAGTTTGGTTTTTATTTTAAGACAGGGTCTCACCAAGTAGCTGAAACTGGCCTGGAACTTTTGGTCCTCCTGCCTGGGCCTCCTTAGTTGCTGGGATCACAGAATGTACCTCCATAGCCAACTATGTTTGTCTATTTCTAAAAATGAAACTGACCTTCAGAAGATTCAAACACGGGCCAAAATCAAAATGCCCTGCAGGCTCTGTTGGTCGTTCCCAAGAATGACTACAAAACGTCACCAATAGAGCTGGGTGTGGTGGCATGTAATTCCATGGGCTCTGGAGGCTGAGGCAGGAGGATCTCAGGTTCCAACCAGCCTTAGCAAATTAGTGAGGCCCCGAGCAATTCAGCAAGACCCTGTCTCTAAATAAAAAATAAAAAGGGCTGGGGATGTGGCCCAGTGGTTAGGCACATCAATCCCTAGTACCCCCACCCCCAAAATGCGACCGGTAGAAGCATTTGTAAAAGGGAAGCTTTCCAAGCTTCAAAGACCTTGGGGAGGCTGTGGAGGCTAGGCAGGGACAGGATGGCAGGCCCCTGGGAAGTGAGAACCTTCCCAGACTCTGGGCCCCAGGGGCTCGCTCTCCTTATCCTACTCCTGGCCCTGCATCAGTATTTCCTAACATATTCAAGCTGCTTCCTGTCGCCTCCTCTAGAGATGTGTTAAAAGTATCAACCATGCTAGGCAGTCTTGGTGGCACGGCCTAGAATCTCAGCAGCTCAGGAGGCTGAGACACGAGGATCACAAGTTCAAGGCCAGCAAAAGCCTCAGTGACTTAGAGAGACCCTGTCTCAAAGCAAAAGATACGAAGCACTGAGGGTGGGCAGGTGAGCACCCCTGGGCTCAATCCCAGCCTCCAGGGGAGGTGACCTGGCCCCTCAGGGGAGGGTGTAGAGAGGGGGACTCTGCAGAGAGCACCAGAGCTCCCAAGTCCCCCTGGAAAGTGGGGTTTCTAGGATTCTGTGACATCGGACGGGTCCCCAGAGCGCTGACCAACACGTTCTCCTGATCCTGGGGATTTACTCCTCTGCTTTGATGGAGCAACTTTTCTTTGACTTATCTTCTTAAATCCAAACCGGAATCCCTCACGCTGGAGAGACTCTGCGGTCAGCCCCGGGCGGCGCTGGGCTCTTGCCCTTGCTGAGCTGCGGGCAGCAGTTCGCCTTCGGGTCAGGAGTTCTGCAGGGGCAGGCGGAGACGGGACTGCGGCCGGTGGCTGCCAGGTCCTCTCCAGCACCCTGACAGCAAACCGAGGCCCAGATCCATCCCAGCGAGGGGGCTTCACAGAAGTCCCACCGCTCGCAGGGACCCCGGGCGGCCCCTGTGCACACCAGAGTCCCCGCAGGTCGCTCGCATGGACACATCAGCACCCCTCACAGTACAGTCCCACGACAACTCAAGTCCCGGCTGAGCTCGGTCCTGGGACCCACCAGAGTAAAGGCACGGTCCCCTCCGCAGTGGACTTGGTATCCCATTTCTTCAGATAAAGAAACTAAGGCTCAGAGAGTTCAAGGGACCTGTCCGAGTCACACAGCAAGTCAGCAGTGAAGGCACCAATGCATGTTCACAGCAGGAAATTGACTTATTCATTGGTAACTTGAGGAGTCCCAGGGCGGAAAGGAAACGACTGATTACTAAGTGAGCAGTTAGGGAGTTAAGAACAGGGAGAAGCCTCGGACCTTCAGGGATCAGAGATGTCCCAGCCAAACGCAGGAGCCGCTGTGGTGGCACACGCCTGCGAGCCCAGCGGCCGGGGAGGCTGAGGCAGATCTCAGGTTCAAGGCCGGCCTCAGCGAGTTAGCCAGGTACTAAGCAACTTGGTGAGTATCAAAAAGGACTGGGAAGGTGGCCCAGTGATCAAGAGCCCCAGGTTTAGTCCTGATACACGAACGAGAGAACGGAGGTGAACGGTCTTCGAAAGAAGCAGTGCGCCGGGCACAGAGGCACGTGCCTGAAATCCCAGTGACGCGCCCGGATCTCGAGTCCAAGGCCGCCCTCAGTGACATAGCGAGCTCCTGTCTCAGAAATAGAAAATAGAAAGGGCTGGGGACGTGGCTCCCTGGGTTCAGTCCCTGGTACCAAAAGAGAAGGAGAGGAGAAGCAGCGACGCCAACGCAGTGGCCTTCCTGTTCCGGAAGACTTGACGGCAGCAGAGCCAGAGGCGCCTGGAGCCAGCCTCCCTCCTCCCTCGTCTGGGACGCCGGCCGAACCTGGTCACCCGATGCCTTTGAAGGATCGAGTCAGCTCCTTCGTCTCTTCAGCTTCCATGAAACAAAGAGAGAGTCCAGGCCAGTCCCGGGGACAGGCCAGGACCCCCGCAGCCCACCCTCACGGAGCTGCAGGGGAGAAACGCGTTCGTGCGACCGTGAGGCCCGGAAAGGCCCTGGAGGAAAGGACAGCTGGGCGGAGGGGGTGGGCTGGAGAGGGGGTGTCTTCTGTGGTCTCGGCCCTGTCACCTCCCCAGACACCCCCGACATTTTCTTCTTCCTTTTTTTCATGCTGTTAGTCACACTGGCCTCAAGCTCGTGATCCTCCTGAGCTTCCTGAAGAGCAGGGATTATGGGCATGGGCCACCGTGCCCTGCCAGGGTGGGGTGTTTACTTAGAGACGGCCTCTCGGATAAATAGATCTTTGAGCAGAATTTGAATAAAATGAGAAGGCATGATGATATCGGGAGGAGAGTGTTCAGACAGCTGTGCAAAGGTCCTGTGGTTAGTTCAAGCAGGAACAAGAGCTGAGAGGCCTGGGAACCTGCAGCATGGGCACTGTTTATTCTGCTGAGATCAAGTTAGGGTCATAAAGTATGTGAAAGTCCTTCTACAGCACTCTAAACTTTATCAAGGCAATTTTTCTACCTTATGGAAAATAACCCATACGTGATTAAGAACAGCTTGAATGTGTCTGGTACTCTGTGGTGCTAAAGTGCTTCTCCACGGACAATCCCATGGGCTCTCACACCCTGGTAGGCGGTGGTGAGATCCATCCTCACACGCCAGACCACCAAGTGAATAAAGGGTAGGTGGCTTGCCCACGGCCCCACAGGAATACGGTCACGCAGGTTTGTTGCTGAGGTCACGCGGCTGAGAAAGACATGGCTTGGCAGTCCAAGTCCTTGAGCCTGTGTGCCTGCCCTCTTCCAAGCCAGGCTCACCTTCCCTCTGCTCTCTAGCCACCTCGGCCTGGAGCCTGCTGGGCCTCTTGATGCTTTGCCAAAGACGGCCTCCAAGGAGGCCAAGAGGGACTTCCCGGGAGGGGTCAAGTGGCCAGAGCAGTCGGGACGCGCCCTGCGCCAAGCAGGGCCTTGGGTGTGTTGTGGGCATCCTACGGAGGGAAACTAACACCCAGGCAGGAAAGCGGCCTGCCAGAGTCCCAGGAGGGAAGGGATTTCAGTAGCAGGTGCCAGTTCTTCTGTCCATCTTCCTGGAAAAGAGTGCAACCCTCTATCTGCTGGGTGCGGATTGCATAGGCACACGTATGCATCTGAATCTGTGTGTCCATGTGCACAGCCACAAGCAAATAGGGCGCACTGACTAGAAAGAGCAAAGCAATCAAGAATTTAAGAACTGGGGGGCTGGGGAGATGGCTCAGTTGGTAGAGTGCTTGCCTTGCTTGCACAAGGCCCTGGGTTCAGTCCCCAGCACCGCACACACACAAAAAAAGACTTTAAGAACTTGGTTCTGGAGCCCAGCGGCCACCCCACCTGCTGTCCCTCTGTGTGGCTTACTTCAAACACACTCCTTTAAGACTCGATTTTTGTACTTGCAAAAGGGACCCAGCAAGAGCATCCAGGGCACAGGGCTGCCGTGAGCACCAGCTGAGATCAGCAAGGTAGTGCCCCTGGCCCAGGTTCCCCGCCTGAGAAATGGCAGCGGCTCCCCAGAGCATTCACAGCGGCACGAGTCACAGTAGCCACGCCATGGACCAGCCCAGGCACCGTCAACAGAAGAATGGATTAAAAAATGTGGTGTATATACACCGTGGAGTATTACTCAACCAAGAAGAACAGAATGATGGCATTTGCCGGTACACAGATGGAGCGGAGACTGTCATGCCAGACGAAATAAGCAGACCCAGAAGGCCACAGGTCGAATTCTTTCTCTGATATACGGAAGCTCATCCAAAATAAGGACAAAAAGAGAAAGGAAGAGAAAGAGGGATTCCATCAAAGTAGAAGAGAGATGTGTGGAGTCGAGGAAGGGGATTTGACGGAGGGGAGGGACGGGGAGAGGGAGGAACAGTGGCCTGATCGGCCTGATCTGAAATGGCTTTGCCTGTACGAATATGGACACGCCGCGCGAACCTCACCTCCACAGCCTCCACAGGCCCCAGCCTGTGAGCAAACAGCAGAAGGTCTGCGGGGCGGAGGGAAGGGCGCAGGGAGGGAGGAGGCAGCAGATCGCACGCCGCGCTTTTATAATCATGTCAAAATCAACCCGGACATTATGTGTCACTAAAAAGAATTTATTAAAAATAACCTATTAAGGGGCTGGGGAGATAGCTCAGTCGGTAGAGTGCTTGCCTTGTAAGCACAAGGCCCTGGGTTCGATCCCCAGCACCCAAAAAAAAAATAAGCTATTAAAAAATAAAGAAATGGCAGCCAGCCTCTGTGCTGTTGGCACGTGTCACTGTGACTATTTTGCAGTTCTGGGAGCGAACCCAGGGCCGCTCTACCTCTGAGCCTCATGCCCGGCCCTTTTCCGGTTTTATTATTATTATTATTATTTAAATTTCAGGATTTTTTTTTATTTTATTTTTTTAAATTTTATTGTAAACAAATGGGATACATGTTGTTTCTCTGTTTGTACATGGTGTAAAGTCATACCATTTGTGTAATCATAAATTTACATAGGGTAATGTTGTTTGATTCATTCTGTTATTTTTTCCCTTCCCCCCACCCCTCCCACCCCTCTTTTCCCTCTATACAGTCCTTCCTTCCTCCATTCTTGCCCCCCTCCCTAACCCTAACTCTAACCCTAACACTAACCCCTCACTCCCCCCACTATGTGTCATCATCCACTTATTAGCGATATCATTCGTCCTTTGGTTTTTTGAGATTGGCTTATCTCACTTAGCATGATATCCTCCAATTTCATCCATTTGCCTGCAAATGCCATAATTTTATCATTCTTTATGGCTGAGTAATATTCCATTGTATATATATATATATACCACAGTATCAATTGAAGGACATCTAGGTTGGTTCCACAGTCTGGCTATGGTGAATTGAGCAGCTATGAACATTGATGTGGCTGTATCTCTGTAGTATGCTGATTATAAGTCCTTTGGGTATAGGCCAAGGAGTGGGATAGCTGGGTCAAATGGAGGGTCCATTCCAAGTTTTCTAAGGAATCTCTACACTGCTTTCCAGAGTGGCTGCACTAATTTGCAGCCCCACCAGCAATGTATGAGTGTACCTTTCTCCCCACATCCTCGCCAACACCTGTTGTTGCTTGTATTCTTTATAATCACCATTCTAATTGGGGTGAGATGGAATCTTAGGGTGGTTTTGATGTTGAACATTTTTCCATATGTTTGTTGTAGATCTTCTGTGAAGATCTTCATCTTCTGTGAAGTGTCTATTCATTTCCTTAGCCCATTTGTCGATTGGATTATTTGCATTCTTGGTGTAGAGTTTTTTGAGTTCTTCATAGATTCTAGAAATCAGTGCTCTATCTGAAGTATGAGTGGCAAAGATATTCTCCCACTCTGTAGGCTCTCTCTTCACATTACTGATAGTTTCCTTTGCTGAGAGAAAGCTTTTTAGTTTGAATCTATCCCAGTTATTGATTCTTGCTTTTATTTCTTGTGCTATGGGAATCCTGTTAAGGAAGTCTGGACCTAAGCCGACATGTTGAAGATCTGGACCTACTTTTCCTTCTATAAGATGCAGGGTCTCTGGTCTGATTCCGAGGTCCTTGATCCATTTTGAGTTGAGTTTTGTGCAGTGTGAGAGATAGGGGTTTAATTTCATTCTGTTGCATATGGTTTTCCAGTTTTCCCAGCACCATTTGTTGAAGAGGCTATCTTTTCTCCATTGCATATTTTTGGCCCCTTTGTCTAGTATGAGAAAATTGTATTTATTTGGGTTTGTGTCCGTGTCCTCTATTCTGTACCATTGATCTACCTTTCTATTTTAGTACCAATACCATGCCGTTTTTGTTACTATTGCTTTGTAGTAGAGTTGAAGATCTGGTATTGCGACACCCCCTGTTTCACTCTTCCTGCTAAGGATTGCTTTAGCTATTCTGGGTTTCTTATTCTTCCAGATGAATTTCATGATTGCTTGCTCTATTTCTGTAAGGTACGTCATTGGGATTTTAATTAGATCAAAAATGTTCTGCTGGTGGCTCATGCCTGTAATCCCACTGGTTTGGGAGGCTAAGGCAGGAGGATAACAAATTCAAAACCAGCCTCAGCAACTTAATGAAGCCCTAAGTAACTTAAGTCTTGTCTCTAAATAAATAAAGGGCTGGGGATGTGGTACAATTTTAAAGTGCCCCTGGGTTCAATCTCTGGTTTAAAGCAAAAGGTTCTGCAGTCCCATGTCTATTGTGGCACTCTTCACAATAGTTAATATATGCATTCAACCTGAGTACTGATCTGTGAATAAATGGTGGTATATATACACAATGGAATATTTTCAAGCCATAAAAAAGGAAGTAAACGGTTTTATTTTGAGACGGGTCTCAGTTGCTGAGGCTTCTGAGCTCACGATCCTCCTGCCTCAGACTCCCGAGTGGCTGGGATCCCAGGTGTGCGCCACCGCACCCAGCACAGTACTTAATGTTAAATACCTTCTCTCTGCCCAGCGTTTTACTTTACTACTTCTATGCATCATAATAGAACCATGTAAAACAATCTTCTCCCCAAACACAGGTGGACAGAGACCCTGCACTGGAGAGGCCGAGGACATGCCAGGGGCTGAGGACATGCCAGGGGCCGGCTCTCTCAGGAGAGCCTCGCAGAGGCGGAGCCCAGGGCGCACACGCAGCCACCGCCTTAGCAGGAGACAGCCGGTGAGTGTCCTCGTCGTTTTCATCCAGACAACGTGTGCTGAGGTCTCTGTGTGTCCCTAGGTGGAAGAGGCCACTCGCTGGAGCCGGGACAGCGGGAGGGCGGCCTGCACACTCCACACGGGGACTCCGGGCTTGTTGAGAAACCGCCCGCCTTGATTGATGGATGGATCTATTCAAGAACAAGAAGCCCCCGTCCTTGGTGGCCGAAGAGGAGAGAAAGCCGCGGTCCCAGGCACCACCGCTGCTGCCCACGGTCAGTGATACGGGGTGTCAGGACCTGTGCCCAGGGAGCAGCAGGAAGACCCCCCATCATCACCAAGACCGAGAGTGACGGAGGGGACGGAGCCTCCAGGACTTTGCAGCAGGGACAGGGACGGGGAAGCCCCTTCCGCTCTCCTGAAACCATCCCCTTGAAATGAAAGAAATCAAAGCAGGACCTAAGCTGACCAGGGCGACGTCCTCGGGTGAGGACTTGGTTGATGGCGGACACCAGGTCGGTTCCGGGTCCTCTGACCCTATGGTTCACTGCGCTTAATCTTGAACTTCTGGAATAGCCTCCAAAAATGAGCCAAGTTCAGTCAACCTCTGCAAACCAGCCCCTTCAGTATTCTTTACTACAAGGTCAGTGACTTTTGCGGTGGTCTTATTTAATTTTTATTTAATTTATTTGTTTTTGGGGGGAGTACTGGAGATTGAACCCGAGGGCACTTTACCACTGAGCCACATCTCCAGCCCTTTTATTTTTCATTTTGAGACAGGGTCTTCCTAAGTTGCTTAGGGCCTCACTATGTTGCTGAGGCTGGCCTTGAACTTTCAATCCTCCTGCCTCAGCCTCCCCAGCCTCTGGGATTACAGGCCGGCACCACCGCATCTTGCCTCATGAGATTCTTATTTTAAACATGACACAATCAGCTCACTGGACAAGGAGCCCTTTATCTGCTCCTTCTCTGGCTCAATTAGGACATGTGGTGATCATGCGAAGTACGGTCGGGCACTTGGTGCTAGGGTCACCGCAGTGAAGGCACAGGTGTACATCTCCCCCAGCAGGCTCACATGTGACAGGGGACACCAGTAAGAATCAGATACTAACAAAAACGCCAGCGGGATGCTGGAGATGACAAGAGCTGAGAAAAGACGCAGGGCGCATCCATGGGGTAGGAGGCATTGAGACCGATGGCCTCAGGCAGGAGCTGGGGACTGGCTGGCAGCGCAGAGCATCAGACCCCACTGAAGAGTCCCCGTGAGCACCACAGGCTGCACCCGAGGTGGCTTACGCCCTGACTGGCAGCGCATAAATCCCATCTCATTTTCTCACTAAGTTACAGGACAGCTGATGGTATATATGCCCTTGGAGACCTCGGGTTCCAACCCCAATACTGGGGGAAAAGAAAAGGGTCAGGGATGTTGCTCAGTGACAGAGCACTTGCCCGACAGGACCTGGTTCTGCCCTCAGCACCACACACCCAAACCAACCAAAGAGGAGCGCAAGGATTCACAGCAATAAAAACACCACACTTGATGTGGTATATGTACACAATGGAATATTACTCAGCCATAAAGAAGAGTAAAATGATGCATTTGCTGGTAAATGGATGAAGTTGGAAAATATCATGCTAAGTGAAATAGGCCAAGCAGAAAAACGAAAGGCCGAATGTTTTCTCTGATAAGTGCATGACAATATATAACGAGGGGGATGGTGGGGGGAAGACAATATATAATGATGGGGGGTGGCAGGGAAAAGAGAACAATGAAGGAACTTTGGATGGTGTAGAGGAAAAAGGGGGGGGGGGGGGGTGGGGATGGAAAAACAGTAGAATGAAACAGACTGCATTACCCTCTATGTATGTTTGATTACAGGAGTGGTGTGAATATACATCGTGTACAACCGTAGAAATGAAAGGTTGTACCCCATTTGTGTACAAGGAATTAAAATGTGTCTGTAAAAATAAAATATTTTAATAAAAAAAAAAATACCACGGTTGAGGGCCAGGAGTGCAGCTCAGGCTGAGCACATGCGGACACCGCGTGGTGAGGGTGACGAGGGCGACAATGATCAACCAAACCCAAACCACAAACCCTCGATTGTCCCTCAGATGCCATCGCTGGAGAGGGTTCCGACAGGGCGGCACCCAGGAGACAGACATCCCTCTTCTGGCAGGTAGGACTTGTGCCTGTTTTCCCTTGGGCTAACAGAACCTTCCAGAAACGTCCTGTGGACACCTCCTGGGGCCACACCTGTGGGGAAGGAACACGCCTCTTTTCCATGACTCCAGTCAGAAACGCTGACACCCGAGTCCCTCTGTGGGCATACGGCTGGGCGGATTCCACAGGGACGCTGCGTAGATCAACCGGCCCAGACTCTTCCGAGAATGTCCACGTCGGCTGGGGGACTACTGGAGAGTAATGGAGGCCGGCCAGGGGTGGAGGCTCTGGCCTGTGGTCTCAGCAGCTCGGGAGGCTGAGGCAGAAGGGTCACAAGTCTGACTATTGCAGGGTCCTGGTGGGTGCCCCAGGTCATCACCCTGAGTCAGCCTCAGCACCTCAGGGAGGCCCCAAAAGGGCTGGGGATGGAGCTCAGTGGCCAAGCACCCCTGGGTTCAATCCCCACGGTCCCCACCCTCCACCCCACAAAGACTGGAAGCTAAAGAGTCAGGACAGTAAAATTCAGTGCCTGGTCCTTTGCCGGATCTCAGACAGCCTACGAGACCCACTGGGAGACTGGAGAGGCCACGCGGCCTGGGTGCTAGGTGGCAGAGCTCTGTCGCTGTCCACCTCTCCAGTGTAACGGCCCTGCTGTGGCTATGAGGGAGGATCCTCTGCTGTCAGGAGTCTCCCGCCCAGAGACGTGGGGTGACCGTCTGATGGCACCCACCAGGACTGCAGTGGCTCAGCAACAAACCAAAATAAATGCAGAAACGCTGTCCCCCCAGCAGACGCGGGAGAGCTGCCCACAGGCTGCGAGCCCGGTGGGGGCCGCCCGTTCCCAGTGCTGTCGTGGATTCCAAGACCCAAGCACTTCTCAGGCGTGGAGGAGAATGTTGGACAGTCTCCCTTCTGCCCTTAATGCCTCGTAGCGGATTTTCTCACCGTGTGACTTCCCACTGCCTTGGGCTCGTTTTGGAATAAGGAGCGTGGAGTGGAAATCATTTTAAAATAGCAGCTTCTTTCCAGACATTTCTAGTAGAGGCAGCTCAAGTGTGGTTAAAAAAGAAACTAAACACAAGAATCATAGCTGCCTTGTCCTTTGAAAGTGAAAAATACCTTCTTTAAAAAGAACACAGCTGCTGGGCACAGCACCACACACCTAGGATCCCAGCTGTTCAGGAGTCTAAGGCAGGAGGATCTTGAGTTTGAAGCCAGCCTCCACAACTTAGCAAGACCCTGTTCCAAAGTAAAATTTAAAAAAAGGTCTGGGGCTGCAGCTCAGGAAGAGCACCCACCTAGAATGCACCAGGCCCTGGGTTCAACTCCCACTACTGCAAAATAAAATAACATTTAAATAAAATAAAATAAATAAAATAAAACCAGAGACATGGGACGTGGAAGCAGGATGGATCTGGGGATGATCAGGGATTGAGCTCCAATACCACAAAACAAATAAGTAAATAATAAATTACATAAATAAATAAAATAAAACAACAGCTATAGTGGTAAAAACTCAAGCCAGTGGTTGCCAGGGATTGAGGATAGAGACAGATCACAAAGAGGATCAGGAAAATGTGGGAGGTGATGAAACCATACTATCCAGATCTGCAAACTGGAAGGGGGCTCTTGGTATCCTGAGCTCAGACTTCAGCCTCCAGAACTGGGAGAAATCAATATTTGTTGCCAAAAAAAGGAAGAAAAAGATAATTTTTTTTTTTTTTTTTTTTTTTTTTTTTTTTTGTACCAAGGATTGAACCCAGGGGTGCTTAAGCACTGAGCCACATCCCCAGTTCTTTTTTATTTTGAGACAGGGTCTCACTATTGTTGAGGCTGGGCCTCAAACTTGCGATCCTCCTGCCTCAGCCTTCTGAGCCACTGGGATTCCAGGCTGTGCCATCAGGGCCCGGGGAAACACTCCTGGCTGTGGGGAGAGTGGCCCAGCTGTCCGCATTCTCTAAGTTAGCACTTGTGATGTGACCAACACAAGAGTCTTGCCTCAGCAAACCTGACCAAAGCAGCTCTCTGCAGGGCTCCAGGGCTGGCCTGGAAGGGGGTCTTTCCAGCCAGAGGCCCCTCCCTTGCCCAGCGGGGAAGAAGGGAAGAAAGAATGGAGGAGGCAGAGGCAGGTCAAAAAGCCACGTGGGGAGTTCAGGACATCAGAGCGGAGGGGAGCCGCTTCCTCCAGGGGTCACCCTGCGGTCTGTGCCGCACCCGAGCCCAGGCCGCTGGCGGGGACACTGGCTTCCCAATCGGCCACCCAGGTGGTGAGACCAGCACCTCGGGAGGGCCACCTGCTGCCCAGGCACTTCGTGCCCAGCCTCCCTTCGGGGTGGTCCTGCTTCACTCAGGAGCTCCAGGTCCCAGCAGGGTCCCATCCTCCGGCCAGACACCCAGCCAGGGCCGCGTGGGGGAGACGCGGCTGGGAGGGCCGAGTCTCCCCAGGAGTGGGGGAGAGCAGCCTCCCCGGGTCCATCACCTTGCAGGCCCGGGCGCCCACCGGGCCCTGCAGAGCGGCCCAGAACCAGCCACAGCAGGGCAAGACGCGCAGCATCCCAGCAGCGTGGGGACCTAGCGGGTCGTCCCGACACCTTCCTTCCAGATGTAGGGAGGGGCCGAGTCGAGGATGCAAGGACTCGCCGAGGTCAGGGGCGGGCCTCTGAGTGCGCCCCCCACACCACAGCAAAGGCAAGAGGGGGGCTTTGGGCTGGAGGCTGTCCTGTTTTACAGGGGGAGCGGGCCAAGCTCCCTCGGAGGGAAGGGTGACAGTGACCCGCAGCAGCGTCTCTGGACCAGAAATGCTTGAGGCCAGCGCCTCACACAGTGGCCCATCAGTCCTTGGGAAGAAGGGGGTGTGAGGAAGAGGAGCAGAGGCCCCTGACAAACTCCGATGAGGTCACAGCTCTGCTCGGAACAAACCAAAGAGAAGCCGGGTCAGTAGGCGGAGCTGAGTGAACCTCTATTAGATAGCGTTCCAACACAGTGACACCCGCATTTCTGTAACCCCGCCACCTGGGAGGCTGAGGCAGGAGGATGGCAAGTTCAAGGCCAGCCTCAGCAACTTAGCCAGGCCCTGTCTTAAAACTTTAAAAGGAATGGGGGCGTAGCTCAGTGGTAGAGCACCCCTGGGTTCAATCTCCAATTATAACAGAGAAAGAGGAAGAGGAAGGAAGGAAGGAAGGAGGGGAGGAGGGAAGGCAGGCAGGTGATCCAGGTGGGGCATGGCTCAGTGATAGGGAGCTCACCTAGCAGGCCTGGATCCCATCTCTAGCACCACAAAAATACGTGGAATAGAATAGAGGGAAACCTATTCTAAATGAAGTTTTACAGCTGATGCTCTCTCTGAAAGGCAGGGAAGACGGGGCAGGGGGCTGAGCTCAGTGTTAGGGGTTTGTCTGACATGTACGAGGCCCTGGGTTTGATCCCCAGCCCAGAAATTAAAAAAAAAAAAAAAAAAAAATGGGGGGAAAAAAGTGAACAGGTGATTGGCAGCAAAAGCATTTTCTCACTCCGAATCCGCGCAGGCCAGGCTGCTCTGGAGCCCTGCAGCTCTACGTGGAGGCAGAGCCCGAAATCCTGATGGCAGGCAGCGAGGCACTTGCTGGTCCCCCTGGAACCCAAATGGGTTCCCCACTGGTCAGGCTGAGATCCTTCAGGGACTTCTGGAAGGGAGATGGACTGCTCATCTCCTGAACCTGTACGTTGGTACAGGTTGAACCTCCTTTATCTGAAATGCTTGGGCCCAGGAGTTCAGATTTGGGATTTGGTTTTTCAAATTTTTGGCGAGTTTACGGATACATAAGGAGAGCTTTTGGAGATGGGACAAGTCTAAACATGAAATCCACTTGTGTTTTCAGACCCCATATAACCTCATACCAGAATGCATATGACCTCACACACAGACTGCACGTGCCTCATACCCAGACTGCATATGACCTCATACACAGATGGCATATGACCTCATACCCAGACTGCGTATGACCTCACACACAGACTGCATATGACCTCACACACAGACTGCATATGACCTCACACACAGACTGCACGTGACCTCATACCCAGATGCATATGACCTCATATGCAGATGGCATATGACCTCATACACAGATGGCATATGACCTCATACACAGACTGTATATGACCTCACACAGAGACTGCTCGTGACCTCATACCCAGATGCATATGACCTCACACATAGACTATATGACCTCACACACAGACTGCACGTGACCTCATACCCAGATGCATATGACCTCATACGCAGATGGCATATGACCTCATACACAGACTGTATATGACCTCACACACAGACTGTATATGACCTCACACACAGACTGCACGTGACCTCATACCCAGACTGCATGTGACCTCATACGCAGATGGCATATGACCTCATACACAGACTGTATATGACCTCACACACAGACGGCATGTGACCTCACACACAGACGGCATGTGACCTCACACACAGACTGAGTATAACTGCATACAGTACTTTTAGTGCCCCTGCGTTCTTTTTAATTTCTTACTTTGTAACAAGGTCTCACTAAGTTGCTGGGGGTCTGGCTACCGGCTCTGAACTTGCGACCCTCCTGCCTCAGCCTCCCCAGTGCGAGATCACAGGCACGTGCCACACCCAGCAGTGCACGTGTTCTCACTGTGACTGGCTGCATAGGCCGGCTGTGGCGTTTTCCACTTGTGTCATCTCGTTGGCCCTCAGCACTTCTGATCTTGGAGCATTGCCCACTTCAGATTCTGAGAATCTGAATGCCCAACCTGCATTCAAATGAGGCCCAGAAGACCATTCGTAAATCAAAGACTTCACTTGCGACCTCTTTTGCACCACTAGGCTTGCACACTTCCGGGACAGGTTGAAATTCCAGAGACCAAGGGCCGGCAGTAGACGCACCGCAGCACAGAACTCCTGCCAACGCCTTTGCTCAAAGCTGGAGCGGTCAGCTCTGGGCTGCAGGAACAGCAAGGGGAAGCGGGCCGGCTCTCCTGCCTCTGGAGACGGGTCCAGAAGGGCCTGAACCACGTCCTCCCTGCAGCCCTCGGGGCTCCGTGGGGCAGCTTGGCAGGGCTTCCTAGCATCTCCCAGAGGCGAGCTGGCTCCTCCCTCCCCCGCCCTACACACACCTGGCCCACCCTGCGCACCCAGGCGGCAAACAGCCAGAAGCTCTGGTTCTGCCTCCGTCTGCCACCTATAAGATGGAAACAGCGGTCGCCTAATAGCAAACTCGCGTGCAGGCTCCTGCCCCGCGGGGTTCCAAGCCCTTCAGGTGCATGGGCCCACAGGTCCCCACGCGGCAGGGGACGTTAGCACAGAGCCTCCGCCCTCCTGCTAGGGCAGAGTCAGCACATCAGCACCTCTGAAGGGCCTGGGTCAGCGCCTGGCCTACAGCACTCAATGGGTGTCAGTGTCACAGGAGATGATTTAAAGGGCCACATGGACAAGCAGTCTGAAGTCCCCAGATGTGCATCCATAGAAGTAAATAGCTCAAGAAACGGACCATGTGGAACCCAGCACCGTTTAACGCAGGGGCCATGTTCTTGGTGTAGGACAGATGAGGCTGGAAACCCGAGGAATTTTCAGGAAGCAGATTTATTGAGCTGCAGCCGATCAGAGGGGCTAAGGCCTAAAAAATCTCTGGACCCCAGGTGTGGAAATTCTTTTGGATTTCTACTCAGCACGGTGGTTACGTGTCCATGGATGGGGACATAATGGTTACTTTTTGTCCCATATTCTTAGGCCAGACGGAGGTTTCACACAGTTTTACTAAGAAAACAACAATAGTAACTTTTGCACAGCAACAAGCTTGATTGTAGACCTAGCTTTTTCAAGAAGGACCAAGAGGAACCTCAAACCACAGTGAACTCTGCAGAAATCCCGCTGACATTCTTTGCAAAGACCTTGTTGACCAGGAGAGAAGCTTATGGGCTGCAATGAGGGGAGGGGTCCCTGGAGAAGCTTAAATATGGAGAGGTCCTCTGGGCGGGGGAACCTGGTGGCTGCGTCACTCTGAGGGAGGGACGGCTGGGCGACTTCACCGAGTGAACATCACAGGATTCTGCACACACACCTGGAGGGCCTCGCTGGCTGTGACCAGCAGAGCACCAGATTCAGCCAAGCACAGAGGACACCTGACCGTCCCCAGCTGCCATAAACAGGAGAGGAACAAGACACCAAGGTCACCTCCAGCAGCTCGGCACACTGTCATCCAAGCTTTGTTTATCTAAGTAGGAGGACACTCTTAAATCCTGATAAAAGGGCAGGCGTTGCTCAGCGGTAGAGGGCATGTGTGGCGCACGTGAGCCCGGGGTTCGTCCCCAGCACAGTGCAGTTCATGTGCACGCCAGGGGCATGGCAGTTTGTCACCAAGATCAAGCCCTGTGCATCGCCTGAGTCTGTGCCTGCCATAGGCCTGAGCAACACTGTCGCAGGACCCGACAGCCACCCTGCCACCAGGCAAGAGGAGTCTTTCAGCTCTGCTGTGGCCCGTGGATCGTGTCACATGCTGTCCGGCGCTGACCAAAAGCTGCTCTGTGGCCCGCGACCGGCATTGTGCCGGTGATCCACCGACGGACGGTGTTGCCTGCGTGAGTGAGGGTAAGGATGGGACTTCAGTTAAAACAGCCTTTTCCAAAAACAAGAGTAAGTTCACAATAACATAAGAAGTAACAACTTCAGCCAAAACCACGGAGCTTAAGCACGCATGCCCCAGCTTTGGGCAACGGTGGTGCCCGAGTTTAGTGGCGTCTTGTCCCTTCTCCTCCCGTAGGGACGCCCACCTCTGCCTGCCAGCAAGGAAGGGTTAGCCGCAGACGACCCTTCCCCTCCCTGAAACCAGCTTGTCCTGTTCAGCCCCTGTTCTGGGGTTAAGTCCATGGCCGCCAGATAAGGCCCTGGGTGCCTCCCCACACCCTGATCTAGAGACGAGTCCAGGAGCTCCTCCCAGGCTGGTGATAACTGCCGGGCAGGGACCAAGGGAGGGACACCACTGTCCCCGATCTCCTTTGCTGCTCGGGCCCCAGGATCATTCCTCACTTCAGAGTTCATGAGCTCCTTCCCCAGGAGGTGGAGAGGACCTTGAGCTCTCTGGAAGGGAAAGGGTGTTGGCTGGGGGACACACCAGCCCTGGACGTATTTATAAATCTCACCCCCCACCCCCCGCTTTGGTACCAGGGATTGAACCTAGGGGCACTTAACCAATGAGCCACATCCCCAGCCTTTTTTTTTTTTTTTTTTTAATTTTGTTTAGAGACAGGATCTCTCTGAGTTGCTTGGCGCGTGGCTGAGGCTGGCTTTGAACTCACCATCCTCCTGTCTCAGCCTCCCAAGCTACTGGGATTACAGGCGTGCGCCTTGCCCAGCTATGAACAGCTAACTCTTCAGCAGCTCCGACTTGGACCCTGAGGAGTGGTTGGGAGGTAGATCTTTGAAAGCCTGGATCAAGGGTTTTGTGGGTCCCAGGAGAAAAGCCCTGGGGTGGCCTGGCCAGTGCCAACTGCCACCTGGACACACTGGAACCACCACCACCTTGCAGCTGTCGGCTGGTACCTTGTGATAAGCTGTCCACATCACCCGCACAGATTCCATTTCCTTCCAGAGGAAAAGACATACAGGAGGCGGGCGGGCGGAGAGCAAGAACTGTCCTCTAAAGGGCCCCAAACCTGTGCCGGCCAGAACCAGAAGCCCTGGTCTCTGGGGTTCTGGCCCCGGACACTTTGTCACTGGTCTCTCTTCCCCAGCCGCACTTTAAATGGGTCCCAGGAGCGATCGTCAGCCCTGCGCCTTGAGGTTCCCACTCGGGGTTCTGGCTGCCTGCGGGGTGGGTTCCCCAGACTCTGCACGGTGCTCCTCAGCCATGCTTTCCGGCGGCCTCAGGCCCTGAGCCTGGGTGTGGGATTGTGTCCCCGCTCACAAGAGGGGACACGGGATTCCCCAGAGCTGAAGCAGCTAACCGTCAATCACAACGCAGGTTCAAAGGGTGGTGTCTGAACCTGAGACTATGCCCCCCAAGCCCTTCCCGCCATGCCACGTGGAATCTCTGTGGACGGAGTGGAGGGACAGAGATGGGCCTCTCAGCCCTGGGACACCAGCAAGACCCCTCCCAAGTGCCTCCTGAGAGCCCAAACCTAGGGAAGACTTGGACCAGTAAGGAGGAGCTGTTTGAATTTCAGAAACACAAGGAATCACTTTTTAGCATAAGTATATATTTCCTTTCAAAGACATAATTGATAGGTGAGTAAAGATGATTCACTAAAATTATGTTATCACAGTGCTTTGATCTCATTAAGGAACAAACTATCTAAGCATAAAACATTATGACTTTTGTAGACTATTATTATTTTATTTTTATTGTTGGAAATTAAACCTAATCTTAATAAACTAAAATGATATGGGTGTTAACCAAACATCAGTCCACATAGAGTGTAAGATGTTAATTATAGCTCAGGAGTCACTGTGCCGCACAGCAGTAAGAATCGATGTGGCACACGGTATCTAATCTTCCTTTGTCTTATGTAATTTACTGGAACTGGAAAGATAAAAGTAAATTCTTGAAGCTGTCTCACAAACCTTTTATAAATACCAAAACTGAAATAGAAAGATGTAAGAAGTGTTCAACCTAGCAAATTAAAAAAGTACAATATGACTTTTCTTTTGTAAAATGAATAAATGAACTACATCAGTGTAGCAACGAGAGCCGCCCTTGGCTGGTGCTGGTGCTGGAGTTGGGTGGAGGTGGGGGGCTCACTCTGCACACCAGGGGGAGGAACCACCCTTCTAAAGAGCCGTCTGGCAAAGTACATCTGCAGTCTTAAAAACGTACACGTGTTCTGACTCAGAGACTCTGCTCCTAAGAATGTCCCCTAAGTACCTAACTTGCCATTTGCAGAGACAGCACCCAAGATGTCCACCAAAGCTTTGTTAACGCACAGTCTTATCCCGGCCGGGGGACCCATTCCAGGACCCCTGCAGCTGCCCAGGTCTGGGGAATCTCAAGCCACTTGTACAAAAGGCGCTGCGTTTGTATATGACCTGTATACATCCTCTCCTCCGTGTTTTTTTGTTTGTTGTTTTGTGGTACAGGGGTCTGAACCCAGGACTTCATGCGTGCTAGATAAGCATCCTACCACTGAGCCAAGGCCCCAGCCCCTCTCCTCTCCGGATTGATTTTAATACCTGATGCCTTGCTGACACATTGCCCCTTTGCGTGGATTCAGAATGCTGTTCAGTAGGGCGCAAATTCAATCGTTGTGTTTTGGAGCTTT
Organism: Sciurus vulgaris; assembly: GCF_902686455.1. Lineage (NCBI taxonomy): Eukaryota > Metazoa > Chordata > Mammalia > Rodentia > Sciuridae > Sciurus > Sciurus vulgaris. The sequence continues at coordinate 126,565,252 of NC_136469.1, forward strand.
TGAAATTTTTTTCCTAAGGGTCCCCCTGCCCCTTTGGGCACCAGGAATTAAACCCAGGGGTACTTTGCCACTGAACCACATCCCCAGCCCTTCTGATTTTGTATTTTGAGACAAGGTCTCACTGAGTTGCTGAGGCTGGCCTTGAACTTACGATTCTCCTGCCTCCATCTCCTGAGTCACTGGGATTACAGACATGAGCCTGCCCTGGTTTTTTCTGATATTTTTGACCCATGGTTGTTGGGACCCACAGACACAAAGCTCACTGTTTAATAATATGAGTGATGACATATTACATTAAATGGAATTGCACAAGATCATTAATAAGATAGGTACATCTATGGTGTATCTATTATAGATATGCAGCATACCCGTCCATCTATAGATCCGAATGTTCACACTCAACCGGGGGAGGTAAGGCGATGTCTGTTCAAAGGCAAGCATTTTGAAGGATGCTAGAAGAATATTCTAAGACATAAAGGTGTGTTCTGAGGGCTTCTTCCTCCTTGTGGACCAAGGACTCCCGACTAAAGGTGAAGCAGGGCTCCTGCAACCAGAGGTGATACAGCATGGGGACAAAGCCACATGCCGAGGGAGGCCAGGAGGAGGAAGAGGGGACCAGGAGGGCTGGCAACTTGGGGGCACCCTTGCATCCCTGGCTTTAGCTCCAGGCTGCTTAGTGATTCACGTGATCTCTCTGGAAGCTTCAGAAACTTCTCTTCCTCAAAATCACACACACACACACACACACACACACACACACACACACACACATTTGTATAGATATTTAATTTATATATATTTCATATATAATTTAATATCTAGGCTGTGAATAACTTAAGAGATGTGCAAGATGTATGTAAAGAACATTTTAGAATTTTATGAAAGTCACAAAAGACTTGAATTTGTATTTTCACCCAGCAACACTTCAAGGGAAATATTGAATTATCTTTTTACAGCCAGTAATATTAGAGAAATTAAGCCTGGCACAGTGGCACACTCCTGTAAGCCCAAAACTAGGGAGGCTGAGATAGGAGGATGGTAAGTTTGAGGCCAGCCTCGCAATTGACAAGACCCTCTCTCAAAATAAAATATAAAATATAATAAAATATATAAAGAAAAAATAAACTAGAAGGATTAAAGTTGCCCAAATCCACAGCTGAATTCCAACTAGATTCCTATGTTTGTGCTGACTGGCAATTCCCACCAGCCAAATGAGCTGACATACATTAATGAAATAACAAAAAGTAACTTCAAATATATCTACACCCCAAGAGCACTCTTTCATGCCTGTTCTGGCTCATAAATTATAGTCAATTTCTCTTTGGTTGTAAAAATAGCATATATATTTTATGTATGTCAAGAACCATCCAACAGTGAAAGGAAATTTAGAGTTTTCATCAGATTCTAAAATAAATGACTGATGAGGATGTGCCTCAGGGCCTTTGCACTTGCTCTTCCCTCTGCCTGGAAAGCTCTTCCTCTATATACTGGCCTAACCAGCTTCCTCACACCCGCCTGTCTTTGTTTAGATATTGCCATCACAACAGAGTGCTTAGCAAGGCATGGTGGTGCATACCTGCAATCCCAGCAGCTTGGGAGGCTGAACCACAAGGATCTCAAGTTTGAGACCATCCTCGGCAATTTAGTGATGCCCAATCTCACAATAAAATGAAAAGGGCTGGAGATGTCACTCAGGGGTAGAGGGCTCGCCTAGCTGTACAAGGCCCTGGGTTCCATTTCCGAAAGAGAAAGAAAGAAAGAAGGGGGGCGGGGAGTAAGGAGAGAGAGAGACAGAGAGAGAGAGAGAGAGAGAGAGAGAGAGGGAGAGAGAGAAAGGAAGGAAGGAAGGAAAGAAAGAAAGAAAGGAAAGAAAGAAGGAAGGAAGGAAGGAAGGAAGGAAGGAAGGAAAGAAGAAAGAAAGAAAGAAAGAAAGAAAGAAGAAGAAAGAAAGAAAGAAAGAAAGAAAAGAAAGAAAGAAGAAAGAAAGAAAGAAGAAGAAAGAAAGAAAGTTCTTTCCTGCTCGTTTAGAGTCGTAACCCTCCTTGGTCCCCCATGGTGCTGTCCCTCTCTACTGGACTGTATAATTTACGTGTTTATTGTGTTCTCCTTGTTTCCCACTCTAGCCCCTCAAGAGTGGAAGCAGGAATTTGAGAACAGAGCTTGGCTTATTAATTTATTTGGTACCGGTATTTGGTTTTACCGCTGAGCTACCTCCCCAGCCCATTTTATCTGTTATTTTGAGACAAGGTCTCACTAAGTTGCCCAGACAGCCTTAAATTTGCAATTATAGCGTGTGCCACTGTGTCTGTGAGGAACGGTGCCTTGTGGCGTGTACTGGGGGCTTCTTTATTTTTTGGCAGTGCAGGGATTGAACCCAGAGCCTCAGAGCCCTGCGCACGGTAGACAAGCACTCTACCACTGAGCCACGCCCCCAGTCCTGGTGGTTGGTGATTGTCGAATGAATATATGCGTGAACAACTGAAACCAGAACACAGTGTAAACACCACTTCAGAGCCTCTGCTACTAGCAAATTAAGAACTGGATTCCAAGGTCATCTCAAGGTCACGAGAGAGACAGGAGAGACGCACAGAAGGACTATGGATATCGCTGAGTTTGTCTGCTTTTGCATTTTCTGTAAACGATTCGTTCTTTCTCTGTCCTCTTATGACTCGTATCATGTGACTCATTCATATTCTGATCGCAGGGTTTCTCTGTCCTATGAGCAGCTGTAAATCATGTCTGTTTCTATAGTAGTGTGAAGGCCGTTGCAGGAAGAACATGAAATTTGTTTATCCATTCTGCCCTTTGGGATGCTTGGGTTGATTCCAATTTGGGGTCGTTTTGATCCACACTGGTGTCTTCACTGCCTCAACTTTTATGCAGGCATGTGTTAAGAATTTCTCCAGGACAGACACGTTCCCACGTTGCCATGTGTTTCCCAAGCGGCTACCTGGCACAGGTGAACTAGCCAACACTCCCACAGCACAGGATGGAGCCTCCGAGACCCAACTCCTCGCCAACACTTGGTGTTATCAGAATCTTTCCTTTTTGCTATTCCGGTAAGAATAAAATGTGTCTCCCCTGTGGTTTTATTTTTAATTTCCCAGAGTATGAACGAGGTGAACAGATATAAGATACATTTGTAGTTTTTGCTTTTTTCTGTATTCCATATGAGCAAACCTTTCTTTCTTTTTTTTTTTTTTTTTTGAAAAAATTTTCAAAGTTAAATTTATTTTAAAAATACAAAAATAGGGGAATACATAGAGCAAAAATCAAAAAGAGAAGAAAAAAGGATTCAGAAATGTTCTTGAGAAGTGAGCGGCTTGCATTTGCTCAGGCAGTCAAAATTTTGGGCAGTGATAGATTTTTATTCTTTATGTTTATTTTTGGCTCTTAAACTTTAAGTCAAGGCCTGGGCTTTTCAAAGTATAATTCCTCTGTGCTCCTCATTCAGTTGCCACCTTTCGTGGCTGGGAGCCAAAGCTGGTTGTAGTAGCTCTCAGCTTCCCTTCTCTCCGTGTCGTGTGGGATGCACTGGGGGATGCTGAGAAGCTGCGACCCTGTAGCAGGGTGGTGCAGAGTTTAAACTAGAAGTACCAGGGGATGAGATTGGGTCTTGAATGGGCTTTTGTGAGTGTTCAAGGTTTGGTCCACACCCTATGGCTGGGAGATATTGATATTTGCTGGACATCTGGACTTCTGGGGCCTCTGGTAAAATGAGGGAATAGGGACTAACTCATCATAGGTTTTATATTATCTTCTTTTTTTTTTTTTTTTTGAAATAGTTTTTTTTAATTTATTAGTTTTTTTAAATTTATTTTTATTGTAAACAAATGGATACATGTTGTTTCTGTTTCTGTTTGTTTCTGTTTCATGTGTGTAACAGCATACCATTTGCGTAATCATACATTCACCTAGGGTAATGAGGTTTGATTCATTGTTATTTTTTCCTTCTCCCCACCCCTCCCACCTCTCTTTTCCCTCTATACAGTCCTTCCTTCCTCCATTCTTGCCCCCCTCCCACCCCCCATTATGTGTCATCACCACTTATCAGTGAGATCATTCGTTTTTTGGATTTTTGAGATTGGCTTATCTCACTTAACATGCTATTCTCCAATTTCATCCATTGAGCAAACCTTTCTTGTACTCAACCATCTGTATTTTCTTTTAAAAATATTTAAAAAAAATTTTTATGAACATGTGTATGTTGTACATACTAATGGATTTTAATGGGAAATTATTATTATTTGGTACTGCGGATTGAACCCAGGGACACTTTACCACTGAGTTAATCCCCAGTCCTTTTAAATTTTTTTATCTTGAGACTGGGTCTCCCTAAGTAGCTGAGGCTATCCTTGAACTTGTGATCCTCCTGCCTCAGCCTCCCAGGTCACCAAGGTTACAGGCATGCACCAGTGTGCCCTGCCTCAGAGTGATGTTTCAGCACTTGCATGCATATAGCAAGGGCTGCATGTAGTATGAGAACAGCTTCCTTTTATCCATGCCCTGCCCACCCCTTTCCAGCCTCTAGTGATCACTAACTCTACAGTGTTCTCTTCTGATTGGCATACTTGGGCTTTCACATTTGAGAGAGAACGTGCAGTACTGGTCTTTCTGTGTCTGGCTTATTTCACCTAACATAATGTCCTTCAGTTCCATCCAATTTGCTGCAAATTCTTCTTAATGGCTGAGTAGTGTTTCATTTCCTATGTATGCGCGTACATTCACACTCAGGCAAGGTTCCACGTCTTAGCTCCATAAGCCCCCCCGCATCCACATGGCCATGCGGATACTCCTTTTGTACGCTGATTTCATTTCTTCTGGATATATATCCAGAAGTGGGATAGATCATATAGCAGATCTGCTTTCAGTTTTCTGAGGAATTCTACACTGGCCTCCACAATGGCCGTCTTTATTTGCATCCCCACCAACAGTGTGTGAGATCTCTTTTTTCCTCACATCCTCACCAGCATTTTGTTTGTTTCATTTTTTGTTGTTGTTGGTCTTTTGTGGTCGCAGGGGTTGGAACTCAGGGACACTGTGCCACTGAGCTACATGCCCAGCCCTTTTTTATTTTGACACAGGGTCTTGCTAAATTGCCCTGGCTGAACTTGGAGTCTACTTGCCTCAGCCTCCTGAGTGGCAGGGATTACAGGCATGTGCTGCCGGGCCAGCTCTTTTTTTGTTTTTGGTTTTGTTTTTGATGACAGCCATTCTCACTAGGGTGAGATGATGTCTCGTTGGAGCTTTGTCTGCATTTCTCTGGTGCCAGTAGCCGTTCTTTAGCCACATGAATTAGCAAAGGAAGAGGCATGTGGATAATTCCAACATAATCTCAGCTGAAATCAGGAATTATCGGTATTTTGTCACACTTCCCTGTTGAAATCAGTTCTTCCTGGTCAGTCATCAGATCTGATTTAGAATCGCAGCCACGAGTCCTGGAATCGGTGATTGGTGGCGAGCACCTGCCGACTGTTTACTTTGTGCAGGTCACTGTACCTCACATATACAGATGATGGAAAGCTTGCTGCCAGGACAGTCTATTATCTGGGGAGGAAGGAGGGGCAGTCAACAGGATGGTGGCCAGCTCCCCGGCTGCTGAAATGACCCATTGAGTCTTTGCCTTTAGTCCAACAGTGTTGGTAGCACAGGCTCAGCACCTCCCGAGGGCAGCTTGTGTGTTTGGAGTTTGTTTGAACAATTTTTGCACGTGGGATAGCACAGTGTGGAAGGGGAGCCACCGGCTCAAGATATGAACACAATTCTTTTTTTTTTTTTTTTTCTTTTTCTAACAATGGTACCGACATGCCAGCCAAGGCTCTGCCCCTACTGCGCCCCCAGCCAAGGTGATTCTTAGACAGAACTACTTTATCATGCATCTTAGAGGAACACCAGGGTCCCCACCCCCGAGAGGCAGTTGGTACTCTGCTCTCCTCCATCACAGAGCTGGGGACCACAAAGCAGGTGACAGAAATCTGTCCTTTTGTTGGCCATGGGTGCAACAAGGAGTTGAGCATATTCCAGGGCCACGGAAAGTCAAAGATCCACTCCAGAGATAAAATGGTCCCCAATAGCATGGTCTCAATTCAAACCACCAGGGACCCCAGTGTGAGAAGCTGGTATCTGTAGGTTCCCAAGCAAGTACCTGCATTTCACACAAAACTGTCCCAGCCATAAGCTCAGAAGGAAAGCATTGCTAACCTTGGGAAGCAGGTGACTGCTGTAAGAGAAAAGTAGTAAACAGAAACAATGTAGCAACATTCAGGACCAAGAACTACAGAGAGAAAGCAAAAGCAGACACCTTAAGAGAACACCATTCTAACACAATACCACAGAGGAACAAAGTGCGTGCAAGGAAGAAAGACTACAAGACTAAGAGGGAGACCAGGAAATTTTTTTTAAAGAATTCAAGTGAAAATCTAGAAATAAAATAATAGTCATTAAAATGAAAAATTCATGGGATGCATTACATAATCCACTTATCAGAACAGAGAACCAACAGACTAAATGGTAGATTTGAGGAAATCATCCAGAATGTGGCTCACAGGGGATAAGAGGTGGAAAGTAGGAAAGAAATTTAGAGACTCGATATACAGCAAGTATCTCGGAAAGTCCCACAGGAGGAGAGAGACCACAGGACGGGGCACTAGGGGGGGTCCAGGCCAAGTCATGGGAGTGAGAAGAAGACACTTTAGACAAAACAGTCTAAGAAATTTTGCTGCTCATATTCCCTTACTAACACAAATCCCAAAGGTGAAATCTCAGCCAGAAGCAATGTTGGTGAGACGGGAACTAACGGGGAGCCAGGAAGCTCCTGATGAGGGAGTCGAGAGCTCTAAGTGACACTGACTTTAAAACTATAATAATAACACAGTGATCTCTCCGGAGGTTATTATTTTTTTAAAGGTGAAACTAAAATACTACCCAACTATAATGTCGAAGATGAAAGAGGGTTTAGGAGTTAAAACATCTTAAGTTCCTGGTATTGTTTAAGAAAATAATAGGGATATTGATTAGATCTAACCTTTATTCATGCATGCTAATAATTAACCACCCAATGAATAGAAATTAAATGTTTAACTGCCAAGCAGGGGAAGGAGAAACAGGTGGGTGGAGAAGCAAAGAAAAAGCATAGTAAATAGAAAGCAAAACATAAAACAAGCCAATAAGTACAAACAACCCCTGAGATCTCAGCAACCATAAGAAATATGAAGGACCATGCAGAAATTCTCTCACAGGCTCGGAAAAACATATATCAGCATGTTCATCATAACATTATTTTTTATAAAAAAAATTAGAAAATATTGAAATTCATCATCCATAGGGGAATAGATAAGTAATATTGTGGCATATAATTTGGAACTCCTTAGAGAGGATTAAAATAAATGAAATTGATTTTTATACATCCATAAAATAATACATATATATGTATGATATATGCATTACATATAGTATATAATATGTATTAGGTAATATGTAATACACATGTACATTTATAATATGTAATATATATTGTATTATGTAATATATGTAATACATATATCATATTTTATGTATGAACTATATATGTATTACATATAATATACAATATGTATTATGTCACATAATTAATATGATACATATCATATAGTAACACACTGCATATTATATGTAATATGGTGCATATGTTACATATAATTAAAATGATGTGATATAATGCATATATAGACGTATTGTATGATATAACACATATTATATATTGCATATAATACATATATATCCATATATATTATATATGAGAATAAACAGACAAAACAAGGTGTGAAAGATATATAAGGCTCAATGACATTTATTTAAATTATTTAAACAAAAAGTACTTCATAAATTTTGTACATAATCAAACTATAGAAACCTGGATGGAAAGCATGCACCTGCTTCTGGAAGAAGGTCAGAGGAGGAGGGCGTGTCTGAGAAGGGAAGCTCCAGCCGCACCTCTCCCGGGGTGCTGGGAAGGAATGCGGGCTTCGTGGGCACCAAGCAGAGCTCCGCCCGGGGCCGCACCCCAGCCTCCCGCTTCTCGCTTCTCGCGCGCGTTGTAATTCAGTAAACAGGGATTAATGAGAGATGTCAAAATGTAGACCTAATGTGTGCCAAGCGCAGAACACAGCTGAAGGACCCCAAGGGGGTTTGGTTAAGTGGTGTTTTGTCAAATTACTTGAAGTTCCGCGAAGGTCGATGCCCGGTCAATTGGGATTTTCCTGTAACGTCTCAACTGACAGCAGCCACAGTGAGCCGAGCCGGCAGTAAGGACAGGCTCCTCCAGCCACGGCCGATTCCACTGCCCAACTATTCCAATTCCACCCAACGCCTCCCAAGGCATAAATCTGGTAAAATTAACAGAGAGAGAGAGACATTTCTCAGGTTTTTCTCATTTACTAAAGTAAGTGCTGTAAGCAGTTAGCTGAATGGCCAGTATTTCACTAGGAATTTCAGCATTAAAACAACAACAAAACCCATTACCATGGCATCCAGAAGGTTAGAAAAACAAGATCTGGCTTCCGGCAGGGGGAGGCTGGAGCCTTTGCCCTCGGACCACAGAATTACTGCAGGTCATTACATTCTTTCCATTTGGCTTTAATTGCCTCTCTCCCTGGCACAAATCTTCCTGCATCTCCTCTAACTGTCTGACCAAGGGTGAGCCGTGAGATACACCAGAGCGAAACTGAACGGGTTCCATACGTAGATGGCTTCCAAAATCAGTAGCTGTCCAGCCACAGGGAAAATTCTTTGGGTTGCCGAAGGTTTGGGGGAACACAAAACCACTGGTCACGCGCTCCAAGCAGCCGGTCAGTTTCAGCGCTGTGTTGGCTCTGTGAGGGGGTGGGACAGATGCATCCATCCGTTCCATGGGTGTCTTTTGAAGAATCAGGCACTGGGGTCGGAGATGCGGCAACACAGACAGACCTGAGAACCCGGATGCTGATGATCCCCGGGGAAGAGCCGTCCTCCAGGGGTGGTTTATGAGGGCCTTCCAGGCCACCCGAGTTCCTAACAGACTCCTAAACTGTGGAGTCATCTTGTATTTTTAAATGGAATCGGGCATCTTCTAAAAGGTGAAGTTGAATTTATCCCAAAATTCCAAAATCAAGAAACTGCCCCCTGCCCTGCCACCCTTTGAGTCCTACCCAGGGTCTTTATTAAACACCCAAATCTCTTCATCCTGCTGGGAAAATATGGCTACCACCTTAGAGACTTTCTGAGGAAGACCCAAATTCTAACCAAGGAATCCAATCAGAAGGGGAAACCAGATGTCTCACTGTGATGTCAGGACGAAGGTGGTGTGGAGAGCAGAGGGCAGCGGGTGTGTCTGGGTGCAGCGGGGGCCCACGTCACTGAGCATCTCCTGGGGTCCAGGGCCCATTCATCCATCGCTCCTTCAAGTCTCCAACAACCCTGCACAGTGGCCAGTCTCACCCCCATTTTACCACTGGGGAAGAAAAATGAGATCCAGAGAGGGGGACTCCTCCAAGGCCACAACCTAAGGAGCCGAGGTCAGAGCCTTTGTGACCTTCAGTCCTCTGGTCTGAGTTGGGAGTAAAGATACGGATCTTCCAACATCTCTGAATCGAGGCACAGGCCTCTGTCTTTTCTAACTCCCCCGTGAGGTCAAGGGGATGTCAAGAAGGCAGTCGAGCTGCTGGTAACTAAGGGACAGGAACTGGAGACCAAAGTGAGGGGATCATCATCTCGTTCGTCTCTTTTCCTTCACTCGATCAGGTCGTGAGAGAATGGAAACCATGGAGAAGGCCTCCGCTTCCTCAGGACCCAGGTAGCAGCAATGTCCTCCTCATCACTGTTTTGGGGACAGATTAAGTATTAAATGGCAAAGCTAGTCTTGCATATATCAGGAAGCATGTCAACTCATAAATCTCGCTTCCTATGAAGAATGCTTTTAAAATGACCCGATCCAACTCGATGAATGATTTAACAACTGACTATCTGACGGGGACACTAAAGAATGAAAGACATGGTTGCCCGAGATAATCCCGGGAGCAAAAAAATTCCCTTCTCCCTGAGATGTTTGCTTCACCTGAGGTTGGCTGCGACTGGTTTCAGGGGGAGTTCCCGTCTGTCCCCAGTCGTTCCCAATGGAACTGAGGTTTATAGCTTTTCTGATAAATGCTATTTCTGTGGATGTGAAGATACGCATCCCCATCCAAGCCAGTCAGGGAAGGGCTTGCCAGGGGACCCCGCCTGGGCCCAGCGCTGGGGAGGCAGAGGCCAGTAGGGCATGCCCTTACTTGGCAGAACTTAGGGTCAGCAGACAGAGGGTGAGGAATGTCCCCTAGAGGAGGGACGCCAGCTCCACACTGGGTGTCAGGGGCACATCTCAGAGAAGGAAAGCAAGACCAGGCAGTGCAGAGTCCAGGAAGAAATCCGTGGCGAGGCCCCTTCCAGACTCAGCCTCCCAACCACGTTGACCAGAGGCCAAAGGAGCAGGCAGTGTCTGCATCTCCAAAGAAACAAGAAGAGGACAGTTGCAGGTGCCACTCAGCACAGGTCCGTCTGACTGTGTGGGTGATGACATCATTGCAAGAGTCACTGCCACCAAAAAGGTCCCCCTTTTCTGAAACACTGAAAACCTTCAGGCAAATTCTCAATCCACCGAAGTGTACCCAGCACTCAGTGTGTGCAGCCTCGGCTTTTCCAGAACTTCAGTTGATGGTGTGTAATAAAATGCTGCAAAAACTACTCTCATTATATAAAAGCAGGGCATGTGCCACACGCAGGTAACTGTATAGAATATCCAATGGGACATGCAAAAGTCATACAGGCGTAGGGACGATTCTTTTTATTGCCCATCCCCTTTGGTACCAGGGATTGAACCCAGGGACACTTGACCACTGAGTCACATCCTCAGCCCTTTTTATGTTTGTTTTTTTTTTTTTAATTTTTAAATTTTATTTGTTCTAATTAGTTGTACATGACAGAATGCATTTATGAATTTTGATAATCATACATAAACGGAGTGTAATTTCTCATTTTTCTGGTCGTACGTATTGCAGGACCACATCAGTCATGCACTCATACATGTACGTGAGGTGGTCATGTCTGTTTCACTCTACTATCCTGCCTCCCCCCAGACCCCTTCCCCTCCTTCACTCCCCTGAAGTACCTCTCTTCTGCCCTAGCTCCCACCCCTTATTTTGAGACAGGTCTCACTAAGTTGCTGAGGCTGGCTCAGCCTCCCGAGCCACTGGGATTGCAGGTGTGGGAGCCATTGAGCCTGGTGGGACAATTCCTTAATGTGCAGAACTATTCCACATATTGAGGATGTCTCCTGTCACTGTCCCCCAATCACTGATTGCCTCAGGACACCCCAAATCACAAAGCACCCCCAGGGAGTAGAGCCACCTGTTGGTGGAGGTGAGTGGTCCTGGTCCTTGTGCCCACCCTCTCCTGCCTCTTCCCTTGGGAGGGGCATTGACTTTTCCATTAGCGAGTTGGGGAGATCAGCGCCCCTTCTCTCCCAAGGCACTGGAGGGTGCTTGCCCTTAGCTGCTCCCCATCGAGGCAGAAAGGCTTTCAAACCTCTGACCTCGTCCAGAACTCGGGGGATTAACTCTGGGAAGGTCGGCAAGCCCATTCTGCAGAACATTCAAAGGCATGTGCAGCCTTGTCAATGACACAGCCGGTTTTCTGAGACCTCCGTGGGTCTGTCTCCTCACTCTCCTTCTCAAGGGCTTGACGGAACCTTAGGGAAGGAAAGGGCCTGTTCACTGCTCCACCCAAGCCCTTTGGAGAAAGGGAGGCCGGTGGGTGGGCAGAGGGGGCGTGGGGCACCTGCAGCACCTGACACTTCAGACTGATTTGCAGACTGTGCTTCCGAGTCCAGAGATTCTGGAAAGGTGACCTTGGGGATTCTGGGAGAGAACGTAGGGAAGGGGCAGGGTCAGCCCCCACAGTGCATTTACTGCTGCCTGCTATTTCAACCGTGCCGGCTGTGGGGTTTTGCATAGCTGTGTTTGGGGTGCACACAACATTTCATTTGTTTTTAAAAAAATGTTCTATAGCATCCGATTTAAAGAATGGGCAGTGAGCAGCTCAAAAAGGAGACTGATAAAGATGCACCAAAACACAAGAGGAAGCAGGAATATCCGTGGGCCAGCATGCCAGGGGTGTGATTTGCCAGCAGAGGTCAGGTAAGAGGAGGCAGGAGAGACCACTGCTTCTGTGGACATTATTCTGTTGGCAGGAAGAGTCATGACGCAGTGCCAAGGGCCAGCCCCAAGTGGCAGTGGATTCAGAAATCAGTAAAGGAGAGGGAGGTTAGATGTGGTGGCCCACACCTCTAATCCCAGCAACTCCAGAGGCTGAGGCAGGAGGATCGTGAGTGAGAGGACAGCCTAGGCAACTTAGCCCAACCCTGCCTCAAAATAAGAAATAAAACAAAGGACTGGGGACGTAGCTTAGAGTAAGAGGGCTGCTGGGTTAAATCTCCAATCTACAAGAACACACACAGATATCGGGGCTGGGGGAGAGAGAGAAAGAGAGAGAGAGACTATCCAAGTCCATGGTGCAGGGGACAATGGAGACTGGCCATGCATCAATGTCCCTGGTGCCTACGGGGCATGCACAAAGGAAGCCCAATTACCGCAGTGCACTAGACAATTGAGTATTATTTGTGGCAGAAACCGAGAAATCCTTCTGCAAACAGAGTGGCAGAGCAGGCGGAGAAGCACAGTGGCCAGCCTGGGCTCGGCATCTGAGTGTGCCCTTTTTTTTCCCCACGTGGAGGAGAACATGAATCTTCCTGTGACAACTATGGGTCAGACAGGAGCTGCAGCTAACAAGGCCACCTCTGTTCCTGGCGCTTTAACGACTGTGGGGTCAGCAGGAGAGAAACGGCTCCTCCTCCCCCATGCTCCACGTCCTGCTGGTGACAGGGACACGGTGCTGCTGCCTAATGACCCGTGGAAGTCCCTGAGATGACATCATTGGTGCTGGAGGCCTCCAAATGGCTTCTTCCTTCCTCTGAGACCCAGAGAAAAGTCCTGGGAGGAAGTAGAAAGCCACTCCGAGAACCCCCAGGGACAGGACCCAAAGGCACTTAGACCAGCTCTTCTGGCTCTGGCTCGGCTCCTGAGCACCCCGCTCCCAGCCCTTCGTTCTCTCTTCCTCTGCCCATCAACAGGCTGACTGACACACCTGGCCAGCTGCCACATGCAGCAGAAGAGAGCAGGGCCCGCGGGCAGGGAGGGCACTCTGTGCGCCTCTCCAGTGTGACCCCCAACCACCCAGGACCCCTCCTCACCCCTTCCACAGGTGGGAAAACTGAGGCCAGGAGCAAAGAGGTGACTGGCATGAGGTCTCCCAGCCAGCAAGGGACAGACAAAGAAAACACGCCCTGGTGAATAAGGACGTGGCGGGCGAGGGCGTGGGGAGGGAGCAACTCACCAACACTGCCTGTCTGGGGAATGTCGAGTCCCATGGGGACCGAGCCTCGAGGCTCACTGAGTCACTTCCTCATCCATGAACAACGGTTAGCCAGACGGTCCCACTGTGGTCGGAGGTCCAGGACCCCCGAAGGTAAACAGCAGGCCAGGTCAGGCCCTCCTCCTGTGGCACAGCAAACCATGCCCGCGTAAGTCGCAAAATATCCACGAAACAGAGGGGGCCGAGAACAGTGTGGCCAACAAATCTCCCACAGCCACGAAGTGGGATAAATGCAGCCGTTAAAGAATGTGAGAGCTGCAGAAGGTGTCTGAGAGCGTGACGTGGGGAAACAATGTGTGTGGACATTAGTAACAATAACTGAAGCTGGGGCTGGGGCGCGGTGGCGGAGGCTGGCGCCGGGTGCATCCTCAGCACCACTCATGAAATGCAGGCGTGCCGTCCAACGGCCGCTACAGAAAACAATGAAGAAGACAATAATTGACTTTGGGAAATGAGATCTTGGATCTTATTTTCCTTTTTGATATTTTCGTGTGTTTCTAAAATTTCCTTCAGTGAACGCTCATGGTTCTAGAATTTAAAGAATGTGTGGACTCTTCTGTTGCTATGAAGACTCACCAAAAGCCCTCCGCGGGAGTCTCCTCGGCTCCTGGCATTCAGAAGCCCGCGTCCCTCTGCCAGGACATGCTGGCTCTGCGGGGCGTGCTTCCCATCACTTGGCTTCACACCCTCCTCCTTGACCCTTGTGAGCACGGGGTCAGAGGCTCCAGGCTCGGGACAGCGCCCGTGAGCACTCTCGCCTCAGTGCTGTGGAACAGAACATCACCCTGGGAATGATTTATGGAAACTTGCCGGAAATCCCAAGATCAGGGCCTTCTTGCTGCATCAGCCCATGGCAGAAAGGCAAAAGGAGGGCGAGACAGAGACGGGGGCCATCCTGACCTCACCGGAGGAGCCCACTCCCTCTGGGACAGCGGGAACCCCAGCGGTGAGGGCAGAGGCCTGGTAGACCATCACCTCCTGCAGGTCCTCTCTGCCAATGCTGTTGCCAGGCGGTGGTGTTCGGCCTGAGCTTTCTCCTGCCTTGGCGTTCTCCACTGCCAGAGCTCACAGCTGGGTGCAGCCCCACAGCCTGGGGAACGGCTCCAGCATATAGGGGACATCGCTGGCCTCCCAGGACCCCGCAGAACTGACCTTGGGGTGTGCCCATCGTTCCACAGGGCTCCTCCCCACGCCTCTCTGGAGCGGCTGGCAGCTCTTATCCCATCTGATGTGAGCAAGCTGAGGACCCAGGGGCCCTGTCCCTTTTCAAGGTCCCATGGATAAAAAGGGGAGAGGGGAACTTTAACCTCAGGTCCCCTGTTCTAAACCCACAGTGCCCACTCTGCTGCTGGGCTTCTGCCAGACACATCCCTAAGACCCCGTGGGTCATCAGGAACCACCTTACGCTGGCCTTAAGGATCATCACGATGGTCACAAATGGCTCCTTTGGTGACAGACAAGGTGCTAACAAATGTCCAATGCTCACTTTTCCTGGAGGGAACTTGAATCCCAAGTGAGCAACCAGTACCAGGCAAAACTGAATAAGATGCCCAATAAATCCAGTAATCATTTCTAAGAATGAGTTTATGCCTCTGTTAGACAATGAAAATTGGCAGTCCCAACTGGATAGCAACTCAACGCCATCCCTTGTCAGGAAAATGCAAATTAAAATCATTCTGAGATAATCACTATACATTGACCAGAATGGCCAAATTAAAAACTGACAGTTCCAAGTGTTAACAAGGATGTGGGGCAACAGAACTTTCAGACACTACAGGTGGAAGAGAAAACTGGTTTGACCACACGTGAAGCTTCATGTCAGCAGGGGAGATTGCCAGGGAAATTGACCAAGGTGCAAATCAGGCCTTTTTATTTTGTTTGTTGTTGTTTTGTTTGTTTGTTTAAGACAGGGTCTCACCCAGTGTCCCAGGCTGGCCTGGAACTTGCAATCCTCTGCCTCCGCCTCCACGGTAGCTGGGGTTATAGGCGTGTGCTGCTGTGCCTGACTCACATCAGGGCATTTTGGGGGGAAAAAATTTTTTTTGAAAGCCAGTTGTCAAACATTTAGTAGCACCCTGCTGACATGATTCATGGGGGGCGGGTTAGGAGTCAGGAAGGAGCTGGGTGCTGAGGGCTGCTGCCTGGAGGAGGCCTGCAGGTCCCTTGCTGGCTGATGGTGCTGTTCCATTCTGACCACAGCTATAGTTCCATGGGTATCAACATATGGGTGGGCTTTTCTATATGCAGGTAATACCTCGATTTAATTTAATTTAATTAATTTATTTATTCATGGCCGTAATAGAGATTGAACCCAGGGTCTTGCACATAACAGGCAAGTGCTGTACCACTAAGTTACACCCCCAGTCCTTTCTTATTTTTATTCTGAGACAGGGTCTAACTAAATCACTGAGGCTGGCCTCAAACTTGTGATCCTCCTGCCTCAGCCTCCCAAGCCACTGGGATTACAGGCGGGCACCACCATGCCTAGCTCTGATACCTTCATTTTTAAAATAAATTTTAGAATTTTTTTCTGAAGGGAGCTCCCTAGGTAGGAAGGTGGGAGGTTTGGCATACCACAAAATCTGTTTCGTCTTTGTAGGGTCACCTGAGCCACCAGAGATCCTGAAAGAAGAGTGTCCGGTGACAATTTCCTGTAAATAGCACAGGAGCTTAGCGGACCTGCATGGAGTTAAATTTTATTCTTGGCCGATGGTCCCCACTCGACACGGACAGTCAGAGCAATAGCTCATGTTGACTGAGCCCTCTTCTAAGCGCTTCCCTGGCTTGACCCATTTAATCCTCTCAAAACCCAAGGAGATTTTTTGATCCCTGGTTTTTGGATCTGGCAAAGGAGGCGAAGCACGTGACCACAGACCACACTGCTGGGAGGAGGCAGAATCAGGATCCGAACCCCCTGACGCTTCCAGTGTCCACGTTCATTGCTACACTCGCCTGACAAGAAATAACCACCAGGGGCTATAATGTTGTCATAAAATTGGCACCAGATAACAGAGTGTCCCCACTTCTGTATCTCAATTATCTGTACCAGTGAAGAGACAGGTAAAGTCCAAACATGTGGCCTCAGTGACCTATGTGTCCACCCTTTCTGACGTGGCAGGCCCACGTGGGACCTGGCCGATGTGAAGTCACCCTGAAGGGCAATAAGTACCACGGACTGCAGAGGAGTGCAGAGGGAGGCTTCCCCAGGGTGGCAGGATGCAATGTGGTCAGCCGTGCTCCAGGAGGCCACCTGGGCCACCACAGGAATGGAAATCCCAAGCGAATCCCCAAACTCTCCCATTGTGGATCAGCCTGGGCAAGAGAAATCCTGAAATCCTAAAGTGCACTTCCCAGAAATGAATTACCTTGACCCACCCTGTCTGAGCATGAGCATGTGACATTCCTCGCACAGAAATCAACCGGCAGCCCAACCTGAGATCAGGGAAACTCACTTCCCTCTGAATTAGTCCGGGAGCGATTATGGGGACAGCCAGCCAGACCTGGCAGGCACCTTACAGATCACAGGGTCTGTGCTTTGATGGGGGCAGGGGTGGAGACTGGCATCCAGAGAGGGGTTGTCTCAAGGGACACCATGAAGAGGCAAGAGAGCCCGGTCTCCCCCCGCCCCACATGGGGCCCGTGCAGTGTTTGGTGCCAAGAGGAGCCGCCCAGGACCTGCGGCGTGCGCTTCCTGTTAAGAGCCCACGGCGCTCGTTCTCAGTGGTGATGTCTGTGTAGAAGGCCGAGCAGGGCAGAGCCGTCTCCGGCTGTGCAGCGCAGCTCCGGGGGACCGCGTGGAGCCTCTCCTCAGCCTTCCGTCCTCCTGGGCCCTGCTTCCTCTCTCCCCCCACGCCTCTCCCACTTCCCCTTCCTCCTGGGAGAACAGAATGCGACGGGTCCGTGGAGTGGCCTGAGACCTTGGCCACTGGCCTCTGAGTGCTCCTGACCTACAGCTGGGCGCTGAGGGCCGGGAGAGGCTGCCTGCAGGCAAAGGTCTAGGCACACCCACCCCGTGAATAGGTGGCTCCTCTCCACGCTCTTCCCCTCCCTCCAGCAAGAGATCCGGCTTCCAGTTCTGGAATTCTGCCTCCAGGTCCAAGTGAAGGACTTTGGAATTCTGAAGGTCCTTGTTCTGCATCTGATGGTCCCTCGGCCAGGAACTACCTTCTCCTTCCCCTTTCCAGTCATGTGAATCCATGAAGGCCCAGCCCATCTCCTATCCAGACCCCTCCCCCTTCCAGGGCCACTAGATGACCTTCTAAGCACTTGTGATGGATCATCTTGTCACCCTCGGAAGCCCTCGGGCGCAGACACATGACTGGGTCTCTTCTCTGTAGTGCCTTGGCTGACTGTAGCCCTGGGGGCAGGCTGTGAAGACCACCCGGCAACATCGTATCCACAGGTCCAGAGGCACAGCCGGGACACCAGCATGAGGCTGTGACCGGTCCTGAGAGTCCTGAGGGTCCTGAGGCCGGCATGGCTGCTCAGAGGAAGGGAGCCCAGACAGACAGAAGCGGTGGAGGGGAATCTCAGCCCCAGGACGGGTGGAGGTTGACCAGCGCCAGGAGGGGCCAACCCCAGGCTGGCGACAGGCTCCTTCCAGCTGGCAGGAAGCTGAGGCGCCCAGATTTCAGGTGTTTTGCAACGTGCCCCGCAGATTCCTTGAGAGGCCTGGGCAGCACGGGAGGGGACAGCACGGGAGCGGGGCGGCTGGGCGGAGAAGACGGGCGAGGGGCAGCGCTGGATTCCCTCCCAGGCAAGAGAGGAAGCCCTCTGCTGTCTTCTATTCTGGGTCAAAGTGCAAGATAAGGATTCCATTGCAAAAAGGAAAAAGGAGAGGAGGACCGATCCGTTCCAAGGCCCCACGCCACACCGGGACGGCCAGGCTCAGAACACTCAGGCCGCCGCCCCACGGAGCTGAGCGCGGAGCAGACCCGCCCAGGCCCCACGGGGCACGTCGCCGCCGGCCTGGGGCGCGCGTCAGCAGGCCAGGCCTTCCCACCCGCTGCGCCCGCCTCCAGGAGAGCCGCGT